>NC_083716.1:8970000-11370000 GCF_028564815.1 Eubalaena glacialis
GAAAGTTTTTGCACATGGAAGAAAGGCAAAGCTGAGGGCAGGGCTCAGCATGGTCCAATAGAGCTTTCTGAGGTAATGGAAACACGGTACTGTCCAATACTGCAGCCACCAGCCACAGTAACTGGTACAACTGGGAACTAAATGTTTAACTTGATTTAATTTTAATTACGTGACAGTGTCCAAAATATTGACAGCACTGATCTAAATGATCCTGCTGAGTGGTTTGTTTGGTTCTGGGAATGGCTTGCTGAGGAAAATGAACTTCTGATGCACGTTGGAGGGCCAAAGTGTCTGCTGTGCAGGGAACACTGGGGCCATTGCCAGCCTCACCCCCGATGGCTCAGTGACCACAGGTAAGTCAAGGGACTTCTTGGAACCCGAAATTCCTCATCAGTAAAATTGTCATAATAATCACAAACTCACAACGTTACCATGAGGATAAAAGATGATTAACACCAGTGAAAGTACTTCAGAACAGAAACAACAAACTATACTGAACACTGTATTTGCTGGGTAATTTACGTGGATGATCCCTTTTAATCTTTATGATGACCCTATGACAAAATTACTACTATGGGGCTTCCCTGGTGATGCAGTGGTTAAGAATCCACCTGCCAATGCAGGGGACATAGGTTCGAGCCTTGGGCCGGGAAGATCCCACATGTTGCGGAGCAACTAAGCCCGTGCGCCGCAACTACTGAGCCCACGTGCCGCAACTACTGAAGCCCACGCACCTAGAGCCTGTGCTCCGCAACAAGAGAAGCCACCGTGATGAGAAGCCCACGCACTGCAATGAAGAGTAGCCCCTGCTCGTCGCAATTAGAGAAAGGCTGCGCGCAGCAACGAAGACGCAACGCAGCCAAAAATAAAATTAATTAATTAATTAATTTAAAAATATCACTACTATGATACTCATTATCTCTGGTCCCATTTTAGAGATAATGACACTGAGGTTCTAAGAGGCCAGTGATGCTCCCAGTCTCCCCAGGTAGGAAGGAGCAGGGCTGTCCCTGGGACCTATGTGCTTTGCCAACTGCCAAATGACCTCAGCAGCAAACCCTTTAGATGTCAGGAATGATTAATCGCAACAGTTGCCATAGCACCTTTTGTCTTGAGGGAGACGGCAACCCAATCCAGCACTGGGGATGCGGAAGCTTCTGGAGCGAAGAGGCCTGATGATGGCACCCACCGGCCAAGGGAAGCAGCCGGGGCAGCACAGCCCCTCAGCAGAAACGCCCACCCTACAGAGTCCTTCCTGCTGGCAATCTCCCTTTCTGCTGGGAGAAGTAACTTCTTGCTTTCAGCTTCTAGGTTTCTTTCATTAGGCTACGGTTGTATTTCCACAACAGCCTTGCTGTAAACTGCCTGCTACCCAGCGTCCAGTCTGACGATGGTCTGACTGAGACCATCAGAGATGTTCCCTTGCTGTCTCTGGTGGCCCTCAGGCCCGTGGAGTTGTACCTGAAGTGGTCGCCAGTAAGTCGTGTCATTCTCCAAACAAAGGTTATCATTATTCACGTCAAAGAGTAATCAAGTGGCACGCACAGCAGGGGGAAGGTAAAGGTATGTAGAATCTGCAAATGATGGCGAGGGGACCACAGCCCCAGAGCAACTCGAGGTGGCAGGTGAGTGGGCACCCTGTGATGGTGAAGATGCCCACGGTCTATCTGCAGTTCCCCCTTCCTTTAAGGACAATGGCCCTGTAAATACGCACATGTATATTTAAACCCCAAAGGGGTCTATGATGTCCAAGGCCACCGATAAATCCACACGGGCCAAGGATTCCATAGCACGTTGAGAACAAGGCTGCAGACCGGAGTCCACACTTGGGTATTGGATGGCTTGCGACGGGGAACCTGAGCACCTGCCTTCTTGCTCAAATAGAGGCCAGGCTCAGATTTAAGCAGTAAGAAGACATTCGTAGCATTAGCAGTTTAAGATGTTCCAACCAAATCTCTGTTTATACCCTCAAGCTGTTTTTTTTTTTAATGGCTCTGGTCCATCTGTTCATTTAAGAAATATGTATTGAAGCCTTATTCTGTGATTATTTTATAAAAGGTTTCACCAAAAACATTCGTGGTTGATTTCAGGGAGTCACCCATCATGTGATCAGATTTTAAGTAAAAGCAAAGAAGCCTGACTGCGCAGGCGGTGGCTCCATGCCCCGTGCATTGGGCTTTTCTGAAATACTCATTTCACAGGTCTCCAGTCATCAGCAAGGAGAATGAAAACACGGAGTAGAAGTAGAGATGTTAGGACGTTTGACCTTGGGGCCCTGGAACAGTGGGCCTCCTGACAAGGTAGGGGGCGTGTTGGGGTGTCCAAGCGGAGGGCAGACAAAGGCCTGAGGTGGAGGACCTTGGCTTGGCCAGGGGACACCAGGCCTTCACTTCCTCCAATTCGTCCTCATGGGAAGCTGGGGCTCCAAGCAGCGTATCTGGCTAATTTGTATAAATCAGGTTTACTTCCATCACCTCACTTGATCCTCACAGCTAACCTGGGAGACTCGTACTGTTATTATCATCCCCATTTTACAGATTAGGAAACCAAAGCTCGGGAGAAAAATGGCTCATCCAAGATCACACTTCTGGCAAAGAAGCAGAGCCAGGACTCAAATGTAGGTTTCCTGACCCCAACCCACCTATTTGGAGACAAGTAGGTGAATTTCCCTGCTGCTTCTTGGAAGACAGTGAAAAGAGGGCGTTGGCTGGGGCCTAATAAAGGCAGCTCTGAAGATGTACGTTGAAGCCAATTTTGTTGCTTTTATGTAAGGTTTGTATCTTCTCGGTGCAGTTCTGGTTGCGCTTAATTTAATTATTAGAAACACAGCATTTTCACAGCCCCCAGTAAAAATACGTGTAATTATGGTGTGTAATGATGTAAGAATCCCTGGAAATCCTTATGGCAGCCCCTTCCGTGGGAAGGCGAAAGTTCCTGAATGAAGCGGCCCACTGCTTCTTTACCAAAACATCCCCTATAATTAGGTCACATTAAGGATGCAGTGCCCGTAAAATTGGATTGTTTAAAAATAATGAAACTTTAAGCAGAAAAAAAAAAAGAATTTTAACAATTAAAGATTTTCAGAGGGTGATTAAGGGAGACTTTTCTCCAGTTCGAACTGATTAAAATGTCACCAAGGGAATCAGATGCTGGGAAGAAGTGAAAGGAGCACATTTATCCCTATGATGTGGGTGAAACCATGGTGAGTTCTAGCTCCGAGAGGGCAGCCATGGTGAGTCACAGGGACAGAGTGTCAGAAGCTTAGAGGCTGTGGGGCATCGCCAGTTATGGTGCAATTACAGGTTGAAACACGGTTGACGGTTTTTGAAAGAAGCCCAACCACATGCCTTTTGGGCTTTCATTTTAACACTGGGAAAAATCAGTGAAGTCCACCCAAGATGCCAATCTGCATGCATCTCTCCTGCCACCATCCCTGGGGCCCTCCCTCAGGCACAGCCACCATCAGAACCCACTTTGTTGACAGTGGTGTCTGCTTGGTCTCTGTGCCCCTAGACTTCAAGCTTGGGATCAGAGAGAGGAGGCCAGGAATCTTCCTCACTTCTGCTCTGGAAACTTCCAGAAAGCTCTCTAGAGAGTCCTGGAAACCAGCCCAATGAGCTGAATTGGGAAGAATGGGGGGGCATGTCTGCTCGCTCAGGGAGGGGCTTCACTTTCCGGCTGAGGTTTCATCCTGCTTCCGGGTCCCCTCCTTACCACCTGTGGAAGATCGTTCTGGGTCATGAGCATCCCTCACATTCATTACTCGTCCACTCACTCCTTCGTCCAGAGTTACTGAGCGGGAGGGCTCTCTGTCTCTCGTGCTCCACGCACTTACACTCTTAGGGGGAGAGGCAGACAGTCAACAAGGGAAAACTACATCATTTCAGGTGGTGAAGAAAGCGTGAGCGAGGATGATTGGGGTGAGGGAGGGAGCAGGAGGCAGGAGAGGCCGCCGGGAGGCTCTGCTGCCGGGGCACAGGTATGTCTGTGCTTCCAGTTTCCTTCACCGACTCACAAAACCTGCGTGTTTCTTGGCCAGGAATCGCTCCCAGGGCTGGTGGTGAGTGGCATCCAAAGCGACCCGCTCCTCTGCATAGGGGCTGCCTGGAGGTCTGGAATGAGGCCTGCCCACCTCCTGGCAAGCCCCCCGAACGCACACCCCCACTTGCCTTGCCTTCCCTGTGCCTCACACACGGGTGCCCTGGGCTGGAGAGACCGATTCCTTCCTAGAATTGAGCTCTTGGGCGGTGACACCTGTGCTGCTTATCATGGTGGGTGAGATGAGGGGGCAGAGTCCTCTGGGGGTTGGGTCATTCAAAGAGGGGAGGGGAAACGCCATGTCCTTTCTTTCCTCCTGCCTCAGTGGTCAGGGCCTTTCCAGGCCAGTGTTCCTGGGGCCCCCAAGTTTGTTATTAAATTGGGTGCAAAAAATGGGCAAGTCCAGGTGAATGCTGGTGCTCTGGGCCATTCAGACTCTCAGGAAACAGGGCCAGTTTAACATCATGCTACAGCTCCCAGGCTTGGCTGGACCTTGACCCTAATTTATGAGGCCTTTTCAGAGCTGTTTGAGCCTCAGAGACAGGATTGGGTATCAATCCCACTGCACAGGGGGGAAACTGAGGCTCACAAAGAGAGCACGAAGGTCCTGGCCAGACACCTAGCAGGCGCCTGTGGCTCTGGGTGGGAGTTGTGTGCAGCTCCCAGTCTCTGGGGGACCCCTGAAACCCCCCAGCTTGAGCCTGGGTCATGGGCCGACCCAACACGAGAAGCAACAGGGGGCAGAACATTTCAGGGAAATCATCCTCTTGTCTATCACTTGCCTCCGCTTCGGGGCATTCTGATTTACTGATGATTCTCCTTAACTGAGAATTAACTACCACGGGTGCTTCAGTCTAATTGTTCTGAAAGAGGGGACACAGTGACATCCCCTTATGTGGAATAAAGCACCAGCTAGACCCAAATCCTAATAATGTGATGATTCAGAAGGTTCTCTGGGGCCTGACAGCCCTGCAGGGCCACCGTGATGCTCCCTGGTTATCACTGAGGCCAGGATGAGTCCACGTCTACGCTAATTAACAGGCATGCCTGGCAGGTGGAATGCCGGCCAAGTCCCACTTCCCAGCAGGGCCTGGGCTTCCTACCCACTGCCTTCCTCCACTTCTTCTCCCCACAGTTAGTGGAGAGTGACCTGGCTCTGCTCCTATGTCCTGAGTGACCTCAGGCCAGCCTAGCCTCTCTGTGCCCAGAACATCTTCCAAATGGAAATTATCAAACTTGCCCTGAGCCTTTCTTGGGCTTCTCGTGAGGGTCCAATGAGCCAACACATGCAAAAGAGAATTGAAACAGTTGTTTAAGTATGTCATTAAAATCATCATGATTGTTAAAAAGCCCTGCACAGAACAAGCCACGTGGCTGAGGAATGGAGTAGAGTGGTCTGTGCCGACACCCCAAAGACACGCAGGCTGTAGGGGGGAAACCTGCCCTCTGAGCTGGGACCAGGCTGCAGGAAGACATGCTTCCAGCTCAAAGCCTCCCTGGCCACTTTGCTCAGTCAGTCCCCAGACAAGGGCTGGGCCGGCAAGCCAGGACCAACTGTCACTTGCCCGCAGGCCTGGAGCCTAGCTCTTGGGTCAGGCCATCTGCATGCAAGCCAAGGACAGATGAGACATTTAAGTTTTACCAGCTCTTGACATAGAGAAGTGGCTGCAATTCCTTTTTTCAGCTGAGAGAACAGGCATTAAATGACAAAACATTAGCCAGGGCCTAGATTCACAAAACCTACAAGTTCTGAAGCAGCTTCATGAAATGTAAACTTGTGGGGAGGCTGGAGAGAGAGTGGGCCAGGCCTTCCTTTCCAGGCAAGGCTCTTCAAGCATCTTGTCCATTCTTATATTTATTGTTTTGCCCAATCACTTTATTCATCTGTCTGTTTATCTGTGTCAACCCATTTTTTTAAAGTTTTAATTCTTATTTATAGAATGACTTTAATAAACTCTCCTCAAGTACCGCGGGTTTGTCACTGTCACGGATGAAAACATTATTAATGGTAGGCTGGTTGACCAGGGACAACGGCTACCTTTTAAACCACTCGCAGCTGACCAGACTGCAGAAACTTGGCTGGGGAGAGGGGCTGCGGCCGATGAGGTCAGGGGTCAGCCATCATAGCCCATCATTAATGCCCTTTCCCATCATCACAGCCAACCACGCCCGCAGGGGGAGCGCTCCGCTCCTGCACTCACGAACGGTCCCCAGCTCTCAAATGCACCGGAAAATCCACAGCAGTGGCCCTGGCCTACTTGTTTAAAATAAAAACAAATAAATGGGAGGTGGAGACAGCCATTTAAGGAGAGTGTATCTGACCTTGCCAAGGGGTGGGGAGCCATAGGGAAGCATGGGGAGCAACTTGGACCAGGCTGGGGGAAGCAGGATGCCTCTCACCTAAGCTCCTCCAATGAGCTGCCTTGGCCAGGCTGCCCTGTCCTTAAAGGCAAGAAGCCCCTGGAGAAAGATTTGAAGCTTGGATCCTGCAACCCAGGTCAGGGCTGACATACCCAGTGCCTAGGGCCCAAAGCAGTGTTTTAATTTTCATTTCTTCTAAAATCAGAAGCAAAAAAATGAATATAACAGTAAAGACTATATAATCATGAATCTAGCCCAACTTTTATTTGTTATCATACCAACGCAGTCATAAAGTACAATATAAAATACATAATATATATTTATACACATATTATATAGTTTAAAAGTATTTTTATTTTTTATTTTTTTTTAATTTACTTATTTATTTTTGGCTGTGTTGGGTCTTCGTTTCTGTGCGAGGGCTTTCTCTAGTTGCGGCGAGCGGGGGCCACTCTTCATCGCGGTGCGCGGGCCTCTCACTATCGCGGCCTCTCTTGTTGCGGAGCACAGGCTCCAGACGCGCAGGCTCAGTAGTTGTGGCTCACGGGCCCAGTTGCTCCGCGGCATGTGGGATCTTCCCAGACCAGGGCTCGAACCCGTGTCCCCTGCATTGGCAGGCAGATTCTCAACCACTGCGCCACCAGGGAAGTCCTAATTATGTATTTTTTAATTAATTTTTTTTAATCGTGGAAGGGGCACACAAAGGCAAAAGCACCTAGGACCCATGGGAGTTCAAATGCAGCCCAGCCACTGGTCCAGGCTCCCAGATGGTTTTAAACTACATCTGACATTCTTCCCATATGGGCAATCCATAATTTCATTAAAGGGCACACCCCGGCTTTGTGGCCTTCTATTGTTACCAGAGATAACAAACATTCCAAAGATGCTGGCTTTACAGGGCAGAAAAATATGGGCTCAAATTGTAAGTCAAGGCTGCTCCTCTTAGGCTTAAAATTAGATATTTCCACGTAAAGTCTTGGACAGGCTCTTAACAGACCACAGTCACCGGCCTCACTGGGAAATGGGCTGAGTCCTCTCTGTCGCTGGAGGACTAATCTGCTTGAAATAGACTTTTTTTTTTTTCTAGGGACTTAAGCTTAACAATTACTTGGCAGTCTCACACACCACTTATTTTCGTCTCAGGAGAGGCCTGCTGTGTTGGGTGGCATGGTTTGGGTACTAAAGGCAGAGCTGAAGGGCCGAGGTGCCACAGCTTCTCAGACGTGTGGCCACTTGGACGTGGAAAGTCCTCCCTGGCCACGGGGCCCAGAGCCGTCGAGGTAAATCACGCCGCGTCCCCCATTAACGTCTCATGTTGTTGCAGGGTGGTAATTTTGACGGCAAAATAAGCCACAAGACTGCATATGCTATTGGGTGACATGCAATTTTAACTTCATTCAGGAGTGAGACCTTTGAGACATTGTTACCTGCAGGAGCAAGCAATAAAACAAGGATGTACAGGGATGTGTCAAATAGAGGCCCTTCCTAAATTACGCCGGGAGGCCCAGATTAATACATTTAATATATTCTGGTCATGAGTGAAGTGCTCATAGCAGAACAACTGCTCCTTCAGCGATATCATTCATGGGAATGAACTGCAGTCTCACTGACAGCCTGGAAAAATGCGCCCACTTTTCAAACTGTACAAATGGTGGTTGGACACAGTAACTCAAAACTGGACACTTCATTTCA
Source organism: Eubalaena glacialis (assembly GCF_028564815.1). Classification (NCBI taxonomy): domain Eukaryota; kingdom Metazoa; phylum Chordata; class Mammalia; order Artiodactyla; family Balaenidae; genus Eubalaena; species Eubalaena glacialis. The sequence continues at coordinate 8,978,092 of NC_083716.1, forward strand.
AGTTTAAAGCTAGTGGCCCAGCCACAAACTATTACTCCATCTTCTTTATTTGTGGTCCATGGTTTTGTACTCTTTAAGAATCAAATAAATACTGGTGTAATGGTTAACAACTGCCAGTTCAACGAAAAATACTGCTAAATTCACCAATAAGTCTTTTTTCCACACACACAAATTTATGCCCCCAGAACAGAGCCCATTCCTGCCACAGGGTCTGGACAGTTTTTTAATGTAGAGGGAGACTCACTTTAGTGATAAGAGTTTAAACCCTTATTCTTTTCTCCTTTCCTCTCGCTCATAGATCTAGCGCTGGGAACAGAGGGAGGTAAACGATCAATATACGTAAGCGGAGGCGCATTCACTCGAGGCGGTCACCACCTGGGGGAGCCGGACAGGACTCCTCCCCACCCCGTGCCAGCTGGACTCAGCTTCTGGAATTCCAGTCCACGCCCGGAATCTTCCAGGCTGGCTTCCTGGGCGTCCGCCATGCGCTGAGTCCGAGCCAGAGTCAACTTACTGTGATAGTGTTGCCGTTGACAAAAGTATCTCCTGTTTTCAGAGAGTTGTTTTTAAAAAACAGCTTTATTGAGAGATTATTCACATATACAATTCACCCATTTAAACTTAACAATTCAGTGGGGTTTAATACATCTGTAGATACGAGCACATATCACTACAATTTTAGAACATTTTTATCACCCCAGAAGAAACCCCAAACTCATTAGCAGTCACTTATTTCCCCTCAATCTTCCAGGCCTAGGCAACCACAAACCTACGTTTTGTCTCTGTAGATTTGTCCATTTGGAATATTTATGTAAATGGAATCAAACAGTGTGTGGTCCTTTGGGACTGGCTTCTTCCACTCAGCACAATGTTTCCAAGGTTCACCCATGTAGTAGCATGGGTCAGTAAGTCATTCCTTTTTATGGCTGGGTAATCTTCCATTGCATGGATAGATCACAGTTCATTCATTAGTTGATGGACCAGAGTGCCTCCCCTCCCCACCCCAAATCTTCACAGCAGGCCTACTATGCTCCAAGCATGCAGAGGGCGGCACAGCATGTGTTTATCCATGGCTTCGAGGGCTTGTGATATACCCTGAGCAGCACCCCTGGTATTGTTAGTTCCTGGTTAGTTGACAGCTGGGGACTGCCCAGCTGTCTTACCTGGGGCAACAGCTCAGAATGTGGCTTTCTCCTCAAGCATTTTCCTTCCACAAGGGATGGATACACGCTCTGTGGGCTCATTACCTTGGGAAATGTAAGCGCCTCCCAGTGAGGGAGGGAAGGAGCTCGGCTGCATGTTCTTTAGAGAGGCAGCCTCAGGGGTCCCTGGGGTTCAGCACCCTGGCAAAGACCACTCAGGGGGATAAGCTGCAGAATGCACAGGTCTGGTCTTCAGCAGGGCTCCTCTCCATACCTGCCCTTGGGTGAGGGGTTGCTGTGACTCAGTCACCATTCCAAGGGGGGAAAGTCCCATCAGGAGGTTGAGTGAGACCCAGAGAGGCTGGTTTCAACAGGAAGCCAAAGCATAGATTTGGGCACTGCAGTCCCTGCTTCTCTGTGTGCTGTGCAGAGAAAGCTGAGGAATCGTGCCCTGGGAAGAGGCTACAAGTTCCTACCTGACATCCCTTCTCCCCTTATTCCTTATTGATATAACCTGGATTATATCCAGGTATCAGTACACCCAGTTCAAAGACTACATTTCCCAGATTTCCTTTCTGCAAGGGCTGGCCAATGCGAAGAAAGCAAAAGTTATTGGGCAAGGATTATAGGAAGTCTCTCCTTTAAAAGAAACAAACTTTTTATTAAGAAAAATCTTCAGGCATGAAAAAAAGGTAGACCAGGGTAATGGACACCCATATACACCCATCACCCAGATTTAATAGTTGTTAACATTTTGCCATGTTTGCTTCTTTTTTACTCATGTATTAACCAGCCCATAATTCAAGTTAGGAAATCTCTTTAAAAGAAGCTGACTCAAATGGGAGACAGGTGTCCTTTGTCCCTCCATGCTTTATCCTTCTGTTTTCCTAAATCACAAACATGAAGGCTGGAGCCCCAGCACCCATCTTGTGACTCTGAAGCCATCATGAGGATACAAGCCAGGGATAAGTATGGCAAAGTGGAAAGAGGGAAGGGTAGGTTGCCAGATTAGCAAAAACAAACAAAAACCAAACTAACAAAATGAGATACAAAAAACCAAAACCAAAAAAAAGCAAATAAGGAAACCACCAGTTTAATTTGAATTTCAGATAAAAATGAACGATTGGTTTAGTATGTTTCATGCAAAATTGGGGACATACTTATAATTTTAGAATTACTTATTGTTCACCTGAAATTCAAATTTAACTGGACATCCTGCATTTTGTATGGCAATCCTGTAATGGGTCTGGGTCTCTGGTGCTCGTGGACCTGCCATACAAGCACTGGACTGTCCACTTAGACCTCCCGTTTTATCTAATTAATGCATTTAATGAGCAGCTATATAAGTGACTATTATGTGCTCAGTCTTGGGCAAAGCCCTGTGAAAACAGTCAGATTGGCACATGGGATTCACAGTCCAGTGCGTAAAACGAATATTAAGACAAATACCCAAGTACCAGTGAGAGGAGTAAGAAAGAGGGGGCATGGGTTCTCCCCTCCCCCAAACTTGTCCATACTGATTATTCCCTGAACACTGGGCTGTTTCCCACCTCTGGTCTTTGCCCACACTGTCCCTCATCCTGGAACGTCCTCATCAACACACCTGCTCATTTCACTTCATTCATTCATTCAGCAAACTTTGGTTAAGAATCTTCTGTGCCATGTACTAGGGAACAGAGGGCCCGCCCTGCAGGGGCCTATGGAATCAGTGCCCATTGATGAAGTCTTCCACGTGCCAGCATAGAGGTAGGATTGTGTGATGATGGTGTTACAGGGACAGGAAGAGAAGGGGAAGGGGAAGGGCAGACCAACAACAGAGTGGGGTCTTGAGGGATCAATAGGAGCTCACTAAGCATGTGACGTGTGAATGCAGCCATAATGGATGGGCGAGTGAATGAAGCTGATCACACAGATGAGGCCACCCCACTTCATGACTGGCCCCAGCCCCTCCTCTCCTCTCTGTGGGGAGCAAGCCAGATCGAGGGAGGCTTCGGGGTCCCTACAGGGTGGACAGAGCACTTCTTGGAAGCCAGATGGCATTTCCCTGTCTCTGGTTATGCAGTCATGCCCTGAGCCCATTCCAGAGGAGAAGCTTGAGTCAGGGCATTTGAATCTCATGGTCCAGCTTCCTCTGCCCAAAACTTAACACTTCACAAAACGAAGCTGGAAGGCCCCTGAGTTGGCAATTTTTCCAGTGCCGCCAGAGTTTCTGGAGTCCTCCAGGTCAAGGCTGGAAGGTCTCTCTTAGCCACTATCTGGTCCAACCGCCCATTTAACTGATGAATAAACTGAGTCCCAGAGAGGGGAAAACCTTGCCAAAGATCACATTCCACAGCCTGGTCCAGTCCAGCGCTGCTGGACCCCAGTACCCTGGCCTTCCAGTCCTACACGGAGCCTTCCTGTGCCATCAACAACAGAAATTATACTCAGCGAAAGTTATAAATGACACCTTGCAACCAATTGTTTGGGGCATTCCTGCAGTGGTCCAATCCCTTATTCACAGACCTCAGCCCTCCTAGGCCGTAAGCCCCAGGCAGCTCAGCTTAGCAGCCGTCCACAAGCACCAGCCACCTTAGAGGATATGGCCACAGCTGACCTAGGAGGTGGCTCCTGGCAGATGGCCAAGGCCTCTCAGGGACCCTGTTACAGGGGCGCAGGAAGGACCCCTCTCCCAAACTGTCTCTCTTCCTTCCCCCGGGGTCCCTGCCCTCCAATCCAGCGTGTGATGCTGCAGCCACAAGCAAACACAGGGATGAAGCCACGGCCAGTTACTCCTGCTGAGGAAAGGGGAGAGGCTGAGCAGACTTGGGACTGCAGCCTGGCAGGGCCAGAGGATCCAGTTAGCTGCGGGGGTTGGGGGGAGCCATCACGGATCTTGGGGGTGGGGGAGTGGCTGCTTCCCCCAGACTTTGGAGAAAGTGAGGACAGGGATGGAAAAGCCTTCCTGGGAGGGCAGCCCAGGAGCTGGGGCTTAGAAGACCTTTAGGACCTGCCTGGACAACCCCTGAGTCACTGATGAGGCCAGAGAGAGGCCAGGCCTCCCGACTCCAAACCCAGAGCTCCCCTTGGGGTCCACCTTAACCCCAAGCCCTCCGTAAACGCCAGCTCTACCAGACGCGGATGTGGTCCGGATGGCCTGGCAAGGATGTTCCAGGGTCCCGTGACGGGGCCGTCCTAGGTGAGAGTGTCCTCTCAGGAGTGGGGGGCATTACCCTTCATGGACTCAAAGGTTAGCTGCCGATTCCACCTTGCCGCCAGTAATGAAGAGCGCGGAGGCAGATGGAGGCTGTCCCGCGCACAGGATGCTAATTCCGCTAACCAGTGGACCAGGAAATGGCCGGTTATTTGCGCCGCCATCAACAGACAGAGATGCTGCCTCAAAGCTCACTTGTCTTTAATGCTGTCCCCCTGTTGAGGATCCTCAGGGTGATCGCTCCAGCCAATTTCCAGAGATGCAGGCGGCAGGAGGAGGGGACGAGTGATGGATGTGCGGACCTTGGAGGGAGCCCTCCCCCAGCACTCAGACTGCCTGGGGTCCCAGCAGTGACCGGGTGCCCTTGGGGCAGTCCCAGCACCTCCACTTCTGCTTCTCTGCCCATGGGGCCTCCCTCTCAGGGCTGTGGCCTGGACCAAGAGGCAGGCGGGCTGCTTCCAGGGCCAAAAGGCTCTTATAAGAGAACAGAATTCCTGTTGTAGCTAGCGGGCATTTCTGGACTCTGTGCTGGCTCTCAGACCCGAGGTGGCCCCTCTCCTTGCTCATGGGGTGGTGGATGAGGGTAGGGCCAGAATGCTGTCTGAGACGTGCAGAGCTTCGTTCTCAGATTCTGGGACGTGCCTGAGGCCAAACCAGGGGCTGTCTCCTTGTCTGCCATTCAATCCCTCTTGTGTCCCAGTCCTGGAGCCCCAGTACTTTGAGCTTGAGTCCAGTCCTCCTGGGACCATTTCTTTCCAACAACCAATGGTCCTTTGCCATGGGGAAGGCACCCATACTGGGAAAGCCCTCCCTTCCTAGATAACAGCGACCTGGAGTGGCTGGCTCCACCTGGAACCTGGGGGTGAAAGCTCCGGGGAAATGACTCCTCTGTGTGTGTGTGTGTGTGTGTGTGTGTGTGTGTGTGTGTTTCCCCCTCACTCACTCTGGGCAAAGGTATGTAAGTAATGCATCTCTGCAGCTCTGAACCCCTAACATAAAGAATGTACACCTTTTGTCCTGGGGATCCTGAGACTTCACCTGGGGTATACAAAGTCCGTTCATCCTAGGAAAATTGGTGCTGGAAAAGGCCCACTTTAAATGGATCTGTGTTAAACAGGGATCTCCTTTCTTAGTAAATGGTGAAAACTAAAAAGACTTGATGTGGAATTTGTCTTAAATCTTAACTTTGTCTTAAAACTTATAAATTGTATTACAATTTATTAAAATTAATTTATCTTGTGTTTTAAGCTACGGCTATAATTCCATCCATAATCTTTGAGCAAAGAATGAATCAAATGTTGATTTGGGGGTATAAATTTTTCAGCAAAAAAATTGTGTCATGGCTCACTCTGTAGCCATTCTTTGTGCTTGATTTTCACAGCATGGTCTTACCAGGTGTCATCTTTGCAAAATTATCCAAAGGCTTCATGCATTTTCACAGAGGTGTTCGTTAATCCATGGCACTCAAATCGTTCCCTTTTGAGTGTCTGCTGTGGCATCACCTTTGCCCTTTTTTTTCTTCAAATCAAGAATGGCCAGATCCTCATTTATCAGTGGTTTTGCATAGAATTTGAATGCTTCTTCAGCATCGTTTTCACTTCATGAAATCCTGTAACTTTGGCACAATTCTCATTTTCACCTTGCAATCAATTTATACTTTGCAATCAATTTATTTGGGTTTTGCGTAGGTGGGCAAAGATGGGCACCAGAGTTTAGCAGAAGGGGGCGTTGGGTGGGCACCACATTTATAGATGGTCAGTTTTTTAGTGAACACCGTGTTGTGATGTCTCTAACTGCCCTAAGGAAGCTACATGACTGGGGCACTCAGGTACTGAATCCCAGGATAACAAGGACCCATGTGTGGTGCTCCTCATTTTATGTATCCAGATCCTTCTCCACAAAGAGTAGTGGAGGCAACATGCTTCATCTTCCTGGTCTCTGCTGGTTCCTCCTGGACCATATCTGGGACTCATCCTGGTAAGGTACATGAGCCTCTGAAAAGGACCAGCCGACTCTATCAAAAAGAGCTCCAGATTTAACCATACCCTCCTTAATTTGGTTTCAGGTAGCCTTCTCATCCCTGGACAGGGCATAGGATTCAATCTGAGATGCCAATTTCCTGCCATTTTCCCTGGGGGCACCAGGCTGCAGGACCCAAGGAAGTGGTGAGCGATATTTAGGGACATCCATTTCATTAAACACCTGTGGTCTTCCAAGTCAAATAATAAATAATAATAGTAATAAGTAAAATGTGTTGAGTGCTTACTATGTGCCAGGTATTGATGTAAACATTTCACACGTATTATCTTACTTAATTCTCACTACCCTTTAAGTGCTACCCCCATTTTACAGTTAAGAAAATAGAGATGTAGAACGCTGTTTTTTTTTTCCAGATAATACAGATGATAAATTGCGAGTTGAGATTTGAATCCAGGCAGTCTGACTCTAGACCTCATACTCATAACTAATACTGTGTTGGAAACTTACTTGGCTTTTTTCTTCTGGGTTTGAATAATGCTGGGGGGTGTAGAATTGACTTGTTATAGGATAATCTAGCTCCTGTCCCACATTTGATAAGGGAAGAAAACTTGCCAAATGCAGCCTCCAAAATCAATAGCAAAGTGCCATACTGAAACTAACAAGTGTACTTTATGTTTACTCATGAATCCATTTTGAAAATTCTGTGTGTAAGTCAAGAAACTCTCCGTCTTTTAGGAATTCAACCCCGAAAAAGCTGGTGTCTCTCAGTTTCAGGCATGGGAAGTATTTTCTCAAAGATGTCTCATTTCTTGAAACTAATAAAATAATTGGGTTGAACATGCTCAATGCAGACTTTCCCCTACCAGTGAGCTCTTTTATAGCCACTGAAAAGTCACTTTTTGGGGGGCTCATTATCCCTCAAGATCCTGTGTCGCTCATTTACATTAGAAAGAGGAAGTTCATAAAAGCCCTTTCTTATTTTCTAACACGAGTTCAAATCAGGGGCCATTATCACCCTATAGAAAGACCCAAATGGCATATGGATCATTCTGGAGAAGGGGGTGAGCGCCTTTTAAGAGAATTGTTTTAGTTTTTGCAGGAAATTAATCAGAGGGATGGGCTTTGTGGAGCGGGGAGCAAATCTAATCTGTCCTTTGTTCGAATTTGCCTTGCTCCAATTCCTAGCAATTGTAGACAACATGCTCTTTTGTTCGGGAGACACTTGTTACATGCATAATTAGAGACTGCAGTAGCTGTGTTTAAAGAAAAACTGTTTTCCAATGTAATGTGTGATCTTGATAATAGTATTTTCATCAAAGGTAGCAATTACATTCATTAAGCTGGGACTGGCGCCGCGGCAAGGAAATTAAGTGGAAAGTGAATAAAAAGCTCCCCTCCCCCCATGTTATCTCCTTCTCTTTATAAGTTGAAATGCACCATGGTGAGCTGGAACTGGGAAATACATAGTGCATATAAAAAAATAAAGTCCTCCTTAATCTTTCTGAATAATGACCCTGCAGATATCCTAGGGACGGCAACTATAGATGCACTTTTCAAATTAAAGGGCTTTATTCTCCCTTAATTTCCTATGCAAGTTTTAAACGAGCTCAACATATGATTCAGGTCTTTAAAGTCTGCAGGGCTCTTTAGGATTCATTCACTGTTCTCTGCACACATAAATTAATAGTTTTGTGTTCTCAAAAAAAACACAACAAGGCATAAATCAACCAGTTTAGGAGAGAAATAAAGCCATTTTATTTACCCCTTTAACTATCATTTAGGCTTCCTTATACTTTAATTTTAAAGATGCTATAAATGAAGTCCACACGTGGAGGTGGAAACACATTACAGGAAAAGAGCACCCCCTCCAGGTTCTTGAATCTCACTGTGTTGCTGTGAGAAATTTATTCTGGAAAAGAAAAAAAATCCCACACATGTATGTGTGTGTGTGTATCTCCTCCAGGCAGATGCTCTGTGTCCCTCCCCCATCCCCCTGGATTAAAAGTCCTGCTTGCAATGCCTCAAAGGGCTTGATGATTTCAATTTTATTCAACAGAGCACAATGATAGCCAGACATTTCTGGGCAAAAGCAGATGGAAATATGCCACCTCCTATCAGCACCCTAGCTCTGGCCAATGTTTGACCTGAAAAGCTTTCTGAGAAAATGAAACCAGTCCACAAAAATCAATTGAGGACCCCTATTTCTTGTGATTGGACATGCGCAGCTCTGCGGCAAGAATCATTATCTCTAAATTGATTGACCCAAATGTCATGCAGATCATCTTGGAGTGGGAAGCCGAAGAGCTTGAACGGCCTGCGCATTTTCTGCTGGCTGCACAGCCAGATGCGGCAGTGGCCTTGATGGCTAACCTCTAACCAAGCGGGTCAGGGTATTCCACTCTTGGCTAAAGGAGTTGCTATAATTTGAGAAAAAGTGGGACTTCAGAAGTTTTTCAACTTTACTTTCTGACCTGCTCCTTAGCAGTTGATTTGACTTTATGAGACAAGGGTATTGAATGAGGAGCCAGGAGACCAGCTTGTGGTCCCAGCTGGTAATAAGAGCTAAGGTTTGTTGGATGGCTTACTATCTGCCAGGTACTTGGCTGGGGTTCACACGCATTGTATATCTCATTCCTCACAGCAAGCGTCCGAGGGGGGCATTGGTATTATCATTTCCATTTTACAGTCAAGAAAATAAAACCTTAGGGACTTCCCTGGTGGCACAGTGGTTAAGACTCTGCGCTCCCAATGCAGGGGGCCCGGGTTCAATCCCTGGCCAGGGAACTAGATCCCACATGCATGCTGCAACTAAGGAGCCTGCCTGCTGCAACTAAGACCTGGAACAACCAAATAAATAAATATTAAAAAAAAAAAAAAGAAAATAAAATAAAACCTTAGAGAGGTCAAGTAAGCTACCTCAGTCTGTATAATTAAGACATTGGGGACCAGACATCCGTACCTTGCAGTCTGATATCAAAGCCCAACCTCTTGGTCATGAGAACAGGGGCTTTGGCCTTTCCAGACTCAGGTTCCCTGGACATAAATAAGGGGGTAAGCTGACAAAGCCCTAGGGTCCCAAACAGCTCAACATTTACCACTACAAGATTTCTCAGAAAACCTTTCAAGTTATCTTGTTGAAGCAGCTAGTTTGTTTTGGGGGGGGGGGAGCTTCCTTTGAAAAGACATATGTAGTCCCCAGAGCAGAGAGAGGACAGAGCCGGGTACCCAAGGATCACAGGCAGCTGAAGCTGCCAGGAGGTGGCCCAGTGACAGGTGATGGGTGTGGATCTTGGTCCACCGACTCAGGTGAGCAAGAAGGAAACAGCGCACTGAGACTCAACGTTCGGGGATGTTTTCTAATAATCATCCCCAATTACCCTCTACCCAAGCCTTCTCTCCTGCTCCCTTGGCAGTAGTAGATCTCAGTTCAACGTGACAAATTCAGTCACTTTTGGTTCATCGAACAGCCTCGGTTTGTTCTTAAGACTTAGCCTTGTTCATTTAAAAACTGCAGTCTCATGTCCATTTTGAGGCTCGTGTGTCCCGAATCTCAGCAATGGTCCTGCCTGTCTCGTGTCTCTAACAGTTTGTGGCATGTGTGTGTGTGTGTGTGTGTGTGTGTATGCGTGTACGAGGGAGAGTGCAGGGTCTCTCTTGACTTTTTCCTTTTTCCCTCTGGTGCTGGGGGTGGTCATGAGTTGGGGCTGAAGGAGGGGGAGGCCTGGGCAGGTGCTGTCTCTCCCCTCCTTGACTCTGTGCTCCTTCTCTATGTGCATGCTATGAATGAGGGCTGGCTGTCAAGGGGACTTGCTTCCTGGGCCTTGGGGGTCTCTTGCAAGAGTGGCTGCATTTTACTGCTGGCTCTTTGCATTTCCTCCTCCGTGCATACCTCTTTGTCCTCAAGGGGAAAGAGTCTATAGAAAGATGGTATAACACAATCTCATCTACCTCCCGTGCCAGATCTCAGGCCTATGGGCCCAAGCGGGATCCATCTTCCTTAACTTTTTGGAACCAAGAACTCAAGACGGGGTGGTCCTGACCCTCTCTTGGGGGTTCCCCCGTTGTGCCATGGTTTCCTGGGTCTCTTTTCTCCTGCTTTTATGGGGCAAATTAACAATCCACTGGCTAAGTAAGGTGTCCAACTGGGAACAAAATGCCAGGCTGCCTTCCTTGTAGGATCCTCAACCTTGGATTTGGGGTGGTAAAGCACCCCTTCCTCCACTCTGGTGGGTCGCCTCCCCTCATTTTGAAGGTGGTTTACTGAACTGGTGCCTCTCTGAGGCCCCGGGGGAAGGTGGTGGGTCCCACCCCTGGGGGTTTTCTGAACTCAGAATATGAGGTACTTAGGTATGGTGACCTTATAATTTATTGCCCAAATTGGAAGGCTCTTTTGAAAATGAAGGATGGCACTATTAATAATCATTCTGAGACAGCAGACATGACCTGGGACTGTCTGGGGAGACGGAGACGTATGGTCCCTGATCCTTGAGCACCTCTGGACTCTAGCTCCAGTTCTGGAAAAGGGAAAAATCACATCCTACACCCTCTATACCATCAATCAGTGTGATGTCGGCTCTGAGCCCCATCCCAACAAATTGATGGGTATCCAGCTTTGTTCAGGGCTCCTTTCTCAGGAGCTCTGTCTGGGTTCTGGGGTCTCACACAGGGTCAAAGTGCCTCCGTCCTCTGCCATACCACCTGCCTCCACGAGAGATGTCTCTTCTCCTGGTCCCGGGCCCTTCCTTCCAGTTGGCTCCTCTGCCACGTCTGGAACCTGCTTGTGGTTCAGCATCTTTTGTGAGGCCAGAGGGCTCTGCCCAACATCCAGCCTCTTAGTGTCCCGAATACCTTTCCCTCTGGCACACATTTCCAGGGTACTAGTCTAGGCCACAGGTGGGGCATGGAAGGCCTCTCTTTCCTCTTCCAATCTGAAGAAACCCCTCTTTAATTTGGGGCAGATTCATTTGGGGCAATTCCCTTCAAGACTTATTTTCCACATTGGATTTAGGTTTCTCCTTTCCTTCAAACCCCTTTTGTCCATTGAAAACAGGGACAAAAGTCGGGAAAGTGCTGCTCCCAGCCTTGTGGGAGGTACAGAACATAGAACCTGCATAAATGGGGAGAAGAGAAAGGAGAAAATGGCAAAAAAAAAGAGCAATAGCTCCCCAAATTAATCTTTCCATACTGCTTCAAAGCCACAAGTTCTTGGAGACCAGTAAAGTGTGCTTGGCCAGGTGCCCTGGACGCCACTTGTTCTTCTGTGGAAGCAGCTGCTCCATCTTCTAGAGCCACAGGAACCTATAGAACTTTCTGCAATCACTGAAATGCCCTATATCCACACGGCCCAATATGGTAGCCACTAGCCAAACATGACTAATGAGCACCTGAAACAACTGAGGAATTGAATTTTTAATTTTATTTAATTTTAATTTAAATAGCCACATGTGGCTAGTGGCTCTCATACTGGACAGAATCGTTCTAGAGAAATCATTGAAGAGGAGTGATAATAACCCAACTTACATTTAAAAGATTGTCTCAGGCTGCTATGGAAAATGGCTTGGATACTGGGGAAAGTAGAAGCTGGAAGCCAATTAGGAGGTGACTACACTGTACCCAGAGAGAGATCGTGCTTCAGATTGGACTAAGGTACTAGTAGAGGTAGAAAGATCTAGAGACATTAAGAATTATTTTGGAGGTAGAACTGGTGGAGGAGGCCCACTGGTTACTGGGTTTCTGCATGCCACTCTGAAGACCCCGTTTGCAGTTAAACAGATCCACTCTCGATGGTCATTTCTGAACCACTCATTAATCCTCACAGAGCCCTTGAAAGAGGACATGTCTTCTCTCAGAGGGGGATGCAGCTGGTTGCCATATGTACTGGGTTGAATAGCATCTCCCATAATTCATGTCCACCGGGAACCTATGAATGTGACCTTACTTGGAAATAAGATCTTTGCAGATGTAATCAAGTTAAAGCGAGGTCATACGGGATTAGGGTGTGCCCTAAATCCAACATGACTGGTGTCTTTGAAAGAAGAGGAACGTTCGCATAGAGCAAGGAAGGCCATGTGATGATGGAAGCAGGGATGGAAGTTGTGCGGCCACGAGCCAAGGAGCTCCTACGATTGCTGGCAACAACCAGAAGCTCAAAGAGGCAAGGAAGCGTTCTTCCCTAGAGCCTCCAGAGGGGATATGGACCTGCTGACACCTTGACTCCAGACTCCTGGCCTCCAGAACTGTGAGAGGATGTACTTCTGTTGTTTTAAGCCACCCAGTTTATGGTGTTTTGTTGCGGCAGCCCCGGGAAATAGAGCCACCCAGCCAGCATCCACTCCCTGTTCCTGCCTAGCAGACCTAGATTCTGCTCTGGTAACTACCCTCCTCCCGTATCCATGTACCTAAGGAAGTGGACCTTTCCTGGGTGGGTACTCCTTTGCCCTGAAGGTAATACTACTTTCTTGCCAGGGATGATTTTGGAATGAGTATGGGACTCAAAATTGGTCCGGAGGATAAGAAGAGAAATCTGTGGAGGACTGTTCTTCCATCATTCCTAGAAGCTCTTCTTCCCCTGGACATTATTGTGTTAAAGGGTAACACCTGCAGCTGCGGCAGCACCCTGGCTACCTGCCTGAGGATGATGTCCGTGGAAGGGTGGCAGAGTATAGAGATGGGAAGACCCTGGGCCTGATAACTTTGCTGAGCTGCTGAATCAAACAGCCCTGAGGCCCCCAGGACTCTGGGGTTCCCAGCTCTGTGAGGTGACTGAGACAAGGCTCATACCTCCTCCATCCAAGTGGTTTATCAAACTCCAAACCCCCTAAGAGTGTTGGCAAATGCCCTTGTCCCTATCTGGTTGACTTTCCAAAGGATGTTTTAGTGTCCCCAGCAACTCCCAGCTGGCCCCCACTTGAATGAAGACAGTGAGTAAAAGAAAGGAGATACATTTACTAAGCGGCTACTCTCTCAAGAAAAAACACTAACCAAAGAGTGCTTCCTATCTGGCCATCCATCCTGCAGATACGTTTTCTCAGCACCTGGCCTCAGCTTTTTTGGAGGCTGGGGCACGGGTGTTACCTTAGTCTGTTCAGGATAAACTGGGTGGCTTATAAACAACAAACATTTATTTCTCAGTTCTGAAGGCTCGGAAGTTCAAGATTATGACGGCATCAGATTCGGTGTCTGGTGAGGACCTGCTTCCTCATTGACAGCCGTCTTCTCACTGTAACTTCACGTGGCTGGAGGGGCAAGGGGTCTCAGCTGGGTCCTTTCATAAGGGCAGTAATCCCATTCAAAGCACCTTCTAGAGGCCCCACCTCCTAATACTTTAACCCACTTTGTGGGTTAAGATTTCAATATATGAACACAAACATTCAGTCCATAGCAGATGGGAAAGATTCTTTCTCTCTTACTCCCAATTAGGTAATTCCACCAAAACTTTTCATGGTTTCTTGCTTCTCCCTTCTGTCCCTGGCTATCTCGAAAGTTCCTCTCATCCAGAAAAAAAAGTGTACCTCCTAATTTCAGAAGTCCTCACAACCCACCTGACTTTTAATTCCCCAAACTTATTTTGACATATTTCTCCTCCTTTTTTCCTCCCTAATAGGAGTAACTGAGTCCTCCTTTGGTCTAAATGTACTCAGCGCCCATGAACTCAGGCTCAGCTGCAGGCGAACCTTCAGTTCAGTGCCTCGAGTATCCTATCCCACAGATGTGCTCCCAAGTCCATTTTTCTTCTCCAGGGCCAGGACTGCTGGAGGCTCTCCCTTTGAATGTTCTTCTTCTTCCCTCCCACCCCCATAGTCAGCATCATGGGGCATTTCCTGACTCCTTCTAGCTTCCTGAGCTTGCCTCCTTGCTTGTTCTTAAGATTTTGATTCCCTTTTACCCCACATCTGAAAGCCAGTACCTAACGATTCTTGGCTCCAGGTCTCATCTCATCCTTCCCTTGTCAAGAATAAAAACGTTGGGGGGGGGGGGGGAATTCCCTGGCGGTCCAGTGGTTAGGACCCCGTGCTTCTACTGCAGGGGGCTCGGGTTTGATCCCCGGTCAGGGAACTAAGATCCGGCATGCTGCGCAGCGTGGCTGAAAACAAAAGAATAAAAGCACTGGACTCCTTTCCTCGAAGTACCTGCACCTCTACCCAAAGGCTATCAGCTGCTTTTAGGATAAAGCTGGATGGGAAAAGGGGGCAGAGCCTCCACTTTCTCTCTGGTCTTGAACCTGACCTCCCAGTCAAGGCTGAGAAGCAGAAGCTTTGCTTCAGATATCACATGCCTAGTTCATACACTGGGAATGGCCATGGCGGTATCCAGCTCTGCTTTCCTTGTGTCAGGAACCAAATCTTAGAACTAACAACCTATATGAAGATGTGGCAACAGAAGCAATTTTAAAACTAGATAAAAGAGTTTAACTTATTTCATCACAGTTCCAAGAATTCGGCAAGGTGTCTCGGAGCATTTCAGAATGACGTATTCCGCAAGTATTGTACGGATATTCTCAATGTTAGTACTGCACTTAGACCTGGGCAAGGGGACCTGCTGCCCCAGGCCCTGCATTTCATAAACACACAACAGTCCCTGTATTCACTGGGATCTGGTGCTCATGCTGGCACATGGTGACCTGAGCCCTAAGCATCCACTCTCATGACTAACACCTTTCAAGTCATGGGGGACCGCATCTCCTCTGCCCAAAGTGCCTGAAACAAAAGGAGCCTGAATCCTGATGAGGACAATATCAGAGAGAGATACTGCTTTGGAGGTGAGGAGGATTTGCTTAGGGAAAAGACAAATTCACTAACTTGTCAAATCCTTCCTCTTGGAAAACAAGAGTGGCATAGATCCTTGCATAACCAATGATCATTTCCCAAAGCACAGAGCTTCCCTTTTCTGGCTTCTCTGTGTTCCAATGGACAGTTCCAGAAGTTCCCACGAATTGGCATAGTTTTCCAACAGTTTTACATGGTGGCTGACAACATTTTGTAATACTAATAATTCACACGACTTTTATGTATGTATGTCTACATGTAACATGCATGGCATGTGACACCAATTCATTACATTAACTGATGGACACTGAATACTAGAATTGTGAATGGTCTTCTTTTTTATAAAAAGTATTTAAGGGCTTCCCTGGTGGCGCAGTGGTTAGGAATCCACCTGCCAATGCAGGGGACACGGGTTCGAGCCCTGGTCCAGGAAGATCCCACATGCCGTGGTGCAACTGGGCCCGTGTGCCACAACTACTGAGCCTGCGCTCTAGAGCCTGCGAGCCACAACTACTGAAGCCTGCGTGCCTAGAGCCCGTGCTCTACAACAAGAGAAGCCACCGCAATGAGAGGCTTGTGCACCTCAACGAAGAGTGGCCCCCGCTCACCTCAACTGGAGAAAGCCCGTGTGCAGCAACAAAGACCCAATGGCAGCCAAAAATAAATAAAAATAAAATAAATTTATTAAAAAAAAAGTATTTAATAACTAATTGAAATTTCAAAAATCAAAATTAAAAATTAAGTTTTATTTAAATAACAAAATTTATATAAGTTGGAATTTTATTTGGCCTGTAAAAATTTATTTATTTATTTATTTTTTATTTTTGGCTGTGTTGGCTCTTCGTTGCTGCGCATGGGCTTTCCCTAGTTGCGGTGAGCGGGGGCTACTCTTCATTGCGGTGCGTGGGCTTCTCATTGCTGTGGCTTCTCTTGTTGCAGAGCACGGGCTCTAGGCGTGTGGGCTCAGTAGTTGTGGCTCGTGGGCTCAGTAGTTGTGGCGCGAGGGCTTAGTAGTTGCAGCACATGGGCTTAGTTGCTCCACAGCATGTGGGATCTTCCCAGACCTGGGATTGAACCCGAGTCCCCTGCATTGGCAGGCAGATTCCCAACCGCTGCACCACCAGGGAAGTCCCTGGCCTTTTAATATTAATAATTTTGAGGGCTCTCCTGGTGGTGCAGCAGTTGAGAATCTGCCTGTCAATGCAGGGGACACGGGTTTGAGCCCTGGTCGGGGAAGATCCCACATGCCGCGGAGCAGCTAGGCCCGTGAGCCACAACGACTGAGCCTGCGCGTCTGGAGCTTGTGCTCCGCAACAAGGGAGGCCGCGACAGTGAGAGGCCCGCGCACCGCGATAAAGAGTGGCCCCCGCTTGCCGCGGCTGGAGAGCCCTCGCACAGAAACGAAGACCCAACACAGCCAGAAATATATATATATAAATAAATAAAAATTTTAAAAAAATAATAATAATTTTGAGTACTTTAAAAGAAAAATAACTTTTGGAAACAGATGAAAAAGAATTTAAATTTTAAATTTTGCATTAACTTCAATTTACATTTTTTATGAAGGTATTCTTTAATTAATTAATTTCACCCTCTTTATTAATTAAAAAAGTAATTACTGATTAAAACAATAAGACTAGGGGAGTTCCTTGGTGGCCTAGTGTTTAGGATTCTGGACTTTCACTGCTGTGGCCCAGGGTTCAATCCCTGGTCGGGGAACTGAGATCCTGCAAGCCATGTGGTACAGCCAAAACTTAATTAATTAATTAATTTTTAAAAACCCAGCAAGACCATAGCTGGGCCTCCGGTGGTAGGCTAGCCCCAGGCCCAGGGACATCAGGGCCTGGCCTCCTCACCTTCAGAGAACACTTGCAGAAATGCTGGTGGGGGAGATGTTCCCTCTTACACAGGGCATGCTGAAATTACTGTGGGAAACCCATAAAGTGAGGTAGTAAAAATGCGAGAGTAACTAGGGGCCAGAAAAATGTTAGAAGTTAAGGGCATAGGACAATTTCAGAAGAACATAAGAGAAAAGTGAGTCTTGAGAGAAATTACAGAAAAGCCTCAAAACCAACCCACCTACCTGAGAGCACTCTCTTCTGGATGGCACCAAGGAAGCATGAGGATTTTCTTTCAAGAGATATTCCTTTTAGATGCCTGTGGACTATTCTGACTTTTGCATAATCACATGAAGCTCTTTCCTCTAAGGGCCAGTGGTGAACACTACAGTATTTGATTTGGATTCAGCTTCTTCTTCATCTATATTATTAGTCAGAGATGAGGAAATAAACTTGTTTTGAAATTTTTACTCTTCTGGAGATTGCCCTGGATTGCTGAAGCCCAGTAGAAATTTCAGACCAAAAAACCTGCTGGAATGAGGTAAACATTTGTATAAACTTAGGGTCAACTGAAGTGAGAAGTGTGCTAACCCCAAGACAGCAGGAATGTCCACCAAATGATGCCTTCTTAGAACACGACAGTAGATGAACAGAGACTACATTTTTTAATGCTGAAAAAACAACATCCATGCCTTTCTATATCTAGCCAGTTTTTTTTTTTTGTATAAATTTTTTTTTAATTGGGGTATAGTTGCTTTACAACGTTGTGTTAGTTTTTGCTTTACAACGAAGTGAATCAGCTATATGTATACATATATCCCCTCCCTCTTGGACCTCCCTCCCACTACCACCCCCCCAATCCCACCCATCTAGGTCATCACAGGGCACTGAGCTGAGCTCCCTGCGCTATACAGTTTCCCACTAGCTATCTGTTTTACACATGGTAGTGTATATATGTCAATCCCAATCTCCCAATTCATCCCACTCCCCCTCCCCCTCCCATGTCCACATGTCCATTCTCTACATCTGCATCTCTATTCCTGCTCTACAAATAAGTCAGAAAGAGAAAAACAAATACCGTACATTAGCACATATATGTGGAACCTAGAAAAATGGTACAGATGAATCTAGCCAGCTTTTAATGTTGGTACGTTTCAATCTGAGTAATTCCCAAGACTTCTTGCTCATTGGACAAGTGCAGTGTTGTTTCAGTCTCAAAAATGCCCTTTATTACAAAATACACTTAAAATGAGTATAGCAGCAATCAATAAGTATATCCTTAGCCTTTGTCTACTTGGAAAAATCAATTGGGTTGAAAAGATGGAGTATTAATGTGCAAAGGAACTGTACATACATTATACAGTGATAGGTTTCTGTTGTATGACTGAGTGCAAAATAATGCAAGGGATTCACAGAAGCTGTCCACTCAACCAGATGTGCTCCCCCCAGACTCCCCAACCCTGCAAAGGTGCAAAACCTTACAACTCTGGTATTACTTTATTGTGTTTATATCTCCAAGAGGAAAAAATCCATTTCTCTCTAAGAGAAATTATTAGATTTAAAAACACCGAACCTAAGGTGATTTATCTCATCAGTAGTTTCTTCATTAACTCTTGCTAACAAAGGTAAGGTCTCATTAATGCAAGCCCCACCGAGTCTCCTATTTTGGGGTGGGAGAATTGCAATGAACACATTGCCCAAAATTGCTTTTGGTCCCACAGAACTAGGTGCACAGCTTCTAGCTGGAGCAAGGCTTCTCACTAGCGCCCTAGAAGACTGACTGGTCACCTGCAACGAGCGAGTCACCTCTGGACTTGGTAGAAGGGAGGGGGAGGTGCCCTGCCCGCTCCTTCCACTCTGCCCCTCTAAGCAAGTGGGGTGTTTGGGGAGTTCTGGGTTTGCTTAGTCGTTCCTGCTATATTGGGGCGCTGCAGAAGTTGAAAAGGAACATGGACTCTGGGGCTGGAATCCCTTGAACACTACTCAAGTTTTAGTATGTGATGAAAATGCTCTGGGGGATTCTGACATAGGCAGATTCCAGGCCCAGTGATCTGACCGGTAAATCAGGAAATCTTCCTTTTTACAAGGAGCTCTGGTGCTATGGGGGCAGAAGGCCCAGGAGAAGGCTGTTTCACTGTTCCCAAGACCTTCACCTGTCTTTATACCACTAGTAACTATTTACATTGTCTCCTAGACCTCAACCTCCTACCTTAATCCTCCTGCAATTTAGACATAAACTTCCAAGAGGCGGCTGGACATCTTTCTGGAGGAGATCTGAAAATAAACATCATACCTAATGACGAGGAAGTTCTGGGACCGGTGGTCCCTGGTCTGCACTTTTAAGACTAGAAGTTATTCTAAAACACAGTGAGGACGTTAGTATGGAGGATAGAAGAGGTGCAATGGTAGAATCTTGATCAATGGTAGAATTTCCACTTATGGGAAAAGAAACCAAGAGTCAGCCAAAAGTAGACATTTTGTCAAAAAGCAAAGGAAGCAGAATCTTAGAAGTGGGGTATCCAAAGCTATGTTCGGAATGGATATAATCAGCCACGAGTTAAGGGTAAAAAGATAACTTTAAGAACATGGTTTAAACTCACTGACAAACGTGAACGCCAAGCAAAAAGGGATTAAAGGATCAGGCGATGAGTACGAGGGGTTGGTGCAGGGAGAACGCAGCAGCGGCTCACGGAAGCTTATCCTTTAAGGATGGGGAGACCCGAGCACTTCTGTAGATTGAAGCAAGGAGCCAATCAGGCTAGATAGGCTACAAATGAAATTCAGAGAGAATAATAGTAACCCGAGTTCCTAGGGGAGGTCTTTTCTGTTTTTGGTGTGACACCCAGACTGACCAACTTGAGTAAAAGCGGACTTAGGAGGCACCACTTTCATCACGGGCTGGCAAACTTTTCTTTACGCCTCGTGCGCAAGAGGCAAAATTAAGGAGATTACGCATATATTTATATACCATTTAAAATGTTAAAAAAAAAAAATCTAGTTTGCAGGTCATAGGCCCTAGTTTTGCCCGCCCAATTTAAACCTGGGTCCTTGAGATGTTTTGAAATTTTTTTTTCTTGTCCAAGAAAATATTATGTTTGAATACCTCACACTGAATCACATAAAATCAAATTACAACTAAAGACAAGATGCTAATCCCAAGGCCAGTGCGGATGGTCCAGTTCATACCCGAGTGTGAAAAGTGCGCCCAACCCAACCCGGGGAAGTCCCCGCTCAGCAAAGCAAGACACACACTGCTTTTCGTGGGAGGGTCTTTCAACGTGGTCAGTGCTATTTACCCACAGAGGTCAAACCTTCATGGGATTAGGTGTCAGACCCCTTTTCTGTCCTCTCTGTGTCAGAGTCTTGTCTCCCGTGTGGCCGAATGGAGCTGCCTACGTGGCTGTGGCCATTTGAGAAAAGCAGAAAAATTGCTTAAAGGGGAATTGATGCGCAAGAGTGAAAAATTTCCATAACCCTATACACAGCTTTATTTTCAATTACACAAGATTATATTTACTTTATTACAATTGCACAATATTATAAAATTATAAAAATTCAAACAATCTAGATGATGCCAACGATTCTCATGCCATCTTCTTGGCCCCCACTCCCAGCGCAGCCCTCATTGTGACGACTGTATTTTCCCATTTATTCTAAGAATCTATATACATGCTTGGACTTACAGAAATATATAGATTTGTACTGTTCTCCACAAATCTTATGTGATTTGTCATTTTCTTAAACAATATAAGCTGGTGATGATTTAACCTCAGAACATGGGTCTTATTCTTTTAAACTGCTGCACAGGATTGCGTAGTGTGTATGTCCGTGATTTATATATTCTCCTACCTAGCCATTTCTAATTTTTCACTACTACAAACTATGCTGTCCTTAGAGTCCCTGACGTGCCTTCTTGCCCATCCTCCCAGAAGCACTGACTAAAACAGCTCAGTTTCCCATACTTTTATCGACAATTTGTAATTTATATCTTTATTTTCCAATTAACCAAGGTTATTTAAAGTTATGATGAGCTTTTTTGCATCCTAGATTTTGGTTATTTACTTCTCATTGTGTATAGTCAATGTTGCCTGTCTGTCTTTTTGGAATTTGTAGAAGTTTCCTTTGTGGCAAAATTCTGAATTTGACAATTCATTTGCATTTGAAAAGAAAGTTTTTTTTCTCTCTCTCTCTATATATATCAAACTTGTTAATTATGCTACCCAATCCCTCTCTATCTGTTATTACCATTTCCTACTTGACTTGTCGATTTCTAAGTCAGAGGCTGTGATTATGGCTTTGTCAATGTTTTCACTGTATTTTTATTTTTTGTTTTGTTGTATATAGTTCCTAACTACGTTGTTAGAGACATAAACTTCATGACTATTGGACCTTCTTGGTGAAGTCTTCCTGTTTTATTATGAGATATCCTTTTTTGTCCTTTAAAATTATTTTTGCCTTTAATTCAGTTTTTTAAAAAAACAAATTATTTATTTATTTATTTTTGACTGCGTTGGGTCTTCGTTGCTGCGTCCTGGCTTTCTTTAGTCGCGGCGAGCGGGGGCTACTCATCGTTGTGGTGCGCGGGCTTCTCATTGCAGTGGCTTCTCTTGTCGCGGAGCGCGGGCTCTAGGCATGCGGGCTTCAGTAGTTGTGGCTCACAGGCTCAGTAGTTGTGGCTCATGGGCTCTAGAGTGCAGGCTCAGTAGTTGCAGCACACAGGCTTAGTTGCTTCGTGGCAATGTGTTCCCTGCATTGGCAGGCGGATTCTTAACCACTGCGCCACCAGGGAAGCCCCTAATTCAGTTCTGATTGCTGTTCCTGCTTTCCTTTTAGTAGCATTTGTATGGTCTTTTTCCTTCTCTTTATTTCAACTTTCTTGTGCTGCTTTTTTTTAGGTGTTTCTAACGTTATGTAGCTGGGATTTAAATTTTCCTTTTGTGCCATCTTGACATCTTTTATTTATAACAGGTGAGTTTAACTCATTTATACCTATAAATCCTACTATGTTTGGCTATATTCCTGCCTTATTCTGTTTTACACTTACCATGATTTCTTTGAAAAAAAAAAGTTTTGTAAAGTTAGGTTTTTTCCCCTTTATAATGTGAGCTATCCATACGAGCGACGGCAAAGCAAACATCCTACAGCCACCCACTCAGATCCGCATCCCGCTTGTCTTTCTTCCTGCCTCAGGGTGGCTTTTTGATGGCCGTGATGGAGATGATTTTTTTTGGTGGGGGGGTATTTCCGTAGTTCCCTTTTCAGTACTTTTCTCATCCCTCTACTGCAGCGGTCCCCAGCCTTTTTGGCACCAGGGACTGGTTTCGTGGAAGACAATTTTTCCATGGACGGGGGCTGGGGGCATGGTTTCGGGATGATTCGAGTGCATTACGTTTATTGTGCACTTTATTTCTATTATTATTACATTGTAATATATAATGAAATAATTATACAACTCACCATAATACTGACAGGAGGTGGAGCTCAGGCGGTAATGTGAGCGATGGGGAGCGGCTATAAATACAGATGAAGCTTTGCTCGCTCACCTGCCACTCACCCCCTGCTGTGTGGCCCTGTTCCTAACAGACCAAGGACCGGTATCGGTCCATGGCCCAGGGGTTGGGGACCCCTGCTGTACTGCATCTTCCTACTGCCCTATCCACCTACTCTCCCATTCTTTCTCTGAGAACACAGATGTTCCCACCACACCTATTTATTTCTTTTACACGCCATGTTCTCAGCTAGCTTCTCTGCTTGAAAAGATCTGAAACAATCCCTGAAGGATTATTAGCTAATAAAGGGCTAGTTGGCAGTGGCATTTTACCAGAAGACTCCTGAAAATTAACAAACCTTAAAGACCCAAAGGAATGAATCTGGGAGGGCCTTCATCAGCCAGACTGCCCAAGTTTGAATCATTTCTGTCATGTATCAATAAGCAATTTATTTCTCTCTTCATGCCTCAGTCTCCTTGCCTTTACAATAGGCTAACAAGAGCACCTACTCTATAGGGCTGTGAGTTACTATGTGTCAAGAGCATAGAATAATGGCTGGCACATGATAATAGCTCAAGAGAGCTTAGTGCTATTTTTATCATTCTAACAGATCTAAAGAAATACTTTTGCATAGGGTTGGCCTTGGTGGTTTTCTATGTGTGAGGATACACCGATGAGAACAGAAAAAAAGACACCTGACATAAATACATTTCGATAAGAATCTGGTCTTACTCATCGTAGCATGGCAGCTTGGAGTCCATAGCACCTTGGGCCCTTGGTCACAGTGACTGCTCAGCACAGGTCGCTGAATGACAAATGAAAACAGGGACTAATATCTAGATTTCTAAAATAATGTAGGAAATAATGGGGAACAGATAGGCTGAAATCTCCTATGAGGTTAGACAATAGCGTATTACTGAGTAAAAGGTTCAACAATATAAAATTTCCAGAAGTACTACTATAAACATGGGCAATAAGTATCAGCTAGAGAAGAGCTATGCTGTGAAAATGTGCTCAAAAGAGGTGACCTCTCTATCGAAGAGCTGCTTATTTTGTTTTTTAAAAAAAGGGAGTCCCTCTGGCAAAATTGTATTTAGCATCAAGAGTTTAACGTTAAATTATAAGACCTCTTCCCTGAAAACAAACAAAATTGGTTTACATGAGAGTCAGGCTATCAGCTTGGTAAACAGAGGTGTTGTGTCTATCTTGCAGGAAGGTTACATTATTTTCTTACTTCTTCTGTATGTATAACAAACAATTTTGCTTTATTAGAGTAGCAAAAGTCTCCAGTTAGTGCTTTACTTTTTCATTCTCCATAGAATACTGATTTTGTAACACTGATTACAGTCTGATACGTACCATTACAACAAAAGTTTCACTTTATGAAAGATCAGCAAAAATACATCAGCAAGGATATAACTAGTGCATTTACTAAAACACATCATAATCATAAAACCAAGTGATCACACACAATAATCTTTACATTTGACATACCAGCTACATCCTAGGAGAGCCAGTGTGTTTGGTAGGTGATTAATGTATGTAAGTAACGACACTGATCAATCTTAACACTTCTGAAATGTTAATTCTTTATCAGTTAAACCTAAAATAAATCAATAGAGTATTGAAACATAACAAGGATGAAATCCAAAACCTGTTGAACAGAGACAGTAGTAAACAGTAGGAAGAGCACTGAATTGGGACCTAGTACATTTGGATCCTTGTCTTATCTTTGGCCCTGGATGGATGACCTTGGGCAAGTATTCTGGGCTATATGAATCCTTCACTCTTAAATGAGAGAGTTGGCTGGATGGTTCTCTAAACTCTTTCTAGATTTAGCTTTCCATAATTCTAAAATCTTTGACACCAATTCATTTTTGTGTTGTAAAGTGAAATGTCTAACAATACTAACTTGGCAGTTGGGTTGAGTCCAGCTCTGCCACACAAATACGACTTGTTGCTTGTGTTCAAGTCTCTTCCTTCTGAGCCCCATGACAGCCCTATCCTCAAATTAACAAACAGTAATGACAGGCTTCAGGAGGTAAACAAGCTTGTCCTCCACTAGACACAAACTCAAGACCGCCAAAGTCATGGTTATTAAGAAAAGCTATAATGGAAGAACTCTGGGGAAAACCCACAACACCCTCTTTGGTAAATGGTACAATAACACAATTCACTAATAGAAGAAGGCAGGTACAGATATTAATTACAATACATAATTAATTTTCAACTGTTATTTGTGAACCTGCACAAAAAATATACACACAATTAGAACTGTATCAATATGAACTATAAATTCAAGGTCTAGATGTACACGGGAGCCTCTCTCATGCTGCTAATCTGAAGGAGGCTTATTGTAGTTTCACGTGTTTGTAACTCTACAGGAGGAAGCTGGGATTCTTTTTACTAACGTTGGCTTCTATTCCGTTATCTGAAAAGTCCACCTCTCTCACATAATCACAGAAATTAAAGATGTCCAAGCCCCCCTTTAGGGCATTTCCTCCATCCCCTACTTTCCTTATCAGATTACTGTCTTTTTGTTCTAAAACACTGAACGACTGGCTTCCATCAGCCCTATCTGAAAATCAAGTAGACTTTATCTCTTTTGATCTAAGGTCTAAATTTGTCCGTATTTCTTCCTAATATTTTAATGTAATTCCTATCTCAATTGTATCTACACAATTCTGAATATTTAACTATGGTATCCATTATAGAAATTAACCCAATTCAATGAACATGAATGCGCAAAGCAAAATTACTTTGAAAATGTCAAGTTTTCTTAATAAACATTATCCTTTCATTAAAGTACTAAAGTGCTTCCCTTTTGACAGCAGTGATTACTTTAAGCAACTGTATGAGCCTTGAAACATTTTCCAACTTCTCTAACCCGCGCCCCCTTCCAGAAAATGTAAAACACTCACCCTTCACCGTCCTCCCTCCTGAGGGGACTGAGGACCTGTACCGTACAAGGTCTCTTCTGATTGAGAATCCCTGATACTGAAGAAATGGCATCGCCAGCCGTATATTATGTTGAGCTTTGCCTTTCCATAATTTGACTGTAAAACAACAGATTTATTTTTGCCTTCCCAGAAATGTCATTTTTTATATTACCAAATATGCTTTTCGAACTCTACAGCTCCCTTCTATCCCTCATTCCTTACAAGATTTTAATACACTTCTTTATGGGGACAAGACATCTCCTCTTGAGAATCACTGAACCAAAATATAATTTCTGAATTACTATTCATGATAAAGCTCAATAATTAAGTTTGAGAAAACAGTATTCAATTTAAAGACAGAAAAAAATGAATATTACAATAGTGAGTATATTCTAATTATTAAACCAAATCATTTAAACTTCATACTTGAAAACTAACGTAGAGACTTGTTTTTAAAATGATCTACTGAAACCATAATGAAATGCACCTTTCATACTGGTCAATTATAGTAACAAATTATATTGCTTTCCTTTGTTGAAATGCTTTCTTCGACTATATAAACTACAGAGTTATACCCTCATTTTCCACTCATTTTCAGATATTCAGAACTAAAACTTTTAGATTTTTCTAAATAAATTTTTATCAGTTGCTACCTAGTTTAGCAACTTAGAATCGAATCTATTTCTTCTATAGAATTGCCAACTATCACAAACATCTCTCTGACTGATGCACAATGACAGGGATATAAAATACCCATGTCTGCAAGAAATACTTATATTGTCTTTATTTTTCCAAATTCTAATAGAGTGAAATTCTGTATACCCTGAAGCTAAAATAATGCATATAGAGTTTTAAAAATAGTTTTGGAGAAAATATGGATGCATTTCTTCCCAAAATTTAAAAATGATTTTCTGCGCCTAAGTTAAGCAGATTGGAAAGAGGAGACAGGAAAGGTCTACCTCCAGATCCAAGGTGAAGGGCCTAAATAAAATCATTCAATGCAGCCCCCAACAAGGCACAATAGTTTAAAATTTTACACCAGTGACACCAGGGAGGGGTCCCCCTCCCGTGGCTGTCAGTATTCTGAATCTATGCGCTTTGCAATGGTGTTCAGCTGGATATTTGAAGTTCCTTCATATATTGTACCTTAAACAAAGGGGAGAAAAGGAACAATTAGGAGTGGAGCCATGGTTAAGAGTCTATACAAGAAACAGCTCTGCAAACATTACCTCTGCATTTACTGTAAAACTTTACCAGGAACACTGTCCAATGTCCCCTGAATATGGTACTATTTGACAAGGTAATTCTGCCTAAGGGATAACAATTTTCTATTTGGTTTACAGATTTCCAGAATCAGTATTAAACAGTTGAAGTTTTTTGTTCCTAAACTATCAACACACAAGCCTGGATGGTTCCTCAGGAACAGGCAGCTTTCATAACTGCTGTTTCTATTTTCCCACCTGGCAGTGGCGCAGCGGAACGCTCAGGCTTGGGTAGGCACTTAGAGTCTAAAATTAGAACTGAGCTTCAAACAACAGCATTAAACTAATAGAAAATATTAACATTTTTAGTAAAATAAAAATTAAGACAGTAGATTTTGTTGTGGTTTTAGTGAAAGGCCTTCAGAGGCCTTGAGGCATTTAAAAAGGTAATTTGATGTTTTAAAAATATATATATAAAAATCTATTTTTTTGAAGGAAGAAGTAGGGGAAAAAAACCCAGCCACAAGAAAAGGAGAGCCAATAAACATAATAACTGAAGAGATTAAAATTGTCTTTGCCCATGTACCAGTAATAAAAAAAATCAAACAGATACAACAGCCTAAAACACCTACAGAGTCAAATAAAACAAAATAAAGGTAAAAACTCTATTTACCAATCTTCGCATCTCGGAAGTATTTTTCCACAGGGTAATTTTTGGTGTAGCCTACTCCCCCCATCCACTCGATACATTTGCCAGTTATTCGGCCCGCAATCTACCAAAAAGCAGCAGTAAATCACATGTTGAAGCCACATAACTTATGCCTTACAAACATTCTTGTAGAATATTCTTAGTAACATGGATTCACTGTTATTGGCAGTTGGAAGGATTGAAGTCATTTTATAAATTAGCATTTCTCCTTAGTCCCATTCTCTATACATACCATTTATGTAAAATATCCTATTAATTCACAAGATTCTTATTTTCTTAAGAAAATTAGGGTATTTGTTTAGACTCATACTTGTCGACAGGTATCATTTACTCAGCAAATGTTAATCAAGGGCCTTCTTATGTCACCCACTCTGTCAGCCACAATGGTGAGGCGTGGCCAGTCACTCACTGCCCTTTTGGTCCTGCTGGTCATTCAGAGAGACAGACACTGAATTGCAATCACCGAAACTGAAAAACTGTATGGGGCAAGAGAAGAGCCTGTTAGGGAAGCTGCCATGACTTAGATGGGGGATAGGTGAGGAAATCACAGCCTCGCTGAGAACTAAAGGATGAGTTAGGGGACATTTCAAGCTGAGGAATGACACGTGGCAAGGCTCCAAGGGGAAAATGGGTTCGTCAGCCTCAAGGGCCTGAGGACCAATGGGCTGGGATCGGGATGACCTGTAAAAAGGGAATGGGGGGCAGGCGGGCCGTACATGATGGTGAGCAGTTTGTATAACGTACTGGTCCCCAAAGTCCACAGGAGAATCCCCAGAAAGTGTAAATGTTCATCACCTACATGGCATAGAGACTTGCAGGTGTGATTAAGTTAAGAACCTTGAGATGGGGTGATGATCCCAGACTATCTGGGTGGGTCTCATGTAATCCCAAGGGTCCTTATAAAGGAAAGAGGGAGGCAGAGAAGACGATGTGCCCAGGGAAACAGAGAGCAGTCAGATCTGAACATGCTACACTGTTGGCTCTGAAGACGGAGGGAGGGGCTATGAGTCCAAGAAACAGAGTTGGCTCTAGAAGCTGGAAAAGAAAAGGAAATGGATTCTCCCCTGGAGCCTCCAGAAAGGCAGCTTTGCTGACACGTTAATTTTATCCCAGTGAGACTCATTTCAGACGTCTCACCTCCAGAGCTGTGAGATAATAGAATTGTACTGTCTTAGGCCACTAAATTTTTGGTAATTTGTTAAAAGTAGCAATAGGAAACAAATAAAAAGGTCCCATTTGTTGTGAGGAGACACTGAAGGGTTTAAAGCTGGAGAGTGGCATGGCCTCCTGGACACCTTGAAAAGGGACACTGGATGGGAGAAAGCAACAGGGGAAAACGAGAGGTTAGAAGGTGACTCCAGTGGTTTGGTAAAGAAACGGCACAGCTTGGACTAGACAGGTGGCAGTACGAAGGGAGAGAAAAACAAATTCAAGAAATGTTTAGGGGGTTGAATCCTCAAAACTGAGGATGGATTCAACTGGGGGATGAGGGAAAGGAGGGTGTCAAGAGGACTCAGGTTTGCGACTGGGGTCGGGGGAAGGTGGGGAGGTAAAGCGGAAGCGGGATCTATTAGTCTGGAACTCAGAAGGGAGGCTGAGGCAGAAGATTAAATCTGGGGGCTGAAGAGGTTAAATAAATATTTGAAGCCAGGGAATGACTAAGACATACTGCCGAAGCTGGGAGAGAGCAGCCCAGTGACGAGGCTAAGTTTCCACCAGAGTCCAGTGTGTTACATGTAGGATGCATATGCATGAGCAGGAAGCATCAACACATGCACAGTCCCTTCTTGGGCATTTTTATTTCACATTAGCTCCAGGGCATTCACTTCGTCCCAACCATCGTTCAGCTGAGGCTCATCCAGGGATTTTCGGTGGGCCTTCTACCTGAACTGGGTGACTGGGTTTCCACCTAAGAGCCTATGAAAACATGGAGGCCTCACAGAATCAAAGCACCTCCTTATGGCAGCTTTACTTTTTTGCATTTCTGGTTTAGGAACTAGAAAGTTCATGTTATTTTACTTGAAAAACAAATGCGTAACCAACATTTCTAAATGAAGAGGTTAATAAGTAAATATCTTTAAAAAAATAAATACTTTTTTTCTTTTTTTTTTTACCTCTGATGCATAGTACTTGGCCATAGATGATTCTTTAATGAATGGCCTTCCAGCTTCTAAAAGCCTTGCAGCGTTGTATGTGAGTAATCTTGCAGCTTCTAGCTGGGTGGCCACGTGCGCAACTTGGTGTTGGAGCCCCTGTAACATTCAGGCCCAAGGTAGAGAACTGTGATTTCCGAAAGCAGCTCATTGTCAAAGTCCTGCCTGGATGTGGAACACTGACAGATTCAAAATATACCCGTCCAAAAATTCACATTCATTTTGCAAAAATAGTTTAAGATCTGAAATCTAAAATAAACCACTACAGGGACCTCCCTGGCGGTCCAGCGGTTAAGACTCTGCGCTCCCAATGCAGGGGGCCCGGGTTCGATCCCTGGTCGGGGAACTAAGATCCCACATGCCGCAACTTCTGAGTCGGCACGCCGCAACAAAGACCCAGCACAGCCACAATAAATGAGTGAATGAATGAATAAATAAATAAATAATAAAATAAACCACCACGTGTATTGCTTCTTTAAAAAATTTCAAAGTTCAGGTAATTGTTAACAACTGCCAAGATTTAAAAAATAAATGATCACAAAATTAGGTTTAAAAATTTGACTTATTTTTAATAATGTGTCAAACACTTAAAACATTTACCTGATTCTGAATCACCCTAGACGGTACAGAGTGTTATCTTTATTTTACAGATGAGGCAGTTGAGGTTTGGAGAGGTGAGGTAACTTGCTCAAGGACTAAAGCTAGTAAGACAAAGAACAAGGATTTGAACCCAGGAAGTCTGACTACAGACCCCATGCCCTGGAACTCTGAAGCAGTGAGGAGGCAGCTCCCAAGTGCTCACCAAGGGATCCTGCATCATGCCATAGCCAGGCCTCAAGGACTACTGCTCTGCCCCTGGAGAAGGTCAAGGCAGTCACAGGTATATGCACCAAGATCTATTCCTTCCTCTCCCATTAAAATCTCCGAGGGGATTCCCTTACAGCTTTGTAACGAAGCTCTTCATTAATGGGGAGAGGGAGAGCACAGCACTGTAGAAAGATGGTAATAATTATGTACCTGAAAATCAAATATTCTTTTGCCAAATTGCTCCCTTTCTTTAATATATGGAATAGTGTAGTCAAAACATCCTTGAGCCAGTCCCAGCATCTGTTAAAAAAAAAAATCAGAATTTCTTATTTTTTATAAGTTTATGCTCTTAATTATTCAAGTTATGAATGCTTTTACAGGCCAATTGAAAAGTTGGGGTAGGGAAAGGACTAGAGATACCGAGACGGTGAGGTCTAACGTTAATGACCTTCATCCACTGCATTTATAGAACTTAAGTTCTAGAAATTGGGAGAAAATTTGAGTAATTTCCTGTGAAGAAGAGCACATTTGATTCCAGGAGCTAAATCTCCTGGTGTGGCTGTGCTCATGCACCCAAGGTTACTTTTTGGGATTCTTCTCCCTTAAGCTTGAGTCTCCAGGCACAAAGTGAGCCTCAGAAATTCTGCTCAAAGACTGGCCTCAAAGACTGTACAGTAGCTGCCTCTAGTCCTTCTAGAAGTCAAGTGTGCAAGGTCACTTCTGGTCTTCTTTTGTATATGATCAGGATTAACAAGAGCTTTGGTGGGTAGAGCATCAGAACGTAAGAGAGCAGCGTTTCTCAACCCTGGCAGCACATGAGAATCACCTCGGGGAGCTCAATAATGGGGGTGGGGGTGGGTGCGTGGGTGGTGCTGAGTGTGGCCTAAACACCAGCATTCTAAAAACTCTTTAATGTTTTAATGCACAGCCAGAGTTGAGGACAACTGCACAGAGGAGCTGGTAAAAACATCAGTTTATACATTTCAAGAACTTATCAGGATGTGGTGACAGTTTTAGCTGGACTGTCTCATTGCAAACTAATCTCCGTAACAATTGAACGACTCAAGCTTAGAAATTGTTTCTAAATTCTAACATTAGGTAGCCATTAAATCACTATCTAATTACAGATGGCCAAGAGGCACATGAAAAGCTGCTCAACATCACTAATGCAAATCAAAACTACAATGAGATATCACCTCACACCGCTTAGAATGGGCATCATCAGAAAATCTACAAACAACAAATGCTGGAGAGGGTGTGGAGAAAAGGGAACCCTCTTGCACTGTTGGTGGGAATGTAAATTGATACAGCCACTATGGAGAACAGTATGGAGGTTCCTTAGAAAACTAAAAGTAGAATTACCGTATGACCCAGCAATCCCACTACTGGGCACATACCCAGAGAAAACCATAATTCAAAAAGACACATGCACCCCATGTTCATTGCAGCACTATTTACAATAGCCAGGTCATGGAAGCAACCTAAATGCCCATCGACAGACAAATGGATAAAGAAGATGTGGTACATATATACAATGGAATATTACTCAGCCATAAAAAGGAACGAAATTGGGTCAATTGTAGAGAGGTGGATGGCCCTAGAGACTGTCATACAGAGTGAAGTAAGTCAGAAAGAGAAAAACAAATATTGTATATTAACACATATATGTGGAATCTAGAAAAATGGTACCGATGAACTGGTTTGCAAGGCAGAAACAGAGACACAGATGTAGAGAACAAACGTAAGGACACCAAGGGTGGAAAGGGGAGGGTGGTGGTGGGATGAATTGGGAGATTGGAATTGACATGTATATACTAATATGTATAAAATAGATAACTAATAAAAAAAATCACTATCTAATTATGTCAAACCATGTGGGTTTTAGAAAAAGGAAAAGAAAAATCAATAGTGAAAGCTTTTGGGGGAAATGCCCACAAACTTATCAATATTTCATTAGTGTTCATTCAAATTTTCCTTTAGCCTTTTATTTTGAACTTTCTGGAGACTGGAATATTACACTAAAAATTAAAGGACAAAACCCAAACCAAACCAAAACAAAACCCCAAAAGTAAATTAAAGTGAGACAGCGACTCACTGCACTTTTGGCTATGAGAGAAGATGATGTCATTAAACCCTTATAACTAAAGTTTACAATATGCCAACGATATGGTATATTGACACAAAAATTGTAATTATCAGTTGTCAGTCAAAACAGCCTTTTCCAAAACAGTGTAAAATGTTTTCACTATAAATACTGAAAAACTAAATTCTTTACAACTACAGAGTCTTGAGATTGGATGCCTCCAGTTCACTGTTACATGTGCCTCTTTCTCCAAAAAGCATCCACAGTATTAACCAAGAAATAATAACTATCAGACCTTACCTTTTTCTCTTTTTTTCTGACCTTAACTTTTAATTAGGTTATAAGATAACTTGGAGTAATTAGACTAAAGCCCAGGCTGTGCATTTACTGCCAGACATCTAAATTATTTACAGGTCTGGGAACAAGGAAATCCAGTGTTGTAGTTTTTAATGTCATATCTGATGAAGTTGAATCACAGAAAAACTTTAAAAAGAACAGACGAGCCAGATCTCTTTACTGACCTATTATCTAGTTTTGTGGGAAACATGGGTTAAGTTTTGATCTGAGAATACTTTGTTAGCAAATTAACAGCAGCAAAAAAAAAAAAAAAAAAACTAGAGTACAATTACAATTTAAATACTTCAAAGAGCTAATATATGCAACATCTTCAAAATCTAAAAGCTGTAAGTTTTTGAATTTTGGATACTCATTGATTAAAAATAAATACATTACAAAAATGAAATAATTCATAATAAAACCAAAGACTTTATTCATTTTGTGATTCTAGAAAATAACTGATATCACCTAATAGAAAAATTTCATATGCTATAAGGGCAAATTTGGTAAAAAATTGAATAGTTTTCATCATACGTATCTGTTTAATTGTTGCCATTTTAAGTGCCATATCAAAAAAATTGTCTGATTTTCACATGCAAAACACTAAGCAACAAATCTTTTATTATCTATAGAGACTCTTACTACACAATAGAATGTTACTTATTCTTAATTTTAAAAATTTCAGAATGAATCACATACTTTGAAAAGCTGATTTAAAAAAATACCACATTTAATCTATAACGTACTTAAGAAGTTATCGATCCAGGTATTAGATAATACTTTAATGCTCTCAAAGCAGAAAAACTGTTACCACTAAGCCATTGTTTGGTTCTCAGGACATTATATAATTGACCAAAGTGGAATTTTAAAGAAATCACAGCCAGAAGCTATTCTTTTACCTCATGGAAGGGAAGGGTGCCATCTTGTGTTCACAAGCTTCCAAATACTCATTGGTTTTACTGCATTTTTTCTTTTTACATTTTAATTGACTGTGTGGAAGAGTCAAGTTAAAGGGATAAAATTTGACTCACCTGTGCAGCAATTCCTATTCTACTTTCATTAAGACCCCCGATGGCGTACTTATAGCCACGTCCAATTTGTCCCAGGATATTGGCTTCTGGAACCTGAAAAGAAAAACGTGCAGTTATTTCTCAATTTAATTTAACATAATTAATTTTGGTAATTTTTTTTAATGCACATATACTCCCAATTTCTGTGATAATTCTCTAGCATGCTACTTATTAAACTCCAAGGAAATTATCTGCTATGTCTCTGTCTCCCTCTAAACTGTTTCCCACATGCTCTCAGAAGGAAAGGACTCAAGTCCATGCTGTTCACTATTGCATCCTCCAGAGCCCAGCACAGACATTCAGTGAGTCTAGAAAAATGAAATCTCATACAATTAATCAATAACATAAATGAGTAACAATTTTCCCCGAACTCTTATCTGTATGCTACAATGTAAGATAAAATATTAGGAATAACAGAAAACATATAAGGGTAGTAAACCTTTCTTCTGTTGAGACTATTATCACAACAAAAATCAACTGAGGGCCGTGTTTGTGTGTGTGTGTGTGTGTATGTGTGTGTACACAGGCATGTGTACCAAACAGAAAGGAGGAGAGAAGAAATACATAAAACTATTCCACTGTTTACTTGAAAAAAGATCTAGACTAGGTAATTTTAGAAAATACACTTAGCTTCTTAATATGGGCAGTTAGGAGAGAGAGTGGGCAGAATGGAGAAAGAAAAGGGAAATTAGGAGAAGAAAGACAGTTGGGGTGCAGTAGTGAGGCTCACATGACATCCATAAGGACACCCCATGGGCACACACACAATCACCAGTGAGCAAAAAGGTCACATTCTAATGAGTGGTAGAAAATCCATCACATCCTGTCCGACCTATGTAAAGTTCTAAAGCACAGCATTCTAGTTATCTCTTCCTCGTTTTTTTTAAGACTCAACTCTAAGCTGTGGGCGCTGCCTGGCTGTTTCCCACTCTCACTGAGCAACACCCCCACCTTGTGGCCTTGCTGGGCCGACACCACACTCCTCAGAAGCTATGTGTGATGCGCAAGTACCAGGTTAATGAAGTATAAATGAGATTAATCCTCGGGCTGGCTCTTGAGGCCAGCTGCTGGGCAGACAGGTTTCCACCTCTGGCCTAAACTCTCGTGGGAAGTACATTTAGGTCATAACCTAACCTAAGATCATCGTTCAAGAGTTTTACAAAGTACTCTCCTATGCATGCCTAACAGCGCGACGCCTTTCTCACACAGCTATACTTCCAGGCAAAGCCATTCCACATCTAGGATACCCACCTTGACATTTTCAAACGTTAACGGGCAGGTAGAAGAAGCTCTGATTCCCATTTTGTTCTCTGGTTTCCCTATATGAAGGCCCTCAGTATCACGATCTACCAAGAAGCAGGTAATTCCTTTATACCCCTGAAATGAAGATTTAAAATGCTATAAACACTTTGACTGATAAGATCCCTTGTTTCCAGAGTTCAAAGTAAACAGAAAACGAAAAACAAACCTTAGGGACTTCCCTGGTGGTCCAGTGCTTAAGAATCCGCCTGTCAATGCAGGGGACATGGGTTCGAGCCCTGGTCTGGGAAGATCCCACATGTCGCAGAGCAACTAAGCCCATACACCACAACTACCGAGCCCGCGCTCTAGAGCCCGTAAGCTGCAACTACTGAGCCCGCGTGCTGCAACTACTGAAGCCCGCGCGCCTAGAGCCCATGCTCCACAACAAGAGAAGCCACCGCAATGAGAAGCCCACTCACCACAACAAAGAGTAGCCCCCGCTTGCTGCAACTAGAGAAAGCCCGCGTGCAGCGACAAAGACCCAGTGCAACAAAAAAAACAAAAAACAAAACAAAACAGACTTTAGGAGTAAATACTAATGGACTCAGAATTGCAACATGTGTATTATGAAACAAGAAGGATGGGAGGGCATTAGGTTCAAAATCAAGAACCTTAATATTTATTTTACTCTTTCAGAAACCATTGTGGCTATTAAAATTATTAAGTGGGGGCTTCCCTGGTGGCGCAATGGTTAAGAATCTGCCTGCCAATGCAGGGGACACGGGTTCGAGCCCTGGTCTGGGAAGATCCCACATGCCGTGGAGCAACTAAGCCCATGAGCCACAGCTACTGAGCCTGCGCGTCTGGAGCTTGTGCTCCGCAACGGGAGAGGCCGCGACAGTGAGAGGCCCGCGCACCGCGATGAAGAGTGGCCCCCACTCGCCGCAACTGGAGAAAGCCCTCGCACAGAAACGAACACCCAACACAGCCAAAAATAAAAAAAAATAAAAAAAAAAATTAAGTGACACTAAAGTATTACATGATGAATTCCACATTTTAAATTTAATTTTATTACATATTTTAGTTTTAAAATTTAATTCAATTAAATGCTACACTAGACAAAAAACACAAGATATCTTTATCATTTTGCTATATGTCTATTTTCCAACTGAATAAAACATTCTTAAAAATAAATGTACTATTAAATAGGTACTTAAGTTCTTCATTATTAAATAGAAAGTCTGAAATTCTACAAAATTTAAGATTAGCCTCCTATATAACAGATTAGGAGATTAATTAAATGGTCCTCCATGTAGCTAATGTTTATTAATGTTAATTGTAATATTTATTTTATGATATTAGTAAATCAGAGGATGAAAAGATGTCAGTTGTTTAACCTTTTCAGTACTGAGGAGAATGAAGAATTTAAGACTAAGTCCTAAAATGGAAATGGAAGTAGGAAAAAGAAATGAAGAGAAAAGATTAGGACGGAAATGGGGAGCAGCTTTGTTTTCAAACTTACAAGAGTAAGGTCTACATTTGCCATCACCACGAAGAGCCCGGCATCCTTGGCATTGCTAATCCACATCTTTGACCCGTTGATGACATAATAATTTCCCTTTTTATCAGCTTTGGTCTTCAAAGCAAATGAATCGCTACCTGCTCCAGCCTCTGAAAGGCAGAAACTTCCCATCTACACATGCAAAGAAAAAAATGCCAAATTAATACCTATATTTATACTTTGCATAACAAATATCCACTTATAGCAAAATAAACATTTGAAAATCAAACTTGCAGCTACTTCTAAAAGCCTATACGTATGGTATTCTGACAGTATTATTTTCCAAACTATACCCCACTATTTGTCTAAGGCAGATTTAAAGACCTAAGCACACATATTCAATGTTAAGTTTAATTAAATTGGTTTTCATAATTACAGGAGAAAGACATCTCAATGTAAATGAAACTACCAACAAAGGTATTAGACAATATAATTGGGACCAAAAAAGAAATAATTTTATTGTCCAATGATAATTCCCTAAATTTCCAAGTGGCAAATGAGAGGCAGAGTGTATTTTTCTAGTAGCATTAATTTATTGAGCATTGCTTGAGTTATTAATGGTGCTGTGTTGTGGTCCTGAATAGAAAAGCCAACACTGCGGCTGCTTTTCTCCTGAAAATATCCTATATTTAGAAAAGATCAGATCCATTTCAATAACTCATCTCAACTCACTTGTTCTGTAGCTAGCTTGGGCAAATAGATAGCCTTCTGTTCTTCTGTTCCGTATTTTCCAATTAGCCTGTTAATTACTGTGTTCTGGATGTCACATACCAGAGCCACAGATGCATCAACTTTGGCTAATTCCTCTATCACTAGGATAGAGGAAAAAAATGAAGCTCCTGTTCCTCCATATTTTGTGTCAATTTCAATACCCATCAACTAAAGGAAAAATAAGGAAACATAAATTAAGAAAGCTATTTTTATATGGGACAATTCCTTGCAAGAACAAGTTCAAAAATAATTTGTAACCACATCAGCTTAATTTTAAAATTCTGTATGTATATTTTACTTTAATTTGGTATGGCTCTTTCACTCTAAGTAACAAAAAAATCTATAACAGAAACTAAATATATTTGCAAAGGATAAAATTACATGCTAGAACTATCATTTGTTTCCTTTTGGGATCTAAAAAACAAAAATAAGAGAGGTAAAATGTTTTGAAGGATACTGGAATGGAATAGTGAGAAAATATATAATTAGGAAACTGAAGAAAGCAGTGGAATATCTAGTTTCATTTAGCGTCATCTCTTCGAGTCAGCCCCCCCCACCTTGACTCTTTCAGCCGAGATAATAATTGAATGACCATTCCTTTTGGGCCATTTTAGCAAGTCCAGATGGTTAGCAGACCACATGTGGTGGTGTTTCCTAGAACCACACTAGACAAGGCCTAGGTGCCTGGTAAACATGGCCAAATACTGGGCAAGGCTTTCCAGTAACTGCCTGACTGTTCAGTAACCAGTCCTAAGTCTGGAACGTGAAACGTCCATAACACTCCGTTTTTAAGTGTCCTCATTTCAGAAAGAGAATGTGTGCACACGTAATTCAAGACCCAAAGCTGTGAACAGGTAAAAGGGCAATGCTTCTTTCTATCCTCTCCAGGTGTGGCTGCTATATTCTAAGCTGATGGGAAACTTAGCTGATATGAAGTTAGAACCACATGGGGGAGGATAGAAAGGCTGAGAGAACCAGAAATGATGTTCTATGAGGAAGAATTCAAGGATTGGGGTGTGCCTGAAGACTGGGGCCAGCATGAGAATATCGGACTATCATATCTTTAACAGCTGTCAGAGACACTGCTTCTCTAAAAAGGTCACCAATTTCCCCTACAATGGAAATATTTGTCAGTTATTATGGCAGGTGACCTCTGTAGAAGTGGGACAACAGAAGCCAGGAGTCACATGAGGCCGAGAATAGCTGGTGCAGGATGTGCAACGCAGACCCTCCAGGGGGTACGACATCCAGGCAAGAGCAGCTGTGGAGGTGGCAGGCAACTCGTCGCTGCGTGTGACCCTGCCTGCAAGAACTACCCCTCGGGAGAGTGTTGCTCAAGACCTCTCAGAAAAGCCTAGAGGTTCTGCAAACAACGAAGATGAAATCTGGCTGAGAAGTGGACTCACAGATGCTGTTTGACCCACTGTGGCTCCAAATAAGATTCCATTTTCCCAAGTTTCATTGCTAAAAGAAAGGTGGAAAAATCACTACAATACATGGTATTAAAAAAAAAAAGCTGGTATCTTTTAAACAGTAAGAAATAAAACAGGGGGGCTTCCCTGGTGGTGCAGTGGTTAAGAATCTGCCTGCCAATGCAGGGGACGGGTTCGAGCCCTGGTCCGGGAAGATCCCACATGCCACGGAGCAACTAAGCCCGTGTGCCACAACTACTGAGGCTGTGCTCCAGAGCCCGTGAGCCACAACTACTGAGCCCATGTGCCACAATTACTGAAGCCCGTGCTCCACAGCAAGAGAAGCCACCACAATGAGACGCCTGCGCACCGCAACGAAGAGTAGCCCCCGCTCACCGCAACTAGAGAAAGCCGGCACGCAGCAATGAAGACGCAGCCAAAAATAAATAAATAAATAATTAATTAATTAAAAACAGAAATAAAACAGTTACGTGGAAAAGGCTAATTTTCAAACAGGATAACAGGACAAGATTTAAGCCAATGGCTCTGAGTAGGAGCTATTAGTTCTGGGATAGCCTTGGTATTCCAAATACAAAATCTTCACACCTATAGAGAAGGGAGAGATGAAGAGTGCAGTGGTTTTGAAATGTTCTCCTTGGGGCTCCCATGCTGACAACCTCTCCCTTAGAAATTGGCTGCCCTGGTTAATGTGGAATTCAGATACCACCTCTTGCTTTTAAGTTTTCCACATACATAGGGATTCAGGTAGATGTTCTGGTATGAAGTTTAAAGTAGGGTTTCTTAACCTTGGCATTATTAAGCTGGATAATTCGGTCTTGGCAGGCTGTCCTGTGCACTGTGGGATATTTAGCAGCATCTCCAGCCTCTATCTCACTACATGCCAGCAGCACACCCAGTTGTGAAAACCAGTGTCTCCAGACATTGCCAAATGTCCTTTGGGGGACAAAAATAGCCCCCGGTTGAATACCACTGGTCTAAAGAAATCGCTCTTGCTTCTAGCCTTTTACTTAAAAAGCACAGTATTTCTAATTTAAAATGTTAATTCAATTAAAAATTTTTAACTAGGATCTCAATCTAAAAGAGATCTCAGATAATTCTGATTAGGAAATTATACTATCATTACAATTCCTAAATTTAAAAGTATGCATACATTTTAACACTGGAAGGTATTTATGAAAGTTTGAAATTGGAAGAATCATTAATTATATACCCCTTGTTGAAATAATCCTCGTATTACTGATTTTTCCATTTTTGAATTTTCATCCATTTTTGAAACCAAAGGAGCAATTTGTTCCTGGGCAAATTTTTTAACTGTAGGAGAAAAAAAATACTGGTAAGACTTTATTTTATTAATATGACATGTATCACTTTTTTCAAAAAAATTTTTTTAAATTAACGTCAAAAATTCCATTCACAAACTTAGATGAACACCTCTGCCAATCATGTCACATGTCACGTGATCTCACATTGTAGGCCTAAGTCACGACCAGAGGAATACTGTGGGGAAACTGAGAAGCTCACTCACCTGTGCTCTTTATCATCATCTCCTCATCTGTAAATGTTTGCAGAGGGGCATAGGGTAGGCCCTTATTTGTTGTTTTGAGTCCAGCTTCTGACTGGGAAGATTTTAGGACATGAGGAGGATTTTTCCAGGAAGACAGGCAAATTGGGAAGTTTCTTCTTAGCTGTAGGAACAGTCCCCATTGAATAAGAAACACACACACAAAAGGGAAGAAAAGTACTGGAACATCAGTTTCTTTGGGAATAACTTTATAACCCATTCTTATAACTTCTTTCAGCAAAATAAGGGATATTGGGACTTCCCTGGTGGCGCAGTGGTTAAGAATCCGCCTGCAATGCAGGGGACATGGGTTCGAGCCCTGGTCTGGGAAGATCCCACAGGGCGTGGAGCGACTGAGCCCGTGCGCCACAACTACTGAGCCTGTGCGCCACAACTACTGAGCCTGTGCTCTTCCCGTGAGCCACAACTACTGAAGACCGCACGCCCTAGAGCTCATGCTCTGCAACAAGAGAAGCCACCGCAATGAGAAGCCCGCACACTGCAGCAAGGACCCAACGCAGCCAAATATAAATAAATAAAATAAATTTATAAAAAATCATAATAATAAGGGAGATTAACCTGGCACATTAAGATTCACCATCTTGTAACCAAAATCGCAAATTGGTTTGTTAACATATATCTCCTTTATCCGGCCGGCAATGAGCTGTTCTGAATAAACACATTTCCCAGATAATTAACTTCTACCTTCAAGGAAACAGAACTTTCGAGGTGGAACTCATTCTTAAAATGTCACATTTCTCTAACTTCTTGGATAAGGAAACCGGACTTCTAAGAGTACTGACTGGCCACTGTGAAGAGAATTCTCTCGTGGGGCAGGAATGAGTGAGGGCACAGGAGCAACTGAGGGAGCAGAGCGCCCCAGCCCACGCTGCCTGGCTGCAAGCAGCTGTGCTTGTTTGGTTTCCATGGCCAGTTTTGTTTTTTCAGCTTCTCATTAGTAAGAGAGCATACGGGTTAAGAAGAAAATGGGCTCTGGAGCCTGAAAGAACTAGTTTCAGTCTGATATTTACTAACTATGTGATCTTGGGCAAGTGGTTTTTAAACTCTCAGTTAAAATCTCTCAGTCTTAGTTTCCTTCCCTGTAAAACGTGGATAATAACCTTTTGGAAAGTTTTGTAAGGATTAATGAAGCAATCCACAACAAGGGTTTAGTGTGGTACCCACCGTACAGTAAGAGCTCAGCAAACGGTAATGACTAATTCTATTCTGATCCCTAAGAATATCGTAGTGCTGGTCATAACAGGAGGAGTCATGGTTGTAACTTAGTTAAACTGCAAGGCTAGCTCTTCCTGCCATTAGTGTGTCCCCCTGTTGCAGGGCCCCAAATCCTTCAAGTCAGCAAAGGATTTGCTACAATTTTGTTGAAAAAAGAGACCATCCAATTTCGAATGCTTGTTATACCTTCCCAATATTATTCTGTAGAATTCTAGTACAGGGGAAACAAGTGAGGAATTAGTCTTTCCCTGAACATAAAACAAAACAAAAACATGCCAAGTGAAAGAAACCAGCCACAAAAGATCATATATTATATGAGTCTATTTATAAGAAATTTCCAGAACAGGCAAATCCATAGAGACACAAAGTAGAGTGGTGGTTGCCTGGGGCTCAGGGTAAGAATGACGAGGGACTGCAAAAGGGCACAATGATCTTTTTGGGGTGATGGAAATGTTCCAAAACTGGATTGTGGTGATGGTTGCACAGCTCTGTATATTTACTGAAAACCATGGTATTATACTCTTAAAAATAGTGAATTATATTGCTCTGTAAATTATATATCAATAAAGCTGTTTAAAAAACTAGTGTTTTCCTTTTATTCACCAAAAAACCCCCAGAATACACTGAGCATCTGTCAAATGCCTAAGAGCACATGTAGGGACGAAGTTCACCAGCTTCTGAGAAGCTTAGGATCTAGTTAGGACAAGACACAGTTCATGGAACAGGCAAGAAACAAAGCCAAGCTTTGCAGATTAAAAAGCAAATGTAGTAATATGCTGCAATATATTTTCTCAATAGTTTTGAGTGTACACTGAAAAGCTTATTGATAAAAAGAGAAAAAAAGAAGCAAGAGTCACCATATTTGAAACCATTGTTAATCTCTCCTACATATAGGTCAATCTTTGCAGGTCTGTGTCTTAGATATATCCTGCTTTGGATTCACCTGGGAAAAAGGAACACTGGCCAGTCAGAAAAAAAAAGTGTCTGTCTCAATTTTTCTAGCTAATTTTGTTTTGAGAATAAGGAGACAGATAATTCAGGGCAAAGTTGCATGGAACATTTTTTTCTCATTAAAAGACAGAGCTGGGACACGAAAACTTTGGACTAGTTAAAAGGAAGGGGGGGGGGACTTCCCTGGAGATGCAGTGGATGAGACTCCGAGCTCTAAATGCCAGGGGCCTGGGTTCGATCCCTGATCAGGGAACTAGATCCCACATGCCTGCCACAACTAAGGAGCCCACCTGCCGCAACTAAGACCCTGTGCAACCAAAATAAATAAATAAATATTAAAAAAAAAAAGGAAGGGGGAGACATGAGATACTGTCCTCTTCCTGATGAAACAGATGACATGAATGAAAAAGCAGGGTAAGGAGAAGCGAGGTAAGAAATGCAAGTGTGAAGGGGCCTAGGCGAGGGGGCGTGCAGGGGAGTGGTGCCAAGTAGCAGAAGGAGAGAGTGATCAGTAGCAGCAAGCACAAAGAGAGAAGAAGAATGCGAGAACGGATGCAACTAAGTGTGGGTGCGATTTTGCTCAATGGCTGGATGGGGCCCTCAATACGTATCCAAATGAATGAAAGAATGGGCCAGGCCATCTTCTCCACAAAATGCTCATGAAACTTGCCTATTACATTTCAAAAGCTGCAATACATTGCACACATTTCTTATTTCTAGGGGAGATTTACTTCACTAAACTCACTACAGAATTCGTTGTGTCTCTTTGTCAATATATCCCCTTTCTACCGAAGTTTATCTTTAGCAGAATGCCCAGCACTGAGAAACGAGCCAGGGGGTCTCACTACACCCATTTTTCCCTGCTGACACAACTGTGACCCCCTTAGTCTCAATATTGCTACTGACAAAGTAGATGACTGTTCAACACATAGCAATTACTTTAGACATAAGATAAGAGAAGCAAATGTACTTTAAAAAGTGGTATACAAGTGTAGGGGGAGATTATTGAAGATACTTATCATAAAATACAGTGGCTATATATGCTAAGTGAATGGAATCCATTTTTAACCGAAGCGTTGAAAGAGAACACCTATCCTTTTTGGCAGAAAAAAAATTTCCTTTTAACATGACAGTTTAAAGGAGATGTTTCCTTGCCTTGCCTTTAAGCGCTCAGCCCGAGGTTTCCACGATGATTTTCAACTGTCCCCTGCCCTTCAGTGTTGACCTCAGCCTCTGCAGATTTGGTGCCCACTCCATCAAAATGATTTTCCACAGT
The DNA here is from genome assembly GCF_028564815.1 of Eubalaena glacialis. Taxonomy (NCBI): domain Eukaryota; kingdom Metazoa; phylum Chordata; class Mammalia; order Artiodactyla; family Balaenidae; genus Eubalaena; species Eubalaena glacialis. The sequence continues at coordinate 9,021,769 of NC_083716.1, forward strand.
TATAAGCCATTGTACCACATCATCACATTTTTTTGTAGAGAGCAGCAATTGCTACTTGAATGGAATAATGGTTATTCATGCCTTGCCAAATACTTTTCGAAGCTTGAGTCTGATCTGTTTCCTACTCAACTGCCTAGAGTTCTGTTGCACTTAGAAGTCCTGATGATCAAATCTGGGGTCTGCAGACTCCTAAAGGCAGGACAACAAAGTCCACGAACTTGGATGGGGGAAAAACTATATTTTATTTCACGAACCTCTAACTGAAATGTAGCATTCCCTTTGATTATGAATGTCGGCAAAAAGTCACAGTAGTACTGAGTTATCTGTGACTGTCACCAAAAGAAATTACAGATATTTTTATATCAAATAACAGTTGAAATATTGTTGGTGCTCATCACTACTTCAAAATTATAGTAGTTATTCAAACTGCTGTCAGGTCTTATTTAAGAAGCACATAGTCCTATATCGCAATGTAAAATATTTTTATCACTTTTATTGTAACTGATTTCCTTTGTGATCCTATATATTTAACTTTATGCATTTTAAAACATTTTGAGAAAAGGTCTATAAACTCGACTACACTGCTGTCTACTTTCCAGATGGCACAAAAAAAGGTTAAGAACACCTGACTGCTGAGCGTCCTGGTGAAACTTTTGCTAAACTCATTGAGTGAATCACAATCCTTCTCCATTACGTTCCAGCTGACAAAGTACTGTTCGAAACATCCTTAAAGTGCTTCAAGTCAAGAAGCTTTCACATGTCTGAGTGGTAAAAAGAAGACACAGGAGAGGTGCTGCGATCAACTGCGAAGACCCACCTCGGCTTTTCCAAAGGACAAGTTCTGATATAACAAGAGGGCTTAACCTTAAACCCCGATAGTCATTGGTTCCCACCACATGTGTCCTCCTGGCTCTCCTCACTGCATGTGTGCATGAATGTGTATTCTTTTTTTCATATTTTGATTCCATTCTAGTACCAGAGTTCACAGGGTTCATTCTAGCCAGATTTTCTTATGGTAACTTCTGACAGTGAGAAACCTGGCTATGACTCATGATCTAGGATGAATTTGCTTATTCAAACCTAGTCCACACATAAAATCGTCTCAGAACTGCTACACACCACTGTGAGAATCAAATTAATCAGAGTGCTTGTGTCCAGTTCTGCCTTTAGCCTCATGGTTCCCAGTCAAAACACTGTTCCTGAAAGTTCTTTCTTCCCCACCCCTGTATCTCAGTGTGGTTGTGTGATTCACTTGTAATGATTCTGGGACCAATTCCAACATTCGAGAAGCTTCCCCACACCAACAAGCGGTTTTCCAGGGCCAGCTGAGTGTCCTACTATTCAACTCAATTCTGACGCTATCTACCTGTGAAAGCAGCTCTTTTGCCCCATTCCTGTCCCCCTCTAACCTTCAAAAACCTAAATACAGGAATGAGAGCACTAGGCAATTTAACCAAACTCCTGGCTTATGCTCTCCTGAACGCACACCATGCCTTGCCTAACCTGTTGATTCTTTTCCTAGAAAGAATAACTAGCTCTCTACCCCCAACATCCCCCATAGCAATTGTGCAGGCAGATCACTGGGCAAGATAACATGTGAAGAGAACCAGACAGCCTGCATACAATGGAGAACGATGCAGAATCCAACCTCCTGCCTCAATGATTCACTGAGATTCTTCCCCCTTTTTTCCCTTTAAAAACTGTCATGGCTGAGCAGAATCTTCAGAGCTGGTCTCGAGATATGAGCCCACCTTTTCCCCAGATTTCCAGCTTTTCTGATTAAAGCATCTTTCCTTTCTTCTGACACTTGCCTCTCAATTATTGGCTTTTAAGTGGCGGGCAGCCGAACCCGAGTTCAGTAACAGATTTTAGCACCCAACGTGGGGCTGCGCTCTTGGGGCGTCTAGTTGCTTGCTTCTGGCAATCCTGAGTTGGAGCTGCCAGCTGCAGTGACTTGCAGGGTTGACCTCCGTGAACCTGCTGCTCCTGGCTAGCCAGCCCTGAGAGGGGATTCTCAAGTAAGTTCCAGCAGCTGCTGGAAGGAACTATTTATTCCAGGGATTCTCCCTGCCTCCCCCCCGCCCCCCACCTGCTTGGCCAGCTGCCAATTTTCACTTTCGGTCAGTGGAAATGGAAATGTGCACCTGGATGAGTTTATAAGCTCCAGGAGCAGTAAGTAAAGACTGGACTTGGTTTTCTCTGCCTGTTAAGAGAATAAAGTTTTCTTGGATAGCTGCTTTTGATAACAGATTGTGTGAGTTTCTTTGCCTTTAAGTGATCTGTATTTGCTTTTGAAATCTTTTGTCACTTTGGTTACCTAGAGTTTTGAAACTTTTTGATATCTTTCACAAACTTCTCAAATATCTACTTAAAGTTCCTTTGCCCTCCAGCTAACTTTGGGACGTTTCAGAGGGGCCTTGAGGCATTTCAGAGAGAACTATTTAATAGTATCATTTGGTATGCTAAATTACATGGAGAGCATTATCACATGAGTGATAAAACTATTTAGAATATACTGTATGGATAAATGCTATTAATACAGACATTCTAAAAATTATATAAAATTTCTGAAATTTGGATATGTCCTGGTATAGTACTATAATTCTAGTTGTTATCTTAAAATGTCGTATGTCACAGCAACTTGGTTAAGCTTGTCAAAAACATTGTAATCAGATCTTTAACCTTGCCTTTTTAAGTCCCTTATCATTCAAAGACACTTAAACTGATGCTTTGCAAAACTGCTTCATCTTCAAGAAGATTCATAGAAAGCACTTTTTGACAAGTACAGGTTTTTGATAACTTTTAAATCATACTGCTGAACTGGGTAAGATATTCAAAAAGTCTAATGGAAACTCTGATTTCATAAAACTGTTAGCAAAAAAGGATTAGTTACATAAACTTGAGTAAACTGAATATGGTTATAATTTTTTGGTTTTGTCTGAAATACTACTGGCTTTTAATCTGTATTTTTCCAGATATAAGGAAACCTTGCCCTTAAGCTCATTATGACTTACAGCAATTTGGTAAATTATACATTTGTAAGCAGAATTGAAACACACACTTTTTCTTTCTGTCTGATCCCTCCAGAGACTGGAAACTCTTAGGTTCCCAGCAGCTTTATCAGGGAAATTAGGAAGGCCACCTCCTCACAGGTGCAAAAATCTCAAGGTATTTTGGGAACCTCAGAAAGCGAGGAATTCACTGCAATCTGTAAGGCAAACTCTATGCCCCTGAGTTGGGTGACACCTGGAGACCACAGTGTCAGATCAGACAGGTTGGTTAAGGGCTCAGCCCCACGACGGCCCACACTCCACATCCCCACACACCAACTGCAAGCCCAGGTTGTCACCTGGGCTTCAGATCCACTAGCTATACATGGGAAGTCCCCAGTCCCCCTCCTTGGGTTCATTTGATTTGCTAAAGCAGCTCTGGAGAACTTAGAAGAGCATTTTACTTATGGGATTACTGGTTTATTATAAAAGGATACTACTCAGGAACAGCCAGGTTGTAAGCAGGTAGAGTAGGGGGTCCCCAGAGAGAGAACCAGGCATGGCTTTCTTGACATGAGAAGCCACTTTCGGCCTAAGCCATTTTGTGATCTAAGCTTGCCCACAATGCTTGCACTAAAACATGTCTCAGTAACTAATGATCTTAAGGAAAGTGAGTGAATGCAGGAAAAAAGGAAAAGAAGTCAAGAATCCATAGATCACTGATAAAATAGTCCCAAGGTCCTCTTCAAGGGATATACATTACAAACTGACACATATCTTTTGAGTTCTGCAGGAACTAAGGGCCCCATCCAAGAAGAGGATGATGTTGACCTTTTCTGACCCTTCAGTCAACTAAAGCTTGGACTCTATCAACCTTTGCCCCAATTCTATGCTAATTCTCCTCTGCTCAAGCCCCCTCATGAATATGCAGGTACCCCTAGCGTAAAACTTCCCCAATTTTGCTGTTGGGAAAGATCTCCTTACTTAGCAGCAAATAATAAATCCTTCCTTCTCCTGATCTTTGGCTTGGTTGTGAGAAGTGTAATATTTCCTGCCATATCAGTAAACAAAGGATGTCAGTCATCAGCGCTTGCAGCCCTCCAAAGTGAGCTGGTGAGCCCTGAGGGAACTCAGGAAAAAAGAATACCTGCCACCTAGCAGCCATCAGACTGCAGCCACTCCCTACGGTGAGCCCTGAGGAGACTCAGGATGTGAAAATACAGGATACTGGTCCCAGCTAGCTGAGGTGCATATCAAAGGAATGATTTCAGTGAGCCCAGACTCTTGCATCTTCCCATACAGTCCACAATTGTGTCTTCTGGCTCGACACCCACCAAGAGGTGAACACAGTTTTTCGGGTAACAGGATAAAGAGATGTATAGGGCAAGATATGGGGACAGGTATCAGAGCTTCCATGCTCTTTCCAAGAGAACCAAACTCACAGCACCTCAGTGTACTCACCAACTGGGAAACTCAGAACCCTGTCCTTTTGGATTTCTATGGGGGTTTCACGTGACCCCTGATTCAACCTCTAGCCCCTCTTCCCTCCCAAGAGGTTGAGTGGGACTGAAAGTTCCACCTCTCCAAGCCTGTGGTTCATTCCCCTGGCAACCAGCCCCCATTCTTGGGTGTTTCCCAAGTCGCCTCATTAACATAAACTCAGGAGTGGTTGAAAGGAGCTTGTTTTGAATAACAAGACACCCATTTAACCTTTATGGCTCTGAAGTGATTTCAGGAACTGAGGACAAGAGACCAAATATTATAACAAAAGATGCTCCCATTGTTCTTGTTACCTAAGAAATCCCAAAGTTCTGGGAGCTGTGAGCCAGGAACCGTGGAGAAAGACCAAAACATACATTTATTGTTACAGAGAAAAACCACAGGTCCAAAATGGCATCACTTGTGCTAAAGTGCATGATATCAAACCTAGATTTAATATGTGACCTAACTGCAGTTTTGACCTTCCCCGGAAGTATAATCTTAATCAACCAATCTGGAATTTTCTGGTCAGTACCAATGACACTGTCTGTCACTTGGGCCCTCTCCATCCCCCTCACCAAGAGGAAGCAGCAGCAATGTACGTGATAAAAGAAAAAAAACACCTGGGTGCACGCCTTCTCCCAGATGTCCTGACCCCAAATAGCCCTTTCTTTTCTTTTGCCCAACCCTCCTGTTTATATAAAATCCTTCCATTTTGAACAGCTCTTAAGAATGACTTTCTATTTACTAGATGGGATGCCACCCAATTCATAACCATTGAATAAAGCCAGTTAGACCTTCAAATTTACTTGGTTGAATTTTGTTTTTTAACATTATTATAAATCACAACATCAGAACTTGTAATACAGTTAGATTCATTTCCCACAGCCTTAATTCCATCTTCCCTCTACACGCTGGTTCGATTTTATTTTTATATATAAAATAACATTCACCTTTGTGGTGTATGGTTTCATGGGTTTTGACAAATTCAGAGTTGTGTATCCAAACACAATTCCTCACAGAATAGTTCCAGCACTCCCCAAATTCCCTCATGTTGCCCACTTTGTAATCAACTCCTTCCCCTATTTCACTGGAAGTACAATCAAAACTCTAACCAAGAATGGGTCCAATGATTACCTTTTCCGAGCCTGCATCCAGAAGACAGACACAGACACACACACACTTACAGCTTTAGTCACCAACCTCAACCTGGTCTCTTTCTCATTCTCTGAAATGATTATCTCACAGCACTCAAGGCTTCACCCCTCACTGGCAGCTTATAACCTCTACTAGAGAAAATAAATGCCAACAAATGGGAACCGCCTCAACTTTTCACCACCAACCCCATACATTGTCCTGCACCTGCACCTATTTTTTCTCTTCCCTCCTAAGAAAGGCCAGTCCCTCTACCTCTTCTCTGGATTCCACCCCTCCAACCTCTACAGGATGCTCAGCCATACTCTCGTCTTCCATGTTTTTTCCATTTCTACCTGCTCTAATTCTGACCATGTGAGCCATCCTTAAGCCTGGCATCTGCCTCCGGTGACCAGCCTCTCCTTCCTTCCTTCACAGCCACACATTGCTGAAGAGTTGCTCTACTAGCTGTCTCTACTTCACTCCTCAGCCCACCCCAACATGGCTCTGCCCCCCACCAATCAACAGAATCTCCTCCCTTCAAGATCAAACATCTCCATGCTTTTCGGAGTTCAATTTATTCACTGCAGCTGACTCAGTTCAGCTGAGCGCCCCCTCCTTTCAGATGCTCCATCTCTCCGACTCCCAGGACACTCAGCTCTCCTCATTCTCTTCCCATTCGTTCCTGCCCCACGTTCCTCAGCCTCCTCTAGCTTCTCCCCTGCCCCCCATTTGACCCTGAAGTGTTGGGGAAGTTTGACGAACACTCTCCTTAACCAAAGGAGTCAAGCTCCTCTTTCTGACTAGGTCCCAACCTTGGGGTGAGTTCAAGTGCCGCTCTATCCAGTTTTAGTAAGAATCCTGCTGGGACAGATTAATGAAAATCCCCTATCCTTGGTATCTCATCACTTTGGTCCACCTTTGGCAAGATCCTGTAGAGCGTGGGTCTAGCAAGAATCCCCCTTATTTCTGCTGTTTTCTCTTTTAATTTTCCACCCACTGACCCCCACCCTGCTTCTTGGCTATAAATATCCACTTGTCCTTGCATTTGGAGTTGAGCTTGATCTCACATCCCTACTGCAAAACCCCAATGCAGTAGTCCCTTCCTGAATAAAGTCTTCTTTACCATCTTTTACAAGGGTCATGAACTAGTTTTTGTTTTTTTTTTAAAACAAGCTGTTGTAGTGGGTGGAAGGGAATGGACGGACCCTTATACTTTATGGGTTAGTGTAAAAACTGATGTAATTACTGTCCTAAGTGATAGTAAAGATAAAGACATACATGCCCTGAGGCCCAGCAATTCCATTTGAATTCATATGCACAATTATAAACATGCAAAGAATGAAATGACATCTGAAATGGTGAAAAATTAAGAATCTAATTATCTATCAACAAAGGAATGCACAAGTTGTGGTATATTGATTTAACAGTATATTTTACAGCAGTTGAAGTGAACTAGGGAGCTACATATATCAACATGGATAAGTCTTGAAAATATATTAAGCACAAAAGGTAATTTGCAAAAGGATTTATTCAGGGAGACAGCATTTATGTACACTTTAAAAACACAGCAAATGTTAGTATATATTCTGATACACACAGATGTAGTCTAAAAACATAAACAGGAAGCATACACATCAGCCTCAGGAGTGTCATTATGTTGTGATTTCCCTTGTGTTAGGATTCCCACTCACCTTGTGTGAACCTCACAGGAGTTGAGGTATGTTCAGTAAGTCAAGGTGGAGTCACGGCAGAAAATGTGGAGTCCCAACGTCTCAGTGTGATAAATTAAGTGTTAAGGAATTTGTCTGGTAAAGCCTGAGGAAAGACATCACTGAAACAGAAGGAGCAACTGCTGGAGACAAGACCCCTTGGGCACCGTGACCATGACACCTACTGGCCGACTCCTTAGAAAGAACACTGAGATGACTTGAAGGCTCTCGGTTGGAGGACCCGACTCCACGCTGCTGGGCTGTTGCAGATGGACGCTGCCTGAAGGCCCTGCTGGAGCAGACGGCGACTTTGCCTCCATGCTTGTCTCCACACCCGTTGCTGGACCAGGACTGCCACTCATGCTGAGACACCTCCTTTCCGGACTTCTCCTGGGAGGGCTTGTTATCCCCTTGTCTAGTTTCCCTACTTTGACTAACCCGTGTTGTGTGCTAATTGTGTGCAATAAACTGAGTGAGATCAGCTACCTTTTGTCTGATCTCCGGTCCTGTGATCCAAAACTGGCCTCACTGCTGGGCCCCGGTTACAAGTTACTTCTGTGGAGAGGGTGGAAGTGCAGGGTTTATGTCAGAATTGTTTTATTTCTTAAAAAAAAAAAAAAAAGACAGCAAAAGCAGGTTGTGTGGAAATGGGTGCCAGTTATATTATTTCCCACACTTACCTGTGTTATTAGAAATATTTAATAATAAAAATTTTGATGTTAAGATGTTTTAAAATGAATAAATACCTGAACCACGTATTCTTTGGGCTTTCAAAGTAGGCTTGTTTTTAAAAATGTTAGATGGAGGTCTTAAATAATATGTTCAGCATCACACTACAGGACAATTTTATGGACTTCTTAAGAATGTAACTGCAAAATATAGTTATACATAATTAAACTAAAGAAACTAGTTTATCCTGGGAACTTTTACCAATGACTCTATTAGTGTCTTTGAAACAAGTCCCCCTGAGATTTAAATGAGGGGTTGCCACTCTTGGCTACATACCCAGATCACCTGGGGGAGCTTAGAGTAAAAGATTTCAGCCCCACCAATTCAGACTCTGATTTAACAGACTCAGGATGAAGCCTGGGCTTCTGCATTTCTAAAATGCTCCCTGAGGTGTGTGAGTGAAAAAAAAAAATGTTGCCTGCCAAATCAGTAAACAAAGGATGTTGCAGCCATCAAGCCATCACATTACAGCCACTCCATTGGTGAGCCCTGAGGAAACTCAGGAGGAGAGAGCACACAGGATACTGGCCCCAGATAGCTGAGGCGCATATCAAAGGAATGATTTCAGTGTGCCCAAAACTCTTGCATCTTTCCATACATAGAAAAGTGATAAATTCATTAACTTGAGATGTCTGGTTTTAATTATCAGCAATCCTTTGATGTTCCTACCACCCGGTCTTTGTTGCAAAAATCCCTATATATCTTGGCTCGTCCCTTACCTCTTTGGAGCAGTCCCTCAGAGTGATGAGAGGCTGTCTCCCCAGCTTGAAGTCCTCAGAATGTCCGCTGAATAAAACAGAATTCTCATCTTTTAGGTTGTGCATTTTTTCAGTTGACATGTGACTCTCATATGTAGCATGAGCTGGAATCTGTGTTTACATGCTTGACTCATGTCAACCCCTTATAACTTTCAAAAGCCAAATTGTTCGCTTGTTGTCCAAGGTAAATGATCCACGACTGCGCCTTCCCTGCTCCCCCTCCACCATGCCCCCAGTTGTCTTACTTAAAACTTTTTGGTTTGAACAGGTAACTATGTTCAAAAAAGCTGTTGTCCTATTTCCCATCCAGCCCACTTTCAACATCCTCCATAGGGGATAGGGGAGATTCTTATGTATCCTTCTGGTATTCTTCATATACAGGCAGAAGCAAGTAGAAATATAGTTGCTTATTTTCCTCCTGGTCCTTCTAAGAGAGCATACTACGTACCATATTCTGGTCCTTTTATTTATTTATTTATTTTCCCATGTAGCAATATATTCTGGAGATGTTTCTAACATGTAACACAATTCCCTTTGTTATTATAAGTAATGCTGTAACAAGGGAGCTCTTTGTTGTGAATGTCAATCTGTATCTTGATTGTGGACTTGGTTACACAAATCTACAGGTGATAAAATACCATAGAACTATATGTACACATTTCTTGGGAAGAAAACTTCTCTACTGCCTTAGGTTCTAATGGTAGAGGTTGGGTGGGGGGGTAGGAAATGACTGACAATAAATGGATTTATAGGAGAAAAGACAATTTCTTTATATCTACAGATGTACTTTCAGGAGGCTTTGTTTAAATTTAGATAATGTTTCTTTCTTGTGGCTGCTGAATGGTCAAATGTTTTAGGTTTAGAGTAATTTTCATACCACTTTGGTGGGCTATCATTTCCTTGGCATTACAATAATATCAATTTCCTGGTTTCAATAACTGTACTACTGAGATACAACCATGGGAGAATCTGAGTGACGGATACGGGGGACCTCTCTCTACTATTTGTATTTATGCAACTTCTTATGAATCTAATTACATACTGCAAAGTAAAAAGTTTCTTAAAAAAATGCTGCAATGAATAACTTTTGACGTACATTATTTCACATCTGTAGCACAAGCTAGAAGAGGGAAATCTCTATCAATGTTAAAAATAAATTCAAAATACTGACAAATTTTCTCTAATTGTCCTTCGTAGCAGTTAAACCATTCTCACGCCCACTAGCAAATATATAATGGTGCCTGTTTCCATAGAATCTTGCCAAAACAGCTTGTAGGCCAATTTTTTGATTTCTGCATCCATCTCATAGGTAAAAAAAATTGTATCACAAAGAGTTCTTATAGCTGTCTTTCATTTACAAGTTTGCACCCTTTTTCATACATTTAAGAACCATTTCTAATTCTGTTTTTGTTTATTCATGTCCTGTGCTCATTTTCCTATTCCGTTTTTCTTTTTTTTTCCTATTGATTTCTAGGAGCTCAATATAAACTAAGGAAATGAGCTCTTTGGTGACAGGTGTGAGCAAAACGCAAAGAACTTCCCTCATCATCCAGTTATACGAGGGTGAAGTCGCACCCCACTGTAGTCTCCCACCAAGAGTGCACCCTAAACGTAATTCAGACTTTTTTTTAAACCTGCAGGCTCAATGAAGCACTCTGTGCTTTCTACAAAAGGGTCCCTAGGTGGATATAATATCTCAGGAAGAATTTCAATGACCCCAGATTCTTCCTGTGCATAAAAAAAAGCACTAAAATCATTAACTTGAGATATTTGTTCCTTGTGATTAGTATTAGTCTTTTATCAAGATGTATGCTTGACTGCATGTCTTTCCCAGCTGAAACCTTCGTATATATGCTGGCTCCTCCCCTACCTTTTTGGAGCAGTTTGTTTTGAGCTACTTACTGAGAGGCTATCTCCCAGGTTTAGTCCTCAGTTAAGTCCCTGAACTCACAACTCTCATGTCGTGCATTTTTCTTTAAGTTGACAGAGGAGTTGCAATTTTTTTTCAACCACTTTGTCATTTGTCTTTTGATTTTGTGTATAGTTTGTTTTGTCATGCAAAAGGTTTTGATGTTTATGTTGTCAAAATTACTAACCTTTCTTTGATTGATGGCCTCCAGCTTTTAATTAGGATGACCTTCCTTACTCTAATAAAGGGATTTACCCATGTTTATTTTTAGAATTTTATGCATTCTATTTTTACATTTAATCTGAGTTTTTCTATAGGCTAAAGATAACAGATGCATGAACAAAATTTTTCTTCTAAGTCCTTTTTGACTTAAGAAGTCCAAAAAGCTCATATGATGATTCCAGGGCTAGATAATTAGAGTGCTCACTCTCGGCAAGCACATTTTGATGGTATTTTTAATGTCCTCTTACAATGAAGCAACTTTACAGATCAAGAAAAGGTAAAATAATATTACGTTATAATTAAATGTGAAATGTTAAAAAAAAAAAAAGACAACAGGCCCCAAATGAAATCACTTGTGCTAAGCCCACATCACCAAACCAGACTTAATACCTAAATTAATTAGTTTCAACTCCTCCCAGGAGTGGACTCTTAGACCAGTCAATCTGGAATTACCTGGTCAGCACTAGTGAGGTCATCTGCTTGACAGACCCTGCCGTCCCCTAAAGGAAGGTGACTTTGCCGCAATCATCTCTCTGCTAGCAACTTCCTAGTCCCAACCCCTCCTGCCTATAAGTCTTTTATTTTGTATAGCTCTTTGGAGCTTCCTTCTGTTTACTAGATGGAATGAACCCAATTCATGAACTGTTGAATAAAGCCAATAAAATCTTTAAAATTTATTCAGCTGAATTTTGTTGTTTTAACAGTAAGATACTCAAAGAAGGATCTTTTAGCTCAAATAACCATTCTCCAAGTTGCTGGAAACTAAAGAATATTTTAAAATTAAATTAACACAGTGAGATATAATTACACACCTATCAGAATGGCTAAAATAAAAAAATTACTGACAATGCCAACTGCCGGCAAGGATAAGGAGAAACTGGATCTCTCATACACTGCTGATAGGAATGTAAAATGGTAGGGGGTCATGTTGGAAAACAGTTTCGTGGTTTCCTATAAAAATGCAGTTATTAGGGCTTCCCTGGTGGCGCAGTGGTTGAGAATCTGCCTGCCAATGCAGGGGACACGGGTTCGAGCCCTGGTCTGGGAAGATTCCACATGCCGCGGAGCAACTGGGCCCGTGAGCCACAACTACTGAGCCTGCGCGTCTGGAGCCTCTGTTCCGCAACGAGAGAGGCCGTGATAGTGAGAGGCCCGCGCACCACGATGAAGAGTGACCCCCGCTGGCTGCAACTAGAGAAAGCCCTCGCACAGAAACGAAGACCCAACACAGCCAATAAATAAATAAATAAATAAATAAATAAATTTATATTAAAAAAAAAAAATGCAGTTATCATATGACCCAGTAATTGTACTCTTGGGTATTATCCTAGAGAAATGAAAGCTTAAGTTCAAATAAAAACCTGCACACAAATGTTCATAGCAGCTTTATTCACAATAGTCAAAAACTGGAAACAATCTGGATGTCTTTCAATAGGTGAATGGTTAAGCAACCATGGCATGTCCCTATCATGGTATGGGGACCCACATGGAACCTTAGATTCCAATAAAGATTATTCCAAGCCGAAGACATCTGAGATTCAACAGATGCAGAAAAAAGTCTTCTTATCTGACTAAAAGGAGCAACGACTGGGAAATGAGGCTACTGTAAATCCCCTCTTGGGGGGTTTTATGGAAAAGACCAGTCATACTTAAACACTGTTATCAACTTTCTTACCTCCTATCTGTTCAAAAATCTGTTTGGTCTTTCCTAAAGAACCCTATTTGTTTTTCCCATAGAATCAATTTCTCCCCCCTCCCATTTCCCTACTAAGTATATAAACCTTTAACTTTATTTAATGAAGCTACTTTTTTTGTTGGCTTCCCTATGCATATCAAGTAAACCTTTTCCTCGGGTTAATCTGTCTTGTCAGTTTAATTTGCAGGCTCCACACACTAAACCCAAGAGAGTAGAAGAAGTTTTCCCCTCCTTTACAATGGAATACTACTTAGCAATAAAAAGGAACCAAGTATGATTCAGGCAACAACTTGTTTGAATGTCATAATAATTATGTTGAATGTAAAAAGCCAATTCCAAAAGGTTACAAATACATGATTCCATTTACCTAATAATCTTGAAATGATACCATTATACAGGTGGGGAATAGATCAGTGGTTATCAAGGGTTAGAAACAGGTGGGGTGGCGGAGTAGGGCTGTTGTGTAGTTATAAAAGGGTGAAACAAGGGCTCCTTGTGCTGACGGAACTGTCCTGTAGTTTGACTGTGGTGGTGCATACATGTGATAAAACTGCACAGAACTAAGTGTATAAATTTATGTGTAAAACTGGAGATACCTGAAAAAGATTGATGGTTTGCATCAATGTCAATTTCCTGGTGGTGATACTGTACTATAGTTTTGTACGATGTTACCTTTGGGGCAAATTGGATAAAGGGTGTGCAGGATCTCTTTGTATTAGTTCTTATAACTGCATGAGATTCTACAATTATCTACTGAAAATAAATAGTTTTAAAGAATTGTATCACTCCTCCCCCACACCCAAAAAAGTAAATTAAATTCCTTTAAAATTAGAGAAACCAAATGTTGTAGCTTTAAAATGATAGGAATTGGTATGGCTTATGAGAATTATATCAATGATTTAGAAGAATTAATGAATACTTGAACATTTTATTTCTTATGCCAAATACTGTGTACTGGTTGTTTAAAAGACATATATTTAGGAGGTATTCCAAAAAGGAAGTAGTAGTAGAAAGAAGGTCCTTCATGCCAAGTTTTTATATAATAAAAACGAGATTAAACACCAATGTGCTTAATTATGCTCATTGCTTGTTACCGCTTTAGGGTAATTAACCTAAGCAAAATGAGAACAGTGATTTTCTGATGTTTTTATGCTCTGTGGATGTAAGGGTTAACACTGCATATAAACAGTTCTGCAATAGGCCAATATTTAATACAGAATTTAGATTTGACAGCTATGGCTTATTGTGTAATCAGTAGATGTCAGAACTACACTGGCACACTTTCTCCTACTGCCTTAGGTGCTGAGGTAGGCAGAGTCATGCCGAGGCAAATTTCCCTTATAGCAAAGAATGAGGAGGAGGAGGAGGTGTGATGAGGATTTGCCTATAAGGGGGAGCAGAATATGCCACCCCTAAATATGCCACTTTGGCACACTGATCATTTTTTTAAATTAATTAATTATTTATTTTTGGCTGCGTTGGGTCTTCGTTGCTGTGAGCAGGCTTTCTCTCTAGTTGCAGCGAGCGGGGGCTACTCTTCATTGCAGTGTGAGGGCTTCTCATTGTGGTGGTTTCTCTTGTTGCAGAGCACGGGCTCTAGGCACGCAGGCTTTGGTAGCTGTGGCGCGTGGGCTCCAGAGCGCAGGCTCAGTAGTTGTGGCGCACGGGCTTAGTTGCTCCGTGGCACGTGGGATCTTCCTGGACCAGGGCTCGAACCCGAGTCCCCTGCATTGGCAGGCGGATTCTTAAACACTGTGCCACCAGGGAAGTCCCCACACTGATCGTTTTGAATTAAAGATACTTAAGAAATAGCAGTGCAAGAAGGATACTGACCTCCTCTGTCCCCCCTGAAAACAGGAAATAATCTCCCCTGTGAAAGGTACTCTCCCTGTACCAGGAGGGTAGAAGGCATCCTCATCACCAGAGACAGGGAATTGAGGGCAGAGAAGGCTGTATAAACAAAGCTTGTTACTTCTTCACTAATTAGCTACCCCAAGCCCAAACCTCTTTTTCTTGTCAATTCTTCACAAATGTACTGTTTCTTTGTCTAAAGAGCATAAAAGCTGCAGGTTTTGGTCACTTCTTTGAGTCTCTATTTTTTATGGGCTCCTTTAAGTACAAAATTTGTTTTTCTCCTGTTAATCTGTCAGGCCAATTTAATTATTAGACCAGCTAAAGAACCTAGAAGGGAAAAGGGGAACAGTTTTCCTCCCCTATACTTATTAATGCTGTTTTATCCTTCAGGGTTTATATGTTCTTTTGTTCAGGAAATTACACAATGCTTATTTCTCTATGCCCTAATAGTTCAGGGACTCCCAGTCTTCTACTAAGCAAAACTTTACTGAATTCTGACTAAACTGGGATGTCCATTTTAAGATCTGACTTAAGTACTGCATACCTGACTTTAGATTTTAAAAGTTGATCCTGGGACTTCCCTGGTGGCGCAGTGGTTGAGAATCCGCCTGCCAATGCAGGGGACATGGGTTCAAGCCCTGGTCCAGGAAGATCCCATATGACGTGGAGCAACTAAGCCTGTGCACCACAACTACTGAGCCTGTGCTCTACAGCCCGCGAGCCACAACTACTGAAGCCCGCGTGCCTAGAGCCCGTGCTCCGCAACAAGAGAAGCCACCGCAAAAAGATCGTGCACCGCAACCAAGAGTAGCCCCCGCTCGCTGCAACTAGAGAAAGCCCGCGTGTAGCAACGAAGACCCAACGCAGCCCACACCCCCCCCCCAAAAAAAAGGTTGATCGTTTCTGTTTTCATATGCCCGAGCCAAAACTTTGGCACCAGAATCTCTCTAATCCCTGCTTCGTTTCTCCCGAAACAGTAGCTTCTGTTCTCAGGTGTTCTCGAAAACTACTAAACAGGTAACCTTTCCCTTCCATTAGTCTCAGGCTCCTCATTCCAGCCACTAGTAGTTCCTAACAATATCACCACCTTCTAGAAGAATAGTAGACTGCCTCAGGAGTGGGCTAAATAAACCAAGACAGGGCACAGTGCCAGGAACCAGCATAAAGGAGACCTGTTTGCCTTCCGTGTGACCTTAGCCAAGTCAGCAAGTTCTCTTTCCCAAACTACCAGTGTACAAAAACGAAACCAGAGACTAACTTCCCTTCATTTCCAAAAGAATCTTAAAAGATGGGATTATTAATGAACTTTTTTAAAATTGTGCAATTAACTTGGGTCCAATACCTTACCAGGTACTGGGAATTTCTTTGACCCACCCTCCTTTTCAGGGAAAGCAGGCTGGTAGCAGAAAGAATAGTTAAGATAGAAGTAAGGACACCTGAGTTCCAGACCAGGTGTGGCGTATTCCAGTGCCCCCAGGTGAATACCAAACTGAGTCAAGGGAGCCCTAGAACCTCAAGCTGTTCTTCACGCCTCAACGGACCAAGTTCACACGCTGCCTCAGTTTTCAATCCGTATCTCCATAAAGTGACCCTGGGTTAGGGGGCTGTACTTTGAACTTCTCAAAAAACACTTGTCTCTGCTTTCCTTGGGTTGTTTCCTTTACATGGCACAAACTCTGCTTGTACTTTTGCTCTTAAGAAAGGACTGAAATATCCCTCTCCTTCTTTTGCTCCAATTCTGAATAAAGCATGTTTGTCACAAAGCCTCCTCTGATATCCTACATTTATTCTCCTTTTGCTTTGCCTTTCTTCAACATTTACCCAGAATGGTCTGTAATGTACTCCAAAGGCTCAGACTTGTACCCTCTTGTGCTTTCATTCCCTCAGATGCCCCATCACTCATCTGTGGCTTTGCCTGTCTCCTACTTCTCTAGCTCTTATTTTTCTGGTGGTCTCCAGATCCTCCTCCTGCCCAGCTTCCAAAACTCTCCAGGGGTACATGTTACTGACACTTTTTAAAGTCTAAAAGAGAATTAATTAATTTTCCTTCTGTTCCCCCTAAACTACGTTTCCTCCAGACATCCCAATCTTTGCCCATCACTTAGCCACTCCATTTAGAAAATGTGGAGTCCATCTAATTCCTCCATCTCAAGGTAATTATCAACTCTTCTCAAGTCTTTCTTTATTAATGTATCTCCCTCACTAACCGTCAGTGGTATCGCCCTAGCTGAGGGCCTCATTACACCACAGGTGAACTTTTGAAATGGGTCTAAGTGGTATCTGTGCTTTTGAGTTCCTCCTGCAAGCTACTGACCATTTAGCTTGTAAAACTCTTTGGCAAACAGCGCCTCAGAATCTCAACCGCTCCTGTTGGAATCTTGAAGATCAATTCGTATAGTCAACAAACTGCGTACAGCAAATAGGTTGAGAGTTTTTTACCAGGTTGTAAGGAGAATGGTCCCTTCTTCCCACCCTTCTGGAGCACACAATAGTACAGGTCTACACCAGCGGTACTAAATCAGGGGCAATTTTGCCTTTGGTTGTCACAACTCCGGGGTGCTAAACATCCTACAATGCACAGGACAGCCTCCCACAACTGAGAATTATTTGGCCTCAAATGTCAATAGTGCCAAAATTGAGAAACCCTGGTCTAGCACTTAGGAAAAAAGGAATCAAGACAAATGGATCCCAAGATAGGGTTAGTATTCGAGGATCCTGAGAGAAAGGAGAGAGAATCTTACAGCTGCCAGATAAGATCTTTATGGTTAGTCTTCCTGGCACCAGAGAGAAAGAAGGATGGTAAACAAATTATAAAGAAACACTGTCATTTCTGTACTGATGAGTAATAACATTATAAATGATTGTGTTTTAGTAAACAAAAGGTCTGTTATGCGTGACTGAGGGCAACCCTGTTTGGGCTACACGCAGTGTTATAAGAACAAGTACGGACCTAACCCCTGAACATGATAGGGTCTTGCCAGCTGAATTCATTCCAATCCTCTGCAAACGTATCACATCAGCTATCCTGGCATAATTATTCCTCAAACAAGCAGAGTATACTCCTACCTCTACACCTTTGCTTATACAACCCTTAGCCTGGAATCTTCATTCCTCTGCGGCTTTACCTAAACCTAAGACATCCCTTCTTTTGACGCTCAGTTTAAGCCCCACCTCCTGTAAGCATACCTGTCCAAGCTATTTATTTAGCACTGGCAATACCTCATGCATGGCAATAATAAGCTAACGTTTAATGACAGCTGACTCTATGCTAGGCACTATTTTAATTCATACCTACATATGAATTAATTTAATCCTCACAACGACCCCATGGTATATGTACTATTATTCTCCCCATTTTACAGATCAAGAAACTAAGACCCAAAGTGGTTAAGTAAGCTGCCCATGATTATACTAGTAGGAAGTGACAGCCTGGGTTCACACCTGAGCAATTAGCCTGCAGAACTCATGTTCTAAACCACTATGCTACAGGCAACATGCCATCAATCACATTTGCTAACTTATGCAAAAAAGCTCTAAAAGCTAAGCAAGACTGAAAGCCACAATAAAACCAAAAATTCCAAACAACAGGTCTTTGATATCTCTGAGGAAGGGGAGGCAGGAGTGCATGAATGTGAAATTTAGAAACAGACCAGAGTTAGAACACCAGCTTTAACACTTTCTAGTTGAGTGACTTTGGGCAAGTCACTTAATCTTTTTCAGCGTGAGCCTCTGCGTCTGAAAGATTAAACCACTTTTTAGAATGGTTGTGAGAATTAAATGAGATGATACAGGTGGGGCACCAAGCACATGCCTGCCACACAGTATGTGGTCAATAAATGCTGGCTCTAGAACAAGAAGGGCTCAAATTGTGAAATACGGGGAACGTTCTTTGCTAAACTATTACACAACAGTTATAAAATAGTATTAAACAGTAATCATAGAAACGTATTTGGTTCCAACAATATACTAATATGATTTTACTAATTTCCTTAATACCCCAGCCTGTAAAAGAGTCAAACAACATTATCTCTAAATTAATTATCTCTAATGAAACAAAAAGAACCTTGCCGCTGGGCATCAGACTAAAACAGCAAAGAGCCTTTAACTTATCAAAGAGAAATGCAAATAAATATAAAAAGCAAACAACCAGCAGTGGGAAAATTCCCATAAAGTGTACCGATAAAGGGGAATGTATTCAAATGTGTGACGGTTCTGGAAAGCATGCCATAAGATGAAGGGCTGAATGTTCAGTGTAATGAGAACCCGACGCCAAGAGCTGTGCAAGAATCAACAGTTTTTGCAGGTCCGGAGAGCAGAATTAGGTACAACTGGATATTCCCAGGAGGCAGGTTTCAGTTCAAGTTCTAAGAAGTGAGACAGGAAAGGGTTCCCCAGTGCTACGGTGAGCCTAACCATGCAAGATGTAATGTCCCAGCTGTGAGATGAGGGGCAGAAGAAATTGTCTTTCTAGCCGGTAACTCCGACCAAGTCCGAGGTCCCTTCCTAACTTCGGAGCGGGGCGGAGGAAAGGAGGACGAGCGAACACTGCACAGAATGAGACTGTGCTCATATTTCAACAATCTTTTTGGGGAAGGGTTGGGCGGTGAAATGTAATCATTGGGGAAAAGCGACATCAGAGAAATGACATCTCTACAAAATGCCTCGAAAAATTCAAGACTCGGTAGCTTTCAGGACCCAATGGCCTGCAAAAGATATCTTGCATCTGTGTCTCTCCGACTCCATGCAAGGTGATTGCTCCGTCAAAGAAGCTTCTAGACCAGCCTCTAGCCCCCTTCTCACCAGCTGCCACTCCCAGTCCTCCTTACAGAAACTAAGGCCGGCTCGGCTAGAGGCCTGGAGAGAGGTCGGGGTCGTGGCCGGCCCGCGGTGAGGGGTCTGAGAGAGACCCGGCGGAGGAAGGGAACCGCGGGCCCGGGACGTGGAACGAGCGCCCCAGTCCCATCAGGGGAAGACCCCGCTGCCGGGGCCAAGGTCATCCGGGGCCCCCAAGACGCCCGCTGCGAGCGCACTCACCAGCGCGCCGCCGCGCAGCAGCCGAACCGTGGCTCCCTCCATCTGCACCCCAGGACAAGCGCCGTCAAGGATCCCGGGAAGCGGCTCTGGCCGGCCTCCGGGCCGCACACCAATGACTGAGGGCGGGTGGAGCCAGAGCCCCGCCCACACACACTCCCTTGTCCCGCCCCCTAGCCCTTACGGAAGGCCGAGACAGACAAACAGCTTCCTCTCCGCTTTCGCCCTGCTCACGCGAGAGTTAGGAAAGGCCGTGGGGCGGGAAGGGAACAGGAGACACAACAAACATGGCGGCGGTGACGAAGACGGCGGAGGCGACGGCGACAGCGACAGCAGCGACGTTGAACAAGGCGGTAGGGGTTACTCGGTGCGGCTGTCAGGAGGTAAGTAGCTGGTTACCGGCTCGGACGGCGGTGACACGGCTGAGGAGAGCGGTTAAGGAGGAGAGCGGTTAAGAAGGAGCGGCGCGAGGAGAGAGCAGGGTGTTCGCGACGGGCTGACTCCGCCCTGAACTCAGCCTCAGCGAAGGGGCGGGCGTGGTCGGTTGGTCTGCGGGGGTCACGCTCCAGGACCTTCCTGGCCCGAGCGCGGAGGGTGCGGTGTCTGGCCGCGGGAGCCCCGAGGAAGCGAATGGTCCCTGCGGTGGCGTCGCCGTCTAGCAGGGGCTTGGCGGCTCCTGGATAGGGAGCTGCCTCTCGCTCTGACAGGTGGTCGTGGTGGGGGGGGGCCGCCCCGAGGTTTGCGTGTTCACCGGGTCCCGGGGCCAGGGGATCAGCCGAGGTGCGGGTCTCCTAGGTGTTCCGAATCCTGGTGAGGATGCCGCCCCGACGCCAGTTCCGGGCTGCTCGTTGGGAGGACTTTCTAAAGCCTCCTTTTATCTGACGGTCCTTCCTAGATCCGTTTCTACTGCTTGTGCACTCTAATTCTGGGGAGATGTGAGGTTTGGGGAGGATTTTGCAGCGAAGAACTGTTCAGGTTCGTGCAGGATTTAAGTCTTTTAATAAACTGTCCGGCGTGCGAGTAGTCAAGCCATGCATCTAGTAAGTGCTCGGTAAATTGAATCTAAATAGAAGTTAAACCGGTTCCAGCTGCCACTAACCACGTGGCCCATTTAGTGTCCCCTTAGTGTGCTGTTTAGGCCCGAAGAGGAGTGACAAGTGGAAGAAGAAGTAAAGCCGTTTTAAATTGTGAGCTCTACAGAACTTCAGTTTGGAAGAAACACAACTTCCTTAGAACAACTTTTTAAACGTCTGGACTAACAGTTTTACAAATCCCGTTTAATTTTGATTTATGTTGTGCATTCAACACAGCTACAGGTTAATACAAGTTTGGGAGTTCGTTACAGCGAATTGAGACGTTTTGTGTTTTTTGCCCCCAGGGGTCCCAAGTGTTTCCCAAGAAAACCCTAAGTGTTTTGAGTTGCGATAGAGAGGATAATAAAGATGGGAATCAGATGTGCTGTTATGGGGCGGCCTGGTGGGTTTTCTTTTTTAAACCTTTAATCACAAATGTTGCCCTGTGGGGCTAGGCTAGTACCTTGTTTTTATGCAATTGTAGCTGTTCAGCAGTACTCAGCCTGAGCCCCTGAGCCTTTTAGAAGTGTACTACGAACAAATGAAGTTAATAACTTAATTTGGAAGGACAGTGACATTTTTTGCCAAAAAATGAAATCCACCAGTGGAAAAAAAACGATAGTCGCACTGATGCATGTTACTCTTTGGTGATTATTTGGAGCTTTTGCTGAAGTGAACCTGCTGCTTTGTTGTTTATCTGTTAGCTTAGTTTTCTTTTCTGGTAGTGGTAAAATTGGCACAAGTTATTTTATTAGCTTATTAAACCCGTAGATCCTAATTTTTTGTCACAAAAGGTTTTGATTTGTGATGTATTTTTCTTTGCAGACCTCTGTATGGCTTTTCAATTTTAGTTGAAATTCCCTCCATGGCCTTTTGGAGTCCTTTGGTGTATCTCCAGAGTAAATTTCGATTACTCTACATTTCATCCATGTTGGAGTGGCAAGAAAAAGGAGGAACTGATTTGGGGTGAAAAGGTTAGATGGTGTAACGCCTCTTTTTTATTTTTCCCAGCTTGTATTTATTTAAGTTTTTACTTTTATATTATGTTTTCTGATTTCTCAGCACCTCATAATGTCCCTTTTTGCCTTCAGAGAATTGTTTTTTTGATGGTTATGTAATCAGAGGAAATGTGTTCTAATTCTTTTTGAAGTCCATGTTATTCTCTGTACAAACGAAACCTCATTTGTTAGACTTCTGCATTGATATGTATTCTGTGGCAGAGTAAATCTTTCAGTGACCATAATTATTAAGCTATAAAAGTAAACACATTCAATAGAACTGCAGTCACTTAATGTGTATAGGCCTGCCTAAACCCCAAATTAAGTTACTGTATAAGGAAGTTAGTTGTTAGTTACCTTATGTTTAATAACCCTACCAGAAATGGTAGATGAATAAACTAGATCCTACTGTTGCCTAATCATGTTGTTCTCAAAATCTGGAGTTTGGGAGGAGGGTAGGTTAAAGAGCCCTTTCGGGTTCTTACATCACCTCTATTTCATAGTTGTGGTTGTCTTCTAATTTGCATCATGATGCCTCTGTTTTACATTGTTTGCTCCTGGTTAAGAGGGGTTGGTTGTGTGTGTATTGATGGACAACTTCCCTTTTGTGAGACTGAAGATCAGAGGACTTGAATATCAGAACCCAAGGAAGGTCAAGAATAGCTTAAGTTACCTGCTTAAAGATAAAGAAGTTTTTGTGTTCTTTGGGGATATCAAAGCTTATTTCTCAAATGCTTCTTTCCTTCACTAGCATGGGTAGTCTCTGGTTGTTTTCTAAGAACCTTATTTGTGAGTTTTGAATGGATAGTTTGGGAGAGCTGTTGGCATAAAAATAATTTAGGTGCATTCTAGCCAGTTTCTTTATAGACATGTATCTATACCCCATGGAATACCATACCAACTTAACTTTAATCAGAGGGATCACAGGGAGGACTCAGAAATTTTGCTGTATCATAAGAAATGATAATCATAAAGTATGGGAATGAGAGCATTATAGTTTGCTGATTCCTAACGTAGATTTTTATGTTACAGTCACAAAGGTTTTAAAATTTATCACTGTCTTAGATGCATCTCTAGATACCAGTTAATTTATGGAGTTCTTAGATTAAACATTTGGTCCTAAGACTGATGATTACTTTATTAAAGACAGGAAGATGGTTTGGATACAAAACTTTTTTTTTTTTTTTTTTGATATCAAGAAGTCTTCTGTAGTTTCAGAATTATTCTTTTTCTATTTATTGTGCTTAGAAATACTGACTTGAGATGGAGAAAGCTGGGGTTTGAACCGTAGAGTCCATCTGGATTTAGGCATCTTTCATGCCTACTCATCTGTTCTGCAGGCTAGAGCTCTGCAAGGGCCTGTACTGCTGCATGGCGGGGAGGAGATGTAGGTCACGTGGGCACAAAAATGCTCAGGGATGGAAAGACAAATTTTAAATCATTGCAGAATGTCTACAACTATAAACCGTATCAGTATATTTAAAATTCTTAAGAATAGAGTTTCTCTCAAGTTTACAACGTTATCTTCCCTTTTTTCATTGGCATCCTTTATTGTTGTTGTTTTTTTAAGTCCATCCTGCATTTTGATTGAAAATCGGCGTACAATTTTTGGCGGGGAACACAGTGAAACTTATGATGTGACAATGTGATAATAGCCAAGACTCAAAATATGCCAGTCGTTCTCTGTGATTAGGCTTATTTGAGTTCTTAAAACTTGAGATGCATGTGTAAAAGTATCATTTTCTTCTTGCTTAATGGCAGTCCTGTGCCTTTTTTTTCTGCATTATCACATGTACCTTAGCAGTGTTATGCCTTCTAATCAGGATTTGGTAAGATTTATCTTGCTTATTGAAGCCTATCAAAGTATGTTCAGATATTTTCCAATGGCAACATCAGTTTTCATGTGAACTGATTGGCAAGAGGTGATGCAAAGTTGCAATGAAATACCAGGATTTCTTTCTAAGTTACAGCTTTTATAATTAGAACACAGACAATCTATAGGGCCTTACAGCTTTTACAATTTAAAAAACAACTTCCCAGATCTTATTCTTTTCTTTTTTGGGGGGGCGGGGGGAGAGGTATCTCCCTGTCCTTACACCTTTTATTACTTTTTTCCTTTTTATATTGTGGGGTCTTTACCTGCTGTAGTACCGTGTAGAATAATTGTAGTGATGCAAGCATGCTTGCCTTGATTCTAAAGGGAATGCATCTAAATTTTCTCCATTAATTGTGATGTAGATTTTTGGAAGCTAGCCTTTAGCAGCTTGAGGAAGTGAAAACATTCTAAGTTGGAGTAAATAATTGCTGTGTTGTTTCCTTGCGCCCAGTGTTGCCATTGATACTCAATATCTGATTGTTTTTCCTATGTGGGTGGGCTGTTCTTCTTCACTAGAAAGTTTCATATTATTCTCTTCGTCCTTGAGATTTTAAAATTTCACAATAATGTGTCTAAGTGTTATTTATTGTTATTTATTCCTTTTTGCACTCTGTGAACCCTTTCAGATTGAATTGAAAGGAATCTTTAATTCTGGAAATTTCTTGATCATTTTTTTAAAAAGCATTTCTCTTCTTTATTTTCTCTGTCTTTTCGAAACTCATTCTCCATCTTTATCTGCTATATTTCTTACCTTTTTATGTATACTTTTACATTGCTCCCCATCCCTGTATGTTTTGAGGTGTGGGTTTTCTTTTTCAGTTTTATTGAGATATAATCTTATTATAGATTATTTTTTAATCTTATTCTTGATAATCTTTTTCATTGGAACCGACTGGCCCACTTTTTTTCCCCCTAACCAGAGGGCAAATTTTAAAGGACACATAATCAGCAGAATCAAGTATAGTCATAAAACAAATACTAATCAGTGATTAGGAAACAGAGGAGCAGTTCAAGTCAACAAGGTAAGATGGGAAAAAAGCAACTGAAACAAACTTGTTCAGAAACCAGCAGTAATCCTGAAGATTGAGAAAGCAGAGCCAGACTAAAGCAAGTGATTTAAAGAGGTGGCCTAAAAGAGTAAAATAAGAAGAGATGAGTTTGGGAAATTGTAAATTGATTTGGGAAATTGCAAACTGGGATATATGAATAATTGAAATTAAGGTGGACCGTGTTTGTTTCATTGTAACTAAAGAAGAGGTATATACAATGGTAACATAAGACACTTGGAATCTGGGACAGTGAGGAATTTCATAATCCAAGGTATAACCATTTTTGGCTGCAGAAATAGCTACTGTCGTCTGAGAACATGCCATAAACTACACATCTTGCGAGATACTTTACACTTATCTGTGAAACTTAAAACAGCACTGCAAATTGGTATTATTATCTCATTTTACAAAGTAGGAAACTAAGGCTAGAGAAGACCCTGTTCAGAGTCTTTAAGCTAGTAAGTTTGACCTAATACCATAATATTCTGTTGATCCAGAGGACAGATTTTCGGTAGCTTCAGCTTTCTAGAAAACAGTGAAAAGAGATAGTAATAATAATAAGCCCCTAGGCATCTTCTAAGAAGGGAGGAAAGGAACTATTCATACATGTTGCATCAAGAAAAGTGAGAATTTGGTCACCTGCAGGTTCTTATTTGGCTAAATGTGTTCAGAGTAAAGAACAAATTAAATGTAAGGAGACAAGAAATACAAAAGTAAAATATATTAGTCTGGGGCTGGTAAACAAGGGAAACCAAAACTAGTCCCGTGTTCCTTATTAGTTCCTAATAAGGAACTAATTGTTATACAGTTCAATGATCTATAGTAGCAACACAGTCAAGGTAGTCTGTTTCCAGTAGATTTCTAGTTAAGTCAATTAAAATAGAAGTCTTAGTTCTTAAAATGTTGATCAAGCTTTTGTTAATTAGAAAATGTGCTTTTATCTCATTTCCACAACCCCACATTTCTTGCCACTGAAAAACTTAGGCTGAAAAGGACCCAGAGTAGTCCAAATATTCTTGAAGAAGAAAAACAACTGGTGGACTTAAATTACTGAGATATTAAGATTTTTATTATTAAGACTGTGTGGTGTTAGTGTGAGGATAGACAAAAATAGACCAGTGGAACAGAATAGAGAATCCAGAAGTAGAATCACATATATAATCACCTGATTTAGAAAGGTGATAAAAGAGTCTAGTGGAGAAAGGCTGGTCTATTAAATGCATGTTTTTAGGACAGTTGGATGTCTCCTTGGGGAAAAAAGTATATTTTGATTCTTACTTCACCATACACAAAGCTCAATTCCAGATAAAAATATGAAAGGTAAAAAAATAATAAAATTTTTAGAAGAAAATACAGGAGAACATCTTCATGTAAAATATAGGCAAGGACACCAACAACTAACTGTAAAGGGCGGGGCGGGGGGGAATGGGTAAATTGGACTATATTAAGAACGTCTGTTCATCAAAAGTTACCATTAAGAAAATGAAAAGGAGGCAACCACAGAGTGGGAGAAGTACTTAACATATACATATCTAATAAAGAACCCATATCCAGAATATTTGACGAACTCTTACATATTACTTAGAAAAAGATGGACAACCTGATAGAAAAATGAACGGGAACAGATACTTCACTGGGTATGAAATAGAGGTTATCTAAGTGGGTAATTGAAGTACACAGCTTAATTAATTGTCAAGCCATACAAATTAAAACCAGTGCGATACCACTGTACACCCACCAGGGTGGCTAAAATGAAAAAGGCAAAAAATACCTGAGTGTTGGTGAGGACGTGTAGCAACAAAACTCTTGTCCCCCACTGGTGGGAGAGTAAATGGTACAGTCACTTTGAAAAACTATGTGGCATTATCTGAAACTGAATATATGCATACCTGGTGGCCCAGCAATTTCAGAAGTCAGGGTTGTGGAGCCCTTGCTGGTGCACGGTGTGGGGGGGGGGATTAGTACTGGAAGGGTGCACGGGGGGGCTCCTGGGATGCTGGTAGCCTTCTGTTTCTTGACATTGGTGCTGATTTTAGGGATGTGTTCATTTTGTGATGATTCACTGAGCTCTACCTTTAGGATTGATGTGCTTTTCTGTGTGTATGTTATGCTTTGAGAAAAAGTTAAGCATATATACAGAGAAGTGACTGATCTTTAGCTTTAAATGCCTACTACTGGTTATTAAAGATGAGAACTTTTTTAGATAGTAAATTACTCATTAAATAGTTGGGTTTAGGGAAAGAAATTTTTAGCATATGGCATGTTTAAGAAGACCATATACATTTACATAAATATATTTTTATTGGAAGAAAAAGACCTGTTGTCTCCTAGGTGCTAGACTTCCTCATCTTGTTCTTACTAGAAAACTTTTTGGTTATTTGATTTGCGAATTTGGGCTATAAACCTATGTGAGGACCAGTTTAGTTTATGACTACAAAATCTGACATGAGGCTTATTCTCTGTACATCAGCATCAGGGATTTTTTTCTTTTCTTTAAAGTTTTTTTTTTTTTCTTAGAATGAGTAGGATGATGGGTGGTGGTAGAGGTGGTGATTTGGATTTCTAGGGCAGGGGTCAGGAAACTGTAGCCCATAGGCCAAACCTGGCTCTGTTCCTGTTTTTGTAAAGCTTTATTGGAACACGGTCACACTTATTCCTTTACATATTGTCTATGGCTGCTTTTAACTATAATGACAGCTGAGTGGTTGCAGCGGAGACCGCATGACCTGCAAAGGCTAAAATATTTACTGTCTGGTCTTTTACAGAAAGCTTGCCACCCCTTGTTGTAGATCACCTACTTCTAGAGTACTCATTCATGGGAACCTTATGTTTTAAGAGCCCTTGCTGTCTGATATGATAGTCACTAGCCACATGTAGCTATTTCACTTTTAAATTAATAAAATAAGAAACTAAAGTCATTTGTATTAGCGACATTTAAGCCCTCAGTAGCTACATGTGGCCAGTAGCGACTGGATTGGACACGCAGGTATGCTCCATGTCCATCATCCACAAATTCTCTGCAACAGCCCCGATTGAGCCACTTGGTTTCTCTACTGTCTCATTCATTGATAATCCCTGCTGATATGCCTGTTTCTTTCCTCTGAATTTATTTTCTCTTTTTTCCTCTCTTTGTAATTTCTCTCTATCCTCTAAAAGCTACGTTTGAATCCTAGTTTATTTAAATATTAAATATATTAATTGTTCACCATTTTGTGTTTCTGTAGTTCATCAGGAAGATTATAAGATATTTAAAGGCGGGGATTATGTTCTCTGTTGCTTTGAAGTGCCTGGCACATAATAATCTCTGTCACTGTTGTTGTTTTAATACGTACTGTATCTCCCTAAATAATGTAAAATTATTTCATTTTTTCCCCCTGTAGGTATAACGAACTGTAAACTAAAAAAAAAAAAAAAATCAAAAACAAAGATGGGTGAAAAGAAACCAGAGCCTTTGGACTTCGTGAAAGATTTCCAGGAATACCTGACTCAGCAGACCCATCATGTCAACATGATTTCTGGATCAGTTAGTGGGGACAAGGAAGCAGAGGCTCTTCAGGGAGGTAGACTCATCTTAATACTACTAAATAATTCACTTTTTATAAATATATTAGTGTTAGTGTGTCATTACCCGTAGTATGAAGCCCACTACTGTTCACTAATGTGAATCATTCCGTTTTTCCTAGAAAGATATGGGCAATTTTTTTTCCCTTCTTTAAACATGTCAAGTTTTTGCTGAGGGAAAGTAAAGCTCCAGCAGGGCTTACCGTGGCCCAGAGATGCATTATGGTCTTGTGGGAAGGTTAGGGGTTCTAAATTCCCTTCCCATTCTCCCGGTTCTATTAGCTAACAGCAGACACAAGGAACCAAAAGGGGGTCCAGCTTCATTACACAAGGGGTTTGGCCATTAGGAAATCTGGGTTAGACCTGAGACAAAATAGGGGTTTCTGTTTCTTCTCTTAAAATAAAGAGAAGGCCAACCATGTATACCCACCTAGGAGGAGAAACCAGAGTAGAGAAAGCAGTGACCTACTTGAGCCTGTTCTACCTGACCTACAGATAGACTGTCTGGTTTGCTTACCACACGAAGACTGGAGTCTATTTCTGAACTTAGCTCAGGAGGTAGCAAACCACAGGCAGTGGGCCCCATCTGGACTGCTGTTTTTACATGACCTGCAAGCTAAGAGTGGTTTCTACATTTTTAAATGGTTGGGGTGGGAGGGAAACAAAAGAAAAATAATGTCATGACGTGAAAATTATATGAAATTCCAACTTTAGCATCCATAAATAAAGTCTTATTGAAACATAACCATGCTTGCTTGTTTACCTGTTTTCTATAGCTGTTTTTGAGTTACGACAGCAGAGTTGAGTAGCTGGGATAGAGACCATGTGGCCCACAAAGCCTAAAGTATTTGCTGTCTGACCTTTATAGGAAAAATTTGCCAACCCTTGACCTAGGTGGTCTAGGGCCTTGTAATCCAGGGACCAGCAACAGCAGAGACCAGGCATCACCTGGGAGCTTGTGAGAGGTGCAAAACGTCAGGTGCCACCCCAAATCTACTGAATCAGAAGCTGTATTTTAATACGATCCCCAAGTGATTTCGTATACACATTCTGTTTCGGGAGTTACTGGCTTGGGAAAGCAATGGGAGAAGGGGGGACACTGAGCCTTGCTGTCCCTCCAATGCAGTGGGCCTGTTGGATGTTGGACTTGCACCAACCAGCAAAGTCACTTCTCCTAGTGAAGGATAGAGGAAACAGTAGAGCAAAGGGCTTGAATTGTCTGCACCTGCACTGCTGCCTCCTGCAGATGGAGCAGAAGTGCTTTTCCCGTGAAGCTGTAGGAGTCAACATTTCCCTCTTAATGCTTCAGTGGACGGTTCCTGGACTGAGACCCGAGAGGGCAGGGTTGTGGTCCCCCGCCCGTTGGTTTTCCAGATGATGAACACTTGCCCCTTCAGTTTCTTTATCTATACAGAGAAGTAGTTTGATTAGGTTAAAAGCAAACAGCCAAACATCTCTAACTCTGAAATTCTTACAGTTCATAACATTCAGAGGTATCAGATACAATATTTCCCTATATGTGCTTAATTAGAATTTTAAGATCCTAAATGCAACCCAGAATCTAGAACATAAGTGTAAGCTGAGTGGAACTGCAAAACTCAACATTAATTGTTTTAGATTAAATAGGTTAGGATTTTGGGAGATCATCATGACTGCCCATTGTATTTGTAGAAGTGGCTAGACTCTTAAACATGTGTAACTGCCATCACTGTTTACCCCCCCTCTGTCTCCTTACCTGTCAAATAAATACCATACCCTGATACCTTCCTCAAAAGTATGTTGAGGACTGATATAATTTATGTGTTAGTAATTTGAAATCCCCCTAATAGAATACTGCTTTTGTATAAAGTTAACCTCAGTTCAGAAAGACTGTGATTTTTGTGAATTTAACTTTTGTGCTAAGCAAACTGTCAATTTATGAAAGATTTTCTACCACTCAACACTAAATTGCTAAATTGGGTTGATTCTGAGACGCATAATTTCTTTTGCTATACTTTGTTTATAGCTGGAACAGATGGTGATCAAAATGGACTTGATCACCCATCTGTTGAAGTTTCCCTGGATGAAAACTCAGGAATGTTAGTAGACGGGTTTGAAAGGACCTTTGATGGGAAGCTCAAGTGTCGGTACTGCAACTATGCCAGCAAAGGCACCGCACGGCTCATTGAACACATTAGAATCCACACAGGTAACGGAGAAGTGGCTGGAGAGGGCATTTCTTTACGGGCAGGTTGATCTATCATATAAATAGTTGTGATAGTTTGAAAATGAAGGTGGATGCAAGGTTTGAATAAATGGAGAAGTGACTCCATTTTTACACAGCAATAGCATACAGCATACAAGGAAGTGAGGCCCCTTGTACAGCTTCCCCTTCCTTAGCCATCTTCCTTCTTAATCTAAATAATCTCAGCATCTGTCTGCTTCTCAGGTTGGGTAGGTTAATGCTGAAGACAGCATGAAGTGATAAAATGTTTTTATCTTTATCCTTACTAAGTACGTTTCCTTTGCAGACCAGGGAAAAGGTTTCTGTACGGTTGCAGGCTACACTGCTAACCCTCAGATGTCACCTTAGCCATCTCTTCTGTGAAAGGGATTCATTCCACTAGTCAGTATAGTATAAAGGTTGTTATATGCAGGTTTCTTAATTTTAATAATTTTTTTGCAAATGTGTTATTCTGAGAAGCATTTTGTTTTTTGATCAATTTCTAAATAATGAATGGACAAAATACGAAACTTTTCATAAATGAGCTACTCTTGCAGTTTCTCCCCCATTTTTCTTTTTAAACAGGTGAGAAACCTCATAGATGTCACTTATGTCCATTTGCATCTGCTTATGAGCGTCATCTGGAAGCCCATATGCGTTCCCATACAGGAGAAAAACCATATAAATGTGAATTGTGTTCCTTCCGCTGCAGTGATCGAAGTAACCTGTCCCATCATCGAAGGCGCAAGCATAAAATGGTACCAATGAAAGGTACTAGGTCTTCCTTAAGCAGCAAGAAAATGTGGGGGGTTTTACAGAAGAAAACAAGCAATCTGGGCTATAGCAGACGAGCACTAATCAACTTAAGCCCACCTTCCATGGTGGTTCAGAAGCCAGACTACCTTAATGACTTTACCCATGAGATCCCGAATATCCAGCCTGACTCCTATGAAAGTATGGCAAAAACCACACCAGCTGGTGGCCTGCCAAGGGACCCCCAAGAACTCATGGTTGACAACCCTTTAAACCAGCTGTCAACTCTAGCAGGACAGTTGTCCAGTTTGCCGCCTGAAAACCAAAACCCCGCATCCCCTGATGTGGTTCCCTGCCCTGATGAGAAGCCTTTCATGATGCAGCAGCCCTCTGCTCAAGCAGTAGTTTCTGCCGTGTCAGCCAGTATTCCTCAGAGCTCCTCTCCCACTAGCCCTGAAGCTCGGCCATCACATAGTCAGAGGAACTATAGTCCGGTGGCAGGTCCGAGCAGCGAACCAAGTGCTCACACGAGTACTCCCAGCATGGGGAACAGTCAGCCAAGCACTCCAGCTCCGACCCTGCCGGTCCAGGACCCTCAGCTTCTACACCACTGCCAGCACTGTGACATGTACTTTGCCGACAATATCCTTTACACTATTCATATGGGATGTCATGGGTATGAAAATCCTTTTCAGTGTAACATATGTGGATGCAAATGTAAAAACAAGTATGATTTTGCCTGTCATTTTGCAAGAGGGCAACATAACCAACACTGATGGAAAACAATCACGTTATGCTTTACTTGGTTTGCCTTTTTGTGTTTTGTAGTTTACTGTTGTTTTCTGCAGGGGAGGGGTGGGGGTGTCGTCCCTATTAAGGTGTTTGCTAATTTAAAGTCTATACATACAGAGTATAAATTTGACAGTGGAAACAAAATTTCTTTTTTCTTTTTTTTTTTTCCCCATAAAAACCTTGTCAGGGTCATTTATGTATTAGAACAGTTGGACACGTTGGTGTCTGTTTTTTCCTTTCATTTAGACATTTGAGTGCAATGATAATCTTGCAAGTGGTCATTTAAATTTCTCACATTTATGATCCATAAAAACTTCAAGGCTGATAGATACCCTTGGTATTTCAACATCTACACTGCAGCTAGATGTTATTTCTGCCATAATTTCAAAATGGTAAATTACTTTCTCTTACAAAATCTGTTACAACTTATTTCAATGTTTAGTGGAGGAATTGCGTTTAAAATTGCCCTTAAATAAAAACTACTTAGTTAACATAGCTTAGTTGAATCAGTAGTTTAATTTCAACTGATAATAGTAAAGCAATTTCAGTGTAGTAAATCTTTCTTTTTTCCATAAGGGAAAATATAAAACATTTAATTCTTTTAAAATTAAAGTTATAAAAATACGAGGTAAAAGTTCTGAAAAGAAATGAAACTTAAGACTTTAAATTGAAAATGGAGTTTAATATTTAAAATACCTGCCTATTCAACTTGTAGTTTAAACACACAGCAATTTTCCATTGGATTCTTTCTATTATACTTGTAATTTATTTTAAAAACTACAGGTAAATACATGAGAACACTAGAAATATCAGAGGATTATCTATGAAGATGCCTTTTTTCCTTTTAATCTGAACTGTTCATTTAAATCTTCATTCTGATGTTACACGTGAGGTTGGTAACTATACTGAGAATCTGTTATTCCTTCTATTCCTTTGATGACCAAAGAGGTACAGTGGAAGTCATCCATCTTATTCCTAGGAAATGCGGTCCTTCCCCCCAAAATCTGAAGTTTCCTTTTCCTGCCTTCTGTCCATTTATTGCCCATAATTTTCAAGAAAAGGTAGGTATAGAAACACATGGGAAAATGTGATGGTGAAGTGATATTTACAAAAATGAGAACATATGTCCAAAACGAATTCTGGACTCCTCTTCAGAATTGGCCATTTAAGATATTTTCTGTGAATTCAAGTTGTAATGCTTATTTGCAGTTTTACCAGTCTTTAATGTACAGCAAGAAAACTATATAAAACTGTGAATTGAATCATCATTAGTAGAAGAGGATAAAAAAAGTGTGGAAATGGATAAAAAATGCATTTAAACATGATATTTGTTTACAAAAATAAAACTTGCTATATAAATCCACAGTAAGTAATTTTGATTAGGAGGCTGTTTTTGTGTAATAACTAGCGGACTCTGAGGACAGCTTTGTCAAACAATAAAATATATTGTTACTAACTGTTGGTTTCTGTGTACTTTGCAAAATTTTTATTTTTAATTTGGTTCAAATCTTGAAAGTTACTAATTGGCCGTTTAAGCAAGTGTTCTAACTATTAAGCATTAACTAAGAAGGACTTCTACACTTAATAGTAAGTGAAAGGGTAATGTTGATGGTATAAGTCCACAAAAACCCCCAAGTGCCAAGTTAATGCATCTTCTGCCCTCCCTTCCAAATGCTAGAAAGCCATTAAAATGAGTTCTGTGGTTTAATATCCAATCTAAACTAATCTCCATCGCATTGTTGAAAAAGCTGCATCAGGGAGTTTCTGCAAACAAATCTTGTCAGTCTGAGGCTTGTGAATCTAAAGTCTGCAGCCTGCTCTGCTCTGTTGCTTGGAGCGCTCGCTGCTCAGATCAGCTTCAGTGCAGCCATTTCCAAATGTGTAACTTGGCCCTCGTATGTATATATTGTCAGAAACAAGTTGCTGTCGTTTGGAAGCTTTTGTGGTTATTTTTTTCTTCTATTTTATTCTTCATATAAAAGCAATACCACAAAATAGAAAATGAAAGTTTTCATTAAACAAAAAGGAAGAACTCTCATGTTAAAATCAGTTTATTAACTGTATATTCTGGGCCAAATAGTGACAAATACATTTTTTTCTGACAACTAAGGAGAGATGTTTTGAAAGTACATTTTAGTTCAAACAGATTTTTTTTCACAATTGCAAACTAGAATGTATAATTTTAAAATTCCTAGGACTTAAAGAGCACAGTTGTATTCCAAAGGTATCGATGCTTGAAAGCTGTAGTTAATTCTAAATGCACTAAAGTTTTTGAAGCAAATCTACCTTAGACACTTTTTTAGTATTGTATTTTTTAAAATATTTAGGATTTTATTTAAATTTTTTGTGAGTTAAATTCTGTATTGGAAAGATGTTAGTATCTTCTATTAAGTATTGAATATGTTTCTCCCATTTTATTTTTAATCAAATATTTTATAGAAATGAGTTCAGAAAAGTTTAACATGCACTATTTATAATACTTTGCTGTTAACAGGCAATGTTCTGAAACTAAATTTATTTTTGTTCAGTGAACATAAGTTTAGATTTTTAAAGCTGGTAGATACTTTATCTCCACTAATATTTTTTTAAGAAACTGTGAAGAGATTAACAGGGAGTAATTTTATTTCAGATTTTATGAATATAGTATGTAGCTACAACTTCTTGAAATTCAAGTAAAGGCTAGACTTTTACTTTGAAAAAATTTCACTGGATATTTTCCAGTGCTATTTCATTTTAGAAATAAGTGTTTGCCATTCATCTGCAGAACTGTTTGACAAAGGGAATATTACTAAAAAAATGTTCAGAGATAAACCTCATTTAAGTTCTACAAAAATATTTATCAAATGGATGTATTATTTTTTAAAAAATTCCCTGCTAAGGACTTCTCATTAAGTAGTCTTAGAGGGTATATGGTTTCTAGAACTTGGTTTTGTTAATATGTACTTTGATGTCAAGAACGTATTTTGTATGTAAAACATAAAACTTGAGTATGGTTGCAAAACACACTATTGTTTAGGGATTCCAGAAAGCAGTTTAATGCTGAAATAACTCTATCTAGTATGTAGTTCATATTGTGAATGAAGCTTTGCTTTTGTAATATATGAATAAAAAATAACGCTTTCTAATGATCTCGATTTTTCTTTTTTGAAAACTAGGATCCAATTAGTTTTTTAAATAATTTTCCGGTGTGTAAAATGTTAATTTTGTTTTTTTTTTTGAAGATTTTATGGCTACCTTGGTTTGGATTTGTAGAGTGCCTTACCCATGAGATGTTGCATGAGTTAAAAGCAAAAACAGTTCCATAATGAGCATCTTGTCTCCTTCCTAATTTCTTCTCTTTATTTAAGGTGTGACCCCTGCCCCCCCCAACTGTTCTGGCACATAAATGAGGAAGGTTTCCTCTGATGCTTAATTATCCATGTCACATCTGACAAGTGACTGACTGAGGTAGTTTCTGTTATGACAAATGGATCTTTTAGAATGGACTGATTTTTTTTTCCCCCCTTTGGCAATTCACATCATTGGCCTAGAAAACATCCAGTAATACAGAATTGTTTAAATTAGTTTGCAGAATCGTAACCAAAATGGGTTTGATTGGAAATCAAGTTTTAATGCTGCTTTGAAAAATACTTCCGTACAATGTTATCTTTCTCATAATGAAAAAAAGAAATAACATCTGATAAGTCCATGGTTTGTTGAAAGCACAGGTATTTTTTGTTTCCTTGTCTTAGGTCTTCCAAAAACTCTGCTTTGAGCTTGTTAAGTTCTTCGGCTAGAAGTTTCAAGTTGTACGGAAATACCTGTTCACCTAAAATAAAGATATTCTCAAATTATTTGTGTAAATTAAATCAAGCTGGACTGATGACAGCAGGAAATTAATTTGATTACTTCAGACAAACCATTCAGATTCTTCTATAAATCATAATTGAATTGGTGTAATATATAGACAAAGGTCACTTTAATGTGATACAGGCAGATCATTTAAATAACTTGCTATGACATGCACGAGCAGAAAAGATAAACCTGAAAGGGACTTTTTGTTGACAAAATAAGTTGACTTAGTCTTATTGAATTAACAGGTAGTAAGGCAAAAAAGCAGAGCTAGAAAATGACAACTTGGCTTTGAAGCTCTGATTGATGATAGACAATACCTAGAACAGTTGTCCAATATAATTTTCTACAATGATGGAAATATTCTATATCTGCCCTATTCAGTCCACCAGCCACTAGCCATGTGGGTAGTGTGACTGAGAACTGATTTTTTTGTTGAACAGCTTTACAGAGATATAAGTCACATAACATACGGTTTACCCACTTAAACTACAATTTAGTGGTTTTAGTATATTCACAGATATAAGCAACTATCACCACAATCTTTGAACATTTTTATCATCTGTACTCTTCAGCTATCGCCCTCTCAACTCCATTCCCCCTCTCTCTGCCCTCAATCCCTAAGCAACCGTTAATCTACTTGGGGTCTCTAGATTTCCCCATTGTGGACATTTCACATGACTGGACTCATAATGTGTGGCCTTTTGTGACTGGCTTCTTGCACTTTGCATAATGTTTTTAAGGTTCATCCATGTTGTAGTACTTCATTCCTTTTTATGGCTGAATAATCCATTGTATGGATAGACCACATTTTGTTTGTCAGCTGATGGACGTTTGGGTTGCTTCTACCTTTTGGCTATTAGGAATAATGCTGCTATAAGCACTTGTGTACAAATTTTTATAGGAACATATGTTTTCATTTCTAGGTCCCGTGGTAATTACATTCAATTGTCTGAGGAACCGCTAGGCTGTTTTCCAAAGCAGCTGCACCACTTTACATTCCCACCAGTGGTGTATGTGGGTTCTGAGTTCTCCACATCCTAACAAACACTTGGACTTTTGGATTCTAGCTGTCCTAGTGGGTGTGCAGTGGTATCTCATTGTGGTTTTGATTAGCATTTCCCTGATGACTAATGATGTTTTCATGTGGTTACTGGTCATTTGTATATCCTCCCTGAAGAAATTTCTATTCAGATTCTTTGCCCATTTAAAAAATTGGGTTATTTGTCTTTATTGTTGAGTTGTGAGAGTCCTTTATGTATTTCGGCTATAAGTCCCTTATGAGATGTGATTTGCAAATATTTTCTCCCATTCTGTGGGTTGTCCCTTCACTTCCTTGATGGAAGGAGAACTGAATTTTTAAATTTTATTTAAGCACAGTTCTAGAAGCTAGTACCACCTCCTTCACACACACACAAAATTAATGGGTAGGAAAAGAGTCAAGAGTAATTTGGGCATAACCCTATTCCCCCTTCCCTTCATTTTATGGACAGGCAAATAGTTGAAAGAACTCCTACAACTATTTTTGTTTTCATTCTGATCTGATGCCATTTTTGTTCCGGCTCTCTTTTTCAAACTTTGGATTACAACGCATAAATGGGTTGCAAGTTGCAACCAGTGTTTTTCTAAGATGGAATCAAATAGAACACAGTTCATTAAACATGTGAGGGTTTTGTGAAACTTGTTTCTATGCAGGAGTGTGTCTGTGTACTGGGCTAC
Organism: Eubalaena glacialis; assembly: GCF_028564815.1. Lineage (NCBI taxonomy): Eukaryota > Metazoa > Chordata > Mammalia > Artiodactyla > Balaenidae > Eubalaena > Eubalaena glacialis. Next base: position 9,059,138 of record NC_083716.1, read on the forward strand.
ACACTAGGTTACAGTATTAAAACCTGCTTACGGATCATGGTTCAAAAAAGTCTGAAAAACAATATGGTTAGTATATTGTTTCTTTTTCCAATGTTCTAAGTTTTTGTAAAGGTATCAATACTAAATGTTGGTGATGTGGGGGAACATAGCAGAAAGCATAAACTAGAATCAGACTTAGCCCAGCATCAGGTTGCGCAGGTACAATATTTAACAGGCGTTAAGTTCAGCCTTGGGCAAGTTACTTATCCTCTCAGACCTTCCATTTCCCCATTTGTAAAATTACACTTACCTGATAGGATTCTAAAGACTAGAAACAATATTTATAAGGCACTTAGCATATAAAAGGAGTTCAAGAAATGTTAAGCTGCTGTTATTTTTTAAATCAAATTTTAAATATAGCAAAGAGTTCAATATTTAAAACCTGAAGGAATTATTTTATAAAACTATAATTATCACATATTTCATCTAAGTTCAGACTGACAATGCACTAAGCCTGTTCAAACTCCATGCTGATTTTACACCTGGCCCCTGACTACCTCTCCCCATCCCTTACTTCACCCCAGACTCAATGGCTTCTTTTCTGTTCTAGAACATACCAACTTTACCTGTGGACTTTTGCACGTGATGTGTCCATTGCCTGAAATGATCCTGCAAGCATCAGCATGGCCTGCTGTTTCCTTTCATTCACATCTTTGCTTCAATGCCATTTCCTCTGAGAAGCCTTCCTGATTACCCTTTTAATTTAATTTTATTTCTTTATTTATGGTTGTGTTGGGTCCTCGTTTCTGTGTGAGGGCTTTTCTCTAGTTGTGGCAAGTGGGGGCCACTCTTCATCGCGGTGCGCAGGCCTCTCACCACCGCGGCTTCACTTGTTGCGGAGCACAGGCTCCAGACGCGCAGGCTCAGTAACTGTGGCTCATGGGCCCAGCTGCTCTGCGGCATGTGGGATCTTCCCAGACCAGGGCTCGAACCCGTGTCCCCTGCATTGGCAGGCAGACTCTCAACCACTGCGCCACCAGGGAAGCCCCTGATTACCCTTTTAAAAATAAATCCTCCCATCACTACCTTGCCTTACCCTACTTTACTTTTCTTCAGAGCACCGGCATATATTCATATATTTATTTATTTTTTGTCTGTCTCCTCACTATGATGTTCTGCTCCCTCACAACTCCCCAGTATCCAAAATAAAGCCTAGTACAGAGTAGCCACTCAACAAAAACCTATTGGATGGATGAATGCCTGGTTCCAGAGGTAGAAGTTTTAGCTTAATATAACCAAGCTGCATATTTAAACTGAAAACATGATGTAAACTTTATGAATGAAAGCAAATAAACTACCCACGTCCAGGGAACAAGAGTAGCAGGAAAGAATAGTCTCAACTAAATAGAATCTTAACTACTCAACACACCTTTCGCTTCCTTCATTGTCTGAGAGACAATTCTTCGGAGGGTCTGATCAGCTTGATGAAGAATGTTAGTTGAACAAATAATTCTGTCTGTTTCCTAGGTAATAGACATTGTTATTGGAACAGTTATCTAGTTTTACAAAAGAAGTAACTAAAGTGTAGGGGATGCATAGGTGAAGAGACAAAGAAAAGGAAACATGACTTTTCTGTTCCAGTTATTCTTCCCTAGGAGAGGGTCTAAACGAAATACATCCAGTTGTAAACTGGGTTCCACGTAGGCAGTATGCTGGTAAATGTCTAAGAATGGGCTCTCAAAGAGAAAAACACAAACCTATCCATAGTATTTTGTCTATTTCTACGGTGTAAATATTCCCATCCACGCCCACTTCGAGCTACCAACATAATGTCAACAGGCTCCAACGTTTCTGAAAATTTAACAGTCGTCTTTGACCAGGCAGTGCGAGCTCCCTCCAGAGTACCACTGCATCCAGGTGTCAGGAGCTGAATGCTGGTAAGATGCCAAGGCAGGGACAAACTGTCTTTCACATGTTACTCATATTTTACACTCGGGTCAAAAAGATCTTCCTACAAAAAGTTCCTTCTCATTTATACTAAATCTAAACTGGAAGACTTACCTTTTGTTCCACATTCTCCTCCACGTATTTTATTGGATTTTCCAAAGCCGTAAGCAGTAAATCAGTCAATTTCAGTCTATAAGACAAGGTAGGATAAAATAAATCCTTATACCAAACACCTGTTTTTAAAGAACTTGTGTTTATGGGTACTAAGCTGAATTCTAGAGGAATGAAAGTGGTATATCCAAACTCCTGAACAAAAGGGGAAAAGCAAAGTGATTTGGGAGCTACCTTCTACTTGCAAAATTAAAATGTAGAAGCTCAAAACAAGCGATAAGCCCCCCAAATCCCCTCATGTAAAAAATATTAATTTCCTAAGACTCATATCAATAAGGTTTTAAAAGACATTCTCTCTTTTCCCTCATTAACTGCTGAACTTTAGGCTCCTAGAACTTTATATTCCCTAAAGAAGGAGGCTTAGTCTTTATTTTCTGGCTTCTGCTCATTTACTGGATGTGAATTTGCAAAGTTCCCCACAGGACAAGAGGTCATCGAGGGTTGCAGTAGAATTCATTTATTCATTTAACAAATGTTTATTGAGCATCTTCATATATGAAAAATGTTGTACAACTATGTATGTGAAACTATGTGCTAAGCTGGGGGTGTAGCAAGATCCCTACCCTCTCTAAGCCTGATAACATAATGGAGAGAGACAGAGAATAAATAAATAAGCAAAAAATAATAGTTTCAGACAGTGACAAGTGGATAAGTGAGTGAAGATAATGAACAAAGTGATCATAAGAGAGTGACTGGCTAGCCTATTTAACATCCTTCACGCTGGGTAGGATGGTCAGGGAAGCCAGTGAAGCTTACATACGTGGGAATGGTAGAGGGGACGGCAAGCACTATGGCCCCGAGACAAGAACAAGCTTCTCGTGTTCATGGGACAGAAAAGGCCAGTTTGGTTGAAAAGGAGCAAGGAGAGAGTCGTGGGCTATGAGGCTGGGGAGTTAATCAGGATTAGAGCTGGGGGGCGGGGAGGATAAATTGGGAGGTTGGAAATGACATGTACACACTACCATATATAAAACAGGTAACTAACAAGGACCTACTGTAGAGCACAGGGAACTCTACTCAATACTCTGTAATAGCCCATGTCGGAAAAGAATCTAAAAAAGAGTGGATATAGGTATAGGTATAACTGACTCACTTTGCTGTCACCTGAAACTAACACAACATTGTAAAGCAACTATACTCCAATAAAAATTAAAAACAAAGAAATTTAGGGATCAGATTTAAAATTCCAAAAAAAGGAAAAGAAAAGTACTGACTGTCACGTCTCTGAGAATATAAATTATGAAGTCTGTCACTCAAACATCATGTGCACGACAGGCAGATTTTCGTCTGATGAGATTTTTAATTATACGAAGTGAAAACTTTTAATGCAATCATGAGAGAGTTACATGTCAAAGTAACGCTCTAATTTAAGTTTTCCAGAATAGTCTCATCTTAAAAAACAAGATTCTTTTCCCCCCAGCGTTCCACTCTCTCTGTTTTTGCTGACCTAAACTTTTCCCCCTATGAGTCACCAAACTAGAAAAACAAAACATCTTCCTTGAATGGACATATTTTTAGTAAAAGAATAGAACGTTAGGGCTTCCCTGGTGGCGCAGTGGTTGAGAATCTGCCTGCCAACGCAGGGGACACGGGTTCGAGCCCTGGTCTGGGAAGATCCCACATGCCGCGGAGCAACTGGGCCCGTGAGCCACAACTACTGAGCCTGCGCGTCTGGAGCTTGTGCTCCGCAACAAGAGAGGCCGCGACAGTGAGAGGCCTGCGCACCGCGATGAAGAGTGGCCCCCGCTCGCCGCAACTAGAGAAAGCCCTCTCACAGAAACGAATACCCAACACAGCCAAAAAAAAAAAAAAAAGAGAATAGAACGTTAAAAAAAAAAAAATCAGGGTTAGAGTGTGCAAGTTATGGTAAGGAGTTTAAATTTTACTCAGATACAAGGAGTAGCACTGAAAAAACGTAAGCCAGTGAAGTCACTGAATTAAACCTTCACCTCAACGTGATCCTTCTCACAAAGAAAAGAGCCCGGGTTCTGGAATGAGTGAGACTGCAATGGGTCCAAATCTTGGCTCTGCTATTTACTATCTGGATATGTTACTTTACTTACCTGGGCCTCAGTTGTCCCATCATGAAAGGGGGATCATTGTATCTGCCCTCAAAGGGCTGTTGTGAGGACTGAGTCAGATTACACATATAAAGTGTTCAGAACTTGCCCAGGACATAGTATCTGCTCATTAGCTGTTGCTGCTAATAGTAGTACTAGTAGTAGCATTAGTAGCGGTAATAGTAGTGGTAGTGGTAACAGTAATAGTAGTGGTGATAGTAGTGTAGTAGTAGTAGTAATAGTAGTAGTAGTAGCAGCAGCAGTAGTAGTATTTCACAGAAGCCTGGGAAAGGTATATTTGTCACATCATCTTTCAACTTCCAATACAGGGCCACCAGACTTCAGACTTCAGTCATAGCCATGCTATGACTATTTTGGACCATATACTTAAGACCCAAGACAAAACTGCAGATTATGTTCAGGGTTGGTACTGACACTGGCAAAGCTCACACTCCTCCTTGCTTCTAGCAAGAACTGGCCCCCAGAGCAGTGATGCTAACCTTAGGCTGCTCTCATGGGGTAAAATGGGGTATCTTAATGCCTCAACCAGCCATTTACTTGCGAAGGAAAACATTTTCAGTATTCCAGAAAGAGTAGCCATCAATTGGCTACATGCTCACCTTCTCAAAGTTTCAAGATATTATGAGAAGTTAAAATTAGAAATCTCAGCCATAGCTTATTTCATTAACCCTATAAACAACAGTTACTTAAATCGAATTTTTTCTTTTTTTCTTAGAATGTTAGAGTATTACAAAATCCATGGAAACTGTATCCTGGGAACAAAACATTTTGAGGAATGAGTTTAAAAAATTAGCCTTTTAAAAACTGCTGATCCCCTCTGGACAACAGTCAGGCAGGAACTAAGGAACTGTGGGCAATATATCTCTCGAACTGCGCTGTCCCATGCAGCAGCCGCGGGCCACATGCAGTTAAGTTTAAAGTGATTAAAATAACATTTAAAATTCAGGTAGTAAGTTGCACTGGCTATACTTCAAGTGTTCAATGGTCAGTCGCATGTGGCTAGCAGCTACCATACATACTGGGCAGGGCAGATAGAGAACATTTCTATCATCAGTGAAACTTCCATCAGAAATGTGCTGAACTAGAACTCTCCAGAACTCTAGAATTCTCAAGACCTATTTTAGGAATGAAATGCATTAGCCACCATAGCCACAGGCATCACATCTACACAAGCAGAGTAACTGGAGTGAGGGTTAAGGCAAATTAGGATTTAGTACCAGTTCCACTCCTTTTCTCTCTATAAGAAAACCACTGGGCAATCTGTTTAGACCACGCTACTTCAGCAAGAGTATCAGAGGTGTGCCCTACTCTGAACTCCCTGCCCTGACCTCTGGGAAACAGTATAATTTTAACAAGAGTACACATTTGCAAACACACCTCGGTTCACGTCTCAGCTGTAACAATCTCAGTGACTCTGGGCAAACTAAACTTCCTCACTCAGTTTCCTCTTCTAAAGAAAGGGGAAATAATGTCCCTCTCCAAGGCTTCTGTGAAGAGCAACCAGGTGGATACAGGGAAAGCATTCAGCACAGGGCCTGGCTCAGCAAAGCAGCTAGTGAAGGACACCTTTGAGCAGGCTACCTGGCCTCTGAAGCACATGCTGGGCTCTGAATCGTGAGGCTGTTGTGTTCCCAAGCATTTTTCTCAGGGTTGGGCTTTTCTATCTTGCTTCCCATCAGGTGGATGGTCTCGGCAGGCACTGGAAGTGGTCTCTGGCCATTCCTCTGTAGACAGGTCTCGAGAGAACACTCTAAAAAGAGCTGGCAAAAGCCTAATGAATCTGAAAACCATTCAAAAACCACAAAATTACTAGGGTACTATTTTTCCAAAATGTGAAATATACGTACTTAGACACGTTATCCCACCTGCAGCAGGAAAGACCATTTGCAATAGTGAACATGTAGCTTTGAAAATTAAGTAAATCCATATAAACCTCCTAATCCAATCAAGCTCTCACTAAAGACAGTAGTGATTTTGATATGCGAATAAATGTCTCTGAGTGTAAGAAAAAAAATGTGTTAATTACATTTCCGAGCCAGCTGATAGACTTGATATCTCATACTTTGATAATAAAAGTTGTCATCTAAAATCAAAAGCAGAGGTCTGGAAACAGCAGTCTTCGTTAAGAGATAGTGAGACTGGGCCTCAAGTGCTGAAGAAGATATCAGATCTTGATCCTTCAAGCAGGTTAGAAAATCCTCCCACATGGCTTCAGTCCTGCTGGGTGGGGCAGACATCTGACACCCGTTAATGACAGCCAGAAAGAAGTATTCAAGGTACTTCAACAGTTCCTGGCGAAGCGATTTCCACTGGGATGGCTGCAAAATACCATAGAATTGCAATTTATATTAGGCTTTGGCCAGTAGGGTGGTCATGCCTCAACAACCCCCTGCTCCATATGATAATTTCTGAACCATCTGGAGTTCTCTAGACACAACTTGCTTTCTCATCCTCATGTCTTCATATACGCTGTTCCTCTGCCTGAAAAACTACTCAGTGATGTTAGTTCTCTGTGAACTCGTCTCAGACTCAACCATGCGGAAGGCAGCTCAGATCGTCCCTTGCCTATCATGACGCCCTGTTCTGTGTATATTGGGTCTCCACTCTAACAGGGTTTACATTGTTTAGGTATCTCTATGTCCCTGCTAGATCAATAGTCTACTGTATACCCAGGCTTCAGCAGAGGGTCAGACACCTAATAGATGCTCCAGAAATGTATATGAAATGACTGAATAAGTGAATAAATGAAAGAATGAAAAGCTGTTACCATCCAGGAGAAAGGAGGAACCAAAATCAATACCCTGGGACTTCCCTGGTGGCACAGTGGTTAAGAATCTGCCCGCCAATGCAAGGGACACGTGTTCGATCCCTAGTCCAGGAAGATCCCACATGTTGCGGAGCAACTAAGCCCGTGTGCCATAACTACAGAGCCTGCGCTCTAGGGCCCGTGAGCCACAACTACTGAAGCCCACGTGCCTAGAGTCTGTGCTCCGCAACAAGAGAAGCCACCGCAATAAGAAGCTCCCGCACCGCAACGAAGAGTAGCCCCCGCTCGCGGCAACTAGAGAAAGCCCGCGTGCAGCAACGAAGACCCAACGCAGCCAAAAATAAAAGAAAAACAATATCCTGCCAAAATAAAATAGTTTGGCTAAGATATAGCAATGCTCATTTGCCCTTGAAATAAGAAAAGTTGTAGATAGAAAGAGGATCAGCTGAAAGGTCCCTGGGTCCAGATGAAAAGACCTCAGGCTAACAACAGGATTGGAATGGAATAGGGAAAGATAGAGGAAGCAGATTGAGGAGAAGAGAATAAATAGCTTGAAAATATAAGCAGTCTTGCGCTGCTCAAAGGCTCTGGTGAACACTGACATAGTTATGAGGTCAAGGCTGGAGGGAAAACACAAGGACAGGAGATCAGGATCCCTCTCCTGTCTGTCCATGCTCTACCACGTCACTGAGATTATGGCACATAAAACAAATACATCAGCAACACCCACTCAAAAGGAAACAGAAACACGATCACTTCCTAAAAGGTGAGATATCCTACTCGTGGTGACTGGATGAGCCCCATGGCCTTGGTCTGTAGGGGGAGAGTGGAAAAAATATAATAAGAAAAGTGAGGCAAAACCCCAGCAGATACCACAATCCCTATCAACAACTTCCAGCTTTCTCCATAGTGGTAAAAATACTATTACTTAAGTAAATCCGGTGCTACCAGGGGCCTAATACTGTATTTACCTCACAGTTAACCAAGAATGGGGAAGTATATAGCTTTGGTGGAGAAGTTCAAAATTCTTCCATGTGCCAAATGTACTGTATTTTTGCATATATACTTACAGAGTGGAATCACACCATATTTGCATTTTATTTATGTGAATTCATCCACATTCGGCACTAAATGACAAAAATAACTTTAAAAATTTCAGAATATGTTAATCAAAAAGTATTTTCTCTAGAGTGAGCATGAGATGGGTGACGTGACTCTACTCCTCCCCGCGGAAGTCTCAGTTTTCACATGCTTCTCAAGGGGATGCATCTCACAGCGCTGAGGGTGATCTGAGGGCTTAAAGAGAAGTATGTACTGGGAACCCAAGTTGACCCCTAAATACAAGCCTATTACTTCATCTGGTGGTCAACTAAGAAACAGCCATCTTTTCCTATTCTGGCAGAAGCAGGTTTACCCTCAGTTGAATGACGATCCAGCTTCAGAGGCCAAGTCCTTCATTTGTACAGAATCTATTGTCACAGGAGGGGCCCTAATAAGTACCCTGTCACTTATAATTTCGTATCCTTTTTCTTTAAGAGGGTTTCCCCAAACCGCATAACCTAAAGCCCCACAATACCTGGATTCGCCTGGCTGAATGTTAAATTGGCTGTTGGAATTTTTGAGAGATTCTGTCCTTTTCAGAACAACCTTCCCAAAGGATTTTCAGGAGGATACTTGATTATGGGGGACTTCCACCTTGCACGCTGACTTCAGACCCTAACCTTATGCTGGTGGCTGTTTGCATCGTTTTCTATTTCTACTCAACTCATTGTGTTAAACCAGCTCCCCTTTCCTCGAACTCCAGTCTCTCTTCTATCAGGGACCCACCTCCCACACCAGGTATTACCCAGTACAAGAATCGTGGAGTTTGTAGATTTCCCTCCGCGACAGCAGTCTAGGCCCCGCCCCCTCCGTACTGACCAATGGGCGAGCGCTCACCTCCTCTAGGAACGCGTCTGGCATGACGTCATCATAGGCGACGACGCCCACGGCCCAGCTCCTCTCCTGCCGTAGACTGTGGCTGAGGGCACGCGCGAAGGTCGACTTTCCTGCTGCGGGCAGTCCACAGAGGACGCAGAGACCTAGCTTCTTCGGCTTCTCGCTGCGCGCTCCTCTGGCGTCCTCACCTGCCTTCATGCTGTCGCGAGAGACCCGAGGTGGCTGCCAGCGTTGTTTGCGGAAATGTCCGCCAACTGCGCATGCACAGTCTCCCACCGCCCTATTGCGCCGCCTATTGGCGCAATGGAGGAATGGGCGAGCCTTCGGCTCCAAACACCATGCGTGGTCGCGGTTGTATCCGAGGTCGTCCCCTTGGTCCCCTGAACCCCTGGTACTGAGCTTTCTGTGAGGCGAGTCCTCTAGTCTGGGAAGTCCACGGGGATGCGTTTCGTAAAACCTGGACGTTTCCTAAAGGGTCAGAAAGTTAGACAATCTTCACTTAGAATCATCCTTCCTTCCGGAAACTTGCAAACCATTAGGATCTGCGCCTCGGGTTTTTGTTTGTTGGTTTTTACGATGAAGTCCCTTGCCCAGGAAAATCGCAGAAGAGACTTCGAGTCTTTTCCTTCAGCAGTCTTTGGAAGGTCAATTACTGGAAATCAAAAAATAGGAGTCGAATCTGAGTCCGACGACTGTGCTCCGCTGCCCCTCACAGATGTGATAGGTGCAAGGGCAGAGTAAATAGTAGTCATTGCACCCTAACGCCGCCAGTCGGCAGCAAGTGTGAGGAAATAAAGGCAGGAAAGGAACATCCCCAGACTTCAAGTCCAGTGCATTCATGCAGGGCACACTAGGTATTTTAGTGTTAAAAAAGAAATGGTAGGGTTTCCCTTGTGGCGCAGTGGTTGAGAATCTGCCTGCCAATGCAGGGGACACGGGTTCGCGCCCTGGTCTGGGAAGATCCCTACATGCCGCGGAGCAACTGGGCCCGTGAGCCACAACTACTGAGCCTGCGCGTCTGGAGCTTGTGCTCCGCAAGGAGAGGCTGCGATAGTGAGAAACCCGCGCACCGCGATGAAGAGTGGCCCCTGCTTGCCGCAACTAGAGAAAGCCCTTGCATAGAAACGAAGACCCAACACAGCCAAAAATAAATGAATAAATAATAAATAATAAAAATAAAAGGAATTCCTTAAAAAAAAAAAAGCTAAGCTGTGAAGAAGTATAAAACAAATTCCCTCTGTGGGGATGTGGTGTAGAAAAATTGAATTCATTTTCTAGCTTTCACCTTATTTTAGGAGATTACTTCTTAGTCATATGAAGTTATGTTTAAAATGTGAACAAGTGAGTGAAAATCAGTGTATACTGGGACAAAATATAATCAATAACCCAGTGCTAAATCTGATATATTTGTGATTACAGAGCATGTACACATACATTATCTCATTTTCTTTCTCTTGGATTGAAGGTGAGCATTGAATTAAACATACCTTTCATTTCATGACATTATTGTCATAGGCCCAGTGCAAGATCCCTCTCCTTAATTTATTATTTTTCATCACTTATCCACACTCACACTCATTTCCTCCCCTTTTCCTAGGCAGCCTTTTTTTTTTCTCATTTAAACATGGTTATTGTTTGTTTACTTATTTTAAGATAGACTTTTTAAAGAGCAGTTTTAGGTTCATAGCAAAATTGAGCAGAAAGTACAGAGAGTTCACATATACCTCCCCCCACCCCCAGTCTCTCTGGCTATCAACATCCAGTGTGGTACATTTGTTACAATCGATGAACCTACACATCACTATCGCCCAAAGTCCACAGTTTACACAGGGTTTACTCTTGGTGTTATACATTCCATTGAGTTTTGGCAAATGTATGATAATATGTATCCATTATTATAGTGTCATACAGAATAGGTTCACTGCCCTAAAAATCCTCTGTGCTCTACCTATTCATCTCTCCCTACCCTAGCAGCTGCTTATCTTTTTGCTGCCTCCATAGTTTTGCCTTTTCCAGAAGGTTATATAGTTGGAATCATACAGCCTTTTCATATTTGCTTCTTTCACGTCTTTCATGGCTTGATTGCTTGTATCTTTTTAAGCACTGAATGATATTCTACCGTCCAGATGAATCACAGTTTATCCATTCACCTACAAAGGTTATCTTGGTTGCTTTCAAGTTTTGGCAATTGTGAATAAAGCTACTATAAACATCTGTGTGTTTATGGACATAAATGGACGTAAATTTTCAACTTATGGTATTTGGGTAAATACCAAGGAGCGTGATTACTGGATCTTGTGGTAAGAGTATGTTAGTTTTGTAAGAAAGTGACGGACTGTCTTCCAAAGTGGCTGTATCATTTTGCATTCCCACCACAATGAATGAGAGTTCTTGTTGCTTCATATCTTTGTCAGCACTTGGTGTTGTCAGGGTTTAAAATATTCTAATAGGTGGGTAGTGTAACCAAACAGGACCCTATGGGGCCTTCCCAGAACAGACCCCTCCCCCCCCACCATGTCCTCCACCTGCCTCTTGTCTGTAGAAAAACTTTAGCCTCTTAGGCCTTCCCCAGGTTCCAAACAGTAAATTTAATCAGAGAAGTGAGAAAATGCAGAAAGAAAGGAAAACAGTCAAGCAAGACAAAATAATAATAGTTTAGTCATTAAACAAAGTCAAGGACCTTTAGTTCCTCCTCAAGGGTTATAGATAATATTCTGAGCCAAGTCCTTTGAGCTCTTTTGCAGATACTGAAATCCCCACCAGGTGGAAGAAGTTAACTCTATGCTGCTAACAAGCACATATGCATGGGGGTCCTGGAATCAATCTCCAGCGGATACTGAGGGATGACTATCTTCTCTGGTGAGGTTTTTGTTCAGATCTTTTACCCATTTTTAAACTGGGTTGTTCATTTTCTTACTGTTGAGTTGTAAGTGCTGTTTGTATCTTTCGGATAACAGTCCTTTATATGTCTTTTGCAAATATTTTCTCCCAGTCTGTGGCTTGTCTTCTTGTTCTCTTGACACTATCTTTGGCAGAGTGGAAGTTTTTCATTTTAATGAATTCCAGCTTACCAATTACTTCTTTCATGGATCGTGTCTTTAAAGTTGTATCTAAAATGTCATCACCAAACCCAAAGTCATCTAGATCTTTTTCCTATGTTATCTTCTATAAGTTTTATAGTTTTGCATTTAGCATTTAGGTCTATGATTACATTTGAATTAATTTTTGTGAAAGATAAAAATCCTGTATCACATTTTTTTTTTTTTTTACATGTGGTTATCTGTTTGTTCCACCTCCATTTCGTTGAAGACTTTTTTTCCTCCATTGCATTGTCTTTGCTTCTTTGTCAAAGATCAATTGACTATACTTGTGTGAGTCTATTTCTGGGCTCTGTATTCTGCCCACTGATCTGTCTATTCTTTTTGCCAATACCACACTGTCTTGATTACTATAGCAGTACAGTTAAGTCGGGTACTGTCAGTCCTCTGACTTTGTTCTTCTCCTTCAATACTGTGTTGGCTATTCTAAGTTTGCCTCTCCATATAAACTTTAAAATAATTTTGTTGATATCCACAAAAGAACTTACTGGACTTTTGATTGAGATTGTGTTGAATCTATAGATCAAATTGGGAAGAACTGACATCTTGACAACATTAAGGCTTTCTATCCATGAACATGGAATATCTCCTTTCGTTTAATCCTTCTTTGATTTCTGTCATCAGAGTTTTGTAGTTTTCCTCACATAGACCTTGCACAAATGTTGTTAGGTTCATACCAAGTATTTCATTTTTAGGGTGTAATGTAAATCATATTGTTTTAAATTTGAAATTCCACTTGTTCGTTGCTAGTGTTAAGAAAGCAGTTGACTTTTGTATGTTAATCTTGTGTCCTGCAACCTTTCCATAATCACTTATTAGTTCCAGGAGTTTTTGGTTGATTCTTTGGGATTTTCTACATAGACAGGTCATCAAAGACAGTTTTCTTTCTTCCTTCTCAATCTGTATACTTTTCATTTCCTTTTTCTTATTACATTAGCTAGAGCTTCCAGTATGATGTTGAATAGGAGTGGTGAGACATTCTTGCTTTGTTCCTGATCTTTGTGGGAAAGCATCTAGTTTCTCACCATTAAGTATGATGTTAGCTGTAGGTTTTTTTGTAGATGTTCTTTTTTTAAAAATTTATTTATTTATTTTTGGCTGTGTTGGGTCTTCATTGCTGCACATGGGCTTTCTTTAGTTGCAGCGAGCGGGGGCTACTCCTCGTTGCGGTGCACGGGCTTCTCACTGTGGTGGCTTCTCTTGTTACAGAGCACAGGCTCTAGGCACACGGGCTTCAGTAGTTGTGGCACGCGGGCTCAGTAGTTGTGGCCCACGGGCTTAGTTGCTCTGTGGAATGTGGGATCTTCCTGGACCAGGGCTCGAACCCATGTCCCCTGCATTGGCAGGTGGATTCTTAACCACTGCTCCACCAGGGAAGTCCCTGTAGATGTTCTTTATCAAGTTGTAGCTCCCCTCTATTCCTAGTTTGCTGAGAGTTTTTTTTTTATCATGATGAAAATGTTGGATTTTGTCAAATGCTTTTTCTGCATCTATTGATATGATTATGACTTTTCTTCTTTAACCTGTTGATATATTACATTACTCAATTTTCAAATGTTGAGCCAGCTTTGCATGCCTAGAATAAACCCCACTTGGTCATGGTGTCTAATCCTTTCTATACATCACTGGATTTAATTTGCTAATATTTGGTTGAGGATTTTTGCATATGTATTCATGAGAGATACTGGTCTTTGGTGTTCTTTTCTTGTAATATCTTGTAATGTCTGGTTTTGGTATTAGGGTAATGCTGGTCTCATAGAATGAGTTAGGAAGTATTCCCTCTGTTTCTATCTTCTCAAAGAGATTGAAAAGAACCGATATAATTTCCTCTTTGAATGTTTGGTAGAATTCACCAGTTATTTTGGACCAGTTATCTTTTTTAACAACCTGTTTGGAACAAAATGATTTTTTAAAATTTTTATAAAAATTGTTTTATATTTCAGAACATCAAAACGAACTATTATGACTTCAAGTTTAGGTGTCCACTATCTAAAAAGACATGCTCTTCAAGGACAGGTTCAAAAATAAGCATGTGATGTTGGCATACAGCCATAATTAGAGTACAACCCTGAATTTGTAAAGCTTTCTTCACAGACCTCACTCTCACCTGAGACCTAGAAAAGGACAATAATGTGATGAGATACTTACTGAATATGTGGTCTCTTAAATTAGCAGGGTGCCAACATGGTAACATTGCATTTAGTACCAGAGACAGAATATTTGAGAGTCCAGGTGGGTGAATTTTTGGGTCAAATAATGGGGCCCAGACCACTTGGGTATGTGAACTATGTCCTGCTCCACACACTCCCTTCTTCCCTCAGCCCCAGGGCTGACCACTTCACCCTAGGGAAGGGAGCTACTCTTGGCTGTACTTCAGTGGAGGAAATACTACACACCTCTGAGAGTGTACAGGTGTGCCACAAAATCATTCTCTTCTTGAGAATGATCTTAAGAATGTAGTATCTCCTTATCAGAGAAAGCAAGTGATAACTCACATATATCTAACTCAGAGTTTCTGCCTTTCCGCCAGAATTTATATAGTCAAGTGAGCCATCCTCAAGAGACATTTGTGACCCATTTTCCCTCACATATTAACACATAACCTGAAGGCACAAAGATCACTCCTGTTTAGGATTTATTGTTAAACTTGATTTAAATCACTATTAGATTGGTTACGTCACATGGGCAGCGTTAGTTGTCATCATTCTGTTCCTTCTGACACTCAGAAGAGAATGGAGGTTGGTCAGTAATCCTTCATGCTGGAGCAGTCACTCTGCTTTGAACTTGGGGTGAGACTGCTGACTGACCTTACTTTGCTGGTTGTGTTCTATCAGTTCTGCCACTCACAGCCACAGGCATTGCATGGGACTCTTGCCTCACCTAGACTACCACATGGGCTGTAGGAGGTACCCAGCACCCAGTTCTAATTTTAGCTTTAGCTAAATCCTCCCATGTTGGGGGTGTTCATTCTGTTCTTCTCATGAGAGCTTTCAATTCACTGTGATCCAGCTGCCTGTTCCAAACATGTTAGTTGACCTTAAGGGGAATTGTATTCATCTGAGAGCAAGTGAGCAGAAAAAGCAATGTGTGACAACTCTGGGTTTAAGTTTCCAATCTGTATAATGAATGAAGTCCTCTTAAGGGGACTTAGAAAATCTGAGATTCCACCTTCTGACATCCCCAGTATCTTCAGAAGCAGATTTTCTCCTCTGGTTACTTTTAACACTGTTTTCTACCAACTCAGCACTCAAGTTCTTTAATCACTAACAGAAATTGCTAACAGTCTAACTGCCAAAGCCCAGGTTTATTTAAACATAGCAAGAGCCATAAGACCTCATCCTTCACCACTTTTGTCCATCTTCTCTTTTCTTTACTGATCCCTAGAGCTAAGCCTTCTGGAACCCCTTTCTAGTCACAAACAGATTTTTACTTTTAAAAAGACCCTGAACTGCTTTACCTTAACCTCAAAATGACTCTGATAGCATGGCATTGTTCACAACCTCTCCAAAATCTCACTTGTAGTTGCTGAGAAGATTAACTAATACATGTTTACTTTGTGGCCTAGTAGACACTTAGTAAATGCTGGTCTCCTTGGCTGCCACCCACTTATAGGTCCGTGAAAATGAACTTCCTTACTTTACTCTCCAATGAGGTATTGCTCATACCCATTTCAACAACTCCTCCTCTAAAGTTTTTATGCCAAAGTAAAAATTATAAGCTTATTCGCTCCTTTTCTATAATCACCATCAATGTCATTTCCAGCTGAATCATGTCACCAGTCTTAACTTCCTTCTTAGCTTCTTTAAAAAAACCTAATAAAGATAGCCTAAAGTGTGAGCCAGATACTCAAATGTTACCAAATCTTGAACTAATTTTACAGTATCTAGTGTTTTTCTGATTTCCCAAAGACCACTTTGCTCCTGGTATTGTTAGGATGAAAGCAAAGTAAATGACCTAATATGCTGAAAGTGGGTACTTAGACCCAGAATAATCATCAATCTCACTAACCCTAAGAACCACCAAAGTGTCTGAGGAAAGATCAAAGGTACAAGAAGCAGTTCTGCTAAGAAGAATCTGAATGCTACCAACCTCTGGCTCACAGATGAAACAGATGTCAATTCCTTGGTTTCTTAAGCTTCCAAAACAATTTTCTCAGAAGAAAGCAATTCCTAGAGATTTCCAACAGAGATTTTCACTGTTTCCTTACTTCCATCATGGTGTCATATGTTTAAAATTATTATAAAGATGTTTAAAACAATCAACCCCCTCGAAAGCCTAATAAATGAGCCTCGTATTTTAACACTGCGAAAGTTAACCATTCAATGTTCACTTGATATTTGTGTACCAAATACTGCCTTAAATGCTGGGGATTCACACATAAATAAAGACATCGTCTGGTGTTAAAAAACGCTCATAATTTATTTGAGGAGAGAAAGTGAGAAAAATAAAATGTGCACAGCACAGAGATAAATATAACTACAAATTTTAAAAATTTACATTGGCTGTTCACATTATGTTGTATATAAAAGCACAACTGTCAAAGGTAAAACTGGTAAAAAGGATTCTATAGCTTCCCCTTAACCTGCAATCTAATAGCACAACATATCCCTGGAAGGACTTTAATAAACATACCTCAAAATTCTACAATTATACATAAAGACAGGTAATTTTTATAAAAAACACACAATATTCAAAATGAGTTGTGAACATACTATGTAGAATTTTTGCTCAGTTACTTCTTCACCATGTACAAGTGTCACAAAAACATAACAAAAAATAATAAAACACATCCAATAGTTGACTTAGCTTGGATACTATTTTGTTTCATTATTAACTTACCAAAAGAAAAGTTAGTTCACATAGATCTTAAAACTCTAGGTAAGCAGTCTAAGACCCCAAGAATGCAGGATAAAACAATCCCATGAAATGGGTCCATTATGAAAGTTCTTTTTAAGCCAGGTATTCTGAAGCTGGAGTGGATTTTTCCGTAGATGATACCATGTTATTCATGCTGGTTACTTTTCAAGCCACTCTTTTTACTGGATTCGTTCACATTAGTGTATATTACTGTAGATCCAAGCAGAATAAGGTTGTTAAGTTTTTTTAATGTAGAAGATAAAACCCACATAAACAAAAGCTCTTTGCAGTTTTCAACAGTTTAAGGGTATAAAGAGGTTCTGAAACCCAGAGTGTTTAAGAATCTGTTATAAGGCATGTACAGTTAGCAGTAAAACATGGTTATGTGATTACTACCTACCTTACCCCCAATACCTATATTTGTATCTTTAAAGAAATCTTTTCCCCAATTTTAATTCTTCTCTTTACTAAGACTCTAGGGTAGTGACAGTGGGCAGAGACAGGGAAGCAAGAAAAGCATGTAACAGTAGTGCAGGGTTCTTTTTTAAAGCTGCACACACTATCTCCTAATAAAACTCTACTACTTCCCCCACTTAGAATTAACTGCTGTTACTAATGGAAGAATGCACAATTCTTCAAGTCTTGTTGCTGTTTGTGCCTTATAACAGATTCTTAAACAGGAAAGGATACAGACTAAAATTAGCAAAGCAAAGGCACATGGAGCAGAGTCCAAGAGAAACCAGGTGCAAGCATCCAGCAATGATGTGTGACAGCATGTGCAGAGTATTGCCAACCAAGGAAGCTCACCTGAGTCTTGGTGTTCAAGGTTTTTATTGGGGGTCAATCAGGTAGGCATGGAGCACCAACGTGCTGACATTAGTTTCTTAGTCTTCAGCCTCTTCAGAGGCCAAACTAAAAGAGTATAGCCCTGGGGGCTTCCCTGGTGGCACAGTGGCTAAGAATCCACCTGCCCATGCAGGGGACACGGGTTCGAGCCCAGGTCTGGGAAGTTGCCACATGCTGCGGAGCAACTAAGCCCATGCGCCACAACTACTGAGCCTGCACTCTAGGGTCTGCGAGCCACAACTACTGAGCCCACGTGCCACAACTACTGAAGCCCATGTGCCCTAGAGCCCGTGCTCCGCAACAAGAGAAGCCACTGCAATGAGAAGCCCACATGCCACAACGAAGAGTAGCCCCCACTCGCCGCAACTAAAGAAAGCCCGTGCCCAGCAACAAAGACCCAAAGCAGCCAAAAATAAGTAAATAAATTTATATTAAAAAAAAAAAAAAGAGTATAGCCCTCACCACACATCACACTGTTAGCGTAACCTAGCTGGTGGGGCTGAGGCCCACAGTTAAAAAGACAATTTTATTAAGCAGATATTCCAGCAGCTTAGAGGATAAGACAGGAGTTGGTCAGGAACCAGGTCTTTCTTTGGAATGTGGGCAAGTTTTGAACATCCCACGCTTAACAAGTTAACCCTTTACTGCAAAAACAGCTTTAGGATAAGAAGGGGTCACACAGGTGATAATCATGGATGTAGGCAGATTCAGCTACACATCAAGAGCTTCCCCATAATTTCTACATGTCTTCAGAAAGGCTGAAGCCAGGCTGTATTGAAAACTGTATACAGTCCAGTAATGTTGGACTAACCAGAACAGAGGTTATAAATGACGTGGCGGTGGCGAGCAGCTATAAATGAAGTTGGGGAAAAAGGGGTAGGAAGGTTACTCTTTCTTTCCCGCTTCTAACTTAATTGCAAGTCCAGCACTGAGCCAGGGTGAGAAGAAGGAACTCCAGGCAACCATGGGGCCTGCAGGGACCAGAAAGAACGGGAAGGGAGGAGAAGAGGCACAACTCAAGTGGTACCAGCTGGGAGGAAAGTTAAGTTCCTATAACCACCTCGCTGGGAAGTATACTCCTGGGTAAAAGGCAGGGCAAATACAGTAAGAACTCATTCTACTTAAAATTAAGATGGTCAACACCTCAATTGTCATATTACTAAATGAATGGGCCCAAGAAAATTAATACCACAAGTCACTTCTTTCTAAAATGTACCTTTCAAATATGCATTGGTTCATATTCTGAAAACAGACTGGAAATATGGCTCTAAAGAGCATATTGAGTTCTTACACATTAAGCTGTAATAAACTTTAAAATAAGTGAGTGAAAGAATTGCATAGTACATCCTAGTGATATTGGTGGTAAGTTTCCAACATATATTTTATGATTTATTTCAACGGGAAAAATAGGGCAAAAAAATCAGTTGCAATTCATGACGAGAGTAATTTATCATATTAAGAGTGAGGTCAGTTCTGAACAACCACCACCCTGCTTTGAAGAAAAAAGCATAAGCTTGAATTTACTATTTTTGCCTTTTTCTGCATCTCTTATTTTGTGATAAGGCTGACAGCCAACTCTCACCAATCTATCAATTCCATACAACAAACCTGTACTCAACACCTTTACCAGGCACAAAATAATTACTAATCTCAGCAAGCCTACATAGTAGGGAACACAAATATGTAAACTGATAAAGTCTGAAACCATAAGAGAATCATAGTACCTGACAAAGATTCTTGCTTGGCCAAACTTTATTCAGGCTCCTGAACCTTCTCCTAGGCTCATCTGGGCATTTCCTTGTAAAATCTAGTTTTAGCAGAACACTGCTAAGTCAATTTAGCAAGATCCCCCATCCTCCATATCTGACCACCCTTGATAGCTAATCAGGTTCCTCATCTTCCATCATCCCCTGGGTGATGTCTAATAACCCTGGCCTCTCACCAGCAAGAATTCTGTTAGGTAGGTTCAGGCACAATCATCTAGACCCTTGAGGTTTCTCATTAATAATTTTCTATCCACTGACCCCCCTACCCTGCTCCTTGGCTTTAAATTCTCACTTGTCCATGCTGTATTCAGAATTGAGCCTGGTCCTACACTGAGGTCTTTTCCCCTACTATATAGTTCTGAATAAAATCTGCTTTTACTGTCCAGTTTGGGTTTTTCTTTGACATAAATTAAAAGTATACGAGTCGTACAGAGGAATGAGTTTAATTCTATAGCAGAGTGGAGATCTGCTTCATTTTGAACGATGAACAGGATTTTCCCTGTTCCAAAAGAACAGGCATTCCAGAGGGAAAAGCCTGCGCAAAGGTGGGGGAGATGGGAGGGCAGGGAGGCAGGCGGGAGTCAAAGTACAAAGGCTGTACTCGGTCAAGAGCAACAAACACCAGAGGGCAGTGCAGAGGATGGAGTGGAAGTGGTTGAGAACGAAGGCTAATGACAGTAAAGAAGCTCCTAGAACTGTTCAAATGAAAGCTAGTGCTTGAAAACAGAAGAAGCAGAGATGAAGAAAGATAGAATAGGTTTCCTCTAAGAAAACCAAGATTTGGTGATTTACTGGCTGTGCGAAAAAAAAAGGGGAGACCATAGGAGTCTAATTTCCTGACTCTTGGTCATTCAGCCTTATTCAAGAAAGTCAAAGTCCACTTGACAGTACTGACCTGGCTCCTTAAAGTAGAGATGGGTGTTTCTGAAGAAGAGCCTATTTTCTTTGGGCTGTCCAAAGCTGGTACTGTGAATTAAGGTTAATATACAGGAAGCAGGAACTATAAGACAAAAATACTGATGTAGACAACCGAGAATGCGTCTGGAGTATTAAAACACCTTTGCAAATTAGGCCCTTTACACTCAAGGCCTTTGGAACTCTGACATCCCACTTTTCTATATTCTAGCTCCCTTTTTTCTTTCAAAAGGTGGAAAACTCATCTGCACAGGCCTCTTCAGGAAGGGGACAGAGAGCGGTGGTGGGGAGGGACCATCTACCTTCCTATGCCGGGGGCATCGGGAAAGAGCCACCCGCTCCCACTTCTCCGGACCCAAAGCTTCAGGGTCCTTCAGGTCCAGCTCGCATTCTGCTCCACCGCAGACCCGAGGCCGCCGTCCTGCTCGCTCTTCCCGGGGCCGGGAGGGCACACCCCACCCCCTTCGGGCCCAGGCCTTTCTCCACCTTCCACCCGGCCCGGGGGACACGAGGGCGGCCCGCGCCACCTGACAGGGCGAAGCCCCACGGCCACAGACCTTCCTCACACGCCACCCGCCCCGGCCCCACACCAAGGGCGACACCGTCCCAACCTCCTCCTCAGCTAAAGCCGAACGACCGGCACCCACCTGACACCCTCGGAGGAAAGAGAGCGTGTGCGGAGCGGGCTGAGGACTTGCTGAAAAGCCGACTCCACCGCCCGGCCGCCGCGACCCCAGCCCGCCGCACCCCACCGCAGTCCACGGAAAGGCTCGGCGTCCGCGCCACAGACAGCGAGGGTCGGGACGAGGTCCTTCAGGTCTCGAGAGCCACGACACCACACCTACCTCACGACGTACTCTCCTCATCGGACCAATCCTGCGGGTCAGTCCAGCCACCGGCTTCCACACGACATCTCTGGGGCCAACGTCAAACCACCACGTGGTTCCAGTGCGCACCCCACCGCGCCGCGCCTGCGCACAGCCCAGCAGCTGGACCAGGCTGTCAGTGCGCATGCGCCGGACTCCAGCTCTCCCTCGGCCCCCGCGCAGATTTTGAACCCTCCTCCCAAACCGGCCGGCGCGCGCATGCGTGTTTACAGTAGCTGGTCTCTTCCGACACCGGCGAGGAGCGGCGGCTCTGGGGTTTGCAGCCGGAGGAGGTGGAAGTTGCTCTGTTCCTTTACAGTCCCTCAGTCTGGCGGAAATTAAAGAGCTGTAAGAGAGGTTCCGGAGCTGGCCTGGTGTGTAGGTGGCCAGATGGAGACCGAGACCGTACAGCCGCCACTGACCCGCCGCCCGACGCTGGCCTCTTCCTGGGATGCCGCGTGCGGAGCCCTGGCCCAGAGTCTCCATCTCACCCGGTCTGGTCTCGGCGCCCGGGACGCCGACTGGGAGGAGCTGCTGGCGCCGCCTGCCACCGGGTGCGCCGGGCCGGCGGGGACTGGGGTTGTGCTCGGTGCCAGCCACGCCCCTGGGGGAGCCGGGGGGGGGAGGCGGGGGCCGTGAGGGGAGAGGGTCTGGGCCCGGAGCCGAGCCGGTGACGGGTCTGTGCGGGCGGCGAGGGCGAGGGGGCAGGTCCCGGGTGGCGGGAGGGTGGGGGCGGGCCCGCGGGAAAGAGGAGGCGACTCCGGCGTGAGCGTCGGGCGCAGGGGACGGGGGGCAGGTGACCTGAAGACTCGGCATTTCACCCCCTTCCCCCTTGTGTCCGTCACGTCGGCTCCTGAGGCCCCCTGTCGGGATCAGAACCGCCTTTCTATCCCGAAACAACCTCCTGTCGGCCAAAATAGGCATTAAAAACAAAATCCAGATGTCGAAAATCTTCATCAGCTTAGTTTTGAAAATAGCACACTTTGGTCCTTTATTCCATTCTGCACCCCGCCCCATCCCCACTTCTGAACTGTTTTTTAATTTACACTAGCTGCCCAGTACATATAGTTCATTAACTGGACAGGCAATTATAGGAAGTCGCTTAAAATGTATTACAGAAGTCAAGGGAAAAGAGAGTGGAGAGCCCTCACGTCTAAAGCATCATTTCCTTATGAATTCTGTATTGAGCATTTCGTCAGTGCTTTGCAAGGCGCTTGGACTCCAAATGCAAATGTAAATGAATAGGATAACATGTCAAACCCTGTGGCCCATTAAGTGGGTTAGTGACAGTGTTCAGAGAACTGTATAATATTCTTCATTTTCTTTTCAGCCAGGATCTGGTGATTTTGCAAAGGAACGTGAACAGCCAAGATGAAAACCCCTGCTTCCTTTACCTGAGATGTGACCCTCCTGGAGGTGAAGAAATCGTTTCTATTGGCATTTTAAGTTCAGCAAGAAATATGGAAGTATACTCAGGAGAGGAGTACTGTGGAACCAGTAGGGGCAAGAATGTTTGTAATGTTCTGGATAACAGGTTTGTGACGTATGCGTGTGGAAGTGTTCTTCTGAAGTAGTGTTTTATTTTCTTGAGCTTTTGCGATATTTATTGATTCTCTGACATTGGTGCCAGATACTAGGGGAGAGAAGATAAAAACATACCAGCAGACATAGAAGTTTAGACCTTTAGGGATCTTAAAGACAGTCTAGATCCGCCTAGTTGTTTTTATAAACGTGGAAATTGAGAGCTAGTGGAAGAGAGAGAA
Source organism: Eubalaena glacialis (assembly GCF_028564815.1). Classification (NCBI taxonomy): domain Eukaryota; kingdom Metazoa; phylum Chordata; class Mammalia; order Artiodactyla; family Balaenidae; genus Eubalaena; species Eubalaena glacialis. The sequence continues at coordinate 9,082,132 of NC_083716.1, forward strand.
GTTGGTAAAAGATCATAGCTAGTTAGTGAAAGACTATGATCAGATGACGTTCTGGTAGGTGTTTCTTGTCTGTTTTCTTTAACTCACAACGATCTATTTTCCAAAAATTAAGTTGTCTATCAGTCTGGAACTTTGAACATTTTCCTGTAAGAAACTCTTTACACATAGTGTGTGAGCCCAACACTGTGCCATACCAGCATACTTAACCCATTTTTATACTTCTTGATTTTTTTTTCTGATTTCTTACAAAGATTCTGACCTAATCTCTCCTTAATATGAATCATAATACGAAGTGTTTTATATACCGTGCATGTTGGATATAATGGGTATGTTATTGGGCTTTACAGTGTGCTCTGTGCTGCATGAGTATACATTTGATATCTAATTTCATTTTCTTATACAGCTAGTAAGTGGCAGTGCACTTCTTTGTAACCAGTGCACTTCAGTAGGAAGTCCCAGCTGTTTATGCCTCACCAGGAAAACTGAATCCAAGGATTTAAATATTGTCCTGGAAACTTTTAATTTTAAATGTAACTGTTAAAAGTGATAATGTGTGAAATTTTTTATAAATTAAATCTTTTTTATTCTTAGTGAACATGAAAAGATTATTTTGTACAAAAAATATCTAAAATTGGAGTCTTCCACACATACTTGTAAAATAAAGGTAAGTCATTGCTAAATTTTAACTAATTTGAAAACTACAGTTGTTTTTCTACTATATGTACTTATTATCTGTAGGTTTGGTAATGTAGTTAGTCCAACTTGGTCCCTGGTTTTAGTTCAGAAATACTTAGTAAACATATAAAAAGAAATTCTTTTCTAAAAAATTGTCAACCTCTTTCTTTTAAAATTTGAACATTTATTATTTATAGCAATGTCATTACATGTACTATTGATAATACAGTGGTATTTTACTTCTAAGCCTTGAAAAACTGTGATGAAAAAAGTTTTTTTAAATTGAGGTATAGTTTATTTACAATAATACGTAAGTTTAAAAGATTTTTTATCTTTATATAAAACTTAGGTGCCAAAAAAAAGCACAAGCCGTTTTGGTCCCAAAATATGGAGAAAGATAGAATATAATGAGAAGTTTCGGACAAGGGCACCACAAAGTTAAAGGGATTTGGACTGCTGTCTTCAGCATGAAAAATATTGTTAAGGTGAACTTTACTGATGTCATCAGATCTAGGGAAAGGGTACGGAGCTGGAAATCGTAAGCCCTGACTATTAAGTGAGCTCTCTTGCTGACTAGCAGAATAACCTTGGGCAAGTTTCTTCACCCGTTTGGACCTACTTCATGGGTAATATCAGGGGACTAAGGAAAATAGATCTTGGATTAATTATTTTTATCTCTAAAATTCTATGCTGATTATTACTTACAGAAGAGCACAGAACTGATTATCCCAAGATGTTGTTTTAGGTGTATATACTAATAGCTTCTAAAGTCATTTAAATAAGGTGATTCATTCATCCAACAAATGTTGGAGTGCCTATTGATGCCAGATACTGTACTTGGCATTTAGGAATTGCCAGTTATGAAATAAATTGGAATGGAGCCCTCACATTGCTAATATTATAGTGGGCAAGACATATAATAGGTTGACTCAGTGTGTAAAATAGGTACTACATTTGCTAGTGAGAAGGGCTTGGGGGTTAAAAAGCAGAACAGGGATAATATGGAGGTTGGAATGTAGGTGTTTACATTTCATGAGGTATTTACTTACTTGTTGATGACAGTCACATCTTTGGTGCCACACTGAGTTTTTAGATCATGGGTCTGTATTCGCCTGTGTCTTTGTGTGATATATGGGTTTGTTGTGTCTGTGAAGGTGATTGGTGTTTGAAACTGTGCTGTGGAAGTACCAGGGAGTGAAAGAGTGTTTCATTTAGGGAAATCCTTGGGTTTGTATGAAGGCTTCTTCTGGGCCAATAGTATATGTAAGTTAAAAGTAATAGTTACTGAGCACTTACTCAATGATATACACTGGAAATTTTAACACATAATCCTCATAACAACCATGTGAACTCATTTTACTCCTGACTCAAGTTTGGCATTTGCCCATGGTCACCCAGGCAGAGCCATCACTGAACTCAGGTCTCTCTGATTCTAAATGCTGTTTTCGTTCCACTTTGCTACTTTGTTGTCCTACACCACACATGAAATGTCTTTTGGTTTAGAAGCATGGACAACATGAAGAAGCATAAAGCATTGGAAAAGCTTCCGGGGTAGAAGCCAGAAGAGCTAGGGTCAAAGCTTGACCTATATTTACTCTTTTCACAAGTTAGAAAATCATCGTGAACTCATCTTTTCTATATGTAAACTATTGCGCTCTCTTAAGTCATCTGGACATTCTCTTAGAATTCCTTTAGAATTCATTCTAAATTCTAAAATACTGACTTATATTTAGTATTTCAGCTAACATTTTGCATGGGTTTCTAGAGAGTCTTATTTTGTATTAAATAATATTATAGCAAGTTTCAGTATGTTAAGGTTTCAGATTGGTATAGTTTATCCTTAATTCCTTAAACTATTAAGTAAAACATTATTTACACTTAATTTTTTAGTTGCAGTAAAACTTTTTAAATTCATGTAGTACTTTTTAGCCTTTTTCTGACTATGACTAGAGAAAACTTAAAAATGTACTTGAAGTTAATTTTCAGATTCTTGAATGCTTCAGTCTTACTTCAGTATTAACAAGAAGTGACCTTAAATAATGATTGTTTTTATTATCATTATTAATTTTGCTGAACTTTTGTTTTATAATAGCTGCTCTCCTTTGGTGAAAAGCAGTGTGTGTTCATCAGTAAAGTTGTGGTACATGTGAGGCCAGTTTCAGCAAATTCTTCAGCAGGCTGTCCTGCTCTAGGATCAAGGATAGACCTGGAAAGGGTCCAAACCATCATGGAGTCCTTGGGGTCAAAGTTATCACCTGGAGCTCAGCAACTGATGAATATGGTTAGATTCCAGCAGCAGGTGAGTAGAAATGGATTTCTTTCCAAATACCATTAAAATTCTTTAAATAATGGATTCGTACAAAGACATGTGGTGACATAAATTTTTTCCTTTCAACTTTTATTATTTTTTTTTAACAATTTATTTTGGTTCGGAATTCTTTTTTTTTTTTTTAGTTTTTCAATTTTTTATTATTTTTTAATAAGTTATTTAATTAATTTATTTATTTATTTATTTTTGGCTGTGTTGGGTCTTCGTTGCTGTGTGTGGTCTTTCTCTAGTTGCGGTGAGCGGGGGCTGCTCTTCATGGCGGTGCTCGGCCTCTCATTGTGGTGGCCTCTCTTGTTGTGGAGTGTGGGCTCTAGGCATGGGGGCTTCAGTAGTTGTGGCATGCGGGCTCAGTAGTTGTGGTTTGTGGGCTGTAGAGCGTAGGCTCAGTAGTTGTGGCGCACGGGCTTAGTTGCTCCGTGGCATGTGGGATCTTCCCGGACCAGGGCTCGAACCTGTGTCCCCGGCATTGGCAGGCGGATTCTTAACCACTGCACCACTAGGGAAGTCCCTCAACTTTTATTACTGATTTGACTGTTACCTTTAGTGACTTACGTAAAAATAGCATCTTGCAAAAAAAATGTTTTTGGTACAGACTTCACAGTTTTCTATGAATTCTCTTGCTCATTCATTCAGCAAGCATTTATTAAGCTCCTTCTCGAAGAATAAGACACTGTTTTGGTTACTTTCGAAGATTCAAAGATCAGCCTGTCTTTAAGGATCTTTATTTATAGTCTTATTAGGGGAGTCAGGGTATCTAAGTGGGGAATGATGAGGAATGCTAAGAAAGGCTTATTAAACGAAGTAGCGTTTTATCTAGGCCTTTAAAGAGGAAGGGTGGGATTAGGCAAGTAAATTTGGAGGGATGCAATTTGAGAGGTAGAGAACAATATGGATTAAATCTTCAGTGCTAGAAGGAATAGGATGTAGCTAGGAAATGAATAGAAGTTCCTTTCTCTGGAGTGAAGAAGTGACAAGAGAAGTTTCCGGTAGACTGGGGCTGGATCTTAGAGGATTTTGAATGATGTTATAAAGTTTGTGGGTGTTTTTTAGCTCTGTTTTAATAAATGTAATCCGCTATTATGTGTAAGATGAGTCAGTAGGAAAGATGTGTCGGCAGAAAGTGAGGCTACAAGAAGGAAAGCAGCTCTGTTATTTCCCTCATCCAGAGGAGAGTTAATGAGAGTCTAAACTTGGAAGGAGTAACCTGATGCTGGATTGTGAGAGGCTACAACAGTGGGGCCATTGGGACTTGACAACTAACTTAATATGGGTTCTGTGGGAGAAAAACAGAATCAAACGTGAAACTAAAGTTTTGAAAATGGTGATACCATAATATACATGGAACCCAAGGAGGGAAGCGACTTGGGGGAAAGGAGTTTAATTTGGGAGTGTTGAGTTTTAGATGTGAATAACACATGCCCTGGGGTGATGATGTGAGGCTTCGGAAGCACAGGTGGGGCTGGGGGAGTGGAGGGAGGTTTGGGAGGAGCATGCCTAGTAGATGATGGGGAAGGGGGTGAGGGGAGAGACCGGAGCCAGGAAGGAAGACCCTGGGAGAGTAGGTGCGTTTGCTAAGAATACGGGGAGAGGAAAAAGGAACCACAAGAGCAGGACACAGCAGTGCTTAGAGTTGCAGGAGCTCTGATGTCACGAGACCTGAATTCAAAGCTATTAGTTCTGTGTTATTTGGCATTGCTTCCTCTTTTTGAGGATAAATTTCTTCGTGTTTACAATCTAAACGATAATACTGGTAAGATCACAGGATGAAAGTTTAAAACCAATAATATGAATTTAAAAACGTATATAACTTTTTTGAGATTTGCCAATATTAATTTAGGACGAGTATCGTTGGATCAGCAGGCAGACATAGGAGAACAGGAGAGTTGATGATGATCTTGGAAAGCATGGAAAGGAGAGCTTTAAAGTGTACAGGGTCCATACTCTTCTTCCGCTGGCACTATTATCTCACCTCCATACCTCAGGAGGTTCCTAACTGGCCCTCCTGCTCCAGTGCTCCCTCTCCACAGTGCAGCCAGAATGATCTCAAAGGGTAAAGCAGACTCGACTTCCCCTGTGTAAAGCCCCCTGACTGCTTCCCTTGACACTCAGAACTAATCCAGATTCCTTATGCTCTCGTCTAAGATCTGGGCCCTCCTCAACCTCATCTCCTGCTGCATCTCCTTAGATGCCTTGCTCTAGACATTCTGATGTGGGTATTCCACAAATATCCAGACGTGCTCCCACCTCAGGACCTTTGCCCTCTTAACTGTTCTCTTTGGCCAGAATCCTCTCTTCCTGATCTTAGCAAGTCTGCCTTTTTCTTGTTATTTCAACCTCATCTTAAACGTTCCATCTTGAATGACACCTTCCCTAACCACCCTGATTAAAATATTAGCCTTTTCCTCCAAATCTGTATATTTTCATCAGCGCTTTCTTGCCTGTTTTTGTTTATGTGTTGTTCTGTATATCTCATTAAAATATAAGCTTTGTGCAAAGAGGACCTGTCTGTCTAGTTCATGGCTCTGAGTAAATTTTATATAATATATATGCCCTTTGGATTATCAACTAAGTACTCCTTGGAGATCTTCAGGGGGTCAGTTTGAATAGTGATGAGATGGAAACCAGATTTTGAGGGATTAGATAGTAAATGGGTAGTTAGAATGTGGAGGTAGCCAGGGTAAAGTGGGTTGTTTCAAGAATGATAGAGATAAGGAACCTGCCAGTATCAGAATCCCTTGGAATGTTTATGAAGTGCAGAATGCTGGCCCTCACCAGTGACCTGAAACACTGAGGATGTGATCCAGGACTCACCTGTTTTATACAGGCAATGCCAGATGAGTCTTATGCATAGCATATTTTAAGAACAGATGTTTGAGGGGAAGGATCCAGTGGCCATAGAGATTAAACATTTAAAAACAGAAGAAATTTTTTGTGTGTGGAAAATTTTGGAAACATTAGAGAGGGTTAATGAATTAAGTAAAATCAGTTCATGGACTGATTTTTATGTTTTAAAACCTTGACTTTGGAAAAGAAATGACATGAATAGTAGTTTGTGGGGTTTTTTGCCCATGTTTTTAGGGTTTTTTGTTTAATTCCCCAAACAATACATTTTCTTTGCTGTGTAATTTCCGTCCATTCACAAGTGCATAAGGTGTATTGTAAGCGTGCTCTCCCAACTCTTATCCTGTTCCCAAGCTTGGTGTGTGTCCTTGTCGCATTTTCCGTCATGTAGAAACACAAGTCCTCCAACCAACAGCATGTGTGTTGCAACCCCCCAACACACGTGCTAAATCATTATCTATGGGGACATTTGGGAAACCCCCTGGGGAAGAAAGAAGGTGATCCTGTTAAATCGTCTTTTAAACATGCTAATAAAAGTCTTCTTTCTCGTGGGGAGGCTATATTTATGAATGATTCTCACAGGATATACTGGTTCTCTAGGATTGCTTTTGTCCACAAACAAGGAATCCATGGAATGTCTTCCTGGAAAGTGTCATATAAGCTCTGTTACTATCTGTTAAGAATAAAGTAGGGGGGCTTCCCTGGTGGTGCAGTGGTTGAGAATCTGCCTGCCAATGCAGGGGACACGGGTTCGAGCCCTGGTCTGGGAGGATCCCACATGCCGCGGAGCAACTGAGCCCGGGTGCCACAACTACTGAGCCTGCGCGTCTGGAGCCTGTGCTCCGCAACAAGAGAGGCCGCAATAGTGAGAGGCCCGCGCACCGTGATGAAGAGTGGCCCCTGCTCGCCGCAACTAGGGAGAGCCCTCGCACAGAAACGAAGATCCAACACAGCCAAAAATAAAATAAATAAATAATTTTTAAAAATATATATATATATAAAGTAGGAATGTGTCATGATCAGAGCCTCTCCTTCTATGGAAGGGGTGTAAACACACACTGTTTGGAACCTTCATATGTTAATTGGGGCAGGGCCTGTCCTGATGAGGAAAGAAAGGACCTGGGGAACAGCTTTCTAGACTCCCTGCTGCACCTTTGCCTTGTGGTTCCTTGTTTTCTGGAAAGTTTCTTAAAGTGATTTCTTATTTCCTTGTATTTGAAATTCACATGTGCTGACTTTGATTTGTTTTTGCTTTAGCAATTTAGAATAATTGAGTAGGAATTCTGAATCAAAGTGTCTGGCATATAGTTGTCATTTAATGTTATCTAAGGGAAAGCTGTGCCCCATTTTCTCAAAGAAAATATATCCAGTTATTCAGGGTTTTCACTGTTTACCTTTTTCATCTTAAAAAAATACAAAGATCTTTTTTCTTGCATTTTCAAGGTGATACTTGTTCAAATTCTTTATAATTAAAAAAGTTAAAGACAGTCTCTTCAGAAATCCTACAAGATGTTCAGAGATAAACAATTTTTCAAAAATCTGGGGGTATATGTGTACATATATGAAATTAAGTATACACATGTACAAGTATGTGGACACAATTCTACATAAATGCTTTCATGTTTTTTTAGGCTGCTCTGTAATTTCTTTTTTTTTCACATAAAATATGACATGGACCCTAAACAGTAAGTACATATGAATTATTTTATACATATTCTTCTGCCTACTTTTAAAAGGGTTTGAGGTGCCTTGCAAGGCAACATATGACAGCTCAAGAAAATTAAGAATTGAATAAAGTCAAATAAAGGAAGTAGAAGAATAGTCATCAGCAACTAAGGTTGGGTCATTTACTGCACTGCCATATAGATTAACCTGTGAATTTCTTAACATTTAATTCAAAGTGAAAAATAATCACCTTAAGAGCTTTTATCTGAGAAAAATATGACTAATTTTTATAATCAGTGAATTTCTTATAATAATCAAAATATTACTGTATATCAAAATAGAAAAACTCATATAGCAAATGTCTTAATTGCATTTGGATTTTTCTAATTAAAATTTCTGCCAAATTAATTGTCATGTACAATTTTGACATTGATTCCACTATTTATGTGATTGCTATTTTGTAGAATTTTCAATTTTCTATCATGAAGTTTTTTTGCAGTACCAAAATTTTGCCACTACCAAAAATAATTGAGTTTTTCCTTTATGACTGAGTAAAGCTCCTTTTCACCTAAGGAGAGTTGTCTAATTTTTAAATTTTGTAAATACAATTGTATATAATCCTCATTTTTAGCAATAATTTAAGATTTTTTCAAAACTTGCATTCAATAGAAGAAGGTAAGATTTCTTTATAAAGAGAGTTTCTCCAACAGGCAGTTCAGTAGAAGTTCCGTGGGGACTTTGTTGTTCCCACCCTACCAACGTCCCTGCTCCCGTCATTCCCCTTTCCTGCTATATTTTCCCTAAGGTATTTATCACCGTCTCTATTCACAGGATGTATTGTCTTTCTTTCTTTTTTTCTTTGTTGTTTGTCTCTCCCTGCTCCCTAGATTGTAGTGTCCACAGATCGGCGATTTTCATTTGTTTTGTTCACTGGCTTATTACCGGTGCCTGAGACAGTACCTAACATAGAACAGATTTCTGGTAAATATTTGTTGAATGAATGAGTTTGGGGCTGGCTTAATCCAAGAATCATTTTTTAGAATATCCAGAAAATGAACGGACTGAGTGTCTTCACCTAATCTTGTGTAATATTTTTCTCAGTCTCTCTCACTAGATACTGATACTAAGTATGAGATGATATTCCCTGTAAGAATCCCTGGTAGAGTTCTGTGTTTAGAATTTAGGATGGAGGTGTATAACTTAACAGTTAGATAGGCTAGAGGTAGTTTTGCTTTTCTCTTGTGGAAAAATTGAAGAGCATAGCAAGAACATGGCCAAGGATAGGAGACAGTGTAACCTGCTCTCAAAGGTGAGCCTGAGTCTTCTCAGGAAATAATATAGCATAGCCAGTTGAGTTGAGGCCACAAAACATAATCATTACCCTCCAAATTATTAAGGCAGACTTAGCCAAAAGGTAGCTCGTTTTAGTCATTGAAAATGTCACAGAAGTACTCATATAACATCATACTTTAAGTATGTAACTATCTGGTCTATCTTCCAATGAAAATAAGTTGCATATCCTTAGGTTAGCTTACCATATGTGACGATGGGCAGATGATTTTTAATTCTATGAAAGTTATCAATTACTGTGACTCAGCTGAGAATACTACATTTTATTACCATATATTAAGGAGGCCTTTGTAGTGGAAACATTAAAATATGCCCGTACAATTTTACTAAGTATGCTTGTGTTTATTTGAATATTTTCCTTAGCAAAACGAGTGAAATGATGAGAAGTCCTGACTCTGGAGTTCGGTGGCCTGGGTTCCTGTCCTGCTTCTGCCACTGACCAGTTGTGTTACCTTGGCCAAGTTAACTTTAGTCTTGGTCTCCTAACTTAATATTGGGATAGCAGCTATAGCCTACTCCATGTGAAAGCTTTGAGGATCAGATGAAAGAAGGCACATTGCCTGACTCTGAGTTACTCCAGAGGTTACCTGTCATTATCATTCATGTTAATAATAACATTTTCTTATTTACCTTGCTTAGAATTGTATTCCCATTGGAGAGCAGCTTCAGTCAGTTTTGGGGAGCACTGGATACAAGCACATGACCAGACTGCAATCATCATCTGCTTCAGGAGCCTTCGACAAGTCATCCTCCACACCTTTCCCTTCCAGAACTGGATTGACATCTGGAAACATGACTGAAGACTTAAAAGCTTACATTGATAAAAGTACACAGCCAGCTGGTGGAGGAAATGTGACAAGCCTCCAAGAGTGTAAAATTGTGCCACAAAACCATTCTCTTCCTGAGAATGATCTTAAGAATGCAGTATCTTCTTTCTTACCAAAGAAAGCAAGTGACAACTCACATATACCTAACTCTGAGTTGCTGCCTTTTCTGCAGAATCTGTGTAGTCAAGTGAACCATCTCCGTGTGGGACCCAACACCAAGTGGCAGGAAAGCATCACCAAGCCCGGCGAAGGCACTGTTGGTGTTACGTAAGTATTTAAGACAAGCGTGGTTTAGATTGGGGACAGGAGGGGGGAGGCAGGTGGAGGAAAACAGGTTTGTTTCAAGAACTACTGCCTGAAAATGTTTCCAGAGAGGATTTTAGCAGCTTTTACATTTGACCATTAACACACTGTAGGAAAGAAATACTCAGCAGAGTAGGATGGATTGCTTTGAAAGAAGTGTGTAAAACTGGAGGTGCCGAGCACTTCTCAGGCATCTGATGGAAGGGGTACAGGCAGCAGATAGGGTCAGAGTAGAGAGTTGTCTGCGTGAATGGAGAGGAGCTGTGGTGACTATGATATGTACATTTTTTGCCTGATTGTATGAAGTGAGCCATTGTAACAGATTTCCTATGTAGATCATGTGTGACCTAGGCTAATTTCAGAGTCATCCAAACATTTTTCAGCTCTAAATTACTTCTAGTGTACAGGTCCTTATCCCCTGATCTCATAATTCCAATTTTTTCCAGTCCTGCTTTGATTGAAGGGTGGCTAAGTGTTTAGTATGTTCCCCATCCTTTATATAGATGTAATGTGTCCAAATTTTGCACTAGACTGGAATTCAGGACTCTAATCATAGTTCTAGCTTAACTATTTTGCCTTACTGTTTAAATTTTTTGGTTTAGGGACTTCCCTGGTGGCACAGTGGATAAGACTCCGCGCTCCCAATGCAGGGGGCCCGGGTTCGATCCCTGGTCAGGGAACTAGATCCCACATGCATGCCGCAACTAAGAGTTTGCATGCCACAACTAAGAAGCCTGCGAGCCGCAACTGACCTGGCGCAACCAAATAAATAAATAAATATCAAAAAAAAAAAAAAAAGAATTCAATGGAAGAAAGACATCAAAAAAAAAAATGTTAGAAAAAAAAAATTTTTTTGGTTTAGACATTTTTCCCATGTAAAATGAGGTAGTTGTATTGGTTGAAATTTTCTTGATGTCTCTAATAGCATTGAAATTTGAGGAGTTTAATAAGTTATTGAAAAAAAAAGTGGTTCTTACTTGGGCAGGACAAGGAAAGATAACAATAGTCTTTAACAGTTGATAGTCTACATCAGTGTTAACTTGTGATGTGGCAAAACAAAACAAACAAACAATAAAACCCAAAGAAAAAAAACCTAAACATTTAAAAACTGCTTCTGGGTCCAGCTGAGATGGAATGTCCCTATTTCTCTCAGATCCCCCACTTTACCAATAAAATCCCTGGACATAATACAGCAAACATACAAAGACTATAAAAGGTGGAAAGAAGTCAGATTGCTCAGGGACTGTGAGGCTTAGTGTTCCTTGGTTCCTAGTTACCTGAGAGTTTCTTTCATCATAGATGGTATAGGATTTTGTCAAATATTTTTCCTATGGCCATTCATATGATCCTGAATTTTCTTCTGTAGTCTGTTCATATAGTGAATTACATTAATTTCAAAAACTGAACCCGCCTTGTATACCTAGAATAAATCCCACTTGGTTGTGGGCTGTAATTCTTTTTTACACAATGCTGGATCTGATTTGCTAATATTTTGTTGAGTATTCTTGCATCTAATTCATTAAAGATACTGGTCTGTATTTTTCCTGTACTGTCTTTGCCTGGTTTTCTATGAAGGTAATACTGGCCTCATAAAATGAGTTCCATGTCTTGGAAGAGATTGTGTAAAATTAGTATTATTTCTTCTTAAACTGTTCGGTAGAAGTCTCTAAGGAAACCAGCTGGGCCTGGATATTTCTTTCCTGGGAACTTTTAAATTACAAATTCAATTTCATACATAGTAAAGTTGTCAATTCTCCCCATTGATATGAAGACTTAACGTAATGCATACTGAAGTTCCACCGTAATACTTTGTAGACATAGACAGGATTATTTTAAAAATTATATGAAAAGCAAAAGAGGTAGAATAGCTAAAACAGCTTTGAAAAAGAAGAATGAGGGCTTCCCTGGTAGCACAGTGGTTAAGAATCCGACTGCCAATGCAGGGGACACGGGCTCAAGCCCTGGTCCGGGAAAATCCCACATGCCGCGGAGCAACTAAGCCCGTGTGCCGCAACTACTGAAGCCCGTGCGCCTAGAGCCCGTGCTCCGCAACAAGAGAAGCCACCGCAATGAGAAGCCCGCGCACCGTGACAAAGAGTAGCCCCTGCTCACCGCAACCAGAGAAAAGCCCGCACGCAGCAACGAGGACCCAACGCAGCCAAAAATAAATAAATAAAATAAAATAAATTTATTGAAAAAAAAAAAAAAAGAAGAATGAAGTGGGAGGAATCACTCTTCCCAGTGTCGAGTCTTATGTAGTGAGAGTATTGAAGATGATGTAGTGATGGCAGAGGGACAGACACATAGGTCAATGGAACGTAATAGAGAGCTCAGAAATAGACCCACACATGGACTTCCCTGGTGGCACAGTGGTTAAGAATCTGCCTGCTGATGCAGGGGACACGGATTCAAGCCCTGGTCCAGGACTATCCCACATGCCATGGAGCAACTAAGCCCGTGCGCCACAACTACTGAGCCTGCGCTCTATAGCCTGCAAGCCACAACTACTGAGCCTGTGTGCCATAACTACTGAAGCCCACGCGCCTAGAGCCCGTGCTCTGCAACAAGAAAAGCCATCGCAATGAGAAGCCCATGCACCGCAACAAAGAGTAGCCCCCGCTCACCGCAATTAGAGAAAGCCCACGTGCAGCAATGAAGACCCAACTCAGCCAAAAATAAAAATAAATAATTAAATTAAATGAAAAGAAATAGACCCACACGAATATGCTCAACTGATTTTTGACAGAGGTGCAACAGCAATTCAATAAAGGAAGAACGGTCTTTTTAACACATGGTGCTGGAGCAATTGGATATCCAAAGGGTAAAAAGTGAACCATGACCCAAACCTCATACCTTATACAAAAATTAACTCAAAATGGATCGTAGACTTAAATGTAAAACATAAAGCTATAAAACTTTTCTAATAATACATAGGGGACAATCTTTGGGGACCTAAGACAAGACTTCTTAGATATGACACCAAAAGCAAGGTAATAGAAAATTTGATATATTGGATGGCATGAAAATGTAAAACGTTTGCCCTGTGAACGACTCTGTTAAGAGGAATAAAATACAAATTACAAAGTGGGGAAAAATATTTGCAAATTACGTATCCAACAAATGACATATCTAAAATATAGAAAGAACTGTCAAAACTCAACATTAAAAAAATCCAATTAGAACATGGGCAAAAGACCTAAAGATACATTTTATCAGAGAGGATGTACAAAAAGCAAATAAGCACATGAAAAGATGTACGATTGACCTCATGGCTATTAAGGAAATGCATATTAAAACCACAATATACCACTATACAGTTATTTAAATGGCTAAAATAAAAAGTTGAAAAGTGGTAACGATAGCAAATACTGATGAGGATGTGGAGAAGCTGGATCTCTCATTTTAAATCCTGTGAGGTTTTAAAATGGTACAGCTGCTCTAAAAACTATTTCGGCAGTTTCTAATAACTGAACGTACAGTTGTGCTCCTGGGCATTCATCCCAGAGGAATGAAAACATCTGTCCACACAAAAGCCTGTACACAGTTGTTCATAGAAGCTTCCAGTAATTTAATAAAGTTATGTGGATTAAAAAAGAAAACTGTTTAAATTGTACAGTTGCTTGGGGAAGTACTTGGAAAACCTTAAAAAAATTTTGCAAGATTACTTTAGATTTGGAGCTCAAAATCAAAAGGACCCTTTCTAAAGAGCCATTCTTTGAGGGTAGAAATTCCATCATCTTCATTTTTATATTCTCATTTCAATTATATGCTTAAATGTTTAAAGAATTGAAGAAATAAGAATGCTTTGGGCATTCAGGATTGTGGTCACCTGTTGAGTGTGTATTTTAGAACCTGCAAATATGTTGTAAAGAGACAGTATAGTTGTGGAGACAAATTTCAGCAATGTGTGTTGGCTGCTTTATTGTACTACAGTTTGGTTGTTTTTGTTATAATATTAGGGAAAATTGTTCTATTATTATTTTTTTAATTTACTTTTAGAATGGAAGAGCAATCCATTTGTTCCTACTTGGAAAAGATTCTTTCTAAAAATATGGAACTGATGGAAAAGAAACTTGTGGACTACATTGATCAGCGAATGTATGAACTCCAGGAGCACATAGATAATAAGATTGCTTTGTTAGTGGACTTGCTGCAAAGTCCCAACTCCCCACCCTCTGGCATGCCTCTAAGACATTATGACTCTGGAGAAAGACTTTCAAATGGAGAAAGATAGCACTGAACATGTTCAAAGTACTACAGATATTTATTACATATTTATTACAAATCCAAACCCAAAAAGTCAAAGCAACTATTTAATGTCATTTGAGGATCACCGTTTACTTACATAAAGCAACCTCAGTGTTCATTTTAACTGTACTGTTACTGTAAATCTCGTCCTGTACACTAAGAGTTAACCTGATAGGGTCAGAAATTATTTTTGTTTTCCATATTTTTCACTTTTATAAGAAATTCACATATACCTCTGGGTTGCTTAAAGTGTTCAAATTTTTTAAGGATTTCTAATGCTTTTCATTAGTTGGTAGTTTATATGTGTTTGATTGGAATACTCTTAATTTTTGGAAAGACCTTATGTTTTACGGGTATACAAAATGCTTAGAATACTTGATTGATATTTTTTCTTTTCCTAATTGATTGTTCTTAGAAAACTGGGTACTTAAGACTTGCAGCCTTTAATTTCAGATCACCATATTACCTTTTTTATTGTTTATTTCAGATAAAAAATTAGATGTGATATTTGGCATGTGTAAAATTGGTTTACATTGGGGCCATTAATTTTGTGTTCTGTCACACTGTAGTTATGGATAGAAAAGTAAAAATTAGAACTGACCTATTCTTTGTTAGGATTATTACTTTAGATTTTACGTTTGATGTAAAATGAGAGAAGTCATCTTGTTTGATCTCCATCAACTCAGAAAGTAGAAGGAATTCTCTCCTTTTCTGAGCTGATACAGGTTCTTCATTCCAGAGCCCTTTTCTGATTAAAGTGTGAAATGCTGAGGTTCTGCATTGAAGGATTAAGGCATATGAATCAAGGAGATTGCAGTTCTCTCTGGCAGACATGATTTTCAGAAATTATACCTATTGTATATGTGTTGTAAGGTGATATATTTGCATCTAAAAAATAAATGCATCCACTCTGGAAAGTACTTGTCTTAAACAAATAAAAGTATTTTTTTTCATCTAATATTTAAGATGAAGAAGGATGGTTTACACTCATTTAGTATGTTGTATTTTGATGAATTTAGTTCTTTGAAGTGAAAACTAATATAAAGTGTGTTCATTTATTAATCACTCTGACCTTAGGGACATGAGGACTTGTATATTACTTTTATCAGTCTTTTCCTAATTTATTAACAACATATGTAGCCATTAGGTAGCATTTCTTTCAGCACTCAGGAGAAATGTGTCTCATTTAAAGCTGAACCCTTTCATTAATAGTTTATACAATTTCTGATTATTGTGGTCTATTCTTTGATTCACAAATTGCTTTAATATAATTATAACTAGAACACATATGCTATGTTTTCTAAAGTAATTAAAATAAATACAATATTCATGATTATAGTAGTAGAAATAATTCAGATGAGCTTTAATTCCTGATCATCCATTTCTTAATTTCTCCATGTTAATAAAAACCTAAATTACATTTTATATATATTAGAGATTCATAGGTATTGATTTTCTTATACTTACAAATTGCTATACGTATGTATATGTAATTGCTTTATTAAAATTATTATCACCTAAGAAAATACTGCCTGAATTTGCTCAGATAGGAGGAGCAGACCACAGTATGTACAAAATCTCTATTAAGTCTTTTTTTTCTTGTAATTTTTCTCCCCTTGTATGTGGCACACCCAGTAAGTCAAGTCTGGGAAATCAGGGCTGGCAAATGCACCTTCAGAGGTGTCAGGGTAACCACTGCAGTTTGAGGTGGCTGCATGGGGTGTGTGGGTGATCAGAAATTAAATCAAGATACAGTTTACGGGGGACTTCCCTGGTGGCGCAGCGGTAAAGAATCCGCCTGCCAGTGCAGGGGACACGGGTTCCAGCCCTGGTCCGGGAAGATCCCACATGCCGTGGACAACTAAGCCCGTGCGCTATAACTACTGATCCTGCGCTCTAGAGCCCGTGAGCCACAACTACTGAGCCCGCAAGCCTATAGCCCGTGCTCCACAACAAGAGAACCCACCGCAATGAGAAGCCCACGCACTGCAATGAAGAGTAGCCCCCCGCTCTCTGCAACTAGAGAAAGCCCGCGCGCAGCAATGAAGACGCAATGCAGCCAAAAATAAATAAATAAATTTATAAAAATAAAAAAAGATACAGGTTACGTATTTTAATTTCCACATTGCCTCCCGTTTGAGTATTAATTCATCTCTGTCTTTCCTATGGTAGCATATTAAGGTTTTCATCCCTCTATCATCACTGGACTTTGATCCTTTTAGGTTCAGGGCAAGGGGTGCGTTTGTGTGCTGCTGCCACGTGGCTCATAAACAGAGACGACCACCGGAGGCTCTTCCTCACTTAGCCCCAGCCTAGCTTTCCAGGCTCACTGGCCACCACCACGTGACCTGCGTTGCAGCCCGTCCTTTCTTCCCAAGTCTCCTCAAGCTGTTGCTTCCGGCAGACGAGAGTCCTCCTGCACTGATCCCCACCTCTTCCTGCCCTAAATCACACTACTGTTCAAAGCTTAGCTGAGGTGCAGCTTCATGAGCTGCCCTTGGTCTCTCTGTTCCTCAGCAAGCGACTGGACACGTGAAACATGAAAAAACAACACAGAAGGCTCTTTTTAGGGGTAAGTAAAACAGTTTAGATTGGCTCAAGCATGTGACGCATGTCAGGTAGAGGAAAGGCTTGAAAAGGTAGCCTGGGTCTGGCCTGGGAAACCATCACTGCTCCACTCGGGATTTGTTAGCACCAAATAATCAGTGGCTCAAGCAGGAGGGTGACATGATTTGCTCTGGGCCTCAGAAAGAAGGAGTGGAGCTTTGCTCATGACCTCACGTGCAGAATTTCTTGGCATTCTGCTTTGGGTGCTGTGAATGTACAACCATGTAACATCTGATTGCCTGACAAAGGTAAGTTGGTGTTGCTCTTCATTTGCTCTCCAGTCTCTGTCAGAATCACCTGGGGAACTTGTTAAACATGAAGGTTTAACAAATCACAGTCTAACAAATCACACCAGAGGGAGAAGCGGTCCCTGAATAGGCATTTCAAAAGATATCAGGGTTATTATTATTTAGATAACAGGCTGAGCTTGGGAAGTCGGCTTTGGTCTCTATCATAGCACACCTCGACACACAGCCGTCTGATCAGGCCCTCCCATCTGCCTTACCTGGGAGCTGGTTAGAAAGGCAAACTCATGAGCTTTACCCCAAAACCAATGAATCAGAATCTCTGGTGGGGGGGCTTCCCTGGTGGCGCAGTGGTTGAGAATCTGCCTGCCGGTGCAGGGAACACGGGTTCGAGCCCTGGTCTGGGAAGATCCCACATGCCGCGGAGCAACTAGGCCCGTGAGCCACAACTACTGAGCCTGCGCGTCTGGAGCCTGTGCTCTGCAACAAGAGAGGCCGCGACAGTGAGAGGCCCACGCACCGCGATGAAGAGTGGCCCCCGCTTGCCACAACTAGAGAAAGCCCTCGCACAGAAACGAAGAGCCAACACAGCCATAAAAAAAAAAAAAAAAAAAAAAAAATCTCTGGTGGGGCCCAGCAGAGACCCCTTGGTGAAGGTTCCATCAAAAACTTAATGTTTTCACTTTCACACTTTCCATCTGGATCAAGCTTGTGAACGGAACACATCTGTGGTTGGAGAAGAGGCACCATCAAAGGGATCAGCTGCTCACATTGGCATCACAGTTTACAAAGTGGTGACACCTCTGTTCTCACTGAAACCTCTCAGACATTAATAGCCACCGCCATCATTGTCAAACCACACATTATTCATTATCTTTTCACTTTCGAGAAGAAGCAACAGGCTCAGGGAGCTGAACTGCTTTGCCAGCCATTCTATCAAGTAAGTGGGGAAGATGGGCCTGGAATCCAGGACTCCTTTCCTTTCCCTTACTTCCATTCTCTGTTCCCCGTGCCCATGTGGGTTTTGGTATAGAACCTTCTTGCTTGGAACTGATCCCCTTTGACATTTGAAATCCAAGGCTGTTGAAAGGAGAAGTGACTCCTCTTCCATGGCCACCTCTCTCAAGGTAAAGCAAGTACAGCATCTTCCTAGTTGTCCCTTCCTTTCCTCACATCACTACTTCCTCCTTTTTTTTTGTTTTTTTTTGGCTGCACCATGCACAGCATGTGTGGCTTGTGGGATCTTAGTTCCCTGACCAGGGATTGAACCCACGCCCCCCTGCAGTGGAAGTGTGAAATCTTAACCACTGGACCACCACGGAAGTCCCACTACTTTCTCCTTCTTAAGGACAGTCCCATGCCCTGCATTGGACAGCAGCCCAGGATTTCAGTTTTCTACCATTTTGACATTTTCTCTCCAAATGCCCTCAGAGACCATATTTCCAAGATGACTTAGAGAAAAAAACAGAAGGATAGAAAAACCTGAATTCTCTTTCCATCTTCGTTATTCCTGCTGTGTAACTTTGGATGAGTGGCTTTACCTTTCTTGGCCTCAGTTTTCTCAGTAAGATTGGAGATATCACAGCCTACTTCATTCTCTTGTATGAAGTTTATATGACTTGCCTAGCACAGGCCTAGTATATAGGAGATATCCAGTAAATGTTAAATTTTTCCCTCCCGCTTTCTACTCTTCTGTTCTCTAGCTTCTTAAGTAGCAAGAGTGGGACTTCCCTGGTGGCCCAGTGGCTAAGAATCCGTCTTGCAATGCAGGGGACGCCCGTTCGATCCCTGGTCGGGGAACTAAGATCCCACATGCTGCGGGGCAACTAAGCCCGAGTGCTGCGACTACTGGGCCCGTGCACTCCGGAGCCCATTGGCCACAACTAGAGAGAAGCTTGCCCACTGCAACGAAAGATCCCATGTGCCGCAACTAAGACCTGACACAGCCAATAAATAAATAAATAAATAAATAGCAAGAGTGACATACATGGTTCTTAATATCATTACTATTCCAGTACATTTGAAAGTCCCTCCTCTCTTCCATCTTAAGTGCTATAGGGAAGTCACATTCAAAGTTAATTATATTGAGCAGTTGTTCTTGAGTCTGGTTCTGGAAGCAGCAGCAGCAGCATACCCTGGGAACCTAGTTGAAATGCAGATTTTCAGGCCCTACCTCACAATACTGGCTCAGAAGCTCTGGGGCTGGGCCCAGCCATCCATGGTTCATCAAGCCCTCCAGCTGATGTGAATGCATGCTCAGTTTGAGAACCGCTGGTCTATGTTTAAAAGCACAGGCTCTGCAGCCAGATTGCACGGGTTCCTTGCTAAAACCCCACTGACACCTTCCAAAGGTGTTCTATAACAGGCAGAAAAAAAAATCTAGACTTTTTACTAAGAGCTTTAAACCCCCCATAAGATTTTGTCCTTGGCTAATTTTTCCAACTCCGTCTCCTGCCACCACTCTCCCCTGGATGCATCCCACTAGCCACAGTGGCCCTTTTCTTGTCCCTTGAACACACCAAACCCATTGCAGCCTTGGGATTCTGTTACTATTTTCTTTGCCTGGAATACACCTCCTCACTTTGCTCCCCCGTTTTTCTAGGCCTCTGCTGGAATGTCACCTGTTCAGAAAGGTATGTCAGCTATTTTTACTTTCTTTTCCTTTAAGTGTCCTTTAAGGGGTAGATCTTTTCAGGACAAATTCTATTAGTTTTTCTTCATCCGAAAATGTCCTTTTTCCTCCATTCCTGAATGATAGTTTTGCCAGATACAGAATTTAACAGTTGTTTTCATTCAGCACTTAGAAAAATGTCATGTACTACTTTCTTCTGGCCTCCATGGTTACAAACAAGAAAGAAGTCCGTTGTCATGTGAATTGGTGTTCCTCTGTAGGTAATGCGTTGTTTCTAGCTGCTTTCAAGTTTGTTTCTTTGTCTTTAGTTTTCAGAAGTTTAATTTAGAATGTGTCTTGCCGTGGATTTTCTTGGCTTTATCCTGTTCAGGATTTTCTCAGCTTGAATCTGTCTTTTGCCAAATTTGGGAAGTTTTTAGCTATTATTTCTTCAAAACCTCATCCCCATTCTCTCTCTTCTTTCCTAAGACTCTGATAACATAAATGTTGGATCTTTTGTTATGGTCCCAAAGGTCCCTGAGGCTTTGTTAATTTTTGTTCAGATTATTAAATTCTCTTGTTCTGTCCTCAAGTTCACTGATTTGGTCCTGTCATTTCCATCTGCTACTGAACCCTTCCAGTGAGGTGTTTTTGTTTTGTTTTGTTTTTTTTTTTTTTTGTTTTTTTTTTTTGTTTTGTTTTGTTTTGTTTTTTAATTTCTGTTAATGTACTTTTTAGTTGTATAATATCTATTTGGTTCTTTTGTTGTAACTTCCCTTCCTTTGCTGAAATTTCTATATTGTCATTATTTCAAGAAGATTTGGTATTGATTACTGAAGGCTGTCTTCAATTCTTTTTGGATAATTCCAACATTTGATTCATCTTGCTGTTAGCATCAATTCATGGTCTCTTCTCATTCAGGTGTTACTTCTCTGGTTCTTGGTCTGCCAGGTGATTTTCCATTGAATCCTGAATCTTCTGGCTATTATGTTAGGAGACTCTAGGTCCTATTTAAATCTTTAATTTTATCAGGTAGTCACCTGGCTTAGGTTTAGAATGCAGATCCTGGCCTATTTTCGTGGGATGAGGTCCCGATGACAATTTAACGTTCAGAGGCTTTTCAGTGCTACTTTGATCTGCTTAGTTATTTTGGTGCCACTGGGGGTCCCAAGCCCCCAGCAGTGCTGCCTGAAGGAGCAGGAGATTCCCCAGGCTAGAGCCTTTTGGTGCATCTAGGTGTGAGAAGGAAATCCCTGGCCCACTTCCACTAGCCACTGACTGTCAGGGGGCTCCCACACTGTCCGCCTTGCCACTGGGCTAGCCTGGGCTTGTCAGCAGGACTCACATTAAATCCAGGGAGAATGAACCCTCCAGAGCCACCCTCTGTTGCTGGATTCAGAGTTGGAGAACATCGGGCCTGGGCTACCTTCTTCTGTCCTGAGGCTATACTGCTCATCCAGGCCTAGGGTCCCTAACCAGTTTGCTTTCCTCTTTCCAACTTTCACAGTTCTCCTTCGTTTGACCTTTGTTGTGTTTTCTTTTGTTTTTTACCTCAGGTATTACAGTTATTCTTTGCAGAGAGGAGCAGGGAGAAACAAATCTAAGCCTTCTTGTCTGTATCTGGAGTCTCCTCATTTAATGTTACTAGATTGGCTGGGTATGAGTACCTTAAATCATATACACTTGACTTAGAACAGGTATCCTATTCAACTTTCATTTTTGTAACCCTTTTAACTATAAAGTATGAAAATCTTGCAATGTCAATGAGCATATATGCTTGAATCCTAGTAAATGGCTCTGTATTATTTCATTGTGTAGCTAACATAAAGTCATCTATAATTGAACTCTTAAGTGTAAGACTATTTTTAATCTCCCCATTTCTATCTTTTTCTTTTATTTTTTAAATTGAAATTTTAAATCCTTAAAATTATCATGAGGGAAATAAGACCTGGAAAGTTAAAGACTTAGAATTAAGTGATTCAAAATAGTATATCTATTTCATGGGGGCTAAAATATACCTACACATAGAACAGAATTCAGAACTCCATGAAAGGGCTCGTGTCCAGAGAGTTGATGTCACACAGCCTATGGCCTGATAGGCATAGCAGTTGGAGCTGAACAGAGGCTGTGCTTCTAAAGTGAGCTCTTCAACCTTGGATCTTAATTCCTCCTAACAGGGATGATTCGATCCCTGTTTCTCAAATTACAGGTTTGATAAAATATCCTGTTCCCTAAAGTTTTTTTGTTTTTTGTTAAATTTTTTTCCAGTTAGCCTTCATCCAGATCTGGATGGTTTAACTGTAGAAGGTATGTTTAGCAGTAGAATTGTTTATGCTTCTTTCCTGGCTCACGTTCCCCAATTTCATTGTGTTAGATCAAGCAAATTGCTTATTCCAGACAAACTGGATTTCCTGGGAGGAATTAGGGGGGAAAATGGCAGAAAGGCCTCTGGTCTCCTGTTGAGACAGAATGAGGGACAAAGTCTCCTAGAATCTCCTTAAACCATGAGATGGCATGACAGCTGTCAGTGGGAGAATTAAAAACTTTTTTTCCTTAAAACATAATCACTTATGAAATGGGTTTGTGTATTCTATTACACAGCATGATATTTTTCAAAAAGTCTTTCCCTTAGTCATTCCTATAAAACAGTATTTTTAAATTTGCTGAACAGCAAGGGGTCAATCCTGACTCTATCAGTAAATATATTTCATGAGACTCAGGTGTTTGGGAATAAAACCATTTGCTCAAGTGCAGGCCTGTTTTTCACTGACAGTTGCACATTACTGCCTGTGAAAGGGAAAAGATTCTTGTCAATTTTTCTATTAATTTCCTTCTCTCTGGACTTTGTATTTCAGTCCTTTTCCATCCATGAATAAACCTTTACCCAACCTGGCCAGCTTAGGGTTCTAGGCTTCTCTGGGAAGATCCACTCATGTTTTAGATGCATAAAGAAGGCTCTGTGGCTTGGGTTCATTCTTCCTCCACTGAAGGAAGCATACTGAGGTTGCTAAGTGACTGTGGGCAGGGGGAACTCGCACTCACTGCTTGCCTGCACTTCTCTGCCCAGGTGTGTGTAAGATGTTTGACCTCAAGATTATGATTGCCATTTGTGGCGGCTTACTGACGACCGCATTTGTGCTGATGGGTGTTGTCATCTGTCTTTACTTCAAAGTAGCTGACACATTAAAGTGAGTGATGTGAGTAAGAGTGGCTAACACCCCCCCAAAGGGGATCCTGGGGCTCTGTGCTGAGCAGGGTCATCCCTTGCCCTGTGGCCGCACCCTGGGTGAGGTCAGGAAGAGCGGGAGGGTTTGAGACGACAAAGGCAGTGCGTGTAGAATCTTGGCTTCTTCCCCTTCTGGTTTCGGGCTGTGAGCTCATAAGTAGAGTGTTCTCAGCCAGGTGGCTCTGTGCTGCCTTGTCACTTAACCTCATTGAGTTTACCCTCAGCTGGTTGATTGCACACTGGCTGGCCCCGCTCTGTTCAGGCTCTGCAGACTGGGGACTGTCGGGGAGACTGTGTGAGTGAGTCTCTGCCTCTGTTCACCCAGAGGACGGGCTGAGCTGACCTCCTCTTGCCTGAGTTGGGGAGCTCTCAGGGTGTCCTCTCACTCATGGCCTTGGGGACGGTGAGGGGGGCCTACAGGACTCTGGGGAAGCGCCTGGGGAAGCCGACAAGGGAGTGTAGATCAGACAAGAGAGCATTAAATTGGGGGGAAAGAAACCTTCAAACATGGGAGAGATTGGTTGTCAGAAGCAGCGGTGTTCCCATTCTAGGGAAGTTAGGCCTGTGTGCTGGAAGGTGAATCCCAGCACCCAGGGGACGGCTGACTTTGGCACCTCCTCATGCTCTGCACTTGGCGGACTTGCAGTGATCATCTCATGACCCACACTTGCAATTCACTCTCCCTTATTTGCTGTAACCTGATTTTACATTTCTGGCAATCTTAGGAGAGAAAGGGATTAGACAGGAACTTGGGACGGGGGCAGAGCACTTTAATCTTGGGCTGGTGTCATGTGTTTGACTGGCTCCAGCCCCAAACTTTCCAGACACCCCTGACAATTGTAACAGATGGACTGAAATGAAAAATTCTAATTCCATGCTTTGTGTATGTTTTTCTTAAGTGCTGCAAAGGCCCCTGTTGCTATGGCCATAACCAAGAGTAATCAAGACAACGTCGCCGAGGCTACAATCTCCGAGTCTTATCCCAGCCTCCGGTGCTGTGAAGAATGTAGCTTGCCTGCCGACTTTGACCGCCTGCCATCGCGCTTCTGTGACATAAACAAGGGACTCTGAATACAGAATGAGTAGTAGAAGGTGTTTATAAATACCAACTGCTACCATCTGACCAGTTACAGAAACAAGGATTCTGTCATATTTCCTCCTTATTTGTTATGAATATATTATGTATTTACATATATTAAGCAAATATCTTTGTTTTCTTTCCTCTTTTATTTCCATATCATGTAACAGAAGATATATTGACTTTATATCAGCATTTAGTATTTAATTTTACATCATAGTATTTAAGTTACAGGATATCAGGAAAATAGTGAACATCACTCAAGGACTTCCCTACTCTTCTGGAGAAGGAACTAGTGTGTTTTGGGTTGCACGCAGAATAGTTGTATCATGTTAGGTGGAATTATGACCTTATTATTGCCTTTATCTGGAGATTAAGTATGCTTTAAGAAGATGCGTACGAGTGCCACGTTGACTAAGGGTGGACTTGTGGTGGTTAATTTTATGGGTCAACTTTACTGAGCTAAGGGATGCCCAGATTGCTACTAAACCATTATTTATGGGTGTGTTTGTGTGGGTGTTTTCAGAAGATATTAGCATTTGAATCAGTAGACTGAGTAAAGATCTGTCTTCACCCGTGTGGGTGGGCGTCATCCAATCCCTTGAGGAACTGAATAGAACAAAAGGCAGAGGAAGAGCAAATTCATTCTCTCTCTTCCTGAGCTGGGACATCAATCTTCTGCCCTCAGACATCGGAGCTCCTCTTGGACTCTGGGACTCACTCTAGCAAACCCGCCACCTCATCCCCCCTCCCCTGGTTCTTAGTGGCCTCGGACTGGGAGTTATACCACTGGCTCCCCCGGTTCTCAGGCCTTCAGACTCAGACTGAATTACACCACGGGCTTTCCTGGTTCTCCAGCTTGCAGCAGGCATATTGTGTCATAGCTCATTCTCCATAATTGGGTGAGGCAATTCCATTATACGTGTCCTCTTATGTATCTGTATATATCCTGTTAGTTCTGTTTCTCTGGAGAACCCTGACTAATAGAGTTGGATAGGACATGAAAAGCACTTGCAAACTAAAGCATTTTTAAGTAATATGAAAAGCAAACAAACAAAATCCCCTTAATTCTTCTCAGTGTATATTTTCTTGAGCACCTCCTGCGTCTAAAATAGTGGGTTCAGCAAGACAAAGTACAGACACAAAAGCTTTGGTTCCTGAACTCAAGTATCCGTCCACAGTGTAAAATCATACCCTGGAAACCTGTAGGTCAAACAGAATTCAGGTTTCATTAGAGGCACAAGCAATGGGCATGGAGATCCAGTGGAAGGAATAATTAATGGGGGGAGGGGGGACAGGTGAGAGCCTCAGGGGAGGCTTCCTGGAGAGGAGACGTTAGGATTTGAGCAAGTGGAGGAGGAGATGGAGGGCAGGCCCAGGCAGCCAAAGGAAGCGGCCCAGGCTCAGAGGTTTGAACATGTGTGGGCTGTGGGATGTACAGTGGGAGGTGAGGCTGGATAATAAGCTAGGCTGAGACAGAGATGGTGTTGGAGGCCATGCTAAGGGGTGTGCCTTCCATCCTGCGCTGTGGAGCTCCAGCTTCAAGCTCCTGGGGGCTCTCCACTGAGTTGAGGGTGGATCTGTTAGGGGAACCACAGACCGAAACCGCCCGCCCTGGCCAGACGCAATAGTAACCACTCGCATGAGTTATCTTACAACAGGAGGTCCTGGTAAGAAATGTGGAACTAACATTCCTTACCCCCCCACCCACAGGAAGAATTCGGGAAAGGTCAAAAGGAGAGAGGAGACGCCAGTCCATATGTCCTACCAGCCTCCCAGAATCCTTCTCGCTGGAATCCATCTTGGCTGAGCAATGCATGCGCCACCAGGAAGGACCCTGAGTCAGACCAGATACGGGCCAAGCAAAATGATTGGCCAGAGACAACCCAGAAACTAACCCCATCACCATAAACCCTGAGACTGCGAGCCACGTGGCAGAGCAGTTCTCCTGGGTTCCCTTACCCTGCCGCTCTCCGCCCGGGCGCCCCTTCCCAATAAAGTCTCCTGCTTTGTCAGCACGTGTGTCTCCTCGGCCTATCCATTTCCGAGTGTTAGACAAGACCCCACTCTCGGGCCCTGGAAGGGGTCCCCCTTCCTGCAACAGATCCAGCACTCCCACACGAACATTCCTCCATCTAAATCTCCTGCAGCTCCGAGTCAGCAGGTCTGGATTTGCCTCCACCTCGCTTACCCTTGTGTGTGGCATATAATTCCTCCAAGCCCCATTTTCCTTGTCTGTAAAATGGAGGTAATAGGACCCACTGGATAGGGTTGTTCTGAAGATTCAATGGGATGTTGAAGAGGAAAGATCTTAATTTAGAGACAAATACGGTAAAAATATAAGTTTCTCCTGAGAGGATAAGCCTCCAAGCAATACAGTGCTTACCACTAAGACCGAATTTGCAATAACTTTCAGAGCAGTCTTTTTCTCAGGCTTCTAAAGTATATTTTCTTGAAAATAAGAATTCTTCTAGTAGTCTGCATGACATTAAAATCTTTTGTCATTTTACTGTTTGCTTTTGAATCACATCACATAATTGTATACATAAAATTAGAGTGAATATGAAAATTCGCTAAAGTTGCACTTTTGATATAAGAGATTCAGGAGTGTCTAAAGCTTTTCTTAAGAAGACATTTTCTTCAAACCTTGTAAAAGCTCGGTTTTTCTTTTCCATGTTAAGTTGAACAAACCACCTGACTATGTTATCACTTAAGATTAGGTGTGATTATAACAAAATCTCAAAATAACAGTGGCTTGAACAAGTAAGAATTTGATTTTTCTCCTCTTCAAGATGCCCAGCAGCAGACAGTCAGGCTGGCTGCCTTTCCCATGTCAGGGGCCATGGTGTTCTACTGTGGTGTGTTGTTTTTTTTTTTTTCCCCAAAGTCATATCATGGTCCAAGATGACTGCTGGTTCTCTAACCTTCATGTCCAAATTCTAGACAAAGAAGAAGGAGGTTGGAAAAAGCTGTGCATTCCATTTCTCTTTGAATCCCCTGTGCTAGATAGAACTGAATCACATAGTCTCACCTAGCTGCAAGGGAAGCTCATAAATGTAGTTTTTATTCCGGTTGTGAATGCGCCCGGTAAACATCAACGTAGTAATAGACATTGCATGTAATGAGCTATCTTCACCTCAATCATGAAGTGATTTCTGACAGTTTATCTTCTAAATATTCATATAAAACACGTTTTGATTATGTTAATTCACATCTTTGCGGTAATGCATTAACATTTAATATAACCCTTATCATCAGAGTCATTATTTTTCCCCGTTAGTGAATTATTACTTCTCATAAATGAGTGAAAGCATGTAACACTTAGAACAGTGCCTGAGAATGTGTTCCATAAATGTTAGCCTGACGAACACACATTCTGTGTGATAGCACAGAAATGGGCAGCAAGATGCACCCTTGACTGTTCTGGCGCCTTCCACTGAGCCTCTAGCACCCCTTTCTAAGCACAGACTCCCCATCTGTAACCACAATTTGTACTTCTTGTGATAACAGAATGTTTGCTTTATAAGCATCACATGTTTACTTAGAGTTAACTAGTGACAGGTGATTATCTACTGAAAGGGGTAAAAAAGGTAACTTGGAAATGAAGGAAACAGCTACTCCCTCTGGGATGAACATAGAACTCAGCATTTTCCAAAGGCCCCTCTCTGCTGAGTTTCAGTCCTCTCAGCACAGGGCTTGGCTGATGGAATAGTCAGCATTTCAGCGATGCTGAAATTTGCCAGAAGGGCTGATGGGGACAAACTTCCTAGAGGGTGAGTGCTCCCAGCCCCAGTACAAGTTTTAAGAAGCAAATTTAGAATTGCATCTTCCCTGGAGGCTGCTCTGAAACCCTCCACTTTGAAATGACCTGTCCATCTTGAGTTCCAGGACACTTTCTCTGCTCCTCTCCTGGCATCTATTCCCAGGTTCATCTTAGGTGTTCATATGCCTTCCAATTTTCTCTTGCCACCAGGAAGTTCCATATCAGACATGAAGGCAGGACTGTGTCTCTCATATTCAATTCTGTATTCCCAGGCCCTAAAACAGTAACTAATGGATATTTTTTGAATGAATGAAAGAAAGAAAAAGAAGAAGGCAACACCACACACACACTTGCTCTTTTTAGTCTCACCTTGGACACCAGGATTCCTTTCTATCATCTGCAAAATGTAGTGCCTGAGGGACTTTAATGTGCCTTCTTCAGGCTCTCTGGATATAGTAGTTTGAAATTCCTCCAGACTGAACCTGGATCTGCACTTTCTTTTTCCTCCTGATCCTGTGCCACCTCCCCACCCCCTCCCCCTCAGGGTCAGCACCCTGGCAGGCTCAGAGGAACCCAGCTGGACCCAGAGTTTGCCCAGGTGCCACACTACCTGCCTCACATGGCTAATCCCTTAAACTCCAAAGGCTTTAATTTTGCAGAAGAGCAGTGAAGGCTTAAGAGGTCAATGGTGCTACCCCCTTCATGATTTGAACAAACAGTAAGGCAAAGGCACAGTCCCAAGTCAGTGCCACGAGGAATTAGTTGTGCCTACTGTGTGCCAGGTGTTGGAGATCCCCTGTGAAGAGCTTTAGCTGAACACCTCCTGCAAACCTTCCAGGAAAAAAATTGGGGAGAGCAGACACTCACTGTTTGGGATCGTTGATAATAAACCAGTCACACAGCAGTTATATTCTCACATAAATCTACCCTTTGCATAGTCAAACTGACACATTTCCCTAGAGGTGGCCAGGAGGCTTATGAAACTAGATAGTTATGAAATGCAGAAAAGTATAAAAATCTGCTCACCCTCAAGGCTGCCTCCTCACAAAGATGGAGGTTGTGAGAAGGGTCATCCCTTTGGTCCTTTTAACTGAATCATGTTTGGCGGAGTTGGATTTGACCAAGTCTGAAGGTAAGAAAATTGAACCAGGTCTTTCAAACAAAACAGGGTCATTCAAGAGGCACCTGCCAGAGACTTAAAAAATTTTTAAACGTTCTGCTGCCCTCAGTGTGGAAAAATTTACTCTTATATATTCTTAGTGAAAGATTAACTTAGTACCAGCTTTATTCAAGGTGATATAACAATATTTATAAAAATATAAAAAGCACAAGGAATTTTACCAGGTATATTACTTCTAAAAGTTTAATCTTTAAAGAATTAATACCAATCCTTCTCAAACTCTTCCAGAA
This sequence comes from Eubalaena glacialis, assembly GCF_028564815.1. Taxonomy (NCBI): domain Eukaryota; kingdom Metazoa; phylum Chordata; class Mammalia; order Artiodactyla; family Balaenidae; genus Eubalaena; species Eubalaena glacialis. Next base: position 9,111,310 of record NC_083716.1, read on the forward strand.
AACAGAAAAGGAAAGAACGCTTCCAAACTCATTTTACAAGGCTAGCATTACCCTGATCCCAGAGGTAGACAACACAAGAAGAAAAAGTAACAGGCCAATATCCCGGATGAACATGGATGCAAAAATCCTCAATAAAAAATACTAGCAAACTGAATTCAACAGTACGTAAAAAGGATCATGCACCATGTTCAAGTGGAATTTATCCTTCGGATGCAAGGATGGTTCAGCATAAGTAAATCAATCTATGTGAGACAACACATGAACAGAATGAAGGATAAAAATCATATGGTTATCTCAATAAATGCAGAAAAAGCATTTGACAAAATACAACATGCTTTCATGACAAAAGCTCTCAACAAATTGGGTATAGAAGGAACATATCTCAACATAATAAAGGCTATGTATGACAAGCCCACAGCTAACATCATACTCAGTATGAAAAGCTGAAGGTTTTTCCTCTAAGATCAGGAACAACACAAGTATGCCCACTCTTGCCACTTTTATTCAACATAGTACTGGAAGTCTTAGCTGGAGCAATTAGGCAAGAAAAGGAAATAAAAGGCATCCAAATCAGAAAGGAAGAAATAAACTTGTCTCTGTTTGCAGATTATATGATGTAATATATAGAAAGCTCTCAAGATTCCACAAAAAACTGTTAGAACTAATAAATTCAGTAAAGTTGCAGGATACAAAATCAACATACAAAATCATTTGCATTCCTTATACACAAACTACCACAGAAATTAAGAAAACCCATTTACAATAGCATTGAAAAGAATAAAATATTTAGGAATAAATTTAACCAAGGAGATGAAAAATCTGTACACTGAAACCTATAAAACACTAATGAAAGAAACTGAAGAAGACACAAATAAATGGAAAGATATTCCCATGTTCATGGACTCGAAGAATTAATTATGTTAAAATGTCTATACTATCTCCAAGCAATATACAGATTCAATTCAATCCCTATTAAAATTCTAATGGCATTTTTCACAAAAATAGAAAAAAGAATTCTAAAATCCACGTGGAACCCCGAAAGACCCCAAATAGTCAAGGCAATCTAGAGAGGAACAAAGCTGGAGGCATCATGCTTCCTGAGTTCAAACTATATTACAAAGCTGTTGTAATCAAAACAGTAAAGTATTAGCATAAAAACCAATGAAACTAATAGATAGCCCAGAAATAAACATATATATATATTTAATTAATTTTTGACAAAAGAGCCAAGAATAAACAACGTGGAATGTATAATCTCTTCAATAAATGGTTTTGGGAAAACTGGATATCCACTTTCAAAAAAATGAAACTGGACCCCTATCTTACACCATATACAGAAATCAACTCAAAATGTAGTAAAGAGTTGAACATAAGACCTGAAACTATAAAGGCCTAGAAGAAAACACAGGGGGTAAGCTCCTTGGCATTTGTCTTGACATTTTTTTTGGATTTGACACCTAAAGCAACAGCAAAAAAAGCCAACAAGTAGGACTACATAAAACTAAAAAAAATTATTCACATAAAACAAGTCAAAATGAAAAGGCAACCTATTAAATGGGAGAAAAATATTTGCAAACTACACACCCAATAAGGGATTAATATTCAAAATATACAAGGAACTCATACAACTCAATAGCACAAAAACAAACAACCCAATCAAAAAATGGGCAAGGGCCTGAATAGACATTTTCCTTAATACTATATACAAATGGCCAACAGTTATATGAAAAGGTGCTCAACATTACTAATCATTAGAGAAATGCAAATCAAAACCACAGTGAGATGTCACCTCACACCTGTTAGGATGGCTATCATCAAAAAGTCAAAAGAAAAAAAAAGAATCTTATTTAAAAAAAAGTCAAAAGATAACAAGTGTTGGCCAAGATGTGGAGGACAGGGTACCCTTGTACAATGTTGGTGGGAATGTAAATTGGTACGACCATTAGGGAAAACTGTATAGATGTTCCTCAAAAAATTAAAAATAGAACTACCATATGATACAATAATCCCACTTTTGGGTATACATCCAAAGGAAATAAAACCTTAAAGAGACATCTGTACTCTCATGTTCATTGCAGCATTATTCAGAGTAGTCAAGATACGGAAACAACGTACGTGTCTGTCAACAGATGAATGAATAAAACAATGTGAGATATATTTATATATATAAAATGGAATATTATCCAGCCTTAAATAGGCTATTTATGACATGAATAAACTAGGATAACATTATGCTAAATGAAATAAGCCAGACACAGAATGACAAATACGGAATGATCTCACTTATGTGGAATACAAAAAAGTCAAATTCACTGCAACAGAGAGTAGAATGGTGGTTACTAGGGGTAGGTGTGGGGGAAATGGGGAGATATTAGTCAAAGGGTACAAACTTTCAGTTACAAGATGAATAAATTCTGGAAACCTAATATACAGCATGGTGATTACAGTTAATAGTGCATAGTATGTACTTGAATTTTGCTAAGTGAGTAGATATCAAGTGTTCTTGCTACACACACACACACACACACACACACACAAATGGTAGCTGTGTGAGTGGTAGATATGTTAATCAGCTTGATTTTGGTAATCATTTCATGATGTATATGTATATTAAAACATCATGTTGTATACCTTACATATATACAATTCTTATTTGTCAATCATACCTCAGTGAATAAAATAATACTAGTAAAATTGTTATCTTTATTAAAAACCTATAAAATACTATTTTTATAAGGATATCACTCATCAGCCACAGAGAAGAGAAATAAGTTTTGTTCCTCTACAAGTGGAGTTACTAACCATTAGATTCCATTGTAAGGTATGTGTTTGTTCACATTCAATTAAAGTTTCTTTTTAAAACCATCGTTCTTCAGGTCCTAAGAGATTTTTACTCTTTATGAACACTATGTAGAGAAGTCATACATGTTTTTCTCCCCAGAGCTTCACACTGGGATGTAAAGTCCTGGTAGCTAACCGTGATGAGAGAAATACAGTTCACTTTTAACAACATGGCTGAGTGGGGATCTCACGTGGGTAGGGCAGGCCCACAAAGCCCTGATCCTGAAACTCGGCCCTAGTGAGGATTGCACCTGAACACTAAAAGACCAGAAAGCAAAGCATCAGAATCATCTTTGCCCACTTTCAGCAAGTAGAGACTTTGGTCTCCTAACAAGGGTGGTTGAAGTCTCTGACCATATTGAAAACTGTTAGAAAGTCAGCTGCTTCTAGATGATGATGATAGTCAAGGCTGATAGTCACTGACTGATGGCTGTGCCCCCAGCTCGGGCTCACGGGGACATTGAGAATTTGTCTCAGATCATACAGTTTGTAAATGGAATGACTGGGGTTAGTACCCAACTAGTCTAGTTCCAGATTCTAGGCCCTAAGACACTACACTTCTAGTTTGGGACTTTGCTATGCATTATCATCAGCCAGGGAGCTTCCCCAAAACCAGATCTGCAGGCTAAACACAATAGAATTAGATCACAACCTCTGGGGGTGGGACCCAAGCATCAGTGGATTATTTTCAACTTTTTATTTTGAAATAAATATACACTCACAGGTGTTTTTGTTGTTGTTGTTTTGTAAGTGCCCAGGTGATCTCAGTGTGAGGCCAAGCTGAGAACAGGGCACTGAACTGCAAGACTATCTCAGGGCCTCATGAGAACTGCCCCAGTTAATCCTCTCAACAGCCCTCGGGGGTAGATGCAATCTAATCCCCAGTCAATGAATAAGAAAGTCCAGAGAAGTCACTTAACACGACCAAAGTCACATACTAATGGAAGTGGGAGAGGATATCAGAAGCACCTGGAGAGTTTAAAAGTACAATTGCTGTGCCCTACACCTCAATTCGCTGATTCAAATAAGGTGGGTGGGGCCTGAGAATTTGCATAGGTTAACAACTTCCCAGGTGATACTGATGCTGCTGGTCGAAGAACCACACATTGAGAATCATGGCTCTACAGCATTGATATTGAATTCACTTCTCTTTCTCTCTCAAAGAAATAAAAGAAGGGGGACTTTCAAATTTCCTAGAATTCTAGGGTTATTAAGAATCATATACATTATTCCTGATGTGGAAAGAGAAAGAATAAAGCATGGAAAGAGTGAGGGGAGAGGAAGATAAACAAGTAACATTTATTGGACACCTCCTGTGTGCCTGGCCTGTGCTAGCTGCTTCATGTTCAGAATATTATAAACCTCACACAAGATGGAAACTGTGATAGACCCATTTTACAGAAGGGAAAACTGAGGTTATAAAATATTAAATCACTCACCCAAAGTTATACAGTAGTTAAGTGACCAAGATGGAAGAACTCAGATTTATCTATCCTTGTGTTTTTTCCTCTAAGTCATCTTGGAAAAATGTTCTCCAAGAACATTTGGAGAGAAAATGTCAAAATGGTAAAAAACTTAAATCCTGGGCTGCTGTCCAATGCAGGGCATAGGACTGTCCTTAAGAAGGAGGAAGTAGTGATGTGAGGAAAGGAAGGGACAACTAGGAAGATGCTGTACTTGCTTTACCTTGAGAGAGGTGGCCATGGAAGAGGAGTCACTTCTCCTTTCAACAGCCTTGGATTTCAAATGTCAAAGGGGATCAGTTCCAAGCAAGAAGGTTCTATACCAAAACCCACATGGGCACGGGGAACAGAGAATGGAAGTAAGGGAAAGGAAAGGAGTCCTGGATTCCAGGCCCATCTTCCCCACTTACTTGATAGAATGGCTGGCAAAGCAGTTCAGCTCCCTGAGCCTGTTGCTTCTTCTCGAAAGTGAAAAGATAATGAATAATGTGTGGTTTGACAATGGCAGTGGTGGTTATTAATGTCTGAGAGGTTTCAGTGAGGACAGAGGTGTCACCACTTTGTAAACTGTGATGCCAATGTGAGCAGCTGATCCCTTTGATGGTGCCTCTTTTCCAACCACAGATGTGTTCCGTTCACAAGCTTGATCCAGATGGAAAGTGTGAAAGTGAAAACATTACGTTTTTGATAGAAACTCTACAAAGGGGTCTCTAGTTAGTGAAAATCTGCAGTAAAAATGATTGCATTCTGTTTGAATCATTTTGTTTCATCGTATTTCAAGAATTCTGACTCTGAAGAAGTCAAAGAATTGCCTTTGTCTTCTACTACTTCTCTCCTGGAACCCATAGTTCTTGTTTAAAATTAAAACTTCAGGAGATACAGAAGGACACAGGGTTTTTTCCCCTCCCCCTCAATTTTCTTTTTATTGTGTTAAAATAAACATAATAACCATCTTAACCATTTTTAAGTGTACAATTCAGTCGTATTAAATACACTCATAATATTGTGCAAACATTACCCTCATCTATCTCCGTAACTTTGACCTTGTGAAACTGAAACTGTATACCCATTAAACGGTGACTCCCATCACGCTCCCCCAAACCCCTGGCAACTACCATTCTACTTTCTGTCTCTGGGATTTTAACTCTAAGTACTTATAAGGTGTGGCTGGCTTCTTTTTCTTAGCATAATGTTCTCAAGGTTCATCCATGTTGTAGCATGTGATAGAATTTCCTTTCTTTTCAAGGCTGACTAATCTTTCATTCTCTGTATATACCACATTTTGCTTATCCATTCATCCATGGATGGACACTTGGGTTGCTTTCACCTTTTGGCAATTGTGAACAATGCTGATATGAACATGGGTGCACAATATCTCTTTGAGACACTGCTTTCAATTCTTTTGGGTATATACCCAGAAGTGGAATTTCTAGATCATATGGTAAATCTCTTTTTAATTTTGGGGGAAACCTCCATACTTTTTTTCACAGTGACTATACCATTTTACCATTTTAGTGTGTACCAAAAGTGCACGAGGGTTCCAATTTCTCCACATCCTCACCATTTTCTGTTTTTTCAATAGTAGCCATCCTAATCAGTGTGAGGTGGTATCTCATTGCAGTCTTGATTTGCATTTCTCTAATGATTAATGACATAGAGCATCTTTTCATGTGCTTATTGGTCATTTGTATATCTTCTTTGGAGAAACATCTACTCAAGTCCTTTGCCCATTTTTGAATTGGGTTGTTTGTTTTGTACCGTTAGGTGTTCTCCATATATTCTGAATATTAATCCTTTATCACATGTATCATTTGAAAATATTTTCTCCCATTGTGTGAGTTGCCTTTTCACTGTGGATAGTGTCTTTTGATGCACAAAATTTTAAAATTTTCATGAAGTCAAATTTGTCTATTTTTTCTTCTGTTACCCATGGGTTTCGTGTCATATCGAAGAAACCACTGCCAAATCCAATGTCGTGAAGTTTTTGTCCTATGTTTTTTTCTGAGAGTTTTACTGTTTTAGGTTTACATTTAGGCCTTTGATCTATTTTTTTTTAAATGTCATGTTACATAACAGTCCAACTTCATTCTTTTCCATGTGGATATCTAGTTTTCCCAGAACAATTTTTTGAAAAGATTGTCCTTTTCCCATTGAATAGTCTTGGCATCCTTGTCAAAATTCATTTGATCATATACTTGAATGTTTTTCTGGGCTCTCTATTCAATTCCATTGATTTCTGCGTCTGTCTCTATAATAGTACCCCATTGCTTTGATTACTATAGCTTTATTTTTTTCTTTAAATAAATTTATTTATTTTTTGGCTGCATTGGGTCTTTGTTGCAGCATGTGGGCTTTTTCTAGTTGCGGTGAGAGGGGGCTACTCTTCATTGCGGTTCACGGGCTGCTCATTGTGGTGGCTTCTCTTGCTGCGGAGCACGGGCTCTAGGCGCGTGGGCTCAGTAGTTGTGGCTCGCGGGCTCCAGAGTATGGGCGCAGTTGCTCCGCGGCATGTGGGATCTTCCCAGACCAGGGCTGGAACCCGTGTCCCCTGCATTGGCAGGTGGATTCTTACCCCCTGAGCTACCAGAGAAGTCCTGCCATCAGGTCTTTTTCAACACACACACACACAGAGACAGATACATAGGTGATAGATAGGCAGAAATAATGTAATTTAGATCTTCAGAACTTGGAAAGATTAACAAGATGAAAGAGAAATTAATGTTCATCTGAATTATTTTTAGTATTATAATCATAGAATGTTATAAAATTTACTTTTATTATTTTACAAAACGTGTACAAATTACGATAAAACATTTCTATAACTACAGCCATAATTACTAGAATTTTAAAGTGTATTTTAATTTTTACAAAGAAGGCCCTATTTGTGTTTTCTGGTGGTTTCCTTTTTTAAAAAAACATTTTCATTGCTTTCAACAGAAACCAGGACAATTAATTCATTTGTGCTATATTTTGGTAATAAACAGAATGTCATCAATCTACAAAATATATGTGGCATTCTAAAAAAAAAAGAGGTGGAATATTTCTTCTAAAGTGGTTTCATTGTTTTCTAAAGCTAATGGATTTTTTTTTTCTTTTTTTTTAATATATCTCGCTAGAGTGCAAGGGGAGCATTCAAATCTGGCCATTCACTCTATGTAATTAGGAATGGATCCTAGAAAAAAAAAGTCAAATAATATGAGTTTAAAGAATTTTTCTTTTTGAATTTTTGCATTTTATTTAATTTATTTTTTTATACAGCAGGTCCTTATTAGTCATCAATTTTATACATATTAGTGTATACATGTCAATCCCAATCTCCCAATTCATCCCCCCACCCCCCCCCCCCCCGCCGCTTTCCCCCCTTGGTGTCCATACGTTTTTTTCTCTACATCTGTGTCTCAACTTCTGCCCTGCAAACCGGCTCATCTGTACCATATTTTTAGGTTCCACATATATGCGTTAATATACGATATTTGTTTTTCTCTTTCTGACTTACTTCACTCTGTATAACAGTCTCTAGATCCATCCACGTCTCAACAAATGACCCAATTTCGTTCCTTTTTATGGCTGAGTAATATTCCATTGTAAATACGTACCACAACTTCTCTATCCATTCATCTGTCGATGGGCATTTAGGTTGCTTCCATGACCTGGCTATTGTAAATAGTGCTGCAATGAACATTGGGGTGCATGTGTCTTTTTGAATTATGGTTTTCTCTGGGTATATGCCCAGTAGTGGGATTGCTGGGTCATATGGTCATTCTATTTTTAGTTTTTTAAGGAACCTCCATACAGTTCTCCATAGTGGCTGTATCAATTTACATTCCCACCAAAGGTGCAAGAGGGTTCCCTTTTCTCCACACCCTCTCCAGCATTTGTTGTTTGTAGATTTTCTGATGATGCCCATTCCAACTGGTATGAAGTGATACCTCATTGTAGTTTTGATTTGCATTTCTCTAATAATTAGTGATGTTGAGCAGCTTTTCATGTGCTTCTTGGCCATCTGTATGTCTTCTTTGGAGAAATGTCTATTTAGGTCTTCTGCCCATTTCGGGATTGGGTTGTTTGGTTTTTTAATATTGAGCTGTGTGAGCTGTTTATATATTTTGGAGATTAATCCTTTGTCTGATGATTCGTTTGCAAATATTTTCTCCCATTCTGAGGGTTGTCTTTTCATCTTGTTTATGGTTTCCTTTGCTGTGCAAAAGCTTTGAAGTTTCATTAGGTCCCATTTCTTTATTTTTGGTTTTATTTCCATTACTCTAGGAGGTGGATCAAAAAAGATCTTGCTGTGATTTATGTCAAAGAGTGTTCTTCCTATGTTTTCCTCTAAGAGTTTTATGGTGTCTGGTCTTACATTTAGGTCTCGAATCCATTTTGAGTTTATTTTTGTGTATGGTGTTAGGGAGTGTTCTAATTTCATTCTTTTACATGTAGCTGTCCAGTTTTCCCAGCACCACTTATTGAAGAGACTGTCTTTTCTCCATTGTATATCTTTGCCTCCTTTGTCATAGATTAGTTGACCATAGGTGTGTGGGTTTATCTCTGGGCTTTCTATCTTGTTCCATTGATCTATGTTTCTGTTTTTGTGCCAGTACCATATTGTCTTGATTACTGTAGCTTTGTAGTATAGTCTGAAGTCAGGGAGTCTGATTCCTCCAGCTCCGTTTTTTTCCCTCAAGACTGCTTTGGCTATTCGGGGTCTTTTGTGTCTCCATACAAATTTTAAGATGATTTGTTCTAGCTCCGTAAAAAATGCCATTGGTAATTTGATAGGGATTGCATTGAATCTGTAGATTGCTTTGGGTAGTATAGTCATTTTCACAATATTGATTCTTCCAATCCAAGAACATGGTATATCTCTCCATCTGTTGGTATCATTTTTAATTTCTTTCATCAGTGTCTTATAGTTTTCTGCATACAGGTCTTTTGCTTCCCTAGGTAGGTTTATTCCTAGGTATTTTATTCTTTTTGTTGCAATGGTAAATGGGAGTGTTTCCATAATTTCTCTTTCAGATTTTTCATCATTAGTGTATAGGAATGCAAGAGATTTCTGAGCATTAATTTTGTATCCTGCAACTTTACCAAATTCATTGATTAGCTCTACTAGTTTTCTGGTGGCATTTTTAGGATTCTCTATGTATAGTATCATGTCATCTGCAAACAGTGACAGTTTTACTTCTTCTTTTCCAATTTGTATTCCTTTTATTTCTTTTTCTTCTCTGATTGCCATGGCTAGGACTTCCAAAACTATGTTGAATAATAGTGGTGAGAGTGGACATCCTTGTCTTGTTCCTGATCTTAGAAGAAATGTTTTCAGTTTTTCACCATTGAGAATGATGTTTGCTGTGGGTTTGCTGTATATGGCCTTTATTATGTTGAGGTAGGTTCCCTCTATGCCCACTTTCTGAAGAATTTTTTATCATAAATCGGTGTTGAATTTTGTCAAAAGCTTTTTCTGCATCTATTGAGATGATCATGTGGTTTTTATTCTTCAATTTGTTAATATGGTGTATCACATTGATTGATTTACGTATACTGAAGAATCCTTGCATCCCTGGGATAAATCCCACTTGATCATGGTGTATGATCCTTTTAATGTGTTGTTGGATTCTGTTTGCTAGTATTTTGTTGAGGATTTTTGCATCTATATTCATCAGTGATATTGGTCTGTAATTTTCTTTCTTTGTAGTACCTTTGTCTGGTTTTGGTATCAGGGTGACAGTGGCCTCATAGAATGAGTTTGGGAGTGTTCCTTCCTCTGCAATTTTTTGGAAGAGTTTGAGAAGGATGGGTGTTAGCTCTTCTCTAAATGTTTGATAGAATTCACCTGTGAAGCCATCTGGTCCTGGACTTTTGTTTGTTGGAAGATTTTTAATCACAGTTTCAACTTCATTACTTGTGATTGGTCTGTTCATATTTTCTATTTCTTCCTGATTCAGTCTTGGAAGGTTATACCTTTTAAGAATTTGTCCATTTCTTCCAGTTGTCCATTTTATTGGCATAGAGTTGCTTGTAGTAGTCTCTTAGGATGTTTTGTATTTCTGCGGTGTCTGTTGTAACTTCTCCTTTTTCATTTCTAATTTTATTGATTTGAGTCCTCTCCCTCTTTTTCTTGATGAGTATGGCTAATGGTTTATCAATTTTGTTTATCTTCTCAAAGAACCAGCTTTTAGTTTTATTGATCTTTGCTATTGTTTTGTTTCTATTTCATTTATTTCTGCTCTGAGCTTTATGATTTCTTTCCTTCTGCTAACTTTGGGTTTTGTGTTTTCTTCTTTCTCTAGTTCTTTTAGGTGTAAGGTTACATTGTTTATTTGAGATTTTTCTTGATTCTTGAGGTAGGCTTGTATAGCTATAAACCTCCCTCTTAGAACTGCTTTTGCTGCATCCCATAGGTTTTGGATCGTCGTGTTTTCATTGTCGTTTGTCTCTAGGTATTTTTTTATTTCCCCTTTGATTTCTTCAGTGATCTCTTGGTTATATAGTAACGTATTCTTTAGCCTCCATGTGTTTGTGTTTTTTACGTTTTTTTCCCTGTAATTCATTTCTAATCTTATAGTGTTGCGGTCAGAAAAGATGCTTGATACGATTTCAATTTTCTTAAATTTACTGTGGCTTGATTTGTGACCCAAGATGTGATCTAACCTGGAGAATGTTCCATGTGCACTTGAGAAGAAAGTGTAATCTGCTGTTTTTGGATGGAATGTCCTATAAATATCAATTAAATCTATCTGGTCTGTTGTGTCATTTAAAGCTTGTGGTTCCTTATTAATTTTCTGTTTGGATGATCTGTCCATTGGTGTAAGTGAGGTGTTAAAGTCCCCCACTATTATTGTGTTAACTGTCGATTTCCTCTTGTATAGCTGTTAGCAGTTGCCTTATGTATTGAGGTGCTCCTATGTTGGGTGCATATATATTTATAATTGTCATATCTTCTTCTTGGATTGATCCCTTGTTCATTATGTAGTGTCCTTCCTTGTCTCTTGTAACATTCTTTATTTTAAAGTCTATTTTATCTGATATGAGTATTGCTACTCCAGCTTTCTTTTGATTTCCATTTGCATGGAATATCTTTTTTCATCCCCTCACTTTCAGTCTGTATGTGTCCCTAGATCTGAAGTGGGTCTCTTGTAGACAGCATATAGATGGGTCTTGTTTTTGTATCCATTCAGCAAGCCTGTGTCTTTTGGTTGGAGCATTTAATTCATTCACGTTTAAGGTAATTATCGATATGTATGTTCCTAAGACCATTTTCTTAATTGTTTTGGGTTTGTTTTTGTAGGTCCTTTTCTTCTCTTGTGTTTCCCACTTAGAGAACTTCCTTTAACATTTGTTGTAGAGCTGGTTTGGTGGTGCTGAATTCTCTTAGTTTTTGCTTGTATGTAAAGCTTTTGATTTCTCCATCGAATCTGAATGAGATCCTTGCTGGGCAGAGTAATCTTGGTTGCAGGTTCTTCCCTTTCATCACTTTAAGTATATCATGCCACTCCCTTCTGCCTTGTAGAGTTTCTGCTGAGAAATCAGCTGTTAACCTTATGGGAGTTCCCTTGTATGTTATTTGTCGTTTTTCCCTTGCTGCTTTCAGTAATTTTTCTTTGTCTTTAATTTTTGCCAATTTGATTACTATGTGTCTCGGTGTGTTTCTCCTTGGGTTTATCCTGTATGGGTCTCTCTGCACTTCCTGGACTTGGGTGGCTACTTCCTTTCCCATGTTAGGGAAGTTTTCGACTATAATCTCTTCAAATATTTTCTCGGGTCCTTTCTCTCTCTCCTCCTTCTGGGACCTCTATAATGTGAATGTTGTTGCGTTTAATGTTGTCCCAGAGGTCTCTTAGGCTGTCTTCATTTCTTTTCATTCTTTTTTCTTTATTCTGTTCCGCAGCAGTGAATTCCACCATTCTGTCTTCCAGGTCACTTATCCATTCTTCTGCCTCAGTTATTCTGCTATTGATTCATTCTAGTGTAGTTTTCATTTCAGTTATTGTATTGTTCATCTATGTTTGTTTGTTCTTTAATTCTTCTAGGTTTTTGTTAAACATTTCTTGCATCTTCTCGATCTTTGCCTCCATTCTTTTTCTGAGGTCCTGGATCATCTTCAGTATCATTATTCTGAATTCTTTTTCTGGAAGGTTGCCTATCTCCACTTCATTTAGTTGTTTTTCTGGGGTTTTATCTTGTTCCTTCATCTGGTACATAGCCCTCTGCATTTTCATCTTGTCTATCTTTCTGTGAAAGTGGTTTTTGTTCCACAGGTTGCAGGACTGTAGTTCTTCTTGCTTCTGCTGTCTGCCCTCTGGTGGATGAGGCTATCTAAGAGGCTTGTGCAAGTTTCCTCATGGGAGGGACTGGTGGTGGGTAGAGCTGACTGTTTAAGCTAATGGATTTTAACTGGACCACCATACTGCACATTAATAATGGCAAGCAGGTAATGAAAAGTATTCAAATTCTAATATAGGTATCATTTTTTAAATTAATTCATGTGGACTCAGAAATTTAGGCTTAAGGGAATTTTGCTATCTTGCAATAAGAGCAAATCCAAAGTCTTAGCTTACATTAGTCTGAACTGAAGACTTTGTCTCTTTAGAGAGATTTTGGCTTCTACAAACTGGAAAATTCAATTGAAGAATATTTTGTATCATCTCTTTTCAATACTGTAGCTTTATACATCTTTTTGACATGACCATATTTCTGTTTCAGATGCAATCAAGATGAGACTTGTAAGAAGAATTATGTATCTGGAAGGAGGCATTTTGTAAATCAACAGACTATAACTACCAGAAGCTGTAAAACTTAACTAAAGTGTTCAGCTTGCAGTGAGACAGATTTCTCCTGAACAACAAAGGAAATACTATCTTACAGCTATGTATGTTGTGAATGTCCCATAAATTAGAAAAGACTAGAAAAATATGAAAATTTTCAAGTGGCTGTAGTGAGGGTATGTTCTATATACTGTGTCACCTTTGTAGTATGATACAAATGAACAAAGAGTATATAAATTAGCCCTCATTTTAAAGAACTGACCAAAATATCAATTGTGAGACACCCCTTTTCATAAAAATACGCATTTTAAGCAAAGATTAGATGAAAATTAAAAATTTGTATTTACTTAGACAAGTAGTTTCCAGAGTGGATACATTTATTTCTTAAATGCAAATACATCACCCTTCAACACATATACAATAGTTATAATTTCCAGAAATTAAGTCTGCCTGAGAGAATTGCAATCTCCTTGATTCATATGTCTAACCCTTCAAAGCAGAACCTCAGAATTTCACACTTTAAACATATAGAAGAAGGTTCTGGAAAGAGGAACCTGTATCAGCTCAGAAAGGGAAATAGTTCCTTATATTTTCTGGGTTGACTGAGATAAAACAAGATGACTTCTCTCACGTTACATCAAACATTAAATCTAAAATAATATTCCTAACAAGGAATGGGCTAGTTGTGATTTTTACTTCCCTATCTACTGCTACACTGTACTGAAACAAATAATATTAACCTCAGTGTAAACTAATTTTACACATGCCAAACACTGCACCTTGTTCATTATCTGAGATAAAAATACAAAATATAAACTAGTGATTTGAATTAAAGGTCTTAAGTATCCAATATTCCAAAAACAATTGATTAAAGAAAAATTATCAAATACTCTAAGCATTATTTTTCAGACGCCTAAGACTATATAGTTTTTGTATAAATAAAAAATGTACTTCTATGAAACACATATACAATACGAACTAATGAACTGCTTTAGAAATCCTTAAAATCTTAAACAGTTAATCCAGAAGTATACATAAATTTCACTGAGAGTGAAAAATATTGCAAACAAAAATAACTTATGATCCTATTATGTTAACTCAGTGTACAGTACTGGATTCACGAGTGCAGTAAAAGTGAACACTGAGGTCACTTTAAGTAAGTGGTAATATTTCAAAGGACATTAAATACCTGCTTTTCATAAACTTTTTTGGGGGATTTGGCTTTGTAATAAATATCTGTAGTACTTTGAACATGTTCAGTGCTATCTTTCTCCATTTGAAAGTCTTTCTCCAGAGTCAAAATGTCTTAAAGGCATGCCAGAGGGTGGGGAGTTGGGACTTTGCAGCAAGTCCATTAACAAAGCAATCTTATTATCTATGTGCTCCTGGAGTTTATATATTCGCTGATCAATGTAGTCCATAAGTTTCTTTTCCATCAGTTCCATATTTTTAGAAAGAATCTTTTCCAAGTAGGAACAAATGGATTGTTCTTCCATTCTAAAAATAAATTAAAAAAATAATAATAGAACAATTTTCCCTAATATTATAACAAAAACAACCAAACTATAGTACAATAAGCAGCCAACACACATTGCTAAAATTTGTCTCCACAACTATAGTCTGTCACCTTACAACATATTTCCAGGTTCTAAAATACATATGCAACAGGCAACCACAATCCTGAATGCCTAAAGGATTCTTACTTCTTAAATTCTTTAAACATTTAAGCATAAATTGAAATGAGAATATAAAAATGAAGATGATAGAATTTCTACCCTCAAAGAACAAGTCTTTAGATAGAAAGGGTCTTTTTGGTTTTGAGCCTCAAATCAAAAGAGATCTTGCTGACTTTTTTTAAGGTCTCCATGTTTGTCTTCCAAGTGCTTCCCCAAGCAACCCTACAATTTAAACAGTTTTCTCTTTTTTCATCCAAACAACCTTACTAAAGCAGTGGAGGGACAAGGACAGTGAATTTCAGAGTGTGGTCCACAAAACCCTAGGGTCTCCATGACTTTTTCCAGGGGTTCCATGAGGTCAGAAGTATTTTTATAATAATAATAAAATACGATTTGAACATTAATCGTACAATGAATGTACAATGAATTATCCAGAGGCTATACCATGTATAATGTCATTACTCTGATAACTAATAGCATGTATGGTTGTATATTCTGTTTCCTAGAATTCCTTAAGGTAGTAGGTTTAGGGTACAGATAAATGTTTTTCTCAGAGGTAACTCAATTTGTTCTCAGTATTTCTACTGTGGTCTTACTAGCTATCTATGTTTATACATGCTATAATGCAACATATATGAGAATACAACCCAAAGCTAATAAAGTTTTACATAAATTTAAAACAATACCGAACTTCCCTGGTGGCGCAGTGTTTAAGAATCCGCCTGCCAATGTAGGGGACACGGGTTCGATCCCTGGTCTGGGAAGAGCCCACATGCCATGGAGCAACTAAGCCTGTGCGCCACAACTACTGAAGCCTGCGTGCTCTAGGGCCCGCATGCCGCAACTACTGAAGCCCGCGCACCTAGAGCCCGTGCTCTGCAACAAGAGCTCACCGCAGTGAGAAGCCCGCGCACCGCAACGAAGAGGAGCCCCCACTCGCTGCAACTAGAGGTAGTCGGCGCACAGCAACAGAGACCCAATGCAGCCAAATAAATAAATAAATAAATAAATAAAACTATACCATTCTCACTAAACTTTTTAAAAAGAAAATATGGTATTTTTTCATAAAAATGTTTATGTTACTATGTAATGAGTTTATTGTTATTTCTAAACTAATAAATATTTTTATATAGCCTACATAAATAAAAGTTCTTTGGAGTGCTCAATTATTTTTAAGAGGGTAAAGACCAAAAAGTTTGAGAACCACTACTCTAGAATATACGAGGAGCTTTTTATTTTTCTCTTTATTTTCAAATAATTATAGATTCACAGGGGTTGTAAAGATACTATAATTCCCCAATGGTCCCAATCGTTACATCTTACCTAACTATGGTATAATATCACAACCAGGAATTTGATGTTAGTACAGTGTGTGTGTATGCCATTTTATCACATGTACACACATTCATGTAAACATCATGTTCTTGACAGAATCAAGTTCTGTCTCGATTGCAAAAACCACAATCAAGAGACAGAACTATTCCTTAACTACAAAGATCTCCCTCCTGCTACCCTTTTATTGTCACATCCACTCCCCTAATCTCCTCTATCCTTAACACCTGGTAATCACTAATACAGTCTTCATCTCTATTATTGAGAATGTTACACAAACAGAATCATATAGTATGTGACCTCTTGAGATTCTCTTTTGTCAATCAGCATAATGCCTTTGACAGACAACCAAGTTGTTGCATGTATCAACAGGTCATTCCTTTTTATTGCTGATAGCATCCCATGATATGGATACACCAGGGTTAATTTAACCACTCATCTATTTTAAGACATACTGGTAGTTTTTGGCTTTTACAAATAAAGCTTCTATGAACAATTGTGTACTGGTTTTTATGTGGAAAGAAGTTTTCATTTCTCTGGGATAAATGCTCAGGAGTATGACTGCTGAGTCACATGGTAACTATATGTTTAGCTATTAGAAACTGCCAAACTTATTTAGAGTGGCTGTACCACTTTAAATCGCCACAAGCAATGTATGAGAGATCCAGTTTCTCCACATCCTCATTGGTACTTGGTTTTGTTATCATTTTTAACCTTTTTATTTTAGCCATTCTGTGTAGTGGCTTCTTGTGGTTTTAATGTGTGTTTCCTTAATAGCCATGAGGTCAACAGCACTTATATTCATGTGCTTATTTGCTTTTTGTACATTCTCTCTGGTATAATATCTCTTTATGTTTTTTGCCTATGTTCTAATTGGATTTTTTTAATGTTGAGTTTTGAGAGTTCTTTCTATATTTTAGATATAAGTCATTTGTTGGATGTGTATTTGCAAATATTTTCCCTCACTTTGTAATTTGTATTTTATTCCTCTTAACAGAGAAGGGCAAAAGTTTTACATTTTCATGGCATCTAATAAATCAAATTTTTGATTACCCTGCTTTTGGTGTCATATCTAAGAAGTCTTGTCTTGTCTTAGGTCCCCAATGATTGTTTCCTATGTATTATTAGAAAAATTTTATAGCTTTATGTTTTACATTTAAGTCTATGATCCATTTTGAGCTAATTTTTGTATAAGGTATGAGGTTTGGGTCATGGTTCACTTTTTGCCCTTCGGATATCCAATTGCTCCATCACCATGTGTTAAAAAGACTATTTTTCCTTTATTGAATTGCTGTTGCACCTTTGTCAAAAATCAGTTGAGCATAATTTTGTGGGTCTATTTCTGAGCCCTCTATTATGTTCCATTGACCTATGTGTCTGTCCCTCTGCCATCACTACATCATCTTGAATACTCTAACTACATAAGACTCGACACTGGGAAGAGTGATTCCTCCCACTTCATTCTTCTTTTTCAAAGTTGTTTTAGCTATTCTACCTCTTTTGTTTTTCATATAATTTTTAAAATGATCCTGCTTATGTCTGCCAAATATTGTGGTGGGATTTCAATACGCATAATATTAAGCCTGCATATCAATGGGGAGAAATGACAACTTTACTATGTTAGAAATTGAATTGGTAATTTAACAGTTTCCAGGAAAGAAATAACCAGGCCCAGCTGCTTTCCTTAGAGACTTCTACCAAACATCTTAAGAAGAGATAACACCAATTTTACACAATCTCTTCTAAGATGTAGAACTCATCTTATGAGGCCCATATTACCCTCATGAAAACCAGACAAAGACAGTACAAGAAAAATACAGACCAGTATCTCTAATGAATTAGATGCAAGAATACTCAACAAAATATTAACAAATCAGATCCAGCATTGTATAAAAAAGAATTACAGCCCACAACCAAGTGGGATTTATTCTAGGTATACAAGGCAGGTTGTTTTTGAAATTAATGTAATTCACCATATGAACAGACTACAGAAGAAAATTCATGATCATATGAATGGTCATAGGAAAAATATTTGACAAAACCCTATACCCATCTATGATGAAAGAAACTCTCAGATAAGTAGGAACTAAGGAACACTAAGCCTCATGGTCCCTGAGCAGTCTGACTTCTTTCCACCTTCTATAGTCTTTGTATGTTTGCTGTATTATGTCCAGGGATTTTTATTGGTAAAAAGGGGGATCTGAGAGAAATGGGGACATTACATCTCAGCTGGACCCAGGAGCAGTTTTTAAATCTGTTTAGGCTTTTTTTTCTCCTTTGGGTTTTATTGTTTGTTTGTTTTGTTTTGCTATATCACAAGTTAACATTGATTAGACTATCAACAACTAAAGACTGGAACGTCCCTGGTGGTCCAGTGGTTAAGACTCCGCGCTTCCAGTGCAGGGGCACGGGTTCAATCCCTGGTTGGGAAACTAAGAACTAAGATCCTGCATGCCACGCAGCACGGCCAAAACAAAAAACAAAAAAAACAATTAAAGACTATTGTTATCTTTCCTTATCCTTCCCAAATAAGAACCACTTGTTCAATAATGTCAACTCCTCAAATTGAATGCTATTGGAGACATTAAGAAAGCTTCAACCAATACAACTCCCTCATTTTGCATGGGAAAAAAGGCTAAGCCAAAAGATTTAAACAGTAAGGCAACAGTTAAGGTAGAACTATGATTAGAGTCCTGAATTCCAATCTAGTGCAAAATTTGGACACATTACATCTATATAAAGGATGGGAAACATACTAAACACTTAGCCACCCCTCAATCAAAGCAGGACTGGAAAAAATTGGAATTATGAGATCAGGGGATAAGGGCCTGTACACTAGAAATAATTTAGAGCTGAAAAATGTTTGGATGACTCCGAAATTAGCCTAGGTCACATGTGCTCTACAAAGGAAATCTGTTACAATGGCTCACTTCATACAATCAGGCAAAAAATGTACATATCATGGTCACCACAGCTCCTCTCCATTCACGCAGACAACTCTCTACTCTGACCCTATCTGCTGCCTGTACCCCTTCCATCAGATGCCTGAGAAGTGCTCGGCACCTCCAGTTTTACACACTTCTTTCAAAGCAATCCATCCTACTCTGCTGAGTATTTCTTTCCTACAGTGTGTTAATGGTCAAATGTAAAAGCTGCTAAAATCCTCTCTGGAAACATTTTCAGGCAGTAGTTCTTGAAACAAACCTGTTTTCCTCCACCTGCCTCCCCCCTCCTGTCCCCAATCTAAACCACACTTGTCTTAAATACTTACGTAACACCAACAGTGCCTTCGCCGGGCTTGGTGATGCTTTCCTGCCACTTGGTGTTGGGTCCCACACGGAGATGGTTCACTTGACTACACAGATTCTGCAGAAAAGGCAGCAACTCAGAGTTAGGTATATGTGAGTTGTCACTTGCTTTCTTTGGTAAGAAAGAAGATACTGCATTCTTAAGATCATTCTCAGGAAGAGAATGGTTTTGTGGCACAATTTTACACTCTTGGAGGCTTGTCACATTTCCTCCACCAGCTGGCTGTGTACTTTTATCAATGTAAGCTTTTAAGTCTTCAGTCATGTTTCCAGATGTCAATCCAGTTCTGGAAGGGAAAGGTGTGGAGGATGACTTGTCGAAGGCTCCTGAAGCAGATGATGATTGCAGTCTGGTCATGTGCTTGTATCCAGTGCTCCCCAAAACTGACTGAAGCTGCTCTCCAATGGGAATACAATTCTAAGCAAGGTAAATAAGAAAATGTTATTATTAACATGAATGATAATGACAGGTAACCTCTGGAGTAACTCAGAGTCAGGCAACGTGCCTTCTTTCATCTGATCCTCAAAGCTTTCACATGGAGTAGGCTATAGCTACTATCCCAATATTAAGTTAGGAGACCAAGACTAAAGTTAACTTGGCCAAGGTAACACAACTGGTCAGTGGCAGAAGCAGGACAGGAACCCAGGCCACCGAACTCCAGAGTCAGGACTTCTCATCATTTCACTAGTTTTGCTAAGGAAAATATTCAAATAAATACAAGCATCCTTAGTAAAACTGCATGGGCATATTTTAATGTTTCCACTACAAAGGCCTCCTTAATATATGGTAATAAAATGTAGTATTCTCAGCTGAGTCACAGTAATTGATAACTTTCATAGAATTAAAAATCATCTGCCTTGGACAGGAATAAAGACGCAGACGTAGAGAATGCACTTGAGGACACGGGGAGGGGGAAGGATAAGCTGGGACGAAGTGAGAGTGGCATGGACATATATATACTACCAAATGTAAAACAGATGGCACAGGGAGATCAGCTCGGTGCTTTGTGACCACCTAGAGGGGTCGGATAGGGAGGGTGGGAGGGAGACGAAAGAGGGAGGAGATATGGGTATATATGTATATGTATAGCTGATTCACACTGTTATAAAGCAGAAACTAACACACCATTGTAAAGCAATTATACTCCAATAAAGATGTTAAAAGAAAAAAATATACACAGGAAAAAAAAATCATCTGCCCACCGTCACATATGGTAATTCAACCTAAGAATATGCAATTTATTTTCATTGGAAGATAGACCAGATAGTTACATACTTAAAGTATGATGTTATATGAGTACTTCTGTGACATTTTCAATGACTAAAATGAGCTACCTTTTGGCTAAGTCTGCCTTAATAATCTGTAGGGTAATGATTATGTTTTGTGGCCTCAACTCAACCGGCTATACTATATTATTTCCTGAGAAAAAACTCTGGCTCACCTTTGAGAGCAGGTTACACTGTCTCCTATCCAGGGCCATGTTCTTGCTATGCTCTTCAATTTTTCCACAAGAGAAAAGCAAAACTACCTCTAGCCTATCTAACTGTTAAGTTATACACCTCCATCCTAAATTCTAAACACAGAACTCTACTAGGGATTCTTATAGGGAATATCATCTCATACTTACTGTTGCTCAGTATCTAGTTAGAGAGACTGAGAAAAATATTATACAAGATTAGCTGAAAACACTCAGTCCATATATTTTCTGAATATTCTAATAAATGATTCTTGGATAAAGCCAGCCCCAAACTCATTCATTCAACAAATATTTACCAGGAATCTACTCTGTGTTAGGTACTGTTTCAGGGACTGGAAATAAGACAGTGAACAAGACAAATACAAATTTGCAAACATACCCTCAGATTTCTGAAAAAAATAAGTATCTCTGAACATCTTGTAGGATTTCTGAAAGGTCTGTCTTTAACTTTTTAAATTACCATAAAATCCAAAAAGTATCACCTTGAAAAAGCAAGAAAAAAAGATGTTTTTATCTTTTCAGATGAAAAAGGTAAACAGTGAAAATCTTGAATAACTGAATATATTTTTGTTGAGAAAATGGGGCACAGCTTTCCCTCAGATAACGTTAAATGACAACTATATGCCAGGCACTTTGATTCAGAATTCCTACTCAATTATTCTAAATTGCTAAAGCAAAAACAAATCGAAGTCAGCACATGTGAACTTCAAATACAAGGAAATAAGAAATCACTTTAAGAAACTTTCCAGAAAACAAGGAACCACAAGGCAAAGGTGCAGCAGGGAGTCTAGAAAGCTGTTCCCCAGGTCCTTTCTTTCCTCATCAGGACAGGCCCTGCCCCAATTAACATATGAAGGTTCCAAACAGTGTGTGGTTACACCCCTTCCATAGAAGGAGAGGTTCTGATCATGAAACATCCCTACTTTATACTCAACAGATAGTTACAGAGCTTATATGACACTTTCCAGGAAGACATTCCATGGATTCCTTGTTTGTGGACAAAAGCAATCCTAGAGAACCAGGTATATCCTGTGAGAATCATTCCATAAATATAGCCTCCCCACGAAAAAGAAGACTTTTATTAGCATGTTTCAAAGACGATTTAACAGGATCACCTTCTTTCTTCCCCGGGGGTTTCCCAAATGTCCCCATAGATAATGATTTAGCACGTGTGTTGGGGGGTTACAACACACATGCTGTTGGTTGGAGGACTTGTGTTTCTATACGATAGAAAATGCGACAAGGACACACATCAAGCTTGGGAATAGGATGAGAGCTGGGAGAGCACGCTTACAATATACCTTATGCACTTGTGAATGGACGGAAATTACACAGCAAAGAAAATGTATTGTTTGGGGAATTAAACAAAAAACCCTAAAAACATGGGCAAAAAACCCCATAAACTACTGTTCATGTCATTTCTTTTCCAGAGTCAAGGTTTTAAAACATAAAAATCAGTCCGTGAACTGATTTTACTTAATTCATTAACCCTCTCTAATGTTTCCAAAATTTTCCACACACAAAAAATTTCTTCTGTTTTTAAATGTTTAATCTCTATGGCCACTGGATCCTTCCCCTCAAACATCTGTTCTTAAAATATGCTATGCATAAGACTCATCTGGCATTGCCTGTATAAAACAGGTGAGTCCTGGATCACATCCTCAGTGTTTCAGGTCACTGGTGAGAGCCAGCATTCTGCACTTCATAAACATTCCAAGGGATTCTGATACCGGCAGGTTCCTTATCTCTATCATTCTTGAAACAACCCACTTTACCCTGGCTACCTCCACATTCTAACTACCCATTTACTATCTAATCCCTCAAAATCTGGTTTCCATCTCATCACTATTCAAACTGACCCCTTGAAGATCTCCAAGGAGTACGTAGTTGATAATCCAAAGGGCATATATATTATATAAAATTTACTTGGAGCCATAAACTAGACAGACAGGTCCTCTTTGCACAAAGCTTATATTTTAATGAGATACACAGAACAACACATAAACAAAAACAGGCAAGAAAGTGCTGATGAAAATATGATACAGATTTGGAGGAAAAGGCTAATATTTTAATCAGGGTGGCTAGGGAAGGTGTCATTCAAGATGGAACATTTAAGATGAGGTTGAAATAATAAGAAAAAGGCAGACTTGCTAAGATCAGGAAGAGAGGATTCTGGCCAAAGAGAACAGTTAAGAGGGCAGAGGTCCTGAGGTGGGAGCACGTCTGGATATTTATGGAATACCCACATCAGAATGTCTAGAGCAAGGCATCTAAGGAGATGCAGCAGGAAATGAGGTTGAGGAGGTAACGAGGGCCCAGATCTTAGACGAGAGCGTAAGGAATCTGGATTAGTTCTGAGTGTCAAGGGAAGCAGTCAGGGGGCTTTACACAGGGGAAGTCGAGTCTGCTTTACCCTTTGAGATCATTCTGGCTGCACTGTGGAGAGGGAGCACTGGAGCAGGAGGGCCAGTTAGGAACCTCCTGAGGTATGGAGGTGAGATAATAGTGCCAGCGGAAGAAGAGTATGGACCCTGTTCATTTTAAAGCTTTCCTTTCCATGCTTTCCAAGATCATCATCAACTCTCCTGTTCTCCTATGTCTGCCTGTTGATCCAACGATACTCGTCCTAAATTAATATTGGCAAATCTCAAAAAAGTTATATAAGTTTTTAAATTCATATTATTGGTTTTAAACTTTCATCCTGTGATCTTACTAGTATTACCATTTAGATTGTAAACACGAAGAAATTTATTCTCAAAAAGAGGAAGCAATGCCAAATAACACAGAACTAATAGCTTTGAATTCAGGT
Organism: Eubalaena glacialis; assembly: GCF_028564815.1. Lineage (NCBI taxonomy): Eukaryota > Metazoa > Chordata > Mammalia > Artiodactyla > Balaenidae > Eubalaena > Eubalaena glacialis. Next base: position 9,134,979 of record NC_083716.1, read on the forward strand.
CTCGTGACATCAGATCTCTTGTGACTCTTAAGCACTGCTGTGTCCTGCTCTTGTGGTTCCTTTTTCCTCTCCCCGTATTCTTAGCAAACGCACCTACTCTCCCAGGGTCTTCCTTCCTGGCTCCGGTCTCTCCCTTCACCCCCTTCCCCATCATCTACTAGGCATGCTCCTCCCAAACCTCCCTCCACTCCACTAGCCCCACCTGTGTTTCCAAAGCCTCACAACATCATCCCAGGGCATGTGTTATTCACATCTAAAACTCAACACTCCCAAATTAAACTCCTTTCCCCCAAGTCGCTTCCCTCCTTGGGTTCCATGTATATTATGGTATCACCATTTTCAAAACTTTAGTTTCACGTTTGATTCTGTTTTTCTCCCACAGAACCCATATTCAGTTAGTTGTCAAGTGCCAATGGCCCCACTGTTGTAGCCTCTCACAATCCAGCATCAGGTTACTCCTTCCAAGTTTAGACTCTCATTAACTCTCCTCTGGATGAGGGAAATAACAGAGCTGCTTTCCTTCTTGTAGCCTCACTTTCTGCTGACACATCTTTCCTACTGACTCATCTTACACATAATAGCCGATTAAATTTATTAAAACAGAGCTAAAAAACACCCACAAACTTTATAACATCATTCAAAATCCTCTGAGATCCAGCCCCAGTCTACCTGAAACTTCCTGTCACTTCTTCACTCCAGAGAAATGAACTTCTGTTCATTTCCTAGCTACATCCTATTCCTCTAGCACTTAAGATTTAATCCATACTTGTCTCTATCTCTTAAGTTGCATCCCTCCAAATTTACTTGCCTAATCCCACCCTTCCTCTTTAAAGGCGTAGATAAAATGCTACTTCCTTTAATAAGCCTTTCCTAGCACTCCTCATCATTCCCCACTTAGATGCCCTGACTCCCCTAACAAGACTACAGAGATCCTTGACAACAGGCTATCGACTAATTCATCTTTGAATCTTCTGAAGTAACCAAAACTGTGGTACTCACTAAGAAGGGGCTAAGTAAATACTTGCTGAATGAATAAATGAGTGAATTCATGGAAAATTGTGAAGTCTGTAATAGAAATATTTTTTTGCAAGAGAGTATGTCTACAGAATGTTATTTTTAGAAAATTAGTAAAGTGAATAGTTAAATCAATAACAAAAGTTAAAATAAAAAGATTTATGTTTCTATATGTCCTTATAAGAAGACATCATTTAAAGAATTTTAACAGTATCTGGAAAGAAATCCATTTCTACTCACCTGTTGCTGGAAAATAACCATATTCATCAATTGCTGAGCTCCAGATGACAACTTTGACCCCATGGACTCCATGATGGTTTGGACCCTCTCCAGGTCTATCCTTGATCCTAGAGCAGGACAGCCTGCTGAAGAATTTGCCGAAACTGGCCTCACATGTACCACAACTTTACTGATGAACACACACTGCTTTTCACCAAAGGAGAGCAGCTATTATAATACAAAAGTTCAGCAAAATTAATGATAATAAAAATAATCATCATTTAAGGTCATTTCTTGTTAATACTGAAGAGTGAAGCATTCAAGAATCTAAAAATTAACTTCAAGTACATTTTAAAGGTTTCTCTATAACAGTCATAGTCAAAAAAAGACTCAAAAAAACAATGTAAATGCAAAAAGTCCTTTTTAAATAAAAGATTATGTATAAATAATGTTTTACTTACTTAGTTTAGGGAATTAAAGATAAACTATACCAATCTGAGATCTTAACATACTGAAACTTGCTACAGTATTATTTAATACAAAATAAGACTGTCCAGTGTCCCATGCAAAGTGTTTGTGAAATACTAAATATAAATAAGTCCGGATTTTAGAATTTAGAACTGTAGGGAATATCAATACAACCTAAGAGAGCTCAACAGTTTACACATAAAAATACGAGTTCAGGGTGGTTTTTTCAACTTGCAAAAGACACCCAATTAGCAAAGTTGAGCTCTGAGCCTGTTTCTTCTGGCTTCTATCCCAGTAGCTTTTCCAATGTTTTATGCTTCTTCATGTTGTCCATGCTTCTAGAGCAAAAGACATTTCATGTGTGGTGTAGGACAACAAAGTAGCAAAGTGGAAAGAAAATAGCATTTAGAATCAGACAGACCTGAGTTCAGTGATGGTTCTGCCTGGGTGACCATGGGCAAATGCCAAACTTGAGTCAGGAGTAAAATGAGTTCACACGGTTATTATGAGGATTATGTGTTAAAATTTCCAGTACATATCATTGAGTAAGTGCTCAGTAACTATTACTTTTAACTTACATATACTATTGGCCCAGAAGAAGCTTTCATACAAACCCAAGGATTTCACTAAATGAAACACTCTTTCACTCCCTGGTACTTCCACAGCACAGTTTTAAATACCATTCACCTTCAGACACAACAAACCCATACATCACACAAAGACACAGGCGAATACAGACACATGATCTAAAAACTCAGTGTGGCACCAAAGATGTGAGTGTCATCAACAAGGAAGTAAATACCTCATGAAATGTAAACACCTACATTCCAACCTCCATATTATCCCTGTTCTGCTTTTTAACCCCCAAGCCTTTCTCACTAGCAAATGTAGTACCTATTTTGCACACTGAGTCAACCTATTATCTGTCTTGCCCACTATAATATTTGCGACGTGAGGCCTTCATTCCAATTTATTTCATAACTGGCAATTCCTAAATGCCAAGTACAGTATCTGGCATCAATAGGCACTCCAACATTTGTTGGATGAATGAATCACCTTATTTAAATGACTTTAGAAGCTATTAGTATATACACCTAAAACAACATCTTGGGATAATCAGTTCTGTGCTCTTCTGTAAGTAATAATCAGCATAGAATTTTAGAGATAAAAATAATTAATCCAAGATCTATTTTCCTTAGTCCCCTAATATTACCCATGAAGTAGGTCCAAACAGGTGAAGAAACTTGCCCAAGGTTATTCTGCTAGTCAGCAAGAGAGCTCACTTAACACTCAGGGCTTATGTAAAAAAGAGTGGAAATATGTATATGTATAACTGATTCACTTTGCTGTATACCTGAAACTAACAAAACATTGTAAATCAACTCTACTCCAATAAAAATTAAAAAAAAAAATAGGGCTTTTGATTTCCAGCTCAGTACCATTTCCTTAGATCTGATGACCTTAGTAAAGTTCACCTTAATAATATTTTTCAGGCTGAAGACACCAATCCAAACTCCCTTAACTTTGTGGTGCCCATGTCTGAATCCTCCCTGATTGTGTCTTATCCTTCTAGATTTGGGGACCAAAACTGCTTGTGGTTTTCTTGGCACCTAAGTTTTATATAAAGATAAAAAATGTTTTTAACTCAGTTTTTTAAGGCTCAAAAGTACAATACTGCTGTACTAACAACAGTACATGACATGACTAGGAAATGGAGCAGGACCCCATGGTCCTTGCCCCCCATGTCCTCAGCCTGCCTTTGGTCTGTGGAAAAACTTTAGCCAAAGAATAAGTTTAATCAGAGAAGTGCGAAAATGGAGAAGCAAAGAAAAGCAGTCAACAGGACAAAACAATAATTGTTTAGTCAGTAAGCAAAGTCAAGGACCTTTAGTTCCTCCTCAAGGGCTATAGATCATATTCTGAGCCACATCCTGCGAGCTGTCTTATAGATACTGAAACCCCCGCCAGGTGGAGGAAGTTAACTACATGATGACAAGACTGTACCCATGACATAAGCTGCCACAATTCCGGGAACTGGCCTCAAGGAAAAGTGAACAAACCGACCCTGGAACTGAAGAACAATCAAGATGATGCTGGTCAGCCCACCACATGACCAAGTTCAAGATGACTGTCAGAGCTGGCTGTGCTGTTTCTGCATGCAGCCCCCTCCCTCTGTCTATAGAAGCTCTTGTCCCCTGATGGTTAGTGGGGGGAGTCGGCCTTCAGACAGGAGTCCAGCACCCCCAACGCCCCACCCCTGCTGTTGCCGGCATCCAAAACAAAGCAAACTTTCCTGTCCACCAACCTGGCCTCTTTATTGGCTTCTGAGTGGCGAGCAGCTGGGCCCCACTTTCGGTTACAACCGTAGCTAATAAATGGTCACATTTTAACAGAAGAATGTTGATAATTTTTTAGAAAAGAATTTCTTTTTACATGTTTACTGAGTATTTCTGAACAAAAACCAGGGACCAAGTTGGACTAACTACATTACCAAACCTACAGAAAATAAGTTTATATAATAGGAGGACAACTGTAGTTTTTAAATTAGTTTAGGAATGACTAAATGATATTTAGGAATGACTTACCTTTACTTTACAAGCATGTGGGGAAGACTCCAATTTTAGATATTTTTTGTACAAAATAATCTTTTCATGTTCACTAAAAATAAAAAAGAATTAACTTATAAAAAATTTCACACACTATCACTTTTAATAGTTACATTTAAAAATAAAGGCTTCCAGGACAATATTTAAATCCTGAGATTCAGTTTTCCTGGTGAGGCATAAACAGCTGGGACTTCCTACTGAAGTGCACTGGCTACAAAGACAACATCTGCCACTTACTAGCTATATGAGAAAATGAAATTAGATATCAAATGTATACTCATGCAGCACAGAGCACACTGTAAAGCTCAATAACATACCCGTTATATCCAACATGCACGGTATATAAAACACTTCGTATTTTGATTCGTATTAAGGAGAGATTAGGTCAGAATCTTTGTAAGAAATCAGAAAAAAAAACAAGAAGTATAATAATGGGTTAAGTATGCTGGTATGGCACAGTGTTGGGCTCACACACTATGTGTAAAGAGTTTCCTACAGGAAAATGTTCAAAGTTCCAGACTGATAGACAACTTAATTTTTGGAAAATAGATCGTTGTGAGTTAAAGAAAACAGACAAGAAACACTTACCAGAACTTCATCTGATCATAGTCTTCCACTAACTAGCTATGATCTTTTACCAACTTCTCTCTCTTCCACTAGCTCTCAATTTCCACGTTTATAAAAACAACTAGGCTGATCTAGACTGTCTTTAAGATCCCTAAAGGTCTAAACTTCTATGTCTGCTGGTATGTTTTTATCTTCTCTCCCCTAGTGTCTGGCACCAATGTCAGAGAATCAATAAATATCGCAAAAGCTCAAGAAAATAAAACACTACTTCAGAAGAACACTTCCACACGCATACGTCACAAACCTGTTATCCAGAACATTACAAACATTCTTGCCCCTACTGGTTCCACAGTACTCCTCTCCTGAGTATACTTCCATATTTCTTGCTGAACTTAAAATGCCAATAGAAACGATTTCTTCACCTCCAGGAGGGTCACATCTCAGGTAAAGGAAGCAGGGGTTTTCATCTTGGCTGTTCACGTTCCTTTGCAAAATCACCAGATCCTGGCTGAAAAGAAAATGAAGAATATTATACAGTTCTCTGAACACTGTCACTAACCCACTTAATGGGCCACAGGGGTTGACATGCTATCCTATTCATTTACATTTGCATTTGGAGTCCAAGCGCCTTGCAAAGCACTGACGGAATGCTCAATACAGAATTCATAAGGAAATGATGCTTTAGACGTGAGGGCTCTCCACTCTCTTTTCCCTTGACTTCTGTAATACATTCTAAGCGACTTCCTATAATTGCCTGTCCAGTTAATGAAATATATGTACTGGGCAGCTAGTGTAAGTTAAAAAACAGTTCAGAAGTGGGGGTGGGGCGGGGTGCAGAATAGAATAAAGGACCAAAGTGTGCTATTTTCAAAACTAAGCTGATGAAGATTTTCGACATCTGGATTTTGTTTTTAATGCCTATTTTGGCCGACAGGAGGTTTTTGTTTCGGGATAGAAAGGCGGTTCTGATCCCGACAGGGGGCCTCAGGAGCCGACGTGACGGACACAAGGGGGAAGGGGGTGAAATGCCGAGTCTTCAGGTCACCTGCCCCCCGTCCCCTGCGCCCGACGCTCACGCCGGAGTCGCCTCCTCTTTCCCGCGGGCCCGCCCCCACCCTCCCGCCACCCGGGACCTGCCCCCTCGCCCTCGCCGCCCGCACAGACCCGTCACCGGCTCGGCTCCGGGCCCAGACCCTCTCCCCTCACGGCCCCCGCCTCCCCTCCCGGCTCCCCCAGGGGCGTGGCTGGCACCGAGCACAACCCCAGTCCCCGCCGGCCCGGCGCACCCGGTGGCAGGCGGCGCCAGCAGCTCCTCCCAGTCGGCGTCCCGGGCGCCGAGACCAGACCGGGTGAGATGGAGACTCTGGGCCAGGGCTCCGCACGCGGCATCCCAGGAAGAGGCCAGCGTCGGGCGGCGGGTCAGTGGCGGCTGTACGGTCTCGGTCTCCATCTGGCCACCTACACGCCAGGCCAGCTCCGGAACCTCTCTTACAGCTCTTTAATTTCCGCCAGACTGAGGGACTGTAAAGGAACAGAGCAACTTCCGTCTCATCCGGCTGCAAACCCCAGAGCCGCCGCTTCGCGCCGGTGTCGGGAGAGACCAGCTACTGTAAACACGCATGCGCGCGCCGGCCGGTTTGGGAGGAGGGTTCAAAATCTGCGTGGTGGGGGGAGAGAGCTGGAGTCCGGCGCATGCGCACTGACAGCCTGGTCCAGCTGCTGGGCTGTGCGCAGGCGCGGTGCGGTGCGCGCGGGAACCCAGTGGTGGTTTGCCGTTGGCCCCAGAGATGTCGTGTGGATGCCAGTGTCTGGGCTGACCCGCAGGATTGGTCCGGTGAGGAGAGTACGTCGTGAGGTAGGTGTGGTGTCGTGGCTCTCGAGACCTGAAGGACCTCGTCCCGACCCTCGCTGTCTGTGGCGCGGACGCCGAGCCTTTCCGCGGACGCCGAGCCTTTCCGCGGACTGAGGTGGGGTGCGGGGGGCTGGGGACGCGGCGGCCGGGCGGTGGGTCGAATTTTCAGCAAGTCCTCAGCCCGCTCCGCACACGCGTTCTCTCCTTCGAGGGTGTCAGGTGGGTGCCGGTCGTTCGGCTTTAGCTGAGGAGGAGGTTGGGACGGTGTCGCCCTTGGTGTGGGGCCGGGGCGGGTGGCGTGTGAGGAAGGTCTGTGGCCGTGGGGCTTCGCCCTGTCAGGTGGCGCGGGCCGCCCTCGTGTCCCCCGGGCCGGGTGGAAGGTGGAGAAAGGCCTGGGCCCGAAGGGGGTGGGGTGTGCCCTCCCGGCCCCGGGAAGAGCGAGCAGGACGGCGGCCTCGGGTCTGCGGTGGAGCAGAATGCGAGCTGGACCTGAAGGACCCTGAAGCTTTGGGTCCGGAGAAGTGGGAGCGGGTGGCTCTTTCCCGATGCCCTCGGCATAGGAAGGCCTATGATGCCTTTCTGCCCCTTTCGGCCGCACTTTGTGAAGAAGTGCAAAGTAGAGTAAAATACACTTGTAATGTCAGCATTCTGCAAATTTGGCCCGTCACTTGTGTAGTTCTGGTGGTGTTCTGTGTAGGAAATAGACATCGAACTCTGCTACGGCAATTCCCTGGCTGTCGAGTGGTTAGAACTCGGCGCTTTCACTGCGGTGGCCTGGGTTCCATCCCGGGCCGGGGCGCTAAGATCCCGGAAGCCGTGTGGCGTGGCCAAAAAAAGAAAAAAAGAAAGAAAGAAAAAAGAAATCTTGCCTCACGTTAGTTTTGTCTTAGTACTTCCTACTATGGGTTTCCTGGGCAAAGTAATTTTTATTTTCTTTTTCTTAAGTTTTCATCTGAGTTGTTATGTTGGGATATTTACCTAATGAGAATACAGTGCTCTTTTGCCTTCTTTTTACGTACTTGTGGAGTGGTGCTAGAAAAATTATTAATGTATTTTTCTATAAGTAATTATCCAGAGTGTTTGTTAGATGGACTTAGGAAGATTGAAAGAGAAACCTACCACAGATCTGATAGGTACAGAATTTATAAAGTTAAAAGTCCTTAACTGTAAATGTTCTGGTTTTAATGATTGCAAAGATTAGTCCCCCAGACTTAACGGTAAGCAGTATATTTGTCATGTATGTCCTGCCTCTTGTGGTCATAAGGTAACTTTGATCCATGTTAGACTGTTTGCATGGTCCAAAGGAAAACTGGCTCTTCTTCAGAAATACCAATCTGCCATTTATGAGCAAGATCAATATTAGCAACTGGATGTTGACTTCCTTAAATAAAGCCGAAAGACCATAGGTCAGAAAACTAAAGACTTGTGTGGTCCCCCCTCTTTTATTCCCATATATCCAATAAATCACTGTCTTGACTTCCCCCCTCCTTTTTTTTTTTTAAGGAAAACTTTCCTCTTTGTCTCCATCTCTGCCTTTTCTGTTTTCCAGCACTGACTTTCAGCTGAAAAGTTCCAGGATTTTCTTTATTGGTCTTTTGGCCTTTTTTTTTGGCCACACCACACGGCTTGCAGGACCTTAGTTCTCCGACCAGGGATCGAGCCCGGGCGCCGACGGTGAAAGCGGGGAGTCCTAATCACGGGACTGCCAGGGAATTCCCGAGCCTTCATTTTAATTACCTCCATTTCATTCTCTGCATTGCCCTCTGATCCTTCTGGTGTTTGCTGCGCCAGACTGAGTCACATCACTCATTAGCATGGCGTACAAAGCCTTTGGTACTCTTACTCCTGCCTGCCTCCCATTCTCCTCTACCTTTGCACATGCCTTTCCCTCTATCTGCAATGCTTTTCCTTTTGGATAGCAGGGAAAATTCTGTTCATATTCAAAAGCAAGTACAGACCTCCACTGTGCTACAGAATTAATCACTAATTCCTCTGAACTACACTTTTGAGGTACTATGAGTCTCTTGTGGTTTGGGACTTTATAAAATAATTCTCACATTTGTGTTTCCTACCATGTGTATACTTATGGAAATTAGGTAGTATATTACACCTGGTAGAGGGTTTTTGTATGGAATTGATAGGGATAACAATAGAAGCCCTTCCTTGTTGGCCCAACACCCCCGCGTCACTTTTCTGCCCATTGTTTCCACTGACTCCTTACTGGACTATGGGACGTTGGGGTTTGGGGGAAGGATATGGTCCTAGACTGAACCAGGAGGATCCATTCCTAGTTGTAGCCAGGTGTTTGGCCGCATGCTTGGTGTTGCCATGGCAAAGCTAGCACCTGTGATACAGGGGAATGTCATGCCCATGAAGAACTTGGGAGCTTGGAAGTAGACCTCTGTAACTTCTCTTGGTTCTTTACTGTTGGAGAATTCTTGGGCTGGCTGTATACAAGTTGAGGACTGGATGTCCTCGTGAGAGTAAATAAGCAGGAAGCGTGACTATGGCATGCAGACCCTTCTGATTCCTAAGGGCTGCTTATCCTCAGCTATGTCCACAGATACTCTGTTTATCTCTGCAAGTAGTCTCACTACTCTCTAGTCTCACTACCTTGTGTGTACTGTGTGTATACATTCCGTGTATATATTTCATGGGGGCCATCAACCCAAATTGGGAAAGATATTCCCATCTTTATTTTTGTTAACCTCATACTGAAATGTAACAGTTTAATGATTAGTAAAACTAGCCACAGTAGAATTAGTAGACTTAGAAACACCTATCGCCTTGTCACTAAAATAAATGACATTTTCACATCACATTAGTATTCTTAGAGCTGTCTCAAAATTTTATCAGAACCTCAAACTTATAGTTATTAGACTACCACTATAAATTTTTATTTTTATAAGTGAGCTTCATTAAGGTATAGTCAACATAAAGAGTCACAAATTTTAGTGTATAATTCTTTGCCTTTTGACAAATACATATAGTTATATAATAAATTCTACAATGCCATGATTTGTGTGTGGTAGTTATTAGATCCATCAGTATTCTGGGCATTGAATCTAATTGTAAAGAAGCACATATACTACTATATTATACATTTGGTTTTTAAAATATTTTGTGATGATTTCAATTTGCTTGATTTCATTTGCAATCCTATGTATTTTATGTTAAATACTTAAATGTGTTATTCTGAAAGGGTCCATAGGATTCACCAGACTAAGTTTCTCCATGACACAAAAAGATTAAGAGCTTCTATTACTGTCCATCTTCCCACCACTATCTTAGGGTATGGTAGAATATAGGCACCTTTTAAGCCTTTAAGGTCTAGTTGGTTAGTCACTGACGAGGTCGGAAAGTGGCAATATGGTGACAAGTTTGCAGTTTGTTCTCCTTGATTTATTTTAGCCTCATTGCATTTTATAAAACAGTTAGGGGAGGAAGGGATTGGATAGGAATTGAGAGAGGTCACATGGTATGATTTGCCTCAGTAGAAAACTTCCAGACAGAACCCCCTGATGAATGTAACAAATGGACTTAGAAAAAACTCCACAAATCTAATTTTTAAAAATATATCTTTAGAGCATTGAAGAAAAATATTGAAAGCAATGACTTTGACACAAAAGGCATATAACAGAGTTTGGAAGAAGATAATCCTGAAAAATCTGATATCTCCTAACCCTTTAGTTGTTAGATGCTTAAGTTATGTAGTCTTAGAGAATAATATTGTGGCAGTTCATCAAATACAGGTGAACTCCCTTGTGCCACCCCCTGCCACAATTCATTTGTGTGAAGGATGTACTGTCTATGCCAGGCTCCATTACCTCCTGACATGCTTCTGTGACCAAAGTGAAGGAGTCTAACCTGGAAATGCTGGGAACAGATATCTTTATAATATCTTTATGGTTTACATTTAATTTCTTTTTAGTAAAATTTTTTGGTATTTCAGTTAAAGTATATTCTTATTTCTTCATTTGCTTTAGAAGGTCATATTTACATTACCTCTGATGTATTTTTCAGTAAATATGCAATTATGGAAAAAATTTCTTTGACTCTTGTATCCTATTCTGGTGATGTTTCTTTTACTTTTTTATTTAAAAAGTTTTTATATTATCCACTTTGGGACTTGAGACAGCTGGTTTATTTATTTATTTATTTTTTCATATGTATATGAAGCTGGTTTTTTATTTTTTAAATTTTTATTGGAGTATATTTGCTTTACAATGTTGTGTTAGTTTCTGCTGTACAGCAAAGTGAATCAGTTATACGTATACCTATTGACATATCCCCTCTTTTTAGATTTCCTTCCCATTTAGGTCACCACAGAGCATTGAGTAGAGTTCCCTGTGCTATACAGTAGGTTCTCATTATTTATCTATTTTATACATAGTAGTGTATATATGAGGCAGCTGGTTTAAAACCACAACAAAAGAACAGGTTGAACAGAAATTAAAGGAGGAGGTATAGCAATTTGAGAAGGTATATCTGGTGCTGGATAGGGATTGGCAAACTTTGTCTGTAAAGGGCCAGATAATCTTTTAAGCTTTGTAGGCCACTTTCTATTGACACTACTCAATTCTGCTGTTGTAGCATGAAAGCAAAAATAGACCACTTCTAAACAAATGAGTATCACTGTGTTCCAAAATCTTTATGGACACTGACATTTGAATTTCATGTAATTTCCATGTCATGAAATATTATTTTGAATTTTAGCTCAACCATTCTTAGCTCATGGACCATACTAAACAGTGGGCTTGTACTTACAAATGGAATTTGTACTAAAAAGAATTTTTACTATTCTGTACTATTAACTTTGTACTATTACAATTTGTACTATTAAAGAGAAATTAAGAAAACAATCCCACTGTCATTGTGTCCTGGCATCCTTGCACCTTTCCACATAGACCATGCAAGCAAAGGCTCTTCTGAGTTTTGGCGGAATGCTTTGTACTCCTCCTAGATCAAGAGATGATGAGAGGGCTTCCCTGGTGGCGCAGTGGTTGAGAATCTGCCTGCCAATGCAGGGGACACGGGTTCGAGCCCTGGTCTGGGAAGATCCCACATGCCGCGGAGCAACTGGGCCCGTGAGCCACAATTACTGAGCCTGCGCTCCGCAACAAGAGAGGCCGCGATAGTGAGAGGCCTGCGCACCGCGATGAAGAGTAGCCCCCGCTTGCCACAACTAGAGAAAGCCCTTGCACAGAAACGAAGACCCAACACAGCCATAAATAAATAAATAAATAAATTTAAAAATGGTCCACATCAAAAAAAAAAAGAGATGATGAGAGGCTTGTAAGGAATCGTTATAGGACCTTCTGTCACTTCCTTCTCTCCTCTGGGAGGTTGTCCTGAGACAGTTTCTCATTGTCTCTGGATTCTGATGAGTTCTGAGGCTTTCTGCCTTGCCCCCTCCCCGCCCCTTTCCCCCCTCCAAAATAAAACTTCAGAATATAAAACCACTTAGCTACAGGCTAGAACTGACTCCTCAGCATCGAAATACTCCACAACTTGCATTGCAGGCATTCAGCCTCTCTTGCTTTGGTCTCATCCTTTTTGGAGTGTGGAACAGGGATTTGGCACATCTTTCACTCTCTCTGTAAATAATAAACTGTCTGAATCTAGAAGTGGATTGTTTTATCTTTACCAGCAGAATCAGTCGGGTCTCACCCTGTCTTATGGGTGTATGACAGTGCCCTGCTACTCACCTTCATCCAGGTCAGTCCTTTGACTCTTAAGAATTTGCATTTTGGGGGAAGAACAGAGAAGGTTTAATCAACTTATTTATGATCTTATCAAACAGAACTGCAAAGCAAGAATGTCTTATCAATTCCACGAGTAATTAATTACTCAGTACCTACCCTGTGCTGCGTATTGAGATACCCCAGTGAAGGGCTTTAGTTATAGTACTCTCTATAAACCTTCTGTGAACGAGTGGGGTAAAGGGAACACTCCCTCTTTGGGAATTGCTGATAATAAACCAGTCATACAGCTGCGGTATTCTCACATAGATCTGTATATGGCTGGAATTGATATGTATCCCTGGAGGCCAGCAGGAAACTTATTCATCAGATGGTGTGAGAGACCAGAATTGTAAGACTGCTGGCCCTCAGAGCTGCCAAGCCATTTGCCATGATGGAGGCGTTAAGAAGCCTTGTCCCTTTGCCCCTTTTCATTTTACCATGTTTGGCAAATGAATTTGACTGAGGCTGAGAGAAAAAAAAATTGAACCAGAGTTTCAAATGAAATCAGTTAAGTTCTCCTTTCAAAAGGCCACAGCCAGAAATTTTAAAATTAAATTATCCACTGCTGGACATAATATGGAGAAACATTTGCTGTTATACACTCTTAAATGGAAGATTATGTTAGTACCACATTTCTTCAGAGCAGTTCGACACTATATAAATATGTGGAACTTGACCTGGTAATTCTAGTTCTAAGAATTTATCTTTATGAAATAATCAGATATATGCATAAACTTATGTATCAAAGTGTTAATTATGGCATGCTCATTATTGTAAAATATTAAAGAGAACACACATTTGTAAACCCATACAACCCATACAAAGGATTACTCCAAAGTTAATTCTTTAATTGAGGCATATCTATAGGAAAGATACCCATGATTTTATATATATATATGTGAAGTTGTTAACAGCTATTTTCCATAAGTAGATTGGATTATGGAATTTTTTTCTTTTAATTTTCTTTGCTTTCTTATTTTTCTGTAACACACATGTATTGCTCTTATGATAAGAGTTGATTTTAAGTAAGTAAATAATTTAAAAGCCCTTATCTTCAAGGCATTACCCTTCAGCCAAAAATAAGAAAGAAAAATAAAATGGGGGGACTTCCCTGGTGGTCCAGTGGATAAGATTCCATGCTTCCAAGGCAGGGGGCACAGGTTTGATCCCTGGTCGGGGAACTAGGATCCCACATGCTGCGTGGTGCGGTCCGAAAAAAAAAAGAAAATGATTGTTTTTTTATATGTGATGATTACAAATCACAAGTTAGGTTTCATTACAGATTGTTTTTAAATGCAGTTAAAGAATCTTCTAGTAAATTCATCTTTTTTTCTTCTTCTTTTTTTTTTTTTTTCCTTTGGCTGTGCGGCATGTAGGATCTTAACCACTGGACCGCCAGGGAAGTCCCAAACTCATCTTTCTTTACATAGAGAAATCATAAATGCTTTTCTCCCCAAGGGCTCCAGGAAGGAGAAATCAGTTCTGGTGGCTTACTTTGTGAGGACATAAGTACACTTCAACATTAGCTGCGTGGTTGTTAGGCTGCGCCCTCCAGACCTGCAGACCTTGTAATTGCCCAGCTGAGAGACTGAAGAAAGAGCCCGGAGACAGAGACACAGAGACATCAATGGTTTATTGGATAGGGAGTCTTACAAGTCTTACAGTTCAGTAGATGTGAAAATGGATGACCAGAGAAGTCACTTAAGACACGGTTACATAGTAATGAAAAGTGGAAGAGGAATCAAATCTTAGCACTCTTGGCTCCAGAGTCCATGTTCTTAAACATAGATCAGTGGTTCTTTAAATAAGCTTGCATTCCAGTGAGCTAGAGGGCTTGATGAAACACAGATGGCTGGGTCCCACTTCAGAGTTTCTGACTCAGAAGTTCTGAGCTGAGGCCTGAGAATTTGCATGTCTAACAAGTTCCAGATACTGCTCCTGACGCTGCTGGCCTCAGGCACACTTTGAGAACCACTATATTATTATCTTAATTAAATGTTATTGAAGTGACCTCCATTTGACTCTCAAACTAGGAAGTAAAAGAGAAGAGGGACTTCCAAATATTCTGGAATGGTGATGTTATTAGGGGCAATACAAAATATTTTTGCTCTTTAAGTTGAGGAGAGAGATCAGAGCATGGAAAGAACAAGGGAAGAGGAAATTGACATTTAGCATTTACTGGGCACCTCTTGTGTGCCAAGCCTGTGCCAGGTGCTTCATGTTCAGAATATCATCATGCCATAGTATGAAGTAGGCTGTGATATCCCCATTTTACAGACTAGAAAACTGAAGTTGAGTGATGTGAAGTCACTTAGCTAAAGTTATAGAGTGACTAAGGTAGGATAAGAATTCAGGTTTGTCTACGCTTGTGGTTTTTCCTCAAAACCACCTTGGAAGTGTGTCTTCTGAGGGCATTTGGAGAGACCCTGTCGGAATGAGCAGAAAACTAAAATTCTGGGTTAATTGTCCAATACGTGGCATGGAACTATCTTTAAGAATTTGAAAGTGGTGATGTGGGAACTGGGGAGATGCTAAGTCTTGCTTTACCTATATTTGGATGAAAATGGCCTATTTAAATGATTTACCTCTCAGGTATTAACCTGGGCAAGGGAATTGCAAGAGTCTCAGGGTAGCCATGCAAGAAGAGTTACTTCACCTGACAACAGCTTTGGATTTCAAATGACAAAGGAGGTCAATTACCCATGAAAATATCTGTTTGGGGCTGAATTGTGCCCCCTCTCTCCCAATTCACTTGTTGAAGTCCTCACCCCCAGTATCTCAGAATATTATGTATTTGAACCTAGGGCCTTTAAAGAGGTAATTGAGTTAAAATGAGGGCATTAGGGTGGGCCATAATCCAATAAGACTGGTGTTCTTATAAGAGATTGGGACAAACACAGAGAAAGGAACACATGAAGATACAGGGAGAAGGCAGCTGATTTTTTTTTTTTTTTGCACTACTGTTATCCCCATCTTAAAACAGTGTTGACACATTGTAGGAGTTCAATAAACATTTATCCTTAAGCTAAATTAAAATGAATTAAACAAAAAATTGAATGGAAAAATCTACACGAGTTAATTTTTACCTCATGGAAAAATACGTTGCACCAAAAACTCCCTGGTCTTGGACTCCTCCATTGCTCAGTATAACCGTCATCTTGTTTATGGACAGGATGATGAGGCGTGAGCAAGGCCCTCAGCCATGCAGGTGTCTGAAGGTAAAGATGAGAATCCCAGGAGCAGAGCAGGAGCTGTGGAAGGGGCACAGAGCTGGAACTTGGGCCAAGTAAGGGGGCCTCACAGGATTACTCCCAGTGGACTGGGATCTGGGCTGCTTTCTGCCACCATAGATACAATTTGCAGGTATGAGGGTGTGCAACCACCTGACCCAGGTGTTAGTCACAGGATGGGCACTTGGCAGAATAACTGACCTGGGTAAAAGGCCTTGAGTGTGAATTACAAAGAATTTCCCACAGAGAGAAAACAAGCCCCTGTAATCACATCACAGAGTTCAGCTCACTGATTCTGAATACAGCTACTGCTTACCTTTTGTCATCTGGAACACATGGCCCCTGGTCCCCATCAGCCCCAGTACTCTTGACTAGTCATGCCATGTGAATTGCCAATGAGATAGCTCTTAGGATGAAAACATAATGATAATAACCAGCCCCTTTCCCTAAATGAAATGCAGCTGGATTTCTTTGCCCATCTTTCAGCTCAGAGTCAAAATCAAAGTCTCTGGATAATAGAGTTGGGGGGACTGGAAATAGGAAACAACATATCATTTCAAACGGTTTCAAAAGGCAGGGGGCTGGAAAGGTGTTGGACCTGGGAGGAGGGGGCTGGAGGGAAAGATCACAGAACCAGGCCCTAGCTCCAGTCCTGCCAGTGACTTGCTAAGTGATCCAAGGGAGTCATTTGTTCTCTGAGCTTCAGTTTCCTCATCTGCCAAACAGAGGTTTTAGCTGTTTCCTCCTAGTCATCTCTAGAAAGCTGTTACTAAAACACGTTAGAAATGGTCAGGCCAATAGTTTAATGTTGGTAACACAATATGAAATATCCTTATCAATAAATGAAATAATACTGGTCAGGGCTTACTGCTATGTCCGAATTTATTGCTCTGTCTGAATTTAGAGGCTCAGGTGGGGAAAGGTGTTACCAGATTGATAAAATTCATATTTGAGTCATCGTCCATGACATGTGGTAGCACCTAATGGGTTCTAGGCTCTCTTTTTGATACTTGGGGATCCAGAGTTCGTTCCTCATGAAACTTACTCCTTGAAAAAAACACACTTTAAACGTACAGAGTCATCAAGTAACTCAACAGTCAAGTAACTACAGGAATAGAAGGAAAGCAAGAGGTGAAGTGGTCAGCTCTGTAAGGAAAGTCAACATAGCCTACCTCCTTAATCATGACTTACCATATTCAAGACTGTGTCCCTCAGAATCGTTGCTGCTTCAATAGGAAGGAATAGAAAAGAAACTTGGAAAAATAAAACATTTTTGAGTGAGATAAAAAGCAGAAGGAAACCCACAGTTAATTTAACTCAAAGTACTGGGTTCAGTGAGTGTGAGCATAGTAGGTTCCTTTACTCAAGACAAATGTCTGTTCAGAGTTAAAGCAGGAGCTGGAAAACCTTAAGGCAAACAGAAGTCAAATTTTCAGAGAGGTACAAACAAAGGTCATGGATACAGAGGGAAAGGAACAATTAACATGGGGTGGGGGGCAGATGGGAATCAGTGAAAAGTTTACAGAGGAGATGGCATTTTAGTGAAGCTTTGCAGGATTAATATTTCAGCCGATAGAGGAGGAGAGAGACTGGAGAGCCATCTAGCCAAAACTCAGGCATGAAAATACATTGGGTGTGGGGAAATGCAGTGGGGAATGAGACTGGAAAGATAAGCTATGATGAGATGACAGGGCCCAGTCTAGGATGACACACGTGAGGTGCCTGGGGTGCACAATTTAAGGAGGCATTCACTCTCAGGGTCGGACAAGCAGGGTTGGCACAGTGGCTTTGGTCATTAAGTAGAGAGTTGATGTCAAAATCTTCCACATGAGAGACTTCTGCTTCTGGTAAGATGGAGTAGATGTACCTTTCCTTATGCTTCCCACTAACTGCAACTAAAAACCCTGAACATATAAAACAAACAAGACTCTGACAGATGGAGAGACGAAAACAGACTAGCTTAGTAACCTTGAGATCCAAGGAAACATGGTGGTGCGTCCCCTGGATTTTGTTTTCGCTTCATATTTCCAGACTTGGAGCTGAAGAAGCTGGCAACCTGGAAACACCAGTGGGTGCAGACAAAAAAAGCCCAACAAAAGCCTGCTGTTTCTAGCCAAAGGACCAGGAAACAGGCAGCCTAGAAAGAATGAAATAACTGCTGTGTTCCAGCCAAATGCCACAGAAAAAACTGTGGCCCCACTTCTCCTCCCCTTCCCGTCCCCCACAGCAGAGACTACATGCAGAAACTAGACTTCCATTTTCACCAGGCTCTAAAGAGGTGTCCCAACCCCCTCTCTCCAGGTTAGTGCCCGAGAAGCCTGAGTAGAGCTGAGACCTGCATCCCTTCCCAGCCCCTGTGGTGTCAGTGGAGACCTTGGGAAGTCTGGACTTCCACCCTCATCTGGTGGAGATGAGGCACTGTTCTACCTAACTGATGCAGTGATACCAGAAGAAGCCTAGTGGAAATTCAGGACTTTATCTCCCAGCAGCAACAAAGCCACCTCTAATGTGGTGTCATTGGAGACCAAAGCACGAGGGTTTTTTCTTCAGTCTTTACCATAAGAACCTAATCGAGTTCCTAGAGGTAACAATCATGAAAGTGTGCCCCCCACCACCAAAAACAAAACAAAACAAAACTGAGCCTCCAGGAGGTTTTTGGTTTTGTTTTGTTGTTTTGTTTTTTGTTTTGTTTGTTTTCTCTCTCAAGCTAGTCCTCATTCAGCCTCCAGCAATTCATCAATTACTATTTATTTGTTCCTACCCATTGCTGGCTCCAGCAGTGACTTCTTCTCCTGGTGTGCTGTATGCCATGATTCTCTGTATTCACCTGTCTCTTAACTTTTGGGGGTGGCTATTTTCCATGTGACTTCAATTCTCTCGTTAACTTAAGAAGACTTGTTGATTTTCAATTTGTTCCAATTTTTTTTTAAATTACATTAAACCAAACTGTTGAGTTTAGTTGTCTTTTTTTGTTGTTGTTAAACTTTGGGTTTATTTATTTATTTATTTATTTATGGCTGTGTTGGGTCTTCGTTTCTGTGCGAGGGCTTTCTCTAGTTGCGGCAAGTGGGGGCCAGTCTTCATCACGGTGCGCGGGCCTCTCATTATCGCGGCCTCTCTTGTTGCGGAGCACAGGCTCCAGACGCACAGGCTCAGTAATTGTGGCTCATGGGCCTAGTTGCTCTGTGGCATGTGGGATCTTCCCAGACCAGGGCTCGAACCCATGTCCCCTGCATTGGCAGGCAGATTCTCAACCACTGCACCACCAGGGAAGCCCTCAATTTTTTTTTCTTGTTTTGAGGATGACAGCTCCCGAGCTCTTTACATTTTGGAGTGGAAATTGGAAGGTCCGTGTTCATTTTTATTTATTTTTTCTTTCGGTTCCTTAGACTGAATAATCTCAATTGACCTGTCTTCACTTTCTTCTCCCTGCTCAAATCTGTTGGTAAGCCCCTCCAGTGAATTTTTTTTTCAGTTATTGTACTTTCCAACTCCAGAATTTCCATTTGGTTCTTTTAAAAAATAATTTCTCTCTCTATTGATATTCTCTATTGGAGACATTATTCTCATACTTTCCTTTAGTTCTTTAGAAGTGGTTTACTTTGGGGATTTCCCTGGTTGTCCAGTGGTTAAGACTCCGCGCTCCCAATGCAGGGGTCCCAGGTTCGATCCCTGGTCAGGGAATTAGATCCTGCATGCCTCAACTAAGAGCCCACATGCTACAACTAAAAGATCCTGCATGCGGCAATGAAGATCCTGTGTGCTGCAACTAAGACCCAGTGCAGCCAAATAAATAAATAAATAAATAAATGTTAAAATAAAAAGAAGTGGTTTACTTTGGACATGTTTAAAATAGCTGATTTAAAGTCTTTGTCTAGTAGAGCCAATGTCTGGGCTTCTTCAGGGAAAGTGTTTTTTTAAAATTTTTATTGGAGTAGTTGATTTACAATGTTGTGTTTCAGGTGTACAGCAAAATGAATCAGTTAGACATATACATATATCCACTCTTTTTTCTTTTCTTTTCTTTTTTTTTTTTTTAGATTCGTTTCCCATATAGGCCATTACAGAGTATTTAGTACAGTTCCCTGTGCTATACCACAGGTTCTTATTAGTTTTCTATTTTATATAAAGTAGTGTGTATGTATCAGTCCCAATCTCCCAATTTATTCCCCCCCCCCAGGGAAAGTTTTTGATTGCTTCCCTCCTCCCCCTTTTTATGGGCCATACTTTCTTGTTCCTTTGCATATATTACATTCTTTTGTTGAGAACTGCACATTTAAAATAATATAGATAATATAGAGTTCGCTGGTGGCCTAGTGGTTAGGATTCCGGGCTTTCACTGTCATAGCCTGGGTTCAGTCCCTGGTTGGGGAACTGAGATCCTGCAAGCCACACACCACGGCCAAAAAAAAGCAAGAAAAAATAATATAACATGGCAACTCTAGAAATCAGGTTCTCCCCATTCTCCAAGGTTTGTTGTTGTTGTTTGTTTAGTGACTTTTCTCAACTAATTCATTGTAAAGTCTGTATTCTTTATTGTGTGTGGACACTGAAGTCTCTATTGATTAGCTTAGTAGTCAGCTAATGATTGGCTACTAAGCATTTAAGATTACCTTAAATGCCTGGAACCAGTATACCTCCCAGTCTTTCATGAGGGGCTCTGTGTGCCTACTGGAGCATGCCTTCAACAGTATCAGCCAAGCAGTTGAAAACTCTGCCTTTGCCTTCACTTCCTGCTTGGGAAAAGCTTCAAGGTCAGCCAGGGTTGAATGCATAGGGCCATCTCATGTCTTTCTTGAGCATGCTCACAACCCTGCATGCACACAGCTCTATACATGTGCATGGACTTCTAGACTCCCACGGATATGTCAGAGCTGTTCAAAACCCCTATGGACATCTAATTTACCAGCTTTTCCTTTAAGCTTTTTGGCTAGTCTGTCAGTTGCCCCAAATAATCCAATGCCTCAGAGAGCCAGGAAGTTAAAACATTTTGTCAAAAGTTTTGCCAAAAGTTCTGTGAGGAGACTTTTTGCACTGAGTGGACTCCAAGTTAGGTCAAATGCAGATAGCTTTGCAAGCAAGTGACGTCTTCCAGAAAACCAGCAGATGAGTCAGATAATGACAGTTCTTTGGGAATGAGACTCTGAAAGGGCTCTACCTCTATTCTGCTCCCTCTGGTGGCTGCGTTGGAATCTAGGCTGTTGAAAATAAGGCTACCAATGGAGCTGGAGAGTGAATGATGGAACAGTGCCACAAAGCATGCTGTTCAATACTGAGATTCAGTTGTTCTTAAATAAATGTTTCCTGAGCTGCTGAAAGCTTATAGTTAGTATCCAGAGTCAGAAAAACCTGATTCTGACAATTTCTTTTTTGCCAGATTTTTCATTGCTTTTACAGAGGAGAGAATTTTCAGAGATCTTATGCCACCATTTTGGGTTATATCTCCCCTGCTGTTTGTAACCTCACCCAGGGTTTGGCCAGAGCAGCAAGGAATAACCCTTTGTAGTTAAAGTAATTCCCTCATTTAATGGAACCAGCTTTGCTGGTGTGAGTACCTTGAAATCACAGAAACCCGATTTAGAACAGATATCCTCTTCAAATTGCTTTTTGAAATCTTTTTGTCTTAACTATAAATTATGATAATATTCTGAAGTCAATGAACCTATATCCAAATCCTGTTAAAAACTACAAGTATATACTATTTCATTGTGTTGCTAAATCATGAAGTCTAACCAGCCTTCTATGACTGTACTTTTAGATATGAGTATTTTTAGATATTAGCCTCCCCACATCACTGTCTTTTTATTTTATTGAAATCCCAAATTCGCTTTTTTTCCCCCCCCCAAATTTGCTTTTGATTAACTGTCAAACCTTAAATGGTCCTCTGAGAGAAACAAAATCTGAAAAGGCGAGATTGAAATTAAATGATTTAAACTAGTATTTGGGCATTCACATTTCCATTGGTGCTAAAATATATCTGAACATGGAATGGAATTCAGAACTCCCTGAAAGAGAGCTGGTGTCCAAAGAGTTGATGTCACACAGCCTAAGGCCTGATAGGCATACAAGTTGGAGCTGGACAGTGGTTGTCCATTCTGGTCGCACTGGTGGAGACTGTGCTTCTAAAAGCGAGCTCTTCAAACTTATATCTCAATTACTCCTAACAAGGATAATTAGAATTTTCTTTCTCAGATTAAGGGTTTGAGAAATTCCTGATAAGATGTACTGTTCCCTAAAGTTTATTTTAATTGTAATTTTTTTAAACTGTCAGCATTCATCTTTGAATGCCAGCTTTGATGACTTAGATGCTCGTAAGTATGCTTTGGCAGTTGGATTGTTTATTCCTCTCTTCTGGCTCACTTTTCCCCAGTTTCAGGGAGTCAGATTAAACAAATTGCTTATTCCACACAAATGGGACTTCCTGGAAAGATTTAGGGTTTAGGAGGAAAAATGGCAGTTGTCAGAGGGAGAATTGAAAGCTTCCTTTTCCTGAAACACATATCGCTTACAAAATAGATTAGTATATTCTTAGTATTTTTGAACATAACATTTTTAAAAAGCCATTCCCTTAATAATTGCCATAGAAGATTTTTAAGCCTGATGTACAGGCAAGGGTTTAATTCTGACTCTGAAAGGAAACATATTTAAGGAGGCCCAGGTGTTTGGGAATAAAACCATTTGCTCAAGTGCAGGCTGGTTATTTACAGCTGCACTTTACTGCATGTGAAAGAGAGAAAAAGATTCTTCCCACTTTCTTTCCTTCCTTCTCTCTGGACTTTGCATTTCAGTCCCATCTCATTTAGAAATGAACCCTTTCCCCAGTCTCTGGGCCAGCTTAGGGTCTTGGGCCCCCCCTAGGAAGACTCATAAGGCCCCCTTCCCCTTATACACGCATAAGGATGTGTGGTTTGGGTTCATTCTCCTCCACTGAAGGAAGCATATTGAGGTTGCTAGGTGGCTGTGGGGAGGGAAGCCACATTCACTGCTTGCCTGCACTTCTCTGCCTAGGTAAAGCTTCCAAAGTTAACACGATAATTATGTTCTGCATTGGTGGCGGTATCCTTTTGGCTATGCTTGTGCTGATGGCTGCTGTCATCTGTCTTTACTACAAAGTAGCCAACGCATTGAAGTGAGTGATGTGGGTAAGAGTGGCTAACACTCCCTCAGATGGGATCCTGGGGTTCTGTGCTTGAGTAGGGTCATTCCTTGCCCCATGGCCGCACCCCGGGTGAGGTCAGGAACGGCGGGAGGGTTTGAGACGACAAAGGCAGTGCGTGTAGAATCTTGGTTTCTTTGCCTTCCTGTTTGGGGCTGTGAGTTCATAAGTAGAATGTTCTCAGCCAGGTGGCTCTGTGCTGCTTTGCTGTCACTTGGCCTCATTGAGTTTACCCTCAGCTGGCTAATTCCACAGCACTGCAGACTGAAGACTGTGTGAATGAGTCTCTCTGCCTGTGTTCACTCAGAGGATGGGCTGAGTTGATCTTCTCTTGCCTGCGTTGGGGAGCTCTCAGTGTGTCCTTGGCCTTGGGGACAGTGAGGTGGGCCTATAGGACTTTGGGGAAGCTGAGTTGTGTGAAGATCCTGGAGTTTACCTAACAGGGGAGTGTAGATCAGAAAAGTGAGCATTAGATTTGGGGGAAAGGGACCTTCAAATATGGGAGAGATTGGTTGTCAGAAGCAGTGGTGTTCCCATTCATTAACGTTCCAAGGAGGCAGCATAAGTTGTGGAACAGAGCCCTGCATCAAGCTTTCAATGATCTGCCTTTTATTTACAGCTCCTCCTCTGCTTGTATGTGTTTGATCAAGGCACTGTGTTTCTCCATGTCTCAGATTCCTTATCTAATAATGGGGAGAAAAAACAAACAAACAAACAAAAAAGAAGCAGTGGTTTTCCCATTCTAGGGAAGTTAGGCCTGTGTGCTGGAAGGTGAATCCCAGCACCCAGGGGACAACTGACTTTGGTACCTGTCATGCTCTGCACTTGGAGGACTTGCAGTGATCATCTGGGTGACCCGCACTTGCAAGTCACTCTCCCTTATTTGCTGTAACCTGATTTTACATTTCTGGCAATCTTAGGAGAGAAAGGGATTAGACAGGAACTTGGGACGGGGGCAGAGCACTTTAATCTTGGGCTGGTGTCATGTGTTTGATTGGCTCCAGTCCTAAGCTTCTGAGATACCTCTGACAAGTTGTAACAAATGGACTGAGAAGAAAAATTCTAATCCTATGCTCTGTGTATGTCTTTTCTCAAGAGTTCCAAAGGTACCTATTTGTTCGGCCTTAAAAAATAATCCAGCCATGGTCACCCAGGACAAGGTCGCTGCGGCCATCACCACTGGGTCTTATCCCAACCTCCAATGCTGTGATGAATGTAACTTGTATGCTGGCTTTGATGCCCTGCCACCATGCTTCTGTGATGCAAACGAGGGACTCTGACTTGGGTGGGCATAAATATCTTTGTGAGCAATATTTCTTTCTTAGTAGAATGTTTTATTATTCAAGTCAAGTTTTATACTGTTTACATTATATCATGTACTATATAACATATTTATATACTTTTGAATAAATGAAATATTGAAAATAATCCTCTCTGCCTCCAGTATTGTTGTTGTTAGTTATAAAAGTACTTAAATTTGTGTAGTACCCACTTTGGGACTTGGGGCAACTAGCTTATAAAGTTATACTGCAATATAAGGAGAGTTAGAGTAGAAGATACACCTATATATCCAACCCCAGAAAAAAAATATTGATCTTAGAGTGTTTCTAGTTTCAGACCCTGCTAAACTTCCCACGCTCGGCCCTCCTCCTTCTGAGGGCTTCATTCACTCTCATCCAGCTACTCTACCATGGGCAGTTGTTACACTGCCCTGGAGGGAAACTCCATTCATCCCAGAGGGAGAACAGCCAGATGGGCTGTCTCTGGGTTGAGGTTGCCTGATCTGTGCAATCATGGGGTTGAACTCTGTGGTGTCAAAAGGACATTTTAAAAACCTGAGATTCCTCCTCCTGCTATCCTCCAAATCTTCAGAAGCAGATTTTTTTCTTCTCTTTGGATCACTTTAACACTGATTATTGCTGACTCAGCTGTCAGTGTCTTTAACTGCAAACAGGAACCTCCCGCTGAATGGTGAAGCCCAGATCCTCCTGGTCTCAGCAGAGGTGCACCCCTTGTCACTCCTGCTCGTCTGCTCCCTTCTGTTTCTGCTCTTTCCTCTGAGCCTCTGGAACCCCCTTCTAACCATAGACTCTCCATTTGTAACCACAATTTGTTCTTTTTTTAAAAAAAACATTTGAAATGTTGATAGCACATATTTATTTTTATTTATTTTTTGGCTGCGTTGGGTCTTCGTTGCCGCGCGCGGGCTTTCTCTAGTTGCGGCGAGCGGGGGCTACTTTTTGTTGCGGTGCACAGGCTTCTCATTGCGGTGGCTTCTCTTGTTGCGGAGCACAGGCTCTAGGCGCACGGGCTTCAGTAGTTGTGGCACGAGGGCTCAGTAGTTGTGGCTTGCGGGCTCTAGAGTGCAGGCTCAATAGTTGTGGCGCGTGGACTTAGTTGCTCCGCGGCATGTGGGATCTTCCCGGACCAGGGCTCGAACCCGTGTCCCCTGCATTGGCAGGCGGATTCTTAACCACTGCGCCACCAGGGAAGTCCCCACAATTCGTTCTTTCATTAACAAAACCCTTGCTTAGTGAGCATCATGTGTTTTACTCAAGGTAAAGAATTGACTCGTAACAGGTGGTTGGTTACCTGCTAAAAGGGGTGGAAAAGGATAACAGGAAATAATGAAGGAAACGGCTACTATGTCTAGGCTAACAGGGAGAGAACAATGGTAGAACTAAGCATTTGGAAGAGGCCACCTCCTGGCTGAGTTTCAGTCCTCAGCAGAGGGCTTGGCTGATGAGGGAGTATTCAGCGCTTTAGTGCTTGTGAAATTTGCCAGAGGGATGTGGGAGCTGGAGCTGCTCTCACACAGTAGCCCTTGGAATGTCTGGGAAACTCGATGGAGGGTGAGTGTCCCCAATCTCAGTAAGAGTTTCAAGAGGCAAATTCAAGGCTGCACCTTCCGTGGAGCCTGCCCCAGACCTTCCAGCTGGATGTGACGCGTTCTTCTTGAGTTCCTGGAGCACTTCCTCCCTCTCCTGGCACCTACTGCTTTCTGCCCCTTCTTAGGAGTTCAAATGCAGTTCGATTTTCTCTTGTCGCCAGCAAGCCCCTGAGCACGTCCAATTTCCCTCTGAACCCCACGCAGTGGGCAGCTCAGTGCCCAGCATCTGGGAGGCCCTGCACAAGTGTGTTCCAAATGTGGGGAATATGCCATAAGTCCAGGCATCTCAGGGTCCTTGAGGGAGGCAAGATGGAGTAAGGGGTCTTTGAGACAAACCTCTCTGGTTGGCGGTATGGACAGAGTGTAACACAGGGTCTTTAGAACTGGACACACTTGGTTCCAATCCAACTCTGCCTTTCACAAGCTAGTGCCACTGGAGAAGTTTCTTAACCTCTCTGAGCCTCAGTTTCCTTGATGTAAAATGGTGGCTGGGGGCTGCCAAACAGGCAGCCACATTCCTGATGCCCAGAGGCCTTCTCTTTACTCCTCTGTATGAGTATACAGTATGCTGGGGATACACCATGGATACAACAGCATCTCTACCCTCAGCGAACAAGTCCTTAGGGGCCTGATTGAATTCCAGCTCCAAATCAAAACAGATTTCCCCCATTTTCTTCTTAATATTTCCATGTAGATCTTCCAAATACTTGCCCCAGTGGCCATGCGGGTGAATCTCCTCTGTATTCGTTCATATAACGAATAAGATCTTTTCTAACCCAATGTGAAAACACTTAAGAACTTACTTAGGATGGGCAAATCAAATTAAGTATTTAAAAAGAGCACTGAAAAATTATCTGGTCACTGGCCCATCAATCATCCCTCTGTCAGGAACTGACTAAACATCTGCTGGTGGCCATGCGAGGGGCATATTCAGAGGTGTGTCAGGTGCAATACTGTAATACTAAGAAAACTGTCAGATACTGTGACTCACTAGAGAGTGTAAAATCATATAACCAGGAATAAAAAAACTTTGTAGTGGAGCTATTGAGCTATACGATGCACTATCAGCATATAATAATATATAATATCAATGTTATTTTTTCTTTAGTCTTAGCAGACTCAAAGGGGTGCCTCAGACCTGATGGATGGAGCTGGAAGTCCAGGCTCCCCACCTGGCCTCCACCTGACTTGGGGGTGCAGGGGGGCCCTCCTTGCTGCCTGGAGGTGATGAAAGTCCCAGCTCTTCACTCTGCCTTTTCTGACATCACCCTGGGGAAGGGAAGGGAGGGGAGGACAGGGGATGAGATGGGTGTGGGGCACGGAGAGCAGGTGGAAGTCTAGGCTCCCCACTTCACCTTTGCTGCCTGGGCTGGGGGGGGGCATAGTGTTACCCATGGTGTTTGGAGCAGGTAGGTTATTGCCTGAAAATTTTCTGAATTGCCTGGCTGCCCCTTTGCTGCTGGTCCTTTGGCTAGAGGGAGCAGGCTTCTCTTGGGCTGTTTTTTTCTGCACCCATTGGAGTTTCCGGGTTGCACGCTTTTCCCTGTTAAGTGCATTTTGATCCATGGGGCATGAGATGCTGAACAGCGGCCTTGGTTTTCAAACTTCATCATTCCTAAGAATCACCTGGGTGCTTTTGGAAAGAGCAGCTTCCTGGCTCCCATCCACTGAACTACACCCAGAGTACCTGAACTGGAAGTTCATTGGACCCTTATTTATTTATTCTTAAAAATTCAGTCCATTCATTGTCAACACTTTTCACATTAGGGATTTGCTAAAAGCCATAAGATGCTAATTTTGGAAACTGTTAGCCTCCCACTTTCTCAACAAGATTTGGATAGGTACCAGTTAATGGGCAGATTAACTTTTCAAAGTGGAAACTCTAGCAGCTCTTGGTTACTTGGAAAAATTCCTTTTTTCATTTGAAGCACTTGCATGAAATAGATGCCAGATGCTAAAATCATTGTTTCGTGTGACTGAGGATGAAGCTACTCGTGAGAGATAATTAACTTTTGATACAAAGATTGCCATCTTCATCAAATTGACCATTAATTACATATCATCAACTTCTACTGTGTATCAGCAGGAAACTTACTTTTACCAAGACAGTTGTTGGTGAAGGGCATGTTTGTAATCAAACTGACATGTCTCCCTTTAGAGGCAATGTCCCTCCTTGGGTCACTTGTCAGATTTTCACCTCTCAGGAATTTGGGGTTCACTTCCAGGCCCCACCAAACCCTGCCTTCTCCCTGGGGGACTTGACAATACTGTATTCTCATCTCGCACATGCTATTTATTGACAAAGATGGGAACAATACCCTGGACTTGAGGGCTCATATTTTAAATATTGTTACTGAATATTTCTAAAAAATTTTTATTGGAGTTTAGTTGCTTTACAATGTTGTGTTAGTTTCTACTGTACAGCAAAGTGAATCAGCTATATGTATACATATGTCCCTTCTTTTTTGGATTGCCTTCCCATTTAGATCACCACAGGGCACTGAGTAGAGTTCCCTGTGCCATACAGTAGGTTCTCGTTAGTTATCTATTTTATACATAGTATCAATAGTGTATATATGTCAATCCCAATCTCCCAATTCATCCCACCCCCCCCCGCCCCCCTTCCTCTTTGGTATCCATACGTTTGTTCTCTACGTCTGTGTCTCTATTTCTGCGTTGTAAATAAGATCGTCTATACCAGTTTTTTCAGATTCCACATATATGCATTAATGTAGTTACTGAATATTTATTGAAAAACAACAACAAAAATATCTGGCTGTGTCCAAGTCTGTTTCTTTAAAGACAACTTTGAGGGTACTGAGCCTAGTGCAGGCCTCTTTCTGTTAAGGTATAAAAAGAGATTAGATTAAGTGGGTGCTGCCCTTCTTTTCTGGGAGCGTGTGGGAATATGCTAATCTTTCTTTGCTTGCTTTTCAGGTTTCCTGTAATGCTTTGAAGATCTGGGAAACAGACTAAGTGCGTGGTAGCTCACAGAGCAGTCCTGAGGGGTTGTTGTGATTGTCGTTCAGGCTCTCATTTGCAAGCTTAACCCAAACTCAACAAAGCCAAGGCCCAATTTGTTCCCTTTGAAACAGACAAATAAAGCTTGTTTTGAGTAAATGACATCTGATTCAACTGACCAATTATTGTAGTTTAAAAAAAAAAACAGAAAAAAAACAGCGACTTTCTGACAGACCCTTAGTTTATTCTTCACAAGACCCTTGGCAAGATCTGAAAATAAATTCTCACACCATCAGAGGGACAGAAACAAAAAGATACACCTACTAGCATCTAAACATTAAGGAGTCAAAGATATCTTTAAGTTGGCAATGTGGTATCAAGAGATAACTTTTCTTTATAATATGTTGCACTGTTTAAGACAATGATCAAGTTCTTGATAGTGAAGAATTATAAAATGCAAGACTTCTAGCTGCAAAGAGAGTGACTGCCTTAGAAGTTGAATAATCAGAGAAGAAGACTTACTTAGCAACAGACCTCAGAGAGAACCTCTTTAGCTATTTCTTTTACCTGTCTCTACATGGACAACCTCAGATTTGTCAAACTTACTATTTTGCTGAGCAGAAATAGAATTTACTTCTAATTTCTAACAGATTGACGTGAAACTTGGAGAAATCACACAAGGGTCTTTCTTCGATCAGTTCCTTTGTGGATCTCCAGTGGCCCCACCATTTGGAAATACTCAGTGTGCTCTACTGTGGCCTCCATGGGGCCTGTGCCCCTCTTACTCTGCCCTGCACAGCCCTGGGAGCAGCGGGAGGCGTGGTCCCCCACTTTGCACATGGCAACTTTACACTGCAGATAGATCACATCATAGCTGGTGAGAAAACTGAAGACGTTGAACTTGAACTGGGCTATGTTCTTCTGTCGGGAGCGGAGGTTGACGTAAGTATTGTCTTTGATGCACCTGATGGCAAGAAAAACCCCAGGCCAAGAGGATTAACTTAAAGCATGGTGTGAATTAATTCTGGCTCAAATAATCAGGCTTGGACACAGACCTTTGAATTTCAACTGGAGTTCTCCCCACAACCCACTCTTCCTTTCGTTTATTAAAAAACTTTATAATACTACCATGAGGGGAAAAACCACCATTCCTGGCCAAACCACCATTCTTGGCCAGAAACAGAAGGGAACTGTAAAATAAAATAAAAACAAGACAAAGTAATTAAATTATAGCTAGAGCTGTTTCCTACTCTACTTTTTTCAAAAGGGGAGATTAAAGGTGGTGGCTGCATTATTTGAAGGTGAACTTCAATTATTTTAAAATGTATTTTGTAAACCCTAGTGCAACTACTGAAAAACTTAAGGAAAGAAGTAAATGATATATCAAGAGAGGAGATGAAATGGAATAATATAAAATGCTCAGTTAAAACCAGCATATAAAATGTTGTATTAAAACCAGAGAAGGGACTTCCCTGGTGGTGCGGTGGTTGGGAATCCGCCTGCCAATGCAGGGGACACTGGTTCGATCCCTGGTCCAGGAAGATCCCACATGCCGCGAAGTAACTAAGCCCATGTGCCACAACTACTGAGCCTGTGCTCTAGAGCCTGTGAGCCACAACTACTGAGCCCGTGCACCTAGAGCCTGTGCTCTGCAACGAGAGAAGCCACCACAATGAGAAGCCCGCGCAGCGCAATGAAGAGTGGCCCCCGCTCGCCGCAACTAGAGAAAACAGACACACAGCAACGAAGACCCAATGCAGCCAAAAAAAAAAAAACAGAAACCAGAGAAGGCAGCAAAAGTAGAGTGGGGGGAGAAACAAAGAACAAATGCAACAGGTAGAAAACAGTTACTAAGATGGTAGATTTTAATCCAACTATATCAATAATCACTTTAAACATGAATGGACTAAATATACCAATTTAAAGGCAGAGACTGCCAGAGTAGATAAAATGAAACCAAGGTCCAACTATATACTGGCTATAAGAAACCCACTTTAAATATAAAGATAAAGATTAATTAACAGTAAAGGGATAGAGAAATATTTACCATGCTAATACCAATCAAAAGAAAGCTGGATTAGCTACATTAATTTCAGACATAACAGACTTCAGAGCCAGGATAATTATTAGAGATGAAGAGGGGCATTACATAATGATGAAGGGGGAATCAGTCCTCCAAGAAGATGTAGCAATCCTTAATGTATATGCAGCAAACAATAAAACATCAAAATATATGAGGCAAAAACTGATAGAACTGCAAAGAGAAATCAACAAATCCATTATTATAGTTGGAGACTTGAACACCATTCTGTCACTAATTGACAGGTCCAGCAGGCAGAAAATCAGGAAAGATACAGATGACCCAAACAGCACCAACAATCAGCTAGACCTAATGGACATTTATAGAACACTTCAACAACAGCATAATACACATTCTTCAGCCCACATGGAACATTCACCAAGATAGACTACATTCTGGACCATAAAAAAACACCATAACAAATTTAAAAGAATAGGAATCACAGAAAATACATCTTCAGATCACTTTGGGATTAATCTAGAAATCAATAACAGAAAGGTTGCTGGAAAATTCCTAAATATTTGGAAATTAAACAACACCAAGTAACCCAAAGATCAAAGAAAAAGTCTCAAGAGAAATTAAATATTTCAAACGAAGTGAAAATGAATATACAATTTACCAGAATTTGTGGGATGCAGCTAAAGCAATGTGTAGAGGGAAATATATAGCATTAAGTTAATGTATTTGAAAGAAGAAAGATGTAAAATCAATAATCTAAGCTTCCACCTTAGGAAACTAGAGAAAGAAGAGCAAATTAAACCTAAAATAAGCAGAAGAAGAGTATGTCAGTTGTTTAATTCCAGCCTCTCTCCTATACGTATATAATATTTTTTTGGCTGTGCCACGTGGCTTGCAGGATCTTAGTTTCCTGACCAGGGGTTGAACCTGGGCCATGGCAGTGAGAGTGCTGATTCTTAACCACTGGACCTCCAGGGAACTCCCTCTCCTTGATATATTTTGAAAAGGGAGAATTGAAAAGGGAAGAGCTTTCTCACTCTGACTCAGTGCAGCTTAGTGCCACATCTGTGCACCTCCCACACCATGGCTCACACTGCCTCTGGAAGGTGCTGCCTCTTGCCCCTCACCGGCTTTTTGGAAACAGGCACCATGATGCTTCTCATGGGCTTTAAGCTGCTGTGGCTCTCACTACTCTGCAGCTGCCATCAGTAAGTGATGGGTTTTGTTATCTTCACACTGGTTGCCAATTACCCATCCATAAGCATTTTGCCCTGGTTGGGGGACATGGGAGCTATAAAGGCAAACAACTTGTCAGAGTTCTAACTTGTCAAATCCTTTGTTTAACCAAAGGCACCAGAATAAATCTCATCACTATAAGAGCTTAGCCTGGGGTAACCCACCAGCCCATCAGTGTAGGCCAAATATCCTGAGGAATGGGGAATGTAATACAGTTATAAAACTTAAAGAGAAGGGGGGCATGGGTATGAAAGGCTGGGATGAGACAGCAGAGTCTGAGACAGCAAGGGTTCTGCCCAGGACTCTTCGGGGATTCAAGGGAAGTTGTCTAGACTTCCTATGATTATTTGTCCCCAACTAGGATGAGAGGGATGGTGAGGGCCTGGGCTCTGCTTCTGGAGCATGATGAGGACTCTCCGCACAATGTTATGATTTAGGACTACCAGTTAAGAAGCCACAGGTCCCCAAAAGAATGCCACGTAAATATAATAGTCAACCAGCGAGGGCCTTCTATTTTCCTTACCCTTGTCGGATCAAATCGTACTTGACAGTTGTAAAATCACCAGGATCTGGAGAAGCCACACAGGTATCCACAAAGAGCCGCAGGCAGGGATTGGGGCTATGGAGTGTGACCTGGAGGAAGACCTCTTTCCTCTGGCTGGTGTAGGGCGGCCGCATGCTCCCCACGTGCTGGGATGTGGGCAACTCGAGAAATGATATGGACACATTGTAGCTGGCATTCTCCCTTGGGATGTCAGCCCCAGGGACAATTTCAACTGCTAACGGGCCGTCCACCTTGCAGGTGAACTTGAGCTGAGGCACCTGTGCCGTACAGTGTCTTGGCCAGGGTGGCCCTGTGTTCGGCCTCTGATGGAGTTGGAGTAGCTGAGAGAGCCGAGGCTTTCCTGGGAGGAGAGAGGCAAGTTGGTGGCCAGTGCTCCTGGCTCCCTGACAAGCACTTTCTTCATGAGCAGAGACCTCTGCTTCATGCCCCCCACTTGGAGCCAGTTTGCTGAGAAGCTGGAGGGCATGAGGCCGCAGGCATGACCTTGCAGGTACCTAAGGCCATGATGGGTGACCTTATGTCCTTGTTTTTGGGAGTTTGGGGTGCATACAGCGAGCCCCTAGTGTGTGAGTCTGGACTCCTGTCTTCCCTCCTGTGAGGGCCAGGCTGTGGGATGTGAAGTGGGGTGGGAGGTCCACGCTGGCTGCTGAATTCTTCCACTGCTCCTCCCTGCTCTTGACCCCAGATCAACCCTGGCTCCCTGTGAGCTGTGGGCCTGGCCCTGCTGACCTTCGCTCTCAGCCATGTTCCTTTAAATCCAACGTGACTTGAAGGGGCCAAGGGGGTGCTGAAGGCTGATGAGCAGGGGCCACTGCCTCTGGCAGCCTCCTTCCTGTAGCCTGGTGGGTCGCCAGAGACTCACTCTGCCCAGGGACGTTCAAGGAAGCCTTGGCCTGTGCAACTCAGATCCAGTGACAGTCTGCCTTGAAACCCTGCAAGGACTGCCCTGTCAGCTTACAGCAGTGTTTCTCACTGGTCTGCCTTGTTTTCCTTTTTTTGCGTCTAAGAACCAATCTCTCTCTTCCCCCTTGAAGGGGATGTCACCCTTGTTGAGAATACACAGCTTAGAAGGAAAGCTAAACTCCAGGACCACATGGCCCTGCCCACTTCCAACTGAACTTTGGGCTTCCCGTGGCTCCTGGGCCTGAGTCTCTCCCTTGAGCTCTCCAAGCTGGCTGTTGCCTTGGGGGCTCTGCACTGGCTGACCCCCTGCCTGGAGCCCTCCTCCTGTTCCTCTGTACTTGGCTCCAGCTCTTTGTTCAGGCCTCGGCTCTTTGACCACCCTATTCAAAGTGGCACCCCAAAGCATTTTCTAGCCTCTTCCTTGTTTGATTGTCTTCTTAACCCTTTTCACTATAAAGGACTCTCATTTGTGTGTTTATCCAGTGCCTGTCTCCCTTCTCTCGAATGTAAGAGCCATGGAGCTGTGGCCCTGTCGGTCTTGTTGGCTGCTGTTTCCTCAGCACCTAAAAGGTTGTTCATTCACTGACTCTGAAATCAGATACAGGACCTTTTTATAGTGGTGTTTTTCCCATAGGTGGCCTGGGGCAGGTCACCACTGCAGGTGGTTCCTGACTTCTATGTCCTCTGGCCCCAGCGCTGTGGTCAGCACATGAGGTTTGCAGGGGGAGCTGGGCCAGCCAAGGCCAGAGAGGACAGCTGCAGGGTTCTCCCTGCTGGCCTGGAAATGTCTGGGGCCTGCTCTCCTCCAAGACACTGGGGGGATTCCAGCATGGTTTCTGGGGCAGAAACCTCTGAGATAAAAACTAGCATTTTTAGAGAAAAAGAATAAGAATGACCATGGTCTGCACAACCAAAGAGACAAAATGTGAAGTATGGAGTTGAAGTGGTTATTTAGCATCATGCAGATGGTTTGAATGAATTCAACCTCCAAAAATATCAAGTATTTTTGTTTTGGTTTTTTTTGGCATGTGTCTAAACAGGGATGTGAAAGAATAGATGAATAGCATAGGGATCTTGCTTTGGAACATGTTACATTGTTAAATGTATCTACAAAAATGATTTTGTGGTTATACACTCTTCCTACATCTTTGGTATACTTGTTTCCTTAACTTCAATGATACTGTTTTGTGAAATAAGTAGGTGGTTAAGGAAAATGAAATAAACATATTCATTTCATTATACGTAAATGTCCTAGTATTTGCTTTCTACATTGGGAAATATAGCTCGGAACCTGGTTAGAAATATGGCAGTCAGTCTGCCTTCCCCCACGCTCAACACTATAGCTTGCACATGGTGGGTGTGCACTAACGCCGAATAAAAAAACATGTTGTAAAAAATGCTTTGGCTTTGCAGCTAAGAGAATAGCATCCAGCTATCCATCCATCCATCCACCCATCCATCAGTCCATCAGCAGTCTGCACTTGTTACTATGGATTACAAATTCAGTATGTATCCCAAATTCCCAAAAGGAAGGACAGTTTAGACAAATTAGTGAGCTGCTCCAGGTCTCACTGAACTCAGAAACAAAGTCATGGCTTGTGCCTTTCCTCTGTCCCTATCCAGGTTTTTAATGGGTGGTTGAATTTTCCAATCCTCTCTTTTTGGCCTCCATCCACAGAAGGGTACTACCACCTTGTCAGTTTCATACCTCTTGGACGGTGCCACAGCGGCCATAGGGAATGTTGAAGATCAGGTAGCACCCTGTGACTTGGGGGCGACCCAGCTCATCATTTAAATGGATGTCCCAGGAGGAGTAGCCCAGCCTCCGGAGGTAGCCTTGGTCAATGATGACTTGGAAAAGGTGAGGCAAGCAGGAGAGCTGGGCTGCAGGAGGAGGAGGATGGAGAGAAAGTCACAAAGAGAACCTGGTACACTGGACATGTAGTGTACTCAGGGGTGTGAGTGTATGTTTACTTTATAAAAGTACCATGGACAGTGCCCTGGGTTGGGGCTGGCTTGGCCCTCATCACCCCCTACCCTCAACTTGACTTTCACTAACTTTATTTATATCCCCCCCTTTCCAAAAGTCTCGTCATATCCACGGGGGATCCTAACCACAGCATATGTCCCATGGGCCATTAGTCAGAGCCTCTTCTAAGAATTTAAAGGATAGCTCGTTTCACATGCTAAGAATATCTGAGCCTGAACATGCATCTCTCTGGGCCTCCGTATGACGGGTAGGTTGGAAAAAGGGAGTGGAAGCCAAGGGTGAGGGTGCAAAGGGGCTTATTCCCCAGCCTCCTAAAGCCCAGTGAGAGGATGAAAATAACAAGAGATCTCAGGGGCGACACAGAAGTTGGTCCCCCTTCAAGCCTGTTCATTCTTCCCCAGACAATGGCTCTCTTAGCTACCCTTTCCGGAGCCTCACACCCTAGGAGGGGAGAAGACTTTGCCATTGTCCTTGGGTACCACAGAGTCAGCTGGACCTGGTGAGGGGGGAACGAAGAAAAGCAAACGTCAGCTGTGCAGAAGCACTGGAAGGGGACAATGTAGCCAGCAGTAGACATGAACGGTAGGGAAATGGACTCATTTGATTCAGCTATTAAGCTGGAGCACAATGGCATGAAAATACTCCAGGGCAGCTCAGGCGGGAAAATATGCCCTTCATGGCTATCAAAGGGCTCCCTGCCCAGAAGCGAGGTAAGATGGTAACCCAGGGCCAGGGCCCAGGCCAGGAAGCATGGCTAGCCAGATTTCCTCAGTGCTTCAGACACTCTTAGCCCCAGTCCACTGGTCCTTTGGTTGCTGTACTCGGTGAAAAGGAAACCTCTTGGTGTATAATCCGAGAATGGAAAATAAATGACCATTTACAGTGGGCCCCCCAACAGCACACGGAATGGCTGGAACTGTGCACAGACAGTAAAAGGATTTGGAAGAAAAGGACCCCCAGGCAGACTCATACTACATGGCTCTCTATGGGATTAATTTTGTCTCAAGGGGACTCTGATAGCTTTTCTATTTGGGTTCCATTTCTATGCAAAACAAGAGAAATTCCTACATAAAGTAAAAGGAACAGCACCTGCAAAGAACTAGAATGGAAAAGACAAGGTGAGCTAGACTTGTTCACCAAGTCTTAGAATTCCATCACTCTGTGAGATTTAGTGGATAAATGAAGGACAAATATAAGGAAGTACGACTCCACACAGGAGCAGGTCTTGCCTATGGAAGTCAGAATGCCAAGACTGATGGCCGGTGACAAAAACTATCCCAGGTATATGCTGAATCTTGGATGAAAGGGACACAAGGGGAACCCAGGACAGTGCAGGGTTCTGACTTCTGAGGGCTAGTTCAAGGTGGAGAAGGGGGGTCTACCTAGGACTGTGCCCTTGATGCCCTTGTCAGAGTTTGAAAAATGGACTTGGACAAATTGTAGTCTGACTGATAGCACGTTCTATGTCCTTAATCATTTTATTACACTATCACTCCTTTCTGTGGCCTCATAACCTTTTAGCTATATTTCGGGACAAACATTGCGCTGAACTGGAATTAGAAAAAACTGGTTAATAAAATCCCATGCCTGTATGATTAAAACATTTACCACAACTGCTATGTAATAAATATGCCCTTGTTATCCTAGAATCTGGGGCCTTGGCGGACCTGACTTTCTCTGGGTGGTGAAATTTGACCTTAGGGATGCTAAGAGAGGAAAGACGGGATGGAGCCTTAGGAACACCCCACGGAGGGCCTGGCGAGGCGGGGAGCTCGGGTACCTGCGCAGACCACGCCTGCGTCCTCCCAGTGCTGGCAGCCGTGCCGTGCCCAGCCCGCGTGAGCGCTGCGCCCCAGCTCATCCTCGGTGCCCGCATAGCATACGTCGTCCAGCAGGTTGGGCCCTGAGCCCGGGCCGAATCGGCCGCGCCCCAGGGCGCCCAGCGCGCGCCCGCAGCCCAGGACGCGGCACACGATGCGGGCGTTCTTGATGTTCCAGTGGTCGTCGCACACTGTGCCCCACACGCCCTGGTGCCAGACCTCGACCCGGCCCTCGAAGCTGCTGCGCCCGCCCGCCAGGGGCAGGGGCCGGTCTGCCAGAGGCAAGAGGAAGAGTCAGGTGGGAGCACCGCATCTCGGGTTGTCACTCGTGATTTTCAATAGAAAAAATAACACTGCAAGGACTTCTGTGTCTGGTTTTGTCGTTTTCTCTCGCCCTCTCCCCTCACCTTTCTCTCTCCCTGTACTCACTCTTTCATCGAAAGTAAATCCTTTATTAACTGAGACCCTCAAGGAATGGCCATTATGGGCAGCCTAATTTCCCAGATACCTAAGAACTTAACCTTTAAACAAAAAATACTGCAAACCCAAAGAAAACAAAAAAAAGGCATCCCCCACTCCAAATCTCTGGAAGACAATTGTTACAAAATGAGGCACTGCCCTGACTCATCAAAACAAATCTATCCGATGAAATTTCTTTTACTCTTGATGAATAAAAGTCAACATTTTAACTGTAAGAACTCCATTATGGATACAAATTTTCCAGTTATAAAATAAATAAGTCCCCAGGATGTAACGTACAGCATGGCAACTATAGTTAATAATACTGTATTGTGTATTTGAAAGTTGCTAAGAGAGAAGAACTTACAAGTTCTCATCTCAAGAAAAAAAAGTTTGTAAAAATTTGTAGCTATGTTTGGTGATGTTAACTCGAATTATTGTGATGACCATTTGCAATATATACAAATATTAGATCATTATGTTGTACACCTGAAACTAATATGTTACATATCAATTATACCTCAATAAAAAAACCCATATTATGTAATGTAGTTATTCCATTCCTAGGTATTCACTCAAGATAAAGAAAACACATGTCCACAGAAAGATTTATAAACAGCAGAATTCTCAGCAATAGACAAAACCTAGAAACAATCCAAATGTCCATCCACAGAAGAACGGACAAATAAATTGTGGTACATCCACACAATGAAACATTACTAAGCAAAAAAAAAAAAAAGGAAAAAAGAAGAAAAGAACAAATTACCAATATATGGAACCACCTAGGCAAAACTTAAAAACAATTTGTTAAGCAAATTGAAGAAGTCAGACACAAAAGAGCCCATGTGATTTGACTTCATTTATACAAGATTCTAGAAAAACAAACCTAACTTACAGTGACAGAAAGCAGATCCATTGGGGGAAGTGGAAAGGGTTTACTGTAAAGGGGCAGGAGGGGACTTCCTGGGGCGATGGAGATGCTCTAGGTCTTGACTGTGGTGGTGGTTGAACAGCTGTGTACATTAGGCAAAACTCACAGATGTGTGCAGTTTACTGTGTATAATTACACTTCAGGAAAGGTGATTTAAAAAGTGAACCTAATTAAAAAATAAAGCCTATATTATGTTGGTGGTGCAATACCTACCAACGTGTGTAAAATGACTTGGCTTCATATAAATTGGTTGCTAGTGACTATTTTTCAATTTCCTCCTCTGCTCGGCACATAGAAGATGCTTAGTGAATGTTAACAAACACCCCTGGCATCAGTTTCTCTGTGACTGAAACCACCCTGGTCCAGGATGGTTGCTCTCCTCCTCTAATTTGTTGCTGGATATTGAAGCAAGATAACCATTCTTGTTTGAACTATGAACAAAGGCAAACATCTTCTGAGTGAGGTCTCAGGAGGTGAATCGGGGCTTCCAACCCACAAAAGTGTGTGTGTGTGTGCACACATCTGTGTCTGCACGTACACACTTAAAGCTACGAAACCTTTCTGTAAAGGGTAGGAAGTTTGTATGAAAGAGAAATATGATCCCAACAGTATTAATAATGATATAATAATTTTAGTGCTTAGAAACAAAAAAAATTACCAGGTAAAGGAGCTGTTTATTCACCAACTGAAATTGAAACTGTAAAAAATAAAAACTAAGCTTAAAAATGCATATCCTTGAAGTCACATATTTATATTCAAAGCTGAAAACAAACCAAACATCTTTTCTACATTTAGACACTAATGCTTTTTTGAAAGTTTCTGCTTTAGTTTGGGTGCAGAAATACTGTTCATTAAGTTTTATTTTCTTGTCTATTAAGTTGCATTAAAATGTAACAAGTAGTCTTGTGTGCTGTTTATTCTGCAGAAATCAAATAATTTATTAAATGGTCAGAAAAGCTTCATAAATGCATGGAATTTTTGAAAGGAAGAATTCAAAAGCATCAGATTTTTACAGGGGCTGAAAATGAAATGAAGAAAATCAAGTCAGATTCCAGAAATATTTGTACATAAGATAAAGATCATATCAAAGAGGTGTAATTCCATATGAAAATATACAGAAGGAAGCAAGGTAGGAAGAGTAACAATGGGCTTTATGACAGAATATGGTTGTATAAACTACTGTAAAACTAAGGATTAATCTAGCAACAGGCATATGATCATTACCAGGTGATGGTGTCACTTCTGTTGAAATCAGATCTGTGGCTGCCAAAAAAAATTTTTTTCCAGTGAAAAGAAAGCGTTAACATTTGAATTCATTGAAATTTTACACTGTAGACCACACGTTTATGAAAACAAGACTGTCCCTTAACCTGTATATATTAGAATCCACCCTGCTTATTTATCTTGTGGATTTGTGCATTCAGGGGCGAAACGGTGTATGTGAAGTTGGCCTTTAACAAGGTAGATTAACAACAATTCCTATTATGAGCATCTACAATGTGTCGTATAATTTACATCTCTAATCCTTACAGCGACCATGCCAGCTAAGTATTATCACTATTTTAGGGATGAGGACATGGGGACTCAGAGGGCTTGTATATACGCCCAGGTCATCCACAGTTCAAACCTGTGAGGCCCCAAAGCACACTCTTCCTACACCCCTCTGCCTTTCAGGGGCATAAGATGTGGGAGTTGCGTTCACTCTGGGCGCCATGAGGTGAATCAGGAATGAGGGGGAAGGAAGGTAATGGTTTAACAGCCACCACATCTCTCCTAACGCTCCAAGAGGCACTTCCTGCAGAAACAGGAAGTGATTTTGGCTGTCATGCTTTCATAAAGGAAGTCAAACATGTGAGTGCTTTCCAGCCTGTGTGAAAACCAACCCAGGTACCACCAACCAGGTCTACCAGGCCTCATGCGACATCAAAAGCCAGAGAGAGTTACAAGTGAAGGCTCTTCTGCCAAAAGAGGAGTCTTGGCTGGAGCTGGGAGAGAGGGAAGTGAGTAAGTGAAGGATGCGAGGGAGGGAGGGAGGGAGGGAAGGAGGGAGGGAGGAAGGCAATACTTAAATATAAGCGAAAAGAAAGTCCTAAACTTTGGTTTCATTGAGTTTTACCTCGTATGTCTTCAATGTAACCAGGAATTGAAAAGAAAGAAAATAAATAAAATAGCAGCAAGCAGCAGGCCTTGAAAAGATCATTACCACAGGGATTTGGGGGGAATCACATAGATGGATTCGTCAGCAAAGCCTGGGAGCAAAAAGAACCTCGGTTGGGAGTTGAGAGACCCAGCTTTGCCCTGTGCTTTAGCTCTGTGACTGCTATAGACTGAATTGTGTCCCCTCAAAATTCGTATGTTGAGGCCCTAAACCCCAGTATGGCTATATTTGGTGATGGGGCCTCTAAGGTAGGAATTAAGGTCAAATGAGGTCATAAGGTTGTGGCCCTGATCTGATAAGATTGGTGTCCTTATAAGAAGAGACACCAGCACATTCTTCCTCTCTCTGCTGGCAGGCACTGAGGAAGGGCCCTGTGAGCACACAGTGAGAAGGTGGCCTTCTCCAACCCAAGCAAAGAGCCCTCACCAGATACCACCTCTGCTGTCACCTTGATCTTGGACTTCCAGACTCCAGAATTGTGAGAAAATAAATTTCTGTAGTTTAAGCCATGCAATCTGTGGTGCTTAGTTATGGCAGCCTGAACTAAGAGAGTGACCTTAAGCAAGTCTCTTCCTTCTTTGGGCCTCATTTTCCTCCAAAACAAAATGGTGGTGGTTCTGCATCTTATTCCTTGAATGTGGTCCGTGACCAGGAGTGTGGGCATCACCTGACAGCCTGTGAGAAATGCAGAATTCAGGCCCCACCTGGAGACACTGAATCACAATCTGCATTTTGACAAGTTCCCTAGGCCATTCACTTGCATGTTAACCTTGACTGGTGTAGGTCATTGCTAAGGTCTCCCCCAGAATTGACATTTGACGCTATTTTATCCTATTTATCCTGTCCCTGCACCTGCCTTCACGATGTTCAGAATCATAGCCAGTGATGGGGGAGTGGCTTGGAACCTCCCCGGCCTCTCCTCTCCTCTCTCCTGACCTCTGCTGGGGAAACAGGAAGTGTTTACTCTTGGATGGACTCTTTCAGAAAGTCTCTCACCAGAGTTACTACAAAGAGCAGAGAGATACCTGGTAAAGAAGGCGCTTCTCTTGAAGTGGGAGTTGTATCTGCAAACAAAGAAGGATCAAACTCAAGTATTAGTGAAAAGAAGATGGAATGTTTTTTTCAACAACAGTGTGGTTGAAACAGAAGAGTGAATGGGTAAAACCGACAATATCACAACCTGGTCCTCTAGTGGGTGCGTTTGGGTGTGATGGATGGGTCAAAGCATCACTTGACTCATAACACACATGGCCAAGCAGGTGGAGGTGTGGACCCCCAGCCCTCGCCTCTCTTGGGCACATCTGACTAAGACCAGTGCAACAAGCAGAAGGTGTTCCCTAGCAGAGGGACCACTCCTGTGTCTGTGGATGAATGAGGAGAACATGAAGCTTAATTTCTGTGAAAAGGATGCTGGGACTTCTGTTTACATTGGGGCTTATTATGTAGACAAAATATTCAGTGTATATGTTCACCTGTTAAATAGAAAGAGGGGGAGTTGATCATATTTAACTTGAAGAAATATGACAGGCAGAAAACATTACCAGAAGGGGTGTCCACTTCTGCTGAAGTTGAGGACAAATCTGTGTATGAACAAAGAGAACAGGACACTTAAAAACGACAGAAAGGACACTTCCATGTGTCTTTTCATTGGGGTTTACTTTGTAGTCAAAATGGGCATTAAGTGGCTCATTTTCTAAACAGAACATGACAAGTAAGTAGCTAGTCTCATTAATCTAAACACCACAATGAGAGAGCCTTTACCAGATGGAGAGGTCATTTCTGCTGAAGTTGAAGAGAGATCTGTAGAAAAAGAAAAGAAGAAACTTAAATACCAGTGTTGAAAAATCCTGGGTTTCTGTTTTTACTGAGGCTGTGTTGGGGACAAAATATCCATGGAACAGCCTAGACTGATAAATGGAACTCCAAGAAGAGGCACTTATGGGACAGTAGACAGTGTTCTACCTGGTGTGGAGGTCACAGTGGTTGACATTGAAGCTGCAGATGAACAAAAATAACAAGATGG
This sequence comes from Eubalaena glacialis, assembly GCF_028564815.1. Classification (NCBI taxonomy): domain Eukaryota; kingdom Metazoa; phylum Chordata; class Mammalia; order Artiodactyla; family Balaenidae; genus Eubalaena; species Eubalaena glacialis. The sequence goes on from NC_083716.1 coordinate 9,177,809, forward strand.
CAGTAAGACAGCCATATCAGGCGTACATGTTTCTATAAGATACAGGAGACAGAAAAATGGCCATCGGATCAGTATGACTGATTTGGCTTGTCGTTCTACTTTTGAGACAGGGGCTATGGCAGGGTGTCTCCAGATCCTCCACTGCCCCCAGGCCACCCCTCTACTCGTTGGGTCGCCATTCCTCTTGCCCACCCTTTACTTCTCCTCTTGGAGGTGGAGGTTACTTGTTCAGAGGACAACAACAATTGGTCCAAGTTTCTCCACTGTATGGGGCTCATCTAACAAAGATTCTGTAAATGGGGGACTTGCTTTCCACTGTCTTCCCTCAAATGGGTGGGAGGCAGTGACCCAGGAAAGGGTAAGCTCTGCAGACTGAAACTTTCCCTAGGTGGGGTATAGATCCCAAGATCTAGACTGAGGGTGAGGAGGGGGGGTGAAAAGTCCATTTGTCTCTTGTATGAAGAGTTGCCTTCCCACACAGCTTTATCAGTAATAAAGGCCATCTTTTGGTGTTGACTCTGATGTTTTATTTCTTAATTGCTTCAACACCTGGAGTAGGGGAGAATATCTTCTTTATTGTCCTCCCCCTAAATAAACCTCTAACACTCTATTTGTCAAATTATTAAATCCAAAGTCACACAGGAAACTCCTCGGATAATTACATCACTCAAAATCTTAGTTGCAGCATGCATGTGGGATCTAGTTCCCTGACCAGGGATCGAACCCCAGCGCCCTGCACTGGGAGCGCAAAGTCTTATCCACTGCACCACCAGGGAAGTCCCTATTTTCTTTATTTTACAACTGATTAACCTTTGCAGGCACTCAAGTTGGATGGCGTCCTCCCATATATTAAACAGCTGGCATATTTTTCAGAGTTAGAACAGAAATCTGCCATCCGGAACACGGGGGAAGGTTTAAGGCATGAAGGCATTCCAGACTCTACGTGCAAATTCCAGGCTTGGCCTGGGCAGCCCCACGCCTGGCCCAGAAGCCACCTGTGCTCACTTGAGCAGGTGACGCCAGCGTCTTTGTGGTGCCTGCAGTTGTGGGTGAACCAGCCGCTGTGAGGGCACTGCCCCAGTGAGGACTCGCTGCCCATGCAGTTGACATTGTCCGAAGGATGCTGCCGGCCCCGGGGCTGAAGCTGGCCCCCGGGAGGGCAGACATGGCCGGACCACAGCCAAGCTGTCTGTAGACCACGTGGGCATCCTCGATGGACCAGCTGTCATCACACACAGTACCCCAGGTGTCGGCGTGGTAGATCTCCACTCGGCCCTCACACCGGCTCGACCCGTCTGCCAGCCGCAGGCCCAGACCTTGGTGGACATTCCAAACAATGACCTCCATCAAGGCTCATCCAGAGAGGCCACCAGAAGAGCCAGTATCTCCTGAAAATTGTGCACTGACCATGGATAATAACAAATCTACTCCCTCCTTTATTTCATTCTGTTTAATTTTGCCCTGGGTATTACTCTGTGTTTTTCGAGGTTACAACTGGTTAAGAAATGGTTTTGCTCCTTAGCCAGCTGGCCCAGAGCCCTGCATTCCTGCATAGCTGCCCCTTCTCTTTCACTGTGTGTTGTGAAGTCTCGGGTTCTGGCACTCACAGGGTTTTTTGGATTTTTCATGAGAAGCTATCATGCACACACTAACTGGTGTGTGTACGTGTGTGTAAGATTCTCTGTGTGCCTTGCACGCATCGATCAAGTGACAAGAACGATAATTCCTATCTGTGTTATTCCCAGGATCATGTGTCATCACATGTGAAGATGCTCTGGGAAGTATAAAGGGCAGTCATTACAGGCTGGTCCCCACGGTCAAAGGGCAGTGCTACAAAAAAGAGTCGAGACTGCATATGCTCAGAACACAGCCAAGGGGAGCTCCCAGCAGGACCGGGTGAAGATGTGAGGTCAGCTGGGTACTCCCATCCCAGCCTTCCTGGGCCCCGGCTTCTGAACCAGTCCCCACAAGCCAGTCTTGCATCTCACAGCTCTTTCCCCTCACTTTCCAGCCACAGATTTTCTAGGTGAACCTGGACATCATCAGGCCCCTCCAGCAGCAGCCCTTTGTGCGGCCTGAGGCTGCGGAGGAAGGCACTTCCGGCAGGGCCATTTTCTCCCACAGTAATGCTGGGGTTTTTCTGAGCTAAAACTCCACAAAGGGAAGGCAACCGAAGCGAGAGGGAAAGATTACCTGTTGGTGTGGGCACCCCTGTTGGCTTTGGAAAAGAGGCTAAGGACAGACAGAAAGTGAAAGAAAAATAATTATACAACAACCTAATTAAGGGTCAAACATACTTAACTCTCAGTCAGCGGTTGGTGGGTTCCCTGCCTTGTGGATTATCTACTTTCTGATTCTAAGTTGATTCCCTTCCTGAGTTCTTTCTCTGTGGGGAGTACTTCTTCCATCACCCAACTGGCGTGTCTACAGGGATTCAAGCCAACTCATACAAGCTCAAGAAAATCAAAGCATGGGGGTTGGATGGATTTTTAAAAAATAGATACATTTTAAAGTCAACAAGCATCCTCTGGGGCTCACTGCTGTTCAGTATAACCTACCCTGGTGCTTCATTTGAAGGTTTGGGGTCATTTCTCTTTTTTTCTAACTCTTCGCAGCATATTTTATTTTATTCTTAAAAACGTTTAAAAAAAGCAGCTGACCTAATTTGAAATGTGACAACTATTGGGCCAATCACAGAGTCAGGGAAAAACTAAAAAAGTGGTGATTTCTGCTCCTTCATTCTTTACAGTTCTGGCAAGCAGAAGGCAGTACCCAGAGACAAATCCCCGCAGGGCCGTGGGAGAGGTGGGGGGAGAAGGTACTAGCTGACGTCTGAATGGTGCGCCCCACGAGCGCCGCCCTTCCCACTCTACTAAGAGGGATCCACCAAGCCCCAGCACGGCTTTACGGGGCAGGTGCTCTTACCCTCCTCCTCCTCCTTGGCCAGAGGTGGAAACCGAGGCATGAAGAAGTTCAGAGATTTCCTCAAGGTCCCACAGCTAGCAAAGGTGAAGCCAGGACAACAAACCCAGGGCATTTGGTTCCTAAATCCAACCCTACAGCCCAGGGTAACTCTGCCGAGGCAAGTTATAGCTACTCAATTCAGAACAGCTGCAATTACCTGAAGCTGGGTCACTCACAGCAGCTGATGGCATTGAGTAAGGCAGGGAGGCTACGAGAAATATAAATCAAAAGGAGAGGGCAGGTTATGTCCCTTAGTTCTTCTTAAACCCAAGGGGTAGACTTGCTTGTTTGAAACAGAAGGGTATATGTCTTGGGAATTCCCTTGTGGTCAAGTGGTTAGGATTCGGTGCTTTCACTGCCAGGGCCTGGGATGGATCCTTTGTCCGGGGAACTAAGATCCTGCAAGCCGTGCGGGATGTAAGACATATACACTCTATGTCTTGTTTGGGGGAGAAACTGTACCCAATCTGGGCATCCGAGAATGGCCCTGAGTTGCCATGGCTACGATGTCCAGATGTCCTAGTTCATTTCTGTCACTGTCAGACACTGCAATGTCATTTTTGTGGGATTTTCTGGGGGGCAAACGGAGGCCACAATGGTGGTCACCTTGTGTGGAGCACCTGTCTTGCCAGTTGGTTTGGTTTTGTAATTCTTTGTGGGTGTGTGGGTCTTGCTTCCCAGAGTAAATGTCAGCTTGTAAAGGGCAGGACCACGTACGTATCAAGGACATACCACTGGCAAGGTCAGCGATGGGAAGGAGCAGATGGGCCCCAGAGTGGGCCGTGGAGCTGGGCCATGACCTTTCCATTGCCTCTGCCCCACCCCCTGGCTCCAAACCTCCCTGCTCTGTAGGCCCCCGGCCCTGCCCTCTGATGGCTTCGGCTCTTGCTTTGCTGAGAACGTTGATTCTGCCCCTTCACTTCTCTCCTCCTCTCAGAACCTTCCAGCACCTCCCCCTCCCTCTTGGCCTTTCATCCTTTCTCAGGTCGTTGCAGCCAGTCTAGCTGATAAACCAGTTTGCCTCTTCCCAGCCAGACCCAGAAGGATGTGGAGATAAAGGGGGGCTTTTTACTCCAACTACTGAATTTATCTGCAGAGACTCAACTGGGATAAAACTGGAGAATAAGGACCCTGGGCTAGGAGCTGGGCTCTCAGCTCTGAGACTTTCAGAGCATCTCTGGTTACCTGTAAAAATTGCAGGGTGCTGGGGGGGGATGGTTCGAACCAAAGAGACGGTTCCCAAAGGCATCACTCATCACTGGTGGGCTGTGAGATAATCTGAGGTAGCACATCTGCTAGTTTAAGAGTCACTCATTCATTGCATTAAAATATAAAAGTTTACACTTAGTTCCATTCTGCTTAAGGATATTTTCAGATATACATGGGTATGAACTGATTAGATAGTTCACTGTTTATTTGTAAACATTTTAACTTTGTTTTATTGCCATTGTATTTATTTTTATGTATTTCCTCTTCATGGCAAGTGATCCTGACCCTCCATTCATGGTGGTGATATAAAATTTCCTTGTAAAATGAATTCACTTCAGTGAAAAAAGAAGAGCTGATGGAAAGTATTCGGAAAATTCTAGTGTGGGTAGTAGGTGCATATGGCGGGGACCGTGCAGGGCTGAAGGGCTGAAGCTTGGGAAACTGACACAGGGACTGTCCAGGACTTCCCCGCGGCTTTAAGTACAGTTGGGCGAAGACTCATAGAGCAGGAATGTCATTTCGCCCACCCCCCGGCCTCGGCATCAGGCCCACCTGAGCAGACGATGCCAGCATCCTCGTGGTGGCCACAGTTGTGGGAGAACCAGCCGCCGTGCAGACACTGCCACAGCCTGGCTTCGGTCCCCACGCAGTCCACGTCATCCGGGGTGATGAGGCCCAGGCCTCGGCCGAATCTCGCCCTGCTGGGGGCAGACCCTGCCCCGCTGCAGGCCAGCTGCCTGCACACCACCTCGGCATCCTGCAGGTCCCAGCTATCAGCTATCGTCACACATGGTCCCCCAGCTGCCGTTGAAGTGCAGCTCCACGCGGCCCTCACACCGCTGGCTGCCGTTGGCCAGCCTGAGCGCCACATCTGAGACACAGACACGCCCGGGTCACCGCTCTGCCTTCGAGGAAGAGCTGGGCATCTCCTCTGAGCTGACCAGCTTTCGAGGGCTGCCTTCTCATTCTGGGGAGGGAACTAAGGTGGGTTAAAGCGCCAGCAAAGGTACTTTGGGTTTCATCTCTCAGGTTACTGTGATTTCGGGGTGTGTGTGTGTGGGGGGGTGTTTTGTTAAAGCTCTTTGCCAGACAGGATTGTCTACTTTACAGAGATCAAAAGAGGCCCCCGGGCACCCTGCGTGACGTGGGAAGCACCAAGCTCGGGGACACTGGCGCCTGCTGCCCTTGGTCAGGAACAGCATCCTTTAGGCAGGTGTTCCGAATGCAACAGGCTCAGAGACTGAACAGCATCAGCCAAGTACCCCTCTCACACAGCGTCGTGTGCTCTGCCCTCAGAAGATGTATGTGGACGCGTGGTTTCGCAGCAGTGCTGGGTGTTCAACCACTTTCTCTAGTCAGATCTGGGGGGTAAACTAAGGAGCTCGGGACCCCTTTCCCCGATCACAGAGTCGGCCGTCCACCCTCACTGTCATTACCAACCACGGCCAGGGGCTAAGATGACCCGGGAACCTACTGGTATTGTTCTCGTCTTGCACGAGGGACTCGTAGGATGCAGAAAAGCCGACGCTGGTGACGATGGCGTCGCTGTGGAAGACCACCGTCAGGTGATTTGCAGAGGAGGTAAATATTGGGGTTGGGCCGGAGCAGTACCTCCCGAGCGAAAAAGATTCGCTTTGTGGGCCATCAAAGATTTCGATGAAGTCGTATGGACAGCCGTAGAAGTTTTCCAATCTGTGAAGTCATGATAGTGTTCAGATCAATCCATTGGTTTTTACGCCAGGAAGCACTGCCCAGGTTGGTTCGGGAAGGGCTCTGGAAAAGCTGTCTGAAACCTACGTCTCTTCACACACGTCGGAGGAAGCCATGACCCCACTGGGGCAGGCAGTACGTATCCTCCTGATTCTAAAAGTCTTTTATTTTTTTAAAGTTTTCATTCAATTGTATTTTCTGAATATGCATTACAAGCACAAGGAATATAGTTTAAGTGATATTGATGGGTACATGGTGCAAAGCAACTTTTCTCCCACTTCTGATTAGTCCCCTTCCCAGAAGCAGCTACAACGAACAGTTTCTATTTGTTTCCTTCCAGAGATAGTCTGTGCACAACTGTCAGTCCCTGTACTATTGGCCATGATCTTGCAGATCATTTCACAGAAGTACACCCTACATGTGTGACAGCAATATATAAATGTACCAAAATCTATTTAACTGAACCCCTATTGATGGGCAATTAGATTGTTTCCAATCTAGCACTGCTATAAGAATGCAACCAGGATTCTCCTCAGTGCACATAAGACTCTATGGAATTTGGTTTTTTTTGTGGGGGGGGGAAGGGTGGTAGCAGGCAGTATAACCAAGTAAAGAGGATAGTAAAAGTAGGAGATATTTACTCACTTCATCACTTTGAAGGTAAGTTTGACATGAGCCCTGCTATCCACTTGTATGTCCCAGGCACACACCACATGTGTGGGGTATTTTTTAGGATACCAAGGGCTGGAGAAAGAGCCCGAACTATCTGTGAGCAAACCGCCACAATGGAAATTTTCATCTGCAAGAAACAGTGAAGAAATTCCATTGGAAGGGGGCACCGACCTCTGCTGGTTTTTTAGAGGGGTCAAGAGGGGGTGGGGTGAGAAGAGACTAAGGAGAATTTATTCTAGAGCTGCTTTTGCCCGTAACTACAAAAAAGAGCTTTGGAGGCTTTTGGAGTTTCCCATGTTACTCTTTGTCAGATAAGATCATTACGTGTGTCCTGTCAAGCTTATAGGGTTTTTGTGAGGAGAAATGATCGTGACATAAGGTTGAGAGGGCTCTATGAACCCATATGCACAGATAGGTCTGAGCATGCATTTTACTTGAAAAGGATGCAAAGACAATGCAAACCAAAGGCTCCTTGCTCAGTACAGCATTACTGTGTGGTCACGGAACAGACTGTATTAGAAGACCCCTCATTGTGTTATATCCAAATCCTAGCTGAAATCAAGACCGAGATTACTTAAAGCATCCACTTTATGGCTGAAACATTGGATTTGAAGTGGAATTTTTAAAGGGTTCTCTGTGCTGGAGCTTCTCATATGTAAAAGGAAGAAAGGGTTCCATCTGGTTGCTGGAAGTGCTAAAACTGAAAAGAAAGCAAATATAAAACCACGTGAAGTGTTTAAATAAAGCTGAAGTACCCGTAGGGCGGCTGTCACCAGTCGAGCCTATGAAAATACACAGAGAAAAAAATGATACTGTGAGCAAGGACTTTTATTCAGAATAACCCTTTAAAATACTCAAAAATATTGACATGCAGAGCTGTGATTACTCTGTGCTGCAGTGGACAGAGATGACTGACACTGCAAGAGTTGGGATATTTAGACACCAAGTGTGCAGACAGGTGCAGTTTGATACAACTTGTCGAGGGCTGACCCTGGGTTTCTATTCTATTCTATTCTATTCTATTCCATTCCATTCCATATTTCCTTGCTCCCTGCGGCACCTATAGCATGATCACCGCTGCAGGCAGTTAGCCCTTGCTCACAGCGGATACTGATTCAGGGAATCCCAGTGGCCAGAGATTCCATTTCTGATGAATCTGAATTTTCCTTCCGTCCGACCTCTCTCCCCACCCTCTGCTGCCCCCCTCCAAGACCCACCATTTTGCTAACGCTAATGGGCTGCATTGCTCTTTTTAATTAACAAGTGATAATTTAATTAGACTGTGGCACAATTACAGGATTACAAAGTAGCTAGGATTCACCTATACCAGGGACCTGGCAATGGGTTGAAATGTTTGGAAGAGCAATACCTGTTAGTCCCACTTTTGGATTGCCATCAATACCTATTCCAAGACAGAAGAGAGAATAAGAGATGGACTGAGTTAGACAGCCACACAATTCAGAAAAGGAATCAAGCATTTTTTTTTTTTTTTTTTTTTTTGCATCAAACACATTCTGCTCTGGGCAGTTAGGAGTGTGGCACTAAAACCCATCGATGCTGGCTAGACACTGGCAGCCTCAGTGCCCACCGGGTGAGGGAGCACACTGTGCTTTCCAGGCTCATGATGGCTCATCTAGTTGCTAGAAGTGCTAAATTTGAAAACATGGCATTTCCTTACTTTGGGTCAGTTATGGGGCTGAAGGAACTTTAGCAACAGAGCTGGGCTCAGTCTTTCACACAGCACCTTAGGGCACGGGCCTGTGTGTGATCTTGGCTATGCCTCTGCTGCCTTGTCAATCAAATGAGGATGCTGGTAGTCTCTACCTTATTTGAGACTGTGAAGATTAAATGAGACCAGGAATGCACTGGTTTTAGCACAGAGCCTGGCTTGTGTTAAGCACTCTTTGGACACCGGCTGCTATTCCCACTGAGGAGAGAGTGGGCTGTCACCAATGCCGTGGCCTGTCTATCCAGGAATCGGCTGTCTGGCGATACAAACCCCCCATTTAATCACCACAGCTTTTAAGGTGGGACCTTGAGCATTTTACAGACACGACAACTGAAGAGAAAGAAAACTACCTCTTAAGCAAATTGACTTGAAAAGATGGCTTGAAGCCCACAGCTCCTTTCTGAGTAATTGACGTCTCCCTTCCCAGAGGCTGCCGGGGGGTAAGACTCTCCCTGAGGTGTGCTGTGTCCCACGGGGGCCCACCTGAGCAGATGACGCCAGCTGGGTGTCTGCAGCTGTGGGAGAAGCAGCTGTTGTGCGTGCACTGCCACAGCCTGGCTTCATTCCCTGTGCGCTGCACATCGTCCAGCATGATGTGGCCACTGCCTCCACCAAAGTAGCTCTGAGCCGGGGCTGACAAGGCCTCGCCACAGCCGAGCTGCCGGCACACGACCCTGGCGTCCGTCAGGTCCCAGCTGTCGTCACACACGGTGCGCCAGGTGCCATTGTAGAGGACCTCCACCCGGCCCTCACACCTGTGACTGCCGTCCCCCAGTCTCAGGGCCGCATCTGGGGACAGGAGAACAGAGGCTCCTGAGCTGTGGTGCTGCCCCGTCTCTGCTCAGGTCCTTCGGCTCAGATAGAGAATGCCCAAGATTCTCAGATGGGTACGTTTTCCCATATTAGGCTGTTGGACCCTATGTCTTGATTTGCCAGGAATGGTCCTGGTTTATGACTGCTGTAGGTCAATTAATGCCCGTTAATTATTTTAGAGTCTCTTTTAAACTCTCAAAAGTACCCTGACTGAAGGATAAGTTATACGGTCACCCTAAGCATTATCCTCCGAGGGCTGTGGAATGTTCCCCATAGCTTGCTGCAGAAGCTCAGAGGTCTGTATGAGTATGCGTTCTGGATGGTTTCTGCACTGAATTCGGCTGGAAGCAGGTGGGCTGGTAGTTGTAGTTAGAGATGGTTTTGCTCCAGAAGGATTCGCTCTACTGCATTTCTCTTTCCTTTGGAGAAGGAGGCTGTTGTTTGGGTTCTCGCCCTGCACGCGTGGCCACGGCAAGATAGGAGACTCAGCCGTCTGTCTCTTCAGGGGGACGTCTTGGAGGAAGATGACAGTGAGGGGCAGAGCAGGGGGAGGGGTGGGCAGGGGGCTGTCAGTGTCAGAGTGATGTCACTCAGGATGTCAGTAATGCAGGTGGACCCCGCAGGTCGGATTTAGAAAGCATCTCCTCTCTTAAAGGGAAAGGACGCAAATTACATCTGACTTCCCTCCGAGGTCCGTATTAGGATACCCACCACTCTCCCTTTCGTCCTGCTGAATGGCATTGTACAGGGCAAGGAACCCTGTGTTGGTGATCATGGCATCACTTCTGAACACTGCGGTCAGGATGTTTGATGAGGAGCGGAACGTGAGCCCTGCCCCAGCACAGAATCTGCCCATGGAGAGCGAGGCAACCTGCTGTCCATCGAACACTTCGATGAAGTCGTAAGGGCACCCACAGATGTCCTCTAATCTGAGGAGGTGAAGGCAGAGTTAAGCTCCCCAAGGAGATCTGCAGAAATGTCTCACATAAAGTCAAATTTTGCATCATATCCAGCCAGAAACTGCAGGCACTCCTGCCCCTCCTTCCAACCACACAGCTCACTAGTGGACTTGACCCCTCAGATACTGCCTGAGTCTGCCCTCCTGTCCCTCCCTGTTGGGACTGGTCCAGGCCTCTGGACCACTCCCTAAGGTGGTGGCAAGTGTCCACTAGGGTCTCACTGAGTGAAACTCTCAACAAGACCCAGAGCAGGAAGAAATGGTGACAGCTGTAAAAGTTCCGAGGGCCTGTTGACTAAGACTCTTCCCTCCAATGCCCCAAACTGCCCGGTTCAAACCAAGTGTTTTCCTGGCATGTTTCATCTAACCTGGATGATCAGAGAAGCTGTCCCTGGCATCATATCTAAAGCTGTCTTCGCCCCTTTCACTCTCTGCCTTGTTACCAAGTATGTATTATATTTTTCTTGATAGCACTTATCAACTTATCACTAACTGAAGTTGTCCACTGAGTTATTGGTTTATTCGAGTACTATTTGTCTCCCCATCTAGAATGTAAACTCCATGAGGGTAGAGACCTTGTTTGTCTTTTTTGGCATTATAAACCCATTCCTAGACCAGGGCCTGCAGAAAGTGAGCTCAATAAATATACATTAAAGAACATCAACGTTTATCTAACACGATAAAAATGTAACATATGCACATTTGCATTTAAACAACAGTCAGTGGCCTTTGACGCATGCCTTGTCTGTGCTCATTGCATAATATACACAATGGGCACAATGACATTTGTATGCAAACTACTGAATTTGAAAAGCTGTTTGTTGCAGAACACATCTGTTTCAATGAAATAAGAGCCAAGTAGCTCAAAATAACTCATTTTTAAATTAAGGAAAAGTGATAATATTTGTGTGGAAGGTGACGATAGTTTGGCAGTAACAGGTGACACTGCAGTGCATACCTCACATTTTCACTGTGGACGTCTCAGTCTCAGCACCACTGACACTGGGGATGGATAACTCTCTACTGTGGGGGGCTGTATTGTGAATTGTAGGACACTTAACAGCATCCCTGGCCTCTACCCACTATACGACAATGGTGTACCCCCAATTGAGACAGTAAAAAAATGTCTCCAGACACAACCAAACATCCTGTGGGGAGGTACAGTTATTCCCAGTTGAGATTCACTGGAGCAAATAACAACTAAGTTTACGTTCTAAGAAACAAAAAACAAATATCAATAAATTCAGACTTAAAAATGTCAAACTCCGAAAATAAGCAACTAAGCTCAGCCTCCAGGCAACACACTAAACAGTCCTTGATTGGTGAGCTCTGAAATTATAGTAGGAAAAATCTTAGTAGGAACATGATAGAAATTCTTGAAGGGAAGAGGGAAAAGGTTTGTTTTGTGTAGCACCAGAGGGAAGAATAAAGATCAGAAAATGGTAATGAAGAAGAACAGTTTAGGGTTCAGCCAGAGGAAGAGGCTGTGTCCCAAATGGAGCTGGCTGAGAGTGGAGGGGCGAGGTCCTCACGTGTGGGTCACCCCAGCTGAGGCTCCCTCCAAGGCAGGTGTCAGGGATGCTCGTGGGGTCTTCTCCAATTGCACAGGAAGTAGAGCTCAGACTTTCTAAGCTAAGACTTTCTGAGCTCAGATGACCAGACCAATTTTCACCTAATATGTGAAAGGATTTGTCACATGGTGCTGTAGGCTGAATGTCTGTCCCCTCGAAATTCATATGTTGAAACCTAACCCTCAATATGATAGTATTAGGAGGTGGGGCCTTTAGGAAGTGATTAGGTTATGAAGGCAGAGCCCTCATGATGGGATTAGTGTCCTTGTAAAGAGGCCTGAGAAAGTTCCCAGTCCCTTCCACCACGTGAGGTTATAGTGAAAGACGGCCATCTATGAACCCGGGAGCCGGTCCTCAGCAGATACCGAATCTGCTGGTATACTGATCTTGGACTTTCCAGCCTGCAGAACTGTGAGAAAATAAACTTCTGTTGTTTATTAAGATACCCAGTCTATTACAATTTTGTTACAGCAGCTGAAATGACTCAGACACTTGGAAAAGCGACCTCTTGGGGAAAGCATGGTTTCAAATCCGATCTGGCCTTTGATGCAGAGAAAAGCAAAGCTGCTTACTTCAGGCTGGGGATTGTCAGCTCTACGTGGAACTTCTCAGCCAGGTGTATCACCTAGACACACTCCATGTCACTGGGGTAGTTTGTTGGATACCAAGGACTGGAGAAGGAGCCCAACAGACTTGAAATGACTCCTCCACAAAAGTGACTTCCTCTTGTGAAAACAAACGAGAGAGCCGGGGCTGGATTCTTCAGGCATGCAACTTGCATTTTCCCGAGTACAGAATCCAGAATTCCAGCAAGCTCAAAAGTGAATCACAAAATGGGAAGGGATCATGCTGGTGTAGACATGGTTGTGGCTTGGCTGGTGTGTGGCTGTACCCTGAGAGGGAGTGAGGGAGGAGCAAAGATGTATGACAGGTAGGCAGGACCCTAAGACTGTAGGTGAGACTGGAAATGGATTGGATATGTACATGGCAGGTGTGGGGTGTCCAGTGACATGTCCTTAATGCTCTCCCCAGCTTCCTGTCATGCAAACCAGCCCAACTAAGATGCAGACAATCCATCTACTCGTGAGGGCTCCATCCCACCACCTCCTTCCCCTCATGCAGGCAGGACAGCAGATGTCTATTCTACTTTTATGAATTATCACCATGATTCCACCCTTTACAGGTTATACTTTCAGTGGAAGAGAGTTACCTTGTGGGATAGGCGCTTGGGGAATGGCAGCTGCAAAAATCAGAACCAAAAAAATCAGGAAAGAGCTTGGCACGATAACACCACCTTATATCAATACCTAAGTACAAATGAATGAAGCTGCTACTACTCTTGAATCTTAATATATGGTGTGGACTCACTTATTCCTCTTTTCTCCCTGATCTGAGATGCAACCTCTCCCCTTCTCTCAGTGATTCACCAGGAAATCAGAGACAACACACAGTCTCATGATTTGTTCTCTCTTCTGTGCTGGGATCCACCAACCCAAGGGCTGTCCTGAGACTGACCAGTCATGAGGCATTACCTACAGTAGCATCTAAGCTTATGAACATGCCACAGTGCCTGTACAAATTTATCAGGTGCCAAAATGCAGAGGGACAATGCAGCTTTCAAACCCGGAAAGCTGAGAGCCATGGTGGGGAAAGGTACGTTGGACAAGTATTCCAAAGAAGTAAGATGGGCCCCTTCCCATAGGTCTGCCTCTGCAACCCACACCAGAAGGGCAACCTACAAGGGATGGCAGCTTCCACCTGGGACGCCCTCGGAACCTGGACTGGAGTGGGTAAGAGGCTCCCAATGTGTGTCCCTCCAAATGCACCATAGTGATGCCAGCCCAGGGGAGGGACAGCTGCTAGCCACCTCGCCTGGCCCCCAAACACAGCAAGGAGCACCCCTGACCCCGACTCTCCCTGGCCCAGGCCACCACTGAGGGCAGAGAGCGGCACCAGTCACTGGGTAAGGCTGGGAGGAGGATGCGTGGGGCCCGGGGTGCCAGTGAGCAGGGAAGCAAGCGGCTGAGAACTTGTCCTGGAGGGGAAGGCAGATGCAGGAGGCAGGACCGTAGGTGCTCTGATCCAGCAGGAATCTGAGTTGGGAGGTCACTGCTGCACCTCGACTTTGAGTAGGTTACCTGAAGAAGGTGTACCTTTCTCTACTCCTGCTCTGTTGGCTAAGCCAGGAGGCCCACAGAGGAGCCCCAAATGTTTTCACTTCCCCAATCTGCTTTCTACCCACTGGGAGAGTTCGACATTCAGTGTTTCTTTGTTGACTTGCATGCTTTCACTCTCTAATTCGTATCCCTGAGAGGTAAACCTTTCCTCCTTCCTCTCTGTATCAACACTCTTCTCAGCCACTGTGATGGAGCCATCCTCTTTCAGTCCCTTCCGGCCCCTCCGTGATCTGTTGTCCAGAGAGGAGAGTTTCAGATGCCATTTCATTTGGGAAATGTGACTTTTAGCTCGTTGACCAAGCCCCTGGTTCTCAGCCTTGGCTGCATGTTGGAATCACACAGGAAGCTTTAAATATCACTGATGACTGGCTGGACCCCAGAAGTGCTGATGTGACTGGTCTGGGGTGCAGCTTGAGCATCGGAAGTTTTTAAAGCTCGCTGGGTGATTCCAGTGTCTACGTCACTGTCCACCTGTGCCTGGGTCCAGACAGAGGTTAGATTTCTTTTTTTTTTAAAAATATAAATTTATTTATTTATTTATTTATTTATTTATTTATTTATTTATTTATTTATTTATTTATGGCTGCGTTGGGTCTTCGTTGCTGCGCGCGGGCTTTCTCCAGTTGTGGCGAGCGGGGGCTACTCTTCGTTGCGGTGCGCGGGCTTCTCATTGCAGTGGTTTCTCTTGTTGCGGAGCACGGGCTCTAGGTGCGCGGGCTTCAGTAGTTGTGGCACTCGGGCTCAGTAGTTGTAGCTCGCGGGCTCTAGAGCGCAGGCTCAGTAGTTGTGGCACACAGGCTTAGCTACTCCACAGCATGTGGGATCTTCCCAGACCAGGGATCGAACTCATGTCCCCTGCATTGGCAGGCGGATTCTTAACCACTGCACCACCAGGGAAGTCCCGAGGTTAAATTTCTTATTCACTTTGCAGAGATAATGGAAATTCAGTGTCAGACCTACCTGGGGGTGCAGGAATCACATCTGGAGCCCAGTCCCCTGCATCTGCATGCATTAAAAAGAGGTAAATTTAGGAAATCTAAGTTAAATTTTATAAAGACAAGTGGTGGTTTTCTAGTGTGGGCAAGTCCCAAACAGGCAGGCTTTGTCTTACACAAGCAAGAACAGGGCATGTTTAGACTCTGGAGAAGCAGTTCCAAACCTGAGAGAGGCTGCAAGGAACAGGACTGGAAAATTGTGTGGCCCTGGAGTGTGTGTTCAGAAGAGAGCGTGGCTCTCAGCATTCTCTGCCAGCCAGGCTGAAGGGACATTCATCTGTCCGGTCACCTGGCCCTGCTCTGTGCACACCTTCCACCCATCACCGAGATGCTGAAAGACCAGAAAGAACCTGCCGCGGGAGGAGAGGTACCTGAGCAGATGACGCCAGCATCCTCATGGTGACCGCAATTGTGGTCTGACCAGCCAGAGCTGGGGCGCTGGCCAAGGTGGTTCTCGCTTCCCGAACACTGAATGTTGTCCAGGAGGATGTCTCCAGAGCCCAGGCAGAAGTGGGCCTTTCCAGGGGCAGCGACGGCCCTTCCACACCCCAGCTGTCGGCACACGACCTCAGCTTCGTTCAGGTCCCATAGGTGGTCACACACGGTGCCCCAGGCCCCTCGTGGAGGATCTCCAGGCGTCCTGAGCACCATCCAGAACCACCCACCAGCCGCAGCTCTGGTCCATCTTCTAAACAAAGCAGGATTTTATTTTTGAGTGTAGGGAGTTTTAAGTAAGAAGGATTTCTAGCTCCCGTATTTGTGGCTAAGGGAAATAAATGCAAGAATGAAGCCTTAAGGCTGTCTTGATTCCGTCATATGTTGGGCTGAGGGGCTTAGTAGTGAGACAGAGGCGGGTTTGGATCCCAGCTCTCCTGCTCCCTAGTTGTGTAACCTTTGACAAGTTGTTTCATCTCCCTGGGCCCCAGTCTCCTCATCTGTAAAATGGGGCTTCTAGCAGCATGTATCTCAGAGCACAGTGCTTAGCCCCAGCACACCTTGGGTTCTGCAGATCTTGCTGTGTGGTTCTCTGTGTTGCAAAGCTGGGTTCCTGGGGAAATGGGTTTCCAGCTGTTTCTTTGGACATGTCTTGGATAAGTGCTTGGATAAGTGTAGATTTAGTCCCCTGAAGGCACCTGGCCACAAGGGTGTCTAGGACTTCATAAAGCCCCAAGGGAATGGCTTTTTCTGGGCTGACGGGCTGTGGCCAGCTGGAGTCACCTGCGGTCTCCTGGAGACGCCCTAGGGACAGCCTTCCCTTACTGTGTCCACAGGCTCTGCCACCCTGGCCTTCTTTCAGTTTCTCTAATATGTCCAACTCTTTCCTCCCTGAGAGCAGCCCTTGCATTGCTGTTCTCTCTGCCTAGAATGCCCCTTCATGGTCACTCATCACATATCACCTCCTCAGGGCCGCCACCCCATTCAATCCACAATAGCACCTCCTCCACCCCAGGCACTCTCTTCTATCCCATCTGGCTCTGTATTCCCAGCCTTATCACTACCCCCAAATCATCTTGTTTATTTACTTGTTTCTTATGTCTTGATCCTTCCCCACTCACCCAAATCCACGCTACTGTAAACTCCATGAGGGAAGGGCATGGTACTGTTTACTGTGTCCTCAGCACTTATAACTGGGCCTGGCACAGAGTAGAACCTTAGTGAAGATTATTGGATGAGAAAATGGTGATCTTGAGTCAATGAATGGTCTGGATTTCAAATGCTGGACCTTAGCTTCCCCAGGGCAAGATCTCAAGCATGCTTTTGAAGGTCAAATATATAAGGAATTCCCTTACTCAGAAACAAACACCCAGCTTCAAAATACACCCAGGGAGTTTCCACCCGAATTCCTAATGACCTGAGTTACTGGGGCCCCACAATCGGCAGGTAAGTATGCCTTCTGGGTGCAAACTGGACCTGGTCCTGGAATGAAAGGCTATAGCGTCCATCCATTAAGGAGTCCCCAGGCCTCTTATTTGGGTGAGTCTAGGGTCCAATGCAGGCAAGATGTAAAGTGAGCCAGCTGGTGGAGGGAAGAGAATTCTTGCAAGTTTGACTTTTACTTTTCAGCACCCTGGACAGTTCCCAGGCAGCCGGCAGCGCCGGATGCAGCTGTGGAGAGGAGCCGCCTGCCCATTCACATACAGGCTGCACGTCACTGCTTTATTTCATCGCTCATGAGGCCCTCTTAATGGAAAAATCTAGCAGCGATGCAGCAGGGCTTATGTGTGTGTGTGTGTGCTTTTAAAACTGAATCCCAGGCCTCTGCTAATAGGGAAATCCCTTAAATTAGAAAACTGTTCTGTCTTTTCAAGGCCAAAAACCTGCTTGAAGCTTCCTACCTGACTCTTTCGCCCTGCGGAATTGCATTGAACAGAGCATAAAAGCCACTGTTGGTGATCACAAAATCACTTCGGAACACCACAGTCACGATGTCGGAGGAGGAGAAAAACATCACAGCTACTGAGGCGCAGAATTTGCCCATGGACAGCAGGCAATCCTGGGGCCGTCAAAGATTTCAACTGAGTCATACGGGCATCCAGGGATGTCTTCCAGCCTGGGGGAATCACAGTGGAGGGTTAGCGGCAGGTTAGGGCATCCTAGATCTTAAAGTTTGAAAAGTATGACAATCACAGGATTAAATAGCTGGATTATACTTTAAATTGCATATTAATATATAAAATATCAATTAACTTTTTCAGATGCCTTATTAACAGAACTCTTATTATCTTTGTCTGCGGAATGTGTGAGGCTTATGGTTACAACTTAGTAATAGAAATTGAAAAATCATAATGGTTTTGGCCAATCACAACTTACACAGAACATTAGGAAATGCGAATATACACTGCAAATAAAATCTGAACAGTAAAATCATCCCAGTGATCAGCATGTAACCAACATCACAGCCTGATTTTCCTACCTCTGTATTTCACAACATTTTTCATACCCAAACTCTTGGGGAGAAAAAACTTGATTTTAAAATAAAAATAGGGACTTCCCTGGTGGTCCAGTGGTTAAGACTCCATGCTCCCAATGCAGGGGGCCCAGGTTCCATCCCTGGTCAGGGAACTAGATCCCGCATGCCGCAACTAGGAGCCCGTATGCTGCAAGGAAGATCCCGCGTGCCACAACTAAGACCCGGCGCAGCCATAATAAATAAATAAATATATATTTAAAAAATAAAATTAAAATAATGTCAGCATGTAGAAGAGTATTTGCACTTTGGTAATTATCCAAAAGGATGTGTATGAGAGCTGATTTTGAAGGAATGGATAACTGATAACATGACAGGCTTTAGAGGTATGGGTTCAAGGCTCTCACTTCATTGTGGGCTGTGTCCTTAGGGTTTTAGTCAACAAAGATAACGTGTTTCTAGGATATCCTTTGGCACAGGGCATGTCGGACTCCATGGACCAAGCTACAATTCAGTGCATGATAAAGGGGGATTTTCATAGCATTTCACAGTATTGTTGTGTTTGTAGCATGATGTGTGTCATAGACAACAAGAAGAAGGGCTTTGTACAGACTCTGCTTACAGACTCATATACTGGTGAAGAGCTAGGCCATTTACATCCAACAGAACTAGAAGGTTGGCCTTGGGCCTGTTAGTTAACCTCTCTGAGCCTCAGCTTCTTTGTCTCTAATTGGGATGATAAGGACATCTATCTTAGGGCTAAAGTGATGCTGGAACATGACAAAGCATACAAAATACATAGTACAGAACCTGAGCACACTAAAAAAAGTCAGCTATTACTTTATGTCCTGAAGATTAAAAAATGGCAATGACTTAGGAAATTCTATCCTTTTTATATCAGAGATGAGGCAATGACTCTACCATCCCCTTTCACTCTGTGGCAACATTTAGAGGATACAGGGCTCAAGGCTGGAGTAACCAGTTAATGTATGTGTATGGAAAGCCTCTTAATTTTTAAGCTTGCTTAAAATGTAAAGAAAAAGAAAGTCTAAGAGAATAAATATTGGTACCCAGTGTACAGTGAGGGCAAAGCTGATAAGGATATTTTTAGAAAAAAATCAAAGAAAAACCATCATAGTAATGTTAAATCAAATATGTTAATAAACCACTTATTGAATTTTTCAAGCTAGAAGTAGCTCATTGGATAGCACTACAAAAACAACTCCAGCTTCAAACTGGAAAGAATTTTGCATTCTTCTGGTTTTGCCCCTAAGTGTTTCCCACTAAAAGAAACATCTTTATTATGATTTCACAAGGCCATACTCTTATTTAGGTGGACTCTTCCCTTTAAAAGTTGTTTTCTTACTTCAAAGTTGGAATCATGAGTTCTATGCGGAATTTTTTATCCACGTGGATCTCCCAAACACACTGGACGTCTGTTGGGTAGTCTCCTGGATGCAGCGGACTGGAAAATGAGCCAGAGAGACTAGAAATGACCCCTCCACAAGAGTTACTTCCTCCTGAAATGACAGGAAAAAGGACGCTAGGATGTGCCTCCATGGCATTACTTATGTGATCCCACTAACGACCACCTCACACCAAGCGGCCTGGTGGAGTCAGGCTGCCGTCTGAATAGATCTTTAGCCTAAACGTCTCCTGGGAAAGAGAGTCCATTCAATCTAATTCTTATGGGTCAAAAAGTATTAATTCATGAGAGCTCCCTGCCTTTCTCCCTCCCTCTATCATCTGATGAAGAAAATATTATCTTTGTCCTGTTTACTCTCTCCTCACTCTTTCTAAAGTGGAAGGGTTCTCGCTTGCTGGGAGAGAGGCAGAGCAGATCGACATGAGGGTCTGGGAAAGAGAGACAGAGACCGAGGCTGGATGTGCCTGGGGAAGGGGTGAGTCTGACGAGGTTCGGGTCTGAGGAATCGGAGATGGAGGGATGGGGGTGGGATGGATTGTTTGGGGAGGTTATGACTGGGACCTCCCTTTAACTACTTTTTCATCACTTTTTCTGGGTAGATTGTGTTTCCTTCAACTCAGTATCTACTGCAACTGGAACTTACAGGTTTTGGATTTATAAGAATTAAACAAGGGGCTTTCCTGGTGGTGCAGTGGTTAAGAATCCGCCTGCCAATGCAGGGGACACGGGTTCGAGCCCTGGTCCAGGAAGATCCCACATGCCGTGGAGCAACTAAGCCCGTGTGCCACAACTACTGAGCCTGCACTCTAGAGCCTGCAAGCCACAACTACTGAAGCCCACGCGCCTAGAGCCCGTGCTCCGCAACAAGGGAAGCCACCGCAATGAGAAGCCCGCGCACCGCAACAAAGAGTAGCCCCCGCTCGCCGCAACTAGAGAAAGCCCGTGCACAGCAACGAAGAACCAACACAGCCAAAATAAATAAATAAAATAAACAAATTTAAAAAAAAATTCAAGAGCAGTAAATAATTTAAATTGTTCCTGAAGGTTAATTTCCATAAGACATTCATCTATGAATGACATCTGCCTTGACAGTTTACAATATTAAAACCTAAATTTTCCTGGTTTATTAGGTCTGAGGGTTCCGTGGAATCTGCATCTTTAACCAGTAAGCTGAAATATATACACACATACTCTCAATCTCTCTCTCTCTCTCTCTCTCTCTCTCTCAGACCCCACTACCACACACACACACACCCCACGACACACACACACACACACACACACACATACATATCTATACAAAGCATATAAAATGAATTTCACTTTAATTACAAATTCATGGAAGCACACAAAAATCAATCATATTTCTATATATTAGTAACAAACATGTGGAAACCAAAATTATAAAGAGTATCATTTATAATTACCCCCCAAAAAAGAAACACCTACATACATATCTAACAAAACATGTACAAGATTTCTATGCTAAAAATGACAAATAGCTAATACAAATAGTAATAGCAAATGCTAGCTAAGCTGTGGAGAAATTGGATCTCTCATATGGTGCTGGTGAGAATGTAAAATGGTAGTCTCTCTGGAAAATAGTTTGATGTGTTCTTTTTTTTTTTTAACATCTTTACTGGAGTATAATTGCTTTACAATGTTGTGTTAGTTTCTGCTGTATAACAAAGTGAATCAGCTATATGTATACATATATCCCCATATCCCCTCCCTCTTGCGTCTCTTGATGTGTTCTTAAAACACTAAACATGTACTTACCATACAACCTAGCACTGACTCTTGATCATTCATCCCAGAGAAATGAAAACTGATGCTCACGCAAAAACCTGTACGTGAATGCTCATCGAAGCTTTACATATAACAGCAAGACTGGAAACACCCCGAATGTCCTTCAGTGGAGGAAACGGTTAAACAAACTCTGGTCTCCACACAATGGAATACTTCTCAGCAATAACAAGGAACAGACTCTTGATACACACAACAACCTGGGTGGATCTCAAGGGCCTTAAGCTGAGTGAGAAAAGTGAATCTCAAAAGAATACGTACTGTATGATCCCACAGATGTAACAGTCTCAAAATGACAAAACTGTAGAGAAGGAGGACAGATTGGTGGCTGCCAGGGACAGAGGTAGGGTGGTTGTAAGCAGGAAGGGTGAAGAAGTCATTTCTTTGTGGTGGTGGAACACACTGCCTGCTTCTAGATTGTGGTGACGGTTGCATGAGTCTATACATGGGATAAAATTGCACAGAAACCGCCCCCCCACACACACACAAGTGCAAGTAAAAAATGGTGAAAACTGAGTTAGTCTGTATTTCAGCCAACAGTACTGTACTAATGTCAGGTCTGTGCTTTTGATATTGTTCTACAATTATATAAGATGCCACCAATGGGGAAAGCGGGGTGACGTGTACATGGGACTCTGTGTGTTATTTTGTAATTTCTTGTGTCTGTAATTATTTCAAAATAGAAACTTAAAAAGGCATGAAGAACTCTTTCAGTTACAAGAATCAACCAAGGGAGTAAATGCTTGGAATTTTAAACTACATCGTGTACTTAAGCAAAGTACTTTGGACTTACCTAAGATATGGAAATGCCAGTAGTACGTGATCAGATGCGTTTGCCTTGATTTCTCACATACACGTCATGCTGTTGTGCATGTCATTCCGAGGGGGATTCCTAATCGCTCCAGATGAGTTAGTAATGACGCTGCCACACTGAGATTTTTCTAAAAGCACAGAGATATTTTAGAATTTCAGGTTTTTTCACTGTTTAGTTCACTAATTTTATAGTCGACATTTTTTTTTCTTTCATTTTTTTCCTCGAAAGGTTTCATTGGTCATTACTTTGTCGGGTACGTCTTAGGACATAGCAGAGGTATAAATTAGTCTAAAAATTCTTGTAAACTTAGGAAATTAGGGCATGAAGGCGTCTGAATTTTCCAGCATCTCTCACTTCTCTTGAGAGTTTAACCACTGACACGTGCTTGCTGGGCAGAGCAGTTATCCAGAATCAGTCCGAACCTTTCCCTCGGATACTCCCTGGTGCTGGGGCCTATAGTTTTGATTTTGTCAGGTCATCAGCAGTAATGAATAAACTGCTTCATTTTCACGTTTAAGGTTGAGCTTATGTGGAGCCTCTGTGTATATGGAGATGGCAGTGTTCCACCCACCATCACTTGTAACTTATTAAAATTTCATTATTGAAAATCCACTAGTAAGTGGAAAGAAGTGGCTCTGAGTCATCCACCTTCTCCAGCACTGATTTGTTCTGTGTCCATCTGTCCATCCCCCTGTCCATTTGATTCTCCATCTGCTTGTCTGTTTGTCTATCCATCTGTCCAATATGTAGTCCAAAATTAAAGGTGACGGATGTGGCAACGGCTTTCTCCATCAGATTACCTGGCTGTGTAAAAAGTGGACCTACAGGGACTTCCCTGGTGGTGCAGTGGTTAAGAATCCGCCTGCCGGGGCTTCCCTGGTGGCGCAGTGGTTCAGAGTCTGCCTGCCAATGCAGGGGACACGGGTTCGAGCCCTGGTCTGGGAAGATCCCACATGCCGCGGAGCAACTGGGCCCGTGAGCCACAACTACTGAGCCTGCGCATCTGGAGCCGTGCTCCGCAATAAGAGAGGCCACGATGGTGAGAGGCCCGCGCACCGCGATGAAGAGTGGTCCCCTCTCGCTGCAGCTAGAGAAAGCCCTCGCACAGAAACGAAGACCCAACACAGCCAAAAATAAATAAAAAAAAAAAAAAAAAAAAAAGAATCCGCCTGCCAATGCAGGGAACATATTGCCACGGAGCAACTAAGCCCATTTACCACAACTACTGAGCCTGCGCTCTAGAGCCCGCGAGCCGCAACTACTGAGCCTGCACGCCACATTACTGAAGCCCGCGCGCCTAGAGCCCGTGCTCCGCAACAAGAGAAGCCACCGCAATGAGAAGCCCGCGCACCGCAACAAAGAGTAGCCTCGCTCGCCACAACTAGAGAAAGCCCACATGCAGCAATGCAGACCAAACGCAGACAAAAATAAATAAATAAAATAAATAACTTTATTAAAAAAAGAAAAGTGGACCTACACTCATTTGGCTCTGGTCACCTAGCTGCAGCTTTTCCCTAGAAGGACCAGCTAGGCTCTCCAGGCATTACATGATTTTAGCCCTTTATCTCCAAGTGGTGGTAAGAAAAGTTCAGTGGAGCTTCTGGAAATCCAAGATATAGGTAAGAACAGAGGAACAAAAAATGAAAGATGAAAAAGAAAGGACAGGGAAGGACACAGATAGAGAAGGAGAAGGGGCAGAGAAGGTGTTCATCATGGAAGCCCTCCAAAATGATGCCCCTGGGTGGCGCCCTGGCAATGTTGCTGTGCTAACAGCCCTAATAGCCACATGTCTGTCCTGCACACATGATGTCCATGCTGGGAGACTGAGAAGGCTGGCACCACTTGACTAACAGAAATGGAACTGGAACCATAAATTCACTGCCCTTCATACTGACACTTCACACAGAACACAGGCTCAGAGGGGTGACCTAGACAGGGCAGTAGTACTTTGCTCGATTTCCTTGAAGAATCACTTTAGGGCTCGAGCTAGACGATGATGGTCAGGGCAGCCAAGGACACCCCAGTCTCACCTGTAGCCACCATCCCCGCCATGGCATCCAAAGGGCGACCTGTCAAACACACAAAGGACATGGGACTGTCAGCTGGCACTGAGGTCCACACACCCACATGAGGAGCCTCCAAGGAGCTGGTAACAGATATGCTGTCAGGGTCCCTCCCAGAACTACTGAGTCAGTCTCTGGAGGTGAAGCCAGAGCGTGCAGGGGGTGATAATATACAGGAGGGAAGAAGCACTGATCCAGATCTTCCTAGACTTTGATGCATTTATTCTCTGTCATACATGTAAATGAGATATTTTTAAATTTGGGAGTTTAAGAAAACCAAAGACGTGAAATTCTGGCTCCTGCGGCCAATTTCCATGACCTCAGTGCTGGGAGTTATGAGGCTTCCATGTAAGAATAGGAAGAAGCACCAACTGACTGATTTCTTTGGCCTGGTGCTGCTCAGAGACAGAGTCAGGACCTAAGGAGGCTGTGGCTCCTCCTTCCTGCCCCCAACATCTCTCCAGCCAGTGACACCAGTGGCCCAGAACTTCCTATTGGAGATTCTCTCTGAGGACCCATCCATTCCCACTTGCTGAAGTTGACAGCCAGGAGGGGATGTGACTGCAGCTTTACTAGACCTTGTCTACTCAGCTGTGGTCATGACTCACCCTCTGGCCAGGAGCTGGCCAAGGGCAAGGCATCAAGGGACCAGGCGTTTTGATGGAGAGAGGGGCCAGGCATGGGAAACTCCCGGTGTTGACGCTGAGGGCATGTGGGAAAACCCACAGCAAGGAAGCTCCATGGGGCCAGGGTCGCACCCGGAACAAGGCAGAGGCAAGGAGAGGATAGGAGTGAAATCGGACCTTGACTTCGGCCGGTCTGGCCCACCAGCCATCTGCCCCTGGGCAAGAAGTGTCCTTAACTGTCTCTCATTGCTAACCACCCCCTACCCACCTGTCACTGCCAGCCCATCACAACTCCAAAGCGCTGTGCAGAAGTTTGAGAAATTTCGAATCTGCTTCCTGAGCGTGAAATGCCCAGTGAGTGAAGAGGTAGAAAGTGGGGTAGGACCAAATGATTTCTAAGGGGCTCTCCATCTCTCCCACTGGGCAATCAGTGACTTCACGTCTCTCAGCCGCTGCACCGGCTTGCAGAGTAAGACCCACCCAATTTCCAGCAAACCTTCTTCCCCCAGGTTCTGACAGACCACGCACGTCAACACCACCTTCCCCACCTGGTAGTGTGAGCGCTGAGCATTCAGCATCTGTAAGTGGGAGAGATGAAGATATCTGCTGTCCGTGAACAACGTCCTGCTTTATTCTCAATTGTGATTTTTACACTGTCTCTTGACAATGACTTCCTCAGAAAGGGCCAAGCTGGGCTCTGCCTGGGGAGGGGGCGGGGGTACCTGAACAGATCACGCCGGCATCTCCCCTGGGCCCACAGTTATGGGCAAAGCAGCCGACATGGGAGCACTCCTCCAGGTGCTGTTCCTCCCCGCTGCAGTGCACGCTGTCAAGGACGATCTTCCCAGAACCTTCTCCAAAGTGGGCCTCGCCCAGGGCCGACGCGGCCCAGCCGCACCCCAGCTGCCTGCAGACGGTGTTTGCTTCCGGCAGGTCCCAGAGGTCGTCCCACACGGTCCCCCAGACTCCCTGGTGGAAAAGCTCCACCTGGCCAGCACAGCTACCGCGGCCACCCACCAGCCGCATGGGGGCCCAGCCTCCTGGGGAGGAAAAGGGGTCTCGGGGTGACACTGATCCCTCTGCCTGTTGATGACTGGACTGCCTTCTACCACCCCGGTGTTGCTTACTTTCCACAGCTTTGCAACCTACACCCTTCATGCTGCCCTGAGGATCCCATGCTGTTTTCCAGACGTGCAGCTTTCAGAAGCCTATGAGGGCGTCCTTATCCACACCCTATTTAAGATGGCTCGTCTGGGGTAGGTTCTCCTCTGCCTTCTAACCTTGCTTTTTACCATGTGACCCTGCAGCTGCTCCCAAGAGGCTGGGCCTACTTTCCTACTCCCCGACCCTGGGCCGGCGGCCTGAGATTTGCTTGGGCCAACAGCACGTGGCAGAGGTGTGCGGAGCTGAGGCCTCATGACAGGCCCCGTGGGAGCTCTGAGATGGCCACGTGAATAAGCCTGGGTAGCCTGCTGGGCGATGAAAGACACGTGACCTTGTCACCTCTGTCACTTCAAAAGACACAATACAAAAAGAAACAGCCTTACCTGGAGGTGTAGAAGCAGGTGGGTTACGGGCCACTGATGTCACCAGTGACGTGGGAAGTAGGTTCTCATAGGCTGTTGATGGGGACAAAGGAAGGAGTGACGTCAGGGAAGAGACAGAACATCGGGAAAAGGTACACAGCTGCTTCAAGAGGGCACCTGCCCCCTCCCAGGATTCAGCAGGAATAATGATGACACTGCACGCTGAGGTCAGTGACCTCCTGTCCCCAAGACGCCCATTTAGGATGGCCCATGGCGTTATTGCCTGTTGACAAACTAACATGTGCCACGTGGCCACTAGCAAAAGCAAAGATCGTGGGCAGTTGGCCCCAAGTGGCCTGCTGTACGGGGGCTATCAGTTGGCCATCACCTCTCTCAGCTGCCCTCGCCCCAGGGATGTAGTGACTCCACCTGAACAAAGAAGGAAAGTCACACAGTGGTTCCTTCAGGGAGGTGGGCAGGGAAGAGGACATCGGATCTGAAATGCTTGAGGAAACCTTTGAGGCCGAGGGAACTGTTTTGTATCTTGACTGCAGCAGTGATCACACAACTGTGTACAGTCACCAAAGTCCATCAAACTGGACCTTAGCATGGGTGAACTTTATGGTATATA
Source organism: Eubalaena glacialis (assembly GCF_028564815.1). Taxonomy (NCBI): domain Eukaryota; kingdom Metazoa; phylum Chordata; class Mammalia; order Artiodactyla; family Balaenidae; genus Eubalaena; species Eubalaena glacialis. The sequence continues at coordinate 9,204,407 of NC_083716.1, forward strand.
AATCAAACCTTAATAAAACATGAGTTGATGGATGATAGATGGATTGATAAATTTATCATACAATCTAGGTAGGAGTTCTTTGTTAAATTCTTCAAACTTTTCTGTATACTTGAAAATTTTCATAATAAAATGTTGGGGGCGGGTAAAGTGTCCCTCAGTTTCTGTTATAAGACCTACATCTCTGTTTTTTGATGACAGTCTCTCGCTTTCCTGGTGGCGTACACTTCATTCAACTAATCCACGTGGCTGCTTATTCCCTTGTTAGTCTCAGAATGTCAAAGGCATAGAATTTTAGGGAGCATGGCATCCAACGTGCCTGTTCTAATGACGTGGAGGCCGAGGGCCAAGGTCATTTAGCTGGCGAGAAACCAGCTGGGATCAGATTCCGACAGCTCAGGGCCCTCCCATTCCCCTACATCTCCTCCCTTAGGTCAGCATGTGACCAAAGGAAGGAACCATGGCTGGGTGAGTGCCTGCCAGGTGCCAGCAATTTTTAGGCATTGTCCAATCCATGAGCCTATTCGATTCTCTGTATTATTCCCACTTTAATGAAGAGGGATCAAGATGAAATGGGATGGAGAGAAGCCGTAACTTGGCTGAGGTCACTTAACTGAGGGGGATCATATGTCATGTCTGTCTCTCCTGTTAGGGAGCAAACCCCATGAAAGAAGGGATCAGGGGTTTGATCACTGCTGTGGCCCCAGCGCTTTACTGGCAGAGTTTGGCACATGTTTGACTGAATGGATGAGTGAAAGAATGAAGCTGGGAATCAAACCAGGATCTGACTCTAAACCTCAGGATCTTCTTATATCATGTGGAGTCTAGTAGAGGATGCTGGATGTAACCCTGATCCTACCTGTAGGCGGGGCAGCTGTGGACTCAGCACCTGTAAGGTACATGCTACCACATCTTAATGGGCGAAGGTTTACCAGGAATGTCCTACACGTAGGGAGCAGTGGAAGGCAGAAAGAGAGGCAGAGACCCTGCCCTCGAGGAGCCTGGCATTTCCTGGTGATTTGGGACACAAGACTAGGTGGCAAGTGTTGACTGTCCCAGGAGAGCTTCAGAGGTCAGTGCTCCCCGGGGGCATCAGGCATTGAGGAGGTGCGGCTCGGGACGAGCAGGTGCAACCTGAGAACTCGTCATTCGTAGAGACGTTATTCCAGCCACTGGCGGGACAGAATCAGGAAAGATGGGGAGGACCGTGGGGCAGAGAGTCAGCCAGAGGGACACATAGGTCTGGGGAGGTCACCAGGCCCAGACGTGGAGGGCCTGGAACACCAGCTGACACATTGGGCCCATCATCCAGAGGTCACAAACGCAAAAGTTTCCAAGGGCCATGGGGGTAAGATAAACAAGGGGCTTGAGTGGTAGGAGCTGTGTGAACGGAAGAGCTCTTCTGTGTCCAGAGGGGCAGGTCTGTCTCAGATCCAGCTAATTAATGTAATAAAAGAATTTGCTGCTTTGAACCTGAGCTTCCGCTTTGATGTTTTCCACAGAAAGGTAAGAATTTGGATTTTTATGCTGAATACTCTGATTTGGCTGAATTCAAGTTCAGTTTGAATTTTCAAACCCAACAGGTCACTTCTGAGCTGGGATCCAGCCTGTGAGCCATACTTAACAATTGCTGCAGTCAAGGGGGTGGTCAGGTGGATGCAGAACCTGGGAAGGACCCTTGTAAGGGTCAAGCATTTTTGTTCTGGTTTTGGTTTGGTTTGTTGCACTTTGATGTTCAGTTGTGTTGCAGCACCAGTTTTTTTTTTTAACATCTTTATTGGAGTATAATTGCTTTACAATGGTGTGTTAGTTTCTGCTGTATAACAAAGTGAATATGTATACATATATCCCCATATCCCCTCCCTCTTGCATCTCCCTCCCACCCTCCCTATCCCACACCTCTAGGTGGTCACAAAGCATTGAGCTGATCTCCCTGTGTAGCTGCTTCCCACTAGCTATCTATTTTACATTCGGTAGTGTATATATGTCACTGCTACTCTCTTACTTTGTCCCAGCTTCCCCTTCCCCCTCCCCATGTCCTCAAGTCCATTTTCTACGTCTGTGTCTTTATTCCTGTGAGAAGACTCTTCTAACTCCAATGCAATACCTTGGCACTTTTGTCAAAAATAAACTAACCATTAATACGTGGTCTATTTCTAAACTTCCTCTTTTGTTGCACTGATTTATGTGACCACTGTTATGCCCATAACACATTGGCTTGATTACTGTAGCTTTAGAGTTAGTCTTGAAATCGGGTAGTGTAAGTGCTCCAACTTTGTTCTTTTTTCTACTTTTTCAAAATCGTTTTGGCTAACCTAGGCTTTTTGCCTTTTAGAAATATAATATTTTAGAATCAATTTATCAATTTCTACAAAAAAATGTCTGCTAGGATTTTTGATTTGGATTGACTCATATAAAGTTGGAGGAAATTGGCATCTTAACAGTGTCAAGTCTTCTGGTCCATCAACATAATGTATCCCTTCATTTACTGAGGTCTTCCATTTATCTCATCAGTATTTTGGATTTTTCCATGTACAAATTTTGCACATACTTATCAGACTTATCCATAAGAATTCCATGGTTTTTGATGCTATTATAAAAGGCATTTAAATTTTTTCCTATTTCAATATTTTTTGTGCCTAGTGAGCTAATTTTTCCCAAAATGCTGAAGTATTTATTGAATTGGGAAAATTATGGTAATTTTTAAAATTTATTCACTTCTTAGTAAACCTCATTCCTCTTTTTTGTCAAATCTGATTTCCAGTTTTATGGATCAGGAAATTGATGTTCATTTGTACGTAATGTGTGGTGAACAAGAGTTAGATTCCAGATTAGAGCAAACATGTCTTTAAGCTGGAAATTCACCAAGCCCTTTGGAACTGGCTTCTTATATTTCACAAAGAGGTACCAGACATTGGTTTGGAGGGCTAGATAAGCTCTCCCTTTACTCAGCTTTAGTTTTGTTTCTATTTATGTGTTTTGTATATTCATCACTAACTGATGTTTTCTTTTTACTGTAGCTGCTGAAATAACGATTACCCCCATCACCTCTGGGGAAGAGGAAACACCAATAGGTATAAAAAATACAACTTTTTTGAGTTTACAACAAAACTTTATATTCTATATATTCAAGTTTACAAGTACTTCACCTTTCTAGAAATAAGAACAAAAATGGAAATTTGATAACAAACATTGCTAGGAGTCTCCAGCTCCTACCAGGATCTTTGAGGTAGTCAAAGGAAGATGTTTCTGAGAATATGCTCCAAGAACCACTAATTCAACAAGATGTTAAGATGAATCACACACACGTACACACACACACACACACACACACACACACGCACAGATTCTATGGTCTCATGAATTTAGGAAACACTGCATTATACAAATTACACAGGTTTCTTTACTACAGGATGTCTAGGAGCCTTTAATATACAATTAACCCTATAAAATCCCCACAGGAAGTCACGGGTTGCCATGCTTATAAAATACACTTGACCCAAATCCCCTTTTCTTCATGTACCATCTGTTGGGAAGTTTTCGGCCTATATATGCGTAAGGAAAATGTGAAATCCAGGTATTTGGGATTAATGCATATGCTACCACGATATTCTAATCAAATTACAATAACATAGCACCTCATCTCCCTGAATATGTGAATTCGAGGTTGCTGTCCTTCAGTAGCTGTGCTGCCTGAAATGAGATTCCTCCCTCCCTTGACCTGTTGAAGTCCTATCATGGCTTGGCTGCTCCCTTTCTCCAGGTAGCCTCCGCTGGTCTCCACAAGGACACATATCCTCTGTACTTGTATCTTTTTTGTTGCCGTCCCTCATAATCCACTTTGTATCACAATTACTTCTACACTTACTCTAGAAGCCTTTGAAATGCAGGAGTTCTGTGTCTCTTTGCACTGACTATTTTTTAATAAATGATGGCTCACAGCATAATTAATTTGTAGAAGCTGGCTTCATTTCCTTTAGGCTTTCTTAAATATGATGTTCTTAAATTCATCTTCTGTTTTTTTAAAGATTTGTTTCTACTGAGCCAAGGATTGAAGGATAAGTTTGCCATGAACATAGAATAGATGAATAAAAAATTAAATAATCTTGTTTGATGGTGATGGAAACTGACTGAGATGAATCAAAACAAGAAACTTCAGAAGGGTCTTATAATGACTCCTTCCAGCAACGTGTCTGCTTTATTCGTTTCACTGCACTGAGTGATGGTGACCTAGCTTTGTTGTTCCTTCTAGCTGACAGCTTCTCAGAGCCTTCGCTGGCCACAGCCCTCGAGGCCTTGACGCCTCCACCTGCAGGCATGGGAATAATTCCTAAGAAATTAAGGGCTGATGGATAGTGTGGGTAGAGGCATTTCTCCAAGTTGGAGGGAAACCACAGGCACAGTTAAAGTGAGAGACAGCCCACTGCCAAGCTATGGGATCCAGAGCAGTTTTCTTCACCTTTCTGAGTCTCAGTTTCTTCATCCGTAAAATGGGAACCCATCCCCTACGCCGTGGGGTAGTTGTAAAGACTAAGAGAGGAATGGTTGAGTTAGTGACTCCCTGAGGCTCTGGCACTAAACTCCCAAACAACAGATGTTGGCTCCTGTCCTCGGTGGTCTTTACATAGTAAAGCCATTACGAAAGACGTATGGGACCAAAGGGACCAAGCAGCTCTAAGACTGATGAAGCTCTAGATGACAAGGGGTCTGTTTAGCTGTGATCTGCCTATGGATAGTCTTGTTTGCTATTTCATTAGGTGTACTGACATCTCATATTTCTCTCCCTGTCCGTGGGAGGGGAATAACATAGGTTCTTTTTTGGAGAACCTAGGAATTCTGGCAATTCCTTAGAGAGAGTTTCACCTTTTGGAAAGGGGGGATAGAGTAAAGTCTCATTGAACAGACTTGAAATTGAAGATTATTCTGGCTCTTCTTACTGTCTGGGTGCATGAAGACTGTGTGATCTTGCAGGATTGTAAAATGGGGATATGACCACCTAGGGATTCTAAAGGACGAAGGAAGCCTTCCAGAGGCAGGAGGGCCAGTCACCCAGTGTCTCTCCTCCTTGTGCCTCCCCAGGAGCCTGGATGGGCTCAAAGCCTCCTTTCAGACTGAGAATGTGGCGTTGCCCAGTGGTCTCTGTTAATCGGTGAGGGAAGGGCTAGGGAAGACCCTCCTTCTTGTGCCCTGGTGTCTGTGACCTCAGCTTACCTCCGTGGGACAGATTCTATTGGGGAGGGGGAGTCCTCCTTGGTGGGCCTGAAATTCTGGTGGGAAAAAATAAAAAACACATGCAGGCAGGAGTATCATCATCCTGGCCTAGATTCTGAGGTCTGATTAGATCACCCTTTTGGGTCTTGACCTTCCCCAGATAATAATCTGTTCCCCCTCAGTCAGAAAAAAAGAATTAGAGACCCTGCTTCTGACACCTCCATGTGACCAAGCATTCCCCAGAGGTCTAAATGGAAACAGGCCTCGCCTTATCCATAGGTTCCACTGTTCTGGGTGGACCTCCCAAAGAGGCCCCAAAAGGGGTCCAGTGGACTTATTCCTAAGTAACTATTTGTAACAACTCTGCTTGAGCCAGCATCTCCTCAATCCTTATGCCAAGAGGAAGCAGACAGGAAGCTGGAAACTGGATTTATTTTTTAATTTTAATTTTATTGGAGTATAATTGCTTTACAATGTTGTGTTAGTTTCAGGTGTACAGCAAAGTGGTCCAGTTATACGTATACATACAATCGTTCTTTTTTAGATTCTTTTCTCATACAGGTTATCCCAGAATATTGAGTAGAGTTCCCTGTGCTATACAGTAGGTCCTTGTTGGTTAGCTATCTTATATATAGTAGTGTGTGTATGTTCATCCCAAGCTCCTGATTTATCCCTCTCCCCCATCCTCCCTCTTTTGTAACCATAAGTTTGTTTTCAATATCTGTAAGTCTGGGAAACTGGATTTTAGAAACAGGTTGGTGCACAGCAGGTGAATCCTGACCACAAGTCCTCTGGGCTGACTCCATGGGGGTCCATGTGGAGGTTGTGTGTCATCTGATTCCTCACGGGGCCAACCAGCTGCCTTTCACACTTTTCTGTGTGTGGGATTCACCTGGGGAGCTTGTTGAATTGCAGATTGTGACTCAGTTGATCTGGGACAAGACCTGAAATTCTGCATTTCTAACCTGCTCCCAGGTTATACCACTGCTGCTGGCCCCCTAGCCACACTTTGAGTAGCACCTCGTGCTGAGTAGTCCCACACATTGAGTTGCAGCTTTGTTCCTCTTGGACCAGCAGCATTGGCATCCCCTGGGAAGTTGTTAGAGGTGCAGATCTTTAGGTTCCACCCCAGACCTACCGAATCTCTGCATTTTAATAAGATCTCCCCGGGGGGTTATACGCACATTAATGTTGGAGAAGCACTGACCTAGAAGACCTGTCCAGGAGGCTGGTCTGCCTAGAGCCAACGGCTTTGTAATGGGAACTATGATTTTAAGGCACACAGCTTCTCATATAAAGTCTGGATATAATGCAGTGTTAGAAAGGCGCACCATTCTCATAAACCAAGGGGGCTATCTCCCTAGGAAATCTTAGCCCAGGAGTAGGGGGATGGCCGGTGGGTCTTCGCAGAGCCATCTTTCACTGAGTGGCAAGATCCACCAGAGGGAGCCAGACCCTAGGAGGTGACTGAAGTGACAGATGCGGCAAGGGGGGAGGAGAAGCCCGGACTTTTTGTGTATGACTTGCACACACAAACACACACACACGCAAACACACACATGTACACACACTCCTTGATAGCCATTATAATAATAAATTGGAAAATGTACTTAAAGAAAAAGAGGTAGAAAATGAACATTAAAGTTAATAAGATGAGGGTAGGAAGTTAAGAAAGTTCAAAAGAAAAACGTTTTTAGAGAATAATATAAGAGAAATCATAAATATATATGCAATATAATATAGGAGAGTATCATTCCTACCTAGGATAGGAAATGATTTCTTAAACAAGACATGAAAAGCACTAACCATCAAGGAAAAGACTCATAAATTGGAGTGCAGCTGGCTTAAAAGAGATCTTTAAGAAAGGAGAGAGGCCAGTCAAGGATAGGAGCAGATATTTGCAACATAGGTTACTGGCAAAGGGCTTATATCAAGAATATGTAAAGAAGTTGTACATATCAATAAGAAAAAAATTATTAGAAAAAATTGACAAAAGACTTGTTGAATAGACATTTCACTAAGGGTAATCTCAATGGGCAATAGAAAAAGTGTTCAACCTCATCTGTAATCAGAAAGTGCAAATTAAAGCCACAATGAGATATCACAAGATACCCATTAGTGTTGGCAAGAGGGAATTCTCATACTTTACTGGTGGAATGGTGAATTGTAGAGACACTTTGGAATAGAGCTGAGAATTTTCTAGGAAATCAAAGCTACACATATCCTAGGGCTCAGCAATTCCACTCTTAGGTATGCACCTGATAGAATAAGTGCAAGGAAACATGACAAGAATGCACCCCAAATTTTAAAAAAACCAACCCAAATGTGAACAACAGAAGACTGATTAATAAGTGAGTCTTCTCTTTGAAGAGAAGGAGACTTCTCTTTGTTGCAGAGCACAGGCTCTAGTTGCGTGGGCTTCAGTAGTTATGGCACATGGGCTCAGTAGTTGTGGCTCACAGGCTCTAGAGCGCAGGCTCAGTAATTGTGGTGCACGGGCTTAGTTGCTCCGTGGCATGTGGGATCTTCCTGGACCAGGGGTCGAACCCGTGTCCCCTGCATTGGTAGGCGGATTCTTAACCACTGTGCCACCAGGGAAATCCTATTCTGTGAAGGTGTTTTTGGACGAGATTAACATTTAAATCAGCAAACTCTGAGTAAAGCAGATTGCCCATTGCTCCATAACGGGGGTGGGCCTCATCCAATCAGTTGAAGGCCTGAAGAGAACAAAGACTTATGTCCCCTGAACAAGAGGAAATTACACCAGTGGACTTGAATTTTGACATGGGCTCTCCCTGGGTCCCCAGCCTGCTGGACCACCCCTGCCGATTTTGGACATTCCAGCCTCCACACTCATGTAAGTCAATTCCTTAAAATAAATTTCTCTCTGTCTCCAGATCCCACCCCAAACCTACCATTACCGTGGTGACATCACTTCCGGGCAGAGTGGCAGGGTGCCCTTTCTCACTCTCCTTTTCCCTGATGCCTGGAGGAGCTGGGTCCTGACAGTGCCACCCTTTTCTACCTGGACCTGCTGGGACAAGGCCATAGCTCCTCCATCTCAATACCTGGAGGTAACCAGGCTGCTGGTACATGGCCAGGCCTAGAATATCCCCCATCAGCCCGCAGTCCACTGCTGATGTCTCTGTGTATTTCCTTCTAGTCTTTTTTCCTCCTGCATATTTGTATATTGACAGCAGCCAGATCATACTCTATATAAGTTTTGTATTCTGTCTTTTTAAAATATCACATTACATCATGAGCATATTACTGGAAATTTGACAAAGACTTGATTTTTTGATAGGCCCATAATATTCTATCATGTATCATTCATTGGTTGTTCCACAAATATTTGTTGAGTGCACACAATGTGCCAGGTGTTGTGTGGCTTGTGCAAGCAGTTGAGTGTAGGACATATGTGTGAGTCAATGAATACAGGGCAGGAGGCTCAGAGGCACTTGTTGCTATTTCAGGTTCACAGCTGTTCCAGGTAACTGAACTTGCCCAGGTAAGTAAGAGGAGCACCAATGTATTTTAGGTGGCTGACATCGGTATGAGCACTGGACCGAGCTCTAAATACCCCCACTTGGGGATGTTTCCTGGTAGAAGCAAAGGAAAGCTTTAGGACCAGTACTTGTCAGAGACAACTTCTTCCATAAGCTGCTTCTTTACTTTTTAAACGTATGTTTTCAATAGGTAATATGCTTACATTGTTCTAAAATTCAAGATGAAATAATAATGTACACAATGAAAAGGCTCATTCCCACCTCTTCCTCATCTGCCAGGTACCCACCTCTGGTAGCCATTTTTATCATTTTTTTGGTATGTATTATTCTAGAGTTTCTTTATGCAAATATAAGTTTCCTTTCCAACGGAAAAAAGTAGTCTACAGTTTATATACTTTTGCACCTTGCTTTTTGCACTAACAATATTTCTTAGCGATATTTCCAAATAAATAAAGATCTTTTTATCACTTCTGTAGTCCTATTACTCCTATATAGTATTCCATTGTATGATCAACCATAACTCTCTAGCCAGTCACCTGTTAATGGACATTTGAGTTTGCCATTAGGTTTGTCACCTCAAACAAGGCTGCACTGACAAACTTGTGTGTATTTTATTTTATACATGTAATTGCTGGGTCAAAGGGTAAACACACTTGTAACTTTTGGTATATATTGCCTAATTACTTTCTACAGGATTGTGCCAATATACATTCCCAGCAGCAACACTCTTGACCCCACTTTTGGGCAGGAACCCAAGATGATTGCTTATTAGGTCAACAGGCTGAGCATCTGCTCTATACTAGATCCCATGATAAACAACCCCAGTGCAAAGAATGAGATGCTATTGGCACCTGCTTTTGAGCAGAGAGAGAGACAGACCTATTGGACAACCAAGTCAATACGTGACAAAGCACTATAGCATGATACAGGAAGTGCTGTGAGAATGTGGACAAAGGGATAATTTATTCTGCAAGGAAATCTTCAGAGGAAGCAATAGTTAAGCTGGGCCCTAAAAGACAAGCAAGTTGTCTAGGGGGAGAGAGGTATTTGAGACAGGGAGGAGCATGTCTAGAAGCTGATTCCAAGAACCATAGATAGAGTTCATGGATGGAGCATGAGGAACTAAGATTGGAGCTAAGATTGGAGAGGCAAGCCAACAGCAGGGAGAGACTTTAGCTGATGAGCCTTCATCCTGAAAGAACTGAGCAGTCTTTATGGGCATATAAGTGGCAGTGACGTGGTCAGATCATCTCCCAGCCACACTCTCTGCCCACTCTATTCCTCTAGACTCCAACACGCCAGGAGCATGGTAGCGTGTGTCCATTTCACCCCAGGGGGTCATTTGTTGCCTAAACTCAGACCTCACAATAGCTCCACGTAGGCCAGTTATGATGCAAGAAGTTTGTGACTGTCCCCTGGGTTCCCATTAAAACTGTCTTACAAAGAAACTCCAGGCACTGACACCTCCCATCCTAGCCTATTGCCAGAGTATGACCAGAGAATGGGAGAATGGCTGTCAGAAGACTGGAAAACAGAGGGCTAGAGATTCAAGGGCCCAAGAAAAGATGACTACAGAGGGGAAGTCAGATAAGAATGGAACACCAGTCCAAGTATTCAATATAAGCGATTCCTTTCGGGATAAAGACTCCCTGTGCTGCCAGGGGGATGTCTGTTCTGCTTCACCATTGGGGTGAGTATGACCTGTGCTTCTGGTCTATTCCTTCTCACCCATGTCAGAACGAGGCCAAGTGGAGGAGCCCACTCTAAGGCTGTAGAAACCCTGGTCACAGTGACCCTACCCTGACTAATGTAGAATCACCCTTTGTGAGATTTCCCATTCCAAACGGAAAACTAGGAGGACCCTTTCCGAGTTCTAATACACCTCTCTGCCTTCCAGGATATGGACCAAATTCTACAAATCAGACCCACGCATTGCCCTCGGAAAATACTCCCCCTTGGAAAAAGAGATCCTAGTAAGTGCTGTGAAATTTATACACAGGGAGGCCCCATGGAAGCCAGGCAGTTAGGCTAGGGGAGCCAGAGGTTCAAAAACCACCAGCAATAGAGATGTAAGTCTCCCAAACAGCAGACTGGAGTTGGTCACTATTTGGCCGTTGTGAGCTAGTGGCTTCCACACTTGCATAGCAAAAGCAAAATACTCTCTTATTTCAAAGTCCCAAGTAGGACTATAACTACAAGTGATAACAAATCACGGAAGCTGCCTTTTCTCGAGCCCTTATCTTGCACTAGTTGCTTTCATATATGTTATCTTATGGAGACCTCACAGGGGCCTGTAAGATCAATAAAATTCTTTCAAATTCATAGTAGGTAAGGAGAGTCAGGAGTTGAACCCAGGCTCATCTGACCCCAAAGATCTGCCCTCTTTCTCACTACACAGGGGCTCGGGCACCCTCAGCGATGGAGGGTGAAGGTGCCACTAGGTAATTGTTCCTGTGGGTGCCCCCTGCTCCCGTCCCGTTGAGATTTTAACCATCCCTTTCCCGTTGTCAGCGTCTAGGTGGTGTTCACACCATAGCAGCCAGGAGGTTTCTGACTTATAAGCAAGAGGAAGAACGGAAAATGCTCAAAGAACTACAGGTGCTGTCTTCAGACTATAAACGGGCGGTGGAATATAGAAAGCAACTCACCCCTCCTTGTGCCACCTGTGGACCCCTAGAAAAAATATGGACGGCGAAGGTGATGGTGGCCCCGGAGGAGTTCAAAATGCCACAACGGGAGAGGCTGAACATCAGCAAGCACATAGAACGAATGCAGCTCGCTCGAGCCCTGAGGAATAAGCAGCTTTTACCCTACATTGAAAGATTTAGGAGCTCTTCGCTTCTGTCTGGAGGGGGCCTGGGCCCTCTGGCAAGGGACAAAACTGGGGAAGGCAAGGATGACCGAGACGCTGATCACTGCGACTATGCCCATCAAGAGAAGACAGATGAGGCAGAGAGCAAAACCACGAAAAGACAGGAAATAAAGATGAACGTAATTTTCAAGTCAGAAGAACCAAAAAAATGTGTAACGTACCATCCAAATGATCTAAAACCATTCCTCCCCACAAAAAAAGCAGAAAGATCCATCGCTGGCTTAACAAACAGAAATCTTTTGCACCTGGCCGAATTCCCTGGAGACCTAATGCTGATGAATCAGGATTTTATATCACGGGGAATCCACCCCAGTGATGTGTCAAAGGCCAGCTGCCTGGAAGAAGGCAGTGCCTGGAAAGAGTACATGCACAAAGCTGCTTCCCACCATTATTAAAGGTTTATTTATTCCCCATGGAAACCGAGTGTCCTGGTCCTCATTGCTCCTGCAGCTCTGCCCCAGGTGGCTTCCCTCTTTCTCTTTTTTTCTTTCTTTTTTTTTTAACTTTAAAAAAAATTTATTTAAAAATTATTTTATTTTATTTATTTATTTTTAATTTTTAAAAAAATTTATTTATTTTATTTACTTATTTTTGGCTGTGTTGGGTCTTCATTGCTGTGCGTGGGCTTTCTCTATTTGCAGCGAGCGGGGGCTACTCTTTGTTGAGGTGCACAGGCTTCTCATTGCAGTGGCTTCTCTTGTTGCTGAGCACGGGCTCTAGGCACACGGGCTTCAGTAGTTGTGGCACGCGGGTTCAGTAGTTGTGCCTTGTGGGCTCTAGAGCGCAGGCTCAGTAGTTGTCGTGCACGGGCTTAGTTGCTCCGCGGCATGTGGCATCTTCCCAGACCAGGGCTCCAACCCGTGTCCCCTGCATTGGCAGGTGGATTCTTAACCACTGTGCCACCAGGGAAGCCCCCAAATTTTTATTTTATGTTGGAGTGGAGTCGATTAACAATGTTGTGTTAGTTTCAGGTGTACAGCAAAGTGATTCAGTTATACATATACATGTATCTATCCTTTTTCAAATTCTTTTCCCATTTAGGTTATTACAGAGTATTGAGCAGAGTTCCCTGTGCTATACAGTAGGTCCTTGTTGGTTATCTATTTTAAATATAAGAGTCTGTACATGTCAATCTCAAACTCCTTAACTATCCATCCCCCCCACCCTTCCCCCCTGGTAACCATAAGTTCGTTCTCTCAGTCTGTGAGTCTATTTCTGTTTGGTGGCTTCCCTCCTTTTCTCCTTACAGGACCCGATCTCCAGGGCGTCCTCTAGGTAGGACCTAGCTGCTGAGCATCCTGGTGTCAGGCAACTGTTGGCTCTCAGCTGCTCCCCCTCCCCCAGCAGCCCAGCCTTCCCAGGATGCAGCTCCTCCTTTTCACCTACTCCCATGGGGCCTGTATCAGTTACCTGCTTCTGTGAAGCAAGTCACCCCCATTTAGCAGCTTACACCCACTTTCATTAATTTAGGTTATAATTCTAATTGTGGGTCAGCAATTTGGGCTGGTCTCAGCTGGGTTCCTCCTGTGTCTGCAGTCAACGGCGGGTCATTTGGGTGGCTCTCTTTCTCAGGGGAGAGCTATCAGCTGGGTCAGTGGGAGTGATGGGTTACATCTTTCCTCTTCCAGCAGCTGTAGCAGGCCAGCCCCAGGCTTGTTCACGGGGCCACTGCAGGAGCCGAGAGAGCAAGCAAAAGTCTGCAAGGACTCTTGAAGCCAAGACCAGAACCGGCACACCACCCCTTTGCCACATTCTGTTGGCCAAAGCAAGATACACGGCCAGGTCCAGATGCAAGGGTGTGTAAATGGACTTCACCTCTTGTTGGGAGGAGGTGGAAAGTCATACTGCAAAAGGGCATGAGCTCAGGGAGGCTGGTACAGACAGGACCGTGGCTGCAGTCAGTCTGCCCCAGAGCCCCTGGGGCTGGAGCTGGGACCAGCCTGTAGCCCAGATGGGGGGAAAGAACCCTGCTCAGGAAAGAGGCTGCCCAGGCCTAAAGGCTAGAGGTCTGTCCCATGCTCCCCACTTCTTGCCTAGACATGCAGCTTCTACCTTGGAAGGCAGAGTCAGCTTGTTCCCGGCCTGATCTCTGCCGCCTTCCTCTTCTGTGCAGCCAGGTGACTTACACCCTCCCCATCAAGTCAAGTGCAGGCACGGGACACGCAAGGCTGTAGCGGGCATGATTCCTTTGGATGTGTCAGGAGGAGGGTCCAAGGTCCCTGCGGTCAGTTATTGCTACTCCCATGAAGGCCCTGCCTCGGCCCCAAGGTGGCAGATCTGGGAGATATTTCAGCGTTTGAGAAGATGACACAGTCGTTTCTTGTCTGCATCTGAAACCCAGAAGGATCCCCCGGTTAATCACACTCTGTCCTCAGCAACTCTGCACACAGTTGGAAAGACACTGAGCTTGTCCACAGGTACAGCTTCTGGGGACAAGGCCAGCATTCTTTCTAGATCGTTCCTCTCTGTGGATTTTTCACAATTGCCTCTTTCAGAACCACAGCTCTCCTCCAAGCAGAGGGGGAGTCATGGGCGGGAGGCTGACCCTCTCCCATTTTCCAGGAGAACTCCATTGGCCATAGCCACAGGTTAAGAGAAGGTATTGTATCGGTGGCTGCTATTGCCAAGACAGCGATTTAGGGAGATGTAGCATCATTCCAAAGTCATCAGTGGAAGAATCAGTATAAACCAAAGGAATGCTCTAACTTTTCAACTGGGGCAAAGTTGGAAACTGGGGAGAGGGAAAATATTATTTCCAATATTGATATAACTTCTCCAATGGCTATAAAATTGTGAATATCAAAGCAACACATGAAAACTCAAACCGGTTTGAAAACATTTTAAAGCTATTTAGCTGGATCCTAAACATTGCTCAAGATCAGCTCTGCAATGTGGTAGAAAGTTCTTTGCATGAGAAGTGAGGAGACCAGTGCTCTTCTTAGAGATCTACCACCAAGCAGCTGGGAAGTGTGGGTAAACCACAAGGCTCTCTGTGACTCAACTTCCTCAGCAGTTAAATGAGCTCATCAACTAGAGCATCACCAAGGTCCAGTTCTGGGATTCATTTAACTAGCTGTTTGCAATGGAGTTTGCATTGCTCACCATCAGCTTAGTGTCACAACCTAAGAACTGTGTTACAGCACCAGGTGGTTCTGGTCTGGAGACATTTTCACTGAGTCCAGTAGTCGCCTCTGAGAATAAATCAGGGAAGGTGTTAACAGAATGCAAGATGTTGCTCTACTAGCTGTTGTCAGTAACAACCTTGTTGATAGTGTCATTTTAATTACAATAAACATTAATTACTTGGAGCCATCCAGAAACAACCCACAGTTAACCATACAGGTTTGTGTATCTGTGTGCCATCTTCTAGGAAGTATATATGAAAATAAACTTAGATTTATTTATTATTAAAGGTTTCTGAAAAATCTCTGAATGAAGTATGTATTCCTTCTAACTGCTTATCTGGAGTTATATAAACACACCCAGATGATAATATTTGATAAAAAGATAAGTGACCTAAAGAGCCCTGCAAGAGCCTTAGGCTATGGTGGAATTTAATTAAAAATTTATTTTTTTAATTAAAAAAAATTTTATTGAAGTATAGTTGATTTACAGTGTTTCAGGTGTACAGCAAAGTGATTCAGTTATATATTTACATATATGTATATATATGTGTATATATTTTTTATACTCTTTTTCAAATTCTTTTCCATTATAGGTTATTACAGGATATTGAATATAGTTCCCTGTGCTATACAGTAGGTCCTTGTTTATCTATTTTATATATAGTAGTATATATCTGTTAAACCCAAGTTCCCAATTTATCCCTCCCCCCCGCTTCCCCTTTGTTGACCATAAGTTTGTTTTCTATGTCTGGGAGTCTGTTTCTGTTTTGTAAATAAGTACATTTGTATCATTTTTTTTTTAGATTCCACATATAAGTGATATCATATGATATTTGTCTTTCTCTGTCTGACTCACTTCACTTAGTATGATAATTTCTAGGTCCATTCATGTTGCTGCAATGGTAATATTTCATTCTTCTTTTTAGCTCAGTAGTGGTCCATTATATATTTGCACCACATCTTCTTTATTCATTTCTCTATCAATGGACACCTAGGTTGCTTCCATATCTTGTTTATTATAAATAGTGTTGCTATGAACCTTGGGGTGCACGTATCTTTTTGAGTTAGAGTTTTCATCTTTTCCAGATATACGCCCAGGAGCGGGATTGCTGGATCACATGGTAACTCTATTTTTACTTTTTAAGGAACTATGGTGGAACTTAGAAAGCCTTTGGGCATCAGCTCAAAGAGACTTCTGGTAAGGAGTAATTTAACCTGAAATTTGTAACAATTCTTTATTCCTTGAGAACTCCGATACAAAGTAGCCTTGTGGGACAAGTGATAGATTAAATTTTTCCCAAAAGTCCAGTATTGGTTATTCAATATACAGAGGCAAAAAGGGATAGATGACAGATAGATATTTCAGAGGAAAAAAGAATCTGATAGTTGATTTTCACATAAGCTTAATGTCGTCATTACTGGAAAAAGTCAGAACTTCTTTGGACTTCCTTACACTTACAGTTTAGTATCAGTTTTATTTTGAATTACTTATGGAAACAGACCTCATCGTCTTTTCCATTCTTAGAACCAATACAGATTTTAATCTGTTCTTGCCTGAGACTCACAGGAGCCCTGTGGAGTCCGAGAGGGCTCATTTACGAGGATGGTATCTGAAGAAGGTGACCAAATGAGCTGGAAGATTCTGGGGTGAAATATCTGGCTAGCACTTTGGACCTGGCCAGACCTTCAGCTCCATTTCCTGAAGAGACACTGGGTGCTTCCTGCTATAGTTCACCCCTAGACTGGGTCTGTTGCCCCCCTCTGGGATCCCATAGCAATCTGACTTTGCTCCCTCCATCTTCCCTGTTTCATCTTTCCTCATGTATAACCTGCTGGGTGATGAGCCATTTGTATGACCCCAGTGCCTAGGTTCAACTTAATCTTTCTGGCAGCCCTAGTGCCTAGCACACCTTCTGTACTCCATAAATCATTACATCATTGTAATGAGGTGACATTTATATTCCTTAAGAGCTGGTATCAGGATGTATCTTAGGGTAAATTGTCTTTCTTGGGGAAAAATACCTTATAATCCATTTTGAGCTGGAACGGGATACTTGAGGAGCCCCCCAAACAAAACAAAAGAATGGTTAAGCCTTCTGCATGGGGAAGTGAGAGGAATTTTCAATTTCCTCTTGAAAAAGGGAGAAAGAAGGGAGAGAGAGGAGGGAGGAACTAGTGAGATGGAGTAAGGCAGGGTGCATGGGTAGAGGGACCACATAAAACCCCCAGGTGACGATGAAAAGGAAGACTTGGACTCCACCCTCAACAAGCTTATAAACTAGTTAAAGAATGAGACAAATATTCCAAAATGTTAATACTATGGAGCCCCACCTATCCAAGTTTATCTTCCTCTCGGCACCATGAATCTCCAGTTTCAGCAAACAGGCCTTCAGAGTCTGCCCTGAAGGAGATGCTGAGAGTTCAAGGACCACATGGGCTATGGCGGCAGGCACACCTGGGTGCAAGTCCTTGTTCCATTATGAGGTGAGCTGCGGGATCTCTGTCAAGTTCCAGACATCTCTCAGCTTCAGGTTCCTCACCTATAAATGGGAGCAATAATGTGTCTCCCTCACAGGGATGTTGGAGGATTAAGTGAGGTAATGTGTGGGAAACACTAAGAACAGTTAATTCAGCATGAGGCTTGGTAACTACTTCATATCAGCTGAGAGTTTATAATATCTGAATCTCTGTTATTGTTATTGGGTTCAATCTGGTTGAAGCCCCCCATGTAAAAATTCAATAAAATGTATATGCTTTTCTCCTGTTAATCTGTCAGTTTAAGTTTTAGACCCATCCAGGGATCCTAAGGAAGTTGAAGAAAATTTTTCTTCCCCTACAATATGCATGTCTGCTACTTCAGTTCAGTGTTTCATCAGTCTCCAAAAGCCAGCAAAGCTGTCAGAAAAGACAACCTGATAAATATCAAGAATAATCAGAGGGAAATATGCAAAGTATAATGCTTGGAAACATCCATCCTAAAGGTTTACGTAAAATGATTCTTACGTGAAACGATTCTTAAACTTTTTTGACTGGAAAAATCAAATCATGGAAACTGTGACACCATTAGAACAATGGCTCCCATACTGCTACCCTGAGCTACATTTTCATATTCACATTGAATAAAAGAGCCTTAATATCAGTTTGAGTAATTATTGCTCATCTTTTGTACAAACTCAGAATTCTTCATATGAAAAAACCCAGGAAGTTCAAAAGACTTGATTTTTAGTGCAAATACCCAAATTCCTAGTTAGATTAAATCATGCTCTGATTGCATCTCTCTTTTTCTTTTGTATTCTGTGGTAATTGCCTCCTGAGAGATTAAGCACAAAAGATTTAAAATCCACAAAAGTACCCTAATGCACCAGTGAATGTTCGAGACATTCCAATTAGGTTCATTACTTACCATTTGGTAAGCGCTCTTACTGGTGAATAGTATAGCTTTTAGCTTCTAAGCCATACATTACCCTGACATCCTTTCCATCACAGCTTTTGACAATTCAACTCGTCACCCATATCTGGTGTTATTTTAGCAATTTTTGAAATAGAGGGTACAAGATATTCTTTCCTGTTTAGGGGAGAAAATTTTCCATTTGAACATGAAACACTATTGCTTTTAAAGAGACATATGGCATTCTTGGTTTCAAAGTCATGGTGGTATTCAAGGGCTTGAAATATGAGGGGGGGGGAATGTTAGTTAATTTTATTTTCATCCTAATGAGTACCAGGTTTATAAGCATCAAATGGTAAATATTATAACAATAGAAACTATTCCTCTAATAGCTGAAGGAAGAAAGGACTCATACACCTGTTGTTCACTTGCCCCTACATCCCAGCTGTCTGTGCACATAGTGTGGGAGAGGAAAAATTTCCCCCTTTACCCTTTCTAGATTCTGTGCCTGCTCTAAGAATTAAACTGACATAAGACAGATTAACCACTTGGCGGGGGGAAACAAATTTAGTTATGGATGTATTTATGGAGCCCCATAAAGATATGGGACTCAAAATGTGGCCAGATGATTGGGACTTATAAGCCATCCTGAGCTAAGGAAAAGGATAGGAATTGTAGGTGAAGAGAAGGCAATTCAAGGACAGGTGGGAAGAGAAAATGTATGGGAAACAAAAGTTCTTGCCCTTCCAGGCAGGTAAATCTCAGGTGAAAAAAAAGTGATCTCTGGGAGTAGCTCTCCTCCCTTACAAATACTCTTTCTAATGGAAATTTCCTTTATGAATGTAGATTTCCCTTACAGAAGGGTACCTTCTCCTGCATCCACAGTTTCTCAGAAATAACCAGCTCAAAATAATCCTTGTGCCAAAGGGGCATATTTGGGGTGGCCTATTCTGCTACCCTTCATAGATTTTCTGATTTTTTAATTATCCTTGTATACTTGGAATAAATCCTATATTTTCATGATTATTTTTTACATTGCTAAATTCGATTATCTAACATTCTATCCTCTTTTATCTTTGCATCTAAGTTAATGAATTAGTTTCCTTCCTGAATTGTCCTTGCTCCTTATGTTATCAGATTATAGTTATATCAGATTTTTCTAAAGTTGTTAAATGAGCCAGTAGACCTTTCACCTTCTCTAAGATATTTTAAATAAGATAAGGATTTTTGAAGAGTTTAGTTTTATTTTTTTTTGTAAAACTATCTGAACTTAGGGTCTTTTGGAGTAGAAAACTTCTGATTATTTACTCCATGTTAAATGATTATTTGTTTGTCAACATTTTTATTTCTTCTTGGACAAACTTGTATTTTCTGATTTATATTTTCTTCAAAACTATATTTTTCTAATGTTTTACATTATTTAGTATACAGTTGTTTATATATTCACTTTATTTTAAAAATATCATCTGTAATTTTTGTTCATAGTATAAGGTCCCCATACTCCACTCTTTGTTCCTGGTCAGTCTTCCTAGAGGTTCTTCTTTTTTACTAGCTTAAAAGATAAAACAGATTTTGGTTTCGTTGGTGCTCTCTATTCTATTTCCTTAGATTTACTTAACTAAAAGTTTAACACAACTCACTTTTTAATTTTGTGTTTTAAATAAATGTATTTTAAGGTTCTATGTTTGCCTTTAAATGCCAAATAGCTGCATCTAACAAAATTTGATGTCAACTACATTCATCCTCATTATATTCTAAACATTTAATAATTTCTATTACCATTTTACTTCCCTCTCAAGAATTATTTTATTTTGGAGTTCATTTTCAAGTTTACAAATAATTTAATACTTTTATTTTACTATTTACTATTTAATTGCCTTGAAGTTATAAACATGGTCTATATGACATCTTTAATTACTGGATTTAAAAATTAATCTATGACACAATTAATTTTTGTGAATGTTCAACACGTCCTTGAAAAGACAGTTCATGATTTCTAGGGTACGAGTCCTATATTCATCTTTTGGATCAAAATTTTAAATATTCACACTTTGTGGTAAAATCATCCACCACATTCATTTCTCCTTCTACCACGATCAGTTGTTGCTTTGTAGTTATGTTAAGTGTGCAATTTGTGATTGTTGTATCTTCTTAGTGGACTTTCTTCCACTATTTTTTAGTAACTATTTTAATTTTTATCCTTATATTGATTTGTGCATTAAATATCTCATTTGATATGAATATTTCAAATTCATCACGTTTTGGGAGGGATGGGATATTATATATCACAACTTTCATGGATTGTTGTGCTGTTCTGATGGCAATCACATGGCTTCCACTGTTGATGTGCCCTATGGTTTATCGTCACAGTGCGATGGGTGGGCACAGCACAGCTCAGGAATCAGACGGCCCTGGTCACAGTCCTGTGGGCATGAGAGCTGGATGGCTTTACACAAGTTATTTACTCTCCCCAAGCCTCAGTCCATTCATCTGTAAAATGGGAATTTAATAGTAACAGCCTCCTTGGGTTCTGGAGGATAATCCACACATACACGGCTCAGTGCCCAGCCCAGGGAGCCTCTCCAGTACATTACCTGCCACTGTCAACATCCTATGACAACCACGTCCTTTCCCAACTAGATACTTCTTTCCTCAGTAAATAGAAGTCAACAAATGCTCTGGAAACTATTTGACCATAAATGTCAACCTGAACACTGGGAGTCCATCTCCAGCTGCCCTTCCTGGGCCCTGAGGTGGCATTGGATTGGGGGGCACAAAAGAAACCTCCCCACCCTGGGGTGTCCATCACATCTGCTCTGGAAAATATAAATGAAGGTTTGCCTGAAAGCAGGTGTCAAGTGCAGAACCAGAAATTATCCCCATCACTTCAGGTGGCATCTCTAGACTGGACCCACATCTACAGTGAAACCCTCTGATCTAGAATCTGAGGTCCCGGCTTTGAAGCAGAGGGAATATGCAGCCCCTTGTAGGAGTTCAAGACACGTCACCCTGAAACATGCCATCTTGGCATACTGATGATTTGAACTGAAGGCACTTGAGACACAGCAGATGCAGGAAGGGCTCTGATGGACGCATTTCTACCTACAAGCTGCCCACAAAATGTCCCATCAGAATGGCACCCCCGCTGGACCAGGCAGACAGGAAGGTCCTCCTCACAGGAGCCTGGAATAGACGCTGACAGGGATCTGTGCTCACCTGTGCTCACCTGTGCATATCTGTGCTCACCTGTGCTCATCTGTGCTCACCTGTGCTCACCTGTGCTCATCTGTGCTCACCTGTGCTCATCTGTGCATAACCCTGTCCTTCCACTTGCCACCACCTACAGCTCCTAGTCCCGACCCACACTGCCTGAGGGAGAGGAGAGGGGAGGAGAGGAGAGGGGAGGGGGAGAGCCTAGTGATGGGCGCAGCCCCTGACCTGAAGTGCGAGAGGCAAAGGTGAGCAGGGGAGGAACCACAGGGCGAGGGCAGGGAAACAGAGTGAGGAGGGGTGCAAAGGGGAGCTGGAGGAGAAAGGGGGACAGAAGGGGGAAGGACAGAAAGAGACAGATACAGAATGAGAGAGAAGAAGACAGAGGTCTCCCTGGAGAAATGAAGGCTTCTTTTTCCCTCCCAGCATCGGGAATCAGCGTTGCTCTCCCTCCTGTGGTCAAGGGCACAGTCCCAGCGGCAGGGCCAGGCTCTCCCTGTCAGGACATCCTCAGCCCCTGCTGGGAGCTGCTCTTCCTGCTGTTCGTTCCCGAACTTGTGTTGCTGCCACGTCTCAATCCCCGGGGGCAGGTGCAGAGCACGCCCACCTGTCCGGGGGCTTCCGCAGGGGCCCCCGTTTCCCCCTTAGTCACGCCCTCCAGCTCAGGTCCAGCCAGGGTCCCCCCTCCAGCACCCACACGGTCACAGCTCCAAGAACGCCTCCAAAGCGAAAGCACGTCTGGTTCACCTCATCCAGGTCTGGGCTGAGCCCTGGCTGCCCCGCAGTGCATCCCAGGGACATTGGCTTAAGGCAGGAGGGAGGGGGGAGGCAGGGAGACCCAAGAAAACATCTCAGAACAAAGACAGGGGAGCCCAGAAAATGTTTAAAAATCAAGGTGGCCTCAGCCCAGGGTCATGGCCATCCTGTTGGACCCCTCCTCCTCCAGCCCAGGGTGAGGGAGACATCTCGTTGGAGGAGAGTATCTTGCAGACTCTCTTCGCTGGCAACAAGCAAACTGCATAGAATCTCTAGGTTGAACAGCAAGCAGAGCGAGAGGCCCAGGAGCAAGGGGCTCGGGGCCAGGTTTTACCTGTGCTGAGCAGCAAGGCCCAAGGGATGGCTCTGGACAGCTTCATCTTAGCAGGTCTGGCAGCAGCCTCAGGAATGAGCCTGGCCCTGGAGGCCTGGGGCTATATAGACACAGCCACTGACATCTGATCTCCTCCCTCCCTCTGGAGGCCAGGCCAGCAGGGCTGCAGGAGCCTCGGGTTCTCTAGAGGGAGGGAGGCTGCCTGCTACTAACCCCTTGTCTTTCTCAGACACGTCTGTGTCCTTTCTCACCCAGACTGGGAAATAATGCCAGTTTCTTCTCTTCCTCTCCTCTTTCTGTGGTCCTGGATGAAGGGTGACAAGTTGACCACCTGCCACATGGAACTTTTGTTTGGGGAGCACCTCCTGCCTGGGGTTAAGTGACAGCACTTTCACCTCTAGTAACTTGCAGAAGTCTCACAACACTTTGGACAGGATGGGAACTGAGACCCAGAGAGATCAAGGGACTTGCCCAACATCACAGGGTGACAGTGGCAGAAGTGGGATGAGGTCTGACCTCCTGGCTGCCTGGTCTCTCTAGGAGCCCTCCTTTGTCACTCAGGGCAAAGGCACGTAAACAGCCCCCAGTCTGCTGCAGGTGTGGGTCAGGATTGGTGGGGCAGCTGTAGTACATACCAGCCCGTGTGTGGTGTCTCCACAAGGATGACATGGGTACACACGTCAGAATTCCTTCTATATTTATGACACCAATACCACATGGCTCGGTCCAAGGAGTGTCACAGTTATAAGAACCCAGGAGAACTTCCTGTGGAAGACAGTCTAGCAGGTTCTCACCAGATTCCACAGGAGTTTCCATATGGCCCAGCTTTCCACTAGTTATTTACCCGAGGAATGAAAATGTATGTCCACACAGAAAATTATGCATGAATATTCGTAGCAGGATTATTGTAAGAGACAAAGGGTGGAAACAACTCAAATGTCCAACCACTGATGAATGGGTAAATGAAATGTGGTCTGCCCATACAATAGAAGTCATTCAGCCATAAAGGGAAATGGCAGCCCAACTGCCTTCGAAAGAGTATTAGCGATTACAAACCAAACAGAAACATGAGAGTCCAGTTTCCTGAAAAATCAACATCTCTGGATTTTACCAAATCTTTCAAAATTTCTTGTGGATCAAAAATCCTATAATTCATATCTAATTTTTTTAATTGTTATTTCTCCAATTGCCGGGGGAGTTGGTCTCTTTTTATGTTTCTAATGCAACTGCAGCTCTTTGGTGAAATGCCTGTTCATACATATCTTTGGGCCAGTTTTCTATTACCATTGCATCACTCATCTTTTTCTTATGGATTGTAGAAACTTCCTGTCATTTCCAATCCCTATCTCTTTTCATAGAGGCCCTGAAGGGTTCACAGTGTGGAGAAACGTTCCACCCCAAGCAGAACCCAGGGAAGCTGCCTTGAGCCATCTGGTCACTCAAGCTCTCCTGGCTGATGATGGGGGAGGAAGCACACTGGACAGTTTCTCCCTCTCAGGATACAATGAGAATTCTGCTGCAGTCGTTAAGCTCCCTGGTTATTACTAATATAAAATACAATATTTCCTCACAGTTCTCCTTGCATCTAGACTCTCCCTTTCCTAATCTTTCCCTGTTACCCCTCACAGTCACCTTTACTCAGAATACTACCCGGCCCTGGTCTGTGGAGAGGACAAAGGAGCTCCTCAGTGGATATAAATGCAGGAATTGAGCCAACACGGGAACCCTGGGGAAAGGGCAGTTCCTCATCTTACATCCCAGCCCAAACATCTGCCTTCAGCTCCAAAGTGTCAGGCCGGCTGTCCTCCCAGCAGTGTCCAAGCACAGCTGTGGCTGCCTGGGGAGAAAAAGAAAGCACGGTCCCTTTTCCAGGGAAATTCAAGGTTCCTAAAATCACAACGTCCTCTGGAGGAAATTTATGGGTTAACAGCAGTTTTTGAGGATTTTTGCCCCTCGGATTCTGTCCCCAAAGGTCACACCTGGTTTCTGAGGGGCCCTAAATGAGCCTGGTCTCCCGCTTCTAAGCTCCTTCCCTGTGGACTGCCCCACTGCACGTCTTTCCTCTCCTTCTCCGTGAGATGTACTAGTTGTCTCCACCTGGCTCACAGACCCCCTACGTGCCTTCCACCCCATCAGAACTTTCCATCTACTCTCTTTCTAGATGGGCGTCACCTCCTGCTGAGCGCCCAGGCTTTATTCTCACGGAAGAGTTCAAGGGTCTCTTGGGCATTTTGTAAGCTGCCTCCCCAGCATGGATTCCCTCCTCGTTGACAGAGAACCACAGGTTTATTCAGTTTCTCTTCCCCCCCTGAATGTCCCATGGGCTTTGGGAGAGGCTGATCCCAGACCCAGCTCTGAGAACTGGCCTCAGTGGTGAAGAGGTGGTGTGAGTGTCACCAGGAGGCTCCCCATCCTGGTTGGTGATGGTGCAGGAATGAGCATGTCCCCCAAATGGGCCACTGAAGTGAAAGGAAAGGTCTGGCTGCAGGGGAGGTGGGAGAGGTCTGCTCTCCACTTCCTCCCAACTGAGAGTGAAGCCAAGTCACAAGGCAAGAGGAGGGCGGGGCTGCCGGTCCAGAGCCACTGGGCAACCTCACCTCCAAAGCCTCCACTCTTCCAGCCCCAGGAGTCATCCCCGTCCTTGTTGTTGAGGCATTTGAGGTGGGGTTTCAGTCACACGCAGCAGGAAACATCCTCACCCATTTAAGGCCTCATGAATCCAAGGACAGAAAGTGCTTCTAAGGCTCCTTAAAGACTCAGAAGAACAAGCGCTGTCTTCTGTTTGAGCCCCCCAAGCTGAGCAGACCTGCTCCATCTCACTCTTCTTTAGAGGAAAGGCTATATTGGCTATACTGGAGGAAAGCCTCCAATACAATGTTGACTAAACTTGATGACAGTCATTCTGTAGTGTTCTTAACTTTACTAGGCTTGCTCCTGATGTCTCAGTTATAAATTATATGTTTTGCTGGATGTTCTTTCTTGTTGTGAGTTATGAACTTAAACTTGTTTCCTTCAATGACTAGTTTCTAAGCGTTTTGTTACAATGTTAATAGCTATTCAATTTTGTTGAATTGTGTGTCCACCTTCCGTCTCCCACAGTGGGGCCCCAGGTCCAGCAGAAGATCTTCATCAGCCTCCCTTAGCTGGTGGTCGTTGGGTGGGTGGATGCACGTCAGTCCCCATGTGGCTGGCCGGCTCCTGGCCCTCCCAGCAGGTCATGTCAGTGGAGGACACGGTGGCTTCTAGCTCTCAGTTGACCCCTGAGCTTCAACCTACTGGCCATTTTTGTGTCATCAGTGTTTCCAGATCTTAGAAACATTGCTCTTCTATTTGAAGCCATGTGAGCTTTTGATTTTTCCCTAGGTTATCCATATAGTCGTGTGCTGAATTTCAGGGAGGTTTTTACCCAAAGGCAAAGGAACATTTCTCAAAGTGACTGGTAAGTCAACTCTGTAAGAATCACAGCTGGGAACAGGAGGACTGTAAATCACTGCCCTGCACCAGGTCAACCAGAGAGGCTCCTGAGTGATTCTAAAGTTTGAAATGACTTAGCTTTAAAACAGTTGAGCCTATTTAAAATCTTGAACCTGTTTTCATGTTTACCCTGAAGGAATTCAGAACTTGCCACCAGAAAGTATGTTGATATGGCATATTGACTGTGTTGACTTAAAGATACTTGAAAAAAGACAAATCCAAAACAACAGCACACTCACGTGCACTCTGACCTTCTTTCTTTTTCTTAAAAGCAGGAGATAAGTTGCCGTTGAAATGCGTCCTCCTTATGCCAGAAGGAAATAACATTCTTATCATCAGGACATAAAGTTGAGTCCAGAGAATTCTATACACAGAGACCTTGATAAAATAATTCTAATTATCTTGTCTTCCTCACATAGTGTAATTACTTTTCCACCATTGTTTCTCTTTGTTGAAACACATATAAAAGCAAGTAGGTTTCCCAATTTGGGGGGTTTTCATTTCTTATGAGGTCTCTCCCCATGTCATGTAAAACTTGCATTAAATAAACTTGTATGCTTTCCTCCTGTTGAGTTGTCTTCTGTCAACTGAAGCCACAGCCCTGCCGTATAAAACCCTAAGAGGGTAACGATAAGCTTTTGTCCCCCAACCACTACAAGCCAAACCTAATTCCAGTTCAGCAGCCTTTGTCTCCAGGGATGACGTCAGTCTGCTTCCCTGTGTTAGAGAAAAGAGTCAGGCACGTTACAGATGCAGTTACAAACTGAGAACAAGTCCAAGGAAAAGCCCTGGGCCTCATCTGACTGCTCTCCGTTCCCGCAAAGCGCAGCCCCAGGGTGGGCTCAGTGCCCGCGGCTTTGCGGAGGCAGCCCGTTTGCAGTTTCCAGCTGGTCCTCCTGAAAAGGGCAGACAACTCCCAAATGGCTTCTTCTCTCTCTGAGCTAGACCTTCCCTCCACAGAGAAGTGAAAGCAGGACTAGCCTCCCTTCCAGGAATCTCTTCCTGAAACGAACATCCTGTTAGAGCGGGGTCCTGTGACTCCAGCCACCAGGGACCCTTCCCCACTAGACACTTTCTCTTTTCCACTTCTCCCGCAGGCAGAGACGTCACTGTGCTCACACACTGGAGAGTGAACGTGAGCGGTGCTGGCCCAGCTCCTCACATGGTGCTGGAAGACGTTATCCAGTCCACCCCAGGTGCGCACACACACACACACACACACACACACACACACACACACACATCATGAAGGCCCACATGCTTTTGTAACTCAGGGTCTTGATCCAGTCCTGAGTAAAACCTGAGGTCTTCTCACCCATCTGCTCTTGGCCCCTAGAGACCAAAAAAATATGACCAGACACTAACCCGAGCTAAGGGCAGTCTCCCAAATCCTGTGTCCGGTGGATCAAGGCACGTAGCAGCCACCTTGGCTGCTGCACTTTGGCCTGGTCTCCTGCCCGCTTCTGCGTCCTGTCTGCTACATTTCGTGGTTGTCATGGGAACCTAGACCCCAGCTCCCCGCTAGCCCTGCTGCCCAAAGTTTAGGTTGACCAACCCTCCCGGTTAGTCGGGGAACAGAGGGGGTTCTCAGGACAAGGGGCAGCAGTGCCAAACCAAGAAGGTCCTAGGAAGATAAGGGTGAGTGGTCCCCTCCCAAACAAGGGTGATATAAATGAGGCTCCAGTGGCCAAAGGACAGGGGACAGAGGTTTGAGTGGTCAGATGGCCAACCGCATGCAGCGGTGTCAAGCAGGTCCCCTGTCAACCTAGCGGGAGATGCTTTCACACAGATGTTAAAGGTTCCAACTTCCTGTACTTCCTGACCCTCTACCAAGTCTGCTCCACACTTCACACCTCACAGGAGGCCATGTGGGAGGGAGCGGACATGTCAAGGGTCACTGCAGGTCTCTGTCGAGAGTTTTCTGTCCTGTTGCCCCCATGAGCTCCTGACATTTCACCCTCTCAGCCCACACCCCAAGCTCGACACTACCCCAGGCCCCTCGGGGGCCACTCCTACAAGTACCTGCTCCATCGAGGACACGTACAAGAAGGGAATGTGCCCAACTTTGCCTCCCATGCCCGGCGTACAGAGGCTGTAATGGGTCCAGGGAGGGGAGGCAGGTTGATGTGGGCGTGGCTGTCTGCCCATCACAGCCGCCTTGCCCGTGAAGACCCCGAGGGGCTGTGCGTGGGGGATGCGGTGAAGCTGTCTCACCCCCACCTGTCCACTGCTCACTCCACACTCTCCTCCGCCTCAGGGGCACGACAGGGCAGGGCCCCGTGGCCTTTCTCACTCCTTGTGGGAGCCCACGTTACCTGTCTACCTAACATGAAGGGATCAGTGCTTAGATGTGGCACTGGAAACAGTGACCAAACCGACACTTGCTTTGAAAAAAGTTCTTTATTTGGCTTGTCCTATAATAAGAAAAGGCTAAGATATACACTACAGGCCAAAGAAGCTGGTTCATAAAAAGTCAGAAAAGAAATTCTATCTAGAACAAGCGCTGCTGTTCCTAGTGTGTGGCTCACTGCTTCACGTGGGATTTTAGGTTCCAGCACCTGCTTGCCTGACATTTCGTCCCAGCACCAAGTCTGTGTTTCTGGGAAAACCTGCTCCCATCCTTCTCACCCCCTCCTCCCCCACCCACCACTGTGCACCTGGGCCAGAGTTGGGTGCTCTGGGTGCCAAGCTCTGGACACTGGTTTCTTCCCTCCTCTTATGGGCTCCAGAGCATGGGGCCTGCGTCTGATCATCGCGTGTGTTCTCCTGCTTCACATCCTAGAGCTCAGAGGCTGGCCACGGGCAGCACGGGTGCTCCTCCCCAATGCGAAGGCTGCTACAGCCAAGAGCACAACCAGGAAGACCCCAGCAAGGATGGTGGCACTGTGGTAGCTCCCCTGGGCGCTGGCCTCCTCTTCCAGGTCAACCTCTGGCCGGTCTGGGAAGGAGAGGGGAGAGAAGTAAGGATGGGGGTCCCAGGGCAGGGTGATAGCAATCAGAACTGTTTGGTGGGCGGGGAAAAGAAGGGAGAAAAGAGTGCCTTTCAGGAAACTGAGGTCAGACCCCAAAGAGCAGCTGAGCGTCAGCCCTGGCGGACTTCACAGTGTCTTGTCAGCCAACAGGAGCAAAGAAGGTTCGTGAACAGGAAGTCAGAGCTGGGCTTTGGCATAAGATATCTGGCTGAAGGTTCCCGATGGATGGGAAGAGAGTGAGTTGGGGCATTTGAGCCCATTTGGGAAATGGGTACAAAGGTCCCAGCAAGAGGGACACCAGCCTTAAGCTACCGCAGTGTCGGTGGGAAGAGAAGGAAAAGGAGAGACATGAACGGCGTCCCCATCGGCCGCCTTTGCCCCTCCCCCTGCCCTGCCTTCCTTCTCTCTTGTAGCTCCAGCCCCCATGGTGGGTACCATGCAGGTGACTTATGACTGCACTGTGTCCCCTCCCGCTGGAATGGAAGCTGCTCAGGGCAAGGATTTTGATGTATTTAGTTCTCTGTCTCCTGGCACATAATTGGTCTTCCAAAGATGCCTGGAATGTTGAATATGGGAGGAAAGAGCCTGGAAGCAGCCAGACTTCCAGGGGAGGGCCTGAATCTGGGCCCCGAGGGGAGCAAGCTGTCAAAGATCCTCTGTGGGGTGAAGCCCTGTGACTGCGGGCAGATTTGTGACTAGTGCTGCCCCATATCTGCCCCTGTCACCAACGCCACCACACTTGTTGACCTGGTCCGGCCTGGACCAGAAACCATGGGAATCCCTCGGCAAACATTTCCTCACCCACACGCACAACAGAACAGCCCAGTGGGAAATCTGCTCCCCGTTCTAGATGGGGAAAATGAAATGGCTTTTCCAGGATCAACCCCTGGGAGCCGTGAGAATAAACCAGTCCTGCCTGGATCTACACGGCCCTGCCCAGACCCTGATCGCACTACTCCAGGGCTACAGTTTGTCATCATCATTATAAGTAATAACGTGATGATTAATGTTAACATTGGTGACAATAACGATAGTAACAAAATCACCGTTCTTTGCAGCTGGTGACTTATACCAGGCAGGGGCCAGGGCAGTGGAACTAACAGTATTTTGTGTAACCCTCTCAACAGTCCTAAGAGGTAAGTATTAACGTTTTTGTTTTACAGATGAGGAGTGTGAGGTTGGGTATTCAGAACCCAGAGGGTAAAAGTGTCAGGTGTTCTGTGTCCCACATTAGAACTGTCTTGACCAAACCCTACACGCGCATCCCCCACGGACCAGAAGCTCTCGGAAGAAGGTGAGAACCAGGTCTAGCTCCACTTCATATCGCCCAGAGTAGCACAGGAGCCCTATTCGAGGGGAAACGGGACACCCACGGAAGCATCCCAAGTCCCCGTGGTTCACGGGCCTGGGTCCTGGCAGATGGCGGGGTGGGAAGATGGCCACCTACCCAGGCTCCTCTTCTCAGCGTGCGGGACCTGCAGCAGGATGGGTCCCAGGGCGACATCCACCTTCTCCTGGTAGGAGCCCACGCCCCTCTTGGCCCTCACAATGCAGCCTCTGCTGCAGCGGGACGAGGCATCGTACGCCCTGCACACGACCATCTTGCACTGCAGGTACACGGAAGGGAAGCGGCTCAGGAAGTGGAAGGAACTGAACTTGAAGCGGAGGACGTTGGGTGAGGGCTGGCGGTAGGATCGGTAGGTTTCATCCTTCACACACCTGGAGGAGGAGAGGAGTCACCGTCAGCTCTCAGCAAGGCGCTGCCTTCCTCGCGCCACCCACCCCATGGGCTGGGCATCCTCCTCAGAGGGTGGCGGTCAGGGGACCGCCTGCTGCCTTCACAACATTCCTTGTGGACCACCTGCTGGGCATGCTCTTTGTGCGGCACCCCATCTCCTCCTTGTTTAATCCTTCCGACAGGCTGTGATATGGGCTCCACTACGCTCTTTGATGGCTGCAGAAACTAGTTCAGAGAGGTGCTATTGCCCGTCCAGAGTGATGCAGCTGGGACGGGGCAGAGCTGGCATCTCAACCTCCATCTGCTTCAAAAACAACATTTTCCCACTACAGGCATGTCTTTTTAATATTAAGGCTTGCCTGGAGTTCAGTCACTTGGTCTAATTTTACTTTATAGCTAACCTGCTTGATGGCCACTCAGTTCTCCAGATGCCCAGAGAGGACAGCCTGGCTGGTTAAGCTTGAGCTACTGGGAGCCCAATCTGCCTCCCTTGAGCTCTGGGCTGGTTGTGTGTGAGTTATCAGGTAAAGGCTGAAGTCCACCCCATGAAGACACTCCTTACCCACTCCGGATGAGATCATAAGTCAAAGATGTAAAGTCATTGCGATGTGGTGACGCCACACAGGTGTCCACAAATAAGGCCAGGGAGGCGTTAGAATGGAAGACTTCAGCCTGAAGGTACAAATCCTGGTTCAGGTCCACATAGTATGGGCTGCTGGTCACGGGATATAAGAATGAAGAGGATGTATAAAAGGAAATGTTCACGTCAAAATTGCTGTATTGTATGTTCTTGACCTCGAGGGTGTCATTAGCAATGTACATCGTGTTAACCCAGGTGTTCTGGAGCATTTTGCAGCTGATGTGAATGTGGAGGTCCTTCCTCCTCTTGATGATGCCACTCGAAACAGCTGCTTTGAGGAAGTTGGAGTAGGTGATGGTATCATTATCCACCTGGGAGAGACAGGCAGGCGAGCAGAGTCAGGCAAACGTCACCTACTAAGGGAATCTCGTTGCTGGTTTGGGTGAGAATGAGACTGAAGTGATGCTGCAAGATTTCAAAACCCTCCCAGAACCACACAGAGATGGCACATGCCTATCACCATGGCTACCATTACCTGGGATGGATACACTTCACCAGCAAGACTCCCTCCTTTCACACATCCCCTTTCCTCTGCCACGTGATGGGGACCACAGTGTGTTGGTGCCTCCCAGGAGCTGCTGCTTATGGAAAGATGGGGGTGTCTGGATGACCCCCTACCCCTGCTGTATGACTAAGCAGAGTTTGGTCTCCATGGCTCAGGGGCCTTCTGGCTTGTTCTATTTCATTCTCGCTCTTGCTGGGAGAAATCAGGGGAGGCAGTCGTGGGAGGGGCTAGTGGGATTCGTTTTCACTGTGCTGTTTGGATGGGTCAGTAGTTATTGCAGTTTGGTGTCTGAAGCTGCCGGAGCCTGAAGCAACAGAGATCCAGAGTTATGGCTGCGGCAGGTCTCTGACCTCTGGGGCAGGAAATTCCCCAGAGGCTCATATGGACAACAAGGTGGTGGTGTGGGGCGGGGTGGGGGAGGGTTGGAGTGGGGGCCATGGCAATGCTGGAGCACTTCCTGTCACGCTTTGCTTCTCCACTCCCCAAACCACAGGACCATTTCCTGCTGTGCCTTTCATGAAGCAGCAAATTCATAAGAATGTTGGTCTCTCACGCTGTTTGATGTGCCTACCGTCTCATAAGAGTGACCTTTCCAGAGACAAGAGTCTCACACCTGGTGGTCTGTAAGCATTTCAAGGAAAGGGTGATGTCTAAGCATCTCTCTTTTCCCAGGGCTTGGTGTAGTGTTAACTATAGCATCAGTAGCATCAATAAAGATCCATGGAATGGAGGAAAGGTCCAGGGGGCAGAAGTCCAGCAAAAGTACTTGTGATGAAAGAAGGATGGTGCCAGGAGCAACCAGCCCAAATGGCCAAGAGGACACAGGTGAGCAAATGCCCCTGGAAGCCCCATGGTCATGATCATCTGGCCGCAGGTGAGGTGAGCACAAGAGCAGCATCTCCAGTTGGAGACTGGGCGTGGTGCACTCTTTCCCTCCCATATGCTGTGATGGTCATAAGCAAACTTGTCCTTGCCTGGTACGAGTTCCCACCAGCCGTGGGTGCCTCTGCAAGAACAGGCACAAAAATAACACCATAGTGGCCTAAATAGAAGCCCTAAAATGTAAGACAACCTTACTCTTAAAAAAAAAAAAAAAAGAATAGCAAGTTTGTCATTGAGTGACATTTAGTCATATGCGCTGTCAGGAGCAAAAGTTCATTCCTGGCCATTTGGGAGATTAGACAAGTTCCCTTCTGAAGCCAGCGCTTGTACAACCTAAATATAATTATTCTTTAGAGCAGCATGTGTTGGAGAGGCTTTCACTTCATGTCTGAAGTTGCAAAATTCAGCTCTGAGTTTGTCCCTTCCAGAAAGACATGTGAAAAGAGAAAAGTTTAACAACTATCTAAAGTGGTCTTGCCACCCTGGGACCCTTGCCTACTCTCTGACCGTGGGTTTCCCTTTTCTCCCGTCAGAGGGAGGCTCTGGCCTGCAGGGGACGCCAGAGCCCGCACTTTGGACTCAGGTCTGGCAAAGGGCCTAGGATGGGCTCTACGCCTTCCATTCCTTCATGGGAAGTACACTGTGTTTTCTGCCTTTATATTTTCTTAAAAAAAGAGGGGGGCGCTTTATATTGGAGTGCCAGTGGTTATCGCAATAAACCATATAAATGTTGCCACCTTGTTACTCCTTCAAAGACAAGCTGAGGTGCCTTCAATTGAACTCTGTACATTCACATGAAAGTGTTCTTGAATCCACATTTGCCTGTGGTTTCCATGGTCAAGCTAGATTCTGAATGCACGCCAAACAATGAAAGTGGGTTGCAGGTTTATTTCTTGATCATCAGAAGCTGTTCTGATTTTAAATTAAAATTCATTATTAGACGTCTGCTCAGTGTGCAAGGCACTTGGGATGGAGTGGGAGTCTGGCAGACATGTCAACGGCTATCCCATAGAGACTCGGCCTCTTCCGCCTGGCATCCCTCCCACTCCTGTGGTGGGGAGACCTCGCCTATTCAGACACAACGTTCGTCAGACACCCACTAAACGGGGCACCTGGAGGAGATGCAGAAAGTCCCAGCTACGGATCATACCGTCCTGCCTTTGAATCCCGGCTCCACAGTTCGTGATCATGTGGCCTTGGGCAAGTGGCTTAACCTCTGCAAGCTTCTGTTTCCTCACAATTAAATGGGAACAGAAGTTGTCTCGAGAATTTTGAAAGTCTTGTGGAACTCTTAGTTCAGTGCCTGGCACGCATACTAGCCCTTAATAATCTGATTATAAAGGCTTAGGCTCCACACCAGGGGCACTGGCAGTTGCAAAGGTGAATGAAACATCGGCCTGCCCTGGAGGCACGGTTTGCTGGATACAGGTATTTAAATAAGCAGAGGAATCAGAATGCAGCCTGTGCTGCCCACGACCAGCCAGATTAGAAGACCAGGGCTGGCCCGTGGCTTTGGCAGCTCCTATTGGAGATGAAGGAACACAGATAGGATGGCTCAGATGTCAGAGGCTCCAGGCTGCATATTTGGAACTGGGAGGGGTGGTCACCTTTGGTAGACTGATTCCCACTGACTAAACTCAGGACAAACCAGAATCCAACACGACTGATTGACAGGGTGAAATGTAAAATCCAGGTCCACTAGAACGTTTGCAGGGCGTGACTCATCTGTACCCTTCTCTGCATGTAAGCATCCCTGACCCAGTCAGCTCCTTTCAGAAGGAGATCTGGTGTCTGTAGGGACTGTCCAATGGGCGCTGGGGGGCCACAGTGGCAACTGCAGACCCTCGGGCCCGGGCACCCACCTGTGGCTGACAGGCCCATCTGGTTAGCTAAACGAGTGTCCCCTCCCTCTCTCACGGTTCCTTGTGACCTTGCCAGATAATGAACAGCACCCTCATAGCACCTAGCTTGGCACGCGGCAAATGTACGGTACGTCTTTGGTGACGGGCAAAGCCTCTGATCGCGTGTGTCACACACATTGTACGTATTTGAGCATTTTGTGCTGTATATTTACTGCGGTCCTAAACCTAATAAAAGTATTTGCACTGTGTCTGTTCCCTGACAGACAAAATCTTGAAGTGATTACTTAGGTGTCAGCCAAAAATTCAGAACTTAGAGTGCAGAATTTAAAATGAATTTACATAAAATTAAATGCAACAACTCTAAGTTTACCATTCGGTGGGGTTTGACAGTAAAAGACTCACACTCTCATTAATTCAAACAGCTCCATCCTGCCCCTTTGCAGGCAGTCCCCTCCCGCCGGGTCGGCTCACTATCGTACACAAATTTCATAGAAATGACATCACAGGGTGGGTAATCTTGCACGCCTGGCTTCTTTCACTCAGTGCCACATTTTTGAGATTCTCAGAGTCTGGCGTTGGCCCTACCGCTTCCTGGCTAAGTAGCTTTAAGCAACCTGCTTGACGCCTCAAAGCCCAGTCTCCCTGTTTTTCAAGTAGGATGACAATGAGGGGAGACTTGCATCATCTTGGTGGGGATTTGGGGGAGTTTGACACAGACTAATCTCAGTGTCTGCCACTTGTAGGGTGACAGGATTAAGGAGTTTCCTGGGACATGAGACTTCTCCATGCTAAAATCTGCAAAGTCCCAGGTCAACGGAGACAACTGGTCACTCCAGGTGGAGACAGCTCAACAAATGATAGCTGCAGAGGCCAATTTACTGTGAAGCTAATGAAACTTAAGCTTCAGGGCCCCCCCTGCCCAGGCTCTCCCGGGGCTCAGCAATGCACTGGCACAGCCATGTGTTTTTGTAAGATTTCTAAAACTAAGATATGCTTGCATTCTGTCCATGAATGAGGCACCTGCGTCTCTCGCCCACCCCAACACCAACCTGTAGAAGCTCCAGGCCCTTCAGAACCTGCAGCTGACCCTGGGAGCTGCTATCGCTCTTGCCGAAGTGACAGCAGCCTGCCAGGCACCCTCTCTGGTGGACAGTGTGGGAAAACCTCCTCCCCACTGACTTTCCTTCCTTCTATTTGGACATGGCTGCAGCTACGTCATGGCACCAAGGGACGGATTTATATCTTCAGCCCGATTACGTTCTGGTTATACCATACTCATGTTTTCTGGGTCCCCGGAATTCACAAAGCACAGCGCAGGGCACTGTAAGAAAGCTGGCTCAGCAGGAGGGAGAGGGAGAAGCTCCAGGCTTACCTGCTGGGTGGTGCCACAGCCGGAGTAGGGAACTGTGAAGGTCACCTGGCTCGAAGTAATCTGGGGCTGACACTGGTAGTTCCTGTTCCAGCCGGGAATGACAAGGTCTCTGGCAGAGTAGCCCAGGAACCGGAGGTAGCCCACGCTCACGCTGGCTCGCATGTGATTCTGCAGGCAAAGCAGCTCTGGGGGCCGAGGGTAGACAGTGCGGTCAGTGTCAGCGCCCCCCAAAGCCCACAGAAAGGTGCAGAGATTGAGATGGCTGGCAGATGGTCTGCCTGCGGACACGGCTCACCACCACGCCAGGTGCCCTGGGGCTCAAGTCAGTTTCACTCTCGTGAGACCCCTCGAGGGCACAGGGGCTAGGATTCCTCTGATGGAGAAGTGAAGGCAGGGTGTGAAACAAGCAACATGTTTTGCCAAGTTGCCGCTTATCCATATAGTAAAGTAACGCTCGGGTTGAATTGCGGGGATGTCGGAAAATCAACATCCTTAGCTATGGACCTAAACATAGGTCCTTTAGCTAAGGGGCAGGTCGGTGCTTAAAATCCTGACCTCAAAGGGAGCCAGTACCTCGCCTCGCCCGGCCCCTGGCCAATCTGTACATCAGTCCACTTAACGGCTCAAACCGTGGCCATCAGCCTCTGCTGGACGTGGCTGAGTGACCAGCTCAGACCATCTTCAGGCAGCAGCCGAATGTGCTAGGTGTCAGGACAAGGGCACAGTGCCCCACACGCTGGGAAGGCCACAAGGCCTCAAGCCAGGTGATCCCCTCTGCCCTTGGCACTGACATCTCACTATCTGTTGAAAGCATCACCTTGCCCTTCTACTTCATCGCTGCTGACCACGGAAAGGCCAACGCGCCACCCATCGGCCATGTCTGGGAGCCAGAGTCCCAAGACCCACTGCTCTTGGCCCCTTTCTGCACCAGATAGAGCCTTGGTGACCTGAAAAGGCGGCCATCATTTCTCATTTCACAGCCATGGGAAGGCGGAGCAGCAGAAGTCACTCTGAGGGGCCCCACCCAGACGGACGGGGACTTACTTGTGTTCCCATTGAAAAGACTGGAGTAGTAGTCAGCCTGGAACCCTCTCTTCATGACGCTGCCATCGCTGATGAAGCGAATGGACATGAAGTTGGATGACGAGGTGAAGGAGCCCCTTGCCCCATCACAAACCCGGGCGAGCAGAGGGGAACTGTGGTAAGGGCCGTCAAACACTTCAATATAATCGTAGTTACAGCCGCCTTCAAGCCTGCAGAGACACAACACACAGTTCTGGCTTCACTTTTAACCAGGATTTGATGCAGGGGGTCAGATCTCCGTGAGAGGCATCACACCTCTAAGCCAGAAACTCTGACAAAATTAATTGAAAGTAATAGATTTCCTTTTTTTATTGAAGTATAGTTGATGTACAATATTATACAAGTTACGGGTGTACAATATAGTGATTCACAATGTTTAAAGGTTATACTCCATTTATAGTTATTATAAAATATTGGCTATGTTCCCTGCGTTGTATTGATACAATGTATCCTTGTAGCTTATTTTATACATAACAGTTTCTACCTCTTAATCCCCTCCCCCTGTACTGTCCCTCCTCCAATCCCTCTCCCCACTGGTAACCACCAGTTTGTGAGACTTTCTTAAATCGGGCGGAGATTCATCTTCCCATGACCTCCATACCTGGTTCTAGCCCTGCCTTTTGGGGTCACACATATGAGATCTACAGCCCCTCTCCTGACAGCCTTTTGCATCACGTGAGAAAGGATCACATCCTACCTTAGACTTTTTCTTTGATCAAAAAGACCCCAGTTTCCCATAGAATTTTTTAAAATCCATGAATTCATAGGGATAGAAACAAATAATTGAAGAAAAAAATACTGGGCAAGTCAAATAGCCTCTCTGCAGCTCAGGTTTCTTATTTACGAAGGTGAAATCTCCCTACCCGTGTATACTGAAGAAAGCCGTCGTGAGGCTCAAACAATGTTAATATATGGAAAAGTGCTTCATAAAATGTCACAAATGGTGGTCATTGTTATTAAGATGCTGACTCAGAAGCAGTCACGGTCAACCTTCCTCCAAAGGATTTCATACGTCCCCACAATCCAGTACGAATTGTAACGATGAAGAGATTAAAATAATATTGTACCTTTCACAAAACCCCACACAAATTTCCAACGCAGAGACTCCCAAGGCCACTGCAACCAGGAATCAAGAGAGAAAACTACTTTGTTCAGTGGTGGCTGTTAGAGGAGAAATTATGGTACCCCCTTCCCAGGACTCTAGAAACTACTGGTGACTCGCTGTGGTCACCCCCCTTCCTTGAACCAATCATGTATCACTGTCGTGCTGATGAAGTCTCCTCCACTTAAAACAAGGATTCCCACTCTTCATTGGATGAGGAACAGATAACCTAACCTCTGCTGCAGGGATTTCTCCTCCTCTGCCCGAAACTCACCCAAAAAAAGGAGGGAGTAGAGTGAAAAGGGTTCAGAAAAACTGGTGTGGTTGTTAATAGGATTCTTCTTCTTATTACTCCTAACAATTATTATTGTTATTATTATTATTACTATTATAATAATTATTGTAATAATAATAATTATTAGTACTCCTAACTAAAATCCCTCCCACTGGATAACATCGTCCAAGTATCTTCATATATTTCTCTCTTGTGACCCTCCCAGTAACCAGCAA
The DNA here is from genome assembly GCF_028564815.1 of Eubalaena glacialis. NCBI lineage: Eukaryota > Metazoa > Chordata > Mammalia > Artiodactyla > Balaenidae > Eubalaena > Eubalaena glacialis. Next base: position 9,242,946 of record NC_083716.1, read on the forward strand.
AGGTAGGAGAGCAGTTATTTTATTCTCCTCTCTTGAGGCTAAGGTGAATTAAGTGATTTCCCGTGCTCACACAGGAAATTAGTGACATAGGTGCAACTTGAAACCAGGGCTCTGGTCCTGGCGCCACCTCTGTGCTTGGTCGAAAATGGAACCCATAAGAAAAAATGTCAACGGGGCCAACATGTCTCCTGAAGCGCTAGGTGCCATTTATCCCCTTCGACAGTGTCTGCAAGGTCCCTCACACACACTTACTGGACATCTCTGAAGACCACAGTCACACGGTAGTTGTTTTGAACCTCAATGTCCCACACACACTTGGCGTTGTTCGGATAGTTCCCAGGGTAGAATGGGCTGAAGAAGCTCCCTGAAGATTGGGACAGGAAGCCTCCGCAGGTGTAATTTGCTGTTGGGATAAAATGGAAACACGGATGACCTACAGTGCACACTGCACAGTGACCTGGGGGAGAGTTTTCAAACAATTCCCAAGACAGAAACCCACCAGGAGGTGCCTAGACCCAAACTACGCACTGATGGTCAGCGGGGTGCCCCTCCACAGAGGCTGGACTCAGGGCAACCATCTCCTCATCATTCTCCTCGTCCCTCCCCAGTGTCACTGTCACCGAGGAGAAGGGAAAGGGGGCTTGTCAGGGAGCTCAGAACTTACTGGCTGGGCGGGTGAGGTTGTAAACAGGATCTGTTGACAAAGAGAAAACATAATGATCAGTTTCCCGGTACCCTTGACACAACTGCTGAGTCCTTGCTGGCTCTGTGCCTGGAGATGTGCCAACCCTGGGTTCACCGTGAATGCTGGATACAGGCCTTGCCCTCAGGGACCACACAGCCTGGAGGAGAGGATGGAAAAGAGCCAATCCCAGCGTCATGGACTGGGACTGTGGTGGAGCAAAGCCCAGGAGGCGGTGGGAGCCTGGAGCTTTGGTTCCTGACCCAGACTGAGCAGGGAAAGGGTGGGTGGATAATCAGGGAGGCGAGGCAAAAAGGGAGAAAGGGCGTTCCAGGCAGAGAGAACAGTGTGTGCGAAGGAACCTAGGTGTACCTGGCACATTTGGGGAACCTCAGCGTGCATGCAGCAGGGGCAGGAAGGATGGCGGGAACTAACCAGACAACAGGAGAGAATTGTGCAGAGCCCCAGAGGTTGTCCTGAGCAGTGAGGATCTGTGACCAGAAGGCCCTGAGGAATCAGTCCCCAAGGCTGGGACTGACCTTGGCATCTTGTGAAGATGCCCCTAGCTGCACTGCAGAGAATGGATCAGAGGGGAGGGGCAGCCTGAAGCTGCTGCTGCTGCAGGAAGCCAGGTGGTGAGGAGGGGAGGGTGGGGACGGAGAGGAAAGATCTCGGGGAGGCGGGGGGAGGGGGGGTGTTCAGCAGCAGCTCAAGAGCAGCCAGTCAGGAGCTCTTGCTGATTACACACCGAGCTCAGAGATGAAGCAGGCTCCAGCCAGCCAGCACTGACCAGGGGCTAGTGTCCAAGGGGAGGGGTGGGATCTACACGGGGGAGGGGGGGCAGCCTCGCCTAGGGACTGACCAGAGATCCAAATCTTAGGCTGGCCAGGCTACTAAAGGACAAAGAGGAGCCTAGAGAGAGGCTCAGCCCTCCTGGGGTTGGGACATCAGCTGCAGGGAATGCCACGTGCCGGAAGCAGCAGGAGAGGCAAACTCTTTGGAGAGTGATCACCATGACTGCAGCTCTGGGACCAGCAGCAGAGAGGGGGTAGCTGGGTGGTGAGATGAAACCGCGGGTACTTACCAGGTGTGGTTGTATAGGTTCCTAAAAAGGGAAAGAAAGAAAGTATGGGTCACTGAAGTGTGGCTGGAAATCAGTGAGTGCACCTAGGGTCTACTGCTGGGGAGGTCTGTGACACTAGGAGGAGGCCTAAGTGGGTTTCCACAGCTGCTCCCCCAGATCCATCGTTACTTGGGGGTCATCAGCTTCACAGCCAAGGTCATAACACCATCACTTCCTACTTGACCAGAGCTGTTCTAAGGATTTACATGCATTATCTCTTTAATTCTCTAATCACCATTGGAAGCAGGTTCTACCATGATCATACCCCCTTAATGAAGGAGGAAACTGAAGCTTCGAGGTTAACTCATTGCTAAAGGTCATAAAGCAAAGGGGAGAGTAAGAATAAACTGCACACCAGCTGTGTGCTCTGTACAAGGACCCCAGGCCCACCAGAGGTCAAGTGGCCCCTGCAAGGTCTCCTGGAGGGGACAGGCCAAGGGGACAAACTGACAAGCTCCTGCCTGCCCCCTCCCCCTGAACTGAGCCACAGACCATCAGCCACCGGCCTCCACCTTCCACTTGTAGCAGGTCAGAGGTGACATGGGCCTTCCGCGAATGACATCATGCAATACCTGTGCAAATGACCCCAGCGTCTTCGCGGTGGGCACAGTTATGGGAGAACCAGCCTCGGTTCCGGCACTGCCAGAGGTTAGATTCCACCCCTGAGCACTCCACGTCATCCAAGGTGATGGGGCCAGAGCCGGAGCCAAAATAGGCGTTTCCTGGGGCTGATACTGCATAGCCACACCCCAGCTGTCTGCACACCACCTGGGCATCCTGAATGCCCCAGTTATCATCACACACTGTTCCCCACTGGCCACCGTGGTAAATTTCCACACGCCCGGCACATGCAGGACGGGAGGAGTTCCAATTGACCAATCTCAAGCTGGCGTCTGAAAGACACATGACATAAAAGGTGATGGCCACATCCCCCAACAAAAGCCAAAGGCCAGATAACCCACTGTCCTTTCCAAATCCCCAGAGTCACCCAATGGCACTGATCAGGGTACAGACAGCTACGTGATCGACTTGGAAAGGGCTCCAGACATCACAGAGCTCAGCCCCCCTCACCCTCCAGATGGGAAGGTGTTGGCTCAGTAAGGTGAGTTATCAGGTGCCCAGGGTGTTGGTGGTGGCAAACCCAAGGCCAGGGTGTGTCCCCTATTCTCCACGCCTTGCTGCCTTGGATTACCATGGTCAGCTGTGAGACAAGGACGATGAGCAAAGCATCACTGAAGCCCTTCTTTGAATACACCATGATGCATGTAGAAGAGGGGGCTGCAGGAATCCACGGAGCCTCAGAGGTCAGGTCTAGTTTGCACTCACGTCTTTTTTAAAACTTATTTTATTGAAATATAGTTGATTTACAATGTTGTGTTAATTTCTGCTATACAGCAAAGTGACTCAGTTATACATACGTGTATTCTTTTCCATTACAGTTTATCACAGGATATTGAATATAGTTCCCTGTGCTATACAGTAGGACCTTGTTGTTTATCCACCCTATATATAGTAGTTTGCATCTGCTAACCCCAAACTCCCAATCCATCCCTTCCCTACAAGCCCTTCCCCTTGGCAACCACAAGTCTGTTCTCTATGTCTTGTACTCACCTCTTGGAAAGGAGTTATACCAAGCGGAAAAGCCGGTGTTTTGGATACTGACATCACTTCGAAATCGAATAGTCATTCGGTTGTAAGAAGAGGTGAATATATCCCTGGTGTAATTACAAATTTTCCTCAGCGAAACATTGCTGCTCAATGATCCATCAAAGATTTCAACATAATCAAACCTGCAACTACTGTGCATCTCCAACCTGTATGGAAAAATAGATTCATGTCAACAACAGAATTCCTGTTGCTTATATATTTTATAGATATTTTGGACTTCATGAATGATGCCCTTGAATCTAAGATTTTCTTCTTGCTCTTCCTCAATCAGATCAAAGGACTTCCCAATATCGCCTGATGCTTCCCGGTAGGGAACAGAGCAACCTGAAATATAGTCTATAGCACGTGAGAGTGAAAAGCCTCACAACCTAGAACACAACCCAAACCCACAAGGTCTTCCGTGGAGGACACATCCTTTCCCAGATGGCCTGGGTGTTACTTACTGCAGACTATTGAAGCCCAGGTTGATGAGGTAGCTGGAGTTCACTTGTATTTCCCAGACACAGTTGGCATTGTTGGGGTAGTATCCAGGGTAGGATGGGCTGGAAAATGTCCCACTGGCACTGAATAAGAAGCCGCCACAACTTGAAGAGGGGCCTAGAGATGAGAGAGAGAGGGACATCCCCACTGTGGTGGCTCTTCAGGGGTGTTGTTCTGGGTGAGAGTCCTCAAGGTTTATCCTCTGCACTTACAGCAGGACTCAACTTTTCTTTAAACAAGTCCCCTCTCTCGGGCCTGGTCCCACATTAGAGGCCTTGATCTGAGTTTCTACTTCCCCCAGTGGGCCTAGCTAGAACAGTGATGATCTGGCAGGAGGTGACTCCACTGCAGAGGGAGCATGTGTCCCCTTACAGCAAAAAAGTGCCAAGAGAGCAACAAAGCCATTGCTGTCACTGTTCAATTACAGACAGGGACATGGGGATAAATCTTGGGTGAGAGAAGTGCTGGCCCGTGGAGAACACCCTGTGATATAATTTATTCCCTAGTGTCTCCTGGGAGCACGAGATTCTGCCACTTGACAAGAAGCAGTGTAAAGTGGGGTCTGTGTAAACAGAACGTCTGTGTTTCTGCCACAGAAGGCCTGAGCTTGCATCTCGGCTCTGCCTTTATCAGCTCCGTGAACCTGAGCGAGTTACTTATCCTCTCTGCCTCAGCTTCCTCATCTGAAAAATGAGGATGGTAATAGCATCTGCCTCATCAGATTCTGGTAGGTGTGAAATGAGATAATACATGAAAACCTTTAGAAGAGTGCCCAGCACGTAACGAGCACCCAACAATATTACCTATTACTATTTATCAGAGACTGATAAATAATATTGCACATTCAAACTTTTCATTGGTTGGTTTATTTATTAAAATAAATAAGTGGTCTATTAAGACCACTTAAAAATATTTATGTTCTCCTCAGTAGTGATCTAACTTAAAACTGTTTTTTCTCCTCATTCATAACTTTTTATTTTTTCTAAAGTACGCAACACCATGGTTTTTAGTATATTCAGAGCACTGCAATCATCGCCACAGTCAATTTTAGAACATTTTCATGACTCCAAAGAGAAACCCTGTACCTATTAGCAGTCACTCTGCATTTTCCCCAATACCTTCAGCCCTAGGCAACCACTAATCTACTTTCTATCTCTATAGATTTGTCTATTCTGGACACTTCATATAAATGGAATCATACAACATGTGGTCTTTTGTGACTGGTTTCTCTCACTTAGCATAATCTTTTCAAAGTTCATCCATGTTTTAACATGTATGAACATGTATCAGGACTTCATTTCTTTGTATTGCCAAATAATATTGTATAGTATGGATAGACCGTATTCTGTTTGTCCATTCACCATGATGAACATTTGGGTTGTTTCCACTTGGGGGCTGTTAGGAATAATGCTGCTATCTATGAACATTTGCATGTAAGTTTCTGTGTGAACATATGCTTTCTTTTCTCCTGAGTATATGCCTAGGAGTAGAATTGCTGGGTCATATAGTGACTTGATGTTTAAATATTTGAGGAACCACCAACTATATTTCAAAGTGGACGTACCTTTTTGCATTCCCACTAGCAGTGTATGAGTGTTCCAATTTCTCCATGTCCCTGTCAACACTTATTATTATCCAACTCTTTGATTCCAGCCAACCTACTGGGTGTGAAGTGGTATCTCTTTGTGGTTTTGGTTTACATTTCCCTCAGGCTAATGATGTTAGGCATATGTTCATGTACTTGTGACCATTTGTTGACCATCTTCTATGGAGAAATATCTATTCAGAGCCTTAGCTTATTTTTAGTTGGGTTATTTGACTGTTTATTATTGACTTATAAAATTTCTTTATATGTTCTAGATACAAATCTCTTATGAGACGTATAATTTGCAAATATTTCCTCTCATTCTGTGAAAAAACAGTGTATCTTAAATATAATTTGGCCTTTCAAATATACCCACCCAGAAGTTTTATTTCTATACTAGGAAATAATCGAAGATAAGGCCAAAGTTTTAGACACAGGATATGCATTACAGATTTCTAAAAATATAATAGAGATTTAGAAAATAAAATAAAATTATTACTGGATGTAATTACTTAAATATGTAACATATAATTAGAAAGAATTACTCCTTTTGTCCTATGAATAGTCATTATTTAACTAAATCATGGTATAGCCATACAATTGAAAACTGTGCAGCCATTAAACTTTATGGTGTAGAAATAATTTCAGGGCCATAAAAATGCTAACTTTAAGACCATCAAAAAAGTATTTATTATATACTCAAGTGAAAAAGGATGTTATAAAATAGGGTAAAAAGCATACTGTACCTTGTGTGTGTGCGTGCCTGTATATGTATATGGACTATACATCAGAATGCCAATAGTAATTATACATTCATCCATCCATTCATGTGTTCACTATTCTTTCTACTTATGGAATGCCAGACACAATGCTAGATAATAAGGATGCAATAATAAAAACGGTAGACATAATTCCTGCCCTCGGGAAGTGCAGTTTGGCAGAAAAGATACGTCTGATCTTCTGCAAACACACTTCTGATTGTGGAATTCCCTAGCTTAAAGCTCCCACTGCCCTTAGCATAAAGCCAGGAGTTTTAACCTGCACACAAGCTCTGAAGGATCTGGCCCTCCCTCACCCAGCTCTCCCACAATCCCTTCTGTTACCACCTGTCACTCATTTGAAAAGCCAAGATCCTTCCCACGCAGACCATCAAAGCATTCTTTCTGGCTGGAAGGCATTTAACCAATGAACCTGCTTCTCCTGTAAGCCTCAGCAAAAGTGTCACTTTGTAAAGAACTTCCCTTAATCCCTTGAGCAAGTAAAGACTCTGCTAATATGCCTCCTTGCACACTGAACTTTCCCTGTGAAGCACCTTTCACTGTAATAATATCATTAAGTCGGTATTTGATATTTAATACCTGAGTGAGGAGATTAATATATCCTTTTCATTGTTCTGTAATTTTACAACCATTCTTAATGGTGATTTGACCATACACAAAGCAAAGATTGTAAAATATTTAACATAATAAGAGTTAGTATTTCTTCAGTACATTCTATGTACAAGGCACTATATTAAATTTAGCCAGTAAATCTATTTCTGTCCTAAAAAATATTGAGGAGGTATGCAAAATTTATTTATAAAAATATTCTTCATCGCAGGGGCATTTATTTAAAACGATGGGAAGAGAAGACAATGACAAGGAAAAGTAGCCATATCATTTCTTAAGAACAATGGAAACCTACTGAACTATATCCATATCATGAGGTAAAAAATACTTGTAAAAGCATGCTTATTTGTGAAATTATCCATTTATTCTTTATCCCCCTTCTTTCTCCCAAAGCTCTGGAGATACTCCAAGAAATAAAAGCCATGAGGTCTATTTTTTTGAGAATCACTTATCTCATTCACAAAAAAGAAGGGGAAGGCAATCTCCTTAGTTAAAACAAAAGTCATCTACCGAGCAGGGGAGAATGAGGCTGACAGTGTGCAAGCTCCATGCGGGCTGTGGGTGAGGGCAGGGGCAGGGCGTGGTGGGGCAGCCTGGGTGGGCGGTGTGTGCAGGTTGAGGTGGGCTATGCATGTCTCGGCATTAGCTGCATAGACAGCCACACCTGGGGACAGGAAACCCATGCCCTGTGGGTCAGGTGGAAAAATGTGACACTTACTTTCCGTGGTTGGAGTTGATGGACGCCACCAATCTAGAAAGAAAATGAAGTGATTTTAGGATATTGCTGGATAATTTTTTAATTCCATGTTGTCAGTTTGATTGAGAAAGTCAATCGTTTTCCTTACTGCAGGACTTCTCAGAGCCTTGACCATCCCACCTGCACTGAGACTGGCCAAATGGGCTGGAGTACATAGCGCTTCCCACCTTCTTTGGCACCAGATATTATCACTATGGCAATGAGGCAGGAGAAAGATGGGCTCCAGGCTAGAAATTTACAACTGGCCTCCTGTTCACACTTCCTGGGGTGAGAAGAAGATGGGCTCCAGGCTGGACATTCATTACCAGCCCCCTGTTTACATTTCCTGAGGCAAGAGACAAACGGGCTCTGGACTACATATTTATGACCAGACTCCTATATCTATATTTCGAGATCTGCACTTCAGTATAAGAAACAACAACAGGAATGGGGTAGATAACCGAACACTGGTCACTTTTATGGCAGGGACAGAGAGGGGCTAAACCCTGTTAAAAGATCAAGAGGTCATACATTTCCCATCCTTGGGGCAAGGGAAACATTGCACATGCACAGAAAGGCTCTTTCGGGGTCAAAAAGGAGGGGGCGCCACCCCGTAATATGTGATGCTAAGGCCGTCCCATAGGCCTCTGGGCTGGAACGCATCTTGGAAAAAAGTTGCGCAAGCATGTGGGGAGGGTCCTAGGGCAGGTCAGGTGTGGAAAAAGAAGCCAGATAATTGGCCAAAGGTAAACAAAGACCCGGAAGAGCTGCCCTATATAAGTGACTTAACCGCCCCCTTACTGCACTCCTCCTCATTAGGGGGGACGCCCACACCCTTTCTCTGCCCTGCTTCTGTCTTAACAGTTTCTCTGTGTGCTCTCCCACTTGTTGTTCTTCTATGTCTCTAATAATAAACTTCGTGCCTGTTTTTACAGTCTTTGCCTCCGTGAGAAATGCGTTTTCACTGGGGGCAAGAGCCAGGGGGTGTGGTGGCTAGGATTCCTGGTTTTCATCCAGGCTACCCAGGTTCAATTCCTGGGCAGGGAATCAAGATCTCGCTTCATGCCACCACTCACTGCTGCCTCTGTGAGATCAGCAAGAAGATCATTTGGGGGATTGCTCTCAACGTGAAGGATTCTTTAACAGACAAACATTTGTAAGACTGCTACTCGGCCATGCTTCTAACATGGTCACAGTTGTCCATGGGATGACTGGGACAGTTATTTTCATCCAAAATGACCAGAGGAAACAATCTTTTTCTTCCACAGTCTCTCTGAATGAACACTGGCAGCAGGAGGTGACAGGAGACCGGAGGGGCCCTCCAGCCCAAGATGAGTGACAGCCATGGTCTTGGCGATTCAGCTGGTCACTGAAACGGATTCCAGAGTCCTCAGAGGGAAATCAGTCCCTAGGAGGGGTATGCTCTCCCCCTTCTATTTCTGGAAACCCGAGAGGGTAGGATTCCAGAGAGGAGTCTTGGGGTGGGCTGCAGGGACTCACCTGGGGCAGTAGAACTGATCTGTGCAGCGGCAGGAAAGAGGAAACATGATCAGCCTCAACACCCAGTATGTGCTGCAGCGAACCCATCAGGCTCCTGAGAGAGATGCTGAGAGCCTGGCCCCCACCCTGCAGGCCGTGAGAAGGGCGGCCTGGGAGATGTCCAGGAGAGCTGAGTAGCAAAGCTCAAACTCATCTATCAATCAGGCTCCACAATAAAAAAGGTTTTTGGGGAATTTGTTGTTACAACTTGTATTCACCCTTCTCTGCCCTGGTGGTCCACTAAGGAAGGTGCTACCCCAGACCCAAGAAATTCAGGGACCAAAGTACATGGGTGATGCCTTCAGGGGAAACTGCCCATCTTTCAGGGAAAATCAGCGTGAGAGGAGCTCAGCACGAAGAGCCCTTTTCTGGAGAAGACCACACTAAAATAGAAGCTCAATGACTTGGAAGCCAAGCTGAGCAGATGACACTGGCGGCCTCGTGGTGCCCACAGTTGTGGGAGTTCCAACAGCTGTGGGAACTGCTCTACAGGCAGCCAGACCGAGGGGTCCAGGCAGCCCTACATCGCTTATTTCCAATGTCAAGGTGATTAGCTCTGTGTCTAGATGACCGAGTGGACCCTAACCAGTCATCAGCCTCACAGCTTTTATGGGCCCACTGAGGCAGCAAGACTCAATCCCATGTGTGATCTGTCAGGCCCGACCGAAGGTGATGACAAGGCTGTGCCCGGCAGGCCACACAGGGGCCACTGCCCTGCACACGGCAGACCTGGTGCCCAGACAGTGCATCCCAGTTCCCTGCAGGGGCTACCGTCCAGGCCTCAGGAACCAAACCCTGGGCCACCTGCAGTCCTAGGCCATGACCTCCATTCACAGACCTCCTGACAGAACTAGCCTCTTTTGCCTCTGGCTTGCACTGTGGCATGGAGAAAATGGCTTCAAGTCACTTTCAGCTTGGTTCTTTGTTCTAATTCACCAGCTACATGCCTGGCAGCTTGTCAGAAAGCTCATACTAATTCTTAGCAGAGAGACAAGGTGATTTAAGGAAGCGATAAATGTAAACATGCTTTAAGAGGGATTCAGAATGTAAGAAGGAAACGACACCCCCAGAGAGGGACACGCAGCTTATTTGAGACCAACCTGAGCAGACGACACTGGCGTCCTCGCTGTGTCCACAGTTGTGTGTGTTCCAGCCACTGTGAGGGCAGCTCCACAGGTAGGTCTCGTGCCCCGAGCAGCCCACGTCGTCCAGGACGATCGGCCCTGAGCCCTGACCGTACCGGGCATTTCCTGGGGCTGACGTGGCCCGGCCACAGCCCAGCTGCCTGCAGACCACGTTGGCGTCGTTGGTGTCCCAGCTGTCATCACACACGGTGCCCCAGGAGCCTCGGTACAGGACCTCCACCCGGCCCTGACACCTGTCACCTCCATTCACCAGCCTCAGGGCCAAACCTGATTCAGTTCCTGGAAGGAGACGGGAAAATGCACTCGCCTGTGCCTTCCGAAGGAAGAGGTCCGGAGGACTCAACGAGATTCAGAATCCTTCCAGGAGAAGACTTCTGAGATCAAGCTAATGTTTTCCTTCCGGAGGACCTGACTGAGCCTGGTCATCATCAATTATCCTCACGGGGCTGTTTGATAGAACCCTTGGCTATGGACTGAGCTACGCATGTTCTCTGATGGGTTCCCCACAAGGCTCAGCAATTCAGTGGCTGATCCCAGCCTTGGGATGGAGGTGGGAAGAGGGGAAGCCCACAGCCTGAATCCCCGGGGACCACTGGGATGAACTTGAGCCCCTGCAGCAGGAAACCACCAGAGACAGCTTCCCAGACCCCGCCAAGCAGCCACCTTCAGATGTTCACTCCCACATGGGAACCCACTCCATCAGGCCCAAGTGTATTCTGAAGACTACTTTTCCGCTCAGCACTCACTCATGTCATTTTCAAACCCCAAACTTAAGCTGACTCTTGAACAAGCCATGCACCCGCTGAAAATCATCAGAGCACAGGGACATGATTAGGGAGAAGGCATCTGTTGGTAGCAGGCTGTTCAGAGTCCTTCCAGGGCTTGTCCGCTGAAGAGCTACAAGAAAAACAGACTCGCTCCGCTACTGGGATGTAGACCTGTGGCTGACAACTGCCCCTTGGCAGGAAGAAAGCTGAGAGCAAAGTTCATAAACATAAGAAAATAGAGGTAAGAAAAGTGCAGGGGAAAACTTTACTGGAACTTCTGGATCCAGCTCTACCTGAAGACCGACCACCTCTTAGCTATGGAAGTCATTGCGGCCCCCACTCCAACCCCCAACTCAAGAGAGTGTGAGGTGGGGTCCTATCACTTGGCAACAAAAGCATTCTGAGTTATGTATGCCACAACTGGGAGGTGAAGGTTCTCCGTAACTCTGACACGCGAAAGGAACCCTCCACATTAGATGAGGTGGTGAGCTCAGACGCTCCAACCAAGAGTCAGGAATTGCACCCAGGCCTGATTTCTGGAGTGTTCGGCAGGATCCAAGTGATGCTTACCATAGGCAGGAGTTGTGGTAGTCCACCAACCTGAAGGGAAAACACAGCAGGATTAGAAAGAAGGTGTCTAGAATCAAGGTTGGTCTAGTGCCCTGTCACTCACATCGGGGAAAGGAGGGTCTGAGAATCTCCACTGCCTGGGGGAGGAGGAGGCCTTTGCTGGGAGCTGGCCGTGAGCCTGATCATGCCCTCAAATGCCCACGGCATGGCGATGAGGCGCCACACTGCACAAGAGCAATTAGCTCGCTCTCCTGACTGAGTGCTCTCTGGGGAAAGTTTCCCTTTTGGATTCCGCGGGGGGTGGGGGACCTGAAACAGCCCTGTTCTCCCCGCACACATAACTCTCGGTCTAGACAATGCTTTCGAGCAGAAATGACCCCAGGACAGGCCTCCCTGTCACCCAAAGCTCTGGGGAAACACTGTGTAGCCACAATGTCCTGAAATCGCTGAAGCAGACCCGAGGATCCTTGTGCTATGGCTCCTCTGGAAGTTTCTACTCCCTCTAGGGTGACCAGGGCAGGTACTGAGAGGTGGAAAACGTCCACTCGCCCCGCCTGGGGCACCTGCTTGGAGTCTGCGGAGGTGAGTGGGGAGGGAGGGGACACCCCGGAGTCAAGAGGCAGCAGGACTCACCTGGCAGGAGCGTGGACTGGGGCCTGGCATCTGGGAGAGAGAGAAGGCAGATCAGACACCTTGCACAGAAGGGGCACGACAGGGGCAAAGGGGGACGACGCTGAGCAGGTGAGACGCTCAGTCCATGTCTGTGCCCTGCCACGCAGGGTGCGACCTCTGTCATCCTCACCCCCCAAAGATGCTCCTCCTGACAGGTCCAGGCAGCCCAGCATCCCTTATTTCCAATGTCAAGGTGATTAGCTCTGTGTCTAGATGAGCGAGTGGACCCAAACCAGTCATCAGCCTCACAGCTTTTATGGGCCCACTGAGGCAGCAAGTCTGAGGGGTCCAGTTCGAAGTCCAAATCCCATGTGTGATCCGTCAGGCCCGACCGTAGGTGATGACAAGGCTGTGCCCGGCAGGCCACACAGGGGCCACTGCCCTGCACACGGCAGACCTGGTGCCCAGACAGTGCATCCCAGTTCCCTGGAGGGGCTACCGTCCAGGCCTCAGGAACCAAACCCCGGGCCACCTGCAGTCCTAGGCCATGACCTCCATTCACAGACCTCCTGACAGAACTAGCCTCTTTTGCCTCTGGCTTGCACTGTGGCATGGAGAAAATGGCTTCAAGTCACTTTCAGCTTGGTTCTTTGTTCTAATTCACCAGCTACATGCCTGGCAGCTTGTCAGAAAGCTCATACTAATTCTTAGCAGAGAGACAAGGTGATTTAAGGAAGCGAGAAATGTAACCATGCCTTAAGAGGGATTCAGAATGTCAGAAGGAAACGACACCCCCAGAGAGGGACACGCAGCTTATTTGAGACCAACCTGAGCAGACGACACTGGCGTCCTCGCTGTGTCCACAGTTGTGTGTGTTCCAGCCACTGTGAGGGCAGCTCCACAGGTAGGTCTCGTGCCCCGAGCAGCCCACGTCGTCCAGGACGATCGGCCCTGAGCCCTGACCGTACCGGGCATTTCCTGGGGCCGACGTGGCCCGGCCACAGCCCAACTGCCTGCAGACCACGTTGGCGTCGTTGGTGTCCCAGCTGTCGTCACACACGGTGCCCCAGGAGCCTCGGTACAGGACCTCCACCCGGCCCTGACACCTGTCACCTCCATTCACCAGCCTCAGGGCCAAACCTGATTCAGATCCTGGAAGGAGACGGGCAAATGCACTCGCCTGTGTCTTCCGAAGGAAGAGGTCCGGAGGACTCAACGAGATTCAGAATCCTTCCAGGGAAAGACTTCTGAGATCAAGCTAATGTTTTCCTTCCGGAGGACCTGACTGAGCCTGGTCATCATCAATTATCCTCACGGGGCTGTTTGATAGAACCCTTGGCTGTGGACTGAGCTACGCATGTTCTCTGATGGGTTCCCCACAAGGCCCAGCAATTCAGTGGCTGATCCCAGCCTTGGGATGGAGGTGGGAAGAGGGGAAGCCCACAGCCTGAATCCCCAGGGACTACTGGGATGAACTTGAGCCCCTGCAGCAGGAAACCACCAGAGACAGCTTCCCAGACCCCGCCAAGCAGCCACCTTCAGATGTTCACTCCCACATGGGAACCCACTCCATCAGGCCCAAGTGTATTCTGAAGACTACTTTTCCGCTCAGCACTCACTCATGTCATTTTCAAACCCCAAACTTAAGCTGACTCTTGAACAAGCCATGCACCCGCTGAAAATCATCAGAGCACAGGGACATGATTAGGGAGAAGGCATCTGTTGGTAGCAGGCTGTTCAGAGTCCTTCCAGGGCTTGTCCGCTGAAGAGCTACAAGAAAAACAGACTCGCTCCGCTACTGGGATGTAGACCTGTGGCTGACAACTGCCCCTTGGCAGGAAGAAAGCTGAGAGCAAAGTTCATAAACATAAGAAAATAGAGGTAAGAAAAGTGCAGGGGAAAACTTTACTGGAACTTCTGGATCCAGCTCTACCTGAAGACCGACCACCTCTTAGCTATGGAAGTCATTGCGGCCCCCACTCCAACCCCCAACTCAAGAGAGTGTGAGGTGGGGTCCTATCACTTGGCAACAAAAGCATTCTGAGTTATGTATGCCACAACTGGGAGGTGAAGGTTCTCCGTAACTCTGACACGCGAAAGGAACCCTCCACATTAGATGAGGTGGTGAGCTCAGACGCTCCAACCAAGAGTCAGGAATTGCACCCAGGCCTGATTTCTGGAGTGTTCGGCAGGATCCAAGTGATGCTTACCATAGGCAGGAGTTGTGGTAGTCCACCAACCTGAAGGGAAAACACAGCAGGATTAGAAAGAAGGTGTCTAGAATCAAGGTTGGTCTAGTGCCCTGTCACTCACATCGGGGAAAGGAGGGTCTGAGAATCTCCACTGCCTGGGGGAGGAGGAGGCCTTTGCTGGGAGCTGGCCGTGAGCCTGATCATGCCCTCAAATGCCCACGGCATGGCGATGAGGCGCCACACTGCACAAGAGCAATTAGCTCGCTCTCCTGACTGAGTGCTCTCTGGGGAAAGTTTCCCTTTTGGATTCCGCGGGGGGTGGGGGACCTGAAACAGCCCTGTTCTCCCCGCACACATAACTCTCGGTCTAGACAATGCTTTCGAGCAGAAATGACCCCAGGACAGGCCTCCCTGTCACCCAAAGCTCTGGGGAAACACTGTGTAGCCACAATGTCCTGAAATCGCTGAAGCAGACCCGAGGATCCTTGTGCTATGGCTCCTCTGGAAGTTTCTACTCCCTCTAGGGTGACCAGGGCAGGTACTGAGAGGTGGAAAACGTCCACTCGCCCCGCCTGGGGCACCTGCTTGGAGTCTGCGGAGGTGAGTGGGGAGGGAGGGGACACCCCGGAGTCAAGAGGCAGCAGGACTCACCTGGCAGGAGCGTGGACTGGGGCCTGGCATCTGGGAGAGAGAGAAGGCAGATCAGACACCTTGCACAGAAGGGGCACGACAGGGGCAAAGGGGGACGACGCTGAGCAGGTGAGACGCTCAGTCCATGTCTGTGCCCTGCCACGCAGGGTGCGACCTCTGTCATCCTCACCCCCCAAAGATGCTCCTCCTGACAGGTCCAGGCAGCCCAGCATCCCTTATTTCCAATGTCAAGGTGATTAGCTCTGTGTCTAGATGAGCGAGTGGACCCAAACCAGTCATCAGCCTCACAGCTTTTATGGGCCCACTGAGGCAGCAAGTCTGAGGGGTCCAGTTCGAAGTCCAAATCCCATGTGTGATCCGTCAGGCCCGACCGTAGGTGATGACAAGGCTGTGCCCGGCAGGCCACACAGGGGCCACTGCCCTGCACACGGCAGACCTGGTGCCCAGACAGTGCATCCCAGTTCCCTGGAGGGGCTACCGTCCAGGCCTCAGGAACCAAACCCCGGGCCACCTGCAGTCCTAGGCCATGACCTCCATTCACAGACCTCCTGACAGAACTAGCCTCTTTTGCCTCTGGCTTGCACTGTGGCATGGAGAAAATGGCTTCAAGTCACTTTCAGCTTGGTTCTTTGTTCTAATTCACCAGCTACATGCCTGGCAGCTTGTCAGAAAGCTCATACTAATTCTTAGCAGAGAGACAAGGTGATTTAAGGAAGCGAGAAATGTAACCATGCCTTAAGAGGGATTCAGAATGTCAGAAGGAAACGACACCCCCAGAGAGGGACACGCAGCTTATTTGAGACCAACCTGAGCAGACGACACTGGCGTCCTCGCTGTGTCCACAGTTGTGTGTGTTCCAGCCACTGTGAGGGCAGCTCCACAGGTAGGTCTCGTGCCCCGAGCAGCCCACGTCGTCCAGGACGATCGGCCCTGAGCCCTGACCGTACCGGGCATTTCCTGGGGCCGACGTGGCCCGGCCACAGCCCAACTGCCTGCAGACCACGTTGGCGTCGTTGGTGTCCCAGCTGTCGTCACACACGGTGCCCCAGGAGCCTCGGTACAGGACCTCCACCCGGCCCTGACACCTGTCACCTCCATTCACCAGCCTCAGGGCCAAACCTGATTCAGATCCTGGAAGGAGACGGGCAAATGCACTCGCCTGTGTCTTCCGAAGGAAGAGGTCCGGAGGACTCAACGAGATTCAGAATCCTTCCAGGGAAAGACTTCTGAGATCAAGCTAATGTTTTCCTTCCGGAGGACCTGACTGAGCCTGGTCATCATCAATTATCCTCACGGGGCTGTTTGATAGAACCCTTGGCTGTGGACTGAGCTACGCATGTTCTCTGATGGGTTCCCCACAAGGCCCAGCAATTCAGTGGCTGATCCCAGCCTTGGGATGGAGGTGGGAAGAGGGGAAGCCCACAGCCTGAATCCCCAGGGACTACTGGGATGAACTTGAGCCCCTGCAGCAGGAAACCACCAGAGACAGCTTCCCAGACCCCGCCAAGCAGCCACCTTCAGATGTTCACTCCCACATGGGAACCCACTCCATCAGGCCCAAGTGTATTCTGAAGACTACTTTTCCGCTCAGCACTCACTCATGTCATTTTCAAACCCCAAACTTAAGCTGACTCTTGAACAAGCCATGCACCCGCTGAAAATCATCAGAGCACAGGGACATGATTAGGGAGAAGGCATCTGTTGGTAGCAGGCTGTTCAGAGTCCTTCCAGGGCTTGTCCGCTGAAGAGCTACAAGAAAAACAGACTCTCTCCCCTCCTGGGCTGTAGACCTGTGGCTGACAACTGCCCCTTGGCAGGAAGAAAGCTGAGAGCGAAGTCCATAAACATAAGAAAATAGAGGTAAGAAAAGTGCAGGGGAAAAGCTTTACTGGAACTTCTGGATCCAGCTCTACCTGAAGACCGACCACCTCTTAGCTATGGAAGTCATTGCGGCCCCCACTCCCACCCCCAACTCAGGAGAGTGTGAGGTGGGGTCCTATCACTTGGCAACAAAAGCATTCTGAGTCATGTATGCCACAACTGGGAGGTGAAGGTTCTCCGTAACTCTGACACGCGAAAGGAACCCTCCACATTAGATGAGGTGGTGAGCTGAGACGCTCCAACCAAGAGTCAGGAATTTCACCCAGGCCTGATTTCTGGAGTGTTCGGCAGGATCCAAGTGATGCTTACCATAGGCAGGAGTTGTGGTAGTCCACCAACCTGAAGGGAAAACACAGCAGGATTAGAAAGCAGGTGTCTAGAATCAAGGTTGGTCTAGTGCCCTGTCACTCACATCGGGGAAAGGAGGGTCTGAGAATCTCCACTGCCTGGGGGAGGAGGAGGCCTTTGCTGAGAGCTGGCCGTGAGCCTGATCATGCCCTCAAATGCCCATGGCATGGCTATGAGGCGCCACACTGCACAAGAGCAATTAGCTCGCTCTCCTGACTGAGTGCTCTCTGGGGAAAGTATCCCTTTTGGACTCCGCGGGGGGTGGGGGACCTGAAACAGCCCTGTTCTCCCCGCACACATAACTCTCGGTCTAGACAATGCTTTCGAGCAGAAATGACCGCAGGACAAGCCTCCCTGTCACCCAAAGCTCTGGGGAGACACTGTGTAGCCACAATGTCCTGAAATCGCTGAGCCAGACCCGAGGATCCGTGTGCTATGGTTCCTCTGGAAGTTTCTACTCGCTCTAGAGTGACCAGGGCAGGTACTGAGAGGTGGAAAACGTCCACTCGCCCCGCCTGGGGCACCTGCTTGGAGTCTGCGGAGGTGAGTGGGGAGGGAGGGGACACCCCGGAGTCAAGAGGCAGCAGGACTCACCTGGCAGGAGCGTGGACTGGGGCCTGGCATCTGGGAGAGAGAGAAGGCAGATCAGACACCTTGCACAGAAGGGGCACGACAGGGGCAAAGGGGGACGACGCTGAGCAGGTGAGACGCTCAGTCCATGTCTGTGCCCTGCCACGCAGGGTGTGACCTCTGTCATCCTCACCCCCCAAAGATGCTCCTCCTGACAGGTCCAGGCAGCCCAGCATCCCTTATTTCCAATGTCAAGGTGATTAGCTCTGTGTCTAGATGAGCGAGTGGACCCAAACCAGTCATCAGCCTCACAGCTTTTATGGGCCCACTGAGGCAGCAAGTCTGAGGGGTCCAGTTCGAAGTCCAAATCCCATGTGTGATCCGTCAGGCCCGACCGTAGGTGATGACAAGGCTGTGCCCGGCAGGCCACACAGGGGCCACTGCCCTGCACATGGCAGACCTGGTGCCCAGACAGTGCATCCCAGTTCCCTGGAGGGGCTACCGTCCAGGCCTCAGGAACCAAACCCCGGGCCACCTGCAGTCCTAGGCCATGACCTCCATTCACAGACCTCCTGACAGAACTAGCCTCTTTTGCCTCTGGCTTGCACTGTGGCATGGAGAAAATGGCTTCAAGTCACTTTCAGCTTGGTTCTTTGTTCTAATTCACCAGCTACATGCCTGGCAGCTTGTCAGAAAGCTCATACTAATTCTTAGCAGAGAGACAAGGTGATTTAAGGAAGCGAGAAATGTAACCATGCCTTAAGAGGGATTCAGAATGTCAGAAGGAAACGACACCCCCAGAGAGGGACACGCAGCTTATTTGAGACCAACCTGAGCAGACGACACTGGCGTCCTCGCTGTGTCCACAGTTGTGTGTGTTCCAGCCACTGTGAGGGCAGCTCCACAGGTAGGTCTCGTGCCCCGAGCAGCCCACGTCGTCCAGGACGATCGGCCCTGAGCCCTGACCGTACCGGGCATTTCCTGGGGCCGACGTGGCCCGGCCACAGCCCAACTGCCTGCAGACCACGTTGGCGTCGTTGGTGTCCCAGCTGTCGTCACACACGGTGCCCCAGGAGCCTCGGTACAGGACCTCCACCCGGCCCTGACACCTGTCACCTCCATTCACCAGCCTCAGGGCCAAACCTGATTCAGATCCTGGAAGGAGACGGGCAAATGCACTCGCCTGTGTCTTCCGAAGGAAGAGGTCCGGAGGACTCAACGAGATTCAGAATCCTTCCAGGGAAAGACTTCTGAGATCAAGCTAATGTTTTCCTTCCGGAGGACCTGACTGAGCCTGGTCATCATCAATTATCCTCACGGGGCTGTTTGATAGAACCCTTGGCTGTGGACTGAGCTACGCATGTTCTCTGATGGGTTCCCCACAAGGCCCAGCAATTCAGTGGCTGATCCCAGCCTTGGGATGGAGGTGGGAAGAGGGGAAGCCCACAGCCTGAATCCCCGGGGACCACTGGGATGAACTTGAGCCCCTGCAGCAGGAAACCACCAGAGACAGCTTCCCAGACCCCGCCAAGCAGCCACCTTCAGATGTTCACTCCCACATGGGAACCCACTCCATCAGGCCCAAGTGTATTCTGAAGACTACTTTTCCGCTCAGCACTCACTCATGTCATTTTCAAACCCCAAACTTAAGCTGACTCTTGAACAAGCCATGCACCCGCTGAAAATCATCAGAGCACAGGGACATGATTAGGGAGAAGGCATCTGTTGGTAGCAGGCTGTTCAGAGTCCTTCCAGGGCTTGTCCGCTGAAGAGCTACAAGAAAAACAGACTCTCTCCCCTCCTGGGCTGTAGACCTGTGGCTGACAACTGCCCCTTGGCAGGAAGAAAGCTGAGAGCGAAGTCCATAAACATAAGAAAATAGGGGTAAGAAAAGTGCAGGGGAAAACTTTACTGGAACTTCTGGATCCAGCTCTACCTGAAGACCGACAACCTCTTAGCTATGGAAGTCATTTCGGTCGCCACCATCCACCCCCAACTCAAGAGAGTGTGAGGTGGGGTCCTATCACTTGGCAACAAAAGCATTCTGAGTCATGTATGCCACAACTGGGAGGTGAAGGTTCTCCGTAACTCTGACACGCGAAAGGAACCCTCCACATTAGATGAGGTGGTGAGCTGAGACGCTCCAACCAAGAGTCAGGAATTGCACCCAGGCCTGATTTCTGGAGTGTTCGGCAGGATCCAAGTGATGCTTACCATAGGCAGGAGTTGTGGTAGTCCACCAACCTGAAGGGAAAACACAGCAGGATTAGAAAGAAGGTGTCTAGAATCAAGGTTGGTCTAGTGCCCTGTCACTCACATCGGGGAAAGGAGGGTCTGAGAATCTCCACTGCCTGGGGGAGGAGGAGGCCTTTGCTGGGAGCTGGCCGTGAGCCTGATCATGCCCTCAAATGCCCACGGCATGGCTATGAGGCGCCACACTGCACAAGAGCAATTAGCTCGCTCTCCTGACTGAGTGCTCTCTGGGGAAAGTTTCCCTTTTGGATTCCGCGGGGGGTGGGGGACCTGAAACAGCCCTGTTCTCCCCGCACACATAACTCTCGGTCTAGACAATGCTTTCGAGCAGAAATGACCCCAGGACACGCCTCCCTGTCACCCAAAGCTCTGGGGAAACACTGTGTAGCCACAATGTCCTGAAATCGCTGAAGCAGACCCGAGGATCCTTGTGCTATGGCTCCTCTGGAAGTTTCTACTCCCTCTAGGGTGACCAGGGCAGGTACTGAGAGGTGGAAAACGTCCACTCGCCCCGCCTGGGGCACCTGCTTGGAGTCTGCGGAGGTGAGTGGGGAGGGAGGGGACACCCCGGAGTCAAGAGGCAGCAGGACTCACCTGGCAGGAGCGTGGACTGGGGCCTGGCATCTGGGAGAGAGAGAAGGCAGATCAGACACCTTGCACAGAAGGGGCACGACAGGGGCAAAGGGGGACGACGCTGAGCAGGTGAGACGCTCAGTCCATGTCTGTGCCCTGCCACGCAGGGTGCGACCTCTGTCATCCTCACCCCCCAAAGATGCTCCTCCTGACAGGTCCAGGCAGCCCAGCATCCCTTATTTCCAATGTCAAGGTGATTAGCTCTGTGTCTAGATGAGCGAGTGGACCCAAACCAGTCATCAGCCTCACAGCTTTTATGGGCCCACTGAGGCAGCAAGTCTGAGGGGTCCAGTTCGAAGTCCAAATCCCATGTGTGATCCGTCAGGCCCGACCGTAGGTGATGACAAGGCTGTGCCCGGCAGGCCACACAGGGGCCACTGCCCTGCACACGGCAGACCTGGTGCCCAGACAGTGCATCCCAGTTCCCTGGAGGGGCTACCGTCCAGGCCTCAGGAACCAAACCCCGGGCCACCTGCAGTCCTAGGCCATGACCTCCATTCACAGACCTCCTGACAGAACTAGGCTCTTTTGCCTCTGGCTTGCACTGTGGCATGGAGAAAATGGCTTCAAGTCACTTTCAGCTTGGTTCTTTGTTCTAATTCACCAGCTACATGCCTGGCAGCTTGTCAGAAAGCTCATACTAATTCTTAGCAGAGAGACAAGGTGATTTAAGGAAGCGAGAAATGTAACCATGCCTTAAGAGGGATTCAGAATGTCAGAAGGAAACGACACCCCCAGAGAGGGACACGCAGCTTATTTGAGACCAACCTGAGCAGACGACACTGGCGTCCTCGCTGTGTCCACAGTTGTGTGTGTTCCAGCCACTGTGAGGGCAGCTCCACAGGTAGGTCTCGTGCCCCGAGCAGCCCACGTCGTCCAGGACGATCGGCCCTGAGCCCTGACCGTACCGGGCATTTCCTGGGGCCGACGTGGCCCGGCCACAGCCCAACTGCCTGCAGACCACGTTGGCGTCGTTGGTGTCCCAGCTGTCGTCACACACGGTGCCCCAGGAGCCTCGGTACAGGACCTCCACCCGGCCCTGACACCTGTCACCTCCATTCACCAGCCTCAGGGCCAAACCTGATTCAGATCCTGGAAGGAGACGGGCAAATGCACTCGCCTGTGTCTTCCGAAGGAAGAGGTCCGGAGGACTCAACGAGATTCAGAATCCTTCCAGGGAAAGACTTCTGAGATCAAGCTAATGTTTTCCTTCCGGAGGACCTGACTGAGCCTGGTCATCATCAATTATCCTCACGGGGCTGTTTGATAGAACCCTTGGCTGTGGACTGAGCTACGCATGTTCTCTGATGGGTTCCCCACAAGGCCCAGCAATTCAGTGGCTGATCCCAGCCTTGGGATGGAGGTGGGAAGAGGGGAAGCCCACAGCCTGAATCCCCAGGGACTACTGGGATGAACTTGAGCCCCTGCAGCAGGAAACCACCAGAGACAGCTTCCCAGACCCCGCCAAGCAGCCACCTTCAGATGTTCACTCCCACATGGGAACCCACTCCATCAGGCCCAAGTGTATTCTGAAGACTACTTTTCCGCTCAGCACTCACTCATGTCATTTTCAAACCCCAAACTTAAGCTGACTCTTGAACAAGCCATGCACCCGCTGAAAATCATCAGAGCACAGGGACATGATTAGGGAGAAGGCATCTGTTGGTAGCAGGCTGTTCAGAGTCCTTCCAGGGCTTGTCCGCTGAAGAGCTACAAGAAAAACAGACTCTCTCCCCTCCTGGGCTGTAGACCTGTGGCTGACAACTGCCCCTTGGCAGGAAGAAAGCTGAGAGCGAAGTCCATAAACATAAGAAAATAGAGGTAAGAAAAGTGCAGGGGAAAAGCTTTACTGGAACTTCTGGATCCAGCTCTACCTGAAGACCGACCACCTCTTAGCTATGGAAGTCATTGCGGCCCCCACTCCCACCCCCAACTCAGGAGAGTGTGAGGTGGGGTCCTATCACTTGGCAACAAAAGCATTCTGAGTCATGTATGCCACAACTGGGAGGTGAAGGTTCTCCGTAACTCTGACACGCGAAAGGAACCCTCCACATTAGATGAGGTGGTGAGCTGAGACGCTCCAACCAAGAGTCAGGAATTTCACCCAGGCCTGATTTCTGGAGTGTTCGGCAGGATCCAAGTGATGCTTACCATAGGCAGGAGTTGTGGTAGTCCACCAACCTGAAGGGAAAACACAGCAGGATTAGAAAGCAGGTGTCTAGAATCAAGGTTGGTCTAGTGCCCTGTCACTCACATCGGGGAAAGGAGGGTCTGAGAATCTCCACTGCCTGGGGGAGGAGGAGGCCTTTGCTGAGAGCTGGCCGTGAGCCTGATCATGCCCTCAAATGCCCATGGCATGGCTATGAGGCGCCACACTGCACAAGAGCAATTAGCTCGCTCTCCTGACTGAGTGCTCTCTGGGGAAAGTATCCCTTTTGGACTCCGCGGGGGGTGGGGGACCTGAAACAGCCCTGTTCTCCCCGCACACATAACTCTCGGTCTAGACAATGCTTTCGAGCAGAAATGACCGCAGGACAAGCCTCCCTGTCACCCAAAGCTCTGGGGAGACACTGTGTAGCCACAATGTCCTGAAATCGCTGAGCCAGACCCGAGGATCCGTGTGCTATGGTTCCTCTGGAAGTTTCTACTCGCTCTAGAGTGACCAGGGCAGGTACTGAGAGGTGGAAAACGTCCACTCGCCCCGCCTGGGGCACCTGCTTGGAGTCTGCGGAGGTGAGTGGGGAGGGAGGGGACACCCCGGAGTCAAGAGGCAGCAGGACTCACCTGGCAGGAGCGTGGACTGGGGCCTGGCATCTGGGAGAGAGAGAAGGCAGATCAGACACCTTGCACAGAAGGGGCACGACAGGGGCAAAGGGGGACGACGCTGAGCAGGTGAGACGCTCAGTCCATGTCTGTGCCCTGCCACGCAGGGTGTGACCTCTGTCATCCTCACCCCCCAAAGATGCTCCTCCCGACAGGTCCAGGCAGCCCAGCATCCCTTATTTCCAATGTCAAGGTGATTAGCTCTGTGTCTAGATGAGCGAGTGGACCCAAACCAGTCATCAGCCTCACAGCTTTTATGGGCCCACTGAGGCAGCAAGTCTGAGGGGTCCAGTTCGAAGTCCAAATCCCATGTGTGATCCGTCAGGCCCGACCGTAGGTGATGACAAGGCTGTGCCCGGCAGGCCACACAGGGGCCACTGCCCTGCACATGGCAGACCTGGTGCCCAGACAGTGCATCCCAGTTCCCTGGAGGGGCTACCGTCCAGGCCTCAGGAACCAAACCCCGGGCCACCTGCAGTCCTAGGCCATGACCTCCATTCACAGACCTCCTGACAGAACTAGCCTCTTTTGCCTCTGGCTTGCACTGTGGCATGGAGAAAATGGCTTCAAGTCACTTTCAGCTTGGTTCTTTGTTCTAATTCACCAGCTACATGCCTGGCAGCTTGTCAGAAAGCTCATACTAATTCTTAGCAGAGAGACAAGGTGATTTAAGGAAGCGAGAAATGTAACCATGCCTTAAGAGGGATTCAGAATGTCAGAAGGAAACGACACCCCCAGAGAGGGACACGCAGCTTATTTGAGACCAACCTGAGCAGACGACACTGGCGTCCTCGCTGTGTCCACAGTTGTGTGTGTTCCAGCCACTGTGAGGGCAGCTCCACAGGTAGGTCTCGTGCCCCGAGCAGCCCACGTCGTCCAGGACGATCGGCCCTGAGCCCTGACCGTACCGGGCATTTCCTGGGGCCGACGTGGCCCGGCCACAGCCCAACTGCCTGCAGACCACGTTGGCGTCGTTGGTGTCCCAGCTGTCGTCACACACGGTGCCCCAGGAGCCTCGGTACAGGACCTCCACCCGGCCCTGACACCTGTCACCTCCATTCACCAGCCTCAGGGCCAAACCTGATTCAGATCCTGGAAGGAGACGGGCAAATGCACTCGCCTGTGTCTTCCGAAGGAAGAGGTCCGGAGGACTCAACGAGATTCAGAATCCTTCCAGGGAAAGACTTCTGAGATCAAGCTAATGTTTTCCTTCCGGAGGACCTGACTGAGCCTGGTCATCATCAATTATCCTCACGGGGCTGTTTGATAGAACCCTTGGCTGTGGACTGAGCTACGCATGTTCTCTGATGGGTTCCCCACAAGGCCCAGCAATTCAGTGGCTGATCCCAGCCTTGGGATGGAGGTGGGAAGAGGGGAAGCCCACAGCCTGAATCCCCAGGGACTACTGGGATGAACTTGAGCCCCTGCAGCAGGAAACCACCAGAGACAGCTTCCCAGACCCCGCCAAGCAGCCACCTTCAGATGTTCACTCCCACATGGGAACCCACTCCATCAGGCCCAAGTGTATTCTGAAGACTACTTTTCCGCTCAGCACTCACTCATGTCATTTTCAAACCCCAAACTTAAGCTGACTCTTGAACAAGCCATGCACCCGCTGAAAATCATCAGAGCACAGGGACATGATTAGGGAGAAGGCATCTGTTGGTAGCAGGCTGTTCAGAGTCCTTCCAGGGCTTGTCCGCTGAAGAGCTACAAGAAAAACAGACTCTCTCCCCTCCTGGGCTGTAGACCTGTGGCTGACAACTGCCCCTTGGCAGGAAGAAAGCTGAGAGCGAAGTCCATAAACATAAGAAAATAGAGGTAAGAAAAGTGCAGGGGAAAAGCTTTACTGGAACTTCTGGATCCAGCTCTACCTGAAGACCGACCACCTCTTAGCTATGGAAGTCATTGCGGCCCCCACTCCCACCCCCAACTCAGGAGAGTGTGAGGTGGGGTCCTATCACTTGGCAACAAAAGCATTCTGAGTCATGTATGCCACAACTGGGAGGTGAAGGTTCTCCGTAACTCTGACACGCGAAAGGAACCCTCCACATTAGATGAGGTGGTGAGCTGAGACGCTCCAACCAAGAGTCAGGAATTTCACCCAGGCCTGATTTCTGGAGTGTTCGGCAGGATCCAAGTGATGCTTACCATAGGCAGGAGTTGTGGTAGTCCACCAACCTGAAGGGAAAACACAGCAGGATTAGAAAGCAGGTGTCTAGAATCAAGGTTGGTCTAGTGCCCTGTCACTCACATCGGGGAAAGGAGGGTCTGAGAATCTCCACTGCCTGGGGGAGGAGGAGGCCTTTGCTGAGAGCTGGCCGTGAGCCTGATCATGCCCTCAAATGCCCATGGCATGGCTATGAGGCGCCACACTGCACAAGAGCAATTAGCTCGCTCTCCTGACTGAGTGCTCTCTGGGGAAAGTATCCCTTTTGGACTCCGCGGGGGGTGGGGGACCTGAAACAGCCCTGTTCTCCCCGCACACATAACTCTCGGTCTAGACAATGCTTTCGAGCAGAAATGACCGCAGGACAAGCCTCCCTGTCACCCAAAGCTCTGGGGAGACACTGTGTAGCCACAATGTCCTGAAATCGCTGAGCCAGACCCGAGGATCCGTGTGCTATGGTTCCTCTGGAAGTTTCTACTCGCTCTAGAGTGACCAGGGCAGGTACTGAGAGGTGGAAAACATCCACTCGCCCCGCCTGGGGCACCTGCTTGGAGTCTGCGGAGGTGAGTGGGGAGGGAGGGGACACCCCGGAGTCAAGAGGCAGCAGGACTCACCTGGCAGGAGCGTGGACTGGGGCCTGGCATCTGGGAGAGAGAGAAGGCAGATCAGACACCTTGCACAGAAGGGGCACGACAGGGGCAAAGGGGGACGACGCTGAGCAGGTGAGACGCTCAGTCCATGTCTGTGCCCTGCCACGCAGGGTGTGACCTCTGTCATCCTCACCCCCCAAAGATGCTCCTCCCGACAGGTCCAGGCAGCCCAGCATCCCTTATTTCCAATGTCAAGGTGATTAGCTCTGTGTCTAGATGAGCGAGTGGACCCAAACCAGTCATCAGCCTCACAGCTTTTATGGGCCCACTGAGGCAGCAAGTCTGAGGGGTCCAGTTCGAAGTCCAAATCCCATGTGTGATCCGTCAGGCCCGACCGTAGGTGATGACAAGGCTGTGCCCGGCAGGCCACACAGGGGCCACTGCCCTGCACATGGCAGACCTGGTGCCCAGACAGTGCATCCCAGTTCCCTGGAGGGGCTACCGTCCAGGCCTCAGGAACCAAACCCCGGGCCACCTGCAGTCCTAGGCCATGACCTCCATTCACAGACCTCCTGACAGAACTAGGCTCTTTTGCCTCTGGCTTGCACTGTGGCATGGAGAAAATGGCTTCAAGTCACTTTCAGCTTGGTTCTTTGTTCTAATTCACCAGCTACATGCCTGGCAGCTTGTCAGAAAGCTCATACTAATTCTTAGCAGAGAGACAAGGTGATTTAAGGAAGCGAGAAATGTAACCATGCCTTAAGAGGGATTCAGAATGTCAGAAGGAAACGACACCCCCAGAGAGGGACACGCAGCTTATTTGAGACCAACCTGAGCAGACGACACTGGCGTCCTCGCTGTGTCCACAGTTGTGTGTGTTCCAGCCACTGTGAGGGCAGCTCCACAGGTAGGTCTCGTGCCCCGAGCAGCCCACGTCGTCCAGGACGATCGGCCCTGAGCCCTGACCGTACCGGGCATTTCCTGGGGCCGACGTGGCCCGGCCACAGCCCAACTGCCTGCAGACCACGTTGGCGTCGTTGGTGTCCCAGCTGTCGTCACACACGGTGCCCCAGGAGCCTCGGTACAGGACCTCCACCCGGCCCTGACACCTGTCACCTCCATTCACCAGCCTCAGGGCCAAACCTGATTCAGATCCTGGAAGGAGACGGGCAAATGCACTCGCCTGTGTCTTCCGAAGGAAGAGGTCCGGAGGACTCAACGAGATTCAGAATCCTTCCAGGGAAAGACTTCTGAGATCAAGCTAATGTTTTCCTTCCGGAGGACCTGACTGAGCCTGGTCATCATCAATTATCCTCACGGGGCTGTTTGATAGAACCCTTGGCTGTGGACTGAGCTACGCATGTTCTCTGATGGGTTCCCCACAAGGCCCAGCAATTCAGTGGCTGATCCCAGCCTTGGGATGGAGGTGGGAAGAGGGGAAGCCCACAGCCTGAATCCCCGGGGACCACTGGGATGAACTTGAGCCCCTGCAGCAGGAAACCACCAGAGACAGCTTCCCAGACCCCGCCAAGCAGCCACCTTCAGATGTTCACTCCCACATGGGAACCCACTCCATCAGGCCCAAGTGTATTCTGAAGACTACTTTTCCGCTCAGCACTCACTCATGTCATTTTCAAACCCCAAACTTAAGCTGACTCTTGAACAAGCCATGCACCCGCTGAAAATCATCAGAGCACAGGGACATGATTAGGGAGAAGGCATCTGTTGGTAGCAGGCTGTTCAGAGTCCTTCCAGGGCTTGTCCGCTGAAGAGCTACAAGAAAAACAGACTCTCTCCCCTCCTGGGCTGTAGACCTGTGGCTGACAACTGCCCCTTGGCAGGAAGAAAGCTGAGAGCGAAGTCCATAAACATAAGAAAATAGGGGTAAGAAAAGTGCAGGGGAAAACTTTACTGGAACTTCTGGATCCAGCTCTACCTGAAGACCGACAACCTCTTAGCTATGGAAGTCATTTCGGTCGCCACCATCCACCCCCAACTCAAGAGAGTGTGAGGTGGGGTCCTATCACTTGGCAACAAAAGCATTCTGAGTCATGTATGCCACAACTGGGAGGTGAAGGTTCTCCGTAACTCTGACACGCGAAAGGAACCCTCCACATTAGATGAGGTGGTGAGCTGAGACGCTCCAACCAAGAGTCAGGAATTGCACCCAGGCCTGATTTCTGGAGTGTTCGGCAGGATCCAAGTGATGCTTACCATAGGCAGGAGTTGTGGTAGTCCACCAACCTGAAGGGAAAACACAGCAGGATTAGAAAGCAGGTGTCTAGAATCAAGGTTGGTCTAGTGCCCTGTCACTCACATCGGGGAAAGGAGGGTCTGAGAATCTCCACTGCCTGGGGGAGGAGGAGGCCTTTGCTGGGAGCTGGCCGTGAGCCTGATCATGCCCTCAAATGCCCACGGCATGGCTATGAGGCGCCACACTGCACAAGAGCAATTAGCTCGCTCTCCTGACTGAGTGCTCTCTGGGGAAAGTTTCCCTTTTGGATTCCGCGGGGGGTGGGGGACCTGAAACAGCCCTGTTCTCCCCGCACACATAACTCTCGGTCTAGACAATGCTTTCGAGCAGAAATGACCCCAGGACAGGCCTCCCTGTCACCCAAAGCTCTGGGGAAACACTGTGTAGCCACAATGTCCTGAAATCGCTGAAGCAGACCCGAGGATCCTTGTGCTATGGCTCCTCTGGAAGTTTCTACTCCCTCTAGGGTGACCAGGGCAGGTACTGAGAGGTGGAAAACGTCCACTCGCCCCGCCTGGGGCACCTGCTTGGAGTCTGCGGAGGTGAGTGGGGAGGGAGGGGACACCCCGGAGTCAAGAGGCAGCAGGACTCACCTGGCAGGAGCGTGGACTGGGGCCTGGCATCTGGGAGAGAGAGAAGGCAGATCAGACACCTTGCACAGAAGGGGCACGACAGGGGCAAAGGGGGACGACGCTGAGCAGGTGAGACGCTCAGTCCATGTCTGTGCCCTGCCACGCAGGGTGCGACCTCTGTCATCCTCACCCCCCAAAGATGCTCCTCCTGACAGGTCCAGGCAGCCCAGCATCCCTTATTTCCAATGTCAAGGTGATTAGCTCTGTGTCTAGATGAGCGAGTGGACCCAAACCAGTCATCAGCCTCACAGCTTTTATGGGCCCACTGAGGCAGCAAGTCTGAGGGGTCCAGTTCGAAGTCCAAATCCCATGTGTGATCCGTCAGGCCCGACCGTAGGTGATGACAAGGCTGTGCCCGGCAGGCCACACAGGGGCCACTGCCCTGCACACGGCAGACCTGGTGCCCAGACAGTGCATCCCAGTTCCCTGGAGGGGCTACCGTCCAGGCCTCAGGAACCAAACCCCGGGCCACCTGCAGTCCTAGGCCATGACCTCCATTCACAGACCTCCTGACAGAACTAGGCTCTTTTGCCTCTGGCTTGCACTGTGGCATGGAGAAAATGGCTTCAAGTCACTTTCAGCTTGGTTCTTTGTTCTAATTCACCAGCTACATGCCTGGCAGCTTGTCAGAAAGCTCATACTAATTCTTAGCAGAGAGACAAGGTGATTTAAGGAAGCGAGAAATGTAACCATGCCTTAAGAGGGATTCAGAATGTCAGAAGGAAACGACACCCCCAGAGAGGGACACGCAGCTTATTTGAGACCAACCTGAGCAGACGACACTGGCGTCCTCGCTGTGTCCACAGTTGTGTGTGTTCCAGCCACTGTGAGGGCAGCTCCACAGGTAGGTCTCGTGCCCCGAGCAGCCCACGTCGTCCAGGACGATCGGCCCTGAGCCCTGACCGTACCGGGCATTTCCTGGGGCCGACGTGGCCCGGCCACAGCCCAACTGCCTGCAGACCACGTTGGCGTCGTTGGTGTCCCAGCTGTCGTCACACACGGTGCCCCAGGAGCCTCGGTACAGGACCTCCACCCGGCCCTGACACCTGTCACCTCCATTCACCAGCCTCAGGGCCAAACCTGATTCAGATCCTGGAAGGAGACGGGCAAATGCACTCGCCTGTGTCTTCCGAAGGAAGAGGTCCGGAGGACTCAACGAGATTCAGAATCCTTCCAGGGAAAGACTTCTGAGATCAAGCTAATGTTTTCCTTCCGGAGGACCTGACTGAGCCTGGTCATCATCAATTATCCTCACGGGGCTGTTTGATAGAACCCTTGGCTGTGGACTGAGCTACGCATGTTCTCTGATGGGTTCCCCACAAGGCCCAGCAATTCAGTGGCTGATCCCAGCCTTGGGATGGAGGTGGGAAGAGGGGAAGCCCACAGCCTGAATCCCCAGGGACTACTGGGATGAACTTGAGCCCCTGCAGCAGGAAACCACCAGAGACAGCTTCCCAGACCCCGCCAAGCAGCCACCTTCAGATGTTCACTCCCACATGGGAACCCACTCCATCAGGCCCAAGTGTATTCTGAAGACTACTTTTCCGCTCAGCACTCACTCATGTCATTTTCAAACCCCAAACTTAAGCTGACTCTTGAACAAGCCATGCACCCGCTGAAAATCATCAGAGCACAGGGACATGATTAGGGAGAAGGCATCTGTTGGTAGCAGGCTGTTCAGAGTCCTTCCAGGGCTTGTCCGCTGAAGAGCTACAAGAAAAACAGACTCTCTCCCCTCCTGGGCTGTAGACCTGTGGCTGACAACTGCCCCTTGGCAGGAAGAAAGCTGAGAGCGAAGTCCATAAACATAAGAAAATAGAGGTAAGAAAAGTGCAGGGGAAAAGCTTTACTGGAACTTCTGGATCCAGCTCTACCTGAAGACCGACCACCTCTTAGCTATGGAAGTCATTGCGGCCCCCACTCCCACCCCCAACTCAGGAGAGTGTGAGGTGGGGTCCTATCACTTGGCAACAAAAGCATTCTGAGTCATGTATGCCACAACTGGGAGGTGAAGGTTCTCCGTAACTCTGACACGCGAAAGGAACCCTCCACATTAGATGAGGTGGTGAGCTGAGACGCTCCAACCAAGAGTCAGGAATTTCACCCAGGCCTGATTTCTGGAGTGTTCGGCAGGATCCAAGTGATGCTTACCATAGGCAGGAGTTGTGGTAGTCCACCAACCTGAAGGGAAAACACAGCAGGATTAGAAAGCAGGTGTCTAGAATCAAGGTTGGTCTAGTGCCCTGTCACTCACATCGGGGAAAGGAGGGTCTGAGAATCTCCACTGCCTGGGGGAGGAGGAGGCCTTTGCTGAGAGCTGGCCGTGAGCCTGATCATGCCCTCAAATGCCCATGGCATGGCTATGAGGCGCCACACTGCACAAGAGCAATTAGCTCGCTCTCCTGACTGAGTGCTCTCTGGGGAAAGTATCCCTTTTGGACTCCGCGGGGGGTGGGGGACCTGAAACAGCCCTGTTCTCCCCGCACACATAACTCTCGGTCTAGACAATGCTTTCGAGCAGAAATGACCGCAGGACAAGCCTCCCTGTCACCCAAAGCTCTGGGGAGACACTGTGTAGCCACAATGTCCTGAAATCGCTGAGCCAGACCCGAGGATCCGTGTGCTATGGTTCCTCTGGAAGTTTCTACTCGCTCTAGAGTGACCAGGGCAGGTACTGAGAGGTGGAAAACGTCCACTCGCCCCGCCTGGGGCACCTGCTTGGAGTCTGCGGAGGTGAGTGGGGAGGGAGGGGACACCCCGGAGTCAAGAGGCAGCAGGACTCACCTGGCAGGAGCGTGGACTGGGGCCTGGCATCTGGGAGAGAGAGAAGGCAGATCAGACACCTTGCACAGAAGGGGCACGACAGGGGCAAAGGGGGACGACGCTGAGCAGGTGAGACGCTCAGTCCATGTCTGTGCCCTGCCACGCAGGGTGTGACCTCTGTCATCCTCACCCCCCAAAGATGCTCCTCCCGACAGGTCCAGGCAGCCCAGCATCCCTTATTTCCAATGTCAAGGTGATTAGCTCTGTGTCTAGATGAGCGAGTGGACCCAAACCAGTCATCAGCCTCACAGCTTTTATGGGCCCACTGAGGCAGCAAGTCTGAGGGGTCCAGTTCGAAGTCCAAATCCCATGTGTGATCCGTCAGGCCCGACCGTAGGTGATGACAAGGCTGTGCCCGGCAGGCCACACAGGGGCCACTGCCCTGCACATGGCAGACCTGGTGCCCAGACAGTGCATCCCAGTTCCCTGGAGGGGCTACCGTCCAGGCCTCAGGAACCAAACCCCGGGCCACCTGCAGTCCTAGGCCATGACCTCCATTCACAGACCTCCTGACAGAACTAGCCTCTTTTGCCTCTGGCTTGCACTGTGGCATGGAGAAAATGGCTTCAAGTCACTTTCAGCTTGGTTCTTTGTTCTAATTCACCAGCTACATGCCTGGCAGCTTGTCAGAAAGCTCATACTAATTCTTAGCAGAGAGACAAGGTGATTTAAGGAAGCGAGAAATGTAACCATGCCTTAAGAGGGATTCAGAATGTCAGAAGGAAACGACACCCCCAGAGAGGGACACGCAGCTTATTTGAGACCAACCTGAGCAGACGACACTGGCGTCCTCGCTGTGTCCACAGTTGTGTGTGTTCCAGCCACTGTGAGGGCAGCTCCACAGGTAGGTCTCGTGCCCCGAGCAGCCCACGTCGTCCAGGACGATCGGCCCTGAGCCCTGACCGTACCGGGCATTTCCTGGGGCCGACGTGGCCCGGCCACAGCCCAACTGCCTGCAGACCACGTTGGCGTCGTTGGTGTCCCAGCTGTCGTCACACACGGTGCCCCAGGAGCCTCGGTACAGGACCTCCACCCGGCCCTGACACCTGTCACCTCCATTCACCAGCCTCAGGGCCAAACCTGATTCAGATCCTGGAAGGAGACGGGCAAATGCACTCGCCTGTGTCTTCCGAAGGAAGAGGTCCGGAGGACTCAACGAGATTCAGAATCCTTCCAGGGAAAGACTTCTGAGATCAAGCTAATGTTTTCCTTCCGGAGGACCTGACTGAGCCTGGTCATCATCAATTATCCTCACGGGGCTGTTTGATAGAACCCTTGGCTGTGGACTGAGCTACGCATGTTCTCTGATGGGTTCCCCACAAGGCCCAGCAATTCAGTGGCTGATCCCAGCCTTGGGATGGAGATGGGAAGAGGGGAAGCCCACAGCCTGAATCCCCAGGGACTACTGGGATGAACTTGAGCCCCTGCAGCAGGAAACCACCAGAGACAGCTTCCCAGACCCCGCCAAGCAGCCACCTTCAGATGTTCACTCCCACATGGGAACCCACTCCATCAGGCCCAAGTGTATTCTGAAGACTACTTTTCCGCTCAGCACTCACTCATGTCATTTTCAAACCCCAAACTTAAGCTGACTCTTGAACAAGTCATGCACCCGCTGAGAATCATCAGAGCACAGGGACATGATTAGGGAGAAGGCATCTGTTGGTAGGAGGCGGATCAGAGTCCCTCCAGAGCTTGTCAGCTGAAGAGCTACAGGAAAAAGACTCTCTCCCCTACTGGGATGTAGAAATGTGGCTGAAAACTGCCACTTGGCAGGAAGCAAGCTGACAGTGAAGTCCATAAACATAAGAAAATAGAAGTAATAAAAGTGCAGGGGAAAAGCTCTACTGGAACTTCTGGATCCAGCTCTACCTGAAGACCGACCACCTCTTAGCTATGGAAGTCATTGCGGCCCCCACTCCCACCCCCAACTCAAGAGAGTGTGAGTTAGGATCCTATCACTTGGCAACAAAAGCATTCTGAGTCATGTATGCCACAACTGGGAGGTGAAGGTTCTCCGTAACTCTGACACGCGAAAGGAACCCTCCACATTACATGAGGTGGTGAGCTCAGACGCTCCAACCAAGAGTCAGGAATTGCACCCAGGCCTGATTTCTGGAGTGTTCGGCAGGATCCAAGTGATGCTTACCATAGGCAGGAGTTGCGGAAGTCCACCAACCTGAAGGGAAAACACAGCAGGATTAGAAAGCAGGTGTCTAGAGTCAAGGTTGGTCTAGTGCCCTGTCACTCACATCGGGGAAAGGAGGGTCTGAGAATCTCCACTGCCTGGGGGAGGAAGAGGCCTTTGCTGAGAGCTGGCCGTGAGCCTGATCATGCCCTCAAATGCCCACGGCATGGCGATGAGGCGCCACACTCCACGAGAGCAATTAGCTCGCTATCCTGACTGAGTGCTCTCTGGGGAAAGTATCCCTTTTGGACTCCGCGGGGGATGTGGGACCTGAAACAGCCCTGTTCTCCCCGCACACATAACTCTCGGTCTAGACAATGCTTTCGAGCAGAAATGACCCCAGGACAGGCCTCCCTGTCACCCAAAGTTCTGGGGAGACACTGTGTAGCCACAATGTCCTGAAATCGCTGAGCCAGACCCGAGGATCCTTGTGCTATGGTTCCTCTGGAAGTTTCTACTTGCTCTAGGGTGACCAGGGCAGGTACTGAGAGGTGGAAAACGTCTACTCGCCCCGCCTGGGGCACCTACTTGGAGTCTGTGGAGGTGAGTGGGGAGGGAGGGGACACCCCGGAGTCAAGAGGCAGCAGGACTCACCTGGCAGGAGCGTGGACTGGGGCCTGGCATCTGGGAGAGAGAGAAGGCAGATCAGACACCTTGCACAGAAGGGGCACGACAGGGGCAAAGGGGGACGACACTGAGCAGGTGAGACGCTCAGTCCATGCCTGTGCCCTGCCACGCAGGGTGGGACCTCTGCCATCCTCACCCCCCAAAGATGCTCCTCCTGACAGGTCCAGGCAGCCCAGCATCCCTTATTTCCAATGTCAAGGCAATTAGCTCTGTGTCTACATGACCAGTTGCACCCAAACCAGTCATCAGCCTCACAGCCTTTATGGGCCCACTGAGGCAGCAAGTCTGAGGGGTCCAGTTCGAAGTCCAAATCCCATGTGTGATTCGTCAGGCCCGACCGTAGGTGATGACAAGGCTGTGCCCGGCAGGCCACACAGGGGCCACTGCCCTGCACACGGCAGACCTGGTGCCCAGACAGTGCATCCCAGTTCCCTGGAGGGGCTACCGTCCAGGCCTCAGGAACCAAACCCTGGGCCACCTGCAGTCCTAGGCCATGACCTCCATTCACAGACCTCCTGACAGAACTAGCCTCTTTTGCCTCTGGCTTGCACTGTGGCATGGAGAAAATGGCTTCAAGTCACTTTCAGCTTGGTTCTTTGTTCTAATTCACCAGCTACATGCCTGGCAGCTTGTCAGAAATCTCATACTAATTCTTAGCAGAGAGACAAGGTGATTTAAGGAGGCGAGAAATGTAACCATGCTTTAAGAGGGATTCAGAATGTCAGAAGGAAACGACACCCCCAGAGAGGGACACGCAGCTTATTTGAGACCAACCTGAGCAGACGACACTGGCGTCCTCGCTGTGTCCACAGTTGTGTGTGTTCCAGCCACTGTGAGGGCAGCTCCACAGGTAGGTCTCGTGCCCCGAGCAGCCCACGTCGTCCAGGAGGATCGGCCCTGAGCCCTGACCGTACTGGGCATTTCCTGGGGCTGACATGGCCCAGCCACAGCCCAGCTGCCTGCAGACCACGTTGGCGTCGTTGGTGTCCCAGCTGTCGTCACACACGGTGCCCCAGGAGCCTTGGTACAGGACCTCCACCCGGCCCTGACACATGTCACTACCATTCACCAGCCTCAGGGCCAAACCTGATTCAGTTCCTGGAAGGAGACAGGAAAATGCACTCGCCTGTGTCTTCCGAAGGAAGAGGTCCGGAGGACTCAACGAGATTCAGAATCCTTCCAGGGAAAGACTTCTGAGATCAAGCTAATGTTTTCCTTCCGGAGGACCTGACTGAGCCTGGTCATCATCAATTATCCTCACGGGGCTGTTTGATAGAACCCTTGGCTGTGGACTGAGCTACGCATGTTCTCTGATGGGTTCCCCACAAGGCCCAGCAATTCAGTGGCTGATCCCAGCCTTGGGATGGAGGTGGGAAGAGGGGAAGCCCACAGCCTGAATCCCCGGGGACCACTGGGATGAACTTGAGCCCCTGCAGCAGGAAACCACCAGAGACAGCTTCCCAGACCCCGCCAAGCAGCCACCTTCAGATGTTCACTCCCACATGGGAACCCACTCCATCAGGCCCAAGTGTATTCTGAAGACTACTTTTCCGCTCAGCACTCACTCATGTCATTTTCAAACCCCAAGCTTAAGCTGACTCTTGAACAAGCCATGCACCCGCTGAAAATCATCAGAGCACAGGGACATGATTAGGGAGAAGGCATCTGTTGGTAGCAGGCTGTTCAGAGTCCTTCCAGGGCTTGTCCGCTGAAGAGCTACAAGAAAAACAGACTCTCTCCCCTACTGGGATGTAGACCTGTGGCTGACAACTGCCACTAGGCAGGAAGCAACCTGACAGTGAAGTCCATAAACATAAGAAAATAGAAGTAATAAAAGTGCAGGGGAAAAGCTCTACTGGAACTTCTGGATCCAGCTCTACCTGAAGACCGACCACCTCTTAGCTATGGAAGTCATTGCGGCCCCCACTCCCACCCCCAACTCAGGAGAGTGTGAGTTGGGATCCTATCACTTGGCAACAAAAGCATTCTGAGTCATGTATGCCACAACTGGGAGGTGAAGGTTCTCCGTAACTCTGACATGCGAAAGGAACCCTCCACATTAGATGAGGTGGTGAGCTCAGACGCTCCAACCAAGAGTCAGGTATTGCACCCAGGCCTGATTTCTGGAGTGTTCGGCAGGATCCAAGTGATGCTTACCATAGGCAGGAGTTGTGGAAGTCCACCAACCTGAAGGGAAAACACAGCAGGATTAGAAAGAAGGTGTCTAGAGTCAAGGTTGGTCTAGTGCCCTGGCACTCACATCGGGGAAAGGAGGGTCTGAGAATCTCCACTGCCTGGGGGAGGAAGAGGCCTTTGCTGAGAGCTGACCGTGAGCCTGATCATGCCCTCAAATGCCCACGGCATGGCTATGAGGCGCCACACTGCACAAGAGCAATTAGCTCGCTCTCCTGACTGAGTGCTCTCTGGGGAAAGTATCCCTTTTGGACTCCGCGGGGGATGTGGGACCTTAAACAGCCCTGTTCTCCCCGCACACATAACTCTCGGTCTAGACAATGCTTTCGAGCAGAAATGACCCCAGGACAGGCCTCCCTGTCACCCAAAGCTCTGGGGAAACACTGTGTAGCCACAATGTCCTGAAATCGCTGAAGCAGACTCGAGGATCCTTGTGCTATGGCTCCTCTGGAAGTTTCTACTCCCTCTAGGGTGACCAGGGCAGGTACTGAGAGGTGGAAAACGTCCACTCGCCCCGCCTGGGGCACCTGCTTGGAGTCTGCGGAGGTGAGTGGGGAGGGAGGGGACACCCCGGAGTCAAGAGGCAGCAGGACTCACCTGGCAGGAGTGTGGACTGGGGCCTGGCATCTGGGAGAGAGAGAAGGCAGATCAGACACCTTGCACAGAAGGGGCACGACAGGGGCAAAGGGGGACGACGCTGAGCAGGTGAGACGCTCAGTCCATGTCTGTGCCCTGCCACGCAGGGTGCGACCTCTGTCATCCTCACCCCCCAAAGATGCTCCTCCTGACAGGTCCAGGCAGCCCAGCATCCCTTATTTCCAATGTCAAGGTGATTAGCTCTGTGTCTAGATGAGCGAGTGGACCCAAACCAGTCATCAGCCTCACAGCTTTTATGGGCCCACTGAGGCAGCAAGTCTGAGGGGTCCAGTTCGAAGTCCAAATCCCATGTGTGATCCGTCAGGCCCGACCGTAGGTGATGACAAGGCTGTGCCCGGCAGGCCACACAGGGGCCACTGCCCTGCACACGGCAGACCTGGTGCCCAGACAGTGCATCCCAGTTCCCTGGAGGGGCTACCGTCCAGGCCTCAGGAACCAAACCCCGGGCCACCTGCAGTCCTAGGCCATGACCTCCATTCACAGACCTCCTGACAGAACTAGGCTCTTTTGCCTCTGGCTTGCACTGTGGCATGGAGAAAATGGCTTCAAGTCACTTTCAGCTTGGTTCTTTGTTCTAATTCACCAGCTACATGCCTGGCAGCTTGTCAGAAAGCTCATACTAATTCTTAGCAGAGAGACAAGGTGATTTAAGGAAGCGAGAAATGTAACCATGCCTTAAGAGGGATTCAGAATGTCAGAAGGAAACGACACCCCCAGAGAGGGACACGCAGCTTATTTGAGACCAACCTGAGCAGACGACACTGGCGTCCTCGCTGTGTCCACAGTTGTGTGTGTTCCAGCCACTGTGAGGGCAGCTCCACAGGTAGGTCTCGTGCCCCGAGCAGCCCACGTCGTCCAGGACGATCGGCCCTGAGCCCTGACCGTACCGGGCATTTCCTGGGGCCGACGTGGCCCGGCCACAGCCCAACTGCCTGCAGACCACGTTGGCGTCGTTGGTGTCCCAGCTGTCGTCACACACGGTGCCCCAGGAGCCTCGGTACAGGACCTCCACCCGGCCCTGACACCTGTCACCTCCATTCACCAGCCTCAGGGCCAAACCTGATTCAGATCCTGGAAGGAGACGGGCAAATGCACTCGCCTGTGTCTTCCGAAGGAAGAGGTCCGGAGGACTCAACGAGATTCAGAATCCTTCCAGGGAAAGACTTCTGAGATCAAGCTAATGTTTTCCTTCCGGAGGACCTGACTGAGCCTGGTCATCATCAATTATCCTCACGGGGCTGTTTGATAGAACCCTTGGCTGTGGACTGAGCTACGCATGTTCTCTGATGGGTTCCCCACAAGGCCCAGCAATTCAGTGGCTGATCCCAGCCTTGGGATGGAGGTGGGAAGAGGGGAAGCCCACAGCCTGAATCCCCAGGGACTACTGGGATGAACTTGAGCCCCTGCAGCAGGAAACCACCAGAGACAGCTTCCCAGACCCCGCCAAGCAGCCACCTTCAGATGTTCACTCCCACATGGGAACCCACTCCATCAGGCCCAAGTGTATTCTGAAGACTACTTTTCCGCTCAGCACTCACTCATGTCATTTTCAAACCCCAAACTTAAGCTGACTCTTGAACAAGCCATGCACCCGCTGAAAATCATCAGAGCACAGGGACATGATTAGGGAGAAGGCATCTGTTGGTAGCAGGCTGTTCAGAGTCCTTCCAGGGCTTGTCCGCTGAAGAGCTACAAGAAAAACAGACTCTCTCCCCTCCTGGGCTGTAGACCTGTGGCTGACAACTGCCCCTTGGCAGGAAGAAAGCTGAGAGCGAAGTCCATAAACATAAGAAAATAGAGGTAAGAAAAGTGCAGGGGAAAAGCTTTACTGGAACTTCTGGATCCAGCTCTACCTGAAGACCGACCACCTCTTAGCTATGGAAGTCATTGCGGCCCCCACTCCCACCCCCAACTCAGGAGAGTGTGAGGTGGGGTCCTATCACTTGGCAACAAAAGCATTCTGAGTCATGTATGCCACAACTGGGAGGTGAAGGTTCTCCGTAACTCTGACACGCGAAAGGAACCCTCCACATTAGATGAGGTGGTGAGCTGAGACGCTCCAACCAAGAGTCAGGAATTGCACCCAGGCCTGATTTCTGGAGTGTTCGGCAGGATCCAAGTGATGCTTACCATAGGCAGGAGTTGTGGTAGTCCACCAACCTGAAGGGAAAACACAGCAGGATTAGAAAGCAGGTGTCTAGAATCAAGGTTGGTCTAGTGCCCTGTCACTCACATCGGGGAAAGGAGGGTCTGAGAATCTCCACTGCCTGGGGGAGGAGGAGGCCTTTGCTGAGAGCTGGCCGTGAGCCTGATCATGCCCTCAAATGCCCATGGCATGGCTATGAGGCGCCACACTGCACAAGAGCAATTAGCTCGCTCTCCTGACTGAGTGCTCTCTGGGGAAAGTATCCCTTTTGGACTCCGCGGGGGGTGGGGGACCTGAAACAGCCCTGTTCTCCCCGCACACATAACTCTCGGTCTAGACAATGCTTTCGAGCAGAAATGACCCCAGGACAGGCCTCCCTGTCACCCAAAGCTCTGGGGAAACACTGTGTAGCCACAATGTCCTGAAATCGCTGAAGCAGACCCGAGGATCCTTGTGCTATGGCTCCTCTGGAAGTTTCTACTCCCTCTAGGGTGACCAGGGCAGGTACTGAGAGGTGGAAAACGTCCACTCGCCCCGCCTGGGGCACCTGCTTGGAGTCTGCGGAGGTGAGTGGGGAGGGAGGGGACACCCCGGAGTCAAGAGGCAGCAGGACTCACCTGGCAGGAGCGTGGACTGGGGCCTGGCATCTGGGAGAGAGAGAAGGCAGATCAGACACCTTGCACAGAAGGGGCACGACAGGGGCAAAGGGGGACGACGCTGAGCAGGTGAGACGCTCAGTCCATGTCTGTGCCCTGCCACGCAGGGTGCGACCTCTGTCATCCTCACCCCCCAAAGATGCTCCTCCTGACAGGTCCAGGCAGCCCAGCATCCCTTATTTCCAATGTCAAGGTGATTAGCTCTGTGTCTAGATGAGCGAGTGGACCCAAACCAGTCATCAGCCTCACAGCTTTTATGGGCCCACTGAGGCAGCAAGTCTGAGGGGTCCAGTTCGAAGTCCAAATCCCATGTGTGATCCGTCAGGCCCGACCGTAGGTGATGACAAGGCTGTGCCCGGCAGGCCACACAGGGGCCACTGCCCTGCACACGGCAGACCTGGTGCCCAGACAGTGCATCCCAGTTCCCTGGAGGGGCTACCGTCCAGGCCTCAGGAACCAAACCCCGGGCCACCTGCAGTCCTAGGCCATGACCTCCATTCACAGACCTCCTGACAGAACCAGCCTCTTTTGCCTCTGGCTTGCACTGTGGCATGGAGAAAATGGCTTCAAGTCACTTTCAGCTTGGTTCTTTGTTCTAATTCACCAGCTACATGCCTGGCAGCTTGTCAGAAAGCTCATACTAATTCTTAGCAGAGAGACAAGGTGATTTAAGGAAGCGAGAAATGTAACCATGCCTTAAGAGGGATTCAGAATGTCAGAAGGAAACGACACCCCCAGAGAGGGACACGCAGCTTATTTGAGACCAACCTGAGCAGACGACACTGGCGTCCTCGCTGTGTCCACAGTTGTGTGTGTTCCAGCCACTGTGAGGGCAGCTCCACAGGTAGGTCTCGTGCCCCGAGCAGCCCACGTCGTCCAGGACGATCGGCCCTGAGCCCTGACCGTACCGGGCATTTCCTGGGGCCGACGTGGCCCGGCCACAGCCCAACTGCCTGCAGACCACGTTGGCGTCGTTGGTGTCCCAGCTGTCGTCACACACGGTGCCCCAGGAGCCTCGGTACAGGACCTCCACCCGGCCCTGACACCTGTCACCTCCATTCACCAGCCTCAGGGCCAAACCTGATTCAGATCCTGGAAGGAGACGGGCAAATGCACTCGCCTGTGTCTTCCGAAGGAAGAGGTCCGGAGGACTCAACGAGATTCAGAATCCTTCCAGGGAAAGACTTCTGAGATCAAGCTAATGTTTTCCTTCCGGAGGACCTGACTGAGCCTGGTCATCATCAATTATCCTCACGGGGCTGTTTGATAGAACCCTTGGCTGTGGACTGAGCTACGCATGTTCTCTGATGGGTTCCCCACAAGGCCCAGCAATTCAGTGGCTGATCCCAGCCTTGGGATGGAGGTGGGAAGAGGGGAAGCCCACAGCCTGAATCCCCAGGGACTACTGGGATGAACTTGAGCCCCTGCAGCAGGAAACCACCAGAGACAGCTTCCCAGACCCCGCCAAGCAGCCACCTTCAGATGTTCACTCCCACATGGGAACCCACTCCAT
This sequence comes from Eubalaena glacialis, assembly GCF_028564815.1. Taxonomy (NCBI): domain Eukaryota; kingdom Metazoa; phylum Chordata; class Mammalia; order Artiodactyla; family Balaenidae; genus Eubalaena; species Eubalaena glacialis. Next base: position 9,285,041 of record NC_083716.1, read on the forward strand.
CAGGCCCAAGTGTATTCTGAAGACTACTTTTCCGCTCAGCACTCACTCATGTCATTTTCAAACCCCAAACTTAAGCTGACTCTTGAACAAGCCATGCACCCGCTGAAAATCATCAGAGCACAGGGACATGATTAGGGAGAAGGCATCTGTTGGTAGCAGGCTGTTCAGAGTCCTTCCAGGGCTTGTCCGCTGAAGAGCTACAAGAAAAACAGACTCTCTCCCCTCCTGGGCTGTAGACCTGTGGCTGACAACTGCCCCTTGGCAGGAAGAAAGCTGAGAGCGAAGTCCATAAACATAAGAAAATAGAGGTAAGAAAAGTGCAGGGGAAAAGCTTTACTGGAACTTCTGGATCCAGCTCTACCTGAAGACCGACCACCTCTTAGCTATGGAAGTCATTGCGGCCCCCACTCCCACCCCCAACTCAGGAGAGTGTGAGGTGGGGTCCTATCACTTGGCAACAAAAGCATTCTGAGTCATGTATGCCACAACTGGGAGGTGAAGGTTCTCCGTAACTCTGACACGCGAAAGGAACCCTCCACATTAGATGAGGTGGTGAGCTGAGACGCTCCAACCAAGAGTCAGGAATTGCACCCAGGCCTGATTTCTGGAGTGTTCGGCAGGATCCAAGTGATGCTTACCATAGGCAGGAGTTGTGGTAGTCCACCAACCTGAAGGGAAAACACAGCAGGATTAGAAAGCAGGTGTCTAGAATCAAGGTTGGTCTAGTGCCCTGTCACTCACATCGGGGAAAGGAGGGTCTGAGAATCTCCACTGCCTGGGGGAGGAGGAGGCCTTTGCTGAGAGCTGGCCGTGAGCCTGATCATGCCCTCAAATGCCCATGGCATGGCTATGAGGCGCCACACTGCACAAGAGCAATTAGCTCGCTCTCCTGACTGAGTGCTCTCTGGGGAAAGTATCCCTTTTGGACTCCGCGGGGGGTGGGGGACCTGAAACAGCCCTGTTCTCCCCGCACACATAACTCTCGGTCTAGACAATGCTTTCGAGCAGAAATGACCGCAGGACAAGCCTCCCTGTCACCCAAAGCTCTGGGGAGACACTGTGTAGCCACAATGTCCTGAAATCGCTGAGCCAGACCCGAGGATCCGTGTGCTATGGTTCCTCTGGAAGTTTCTACTCGCTCTAGAGTGACCAGGGCAGGTACTGAGAGGTGGAAAACGTCCACTCGCCCCGCCTGGGGCACCTGCTTGGAGTCTGCGGAGGTGAGTGGGGAGGGAGGGGACACCCCGGAGTCAAGAGGCAGCAGGACTCACCTGGCAGGAGCGTGGACTGGGGCCTGGCATCTGGGAGAGAGAGAAGGCAGATCAGACACCTTGCACAGAAGGGGCACGACAGGGGCAAAGGGGGACGACGCTGAGCAGGTGAGACGCTCAGTCCATGTCTGTGCCCTGCCACGCAGGGTGGGACCTCTGTCATCCTCACCCCCCAAAGATGCTCCTCCCGACAGGTCCAGGCAGCCCAGCATCCCTTATTTCCAATGTCAAGGTGATTAGCTCTGTGTCTAGATGAGCGAGTGGACCCAAACCAGTCATCAGCCTCACAGCTTTTATGGGCCCACTGAGGCAGCAAGTCTGAGGGGTCCAGTTCGAAGTCCAAATCCCATGTGTGATCCGTCAGGCCCGACCGTAGGTGATGACAAGGCTGTGCCCGGCAGGCCACACAGGGGCCACTGCCCTGCACATGGCATACCTGGTGCCCAGACAGTGCATCCCAGTTCCCTGGAGGGGCTACCGTCCAGGCCTCAGGAACCAAACCCCGGGCCACCTGCAGTCCTAGGCCATGACCTCCATTCACAGACCTCCTGACAGAACTAGCCTCTTTTGCCTCTGGCTTGCACTGTGGCATGGAGAAAATGGCTTCAAGTCACTTTCAGCTTGGTTCTTTGTTCTAATTCACCAGCTACATGCCTGGCAGCTTGTCAGAAAGCTCATACTAATTCTTAGCAGAGAGACAAGGTGATTTAAGGAAGCGAGAAATGTAACCATGCCTTAAGAGGGATTCAGAATGTCAGAAGGAAACGACACCCCCAGAGAGGGACACGCAGCTTATTTGAGACCAACCTGAGCAGACGACACTGGCGTCCTCGCTGTGTCCACAGTTGTGTGTGTTCCAGCCACGGTGAGGGCAGCTCCACAGGTAGGTCTCGTGCCCCGAGCAGCCCACGTCGTCCAGGACGATCGGCCCTGAGCCCTGACCGTACCGGGCATTTCCTGGGGCCGACGTGGCCCGGCCACAGCCCAACTGCCTGCAGACCACGTTGGCGTCGTTGGTGTCCCAGCTGTCGTCACACACGGTGCCCCAGGAGCCTCGGTACAGGACCTCCACCCGGCCCTGACACCTGTCACCTCCATTCACCAGCCTCAGGGCCAAACCTGATTCAGATCCTGGAAGGAGACGGGCAAATGCACTCGCCTGTGTCTTCCGAAGGAAGAGGTCCGGAGGACTCAACGAGATTCAGAATCCTTCCAGGGAAAGACTTCTGAGATCAAGCTAATGTTTTCCTTCCGGAGGACCTGACTGAGCCTGGTCATCATCAATTATCCTCACGGGGCTGTTTGATAGAACCCTTGGCTGTGGACTGAGCTACGCATGTTCTCTGATGGGTTCCCCACAAGGCCCAGCAATTCAGTGGCTGATCCCAGCCTTGGGATGGAGGTGGGAAGAGGGGAAGCCCACAGCCTGAATCCCCGGGGACTACTGGGATGAACTTGAGCCCCTGCAGCAGGAAACCACCAGAGACAGCTTCCCAGACCCCGCCAAGCAGCCACCTTCAGATGTTCACTCCCACATGGGAACCCACTCCATCAGGCCCAAGTGTATTCTGAAGACTACTTTTCCGCTCAGCACTCACTCATGTCATTTTCAAACCCCAAACTTAAGCTGACTCTTGAACAAGTCATGCACCCGCTGAGAATCATCAGAGCACAGGGACATGATTAGGGAGAAGGCATCTGTTGGTAGGAGGCGGATCAGAGTCCCTCCAGAGCTTGTCAGCTGAAGAGCTACAGGAAAAAGACTCTCTCCCCTACTGGGATGTAGAAATGTGGCTGAAAACTGCCACTTGGCAGGAAGCAAGCTGACAGTGAAGTCCATAAACATAAGAAAATAGAAGTAATAAAAGTGCAGGGGAAAAGCTCTACTGGAACTTCTGGATCCAGCTCTACCTGAAGACCGACCACCTCTTAGCTATGGAAGTCATTGCGGCCCCCACTCCCACCCCCAACTCAAGAGAGTGTGAGTTAGGATCCTATCACTTGGCAACAAAAGCATTCTGAGTCATGTATGCCACAACTGGGAGGTGAAGGTTCTCCGTAACTCTGACACGCGAAAGGAACCCTCCACATTACATGAGGTGGTGAGCTCAGACGCTCCAACCAAGAGTCAGGAATTGCACCCAGGCCTGATTTCTGGAGTGTTCGGCAGGATCCAAGTGATGCTTACCATAGGCAGGAGTTGCGGAAGTCCACCAACCTGAAGGGAAAACACAGCAGGATTAGAAAGCAGGTGTCTAGAGTCAAGGTTGGTCTAGTGCCCTGTCACTCACATCGGGGAAAGGAGGGTCTGAGAATCTCCACTGCCTGGGGGAGGAAGAGGCCTTTGCTGAGAGCTGGCCGTGAGCCTGATCATGCCCTCAAATGCCCACGGCATGGCGATGAGGCGCCACACTCCACGAGAGCAATTAGCTCGCTATCCTGACTGAGTGCTCTCTGGGGAAAGTATCCCTTTTGGACTCCGCGGGGGATGTGGGACCTGAAACAGCCCTGTTCTCCCCGCACACATAACTCTCGGTCTAGACAATGCTTTCGAGCAGAAATGACCCCAGGACAGGCCTCCCTGTCACCCAAAGTTCTGGGGAGACACTGTGTAGCCACAATGTCCTGAAATCGCTGAGCCAGACCCGAGGATCCTTGTGCTATGGTTCCTCTGGAAGTTTCTACTTGCTCTAGGGTGACCAGGGCAGGTACTGAGAGGTGGAAAACGTCTACTCGCCCCGCCTGGGGCACCTACTTGGAGTCTGTGGAGGTGAGTGGGGAGGGAGGGGACACCCCGGAGTCAAGAGGCAGCAGGACTCACCTGGCAGGAGCGTGGACTGGGGCCTGGCATCTGGGAGAGAGAGAAGGCAGATCAGACACCTTGCACAGAAGGGGCACGACAGGGGCAAAGGGGGACGACACTGAGCAGGTGAGACGCTCAGTCCATGCCTGTGCCCTGCCACGCAGGGTGGGACCTCTGCCTTCCTCACCCCCCAAAGATGCTCCTCCTGACAGGTCCAGGCAGCCCAGCATCCCTTATTTCCAATGTCAAGGCAATTAGCTCTGTGTCTACATGACCAGTTGCACCCAAACCAGTCATCAGCCTCACAGCCTTTATGGGCCCACTGAGGCAGCAAGTCTGAGGGGTCCAGTTCGAAGTCCAAATCCCATGTGTGATTCGTCAGGCCCGACCGTAGGTGATGACAAGGCTGTGCCCGGCAGGCCACACAGGGGCCACTGCCCTGCACACGGCAGACCTGGTGCCCAGACAGTGCATCCCAGTTCCCTGGAGGGGCTACCGTCCAGGCCTCAGGAACCAAACCCTGGGCCACCTGCAGTCCTAGGCCATGACCTCCATTCACAGACCTCCTGACAGAACTAGCCTCTTTTGCCTCTGGCTTGCACTGTGGCATGGAGAAAATGGCTTCAAGTCACTTTCAGCTTGGTTCTTTGTTCTAATTCACCAGCTACATGCCTGGCAGCTTGTCAGAAATCTCATACTAATTCTTAGCAGAGAGACAAGGTGATTTAAGGAGGCGAGAAATGTAACCATGCTTTAAGAGGGATTCAGAATGTCAGAAGGAAACGACACCCCCAGAGAGGGACACGCAGCTTATTTGAGACCAACCTGAGCAGACGACACTGGCGTCCTCGCTGTGTCCACAGTTGTGTGTGTTCCAGCCACTGTGAGGGCAGCTCCACAGGTAGGTCTCGTGCCCCGAGCAGCCCACGTCGTCCAGGACGATCGGCCCTGAGCCCTGACCGTACCGGGCACTTCCTGGGGCCGACGTGGCCCGGCCACAGCCCAACTGCCTGCAGACCACGTTGGCGTCGTTGGTGTCCCAGCTGTCGTCACACACGGTGCCCCAGGAGCCTCGGTACAGGACCTCCACCCGGCCCTGACACCTGTCACCTCCATTCACCAGCCTCAGGGCCAAACCTGATTCAGATCCTGGAAGGAGACGGGCAAATGCACTCGCCTGTGTCTTCCGAAGGAAGAGGTCCGGAGGACTCAACGAGATTCAGAATCCTTCCAGGGAAAGACTTCTGAGATCAAGCTAATGTTTTCCTTCCGGAGGACCTGACTGAGCCTGGTCATCATCAATTATCCTCACGGGGCTGTTTGATAGAACCCTTGGCTGTGGACTGAGCTACGCATGTTCTCTGATGGGTTCCCCACAAGGCCCAGCAATTCAGTGGCTGATCCCAGCCTTGGGATGGAGGTGGGAAGAGGGGAAGCCCACAGCCTGAATCCCCGGGGACCACTGGGATGAACTTGAGCCCCTGCAGCAGGAAACCACCAGAGACAGCTTCCCAGACCCCGCCAAGCAGCCACCTTCAGATGTTCACTCCCACATGGGAACCCACTCCATCAGGCCCAAGTGTATTCTGAAGACTACTTTTCCGCTCAGCACTCACTCATGTCATTTTCAAACCCCAAGCTTAAGCTGACTCTTGAACAAGCCATGCACCCGCTGAAAATCATCAGAGCACAGGGACATGATTAGGGAGAAGGCATCTGTTGGTAGCAGGCTGTTCAGAGTCCTTCCAGGGCTTGTCCGCTGAAGAGCTACAAGAAAAACAGACTCTCTCCCCTACTGGGATGTAGACCTGTGGCTGACAACTGCCACTAGGCAGGAAGCAAGCTGACAGTGAAGTCCATAAACATAAGAAAATAGAAGTAATAAAAGTGCAGGGGAAAAGCTCTACTGGAACTTCTGGATCCAGCTCTACCTGAAGACCGACCACCTCTTAGCTATGGAAGTCATTGCGGCCCCCACTCCCACCCCCAACTCAGGAGAGTGTGAGTTGGGATCCTATCACTTGGCAACAAAAGCATTCTGAGTCATGTATGCCACAACTGGGAGGTGAAGGTTCTCCGTAACTCTGACATGCGAAAGGAACCCTCCACATTAGATGAGGTGGTGAGCTCAGACGCTCCAACCAAGAGTCAGGTATTGCACCCAGGCCTGATTTCTGGAGTGTTCGGCAGGATCCAAGTGATGCTTACCATAGGCAGGAGTTGTCGAAGTCCACCAACCTGAAGGGAAAACACAGCAGGATTAGAAAGAAGGTGTCTAGAGTCAAGGTTGGTCTAGTGCCCTGGCACTCACATCGGGGAAAGGAGGGTCTGAGAATCTCCACTGCCTGGGGGAGGAAGAGGCCTTTGCTGAGAGCTGACCGTGAGCCTGATCATGCCCTCAAATGCCCACGGCATGGCGATGAGGTGCCACACTGCACAAGAGCAATTAGCTCGCTCTCCTGACTGAGTGCTCTCTGGGGAAAGTATCCCTTTTGGACTCCGCGGGGGATGTGGGACCTTAAACAGCCCTGTTCTCCCCGCACACATAACTCTCGGTCTAGACAATGCTTTTGAGCAGAAATGACCCCAGGACAGGCCTCCCTGTCACCCAGAGCTCTGGGGAGACACTGTGTAGCCACAATGTCCTGAAATCGCTGAGCCAGACCCGAGGATCCGTGTGCTATGGCTCCTCTGGAAGTGTCTGCTCGCTCTAGGGTGACCAGGGCAGGTACTGAGAGGTGGAAAACGTCCACTCGCCCCGCCTGGGGCACCTGCTTGGAGTCTGTGGAGGTGAGTGGGGAGGGAGGGGACACCCCAGAGTCAAGAGGCAGCAGGACTCACCTGGCAGGAGCGTGGACTGGGGCCTGGCATCTGGGAGAGAGAGAAGGCAGATCAGACACCTTGCACAGAAGGGGCACGACAGGGGCAAAGGGGGACGACGCTGAGCAGGTGAGACGCTCAGTCCATGCCTGTGCCCTGCCACGCAGGGTGGGACCTCTGCCTTCCTCACCCCCCAAAGATGCTCCTCCTGACAGGTCCAGGCAGCCCAGCATCCCTTATTTCCAATGTCAAGGTGATTAGCTCTGTGTCTAGATGAGCGACTGGACCCAAACCAGTCATCAGCCTCACAGATTTTATGGGCCCACTGAGGCAGCAAGACTGAGGGGTCCCGTTCGAAGTCCAAATCCCATGTGTGATCTGTCAGGCCCGACCGTAGGTGATGACAAGGCTGTGCCCGGCAGGCCACACAGGGGCCACTGCCCTGCACACGGCAGACCTGGTGCCCAGACAGTGCATCCCAGTTCCCTGGAGGGGCTACCGTCCAGGCCTCAGGAACCAAACCCTGGGCCACCTGCAGTCCTAGGCCATGACCTCCATTCACAGACCTCCTGACAGAACTAGCCTCTTTTGCCTCTGGCTTGCACTGTGGCATGGAGAAAATGGCTTCAAGTCACTTTCAGCTTGGTTCTTTGTTCTAATTCACCAGCTACATGCCTGGCAGCTTGTCAGAAAGCTCATACTAATTCTTAGCAGAGAGACAACGTGATTTAAGGAAGCGAGAAATGTAAACATGCTTTAAGAGGGATTCAGAATGTCAGAAGGAAACGACACCCCCAGAGAGGGACACGCAGCTTATTTGAGACCAACCTGAGCAGACGACACTGGCGTCCTCGCTGTGTCTACAGTTGTGTGTGTTCCAGGGGTTGTGAGGGCAGCTCCACAGGTAGCTCTCGTGCCCCGAGCAGCCCACGTCGTCCAGGAGGATCGGCCCTGAGCCCTGACCGTACTGGGCATTTCCTGGGGCTGACATGGCCCAGCCACAGCCCAGCTGCCTGCAGACCACGTTGGCGTCGTTGGTGTCCCAGCTGTCGTCACACACGGTGCCCCAGGAGCCTCGGTACAGGACCTCCACCCGGCCCTGACACCTGTCACCTCCATTCACCAGCCTCAGGGCCAAACCTGATTCAGATCCTGGAAGGAGACGGGCAAATGCACTCGCCTGTGTCTTCCGAAGGAAGAGGTCCGGAGGACTCAACGAGATTCAGAATCCTTCCAGGGAAAGACTTCTGAGATCAAGCTAATGTTTTCCTTCCGGAGGACCTGACTGAGCCTGGTCATCATCAATTATCCTCACAGGGCTGTTTGATAGAATCCTTGGCTGTGGACTGAGCTACACATGTTCTCTGATGGGTTCCCCACAAGGCCCAGCAATTCAGTTGCTGATCCCAGCCTTGGGATGGAAGTGGGAAGAGGGGAAGCCCACAGCCTGAATCCCCGGGGACCACTGGGATGAACTTGAGCCCCTGTAGCAGGAAACCACCAGAGACAGCTTTCCAGACCCCGCCAAGCAGCCACCTTCAGATGTTCACTCCCACATGGGAACCCACTCCATCAGGCCCAAGTGTATTCTGAAGACTACTTTTCCGCTCAGCTCTCACTCATGTCATTTTCAAACCCCAAACGTAAGCTGACTCTTGAACAAGCCATGCACCCGCTGAAAATCATCAGAGCACAGGGACATGATTAGGGAGAAGGCATCTGTTGGTAGCAGGCTGTTCAGAGTCCTTCCAGGGCTTGTCAGCTGAAGAGCTACAAGAAAAACAGACTCTCTCCCCTCCTGGGCTGTAGACCTGTGGCTGACAACTGCCCCTTGGCAGGAAGAAAGCTGAGAGTGAAGTCCATAAACATAAGAAAATAGAGGTAAGAGAAATGCAGGGGAAAAGCTTTACTGGAACTTCTGGATCCAGCTCTACCTGAAGACCGACCACCTCTTAGCTATGGAAGTCATTGCGGCCCCCACTCCCACCCCCAACTCAGGAGAGTGTGAGTTGGGATCCTATCACTTGGCAACAAAAGCATTCTGAGTCATGTATGCCACAACTGGGAGGTGAAGGTTCTCCGTAACTCTGACACGCGAAAGGAACCCTCCACATTAGATGAGGTGGTGAGCTCAGACGCTCCAACCAAGAGTCAGGAATTGCACCCAGGCCTGATTTCTGGAGTGTTCGGCAGGATCCAAGTGATGCTTACCATAGGCAGGAGTTGCGGAAGTCCACCAACCTGAAGGGAAAACACAGCAGGGTTAGAAAGAAGGTGTCTAGAATCAAGGTTGTTCTAGTGACCTGTCACTCACATCGGGGAAAGGAGGGTCTGAGAATCTCCACTGCCTGGGGGAGGATGAGGCCTTTGCTGAGAGCTGACCGTGAGCCTGATCATGCCCTCAAATGCCCACGGCATGGCGATGAGGCGCCACACTCCACGAGAGCAATTAGCTCGCTCTCCTGACTGAGTGCTCTCTGGGGAAAGTATCCCTTTTGGACTCCGCGGGGGGTGGGGGACCTGAAACAGCCCTGTTCTCCCCGCACACATAACTCTCGGTCTAGACAATGCTTTCGAGCAGAAATGACCCCAGGACAGGCCTCCCTGTCACCCAAAGCTCTGGGGAGACACTGTGTAGCCACAATGTCCTGAAATCGCTGAGCCAGACCCGAGGATCCTTGTGCTATGGTTCCTCTGGAAGTTTCTACTCCCTCTAGGGTGACCAGGGCAGGTACTGAGAGGTGGAAAACGTCCACTCGCCCCGCCTGGGGCACCTGCTTGGAGTCTGTGGAGGTGAGTGGGGAGGGAGGGGACACCCCGGAGTCAAGAGGCAGCAGGACTCACCTGGCAGGAGCGTGGACTGGGGCCTGGCATCTGGGAGAGAGAGAAGGCAGATCAGACACCTTGCACAGAAGGGGCACAACAGGGGCAAAGGGGGACGACGCTGAGCAGGTGAGACGCTCAGTCCATGCCTGTGCCCTGCCATGCAGGGTGGGACCTCTGCCATCCTCACCCCTCAAAGATGCTCCTCCTGACAGGTCCAGGCAGCCCAGCATCCCTTATTTCCAATGTCAAGGCGATTAGCTCTGTGTCTACATGACCAGTTGGACCCAAACCTGTCATCAGCCTCACAGCTTTTATGGGCCCACTGAGGCAGCAAGTTTGAGGGGTCCAGTTCGATGTCGAAATCCCATGTGTGATCTGTCAGGCCCGACCGTAGGTGATGACAAGGCTGTGCCCGGCAGGCCACACAGGGGCCACTGCCCTGCACACGGCAGACCTGGTGCCCAGACAGTGCATCCCAGTTCCCTGGAGGGGCTACCGTCCAGGCCTCAGGAACCAAACCCTGGGCCACCTGCAGTCCTAGGCCATGACCTCCATTCACAGACCTCCTGACAGAACTAGGCTCTTTTGCCTCTGGCTTGCACTGTGGCATGGAGAAAATGGCTTCAAGTCACTTTCAGCTTGCTTCTTTGTTCTAATTCACCAGCTACATGCCTGGCAGCTTGTCAGAAATCTCATACTAATTCTTAGCAGAGAGACAAGGTGATTTAAGGAAGCGAGAAATGTAAACATGCTTTAAGAGGGATTCAGAATGTCAGAAGGAAACGACACCCCCAGAGAGGGACACGCAGCTTATTTGAGACCAACCTGAGCAGACGACACTGGCGTCCTCGCTGTGTCCACAGTTGTGTGTGTTCCAGCCACGGTGAGGGCAGCTCCACAGGTAGGTCTCGTGCCCCGAACAGCCCACGTCGTCCAGGACGATCGGCCCTGAGCCCTGTCCGTACCGGGCATTTCCTGGGGCCGACGTGGCCCGGCCACAGCCCAACTGCCTGCAGACCACGTTGGCGTCGTTGGTGTCCCAGCTGTCGTCACACACGGTGCCCCAGGAGCCTCGGTACAGGACCTCCACCCGGCCCTGACACCTGTCACCTCCATTCACCAGCCTCAGGGCCAAACCTGATTCAGATCCTGGAAGGAGACGGGCAAATGCACTCGCCTGTGTCTTCCGAAGGAAGAGGTCCGGAGGACTCAACGAGATTCAGAATCCTTCCAGGGAAAGACTTCTGAGATCAAGCTAATGTTTTCCTTCCGGAGGACCTGACTGAGCCTGGTCATCATCAATTATCCTCACGGGGCTGTTTGATAGAATCCTTGGCTGTGGACTGAGCTACACATGTTCTCTGATGGGTTCCCCACAAGGCCCAGCAATTCAGTTGCTGATCCCAGCCTTGGGATGGAAGTGGGAAGAGGGGAAGCCCACAGCCTGAATCCCCGGGGACCACTGGGATGAACTTGAGCCCCTGTAGCAGGAAACCACCAGAGACAGCTTTCCAGACCCCGCCAAGCAGCCACCTTCAGATGTTCACTCCCACATGGGAACCCACTCCATCAGGCCCAAGTGTATTCTGAAGACTACTTTTCCGCTCAGCTCTCACTCATGTCATTTTCAAACCCCAAACGTAAGCTGACTCTTGAACAAGCCATGCACCCGCTGAAAATCATCAGAGCACAGGGACATGATTAGGGAGAAGGCATCTGTTGGTAGCAGGCTGTTCAGAGTCCTTCCAGGGCTTGTCAGCTGAAGAGCTACAAGAAAAACAGACTCTCTCCCCTCCTGGGCTGTAGACCTGTGGCTGACAACTGCCCCTTGGCAGGAAGAAAGCTGAGAGTGAAGTCCATAAACATAAGAAAATAGAGGTAAGAGAAATGCAGGGGAAAAGCTTTACTGGAACTTCTGGATCCAGCTCTACCTGAAGACCGACCACCTCTTAGCTATGGAAGTCATTGCGGCCCCCACTCCCACCCCCAACTCAGGAGAGTGTGAGTTGGGATCCTATCACTTGGCAACAAAAGCATTCTGAGTCATGTATGCCACAACTGGGAGGTGAAGGTTCTCCGTAACTCTGACACGCGAAAGGAACCCTCCACATTAGATGAGGTGGTGAGCTCAGACGCTCCAACCAAGAGTCAGGAATTGCACCCAGGCCTGATTTCTGGAGTGTTCGGCAGGATCCAAGTGATGCTTACCATAGGCAGGAGTTGCGGAAGTCCACCAACCTGAAGGGAAAACACAGCAGGGTTAGAAAGAAGGTGTCTAGAATCAAGGTTGTTCTAGTGACCTGTCACTCACATCGGGGAAAGGAGGGTCTGAGAATCTCCACTGCCTGGGGGAGGATGAGGCCTTTGCTGAGAGCTGACCGTGAGCCTGATCATGCCCTCAAATGCCCACGGCATGGCGATGAGGCGCCACACTCCACGAGAGCAATTAGCTCGCTCTCCTGACTGAGTGCTCTCTGGGGAAAGTATCCCTTTTGGACTCCGCGGGGGGTGGGGGACCTGAAACAGCCCTGTTCTCCCCGCACACATAACTCTCGGTCTAGACAATGCTTTCGAGCAGAAATGACCCCAGGACAGGCCTCCCTGTCACCCAAAGCTCTGGGGAGACACTGTGTAGCCACAATGTCCTGAAATCGCTGAGCCAGACCCGAGGATCCTTGTGCTATGGTTCCTCTGGAAGTTTCTACTCCCTCTAGGGTGACCAGGGCAGGTACTGAGAGGTGGAAAACGTCCACTCGCCCCGCCTGGGGCACCTGCTTGGAGTCTGTGGAGGTGAGTGGGGAGGGAGGGGACACCCCGGAGTCAAGAGGCAGCAGGACTCACCTGGCAGGAGCGTGGACTGGGGCCTGGCATCTGGGAGAGAGAGAAGGCAGATCAGACACCTTGCACAGAAGGGGCACAACAGGGGCAAAGGGGGACGACGCTGAGCAGGTGAGACGCTCAGTCCATGCCTGTGCCCTGCCATGCAGGGTGGGACCTCTGCCATCCTCACCCCTCAAAGATGCTCCTCCTGACAGGTCCAGGCAGCCCAGCATCCCTTATTTCCAATGTCAAGGCGATTAGCTCTGTGTCTACATGACCAGTTGGACCCAAACCTGTCATCAGCCTCACAGCTTTTATGGGCCCACTGAGGCAGCAAGTTTGAGGGGTCCAGTTCGATGTCGAAATCCCATGTGTGATCTGTCAGGCCCGACCGTAGGTGATGACAAGGCTGTGCCCGGCAGGCCACACAGGGGCCACTGCCCTGCACACGGCAGACCTGGTGCCCAGACAGTGCATCCCAGTTCCCTGGAGGGGCTACCGTCCAGGCCTCAGGAACCAAACCCTGGGCCACCTGCAGTCCTAGGCCATGACCTCCATTCACAGACCTCCTGACAGAACTAGGCTCTTTTGCCTCTGGCTTGCACTGTGGCATGGAGAAAATGGCTTCAAGTCACTTTCAGCTTGCTTCTTTGTTCTAATTCACCAGCTACATGCCTGGCAGCTTGTCAGAAATCTCATACTAATTCTTAGCAGAGAGACAAGGTGATTTAAGGAAGCGAGAAATGTAAACATGCTTTAAGAGGGATTCAGAATGTCAGAAGGAAACGACACCCCCAGAGAGGGACACGCAGCTTATTTGAGACCAACCTGAGCAGACGACACTGGCGTCCTCGCTGTGTCCACAGTTGTGTGTGTTCCAGCCACGGTGAGGGCAGCTCCACAGGTAGGTCTCGTGCCCCGAACAGCCCACGTCGTCCAGGACGATCGGCCCTGAGCCCTGTCCGTACCGGGCATTTCCTGGGGCCGACGTGGCCCGGCCACAGCCCAACTGCCTGCAGACCACGTTGGCGTCGTTGGTGTCCCAGCTGTCGTCACACACGGTGCCCCAGGAGCCTCGGTACAGGACCTCCACCCGGCCCTGACACCTGTCACCTCCATTCACCAGCCTCAGGGCCAAACCTGATTCAGATCCTGGAAGGAGACGGGCAAATGCACTCGCCTGTGTCTTCCGAAGGAAGAGGTCCGGAGGACTCAACGAGATTCAGAATCCTTCCAGGGAAAGACTTCTGAGATCAAGCTAATGTTTTCCTTCCGGAGGACCTGACTGAGCCTGGTCATCATCAATTATCCTCACGGGGCTGTTTGATAGAATCCTTGGCTGTGGACTGAGCTACACATGTTCTCTGATGGGTTCCCCACAAGGCCCAGCAATTCAGTTGCTGATCCCAGCCTTGGGATGGAAGTGGGAAGAGGGGAAGCCCACAGCCTGAATCCCCGGGGACCACTGGGATGAACTTGAGCCCCTGTAGCAGGAAACCACCAGAGACAGCTTTCCAGACCCCGCCAAGCAGCCACCTTCAGATGTTCACTCCCACATGGGAACCCACTCCATCAGGCCCAAGTGTATTCTGAAGACTACTTTTCCGCTCAGCTCTCACTCATGTCATTTTCAAACCCCAAACGTAAGCTGACTCTTGAACAAGCCATGCACCCGCTGAAAATCATCAGAGCACAGGGACATGATTAGGGAGAAGGCATCTGTTGGTAGCAGGCTGTTCAGAGTCCTTCCAGGGCTTGTCAGCTGAAGAGCTACAAGAAAAACAGACTCTCTCCCCTCCTGGGCTGTAGACCTGTGGCTGACAACTGCCCCTTGGCAGGAAGAAAGCTGAGAGTGAAGTCCATAAACATAAGAAAATAGAGGTAAGAGAAATGCAGGGGAAAAGCTTTACTGGAACTTCTGGATCCAGCTCTACCTGAAGACCGACCACCTCTTAGCTATGGAAGTCATTGCGGCCCCCACTCCCACCCCCAACTCAGGAGAGTGTGAGTTGGGATCCTATCACTTGGCAACAAAAGCATTCTGAGTCATGTATGCCACAACTGGGAGGTGAAGGTTCTCCGTAACTCTGACACGCGAAAGGAACCCTCCACATTAGATGAGGTGGTGAGCTCAGACGCTCCAACCAAGAGTCAGGAATTGCACCCAGGCCTGATTTCTGGAGTGTTCGGCAGGATCCAAGTGATGCTTACCATAGGCAGGAGTTGCGGAAGTCCACCAACCTGAAGGGAAAACACAGCAGGGTTAGAAAGAAGGTGTCTAGAATCAAGGTTGTTCTAGTGACCTGTCACTCACATCGGGGAAAGGAGGGTCTGAGAATCTCCACTGCCTGGGGGAGGATGAGGCCTTTGCTGAGAGCTGACCGTGAGCCTGATCATGCCCTCAAATGCCCACGGCATGGCGATGAGGCGCCACACTCCACGAGAGCAATTAGCTCGCTCTCCTGACTGAGTGCTCTCTGGGGAAAGTATCCCTTTTGGACTCCGCGGGGGGTGGGGGACCTGAAACAGCCCTGTTCTCCCCGCACACATAACTCTCGGTCTAGACAATGCTTTCGAGCAGAAATGACCCCAGGACAGGCCTCCCTGTCACCCAAAGCTCTGGGGAGACACTGTGTAGCCACAATGTCCTGAAATCGCTGAGCCAGACCCGAGGATCCTTGTGCTATGGTTCCTCTGGAAGTTTCTACTCCCTCTAGGGTGACCAGGGCAGGTACTGAGAGGTGGAAAACGTCCACTCGCCCCGCCTGGGGCACCTGCTTGGAGTCTGTGGAGGTGAGTGGGGAGGGAGGGGACACCCCGGAGTCAAGAGGCAGCAGGACTCACCTGGCAGGAGCGTGGACTGGGGCCTGGCATCTGGGAGAGAGAGAAGGCAGATCAGACACCTTGCACAGAAGGGGCACAACAGGGGCAAAGGGGGACGACGCTGAGCAGGTGAGACGCTCAGTCCATGCCTGTGCCCTGCCATGCAGGGTGGGACCTCTGCCATCCTCACCCCTCAAAGATGCTCCTCCTGACAGGTCCAGGCAGCCCAGCATCCCTTATTTCCAATGTCAAGGCGATTAGCTCTGTGTCTACATGACCAGTTGGACCCAAACCTGTCATCAGCCTCACAGCTTTTATGGGCCCACTGAGGCAGCAAGTTTGAGGGGTCCAGTTCGATGTCGAAATCCCATGTGTGATCTGTCAGGCCCGACCGTAGGTGATGACAAGGCTGTGCCCGGCAGGCCACACAGGGGCCACTGCCCTGCACACGGCAGACCTGGTGCCCAGACAGTGCATCCCAGTTCCCTGGAGGGGCTACCGTCCAGGCCTCAGGAACCAAACCCTGGGCCACCTGCAGTCCTAGGCCATGACCTCCATTCACAGACCTCCTGACAGAACTAGGCTCTTTTGCCTCTGGCTTGCACTGTGGCATGGAGAAAATGGCTTCAAGTCACTTTCAGCTTGCTTCTTTGTTCTAATTCACCAGCTACATGCCTGGCAGCTTGTCAGAAAGCTCATACTAATTCTTAGCAGAGAGACAAGGTGATTTAAGGAAGCGAGAAATGTAAACATGCTTTAAGAGGGATTCAGAATGTCAGAAGGAAACGACACCCCCAGAGAGGGACACGCAGCTTATTTGAGACCAACCTGAGCAGACGACACTGGCGTCCTCGCTGTGTCCACAGTTGTGTGTGTTCCAGCCACGGTGAGGGCAGCTCCACAGGTAGGTCTCGTGCCCCGAACAGCCCACGTCGTCCAGGACGATCGGCCCTGAGCCCTGTCCGTACCGGGCATTTCCTGGGGCCGACGTGGCCCGGCCACAGCCCAACTGCCTGCAGACCACGTTGGCGTCGTTGGTGTCCCAGCTGTCGTCACACACGGTGCCCCAGGAGCCTCGGTACAGGACCTCCACCCGGCCCTGACACCTGTCACCTCCATTCACCAGCCTCAGGGCCAAACCTGATTCAGATCCTGGAAGGAGACGGGAAAATGCACTCGCCTGTGTCTTCCGAAGGAAGAGGTCCGGAGGACTCAACGAGATTCAGAATCCTTCCAGTGAAAGACTTCTGAGATCAAGCTAATGTTTTCCTTCCGGAGGACCTGACTGAGCCTGGTCATCATCAATTATCCTCACAGGGCTGTTTGATAGAATCCTTGGCTGTGGACTGAGCTACGCATGTTCTCTGATGGGTTCCCCACAAGGCCCAGCAATTCAGTTGCAGATCACAGCCTTGGGATGGAAGTGGGAAGAGGGGAAGCCCACAGCCTGAATCCCCGGGGACCACTGGGATGAACTTGAGCCCCTGCAGCAGGAAACCACCAGAGACAGCTTCCCAGACCCCGCCAAGCAGCCACCTTCAGATGTTCACTCCCATATGGGAACCCACTCCATCAGGCCCAAGTGTATTCTGAAGACTACTTTTCCGCTCAGCACTCACTCATGTCATTTTCAAACCCCAAACGTAAGCTGACTCTTGAACAAGCCATGCACCCGCTGAAAATCATCAGAGCACAGGGACATGATTAGGGAGAAGGCATCTGTTGGTAGCAGGCTGTTCAGAGTCCTTCCAGGGCTTGTCAGCTGAAGAGCTACAAGAAAAACAGACTCTCTCCCCTCCTGGGCTGTAGACCTGTGGCTGACAACTGCCCCTTGGCAGGAAGAAAGCTGAGAGTGAAGTCCATAAACATAAGAAAATAGAGGTAAGAGAAATGCAGGGGAAAAGCTCTACTGGAACTTCTGGATCCAGCTCTACCTGAAGACCGACCACCTCTTAGCTATGGAAGTCATTGCGGCCCCCACTCCCACCCCCAACTCAGGAGAGTGTGAGTTGGGATCCTATCACTTGGCAACAAAAGCATTCTGAGTCATGTATGCCACAACTGGGAGGTGAAGGTTCTCCGTAACTCTGACACGCGAAAGGAACCCTCCACATTAGATGAGGTGGTGAGCTCAGACGCTCCAACCAAGAGTCAGGAATTGCACCCAGGACTGATTTCTGGAGTGTTCGGTAAGATCCAAGTGATGCTTACCATAGGCAGGAGTTGCGGAAGTCCACCAACCTGAAGGGAAAACACAGCAGGATTAGAAAGCAGGTGTCTAGAGTCAAGGTTGGTCTAGTGCCCTGTCACTCACATCGGGGAAAGGAGGGTCTGAGAATCTCCACTGCCTGGGGGAGGAAGAGGCCTTTGCTGAGAGCTGGCCG
Source organism: Eubalaena glacialis (assembly GCF_028564815.1). Lineage (NCBI taxonomy): Eukaryota > Metazoa > Chordata > Mammalia > Artiodactyla > Balaenidae > Eubalaena > Eubalaena glacialis. The sequence goes on from NC_083716.1 coordinate 9,302,788, forward strand.
TGAGCCTGATCATGCCCTCAAATGCCCACGGCATGGCGATGAGGCGCCACACTCCACGAGAGCAATTAGCTCGCTCTCCTGACTGAGTGCTCTCTGGGGAAAGTATCCCTTTTGGACTCCGTGGGGGATGTGGGACCTGAAACAGCCCTGTTCTCCCCGCACACATAACTCTCGGTCTAGACAATGCTTTCGAGCAGAAATGACCCCAGGACAGGCCTCCCTGTCACCCAAAGCTCTGGGGAGACACTGTGTAGCCACAATGTCCTGAAATCGCTGAGCCAGACCCGAGGATCCTTGTGCTATGGTTCCTCTGGAAGTTTCTACTCCCTCTAGGGTGACCAGGGCAGGTACTGAGAGGTGGAAAACGTCCACTCGCCCCGCCTGGGGCACCGGCTTGGAGTCTGTGGAGGTGAGTGGGGAGGGAGGGGACACCCCGGAGTCAAGAGGCAGCAGGACTCACCTGGCAGGAGCGTGGACTGGGGCCTGGCATCTGGGAGAGAGAGAAGGCAGATCAGACACCTTGCACAGAAGGGGCACAACAGGGGCAAAGGGGGACGACGCTGAGCAGGTGAGACGCTCAGTCCATGCCTGTGCCCTGCCATGCAGGGTGGGACCTCTGCCATCCTCACCCCCAAAGATGCTCCTCCTGACAGGTCCAGGCAGCCCAGCATCCCTTATTTCCAATGTCAAGGCGATTAGCTCTGTGTCTACATGACCAGTTGGACCCAAACCAGTCATCAGCCTCACAGCTTTTATGGGCCCACTGAGGCAGCAAGACTGTGGGGTCCAGTTCGAAGTCCAAATCCCATGTGTGGTCTGTCAGGCCCGACCGTAGGTGATGACAAGGCTGTGCCCGGCAGGCCACACAGGGGCCACTGCCCTGCACACGGCAGACCTGGTGCCCAGACAGTGCATCCCAGTTCCCTGGAGGGGCTACCGTCCAGGCCTCAGGAACCAAACCCTGGGCCACCTGCAGTCCTAGGCCATGACCTCCATTCACAGACCTCCTGACAGAACTAGGCTCTTTTGCCTCTGGCTTGCACTGTGGCATGGAGAAAATGGCTTCAAGTCACTTTCAGCTTGCTTCTTTGTTCTAATTCACCAGCTACATGCCTGGCAGCTTGTCAGAAAGCTCATACTAATTCTTAGCAGAGAGACAAGGTGATTTAAGGAAGCGAGAAATGTAAACATGCTTTAAGAGGGATTCAGAATGTCAGAAGGAAACGACACCCCCAGAGAGGGACACGCAGCTTATTTGAGACCAACCTGAGCAGACGACACTGGCGTCCTCGCTGTGTCCACAGTTGTGTGTGTTCCAGCCACGGTGAGGGCAGCTCCACAGGTAGGTCTCGTGCCCCGAACAGCCCACGTCGTCCAGGACGATCGGCCCTGAGCCCTGTCCGTACCGGGCATTTCCTGGGGCCGACGTGGCCCGGCCACAGCCCAACTGCCTGCAGACCACGTTGGCGTCGTTGGTGTCCCAGCTGTCGTCACACACGGTGCCCCAGGAGCCTCGGTACAGGACCTCCACCCGGCCCTGACACCTGTCACCTCCATTCACCAGCCTCAGGGCCAAACCTGATTCAGATCCTGGAAGGAGACGGGAAAATGCACTCGCCTGTGTCTTCCGAAGGAAGAGGTCCGGAGGACTCAACGAGATTCAGAATCCTTCCAGTGAAAGACTTCTGAGATCAAGCTAATGTTTTCCTTCCGGAGGACCTGACTGAGCCTGGTCATCATCAATTATCCTCACAGGGCTGTTTGATAGAATCCTTGGCTGTGGACTGAGCTACGCATGTTCTCTGATGGGTTCCCCACAAGGCCCAGCAATTCAGTTGCAGATCACAGCCTTGGGATGGAAGTGGGAAGAGGGGAAGCCCACAGCCTGAATCCCCGGGGACCACTGGGATGAACTTGAGCCCCTGCAGCAGGAAACCACCAGAGACAGCTTCCCAGACCCCGCCAAGCAGCCACCTTCAGATGTTCACTCCCATATGGGAACCCACTCCATCAGGCCCAAGTGTATTCTGAAGACTACTTTTCCGCTCAGCACTCACTCATGTCATTTTCAAACCCCAAACGTAAGCTGACTCTTGAACAAGCCATGCACCCGCTGAAAATCATCAGAGCACAGGGACATGATTAGGGAGAAGGCATCTGTTGGTAGCAGGCTGTTCAGAGTCCTTCCAGGGCTTGTCAGCTGAAGAGCTACAAGAAAAACAGACTCTCTCCCCTCCTGGGCTGTAGACCTGTGGCTGACAACTGCCCCTTGGCAGGAAGAAAGCTGAGAGTGAAGTCCATAAACATAAGAAAATAGAGGTAAGAGAAATGCAGGGGAAAAGCTTTACTGGAACTTCTGGATCCAGCTCTACCTGAAGACCGACCACCTCTTAGCTATGGAAGTCATTGCGGCCCCCACTCCCACCCCCAACTCAGGAGAGTGTGAGTTGGGATCCTATCACTTGGCAACAAAAGCATTCTGAGTCATGTATGCCACAACTGGGAGGTGAAGGTTCTCCGTAACTCTGACACGCGAAAGGAACCCTGCACATTAGATGAGGTGGTGAGCTCAGACGCTCCAACCAAGAGTCAGGAATTGCACCCAGGCCTGATTTCTGGAGTGTTCGGCAAGATCCAAGTGATGCTTACCATAGGCAGGAGTTGCGGAAGTCCACCAACCTGAAGGGAAAACACAGCAGGATTAGAAAGCAGGTGTCTAGAGTCAAGGTTGGTCTAGTGCCCTGTCACTCACATCGGGGAAAGGAGGGTCTGAGAATCTCCACTGCCTGGGGGAGGAAGAGGCCTTTGCTGAGAGCTGGCCGTGAGCCTGATCATGCCCTCAAATGCCCACGGCATGGCGATGAGGCGCCACACTCCACGAGAGCAATTAGCTCGCTCTCCTGACTGAGTGCTCTCTGGGGAAAGTATCCCTTTTGGACTCCGTGGGGGATGTGGGACCTGAAACAGCCCTGTTCTCCCCGCACACATAACTCTCGGTCTAGACAATGCTTTCGAGCAGAAATGACCCCAGGACAGGCCTCCCTGTCACCCAAAGCTCTGGGGAGACACTGTGTAGCCACAATGTCCTGAAATCGCTGAGCCAGACCCGAGGATCCTTGTGCTATGGTTCCTCTGGAAGTTTCTACTCCCTCTAGGGTGACCAGGGCAGGTACTGAGAGGTGGAAAACGTCCACTCGCCCCGCCTGGGGCACCGGCTTGGAGTCTGTGGAGGTGAGTGGGGAGGGAGGGGACACCCCGGAGTCAAGAGGCAGCAGGACTCACCTGGCAGGAGCGTGGACTGGGGCCTGGCATCTGGGAGAGAGAGAAGGCAGATCAGACACCTTGCACAGAAGGGGCACAACAGGGGCAAAGGGGGACGACGCTGAGCAGGTGAGACGCTCAGTCCATGCCTGTGCCCTGCCATGCAGGGTGGGACCTCTGCCATCCTCACCCCCAAAGATGCTCCTCCTGACAGGTCCAGGCAGCCCAGCATCCCTTATTTCCAATGTCAAGGCGATTAGCTCTGTGTCTACATGACCAGTTGGACCCAAACCAGTCATCAGCCTCACAGCTTTTATGGGCCCACTGAGGCAGCAAGACTGTGGGGTCCAGTTCGAAGTCCAAATCCCATGTGTGGTCTGTCAGGCCCGACCGTAGGTGATGACAAGGCTGTGCCCGGCAGGCCACACAGGGGCCACTGCCCTGCACACGGCAGACCTGGTGCCCAGACAGTGCATCCCAGTTCCCTGGAGGGGCTACCGTCCAGGCCTCAGGAACCAAACCCTGGGCCACCTGCAGTCCTAGGCCATGACCTCCATTCACAGACCTCCTGACAGTACTAGCCTCTTTTGCCTCTGGCTTGCACTGTGGCATGGAGAAAATGGCTTCAAGTCACTTTCAGCTTGGTTCTTTGTTCTAATTCACCAGCTACATGCCTGGCAGCTTGTCAGAAAGCTCATACTAATTCTTAGCAGAGAGACAACGTGATTTAAGGAAGCGAGAAATGTAAACATGCTTTAAGAGGGATTCAGAATGTCAGAAGGAAACGACACCCCCAGAGAGGGACACGCAGCTTATTTGAGACCAACCTGAGCAGACGACACTGGCGTCCTCGCTGTGTCTACAGTTGTGTGTGTTCCAGGGGTTGTGAGGGCAGCTCCACAGGTAGCTCTCGTGCCCCGAGCAGCCCACGTCGTCCAGGAGGATCGGCCCTGAGCCCTGACCGTACTGGGCATTTCCTGGGGCTGACATGGCCCAGCCACAGCCCAGCTGCCTGCAGACCACGTTGGCGTCGTTGGTGTCCCAGCTGTCATCACACACGGTGCCCCAGGAGCCTTGGTACAGGACCTCCACCCGGCCCTGACACATGTCACTTCCATTCACCAGCCTCAGGGCCAAATCTGATTCAGTTCCTGGAAGGAGACAGGAAAATGCACTCGCCTGTGTCTTCCGAAGGAAGAGGTCCGGAGGACTCAACGAGATTCAGAATCCTTCCAGGGAAAGACTTCTGAGATCAAGCTAATGTTTTCCTTCCGGAGGACCTGACTGAGCCTGGTCATCATCAATTATCCTCACGGGGCTGTTTGATAGAACCCTTGGCTGTGGACTGAGCTACGCATGTTCTCTGATGGGTTCCCCACAAGGCCCAGCAATTCAGTGGCTGATCCCAGCCTTGGGATGGAGGTGGGAAGAGGGGAAGCCCACAGCCTGAATCCCCGGGGACCACTGGGATGAACTTGAGCCCCTGCAGCAGGAAACCACCAGAGACAGCTTCCCAGACCCCGCCAAGCAGCCACCTTCAGATGTTCACTCCCACATGGGAACCCACTCCATCAGGCCCAAGTGTATTCTGAAGACTACTTTTCCGCTCAGCACTCACTCATGTCATTTTCAAACCCCAAGCTTAAGCTGACTCTTGAACAAGCCATGCACCCGCTGAAAATCATCAGAGCACAGGGACATGATTAGGGAGAAGGCATCTGTTGGTAGCAGGCTGTTCAGAGTCCTTCCAGGGCTTGTCCGCTGAAGAGCTACAAGAAAAACAGACTCTCTCCCCTACTGGGATGTAGACCTGTGGCTGACAACTGCCACTAGGCAGGAAGCAAGCTGACAGTGAAGTCCATAAACATAAGAAAATAGAAGTAATAAAAGTGCAGGGGGAAAGCTCTACTGGAACTTCTGGATCCAGCTCTACCTGAAGACCGACCACCTCTTAGCTATGGAAGTCATTGCGGCCCCCACTCCCACCCCCAACTCAAGAGAGTGTGAGTTAGGATCCTATCACTTGGCAACAAAAGCATTCTGAGTCATGTATGCCACAACTGGGAGGTGAAGGTTCTCCGTAACTCTGACATGCGAAAGGAACCCTCCACATTAGATGAGGTGGTGAGCTCAGACGCTCCAACCAAGAGTCAGGTATTGCACCCAGGCCTGATTTCTGGAGTGTTCGGCAGGATCCAAGTGATGCTTACCATAGGCAGGAGATGTGGAAGTCCACCAACCTGAAGGGAAAACACAGCAGGATTAGAAAGAAGGTGTCTAGAGTCAAGGTTGGTCTAGTGCCCTGGCACTCACATCGGGGAAAGGAGGGTCTGAGAATCTCCACTGCCTGGGGGAGGAAGAGGCCTTTGCTGAGAGCTGACCGTGAGCCTGATCATGCCCTCAAATGCCCACGGCATGGCGATGAGGTGCCACACTGCACAAGAGCAATTAGCTCGCTCTCCTGACTGAGTGCTCTCTGGGGAAAGTATCCCTTTTGGACTCCGCGGGGGATGTGGGACCTTAAACAGCCCTGTTCTCCCCGCACACATAACTCTCGGTCTAGACAATGCTTTTGAGCAGAAATGACCCCAGGACAGGCCTCCCTGTCACCCAGAGCTCTGGGGAGACACTGTGTAGCCACAATGTCCTGAAATCGCTGAGCCAGACCCGAGGATCCGTGTGCTATGGCTCCTCTGGAAGTGTCTGCTCGCTCTAGGGTGACCAGGGCAGGTACTGAGAGGTGGAAAACGTCCACTCGCCCCGCCTGGGGCACCTGCTTGGAGTCTGCGGAGGTGAGTGGGGAAGGAGGGGACACCCCAGAGTCAAGAGGCAGCAGGACTCACCTGGCAGGAGCGTGGACTGGGGCCTGGCATCTGGGAGAGAGAGAAGGCAGATCAGACACCTTGCACAGAAGGGGCACGACAGGGGCAAAGGGGGACGACGCTGAGCAGGTGAGACGCTCAGTCCATGCCTGTGCCCTGCCACGCAGGGTGGGACCTCTGCCATCCTCACCCCCCAAAGATGCTCCTCCTGACAGGTCCAGGCAGCCCAGCATCCCTTATTTCCAATGTCAAGGTGATTAGCTCTGTGTCTAGATGAGCGACTGGACCCAAACCAGTCATCAGCCTCACAGCTTTTATGGGCCCACTGAGGCAGCAAGACTGAGGGGTCCCGTTCGAAGTCGAAATTCCATGTGTGATCTGTCAGGCCTGACCGTAGGTGATGACAAGGCTGTGCCCGGCAGGCCACACAGGGGCCACTGCCCTGCACACGGCAGACCTGGTGCCCAGACAGTGCATCCCAGTTCCCTGGAGGGGCTACCGTCCAGGCCTCAGGAACCAAACCCTGGGCCACCTGCAGTCCTAGGCCATGACCTCCATTCACAGACCTCCTGACAGTACTAGCCTCTTTTGCCTCTGGCTTGCACTGTGGCATGGAGAAAATGGCTTCAAGTCACTTTCAGCTTGGTTCTTTGTTCTAATTCACCAGCTACATGCCTGGCAGCTTGTCAGAAAGCTCATACTAATTCTTAGCAGAGAGACAAGGTGATTTAAGGAAGCGAGAAATGTAACCATGCTTTAAGAGGGATTCAGAATGTCAGAAGGAAACGACACCCCCAGAGAGGGACACGCAGCTTATTTGAGACCAACCTGAGCAGACGACACTGGCGTCCTCGCTGTGTCCACAGTTGTGTGTGTTCCAGCCACTGTGAGGGCAGCTCCACAGGTAGGTCTCGTGCCCCGAGCAGCCCACGTCGTCCAGGACGATCGGCCCTGAGCCCTGACCGTACCGGGCATTTCCTGGGGCCGACGTGGCCCGGCCACAGCCCAACTGCCTGCAGACCACGTTGGCGTCGTTGGTGTCCCAGCTGTCGTCACACACGGTGCCCCAGGAGCCTCGGTACAGGACCTCCACCCGGCCCTGACACCTGTCACCTCCATTCACCAGCCTCAGGGCCAAACCTGATTCAGATCCTGGAAGGAGACGGGCAAATGCACTCGCCTGTGTCTTCCGAAGGAAGAGGTCCGGAGGACTCAACGAGATTCAGAATCCTTCCAGGGAAAGACTTCTGAGATCAAGCTAATGTTTTCCTTCCGGAGGACCTGACTGAGCCTGGTCATCATCAATTATCCTCACGGGGCTGTTTGATAGAATCCTTGGCTGTGGACTGAGCTACACATGTTCTCTGATGGGTTCCCCAGAAGGCCCAGCAATTCAGTTGCTGATCCCAGCCTTGGGATGGAAGTGGGAAGAGGGGAAGCCCACAGCCTGAATCCCCGGGGACCACTGGGATGAACTTGAGCCCCTGCAGCAGGAGACCACCAGAGACAGCTTCCCAGACCCCGCCAAGCAGCCACCTTCAGATGTTCACTCCCACATGGGAACCCACTCCATCAGGCCCAAGTGTATTCTGAAAACTACTTTTCCGCTCAGCACTCACTCATGTCATTTTCAAACCCCAAACGTAAGCTGACTCTTGAACAAGCCATGCACCCGCTGAAAATCATCAGAGCACGGGGACATGATTAGGGAGAAGGCATCTGTTGGTAGCAGGCTGTTCAGAGTCCTTCCAGGGCTTGTCAGCTGAAGAGCTACAAGCAAAACAGACTCTCTCCCCTGCTGGGATGTAGACCTGTGGCTGACAACTGCCCCTTGGCAGGAAGAAAGCTGAGAGTGAAGTCCATAAACATAAGAAAATAGAGGTAAGAGAAATGCAGGGGAAAAGCTTTACTGGAACTTCTGGATCCAGCTCTACCTGAAGACCGACCACCTCTTAGCTATGGAAGTCATTGCGGCCCCCACTCCCACCCCCAACTCAGGAGAGTGTGAGTTGGGATCCTATCACTTGGCAACAAAAGCATTCTGAGTCATGTATGCCACAACTGGGAGGTGAAGGTTCTCCGTAACTCTGACACGCGAAAGGAACCCTCCACATTAGATGAGGTGGTGAGCTCAGACGCTCCAACCAAGAGTCAGGAATTGCACCCAGGCCTGATTTCTGGAGTGTTCGGCAGGATCCAAGTGATGCTTACCATAGGCAGGAGTTGCGGAAGTCCACCAACCTGAAGGGAAAACACAGCAGGATTAGAAAGAAGGTGTCTAGAATCAAGGTTGTTCTAGTGCCCTGTCACTCACATCGGGGAAAGGAGGGTCTGAGATTCTCCACTGCCTGGGGGAGGAAGAGGCCTTTGCTGAGAGCTGGCCGTGAGCCTGATCATGCCCTCAAATGCCCACGGCATGGCGATGAGGCGCCACACTGCACAAGAGCAATTAGCTCGCTCTCCTGACTGAGTGCTCTCTGGGGAAAGTATCCCTTTTGGACTCCGTGGGGGATGTGGGACCTGAAACAGCCCTGTTCTCCCCGCACACATAACTCTCGGTCTAGACAATGCTTTCGAGCAGAAATGACCCCAGGACAGTCCTCCCTGTCACCCAAAGCTCTGGGGAGACACTGTGTAGCCACAATGTCCTGAAATCGCTGAGCCAGACCCGAGGATCCTTGTGCTATGGTTCCTCTGGAAGTTTCTACTCCCTCTAGGGTGACCAGGGCAGGTACTGAGAGGTGGAAAACGTCCACTCGCCCCGCCTGGGGCACCTGCTTGGAGTCTGTGGAGGTGAGTGGGGAGGGAGGGGACACCCTGGAGTCAAGAGGCAGCAGGACTCACCTGGCAGGAGTGTGGACTGGGGCCTGGCATCTGGGAGAGAGAGAAGGCAGATAGACACCTTGTACAGAAGGGGCACGAGAGGGGCAAAGGGGGACGACGCTGAGCAGGTGAGACGCTCAGTCCATGCCTGTGCCCTGCCACGCAGGGTGGGACCTCTGCCATCCTCACCCCCCAAAGATGCTCCTCCTGACAGGTCCAGGCAGCCCAGCATCCCTTATTTCCAATGTCAAGGTGATTAGCTCTGCGTCTAGATGACCGAGTGGACCCAAACCAGTCATCAGCCTCACAGCTTTTATGGGTCCCCTGAGGTAGCAAGAGTGAGGGGTTCAGCTCCAGGTCCAAATTCCATGTGTGATCTGTCAGGCCCGACCATAGGCTATGAGAAGGTTGTGCCCGGCAGGCCACACAGGGGTCACTCCCCTGCACACGGCAGACCTGGTGTCTAGACAGGGCATCCCGGTTCCCTGGAGGGGCTACCATCCAGGCCTCAGGAACCAAACCCTGGGCCACCTGCAGTCCTAGGCTATGACCTTCATTCACAGACCTCCTGACAGAACTAGCCTCTTTTGCCTCTGGCTTGCACTGTGGCATGGAGAAAATGGCTTCAAGTCACTTTCAGTTTGGTTCTTTGTTCTAATTCACCAGCTCCATGCCTGGCAGCTTGTCAAAAAGCTCATACTAATTCTTAGCAGAGAGACAACGTGATTTAAGGAAGCGAGAAATGTTAAAATGCTTTAAAAGGGATTCAGAATGTCAGAAGGAAACGACACCCCCAGAGAGGGACACGCAGCTTATTTGAGACCAACCTGAGCAGACGACACTGGCGTCCTCGCTGTGTCCACAGTTGTGTGTGTTCCAGCCACGGTGAGGGCAGCTCCACAGGTAGGTCTCGTGCCCCGAGCAGCCCACGTCGTCCAGGACGATCGGCCCTGAGCCCTGACCGTACCGGGCATTTCCTGGGGCTGACATGGCCCAGCCACAGCCCAGCTGCCTGCAGACCACGTCGGCGTCGTTTGTGTCCCAGCTGTCGTCACACACGGTGCCCCAGGAGCCTTGGTACAGGACCTCCACCCGGCCCTGACACCTGTCACCTCCATTCACCAGCCTCAGGGCCAAACCCAATTCGGTCCCTAGAGGGCAGCACAAGGACACCACCTCATGTCTCTCCTGAGGTCACAGGCCTAAGGCCAGTTCCAGACTCAGGGGACTTCGTGCCGGTGACTCTCCCTTGGGCAGGAATCACCTTTCTTTTATGCCCAGGAGTTAATCTTCGTCACAGGGAATGGAGTAGAGATTCCTATTCTGCCCAAATCTCAAGATGCTCAAATGCAGAGACGCAGCCCATCAGTCCAAGAGGAGGCGAGCACGAAGGTAACCCCAACCCACCCAGGATACACCCAGGCTAGAGCGCCATGGTCGCAGGAGGAAGGCCAAGACCATCCCCATGTTGGTAGCTTGTTGTCTCCCGGGTAGTTCTCCCTGCGTTCTGGCCGTGCCCCTAGAGGTGACGGGACCGGGGCAGACAGAAGCAGTTCAGGCATTTTACACCCCACTCCTCAGGCTGGACAGCCATCCATGGCCTGAGAGACCGGGAGAGGTACCAGCAGGATGGAGAGGCATCCAGGGCCTACACTGACTGCCTGGAGGAAAATCTTTCCTGAGCCTCTGGACCCCATCCCACTGGACACAGCTCACCAGCCCAGTAAGATCGGACATCAGACCTGGCCTCCAGAGACTCTTGCTTCACTCACAGGCACAAGGATATGGACGGCCACACCCTGAACCTGCTCCTGTCACATCCAAACCCCCAGTTTATCCAGAAGCAGAAAGTAAGCCCCAGGGAGGTGGATAGGAATATTTACCTGTTGGTGACGGAGCACGTGAGGATAAGGTCTGCCAGGAGGCTGGAAGTGGCAACAAAGGGAAAGGTCAGTGTTAGACAGCACCGGAAGGAAGGCTTGGAAAAACTTTTACCCAGCATGATGACACCAGTTCCACATCTGGTTCCTGCCACTTGCTACCTGTGTTTGCTGAGCAAGCCTCCTGCTCAGCTAGCTCCTCTGGGACAATGGCGCTGTCTGAGGTCAGCTGGCTCCCTCCACTTCTCTAAGCCTGGCATGTTCTCCTTCCCATGAGAAAACCTTTGCCACCTCCCTTCCATGAGCCATATCTGCACTGGCACATCTGAGGGGTTGTCCAGAGGCAGAAGCGGACAGAAAAGTCAGGGGGTGAAGCTGGAGCCAATCATGGTCCCTGGCACCCAGAGCACTGCAGTCCCTTATGACCCACCATCTCCTGGGCACTGTCCCTGCCACGTCCGGATGCAGGTGTGGCCCTGTTGGATCTGAGGTGTGGCCCGGAGTGAGGGATGCAGGCACTCCTCCCTGTTCTCATGTCCCATCAACAGAAGGTCAGTGATTATCAACCTTCCTTCTCCCACAAAACTCTCCTCAGCTGGGATGTAACAGGGCCTAGGGTGGTGGAACACATTCCTGGTTCTCTGAACCTGCAGGTGACAATCTCTGGGACAGTATCAAGGACAGGATGTGACAACTCAGATGGATCAATGGGAAGACGGGAGTGCTGGAAACCCCATGTCTAGATGAGAAGAACCAGCTGGGAGACTGAGCAAGGGAGGGGACAACGTGTCCGCCCAGGTTCTGCAAAGTACAGTGATTCCCCCCGAGGGGAGAAGAATGGGGGATGGGCAGGGAGTAAAGGGACATCCCGAGGAAGGTCGCCTGAGACTCACCGGGCCAGGCAGTGGACTGGGGCCGAGCAGCTGCGAGAAAGACAAGGAAAGTCAGACACAAAGCGCACAGGGGCCCCACTGGGATCCCAGGTGGAAGAAACTCAGCCGTCACACATTGCTGATGCTTTTCCTAGGGCCTCCGCGTGGAGAGTGTGTGCCCACCATCGACGACTCAGTCCACTGGGGCGCCTCGTTCTGTCTCACTTCCTGTGCCTGACTGCCTGGACCTGAGGGCTTACTTTCCTGAATATGAAAGTCCCTGGCATGCCTGCGACCAGCCACCAGTGCGACCGGCCACCGGAGCTACCGCCTTGACTCCCTGTGGGAGCAGCAAGGATGAGCCCCAGCGGTTAGGGTAGGAGTCCCAAGTCCACCAGCCCAGCTGCAATGAGGGTGAGGCTCATCCAGGCACCCCAGAGTTTCTGCCTGGGATCCAGCTCCGGCCCCAGTGTCCTAGCAGGCTCGTTAGCACTCCACACAGCCACCCCCTCCTGTACCCCTCCGCCTTCTCAACTGTGTTCACCGCACTCACACATGCACCTTTTACGCTGGAACTCTGTTGACTGAGTCGGCTATGAGAGGACCCCAGTCTGTAAGCCATCAAGCGCACCTTTCCCTTTTGGTAACAGCATCCCCTAGACTCTGCCGGGGGTGTGGGACATGAAAAAGCCCTGTTCTCCGGCACACATAACTCTTGCTCTAGACAATGCTTTCGAGCAGAAATGACCCCAGGACAGGCCTCCCTGTCACCCAGAGCTCTGGGGAGACACTGTGTAGCCACAATGTCCTGAAATCGCTGAGCCAGACCCGAGGATCCTTGTGCTATGGCTCCTCTGGAAGCGTCTGCTCGCTCTAGAGTGACCAGGGAAGGTACTGAGAGGTGGAAAATGTCCACTCGCCCCGCCTGGGGCACCTGCTTGGAGTCTGTGGAGGTGAGTGGGGAGGTGGGGGACACCCCGGAGTCAAGAGGCAGCAGGACTCACCTGGCAGGAGCGTGGACTGGGGCCGGGAAGCTGGGAGAGAGAGAAGGCAGATCAGACACCTTGCACAGAAGGGGCACGACAGGGGCAAAGGGGGATGAGGACGACACAAGGACACCGCTTCATGTCTCTCTTGAGGTCACAGGTCTAAGGCAGGTTCCAGACTCACACCATTTCTAATGGCCACAGTTCCCCGGGCAGGGGGTCACTTTGAACATGGCCATGAGTTAACCTTCATCACAGGGAAATGAACAGAGACTTTCCTTCCCCAAGCCCAGGCTGCCAGAACCTGAGGCTCTACTGGCTGACCTCCCAGCTCTCCTACTTGGGGTACCCCCAGGGGGGTTTACGGGACCTCTGATGTCCACAGGCTGAAAGGTCATGGTTCCTGTATAGTGAAAAGAAATCAGTGTGGCCTCATATGGGCTCAGGAAAGGGCACAGACAAGGTGGCCCCCTCAACAGGTATGCACCTGCCTCTGCAGGCTGTGCAGCCAGAGACCCAGGACCCTAGCCTGACCAGAGGTCAGCATGCATTGGTGAGGACCACACGGTGGGCTCTGAGCATGGGCAATAAGACCCTCTTGGAGACAGAACACCAAGCTCCATCTCGGAGCTCCTTGGAGATGCCTCTGCAGGTTGATTCCTCCCCTCTCTCAGAGTCAAGGTCCATGGAAGAGATACCTTTTCAGGCCTGAGGCCTTGTTCAGAAGTCCCCACCCTTGAAAGCTGAGCGCCCCCATCTCTTACACCTTCTGCCCCTGTTCTGGATCAGAGATGGACCTCTGGGTGCAGTAAGGTAATGAGCCCACAGGGATCCCACACAACAGACTTTACCTTCCGCTGAACTGGCTGTTACGGGTTCCTCCGTGACAAACAAAGCTACAGAACGGAGAGACGGAAAGGTCATTCGATGTTGCCTCTCCTCCGGGAGGGCTGACCCTCTGCACCTTGGCTCATAAAAGGGGCTGGATGCAAAGATCTGGAAGCCCTGCCCACTGCCCAAAGGCTGTCTTCCTTGTGAAGCAGAACCCATCCCTCTGTCACTCTGTCAGCCCTCATTCAATGCTGGAGGCCACCAGGGACATTCTTGGCTCCAGACATTCACCACCTCCTATGCTTCCACAATATCCATCCAAAACATCACCCTTTGATGAACAGCCCAAATCTATCCACAAGATTAAACTTCAAATACCAACTGCCTATTTCTATGGCTCAAACGTAGTCTCAAATGACAATACCTACCATCACTGAGATATTCCTGAATGTGGTCCCAACTAGGAGGAAAGGCAGTTTCCGAAGATGCAGCCCCAAATGTCAAAATAACCTGCTCCAAAGTGACTGCTCGGACAGACATGCTTTCTTGGGGAACGCATTCTCATGTGACAGCTGGATTATCATGGTCGCATCCTGTGCATAGTGACATGTATGTACACACAGCAGTCCACACAGTAAATGCCAGAGGTTGCTCTAAAGATGGATAATTTGACTAGAAACTCCCCTTTGGGGCACACAAGACGGGTGGCATCCTTAGAGGCTTCTTTGTGGATTAAAGGACCCATTGGTGCTAGAAGACCCACCAGCACCCTGAGCGTAGAGAAATGTTGGGATTTGCTGGGTTAAGTCAGGGAGAATTTCTCTTCTTCACTGAGGCTGTAAATATCCTTCATTTGTCATTTAATCACCGATAAAGAGAACATATTGGTTACCGCTTAGTTTGCTTTTGGTATAGATTTAAGTTTTAAAGCCCAAAACCCCCCAATCCTTCCTCCTCGCATTTAAAAGGATGAGAAGGTACCACTTAGGAAGGTGTTTGGTCATCCCAGGCCAGGGATGGTTGTGATGCTGTTCACAGGATCATGCGCCCCGGGGAATGGCACCAGCAAGCTCAGGCAAGTCGCCTGCCCTCTCTGAACCTCCATTTCTTTATCTGTGAGAAGGGACAGTGACACCTGCCCCCTAACCTCAAATAAGAGTAGAGCAGATAAACTGCAGAGTGTTCCGGGTATGCGTCACGACACTGAGGACCTCGGGAGCCCTGTCCTCAGGGTGGCACAGGCGACAGTGCCAGTGACGTCTGCGCTACCTGAGCGCCCGACTCCAGCGTGCTCCCCGTGGCCACGTTCACGGTCGCACCACCCGCTGTGGGGCAACTGGGCGGGGCAGGGGGTGCTCCCTTCCCAAGCAGTGCACGGTGCCCACGAGAACGTCCCCTGAGCCCTGACCAGGGTGGGTCCCTGGGTCCCACCCAGGGCCGGCAGTGAATGGCCACAGCCGAGCTGTGGGCAAACAACGTCTGCATCCCGGGCGTCCCAGCTGTCGTCACACACGGTGTCCCAGCAGCCTTGGTACAGGAGCTCCACCTGGCCCTGACACCGGTCACCTCCATTCCCCGGCCACCCTGCGTGGACACGGTGGAAAGCCCTTGCCGTCACGCTCTCTGCCGCCCCGGCTTTCACCAGCCGGCGCCCTCTGCCCTCCCTCCTCTGTCCCCTCTCCTGGACCGATGTCCCTCCTCTGTCCCCTCTCCTGGACCGACGTTTCTCCTCTCTCAGGACCTTATACATGGCGGCTCCCCCAGCGCCGTCTCAGCCCTCTTCTCTTCCCCACCTGGAGGGCCTCATGTACTCTGAGAGCTTTCCAGGAAGAAGATCCCCAATTCCACCTCTCCAGGCCTGATCAGCCCTGACCAGCCCAGCCCCAAGCTCTGGACCAGCGTTTTCAAATGGCCTCCTAGATCCCATCCCCTGCCCCGGCCGACCCCGTCCCACACCGAACACAGGCTCCTTCCTCCATTTGAACCAGCAGTGTCAACACGTTCCACGTTAACTGTGTCGGAAATGTGGGCGTAATATTTGGTTCCTCCTTCTCCCCACCCCTTATACCCAGCCTGTCACCAAGGTCGTCTTTCCGTTTTTACTCCACCGCCATTTTGCGAGGTTAGGTCTTCCTTCTCTTGAACCTGGCCTTCCCCAGGGGCCTGCCTATTCATCTCCCTGCCCCTGCCCTTCCCGTCTCGAATCCATCCACACCCACTGATTCAACCAGCATTCCTGAGGTGCCTACTCTGTGCCTGTTCCTGTGCTGAGCCGATTCATCTGTCTCCCCCAGACCACCTCAAGTTTTATCTTTATATAAAGTACAGACATGTTCAAGTCACTTTTCTGTTCAAAATGCCTCGATGTACTCTGCACTCCCATCAGGGTCAAGCCCAAGATGGCACATGTCCAAGAGTGGGCCTCAACCTACCTTTTGAGCCTCCTGTGAGGGGCTTAGAGAGCCTGATTCTCACCAGAAAGATGACCATGACTGGGGAGTCAGTGGGCACCGTGTTCCTGCCTGACATGACCCTGTGGAATCACCCACGCTGATGACACAAGGAAAACAGGCAGCAGGTTTTGAGGGAGGGATCCAGACCAGCGTCCTGACAACAGGAGCCTTGTCAGTGGTTAGTCTGAGGTTATGAGAAATTTTTGGTCGGGGAGTGATCAGAGAGGTTAGCATGGGATGGAAGAGAAAGGGGCAGGTGGCGCCCATGGTTGTTGTCAGGGTAGGGGTCAGGGAAAGAGGGAGGAAAGGCCAAATGGACTATCTGTTGGGTTTTCCCAAAGTGCATTCTGGGCTCCCTTAGCCCCTCCCGCTGTCCCCTTCTGGTCACTCCTGTGAAAGGTCCCTGCAGAAGAGATCTCAGCCTCGGCCTGTGCCTTGCTGGAGGTCAATCACCAGAAAGCTGTCCCTCAAGTCCCTCCCAGGCCACTTCTGGACTCTCAGGGCATGCTCTGAAAGGGCAGGGATTGGCCTCAAAACAGCTAAGACCCAATGGCAGGATCAGCTGCCCTAAGTGAGCACACGAAGGACCCTGACGTATCAAATTTGGTGCAAAGTGTGCGTATTCTCACTGAGCAGAGGAGAAGAGATGACACATTTAGAAGGAATCCCGGACAGAGGCAAAGGCACCTGTTCTGGGATCAAATCTCTGCCGGGCCACTGACCCACCATGTGACCTTAGACACAGAACTTGACAAGTTACCTTACAATGCCCTGGTTTCCCCATCTGCACAAGGAAGGTGATTATACTACTTACCTCAAAGTGTTGTTGGAAAGATTTCATGATAATAGCACTTACTATGTGCATTAGTTGAGCACTTATTATGTGCCAGCCAGTCTTTTAAATGCTTTTTTATATATTAACTCATTTGGTGTATGAAAATAATTTTGTGCAGGGTACAAAGCAAATGCTTGGGAGATGTTAGCTATCTTTGATAGAACTGACATTCATGGTGAGAAGAGGCACTGATTTTTTTTTCACCTCTCTCTCCTGACACCAAGCTGAAGGTAATCTCATGCAATGAATAACTGAGAGGCAGAGAGAAGAAGGAAGGAGAATGACAGATGAAACTGGCTGAGTATGTGTCTGGGACACGCAGAGGATCTCTGAACCCCTTGACCCCTCCCGCTCCATCCCTGCATTCTAAAGGGCAGGCACTTGCTCTGTGGCCAAGACTGCACTCAGCCTCAAGTAACCCTGGCCGACCCAGCCAGCGAGCAAAACCCCGGGGAAGGCAAATAAAGAAAAAATATCTTACCATCTTCTGTGGTGTGGAGAACCCACGGATCTAGAAAGAAATCAAATTCATCTTAGGCGATTCTGCTGTTTGTAAATGATCTACAGTCACAGAAACTGGCTTGAAGTTCACCTCACAACAATGCCACGGGGTGCTGTGGTTCAATGTTGGGTTTCTGTGCCTGCAACATTCTTGCTGAAAGTGTTTGGGGTTTTGCAATAGACCTTTAAAACAAGTGGGTTGGATATGGGGTGTTCAGTAATATTAGATGTAATAAAGTACATGTCTCCTTACCAGGCCCTCTAACACTAGATGTAGTCCCAGGATGTGATCTATGCTCAGGAAGCACCCAGCTTATTTCATGCTCTCAGGTACTATCTTTTCTGCCATACAGAATGCATCTATCTCAGTGAAGTTTAAGGATTTTGTGGATGGGAGCCTTGTCTGAGCCCTCTCCATGGACGAAGGGGAGGATGTCCGGCCTAAGGGGATGGTACGGAGGGGCAGTGTGGCACAAAGTGGAGACTGTGCCCGACTGCTCACTGCTTGATGCGTCAGTTTGAGACATGACCAAGGATGAGCATCCGGGAGATGTGCTCATGGATACATCTCTGAATTTGCCTCCATCATCTCCATGCAGATTTAGACGACAACTTAGAAAGCAGACAATAACCGAGTCTGACTGCAGCAGAAAGCAGACAAGAACCGAGTCTTACTGCAGCTGCCCACACACCTGCTCTTCAGCCATTTGCCCCAAAAGACAAACGGTGTTCTACCACCAATGGCAGGTGACACTTCCAAACTTTGTTGATCAGAAGCCATTTTTTTCTAGAGCTTCAGAAAATGTATCAAAGGCACAGTTTGGGGAATGGGACCTAGAGATAACCTCCCATCAGCACACTACGCTGGTTAGCTACACGATATAAGGATGGCTAAGCATGGGGAGGGGGGAGTATCTGACTGCAGGGGGAGGGCGGCTACTGTCAACCTAAGTTTGTATCTATTCCCTCAAGTTCCTGGCAACAGTGCCAATGAATAACAGAAAAACACTCTTCCTTTCTCCTCTGTCTGGCTAACTCCACCATCAGCCCCGGACCTCAGTTCACCTGTGACTTCCTCGGGGCTGCTCTCTCTGATGGCTTGAGCATGCCTCTCTTGCTCTGGACCTCTTGCTGCAGCACCTATCACAGCTGTAGTTGTAACTGTGTGCTCAGAGATTAATGTCTATCTTTCCATTAGACCCTGAGTCTCTGCAGGGACTTCTCCTGTTTAGAAGGATCCGGTAGGACCTCTTCTGGCCAAATGAGGTGGCACGGATGTCGAAGCCGTTGTGAAAGATGTGTAAAAGTTCAATGTCAGCAATTCACTTATGGAAAAGTCTTTACATCAACAAGTCAGACTTACGATGTAGCCAATAACCATTTGGGAAAATGTTAAAAACCTGCATTTACTTGACATTAAGCAAAACACAGACATTAAGAAAAAATAAGTTTAAAAAGGTAGCCCTTAAAATATATACACGTATCTTCTGTCGCTTGCTTTGGAAATTTTTAGCAAAGTCCCATAATTACATTGTAAACATGAAAACTTAATTCAGTCCCGGGCCATGCAGCGTGCTTGCTCAAAGTGTGGTCTGCAGACCATCCTTATTTTCGGTTATATAAAAATGCAGAGATTCCTGAGCCCCACCCCAGACCAGCCAAATCCAAGTGTCTGGAATGGGGAGGTGAACTCTAAGGACCTGCATTCTGCCAAATATCCTAGTTGATTCTGATGTGCACTGAAGTTTGAGGCAAAGGCAAATTAAAATTGAAGAAGAACCTAATTGTATAACCACATGGTCCATTTATGCTGTAGCTGAAAGAAGTTTCTATTGCCCTTGTATTTCCATACAGGACACAAATCATATTCTTATGCAACCCTCATACCATTCATTAAAGTCCAGTGAGGCAGTGTTTATTCTTTTTGATATAAGTAACTGTATAGAAGGATAAATAAATTTTAAACCAAATACAGGATGCTGTTTTCAAAGTACTTACCATGTGTTCTGGGAAGATCTGATTCAGAAACTATAAAGGAATAAAAGAAAAATCAGACGCACGCATGTTTCATGCACAGGGAACCCTAACCAAGAAATCCACCTTTGAGCCATTGCTTTTCTTATAGTTGACTCTGAACTAAAGATGTAACAACTGCATGGAACTCAACAGCAACAAATCTGGAATCTGTTTTTGAAATTTAATTCAAATTGAAAAGGTTTCTTGAGGCTCTAGTGCAACGAGAGGTCTAGGCTTGCTTCTAAAATGCCTCAAAAGTCCACACTTGTGTCGTCTCTTCTCCTCCTTCACACACACCCAAGGGTGCTGATTTTTAAAAGCTTAATCATGGCAGAAGATTTTGTACATTTTCTAACCTGGGGACCTGGGGTCATATTCAAGAGTTTTATATGTGTCATCTTAGTTAATCCTCATACAACCCCAAAGGGAAACTGAGGCTTGGGTAGGTGACCCAAATCAACTGACTAGTAAGTGACAGGGGCAGGATCTGTACTCAGACAGTTGCTCTTAACCAGTTCACTCTTCTGCCTCCCAGTATATATATTTTTAACGTTTGTATTATTTGGCCCAAATCATGGTCTGAGGTTTTGCACAGACAGGTATGCTCATGCGTGCACAGGACTAGAATAAATGAGGAATTAGGGAGCAGAAGAAGTTAGCCTTTAAAGCATTGACTGAGGCAGGGATATTCATTATTTCCCTAAGGCCTGTTAACAATTCTAGAAAAGAAGAGAAATGTGATTCTATCCAGAGAGACTCAGTTAGATGCTGCTGTCCCTGTCTGCCCCTGCTGCCCTGCTGTCTGTAACCCCTGCTGGACACCCAATGGGGCAGTCTGGGGGACAGAGACCTTAGGAAAGAAGTGTGGCTGGACAGAGACTTGCATGGAAACTTGGGGCCTGTCTTATGGTCAGTATGGAACCTCACAAGGAAGGAGCTAAGGGTCCAAGTGGACCCCCTCAGAGGACCTGTCCTACATCTAAAACCCAGCAGGACTCTCTGCAGCAGTCCCTCCTGAGGTCTTGGGGGTGGCCTTGGGCACCACAATCGCCCAGCTCCCGAGTTTGATAGAGTTACCAGAGCTGAGTGTCTGTGTCTCCCGAAAAGCAGTTTCTCTGGTGTCATTCACTGTTGGTGTTGCTGAAAACACAAGGAAAAAGAGCCAAATGAGAGGTCTTCCGAAAACAAGAATTAAATCCGGACCCACCCACCCACCCGCTAATTTAAGCAGGGGAGAAAGTTGCATTACTCTTTGCTTTGCAGGGTAGCTGGACCCATCATTCATTCATTGATTCACTCAGGGAATATGGACCAGTCTCTGACCGCACAGGGCACACAGGACAGTAGGGATCCATCATAGAGGGTAAGGTGTAGTCCTCTGGAGCTCAGAGGCCATCTGGCAGCCAGACTTGCTAACCGGTGACTCTCCATCTTGGCCAATGAGGAACACAGTGGAAGGGGAATGGGAATCTCAAAAGAAGCAATTCCTGGGCTTGGGAGAAGGGCAGGAGGAATCCAGAGAGGAGAGGATATTTCAACAAGGCTTAGAAGAAGACATAGACATACATCAGGAAAAAACAGGGTGGAAGTCGAGTTGCCAGATGAAACACAGGATGCCCAGTTAAATTTGAATTTCAGATAAACAATGAATACTGCTTTAATATAAGTATGTCCACAATATTACATGGGATATATGTATACTTAAGAAAAAAAATTTATCTGAAATTCGAATTTAACTGGGTGCATTGTATTGTTATTTACAATATCCGGCTACTCTAGATGAAAGGCATCCCATAGGTGGCAGTAGACAAGAAGTTGTCTTAACTACCCTATATGTAACCCCCTAGCCAGATCCACTGAGGCTCTCCATCCTCTCTGTAAACCTACTGAACACTAGGGCTGGTATGCTAATATCTAGTACACTTGGCATCTTTCACTCCAACCAAGCTGTGTGATCGATTAAAGGCAGGTGTGAGTCCTGAACCTGTTTATGCTGGTTGTACTTGGCATTAGATTAAATTAAATATTAAGTAAATTGATCAAATATGGGTACAAAAAGAAAGATGTCTTTAAAAAAAATAAGGCTGAATGCTTTGGAAATAAAATAGAATCAAGTTGCTAAAAGAAAGCAAGTGGGTTAAACAGCAAAAAGTAGAAGGATATGTAAAGCAATAGAACTTCTGCCCTCATACTGCTTCGCAAATGTCTTTCATTTCATGCTCTACTTTAGAGAAACTAAAATTAGAAATTATAGATAATGCCAGATGGGCGTAGTTTATATAAGAAAGACACTGCAGAATTGCAGAAGATCCCTACTGAGAGAGAAGCCTACGGCAACAAATTGGCAAATCAAAGTGTGTTTATATGTTTTAAGATAAAATGAAACATTTAAAATGTGTCTGTGTGCTATTTTATGATTTCCCCATTTTAAACAACATTTTTGAAAAACCAGCCAACTACCGGACCCAGTCACGTTAGAAAAGGGTTCCTTTAGAACAACGGCTCTTAAAACGGTTCCATGAATCAGCAGCACCAGCCAGCACGCGGGAATTTGTACAAAATGCAAATTTTTAGGCCTCCCCCAGACTTAAGGATTTACCCTGGAGGTGGTGCCCAACAATATGTGTTTTTAACAGGCATTCGAGGTGATTCTGATACACTCTAAGGTTTGAAAACCGCTCGCTGTCCTGCAGCAAGAGCGTTTCCACACAGTGATAGCGAATAATTCATTCAACAATCATTTACTGGCACCTTCTGCATGCTAGACTCCAGTAGGCAGGGGGAATGTGGAGATTACACGATGCCGCCTCTGGTAATTGGCTCTAGTTGTCGAGACCTGCAGGTAAGCAATTACAGCACAGGGGACTGAGGGCTCTGATTGCTGGACGTCCAGGAGTCCGGCAGGAGATCACGCGAGATTTCCTGGAATGGGACCTGGACGTCCAAGCGGATGTGCGTCAGGCAGAGGGGAAGATGTGGGTGAAAATGGGCTCCAAGGAAGTAAAGACATTGTGAGTAAACTTTCCTTTCGAAATAAACTCATGAGAATAAAACTACAAACTCTATGTGAAGCTTCTTGGCTGTCTCCTGGCAGATGAAGAGATGAATCGGGTTTCTGGGTGGAAGGACTGAATATAGGAAAATCAGTCATTCTGAACTAATTCATAGGTTTGATATAATTTCCATCCAAAGGTTTTTCTTGGATTGATTGGTTCTTTAAAAAATGATTCTGAAGTTTATCAGGAAAAATAAATAGGCTAAAAATGACTGAGAAGTTCTTGAAAAAGAAAAAAATACGGATGGGGCAGGGGTAGGGGCAGTGAGAGTGGGGCTGGGAGGTCTTGTCCACCTATGAACCTGGGAGACAGGTGACTTAGGTTCAAATTCTAGCTCTGCTGCTTATTTGGTCTCTAAACTTGGGCAAGTCATTAATTCTCACTCAGTCCTAGTTTCCTTATCTGCAAAAAGGTAGTTACACTAACCTGCTTCACAAGCTTATTGTGAAGACAAAATCAGAAAAATACATCCAGTGCTTAATATATAGTGTTTGCCGTGTAGTCAGCATTCAAAAAATTATTATTAGCTCCAAAATATTCAAAATAAAGCTATAAAATTAAAACAAAGTTTAAAAATTTAAATAATTTAAAAATTATTTTAGATACCTGTTTCACACCAGAAAGCAAAATAATTTTCAGAACAGAAGAACTAGATTTTTTTTAAACACACCAAAACAGGAAACTCATTAAATGTTTAGCTGATTTCTGTGAAATTTCTAGGTGTTAAATCAACAGGAAATCACAAAGGAAAATAGCAATAAATTTCATCTTGTAAAAATATAAAATATTTGTGTGGAAGAAAATCAGAATTAAAAGGCAAACAACAAACTGGGAAAATATTTGTCATCAATGTAATGGACAAAGTATTAACACCCAAATTATAGAGAGAGTTTATATAAATCAACAAAGATGATACTAGCTTTCACACGCACAAAATAAATGGATAAAGGATATAAACAGACACTTCAAGGAAAAGGAATGTAAATGGCTTAAAAACATTCACCTTCACTGTAAGCAAAGAAATGCAAATTAGAATAACTGTACACCATTTTTCACCCAACAATTCAGCCAAGATTTTTGACTGATAATATTCAGATCCAGTGAAGGTGTAGAAAATTGCCACTCTTGTTTTTTTACTGATTGGAGAAAGAATTGGTATATTGCTAGAAAATAATTTATCAATATGTTTTAAAAGTCTTAAAATGATCAACTCTTGAACTTAGTAATTCCACTTCTAAGAACCTAGCCAAAGGAAATCATAATTTACTTAATGTGGACAAAGATGCATGAGCAAACATGATCTTCACAGTATTAGCCATTATAATTACAGAAAGAACCTGAAAGGGGGTGGAAGAAATAGGGAGAGGTTGGTAAAACAGTACAAACTTTCACTGATACCATGAATAAGTTCTCAGGATCTAATGTAAAACATGGGGACTAGAGTTGATAACACTGTATTTATTGTACAATTGGAATTTGTTAAGAGGGTAGAACTTAAATGCTCTCACCAAAATAAAAGATAAAAATGTGAGGAGATGGATATGTTCATTAACTAGGTGGGGGAGAATCTTTTCACAATGCATATGCATATCAAATCACCACGAGGTACTCTTTAAATATCCTATAAATTTCTTGGTCAATTGTACCTCAATAAAGCTGAAATTAAAAAAAAAAAAAAAAAGGAGAAAACCTGAAAAAACTTTTCTCCAAAAATCATGACTGCATGTTAAAATGTTCAGAATATAAACTATAGAAAAACTGTATATGAAAAGATATCACTTAGGGACTTCCCTGGTGGTCCAGTGGCTCAGACTCCAAGCTTCCACTGCAGGGGACACAGGTTCGATCCCTGGTCGGGGAACTAAGATCCCTCATGCCGCACAGTGCGGCCAGAAAAAATGATATCACTACATACACACATAATTTGAAAGAAATACATATTTTAACAAAGGCAATCTCGGGTGATAGGACGATGAGAGTTTTCACCTTCTCTCTGTTTTTCTCTAGCTCCTACATTTCCCACACTAACTATGCATTAAAAGCTGTGGTTTGAGGCTGAAGGCATGAAATGAGGTGGTAGGTAAGGTACGAGGCAGATTCTTTTAGGTTCGCAGGGAATTGGGGTTGTAGCCTAAAAGGAAAGAACAAGGATGAAAAAGAAAAAGAAGATCAGGAAAAAATGAAGCTAAGGATAAAACAGAGAGGGAGGAAGAGGAGAGAAAAAGGAGGGGAGAGGGGAGAGGTAGGGAGGGGAGAGTTAGGAAGGGGAGGAGATGCTCATATCTTTTAGCAATTAGGACATTCCGGCATTAAGTTAAGTGCTCTACCTGTAGTATCTCATTTTATCTTCACAATATCCTTTATGGTAGAATTATTACACCATCTATTCTATAGAAGAGAAATCCAAGGCTTAGGAAAGGAAAACAACTTGTCAAAGGTCACACAGGTGTGACAGAGTGAAACTGATGCCAGAAGTCGAGTGCACTGACCCCAGAGCAAGTGTGCTCACAGCTCAGCTCCACTGCTTCCCAAAATTCAAGTGAAAACACTGAGATTCCATTTCAACTTGTCAGAAAGCAAAACATTCTGAAATAATAATATTTAGTAATGGAGAGGCTGTGGTCAGTATTGTTCCTGATACGGTGTCTGGCTCCCCATAAACTATACATAAGGGAAGAGAAATACTTCATGGGACCTGGCACAGGGCACAGAGGGGATGTCTCAGGGCACAAGCACCCTCTCTCCTGCCCTTCCATTACCATCAGCGGGAGCCTTTGTTAGGCTCTTGGTGATGCACTGTGTTGTACTAAGTGAGCAAGATGTGGTCCCTGCCCTCCAGGGACTCCCGGCATAGCAGGATCTCTAGAAAAATCCACAGATGATCTAGTGTAAGAGTTAAGATGTTATGGGAGAATAAGAGTGGCAACCATAGGGTGACACACTGCGTGTGTGTGTGTGTGCATGTGTGTGTGTGTGTGTGTTGAGAGTACATGTCAGGGTTCCTGGATGGGACAGTGTCCATCGTATTTAAAAATAGCGGCTAGATTTAGCCAGGGGAGGGGAGGGAGGAGGGGAAGAATAAGACTGCGTTCCAGGTGGAGGGAACAGCATGAGCGCAGTCACCATGGCAAGAGGCAGCATTACTGCAGGGCCTGAGGTGGGCAGGACAGGTTGCTTTGTACTGTGAGACATCCCGCTACCAAGTATCCTGGAAAACAGGTAGAACAAATAAAATCATGGGGTGGAAAACAGCAGGGAACAAGTGGGAACTGAAACCCAGGTGGGGGTCTGGAGACACAGGAGGCTGGAGAGGATGGCTGGGCGGGAGCGCAGGGTCCCGGTGCCAGGCTGTGACGCTTTGGAACTCGGTCCCGGGGCATGGCCTTGGACTTTATCTTCTTTCTGTAACATTCCACACCTAGACTGGACTGAGTGACATAATGCCCAGGGGGGATTTTGCACAGTAAAGATGAGTTGCAGCCAAGAGAACTGGCGAGGGAGTAATTAGACGTCTGCGGGGTCTGTTTAAGTGATAACAGAAGTGCCTCCCCCAGTCCAATGTCACCGGCATAAGGACATCTCACAGTGCCTTAAAGTCCTTCCATTGCATTTCCTCCTTCTTTTCATGGCGTTAATCGTTGCCAAAACCCCTGATAAACTGTGAAAAGGGGAAGTACAGGCATTAACACTTTGCTAGGAATTAGTTTGTAAGCAATTATTACTTTCTTATTTTGCAAAACATTGACCTTGAAGAAATGGGACCAAGGGAAGTTGAGTTAAAATAAATTCTTTCGCAATAACTTTACAGAGTTATAGAAAAGTTGCAGAAAATACAGAGAGTTCCCATATACTCTTACCCAATTTCCCCTCATGCTAACATCTCACATGACTGAGGTACATTTGTCACAATTACCAAATCAACAATGGTACATTCCTACTAACTAAACTCCAGACTTTTTTTGGATTTCACCAGTTTTTCCTTTTTCTAGAATCCAGTCCAAGATACCACTTTGCATTTAGGAAGTTATGTGAGGCAAATGCCTAGGAGAGTAACAGTGGACGGCACCCAGGCCCCCTCACACCCTCCAGGTGCCAGACACCGCGTGGGTGACCTCAGGTCTATACAACCTTGTGAAGCTGGAACACAACCCCAATTTACCAGTGAATAAAATGAGGCTTGCAGAGGCTCCAGAGCTGGTAAATGGCAGAACCAAAGACATCGCCAGGAGCCTAGAGCCCAGCACAAACCTGAGGTCACTGACTCTTTCTCAAGAATTTGTGCGAAGACCGGAACTGAGGAGAGTGTCTGCTGCATGGGTCCCCCCAGCACAAAGCTCCCCCGGGGGGCTCCGGCACTCCTCAGCTCTCTGCAAGGAACAGCAGGGGTTAATGGGCCAAAGCCGCTACCCGCTACCCGAATGCCAGCAGACCTCCTTCTGGTTCAAATCCCAGCCCACCGCCTGCAACAACTGCTGACTTTGGACGGGACACAGAACCTTTCTGAGCCTCAGTTTCCTCATCCGCAATGTGGATACCTAACTTGTTAGCAGATTTAGACAAGGGAAGATAGGTACCCTGTCTCACAGAGCGCCTGGTACAGAGCCAGCACTTTGCAGAGGGTTAATTCTTACATCTAAAATACAAATGCAGTCACACATGTATGTGTGTGTCTGGGCATGTATGTGCACATAACATCATGTCAAACCACAAGTTCCCTCAAGCCACGCGTAGAGGCTGCCTTAAGCCCCTTTGTAGATAAGGACATGGCAATCCGCTCCTTGTCCTTTAGGGGCTGACATGAATCCCCTGTCACTTTTCAGAGCCAGTGCAAGTCCAGGGATTAACTTCGTACTCATAAAAGCTGGAGCTAAGAACACTGCCTTCCATTTTCAAATATTTTGATGGAGGCACAAACTCCAGCCCCCAGATTGTCCAGAGCCAGTACCCCCCGAGGTCCTCCTGACAAGAAGGGAAGGTGGGTGTCACCTGTCAGCGTGTTCCTGGTCAGAGACAGAGAGAGAGAGAGAGAGAGACAGAGAAAGAGAGAGAGAGAAAAAAAGAGAGAGCTAATAGACAGACTGGCTAATCGTCCTGTTCACTTAGCATCTCAGTAAAATGACATTGAGATTCAAGGTCTCACTGATTTGCCCAGGGCTCTTTCGTGTCCATTTTATCACGACACTCTAAGAACACAAAGATATGCTTGACTAACTAAGCTTCAGATCATTTCTCTAGGACTTCCCTGGTGGTGCAGTGGTTAAGAATCCGCCTGCCGATGCAGGGGACACGGGTTCAATCCCTGGTCCGGGAAGATCCCACGTGTCGTGGAGCAACTAAGCCTGTGCGCCACAACTACTTAGCCTGCACTCTAGAGCCTGCGAACCACAACTACTGAGCCCACGTGCCACAACTACTGAAGCCCATGCGCCTAGAGCCCGTGCTCCGCAACAAGAGAAGCCACCGCAAGGAGAAGACTGCGCACTGCAACGAAGAATAACCCCTGCTCACCACAGCTAGAGAAAGCCCGTGCGCAGCAACGAAGACCCAACGCAGCCCAAAATAAATAAATTAATTATTTTTAAAAAAGAGAGAATTTAACTGCATCTGATTAAAAAAAATTATTTCTCTAAAGTAGTGACAGACACAAACTTGCAATCTTAATGATCTTATCTGTGTTCAGCCACTTGATCTGATTTTGCTCGGTAAATATTAATTAACAAGCCAGACACACCTGCAGAAAGAAGTCACATTATGAGCATTTCCAGGGCAATCTTTTCTGCCCATTTTCATCAGTACACAAATTGAGGGCTTAACCAATGATGACAAAGTTTTAGGGTCTCTTAATAGTGCACACTTTTCCTTAATTTCAGGAATTTTTCTAAGACCAATCAATCATTTCCTTAGTTGAGTGACTCACTGTAGACACTGACATAATGATTGACTTTTTCTAACTACAACCATGGCACTTCTCAGCCAGAAACAAAATAAAAATACTTGCAATTACAATGATCAGCAAAGAATTGCCCCCACCCTTGATAGAAAACTCCCCCTGAGATGGAAAGTCTAGCACCAAGAAACAGATATAATTTGCCATGATCTGGATTTAGAGCAGTGAAATTAACAAATGTAGTAATTAGATATAATACCTGTAGATAGAACTTGACCCCATAAAAGACATATTTCAAGGATGACTGTAGAGATCCCCATTTTTCTGGGTTCTTCTCAATTTGAATAAAAATGCCTTGATATTTATAAGTTCCTAGCTAAAAGGAGGCGTGTCTTCTGGGGTACTCTATTTCTACTGCTGCCGTAAAGATAAAGGAAGTAAGTGACTTTTCTAACAATCGATGGTTAATCTGTGGGAACAATTTAGGTGTGTTAGATTGATTGTCATATGAACAGTCTGGCTATTCCCCAACTGCAAAAGCACTGACATTAGCGATGCAATTTCCACTTCCTTCTAGGTGAACCTGTAAGTCTCTCAAGTGCTCCCTGAATATAGGCTTGATTTTAATCTTGGAGAATGTGAATGAATTTGTGGGAAGACTGCTCCAAGATTCGGGGCAGAGCAGGATGTGGGCTGCTGAGCAAATACAGGACATGGTGCCAAAGGGGAAAAGCATCTCTTGGGGATGATTTGCCCTGGCAGGGCGGTCTCCTGTTGGCCCTTTGCCTTGGAGAAATGAGGATGGCGTCAGTGCAGACGTGACTGGAGAGCAGAAGACGTGAGTGATACCCATGGATTCCACGGGCTTATACTAGATTCAGCCGTCACCTTCTGCCTCTGACACGGATTCCATAACCCAGAAGCTGAGAACATGGGACCTCAAACTGAACCACCTCCAACCATTCACAGTCTTTGATTTCTTGCCCTTGGCATTCACATTGTCTGACCCTTGGAGCTTTGCAAACCCACCACACCTGCCCCCAACCTTGCCTGCAATCCCTCTCTTACGTAGATATCGCTTTGGGACCCCTGGTCTTTCTTTATCACCAGACTCTGGTTTTACCCCGACAATCTACCAAGAAGGTTTCCTGTCGTTTATTTTTTATCAAAACTCTATTGGTGGTTGGTAACTCTCGGTTAGAAGCATATGGCTTTAGGACTTGCCTCTGTTATCGTGGCCTGAGTGAACCACGTCCCACCTTTCAGCTGAGGTGTGGAGGCTATGAGATGACACCTTGGCTTCCTTGCCAAGAGCTGTTAACCCCTAGTCTCCCGGTGCTTCATTCTGGAAGGATACCAGGAGCCCATGCCTTGTATCAGCCACCAAGCAGGATTTAGGGCTGGATGTCTGCATTTGGCTTCATCCAGATGAAAGTTACTTTCAACCTTGGATTTCTTTTTTAATCCTATAGCTCTTCCCATCGTTCCCAAGTTCCTCCTCTCCCCTTGATAAGAATAGGCAAATTTCCGCAGGATAACCCCACTCTTTTTCATTCTCCTACTTTCAGTCCAACAATTGATGAGAGTCAGGTGACAAGAGAACCAGGATACACATCTGCTAGGGAATGCCTAAGACCAGACAGCACTGTGGATTCCTCTTACGGGGGTTATGATTGTTTGGATCTTGAAGTGCTGGGCTGAGAATGATTGTGAAGTGCTGAGTTTGGGATCATCAAAAAAAGAGTGCTGTGATTGATTCATAATGCCTGCCCTGAGCACAGCAGAGAAAAATAGAGGTAGGAGTACAAAATATCCACGAGGGAGGAGGGGGTACAAAGTGTCCCTCCCCCACAGAAGCACACTGTCTGGTCTTAGAGACAGACCTGCATGGTGACAATTATGACAGGGCGTGAGTATTAATACAAGTTGCTATGGGAGAATACAGGGAATAAAACATGTAAATCAGATGGCAGAAGCAGTTTCTCTAAGGAAGTGAGACTTGAACTATAAGCAGGGGTCATCGGGCAAACAAGGGTGGGAAGACCAGATGCGGAACAGGAGTGACCTTCCAGGACTGTGTGAGAGTGGAGTGGGTGGTAGGGGTCCTGCCTGGAGACTGTGGAGGAAAATCCATCAATAGGTCAGCTCAGAGCAGAAAGAACAGCACCACTTCCTCATTTTTGTCACTGTGATGACCCTGTCGTTTCCCCCCTGTGGTTAGCGTAAAGATCCTAACACAACAAGGGCTTGTGAGCTTTTTGTTCAGAAGATACCAGGAAGAAGGAAGAGGAGGGAACCTACCTGTCATTTCAAAGCCAGCTGGAGAGGTGTCCAGGTGGGAAGATGGGCGATGTCAGTGGAGCAGGAAGGAGGTGGGGTCCTGGATGTGCGGGAAGAGCACCATGGGGCCGTAGGCCACCTGCCACCACAGTGTGGGTCCTTCATCACCAGGACCCCACCCTGTCCCAAGGCCCTTTGTGTCCCATGGCCTTTTATCAGACAGACCCTGTTCAGAGTGGTCTTCCTCTTGTGTAGAGAGGAGGGTACTGGAGAGACCCACCCCTCTCAGAGCGCCAACCTTTCTTTCCCCTGCCCACTGGTTAGAAGCATCTATGTCAACAGCATGTCTGGGTAGAAGATCAGAGCTACAGAACTCCATTTCCTAATGAAACCTAACATTAAGAACAGCAGAAAAGGGGGCTTCCCTGGTGGCGCAGTGGTTGAGAGTCTGCCTGCCAATGCAGGGGACACGGGTTCGAGCCCTGGTCTGGGAAGATGCCACATGCCGCGGAGCAACTGGGCCCGTGAGCCACAACTACTGAGCCTGCGCATCTGGAGCCTGTGCTCCGCAACAAGAGAGGCCGCGATAGTGAGAGGCCCGCGCACCACGATGAAGAGTGGCCCCTGCTCGCCGCAACTAGATAAAGCCCTCGCACAGAAACGAAGACCCAACACAGCCAAAAATAAATAAATAAATTAATTAATTTTTAAAAAAAAAAGACAAAATAATATGCCCAAGCATGATTCCAGGAGAGTTTTAAAAAAAAAAAAAAAAGAACAGCAGGAAGAAGGAAAAGCTCATTAAAGCTCCAGGACTCGGCCCTCAGACCCCATTTCGCAAGAATCTTCCCCAGGTGACTATGGTCCTGATGACCACCTGCTCTTGAAAACTCCAGAAGGCAGAACCAAGCGCTGGGCCTCAACCCGGGAGGCATGGCCTTCACTGGGGAGAATCCTCTATGGGGGTCCCTCACGGCTTTTTTTAAGAGGCAGAACACTTTCCTAAATTGAAAGTCGTGGGGAAGCTCCAAATATTAACATTAACAAGTCAGTGGGACCACCCTGAGTGTGGCAGGGGAGTCCCTGCCAGCTCAGCCAATGCCACCAGCCCCTGTCCTCCTAGAGGGCAGCCTGTGGCAGAGCTGGGGGTTCCCTGATGGAAGCCAGCCCCTCCCTTTCCAGACCAGGGACAGGAGGCCCAGCGAGGCTCCTGGGGTTGCCAGAGGCTCTGCCCTGATACTGAGCCGGGTCCCAAGTGGACGCCGCAGAGCAGGCACCTGCCCTCAACTTGGGTTATCTAAGCCCCTTTCCCCAGAGGTTGGCTCTGCACCCTGCCGGCCACCTGGGTCCTCCCACCCTGTGAGGTCTCTGATCTCTGAGCCCGGGAGCCCCGTGACCTGGGACAGACCTAGGTGGGAAGAATCGGGGGCTGTGGCCTCTCAGGCATCACCGTATGCTTCCAGGTACTGGGTCCCAGGAGTCTGTGTGACCATGGCTCCCCTTCGGGTGTCAGCTTGACCTCTAAAATCTAATATTACTGTCGCTGAGTAGCCTGACATAATTGTTAGCCATTGTTACCATTGTAACAACCCTCTGGGCACTGTGTATGTGATACGTACAATGTTGCAACATCACTCAGCTTTGCCCTCAGAGAGCCTGTCTTCCCAACCAGGTTACCAGGGACCCGCACCCCACCCCAGCCCCCAGCCTGAGGACCAAGCTGAGTCTCATCCTTTCCTGCTGCTCCTCTGTAATTGGGAGCTTCAAGCCGAGCAGGTGTTCAGTCGGCATTGGTTGTTGAAGGTGGCTGTCAACAGCAGCACCGCCCCCTGCCCCTGCCTTCCAGGGTAACCTACAGCCTCGAGCAGGGGACACTCCAGGGACAGGAAGTGACACGCAGAGCCAGGCCAGTGTCCAGGGCGGCAGAAACTGCCTCCCATGAGAAGGATGGAGAGTAGAGGCCTGACACAGCTCTCTGCTCACCAGGGTGCAGTCCAACTGCAGAATCTTCCAGCAACAAACACAGCCCTCTAATGACCCTTGAAAATAGAAGGCTCACCACATTCTTCTCATCTTTCTCAGGGCAACGCGGAAAGCCCTCACCATGGTTTACAAGGGCCCGCTCAACCAACCCCCATGACCTCTCTCCCCGCAGCCCACTCTGGCAATCATCCAGCCCCAGGACCTTTGCACTTGCTGTTTTCTCTGCCTGGAAGACTTCTCCCCCAGAGATCTGTGAGTTCACCCCTCCCCTCCTTCAGGACTTTTCTGACATATCATCTCCTCCGGACAGACTTTCCGGACCATCCCTCCCCAGCACTTCCTACCCCCTCCACAGCCCTTCTCACCATCTGGCCTCCTTACATTTTCCTTCTTTATTCTTTTGCCTGTCTGCCCACTAAAACTTAAGCTTCACGAGGCAGGAATTTGTGTCTGTTTTGTTTACTGCTGTATCCCCAGAATCTAGAACAATACTTAGCACATAGTAGGTACTCAGGAAATATGTGTAGAATGAGTTGACTGAATGAGTGTGGGCAGATCGGAAGAGGAGGACCAGGGCTCTTTACCCAGATGGTTTGAGTGAGTTCTACATTAACTGGGTGTCAACCACGTGCTGAGGATTATGTTATCCATACCTCTGTTCAGTCAACAAATAAGTGCTGAGCACCTACGATGTTCCAGGAACTGCTCTAGGTAATAGGGCTGAAGTTCAAAGCCAGATAGACATGAACCCTGCCTTCCTGGGCTTTATAAACTAGGGCAACACAGACAATAGGCAAGAGAGAAATACGTAGGGAGAAACATTTCAGATTGGGATAAGAATTATGAAGGAAATGAACAAGGTGATAGAATAGCAAGTATCTGTGGTAAGGAGGGCTATTTGGATAGGGTGGTCAAAATCTCACACTAGCTCAATAACTCCTTCAGAGATTCCTCATCTGAGGCTCAGAGAAGTTAAGTAACTTATGAAAGTCACACAGCTAGAAAGTGGCAGAGCCAGAGCTTGAACTGAAGTCTAACTCCAAAGCCTGGTATTTTTCCACTAGACCCCAAAACCTTCCCCTTCCCCCAAGAAGACTGTGTTCCCATTCAAATGGCAGGCCTTGTGTCTAAGTGCCCCCCACCGAGGGATGCCTTGCTATTCAGAAACATTCAAAGGAATGGGTAGAGAAGGAAAACTGGCTCTGATGTCATCAGAACAAGCACAGAATTTTTTGACATATGCCCCACGAAAGATGCTAAGTGGCTTCTCCCTGAAAGAGTAAAAGGAGAATATCTTTAAAGGCAACACTAGATCTAGACCAACATGGTTGGAAGTGGTATCGGCAAAATTGCAGTGCCCAATAGGCTCACAGCAAAGTGGGAAAATAAAACATCAGGGATGTGACCATCTCCCTGGAGTTATTTACTCCTTAACACTTTCCCTTAAGGTACATGAGGTTGGTGGAGCCCAGCGCACTGCCCTTCCAAGGGGGTTATTGCAACTGAGCAGGGAAGCCTCAAGAGTGAAGGTCTAACAGCAAAGTGAAGGAAGCGCAGGGCAGTGGGGGACAGTGGGGATGGCTGCTTCAGGCGGGGCTGTAGACGGGCTGGCAGCATCATGGAGTGTTAGCCTTTTCAAGTTCAACTTGCCCCAGTGTGATCAGATTCTAGGAAATCCAGTTACATCAATTACACTCGCCAGACATTAATTACACTCGCCAGACACTAATTGGTGAGCCAGGAGACCAATTCATTCATTTGCAATTGGAGTATACTTGGACTAAAGAATTATTCTCCTTGAGAGATCAAATTATATGCCAGCAGTTTGCTTGCGGAACAAAGAATAAGAACAAGGAAACTGGATAGTGTCCAAAGGAAACTCTTATCAAGATAATGGAGCCTGTCGTTACCCCATTTTGGAAGTCTCAGCATAAAGAACCGTTTTGGGTTCCTCTAAATGCTTGTCATCCTGTCTGCCCTTCCAAATCCCTGACATGGGGTCCCTGGTAAGTAAGAGACACAGGAGACTCAGATAGACCACCTCCAACCAGAGCATGGGCGAACTTGGGCCACAGCCAAGTTGGTTCATTTCACAATTTTTCAAGTTCGATTCAGTTGCTTCAGAAGGGTGGCATGTGACAGTCTTCTTGTTAAATTAAGGGACTAGAGTTCAGTTACTTTAGGTGAAGTCTTGTGGTCCAAAGGGGCTGATGATGGGTCTACTGAAGGGTTTCCTGAGCTGCAGGAGAATCCTTCATCCCCAGCTCCTTCAACACCTTTACACATGACTGGGCAACAACATAGAGGGAGGGATGAAACAGAAACAGAAGTTGCCACCCGTACGCATGACAATCCAGAAAGACTGAACCACCGGCCAAGCCAACCATGATTAAATGTACCCAAATCACACCTGTCTTTGAGTCTAAAAATCAACTGCACCAGTCCTGGATGGTGGGGGTGGGTGGTGGGTTTTTACATGTAAAAACCACTATAACGTTAGAATCGACCGGAAACGTAACAGGAGTGCAGTGGGGAAAGGCGCCACCAAAAGTGAATGGGTCTAAGGGCATCTTAATTGCTGCACAGGCGTGGGGTGGGCCTGAATGAGGAAGAACCCACTTCCCTCTGGATGAAACAGACCATACCTCAAGTACTAGCTCAGGTTCATCCGGCCATTTGATGCACTAAACCACTGGTGCTCACAGTGTGGTCCCTGGACCACCAGCACCGGCATCACCTGGGCACCTGTTAGAACTGCAAAGTCTCAGGCTGCAGAGTGGGTCCCAGCAATCTGCGGGGGCTCCGAGGCTCTCTCTGCTCTACACAAACCTGCGGGGAACGCTGCCTACGCGGCGGGCTCACTTGCCCAGCCAGGGACATCCAGGTGAGTAAAGCAGGGCCCTGAACTGCAGGGACAAAGCAGGGCCAGTGGTGGTGGGGAAGGAGATTTTAGAGATGATGGTAGCTGAAGTCAGGAATGTAAGCTGGGGGCCGACGGGATGGCAAGGGCGTAGGGACAAAGGGGACGGGGGAGCCCAGGAAAACCAGTTCTGCTTCAAGTCTCTGGGCCTCCAGGTGAAAGAGGCACCACGTGGGACAGGGAGCCCAGGAGGAAGGGTGGGCACTGGGGACAATGAACACTTTGGGGGGCTCTGCCCCCCTCTTCTCTTCCCTCTTGACGGACTCCATCTGCTGCCGCGGCTTCATGGACCTGGGACACGCACTCACCCCAGTCCTTTCTCCCCAGTCCCTGCTTCCCCCTCCCTCTTCGAACTTCCCTCTGGTCACCTCCACCTGCACAAAAGCTTAACCTGCACCTTCAGTCGATGCAGCCCTGGAGGGGATGGGAGAGGGGCCCCGAGACAAGATACTACACTGAAGGACAAGCAGCAGGGGTGGCCGAGACTGAGCCACGGATGACAGCAGCCCAGACCCCTGGACTGCGGTGTCCTCTCCACCCAGGGTGGGGCGGGGAAAATGTTGGGAGGTTCCAAGGGTGGGGGTCTGGAAGGCGTGATGAAAAGGAGGAGTAAGGCTGGGGGTGGAGCAGATGAGCTTGGGGGTCACCTGTGAAATGAGGTCTGGACCTGTCGTCATCCGTGTGGAGGCACTGAGGACAGGGAGGGCGGAGGCTCGTGGCCGGCAGTGGTGCCTGGCAGCAGCACATCCGGCTGAGGTTCTGCAAGTTGCTAAGGTCTGGTGTGGCCATGGGATAAAGGAAGGTCACTGGGCAGAAGGGGTCCAAGAACCGAGGCGCTGCTGGACTCTGCACTTCAACATGACCCCGACCTGCTGTTCCCAGACATTTGCTTTCACAGCCCTATCAATTTTCAGATAAATGTTATTTGGGGTCATTTTTGTCCCCACAAGCCTGCCATGTTTTATTTGGTAAATGAAGATGTTTTTAAAGCCCAGTTTTCATCACCATTGTTTCATAAACTAATAGATGTTTAAACAAAAAGAATCGGGGATGACAGAAGATCAGATTCAAGGACCATCCTTCCTGAGAAGAGACCTGTTTTCTCATTTTGCCACAGATCAGTCCCTCTTCATCCTAGTGGTGCTGTCCACACGCCAGCATCTGGGGGCCAGCTGCAGATGCCAGGGGAGCATCCCTGCCTGAGAGGGACCGGGGCCGTCCAGTCTCCCCCGGACAGCCCCGCTTCTTACTTCCTATCCCAGAGCCATGATTGCTGGAGCATCCGTCCACTGACACCAGTGTCCTGGTTGGGACGAGTTGACATGGCCCCCGCGCCCTCCCGCATCTGGCCCCTGCTCACTGGCCTCCAGCCCGGCTGGCCTTCCTTCTGGTCCTCAGCCACACCACGTGCCCTTTCCCCTCAGGATCTGGAACTCTCGGCTCACATCCTTCTCTCTCCTTCAACAGGGAGTATGGGCCTTTCAAGCCAGTGAAACAACACCAAAGCAGAAGAGAAAAGCCATGTGGGCATCACAGGAGGGCGTGACACTGGTGATGAATGATCCAGATTCAAACCCAGACTGACCATCCCCAATACTGTGGATCTTCACACTTCTCTGGGCCCCAGAGTTGGAGGGGAAATATGAGGGGAGCCCAGCTCTTAGCAGGAGCCCAGCAGGACCGCCATCAGACCCCTGGGAAGGGCATCAGACCCAAGCCACCACTCTCAGTCTTGGAGATGAGGCCTGTATCCAGCCTTTCATTCTGATTCTGAGGATAGAGGGCAGCGGCTCCAAACAGCAATCAAAGTGGAAAAAGAAGAGCATCCCAAAGGACCCTTATCACCGAAGAGGAAAGCTTTTTATTTAAAAAAGGAGGATCATCTGTTGCCCACATTGGCTGAAGAGCCCACTGTAGTCCCAAAGTGAGCTCAGGTGGCAGGTGTGGCCCCAGGGACCAGGAAGCTGTGGCCACGGCCGCTGGGCTCCAGAGAGCTGGTTCACATTGAGGTTGAGGCAGTGGTTCACATCCACTGCTTTGTTCATCAACAACCCTCAAGTTAGTCTTCGTTGTGGCCTTGACAGGTGGTGTTGAAAACCACAACACCTACTATAAAACGCCAAGGAAATTGGAACAAAAGAAGAGTCTTAAATGGGTACAGGGCAATGACAAGCACATAACGCTCAGCCAAACCAAAGAAAACAAAAGTGCCTTAAAAACAGCACAGCCATAATGGAGTTCTTATGCACGGCCAGCGAAGAAGGCAACGTGATTGATGGCCTCCACAAAGCTCTCACTGGGTCCCAGCTAGTTCCTTGAGTGAGAAATGTTTCGTTCATATTTCCTTCT
The DNA here is from genome assembly GCF_028564815.1 of Eubalaena glacialis. Lineage (NCBI taxonomy): Eukaryota > Metazoa > Chordata > Mammalia > Artiodactyla > Balaenidae > Eubalaena > Eubalaena glacialis. The sequence goes on from NC_083716.1 coordinate 9,340,543, forward strand.
TCCTTGTTACAACACAAGACTCAGAGAGCCAGTGCACATGTGCGTATGTGTGTGTGCGTGCTGCACACACGCATGGGCAGTATCCCCCAGGAGATGCCTGACCAACCATCTGGGTGGATTTAATGGAACGAACACGTTTTTGCCGTAGCCTTTGATCGGGCTGAGAATTGAGCACCAGGGAGTCCAGTCCAGGAGGGAGCTGACCTCAGGCCAAGAGAGCCAGCCTGGCTTTACCCAAGGTTGGGGGAGATCTGCGTGACCTGCCCCACCTCTGGGGTCACTTCCAGCCATTGGCGGCCTGGGCTCTGAAGAGGGGCTCTGGACTGGTAGGTGAGCCGGTGCCTAACCCTTTCCTCTTGCCGAAAGTGCCAGGGCATAGGGAGGGCTTTAACCCTTTCTCATTCAGCCAAAAGACTTATTCAGAGTTCTCTCTCCTCCTCTGGGGTTGCCTCACACATTCTCAGAAAACCGGATTACCCCTCTTGCCTCTCTCCACGAAGCCTTTTCTCTCCACACTCATGGAGTCAGTGGCCCCACTCACTCCCTGTCTTCCTCTGGCTCACATGCAACATTGGACGGGGCCCTAATTATTCTGCGTATCACAATCTGGGTCCTCCTTGTGAAATCAGGAACCACAGCTTCTACTCCCCCAGCACTGCATACCCAGCAAGATCTCAAACAGCACTTGAGGACAAGTTGCAAAAGCTGTCATGCTCTCAGCACCCTGTACTTAACCACAAAGCCTCACATACACTCTTCAGGTGAGACTCAGCCCACTTCACAGATGAGGAAAACTGAGGCTCGCAGAGGTGAAGTACCTACTCCCATGATCAAGTTTAATAAGTGAACAGAGTGGGGAGAGCTCAGGACACAAACCCACGACTACCTGACTCAGATCCTACAAGCTCCCTGATGATACTGTTCTTGGCTGAGATTCCCTGATGGGATGTGATATTTCTCCCATAGTTTGTGTGCACCTGTCTTGCTCCAAAACAGTTTGATGCAATTTTCAAAACCACATATGGTGTAATAGCAAGGAGAGAAATGTTTAACAAGACCATGAAAACTAATGGTAGTTTAGAAAACAAAGCCAGGGGAAATTTTCAACACAAAATTGAGAAATACCGTAAGGTCCTCCACCGAAGGAACTTAGTTGCTAGAGAGCAATTGGAATTGTGGCTCTAAGCTTCCTAGCGGCCAAAGCAAAGAAGGAAACAAGATCAGTATAAAATTTAACTCATCTTTGTTCTTAGAGGCATTAGTTTTCTTGTTCCCAAGCCCTGAAAAAATGTCTCCCAAATGGTCTCACGGACAGATTACCTGGGTGAAACACGGCAGCTTTCAAATCATATTCCCACATCCCTGGGGTGCCATGGGTTTGATGAAGAGAAGGGCGAGGAAGCTAGCTCTGCTCCTGCACCCACCTTCTCCCCACCAACCTCAGCTCCAGCAGAGCAGAGATTACACTTAGAATGCTATGGTGGCCTGTGAAGCCTAGAGATAGGCAGCTCCTGCGTGTCAGTTCACGGCCATCAGGAATTTTGACTTTGACTTTATTAAAATCTTCCACCTTATCCTATTTTCTAGCACCCAAAACTCCCAGGAGGCTTTCATTTTTCTATGCAAACAGACATACAAGGATCTCAGTCCCGTGCAAGAAGCCCTGCATCTGGACCCCCTGTCCCTTTCTCCTCTCCTCCTCCTCTTCACTGCTAGGAGCCCTCAGTGCCTTTCCTGAGCTGACAAACCCCCTTGGAGGTGGTTTTTCTCTTTACCTTATTATTGTCTCAAGAATTCTCCAGTAGAGCTTTTGTCTCTTCTCTCCTCAAAAGGAGGGAGAAGGGAAAAACACTCCACACTCAGCAGAGAGAGAAGGGCTATGTTCCCCTCTTAAAGCATACAGAATGTCCAATGTCTTGATTATAATATGGCATGGATTATATAGAAATCTTGTCCTGGGTTAATAACTATGTTGGAAGAGGAAGAAGGAAGAAACAGCACAGTAAAAGTGTCTCAACTGAGACAATTCCCAATTTCAGAACTGTTAAAAACCGAACCCAAAATGTATATGTGTGAATCAACAAAATAGTTTGATTAGAAAAGATTTTTTTCTGATAGTTCCTCGAAGTACGAAAAAGAGAGCTTAGACGTCATCTACTCAATGCCCCTAAAGGTTATGTATCTTCCCTAAGTCTCCCAACCCCTCCCTGGTCAAAGGTCTTTTCCGTTCCACCTGCTGACTCTTTACAGATTTCTAATAAAACTAAGAACCTACAACTCCTTGATAACCACTGCCTCTCCAGTAGCAAACTGCAATGATAGCTTCGAGATAAGTGGAGATAAGAGAGCCAGAATTTTTGAAGCTGCCTTCCTGGTTGAACCAGAAACACCTTGCCTCCCTTGTCCTGTGGCCCAAGGTGAGGATGAAGATCCCCCACTGGGGGATGGAGCAACTTTCTCCAGGTCTTCCTGGAAGCTGTCCTCATAGAACCGTAGAAACTTACACAGGGCAGGGGCTCATTAAATTTCCCTTTTGTTTTTCAATAGGGCGACCTGCAGTGGGAAGCTGATGAGTTTGCTCCAGACTGATTCCAAAATCAGAGGCCACTGAGCTCTTCTGGCGGGGGGTTGGGGTGGAATGGGGGGAATGGAATCATCAGGGGTGTCAGGGGCATCGGTTTAAAATACAGATGCCTGGGTCCCACGCCCTCGAGATTCTGATACACTAAGTTTGGGGTTGGACCTGGAGATCTTTCTGCTTAAATTTCCCAGATGATTTTGATATACACCAGGGTGTGGGAACTGAGAGAGGCCAGCTCTGAGCAGGACCTCCTGGCTGCAGACACGGAAGGAAATTCACACTGGGGCCAGTGGCAGATTCATTTGAGAACAGCAGAAAGGAGCTTTGGGCTGCAAGGAGGTGGTTTCAGACAGCTTACAGAGGACTCTGCATTTAATTCACTGGCAGGGTTTTGAGGAGGAGAGTGGTGGGATGCGTCTTTTATAAAGACAGACAATAGAACAAGAAATGACAGTGTGTCTGTGTCAGGAGGCATGGAGGCACACACACATTTATCGAGCACAGCCATACCCGTCATATTGTGCAGGAGTCTGGAAAACTACCAGGAAGAATAAAATAATCCCTGCCTGAAGAAACGTACAATCCAGCTGGACCAAAAAATCACTGGCTCATCAGAAAATAACAGATGGAAACTTTTTGGCCCCTCTAAGACCTTAGAGACCATAGAGGATTTTGACTTTAAGAAAAAAGCTTAGATGAACTCTAATTCCTTTAAAAGCTTGAATCTGGGGAACAGATAAGAGTCAGATCTCTAATAGGGAAAGATTTGTGAGATGGTACCTGGCAGTGCCTAGGCATGTGTAAATTCAAATCTTCATCTACATTATGTATTCACTTTTTCTATAGCTAGAAAACCACTGGGTATTTTGAATTATTATTTGTGTAAATATTTTTTATTTAAAAGGTAAAAATGAAATCACCAGCAGTACACAGGCCACCTGTGCTGTGTCTGGTGGGTGAATGCACCAGGTGGCCTGTGAAGCCAGCTTCCATGGATTCGAGGGATGCAAGGAGACTTAGAGCAGTTTAGGGCTTCAGCTGGACCTTGTGGATGCTGTCAAAATCCTTGACATTTCTAGGAGATGTGTCCCCAGATCTTGTAAGTGTCTGATCACAAACCGCTTTAGAAAATTCTAATGTATTGACAGAACAGCAGCCAGAGGGAGTTGAAATAAGCTGTAATTTGAGTCATGAGTTACCATTTGTGCTTAGATTTAAAACAGTCTCATTGACAAATTGCTGCAACAAGCTATCAAAATTTAATTTCCAGGTCATATACAATTTTGTAATGGAAGAAAAAGTGCAACTTTTTTTTAAAAAAAGGGTAAAATGTTTCATTTTATGAAAAAGGGCAAAATATATGAAAATAAACTTTCACTTTACATTTGTATAAATGCATCTTCCAAATAAATGTTTTTTAAGAAGAAGAATACGTTTGTATCTTTATCACAAGCCATGGTGAACACTGCTCCACAATTTTCAGATGGAATAAACACCACATTAATTTTTCTTAATCCAATCAAATCCTGCCACAAGCCTCCCATTCACCAATGTTTTTTTTGGCTCTGCCACACAGCTTGTTCCAGGCTTGGTTCCCCGACCAGGGATTGAACCCGGGCCCCAGCAGTGGAAGCTTGAACTCTTAACCACTGGACCACCAAGGAAGTACCCCATTCACCAGTGCTGATGAGAAGGCCAACACCCATCATTCCTCAGGGATTCTCCTGCCTTCTAGGGTGGTACTGAGGCCCCAGGTTCTTCCTGGGTGGTCTCAAGTCCCCACCCCACTCCACCTCTCATCCCCGCCCTTTGGTTGACTGATACTAGGTTAATCCTCAACCTCCTCGCCCATCCATCACTATAACTTTGTAGAAGCAAGTCTTGCTTGACCTGCATCCTGCCCAGGCCAGCTGGTTTACTCAGTGGTGGGTGACCCTAGTGTCCAAGCCCCTGGGCTTAGTGCCCAGGCCCCCAGGCTGGCAGCCCCAAAGCTCTGGTTTGTGATTTAAAGCAACCACAGCGCTCTCCAGGGCTTCTGAAGAACACCAGCCTAAGTTTTCTTTCTGGAACAGGGGGCGATACTAAATTTTTAAGGGACAAAAACAAAAAATAAATTTGTGTTTCAATTGCACCATGGACTGCGTTTTTTCAGTGTATCAATTACACAAGCAAATTTCTAAAGGACAAGTACGATTTTTAAAATAAGTTACAAAATAATAAAATGAATGGCTTGCTATCATAACACAGACTCCCACCTATTCCCCTAAAGGATTTATGAGTTTCGAAATGGCCCTGGTAGGATTTTAAGTATATTTTCTTTACACAAAAGAAATGTCCTTGAAACTTCATGAGTAACATTGTGTGAATGGAACTTTGTTTGTATGGAAAATAGGGAAACTGGCCATTTAAAGGAATCCATCAGGACCCTACTTATACATTGAAAAATCATTTGCTAGTGATTTGGGGGTAAATCAGGCTTCTGAAGCATCAGCTTGCTCAAAGGTTTAGTTTACTTTACTTTTCTAGGTTAGTTAAACTGTTCTTTCCATTTTGGCTGAGAAACGGAAATTCAAAAGGCAAATCAGTCGTCCTTATAAGCGGAGAGCAGGAGCACCCAGTCTTAAACCCATAGGAAGGCACGGCTCCTTCGCCTAAGTTTTCAGGACCCCTTGGCTTCCCTGTTTGGAAACCGCCCACCTGCAGTTCCAGGTCCCCTTAAGTCGCAGGATCCCAGAACTAGCAGGGACCTCAGCGAACATTCACATCCAATTCCTCTCCTGCCCCTGTTTTAGAGATGAGAAAACAGAGTTCCAGGGAAGTCAAAGCACACATCCAAATTCAAAGGAGTGGGTCCAACCCCTCCTGCTTCCCACTGGTCACCCTGCCTCTGGGAAGTCCCCCCTCGGAAGGGGCTGCTGCAGGCTGGACAGAGCTGCTTGCCCTCCAGACCATTCAGCTGGGGGACGTGTGTGACGGGAAGGACAGGCCGCACAAGGCCACTGTGGGGAAAAGGGAAGCATCTCACCCAGCTTCCGAGCTGTGCAGGGGCCACTCAGGTAAGTGTGTTCCAGAAGGACTGAGCCGCCCTAGCAGTGAGAAGCCACCGCAGCCCCCGCCATGCCCCGGAAGCCCCAGGACAAGGGGCAGATCATCTGAGTGCTCTTTGTGTGGCAGTGACTACGGCAAAGGTTGCACAGGAGTGGGGGACAGCTTCCTGTGCCCACTGCCAACACAGACTTCCCAACTCCCCTCTGTCACCTCAGTCAGCGTCCACGGCCTGTCCTTCCACACTGCGAGCCTCAATCTTCTCTGACTTCTTCCTAGTCTGTCTCCCTTTCTTTCTGACCTGCTCTTCCGGAGCCAGACAGCGGGTTTCCTAGCCTCCCCTTTGCCTGCTGGCTTTCGGGGCCTTCACCCTCACCCTCTCACCACCTGACTCCATGTCTGGGCAGCCCCATCTCAGAATTCAAGCGTGGTCCTGCCAAAGAGCCAGGCCTGAGACCGCCCACCCCACTGGTACCTGCCTGTCTCCAGCCTGATTTTGTCCTGTTGCCCTGTGCCTGGACTAGGCATCCCTCCCCACGTGGCTCTTTCACAGCCTTCCTATTCCTGCCCCACTCTGTTTTTCTTCGCCTTGCGCGGTGTCCACAGTGTTGCCGCCAACTGTCATCATGAGCTCAGGAACTAATGCTCAAAGCTTCAGGTTGTGCATTTCGGGGGCCTCTGTCAGGGCACCGGACTAGGGCTTGCCGGCCACACCGTGTTCATCACAGAACACATATGCGTTATATCTGGGGATCTTTGGACAAGAAGTGTTTCACTGAGAAGCCAACATATCCACACCACAGTCTTCAGGTTAGAATATCTCTTTGAACCAACCCCAGATGGCGAAACTTTCTTGCTTTGAAAAAATTCAAAAAACAAGGCTCCACTACTCTCAGCCATCTTATTTTGTGGGAAATAAAACACAAGAGCCATGAGAATAAAAGTTGTTAAACACTGTCCAAAATAAGGAAGTGTCCCTTTGTCCCAGTCCTGCTAGGGCAAGGTTCCCTCTGCCTTCCTCTGAGACCAGCAGAAACAGGAATGGGATGGAATGGCCCATGTCAGCCTGGCTGAGAAGCACCCTTACCCTAAATAAGCATGTGTGCACAGGTGTACAGGCACAAACACAGGCAAAGAAGAAAAAGAGATTCAGCTGGATATTAAATTAAACCTGTCATTCAGAATTTTTTTAAAATTCATTTTGTGCATTATAGATGGCGTCTTTTCTCAGGTCCACATGTTATATGAATTTCTCCTACCACCTAGAATATTTCATGGTTCCTTTCTTTGTTCTAATTGGGCCACTTCTGGATTGTAGGAATCGTGCTGGCAGTGCTTGTGCCATACACAAGCCATCACAGTGTCTGTGACTAGAAAGGACAGACCCTCTTTTTTCTGTTTCAATTCAAAAAAATCAGGGAAGGACTCTGATTGGCCTAATTTAAGTTCAGTGCTCACCCCTGAGCCAATCAGCAAAGATCAGTTGCTGGAGTCTCTGAGAACATGGCAACCCCTGCTCCAGTGGATGAAGCAGTTTCCCGAAGCAAAAAGAAAGCTACCCTCAAAAGAATCGAAGACAAAACACTCAAGACAATAGACATCCACAATAAAGTATTCGTAAATCTGCATATAGGTGTAGTGAGCTATGACAACAGCACTGCCTGAAGACACATTTAAACATAATAAATACATTGAACAGAAGGTAACAAAATGCCAATAGCTATTACATTAAGATGGTAGATGGTAGAAACTGAATACCTTTATATTTTTCTAAAAAAAGTTAGAATTATGTATTAAGTTTAGAAATTTAGGGGTAAGAATAAACTAAGAAATGCAGAATTTATAGCTTCCACATCAGCAAAGGAGGAAAAGGGAACATGAAAAAATTTCATCAATCTAATCGAAGGCAGGACTGGAAAAAAATGCAAACAAAAAGGATGGTAAGCACAAATCATAAAAGAAGATGTTTAAAATAAGTTTAAATATATGAGAAATCACAGTAAATGTAGATTATGCTTACTCTTTAAAAGAAACAGACTATCCATTCATATTTTTTTAACTAAGCTATATTCTGTCTATAAAAGTCATGCCTAAAACAAAATGACACAGAAATATTGAGGAAAGATACACTGTACAAGTATTAAACCATAGTTTGCATAGTGGTATTAATTTATAGTAAAGTATGATATAACTTACCCAAAATCATTAATATAGATAAGGAAGAATGCTACATAGTAATAAAAGGAAATTTCCACCAAAATTTGATTGCATCTACCAAAATAATCTGGAAATATAATAAGCAAAAACTGAGGATCTTAGCAGGTTTTTCTCAGACACTTAACAGATCAAGCAGGCGTAACGTTGTTAAGAATACAGAAGAGTTGTTTAAAAAAAAAAAAAATGGGGCTATTAGTCACCAAGCCCTGATTAAAATCCAACCACTAATGCAATTTCAGGTAAATCATAAAAGGCAGAAGTTATCACTCCATGGTTCTCAATGTCCTTTCTCTTAATAGCCTGAAAATAATTTATTAGTGAATAACATGACTGAAAAATGATGGCTGTTGGAAAATGATCATTTAATCATTAATCTAATACAAGACACATTTATAAAACTTGCCACAGAGTAACAATTTTATAAAAACAAGAGCAAGCCAGTCCTTGACTTTTTATCCTTTCATCGCTTTGAAAAAAATGGCGTCAAGCTGAAAGAACAAGAAGACCACCAATGTCTCCTGTTGGCCTCTGCCATAAGACCTGCTACCTATTGACCGATAGCCTGGTTACCATTCAGGAACTCTTTCTACGGCAGTGGTTCCCATCTAGATTTTGGCAGAAACTTGAAGAATAAAAGACTCAAAACAACACTAAAGATTACAACAGGATTTCCATGCCATCTATAAAAGCATTCACAGTTAATGTGATATTCACTTGGCTGGTTTTTACCACCATATCTCTGTTTGATCAAGAATGTTTGTTGCCCTGACTGTATTCTCTTAAATACTCACGTCCACATCTGTCTCTGACTCAATTTCATGCTAAGCCTCATAACTCTTTGGGGAAAAAGCTACCTCGCTTCAAATGCCTGCTTAGTTCAACGAGCCTATGATCAATACCACCTAACAAAATAAATCTTTTATTAAAACAAAAATACATTTTAAATGTTTATCTGACTCTTATCCAACAGGTTCATAACCTGTTGAGGTTCCACTCGAGAGCCACAGTTCTAGGGTTTTATTATCCTGACATCCTAGAAGTTTTCCTTTATAACATTTTGCTTTCATTTAAGTCCAGTTGCAGGAAGGGAAAAAGAAAAAAATGAAAAAAACTTGCATAATCCATTCAATAAGAATTTACAGAGTCCTGGCTCCATGTCAGTTCCTGGGCCAGGTGTTGGGCTTCAAAATGAGTAATACAAGGTCCCTGCTCTTAAAGTGCTTCTGAAACAATGGGGAGAACTATAAAGCAGATAGTAACAGTACAGCGTGATAAGGTAACTAAGGAGGCTCTGGGGGCACCAAGGAGAGGCCTCTTGCTTGGGGACTGGCACAGAGTGAGAGCATTAGTCACAAAGGCCATGCCTGAGCCAAGTCATGAAACAAAGTAGGTAGTAAGGAAGCAGAGGAGGGAAGGGAGGGTGGGGAGGGCTTTCAGGACAAGAGGATTAGCATGTGCAAGGCCGTGAAGATACGAGAAAGCACTGGCACACTGGGAGAATTGCCAGGGAAGCATAGAGTGGGAGGAGGAAGCACCTGGTGAGAGATGGAGGGCCTTGTGTGAGCCCTGAATGAGGAGACAGGGTGCATTCGTGGCTGTAGAAGGGGGCTTGGTTTCGTCTCTACAGGAATTTCTCATGGATCTAGAGGCCTGATATATCCACCTCTTTGCTGTATCTTCTTTGGGTTTGAATCAATTCTTTAGCCTTTTGACCTGTTTCCAGCTGCCATCAGATACATCCAGAAGCCTTCAATGCCCATTGTCTACAGGACAGACTTCCAAGTTTGACATTCAAGGGCCTGCACCACCTCCATCCAATCTACCTGCTTCTGCATACACTCTCTCCTCCCGACCAACCATGTCCTAGTAACAGACCTTACCCTCCTTCAACTGTTCTCATTTGCTTACAACGGCCAGCTCTCCTTCTGCAAACTTATTCATCCTCTAAGACCCACCTCAGAGCCTGAGAATATGTCTGGCATTTCATACATGCCATCTGGCATTGTCACATTTCTTATAAGTTTATTTCTCATCTCCTGAGCTAAACTGTGAGCTCCTAGAGGCAGGGGATGTCCTCATAAAGGCACAGTGTACGTTTTAAAAAGTGGATTGGATTAACATGGGTCAGAACTTGAGCTTTGTGCAATTGTTAAAAGGAAGATTCAAGCTTAGGGAATGTTAAAGCCTAGCACCAGAGACAGCTTTACTTAGCAGGGTGCAGGAGAACGGACAAGGACCTATGTTCTCACTATGAGATTCAGACTATTTCACCATGGTTCCTGTACTGCCAAGGTTATCTCCTGACCGCCAGTCATATCAGCAAACGCTGACATCCATAAAGGTCTGAATTACTAAACAGCAAGATATGGAGAATATTTAGTTCTGAAAGTGGCAACCTAAATCTATGAGGGGAATTTCCCCTTTTACTGTATAAACTTTGGCCTTGTTTGACCCTATTGCACATACGTAAGATATACTCAAAATAAAAACAGCTATTAAAGGGATTTTTTTTAGTGCCAAATAACCGGAAAGCTTACAAAAAATAATGTCGTATTTGGATGTTGTGTTCTTGGCCAAGAAATCAACAACAAATTAATCATGGATTTAGCAAATCCTAGTAAAGAAAAGTTGATCATAATAACTGTGAAGGGGGTATTCGCTGGCGGTCCAGTGGTTAGGAATCTGCGTTTCCACTGAGGGGGCACAGGTTTGATCCCCTGGTCGGGGAACTAGGATCCCAGATGCCACGCAGCACAGCCAAAAAAATAAAAAATAAAATCTTAAAGGTTTCTGTAAATTATGGGGAGTTCCCTGGTGGCCTAGTGGTTAGGATTCCAGGCTTTCACTGCCAGGGCGGGGGTTCAATCCCTGGCCTGGGAATTGAGATCCCGCAAGCTGTGCAGCACGGCAAAAAAAAAAAAAAAAAAAAAAAAATGAAGGAAACATTTTAATTAGCATTAACTGTGTCAGCCTTGTTAGATTTATAAGGACTTTGAAAAAGATGTACTGGATGCCTCCATGCTCTATATGAACCTCCGATTTTTCCCTCAATACCTTTTTCTACAGCAAGTAGAGAAGTCAAAATCATTCCATGGATCTTAAGTCCTTCAAACAGAGCCATAGAAGCACTTCTATTGGTTGATGGCAGAGTTTCTGCTCAGAACAGCAGTTTGAGAATCAGGAATCATCATTTATTCCACAAATATTTATTGCATCTACTGTGTCCCAGGCGCTGTCCAGTGAGCAAAGAACACAGGAGCCCTGCCTTCCTGGGTCTTCCAGACTAGAGGAGGAGCCATAAGCAATCAAACATGTAGGTAAAGAGGGACTAAAGCAACATTGTCCCCTTTATCCACTCCTATTTTATTTGAGTCCCCCAACTAATTTATTTGGATGCATTTAACGACCACCAGCGAAGAACACTGTAGCAATCTGTCTTGATTTGCCTCATCCTTTCCCATAAGGGGTTTATTGAGCTTGCTTGCTTGAACTTGACCACAGAAATACTTCTCACTTGAGTTGAGTCAAAAAGGCAATTCTCTTTAGTACAAGTATTCTAATCTGAGCATCCAGACCTTTCCCTGGGAAAGACAGACGAGGAGGCTCCCCTCCACTGAGGACCCAGATTCTGACTTTGGCAGAATTTGTGATTCAAGGAAGAAGACTGGGGTCAGCCCACTGGACACTCAGCTTCAAAAGAGTCAAGGGCTGGTGAAAAGTAGTAACTGCCAATGACATTTTGAATCCCACCAGGCTGCAAGCATGGTGCATTGTAAGTGCTCCATAATCCATTTATGATTAATTTCCTTTGAGCCGGTGGCTCCCAAACCTGGTCCCATGGACCTATGGGCTTGAGAGCCCTATGAACATTTAAAGTACAGGGCGTGTGCGTCTTCCTAGTTATAGAGTCCATGGCTTTCATCCAATTCCCAGAAGAGTCTGAGCTTTAGAGGTTGATGTTCTCATCTAACCAACCATTATGAGTGGAGGTCTAAAGTGCAGGAAGAAGAGCAATGAATTCAAGTTCTGCAGTCAATGTCGCTCATAGCACGGCACCCAAACCGCTCTGGAAGACCAGACAACAATGACAGAGAGAAGCTTTACTAAGCTCAGTGCATTGTGCTGCAGTATTTCATTTATCTGCCCATAGTTTATGAGACAAGTACCAATGTTATCATACCCACTTTACGGATGAGGAAACTGAGGCTTGGGAAAGTTAAGTAAGTAGACTCGTATCACAAATAATAAGTGACAGTGCTTGGATTCAATCCCAGATCTAGGTCTAAGTGGTTTCCAGCCTGTGTGCTTAACCACTACCTCGTATTTGCTCTTCCCAAGGTCAGAAACACTTGCGTCTCCTATGGGAACCCAAGAGCACTATGGTTACAAAGAGTCTCTAGCTGTCCCCTTTGCCAATAAAATCAAGTCGAAAGCCTGGTACCGGAAGGCCCCAAAGGTGTCTCCAGCAAAATCTGATTTAAAAAAAAGAAAGGGAATCCAGACAGGTTCCCAAGACTTCACAATGCTCAGAGCTCTGACGCCGGTGCACGCATATTTCAAAGAGCCATTGTGCATCTTAATTACAGGTAAACAGGTGGACATAATAGTCTCTGTTGACTCTTTTCAGGTCTAGTCATTTCCTTTGGTCTGTTCAAGGGTAAACTCAAGTTCCCCATCCCCTGTCAAGATCTAAAGCTTATGATTCAACTCAATTCAACCATAATCTAACCCAGCACCTGTCACTTACATGTCAACAAGCCCCAGGCAACCGTGGGCAGGAAGGTGGTCACAGAGATGAATAAGACATTTCATATATCCCTCTTGGCAAAAAATAAGGATGCAGGATACATTTTATGTAATCTATACAGCCCTAAAAATTAGGCACAAATCAATGGAGTCGGATTGAAGAATGGTGGCAATGATGAAGATCACCACTGTCACCTCCATTTAACAAGGACCAACATGGCGCTGGCATGTTATACGCAGTGTCCCAAAACACGACAACAATTCTAGGAGGTAAGTTTTATGGGCCCATTTTAGAGCTGCAATAAAGTGGAGAATATTGCCCAGTGGCGCTACAATAATAGCTAACTAATTGGCTGAGCGAGAGCTTGAACCCAGTTCTGTTTGCCTCCAGAGCCCTGCCTACTTCCAGCCAGCTCGTTCTGCAAACCTTTTGCTGTAATGTGAATACCCTCTGGTTTATCTGGGGTTTTTTTTTTGTTTTTTTTTTAATATTCCATTGGCTGGATAGACCACACGTTTCTATTTTTTCCTCTTTTTAAATTTTATTTATTTATTTATTTATTTATGGCTGTGCTGGATCCTCGCCTCCGTGCGAGGGCCCTCTCTAGTTGTGGCAAGCGGGGGCCACTCTTCATCGCGGTGCACGGGCCTCTCACTATCGTGGCCTCTCTTGTTGCGGAGCACAGGCTCCAGATGCGCAGGCTCAGCAATTGTGGCTCACGGGCCCATTTGCTCCGCGGCATGTGGGATCTTCCCAGACCAGGGCTTGAACCCGTGTCCCCTGCATTGGCAGGCAGACTCTCAACCACCGTGCCACCAGGGAAGCCCCTATCTGTTTTATGTACTTGGTCTTCCAAAAGCATATTCAAAATAGTAATTATTAAAACACAGTGTAATTCTAGATTTTAGCACCACACAACATAGATCCGTGATCTAGGAAGAGTTAAGGGCTTCATGCTGACCTTTCTTTTTCAACATTATTTTAAGAAGTCTTCCATTCAGTTACCCATTCACTGGATCATGAGCAATTCACATCTTCCACCCCAAGCCCAGGGCTGGTGTTCTAGAAGCCCTTCTCCTGGGGAGCTGCCTAAAACCAGCTGATCTGGTTTCCTTCCCATGAAAATGAGCTTGAGACACCTACCTAATATCCAACATTATCCAGTGTGTTCATCTTTACACTTCAGTTAATCATTTGCAGTGTTTTGTCACAGTTTAGACCATGCAAGTAATGCACAGCACAAAAATAATCTGCCAGAAAGATTAGTTGTCATTGTTCCAGTATGTTATAAAACTACCAAATTGCTGACGTAAGTTATCAATCGCTTAGATTGTGAGAAAACACCATGTCCCAAGAGTGGCTTTATTTTATGAATAACTTTGATTCCCCAAAGTTTTCCAGGCAAAAAGTCCAGCTTCCTCTGTCAAACGTCAGGCTCCTAAGAGCCACTTATCATACTATGAAGTAGTATACTGATAACATGAGTTAACAGGTGGAATAATAAATGTTAATTTAGGGAAACTGATGTCTGCTGGACATGCCATAAAATGCTTACTGTTGTTACTCCTAATGATTGTTTTTTTGGGGGGTTTTTTGGTTTGTTTTGTTTGTTTGTTTTTCGGTCACACGGCATGTGAGTTCTTCATTCCCTGACCAGGGACTGAACCTACACCCCCTGCACTGGAAGCGTTAGAATCTTAACCTCTGGACCGCCAGGGAAGTCCGTTTACTCCTAATAATTGTTACTAGAGGGCAATTAGGAGATAACTTTTATCCAGACTGTTCTGTACTCTATAGAAATCTTACAGGAAAATCAATCATAGGAATTAATTGGTTCAGGGGCTTCCCTGGTGGCGCAGTGGTTGAGAGTCTGCCTGCCAGTGCAGAGGACACGGGTTCGAGCCCTGGTCTGGGAAGATCCTACATGCCGCGGAGCAACTAGGCCCGTGAGCCACAATTACTGAGCCTGCGCGTCTGGAGCCTGTGCTCCGCAACAAGAGAGGCCGCGATAGTGAGAGGCCCGCGCACCGCGATGAAGAGTGGACCCCACTTGCCACAACTAGAGAAAGCCCTCGCACAGAAACGAAGACCCAACACAGCCATAAATAAATTAAAAAAAAAAAAAAAAAAAGAATTAATTGGTTCAGCCCAGGTGTACTAAGACCCCAAACTTCATGCTAATTAAGTTCATAAAACTGCTAAGATTGTTAATATTTTGAAAAACTTTTGTCCAATAAACAGAAAAGTCACACTGTTCTCAAATCTTAGGTAACATCAGAATCAAGGGGTTTGGGAGGGGGTAAGGAATCTTAACATTTGCTCAGGTAATTCTGATACAGGTGATCTTTGAGATTGCACGTTAAAAGGAGGTAGCTGACCATCTGGGTACAGGGCATCCCCTCCCCTGGCAGGATGCCCATCAGCAATGCCCTGGGGCTGACCCACACCCTGGTGTAAGGAACAGTAATGCTAATAGTTCCCGGTCCTTGTTTTTCCTTATTCTTTTCAGAGGCGAGGGCTTGGGTTTAAGGATAAAGGCCATTTTAACCCCTGGGAAGGTGGCTAATTTGTTTAGTTAGCAAGTGACTGTAAATCATAGAGGCAGATATGCTCCAAGCAGTTTACCAAGTCAGCAGTTTACCAAGTCCCTGCTCTCTCTCAGAAACTCCTACCCCCTTGGCCCCAATGCCTTCACCTGATCCCTCCCTCCAGCCTCTCACCAATTCTCTCCCTCCTTCATGTCCCCTGGGCTCCAGTACCTCCCCTTCTCCTGGTTCTTTGTCTTTAAGTTTAAAGAAATGTTTATCTTCACTGCTGTTCATTTAAAAATCAGAGAACTCCTATTTTAATTTCACTTACAAAAGTTGACCCAGTTTAATTGTGTTTTCTTTTGTATATTGTTTTCTTTGTATGATGGGGCCCCTCAGTCACTAGCTAATCACTACTCACTTCTTTTGAGCTGGGACCTCTAAAAACACAAAGATTTTAGATGTGCTTTTCTTGAGGGCAGAGAGTTGTTTTACTCATGCCTGCATTGCTTTCCACAGAGACAATACTCTCAGAAATAGAGCAAGTGCTCAAAACATAGCTACTGAATTAAGTCAGTCCAGGCTTCAGAAACTTACATCCTGGCTGGGGGTGTGGACATAAGTGCAGGGGAAAGAATCATGACACGGACCGTATTAGTTTCTTATTGCTCGTGTAACAAATTACCACAAACTGGGTAGTTTAAAACAACACAAATTTATTTTCTTATAGCTCTGGAGGGCAGAAGTACAAAACAAAATGGGTCTTCTGGGCTAAAATCAAGGTTTTAGCTGGGCCGTGTTCCTTCTAGAGGCTCCAGGGGAGAATCGTTTCCTTGTCTTTTCTAGTTTCTAGAGGTGCACATATTCCTTGGTTCGTGGTCTCTTCCTCCATCTTCAAAGCATATTACTGCAACCTCTGCTTCTGTGGTCACATCTGCTTTCTCTCCTTCTCACCCTCCTGCCTCCCTCTTATAAGGACCCTTGTGATGACACTGGGCCCACCCAGATAGTCCAGAATAATCTCCAGAGCCCAAGATCCTTTATTTAATCACACCTGCAAAGTCCCTTCTGCCACGTCAGGTGATACAGTGGCAGGTTTCAGGGATTAGGATGAGGACGTGGGGGCATTATTCAGCCTACCTCAGACAAGCACAGACCTAGGAATCCAGGAAACAGTGTTGGGGGAGGGAGACCCCTTAGGTGGGATGAGTAGGGGTTGGCTTTCTGTTAGAAAAGGCTTTCCAGCTGAGCCGTGAACGGTAGGTAAAGGTGGTTGGTAAGAGCATAAGTTTTTTGTTTTTTTTTAAAAAGGGGTTTTAATCTCTTTTTATTTATTTATTTATTTATTTATGGCTGTGTTGGGTCTTCGTTTCTGCACGACGGCCCTCTCCAGTTGCGGCAAGCGGGGGCCACTCTTCATCGCGGTGCGCGGGCCTCTCACTATTGCGGCCTCTCTTGTGGCGGAGCACAGGCTCCACACGCGCAGGCTCAGTAGTTGTGGCTCACGGGCCTAGTTGCTCCGCGGCATGTGGGATCTTCCCAGACCAGGGCTCGAACCCGTGTCCCCTGCATTGGCAGGCAGATTCTCAACCACTGCGCCACCAGGGAAGCCCAGAGCATAAGTTTTGAAGTGAAGCAAACCCAAAGCCTCGGTTTCCTTATATGTAGATTAATATAATGGCTATTCCATAGGGTTATGGGAGGATTAAATAAGATAATGTATGTAAAGTGCCTGGCAACGTGGTGAGCCTGCCGCGTGACTAATATGTAAGACATAGAAAGAGGATTTTGGAAACAACAGAGATGATGTCCACCGCAACTGCTCATTACAGACTATTCCCCCTCAAGGCTGGAAGGACACAGAAAAAGAGAAATTGTCAGTGAAAAATGTAGTGTCCTAGGAGTGACCACGAAAACATCTTACAGTGCCACTCTCCTTCCCAGAGGTTGTAAGTTCCACATCTAGCTGTCAAGATCTCCTGCCAAATTACTTGGCCATTTCCATCCAGAATAAAAAGAAGTTAGGGGTGTGGCCAAGCCAAAGGAAGTGCACTTGGCTGCAAGTGCATTGGCTCCAAACCGTTTCCATAGCGACCCAGCCCCACCAGGCAGCCGCCATCTTGGGCTGTGTCAGGTGCTGGCTCTAATCCTTACCCACTGCCAGGGAAATGCTCCCTCCTCAGGTTTCCTTTTAAAACATTGGGTTGGTTTTATGAGAAAAATAAGTCTGAAGGGGACTGTTGGTGATGATCCCAGTGGTGGGCGGCTGACTCCATGCTGCTTGGCAATTGCCTCTTAAACGTGCAGTGCTGGTGAGTTTGGGGTTTGTTGCAACCGGGAGGATGGGGGGAAGCTCGCATTCTCCTTCTCTACGTGTCAGACCCTGCTCAGGGAAGGAATAGGACCACAGGAACAGGAAAGTCACAGATGGGTACCCAGCATCCTCTGGAGGCACTATGGACGTGGCATCAGAACATGGGAGGGAAATTGGAAAGCAGAGGCAACACCTTATGAAGGGCCGAGACACCAGATGTCAGGTGCCTGTGCATCCTTACGCCTTCAGCTTTATAGAGTGACCCAGGTCTCTAATATTTAAAGTACTCACATCCCTTGTCACCTACTGAGAGCATCAGCACAGCTCCCATGTTTCTGTAACTCATACTGGAAATCACCACTGGTCCCTGCTTCCTGCACCCACTGAGCTCAGCGACCAGTCTCACCAGAGTCTTACCACCTCATCTGTTTGCTCCTCTCTGCCCAGCATTGACCTAAAGTTTCATCAGCAAAACTTTACCCACGATTGGGGACAATGAAAGGGGTTTACAGAAGAGCTAGAGCTTCAAGTATAAGCACCTCCGTCACCTCTCCCCACCCACAGGAATTTCTCACTGGCTTCCCGTCAAGATCTGTGTCTCTTTGCCCCTCTGCCCTCGGTTTTTCTGGGCTTGTTAACCTCTCTCCGAAGGCTGCCCAGGAAAGACCCAAATTCCTCTTGTCTTCTTTGACAAAGCAGCCATCTCCTTCTGCTTTTCTCCTTCTAGATCAGGAGTTTCGCCTGAGTTGGAGCCTTCACTTTTTCAATCCCAAAGGCCTCCAAATTCTCCCCCAAAACAAAGAACCACCTGATGTGGTGTGAGTGATGCCATTGCCCTGGGGCTGCATGGCAGCTGCAGACAGCTCTAGGTTCAAAGAGCAGTGTCCCCTCTGTCTGCCAGAGCTGTAAAACCACACTGACTCTGAGCGACCTTAAAGCGCTGTACACACCCCAGTGAGCCAGCACGATGCTGCTTTCCAGTGTGAAGGGTGCCTCCTGGAAGAAGAGAATCGTGTCTCATAGACCCTGGAGTCAGAAAAGACCTGGAATCAACTTCCTGCTCTTATTAGCTGAGCATCTGGGACAAGCTAATTAGTGAGCAAAACCTCACCTTGTTCACCTCTGACATAGGGCCATAACACCTATGCTGCAGGGTGTTCTAAGGACCAAATATGAGAGTCAACACACTTCTTTTTTTTTTTTTAATTGAAGTATAGTTGATGTATAATATTATATAAGTTACAGGAGTACAATATAGTGAGTCACAATTTTTAAAGGTTATACTCTATTTATAGTTGTTATAAAATATTGGCTATATTCCCTGTGTTGTATGTATCCTTGTAGCTTATTTATCCTACATGTAGTAGTTTGTACCTCTTAAACTCCTACCCCAATATTGCCCTCCTCTCCCCTCCCCACTGGTAACCACTAATTTGTTTTCTATATCTGTAAGTCTGTTTCTTTTTTGTTATATTCACTAGTTTGTTTTCTTTTTTAGATTCCACATATAAGTTATATCATACAGTATTTGTCTTTCTCTGCCTGACTTATTTCACTTAGCACAGTGCCCTCCAAGTCCATCTGTGCAAATGACAAAATTTCATTCTTTTTTATGGCTGAGTAGTATTCCATTGTCTATATACACCACAGCTTCTTGATCCATTCATCTGTTGATGGACACTCAGGTTGTTTCCATATCTTGGCAATTGTAAATAACGCTGCTATGAACACTGAGGTGCATGTATCTTTTTGAATGAGTTTTTTGGTGTTTGTTTGTTTGTTTGTTTTTTGAATAAATATCCAAGAGTGGAATTGCTGGGTCATATGGTATTTTTATATTTTCCATTTTCTGAGAAACCTCCATACTGTTTTCAACAGTGACTGCACCAATTTACATTCCTACCAACAGTGTATGAGAGTTCCCTTTTGTCCACATCCTCACCAACACTGAGAGTCAACACACTTCTATCTTCAGCTAATGGTAGCCATTTTTGTCATTATTATTATTGCTTGGCAAAAACTCTTTAATCCATTTTTAATTTTTTAGTTTTTAGTTTTTGCAGGTTTTTAATCCATTAAAAAATTTTTTTGTCCTCTCAAAACTCTACGAGAGAGCATCCATGCGTGAGTGCACACACACACACACACACACACACACACACACAGAATTAAAGGTTCACCTGGCCGAGCTGACCTAGCTAATGAGTGACTGAGCGTGAAGCAGAAGCAAGGTGCACCACCTCCTCCCCTGCAAAGCCGCTCCTTGGCGCTGCCTAAAATCAAAAGCCTCCAAGCTGACACACTGGGCGGCCAGAGGTGAGACAGGGAGGAGAGTGGACTTCCTCCTCAGGTTACTCGATTTTTCCAGCAACTGGGTGCTGCGGAGGTGGATGCCGACCCGGACCTCAGCCCAGTTCCTGAAGCCTTGGGCTGCACAGTTCTCCTGGCTGCATCAACTGCAACAATAGTTACAGGCACGGGTGTTTCCCATCTGGGAGCTGATTTTTTTCTCTCTGGACCAGATGAAGTGGTGGAATGCGGTCCCTAACAAAGTCCAGATTGAGCCTTTTAACAGGGAGTTTCCCCTCCGCTCCTATGTTTTACTGATGCCAGGGTCGTGCCCTACTGCCTTCCAAGGCAATAGGGGTAGCTTAGGATAAAAACACAGTACAACGGTGGACATTCAAAGACTCTCGAATAGAGGCCACAGGGAGAGGGGACGAGGGAGCGGATGTGGTTCGACAGCAGGTCACACGGCCGCTTCTGGTAAAAGAGTCAACTTGGCTTCCACTTTGCATGAATCAAGTCTCTTGGTTGCCAGAAACAGAAAGTAACTGGAAGCAGCTCACACAAAAAGGAAGATTCTTTATGCACCCGGGGTGTCTTATGGTCTCCAAGGTCCAGGACACAGCAGGTCCCCAGGAGGGGATGGGAAGCAGGGGCTCAGGCTGCTTGGGACTCTCTCCTTCCCTCATCACTGCTCCATCAGAGCTCTCTCACTGGCCTCTTGCTTCATTCCGTCCTCCCCCCTCTCTCCTTGGATTATCTCTCCTTACCAAGGAAACCTCTGGCTGCCAGCAACTCTCTAATTTGCATCTGCTCCTTTAAAGAGACCCACAACCTTAACCCAGAATCTCTTAGTTCCAACCTAAAAAGCCAACAAATTGGAAAGCAGAGCTTGACACTGCATTTGTATGGCAATTTATAGAAGGCTGAATCAATTGCCTAAAATAAAGAATGGGTGTCCTCAGCAATGAATATCAGGGGACTTGGGAGGGAGGGTTGTGGACGGCTTAACCACTTCTCAGAGCTTCCAGGGCCCTGGTCCCTTCACTGTGCCAGGAGGCTGCTTGGATGCCAATTGCACTTTCCATGTGAATTGGGTGAAGAGATAGTTCCGAGAAAAGTTGTGGATGGGGGAGGGCCCTGAGCAGAAAAAACAATAGATGCTCAGTACAAAGTTGTTTATACTTAAGGCAAAAAGCATCCAGAGAGTGTACGCCATACTCGTTTCTGGCATACATTGCAGTCCCAAACATTTCAGCAGAAACTCAGCTCACCAGGAATCTCTCATCTGAGACTGGAAACAGGAACACATTCAGAGGATGACCAGGATGGCGAAGGGATGGAAGAATGCATCCCAGGAAGGCTGCATCTCCTTCTTAAATTCTGGGTGGTTAGCCTAGACGATGAAAGGAGTAAGGATGGGCATAGCTGCTGCCCTTAAATGTGCAATGTGCTGGGGTTCACGGAGGGGTGGGATGGCCTGTATGGCCCCTTCAGGCAGAACTGGGGCAAAAAAGTAGAACTTAGCAAGACACAGATATTTGACCCGATTTAAGATAGAGCTGCCTTTTAGGGTTCGGAAGGAATGGACAGCTCATGGTGGTAACTTGTGAAGGAAATTGGGTTAGAGGACTCATAAAATTCTTTCCAGTCTTAGAGAGGAGCCCCCAGGGCTGACCCTGTTCACTGGGCCACAAGCCCTCCTTTTATGAGGCCAACCAGAAAGGTTGCCTTCGCTGGACATTGGGGAAGATACTGGACACGGTGTGTCCTGCAACAGGACTCATCCTGGGGGCTGGAAAACCACTCCCTGTAGGTCTTAAGAAGATTCTGTGGCCAAGGGCCATGTGAGATGCCTTCACCTGTGTCCCCTCACATAGGCTCCACAATGTGTGAGAAAGGTATAATGATTCCCACTTTACAGATCAAGACACTGAACCTTTTCACCATAAAGGTCCATCAATCAGGAAATAGAAAAGTTAATCCTGGCATATTCATATGATGGAGTACTACAATGGAGAAATAGATGCATATATAGATATAGATATAGATATAGATATAGATATAGATATAGATATAGATATAGATATAGATATAGATATAGATATAGATATAGATATAGATATAGATATATAGACCTATCACGACCGGATAAATCTCAAAAAACAAAGTTGTATAAAAACAGTTATAGAAAAATACACACCATGATACCGTTAATGAAATTCTAAAAGCCTGTATGAAACAATACATATTGCCCATAGATATATATGCAGTGTACAAATGTATGAAAAAGTGACACATCAAATTAATAACAACAGTTGCCCCTGGGGTGAGGAGGCAGGAAGGATGGGATTGGGCAAAGGTGGTCAAAGGGAAGTTCCGATGTGTTTGTAAGGCATTTCCTTTTTATTCGTAAAAAAGCAAATATAGCAAAGTGGGAGCAATTATTAAACCTGGTTCAATGGAAGATGGGTGCTTGCTATACTGAGAGACAGAGACAGGAACAAACTGAGGCCTCAAGAGACTAAATAACTTCCAACATTACCTGGGACATGGCCTGAAATGCACTTTCCAGGCTGTGCACCCAGCAGCAGGTGGATTCTGACCCAGTTCTGCTCAGTTCCCGCCTCTGCCTCACGTTGGGCTGGAACCCTCATGCTTGACGGCCCCCTGTCTCCCCTCTATTCATTGTCCAGAACCCCAGCAGCCTCAACCTTTAACAACAGGGAAGCCTCAAAAGGTCCAGAGTATGAATCACTGGCTCAGCATCCCTGCAAGGAGTAAGTAACTCACATCAGAGCCTGAGAAAACATGAGTGATGGGAGAGGCCTGGACGCCCGGTGGGTGTGGGAACAGAGGAGGGCAGAAACGGCTGTAAATAAATGTTCTCAGCCTGACAATTTGCCACCCTGGAGAAAACCAGCTTATCATCTCCGTTCCCAGTATTTCTTGCTGGGAGGAAGAGGGCCCAGCATGAGGTGGAAACAGATCTGATCTCCCAGGCAGGGTTTCTCAGCTGTGGGGCCTGTTAGCATGCAGGTTCCCAGGCTCAGCTCCGGGTGGGTCTGGGGGTCAGGAATCCAAGGTGGAGGGGATCCTCAGACCAGGTGTGTCCCTGTGAACAGATACACAGCAGTTTACACCAGGTCACAGCCCAGTGCCACGGGGAACACTAAGTCCTGCTGATCTTCAAAAATGGGAGAGATGCTTAGAAGTAAAGAGAACTATGACCAGAGGAGATAAATACAGCAGGAGAGGAAATCAGCTCCCCAAACTGAAGATCAGAGAGGTGCTCCCAGTGGTACTCCCCTGCCCCTTAGGTCTAACTGTCCCAAATTTCAAAGTACAGGAAGCCAGAGGCAGCAGGATGCTTCCCATTGGCCAGGAGGGACACAGCAAATGCCTGAGAGTGTGGCAGACATTTCTCTACTGCAGCTCATTTTTTCATCATTCCTCAGCTGTTCATTTCCTACTCCTTGCCCCACTGGAGAGGCTGTGCGTAAGGTCCTTGCTGTCAGGGGGCTTGTATTAATATTTTAGCAGGAAAAACAAATAATAAACAAGCAGACAAGTAAATGAGATCGGTGTGTGCGCACACAGAAGAGAAGGGGGCTTCTCTGTCTGGATCACAGAAGGGAACCGGGGTGGGTCAGAGCTGCCCCCCTAGGCTTGGCGATGCTGCCCACAGTCATGGCTGGGGGAAGCTGCCCACTCCTGCCCGCAGGCTCGCCGGCTGGTCCTCCCGGCTGCTTCCTCCAGGCACCCTTCCCTTTCACAGCCAAGTCCTCTGACACCTCCCTGGACTTTCATGAGGTCAGTTCACCCCCTAGTGGACACACCTACCCCGTCATCCCAGCCGCGATGTTGAATGGGACCTTTTCTCCTCTCCCAGCCGAGTAATGAATAGTTAGGGGTTCTGGAGCTCAGATGTGATATGCCTGCTTCATAGGTAGAGAGGAGGTGATAAAATGATCCGAGAGGAGGAGAGGAACCCTGCGTGAGCAGGGACCAGGTGGTCCCAGACCTAGTAACCCAACACTCCTAAAGGGGCTTGGCAGGGGCATTCATGGAGGGAAGAGAGCACATAAGCCGGACAGGGGCACCTGGGGCCGGTAGACAATGCAAGAGGCCAAAGGCACTGCCCGAGAGCCCAGGAGGGAGGTGACGGTGGCTTCATGGAGTAGAGGCAGCCGTGGTCATCAAAAGCCTCCTTGGTCCTGATTGGGCTCTGAGGGATTTTGTCACAAAGACAGGTGACCCACAGGAGAGGGGTGGCACCCAGGGGGTAGAAACGCACACAGAAGTGGCCTGCCTGGCGCACCTCACAGAGTCCCCCACCTAAGGCACAGCGTCCCCCCTGCCCCCGGCCTCATTAGTCAAGAACAGACTTTCTTCCATCAGAACATGTGTTTCTGTCGCAGACAAAGGACGCGTCGGGAAGCCCTGGCAGAGCAGGTTGCAAGGAAGCGGGCTTGGAGCTACGTGGGAGCCACGTGGGGGCCAGCAGCGACACTCCCAGCACTTGCGATTGATTTTTCACTTTTATTTCAGGGATAACTCAGCAGGCTTGAGCCTGCTGGGGAATCTCTTCCTTGGGAGGCTCTAAAAGGCACCCTCCTCTCACCTTTGCCCAGAACGCCTGTCTTGGATCTGCAGTCTGGGCCAAAGGAAGCAGAACGGGGCCGCTGCTGGAAGCCAATGTGGGTGAGCAGAATCTGGTCATTTTCTGGGTCAGGCATGTGCTTCCTTTGGCTCTAGGGCTTGATGGTGAGTTCATCTCGTTCAGATGTTTGTTTTTAAACTTTAATTAATAGACTATTTTTGAGAGCAGTTTTAGGTTGGCAGCAAAATCGAGGAGAAAGTGAAGTTCCCATACACCCCCTGCCCCATCCCACCCACAGGCTCCCCCCATCACCATCCCCCCCGACGGTACGTTCGTTACAGCTGGTGAACCTACAAGACACGTCCTTATCACCCAGAGTTCACAGTTTGTACTAGGGTTCACTCTGTGTCGTACATTCTATGGGTTTGGACAAATGTATGTGACCATCATTATAGCATCATACAGAATAGTTTCATTGCCCTAAAAATGCTCTATGCTTCACCCATTCATCCGTCTCCCCCCTAACTCCCGGCAGCCACTGATTTTTTTTTTACCATCTCCATTGTTTTGCCTTTCCCAGAATGTCACATGGTTGGAATCATACGGTAAGTAGCCTTTGCAAATTGGCATTTAAATAAGCATTTAAAGTTCCCCCTTGTCTTTTCAGGGTTTGATAGCTCATTTATTTTTAGCATTGGGTCATATTCCATTGCCTGGATGTTTACTTATTCATTCAACTACCGAAGAACACCTTGGTTGCTTCTAAGTCTTGGCAATTACGAATAAAGCTGCTAAAACCTCCATGTGCCGGTTTTTGTGTGGAAGTAATTTTTCTTTCTAGATGCTTTTGCTTTCATTCTTTGTGGCTTTTCAGCTTAAAGTAATTTGACTGGTGAGAAAGCTGTGCTGACAAATGTTTACCCCTTTTCCCACCCAAATCCAGGATAGGGACTGGGCATGGGGCTCCAGACCACTAAGCCAGCCAGTACGGAAGATGCTCTGGGGCCGCTGCCTTGGAGCCAGCACACGGGTTCAGTAGGCAAAAAGCCTGGTTTCGACCCTCTGCTCTGACTTTAGTGTGTCATCCAATGAGGAACGCTGCCCCTCTGAGCTTCAGCTTCCTCCCGTCAAAAGGGAGGCAGCAAGGTTGACTAGGGTGCCATCAGAATTCCCCGGGATGGTGGCTGTAGAGCCTGAGCAGCGCAGGGCACAGAAACAGTGCTGGATAAAAGGTCGCAGGAGTGGGTGCGTGACCAAGATTAAAAGTAGAAACTGATGTGGTAAGCCCCTACCTCAGCTGCCCTGCCTTCAGAGGACACTCCCTCGAAACCCCCATTCACTTTGATCTACTTTCATTAGTGCAGGAGAGCAGCTCAGACTCTTTCATACCCACTCCACCTTTCTCAATTTCAGTCATTAAATGTCAGTGCAATTAACTTATGAGGGAAAGGGCAAGGATGATAAACCAGAAAACAGCTAAAAATGTTGAGGATTCTAATGAAAAAAAATGTAGGGCTTCTTTGGTGGCGCAGTGGTTGAGAGTCTGCCTGCCAATGCAGGGGACACGGGTTCGAGCCCTGGTCTGGGAAGATCCCACATGCCGCGGAGCAACTGGGCCCGTGAGCCACAACTACTGAGCCTGCGTGTCTGGAGCCTGTGCTCCGCAACAAGAGAGGCTGCGACAGTGAAAGGCCCGCACACTGCGATGAAGAGTGGCCCCCGCTTGCCACAACTAGAGAAAGCCCTCGCACAGAAACGAAGACCCAGCACAGCCATAAATAAATAAATAAATTAATAAATTAAAAAAAAAAAAAGAATGTATATATACATATCACTGACTCACTTTGCTGTACAGCGGAATTTAACCCAACGTTGTAAATCAACTATACTTCGATAAAATTAGTTTTTTAAAAAATGTTGAGGATTCTTGGTTGTCAGGATTTTTGATGAAGTTTTTCCTGGCATTTTTCGGACGTGTTCTTTGGGCTCAGCATCAGTGCCAGGCCTTCAAAGATGAAGCATGCTGCTTACCCTGGGTATGGTTTCAGACTTTGTGTTCCAGATCTAATGACTCATTAGAAGACAGCACAACAGAAAAGGCACGAAGGCAGACAGGCAGCTGGGAGATGATGCCCGGATTATCTGTGAATGAACGCGAGACGGGTGTGCCTCGGGCTCTCCCTTACTGCCCACTGCATTTATGACCCTTTCTGGGGGGCGATGCCCATGAAACCATGTGAGCTTTCCCGTTTTGCAAAGTCATTCTCACAAAACAGCCACTAACGTCATTACTGCTTCAGAGATGGGTCAAGTGAAAATTATACCACACTGGAAATGTGGGTCTTCAGTTACAAATGTCACTGGGCAGCATCAGCCAAAGGGGATAATGGCCGAGTGGTTAAGGGAGGGCTTGAAGCTCATGCAGCTCAATATCAAAAAAACAAACAACCCAATCTAAAAATGGGCAGAAGACCTAAATAGACATTTCTCCAAAGAAGGTATACAGATTGCCAACAAACACATGAAAGAATGCTCAACATCATTAATCATTAGAGAAATGCAAATCAAAACTACAATGAGGTATCACCTCATACCAGTCAGAATGGACATCATCAAAAAATCTACAAACAATAAATGCTGGAGAGGGTGTGGAGAAAAGGGAACCCTCTTGCACTGTTGGTGGGAATGTAAATTGATACAGCCACTATGGAGAACAGTATGGAGGTTCCTTAAAAAACTAAAAATAGAATTACCATACGACCCAGCAATCCCGCTACTGGGCATATACCCTGAGAAAACCATAATTCAAAAAGAGACATGTACCACAATGTTCATTGCAGCTCTATTTACAATAGCCAGGACATGGAAGCAACCTAAGTGTCCATCAACAGATGAATGGATAAAGAAGATGTGGCACATATATACAATGGAATATTACTCAGCCATAAAAAGAAACGAAATTGAGTTATTTGTAGTGAGGTGGATGGACCTAGAGTCTGTCATACAGAGTGAAGTAAGCCAGAAAGAGAAAAACAAATACCGTATGCTAACACACAGATATGGAATCTAAAAAAAAAAAAATGGTCATGAAGAACCTAGGGGCAAGACGGGAATAAAGACACAGACCTACTAGAGAATGGACTTGAGGATATGGGGAGGGGGAAGGGTAAGCTGGGACGAAGTGAGAGAGTGGCGTGGACATATATACACTACCAAACGTAAAATAGATAGCTAGTGGGAAGCAGCCGCATAGCACAGGGAAATCAGCTCAGTGCTTTATGACCACCTAGAGGGGTAGGATAGGGAGGGTGGGAGGGAGGGAGACGCACGAGGGAAGAGATATGGGGACATATGTATATGTATAACTGATTCACTTTGTTATAAAGCAGAAACTAACACACCATTGTAAAGCAATTATACTCCAATAAAGATGTTAAAAAAAAAAAAAAGGCACTTGAGTTCCAGTGAAGCAGGTTTACCTTCCTTCTTGCTGTGTGACATCAGGCTGGTTACTTAACTGCTCTGTGCCTCACTATCCTCATCAGTAAAATGGGGATCCTACAATGGTGGTGGAGGAGGAAGAGGAGATGGGGTGAAAGAGCATCAGGCAGCTCATGTACAAAAGCTTACCTGACCCAGTGAGACACATGTAACAGAACACTATTTTCATAAAGCATCTGAACCACTTTTCAATTTTATTTTTTTAACTAATAATGCATTTGTTAGTGTTTATTTCATTTGATGTTTGCTGATTCTTGGCAGGCACGACACGGAGGCAACTTTTAAAGTTCTAAATAAAACAACTGCCTAGTGGTAGGAAGGCCTCTGCTCTCTGCATGCTCCACCCACATTTTGATGGAAACACCGGAGGACCATTGGCTCCGGGTGGGAGCCAGCGCGGACAGCAGCGAGTCAGCCCAGATGGGCCCCAGAAGCAGGACACAGATGGGTTTGGAGGCCCAGGTAGCCAGGCCCAAGGTCTCCTGCAAAGACCGTGGCCCTTCTGATGTGGGCTTCCAACACGCGGGCACTATTTGATTCCAGGAACGGGCCTTGTGCTTGGCAGGCAGACTCCCTGTGAGCTGTGGCTCAGTGCATCCTGGGGGTGTGGGGGGACACATGCGCAGAAGTGTCAAAAACAACGCTTGTTTCAAAACAGGGGTGGCTTTTCAAGTGAGTATCCTGATGGTCCGCTCATATCCAGGTGGCCAACAGTCACATCCCATAGGCCAATTCTGGTGACAGTTCTTTAGAACCATGTGGGGTCCCTGCAGGAGAGGTGGGCAGTGGCACGTGAACATGGCTCTGGAGAGCTACAGGAAGCACTGTGGAGCGGGTGAGACGCGGCAGCCAGGTGGACAGGCAATGGGGAAGAGGAAATGGCCCAGAGGGGAGGGGCCGTGTGAGAGCAGGCCGCCCGCTGCGGCCCGCCTGTCAGTTACATCATCAGAATGGCTCAGAGTGAACCCCCAACATCGGTTCTTTTTTAAAACACCTTTGCGCTGAGTCTTACAACCGGCTCAGCCCGGAGGACCCAGTAGAAACCTATTTGCCATCGTGGCACAAAGCCACCCTGGTGCTGCCATACCCCTGACCTACCTATAACCACCTTCAGAGGAGAAGGCAGCTTTCGTCGTAACCCGGAACCCGCACCGGCCCACTCGCCCAGACACGGGCCCCCTTCCGCACAACCTCAGCGAGCCCGGCCCTGACTTGAGTGGCATTTACCAAAATGGGCCCAGCACCCTTGCCGGCCAATCAAACACCACCGTCGGAGGCTCGGGCCTGTCTAAAGCATTAACCAGGTGGAGACAGGCACTGAGCAAGTTCTCGTATACACACGCTGCCCTTCACCCCGTCCACCAGACATGGGCATTCTTCCAAATTTTCACACAGAAAAGAGCGTGACCCTGTACAGAGCTGCTGGCGTGACACCCACTCAGCTGGGCCCGGAAAGCACAGCAAAGGAACTCTTGCACTCAGAGCCTCTCCTGGCCAGAGCATCTCGTAAAGCATCCCGCAGGGCTGGATGGGGACCGGCAAGTGACGCAAATCTGCTGGCGAAATCCAGCCCCTGTGATTGGCAGCGTCACTTGACGTTTCGCAAAAGCTGGAAGCAGAGGACTGGAGCCGGGGCGCCGAGTTTGGAAGATGTGTGGGTAAGCGGAGGGAGCTTTGCAGGAGACAGAGAAGAGGGGCGGCTGCTGATCTACCAGCCAGTGGGGCTGTTGAGAGATCTGAAAGGGCCAGGATGAGTCACCAACCCAGCAGGGGGCTGAGTCCGCACGCCCCCGTGACCACCTTCTAGAAGTGGTGATGGACCTAGGCTACACAGAGATGAAGGGACCAGAAGGCTTGGTCCTAAGAAGGTAAAGATGGGCTGGGTGGCACCGTACAAAAGCCATGAACTCAGACCTCCTGGGCTTAAATCACAGCTCCCGCTTATTAGCTCTGTGGCTTGATCAAGATGCCTAATTTCTGAAGAGCCATTTCTTTACCTGTCAAAGGGGATAAATGTGGCATCCACCTCAGGGCTGATCTGAGGACTGAACGACTAGCTAATAAATGTAAGATGCTCAGCATGGTGTCTGTCACACAGCGAGCATCCAACAGACGTCTGCTACTGTGAGTGTCATTAAAGACCAGAACAATGGCAGGCTAATAACAACAAAAACACTAGCAGCTGTATTGACCTAGTGGCACATGCCATCATGGTTAACCCTCACAACTCCAGTACAAGGGGGACATTATTATTGTTCCACATTTTACACAGGGGGAAACTGAGGCTCAAAGACAGTTAACATATATGTCGCTAGTATTTATTGAGTGCTTACCGTGTGCCATGTATTAGTTCATTTAATCCCCACAACAGCCATAGGACGTATTATTATTATCCCCATCTTACAGATGGGAAACAGGCACAGAGAGGTTACGTAACTCTTCAAATGTCACACGGCCAGTACAATGTAGACAGTAGAGTGAACCCAAGTCCATCTAACTTCGAAAGCCATGCTCTTTCAACTCAGCTCTGCCTCCCAGGTTTTAAGCCTAATTCGGGCTGCAAAAACCTCCATCACAGCCCAAAGGAAGAAAAAGAAATACCTGCTCTGAGAAGTCCTGTGAACGCTTAAAGGATGAGTATGGGGTGCTAGGATGAGCAGCTCCCACAGGACACAGGGCCCCACAGGTCAGTGCAGCCTTGTGACCAAACACATCATGTGCCTACAGAGTGCCAAGCGGTCCTTTCTGCAGCCTTGTATGTAGGCCTAAAAATCAAACATATGCAGGCAAAACTCCAACCCCACCCAGAGCCCTGTGGCTCTTCGGGAGATATTGCTGTTTACAGACAATTCAGGCCCATCAGGCGCCAGGCCGATTCCTTCCAGAGGAACCATCTGTGATCTCCCGAGTGGACGACAGGCTGAAGATAGATGGGCTGGGGGCCGGGCGGGCTCTGACCTCAATGCCACCCAGCACGTCCTCCCCACCTGTGGCAGCACCTCGGCCCTGGGGACCACCAGAGGAGCAGGCCCACGGGCAAAACATCTGAGGATGAACCCCTGAAGCCACAGGCCATTCTCTGAGTCACCACCTTTAATGAGGAGGAAGGGAACGCAAAACCCATTCCAGGAGGGAAAGCGTTTACTGGCTCCTTCCTGACTCCACAAGGCCATCTAAGCAGAGAGCAGAGGGGCGCACTGCGCTCAACAGAGTACAAGCCGCTCGGCTGCCGAGCGTCAATACTGATGCGGGCTTGGCTTCGCTGCGCCTCCATTTCGCTGCGGCCTTTCACCTTCCACAGCCTCTCCAGTTCCGAATTGCTCATAGAGATCTCGTGGTCGAGGAAGGATTAAGCTCTCAGTCTACAGAACTGAACCTCCCTCCTGTCCGAGGCCCCCCTCTTGACTGCTGACACTTAGAAAGCCTTCAGGCTCTGCTCTGGGTGTAAGCAGGGTCCTCTGCGGTGGGCGCTTCCCCGCAGACACTCAGGCCTGTGCAAACTTCCAAGCTAAAGTTTGACCGCCATATTCATGGGTCCGGCTTCCCAAACTCCCGGAAGCTTTCATGGAGCTAAAAGTGCCCACAGCTGCTTAAGGCCGCATCTGTTCAAGGACACATCGACGGGAGCCCTGCTCCAAACCCCACAAGGTTTAAGATCTATTTCAGAGCCCCAGACAGCTGGAATCAGCTTCGACCTGGGCTTTCTAAAGACTCAGGACTGTTCTTGGGTCGCATCCTGGTCTCCTGAACCATCTCCCTTTCAGAAAGAGACCTAGTTTCTCAACGGAAGCGCTGGGCTCCCACTCTGCATTCACCCCTCTACCCTTGGCCCTGTGCCTTGCCTGGCACACAGCAGAGGTCCAGAAAATCTTTGCTGACTTATTGCACGATGTGTGGCGTTAACAGCCTCTCTTTAGTTTGAAAAGTTCCAGGTTCAAGGGCAACTGACCTCAGGCCTTTCATGAAGCCAGGGTGGCCAGGCACAGTGTTCACAGCACTGGTAAAACCCCGGGATGATTTTGAAATAACTGGTGCGACCACAAGCTCAACCTGCACGGACAACGCCGTGTAATGAGCAGGCCGTTGACATTATAATCAATTCAGAGAGACTCCAACCAGCCATTCCCCGCAAAGAAGGACGCCAGAAAGCAAAGTATGAGAAGTATTTTAATAGCTCACACTCCAAGACACTGTGCTCCCAGTTCTGAAGAGATTCCTAAAAGAGGCAACTTTGGCCATTTTGGAAGCCAGCGTTCACCCTCCCGTGGTCTCGGCATCTCCCTCCTCTGGATGCTGACTCGGAGGAAAGCATAAACACGCCTGGAACCATCCTGGCTCCCATGGGACCTTCCTCTTAACTACACGTTATAGCAACAGCCTTAGCGGGACTAAGATGATGACTCGGTTAAAGAAGGAGACAAACGTTGACTGTCCGAGCAGGGGCAGTCCAAGCTGGCAAGAAAAAGCGCACTGCGTACATACGATACAGAAGGGCGAGCTTCTGCCTGCGGGTTTGCAACGTTACACTGGCTTTGCCTACGACCTATCAAGAGGGATTCTGCTGGCCAGTGTTTCTGCTGAACAAGCAACATGGCGGTCAAGAGTCTTGGGCATCCAGTGCCACCAGCCCAGAGTCATCATGCATCGTCCACTGGAGAGTCTTTGAGGGAAACATGAAGTCCAGCTCATGCCTCTGCCTACGGGTCGATTTCTTCAGGAATCACCGTGATCATAATGTCTTCATTGCCCCTGCGGACAACCATGTTCAGGGTGCTTTCCTTCTTAATGACGTCGCTGACGTCGTTGGCGGAGACCACCGACTGTCCATTGATGCTAATGATGACATCATTTTCCTTGAGCCCACCACTGCAACACAAAGGGAAATGCGATTGTAATGTTTCCATTCCTCTTGGTCTAACTGCCACGAAAGGTAATCGACTTTACATCGACAGAGGCACAGTTTAGGACCTAAAAGCCCAGAGCAAACAGGGTGGGGTAATAGTTAACTTATGTGAGACTGGCTTAAACCACCAATGGGTTGCATTATTTCCTTTTGAGGTTTTTAGGCCACATCATCAATCATGTCCATTGTAGAAATGCCTACCAGCACTTGTATGATCTTATCATAGATGGACCCCCAAAGGAGATGAGGATGTACCATCTACCGTGTACCAGGACCGTGGCCAACTTGCTTGTAATGGGTGTTACAACTCAGACTGCAGCTCCTACAGGGATGGGTTGATGGCTCTACTGTGAGACACCTGCTTTGTGCTGTTGCTGGAGCTGTAGCTCTTCTGCATGACAGTGTCCAACAAGCGGTTATGGTTCTTAATGGTCTAGCACAGGAGTCAGCACACTTTTTCTGTACGTGGCCAGATAGGAAATATTTTAGGCTTTGCAGGCCAGATGGTCTCCATCACAACAACTCAACTCTGCCGTGGTAGTCCAAAAGCCACCATAGACAATGTATCATCTATTGGGCATGGCCGTGACCCAGTAAAACTTCATTTACATAACACTGAAATTTGAATTTCACATCACTTTCATGTGTCCTAAAATACTGTTCTCATTTAAATTTTTTCAACCACTTAAAAATGCAAAATCTATTCTTCCAGATCTGGTCCCCAGGAAACAGTTTGCTGGCCCCTCCCTGGTCTAGCACCTCTCTCTGGATATTTCGTCGATACAGGTAACAGACCCTGATTGTTAGTTGACCTACTTCTTTTCATGTTATTTTGACATTCCCTGGGTTATTTTTCTAGAGGTGTGGATAAGTACGGCCTGATTGATAACAGACATAATTAGCGAAGGCTTCAGGAGGAGATGCATCCAGCAGCCTAGGACAGGACCACTGCTTGGGGTCTCCGGGACATTGCTCCTTCAAGCCCCTTTCCCCAGCCAGGCCTGTTCTGGAGACTCATAACAAGTCCGATATCACTCTTTCCATCTGATACCCCTCCTCAAGAGGACTTCTGAAGATAGGAAGCAACCTTTTGCTGATGAGTCCTGAGCTGAACCGGGTTGGAAGTCCTGACTGGCAGGATGGACCAAGGATGTCCGACCATTTTGTCAAGGATTCTCACAATCACCTGAGCGGATACGAAAAGAACAGCCCCCTGCCCCCTGCCCCCTACCTTCAGGAAACACAAGGATATTAGGAAAAGGGAAAATCATTCTAACTCACGCTTCTGCGGGGGTATCAGGAATTACTTCGATAATATACGCTCCTGAAAGCACATCTGGGAAGTCTCGGTGGCGATCCTTCAGCTCTTTGGCTTTGCTGCTCAGGACAAAGAGCATCTGTATTAATGTTAAGTAACAACGGGGCTCCTGCCCGGCTTCCCCTCCTTCCCTGATTCTAACGTAAAATTCCCCAGGGGTTTTGATTCTGCTTCAAATTGCCTATTTCCTAGAGTTACTGGATAACAGCAAGGGAAGTGTTTTATCATTATTATTATTAACTGATAGTAGCTATCACTTAAGGAGTCAGTACAATATAGTGGTTGGCCTGCTTTGGAGGCCCAGCTCTGCCGCTTCCTGACTGTGTGATCTTGGGCAGTTGCTTAACCTCTCTGTGCCTTAGTTTTCTCACCTGTAAAACAGGGATAATGACATGGGGTTGTCGTGAGGACCCGATGAGACCATCTAGGTCCAGCACCTGGCCCAGTGCCAAGCACGTGATAAAGAGTGGGCGGGGTCGCCGTGGCTAGTGACCACTGCCACCACCCATTCATCCAAGCTTTGATACGCATGAAATCACTCAGTCCTCACCACAGACCAACATGCCTGCACAGTTGTCCTCATTCCGGAGAGGAGGAAATTGAGGCACTCAGGGGTCAAGTCATCCCAAGGTCACAAACCAGGAAAACAGTAGAGCTGGGACAAGAACCCAGGAAGCTGGACCCCAGGGCCCATATTCCTTCCTTACGCCTTCATCTCTCAGAGTTCCCAAACAAGACCTGATGCACATTTTAGTCTTGGCAAGCCAGCTGAGAAAGGTACCACCATTTATTACATGTGTCTAAACTATAGTCGTGTGTTCACAATTAATAGCTAATTAACTACAATAATTAATATATTAATATATATTATATTATTATATTATATTACTATTAATATATTAATATTTATATCAATATGTTCTGCTCTTTGCCAACTTTACCTACAAGAGTTTCAACCAAGCCATTAGGTACCAGGACTCCTATGATTACACCAGATTTTTTCATCAAGGTTAAAATACCAGTATGTTATGAGTCTGGCAGCCACATACCACAACTTCCACCAGCTCGGGAAAAACAAGCCCATCAGTCATGCTGAGCCTGACTGGCATTCCAGGAGCCTCAGGCCACAGGCGGCAGAGCTAAGGAAAGGCAGGGCGCTCTGGGTCTGAGGGAGGTGTTTGGGGGCACTCCTGGAATGTGAGTTTCAACAGAGCAAGTGGTGAAAGGAAGGCATGGGGGAGTGACAAACACCCCGGCTCTTCAGGCCTGCCTTCAAAGAAGAGTGGAATCTT
This sequence comes from Eubalaena glacialis, assembly GCF_028564815.1. NCBI lineage: Eukaryota > Metazoa > Chordata > Mammalia > Artiodactyla > Balaenidae > Eubalaena > Eubalaena glacialis. The sequence goes on from NC_083716.1 coordinate 9,375,878, forward strand.
CCAGAAGGAAGGACCTGCTCAGAACGCAGAAACAAACATGAAGGATAAAAAAAGAGGCCAAGGCTAACGGCCCTCCTCTCTTTCCTAATGTTACTTAACTTTAACCAGAAACTGAGCTGTCTTGAAGCAGAGTAAGGTTTCCCTTTTAGGGCTGCCAGTGAGAGTCTTCTGAAGTTCAGGTCTGTTTTAAATTTAAGACACAGACAGACACAGACATTCTGTTACCCACCTGGATGTCAGTGACATCATTCGGATGCCAATATACTTCTTCTTGGTGATGGCTTTGCCTGGTGTGACAACAAAAGGACAACAGAAGGTCAGCCCAGTTGGCGGCTGTGCCGGGTACGCCATGAGCCATGGGGTTCAATCCCCCAGTTTGCCGTGTAGAGTCAGGACCATAGGGGGATGCGCTCGGCTTGTGGTTCAAATCCTGATTGGGATCCTACCTGCCTCCTCTCTTCCCCAGGTAGAAGGTAAACATCACACCTGCAAGGGACCCTGTTGAGCCTCAAACCCCCAGCCTGACTCGAGCAGGAGGATCAATAAACATTTGTGGAATGAATGAGCTCCAGGAATCTCAGTTTTCTCATCAGTAAGATGGGACTAATAATTCCCACCTGATCAAGCAAAGGAATTAGATGACATAATGAATAATGAAGTGAAATGATGTACAGAAATCACCCAGGATCATGCCTGGTACATAACAGATTGAACCATATGACACATGCATGATCATAGGTCGAAAATAGTCCAACACCTATGACCTAATACCACGGGCTTAATAGCGTGCATTCCTTTCCCTTCTGACCTTCAGGGTGTCGTTTTCCCTGACCCAAGTCCCCCCGGGGCACCCCAGGCCTAAATCTCCCGAGGGCTGCCTGGGCCTTGCTCTACCTTTGGCTTGTCGGTCGTGGGATTCCGTTAGGAACTTTTTAATCTTATCAGATGGAATTGCAAAGGAGATACCAGCTGTCACTTTCAGTGTGTTAATTCCAATCACTTCACCATCCTGAAAAGCAAGATGGAAACAGCTTACTGAATCCATGAAGGTTCACCTGAAGATATGCACCGATAAGAGAGTGGAGAATTTGCAAGAAAGGAGCCTTGGAGCTTCTTCAGAGAAATGTGTGAGGTGGGGGGAGCTGGAGGAAGGGGGCTCCTGGGTCGTAGAGGGAGAGGCCTGACTTGGGCAGCGTAAGCCAATCTCAGCAACGGAAGAATCGACACCCACTCGACTCAGAGCTGAGTGATCACCACGCCGAAAGCACAGCAACAGACAGTTTCAAAATGCACACTTGCTCCTTTGGCATGGAATACGTTTCCAAAAGCCCCGGAGTCCTTTAGATGGCTGTCCACACCTTCCTGCTTCCCCCATTTCCAGTGATCTTAAGATTCCTCTGCTGACGTCAGGGAGAAACAACCTTAGCGCTTAGGGCGGACAGACTTCATCATCAGGAAAACAAAGCCTCACCTCCGAGCAGACTCGGGGGCACTCGGGGGGAGGCAGAGGGCTCACAATCGCATCTCACTGCCTCTGCTTGTCACAGACTACCTTTAAATCATGGAGGAAGCCAGTCTACAGGGTGTGCTTCAATTCAAGATAAATTCACAGTTCAGTGAACGCCACACCATAGGAAACAATCCTGGTATAACGGTCTTGCCTCACACCATCCAACCATTATTCTGAACACTATCATTAAAGGGTCGTTCAACTCGGACTTAGAAGGGAAAACTGCCAGGAGAGTTTAAGTCACTTCTTGCACATTTCCCGTAGCGCTGAGAATTCAGTCCCCGACTCAGAGGGGCCATCAAGAAGGCACTGCCATCCTACGCTTTGCTAAACAAGGCCTCGATTTCATCACCTGTAAATGAGAGTTGGGATGGGTGACCCTGAGCTGCACCCTGGCTCTGACTGTCTGATTCTAAGGCTTCCCTTTTTTGCTTAAATAAAATATAAACTTAGGTGACATCTTTATGAGTGGGGTAACTCCTCATTCCAGCCTGGTCTTAGAGGAGGGCCCCTGGCCAAGACAAACCTTGTGGATGAGCCACGCCAGCTCCGTAGGCAGCGTAGGGACAGGCCAGAACTGCTGACACCTTCAAAATAAAGACCCACTCCTTTAACCACTCCTGGATTGGACCTGAATTCCAATGCCTTTACTTGTAACTTTGAAACATAAGCATGTCTGCTGGCATTGCAGTTCCAATCCAAACTCCATCATGCTTTACTCTTTCCAGAAAAGATAAGAAGAGTAATTTGCAAGGTACAGTACAGTCACAGATTTCACTTTAAAAGAATTAGATAATGTGCTTTGGCAAGTTCATGTCTGAAAAGAAACCAAAAGGAAAAAAAAAGACATGTACACAGATTTTTAAAAGGCCTTACCAGGTTTACTAATGGGCCTCCGGAGTTTCCATACTGAAATTAAGCAAAAATTAAAAGGTTATGAGTTTATGTCATTACATGGTCCAATCTACTTCCCTGCCTGGCAGGTCCCTGAGTGCAAGTTCTTGCCAGAGTTTTTTTCCTGTCTACCCAATATTTTTCTGGGAAAAAAAGGACCTTAAACAATTTTCAGAAAGTTTTAGATGTGCCATAAATGGGATATATATATAGATATAGATAGATAGGTAGATGGATAGATTTTTTTTTTTTTTTTTTTTTTGCTCTGAATCCCAGAGGCCAACTACAAATTCCCAAAACACCCAACACATCTTCCTTGTCTTGGCAATAGGCTGGCTGCCCACTTGCTCCAGTATCACAGTATTTCAAATCTTCAAAACCGCCCCCCCTACATCTATGTGACCCCTACTTTGCTGCTTGGTCTGGAAATCCACATGGTTTGCTCTATTTCCATTGCTTCATGAAGATCACAAGAAAGTTTGGGAATAAAGCCTACCAGAGGCAGCGAGTGCACAAAACACGCTGTGTTTCTTATTTATTAGATAGATGTAGGGGAAAGTGCTTTTTAGAAACGTTAATCCTATAGGGAAACAGCTGAAGTGGAAAAATGTGACTTAAAAAAGATTCTATTGATGAGATTGTGTGTGATAATCCTTGACCTCATTAGACATTGAATGGGTAGGCCTGATACACAGACTGCGCCCCCCCCCCTCACAAGGCAATGCAAACTCCTCTGGGGGCTACAGAGCCTGTGCTGAGGTGAGCATCCCTCCTGCCACAAAGTTGAACAAGCAGCTCCATCCAGGGGTGGCTGACCCTGGGGCAGGGCGGCAGGGGGCATGGAGAGCTCCTCCGGGCTGCAAACTTTGGCAAATCTCAAGTTCCCGTCACAGGAGTCCCTGGAGATTGCCAACAGGCTGAGGACCAGCCCTCTGCCTCACCTGCTTTAGGGGATCCTTGAAAGCACCTTGAGGATCCTGACTCTAGCCCTGGTTCCTAAGCCCAGCCCAGCTCTCCAAAACCCCACCCGACCCTGCAGCAGAGAGGGCTCACGTTGATGATGGCGTCTGTCTGGATGTAGTCCATGTCCGAGTTCCGGAGCCCCAGCTCTTTGCCGCCTCGCTGGGTGGTGCTGACGATCCCCGTGGTGACAGTGTTTTGAAGGGAAAACGGGCTTCCGATGGCCACCACAAACTCCCCGGGCCGCAGCTCCGAGGAGCGGCCGAGCAGTAGCACGGGCAGCTTTCCCTGGAAACACAAGGTTGGCGCTGCTGCATTTGGTTAAGTGAACAGAACGGATAAACGCACAGATGTCGTGGAATGCCAAGCAAGAGACACCGCTCATACTCACCAGGCCTTGCAGGAAACCGAGGTCAGGCCTAGCATCCCTTCCCGGCTGAGGACTATCTTCCCGCCCACCCAAGATAATCAGTGCCTCCTTGTAAGTTGCTCCAAGTCAAGTGAGCACTGCCGCTGCCACACACCAAGGAAGATGTGGGACGGATACTGGAGGCCAACTCAGGGTCTCAGCACATCTTGAAGCTATCAGCACAGACTTGCTCTGAAACCCGGAGGCCAGGAGACAGAGGGGGACAAGTTTAGGACTGGGGGCAAGCCTGACTGCAGCACTCTTAGAGAGCCACAGGGAAGGATCCAGAGCCCACACCCCTGGGGGGAGGGGAAAGGGTGGATCTGCCCCCACTTATCACAGGCACGTCCCTCCTGGGTTCTAAAGAATCAGGAGCTCTGTGGGCTTGCAGCTGCCCTGACTCCGTCCGGTGCATCTCTGTGCTAAGCACATGCAATCCTGGGGAGGGGCAGGGGTGGGGCTGGGGGCAACAAGGCATCCAGGGCCCCGAGATGCCAAGACCCAAGAGGTGGGCTCTCTCCTTGCCCGGAAGGGCCTTCCATCAACCCCCTCTGCTCCCGTCCCTGGCGGGCTGATAAACCCAACAAAGCCTGGTTGATCCCCAGTGCCCTGTGAAGGCCAGGCAGAGTCAGAAGCCCCAAACTACTCTTCAAACCCAAACTGGACAAAATAAAGCCAGCTCTCGTCACTAGGGCTGAGAGCTGGGCTTCCGTCTGAGAAGGCTCTAAGCTCTCTTCCCTCCGTTCCTCCCTGGAGCCAGGCAAACCGCCGAGTTCCTTTCTCCTTTGTTTCCTGAGACAAAATGAGCAGCTGCTCTGAACAGTGTGGACCAGCCCAGAAGGCAAAGAGCTGGCCCAGGCCTAGTGCTAATTGCGAGGTAAGAGTCCTCATGTTCGTCTACCTCGAAAAAGAAGGAAAGAGGAGAGGAGGTTGGGAGGGTGCAGGGGGTGGAAACCAGCAGTTACTTAGCACATCCTTCGCCAGGGATGAAGCAGACACCAGCTGATGAGATGGGGAGATCACTGGGCCCATTTAACAGATGAAGAAACTGAGACTCCAAGCAACTGGATGACTTGAGACCGGCCAGGGATTTAATAGTGCAACCCCGAACCCAGACTCTCATCCACCACAAGGTACTGAGTCACAAAGAACCCCCTCTGACCCCAAATAAGGAAGATGCTGGTCAGGAACAAGCTGGGTCAGAAAACTCAAGGAGGAAGAAGGGATATTGAAGAAGGGATCCAAGACCTAAAACTTTAAGGGGCTGCATGAGAAAGGATGCCCCTCAGATCACAGGTACTGAGAAGCCTAGAAGAGCACCACAGTGAAGAGCACAGACCTGGGACCAGGCGGCCTGATTAGTTCCTGGCCCGAGCTTACAGCCACTCTGGTCCTCAGTGTTCTCATCTGGAAAAATGGGAATAACGCAGCACACTTATCTCATTGGTGTGTTGTGAGAATTAAGCGACTTGAGACCTGAACGGCTCTTTGAAGAGAACCTGGCTCAGTTAAGCGTCCTATAATTGGGACACGTAAGCATCAGGTGTGTTGGGTATTGTTATTAATATCAGGGTCTGTGCAGACTCAGCGGGGGAGACCCCACCAACGAAACTCCCACAGAGTAGCGCGTGTCACCCAGCCCTCCACCTAGGAGGAGGCTGGTGGCACAGGCCTGCCCTGACAGTGACACTTTGCCCTTGCGGTCACCTGAGGCTGGCGTGTGTGGTACTGCTCTGGAGGGGGCAGCCTGCAGTCCCCACTCCCCGAGCTCATCCAGAAGCACGCCAACAAGCTCAGCATGGCCTGTTTACCCTGGGCCCGTGCCAGCCGCCCCTGCCAGGAATGACTTCATCCAGTAGCCACAGCGGGTGGGTGGGCAGGAGTCAGGGCCAGTGATGAGCACTGGCCACTCTGGGGGAGGCCTGCCAGGGACACTACCACTCCTTCAGGGCCCAGGGACTGCTTCCAGGGCTGGGCTTGGGGGGTGGGCAAGGGGACACAGTGGCGAAGGCTCCTGGGCTGGGTTTGCCAGGCTGCCCAAGATTACAGTTGCTCTTCACCAGCTTCAAGGCAAGAGTTCAAGTTCAAACACAGAAAGGCGGGCCCAGCCCACATCAGCTCAGCCACAATCCGAGAACCACATCAGAAAGTTACAGGGCAGGACTCACTGCGGAGTCCTGCCCTGTAACTCCTCCACCTCCACCCCCTAGGAAGGGGGCCAGACCCAGGCCCCTGCGTCTCAGGGGGTTTAGAAGGCACAGGGGCCCAAAGACAGCGCTCCCTGGAACTCCCCTCTTCCAAGTCTGAGCTCAGGCCTAGGGGATGGGAAAAGGAGGCACACGCTCTTGCGGGGCAGAAGCTGTGAGGACGGAGGGGAGAGACCCCCAGGAGGGAAGGAGAACACCCAGGGCCTGTCACTCGGCTGGCTGCACTCACTGGGGAGGAACAGGCCTGTGGCCAGTAACGGGGCCCAGAGAAGCCTGTGGATGAGCTTGGCTCCAGCGCAGTGAAGTCACCACACTGTAGTGACCATGCAGGCTTGGACAAGTGGACACCAGTGATAGGAGCCCAGAGTCTCCCCGAGGACCAATCCTCACTTCAACACAAGGGGAAGAAATTCAGATCACAAGTGGTCATTTAGCCAAACCTGCACAGATGGCAACACCAAGTGTCACCTTGTTTAAGTTTTTATTCACTCAAACATCTCCTAGATTCTAAAGGACAATCGTAAGACAGAAATAAGCAAGTGGACACATATCAAGGGGGATTCTTAGACTATGAAGCTTGGACTGATGTGAAAGGAATGACACAGGTGACATTTTACCTCCCAGGTGACAAAGCACTTTCATGACCCCCTTGGCAGTTAGGGCATGTTTCCTCCCATCTTACAGATGTGGAAACTGAGGCTCAGAGAGGGAGTGACTCCTCACAGCTCACGAGCAGTCTGGCTAAACGAGAGAACAGGTCTCCCACCTCCCAGACCTTCACTCCTTGTAGGTGTTAACGTGAATTCTAATTGTAGGCAGAAATCTTTGCAAGAGAGTGACGTGGGGCAGAGATGTGGGCCAGGCCAGATTTACAGCCCTTCATGAGGTCAAAATGCCTTTTGGGGGCCATTTGGCTCCTGTTTCCCGCAGGTGCCAGTGGGCCGCACAAGCATCAGGCTCTCCAGCCTGCTCCAGATCCAAGTGGGGCTCATTCTCAGCCTCCCTCCTCACCTTGGGCCTGTCTGCTCGGCGCAGCTATACCTCTGCTGGCCAAATTCCTATTCGGCAATTGAGCGTTTTATTCCACAGCTGTCTAGACACACGCTCCACGGGGGGACTCGGGGGGGAGATGAAAAGCAGATACGGCTGGAAGCGCCAAGGCACGCCTCGGCCTTGACCTGCGGATGGGAAACCCTGGGGCCACCCGTTCCTGGTTTAACCCCACGCTGCTGTCCGCAGGCTGGTTCCCAGGCCGCCCACATCAAAGCCGGCTCCAGGCTCCCTGCGGCAGACACTCTGTCTGAGCCTCCCTGTGAAGCGGCCCAGCCACAGGCCATCTTGGAGATGCCCAACCCTCTCCTAACAGCCCACATCTCAGCATCTCGCAGGAGCCTCGCAACACGCCTACGAAGTAAAGGCGCAGACATCCATCCTCCACTCGGCCGCCGGGAGGAGCAAGAGTGGGAAGGAGGAAGAATGGGGCGTGCGGCTCCTGTTCCTTGTCTCCAGATTCTCCAACCACTGGCGGGGAGGGAGGGTGACATGCAAGTCGGGTACACAGCAAAGCCGGGATGGGGAGCTTGAACGTGGCAGAAGCTCAACCCCGAGGCCCCGGATCAGAGCTGAGCAGGAGCCCTCGCGCCCCTCCAGGAGAGCGCGTAGCTCACGTTGTCCCGATCCCTCCAGGACGAGGGGCGTCCCAAAGTGAGTCCATCACACTGCCCGTTCTCAAGGTCATGCTCTTGTTCATGGGAGGGAGGAGCCTGGGAGGCCAGTGGGAAAGAGGGGACGTCCAGGTTGAAAGGCACATCATCCTTGGTTCGCAAGTGACTCACTTGTGCTACATGCCGGCCTCACAGCAGAGTCAACAAGAGGGGCTGGAAGGGAACACGGATCCCGAGAACAACCGGGTCGTCGGCCATGCCAGCCAGGTCGATGGAGACAGCCCAGACGAGGGTGTCAGAGTCCTGCGTGTGGACTCCATGTCCGAGTTAAACCACTACCTACGAGCCGTAGGCGGGATACTAATTGTGTGATAGATTTACTGCTAAAACCTGGAAGAGGTTGGTGAGTAGCACGATTAAAGAAGGCTCTTACCGTTCGTTTAGATGCCAACAAACAAACAAACAACAACCAGCAGGCCTGGCATCACCGCTCCCACAAAACGCTGCCTACATGAAAGAGAACTTTCTCAACAAGCATTCACTGAGGACGGGCCTGGCACTGGGAACATGAAAGATCAACGAAACCCACCCGTGCCCTCCAGGCTTACTGTCTGATGGTGGGGGGAAACACACAAGCCAGCAGAACACACAGCGGTAAAAAGAGATAAAATCCATCTCCCTCCCCAAGGGCAGCTCAGCCTAGAATCTTCCATAAAGGCTAAATATAGAGCAACACTAAAAATGATCTGGGTGCATCAGTTAGGGTTTGTTTGTTTGTTTTTCAGCTGCAAGTAACAAAAAACCCAATGCAAAATGGAGTAAACATCCACCTGCTCAAGGGCGTGATGGCAGGGCTGATCTCTTCAAAGGCTCAAGGACAACGTCAAGAAGAAGCTCCTGCCTTCTTTCCATCTGATCAACGGCAGCCTGGGCTCATGGTCACAAGAGGGCCACCATCATTCCAGGCACGACATAAAGATGTAGCAATGCCCACTGGAAGTAATAGACTCTTTTCTCCCTTGTGTGTCTCTTCAGAAGAGCTAAGAATCCAGAAGGGCCCAGCACATTCTTCCTTGTGGGTCATCAGCCGCTGTCTGGTCCTAAGGTTATCCTCAATCACCCTTAGGCGGGGGGGATCACAGCCCTGGTGACTGCCTTAGCCCCTCAGGATTTGCCTGAGTTAGGAATGGGGGGAGTCAGGAGTGGACCTAAAACAAACTCAGGGCTGTGCCAGCAGGGAGGAGAAGGGCTGCATGCTGGGCCACCATCAGAGTCCACCGAAGCTTAGGAAAAAATGGTTCCTTTTACAGTGGTAATCCTAATACGTGTCTGGAAGCAGCTGTAAGTGTATATTCCTTCATGCAGGTTTTTTTTTTTTGGCGGTGGGGAGCAAGAGGAGAAGTCCGCTTCAAAGGAAAGCAATGGTCACACATTTCCAGGGCAGTCAGCGTGAAATACAAGTGGTCCGAGCAGAGCCTCATCAGTGTAGACAAACCTCCCTCTTATTCGCATGCCCTACATGCCTTGTGCTCTGTCCCATGGGCAGATGGGACGGGCATAGTGCCCGTTCCGCTCACCAGGGGACCGACGGTCCTGCAGCTGGTGGTGGTGGTACCGAGAGCCCAGGTGTTCTCACCAGTGCTCACTGCCCAGATGCTCAGGGTGCACAGACAGCCACCAAAAAAGAGCCTCTCTGTGCCACACCTTGCCACGGGGCAGGGGCAGGAGACAGGAGCAGAGATGACACACAACAGGGCCAGGGAGCTGAAGGAAATCAGAGCAGAGGCCAGCCAGAGGAAGCCAGGGTCACACGTCCTCAGGGTGAGGGCCCAGGCCACGGTGTTGCCCTCAGACAAGCCCCGGCTGTGTGGCACTGCCTGCTTCACGGGCTCGCTGTGTGGCCTGGGCTCCCCCTGAAGGGGCATCACAACTGCTGATTCCCACAGGGAAGAAAAGGGCCCTGGCTGATGACTTGCTATGGGCTTATCCTCCAGCATCCCAAAGGGTGGTGCAGAGTGAAGACACAGACAAAACACGCACACAGCACCACCTCAGCCTCCGCGTAGACTGGGAGCACACAGCCCCAGGGAGCAGGACATCTGTATTAACTCACTCTGACCTTGGGCCACTTGACAGACTTCTCTGGGTCTCAGTTTTATCACTTCTAAAATAAGGGAGTCGAGCCTGGTGATGTCCAAAGTCATCCCAGCTCTGACAATTAGGGATCTTTCCAGAAGACCTGGTAGATTTCAAAAAACAAAAACAAAAACAAAAACAAAAAAACCTATTAGCAGACAACGGTTAAATTGGTGAGATCAAAACAAGCACCAGACGTACTTCCCTGGTGGCGCAGTGGTTAAGAATCCGCCTGCCATTGCAGGAGACACAGGTTCGAGTCCTAGGCCGGGAAGATCCCACATGCCACAAAGCAACTAAGCCCGTGCGCCACAACTACTGAAGCCTGCACTCTAGAGCCCACGAGCCACAACTACTGAAGCCCGCGCGCCTAGAGCCTGTGCTCTGCAACAAAGAGAAGCCGCCGCAGTGAGAAGCCCGCGCCCTGCATCGAGGCGAGCAGTAGCCCCTGCTCACCGCAACTAGACAAAGCCCGTGCGCAGCAACGAAGACCCAACACAGCCCCAAATAAATACAAATAAGTAAATAAATAAATTTACTTTTTTTTAAAACAAGAAAAAAAACAAGCACCAGAGTCCTTAATAAATCTCTTTTCATACAACTTCGCAAAGAGGTCAGATGATCCCTGCAAACTCTTACAGCCGCAAGAGGAAAGGGGATTCCTGGAATTCTCCAGACGCTGGCTCAGCCAGAAATCATCTAGAGCGGACCTAAAAACAGTGATCCATCAACATTTCAGCTTCTGGCCACCCTGGGTTTGGCCTAAAAGCCCTTGAGCGCTCCTCTCGTTGCAACCTCATTCACTAAAGCTTGGAGAGAAGAGCAATAAAACGAACAAATAAAACTAAAAGAAAAATTGGCAACTTTCTTTTAACCTCATGAGGCAAGTCAACTACTTCTTTCTCTTCCTTGCAAAGTATAAACTGCTCCTGTTACAAAAATATTTTTGTTGCTGAATCTGCAGAAGCCACTGTATCCGCCAGCCGCCCAGCACACCGCTTTCAAGAGGCTGGGGCTTGCAGGCTGGTGTTGTGTGTTGGATGAAGTTTGCTTCAAAGCTTAATGTTGCAGCAACTGGCTGAGACTCAACTAAGTGATTCAATGTGTCTTCTGGAAACAGTTATGCTAACCTTTCATTTTCTTTAAAAAATATGCAGTGGGGGAAAAGAGCACGTCTCCCGTGCGCGTCCCCCATACACAGCAAGAAGCAGTGCCATTGAACTTGCGTGCTTCCTAAGGAACAGCAAACTAGACCACAGAGTTCAGGGGGATGTTAGCAGCTAAGACTTGCCTGAGACACAGGGATCCCGCCCGGGGAAGGAGGGAAGTGAGCCCACGAGGGGCTGAGGGACAGGGAAATGTGAGCAGATGGGTGGACCCAGATGAACCACAGATCTGCTACATAATTTGCAGGGCCCAGGACAAAATAAACATAGAGACCCCTTGTTCATAAAGTGCATAGAAAGTGCCATTAAAGGTACTAAAATATAAAGCTTTTTTTTTCTTCTGTATTCTCGCTCTCTCTTCATCTGTCCCGATGTTTTTATTTGCTGTTTAGCGTCACGCTCCCTGGGGCACAAAGATTTTCATGGGGTGAGTGCAGACCCAGGAGACTCAGACTCAGTGCTCTCCTCACCAGCTACTGGACAGACCCATGCACTGTGCCCGAGCAGGGACAGGGTAGTACAGCCAGGCCTCTCCCCATCCCAAGAGCTCACTGCCCCAACCCACAGAGGATGGACCACCCCCAAGGGCACCGCAACTTCCTTCGGCACCAGGATGCACTAGGTACCTGGATGGGGTGGAAAAGGCTTAGTTAGCCCTGCCTCGCTGCCGGCAGAATGACCTGTGGCATCATACACCCGCTGCCCAAGATGCTGTGGGGTGTATGTACCCCATGCCTGTACTCCCTGGGGGAAGGAGGGTGGCAGTGATTGCTGTGCGGGGTCAGAGGTCCCAGGGGCCAGAGGAGCAGGGAAGCCAAGAACCCATCCTGGGGAGGTAGGAAGGCAACAGGAAAAGGAACAGTGGGAGGCCAAGGCTCTAAGCCCCAGCACATACTCCGCTGTCTCATCAGACTTCATTTACAAAGCACAAATTCAAAGATAAAATTAAAGACCTCAGAGCATTAAACCCTCAAGCAGGATTCCGTTCTGAGCATAGGGTCTGTAAGGGCACAGGTCACATGCCCATAAAGCAGCTGCACCGGGGGAGGAGGAGGTGGACCAAGACTGAGATGCTTGGGATTCAGATTAGAGTACGTAGAGGTTATCAGTGATGACAAGGTCAAGGGTACAACCCAGGGAGGGTGGCTGCAGTGAGCAGGTGAGGCGAGAGGCCAGGCCAGGAAGGATCTGCTACACAGCACCGAGATCACAACACGCGCAGAACTCGGAAGGACGGTGTAATCAAGTTACCCCCATCCGCTTCCCCAGGTTGACATACAGGGAGGGGAGGAGGGGAAGAGGTGGGATGAGTGGGAGGGTGGCCAGGGTGGGGGGATGTTCAGGTGGGACAGACAAGAGAAGTGGGGGAGATGGAGGGAAAGAGAGAAAAGGAACAGAGGATGGTTACGAAAAAACAAAACAGAGAAAGGGTTAATGAAGCAAACTTCCCCCTCACTGTTTATGCACACCACCATGATATTTAGACTCCTTTAAGTTACATCAAGAAACGCTGGCATTTCAAATATTCCCATATAGAAATGTCAACTTTTCTATTCAGGAGATTGACTACATAAGAAATTGGAGCTTTCCAGAGTACGATCAGGAACCCCGAAGAACCAAGGCCAATAAGATACATGGACAATATGCAGAGGAACCAGCTAACCAGAAGCACTTTAGCACAGCTAACCAGGAGGCTCTAAAAAACTCACCGGGAAATAAGTTTGCACTGGGCCCAAGGTCCAGGTCCTCAGGATGGGCAGAAAAGGAAATCTAAGCAACTCTAGGTACCCCACTCTTCCCCTTGGCTGGCTCTGTCTGTCCTCCACGTCTCAGCTTGGATGTTACCTCCTCAGATAAGCTTCTCTGCCTATACTACCTTCAGGGTCTCCCCAGCCCCAGTGCCTTCTCCTGCTTCTTCTATCTGTTCCTTCATTGTACCAACCACCATATTTATTCCAGTTTACCTGTTTCCCACACTAGACCGTAAGCTCCATGGCTTTTGCCCATTGCTGTTACATCCTCAGCACCTAACACAGTGTTTGGTCAAATAGTTGCTCAATAAATATTTATAGACTCCGTGAATGAATAAGGAATAACTGAAAGAATGAACCAACGAGACCTTAAAAGATCATTAGGATTTAAAATTGAATAATAATTTGGAAAACATCTTCAAATTCACAAAATTCCTCTCTACCGATATTACAGAGAAATGGTCAACACTAAGGCCTCTCTCTGCTTAATCCGGCAAGACCGAAGCATCTTCTTCAGCAAAGAAGCACAGTCCCCATAAGAGCAAATGAGATCAGCTTCTCTGCCCTTTCCCCTGTAGTGACCTCGTGCTTCACCTCACTTGGGTCTTAAGAGCATATTTTGGTCCAAGCACATTTCACTCCTTTAGAACGAGGTGTTAATCATCTCACACTGGGGTTGGCAAACTTTTTCTGTGAAAGGCCAAAGAGTAACTACTTTTGGCTTCACGGGCCATGTGGTCTCCATCGCAACTACTCTACTCTGCTGCCGTCCAGCAAAAGCAGCTGTAGACTCTACTGATACATAAGCAAATGCGCATGGCTGTGTTTCAATAAAACTTTATTTACAAAAGCAGATGGAGGGCCGGATTTGGACTGCAGGCCACAGCTGGCCAACCCTGGGCCCCAACACACTGCTACACACTCACTAAACTGGCAATGCATGCCCTCCCTCCTCAGTGAAGGGGACATTCCCGATGAGGCACCTACAAATTCAGTCCCGACAACCCAACTGCTTTGTCAGAACCATAAATAATAGTCTTGGTCGAATACCCTGAAGAGAGTCTGCCAAAGTGAAAAAAAGCATTACCATATTAAGAGAAAACCATAGCCAAAGAATTTCCTTAACAATCAACTAAGCTCTTGAAATGGGGCCAGAGAACACACAAGGGCTCCAGCTTTGATAGTTTGGGGCACTGAAATATTTTCACATTCCACGAGAAGCTTCAATCAGAACAACGTGAAGCCTCGTCCCCATGAGCCTCTGGACAAAGGCTGGCCCAGAGCAAAAACGCCGGCTTCCACGCCAGCGTCTGGATTGACATCACCTAATGCAATACTGATTTGCATCCCCCTAAAAATGGTAAAAATCAATACGGTAACAGAAGCCTCGTTACATCGACAGGATCTGGGGCCTCTTTAACGAATGCAATGCAGGCCTCTCAGTTCAGGGAGAAAAAGAGGAGAGACCACAAAACGACCAGGATGGAGGGAGTGGGGAAAAGAATTCAAATGGAAAAACACAGAAGCAAAATACGAGGGTAACTATGGTAGGGCAAGCAGCATTCCAGCTCTTGGTTACTTTACAAGGATGAGAGACAGACTCCAGAAGATGGGGAGCCGGTGCAGCACAGGCTCTGTGTTATCTGATTCACTTTTGGACAAGCTCAGGCGGCTGAGTCAGCGCCTTCTGACAATCAGGTTGTCTGAGGGGAACTGGCTGAAGGCTGGGCGCAGGGTGGGGGAGTGGAGGGGCATGAGTCACGCCCGGCACCCGCCACTCCCCTCCCCCACCATCGTCCCCAGGCCACCTGGACCCTCCTCACTCAGAGAAGTCGGGGCACAGCCACTGCAAGCAGGCCACGTTCCAGGAGACAGGCCTGGAGAGACCAGAGCCAGCTCAGCAGGAAAAGGACCCTCTGCCCACAAAGCAGCCCCCGTGCCCAGGGGTGTCAATCTTCAGCCACTTCAAACAGGGCCATAGGTGGCATCTGGCCCAAAGGTGGCCAAGGACGGATGCAGGTCTGGGGGTGAGGGAAGAAAACCACCTCACAAGCCTCGACCAGCTTGCTTCCAAATATTCCCCTGGGTGTTGGCGTCAGGGAAAATCGCCCACAGGAAAACTCACCACCTCACCAGGGCTCTGAGTTACCAAAGACCGCAGAGCTACGGGGGCCCCAGCAAAGCAACACGCCGTCCAAACCCCAGGCAGCCGTTGGGATCAGATGAGAACTGGCCTCGGAGTCTGGGGGCTGCCGCTCTGCAACCAGCCTGCTGCGTGGTCACCTCCTCGCCGGAAAGGGGGCAGTGGATCACTGCAGGAGCCCCAGTGCCTTCCTGCTCCCCCAGCCCTCAGGGCAGCCGGCCTTGCCTGCTGCTGAGCGGAGGGCTCGCGATTCGTCCCCAGGACACTGCCGTTGAGCCTCTACCTCCTCACAAGTGACTAAGACAGGTGTGCCCCTCACACTCCAGCGGCAGAGAGAAACTGAAATCCACAAGGAAATAAGACAATTGTGAGTTACGATGAGGAGGCGAGAAGGGAAAAATGAATGATGAAATGTGATCACCTCCGGGGTTCTGCATCCCCAGAGTGATGAGGAGAGGTTGGGACGTGGGGTGCTCCCCGGGGTAGGGGGTCAGGGAAGGGCCATCTGGGGCAGAGGCAGAATTTAACCCAAGGCCTGAAGGACAAGGAAGGTCACCTATGGAGGAGCTGGATGGGGACACCCCAGTGAGGGAAGGCCAAGGCCCCAGGAGAACAGCCCTGCATGGGGGGCGGGGGGGGGGGTAGCAGAGAGGGGGAGGGGCAGAGGGAGGAGTGCGGGGTAGAGTGGGGCGCCTGTCAGGCTGGGTGGCCCTCCAAGGCCCTGTAAGCAGTTACGATCTCTCTGTAAGAACAGAGAGCGTGTGAAGGGGTTTACACAGGGCAGACAGGACCTGATCTGAAAGTTGCAATCATCAAGGCGGGAGGACAGATGATCTTCTCCTGCCTGTTTCCTAATCAACACAGCGGAAAAGCAGCTGGGACAAAAGCAGCTGGGGGGAGGAAATGGGCCCAGATTATAAGGCACCAACCTAACTTTCCTCTCTCACCTTCTTCAGTACATCCCCAGTATTTCTGTCCTGCACTCTGGCCTAAAGAAACCAAATATTTTCTCTCTTCTCTCTCTCTCTCTCTCCCTGAACTACTCAGCAAAAAAACTGCAGAGACAAAATGCTGCCTTTGGAGAAAATTTTTAAATGTTCTGCAAACACGGCCGGTGTCATGTTCAGCACATTTGGAAACTGTTTTTATGTAAGGCTGAACTAGTCTGCCCTCAAAGCTGCTTTCTATTAAACCGTTTGCATGCATGCTGTCCTTCCTTCCTGCAGCTGGCATCCCCTCCCCTGATGAATGCTGGTCCCAGCCATGGTCCTGAGGAAAGGGGAGCTGCAAATCCTAGGACAGAAGCCCAGAAAGAGATGCCCCGGCCGGCTGTGGCTGGAGGGGATAGGCCTGCAGGGGGAGAGCCTCCTTCTCCAGCTTGGTGGGAGCAGCAGACCAGGGTAAGACAGCCGCTCTGCTCGGTGAGCTTTCTTCCAAAGGTTCTCCCCGGCTCAGATCTCAGCGGGGAAAGTGAGTGCACATGTGTCTGCTCAGCAGTGAGAAGCAAAAATTCCTTTGGTCACAAGCCCAGAAACGTCTCTGGCAACTTCAAGCCGAGGCAGGTGTACGGAAGATGTGAGGAGGGGCTTGCAAAATGGAAGGGAAAGGAGGCAGATCAGGCTCAGAAAGGGCAGGAACTCAGAGGGCAGCGGGGTCCCGGCAGCAGAGGCTACACCAGCTTCCCCCATGTTGTTTCTCTGTGGGTGGCATCCAGCTGCTACTCCAAGCTGAAGATCTGCTCGGTCTGATGGGTCCTGTGTCCACCTGGCCCCGGAGGGTGGGGTGCCATGACCGGTGGCCCCTTCAAGACTTTCCAGTGGGGGAGAAATGGACCCCGAAGGAGATGCTGGCCTCTGCTCCCAGAAGAAGGGGGAACGGGGTGGGTGAGAAGTGGGCAGTGACAACAGATGTCCATGGTAATTTCCATTCATTAAAAGTGGCAAGAATAGCACGCTCAGGAAGGAGGATGGCTGTTTAAGTAATGGAGAGCCCTTCAAGTGAAATCCTGGTGCTGGGGGGAGGAAATGGGCCCAGATTATAAGGCACCAACTTAACCATTGGGCCCGTGTATGCGGGGGGGCGGTCACACCTGTTCCGCTGGGTTATTAGCAAATGGCCCTGGGGAGGCTGGGCCTTGACCTCACATGGCAAGCGCCATTCGGAATGACTTCGATCCTCAAGTCCAATTTTTGTTGGTTCTGTCCTGCCTCCTCGGAGATTTCCTGCCCTGTTTCTTGCTGCTGAGGTGACACGGCGCGAGGCAAGCTCACCTCAACCCCCAGCGCTGCCGGCGCATTTATCATGTGGTCAGGCACATCTGTACTCACCCAGGTGAGAGGCTCCTTCCAAACTGAGCCTCATTTCACGCCAGTCCCCGTCCCCCTCTCCTAAATAATCAATCATCAAACTAAGGGAACAAAACGGAAAGAGCTGGAAGAGATGTTTTTACTCTCCCCACTTCCAACTACTATCAGCAAAAAAAAAGTAGTTTAGTCAGTGGAAACCAGTCTCTTGTGTGGGCGTCTGCAATTTAATATCCTCTCATTTCTGATTCCATTTTGAAAGGCCACGTTAGTTCGACTTTAAATTTTCAAGCTCCTTTTTCTTGGGCTAGAAACGCATCTCAAATAGCGTGCTGCTGGCAGGAAGGCTAGCCTCCCGGGAACAGCAAGAGCCAGGTCAGAAACACCTTACAAAGCTGGTCTGTCGAGATGGTTCACAGCCTGCCGGGACATGCCAGGGATGACAGGAGAATACACTCGCCACCTTGGCTCAAAAGCTGAAAAGAATATCCCCCGGCCAGAGCAGCTGCACGGGATGCACCCACGCGTGCCAAACATGAAATTAGCCCGCGGGGGCAGCTCACGCAGCGTCCAGACCAGCGCCCTGCCTGCAGACAGCCCGCAAGGTTGGCTGCTTCCCCAGGGCTCGGTGGAGCTGAGAAGTCCCGCGTGTGGCCACAGGATATGCTATTCTGGTCGCCTCCTTCCGGTGAGACTACCACATCCTGGACGCCTTTCAAGCAGTGTGAACCTAAACCGGGGTGCGCCAGCCTCCCAGCGGGCTATTTAAAGTTGAGCCAGCCCATCACACCAAAAGGCCGGGCTGCATCCCTCCCATAACGGTCACGGGCTTGGGCACTTGGGGAGCCTGGCCGGCTTCGGAGGCTATAACTTCACCACAGCATTAGATGTGTGGCCTCAGGCAGGTGACTTAAGCTCTCTGAACCCCTGTTTCTTCCTCTATAAAATGGCAATAATACAGCTATCGTGCAGATTAAGTGAAAGTTACAAATGAAAGCAGAGCCTGGTCCAGCTTTGGAGCCTATCAAGTAGAAGTTATTATGATTATACTGTGACCGATAAATACATTTTGAAAGATCAGTTGTTACAGAAATTCCACGGTAACCTAACAGAAATAATACGCAATTGAGACCTCGCTAAAGGCCAGTTACCCAGTTACCTACACCAGGCACAGAGCCTGTTTCTGTCCCAATCAACAACACAAACATAAACAGCCTGTGCTGTACCACCTGGGTCTGACTTCACAGCTCGGATCAAGTAAAACGTACAGAGAGCCGGAGAAGAAGATCCCTCCTGGCTCTAGGTCTATGATCTTTTCCTGGGCCAGAAACAAGGTTCCAGCTTAGCCTGATTCCTCTTTCCAGATGAAGTCTGGAAAATGACAAGGGCGTGGAGAAACCAGAAAACACCATCTCTCTAGGCACCTGCCACATAGCAAAACAAACCTCCATAACTAACGTACCAAAGAGTGGGAATTGTTGATGGTCTAAAAAAATTGGATTTAAGTTCAGGTATGAAGACGCTGCTAAACAAATCAACAGAACAAAAATGCCTACATGGAGAATATTTCAAAAGAAAGCAAACCTTTTCCCAAACTGAGCTCTTCGTGTCTCAGTTTAAAAAAAAAAAAAAAAAATCTACACTCAGAAAATTGTAGTTTAGAGTACACACCCTTTTGTAGGAGAGTCATATGCACGTTAGCATATTAAAAGCTCTGAGAAGTGCTATGAGGACGAAATCCATTAGCTTTGTTTTAATTCACGGTTTCCAAAACTTTTTTGTGTGGAGTATTGTTTTAAAACACACCTAGTAACTCTGCAAAAACCCAATTTGGGAGACTTGGTTTGTTTTCAGAGTGGCTGTTCACATGCTAATGATGGCTAACTTCAAAACCCAGTAAATTCTCTATACGTGATGAGTGCACACATGAACAGAAATCTGTAGCCACAGTTGCCTCAGGGGTAAGAATGGAAGGGAAACTCAATTTTCACTGCTTACCTACTCATTTCTTTATAAACCTATTGCTTTCTTTTATAAAAATTGAAAACACTACTGTTAAAACTCTAACCTGATAGCCTGCTTATTAAAGAAGCTTCCATGAGCTCCCTCCCCTCCCCCACCCCAGGTCACACTCAGCATCTCCTAAATGTTCTCCTTTGGTCCAGACTTGACTGGTTTGGTCCCGCTTCAGAATCTCATGAAATCAGGGAGTTCTGGTGCCTTTTGACCTCTCCAGATTTAGCCAAATGTCAGTCAAGGCACCTGAGAATTTGGTCCTGCAGGTGGGGAGCACACCTACCTCGTGGTCAATTTTAATAAGTGCAATGTCGGCCTTCTCATCCACATCTTTGATTTTGGCCTCATACGTGGCGCCATTCTTCAGCTCAACTTTGACTCGGTGCTTGTTGGTCACCACATGGGCGTTTGTCACAATCAGTCCATCTTCGGACACGATAAACCCAGACCCACTGGCCACTGGCACTTCCCTCTTAGAAAAAGGAAGCCTAGAACCAAAAAAAGTACCTGGTTAAGGCTGAAACATCTTCAGATCAGCTCTGAGACACACTGATGAACTGATTCTGTAACAGCAGCACGCATCTAGCAATTGTTACTTGACACACTGGCTTTATTTAACTTTAAAAAACGGAACGTTAGACTGACTTCTATACGCATCCAAACATTCCACTTAGAAAATATTCTTAGGGAATCTCTTCAGAACCAGAGGTTCTTAAAACATCTAGAAGGGTCAAGAATGTAGATTTAAGTAGTCAAACAGGAAAACATCCCAAGGGAGAAATGCTTATCTTCCTGTAGGACTATATTCAGTGACACTTTAAATAGCTCTGATGTTTTGCTAATGGCAGCGGTTTCGGTGGGAGCTTCAGAGGCCGTGGAACAAAAGGAAGGCTCTCTTTACTTGCGAAACAGTTCGATGTGAACCACAGCAGGAGCAATCTTCTCCACCACATCGGCAATAAAGTTGTATTTATGGCGCAAACTGTTGGGATCTTCCTGCCCTGAGAACAGAAACAAAGACGAGACACTTAAAGATGCTGTGCTCTGTGCTGTGGTCACCTGGAGAAAGATATAGGTTAGAAGAGCCAAAAAACCTGAAGGAGGGTGAGGACAAGAGCCCTTTGCAACTGGGCTCAGTTGCAAAGATCTTTCTGGCTCTTGAGGAAATACCCACTCAGATAAGACGGCAAAACCCACCAAAGATGACCTCTTGGCTTGGCTTCCTTGCTCTCAATAGTTTCACCTCGAAAACGTTGAACCAGAGGCACCAGCAGATACCCGGGCCGCCTACGTTATTCCAAAGAGTTGGTCGCCCGAGGGTCACCTTGACATGGCACCGTCCACCAGTGTCCCTTCCCCAACTCCCGCAGCACCACACAGCAGCCCTTCTCAGCACACCGCTGCTGTCGAGGGGAGGGCTGAGGCTGCTTTTGACAAGATGCCCATCAAATGTTATAGATTTAAAAGGCTACTATGAAAAAGCATTAAGGCAAAGGCACAGATGGTGTCTTTCCCGCTGTCTGTCCCCAGAGCAGCTTCCCACCACATCTTAAGCACTCACTCCATTTCCCCGACCCCAGGACATCCCAGGCCAAAAGACACAAGAGATGCCTTGATTCTGTTGGGGAAAAAAAAAGAGAAAATCGAATGACCATAATTCTCTCTATAAACATAGGCACTGTAATTAGGGAACCCCCTATGGTGGGCATTTGCAAAGCTCCTTTCAGACAAAGCTATCGATCACAAATCTGACTGTAGGTCTGTAGGTCTCCCAGCAAGGCAAAAAGTTAGTTACCACCAGCCCGATGTGCACACCCATGGCATCTGACTCAGAAATGAGCTCCTGGAGACTCAGGGGCTGGGAGCCCCCGTTCTGCGGGCACACGGGTGGCAGAGGCAGCCTGAGCCTCTCGCTCTGACCCCAAACCCGTGCCACCTGCTGATACTCCTGAGCAAGTCTCTCTGCTTGAACAGCAGAGGCGCTCCAGGCCAGTCCGCAGCCAACAACCCCCGCATCCCTTCCTTTCCCTCCTCTCCGCCTCGGCCCATGGGTCGAGCACAGGGCTGCACCTAGCAGCTCTGCCAGCCCCGCTGTCACCTGACCCCATGCAGGAACTCACAGGGAGCTTCCAGAAACCTTCATAGCAATTTGACGGAGAAATCTTATGCCTCTTGCATCTAAAAACTTTAAATTGGGGCTGATATTTTGTGTCTTCTTAAACTATATTTTGGTAGTAATTCATTTTTAGCATATTTTACAAAAGTACTGATCCATGATGAGTAGGAAATAAAAGGAAAAGAACCCTGACCCTTCACCACAGATGGTCTGAGCAGCACTGGTCCACCTCCCTCACCATTCACACAGGGGGATTCGCAAGGAGGCTGAAGTTTAAGAGGAAACCACAGGCCTGCAAAACTGCCCCTCGCTAACCAAAGGGCCTGTGCCCCCAACACACACACACACACACGCCCACACCTACACTTACACACTCATGAATATATGCTCACACACACACACAAACACACTCACTCTCACACTCATGATCGTACACACATATACATATACTCACATGTACACACACATAAACATATCCACACACATACGCACATACTCACATACGCATGCACACATGCTCTTACATACAGACTCTGACTCTCACCAAAACACGTTCGTATACACACACGCTCTTACACTCACACACATATATATATTCACACAGCTACACTCGTATACACAGATACATACACTCATACACACACACACCCCCCTCTGTGCCAGGGGTATAGCCGTTCTCCAGGTGCCGGGCTGTGAAAGCTGTGACATTCTCAAGTCTTCTGTGGCTCTCAGAGCTGCATGTCCACAGGCGCCCCCAGTGGCACCAC
Organism: Eubalaena glacialis; assembly: GCF_028564815.1. NCBI lineage: Eukaryota > Metazoa > Chordata > Mammalia > Artiodactyla > Balaenidae > Eubalaena > Eubalaena glacialis. Next base: position 9,397,920 of record NC_083716.1, read on the forward strand.
AGCATCTGTACAGATTGGGCTGTGTGTCCCCACCAGGGACCTCAGTTCCCCAGCTCAATACCCCTGGGCACAGGGACATCCCGGGTACCAGCCCGCCTCTCCCAAGCTTTCCTTCTTGGAAGTGAGAGACCATCGATAAACAAAGGGCCCCTCTCTGTCACGGCTACTGGGCTCTGAGCTGCTTTATTTCAGGGCTGGACTCTGCTCTCTTTTTGCGTAGCTTGATTTTTGTAAGGTGCAGAAAAAGATCTGCAACTACTAAGCAAGATTAACTAATTCAACAAGTTTATGGTAGCATCATTTTTATTATTTTTGCTTTCAGAACCCTTTCATATGGTATCATCGGAAAAGCCTTCCTGGGGCTTCTCTGGTGGCGCAGTGGTTAAGACTCCGCCTGCCAGTGCAGGGGACACGGGTTCGAGCCCAACTCCGGGAAGCTCCCACATGCCGCAGAGCAACTAAGCCCGTGCGCCACAACTACTGAGCCTGTGCTCTAGAGCCTGCGAGCCACAACTACTGAGCCTGCGTGCCACAACTACTGAAGCCCGTGCGCCTACAGTCCGTGCTCCACAACAAGAGAATCCACTGCAATGAGAAGCCTGCGCACCACAACGAAGAGTAGCCCTGCTCGCCGCAACTAGAGAAAGCCCGTGCACAGCAACGAAGGCCCACCGCAGCCAAAAATAAATAAATAAAATAAATAAACTTAAGAAAAGCCTTCCTGGGACTTCCCTGGCGGCACAGTGGTTAAGAATCCGCCTGCCAATGCAGGGTACACGGGTTCGATCACTGGTCCAGGAAGATCCCACATGCCGTGGAGCAACTAAGCCCGTGCGCCACAACTACTGAAGCCCGTGTGCCACAACTACTGAAGCCCGTGTGCCACAACTACTGAGCCTGTGTGCCTAGAGCCTGCGCTCCACAACAAGAGGAGCCACCACAATGAGACGCCTGCACACCACAGCAAAGAGTAGCCCCCGCTCGCCACAACTAGAGAAAGCCCGCATGCGGCAACAAAGACCCAACACAGCCAAAAATAAGTAAATAAATTTATTAAAAAAAAAAAAAAAGAGAAAAGCCTTCCTTATGGTACCCTTCCTGTGGAAGAGGAAAATCAGATATTGTTCTCATATTATATTTAGAGACACTGAGGCTCAGAGACTATAAATGACTTCTCTAGAGACACTAAATTTTCTTCACAGAGTGTATAAATAACAGAAAAATCTGAGCAGACCTACAACTTTTCCACATAACACATCTGCTGCCCTTCCAGGATTCCAGGTAGTTGTGGTTATTTAACTGGTGTGTCTCCCTGCATTCTCCAACAGGAGATATAAATAAGGGGATAGGAACATTCCTTCCCAACACAGAACCTGGTGAACATCATCCAGAGACAACTGTAAACAAATGCATCTGGGCTCCCTCGGACTAGCTCCCTGGGAAAGGCCAAAAGGAGGCTTAACTCCAACAAGGCCAGCAACCCCCAGGGAAGTGTGGAGATTCTGAGACCCTCAAAAGAAGGACGATTACTAGAGTCTTGCCACTAAAAATCATTCACTCGCTTCCTCTTTCTACTTCCCACATAAGCCTGGGAGAATCTGCTCACATCAGGGATGAAAGTGAGCATGGGTTTTTCCAGCTAAAACAAGAAGCAGTTGCTTCCTCACACACACTAGAGAAAGTGGCTCCAGGGTCTGTCCACCTGGGACAGCAACGTGGGAGAGCAGGAAGGACGCTGTCCTGGACACTAGAAGGCCCAGGTTCCATTTGCAGTCTACTGGGTGGTCTCCATTTCCCCGTCTGTAAAATGGGGCCAACTACCTCTAGAATGAGCTGTGAAGTCTATTCCAGCTCCAACATTCTATGATCTAATCCCTGTCTCTCCCCCTCACTCCAACATGCTACAGCAAGATAAGGAGATTGTGGAATCTGAGATTGGGCACAGGACTCCCCTAATTCTGCAGATGAATAAACAGAAAGGAGGAACAGTGGGAGCACAGACCATACTGAAAAGCCCAAGTGACAAGCCTTAATTGTGCAGCTTAGATGAAAAAGCAACGGGTGACCTCTATTATCATTGGTGGGTCTGTGTCAATGGGAGAAATAAATAGAGCGGAAACCACCGAACTGAAGGAACTATCAATAGTCCAAAGATGGGCAAAACGTCAAACCAAAGAAGTGTTTGTCTTGTCCAAATGCAATTTCAGAATGAGGAATAAAAGTGTTGCTAAGAGCAGCTGGGCTCAATGCTAGGGTCCTGCTCCATTTAAAAGGCTGTCCATCAAGCTAAAGGAAGCTGCTGCTGCCTCATGGTCTTTAGAAACCCTGGCTGGCCCCATCTGCTGTGATTTCAACTGCGGGTCAACTATCTTCCTTCCAGAGGGGTCAACTCGGGTGGAGACTTCCAGAGATGGACCTGGGCTGGCTCTGCCACAACCCACTCTCCGAGTGATGCAGACAGATGGAGGGCTGGGGCATCCAGGCCACCCAGCATGGGGAGGATAGGTAAGAGCGGAGGCTCTGGTCTCAGAAAGATCAGAGTGTGACACTTGGCACGGGACTTACTGGCTATGTGACCTTAGTATGTCACCTTACTCCTCCAAGTCTTCTCCCTTTGTCCATAAAATGTGATGATAATAACATCTACCTCCATGTGTTTCTGATGCTGATTTTATGAGCTACTGTATATGATGAAGTGCTTGGCCAAGTTATGGCATAGTTTAAAAATAAAAAAACAAAAGAACTGGTGGAGGTGCCGCTCAGTAGGCAGCTCTGGACAGGTGTGAGCACCACTTACCTCAGTGGCCCAGCAGAGGAGTAAAGGGAGAGGTGAAAGTGTCCAGAGAACCACTCTCCGCACCCTGGCAAATTTGTGTATGTCTTAGAGGCTCCTCCTAACAGGGCCATCGTGGCCACCAGTGCAGAGGCAGAGATCAAGGGGAAGGTGTGCGGTAAGCCAGTTTTTCTGGCTTTGACATGTACCTCTGTTCCCCAGCTTACAAGAGCAGCCTGCAGCCACTGGGAGACAGGGACTGTGTCAGCAGAATAGTCTAGCCTGAACTGAAGCCCAGCTGCACTCTCAAATTCCCATGGAGTAACCAACCTCACCAGAAGAAGACGAATATAACTCCCTCTATGAAGTGAGGGCCTTGTTTAATTATGCCAGAACTGATGTGGCAGAAGGTAATGAGGATGGGGAGTCTCAAGCGGGGTCGAGACCTGGCCCTTCTAGGTACTCCATTATCATACAGAAAGCTGGAATTGGCTGGCATTCAGTAACAGGTTGCCACTTACAGAAAGCTGGCAATTCAGAATTCAGAAACATGAAAGTAAGGTATTTTGTACATTCCTGATTAATGAAAAAAAGAGAAAAGACAAAAATGGCTAACATAGGGAATCAAAGAGGGAGCATCAATACAGATCCTACAGGCAATAAAAGTATGATAAGGAAGTATCATGAACAAATGTATGCACATAAATTCTACAGCTTAGATAAAATGGACAGATTTCTTTTAAGACATAATTTATCAATGCTCACTGAAGAAGATATTGATAATCCAAATAATCCTATATCTATTAAAGAAGTTGTATTTGTAGTTAAAAACCTTCCCAGAAAGAAAATGTCAGGCCCATACAGCTTCACTGGCGAATTCTACCAAACATTTAAGAAAGAAGTAATACTAATACTTCACAAACTTTCTTCAAAAAAGAAGGTAAACACTGTGCAACTTATTTTATGAACTCAGCATTACCCTAATATAAAAGCCAGACAAAAATATTATAAGAAAATTATAGACTGTACTTCCCTGGTGGTCCAGTGGTTAAGACTCCGTGCTTCCAATGCAGGGAACGCAGGTTCAATCCCTGGTCAGGGAACTAAGATCCCACATGCCATGTGGCCAAAAGAAATGTCTTTTCTAATTTAAAAAAAAAGAGGATTTGGTTCAAGATGGCGGAGTAGAAGGACGTACTCTCACTCCCTCTTGCGAGAGCACCGGAATCACAACTAACTACTGAACAATCATTGACAGGAAGACACTGGACCTCACCAAAAAAGATACCGCACATCCAAAGACAAAGGAGAAGCCACAATGAGACGGTAGGAAGGGGCACAATCACAATAAAATCAAATCCCATAACTGCTGGGTGGGTGACTCACAAACTGGAGAACACTTATACCACAGAAGTCCACCCACTGGAGTGAAGGTTCTGAGCCCCACGTCAGGCTTCCCAACCTGGGGGGTCTGGCAACGGGAGGAGGAATTCCCAGAGAATCAGACTTTGAAGGCTAGCAGGAGTTGATTGCAGGACTTCGACAGGACTGGAGGAAACAGAGACTCCATTCTTGGAGGGCACACACAAAGTAGTGTGCGCATCGGGACCCAGGGGAAGGAGCAGTGACCCCATAGAAGACTGAACCAGACCTACCTGCTAGTGTTGGAGGGTCTCCTGCAGAGGCAGGGGGTGCCTGTGGCTCACCGTGAGGACAAGGACACTGGCAGCAGAAGTTCTGGGAAGTACTCCTTGGCGTGAGCCCTCCCACAGTCCGCCATTAGCCCCACCAAAGACCAGGTAGGCTCCAGTGCTGGGTCGCCTCAGGCCAAACAACCAACAGGGAGGGAACCCAGCCCCACCCATCAGCAGACAAGCAGATTAAAGTTTTACTGAGCTCTGCCCACCTGAGCGACACCCAGCTCTACCCACCACCAGTCCCTCCCATCAGGAAACTTGCACAAGCCTCTTAGATAGCCTCATCCACCAGAGGGCAGACAGCAGAAGCAAGAAGAGCTACAACCCTGCAGCCTGTGGAACAAAAACCACATTCACAGAAAGATAGAGAAGGTGAAAACGCAGAGGGCTATGTACCAGATGAAGGAACAAGACAAAAGCCCAGAAAAACAACTAAATGAACTGGAGATAGGCAACCTTCCAGAAAAAGAATTCAGAAAAATGATAGTGAAGATGATCCAGGACCTCGGAAAAAGAATGAAGGCAAAGATTGAGAAGATGAAAGAAATGTTTAACAAAGACCTAGAAGATGTAAAGAACAAACAAACAGAGATGAACAATACAATAACTGAAATGAAAAATACACTAGAAGGAATCAATAGCAGAATAACCGAGGCAGAAGAATGGATAAGTGACCTGGAAGACAGAATGGTGGAATTCACTGCTGCAGAACAGAATAAAGAAAAAAGAATGAAAAGAAATGAAGACAGCTTAAGAGACCTCTAGGACAACATTAAACAACAACATTCGCATTATAGGGGTCCCAGAAGGAGAAGAGAGAGAAAAAGGACCCAAGAAAATATTTGAAGAGATTATAGTCGAAAACTTCCCTAACATGGGAAAGGAAATAGCCATCCAAGTCCAGGAAGCACAGAGGGTCCCATACAGGATAAACCCAAGGAGAAACACGCCGAGACACATAGTAATCAAATTGGCAAAACTTAAAGACAAAGAAAAATTATTGAAAGCGGCAAGGGAAAAACAACAAATAACATACAAGGGAACTCCCTTAAGGTTAACAGCTGATTTCTCAGCAGAAACTCTACAAGCCAGAAGGGAGTGGCATGACATGTTCAAAGTGATGAAAGGGAAGAACCTACAACCAAGATTACTCTACCCAGCAAGGATCTCATTCAGATTCGGTGGAGAAATCAAAAGCTTTACAGACAAGCAAAAGCTAAGAGAATTCAGCACCACCAAACCAGCTCTACAACAAATGCTAAAGGAACTTCTCTAAGTGGGAAACACAAGAGAAGAAAAGGACCTACAAAAACACCCAAAACAATTAAGAAAATGGTCATAGGAACATACATATCAATAATTACCTTAAAAGTGAACAGATTAAATGCTCCAACCAAAAGACACAGGCTCGCTGAATGGATACAGAAACAAGACCCATATATATGCTGTCTACAAGAGACCCACTTCAGACCTAGGGACACATACAGACTGAAAGTGAGGGGATGGAAAAAGATATTCCATGCAAATGGAAGTCAAAAGAAAGCTGGAGTAGCAATACTCATATCAGATAAAATAGACTTTAAAATAAAGAATGTTACAAGAGACAAGGAAGGACACTACATAATGATCAAGGGATCAATCCAAGAAGAAGATATGACAATTATAAATATATATGCACCCAACATAGGAGCACCTCAATACATAAGGCAACTGCTAACAGCTATACAAGAGGAAATTGACAGTTAACACAATAATAGTGGGGGACTTTAACCTCACTTACACCAATGGACAGATCATCCAAACAGAAAATTAATAAGGAACCACAAGCTTTAAATGACACAACAGACCAGATATATTTAATTGATATTTATAGGACATTCCATCCAAAAACAGCAGATTACACTTTCTTCTTAAGTGTGCACAGAACATTCTCCAGGATAGATCACATCTTCGGTCACAAATCAAGCCTCAGTAAATTTAAGAAAATTGAAATCATATCAAGCATCTTTTCTGACCACAACACTATGAGATTAGAAATCAATTACAGGGAAAAAACGTAAAAAACACAAACACATGGAGGCTAAACAATACGTTACTAAATAACCAAGAGGTCACTGAAGAAATCAAAGAGGAAATCAAAAACTACCTAGAGACAAATGACAATGAAAACACAATGATCCAAAACCTATGGGATGCAGCAAAAGCAGTTCTAAGACGGAACTTTATAGCAATACAATCCTACCTCAAGAAACAACAAACATCTCAAATAAACAATCTAACCTTACACCTAAAGGAGCTAGAGAAAGAAGAACAAACAAAACCCAAAGTTAGTAGAAGGAAAGAAATCATAAAGATCAGAGCAGAAATAATAGAAACAAAGAAAACCATAGCAAAGATCAATAAAACTAAAAACTGGTTCTTTGAGAAGATAAACAAAACTGATAAACCATTAGCCAGACTCATCAAGAAAAAGAGGGAGAGGACTCAAATCAATAAAATTAGAAATGAAAAGAGAAAAGTTACAACACACACCTCAGAAATACAAAGCATCCTAAGAGACTACTACAAGCAACTCTATGCCAATAAAATGGACAACCTAGAAGAAATGGACAAATTCTTAGAAAAGTATAACCTTCCAAGACTGAACCAGGAAGAAATAGAAAATATGAACAGACCAATCACAAGTAATGAAATTGAAACTGTGATTAAAAATCTTCCAACAAACAGAAGTCCAGCACCAGATGGCTTCACAGGTGAATTCTATCAAACATTCAGAGAAGAGCTAACACCCATCCTTCTCAAACTCTTCCAAAAAATTGCAGAAGAAGAAACACTCCCAAACTCATTCTATGAGGTCACCATCACCCTGATACCAAAACCAGACAGAGATACTACAAAAAAAGAAAATTACAGACCAATATCACTGATGAATATAGATGCAAAAATCCTCAACAAAATACTAGCAAACAGAATCCAACAACACATTAAAAGGACATACACCACGATCAAGTGGGATTTATCCCAGGGATGCAAGGATTCTTCAATATACGCAAATCAATCAATGTGATACACCATATTAACAAACTGAAGGAGAAAAACCATGTGACCATCTCAATAGATGCAGAAAAAGCTTTTGATGGAATTCAACACCATTTTATGATAAAAACTCTCCAGAAAGTGGGCATAGAGGGAACCTACCTCAACATAATAAAGGCCATATACGACAAACCCACAGCAAACATCATTCTCAATGGTGAAAAGCTGAAAGCATTTCCTCCAAGATCAGGAACAAGACAAGGATGGCCACTCTCGCCACTATTATTCAACATAGTTTTGGAAGTCCTAGCCACGGCAATCAGAGAAGAAAAAGAAGTAAAAGGAATACAAATTGGAAAAGAAGAAGTAAAAGTGTCACTGTTTGCAGATGACATGATACTATACATAGAGAATCCTAAAGATGCCAGCAGAAAACTACTAGAGCTAATCAATGAATTTGGGAAAGTTGCAGGATACAAAATTAATGCACAGAAATCTCTTACATTGTTATACACTAATGATGAAAAATCTGAAAGAGAAATTAAGGAAACACTCCCATTTACCATTGCAACAAAAAGAATAAAATATCTAGGAATAAGCCTACCTAGGCAGACAAAAGACCTGTATGCAGAAAACTATAAGACACTGATGAAAGAAATTAAAGATGATACAAACAGATGGAGAGGTATACCATGTTCTTGATTTGGAAGAATCAATATTGTGAAAATGACTATACTACCCAAAGCAATCTACAGATTCAGTGCAATCCCTATCAAACTACCAATGGCATTTTTCACAGAACTAGAACAAAAAATCACACAATTTGTATGGAGACACAAAAGACCCTGAATAGCCAAAGCAGTCTTGAGGGAAAGAAACGGAGCTGGAGTAATCAGACTTCCTGACTTCAGACTATACTACAAAGCTACAGTAATCAAGACAATATGGTACTGGCACAAAAACAGAAATATAGATGAATGGAACAGGATAGAAAGCCCAGAGATAAACCCACGCACCTATGGTCAACTAATCTATGAGAAAGGAGGCAAGGATATACAATGGAGAAAAGACAGTCTCTTCAATAAGTGGTGCTGGGAAAACTGGACAGCTACATGTAAAAGAATGAAATTAGAACACTCCCTAGCACCATACACAAAAATAAACTCAAAATGGATTAGAGACCTAAATGTAAGACCAGACACGATAAAACTCTTAGAGGAAAACATAGGAAGACCACTCTTTGACATAAATCACAGCAAGATATTTTTTGATCCACCTCCTAGAGTAATGGAAATAAAAACAAAAATAAACAAATGGGACCTAACGAAACTTAAAAGCTTTTGCACAGCAAAGGAAACTACAAACAGGACGAAAAGACAACCCTCAGAATGGGAGAAAGTATTTGCAAATGAATCAATCAACAAAGGATTAATCTCCAAAATATATAAACAGCTCATGCAGCTCAATATTAAAAACAGAAACAACCCAATCCAAAAATGGGCAGAAGACCTAAATAGACATTTCTCCAAAGAAGACATACAGATGGCCAAGAGGCACACGAAAAGCTGCTCAACATCACTAATTATTAGAGAAATGCAAATCAAAACTACAATGAGGTATCACCTCACACCAGTTAGAATGGGCATCATCAGAAAATCTACAAACAACAAATGCTGGAGAGGGTGTGGAGAAAAGGGAACCCTCTTGCACTGTTGGTGGGAATGTAAATTAATACAGCCACTATGGAGAACAGTATGGAGGTTCCTTAAAAAACTAAAAATAGAATTACCATATGACCCAGCAATCCCACTACTGGGCATATACCCTGAGAAAACCATACTTCAAAAAGACACACGCACCCCAATGTTCATTGCAGCACTATTTGCAATAGCCAGGTCATGGAAGCAACCTAAATGCCCATCGACAGACGAATGGATAAAGAAGATGTGGTACATATATACAATGGAATATTACTCAGCCATAAAAAGGAACGAAATTGGGTCATTTGTAGAGACGTGGATGGATCTAGAGACTGTCATACAGAGTGAAGTAAGTCAGAAAGAGAAAAACAAATATCATATATTAACGCATATATGTGGAAGCTAGAAAAATGGTACAGATGAACTGGTTTGCAGGGCAGAAATAGAGACACAGATGTAGAGAACAAACGTATGGACGCCAAGGGGGGAAAGCGGCAGGGGGGAGGGGGTGGTGGTGGGATGAATTGGGAGATTGGGATTGACATGTATACACTGATGTGTATAAAACTGATGACTAATAAGAACCTGCAGTCTAAAAAAATAAATAAAATTCAAATAAATAAATAAAAGACAATTATAGACTAATATCCAGCATGAACACAGACTAAATGTTCTTAAATTTTTTAACAAATAGAATTCAGCAATATAAGAAAAAGGATACTATATCATGACCAGGTGGGGTTTATCCCAGGAAAGGATAAATAAGGTTGGTGTAACATCTGAAAACTAAATAGCGTAATTCACCAAATTAACATACTAAAAAAGAAAACCCAAGCGATCATCTCAATAGACGCAAAAAAAGATCTGACAAAATTGAACATCTATTCATGATAAAAAAATACTCAGCAAACTAGAAATAGAAGAGAATTTCCTCAGTTTGATAAAAGGAATCAACAAAAAACCTAAAACTAACATCATACTTAACGGTGAAAGATTACATGCTTTCCCTCTAAAAATGAGAACAAGGCAAGGACATCTATTTTTACCACTTCTATTCAATATTTTATTGAAGTCCTAGGCAGGATAATTAATTAGAAAAAGAAATTTAAAGGCATAGAGATTGGAAAGGAGAAGATAAAGCTGTCTTTATTTGCAGATGACATAAGGGTCCACATAGAAAAAGAATCTATAAATATATTACCTAGAATAAGTGAGTTTATCAACATCACATGATAACAGGTCAATATGCACAATCAATTGTATTTCTATGTATTAGCAGTAAACAATTGGAAACTGAAATTTTTAAAAATACCAATTATAACACACCATCAAAAATATTACATACTTAGGAAAATGTTGAATAAAATATGTGCAATACCTGTTCACTGGAAGCTACAAAACTGCTGAAATAAATTAAAGAAAACCTAAATAAATGGAGAGAGACATCATACTTGTGGGTCAGAAGACTCCCTATTATTAAGCTATCAATTTTCCCAAAATTGATCTACATATTCAACATACTCCCAGTGAAAACCCCAGCAGGAGTTTTTATAGAAATTGATAAGCTATTTCTAAAATTTATGTGGAAAGCAAAGAACCTAGGATATCAAAATAATTTCCAAAAAGAGAAAATTGAATGACGTACTACGTGATTTTAAACAGAAAAATTCTGAATAACTAGGATTAGTAGAATGATGTCACAACATTTTACAAAGACAGATCTTTCCACTTCCCTAATAAATATTTATCATTAATAATTTTAAACACAACAGATGACCCATTAAGAGTAGCCATTTCCTATAATTTTATGAGTTTTAAAATTGCCAGATTCCCATCCAAAGATAATAATGATTCATCTTTCCCCTTTATAAACTACTAGTCATGCACAAAACTCCACAAATGCTGCTTCCTTGGAACCATCATCTCTGGAGTTTTACAGATGATACTTCTTAACTACTTTCAACAACTTACTTAGGTGAGGAAAGAGAGACACACACAGTGTTGAAAAGTTTCAGTGATTATTATCAGAATCAGAATTAACAGACACTTCCATTATTAAGTGTTTACTGAAAAAAAGCCAGGCAGTAAGTTAAGTACTTGACATACATTATCACACTGAAGAAAATTTGTTGCAGTGAAAATGAAAATCACGAGGGGACTACGAATCAAAGGACAGACTTTTATCTGTGTTTCTCTCAAAAGATTTAGCACACAATTGCACATGTGCTTTAAATACATCAAAATGTGTGTTTCATTTATCTTTAAGGCAAAAATGTCAGGTAAAGATGAGAGGTGAAGCAAGAAGAAAGAAGTCTTGCCGGTCCTAATGCATTTGTTCTCACTCTGCCCTGAACCACCCCTGAGTGCCATAGCAAACTCACAGGATATTTCACATGTTCTGGGAAACACAGCGATACTTGATATCTGTTGGACACCTTGAGAACGAGCTCTAGGCAATTCACGGTTTCAAAATCAGATTGCACTACATTCTTTTGATGATTCCATATTTTGTGAATTTGGATTTCTGGTGGTCGTTGTGATTAAAAGAAAGTACTGTACAAAAATCAATGTTGAACTGGAAATGGGGTGGCAGTGTCCAATCTGATTCCAAGACTTGAGAGGCTGTGTGGCTCCCAACAGGTGTGCAAAGATCATTTGTATTAATTTTGTAAGTAATTGTGGTTATTGAATAATGAAATTAAAATTTTTTTCTTTTCTTTTTTTTTTTTTTGTCAAATGACTAATAGGTTACAAGGACACAAAAACTTATTAAGGTGTTGGGACCTAATTATAATACTTGATAAATGGAACTGTCAGATCCTTCTTTTGGCCTAGGGGGTGCCATGAAAAATTACTGAGACATCAAGGGTGCCCACAAACCATGAAGCTTTGGGAACCTTGGCCAGGTCTCCTGGGCTCTCTCCAGTGGATAATCCCGAATCCCAGCACAGCTACAATAATCCAAAGCATAAGTGGATTTAGAGTGAAGGTAAACAAGGCTTTGCCCTAGAGCCCGCCTGCATTTGCCCTTCAAGGGCTCTAGCAAAGCATTCAGCTGTCAAACGCTTTTGGAAAATCTGTAGAAGTGAAATATTTAAACTGCAGTTGGTTGAAACCATTGTCTCCTTCCCTCTGTCACACATCTCCTGTCCTGTCGGAGTGCTGTGGGCATTTGGGGATGTGGCTAAGAGGAAAGTAAAACTAGAGGGATCATTTTGCTTTGCGTTTAATTTACGTGCTTTGAAGTCACTTCTGGTTCTAGTTATCTATCCTGGGACAGAAACGGTTTCCAGGGGCACTGCTATTGCCACCTGCCAGCGCCCCTACTGCAGGCCACAGGTTGTATGGAGTATGGTGATCTGCCCTGAAAGTATGTGGGTAGTGGAGAAATATGCCAGAGGAAAGACTAAACTAATAATAATAGTAGTAATAATAATAATGACAATAATAAGAAGAAATAATTCTATTCTCTTCAGAGGAAACATTACAAAATATGTCACATGAAAAGGCGATCAAAGAATCTACAGCCAAAAAATACAGGGGGGCGGCAGGGAGGAGTTTTTTAAAGGTGAAAGTGGATCTGGTAGTTACTAACAACATCATGACATTTTTCTGGGTTTTGTGGAGTTTGTAGAATTTGTCCACTTTAAAAACTTTTAATTCGTGGCAGTTTGTTTTCTCAATCTAAATAAGGAATCATTTCCATGCCTACTGCTGTATTCATAATTGTGAATTCTTTTTCTTAAGAGGGTGTCCCTAATTGTCCACGTTTCAGATCCCATAAAACTGGACCTGCCAGGGGTAGGTGGGAGTACCAAATCTTGCCCAGGGACAGGGCCTGGGTCCCACCCTCGTGGCTCCCTGACCCCCTAGAGCACGTGGCTGGCTCACAGTGTTAAGAGGGGGATACCCGAGCCAGGCCAGCAGGACACCTGAGCTACACCTACAGGACACACTGCCTCTGCCGGCCAGGACTCTCAGTGACCGACAAGTCGCCATGGCCAGCGTGCCATGGATACACTTCATTCTATTTTTAATTGTTGTTATATTGGAGTATAGTTGATTTACAATATTGTGTTAGTTTCAGGTGTACAGCAAAGTGATTCAGTTATACATATCTATCTACATCTAAATCTATATATATATCTGTTCTTTTTCAGATTCTTTTCCCTTATAGGTTATTACCAAATATTGAGTGTAGTTCCCTGGGCTATACAGTAGGTCCTTGTTGTTTATCTATTTTATACATAGTAGTGTGTATATGTTACTCCCAAACTCCTCATGTATCCCTCCCCCCAACCTTTCCCCTTTGGTAACCATAAGTTTGTTTCCACTGTAGGAGGACCAAGGCAGCCCTCCAGGGTGGCCCCTGTCCCATATCTGGCTACAGTTGTCCTAGAATTGGATCTGGACGCTCTGTCCCTCGGCCCCGTCCCTTGGTCCCTTGTTCCTTCTCCATGCAGAGCTGCCCACCCTCTCCCACCCCGGCTTAGCAGCTCAGGTTCACAAACCCAGCGTGTCTGGGAGAGACAGGAAGGCCAAGCTGAACTCCAACCTCAGAACATTCCTAGCGGGGTCAGCAAGGTTGGGTAAGGTCGCAAGGCTCCTTGTTAATGCCAGAGTGACTCCAGAGCAGACCTGGCCTCCAATCCTGACTCTCTGCCCCTCACAGCTGTGTCGTTTCAGGCAGCGGCTCTCCCTGTCCAAGCCTCAGTCTCCCCTCCTGCAACATGGAGATAATACCACGACTTCTGCGAGTTGGGAGTCCTGAATGAGAAAAGCACAAAAAGCACTAAACCCCATGCCCGTCTCGAGGCCACGAGCTGGGTTATCACCTCCCAGTTCTCAGCCCTGCACTCAGCCTCCCCGGTACATCTCAACACCTCCAAAAGGCTCCTCCCACACTTTTGAAACTTCTAAGAATCCCACTTCTACATTCTAATTCGGGCAGGCCTGGCCCATTTTCGGTGTCTCCCCTGAGTAATTGCCACTTGGGGTGCATGAACTTACCGCAGGACCCCCAAGGACATCCCCATCTCCTGTCTCATCCACAGCTCCCTCCATCACGTGGCTTTGAGTCCCCAGCTCTATCTCCCAAGATTCCTTAATGCACACTCTCCACTCCTGCAAACCTGCAGGGAGGATCTTACCTCCAGTCTACAGAGATGGGGAAACAAACGGAGGATCAGAGAAGTCAAGCACGATGCTCAAAGCTTCAGAGCTGGCGAGCGGCAGAGGCGGAAGCCATCTGTCTGGCTCCCCAGCTGGACTCTTTGCTCTGCCTCTGTGGCCTCCCTTCCAGGTCCCAGCCCTTTCACCCAGCCTCCAGTCCCCCGCAGCTCCTGCAGTTGTGGGGATACACTTCCCACTTCCAGGCCTGAGAACTCAGAGCCAGGATTCAGGATTAACAACGCAACCTTCCCTTCCAGCAAGAACAATCGCGCTCTCCAAATTCTCAACAGAGTTGGTAAGCAGGGCTAATTGGGAAAACAAAACACAGTATATTCGAGGGAAAAGAAAGAAATCCTCCTTTATTCAACGGGAACAGCATGTTCTCAAAATTCAAATCAGTTGCAGGAGCAGACTGATCAAATCACTGGCATTTTAAGGCACCGTCCCACATTTAGGACCAGCTAGGTAATTTGCAGAGCCCAGTGCAAAAGGAAAACATGGAGGCCCCTTGTTCCAAAATTATTAAGAATTCCAAGCTGGTCACAGCACAGCATTAAGCCAGGGGTGGGCTCCTCCTGAGTGGGTGGCACACCCGTGAAGCCGGCCCTGCCTGCTTTCCAAACTCATCTGATTTAAAACCCAAAGTGCAAATGAAGTACTGAGAAGCGTCACACTTGCTCAGGACCTGATGGAGATGCTGCCTTAATCTGGCTGAGCCCAGGAGTCCACAGGCAGTCAGTCTATAGGAGCCAAGGAAACATCCCCTATGCTAGGGGGCAGGCACCCACCTCCTGTGATCTAAGATGCCCGGTACAGCTCACACTCCGTGAGGCAACCCGTGCGACCGCAGCAAGCCCCTCGTGCCGAAGGTTCCTCCTCTTTAAAATACGGAGGTGCAATCGGGTGGCTTCCAAGGTCCCTCTCGGCTCCACAGAGAAAGGGAAGAACTCACTTGTGATTTTTCACCTAATTTCTTCAACTTTAAACGCCAGCAAACAGAGTCATACTTTAAAGACTACTAATCGTAGCACAGCCCGATCCTGACAGTCGACAAGATGCAGGGGAAAGGACAAAATGGGAAGAAAGAAGCTCAGCCAAAACGATGGCTGGACTCGTCCAGGGTCTACTTGCCAAAGGACTGTGGCAGGCTGGTCAGGGCAGCCTCCCTCCTGCACGGCCCCAGTCCCCCTGACACTTCCGGTCCAGCCCTCTCTTCCTTCCGTGTGTGGACCTGGGCATAAGTGACAAAAGAAATAACGTTCTTTTCAAGGCAAGGGCACATATGCATTGTACAGAGGTTGGAAATGAAAGCCAATGGAAAACATATTCGCATTTTCATTTGAAGGACCAGAAAAAGTAATGACCCCTGAGATGCCAGCTTGGACCCACAACTGTTCTGAACTCAAAGTCCTGCCCAAAAGCCTTGGGAAATTTCTCTTTTCACAGCCAGCCAGTCTCCCACAGGCTCAGAAACTGTAAATAAAGGAGCAAACACAGCAGGTTTCCAGTGGGGTGTCATGAAAACTTAAAATAGCCTTTGGGAATGGTTCAGTTGAGTAAGGGGTCTGGGATGCACTCCTCGCCTGTCATCAGCCACCCTCCCACAGCCAAAGCACCCCGAGCAGGAGCTCCCCATATGAGGTCCCGTCTCTGGAACCCCATCCTCCAAGGACCAGCCTAGATTCAGGCCTAGAAACCAGCGATACCTCAGAATGCATTGCCATGGGGGTATATGCTGGAGGTTGTCCTCTTCTTCATCTTTAGAGGGTCCCAGGGTCACATCTGAATATTTCTCTGTCCCTAGTATGGCGAGATTAAAAGTAACTACAAAGAGGCTACTTGCTTGGTAAATAAATCCAGGCCCAAATCCAGAGGGCCCCCCCCCCAGGAAGAAATGATTACACGCCAGGCACATCATCCACACGGGCCCAGGGGTCTGTTCTCACCAGTCCCATTCCATTCACTGTCGGCACCTTTACCTAGAGGCCAAGAGAAGCCTGGTGAGGATGGGGTGTGGGAGTAGGGGCATGGGAGCATTGGGCACCACACTGCCCTGAGCCAAAGGTCCCCCTCCTTCTGATGGGGATAAAACAGAGCAGAGAGAATGAGAGGGCTGCAGGCCAAGGCCAGCCGCTGGCACCGTGGAAAGAGAGAAGCTGGAAGACTGAGCTTTACCCTGAATGGCGGGCGCTGCCACGACTTTTATTTATTTATTTTTCTAAATTTGACACTTTTTTTTTAACATCTTTATTGGAGTATAATTGCTTTACAATGGTGTGTTAGTTTCTGCTTTATAACAAAGTGAATCAGTTATACATATACATATGTTTCCCATATCTCTTCCCTTTTGCCTCTCTCTCCCTCCCACCCTCCCTATCCCACCTCTCTAGGTGGTCACAAACCACGGAGCTGATCTCCCTGTGCTATGCGGCTGCTTCCCACTAGCTAGCTATTTTACGTTTGGTAGTGTATATATGTCCATGCCACTCTCTCACTTTGTCCCAGCTTACCCTTCCCCCTCCCCATATCCTCAAGTCCATTCTCTAGTAGGTCTGTGTCTTTATTCCTGTCTTGCCCCAGGTTCTTCATGACCTTTTTTTCTTTTTTTTTTCTTAGATTCCATATATATGTGTTAGCATACAATATTTGTTTTTCTCTTTCTGACTTACTTCACTCTGTATGACAGACTCTAGGTCCATCCACCTCACTACAAATAACTCAATTTCATTTCTTTTATGGCTGAGTAATATTCCGTTGTATATATGTGCCACATCTTCTTTATCCATTCATCTGTTGATGGACACTTAGGTTGCTTCCATGTCCTGGCTATTGTAAATAGAGCTGCGATGAACATTTTGGTATATAACTCTTTTTGGATTATGGTTTTCTCAGGGTATATGCCCAGTGAGAGGGTGTGGAGAAAAGGGAACACTCTTGCACTGTTGGTGGGAATGTAAATTGATACAGCCACTATGGAGAACAGTATGGAGGTTCCTTAAAAAACTAAAAATAGAACTACCATACGACCCAGCAATCCCACTACTGCCACGACTTTTGATGGCAGGATTGGAAGGTGGCCTCCACAACTCTGGCCAAGCGCAGGCACCTGAGGCCCGAGTAAGACACCTGTGCCAGGTGTGTAGGCTGTGGAGACAGGGCCAGGAAGTGGGCAGTTAAGTAACCCGACACCGCGCAGCTGGGAGAGGGGCTGGTCCACATCCAGGGAAGGCACCGGGATGCCTTTTCACTAAGAAAGGCTCTCTTTGTGAGGTTGCATGATGAATTCGAGAATTACCTTGAGGGGCACAGGAGGAGAAGGCCAGACCAGCTGAGGGGGAGACAGGGCAGCAGGCAGGCTGCAGTTAAAGGAGCTGGGACAGCAGAGAAACACAGAATGCTTCCTCTTCTGCTGAACTTTGACTGCTTTCTCCCTGAGGGTCAGGAGAGAAATCAATTTAAACAGGTCCCTAATGGCTAAGGATGCATGAAGTGCAAAGGGGATGGGGCCTCCTTTTTGCAAGAGCGGTTGCCTGGGGGAGGAAAAAAAAAAAAAAAAGCATAACTCAGTGACCGCAGCAGAGATGTCCTGCGAGACTCATTTTCTCCATGCTTTCAGTTTGAGTGACTGCATTCTGTCTGTCCCACTCCATTAAATTCCAAGGAAACTTGTCAGCCACGGCTCCAACCCAGAGTCTGGCCCAACGCTGGTCTGGAGCGTGGAGACAGCAGAAACAGAAGCGAGACCTTGCACATTCCAGGAAACCAGACCCCCATTCTAATCGGTGCTGCGGCTGCAGATTCCAGGGCAGAGGGGCCTGTGCAGCTAGGTTTCTCTGAACCCTGCAGGGAAAACGCTCAGGAGAGAGAGGCATCACTTGGCTGTGGCCAAGGCAGCCGACTGAGGTCTAAAATCCACCTGAAAGTCCTGTACATCATCAGGGCCACCATCTGCAAATCTAAGTGAGACAGATCGAAACAGAAAAGACACAGCTTTGGAATCAAGCTTCCCATGGCCAAAGGCCCTCAGCCCTATTTTTGTCAAAAGAAACTGAATTCGCAGGTAGCAACTGTTATTTTTTTTAAAGATGCATAATTGGATGATGGACCACTACACTATCTGTCTTTTGCAGAGAAATAAAGAAGTAAAATTCAGGAGAGTTATGTGTGACCCATTTCTCTGCTCCTAATGAATAAAGGAGGAAGAGGGGGAGGAGCCCGGGAGCCTGGCCTCAATTTCCAGCCCACACTGGCACTTCCAAGGCCTGGCAGCCCCTGGCTTTCCGGTGCAGTCTCTCAGACGGCTCAGAGTGGGAAAAGCTCGCCTGACGCCAGGCCTCAGACTGCAAACCCGTCCCCCATATCCATGGGCCCTGAGCGAGTGACTGTTTGCAGGGGCTGGGACCAGGCTGCCGCCAATGATGCTGGAAAAGACTCGGGCAGGTGAAGTGAAGGAGGGGAAAGACAACCCAAACAAGTCTAAGACAGCCTCTCTGGAGGAGGAACAGCTTTCAGGGGGCACCCGGCCAGCTGGCTGTCACTCATAAGCACGGCCCAGTTCTCTGCAGCTTCAGCTCTACTGGTAAAAGATGCCTTTTCCAGAACAATGCGTCTATGTTAAAAGGTGCCTGTCATTGATAACCGCTTTTCAGTCTCACTGGCAAAAAAAAAAAAAAGTCCTCGCTTGCATACTCATGGTGAATGCTTGGGTTTGCTGGGCATTGTTGCCTTTAATAGTTTTTTTCTGACCTGTTGGATGTTAGAAAAAAAAGTTAGAAAAAAAAGTTTCCAATCAGTTCCACCACACGATTTCTTTTTTCAGAAGTCTCCTGAACACCCGAATGATGTGTCTATTATTACCTTTGGGGAAACAGCTGACTGCTCAGCTCACAAAAACACTATTAACTTTCCTCCTGATAAGCATCTGGCTCCAGTCTTGACCTTCCCAGATTTCTCAGCTGGGTTCCCTTCCTGCGCCATCTCCTCCGGTTGTTGTGTCTGAAGTGGCCAAGGCAGCGCAGGCTCCCGAAGCCCCCAGCCGCAAGCAGCGGGCTGGGAGGTGACGGGCCCATTTATTAAGGGTCTGGGACACACTCCTGAGCTGTCAGCAGCCACCCTCCTGTAGCCCCTGGTCGGAGAGGGCGGGCCTGGGGCTTGGGAAAGTAGAAGGGGCGATGTGATGGTGAACCAAGACCCTCCGTCCAGGAAGGGGACAGTTCTTCCTGAGAGGTACCCGCCGTCCGGGAAGGCGACAGTTCTTCCTGAGAGGTACCCGCCATCCGGGAAGGGGACAGTTCTTCCTGAGAGGTACCCGCCATCCGGGAAGGGGACAGTTCTTCCTGAGAGGTTCCCCCCGCCCCCCCCGTTTGCTGGTGAGCATTGTCCTCGAGGTGTGAGGAGGGTAACTTGTAAAACTGAGACAAAAGTCAGAAGGAATCTTTGGCTCAAGTGAGAAGTGAATAGTGGGTCTTAAGACCCAAGACAAGCCACTTCCCCTCTCTGGGCCTCAGTTACCTCATCAGTAAGACGAGGGGCAGACTAGACCATTTCCGACATCCTTTCCAGCTCCAAAAAAACATTATATGATCTAATAGATCTGAAAAGGGCACTTCCTGATCTTTTCCTTTCAGTATGTAATTCCCATCCTTATAGAATATTCTTATTTTCCAGGCTGGCTTCCTGCATCCTGTGCTCCGGTTTCTTCTGAGCCACCTCAGCCGTCTAGTCACTTTCAAGGTGACTTCTGGGGCTGGGATTAGGATTTCCGCAACAGGAAGAGGAGATAAAATAAAAGTCTGGCCTTACTACTTTCACACAACAGAATATTATTTGGTCATAAAATGGAATGAAGCACGGACACACGCAACGTGGATGAACCTTGAAAACATTACGGTCAGTGAAAGAAGCCAGTTACAAAGGACCACAAATGTATGATTCCATTTATATGAAATGTCCAATGTCCAGAATAGGGAAATCCATAGAGACAGAAAGCAGATTAGTGGTTGCCTAGGGCAGAAAGGAAGTATGGGGTGACTGCTAACCGGTACCGGGTTGCTTTTTGGAGTGATGAAAGTATTCTAGAATTACACAGTGATGATAGTTGCACTACTCTGTAAGTATATAAAAACTCTGATCTATCCGCTTTAAAAGGGTGAATTTTATGGTATGTGAATAATCTCTCAATAGATAGGCATTAAAAAAAAAAAAGAAAAAAGTCACTGTTTCTTTTTACTTCTTTAATGTGGCTACTAGAGAATTGTATTTTATATATGTCGCTCCAGTTGTATTTCAGTCTATGTGTAACCAAACAATCGAATAAACATATTGCTCACTTTTCCAAACAAGCACAAACAGTCTGGCCTCCTCCTGCATCCTGGACAGAGCTGGCATCCGGGAGGCTGAGTGCAGAGAGCCGTGGGCTGGGCGTCCAGAAACTCAGAGTCTCTGTCACAACCTGGCTTATGACCTCGGGCTTTCACATCCCCTCACTGGTCCTGGCCCTTCAATGAAAACCCAAGTGTTGGACCAGATGACCTGACGACCTGACCCTTTTAGGTCAGACAGTCTGTAATTACAACTCCATCCGCAGGTAAAATCAAACTTTAAAAGTTCTCATTCTACCCCAAACATTGCTTATCTCCTAAAAGCAGTCAATCTGGGAATAAAAGTCACTTCAAGACAGACCAGGTAATTTACTGACTGAACAGAGTGACCGGATTGCTACCATCCTATTCCATTTATCCTGAAGGATTTCTTTCGGGAGAATTTCTTCTTGGCTTCTTCTGCCCCAGCTGTCAGTGACTTAGGAGGTGGGTTAATTCTAGAGCTGACGGCAATGGATATGGGTACAACCCCCTGGAAAATAATTTGGCAACATACACCAAGGGCCATAAAAAAAACTTAACCTTCCATCCAGTCATTGCACTTCTTAGTATCTATCCCAAAAGAATAACCCTAGATTCAGAAATAACCATGAACACAAAAATGTTTGTTTTGGGGCAAACGTGGCCCAAATGGACACAAAGAAGGACTAGTTAACCAAATGGTGGTAATGCTCGGGACAGAAGTGTAGAAGCTGCTGGAATAATGGTGGAATCCTGAATCTTTTTTCTTCTTTTATTTTTGATGTGATTAAAGTATATTTATAACTTTCAAAAACTGGCATAGTGCAGTATGCCATCAAATGTATAAATGCATTTCCCATGATGTCTAAACAGTATGGTGAAAAGAGATTAAAAAGAGTCTTTATGCTGAGAGAGGAAAATCTTGGTATATTCATCCCAAAGAAAATCAGACCACAGCTTAAAAGACATTGAAGCATCTCAGCCCTGATTTATCTGGTGTGTCCACCACTGTATTTATACTAATTTTTTTCTTTTTAGCAAGAGCACTGTAATTATGGTTCAAGGGCATTAATAGGTGCTTAGAACTCTTGAGAGGAGCAGTCAGTCATTACATGGATAGCTTTTTGGTCATCTTCCAACCCAAGGAGATTATTTTTGGCGGGAGTGGGGGAGGAGTTTTCTTTAGCATCATTTTGTAATGGGAGACTAAGTGAAAGCAGCCACTGTTTCTGCCTCATGGGAATCGTGTGCATGGATCCCAGCCTCTCCCAAATAACCCCCTGCTTTAGCAGGAAAGTACAGCTGAGGAGGGAAGGGCTCAAGGGCTCTGCCTTGGGCCTCAGGATGGAGCCCACACTGGCCCATCATCCTCCTGCCCCGATGAGCTAAGCAGCTTGTGAGAGTCGTGTTCCCTGTGGGTGCCTCTCTCTGAAGTGAAGGCTTGGGTTATGGGCCCTGCGAGAACCTTCCACACTCAGATATCGTGTGCTGGGATTCTGTCCACAGCCAACTGATGTCTTTGGCCAGTCAACAGCGTCTCTGCGAGGACGGAGGTGCCCTTGTCCACAAAATCCCAGAAAACATGAAAATGGAGAGTTGATGTGGTTAGAGATGGGTTGTGGAAGGTGAGGGCACAGCTGTATTTTTCAGGGATCAGTGCGCATGGGGCCTTTCTAGATGGTCTCAAACTCTTGCCCTTCCTCCTATACCTTCTGTGCTATTATCAGACTTCTCCTCCTGGGTTTTTTCCAACGAGGGCTGAACCACATTGGGCTACATTTTCCAGAGCCAAAAAGGTCAAATTGGTGGAGAAATGTCAAACTAGGACCTAAGAAATCCCAACTCAGGCCATTTCTTGACCAGTAAATGTTCAATAGAAACTTAGCCTGAAAACTCAGCGTGCAGGCCACAGGCTCCCTGGTAAAGAGCATCCACTCTCTGTGGCGGAGACACAGAGATGGTTGTGTGGTCAGAACCCAGGTTTCCAAAAACTAGGAGGCCATAAAGGAGACAGCAGTTCAGGGCTCCAGAATAGACTCCAGAGACATCAACACCCATCTTCCAGGAACTGATAGACCAAGCAGGCAGAAAATCAGTAGGATATAGTTGACCTTATCCATCCACTAGACCTAACTGATGTTTATGAAACACTCCACCCAACAACAGCAGAAGATTCTGCTGTTCACATGGAACATTCACCAAGAGAGACCGCATCCTTGACCAGAAAACACATCCTAACAAATTTAAAAGAAGACAAAAAAAAAAAAAAAAGAAGAAGAGAAATCATACAAAGCATTTTCTTAGACCACAGTGAAACTGAACTAGAAATCAATAACAGAAGGCGAGCTGGAAAACCCCCAAGTATTTGGAGATTAAATAACACGCTTCTAAGTAACACCTGAGTCAAAGACATCTCAAGAATAATCTGGGAGTGAGGCAGACTTGGGTTCAAATCCTGGCTCTACCTCCCTCTACTGGGTAGCCTTGGACAATTAGCAGTCACTTCTTGGAGCCTCATCTCTTCTCAGCTGGAGAACAGAATGATGCCCCTCCCTCCCTGGGTGGCGGTGAGGGAAGCACAAGTTTGGCCCATAACACAAAGAGCACAGTGTCCAGCTCCCAGAAAGCACCCAGTGGTGGTAGCTTTTCTGGTCATTGTTCTGCCCACTGATGTTTCCTACCACCTGGCTGTCCTGGAGAACACTGCCCCTGTCCCCCCCTCCCCCAGGCTAGCTCACTCTCTGCCAGAGAAAAGCACACGTGACTGCTGAACGTTGAGCCTTCCCTCCTCTGTATCCAGTTGGCAGCCATCGGCCTGGACAACCCCAACTGGCAGAACCCTCTGTGTCCATCCATCCCCACCGAGCAGGGATGCCACTTGGAATACTGGCACCAAAGAGAGAGCTCTCCTAGTCCTGGGGTGTGAGATGACTCAACTGTTGGATGATCTAGTAAAATCTCGCCCGAGACTATGTGAAAGGGAAGTCAACCACAAATCTCACCAAACTCTCAGAAAAAAATAATAAAATAAAATAAAATAAAACAGTTTCTCAGGCAGACAGGCCTACCGTCTTCTCCTTGAGATTTGATTGCACAACTAATGAAAAAGATGTTTCCTGAGGTTTGAAAATATTGCACAAGGCTCTGACTCATTAAGACAGGGCTTATTCAAATTTGAAAATTATCAAAAAATTCCAGCCACAACAATACGCCCTCTGAAACCATCATGTGCCCGAGGAAGCATGATTATCTCCTGGTGAGGGACCAGCTGCTGTCACGTGACGCTGTGGAGGACTGCTTTTACAGAACACACTGACTTGACAATTTGTCCTAGGAATCGAAAATAATAGGGTATCCGTGGGCTCCCAAACTTTTTTTTTTTTTTACCTTAAGATGTGACAAATCTTTCCTTGTGAGGAATTCCCAAAGCATGGAAAACAAACTAAGTATCATTCAAGAAGGTCTTGGGGCTGCTATACACTGCTCTCTCCTGCGCGTCACATACTCTAAGGAGGGTTAATGAGATGACATTTGTAAAATCCCAGGCATTCCAGGCATGCAGCTCTTCATTCAAGAGAAGTCACACACTTCTCAGATGGTACAGACAACGACTGGGGGTTTCAGAGGGTGACGACAGGCAACGTGGTGTCTGAGTCTCTCTGCCCAGAGAAGCTTTTCTAACATATTTGTTGGCAAACCCCAAGTCAGCCTCCAGGACACAGGTCCCGCATCACCCTCCTTCTCTGTGACGCCTTCTGTAACCCACTCACGCACCTTATCCCCAGGGAGACATCATTACAGCGCTTCCTCTACTGAGCGGACTCCTTGACAATGATGATGATGATTATGATGATGATGATAATAATTATGATGATGATGATAATTATTATTATAGCTAACACGGATCCAGTTCTAGTAATGCACTGGGCACAGTTCTAAGCACTAAGTTCATATAATGAGGTGTTTCCATCTTTCAACAATCCTATGACATAGGTATGTACGCACCATTATTTTTATAATGATTTTACTGATGAGGAAACTGAAATTTAGAGAGTTTAAGTCACATACGAGAAGTCATCCCTTTAGAAAGTGGTGATCTGACTCCTTAAGCCAGGTGTGATATGACCTACTATGAACTTCTTGAGATCATGGGCTACCCAGCCTTTCTCACCTCTGATTCCTTCTATCTGGACCTCCTAAGTACATAGAAGGTGCTCAATAAATGCTCTGAATTAAGTTAGAACTCATGTCACTAATTCCAAAAGCTGAACTCTGCTCTTCCAGCAGCAACAGACATGCCTCTTCAATGGGAGCCATTTGAGATGGCTACACTTCTCATTTTCTCTGCTGACATTAATTTTCTCTCTTTTCGTTAACGGCAGAGAAGATGGGGAAGGAAGGAGAAAGGGCTCAGGAGGGAACTCACTCCAGAGGATACATGCAGCCCAGCCTCGGAGCCCCTGGGAAACAGCAAGGGCCACCAGGTTCAATGGAGCTCACCTCCTGGGGCTGGGCTTGTCACCACAGTGGTCATCTGGGGACTTACAGCAGCTAGCACAAAGCTGCAGTACGAGGCAACCAGACCCAAGTGGGCCACAGGCATTCAACTCGAACCCTGGCTTTAACCATCAATAACTTAAGAAAAAGAAATAACTCTTAAAGAAGCCAGCCCAGGCTTTAAAACAAGGATGAGGTTACCACAATTCTTCAGAGACTAGTTTTCTTCCAAGAATCACACACCATTCCAGCTAGAAGAGCCCTCAGAGATCACCTGGTCCAGTTCCCTCACTGTTGAGGCTCTGAGGGCTCGGGGGCCGGTCACCTGGTCAGGTAACAGCCTAGGCAGGGTCAGAGGCAGTCTCGGCCTGTCAGTCCCTCCACCCCAGCTGGCCTTCCAAGGAACCCTCACCCACTGCCAAGCTTGATTTCTTCTTCAAATTAAGCCTCACCATAGCTATTTTTTCACTTGAAATATAAGCTCATGGAAAAGTCTGATTTCTCAATCCAAGGCACGGAACGGCGTCCAGGATCACACAACTCCAAATGGACTCAGAATCCAGCCCTGCAGTCCCGAGGCTGTCGGACGTCAGACCACAGTTAGCTCATGGTCCCCGCCATAATCACTTACTGAATGCAGTTATTTTAAGTGCTAATGCAATCTATTTACAGCTCCTCTGGATGGAATGAAGTTACTCAGACACTTGGCTTCTATATACTTGGCTTACTAATTTTATGAAACCTTAGTATTTTAACTCTTTAGCAAAACCAACTGAGAACAAAAGAAGATAACCAACCAGAGGGAGCAAAGCCTTATAAACTGTTCAAAAGACATCTAAGCCAGTGGTGGTTCTTCACTAGGAATGCATGGCCGGCCTCCACCTTCAGAAGCCCTCCCTCGTCAGGCCTGGGGTGAGACCAGGACGAGGAGTTCCTGGGCTTGGAGACCTCTGGGCTCGGGGCTGCTGGGGTTTTTTTTGGGGGGGGGGTGGGTAGCTTTCCTGGAGAGTGTATTAGGAGGAGAAAAGGACTAGGCTTCTGATACTTGAGGAGTCTTTTTCAGGCCTCTTTTCTGGCTTCCTGTCCTTTTTTTGGCAGAAATCTGCTACACATCCTGGCTAGTTTTTTGCAGTGTCTGGGAATCCGGAGGAGCCTTTCTCTGCCCAAGAGCAGTTTGGGGCCTGGGGCTCTGGTTTGGACGCATCTCTGCTACAGCCGCTTCTGCTTTTTTGCTTTTTTTTCCAGCAAGGGCTGCCTTGATGGCAACTGGAGGCAACCATGTCCTCAGACTCCTGTGCCTGCGGAGCGAGAACTGTGACGTGTCCTTTGTTTCTGTTTCATCTCAAGGCCATGGCCATCTGGAGCTCTGTTTATTCCAGCTATTAGCTTCGGCTTAGCTGGGGTTGGCTTATAAAATCGGTTTCTCTGTCAACAGCACAGAGTGCTTATGAATGGGCTGTGGACCAGATGCACGGGTTCAACTCCTGGGCAAGGTACTGCTCTGTGACTCTGTCTCCCAGCTGTAACCCGGGGAGGATTACAGCACGCCCCTTATAGGGTTGCTAGGAGGATCAAATGGGTTAACACAGGCCTGGCACAGAATAAGCAAGACGTATATGTTAGCCCTTATTATCAGACTATTAGTAATTGCAATTCCTTTCTTTTTCCGTAATCCCCTGACCAGTATAGAGTTTTTGCTTTAAGCTAATCCAAACTGCCCCTGGTGGAAGACGACGGCTCTTTTGATCTCTGGTATAACTGGACACTTTCCCATCCAAACCCTGACAGCAGCATTGATTTCTGAAATAGATGATTTGCCTTCATTTCCAGAACCATGATTAGAGACCCTCTCTGAAGTCTTTGTGAAACAGCTTACAGATAAAAGTGCTTTCTTTCGAATGGTGGCACATTCCGCCATCCCAGGATCCACTGTGGCTCCCAAATGCTGCTCGGCAGCCTGTCCCACCTCCCTTGCCCTCGCTCTCCACTCCAGACAAACCCTCTTCGTGACCTCGTGAATCGGGCAGCCGATCCTTCCCCACGTCCTCGCACGGCTCGCTCCAACTCCAGGCCTCCAGCGCTTCCTCCAAAAGGCCTCGCATGGGCACTCCAGCTAAAAGAGTGCTCCTGCCAAGCCTCACAGCTGCAGCAGGCGGCCAATGCACAGCATTTAACAATGACGTCAGGTGACCTGCTTGTGGGCGGGGCTTCGACTGAATGAAGTCTTGGCTCCCAAGCTCCTGTCCTCAGAGGTACCTCCAGGAAGTCAAGGGCGGAATGCTAGATGGGGGGAGAATGGCGGCAAAAGTGAAACCTTCCGTTGAGGAAAGACTGGGTGGCCATGTATCTCCAGCACCTCTGGTTTCTTCCTTCGTTCATTTATTCATTCAACATCCCCCCACGCATCTGCCAGGTGCCTCTTATGTGCCAGGCAGACAGACAGACAGACACACACACACACACACACACACACACACAGTGCCGGATGCACCGTAGAGCTCAGTAAATATTTGCAGAAAGAAAGAAGGACAGAGGAGAACAGTTCTGCACCCTCTGTCTCTCCCTCCTTTCTGGGCCACCACGCTCATCCTTCCGTGGCTGTCCCCTCGCTGGTTCTCCTGGGAGCCCGCTGCGGGCCTGACAGCCAGTGGGAGAGGACCTGTTTCCCTCCACACACACAGTGACTATTAATGACCTGAAACTTACTCAGTGACTCCACCTCGCTGGCAATAAATTCGGTGCTTGAATACTGCCAGTTACTCAGGACCCCGCGCAGCGAGACTACAAACAGTAACAGCTGGCTTGTTTTTGACAAAAACACACAATGTGCTTTTTGTATAGTCATCACCTCACACCCAAACTACTGCACTAGCCCGAACTCCATGCCCTGGCGTGTTCTGCATTCTACTGCTAGCTTCATCCTACCCAGGTTTTTTTGGTTATTGTTGGTTTTTTTGTTTTGAGCTGCCCTGGCTCAAGAACATCTGAGAACACTTTGGCCCTGGGGCTCTGCACCACCAGCTGGGTCACCCGTGATGCCCCCCACCCCAAGCATCCCCAGTCACACCAATCTATTCACCAAACAAGACTTGGCTCAGCCTGACCCCCGCACTCCACGTCGGATGCACTTCGGGCCCTCCCCAAACTTCCTTTACCCAGCCTGACCTCCCTTCCCCAAGCTTGGGGTTAAACACTGGGTTGCTTGTGAGTAAGGCTGTCCGGGTTCAAATTCCAGCTGAGTGGCCTTGGGCAAGTAGTTCAACCTCAGTTCCCCCACCTGTAAAATGGGAATGACAGCAAAGGCTCCCTCCTCTCGAGGCTGTGAAGGTCGAGTTCAGTCACACGTGTAACACACCAGGCACACGGACTGGGGCACAGAGCGGGGACCCAATACGCACGCGTTGTCATGCCCATATCTCAGACTCTGCAGGTTCACTTCTCTCTGGAATATCTCTCCTCCACCCTCTAATTAGGCTGTTTCCTGAGTGCGGAGGGTGGCTCCCTGCTCCTGTGCTGGCGGAATACACAATCCCCGTTTCACCTACAGTGCTCTGGCACCTTCTTCTCTGTGTCGGCCAACCTGTGCCAGGCCCTAGTGCTGGACCGTTTTCCTACAAAGAAAACCTAGAGCAGCCCCTTGCGCTGGGCTCCCCTCTTTCCTTTTCCACGCACTGCCCACGGTGAAGAGGCACCGTGTGGCTGCAACCAAGCGCACTGCCAAGCAGGGCTGGCCCATCCCCACACCGCTGGATTGGCCGTAGCTGAACTCGGTATTGTTTTTCCACATGGTCTCTCTTACTGGAGACGAGAAGCATCCCTCTGGAAGGTCCCGCGAGAGAGTTAGACGATTGCTCCACCCTTTGCCCCATCACCACCACCTCCCCTGCCAGGATGGGTCTTGTTGATAAAGATGCTTAAGGAGGGAGAGGGGTACACTTCTTCCTCATCCCTAACCCTCTCCCCTCACCCGTGCGTCTGCATTTTTTGTGATCCCAAACCACATGCAGCTTGTTCAAAAAGAACCAGTTTCATTTTTGTGGGGTTGGCTCAAAACACGGGAAGCAAGGCGGCAGCAACGCCGCTGCACCGCCTAAACTGGTGCATGGCCAGGGCGGCGGGGGGGGGCGGGGAGGTCATCTGGGGAAACTGGGGAGCCTGACGGGCAACACCGTCCCTTTCAAATAAAAAGTCAATGTTTTCAACGACAGTATCCGAAATAAAAATGAACGCATGGTTAATTTTAAAGGGGAGGGGGGGCAGATGCAGAGAAAGAAGGGAGAGCCACAGAAATTAGACCCTGTGGTCCCAAAGCCTCAGACTCACGCAGCACAAGGCACCTTTTTCAGCCCCGAACTTCTCAACTCTCTTTATGCCCGCATTTCCGTCTTGTTTGTCCCCCAGGCCCTGGCGCGGTGTGGTTCCCCGCGGGGCACCCAGCAGCCGGCCAGCGGGCGGGATGCCCCGTCACCCTGGCTCCGGGCTTCTGGACAGGGCACGTCCAGGACCCGCCGCGCGCGGAACAGACCCTGGGCTAGGCGCAAAGCTCGGTTCCGACGGAGCCCGCGCAACGCTGCCACCGCGGGGGCGGGTGCCCGCCTCTCCCGGCCAGTGGGCGCCCGGAATACCCCGCCAAGCTTCGCTGCCCCTCTGCCGGCCCGTCCGTCCCGCGGGGGCAGGTCGGGGCCGGGAGGCGGAGAGCGGGGAGGTCCCCGGAGCGCAGGTACCTTGGCCGCAGGCGCCGCGCTGCAGGACGATGACCGGCGGCCGGTGCAGCCTCTCAGAGCGGCGGCTGGCGGCGCGCAGCCGGCACAGGTTGGCGTAGGTAGTGGCGTCGCTGCCGCACACCGGCTCGCTGCTGGCGCACACGCAGAGGCCGGCCTGCGCGCGCCGCCGCACCGTGGCCGAGGCGGGCACGCCGAAGGGCACCACGCACTGCAGCCCTTCGCCGCACGGGCCCTCCTGCAGGCCGCACTCGGCCCCCTCGGGCGCGCCGCACACCTCGCAGCAGCCGCACGCGTCGCGGACGCGGCCGCCCTCGCAGTGTTCCGGCGGCGGAGCGCAGCGCGCGGGCTCGCAGCGCTCGGGACACCCGGCTGCGCCTGGCGCCGCGAGCAACAGCAGCAGCAGCAGCAGCGGCGGCGGCGGGAGGAGCGGGGCGCGCAGGGGCTGCATGGCGGCTCCGACGGCGGCGGCGGGTTGGGCGAGGGCAGGAGAGCGGCGCCGGGGAGAGCGCGGGAGGGACTCGGGGCCCGCGGGCGCGAGCGCGCGCGGCCGCGCGGCCCAGCCCATTGGCCTCGCGGCGGTGACGAGCCGCCTTGGGGACGGGCACTGCGCCCGGGAGGGGGGCCGGCCGGATGGCGGGAGGGCGGGAGGGCGAGCGGGCGACTGGACCGGGGAGCGCCCGCGGCGGGGGCAGGGCGGGCGCGCCGGGGCACGGCGGGGGCAGGGCGGGCGCGGGCGGGGCGGCTCGCGGGTGGGCCCGCCGGGCCGCGGGGCCCCGTTTCCCGGTCTCCGCTTCCCACGTATCCGCCTCTCGCGGCTTCCCTCGCCGCGATTCGCGACCTTAAAACTAAAAAGAGGCTCTGCACGGGGGAACCTGCGGTGGCCCGGCGCGCAAGCGCCCGGGAAAGTTCCCGCAAATTGCCGAGTTGGGGACCCGCCCCGGCCGCGGGAGGGGCCGTTGCCCAGACCCCGGGCGGTGGCACCGCCGGCCCCGGTCACGGGCTCTAGAGGAGGAGGACGAGCACCTCTCTGGAACTGACCCCCGTGCTCGGCACGCGCGACCGGGACCGTGGACCCTGTGCAGCCCTACGAAGAAGGCGGGGCCCGCGGGGCTGGCAGAAAGCCAGCGCCCAGATCCACCGTTAAGTGAAAAAAGCAAAGAGCATAAGTAATTAGAATATAATCGTTCGAGTCAGATTCTTTTAAAAAGTTGTTATGGGCAGGATGCGTGCTTGTACATGCACAGAATAGCTCCTGAAGGGGAAGCGAGAAGCTGCTAACGCGCGGGGTGGGGGGAGTCTTGGGTGGGAGAGGGACGTTGTACTGTTTGAATTTTTCACCACATGCGTGATTCTCTCAAAACGTTGTTATTAAATAAAAGAGCTCGCCTTTGATCTCCCACTTGAGAGTCTTCGGCGCGTCATTTGGGACAGACGCCAGTCTAGGCGTCGTCAGGAGGAGCAGGGGCGACCCTGAGGTGGGTCCCCGTGCCCTGGCGGTGCCAGGCCGGCAGGTGGGCAGAGCTTGAGCCGGAGGACCCTGTAAGAGGCGGGCTCACGCGGCCCTGGGCCCGGCCAGCCGGGCAGAGGCTCCCAAGGGCGGGTGGGCACGGGCCTGAGATGACCGGCCTTAGGAGGGCTTAGCGACTTTTCACTATTCTTCTGTGTTTGGGTTGTTCCCTTGGGCACGCGGTACTTTTCCAACAAAAATAGTTTAAACGTAAAATCCAAATATGTGTAACCCCCGCTCAAAGCACCTCCCAAATGTGAGGCATGTTAGCGTCCAGGGTCCAGAGGGGTCCCTGGGACCAAGAGCCCGGAAGCAGGAGGTCCAGGAACCCGGGGCATGACAAAGATGTCTTGGTCCCCAGCCTGTGTCCCTAGACCCCACGGCAGTATTTCCTAAAGCCAGAACCTCCTTCTTGTGGGAAGGGAGGCCTTCACTCAGAATTCACTCAGCCCTGGATACCAAAGGAGGGTGATACCTCTGCTGATTAGAGGCCCTGAGTGCCTGACTGGCTGTGATTACCCAAAAAGGGGCTGGGCGGGGTGCAGGAGAGGAATAATTAGCAAAGTCCATCAGGAAATAAAAAGACTCTCCCCACTGCAGGCCAGTGAGCAGACGAGATAAACAGGGCCTGCGGTGGTGGATAAATTGGTGAAAACGCCTTTTCATCCAATACTTGTATTTTACAGATGAGAAAACTGAAGGCCAGGAAAGGTAAGTGACTCCCCAGGTCACACCACAAGTTAAGAGTGATGGAGCCAGAGCACCTTCTAAACGGTCTGTGCCTGCAAGTTCCCATCCTCCTACCCTCCAGCCAAGTGACCAGACCGCAGAGTGAACTAGATGATTCAAAACAAAACATGACCACAACTTATCCGAGCTCCTTTCTTGTCAGAGAATAAGTCCCTGAGGGTCCCACTGAGTCCCCATCACGCTCGCACCCCGTTCTCCACTCCATCCCCCCACCACACACACTTTGCTCCCCCAGAGTTGAATAACTTGCATTTTCTGGAACATACCTTCCTGTTGAAGGTTTCTCTGCCTTTGCTCATGCTCTCCTCTCTACCTGAAGCGCCCTTCCTCCCCTCCAGTGTGAGTTAGTGTGACCTAGTGAAGCAGGCAGGACCCATGTCATCTGATGGGCTTGGATTCAAAATCCCGCTTCTGGCCCTTAATTCTGTGCTTTCTGTAAGTTGCTTAAGGACCTCAGGGACCTTCACCAGGAAAATGGCCGTGACAACGGATCTCCCTGGAGTAACTAACCTAAGAGCGTTTTTGGCAATGGAACCACTCCTGTGATGGTTCACAACCTAGAAGACGTGTTTGTGACTGTGATGATCAGAAATGCAAGCCACATAGGCCACAGGGCTGTACTCCTAGGGAAGGAAGATAGCACCTCCCTGCTGTTGGAAGCCATGCTGGTGGTTTCATCAGGAGAAGTCAACTGAGGGAGGAAAGGAAGACCGAGCAGAAGCTGAGAAGCAGAATTGGAAATGCCCAAGGTTTCAGAAAGACCATGATCGCATCACGATCACCCCCCTGCTCTGAGGATAACGCGGATCGCCAAGGAGACAGCTTGATCCAGGGGGCCCAACAAGTCCACGGACTCTGAGTTAGAAAATTAAAGTCCCACTGAAAGGATTATGGGGGCCCTGAACCGGCCACGTGGGAGGGTGTTGTGTGTGTGCCATGTGTGTCCACGAGAGGGCACGTGTGGAAGAACACAGAATAAATCAGGTGAAACCTGGCCTCAGGGGCCCAGCATTGACCTTCCCTTTGTCCCAGCATCTCCATATCTAGAAATAATGCTTTTGATCTGAAAGGGTTACTCTTTCTCTCTTTTATTTCTTCCTCCTCTGCTGCCATTTATAAAGACAGTTTCTTAAAAGATGCATTTTTTGAATACATCATGAAAAGTCATTTCTCACTCACCAGGTCTTGGCACAGATTCCTAGAGAGGATTTTTCCAGAGAAAAGGGGGCAGTTCTGAAGCCACACAGGCGAGTTCCCTGCCATCCCCTCTGCAGGCCAGATTCGCAACATGTAAGCTTTCATTTTGAACAAAGTCAAATCTATTCATGGAGAATGAACAATGAAACACCACGGCTGCCAAAGCCTGGGTTTGGAAATGCGGCTTCTGAAGTGGAACCATGGCTGTGCTTCCCAGAAGGAGAAAGATCTCCCACGGGGCCGCCCAAGTGCATGAAGGACCCAGAGTGGTGAGGGCCCTGCTGCCTTTCCTCATCCGCAGGACCAGAAGCTGAGCAGTGGTAATACTTTTGGCTCTTCCTAAAGTCTTGTCAGTCCCCTACCCCCCAATTTCCCGGTCTCTCAATCACAGTCAAATGAAGTCCAGACTTCATGCCCCATGCTGTCCCCCAAAATGCCCTCAAACCAGGCTGCCCTCTGGTCCCAGGGCGGCAGGTATCCTGAGTTCCCCCATAGCGCCTATTCTCACTCTCTCTGTAGTAACAGAACCCTGGCTGGCACATGCCACCCAGATAAAAGATGACCTCTGAGCTGGTTTGGACTCCCTTCCCAGTACCAGGCACGCTCCCATCACCTCCCGCCACCCCACTGTCAGGAGGCGGTGACCTTCTGTGACAACAGGCACACTCTGGTCCTGCTTCTCTGAAGACAGTCTCACGTCCGATCGGTTTGGTTTGGTTCAGGAGAAACTTCTTGAGCGTCTGCCATGTGGTGGCCACTCTACTGCCCATCGGAGATGTGGTGTTGAATGATGGAGCCCCTGCCCCGCAGGAGCTCAAAGTCTAGAATTTCCTGCCGTGATGGAAAGGCTGTCTCTACTTGTGCTGTCCCAGATGGTCGCCGCCAACTAAATGTGGCTGCTGAGCTTTTGAAATGCGGCAAGTGCCGGTGAGGAACTGAATTTTACTTGTCTTTCATTTTATTTATTTTTTTTAAGCATTATTCATTTTAATTAATTAATTTATTTATTTATTTTTGGCTGTGTTGGGTCTTCGTTTCTGTGCGAGGGCTTTCTCTAGTTGTGGCGAGCGGGGGCCACTCTTCATCGTGGTGCGCGGGCCTCTCACTATCGCCGCCTCTCTTGTTGTGGAGCACAGGCTCCAGACGCGCAGGCTCAGTAGTTGTGGCGCACGGGCTTAGTTGTTCCGCGGCATGTGGGATCTTCCCAGACCAGGGCTCAAACCCGTGTCCCCTGCATTGGCAGGCAGACTCTCAACCACTGCGCCACCAGGGAAGCCCTCGTCTTTCATTTTAATTCATTTAAGTGTAAACAGCCACGTGAACGCACTCTGTGAGGCGTATGAAACTAGTGCCTGTTACTCAGGAGAGAGAGGGACAAGAAAACAAATGCAGGGGGGTTGAAGGACTTCCATGAGGGGCAAATTGGGGCGTTAGAAAGGTGCTAACAGAGCTCCATCTTGAGGGATGGGGAGGAGCAGGAAGCACATCGTCCACGGGGTGGGGAAGGGGGCGTGATATTACGAGTGCACCTAGTTGGGAAAATTCTAGTGTGGCTACAGGCAGGAAAGGGGTCCCCGTGGGCAGGAGAGGCAGCTGGAGTAGGGGGCCAGGTTGGGAAGGGCTCCAGCTGTCCTCCTAAGGAAGCTGGGCTTACACTGATGCTGGTAAGTTCCACTAGGCTTTTAAGGAGCTGTGTTTTGGCAAAATCACCCTGCTGCAGTATGGATGGTAGACTGAAAAAAAAAAAAAGTGGATTCAGTAACAGACATTTAAAACTATAGATACATTATTCGATTTTAGGTGAAGGAGAACTTTGAATTATATTGAAGATGCAATTAGCATAACCCGATAGGATAAGAAGCAAAGAGATTCCATTAGCTTTGTAATAGTTCATTCATTTCAGCAATGACTTCTTCAGTGCAAACCCTTCCTTCAGAAATAGTGCAAACGGTATGGATGTCTAAAATATTCTGGAGAACTTCTGAAGCACTTTAGGAATATTAGGATTTCTAATATCAAGTCACAAAACATTCACGGCTATTAATTAAAGAAGGACCCCCCCCCTAGAAAACAATCCCAGACCTGGCTATTGCTCTGTTTCCTTTCAAGCCCTCAAGATCTCTAATTCAGACCTTTCATTAATTTAGACTAACCTGTCGCCTAAATCAACTGCAGAAGACCAACGGTCCACGTTTGCACTAATTAGCTCTTTTCAGTATATTTGCTTTAGAAAACTGAAAGTGCGAGGTGCGTGGCCAATTTTTTTCCACTCTCAATGACCAAATATCAGACAGACACAATTTCAAATAGACCCACAGGCAGGCACCAAATTGTAATGAATGACAGTTTGTCGATTTTCTGTTATTCAGGAGCTGCATGAAAAGCTGAACAAGGTCACGTGTAGAACATGCCGCTTTTAGGCAAGATTGTTCACCTTTTTCTTTTTTTTTCTTTTTGAGGAGAGGAAGGGAACAAGTATTTATTGAGCGTCAGCAGATTCCCAGCAGTTTAAATATACAAGCTTGACAACAACCCTGTAATGTAGGTATTGTTATCACAACCTTGCTTTTGAAATAAGCAAGGAAACTGAGACGGAAAAATCCAGTAAATTATCGAGGTCATGAGTGTTAGAGGTGAGATTTGGTACCCAGGTCACTCTGTCTCCTCCCAGTTGTGTGTGATTAACTCTTCCTAGCCACATTGGAAAAGGCTTCATGGAGGAAGTGACATTTGAAAGTAGGCACAAGAAGTATGTCTAAAGGCACAGAACTAAGACAAGGCTGTTTAAAGAGCAACGAGGAGCCCATTTTGTCTAGACAGGTAGGAAATAAGCATGGGAAGGGAGCTTGGGGCAAGACTGTGAAAGTTCATATGCCTTACTAAGGAGTTTGGATGAGTCAACACAAACCAGCACCACGTCACAGAAAACAAACAGAAATGCAAACCCCGTTGGTGGTGGTTTGATGATGTCATCTTTAGGTAGAGAAGGGAGCATCCTGCTACCCCCTTGGGTTAGTCACAAAATGAACCCTGGAAAATATCATTCAGAAATCAGTTGGAAAAAGCACTTATTGGAAAAAAAAACAAAAAAAAAACCTGCCTTCAGAAAAGGGTTTTTTGTTTGTTTTTTTTTTTAAGAAAATATTTTTTAACATTTAAGAGGATTTTTTAGAATGTGTAGTCTTTTTAAGGATATTTCATATTTCTATTGATATATTTATTTTGGACCTCAGGTGCACAGGATTGAGTAAATCATACTTTTTATATTTTTCTATTCAAGGCCCCTCTCTTGTTTTATGTATTTATTTATTCTCTTTTATCCACATAGCCATCTCTCCACCTCCATCCCACTCTCAATCATTCTGATGGTTCATTGTGTATCTGTTTATTTGCACATATTAGTGCAAACAGGTATTGGTTTGGATGCATGCATTTCTACTGAGGTGCTATTGACATATAACATTATATTAGTTTCAGGTGTACAACATCATGATTCGGTATTTGTATATGTTGTGAACTGATGGCCACAGTAAGTCCAGTTAACATCTGTCCATCATCATGGAGAGTTACAAAAATTTTTTCCTGTGATAAGAACTTTTAAGATTTATTCTCTTAGCAACTGTCAAATATGTAATACAATACTATTAGCTGTAGACACCATGCTGTACATTACATCCCCAAGACTTATTTATCTTATAGCTGGAAGTTTGTACATTTTGACCCCTTTCACCCATATGGGAACCATATGTGACCCCTTCACCTATATGGGAAAAAGTTCACATATAGAACATGCTGTCTTTTAGGAAAGATTGTTCAACTTTGACTCAAGGAAATTACGAGCCAGAACTTTAAAGGCACTCGTAAAAAGACTTTTTAAAAGGGAAGGGGGGGCTTCAACCTTTGAGTTATCTCACCATCTAGTTATATAGACACTAAAGTATCCTCAAAGTGCCAAAGTTCTATAAGCGTTAAAAAGCATTCACTAAGTTTATTTATCAATAGGATCTCTAAGGTGCTTGGAAATCAAAGTTTAAACCAACTTGACCTAGAAGGCCCAGATTCTTCTTCTACAAACTTGAATTGTTTTCTTACATATACGGCCAAGTGTTTTTTTCTTTTAGTTTTTTTTTTTTAATCCTCAAACCAATGGGAACCATGAGATGTGTAAAGCTGTGAGAATATAAAAGAATTATGCAGCTTTCTCCATGTCTACTCTAAAAACCTGGACCGGAAGTCGCTGACAGCTGAGGTTTCTGCCCCCATCAGTATAACCCCAAGCCCTGCCACCAGCTCAAGGGGCCGCCCAGATGGCCTTCCATGGGCTTTGGGATTCCCGTCACCCAGTCACATTCTCCCACCCAGGCCATCTTCCTGTTTCCTTTGTCTGGCACAGAATAAGTTCATTGGAAATATTTGTCGATATTCTTGATTCACCAGCTGTAAAGAACGTGTGCTTTGAATAACTTGAACCAGAGAAGGGCTGGTCCTGCCTGGACCTCCCTGTGACCATAGCTACTAGGCCAGGGGGTCTCAAACCTGAGCGTGCATCAGAAGCTCCTGGACGGCTGGTAAAAACTCAGATAGCTGAGCTCCAGCCCCCGGCAGTTTCTGTTTTGTAGACCTTAAACAAAGGTAAGGAAGAGAAGAGCAGAGATGGCCACTGCTCCCATTTATTGAGGATGGAGGAACTCGGGCTTCATCTAGGGATGGGGTTTTAATCAGGAATGGGATGTGGTCAGATTTGTGTGTTAGAAAGACCACCAGGACCAGGGTGGAAGCGGGCCTGAGGGATAGGGAAGAAGAGGGAGGGTTCTGGCAGGAGAGAAGAGCGTATGGTAAATAGAGTTCAGCTAGGATTTTAGCAGCTGGGCTCACATTGTGCAACAAAGAAAGAGTCTGCCGCTCTGCCTGCAGCCAGGTCCCTCTCCTCCCCACTCAGATGTCAAGCGCAGACTCTCCAAGGGCGGAAATGAAGGGCACACATCCAACTAAGCAGAACAGACTGGCTGTCCCAGGCCCTCAGGAGGCTGGCCTCTCCCCCCACCCCCTCCTCCTTGGCTACAGCCAGTCCTGGATGGAGAATGCGCCCTGCGCTAGGTGCAGGGGGTGTGATGCAATGACAAAGGTGCTGTCTGCTCGCAAGGTGCTGTCTGCTCACCTGGTTCAGCTCTGGGAGAGGCGTCTTTTCCCAAGTCACACGAAGGTGCCCCAGAGGATGGGTGCCCTGAAAACTCTTTCCTAAATCGTTAATGACCTGAGGGAGGACGTTCTCCTCCCTGGCTTTAATGGTCCTCCTCGGCGAGAGGACGTGACAGAGATCCCTGGTGTCCAATAGAATCACCTGGGGAGCTTTAAAAAAAAAAAATGCTGGTACCCAGGAATTTGGCAAAACTTGGATAAATTCAGTAACCGATAGTATTGAGTCTGTTGATTTTTTGGTTTTGATCATTTTACTGTGGTTGCAAAAGGGAACGTTGTTTTTTGTTTTTGTTTTGTTTTGTTTCAAGAAAATACACACTGAAATATTTAGAAGTAAAGAGCCTTCATGTCTGCAACTTAGTCTTAAATGTTTCAGAGATAGAGAATGATTAAGCACATGTGGTTAACACCTGGGGAATCTGGGCTAAGGGCAAATAAGAGTTTTGTCCTATTTTTGCAATTTTTCTCTAAACCTAAAATTAGTTCAAAAAAAAATTTTTTTAAGGAAAAACAATAAGCACCAGCAAGCCCATGAAAAATTCTCAACATTGTTAGTCATCAACAAATCAACACCATAATGAGATGCCACTTCACATTCACTAGGGTGACTAGAATCAAAAAGCCAGGTGAGACCAAGAGAAGGCAAGGATGTGAAGAGATGGGAACCCTCATACACTGCTGGTGGGAATGGAAGTTGGTGCAGCCGCTTTGAAAAAGAGTCTGGCTGTTGCTCAAATAATTAAACGAGTGAGCAGCAGTTCCACTCCTAGGTATATACCCAAGAGAAACAAAAGCATATGTCCACACAGAAACTTGTACATGAATG
Source organism: Eubalaena glacialis (assembly GCF_028564815.1). NCBI lineage: Eukaryota > Metazoa > Chordata > Mammalia > Artiodactyla > Balaenidae > Eubalaena > Eubalaena glacialis. Next base: position 9,437,339 of record NC_083716.1, read on the forward strand.
TTCAGAGCAGCTTTATCCATAAGAGCCAAAAGATGGAAATAACCCAAATGTCCAATTGATGTGCCATGTCCAGATAATAGAATATTATTCAGCCATTAAAAGAATGAAGTACTGATACACGCTACAACATGGATTATCCTTGTGAAAGATTCACAAGATCTTTCTTGGGATTACCTGATGATGGATTGCCCTGAGTGAAGGAAGCCAGTCACAAAAGACTACGTATTATATGCTTCCGTTCATATGAAAGGTCTAGAACAGGGAAATCTACAGAGACAGACAGTAGATTCGTTGTTGCTTAGGGCTGTGGGGAGGATGAGGGGATACAGAGGTAATGGCTAAAGCATGCAGGGCTTCATTTTGAAGATATTTAAAAATTGACTGTGGTGATGGTTGCACATGTCTGTGAACATACTAAAACCCACTGAACTCTACACTTTTCTATGGTGAATTGTATGCTATTTGAATTATTACTCAATAAAACTGTTTTTAAAAACCCCTCTAGGGGGTGTGGTTGAGCATCCCTGGTGTCTAGTTTTCAGGGCCCTCCAGGGACTCCAATGAGCAGCCGGGCTGAGAACCACAGGCTGTTCCTATGTAGTGATGCTATGTGAACACATGTTTAAACCGTCCAGTTATTCTATAACCAGGGTAATGTCCTTAGAGATCCAAAATTCAGTGGCACTGGGAATTCCATTTGTCTAATCCACAGCCCTTATTTAGTCAACCAAACTGTGCTTGGATGGCTCACCCCATGCCACCCCCCCTACAACTTCAGCAGGCTGGGAGCTGCCTGGACCAGCCACCTGGCCTGCTCATTGAGCGAGACAGTGCCAGCCACAGAGCAGACACTAGTCGCACACTGGCTGAGTTAGAGATGCTCGCTTGCAGCAGAAGCCAGGTATTGCACTGAAGTAATACATTTTCATCTTGATTTTCATTTACTTTCTTCCCTTCAGCTTGGTTCCGTTTTTGATAGGACCTCCGCTGTCACTGTCGGTACTCCCGGATGGTGGTGGCGGGGCACCAGCAGCACGTTATCCGTGGTGAGTCACGACCGAGGTACTTTTCCACTGGGCTCACAGCCACAGCCCTTCTCCATCCTTCCATAGAATCACCTCACACCATGGACACTTGCCTCTCTCTCTCCTGCTGGACTCCACTCCTTAGGGACAGTTTCTGGGTGCTCAAGCCTATCCCAGTGCCTAGCACCCAGTTATTAAATTGACTCTCTATTCCTTTAAAAAAAAGAAGAAGAACCATCACTTTTAGAAATCAGACTGAAAACTCAGTCTCTTGCGTTTACACTAGCCTTCCTGACGTGAAGACCTGCAGCTTGATAGGAGTGGAGGGAGAAAAAACCAGAACCCTCAATTTCAGGAAGACCGAGCCCAACCCCTGTGATCATTCAAAGAGATTTCAGGAAATCCTCCACTAACGGCCCAATTTCCCTGGCTTGAGATTCGAGAGGAAACAGAAGAAAGACCCAGGGGGTTACTTATACACCGAACAAGAAATGCAGGATATACAACTGTGCCTGCTGTTTGCTCCTGATTGTTTAAAAAAATAATCATCAGACTTAAACCTGGAAGGAACAAAACCTGAGTGTTAACAGTGGTTCATTCTGCGTAGAGGGGTGATGGGTGATGGATGATGGATGATAGTTTCTGCTGCTTTTCATTTTTTGCACTAACCATTAATACTAGGGGAGAGAGTATTAAAATGAAGGAAGGAAAGGTCAAGAAAGGCAAAGCCCTGTTAGGGGGCAACCTCCCCAGTCGTGCTCTCCTTAAAGCCGAGGCCCCCCTCTCCTAGGGCCCCTCAACCCTGGGCTGTGCTCCTTCCTGGGGTCACTCCTAGTCCCTTAGGCACTTCAAACCTACCTTTTCCCTCCTCTGAGCTCAGCGTCTGCTCCATCCATGACTGCCTTCTACTCATTGGGCACATGGTAGAGTGTGTACCAAGTGCTTAGCACTAAATGAATACAAAAAGATTACAGATTGTTCCAAATCTATATTTTCTGACATTTTAAAATGAGGATGCTTTTCTATGTTTTTTAATCCACCAAGATATCTATACATCTTTAAAAAACAAAAAACCTTGAAGTCTTTAGATAAGCTCTTTTGGGATCTGGACGTGGCTTATCCACTCCCTTTCTGTTTTCCCTGTTTCACTGTCCCCATCCCTAGGGGCCAGTTCTCTGTGTCCTGGCACAAGGAAATGGCCTTGCAAACTCTATAGAGGTGGAAACTCCCAGGATACCCTTGAAGATGGTGTTTAGGAATCACAACATAATTTAACAATAATCAGGACAGCTGGGTATTGGCATATGGATGAAAGTATAGATCAATGGAACAGGAAGGAGCCCAAATCAGACTCATACAGACAAATAGTCACCTGATTTCACAAAGGCATAACTGCAATTAAATAGGGTCTTTCCAGTAAATGGTGCTGGATTAATTGGCTATTCATATGGGGGGGAAAAAATGAACATAGGTCCCATACAGACATCAAATGTAATTAATTCAACGTGGATCGTAGACCTAAATTTGAAAAGTAAAAATAAAGAGTCCAGGGACCCTATGGCCTGCAGAGCCTAAAACGTTTCCTGTCTGGCCCTTTACAGAAAAAGTTGCCAACCCCTCATTTAGACAATCAGTAAAAGAATAAATCAAGCCTTAATTTGTAACTTCCAATTTGCCAACTTCTGTGGTGTAAATGCTCCCCCTGTGGGCACGTCACACTGCCAACGTAACGTCACTGAACAGGGAATTGGAAGGAGAGGCAGGGCGCACAGCATCACACAGTCCATCAACCACCCAGGTCCAGTAGATGTAAATAACCCCTAGAGCATGAATAATAAATAGTTAGATGCAGTAAAACAACTAGGAAGTGATGAGTTGTGAGTTTTTTTATTACCTTTGTTCCTAATGTAATTTATGTAATTGTAAGTTTATGTCTAATTTTCAATAATGGCTGTTTGACAACCAGCTTGCATAATTCCCCAAAATTCAACAGTTGACTCTCCTGAGCCAGCCCCCAGCACCTCACCGACTGAAGTGACCAATGGCCTGGCAGATGTCAGTTTTGTGGCTCGTGTCCACACCGGGTTCCACAGAACCGGGGGGAACACCCTTCTCTGTGCCCACTCTGCCACCTGGTCCTGAAGCAGGGGCACTTCTTATCATCCTATCTCCAAAGGCACATGTTACTCACAGCCTTCTCTGTGTTCAGAGCCTCCACCCAGCCTTCCTCTCCCTCCACGCACATGGCCTCCTCTCCGCAAACCTCCTTCCCCCAAATGCAAACAGCTACCAGGATGATCCCCAGTGGGGAGACCCCCTGCCCACAGAGTCACCTAACACAGCTACTATCACATCTCAGTTGTAACAGGGGCACCTCACAAAACTACAAACTTGACGTAATTCCAATTTTTAAAAAGTAAGATATTTTGGAACTCCAAGATAAAGATTCAGAGTTTCAAAAATTGAATAGAAAAACATTTCTATGATATTAAAATATATTGTTAACTACAATTACTCATATTGTATGATTCTGGCAGAGAAATATCCATATTCATGTTATAGGAAGTTCAGAAATGGACTCCACTCTGAGTGATTACTGCCTGAGTGCTATAACCTGAATGTCTGTGTCCCCCCCAGGTTCATATCTTGAAACCTAACCCCCAAGGTGATTGTACTGGGAGGTGGGGACTTTGCAAGGTGATAAGGCCATGAGGGCTCCACTCTCACCCCATCAGAGACTCCCGAGAGCTCCCTTGCCCCTCTGCCACGTGAGGACAGAACGAGAAGACAGCTGCCTATGAACCAGGAAAAGGGTTCTCACTAGACACCAAAACAGCTTGATCTTGGACTTCTCAGCCTCCAGAATGGTGAGAAAGAAATTTCTGTTGTTTATAAGCCACTCAGCCTAAGGTATTCTGTTGTAGCAGCCCAAGCTGACTAAGACACTGATAAAAGTCTTATTTCAAGTCAGTGGGAAGAAATAGATTTTTAATACTAACAGCTTAGAGAAAACTGGACAGACTCCTGTGCTAGTGTTCAGGACATTGATCCCATCTTACTCAGTGTCCCTTGTAACACATCCATACAACAGAAGCTTCTGAATATTCAATGCCAAAAAGGTTCTCTGGGGGCTTCCCTGGTGGCGCAGTGGTTGGGAGTCTGCCTGCCAATGCAGGGGACGCGGGTTCGGGCCCTGGTCCGGGAAGATCCCACATGCCGCGGAGCAAATGGGCCCGTGAGCCACAACTGCTGAGCCTGCGCGTCTGGAGCCTGTGCTCTGCAATGGGAGAGGCCGCGACAGTGAGAGGCCCACGCACCGCGATGAAGAGTGACCCCCGCTCGCCACAACTGGAGGAAGCCCTCGCACAGAAACAAAGACCCAACACAGCCAAAAATAAATAAATAAATAAATTAATTAATTAATTAAAAAAAAAAAAGGGTTCTCTGGCTGAGTAAAGGTGACATGCTTCTGTGCATCAAACAACAGACTTACAGAACTCAACATCTGCGTCTTCCATTGCCAGGAGGCTCAGCGTTAAATGGTATAAGCACCTTTCCTAGATTCCTGATAAAATTCTGTCTCTATAGAAGATATCAAATACAGAAAACTTTTTATTCTCATCTGAGTGTAATCTCTCAAAGCAGGTGGACGCAGGCAGCCTTTCTCAGTGGGGTTCCTCAACTGAACCCCAGAACACAGATGTTGATATGGGTGACCATCTTCTCAGCTCTCCTAAGGAGATGCCTAGGAGAGAATTCACGACACGCAATGGATGCTTTAGGGCAGCAGGTCTCAGACTTTATGGGCACCGGAATCACTTACGAGGCGTTAAAACAGATTGCTGGTCCCATCCCCAGAGGCTCTGATTCACTAGCACTGGGGAGGGGCCGATAACTTGCACGTCTAACAGGTTCTCGGATGACGGTGACGCTGTTGGTCTGCGGATCACACTTTGAGAGCCACTGCTTTCGGGAATTAGAATTTACTTTCTCCCACTGCAGGCTCAGAAGAGCAATGGGGCGGTTATGGGTGCTCCAAACTTCAATGTAAAATTGAATGTGATGAGCGTGAAAGGGACCCTGGACCTCCAACAGCTGTGAGTGACTGCTGAAACCATGCATTCTCGCAGTACTTTCACAGAGCCGCCAACACTACCAGGATCTGTTTAAATTTTGTTTTCTGTCTTATGTTCTTCTCTTTTGGGCCAATCTAATCAACAAACCGCTAGACTGAGGCTGTTTCCATTTTCTAATCTCTTCCAAATTTTGAAGTCATTGGCTTTTTGAAAAGACTGCAGCGGTGAGAGAAAAAGCTATACAGTCAGCCCAGAGTTCAAGCACAAAATCTTAAAATGCATTCCAGTTCCAATTAACTGAGTTGAATGTTGGCACAGGAAGGGAGAGGGAATCAGGTATTTTGGGGCCATCGTGGCTTGTGCTGTGGGGAAGCTGAGAAAGCAAGTCCAACATCTCAAGGAGGAAGTTGCATCTTAGCGGAAATGGAAGGATGAGTGGGATTAAACAGCACAATGGATCAGGAAAGTGGCATCCTGGCAGAAGGACCAGTGCGAATAATGATAGGGAGGTAGGAAAATCAGGAAACAAAGAATGGTTCCGTCAACTGGCGTGTAGGATATACAAGAAGCACTGTGTGAGAAGGTGGAAATGTAAGCGCCTGAAGCTAAGAAGTTTAAACACTTTCCATAAGGAGACTGTTTCTCAAATGGGAAACCCAGACTTGTTCTCCTGGGATCACTGATTCTTTATGAGAAATTACATATGTCACACTTGAATTTTAATTTTTAGACGACCCATACATTTGATTTAGATGGCCTCCTTATACCTGAGTAGCACCACTTTATTCTGGTGCCCATGTTTGCGTTTGTAATCACCTTGGTGCCAAGTAAAAATCAGATGATATCACAACTTGCCATATAAACAAAGTGTTCATGTTAGTTCGAGTTGAAGACAAAGTGAGTTCTCACACTGTGTTTTTCTCAGCTCCGTGCAAATACATTTGAAAACTTAGAATGTATACTTTTCTAGGAATATAATTTATTAAAACTGATTCCAGGGACTTCCCTAGTGGCACAGTGGTTAAGAATCCTCCTGCCAATGCACGGGACACAGGTTCAAGCCCTGGTCCGGGAAGATCCCGCATGCCGCGGAGTAACTAAGGCCATGCACCACAACTACTGAGCCCACACGCCACAACTACTGAAGCCCATGCACCTAGAGCCCGTGCTCTGCAACGAGAAGCCACCGCAATGAAGAAGCCCACGCACCGCAACGAAGAGTAGCCCCCACTCGCTGCAACTAGAGAGAAAGCCCGTGAGCAGCAACGAAGACCCAATGCAGTCAAAAATAAATAAATGAATAAATAAATATATACATACGTAAATAAGTAAATAATTTTTAAAAATTAAAAAAAAAAAACTGATTCCAGAAAAGATAGAAAACCTAAGCACATCAATTTTCATAGAGGACATGAGGAAGCTGTCAAATGTAGCCCCGCAAAACAGGTCCAACAGGTTTCACAGGGAAAGTTCACCAACTCTTTAGAGGAATAATTCCAAGTCTTTTTCAGCTGTTCCAATACAGCTTAAAAGAAGAAAATCTTCCAAGTTCTTTCCACGAAGCTAGGTATAACACCACAAAGTCTACAAAGACTAGATCCACACAGAAGAAAAATACAAACCAGTGTCACTTGTATTTATGCAAAAAAACCCAAATAAAGTTATAGCAAACAGAATCAAGCAGTACATTTTAAAATAATGCATCCTGACCAAATGGTACTTATTCCTGAAATGTAATGATAGATATTAGGAAATGGATTAATGTTATTCACCGAATTAATTGATCTAAGGAGGGAAACAAGATTATTTCCATAGATATTGAAGATATTTGATAAAATTCAACTACCCTTCTTCATTTAAAAAAAACTCAATAAAATATGAATAGTTGAATACTTCTTTAACCTGATAAAATATTCCCACCTCAGCCCAAAAGCCAGCACCATGCCCTTCAATGGGAACCACTAGAGGCCTTTCCACTAAAGTCAGGAGCATGACAAAAATGACTGCAATTGCCTGTTATTTAAGACGGTAATTCATGACCACAGAGCTCAAGTGGGCTCTCAGTGTTGCCAGGATGTCCTCTATTTCCGTAGTCCGTTCCTTTTCCACAGTCCGAGACAATTCACACCTTCTACTCTCTCCTCAAACCTCTAATACCGTCTTCCCCATCTCACCGTTGAGGATTGTTTCCTAAGTTGCTGAGACTGAGGCAAGCAGACTTTCAGAGACTCCTTCCTTCCACATGCACCTACTTACTCTGTCCTCCCACCACAGAAGAACACCGCCACATTGAATAAAGCCAAGCCCTCTATTGGTGCGCTAGATTCCATCTCATCTCCTCCAGGACTTGGTTCCAACAAGTCTCCCCACCTCCTACATCATCAATCCTCCTTTTGCTATTGGGTCATCCCATCAACGAAAGGCCACTATTTCTTCTATCTTAAAAAAACAAAAAAATCTTGACTCCGCTTTGGCTACCAGCAACCATCCCATTTCTCTGCTCCTGTTACAGCAAAAGTCACAATAGTTCTGTTTGGTCCACTCCACCAAAACTGCTCCTATTAAGATTTCCAATGGCCTCCACACTGCCAAACCCAACAGTCATTTCTCAGTCGGCCTCTTACTGGACCTGTGAGCATCATTTGACACATCTGAGCCCCTCCTCCTTGACTCATTTTCTGCCCTTGGCTTCCAATTGACTTGTAGTCACTACTTCTCATTTTCCACTGCCAGTTCCTCTTCTGAGCTCTTAATGTGGGAGCACCCTGTCCATTCCTTGGTCCTCTTTTCTCCTTTCTTCATCTCTCTAATCCAGCCTCATAGCTTTGAATAGCACCTAGTATGTTGAAGGCTCCCCAATTTTTATCTCCAATAAAGATTTCTCTCAATTCCAAATTTGTATATCCAACTGCCTTCCTGACCTTTCTCCTTGGTATCTAATAGGCATCACAAACCATCACACTCAATACTGCAATCGCAACCTTTGCCCTCAAACCTGCTCTACCTGCAACCTTTGCCACCTCAGCTCAAGGGCTCTCTGTTCTTCCAGTTGACCAGGCCAAAAAACTTGCCGTTATCCTTAAAGCATCACTTCCCTTCACTAGCCATTTCTAATCCATTAGGAAATCTTCCACTTTGGAAATACAGACAGGCAAAAGGAGAGTGAGAAGAAAGGATAACACGAGTGATAACATGAACCATGACAAGGAGCATGATGCGTATGAAAGTCACAAAGGAAAAGATGTCACTGGGACCAATGGTCTCTATTTGGAAATAATAAGGTTCCACAGGGAAGAGATTAAGTCCACATCGTGAAGGTACCAAAGCCAGGCAAAAGTGAGTTTTGATGTGGTTAAGTTCCTAAATCATGGAAAGTTCCCCGCATTTCCCACCCACTCATTCTCTCCTGCCCCAACGCCGACCAATGCTGAAGAAAACCAGTATGACAGGTAAAAGTACTGTCATTTCGAAGGGAGAAAGAGGCAATGAACCTTCAAGAGAACAATTTAAATTTTATGCACGAATTTGGATACTTCAAATTCCAAATCATCATTTCCAAATGTATTGTCATGTCACATAGTTTTTACTTATAAGGCCCTTTTTCTCATCTGGGACCTTTCCAAATCCCCTCCATCACTATGCTTCTCTTATTACCCACTCCACCATTACCATCTCAGTCTCTGGATGTGTAGTTTTCCATGACTGATTTGATCACATATTACACTTTATATTTCTTTTAGCAAACTCCTTGTGGGTGTCATCTTTTTCTTAGGTTTCCTGTGCACGGCATATTGTACACTGAAGACACCCGTTTGACCCAAGACCTCATCAGAAGGTCAAAAGTTTCTTCACATGGAAAAACACCTCACTCTTACCCTATACCCAGTGGCTGTAACCAGTTTCTGCAACTCCTTCCAATTCCAGAATCTGGCATCCTAAAATAAAGCTGTTTTAAAATCCTTATTCTGATAACCTTATTAATTTACATGTCAAATGTCAGGGCTAAAAATCTCTCAGGGAGGTTGTGATCAGGATATTTATCTACTATCGATTCTCAAATGTTAAATTTAAATGCATGTATAAAGAATCTATCATTTAAAATATTATGGTTCTGAAAAATATTGAAACTAGATTGAATGGAAATTCAACTCATTTAATAATTTGGAGATAGTACAATATAAACAAAGAATGATTTTCAAGACTTCTACTGAGGCAGCAGTACCATAATGGTTAAGAGCCCAGGCCTTGGAATAAAAAAGATTGGATTGTAAACCTAGTGTGATTTTAGACAAGTGACTTTTATTTCCAAACCTGTAAAGTGGGAGGTAAATGTGATTATAAAAGGGCCACAATGAGAGATCCTTGTGATGATGGAATTGTTGTTTCCTGACCATATCAGTATCAATATCCTGGTTATATTATTTTACTATAGTTTTTCAATGTTATCATTGGGTAAAACTGAGTAAGGGGTATACAAGAGCCCTGTACTATTTCTTACAATTACATGGGAATCTACAGTTATCTCCAAATAAAAGGTTTATTAAAGAAGTCATTCACAAATGTTGACTTAAGTTTTATATTAATTTCCAAACTATCCTAGGCAATTACATATCTTCTCTAATTTTCTGTGAGTGAAATAAAGTGAGATTTCAAATTTAACAATGATGTAACCAGAAGGTGGCGCTATTACTTCATGAATATAACATAGTAAGGCACTATTCACATTATGTCATAAAAATAAAACGCTAGGATTTTGTCAGTCAAAATTGTAAATGTTAACTCCAATTCAGCAATATTTTCAATACATGTCTTATGTGAGGTCTGACAAAAATACAATTTTCGTTAAGTCATTAAAAAATAAACAAGATATACAAATAACCAATTCTGGATCTGCTTAACAGGGAAGTTTGCAAATGGAAAATACGAACCCATCTAAGCGTATTTTTCGCTGCGTCATATGTGGACTGTCAAACCTCCCATGACAAGGAAGATTCTTACCAAGTCTGGTACTAAGCTGGTATGTCATTCCATTTTTATACAAACATTTCCTGCCTCACCAACTGTTAGAACTTCTGATAAAGACACAGCACTATTTTAACTAGAAGCAAAAAAATGGCTGAGAAAGGGATCTTTTTTTTTTTTTTTGGTGAAAGCAACAAAGTTCAGAACTTCCACATTTTTTAAAAAAAATAAAAACATTTAAAATACTTTTCAGGGAAAGAAAATTAAGTTGCACCAGTTAATAAAAATTACCAAGACAGATATCCTTTATCCAGTTGCATTATTACTAGATGCTGGATACACAGCAAGTGTGAACTATTTGTTACTAATAGTGGGTTTGCAAGAAGCAGCCTGTAATACTTAACAGGGCATTTTTATGAGTGCAGGTCTACAGCTCACCTGGGGATCAGTATGTCCTCTGCACTCATCCTTATTCGCGTCACACCGATCTAACCAATAACCAAACACCGCAAAAGCAGCCTGGATGATTCAAACAATGCTTTGAAGCCAGCATAATTGATTTTGCTTTTGAGAACATGTTTTCTAATTAAGCAAAATAAGCTCTTTTTCCCCAAAAGACTCATGTTTCCTTGTGCAATTTCATATCAAGTTACACCCTTCCAAGTCTACCAAATAATGTCTGTCCTTAAATTCAAGTCAATTAACCAAACACATTTTGTACTTGTTCTATTTACTTGTTCACACAAGAACTGAACCAGACCAAATGAGAAATAAGTTAGAATTAATTTTGAGCAGTTTATTCTCAAGTCATTACAGTGTTCAACCAGTTTGATGTATAAAGATATCAGACATAAAAGTAAACAATGGGAAGCACACATATATTCTCATTCTGAAAGAAGACATGTTATATATACAGAAAAAAATGCAGCAAATATTAAGGTATTCAAAGTAATTCTCTGACAATTCAGATGGGACATATTTACAGGAAAAGTATAAGTTTTAAAATAATTAAATAATTTTCATAGAATTATAAAAGTATTGAGATAAATATTAGGAGACTCTGACAATCACAAGACCATTTCCCTATGCTATTCTATACAAGGGTAGTTCTATAAAAAGTCCGAAAATAGAGCTAATATTTTGCCACTATGGAATATATCAAATTACCAATACCAAAATATTAAAATGAACATGCAATGTAGAAGCTGTACCAAAGAAAACAGCATTAGGCTCCTGAAATAGCCAACCGTCTACACAAGACTTCTTAGATGTGTTCATGAAAAAAGAGCTTTCTAAAAGAGCTGCTGTAATGGATATATCTGCAGAGAAAGTGATAACTACTTAAAACCTTTTCATTCTATCATTCTCAAATGTAGCTGCAAAAAAGGAAAAACCTAAATATAACTTCTAAAAATATTAGCTTATGAATAAAAATGTTGAGTGGTGCATTCTTGATGCATTCGGATTTTTAAAGTGATGCTATGATAATTCTAGTATAATAGATAGTAACCTCTGGACCCCACCACTGTAATAAGAAATCCACCCTACCCTCTCTTTCTCAAACAAGAAGTCATCTTAGAAAATGAAAAGGAGAAACAGTTGACATTTATGAATTCAAAACAAAACAGTACTGTAATACGGCAAAATATCATAAAAATAGCAGCATGTGAAATTCAAGACTATTTTCTTAAAGCAAATGTTTAAGACTGAACCGTAAAAACAGTACTTGGTCCAACTGGTCTATTACTCAACACCTGAAACTAACGATATTTTAGAGAGGTGCTTATATTTATGATATCCCCATGATTAAATGTAAAGTCAAATATGTGTTTTAAAACATATATTGCACAGACAGTAGAACAACATTCTGGTATCTCTAACACAAAATGGTATGTTATTTAGCACATTAACCTATGCTACTGAAAATTAATTTTATCCTAATTGTTTAAAACCAATCATGTAGGAGTTCTGAGCACATTAATCTCAAAATATTCCTAAACAAGACGAAAAAACACAGGCACTTGAATACAGGTTATTAGTGACAAAACACAGAGGTTACAATCGCATGACTAAGGGCAGTATGTCTTTACACATAAACTTGAGGTCTTTCACTGATCCAAATATAGAAATAAGAACTATTTTACAAAACTCTGACAAGAAAATCAGATCTCCAAGAAATTTCATATCTAATAATTTTCACTGAATAAAGCAATGACTGCTGCACGTCTTGATTAAGTTTTTACAAATAAATGTCCGAGATAGGTTGTTTGAGTTCTAATTCTCCCCTTTTCTCCACCCCAGGACAACACACGACCCTCACTAACAGTCCAATAATATCCTCTATGCAAAACTCACCGCTCACCTTAAGGTCCAGAGCATCAAAAATGGCTATCATTTCAAAACTGTCCACACTGTACTATAAATTTTACAGCACCACAGACGTCATGAGTTTAGATATTTTTGTCTGGCAATATTTCATTCAATAATATTAACTGGTAAGAATGTGTAGAGATTGAACATTTAACTGGAAGTCACAGTAGCATTTTTAAAACAACCAAAATAATTAATAAGCATTTTTCATGTTTTAAATTGTGAAACATTTAAATTGTCAAATTCACTTGGAAAAAATATCACACACACACTTTTATCATCCCAATGAGAACAAAGCTTCAGACAGCTGACACTGAGATACTTAGGGCTTTTTTCTTTTTCTTTTTTTTTTTTTAAAGAAATTGCATTTCGTTTGGCCACGCCCTAGCTTCTTGGCTTACCAGCTTATAAAGAGAACATCGATGAGGCAGTATACTATATGCATTAAAGCCCCTTTCCCCTTTATCATCTTTGGCGAGAAGCCTCTTGAAAGGACACTGAGGGCGGATGAGGCGGGTCAGGCTCCACGTGCTTCCATCTCACACATCACTGACTGGAAGGCTTGCGTCATCCAAGTCCACGGGGTCACAATCTTGTTCCTGAGGGCCATTTTTACTTTGAGGTTTTAGCAGAGCTTGTTCAGTCACTTTGGTAGCTGGTTCTCTTGGAGAGACAGTCTGGACCTTGAAGTTCCCTGGCTTGCCCTTGGCAAGAGATTCGTAAAATCCTCGCTTCTCCATGGTAAAGCTTGAGACCAGAGAGTCGCTGCGAGAGGCTGTGGATCGCGGGGTGGCTGCTGTGGCACTGGCAGAGAGGAGAGCGTGTTTGGGTTCGGAAGGACAGCGGGAATGCTCCTGCAAAGAGGGGTGCTGGTCAGACACGGGCAATCATTAACGGCAAGGCTAGTAACTCAGTGTGAGACTTTATTCTCTGAAAAACAAACAGAACAAAACACACACACACAGAGCAGAAGCATGAGCCATGCAGCATACAGGTGCAAGTTCCTTCCCAAAGCGATGCATTTTTAGGAGTGAGTTTAGAGCGATGACAGCCAACAACCATTCCCACTAAGAAACCAGTTCTGCCACCAAAGCCAAACTTGGTAGCTCTTGACACTTTGAAGACTCAGTCAGCCTAAACGGGAATGCAGTGTGCCAACTGCAACTGAACTGTGTTTAACAGGGGGCCTACCAGCTTTACCATTTTATTTAAGAGTTTATTCTCAATAAACACTAGGAATTATCCCACACATTTTAGAAAGATTAAAAAATGAAAATGCAGAACATAAAAATAAAAGGCCATTATCTCTTTAATAAGCAGAACTCAACATTTTTCAAACTTATTATTTTGTCTGGCAGCCTCACGAACTTAAGTTTTTGGTTCCCTGAATTTCACTGCAACCAATAATATCATAGTCTTTCCACTTCTTATTTAATTGCATTTATTTATTTTTGCATATGGCATACGTTCATATGGCTTAAGATTTTAAAGGCAGGGAAGGGTACATATTTAAGCATTTATTAAAACCGTGGTGAAATAATTTCAGTTGTGAACATTAATTTCAATACGCTTCTAACTATATCAAATCTGAAGATAGCCTGAAATATGACCATTCCAAATGCATTGCCATATAGTTCCTAATATATTGTGTTCATTTGTGACATTAGTGGCTCTGAAAACAAAGTGCTACAAACCACTAAAACACTCTAGATTCCCATTAGATGGCTAAATTTCACCTGAGATTTAATATACCATGCACACTATACTAATGTAGAGTTTATCCAATGCATGTGCACCCGTGAGTCTGAGCAAACTGTTAGCACAAAGGTGCATTTTAAGTGGTGTAGTATAAAAAATTTCAAAATACACGAAATACAGAAATTGAAACTCTTGTGGCAATTCAGTAAATTAAGCTTTAGTAGATATGACTTTTTAAATTAGTAAAGTTGTCTTTTTTTCCATTATTTATTTATTTTTTAATATCCGTATCCAACCTGACGACTGTAGTGAAATAGTTTGCGTTAGTGTTGACACAGTCAGTTATGATAACTGCAGAAGGCAGTTTGGTTAACTCAACTTTCCAGAATCAGTTGTTAAGTAGTGAGTAAGTCCGGGCCCTCTAGTAAGAAGGCACGTTTGCGTGAGAGCCCACATACGTGCTGCATTCCCCAGTTCTGGACGTATACCTCTGTATACAAGGATTCGACAGCCTTCTGGCCTGCCGCATCTGGAACACAGTGCAAAGCTAAGATTAGAGTTAACCTGTACTGGAGGGGGGGAAGAGAAAGTTCCGCTGATAGTTACAGCTTAGAGAGTCCAATCTGCCCCCACCACAAAGCACAAAACACAAACGCCCTTCTCCAACTTTTCCTCTTCCCAACAGACATTGTTTTTGCAGAGAGTCTCATACTTGACTGCTGAAAAGGTCACATAAAACACAGGCAGTTACAAAATTAACACCTATGAAAATAATTTCTGAGACATTCCAAACAGGATACAAGAATAACTTTAAAAGTGAGAAAAATGGATTTGTATTTACTGACCTAGAGTCATTTCTAACAAGAAACGATTAAAAGACAGTATTACCGCAATACTAGCAATGCAGGAAAATACTGGAAGTGCAGACTATCCAGCATCAGTGAGTCTAGATAATCAAGGCTACCGTGCTCCACATCAGACTACCTTCTGCAGACCAATGTGCTGCATTTCAAGACGCTTCAAAGTTTCTCATTCCTTAGTAGAATTTGTATTTTCAGATCAGAGATCAGTGACCGAAGTATTCCAAAGCTAAATCTTATTCCTATGATGAACTTGTACATGATAAATTAAAAAGTAAAGACATTTTCCTTACTATCTGAGAATGTTTGGCTGTTTTAATTTTATTATTATACTACCAAAAAGATAATTAAGATAGTAAAAAGCAGCCTTTTAAATTAACCTAGTAAAAAATGAGAACGAAATGGAATATACTGACTGAGAACACTAGATTATATTTAAGGTTCAAGCTGCTCAACTGTATTACAGCACTATTAAGGCAAAAACCTAAACTGAAATTATAGGAAGTAAAAAGGAAATTGAGACCTTCACAAAACTGTGTAATGCTACAACTACAGGTGCCTTACATGATTAGGCCAAATACCATACTAAGAATTGGTAAAACTATACCAAATCTGGACCTACTGACAAGTAAGAACTCCTAAAACAAAACAAGGAAATGTTCATTCTTTAGTTGCCCTGCTTGTGCATTTAAGACAATACAATGCACAGAAAGTTATGTATACATAACACTACAGGAAGCATTAAATAATTAGAAATGCATTATTTTTTTGCAAGTCCAATTGGTATGAAAGTCAACATGCAGATAAATCTCAAAACAGAAAGAAACTGAAAGGATTAGGGGGAGAGGAAGAAAAATAACTTGACATGATCAGGGGACCCAAGGGAGTATCACCCCAGAGAACAGGAAACATACAGAAGATGCTGATCTGCCAGGTCCCCGCTGTGCTACAATGGCACCAGAGACTGCTTTAATCCAACTGTGCATCTCTTCAGGGCTATCAGCCTAAGGGGAAGGAAGGATTCATTCAATTTTTCCTCAAAATCAGCTCCTATGTCTATAAATCCAATGTATTCATTTTGGTAATTAACAGTGTCAACAACAAAATCATTCTAAGGCAATGGTTTCCAAAAACTTTTAGAAATCACTTTTTTAAACCAGGTTTTGCTGGGTAACTTACAGAGATGTAAGTTGGGCATGTAATGTTTTAAGATGAGACACATCAAAAAGTGTCAATATGAATAATTCTGGAGAGAAAACAAGAAGAGGAAGAAGTTAAAGAAAGACCTTCTCATTTCTACTGCTATATTGTCTGAATTTTCAAGATGAATATTTATGTAATTGTGCAGTTAAAAAACCACTGTGACATCATTTTATACGTTATTTTTCTAAAAATAATTTCTAACAGTACCCTAAATCGTCATATTCCAAAGCATCATCTTCCTTGATAGGACCATGACTTCCAATGTGAATTAAAAACCTTACTATGACTTTAATCCAATTAAACAAGGCCCTCAGAGGGGTGGAGAGGTACTGCCCTTTGCTTCTGGATTCTACTATCTAGTAGTTTAAAAATTTTAAAGATACAAGTAATATTTTTGAACCAATGATATTAACAAAGAGTTTTTAAAAGGAAAAACTCGAAGTAGGCAAAGATGGAGTATACTTTCTTTCATTCACGACAAACAGGAGCACCAGTCTAGACGTCAATTTGGCAAAATAAAGAGGTTTAAAAAAGTTCATGCTCTGATAGTTATACTCGATCTAGTATTGTAAAGAAGTAAGAAATTCAGGCAAATTTATGCACAAAATGTTCACTACCAGATTAAATCACAGTAAATGTACAAAAACTATGTAAATGAGTGATCAGTAACAGTACAGTAGAGAAACAGTTTAATTGTGAAACATTCATATAAGAGAGCATAGTTCTAAAAGGTTTTCAGAGAATTTTTGATGTAGAAAAAAATGACTATAATATAGTAAACAAATAGGATATAACACTATATTGATATCATATAATCCCATTTGTTATAAAAAGATATGCTCTAATAATGGGAAAAAAAAGAAAAAAAGAATGGTTGCCTGAATGTGGAATTCTATATGTTTTATAAAACACTTTTTTCTTCATATTTTTCTGTATTTTCTAAAGTTTCTGCAATAAGCATATGTAATAACTTTTATAAAACAAAACCAAATGTTCTTTTAAAAAACTTCTAATCTAAGTAAACGTGTTAAGTAAAAAGTGTATTTTAAACTTAAACATAGGATACTATCTACCATTAGTGAAATGATAAGATACACTGTGTACTTTTATTATGGATATTTGAGCCCCCCTTCTTATAAAATTACCGAAAGGTGATATAATTAAAATTCCAAAATATGTGCAAAAATAATCCAAATTGAAAGTACACACTTAGCATCTAACTTAAATAGCATTTCCCTTCCTCCAAATAAAACTTAATTCCATTTGACTTACAGCAAAGAATATCCCTATTTGCTGAACATATGACCTGCCAATAATCTTATATATAACATTTTTTATTAAATTGGCAATTATATTTGTCATATTTTTTGCTTATTTTTATGAGCAACACACATTTATTTATGTTTATTTCACCTCTAAAATTATTAATTTCTTGTTAGGAAGATCTATAATCTCCAAAGAAGTATCCTACCTGCACATAGAAAGTTCGAGACGATGTTACAATTTCAAAGAGGTTGTCTCTCATCATTATGTCACTGTTAACAAAAAAAATTTTCCAATTGTACTTAAATAGCAGTTGTTTGATAGTTTTCCTTTCACTTCTTTACCCAGTACCAAATATTTGTCAATGAGAAAATAAATATTAGAGATAAAATACTGATTTAATTGAGAAATACTAAGTGATCGTTTTCCAATTTATTTTTGCATTAAATTTTACATATTTTATATAGTTGTATGTATTTTTAGAAAGGTTCATAAAACAACTTTAAAATTCAAAGTTTTCAACTGTGAAGAAATCAGTTTGCTCTAAGAAACAATGGCACAGTTAACATTCTTATAAAGCTCTATTCTGCAGCAACCCTGAAATACTAGAATTAATAATACATCAATTTGTCAAATATGATAGCTGTTCACATTAAATTTTGTCCTTTCCATTAATAAGCTTAAGAACTGTTTCCTAATTTGTAGTTTTCAAACAAAAAAATCTCAATACTCTATTTAATCTGAAGGTTTTGAAAGTTTTAGCATAACCCACTAGCAATAACACAGAAAAATATCATCTGTAAGTACATCAATTAAACTAAGGAACTATATATTGTGTAATAATAAGTTGTGCCAGGCACCAAGTCAGAGGTGGTGCTTACCTTTGCTTACATTCCTGGACTTTATGAACCTCTTTAAGTGGTATTACACGGAGAGGTTCCTTTTCCTGTCAAAAAAAGCAAATAAACAGATACATGACATATATTCTTAAAATCCTTTTAAGCATTAGTTGTTTTATTTAGAGGTCTATGTGAAAATCATGCTTCTTTCCTGAAGCACATCTAAGACATAAGTCTACCTTCTTGAACCATCCAGCATCAGAATAGCTCAAATACTATAACCTGATACACACTGTGATTTGAAACAAGGAAACTGGCATATAACCCATGTTCACATTATTTAATGTGCTAAATGACAGTGTAGCTTATTAAAAACCATTAACCATCAGACTTTTCCTCGATGAACCCCTATATATCCAGTAAGTGGAGTACTTCCTATTTTGGAATGTTATTTTCATACAGAGGGTACCAGAGTAGTGAATACCCAGCTTCTCTGAGTTAAATTTGTCATTTTAGGAATATCACTTTTATATGAATACATCATTTTAACAAGCACAATTTATTAAACATTTACTAAGTGCCAGGACATCTGCTATGTTTTAAATGTGTTATCTCACTTTCCACGACCCTAGAATACATGCACTATTACTCACCTGAGGAAACAGGATTAGACATATTAAGTACCTCACCTAAGGTTACAAAACTAGATATAAGATTCACATATAAGATATAACTAGCTTCCTAGTTAGCACAGTACTTACAGTAAACATTTCATGAAATACTATATACTGTATTTCACTGAAAACGACACCATGAGTTTAAGACATACCATTATTTTATGCAGTACTAAGAAAATAATTAAACCATGGCTGAACACTTTTTTAAAACCAAAATCTTTTTTTTAAGTTTTAGAAAATAACTCATTTTAAGGTAACCTCTAGGACGGCCTCTTCGCTCTGCTTGGGCTCTGACTGCCCACACCGGGCTACTCTAGATACTCCTGCTCCTGCACCACTACCATGGACACCTACACTGATTTGCCTCGCCTAAAAAATTTACATCTGAATTGTTTGGAACTGATGGGAGGAAAAGAGGGAAAACAGGGTGACGAAGGATCCCAATTTTTAAGGTTCTTTACATATTACAGATATTAATGTTTTATCTGTGATACATGTTATTAAATATTTTCTCCAGTTTTTCTTGTCTGCTGAAATCTTTTATACCTACTGAAAGAAACTTTTAAATTCTTATCTTTCAGAGAAACATACAAAAATACTTACAGGTGAAATGATATGCCTAATATTTGCTTCAAAACAGGAAGGGGGAAGTAGGTGGTGGTACAGAAGAAACAAAACTAGTCATGCGTTGATAATTATGAGATCTGGGTGATGGCTATATAGGGGTTCAGAATACTATTCTATCTATTAACTTTATGTTCAAACTTTTCCATGATCAAAAGGTTTTGTAAAAGAGCCCTTTTATACTTTAAACATCAACTTTTATCATATATTATCCTTGAGCATATATAAAAATATATAGGCAAAATAAATGGGTTACGGTTTTTTAAAACCTCACATTCAGATCCCAGCTCACTTTCTGACTAGGAGCCATCAATGTCAGTGTTTTTCACTCCATACTATTCTCTGGGCCAGAAAGAGCACTGGTGATAATACAGCATTTCCTAAGAATCTCCCACTGTGTCCCTGAGAGTTTCTTCCAACTGCCAGCACTCTTTTCTGCAGGTTTTGATGCTGGTGTCTTCTGATCTTACCCAAAGGTGCTGTGCACACACAGGCAATGACAACTACAGCACAGCTGCTGCCTGGCTCCCTCACCTTCAGCAACTCTAAGAGACCTGAAGATTTCAGAAATGTTAAAATGGGGGGAGGGGATGTGCATCTTAGAAACTGATGAAGGTCAATAATTATATTTAAAGTGTTCAGCTTTATCTGTGTTTGCTAAATACTTAACATATTCCTGAATACACATAATTTCCCTACCTCCTATGATAGTTCAAGTATTCTTTCATCTCAAACTTTATAGCATAATATCCACATGCAGGTTTTCAAATTACAGTAAGTATTTCTATAATAGTTCTTGTCTCATTATAACTACTGTGGATGACAAGGGGACATGTCAATTTCTCTGGTAAAACTGAACTCCTGAAGGCCAGAACATCACTGACCGCCCTCTTTATTCCCAGTTCCCAGTGCACCAGGGCCATGGAGAGCTCAATGAATGGCTGGTGTAGGAAGGACTCCTCCCAAGAGGACTGGCATTAACTGAAAGCAACGAATCAACCTGCCAACCAAGCACAAGGGTAGCTTCTGAGACACCACGGCTGGTACTTTTTGAACCAAGTAACTACTGCTTCCAACTGAGGCTCTTAGGTTTTGAAGTCTAAGAAAGGGTCCCATGCTAAAATGGCTATTCTTGTTATGCTATGTCATTTTTTTATTCATTCAAAAACACTTATTATTTTCTAAGTACCAGGTGCTGTGTTCATAAAAGGGTACAAAAGAGAATCTTTGCTCTCAAGAAGCTCATGCAATTAACTGGTAAAGACAAGTATGCAAACAATTACAAAACACAGTGGGAAGTATTATGACAGAAGTGGGCATCAGGTTCCATGTATGTAAAGAGAAGCCACTGAATTCAGAGTCCAAAAGCTTTCCAGAAGAACAGACACCTGAGATGAATCTTAAAATATTCCCTTCCTATTCTCCAGTGCTCTGTTGTCCAATAGAGTAGCCACTAGCTATGTGTAACTATTTGAATTTAAATTAACGAATACTAAATACAACCGGTTTTAATTTTAAAATTAAATACGGTCAGGTTCCTCAGTCACACTAGCCATATTTCCAGTGCTCAACAGCCGCATGTCACCAGTAGACGTGGCCAACGCAGATAATGGAACACTTCCGTCAGTGCAGAGTTCAGCTGGACAGTGCTGTTCTGGTACCGTCCTTCAAATAAAATGTATGGTTCCCCCCTCAAATGTCCCATAAAAAGAAGAGGTAGAATCGCACTCAATTTATCCAACAATCTATTGCAGAACTCAGGTCACATGACAAGAGTATTTTAAATAAGGATGTTACTCAAACAAGTGAAAGACGGGCCTTCAGTCTTTGATTCTACCTTCAGATAGGACAAAAATATCTTGTATGAAGAAACTTAAAAGTCAATCTGAAATAGGAAAAGAAAATATCAAGAGAGGGCAGGGAAGAGAAGGCAGAAATACAGAGGGTCAAATGTTGACTTTCAGAGACTTAATTCTTTCTACCACCTCCTCCAATGCCCCTTTAGAGGAAATCTGTAGACTGAGGGGTTCTGATATTTTTAATTCTTTCAAGGTAGAATGCCTTTGAAGATACACTCTTTTTATTTAAGATGTATTTAGCAAAAATACCATTAACCAAAAGCATCACAACAAAATAAACTGAACTGTATACACCTCTCAACACCAGAGTTTAATTATTTTAAAAATAGAAAACAGGACAAGAAGTTACATAATCACCACAGCGTAACGCTTGTGAAGCATTTTTAAAGCAACGTTTATGACACAGCGACATACCAGTTCAGATTTGAAGTAGCCTATTGTGTTTTCATCCAATTGAAAATATCTTCTCTTCCAGTTTTTCATCTATCAGAGACGAACACAGATATAAAACTTCTGTTTCTAAGAATGTCAAATGTTAATAACAACTTAATTATTCTGATATGAACCCACAATCAGAAATGTCAAGCACTGGAAAACCTTACTCCCTCCCTTAGTGAGGAGATACAGGAAATTTCATCTCTTTTGCTACTCAGGCCTTGAACTCCTAATTCAACTCTGGTGGCTGGCTTTCAGCTCTTACTGTATGATTTTATAACATGGTCTTATATTTTTCATGCTCTAAAAGTTAAAAAAAAAAAAAGCACTTCCCCATCCCCCACAAAGTAAATGCTACCAAGAGTTCAACAGCAAGCACAGGAAATGTTATTAAACCACATCAAGCTTCTCATCTGTAAAATGTATGAATCCTTCTATAGGTACTTTATAATACTAAGAAGGAAAGCAACACATATTTAATAAAGTGAATCTGCTTTGTACAAATATTTTCTGTCAGTGAAGTATAGTTTTTGTGAAAGTACTTCAACATCTCTAAGGGTTAGTTAGTATTTTGGATTTAAGAGTAAAACAAAAAGAAAGGAATGTCTCTTTAAAAGCCCTAATTAACACTCGACCTGATGAGAATTCTGATTTTACCCGTAGACATGCTAGAATGAAAAACCTTCAGCCCTTACCTTCATTTCCCTTAGCCTAAAGAAGATCAAACAATTAGAGCTGAAAGAACCTTCCTCTGGCTGACCTAAGCTAATTAGACTTGCCAGGAGTGATGTGAGGTCAAGCAGAACTGCCAGTAGACATTTAAGTACTTCTTTACTCACAGAAATTTTTAAAATTTTATTTTTAAACTTTGAAGTTTATTTTCTCATGAAAGTCTATAGATTTAGTTCACATTTTAGAAAGGTATTCTGGATTCATAAATACTGGTAAATTTACTTGCTCTTCCCACAATTCATCATTATGGATCTGGTTGTGTGAGAATATCTGGGCCAAGACGTAATAGCTCTTACTAAGGACCAGGTGCTATGCTAAGTACTTTCTATTTACATCTTTCAAAAAAAACCTCTGGATGGTAGGTTTTACAATATAATTTTCCATAAAAAGAAACTGAGAGCCTGAGAGGTTAAGTAAGTAGCCCAAGGTCTCAGTGTTTTCAACTGGGGTCGGCCCAACCCTGTATCAAGTAAGTGATCCTTCCACACCCTGCTCCCCTGGTCTCCCCTTTCCTGCCAATCTCCCTACTAAAGCTCCCTTTCCCTGACTCATTCCCAAGGGGGTAAAAAAATCAACAGAAAAACTTTCTGGAATAAATTTAAGCTGTTAGGAAGCTCATTTAAAATTGAAGGTTAGTGGTAATAAGCATTAACTTATCCAGCCACCCACAGACCAAGAAAATAACAGGACTGAGTTTTGAACACAGAATAACCCCTATTCTATCCGATGACTCCTGGTCAGTAAGCTGGTCTTTCACTGTGGATCTTTCACAAAACAAACCCTAACCCTAACCCTAACCCATGTTGAGAGTTTGCTAATATATACTCATTTTTCATTACTTCACATATTTTGTTAAACTACTCACCACTGCTCCTTGTTTTACACAATATCCAGCTTTGATAACTGCACTATCTGAAGACGGTTTAGGAGTAAAGTAAGGAAGATGGCTTTGTGACCGCTTCAAATTATTTCTGTCAATACTTTCACCACCTTCATTTACTTCTTCTTTCTAAAATGAAGCAAAATAAAGATATTCTTTTTTTGCTTGTTTACCTTCAAAGCATACTTGTAGTTCACGGTGTCATTCTAGTAGAAAAATCTTAAAATCTATCTTAGTTCAGTTAGAAACACGGATCTTGGAGTAAAGAGTTTTCTAATTAATTTGAGATACTTAATCATAACTTTCAATACCACTGATTAAACCACAGATTTCTATTTCTCTTTTTCTGCAAAAGTCCTGCCACCAGTGTTTTTTGGTTTTTGTTTTGCTGGGGGGGTGCTGGATGGGGGGGTATAACTTTTAATTTTGAAATAATTATAAAGATTCACAGGAAGTTGTAAAAAACAATGTACAGGAGGTCCTATGTACCCTTCAACCGGTTTCCCCCAACAGGGAAACTGTATAACTATAGCACATTATCAAAACTGACACTGAAACGTTTTGCAGACCTTATTCATATCTCACCCGTTTTACATGTATTCATTTGTCTCTGTATATATCATTCTATGCAATTTTATTGCCAGATCTGTGTAACCACCACCAGCGCCAATGTACAGAGTGTTCACGATAGGCTCCCCTGGGCTACCCCTTTAGAGCTTCTAGCCCCAGTTCCTTGGCAGCTGCTAATTTGTTCTCCATCTTTATTGTTTTGACATTTAGAGAGTTTAATATAAATGGAATCATACAGTACGTGAGCTTTTGAGATGGTCTTTTTTCACTCTGCATTCACTCTGGAGATTCATCCAGGTTGGTCCTTGTACCAACCGTTTGACCCTTCTCATTGAGAGTAGTATTCATGGTTTGGACGTACCACTGGCTAATTCACCCACTTAAATGGCACTTGGGTTGTTACCACATTTGGGCTATTAGGAATAAAGCTGCTGTGAACATTCACACTGTTTCTGTGTGAACATTCATGCTGTTTCCGGGTGAACATAAGTCTTCATTTCTTTAGGATAAATGTCTAGGAGTGCAAATCCTAGGTTAATATACTGATTGCAAGTTTACTTTTATAAAAAACTGCTAAATTCTTTTCAGAGTGGCTGTACAATTTTACATTCCCACCAGTTATGTATGAGTGATTCAGTTTCTCCTCATCTTTGTCAGCATTTGTGTTATCATTAATTTTTAGTTGAGTCATTCTGATAGGTATATGGTGATATCTCATTGTGGTCTTAATTTGCATTTCCTTACTGGCTAATGATGGTGAACATCCTTCCTAGCACTTATTTGCCACCTGTGTATCTTTTATCTTTTGATGAAATCTCTGTTCATGAATTTTGCCCATTTTCTAATTGGACTGTTTGGTATTTTTACTATTGAGTTTTGATAGTTCTTTATACATTCTAGATACAAGTGCTTTGTTGTATATGCGGTTTTGCAAATATTTTCTCCCAGCATGGTGCTTTTCTTTTAATCCTCAACAGACAAAACATTTTTAATTTTGATAAGGTTCAATTTATCAATTTTTTCCTTTTATATAGATTGTGCTTTTGATGTCAAGTCTAAAAACTCTTCACCTAGTCCTAGATCCTCAAGATTTTCTCCTTTGCTATTTTCTAAAAGTTTTGCAGTTTTAATTTTTTTTTTTTAACAGTTAAGTGCAGTGCTTTTAAAAAACTAACTATACTCAGGTTTTCATGTTCCCCAAAGCATTAGCTTCCTGTTTATTTATAACGTAACAACACAGGTGATAATCTATTCTACAAATCAACCAAAGGTGTATTTTCAAGAACTCCTAAATCTCGAGAGAAAAACTAAGTACTCAAGTCATATCTTAGGGAATTTTCAATCTGTTCTACATTTAGACAGGTCAACAGCACTAATTATGTACTTAACTTTGTAATCCTAGCACTTAACCTGCTAAACCAATAGTTACTGAATAAATTAATCATGCAAATGAGATGTCATTTTGTTAATGTTATCTGAATGCTTTTATAATGAGTAAATAATACTTTAAATAAACTATATTGTAAAATGATAAAGCAATATAATTCTTTGGGATCTTTTTAATATTGCACCTGCCATATACTCTTAGAACCTACTGAATAATCGATACCAAAATTAAAACACAAATCTTAATTCTATACAAAATTAAGACAGCCACAGATACAAACAACTACAATATCTTAATACAACTAAAAACAAATTGTCTTAGCTCTTCTATCAACAGAAGACATAATACAGGTGAAAGCAGCTTAGTCTAGCTCTCTTAACCAGAAGTCTTACAGGTTAAAATCATTACTTTTTTAAAAAAGTAAATACACACACACACACACAAATTCCTAGTTTATTTTTTATCCAACTTTGGTGAAAAATGTAACCTCCCATTAGGGCAGGGAATTTTTGCTCATTAATACATATATCCTCCGCCTAGCATAAACAAAGCACTCAATAATTAATTAACTAATAAGTCTTCTAAGTACAAAAAGGCACACAGGTAATGAAAATGCCTAACATTGGCAATATCAATTAATTACCTTAAAATTCTTAGTTTCTCAACTGCTAGTAATTTAATTTGCATTACAAACTCATTCACTTAATAGCAACCCAAGAAATTTAAGTGCATACAAGTTTTAATTTCATCAAAAACTTTAAAATAAATTTATATTTTCCATAATACCCAAGAGTAAGAATTAACTCAGCATACCAGTACTTTGGGGATAGAACTGACTCAAAATTCCAGTCCTCTGTTTAGTTCATCTAGGCCAGGTTGTAGAAAAACAGGTTTAAAAAATTACACATATTTACAAACACTTTGACTTGGCAATTTTCTCTCCAGGAGTTTATCCTTTAAAAAATATTATCTATGGCTCTAAAGTTTATGCTACAAGCATGTTCATCGAAGCATTTACGAGATAACGGAAAATATCTCGTTGCCCCCACCTGCCCCACCCTTCCTGGCACAGAGCTCCTAAAACCCTTGTAATTTCCTAAGTGATAAGAGCACTAGAAGCATCTTTTGTTCTAATATTTGGTCTTTGACCCTGCTTCCTGACAAAGAGTTCATAAATCCCTTGGAACTTCCTGGGTGACAGCATGTCTTTTGTTCTAATAAGGTGACTCTTGGTGGACTCCTGAATGGGGGATAGTCACCAGATAGACCAAGTCATGATTAAAGGCTTGGAATTTTCAGCCCCATTCCCTACTCTCTAGAGAGGGGAGAGGGGCTGGAAACAGAGTGGATGAACAATCATGCCTACGTGATGACGCCTCCATAAAAATCCCTACAACATGGAATTCAGAAAGCTTCTGCGTTAGTGAATTCATGGAGGTACTGGGAGAGTGGTGCAACCAAAGAAGGCATGGAAGCTCCACACCCCTTCCCACATACCTTGCCCTACACACCTCTTCTATCTGGATGTTCATCTGTATCCTTTATCATATCCTTTTACAATAAACAGGTATACAGTAATTAAACTGTTTTCCTAAGTTCTGTGAGCTGCTTTAGCAAACTAATTGAACCCAACAAGGGGGCCACAGGAACCTCGAATTTATAGCCCATCAGTCAGAAGCACAGGTAACAATGTGGACTTACGACTGACATCTGAAGGGGGTGGAGGGGCAGTCTTGGGGGACTGAGCCCTTCACCTGTGGGATCCAGATAGGCAGTGTCAGAATTGAGTTAAACTGTCGGACACCCAGCTGGTGTCACAGCATTGCTTGTGTAGGGGAAAAAACCCACTCATCTTGTGTCAGAAGTGTTGTGAGTGCAGCAGTGTGAGAGTACAGGAGAAACACAGGAGGAAGAGTGGGTTTTTCCTACTTATGTTAGGGGAGCCACTGACCAAAACCGCCCACCTTGGCCAGGCACGATAGTAACCACTTGCATGAGTTATCTTACAACAGGAGGTCCTGGTATGGAACATAGAACTAACAAGCTACCACCAACCAGAAGAATTCGGGAAATGTCAAAAGGAGAGAGGAGACGCCAGTCCGTATACCCTACCAACCTCTCAGAATCCTTCTCACTGGAATTCATCTTGGCTGAGCGATGCGTGCGCCACCAGGAAGAACCCTGAGTCAGAGTGATTGGCCAGAGACGACCCTGAAACTAACCCCATCACCATAAAACCCGAGACTGTGAGCCCAATGGCAGAGCAGTTCTCCTGGGTTCCCTTACCCTGCCGCTCTCCGCCTGGGCGCCCCCTCCCAATAAAGTTTCTTGCTTTGTCAGCACGTGTGTCTCCTCAGAGAATTCATTTCTGGGTGTTAGACAAGAGCCTACTCTTGGGCCCTGGAAGGGGTCCCCCTTCCTACAACACTTATATTGTTTGTAAAAGAAAAAAGGAAAGGCAAAGGAAAAAGAACTCTGTCCAACAACAGAGGGTTTGTAATTTATAGTAAATTCATGGCAAAACTACTACACAGTCATGAAAAATGACATGAAATAATTTTTGATGACTTGGAAAATGTTTGAGATGTAAGCGAAAAAAGCTGTTTACAAAAAGTATCCCCATTTCTAGGGGCAAAAGTACACAGAAGAAAGGCTCAGAAGAAAACATGAAAAGTGTTGAATGTTGTTTATCTATGCTTTCTAGATATTTTACAATAAAAACATACTTCTGAAATAAGAAATAAATATAAAATTTTTGTATTAATTATTGCATTAATTCAGTAAAGATGTACTGTTTGACTTTTGATAGCAATACAAAAATCAATATGCAGTAGTTAAACCATCACACGATAGAAGAATTAATTTATTACCTGAGTTGGGGTAATGATGGGCACACCACCAACAATGTCAGTTCTGTAAGACACTTGCTTCTTCCCACATTCACCTTGGCGACTTGGGTTATCAGAATGAGGTTGTGAGTCTGACTGCTTTGGTACCTAAAATAATAAGTCAATGAATCATTTTGCAACAAGCATTATATATGAGACCCTTTTTATCACAGAATTTCCAACTGATCATCAATTTATATATAATTGGCATATATAAAAATTATTTTTAGTATATGTATATACCCCTTTAAGTTCTCATACTAATTTTTCTTTTACAGTATTACTTTATGACACAGCCGTCATTTACTGAGTGCTTACTTGGGCAGGTACTATTTCATATATTTTCCCATTTAACCCTCCTGTCAACCCTATGCATAGGGGGAGCATCGCCACTGTAGCAGTAAGAAAACAGGCTCAGGGGCATTAGGGAACATAATTTTTTTTTTTTATCAATTAATTTGGTTGCTCTGGGTTTTGGTTGCAGCAGGTGGGCTCCTTAGTTGCGGCTTGCCGGCTCTTTAGTTGCAGCACGTGGGCTCCTTAGTTGCGGCACACAGGCTCCTTAGTTGTGGCATGTGAACTCTTATTTGCGGCATGCACGTGGACTCTAATTCCCTGACCAGGGATTGAACCCAGGCCCCCTGCATTGGGAGTACAGAGTGTCATCCACTGTGTCACCAGGGAAGTCCCAGGAACATTAAGTTTAGATCCTGGCTGTGCCACGTTCTAGCTAAGTTTGTGTAACTCTCTTCCACACTTAACCACTATACTACATCCTTAGTTTATCAGAGCACTTGACATTGTATTACATCTCTGTGCTGTTACCTTTCCCTTTCCTCCACTCCTGCCCAAGATTTTGCAACATCCCGAGGACAGGGGATCCTGTCCCTTTAGATGCTTCCCCTAATGACTCTCTCCCTAGGCCTTAGGCCAATCCTCCACCCTCTCTCCATATTTAAACTACAATACCAGTCGTGGGCAGAAACAAAAGAAAGGGGGCTTCCCTCGTGGCGCAGGGTTAAGAATCCGCCTGCCAATGCAGGGGACATGGGTTCGAGCGCTTGTCCGGGAAGATCCCACGTGCCGCAGAGCGACTAAACCCGTGCGCCACAACTACTGAGCCTGTACGCCTAGAGCCTGTGCTCTGCAACAAGAGAAGCCACCACAATGAGAAGCCCGCGCACCACAACTAAGAGTAGCCCCCACTCACTGCAACTAGAGAAAGCCCATGTGCAGCAATGAAGACACAACGCAACCAAAAATAAATAAATAAAAATTAAAAAATTTTTTTAAGTTTAAAAAAAAAAAGTAACAAAAGAAAGAAGGAAACGAGAAAGGCAGAGAAGAGAAATGAATTCTGGAGGGGAAAGCCTGAATTCTTCTAAGAGTTTTTTTCTAAGAGGTTGCTCATTTTGGAGTGCTTTTTAAAGGCAATATGATAATGGACAGAATTTTACTTGACGAGATTTGCAAAAATACTTAAGAATGAAAGGGCTATAAAGTTCACTGCACCCAGAAACAATTTGCTAAGGAAGTCCCAGTGTTTTCTAATGAACAGTATCATGTATTTCAATTATTTTGACAATGTGGCCAAGTTATCCTTAAGAACAGAAAATAGCAGTAAAAGAATTTGAAACCAGAGACAGAATTATCTATTCAACTTATGTATTAGCTGAAATGTGCTGTTAAAAGGTGACCCATATAAAAAGTGGCTATTCCCTCTCAAGAAGTTGAGGATTTAATCATACACGAGAATATCCTAAAAAATACCTTTAATATCACCCTAAAAATATACTAAAATTAACATTGGTTTTTCCATTTTTCTTCTAGAAATGACAGTATATTAAAAATCCTTGCCTATGCTGTTAAACCTACTGCTTCTGATTTGTCCTTATAATAAAATAAAGTGCAAAGTATAGTGTAATTCCAATGTTACAGTTCAACAATTAACTTAGAATTGCATTTTATAATAAAAATTATCTAAATTGTAAACATTTTATTCCCTAAGAACAAGAAAAATATATGCAAAATACCCATGAATATAGTAACTCCCTTAAAAATTCTGAATGAAAAGTTAGTCTCAATACAGTCATAAAAATAAACATATTTTCAGGACCAAAAAAGCCAGTCAGGCAACTGTTCAATGAGAATCAGAAAAGTGACCTCCCTAGACAGATGGCAAATGTCAAAGACATTGAACATGCTTGGTTTCATTGCCTATTGCCTTTTTTCCCTCTCCCTTGCTTCCCTATCCTTTATTGTTCTGATTGTTGTTTTATGAGAGATTTGAATGTATTTTTGGCAAGCATTTGCACATGATCCTAACAGTAGGAAATTCTAATAGCAGAAAAAGAAAAGGTAAAGATGACTAGAGACTAGATGAACAAAATGGAGAATAATGGCAGGGCTTAAAGACTGAAACCTAAAACATTCAAGAACAAACTCTTGGGTGTTAGGATCTTTCTGAGGGCTCTACCCACGACCTGCAGGCTGAAAACCACAAGTATAAGGCCTTATACTTTGGGCCACATACTTTTGTTAAGACTAAAGTCCTGTATTCAGCTTATTCTGTCTACTCCCAGTTGTCAATTAAAAAAAAAGTGTAGAATTTTGGCCATAATTTTAAAACATTAATTTTTAGATTAAAATCTAATATTGAGGGCTTCCCTAGTGGCACAGTGATTAAGAATCCACCTGCCAATGCAGGGGTCACGGGTTTGAGCCCTGGTCCAGGAAGATCCCACATGCCCCGGAGTAGTTAAGCCCCTGTGCCACAGCTACTGAGCCTGCGCTCTAGAGCCATGAGCTACAACTACTGAGCCCGCGAGCCACAACTACTGAAGCCTGCGTGCCTAGAGCCCGTGCTCTGCAACAAGAGAAGCCACCGCAATGAGGAGCCCGTGCACCGCAACGAAGAGTAGCCCCCGCTCGCCGCAACTAGAGAAAGCCCGCACGCAGCAACGGAGACCCAACGCAGCCAAAAATAAATAAATAAATTTATTAAAAAAAAAAAAAAGATTTGATTTTCCAAACTCTAGTCATCAATACTTCCTTCAGGGTTCGTTCCACTACTATTGCTCTTTCTCTCTTTTTTTTAAATAGGGGGAAAATTTTTTAATGGTAGCCACCAACACACACTCACAAAGACTTCATGAAAGTAAGGAAAGCCATAAACTATGGTGTTGGATGATGGTCCATTAAGACGGCAAGGTACTATAATTAGTAAGTAGATAAATAATCACCATTCCCTTACCCACTGCCCTCTAATGACCTCTATTCTGAAACCACATACCTCCAAAATCTAATTTTGGATTTCCAAAACTTTTGAGTTTATATATTACATTGTACTCAGCAGACTACTAAATTACTTAGGTTCACCGAAATGTCATTTGGAGTGACTCCATAGAAAGGTAAACTGCACATATATTAAAATGTAAACTTGAAATATTCAAAGAAATCTACATGTAAATCACCAGCAATTTCCATAGTAAAGTATGACAAATTAAAGATTCTGCACTTAAATGTGTAAAATGCATATGCAATTAAAACTGGTAAGATTTTTTAAAGAATAAAGTTAAAAATGTATCTTATTAAAGCATGGGAAATTCTTTCATTGCTATTCTATGAGTTAATGTGTATCTATATAAAACTGATTTTTAGTAAGTGCTATCAATTCTATACTCACTTTAATATAGTTATAATCACTTTGTTGACTGGCTACGGATTTCTATATCTTAAATTTATATTTTCTAAATGTGAATTATAAAAACACAAATATCAACAGATTTATCTTAAAAACTGTAAAAATTTCAACATGTAACAGCTGCAAGACCACAAAAGCTATTTAAAAGTCCACATACTTTGAAACATTACCCAATTCCTAATCAGTTTCTCTTGCATTTGAATAAGCTTAAAGTGTCACTTGTGTAAGATGGTTTCATACCATTAATAAATTAGATACAGCAATTCAAGAACCTCCCAAATGGTAAAAAGCCTGAGACCATTCACTACTTTTCCTCTTAAAGCTCTAAGAAACCAGTGCTGCTTATCATTGCAAATGTAAAAAAACAGATTAATTCAGTAAAGCTACTACATATTGTCGTTCTAAAGAAATTTTCCAAATAGGGAATATTTATTTATTAAGAGTCAAAAACAATCAGTTAGAACCTTTTAAGAAAATGTACTTCTGAATCAGTTTAAAAAACTGCTTTCCTGAAACGGCATGAACCTAAAATAACTGCTGCCCCACGTACAGATGAGACGCAGCGCGTGGCCGTTTTCTGTCACGTGGTAACAAGCTGTTCTGGTGCAAGATAAAAAATCGACTTAACTCTGAGAACAGCTTTAATTATATTACCTCTTTATTGTGCTGTGTTATAAATACGGAATCATTTATTTAAATGGAAACGAACATATGCTGACTGTCATGGCATAT
Source organism: Eubalaena glacialis (assembly GCF_028564815.1). NCBI lineage: Eukaryota > Metazoa > Chordata > Mammalia > Artiodactyla > Balaenidae > Eubalaena > Eubalaena glacialis. The sequence goes on from NC_083716.1 coordinate 9,470,122, forward strand.
GTTTTTAAAGAGTAAGTCATTTAGGGTCAGTAAATAACCTCATTTTAGTAAAAATACACTTCAATTTACACAAATCTCACACCGGACCTCCTTGCCCACACTTCCCATGCGGGCCTGCTGTGTGTGTTTTCTCCACTAGTGTGTAAAGAGGAGAAAGGGAAGGAGAGGCTTCATCAGGGAACAGCTCCTGCCTACTTGCTCATCAGCAGCAGTAGTAAACTCTCCCCAAAGTTTGTTTTCTGCTTTAGGGTCAAAGAGTAAGGAAGGAGGCTCTTTTTTTCAGGAAGCAGTGAGGTGCTGCACTTCAGGGTTAGGTTCCAGAGTCAAGCAGATGGGGTGGCTCATGGCTCCACAACTTACCAGCCATTTAACCCATAAAAGTTACTCAATCCTTCTAAGTCTCACTTTTCCAGATACTTTATGTAGAACCTTCAGTGCAAGGCCTGGCACACTATAAATAATCAAAACATATTAATTTCATCAGAAAACCAAGAAGAGAAGCCCAGGTTGGAAGCAGGAAGCTACAGCACAGGAGAAAAGTGCCCGGGAACTGGAGGGAAAAAAGCGATGCCTGAGACAAACCCCTCAAGGACCACGCCGGCAGGACCCTCTGGTTGCCACAGCTCTCCAGATCAGTCCCTATCCCCATATGTCATTTCTAAGCCCTTCGCCTGCCTTGTCCCGCTCCTATCTTCAACTCCTACCTACCTAACACCAGTCCCAGTCACGGCTTAGAGGAGAGACGGAATGCCACTCCTATTCCCTGGGTAGGTGGCAGGAAGTCTCTTAATCTTCCCTGGGGGCAAAAACATATCCTCAAGGTAAAAACTCTACATGCATTTTTCCCCTAGAAACACTACTGTAAACAGTGGTTAAAATCTACAGTAAGGGACTTCCCTGGTGGTCCAGTGGTGAAGAATCTGCCTTCCAATGCAGGGGACACAGGTTCGATCCCTGGTCGAGGAACTAAGGTCCCACATGACGCGGGTTAACTAAGCCCAAGCGCCACAACTACTGAACTTGTGCGCCTCAACCAGAGAGCCTGCATGCCGCAAACTACAGAGCCCACGTGCTCTGGAACCCTCACGCCACAACTAGAGAGAAAAAACCCTCACGCCACAACTAGATAGAAGCCCGTGCGCTGCAAGGAAAGATCCCGCATGCCTAAACGAAGATCCGGCGTGCTGCAACTAAGACCCGACACAGCCAAAAATAAATTTTTTTTTAAAGTTAAAAAAAAAAAAATAATAAAAGTATCATAAATAATTTTTTTTAAAAATCTACAGTAATATAGACCCTTATTAGGTACACAATGGGTTAAAAAGGCATCTATGGGTTGATTTTAAGGGCCAATAGTTACCATGTACAAGAAAATGCATTCACATTATAACCTGTCTTTTAAACAAACTTTGAGTAACTCTGGGACAAACTGTTGGTAAGCTGAAGACACTCAGTAGGTATCTTTACAAACTGTAAAGATCACATCCACACATTAAAATTTTTTCACACAAAAAGTACAAATACTTACTGTAATTTTTATAGCTTTGTTCAACACATTTACCCATTCTACTAGGTCCTGCTGATCATTGGCTTGTAGGAAATATTTCCTCATCCCTGCATTCATAACTGTTGAGAGACAAAACAAACTACAACACATGAAATTTTGCACTTGTTACCTCTAAATTTATGTCTGCAGCAGCTGAAAAACCTTGCTAGCTTCAGTATTGTGACTCTCTCGAATTTGACAAAATGTTAGACCATATATGATACTGCTTTTATCACTCAATAACATAGGTAAAACTCTCATTTTTAATGGCCACGTTTTTCAGTAACTAAAAATACCACAATATATTTAGCCAATCCTCTATCGATGGAAATTTAGGCTATTTCTGATTTTTGAAACTATATAAAATATCCCAATAAAACATATACATATACTTCTCCACACTTGGGATAGCATTAGCATAGGATAAATTTCTTAACGTAGAAATTTACATTCCTACCAGTAGTGTATCCAAAGGCCTATCTTGTCTAACAGTCCTCACCAGTACCTCTTGTTTTCAGCCCCAAGGCTCTGTGACATGATTTCCTAGACTTCCTTGCCAGCACTGGCCGGGCCATGTTCTGCCGATGGGAGCTCCTGGCGGGAGCCCGGAAGGTGGGAGGGAGGTGGCGGAGGGGACTCCCATGCAGCGTCCTGCCCTTGCTGGTCTCCCTCCAGCAGCAGCCAACACACAACAGCCACTGCTGCAGGCTCTTCCGCTGCTCCCTCCCTCCATCAGCCTTGCAGTCCCCTCAGAAAGCCCTAGGAGCTGCTAAGACCATCTCTTCCCTTTCCTCTCTCCAGCCCTGGGCTCCCTCCCTCCATCAGCCTTGCAGTCCCCTCACAAAGCCCTAGGAGCTGCTAAGACCATCTCTTCCCTTTCCTCTCTCCAGCCCTGGGCTCCCTCCCTCCATCAGCCTTGCAGTCCCCTCACAAAGTCCTAGGTTCTGCTAAGACCATCTCTTCCCTTTCCTCTCTCCAGCCCTGGGGATGGTAGCTGCTTCATGCAGGTTCTAATCTGTGGGTTACTTCAGCATTCCCTTTGTGCTCCTTCAGCCTTTCAACATCTGGTTATCCAATTCCCTGTAACAAATGCCCTGGGTTTGAAATGCCAAGTGTGGTGTGTTTTCCTGACTGTCAACCTAACTGGTGAAAAATTATACCTTGTTTAAATATGAATTTCTTTGATTATTGAGACAAATTAGTTTTATATGTTTATTGGCCACCTGCATCTGTTTTGTGAGCTGTTTATTTTCTTTACCCATATTTCTCCCGAGTTGTTCATTTATTTTTTACTGATTTATAAGAACTTTTGTATTAATCCTTTCTGTTTTATCTCAAGTACTTTTCCCAGTCTATCATTTGTCTTTTCACTTAGTTCATGGTATCTCTGATCAATCAGAACCAGTCTATCAATCTTTTTCTTTTCCTTTTCCTTTAATGATTCTAGCTTTCACATCATATTAAGAAAGTCTCTCCAACTCAAGATTATAAAAATAAACAGCTTTATTTTTCCAGCACTTATGCATTTTCTTTATGTTTATAATCTTAATACATTTGAAACTTTTTATGCAATTTAATCTACATATACCCCTTTAGTGACTACCGACTTCTATAAAGCAAAGCACACTTGCATATAGTTGTTGACAAACTACTAGTCAATGTTCAAATTAAAGCTTATTAATTATACATCACACGATTTATTTTTAAAAACAAACATTATTCTAGGAGCTAAGGCATCTGAATAGCTACAGTGCTGCAATTTTTTTTTTTTTTTTGGAAATATACAAATAACTTCCAAAAGTCTCCATCAAAATTTTAAATGGTATACTAACACTCAGTTGAATGAGACTAAGGGAAGGGGGTAATGAAAACCGTCAAGGGAAAAAAGCTTATTTCTCAAATACACAAGATTATGAAATTGAGACTGAGACCAATACACTAAACAAGAGCTTCCTTGTATTGATATGAGAGTCTTATCTTGTGAAGTGCTATAAAACAATTAGTTTGGACCTAAAGAAATTTAACACACTACAAATCTGTTCTTTTATCCCTTACTAGAGATTGGAGAAATTATAAATGCCATAAATACAAATTAAGATAAATTACTAACTCACTAGGCTATTATATATGTCAATATATAGCTTCTGTTTTTAATTTCTAACAATCAGTAAAGCATCCTTTCATAATCTTTTTCCAGCTCAGGCTGAAGCTGAGCTCTCCTCATAACAGCTATTTTCCCCCTCAATGTTGTTTTGGGCAGCTACCTAGAACATCTCAAGAGTTTAAAAATCTAAGCTCTTGGTAATACACTACACCTGCTATAAAGTGCTTAATACACATATTTTTGAATAAATGACATTTATATAAGGATCTCTCTGAAGGGAAAGAAGAGAGGCAAATATACCTCTAAAAAGACTCTCAGCACACTTTGCAGTCTGAATAAAAAATCATGTGCTATAAGCATTATTTCATGGCAGGAAGAGGCACAGCGATACGATAGGGGGGAAAATCAGAGCCTGGAGTTGGCAGACCTGACTAGCTCATGCACTTACTAGCAATACCATCTTGTAAAATGAATTTAATCTCTCACTCTTGTTTTCCTCAACTATGAAGTGGAATGCCACCCATCCCTTCCTTGGGGGGTGGAGGTGATCTGTGTAAAGAAACTAGCACAGTGCCTGGGATAGAACAGATATTCTTGTTCACCATCTTCATCACTTTCATCATCATCATCATCACCATCATCATCACTTGGAGGTTTCCAAGTAAAGAAGTATTGTGGAAAATGTAAAGCAAATTACTAAAAACTGATACTAGCAATGCGGGGAGAACAGTGGACAGGGAAAGGAAGGAAAACACTTTTAATAATAATAATAATAATAAACTGTATGAAACCTGTAAGTTTCCATGCTTTTAAAGCAAGGGTTTCACTGTGTATAATGAATGCATAGCAGAGGCTTGTGTGCTTATACTATCTTTTCACTTAAGTACTCCCTTATTTCATTTCAAGTCTTTACCATCAAAGTGAATGTACCAAATGGATAAAACCTGAAGCATAAACATTAGCTTGACTCCAAACAAAAATCATTTCACAACCTAGGATCAACTGGTTACGGTTCAAATATGGTTATGGATCAAATGGTTATGAGACGTTTTATTATATTTCTTTGCCAATTTTCTCCCGTTTTCTCTATCTCTACTCTTTCTCTATCCTTTTCTTCTCTATTAGTCAGATGTTGGCTTTCTTAATGGAAACTCTAACTTAATTTTCTTATTTCTCTCCTACTATCTATCTTTGTTTTATTTTTAGCTTTCTTTGACTTTTTCTTCAGAGTTTTGCATTGTCTCATGTTCTTTTTCCTATTTGACAGTTCTTTCTTCTCAAATGTCATGCAATCCTGGGCTGGCCAAGACCAGGATTGCATTTTGGTACCATATTTAAAAACAAGGTAACAAAAAACAGATTGGAAGCTCTCTTGAATACATGCAGGGTTTCTGACTGGTGGGCTTTGCTGTACAGCAAGCTCCTCTGGTAGAAATGCCCAGCTGTCAATACCTATGGCTCTCTTCTCTGGGGTGTTCAGATTCTTGCCCCACCTCCACCTGGCTGCCCAGTGCTCTGGGCCTGGACACAGGAAAGAGTTGCATTCAGTGTGCAGACTTTTTCATTTAATCCTCCCATTTTCCGTTTCATGCCTCATCCCCCCCCCTTCTCTGAGACTACTGTCCCCACGCACACAGCCTCACCGATTCTATTTCTGGAGATACTACACATGCCATTCCTTGCTGGGATGGGGGAAGGGTGGCTGCCTGCCGGAGCCAGACGCAGGTAGGGACCAGAGGTTGTTTCTACATAGACACTCAAACAAAGTCCCTGTGTTGGGTCCCTCCTCCCTGTTGCTTCCCCAGACCAGAGCCAACACCTTGTCTATCCAGAGCTGGCGTGGGGGCAGGACGTGGAAATAGCTACCTTCCACTGGTCTCTTCTACTCTGTTAAGTCATTTACTCCTCCTCCATCCACTTTCCATCTTTATACACTGTGGATTACAGAAATCTGCTAGTTTCAGCAAAGATGGTTTGGATGTTTCTTGTTCTCACTGTTTGGGGGCAATCGGAGAGGAAACAGGGAAGGAAAGTCTTTATGTTGCCATTTTGAATGGAAGCTGTAGTTCCATTTTAGAAGCCAGTGCCTCTCTCTGAAGGCAAATATTTTATGAATCTTTACTCCCTCTAATAGTAAAGGACCAATAAACTGTTGGCAGACCAATAAATAACTAATGTTAATCTCTGATTTCAACTAAAATCACTCATTCTAAATACCCCAATAACTGAATATCAAATCTTTTACTGTATATTGCTAGCCCTTCAAACTGTATGTTTGAGATTTTACATTAAAGACTTGTCAAGAGTACGCACATGATACACTCTAAAATATAAAGTTCTCTCTCGCTTGACCTGCCCCCAGTAGCCTTCCATTCAACAAGGTTCTGAGGCACTTTCCTATTTAGCGGCCAAAAATTATAAATTTGTAATAAATACATGACTTTTTATTAGTTTCTTAGTGGTGATAAAAGCATTATAGAGGATTCTCTGAACAGCTATACTACATCCTGCTCATATCACATTTTCTTACTGGATATATATGATTGCCATCGGATGCTACCCCTAACATACTGCCTACAGAAGAAACCTGCCCTTTTCAAGCAAAAGAAAACAAAGAAATTTAACATCAATTCTACCCCAGGAAGTACCTTTTTTACTTTAATGTAAAATAGTCCCTATTGATGTCAGCTGGAAACTCCTAATTTTCATCCCTTTCATCACTAATGTCCACTAACATACTCTCTAACAGCATATCGATTCTCCCAGCTTCAAGTACACCCACTATTTTAACAGATTCTAAAGTTCTCCATTCTTGATCTTCAAGCTCCATCCAGTCCTCAATTACTGTCACCAGAATATTTCCATTTGGACGTTTCCCCACCATTCAAACACCTTACCGAACATTTCACCCTATCTAATCTGCTCTCCTGGATCCCTCATTTCTTTCCTTGAAGCAAACCTACCTGACACCTCTCTCTTCCCTTCAACTCCCACATATCCAGTCACCAAGTCCTTGTGCTTTTCCTTTTGATGTTCGTCATCCCTCCTCTTTCCCCCTAATTCAGGCTCTATGTTAGGAAGAGCAGTTCAAAAGCCACTTAACTAATGTACTTGCATCAAGCTCTCCTATCCATACAAAAAAAAAACTTCCTTCACCTTATATCTACTTTCTAGATGCTCTCTAATTTCTCTTCTCTCGTTTTCCAGAAAATAAAACAAAAAAAATCGCTTGTCAACGCATTACACCCCGACTCCTGTCTTTTTACTTTTCAGTCTCTCACCATTCTCTCCAGCTTTACTGAGTGTTCAGTTCTCTGCACACACCTTGTTCTTCTCCCCTGCACGCCTCTGTCCAGTGGTCCTCCCATCTTTTCTCCCCAGTGATAAAGGATGATCAGGTTAGTCTCATCCAGTGTGGCTCCCTTCACTCCCAAGATCCCCAAAAAGGATCTGAAGCTCTTCCTTGAATAGACCGTACATCGCTTTATCTACCGCCTGTGATAAATGCAATGATAACTCCCTGGTACTGTATCTGTCTGTGAGACAGCCAGCCTGTGAGATTCTTAAGGGCAGCCCCATGGCAAGCACAGTGTATATACCAGACATTCATTAAATGTTCACTGAGCACTTAATCAAATACCCTCAACTACCCCTGCTCCCAAACTGTAAACTCCTCACTACTCATAAGCTGCAAACTAAATCCTTTCTATTATTTAAGTATTGAATATCAAATAATATCAGGTAGAGCGTTTAAAATTAATCTCGCTGGATGTGATCACTATAAATGTCTAGATAATGATTACACATGGGCTGAGTGGGAGGAGGTTGTGACCGGGATGGGACACAGGAAAGAGGCTTCAGGGGTTGGGGAGCAGTTTTATTTCTTCATCAGATGATAGTTTCAAGGGAATTTGCCTTAGAATAATTCATTACCCTATAGGATTGTGTTGTGTGGTTTTCTGTGACTGTTTTTTCTTATAATATAATGAAATTATATTAGTCTAACTTAAAATAACTAACGTATAAAATATGGCTACTCACCAAAACAGAACTCAGCCTTTGGCCTTAGCTTAGTTGCATCGCTAACCTAACAAGAAAGAGAGATGAATCACTCATTTCTTCATGTGCTACTATAACCAACCTTAAACACTATGTGAATTCCACATGTATGATTTCCCAGTAATCATACACATTTAGCACACAGATCTAAAATTAAACTTTAAGGCAACTGAAAAAGAACTGTAAATTAAATTTAGAATATGAGTCCCAACTTTAAGATGTTTAAAACAAATGATACTTCCATGCTCTCTTTGAACAAAATTGTTTTTTTCTTCAAAGGAAGTGCAAAGAAATTGAAAATAAACCATTAAGTTTTATGTCACACATGCACATATTTTTGGTTTAATGTAATTTTCAAAATACCCTCAATGAATACTCCACAGAAACTATGAATTCTTCCCTAATTGCATATTTCTAAATTAGCTGTGAACTGCATGATGAAATGGCAGTGGGTAAGGGGGAGATTGTATATTTAATAAAGTCCAAAAATCCAGAAGGCATTAACCTGCAATGAGGAAATCAAAATGGCACTGGATCCCCACTTGTACATTAAAATACCCTAGCATAATGGGGCCCCCCTTTACTAAAAGCAGCACATGGTTCCGTTTAGAAGGTGAAGCAACTAGTTGCACCTGGTTGCTGCTAGCCCTTTAAATAAAGTAGCTCACATGGAAGTCCATTCATGACTGTTGCCATGCTGTTGCCCAGTGTTAGAACTTACAACTGCAGCATCTGTTCTGTACCTTCAGAAGGAATTCTAAGTCTGGGGTTCCTGACTGATCTCAACTACAAATTGAGCACTGAGTCACAGTGAAATCTGTTCCAGGAATAAATTCTGGGGAAAAAGTGGCATGTCTAAAGTAGAGTACAAGCTGTACAATTCAAACTTCAGTAAGCTGTGGGACAGAGATGAAACCTAACAGAACTACACAGGGAAGGTTATATTTTAAAAAGGAAGCAATGGAGGAGGGGAATGCAGCTGGCCAGTCAGTCTGCCTGCTTTGCTGAGTTAATACCTTAATTTTTAAAAAGACCAGGCAACAAGCAATTGCAAAGATACAGGCACATGGGCAATTTCTACCTCAACTGCCTATTCCAATAAAACAGGCCTTTCCACATCACTTCATTATGAGTCAAAGATCCCTGGCAGCATATTTACATTGTAGTATACCTTTATTGTAGGCAATCAAGTAAAGGGGGAGGTGGGGGCCGGAATTGTCTACAATTTATTCTACAATGGAATTCTACACTTCCTTCCTAATGATAGCCTCTATAGAATTTAAGCTGTAAGATACCCTGAAGTATTACTAAATGTCTTAAATTTACAGGCACACTTGAGATATACTTCAACAATATTTGTCTTTTGCAAATTTACATAATATGGCTTTAACATAAAATGGTTCCCTTTAAATATGTAATTTTTTTGGTCAATGAGAATGAATAGCTCTATTACAATGCTGATAACAAAGCTTTTTATTTATCAAAATATATTTCTTTTAAATAGAGGCACACTTGTAAATTGTTCTTCTGTTGAAGACCTTTGCTAACAAATCTCAGTGTATGCATAATAGTATGTATATGCATATTAATCATACTGAGTTGCTACTTTTCATATCTCATCTTAAGTCATCATCAAGCTTATTACTTTGTGTAAAACAAAACTAGTTCCTCAGCATCTCTCTATCTCAGTTCCCAAAACACTAAGAAAAGACAATAAGAGGAAAAAAATTACCTAATACCAAATCTAAATTTCTGAAAAGAAAAACAGTATTGCAAAAATTCCAGAAAAATCAACAAACAAGAAAACAAGCTAGTAGAGACAAAGTCAAATGAGGGAAAAAAACCCATCTTTTATCATGAAGATGGTTCATATTTTCGTCAAAGTAAAACATAAAGGAACAAACAAAGGTAATGAGATTAAAAATTACAGTTTAAATAAATAAATACAAACTTAGAAAAATCTTCTCCAGATTTCCCAAAGACAGAACCTAATTGTTAACAGATGAATCTCCCCTTCTGACATTCATATACCTGATCATAAAAGTTAATGTTAACTTTTCAATTTGCCACATCCTGTAATTTAACTCCATATTCTTCCTAATTTTATCAAAGAACTTCCTAAACATAGTAATCAGGTACTGTTTTCAATGTAATATGAACCAGAACATCATTTTAAATGACAAAGAGAGGAGATGGCTCCTTTTATTCACACTCTCATTCTAAGGGATTTTAATTCATGCATGAATGTAACACAATACAGAGAGACTACCTTTGAAATGTAGGTAAGTTTAATGGCTCCAACACGTGATGATCCAGAAGGCAGGTTCTATAAACAGATTATTAATATATAATTATTATCCAACATTACAAATTTATTTCAATATAAAATGTTCTACACACACTAAAAAAAGTTAAGAAATCAGATTTTTTTAAATGTCACATTTTACAAATTAACTTTTCAGTTCAAGTATTTACTAAGTGTGAAATCAAGTGGACAACATGGATAACAAAACTGAACTCTAGTCTGTTCCACCACAATACATTTTATAACTAAAAGGCTATTTTGTTAGCACTGTATCTAAACTTTTCTTTTTCATAAACAAGATCAGATTTTGTTCCAGAAAGCAATGGGGAAAAATATTTAGACATAAAACAAACACAAATGTAAGAAATTTCAAAAGAGTATACATGTTACTTTGTTTTATTAAAATTTTTAAATCAAATGTATCTCTTGAAAAAGACTGAATTTTCCCTCATTTAAATTATATTAGTATTTATTACACCATAACTAATCTACATTTATATCATTTTTCCAAAAAATTATTGATACTTTTAAAACCATATTCAGGGAATGTATATATTGGCACTTTCATAAAAAATATTTTTATTCTTCCCTTTACGAGTTTAGGATGTAGTTTGTGTCTTAAAAGAGCTAAGGGTAAAATTAAGAAGGAGAATCATTTCATGCTGAGGCTATCAGGAAAGACTCAGTGAAAGAATGAAAGGCTTTTAAGCTGGACTTCATTAAAGAAAAATTCTGAAACACAAAAAGCAGGAGAGAGAATATTCCAGGCAGAGAAAACAGATGAGCTACAGCAAGCAGATGAGGATGCCCAGAAGCTCTGTACTGAAATGGGAAAAAGGCTGTGTTGGGCCATAACATAGAGTCATATAGGGCTGAAGAAAGAAACAGCAGTTTAGGAACTTGAACTAAGAACCTAATTATAGAGGACATAAATAAGAAACAAAAGTAGCAAGGAATTTATACTGTTAAGAATTTGAAAACATTAAAGAAAGAAGGCTTTGTGAGCAGTTCTGTAATCAAACTGTGTTTTAATTAATATATCTTTTTTTTTTCCTATTTTTTTTAAAATTAATTAATTAATTTATTTATTTTTGGCTGTGTTGGGTCTTCATTTCTGTGCGAGGGTTTTCTCTAGTTGTGGCAAGCGGGGGCCACTCTTCATCGCAGTGCGCGGGCCTCTCACTATCACGGCCTCTCTTGTTGCGGAGCACAGGCTCCAGACGCGCAGGCTCAGTAGTTGTGGCTCACGGGCCCAGCTGCTCCACGGCATGTGGGATCTTCCCAGACCAGGGCTCGAACCCGTGTCCCCTGCATTGGCAGGCAGATTCTCAACCACTGCGCCACCAGGGAAGCCCTAATTAATATATCTTATAACAAACTGGATGTATTATATAAAGGCGGAAGATGGAGGTGGGAAAATCAGATAAAAGAATCTGGAAAAAAGTAATAAATATAAACGTAAAGACTGATAGATTTCAAAAGTAAAAGTAAAACAATCTTGATTTTGAAAGTTTCCTCCACTGTAGATTAAGAATCAACCTTCTGGGACCTTCAAGATGGCAGAGGAGTAAGACGTGGAGATCACTTTCCTCCCCACAAATACATCAAAAATACATCTACAGGTGGAACAACTCCTACAGAATACCAACTGAATGCTAGCAGAAGACCTCAGACTTCCCAAAAGGCAAGAAACTCCCCATGTACCTGGGTAGGGTAAAAGAAAAAAGAAAAAACAGAGACAAAAGAATAGGGATGGGACCTGCACCTCTGGGAAGGAGCTGTGAAGGAGGAAAGTTTCCACGCATTAGGAAGCCCATTCACTGGCAGAGATGGGGGTGGGAGGGGGGTGGGCAGGGGGGAAGCTTCAGAGCCACGGAGGAGAGCACAGCAACAGGGGTGCAGAGGGCAAAGCGGAGAGATTCCCGCGCAGAGGATCAGTGCCGACCAGCACTCACCAGCCCGAAAGGCTTGTCTGCTCACCTGCCGGGGCAGGTCGGGGCTGGGAGCTGAGGCTCGGGCTTCGGAGGTCGGATCCCAGGGAGAGGACTGGGGTTGGCTGCGTGAACACAGCCTGAAGGGAGCTGGTGCGCCACAGCTAGCCGGGAGGGAGTCCGGGAAAAAGTCTGGACCTGCCTAAGAGGCAAGAGACCATTGTTTCAGGGTGTGTGAGGAGAGGGGAATCCTTCCCCGTCTGCCCACAGAAGGCAGAGCACTGCCTTAATGAGCTCCAGAGACAGGCGCGAGCCACGGCTATCAGCTCAGACCCCAGAGATGGGCGTGAAATGCTAATGCTGCTGCTGCAGCCCCAGGAACCCTGTGTGCAAGCACAGGTCACTATCCACACCCACGCTCAGGAGCCTTTGCAGCCCGCCACTGCCAGAGTCCCACGATCCAGGGACAACTTCCCTGGGAGAACACACAGCATGCCTCAGGCTGTTGCAACATCACGCCAGCCTCTGCTGCCGCAGGCTCGTCCCACGTTCCAACTGTAACTACCGTACCCCTCCTTCCCCCTGCCCTGAATGAGCCAGAGCCCCCTAATCAGCTGCTGCTTTAACCCCGTCCTGTCTGGGTAGGAATAGAAGGCTGAGGGCAACCTACACCCAGAGGTGGGGACAAAACCAAAGCTGAACCTCAGGAGCTGTGTGAACAAAGAAGAGAAAGGGAAATTTCTCCGTGCAGCCTCAGGAGCAGCGGATTAAATCCCCACAATCAACCTGAGGCACCCTGCATCTGTGGAATACCTGAATAGACAACAAATCAAGCCAAAATTGAGGCGGTGGACTTCGGAAGCAACTGTAGACTTGGCATTTGCTGTCTATGACGGACTTGTTTCTGATTTTTACGTTTATCTTAGTATAGTTTTTAGTGTTTGTTATCATTGGTGGATTTGTTTATTGGTTTGGTTGCTCTCTTTTTTTTTTTTATTACTTTTTTATTTTAATAATTTTTTTTAATTTTAATTATTTTATTTATTTCTTTACTTACTTACTTTTTTTCTCCCTTTTCTTCTGAGCCGTGTGGCTGACACAGTCTTGGTGCTCTGGCCTGGTGTCAGGCCTGAGCCTCTGAGGCGGCAGAGCCAAGTTCAGGACACTGGACCACCAGAGACCACCCGGCCCCATGTAATATCAATCAGCGAGAGCTCTCCCAGAGATCTCCATCTCAACGCTAAAACCCAGCTCCACCCAATGGCCAGCAAGCTCCAGTGCTGGACACCCCATGCCAAACAACCAGCAAGCCAGGAACACAACCCCACCCATTAGCAGAAAGGCTGTCTAAAATCATACTAAGTTCACAGACACCCCAAAACACACCATTGGACGTAGCCCTGCCCACCAGAAAGTCAAGATCCAGCCCCACCCACCAGAACATAGGTACCAGTCCCCTCCACCAGGAAGCCTACACAACCCTGAACCAACCTTACCCACTGGGGGCAGACAATAAAAACAACGGGAACTATGAACCTGCAGCCTGCGAAAAGGAGACCTCAAACACAGTAAGTTAAGCAAAATGAGAAGACAGAGAAATACACAGCAGATGAAGGAGCAAGGTAAAAACCCACCAGACCAAACAAATGAAGAGGAAACAGGCAGTCTACCCAGAAAAGAATTCAGAGTAATGATAGTGAAGATGATCCAAAATCTTGGAAATAGAATGGAGAAATTCAAGAAACATTTAAGAAGGACCTAGAAGAACTAAAGAGCAAACAAACAATGATGAACAACACAATAAATGAAATTAAAAATTCTCTAGAAGGAATCAATAGCAGAATACCAGAGGCAGAAGAACGGATAAGTGACCTGGAAGATAAAATAGTGGAAATAACTACCACAGAGCAGAATAAAGAAAAAAGAATGAAAAGAATTGAGGACAGTCTCAGAGACCTCTGGGACAACACTAAACGCACCAACATTTGAATTATAGGGGTCCCAGAAGAAGAAGAGAAAAAGAAAGGGTCTGAGAAAATATTTGAAGACATTATAGTTGTAAACTTCCTTAACATGGGAAAGGAAACAGTCAATCAAGTCCAGGAAGCGCAGAGAGTCCCATACAAGATAAATCCAAGGAGAAACACACCAAGACACATATTAATCAAACTAGCAAAAATTAAATACAAAGAAAAAATATTAAAAGCAGCAAGGGAAAAGCAACAAATAACATACAAGGGAATCCCCATAAGGTTAACAGCTGATCTTTCAGCAGAAATTCTGTAAGCCAGAAGGGAGTGGCAGGACATACTTAAAGCGATGAAAGTGAAAAACCTACAACCAAGATTACTCTACCCAGCAAGGATCTCATTCAGATTCGACGGAGAAATTAAAACCTTTACAGACAAGCAAAAGTTAAGAGACTTCAGCACCACCAAACCAGCTTTACAACAAACGCTAAAGGAACTTCTCTAGGCAGGACACACAAGAGAAGGTAAACACCTACAAAAATAAACCCAAAACAATTGAGAAAATGGTAATAGGAACATACACATCGATAATTACCTTAAATGTAAATGGATTAAATGCTCCAACCAGAAGACATAGACTGGCTGAATGGATACAAAAACAAGACCCGTATATATGCTGTCTACAAGAGACCCACTTCAGACTTAGGGACACATACAGACTGAAAGTGAGGGGATGGAAAAAGATATTCCATGCAAATGGAAATCAAAAGAAAGCTGGAGTAGCAATTCTCATATCAGACAAAATAGACTTTAAAATAAAGACTGTTACAAGAGACAAAGAATGACACTACATAACGATCAAGGGATCAATCCAAGAAGATATAACAACTGTAAATATTTATGCACCCAACATAGGAGCACCTCAATACATAAGGCAAATGCTAACAGCCATAAAAGGGGAAATCAACAGTAACACAATAGTAGGGGACTTTAATACCGCACTTTCACCAATGGACAGATCATCCAAAATGAAAATAAATAAGGAAACACAAGCTTTAAATGACACATTAGACAAGATGGACTTAATTGATATTTATAGGACATTCCATCCAAAAACAACAGAACACACTTTCTTCTCAAGTGCTCATGGAACATTCTCCAGGATAGATCATATCTTGGGTCACAAATCAAGCCTTGGTAAATTTAAGAAAATTGAAATCATATCAAGTATCTTTTCCGACTACAACGCTATGAGACTAGATATCAATCACAGGGAAAAAAACTGTAAAAAATACAAACACATGGAGGCTAAACAATACACTACTAAATAACCAAGAGATCATGGAAGAAATCAAAGAGGAAATCAAAAAATACCTAGAAACAAATGACAATGAAAACATGACGACCCAAAACCTATGGGATGCAGCAAAAGCAGTTCTAAGAGGGAAGTTTACAGCAATACAATCCTACCTCAAGAAACAAGAAACATCTCAAATAAACAACCTAACCTTACACCTAAAGCAATTAGAGAAAGAAGAACAAACCCCCCCCCCCACAGTTAGCAGAAGGAAAGAAATCATAAAGATCAGATCAGAAATAAATGAAAAAAATGAAGGAAACAACAGCAAGGATCAATAAAACTAAAAGCTGGTTCTTTGAGAAGATAAACAAAATTGAAACCAGTAGCCAGACTCATCAAGAAAAAAAGGGAGAAGACTCAAATCAACAGAATTAGAAATGAAAAAGGAGAAGTAACAACTGATGCTGCAGAAATACAAAGAATCATGAGAGATTACTACAAACAACTATATATGCCCATAAATCAGACAACCTGGAAGAAATGGACAAATTCTTAGAAAAGCACAACCTTTCGAGACTGAACCAGGAAGACACAGAAAATATAAACAGACCAATCACAAGCACTGAAATTGAAACTGTGATTAAAAATCTTCCAACAAACAAAAAGCCCAGGACCAGATGGCTTCACAGGTGAATTCTAGCAAACAGTTAGAGAACAGCTAACGCCTATCCTTCTCAAACTCTTCCAAAATACAGCAGAGGGAGGAACACTCCCAAACTCACTCTGTGAGGCCACCATCACCCTGATAGTAAAACCAGACAAAGATGTCACAAAAAAAGAAAACTACAGACCAATATCACTGATGAACATAGATGCAAAAATCCTCTACAAAACACCAGAAAAGAGAATCCAACAGCACAATAAAAGGATCATACACCATGATCAAGTGGGGTTTATCCCAGGAATGCAAGAACTCTTCAATATACACAAATCAATCAATGTGATACACCATATTAACAAACTGAAGGATAAAAACCGTATGATCATCTCAATAGATGCAGAAAAAGCTTTTGACAAAATTCAACACCCATTTATGATAAAAACTCTCCAGAAAGTAGGCACAGAGGGAACTTACCTCAACATAATAAAGGCCATATATGACAAACCCACAGCCAACATCATTCTCAATGGTGAAAAACTGAAACCATTTCCTCTAAAATCAGGAACAAGACAAGGATGCCCACCCTCACCACTATTATTCAACACAGTTTTGGAAGTTTTAGCCACAGCAATCAGAAAAGAAAAATAAATAAAAGGAACGCAAATCGGAAAAGAAGAAGTAAAGCTGTCACTGTTTGCAGATTGACATGATACTATACATAGAGAATCCTAAAGATGCCAGCAGAAAACTACTAGAGCTAATCAATGAATTTGGTAAAGTAGCAGGACACAAAATAAATGCACAGAAATCTCTTGCATTCCTATATACTAATGATGAAAAATCTGAAAGAGAAATTAAGGAAACACTCTCATTTACCACTGCAACAAAAAGAATAAAATACCTAGGAATAAACCTACCTAAGGAGACAAAAGACCTGTATGCAGAAAACTATAAGACACTGATGAAAGAAATTAAAGATGATACAAACAAATGGAGAGATACACCAAGTTCTTGGATTGAAAGAATCGACATTGTGAAAATGACTATACTACCCAAAGCAATCTACAGATTCAATGCAATCCCTATCAAACTACCAATGGCATTTTTCACAGAACTAGAACAAAAAATCACACAATTTGTATGGAGACACAAAAGACCCTGAATAGCCAAAGCAGTCTTGAGGGAAAGAAACGGAGCTGGAGTAATCAGACTTCCTGACTTCAGACTATACTACAAAGCTACAGTAATCAAGATAATATAGTACTGGCACAAAAACAGAAATATAGATGAATGGAACAGGATAGAAAGCCCAGAGATAAACCCACGCACTTATGGTCAACTAATCTATGAGAAAGGAGGCAAGGATATACAATGGAGAAAAGACAGTCTCTTCAATAAGTGGTGCTGGGAAAACTGGACAGCTACATGTAAAAGAATGAAATTAGAACACTCCCTAACACCATACACAAAAATAAACTCAAAATGGATTAAAGACCTAAATATAAGGCCAGACACTATAAAACTCTTAGAGGGTAACGTAGGCAGAACACTCTATGACATAAATCACAGCAAGATCCTTTTTGACCCATCTCCTAGAGAAAAGGAAATAAAAACAAAAATAAACAAATGGGACCTAATGAAACTTAAAAGCTTTTGCACAGCAAAGGAAACCATATACAAGAGCAAAAGACAACCCTCAGAATGGGAGAAAATATTTGCAAATGAAGCAAATGACAAAGGATTAATCTTCAAAATATACAAGCAGCACATGCAGCTCAATATCAAAAAAACAAACAACCCAATCTAAAAATGGGCAGAAGACCTAAATAGACATTTCTACAAAGAAGATATGCAGATTGCCAATAAACACATGAAGGATGTTCAGCATCACTAATCATTAGAGAAATGCAAATCAAAACTACAATGAGGTATCACCTCACACCGGCAGAATGGCCATTATCAAATCTACAAACAATAAGTGCTGGAGAGGGTGTGGAGAAAAGGGAACCCTCCTCTGGAGCCCATGCACCACAGCTAGAGAGAAGCCCAGATGTGGCAACAAAAGATCCCACGTGCTGCAACAAAGATCCCGCATGCCACATCTAAGACACCAATGCAGCCACATAAATAAATAAATATTAAAAAAAAAATCTATGGGCTTGTTCTCAGGAATGATTAGGAGGTACCTTTCTCAAACCTCTGTAGGCTTAGCAGAAACAGTTAATTCTAGACATTTAAAAGACTTAGGATTTCCAAACATGAACTGATTATTGTTTACAGGGACAGGTCTTTTCAAAACCTGTAATTTCTATGTAAACTACAACTCTATTATGTTCTGCTTTAAACTACAGACTATGTACAAGCTTCCGAATTTAAATCTACATAAATATGTATATAAAATAAAATCATAATTTTTAATGTATACCTTTAAATGGTTGTGTTTTTATACAAAATGTTTTATGTTTAAGGTTTTTTTTAAAATTTTGGATAAGAAAATGAAATATTAAAATATCTTCAAGATCTCCTAACCACTACCAAAGTGATTTTTTTTCAAACACTGCTATCCTTCCATTCAAAATCATTATTTTTCTTTTAAGTCCTCCATAAGTCTATTATTTGAACTAGCTGAATACAGCTCTAATCCCGTGTGTGAGGAAGAGAAATGAGCAACTATGTCATCACTGCATGACATAAAGGGTCACAGATTAAATAGTGGCACAGTACAAAGAAATATAAGTAGCTGGGAGATAAAATGATATTCAAAATACCTAGTTTCTACGAACTGGTACAATTACTGCCAAGTTCAACCAGAAAAAATGTGGGTTTCAAAATTTGTTACTTGACAATGAACAAGAAATAATAAACCAATATGACATTTGAGATAAAAAGGGAAAGAAACCATTTGTTCTCATGAGTTCCTGTACTCATTTTGCCAAAATACTCTTTCAAGTTTTCTCAAATTCACTTCCTAATAAAGCTACTTAGTTATTTAATTCTCCACCACTTCTCATTCCCTCAACAAAACACAGACAGCCCCGGGACTTCCCTGGTGGCGCAGTGGTTAAGAATCCGCCTGCGAATGCACGGGACACGGGTTTGAGCCCTGGTCCGGGAAGATCCCACATGCCGCGGAGCAACTAAGCCTGTGTACCACAACTACTGAGCCTGTGCTCTAGAGCCCGCGAGCCACAACTACTGAGCCCATGTGCCACAACTACTGAAGCCTGAGCGCCTAGAGCCCATGCTCCACAGCAAGAGAAGCCACCGCAATGAGAAGCCCACTCACCGCAACAAAGAGTAGCCCCTGCCCGCCCCAACTAGAGAAAGCCTGAGTGCAGCAACGAAGACCCAACACAGCCAAAAATAAATTAAAAATAAATAAATTTATTTTTAAAAAAACAACACAGAAAGCCCCAAATTGATCCCTAGTAATACACTACAATGGATTTTTAAACCAATGGTTAGTGGTAAAGAAAGCAGTGATCAGAGGAAGAACGGCTCCCTAAGGACAGGTGAGCCAAACTAATTTCTTTCATTATCAGGGTTACTATGATCAGTAAAGCAGTGTTACAGCACGTAACATAGCAACCAGATTGAATCATATGAAATTGCCATTTTTTAGTAGATCAAAATGGTGGTATATTGGCAATTTCATGTGGTTCAACCACAATAATCTTATCAAGACATTTTACTAAAGTTTTCATGAAGAGATGTGCCTTAATACATTTTAAAGTGACACAAAGGTGGTATTGATGGCTAATACACTGGACGGTAGAATGCAGACTAAAAGATTCTTATCAGTTGGAATGAAGAGATAAAATTATTAAGAACTGAATAAAAAGACAGATTTAAAATGCTATACTATATTCAAAAACACTAATGGGCTAATTACACCACAGAAATCTGGCTTTAAAAGAGTTCATGTGAAAAAGATCTAGCTGAGTCCAAACTTTAACATATACCCTCCCTGCTATAGCCAAAGTGAACTATTTTCCAAATACACTACAGGGTTTCTTACTTTGATTTCTTGCCCATGCTATTCTTTGAGCACCAGAATACCCACTTCTCCACCTCTTGGCCAAAATCATACCCATTCTTTTAGATCAATTTCAAATGTTACCACCTCCGTCAAGACTTTCACTCCCTCTGCTAGCTATAATCACACCTTTCCTCTGAAATCCAAGTTTATGGTTCCTTCAGTGTAATAAACATATTCTATTTTGTACTTTTCTTCTTTTAGCTCTGTTTAGGTGGGAAGTACTGACAAAAGGAGAAATTCTAAGGGGAAGACTATTATATATAAAGACAGAAAAACAATCAAGGAGTTGTAAATAAAATTCAGGAGAAACTATATACGAGTCAGCCAGATCTTATGAAGACAAATGAGGGAGAGCTCACAGGCAGGACTGAGCAATGGTTTGCATGGGGGAGGAAAACCGAAACTGGAATCTAATAAACCGTAATCAGAGGGAGTCAAGGGGGGGGCTAAGTTACTTTCCACCCTGGGAAAAGGAGTTTGGGAAGGGATTGTACCACAGATAAAGGGATGGGTACTAAAAGGGAGGAACTGGATTTATGTTTTAAAAAAAGGAAAAAGAAGGTAAACATGAACTTTTGATTTCTGCTGACTTGTTCCTTCTCCCAGTGACTCTGGTCAAGTAAATAAAGGTATTAATCATGCAGTTGCATGGACAGGTTACTATCACCCAAGAAAGCTGGTCACACCCAGAGATAAGGGAGTAAAACAGGGTGTCAATAAGCTCAATAAGGATAAGGAGAGAGAAAAGACAGTTCCTAGCAAAGAAAGTCTCATACAAAGTCAGCACTCAAATAATATAAACTGAATTAAAATACAAATTCTCTTCCAAAATTTGAAAGGCTGCATGTGGATAAAGGACTAAATTTATAGAGAATCAGAGGGCAAAAATAGATCAATAAGTAGAAGATCCAAGGAGAGGATGAGGGGATGTTTGCTTCCTGACTGGACTTGCTTTTCACAAAGTCCTGCTGGGGGTTACTCAGTACCCTGTGGCCTTCAAGGGTATTGCCAATTGATTACTTTTTCAACTGTCTAGTATTTATCCTAGTTTTTTTTTTTCCTTTTTTATTTTATTTAATTTTTTTTACTGAAATATGGTTGATTTACAATGCTGTGTTAATTTCTGCTGCATATATATATGCCATATACACACATATACATACACATTCTTTTTTATATTCTTTTGCATTATGGTTTATCTCAGGATATTGAATATAGTTCCTTACAACTCAAATTCTATATCAACAAATATAAATGCATTAGCACATATTTATTTTGTCTAACCTAAAATCAGTACTGGGGAGAAAAGAATACCAGACCAGTTGTTAGGGGATCTGGTTCCTGCTCTGTGAAACAGAATGGAACCTCCTACCAGTCCCTGCTCTTCCTCAACTTTTCATTCCTCACCTGCACAGGTCGTCCACTAGGCCAAATCAGCTTAGAAGTTTGCTAGGGACTCATCTCTTGCTTTGCACATGCTTCCTTGCAACATACTTCTCAATTTGAATAAAGAGTTTCACAGGTAGAGAAAATTTAAAACTACTCAACAGATGATCTCTAATCCAAGGCCACTCACAGATCTTAAAACTGGGATTCTAATTTTTAATATATGACATTTACCTCCAATAATTTGCAAAGCAACAATAAAATCAAATTCACGAGTGGCCAACACTCAAGTCTGACACTACAAGATAAAAGGACTATACATGTGCAAGAGTGTCAACTCGTTTAAGTAGTTTATTTACCAAAAGATAGTAGTCTCTATCTTAGAGACAGTATCTTAAATTTAAACGATTCAAAAATTTTCTACCAGAGTTAAGAGTTGTCCCTCCCAAGGAAGGGAAAACATAAATACATGCATAAATTTTTATCAAATAAACTGAGTTTCATCTTCTGAAATTTATTTAACACAGTAGGAGTTGGGGGTACACGGCAAGGAGAATACAGTCAGTAGAAATAAATCTAAACATATTTTGTTTAGGAAGACAAATCCTAACACCTGCATAGTACATCAAATACTTTCATAATTAAAACTCTTGTATGCTGTTGAAGAGGTAACCCTTTGGATTTTACAAACCTGTGGATTATCCATGTACCATACAAAACTATCTTCTCTGGTATCCAGTATGAAGTACCTCCGAAGAAATTTCCCACTGTTTTCATTTTCTTCAATGTCTAGAAAACCACAAATGCGATTCTGACGATCCACATAAGGCATTTCTGTGCTTGAACATTACACTGTAAAATAAAAACATTAACAGTAAGTACTTCTCAGTGGACTTCAAGCATAAAATGTGCTGTGGTATGGTTTATTCAACAAAGAGCCTACTTTCCAACATTAGGTGGGGGCTGGTTAATGTGAATACATAAATCATGGGCAAAAATCACTTGAAATTAAGCTTATTGTGAGTGGTTACTAAATGCAACTGTACAGAACTGATGCGGACAAAGGACAGCTATTCATGTCAGCTGAATAATTTACTTAACTTTTCACTATGAGTAGGCATCATCATCCCCATTTCATAGGTAAGAAATATAACACTGAGAAGGGCAAGTGCCTTTCTAAGATTAGTGAACTTGCAGGTAATGAATCAAAACATGAACCCAGATTCTTGGACTCCAGAGCTTATATCTTAATGTTTACATCATCCTGTCACTCTAAAACCCTTGGTATTATTAAAACCAAAATGAATCAAAATAAAGTAAGCTAACATCATGAAAAGAGAGATAAGCAGGTATTATGTGCCCCCGAAGGGAAGACACAAACATCACCAATAAAAAGCATATTAAAAAAAAAAAAAAAAAAAGGTTTATCTCAATCTGATCAAGTTTCTAGATTTCCCTAAGTCCAGCTTCCAGTTCACAGGAAACAAAGAACACAGAAGAACATATTAAACTTCACCACAGGTATTCAATCAGCAAAAGTGGACCGTGGGAAACATCAGGACCAAAAGCCCAGTTTCTTCAGCAAATAAATTACTACAGGAAAAAAAAAAAAAAGGAGAGAGAGAGAAAGAGAAGTCACAAATTAAAAGAGACTTCAGAGGCATATCATATTCTGATTCTGAAGGACTGAAATTTTTGTTATGTTCATTAAAGTTAAAAACCATGGCTTGGATAAAAAGCAGTGTTTCCATCCATTTTTCTCTAAAAACTGTAGATATGTGATTCCCTCCTGATGTGTTGCAAATCTGCAGACTATTCCTACTCCAAAGGTACTTCTACAGCCAGCGCCAACATCTTTCGGCAGGTTGAATTATTTACGTAACTATTTTTTCGTTTAACTCACAGTGAAAATTCAATTAGAATACACCCTGATATACTGCTTATCTAAATCACTATTCTGTATGCAGCCAGAGAAATGGTGAAACACGCCAAAAAGTTTTCTCTAATTTATTTATTTATTTATTTATTTATTTTTGGCTGCATTGGTTCTTCATTGCTGCACATGGGCTTTCTCTAATTGCAGCGTGCAGGGGCCGCTCTTCATTGCGGTGCGCAGGCTTCTCACTGCAGTGGCTTCTCGTTGCGGAGCATGGCTCTACATGCGTGGGCTTCAGTAGATGTGGCATGCAGGCTCAGTAGTTGTGGCTCGCGGGCTCTAGAGCACAGGCTCAGTAGTTGTGATGCACGGGCTTAGCTGCTCCGCGGAATGTGGGATCTTCCCGCACCAGGGGTCGAACCCATGTCCCCTGTATTCGCAGGTGGATTCTTAACCACTGCGCCACCAAGAAAGTCCCCCAAAAAGTTTTAAACAAAACTATAAATTAAGTTTGTACATGTGTGTTATTACAGATCTGGCACTTGGAGATAATTTTTTAATGAACTTACCCAAAGTTCTAAAAAATTTCTAAAATGTAATCAAAACTTGGAAAATTAATACACTATACTAACACATACTGCAGTTAAAAACTGTCAACTTGTGTGGTACGCCATGAGGAAAGACACAGGCCAAAGGAATAGAATTGAGAGCCCAGAGACAAACCCATACATCTACGGCTAACTGATTTTCAACGACGGTGCCAACATCACGCAATAGGGAAAGAACAGCCTCTTTAACAAACGGTGCTGGGACAACTGGAGAGCCACGTGCTGAAGAATTAAACTGGACCACTATCTTACACCACATACAAAAAATAACTCAAAATGAATTAATCTAAATATAAGAGCTAGAACTATAAAACTTCAAGAAAACGTAGAGGAAAATCTTCATGGCCATGGAGTTGGCAATGAATTCTTAGATGTGACACTGAAAGCACAAACAACAAAAGAAAAAATAAGACAAACTGGACTTCATAAAAATTAAAAACTTTTTTGCATCAAAGGACATCAAGAAAATGAAACAACAACCTACAGAATGGGAGGAAATATTTGCAAATAAGGGTCTAATATCCAGAATATACAAATAACTCCTACAACTCAACAACGAAAAAACAAACCCAATTAAAAAATGGACAAAGAACTTGAAAAGACATTTCTCAAAGAAGATAAAACAAATGGCCAACCAGAACACAAAAAGTTGCCCAATATTATTTGTCATTAGGGAAATGTAATCCAAAACCACAGTGAGATACCACTTCACACTCACCTGGATGGATATAATTAAGAGAGGAAATAATAAGTATAGGCAAGGATGTGTAGAAATTGGAACCCACCTACATTGCTGGTGGGAATGTAAAATGGTACAACAGCTGTGTAAAACAGTTTGGTAGTTCTTCAAAAGTTAAACATAGAATTACCATATGACTCAGCATTTCCACTCCTAGGTATATATCCAAAAGAATTGAAAACGGGTACTCAAACACTTATACGTGAACGTTCATAGCAGCACTATTCACAATAGCCAAAAACTGTAAACAACCCATATGTCCATCAACAGGTAAATGTACATACATACAATGGAATATTACCCAGATACAGAAAGGAATGAACTACTGATACAATACATCCAATCAAAATTCCAAGATATTTTATAAAAACTGACAAGGTGGTTCTATTATATATATTGAAATGCAAATAACCTAGAAAAGCTAAATCTATTTCCCAAAGAACAGACTGACATTACTTGATTTCAAGACTTACAACAGAGCTACAGCAATAAAGATAGTGCAGGATTGGTGAAAAGATATAATAAATCAATGGAACAGAACAGCATCCAGAAACAGACCCATACATATACTGTTAATTTTCAACAAAGATGTCAAAGCAATTCCAAATACAGTCTTTCAACAAATGGTGCTGGAAAAATTAACTATGCATGTGGAAAAAAATTAACTTGAAATGGATCAGAAACCTAATGTACAATTAAGCTTCTGGAAAAAAAAAAAAAATATATATATATATACACACACACATATATATATACTGATATATTCTTTTAAAGACATTTATATATACATATAAATAAAGTCTTCATGACTTTAGGGGTAGACAAAGATTTCTTAGATAAGACACAAAGAGCCTAAACCATATAATGGTTGATATAATGGACTTAATCAAAATTAAAAACTGCTCTTTGAAAGACACCAATAAGAAATCAAAAGATGAGCCACAGAACAGGAGAAAATATTCAGTATACATATATCTATCAAATAACTGATATCCAAAAATAGGCAAGGAATTATTACAATTCAATAAGACAAACAACCAAATAGGAAAATAGGCAAAAAATTTTGAACAGACAAGTCAACAAAGAAGATATACATAGTTTTTAAAAAATAATAAAAAAGAAAGAAAAAGGAAGACATACAAATAATAAATAAGCACATAAAGATGCTCATCATTAGTCAGGAAGATGATACAAATAAAAACTGTGAGATACCACTACATACCTACTAGAATGGCTAAAACAGAAACAAACAAATAAAACCCTGACAATACCAAATGCTGGCAAGGATGTGAAACAAATGACCAGTCTCTCATATTGCTGGTGGGAATGCAAAACGGCACAGTAACTTGGGAAGACAGTCTGGCAGTTTCTTAGAAAGTTAAACGTACCCTTAACAATATGACCCAGCAATGCCACTCCTAGGTATTTATCCAAGTGAATTGAAAACTTATGTTTATACAAAACCTATATGCAAATGTTTAAAGCAACATTATTCATAATTGGCAAAAAGCAGAAACAAACCAAATGTCCTTTAACTGGTAAATGAAGAAACTGTGGTACATCCAATACAATGGACTACTACTTAGCATGATATAGGAACAAAGTATTGATACACACAATATGGGTATTTTGTTAAGTGAAAAAAGCCAGACCAAAAGGCTATAGGGACAGAGAACAGATCAGTGAGAGGGACTGACTTCAAAGGGTAATTTACGGAGTGATGGAACTGTTCTGTATCTGGATTGTAATCGGATACACAACTATGCATTTATCAAAAATAAGCTCAAATACCACATAGAGTAAGCTGTATTGCATACAAATTTAAAAAAAACAAAAACAAAAACTACAGTGATAAAAAACAGATCAGAGTTGCTAGGGCTTGCGATAGAAGAACAAGAGAGAACAACAACAAAAGAGAGAAAGAACAAGAGAGAAATTTTTTTTGGCAACATAGCTGTTGCATATCCTGATTGTGGTAGAGCTTATATAATTACATGCATCTGTCAAAACTCACAGAACTATACACTAAAAGAGATAAAATTTACTGTATGTAAAATTATACCTCAATAATGCCGAATTTCTTTTAAAAAAGATGCCATATATACTCACCAGAATGGCTAAAATTAAAACAGATTGACAACACCAAATGTTATCAAAGGTGTGGTGCCTCCAGAATTTATGTACTGTTGATGGGAATGTAAGATGGTACAATCACTATGGGAAAAGTTCTGGCAATAAAACCAAACATACACCTACCCTATGACCCAGCCATTCTATTCCTAAGTATTTACTCAAGAGAAATGAAAACATATATTCATGTAAAGACTAATTCACAACTATTAGTAGCAGCTTTATTCATAATAGCTACAAACTAGAAACAACCCAAATGTCCTTTTATCAAAAGATGAATAGATAAATAAAATGTAGTATGTTTATACAATGGAATAGCAGTCTACAATATAAAGGAACTCCTACTGCATGCAACAATATGGCCAAAACTCATCAAATTGTAAACTTTAAATGGATACAGTTTATTGTATGTAATTTAAACTCGAAAAAGTTTTAAAAATCCAGCAGAATAAAAAATTCATTAATAAATTTGACTACAAATAACTTTTTAAAAAATATTTTGCATGGCAAATCCTGATTAGCAAGTCAAAACCAGTAGAAAATACTTGCAGCTTATATTACAAAGGGCTAATCTCCCTAACATTTAAAGAGTCTGCAAAAAATGTCAAGGGAAATATATCAAAAACTTCAATAGAAAAGTGGGCAAAAGACATGAACATTCTACAGAAAAAGACATAAAAATGACCCTCAAACATATTAAGAGACGCTCAACTTCACTCATGATAAGAAAATCCCAAAATGACATACGATACAGTAGGCATTGCTACCGACACCACAAAAAAAAAAGACAACCAGACTTCATGTGTCTCCTTGTGGAATTTATACCATCTATAAAACATTTATGAAAAAAAAATGTACAAATACCTGAATCTAGATCTAACTACCAATTTATAAGAAATAGAGAAGACAGAGAAAGAACACATTAAACTATATCACAGAGATTCAAATAGCAAAATTCAAACTATAATTAGTTTCTCAGGACAAACAACATGGCTTCTTCAGAAATAAATTCCAAGGGAGCAGGGAGAAAGGAACTGGAGGAAGAACGTATAAGTTAAAAGACCTGAAAAGACATAATCACAACATGTGGGCCTTATTTAAATGTTGTTAACAACAACACTGAGTTATCTAAGGAAACTGAAAATTTGAATACTGCCTCATGATATTAAGGAAACAGATATATATTTTTTCAGCGTGGTGATGGTATTGCAGTTATGTTACTAAGAAAATGAATCCTCATCATTTAGAGGTATTTATTCATACAGAGGCAAAACATTATCTGAATACTCTGGAAGGAGGGTTGGATGAAGGAGGGATGGCCTGGGTGGGCAGTTGTCGGGGCTAGATGATGGGTACTGTAGTTATACAATCCTGTCTACTTCTGTGGAAGTTCACAATTCTTCATTACAAAAAGAAAGGTTAATAAGAACTTTTTTTCATGAGAAAAGTTCAAAAAAAGTCTATACTACACAGAGATACCATTTCTCATCTATGAGACTGGCAAAAATTCAAAAATTTGACAAGCTACGATACTAGTAAGGCTGTAAGAAAACAGTAACTCTCTTATACTGCTGGTGGGAATGCAGAATGGTACGACCCTACTGAGATGAATCTGGCACTATTTAACATGTGCATTTACCCTATGACCAGCAATCCTACTTGCTACTGTAATTCTGAAACAACTTTATGTAAATGATAGTACTTCAGGTGCATCATAGGACAATGTAAACATACTGATGCTATGATTATATTTAAAGTAAAATAAAACAAATTTTGTTATTAGGAACCTAGATTTTCACAGTAAGAGAAAAAATGTACAAATACAAAACAAAAGGAAAAATTCTATACAATGCATCTGAATTAGAGTTAGTATGAACTCATGATCTTTGAAAATATGATAGTAATAGAAAATCATCACTTTGTAATTCCAATATAATCACTGACTTAAGCAAGAGTCTTCAATGAATACTAATACCACTAGAAAACAGGTTGTTAGGGAACAGAATATTCAGTCTCAAAATTTCACCCCAGTGTTCTTACCAATTACAAAGAGGAAAATGTATGTATCTTTACAGTGGTGACATCTTACAGCCCCCACCTTTACCAAATGATTTAGCATCTAATGAATCTAGAAGCCAGGGACTAACGGATATCACTTCTCTCTAAATAGACCACACACTATATGATTCCACTGATCTGAAATATCCAGAATGAGCAAATCTATAAACACAGAAAGTAGATTAGTAGTTGCCTAGGAGTATGGGGGATGGGAGGGAATGAAGAGTTGCCTAGAGATGGGAGGGTACAGGGTTTCTCTTTAAGGTGATAAAAATACTCTAAAACTGTGATAACAGTTGCACAGTTCTGCAAATATATTAAAAACCACTGAATTGCACACTTTGAGTGTATTATTCCTCAACCAAGCTGTTTTTAAGAAAAAAAAAGAATTATAATTGTTTTTTATCTTTCATGCCAGAGCACATCAGAAACCTTAAAAAACATTTCCTCTCCCAGACCTCTGAATGTTGTAGTGTCCCAGGGGATGGTCCACGGACCTCTTCTCTATTTACACTCAGTCTCTTGGTGAGCTCACTCATTTACATAGGTCTAAATACTGCTATCTCCAGCCCTGGACACTCTGCTGGTCTCCAGACTCATGTATACAACTGCCAACTCTACGGATCTACTTACTTTCCTAACAGGCCTCTCACACTTAGCAAACTGAGCCCAGATATACCCCCTCAGCAATCTGTTCCCCTCTGTCCTTCCCATCTCAGTAAACAGTCACTCCCTTCTTCCAGCTGTTCAGGCAAAATTTGGAGTCACACTTGATCAAGACTTCTTTCTCTCATTCCATGTCCAGTCCATAAGCAAATCCTACTGGCTCCATCTTCTAAATATATCCAGAATCCCACCATTTGCATTGCCGCCACTCTGGTCCAAGCCACCATCACCTCTTAGCTGGATTATTGCAAGGGCTTCCCTGCCCCCTTCACTCCATTTTCAATACAGCTGTCAGAGTGATCTCATTAAAACATATGTTCGAGTGTTTATTCAATATTTGCCAAGCAAATATTTAAAATTAATTTAATCCTTATAACAACAATTTTACAGATGAGAAAACCAAAGCACAGAAGATTTTAAAAATAACTTGTCCAAGGTCACATGATTAGGAAGTGGCAGAGCCAGGATCCAAACCAGGGGAATCTGGCTCTAAAGCCCATGCTCTCCAGTACTATAAAATGTCACTCTGCTCAAATCTCTTCAACTTGGCTGCTTATTAAAATTACCTGGGAGTTTTTTGAAAATCCTGATGCCTAGATTAGAGCATCCAGACCAACTAAATCAGAAACTCTGGAGATGGGATCTAAGCATCAGTCCATTTTTAAAGCTCCCCCAATAATTCCCACATTCAGCCAAGGTTAAGAACCACTGTTTTAATCTCATTCAAAGCAAAAACCAAAGCTCTTACAAAGACATACAGGTTTCACCTACCCCCCACCCCAACCCGTCCCAGTTCCCCCGCTTGATTACTCATCTAGCCACTGACGCCTACTACACTAGACAAGCTCCCCACTCGGAGCCTTTTAACTCAAATGTCACTTTCTCAGGGAAGCCTTCTTGACGTCCCATCTAAAACTGCAAATGCTCCAAACTGTCCTGCCACTTCCCATCTCCCTTCCCCACTTCATTTTTCTCCTTAGTATTTATTGCTAACAAACAATATCATTTACTTATTTACCTATTTCTTGTCTGTTTCCCCACACTGGAATGTAGGCTCCATGAGAGCAGGGATTTTTTTTCTATTTACTATTGTTTCTCCAATGCCTAAGACAGTGGCTGGAACATGGAAGAGACTCAATAACAATTTGTTGAATGAAAAATTAAGGGACCCATAATTATTGCATCAAATATTAATGTTTAAGTTTCCAGACAGAAAGCCGCTTTTGCCTCATCTGATGAGAAACGATTAGCAAACGATTTAATCGACTGGTTTGCTTAGATGATGGAAGGAAAAAGGTTCGATACTATTATTTCTGTTTGGATTTATACTTTCAGTAAAGCTAGTATGAGGTAAAAACAGATAAAACTGTGTAATTAAAACCTCCACAAAATCTATCCTTCAGCTTTACTTGTGCTCTAAGGGGGTAGTTAGATCATACAAACATTCATAAATTAACACACACAGTTAACACTTCATCAGTCAGGAACCATGAAGTAAGTCAAAAAAAAAAAAAACACAAAACAAAAATCAGAAAGAGACAAAGAAAAGAAAAAGAAAAATTAAATTCTGCACAGTGAGACTTCATTAGGCCCACAGGACTTCACTACTGAAGTCCTGATTAGATGCTGAATGAGACTAGTCTTGTCCCAAAATTGTTGACAAACACAAAGCTTAAGATATACAGACATCAAGGATCAAATATCTGTGGAGTCTGGCCCCAACACCCCACACACACCTCAGGGCTAGGGTACTCTAACCAACGTCTTACCGTCATTCCACTCTACAAGAGCAGCTGACAGAAGAGAGGGGAAAAAAACGACAAGTATTCCAAGTGTTCAGGGAGAAGGAAGGTGATGGTCACCCAAAAGCAGTGGTAGGAGGCCCCAAGAGAATCATTCACCAAGATCAGAAGTGCCTACAAGAAGGAGAAACTGTCACCTCTTTCTCCAGTTCAACGTCTGTTTATGAAGTAGCCTGAGTGACTGACCCTGTGCCTATCTGAGCAGGGGGGCAAAGAGAATTGATGAGAAATGGCAGGGCACAGAA
Organism: Eubalaena glacialis; assembly: GCF_028564815.1. NCBI lineage: Eukaryota > Metazoa > Chordata > Mammalia > Artiodactyla > Balaenidae > Eubalaena > Eubalaena glacialis. The sequence continues at coordinate 9,501,547 of NC_083716.1, forward strand.
AGGGAGCAGACTTAAGCAGGCTGCAGGCCACCATTTGACATCAAAAGGAAGTAAGTTTCCAGTGGATTAAGTGTAAATTACAGAAGGTAGCTGGACTTGAGCTGTCTTGCCGTTATCAAAAAATCTGGCTGCAGAGAGAAACCCACCTTACCCCCAAACACTCACAGGAACCAGCAAGTAGACTGAGAGGACAGAAATGAGGAGGAGGGAGTGTAGGTTGGTAAAGGTTTACCCACAGCAAATTTCATATCCAGGGACTGCGCACTGGGGAGTCTCCCTGCAAGATCTCACCAAAAATTCCAGTTTGGAAGCCTACCGCTAGACATTAATGGCTCGCCACTGTTAATCAAGAAAAGGCTTTAATAACAACAGGTAAGAAACAGTTGCCTCTTCTAACTAGTCTCTGTTCAAATACATCCACAAAGAGGGAAAAGAAAGAGGTATCCAGGGAGCATACCACAATCCCTCCCCACTCCAAGTGCTTCAGGGAATAAGTGGCCAGATATTGGGTTAAAGGAGGAGTGGAGCTTTAATAGGAAATTGAAGGTTTAAACTGAAATAGATTAGACTGGAGCTTTTAATCGCTGTAAATGATAGAAAAGCTACCATTTGCCCATGAAATCATGAGGAAGCAGGGAGAGGGAAGATCCAACAAAGCATAGAAAGCAGTCAATGTTGAAAAATATAACTGTCTTAAGTTTGTTCTCACCAAGCTCAGACTGCTCAATAACCTGACGACATATGGAACAGCATTATTGCCCTCAGTAATGAGAGGAACACCTGATGTGGAAATTCCCATGGGGGATTTACTGTACCCAGCAAGATGCTACATTACAAGTCCTCTGAGACCACTTCCAATTCTAAGTGCCTGTGATTGTCCTTTCTTCAAGAAGAGGTTAAACTGAATCCAGAATCCAGATTTCAAGGGTTAAACTATTAAAGGCTAGGCTACCCAAAGGAGTAAAACCACAACTTTCTGAAGAATAAAATTATCAGACTCATAAGTCTGATAAGGGTTCCATGCAGGAAAAAATATTTAAGACTTCAACATTTTTAAGACTCTAAAGACTTAAGTGTTAAAAAAATATCCTAAATGACTTTGATTTTTCTTTTACATTCAACAGAAATTCCAGTTCAAAGAATGTTTATGATTTAAAATCCTCAAAATACCATCTTCCTGAATCAAAGCAATTCAACTAATCAGAGGCTTACCAAAATAAACAGCAAGCACATGTTTGCTTAAATATCTTCTAGGAATTACAAACTCACATGTTCTTTATCATACACCAACTACTGGGAAAAAAAATCACTCAGAGTTCAAATGGTTTAATGTCACTCATTAAGCATAACAAAATCCTATTGCTGCAACAAATACCAACAATTTTTATTTTTAAATTAAAAAAATTCCATACGTTTATGTTTCTAAAAATAATTAAGCATTGCAGACCAGCATCTAAAGCTACAGAAAGTTTCTACCCTAAGAACTCTTTTCTGATACCAGTCAATAAATTTCCAAATGCTAGGTACTTACAAATGGTCAAAAGAATTAAAACTAAATGTTAATATTTATCTCCTAATAAAGTCATTTTATTGTATCATTGCAGATCTAAATGAGAGAATCACCTTGAAATTTAAAATCAAATCTTAGTATTATCAAAAGTAAAATGCTCAAGCATGTGAAAAAGTAATAAAGCTGAGGCAGTTACTGCTATAGAACTTGAAATTCTCTGTCTAATAAAGGCAGAGTGTAACTACTGTCACATCTGAATAATTAACTACATTTTATTCAGAAAACTATTTATCCTCCTCATTCTTAAATGACAGTTATTTAAACAAGAACAATTATTTAACATCAAACAGTACTTCAATGTCAAAGCCCGACTTAAATTATGCTAATAAATTACTTCATGGATTTCATTCTGGATTACAAATTATCATCAGTAGAAGTAACTGTGGGTTTTGCAGTAGGAATGTAAGAACTTTCAGGCTTAAATAAAAATCTTTTTTTTTAAAGCTGCACTAAATGTTTTTTGAGAAAAAGCCCCATAAAAAGATAAAATGTTTCCATCTTTCCCAAGTTATTCTCCTAGGAATTTTCAATATCACAACCTATATATTAACAACCGACATGTGAGTATTGCCCACAGTGACTTTTTAAAGAAAATAACTCTATGCTATTCTTAATGTCCTTAAACAATTCTAAAACGGTCCTTCCGGCTTATGAACTCATGGCAGTTTCCTAACAATTGTATACTTATCCTGTTTTACTGTCTCTCCTAGTCTATGACAAACTCACATTTACACACCACCTCTTTCCTATTTTGCTACATTGCTAAAACTAGGGGGGAGGGGGATACAAACCTGCTACTTCCCCCCTTTCTCAAAAGCAACAATAAAAATACTAATTAACAAGATAAAATGAGGTATGAAGCAGTTTCAATACATATAAATCACATCTCCTTAACGTCACCAAGTTATCCTCTGCTTACCACAAAGGACAAATGCATGGCCATATCCTTTGATACAGGTACACTCTTCAAGAGAATCCTGTCAATGGATACACTGCAGGGTTTACAGCGCTATAAAATAAATTAACTATTAACTCAAATTCTGCTAAGCTTAAATACTCTTGTTCAAATACATAAATATTCTAAAATGTAATTTCCCCTGGGAAGACATGGCCAAGTTAAGGATTTAAACTAACTCTACCTGGGGAAATATCTTTTGCCACAAATGTGTTAATATGAAATTTTGAGTATGAAAAGCAATAGGCTTTTTAGTCAGAATGAATCTTACTATTTTTTAAATAACAATTCTTCAAGTTCTTCTGTGAAAAAAAATTTAGTTTTACAAAATGATTTTTTCAAGTTTTTCTCTGAATCATATAAAGCTTACCCCAATTTTGCTGTAGAGAGTTTCAATGGCATTAAACTAACATAGAAAGTGTGTAAGCTGAGTGCCTGGGGGGAAATAAAGCAGACAGATCAGTAGTTCTTGGATAAAAGACTATGGTATAAACCGCATAGTGCGCTATTGGTTCCAGTCGTTAAGCACACAGGAAATAAGATTTTCTAGTTAAAAAAACGAATTGACAAACGGCAACGACTCCGTTACAGCAAAGAAAATCTTATCAAAACCAACAACGATCAATCATAAAATAAGAAAACAAGCATTATAGGATTGTAAGGTGAAATCGGAGGGGGAAAAAATGGCCCAAATTGCCTGACTATATCTTCTATAACCTCCTCTAGGACCTGCCCCCAACAGAGCGATCGAGTTTCATTATTTAGGTGCCCAGCCGGGGGCCGATGCTCTGCTGTTGGGCACAGCATAACTAGAATTCTACCAAAGGCAGTAAACACGACTTTCATTATGACAACACTTTCCCCTCTGATGGACTATCCAGGAGAGTCAATAGAAAGCATCTGAAATAAACCACAAACCACTCAAGACGGTCCCAAAGCGGTAAGACTGGCAGCTGGCCTCTAAGCTTAAAGACCTGGGTTCTGGACGCCTCCCTGGTCCTACCTGCGTGACCCTGGACAAGTCAATTCCAACTTTCGCACTGGTCACTGCACCATTAAGGTGCGAGGGTAAAGCACTAATACTGCAGGATGCTAGGGCACAGGGCGGAGTCGACTTCTGACTCGGCGAGTCCTAAAGTGAAAGCGCATTAAAATAATACAAGACGATGCCCTAGGCAGCTGAGCCCCCGTGAGCTCAGCCCTGAAGTCGAGCCATTCGACAGGCGTCGCCCGCCGGGAATCCCCCGACAGCTGGCCGGCCGCGCGTCCGGGAGGAGGGCGCGACGGTACTTTTTAGCAGAGCCACCGCACGGCTCCTCGGCGACGGCGACCGCCGCCGGGCTCCCCACCCTCCTCGGCCGGACGCCGCCGAGGACCGAGGTCAGGAAAACAATAAAGGAAGGAGCCGCGGGAAGACGCCGCCGCCGCCCCCTCCCGCCACCCAGAACTCGGCGCGCGCAGGTGAGCCGGCCCCGCGGCCTCTACCAGGTGCAGCCGCGCGGGCCGACCCGCCAGGAGAGAGGCCTCGGGGGCGCAGCCCGGAACCCCGCGCCCCCCACCGCCCGCGGGCCCGCACTTACCAGCGCCCACCGGTCCCTCGAGCCTCCCAGCTCGCTTCAGCCGGCGCCGCGCTCCCGGAGCCCGGCCCCGCTCACCCCGCCCCGGCGCGGCCGCGCTCCTCACGCCGAACTTCACGGCGGCCCTCGCCCCGGAGCACCGGCGCCGCCGCGGCCCCTGGTCCCACAGGCACCGAGCTGCCGGGAGCGGCGCCCACGACGGCCCACCCGCGCACTGCGCACGCGTGCCCGCGCTGCCTCAGCCCCCAGACGGCGGCAGAGATTCCAGAGCGGGCACTCCCAGCCCGAGGAGACTACAAGTCCCGGCAGGCCCCGCGCGGGTCCAGGAGGCGTGGCGGGCCGGGTTAGGGGGCGTCTTCCTGGTTCAGGGGCGGCGACCTCGGGCGTGTCGGGGGGGGGGGGGGGGACCGCGCGCGGAGCGCTGGGCCCTTGCGCTGCGGTGCATCCTGGGACTCGTAGTTTTCGAGGACCACGGGGCTTGGCTCGGGGTTGGAACTCAGGGTTCTCTTGTGTCACCGCCTAGAACTTCCAGGCACAGGGATCTTTAAAAATAGGCTTCATTCGTTTGCAGATAATTTGTTTGCAAGCTGTCCCATAATCAGTCCAGGAAGTATAAATTCACAGGCTGCTGTGTGACCTGGGGAAAAACGCTTTACAGCTCTTCGCGCCAATTCTTCTAACAATTTCTCTCTCCCTAGAACTGTATCTGCACCTCCTACTTAATAGGACACGAGGCTTAGAGAAACTTAAAGAATGATTAGTCGATATTCGATTAGTCGAAAGGCTGGAACATAAATATGTATTATCATGAATATTTATTCATAAATATTTAACCTGTTTGTTGAGCACGTACCATGCCAAATCCCGTAAGAGGCACTAGACACACACTTGAGAACAAGATAGATGCCGTCCTGACCTCATGGAGTCTGCAGTCTGTAGTGGGAGCTAGTCCTTAAACTAGCAAGATAAATACAGATTTTAATGCAATGGAGAAACTAAGCAAGTTAAAGAGATAGTGGGGGAGGAGGGGCTCTTTAGAGAGGGTGGTCAGGGAAGGCAGTCTGACGAAGTGATTTTTGAGCTGAAACCTGAAAAAAAGAATCATTCAGCTACGCAAAGAGCTGGGAAAGGACTATATGCCACGACTTGGACAGTGCATGGCGCACACTAGGCTCGCAATAAATATTTGTTCCGTTTGTGTCCTTCTTCCTTTCCTTCTCCAACAAAATCTTTAGGAACACCTTTCAGAACATCCTTCCTGTGCGAAGATGTACAGGAGACAAATCAATGTCCAGCAGCAGGACAGGCTGTACGCGTACAGCTGATAGGACAGAAAACACAAGGTAAATGCCTACGAGCCTGGCGACATGGCTGGAACCTTGACTACTTAACCCCTTCTTTATTTGTGAACTGGGTCAAAAGTCTCAGCACTCAGGCTGGCCTCCTGACTCGCTTCTGTTTATGAGGTAGAGAATCGGATTTGGAGTTTGCCTCCATTAGGATTCTAAAGGAAGCTTAGATATTATCTCATCAAAATCAGAGGTGGAGTGAAAAGCAGCCCTAGACTTACCTGTGGACACTTACCTTTGTGACCTTAGGCAGAGGGTGACACTTTACCTTTCTGATGCTCAGTGACCTCAACCGCTCACCTTACAGAATGTTCTCAGAGTCTGATAAGCTGATAGAGAGGAAAACGCTCTCCAGCCTGCGTGGAATGCTCCCGCCCTGGCTCTTTCAGACTGCTTGTCTTCAACATTTCCAGGATGATTGTTCTGTTATCTTTTGAGAAACCTTAGCTGTGTAGCCCTGCTGACAACTGTCCTCCCGAGGCCTCATTTCCTCATCTTTACAATGCTTGAAAGGATTTGGCCTCATCATAGTTTATAAACTGGCCAGAGCTGTTTCCTTTTGTCCACACAGTGGGTTTTATTTTTAACTGAATGTGTGGCTAACAGCTAAAAATAGGGAGATTTCACATAAAAACCCAGGTGTCACCTGCCTGATCTCTCTGGATATTTGAGCTTGTTGTCCCTGGCTAGGGGGTCTAGAAGGGTCTCCAGCTCCAGAATCCTAGAAGATTCTAGATGGGATATTTGGGACATATTTAAACTTAAAAAAAAAAAAAAAAGATTCCTTGTTTATCTGAAATTCAAATTCAAACTTAACGTCTTGTATTTGATCTGAAAACCCTAGCTCAGAGATCAGACCACTGAAGCAGAGAGCTCTCACTCCCTCCAGATGGGACCCAGAGGGAATCTTTCTCCTGAGTGTTATTATCATTAGACATTACTGACTGAGTGGTTTTAAATTATTCCTTTGCTCTTTTTGCCTAACAAGCCCCAAAGGTTGTTTGACATTGACAGTCACATTTACAGACAATGAGGAAAGCCAGAGAAGTGACTCAAGTTGCCCAAGGACACACAGCAAGGTAAGGGCTACTTTGAGGTTGCAGTGTAACCAGAACCTGTTAGCATCCCTCTGTGTGGAGGGCTCTGGATCGCCAATAAACACAGTGAGAAAACCAACCAAACAAACAAACAAACAGAAACAGAAAAAAGAAAAAATAAACAGAACAAAACAAAAAAACACTCTCTGCTTTTCCTCTGGTCTTTTTTTGGATGGAGAAGTTTATTACATAACAGTGCTTTCAGTGTTATTTTTTAAAAAAAAGTATGTGGAATATTCCCTTATTGAAATTACAGTCTGGGAGCAAACCAAGAACATTCAGGACCCACAGACAGCATTGAGGAATGCTGGACTATTCCATGGATACTTGTCATCTGAAGAAAAGGGAGAGGAGGACTCTGAATTCAAGAATCTGCAGTTTACCTTTAAAACATCCTTGTCATCATCATCATCCTGCCTTGCATGTGCAAAGCACTTGTATGTTTCCAGCAAAAATATTTATTGAGCCCCTTCTGTATGCTTACATGCTGGGCCCTGGATCCTCCAGACAGGCATTAGCCCCTTTGACAACACAAATTAGAACAGTGAAGTCAGGAGAATGATCCAAAGTCACAGAAAGGGACTGAGCACTTGACTTTCCCTCCCCTCACAGGCACTTCCTAGCTCCTTCCCTGCTCTATTTTTTCTGCTTTACTTTTTTCTCCTTAGCAATGATCACGTTCCCACACATTATATATTTTACTTATTTATCTTGTTTATTCTCTGTGTGTCGCACTAGAATGTAACGTCCACACCCACAGGGATTTTATCTGTTTTGTATCCTCAGTGCCTAGAACAGAAATATTTGTTGAATGATGGATGCCACCAGCCCCCTTTATGAACAGAGTCAGAATCAGAAGTCAACAGAAGGAGGAACTCCAGCAGTAAACTCCTGTTTTTACTAGAAATCAGAACGCAGAGAGAACAAGAATCAAACATGAATCAAACATTCTCTGAACCCAGATTTCTTCCTTTCTTATTCCCTCCAGAAACTGGGTAGCAGAGAGTTAAAGACAGCTCTTTCCTATTTTTCCGTGTAAAAATGAAACTCACACCCTGGGAAGGGAGTTGGTGGGGTTGCTTTTGCGGTTAAGGAGTCAGAAGAGTGGCCCTCCCATGTACCTGGCCTTAGCCAAGCCGTAGGAAGGGTGATTCTCAGTCATCACCCAGGATGGGGTGGGATTAGGTGACCTGCCCAGAATACAGATCAGGTGACTGATTCTCCTTCTGGGGCTAATTCTTGTGTCCCAGGGCTGGAACACAATCCTCCTTCAGGGAGGAGCTCTGAGGGACCGTCCATATGCCATGCTTACTGAGGTACAAGAACAGGATTTCCAAAAGGGCAGCAACCAATCTCGAATTCCAGGCTCACAGAGGAAAAAAAATCGAGGGTCAGGGGAGACGATTGCCTCCAAGACCTTTAGAGAGCAGGACCACCTGCCCTAGGTGCACTTTCCTGCCTCAGCACGAACAGGCAACAAAAAAGGGAACCTGGCACTGAATATCGCCTGATACCACAAGACCCCTAAAGGTCCCCAGCAACCCATGTGATCTCTGGGGTCTGGTGAGGTTCCAGCCCCATCAGACACCCCAGTTAGGTCATACATTAATTATCCTGACTACATGTAGCAGGTCTGGGATTCTGGGAAGCCCTAAAATTGTGGAGCACACAATGCCTGTATCTTCCAAGCACGTGGACTCTTGCTCCAGTGTGGCGAGAAAACTTGAAAAGGAAGATTTTCTGAAGCCAAGGTGCATGTCCAGGGCCACAGCCGGGTAGCTAATTGCCATACTGAAGTGGGGAACATTCAAGAGGGTGAAGGGCTCTTTCCAGACAAAGCTGGGGGAGGATCTGGGAATGAGTCCATCTTGGGCTCTGGGAATTCCTCCTCAGACCCCGGCAACTCACCTGTCTAATGCTAGCCAAGCTCCTCCTCAAGTCAGAGGCCAGTGGTTTCTCTCATCCATCTTGCCGTTTGTCAGAAGTGTTTGTTTACATTCGACAAGAACCAGTGCCTCAAATGTTCGGGAAGGCTGACGTGTGCCGTGCTGTGACCCCCAGGGGAAGGGAAGCAGAGGTCACAGCTTCCACCAGCTGACCCTATGGACACAAGCAAAAAGCCTGGTCTCCGGAGTCCATCTGAGCTGACTAGCCATGACCTTGGGCTTGTTACCTTATTTCTCTGAGCCTCAACATTTCCTCGTCTGTAAAATGGAGTTGATAACAATTCCTACTTCACAGCCTCTGCATACGTCTTAAATGAAATAATGCACGTAAAGTTCTTAGCCAAGTGCCTGGCACACATTACTGGCTCCATCAATAGTACCTTGTTTAGCCCAATTCCTGAGCCCACCTGAGCAAGGTGGATGACACATTCAGAGTCTCTCACCTGGGCAGTGGGTATGCTGTGGACCGCCCACATATCTGGAAGACCAGGATAGAAGTACTCATTGTGGTCTAGGACCTTGGGAAATTTGATATGGCTGGGGAGCAGGGCCATGTGGATATGGTGCTGGGGAATAAGAAGGGCCTGATTTGGAAGGACCCAGGATGCCAGTCTTGGGGGAATGTGATGACTGATTTTATGTTTCAACTTGACTGGGTTAAGGGATGCCCAAATAGCTGGTAAAACATTATTTCTGGGTGTGTTGATGAAGGTGTCTCTGGAAGAGATTAACATTTGGATCAGTAGACAGAGTAAAGAAGATCACCCTCTCCAATATGGGTGGGCACCATCCAATCCGTTTAAGGCCTGAGTAGAATGGAAAGGCAGGGGTAGGGTGAATTCACTCTCTCTACTTGAGCTGAGACATCCATCTTCTCCTGCCCTCAAATATTGGACCCCTGATTCTCAGGCCTTTGGACTCATTCTGAATTACACCACTGGTTTCCTGGCTCTCCAGCTTGTAGACAGCAGGTAATGGGACTTCTCTATAACTATGCAAGACATTTCCTATAATAAACATCCTATCATAACTCTAACTATCTATCTACCCATCTCCTATTTGTCTTTTTCTCTGGAGATCCCTAATACAGGGGGACTTCAATTTGCTTTCCCAAGTACTCCTCCACCCCCTTCTCCTGGCCACAAAAATACATAAATATAAATAGATTAGAGCAGGATTGTGATGACTTCTTCATCATTTTCAATCATCTTCGCTCCTTCAGAAACATTTCACTTTCACCTGGAACCACCCCCCCGGCCCCTCCCCCATCCGCAGACCTAACAGCAGGGCAGCTCTAAAAATAGCTTGCCTTCCAGACCCCCTGGCATGTAAATACATCTTTGTTCTCGGCTGGCATTTAATAACTGTACTTTATGGTGAAACAAAAGCTGTAATCAGAGTCCAACAATGGAAGCTGCAGCCAGCGCTGAACAATACTCAGAATTCCCATGGTGATCCCCGCCCCCAATCCGCAGCTGTGAGAACCAGAAGTCTCAAGCATGAATTCCATTCACAATTATTTGCCTGGTCCTAGTCCCACTGCGGCTTATTCAAATCAACAGCTTTCCTGCCTCCTCAGCGGGGGTTTCGGGGCTTTCGAGAAGCTGAAAAGGGATGCCAAGCTTGAGCCCCTGCCAAGAGCAGCCCGTGCAGGTGTGCACGAGGGGGCTGGCCCTGAGAAGTCTGCACGGTCGCTCGGTGACAGGGCCAGACTGCCCCGAGGCTGGAGGCTTCAGCAGCTGTCTCAGTACCAGCAATTCATGCAAGACTTCCTTCAGATAAAAGAGAGCTTTGCACTGATTTTCTTATCCAGCACTGCAGTCTGTGCATTCCAGGATAAGCCCAGCAGCTGGCTTCTCCTGCCAGGTTCAAGTCCTAGAACCTCAGAGAGAGAAGGTCTTTAAGAGGGACTATTCCAGTGGGTCTCAAGCCTTGTTGCATGTTAGGATCATTGGGAGTGCTTTAATAAGATTCTTAGGACAAGACCCCATCCCAGACCAATTGAATCAGAATCTCTGGCAATGAGGAATTGACCTTAGTATTATTTATTTCTTTTTTCTTTTGTTTTGTTTTGAAGTATAACTTAAATATAGTGTTATGGGTTGAATGTGTCTCCCCAAAATTATATGTTGAAGCCCCCATTCCCAATGTGACTATATTTGGAGACAGGGTTTTTGCGGAGGTAATTAAGATTAAATGAGGTCATAGAAGTGGGGCCCTGATCCAATAGCATTAGTGTCCATACAAGAAGAGACACCAGAGATCCCACCTCCCCAAAATGTGAAGACTCAGCACAAAGGTGGCCATCTGCAAGTCAGGTAGAGAGCCATCACTAGGAATGGAATCAGCCAGCACCTTGATCTTGGACTTCCAGCCTCCAGAACTGAGAGAAATCAATTTCTGTTTAAGCCACCCAGTCTGTGTGGTATTTTGTTACAGCAGCTGGAGCTAAGACACACAGTAAAGTCTACAGCTCTTAAATATAAAGGCCAATAAGCTGTGTAAGCACGATCCACATCAAGATACATTTCTCACACCCCAAAAGTCTTCCTATTGCCAGCCAGAGGTAACCACTGCTTGACTTCTATCACCATAGATTAGTTTTGCCTGGTCTTGAATTTCATGTAAGTGTAATTACACACCATATTGTACACTCTTTGGGATCTAACTTCTTCTGCTCAACATTGCATTTGTGAGATTTATCTATGTCATTGGGTGTTGTAACAATGTGTTCTTTTATTGCTGTGTAACATTTCATTTTGCGAATAAAGCACAATTTATCTATTCTATAGGTGGCCATTTTGGTTGTTTCCCCTCCTGTTTCTTTTTCCATGTTGCTAACCCTGTGCCCAGAGTGGCTTTTCCCTCCAGCTCCATTCGGCCCCCTGATCTCTTACAAATAAAACCTGCCTACCACTAAGACCCCAGTCGAAACTCATTGTCTCTTAGACTCTTTCTGACCTTTCACAGAGAAATGACCCTCTCTCCTCTGGGACCCCACGGCTCCCGAGGTTGAAATTATAGGGGCATCTCTGTCAAGGGACCATGATTTCCTCAAGTGCAGGGACCATGTCTTAATTATCTTTATAGTCTCAGCACAGTGCCCTGGAGATAGGAGGGGTTCAAGAAATAATGGCTGACATAACATTGTAAATTAATTAATTAATTAATTTTAAATTAAATTAATTTAAGAAAGAAAGAAGGCAGAAAGAAAGAGTGGCTGGTTTCTGGGAGGCAGGCCCCCTACCAGGGACGGTGGGGACACCTGGGGGCAGATCTGGCTTTGGGAAGGGAGGCCGGCAGAAACTAAGCAGGTTCCAGGCCTAGAAATGGCCCAGAGACCACGAAAGACACCTGACAGGAAGTCCAGTGGGACAGACTGGGTGTGAGCACAGCATGCAGCTGCCCAGGGCTCACACCCAGTAGCAGCCCCAGTGTCCTAATTCCAAGCCCCAGGCTTAGCTCTGGATGCTGAGCCCCACACGGCACCTGTGGAGATGGGCTCAGGAGGCTGGGAGAATGGAGCGCTTAGGCAGGGTATCAGTGGGCCCAGCCAGCTCCAAGGGACTGGGAGCTCCTAAGTCCTGACATGGCCCGGAACTCTGTCTTAAGAACTGCCACATGGCCCTTGATCCCTCATGATTGCCACTCCCCTTCCAGTGGGACATTTGGAGTTACCCAGGAAGCTGGGTTAGAGGCGCTGGGTTAGTGGGATTCATTGGATTTGCTGCTGCAGGATTCCTTTTTCTGATTTCTCTCTTGTCCTTCATTTAAGTCACTTACATAAGGCCACCAATACAGTTCTCAATCCAGTATGGCAACCCAACAGCACTACTTAGAAAGCTCAGCCTCTGAATTAACAGCTCTTCGACAATTCATGCTTTTTGTCACAGAAAGATGATTAGCATTGTTTAGAAAACCTGCTTTCACGAAGACTTAAATGATTGCATGTCTTAAAATGATTAGCTCACTAATGGTTTATAATTTTATGTCCTTCACATGTTTGTGATCTAAGTTTTTGACCCACGATGCTGTTGCAAAGGGATGCTGTTGGTGCCAGACAGACCTGAGTTCAAATCTACCACTTGCTGGCTGTGTGACTGAGCCACTCAATTGCATGTGCTGAGCTTCAGTTTCCCGTTTGCCAAATGATCCCTCTGCTGTGTAGCGGTTGTGAGGATGGGGCTTAGTGCATGGCAGGTGCTCAATAACAGCTACCATGATGGTGTCCACCTGGCCATTGAAGAAGGCTCACGCCCCTCCCCTCCCCGGCCCCATCCCTGGATTCATCATCTTTATTTCCTAACAACAAACAAGCTTTGCTCTGGAAGCTTTCCTGGTTATCCTGAAATGCCCTCCCCCATTTCATTCTCCTGCCCACATGCTGCCCGCCAGACTGTTTGTTTTGGATGCAGGAGGCCAGCCAGGGAGTGGCAGGCCTGCCCATGCAGTTCCTTGAAACCAAAGTTGCTCCCTGAGTCATTGCTGGGAGAAGCCAGTACATCCAAGCACCTACACAGGCATGTCAGAGGTAGGATACCCTGTGGGTGCACAGGCAGAGTTACGGGGGACAGAGGGCCTATAAGCCAAGCACATGGTGTAGGCTTTATCTTGGGAGATTCGGAGAAGGGGCATTGAAAGTTTTTAAATAAGAAAGGGACATGATCAGATTTGTGGGTTAGAAAAGTCCTCCGAACTCTTCGATGAGTCTTTCCGGAAGGGAAAACCCCACCTATATTCTAGCATCTTCTTCCTTTGCCCAGTAAAGGTCTTCTGCTCTAGCCAACCCCCTACACAGACTCTCTGCACCTCTGCCCCATTGGAGTGCTCTCCACATGGCAACGTTTTCCCTGTACTTCAAGGCCTGGCTTGGTTCTTCCGCCTCCAGAAATCCTTTCCTGCCCCTCAGCACATGTTCACTGCTCCCTTCCCAGAACCCAGGGTTCTTTCCCACACACCCAGCAGCCAGAGCCGCTCAGAACTTGCTACTCTATGTGGCTAATTCTTGGAGCACACAATGCTGCGGAAAGAACAAAACTTTGCAGTCAGAAAATCCAAGTTCAAGTTCAGATTCTGCCCTTAGCAGTTTGTGATCTTCAGCCTCTCACTCAGCTTCTCTGAGCCACACTTTGCTCATTTGCTCCATAGGCATCTCCCAGGACTGGGGTAAGTATCAAAAGAATGTAAAAGCACTCTGGAAACAGTGATTTAAAAAAAAAAGAAATAAATAAAATGACCTTTATTCCTAGATAACATGATTGTCTGTCCACAAAATCCAAAGAAATCTACAAAAAAAGCTAGTAGAATGAGTTTAAGGTGGCAGAATACAAGAGCAATACACAAAACCAATTTTATTTCTATATATTAGCAAGTGAGAGAAGCCAGACCCATACGCAAGAAAAACATAAAGAGGAAAAGAACATTACTCTCCCATGAGAATTCCCTGGTGGTCCAGTGGTTAGGACTCCACACTTTCACTGCCGAGGGCCCAGGTTCAATTCTTGGTTGGGGAACTAAGATCCCATAAGCCGCGCAGAGCAGCCAAGAAAAAACAAACAAACAAACAAAACACTAGTCTCCCTCCAAAAAACATACTCCATGATTCCTGTTCTACTGTATAAACTGTAGAAAATGCAAATGAATTTATAGTTACAGAGAAATCAGAGGATGGAAAGGTAAAGAGGGGCAAGAGGAGGGATTACACAGTTTTGGGGGCAATTAAAATGTTTACTATTGTGATTGTGTTGTTGTGTAAACAGTGATGTTAAACAAAAAGGGGAAAAGGCATGCGCTGTAGAGCCAGGGAGACCTGGGGTGGGACCTTGGCTCCGTCTCCCACTGGTTGCCTGTCTCTAGGCAGGCCATCCAGTGTCTCTGGGCTAACTTTTCTCCTCTGTAGGTGGGAAGCTTAGTACTTGCCTCCGGGATTAATGTGAGGATCAAATATGTTAAGAGGTCGGCACCTTGTCGGGCACATAGTAGCCTGGCAATGGATGTTAGCGCCCTGCCCTCCTCACTGCCAAACAACAGTGCTTTGGACATGGGGGTACGGACATGTGTGCCGATTGCCCGGCTGATTTAATTACTGACCAACCAAATAAAGGGATGGATGTATTGGTGGATAGATGGGTGGGTAGATGGATAGATGAGTGGACTGGGAGACAAATATCTAACTGAATCAACAAATAAATCCACGAGTGGATGACCAAATGGATAGCTGAAAAAATCAAGGAGCAAACGAATGCCTGAATGAATGAATAACGAATGGAGTGAGCACATCACTAAATGAGTGACAAGAGGGACGTGGCAGTAAATGACTGTTCTCCTTCAGCCCAGAGGCCCACCCTCCCCTCGGCCTTTGTGCTGTGAGTAAGGCACCAGTTACCTTGCAGGCTCTCTCTTAGTGGCAGGCAGATGCCCCTGCCAGGTAACCAGGGTAACCTGGTGCCTGAAGAGAAGCAGCATTTGGCTCCTTGGAAATCCCATCTCGGCCCATCTTGGCAACAAGGACAAACGCTCTGGGACTGCACAGACTGGAGACAGCGCCCCCTCTGAGCGGCCAGTGGCCAAGCTCAGGCCAGGTGCTTGCCCACTTGGGCTGGGGTGGTGTCCTTGGTGGTCACCGACCTCCTGCTGAGGAAGGGGGGCGTCACTTGTTCCACTAGAGAAGATGCAATGGCCTGAGCCAGCTAGGGAGGTGGGTTAGACGCCCAGGAAGGGGGGATCTGCAGAGAGCTGGGGCGTGGCCCCATCCTGCTGATGGTGAGCTTGTGGGTCAGGAGACGGCTCCATCAGTCACAGCATCGCCCTTGGGGCGAGGAGCAAAGACCCATCTGCGAAGGCACCCTGACTGAGAGCCATTCACAGCGCGCGCCTCCTTCTTATAACCTCACTGGGAGGCAGCTGGGCAGTGCTTTCCTCTCCGTCAACCCATTTATAGATAAAGAGGCCCAGATAGGAGAAAAGGCTTGCCCAGGGTGCGAGAGAAACAGCAGAGAATGAAAAAAATTCCAATCTCTCGATACCTCCACCCTTCTCTACGGGCTACAGGGGACTCAGTTACAAAGGGGGAGGATGACACCCTCTGGCCACCCCAAAGAGGTTGCTTTTTGCTGCTGTCCCTCTAAAATTGTACTGCATCTGTTGCCTGGGTCACTTCCCCAACTAGCTGAGAGCAATCTGTCTCTGAAGTCTCAGGTCACTTTGTTCAAGTCCCTCTTTCCTCCTCCCTGACTTGCAGTTGTTTAAGTCCTGTCTTCTCTGTGCTGCTGGGCATGAGCACTTCAGTGGAGAGCACGGCCTCTTCGCCCTCCCCTATCCTCCCCCCACGCCCGGCACGTGTAACACGGTCCGCGGTAGCCACCAAAGGTTCCACAGCAAGTTAGGGAAAGAGGTGGGTGGCCCAAAGATACGCAGCCCAACAAGACATAGTCCCTTTTGTCAGGAGGTGAAAACAGAAGACTTCTAGAAACAACAGTGTCTTAACCCAGAAGTACAGATTTCTTTTTTTTTTTTTTTTTTTTACTTTTATTTGCATTTATTTTTTGCAGCATTTATTCCCAGGCCATAAGTTTTTGTTTCTTCAGTTTCTTCTGGGATATTTTTTTCTTCTGGGTAACCTCCACTTCTGGTTTAGGAACAATCTGTTCTTTTTCAGTAAGGAGCATCTCAATGTGGCAGGGAGAGCTCATGTATGGGTTGATCCGACCACGAGCTCTGTTAAGTCCCGCGCCACATCTTGGGGGCTTTGTTCACCTGGATGTGCTCAATGACCAGAGTATCTACATCTAAGCCCTGAAGTTCAGCATTACTCTCTGCATTTTTGAGCATGTGCAGTAAAAAATTCAGCACTCTTTTTGGGCCACCGACCCTGCGTCCAGCCCCACTGTCTGGCCTGGGCACACATACCAACTCCACCATTGTAACAACAGAATGGCACACATTGCTTCTTTAAAGTGACATCCTTCAGATACTTGGTGGCTTTTCAGATATGCATACCCTTAATGGCCTGGGCAGTTTCATGAGTGTTCTTAAAGTGAACACGAAGATTTGAACCTCTTGACTTGCATGATTTTGTGGGGTTTTCTGGGTCAAGTGAATAGCGAACCATTTTTAGAGGTCACCTCAGGCCACTTACCAGAAAAAGCCAGATTTCTAAAGGTGGGATTCTAGGCAGTTGGATGGGCCTGGGGACAGATAATTAGGCCACAGGCTCTTTTCAGAGGTTTCATCACATGGTCATTACTAACTCCATCCAGGCATAATTCTCCCTCAAGGGTATCACTTTTCATTTTTCTTAGGACAGACGTGCTCTTTTCTGTGCTCTATTGGCTTTTCATTCAGGAAGAGAGGGCAAAAATATCCTTTAATTTACCAAAATTGCTTTTTAAATGCATCAGCCAACGCAGGACTATCGGGAAGATAATGGTTCTTTCCCCTCATAATGATGGAGTAAATTTCAGCCAAAATGAATTTAAACATTGTTCGTGGGCTATAGTTTTTTATTAATTTCATCAATCATGAGTAAGCCATTGACCTTCCACGGCTCCAAGCTGTTCTTAGAGCATCTCTTGCCTTGTTCAAAGCCAGCCTCAAACACGGTTTTCAGCTGGATAACAAGAGGTGGGTCTTTTTCTCCAGCAGGGCAGTGGCTGAGAGCTCTGGAGTCTGACAGTCCCAGGCTCGTGTCCTGGCTCTGCTGCTTCTTGGCTCTGTGACTTAGAGATTGCTCTGTGCCTCTCTCCTTCCCTTATTTGTCAAGTGAAGATAAAGATATTATCTGGAACTTTGCAGGGTTGTTTAAAGATTAAATGAAATGATGTATGTGAGGCACTTATCAAGGGGTCTGTCACATAGTAAACTCAATGAATCTTAGTTATTGTTATTATTCTAATACAAACATGGCATTATTTTTATTTTGTTGTCACTAGGTCTCATGGTGTATCTCTCCATCCTTTATCCCTTTATCAAGCCTTTATCTCTTATGGTTTGGCTACTCCCTCCCCACATCTTCCAGTGGCGGTTGGGTTGCTACTGAGGGCAGGAGAACCAGGCAATGTTCCCTGTTGCATAGAATAGGAGGTGCAGCTGGAAGATGGGCTATGGGCCCTGCCTGTGGGCTAAACGGGTGTCCAGCATATCCTGGTGTGTGTGCTTGGAGCTCAATTCCACAGGCGCCCAGTGAGGCCAGGTGCACCCAGCTCGGAGATCCTGCAGGAGAATCCTCCAGTCCCAAGCTTCTCCAACCACTAAGTACATCACTTCCCACCAAGGATCCGAGGTGGTATGTTGGGTTACAGGAAAAACACACAATAAATGTGGTTGCTTTCCCAGAACACTGATGACTCTTAAAAGCTGGGGGGGACAAACATAATTACTAATTTTAAAACAAAGGGGCAAAAATGATGGCCTGGAGGGCAGAATGATGATGACTTTTGAAGCTATTAACCTGGAGGATTTCAACAACACTGTATGCACACGGGACACTGGCCTCTGTCGTACATCAGGGTAAGGTCCAGGAAAGGCCAGTCCGTGAAGCCTCTGCTGGGGCAGGGGGATGAGTTCCAGAAGCGTGGCTCTCCTCCATGCCATCAGGCCAATTCCAGGTCAAGGGGGCACCAGATGACTTTTGATGGGTTGGACCTCATCGCAGCCAGCTAAAGCCACCCTGCCTCTGGAGCAAACCTTGCTGAAGCACATAAGCCTTGGTGGGAAGGATGGTTCTGGAGATGGGAGAGCGTGAACGTCCCACAGAGCATGCTCACAGCATTACTTTTGTTAACAGTCTGTGTTAACAGCCCTCCATGTGACCCTGATACGTGCACTCTCAAGTTAGAGAACGGCTGCTCGAAGAGAGGTTACTTGTGTGACCCGATTCTTGCTCTAAGTTTCAAGACACAGAGGTTATCTTTGACTCTGTGGAGCCCTAAGCCAGGGGATCTTTTCCCCTGATCTAGAAGATAGCATGATGCAGTGGGTAAGGGTGCTTGGAAGCCGGGCAGTCGGCGTTCAAATCCCAGCTCCTCCTGGGCAGGGCACTCTGGCTCCTTGAGGCTGGATCTCTGATCTGTAAAGTGACATGATGACAATGGAAATAACCTAATTGGGTAATGGGGATAAGCCCTTAGCACTGTGCCTTCCACATGGTAAACGCTCAAGTCATCCTAACTATCAACAGACATTTTGGAAATTAAGGTTTATGCCCACTGGGTTTTCTTATAAGAGCAGTCACGACTTTGGGGCCAGTCTTCATCCTGAGCCTCAGAGCAAACGTGGTTATGAAGACTCTTCTTAGGTGAGCCAGCTTCCCTGCCAGGACCTGGGCAGAGGACAGGCCCACACTCACAGTCTCTGAACCGAACCCACCTCCAGTTTCCCCTCTAAGCATGAGTGGCGGCTTTCTCCCTTTCTTGGCAGTCCTAGACAATCAAACCCAACAAAGCCACCTCTGTCTCCTGCCAGGGAGATGGCAGCCCTGGTGACCCTCCGTTTGTTGGAGAACATTCCCTTGGCCCTTGAGCAAGCCCAGAGCGAACAGTAAACCATCTGCACTGCCTTTCTTTTCCCTTTGTCTACTGAGAAAGTCTTTGGCTATAGATTCATATGCCAAAGAATAAAAAGCACTTTCAGGATTCGTACCTTAAATAAACGAGCTGTTCAGTCATCTGTACCCTGCACTCCAAGTGTGCAGACATTTATTACCCACCCACAGTGGGGTATGTGCAGAAACCGAGCGCATTTAGAAACATGTATGGCATGTTAATGTTGTCGGACATGTAAATGCATGGCACTGAGGTTGTATCTTATGAGTCTTTGTTTTTCTAGGCACCCATTTTTCATTGTATATTCTAGAAGTGTCAGTCCCACATGGACTGAGGGAAAAAATAGAATGGGGTCCCACTGCAGGCAAGCGTTGCCTCTGAAGGTCTCCGAGAGGCTCAGATCAAGAACGTTTGGCATTTTGACAACTGGCTCCCAACTTCCAGAAGGAGATGACCTTGTATAAAAAAGGGGTTCTCAGGCTCGCTCCCCTCCCCCTGGCCTCTCGTGGCACCACAAATTTTGAAATTCTAGAATCACTCAGGATGCCCTGTTCTGAGAATGGTGTTCAGAGGAAAACTCAGAGTGATGCTAAGACCCTTTTGTGAGATCTTCCTAAACACCGAGTGACCAGGAGGAACTTTCCAGAGTCTCCTTAACATTTGACTAGAGGAGCCAGCCAAGCTTGAGAAGAGAGAGCAGGCAGAGTGGTAGTGAGGACAGAAAGATGCCATCCGTGACAATGCTACAAAACAAGGCCGCGGAGGAGGTGGGGAGAGAAAGAGCCTGAAGGAGACACACTTCCCTCTCCCGCCCCGGTCTCTCTAGCCCCTCAGGGAAGAGGAAACTAGTGTGGCAGGAGTACCAGGTCGACTCTTGCAGAGCTTTCCACTGACCCTGGCTCAGGCCATCCTGATGGAAAATCACTTCCCGGGCTTCCTGTGCCTTTTCCACTTGGCTGGTTTCTGAGATTTTCCAGCCCACTGAGCAGTGGATTTAGATGTGCAACGAGAAGAAAATATGAGAGAGTGATGGGGCAGAGAGAGCCTGGAGGGATTCAGGGAAGCCTCCCTGGGGGTGACCCGGAGCTGAGACCTGAGAAGTAGAGGCCAGCTGTGTGAGGACCCGGGGAAGAATGTTCTAGGCAGAGAACAGAAAGTGCAAGGGCTCAGAGCAGGGATTCAATGTTCAAGCAGCAGGAAGAAGCATGGGGTGGTGGGAGGTGTGGGGAGCAGGTGAGGGCATAACGTTGAGTCCACCAGGATGGTGAAGCGGGCCCCCCAGGATTGCGGCGGCCAAGGCAAGGAGTTGAGATCGCATTCATCGTATTCGGTAAGGGTTACCAGATAAAATATAGGACACCCAGTTAAATTTGAATTTCAGATAAGTTTTACACTAAACAATTATTCATGTGTTATCTGGAATTCAAATTTAACTGGCATCCTGTATTTTTATTTGGGAAATGTATTTCCAAGTCCTATTTGAAAGGCAGTAGAGGGTTTTAAAGCAACGGAATGACAATCTGATCCAATCTATAGCCTAGTTGGGTTGTTGGACCTGCCATGTGGATTGTGGGCTGTGGTGGGGCAGGAGGAGAAGTAGGAATTGCAGATAGGGAGGGAGAAGAGGCTGTCTGAGCAGGCGCCTTGACCCAAGGAACGTAGGTGAGGTGAGTGTACGCTCACAAGGAAGAGGCCCGAGGCCACCCACTTGGGGTTTGTTGACTGAATAATTAAGCAGAGGGGACCCCAATCCTTAGTCCAGCCCCTGGCTGGCAGGGCGCCCTTGCCATCAGCTGCAGTGCTGCTGGATTAACAAAACTGTCCGAGACACCTGGAGCATGAGAAGCCTTATGACATCCAGCATCCCGCTCTGCCACCGTGGTTGATGGTTCTCCAAGTGGACTCAGAATGCGTGTGGCCAAGAGGAGGAGGAATTCCCAGAGACTCATACATGAGTTCCAGGGAATAAGCTATGTTATGAAATGTTAGGTGTGGTCACACCTGTGCAGGGAGTGGAGGAGTGGCCGTGAACCAGGCCAGTGGATCTTCCAGGGAACAGGTGTCCCGGAGAAAAACTTTGATGGGTGACAGGAAGGCCAGACAGTAGCCTGAGGGTCCCAAGGCCTCATCAGCGGCACCATCACACGCTGTCCAAATGCCAAGAGCTGGTGTTCACCACCCCCGCAGGGCTGACTTCATTATTTCTTTGAGGAAGTTTCAGGGGAACTTTGTGTCTTCTGGCTCAAACCTCTTAGTGACGCCTGCTGCCCGCAAGGCCCCAACGGGGACGTTTCTCCACTGCCACCTGGTCACCCAGGTCGAGGTTGAGATCAGCCAGCGGTCTTGAGCTGCAGGCTTCAGGGTACAGGACATGCCAGGCAGTGTCTCCTGCACTGCAGCCAGGCCGTGGTGCGTCTAGAAATGGGGCCAATGCTCCCTACTTCCTCTATGTCCTGCCTTGTTGCTGGGCCTCAGAGCAGCACAGCGGGTCCACATGAGGCTCTCTCCAGAGCCTCTCCCCACTGGCCTGAGGCTCAAATCTGGTGACCAGGCCGGGTCAGGCAGCAGACGTGCTCCAGCCACACAGACGCTCACAGCCCTCCTCGGAGGCACGTTCCCTCCCCCAAATAAGCTCATGCAAATAGACACCTGCAGGCTGCCACCCTGCTGGCTTATCAGCCACACCCACTGACTTTGGCCTCACCTGCTCTGGCGACATAAGAGCAAATCCTTCCATTTGTGGAGGACTTTATATTTACACATCATCCTGTATTCATTTCCTGTGGCTGCTGTAATGAATTACCACAATCTCAGTGACATAAAACAACACACATTTATCCTCTTACAGTTATGACGGCCAGTGTCACTGGGGTAAAGTCAAGGTGTCAGCAGGGCTGGTTCTTCCCGAGGGCTCTAGGGAAGAATCTGTCCCTCACCTCCTCTACCTTCTAGAGGCTGCTGGCATTCCCTGGCTTGTGGCCGCATCACTCCAATGTTGCTTCCACAGTCTCCTCACCTTCCACCTCTCCGACCTGCTGCCTCCCTCTTATAAAGACCCTGATGCCTACTTCAGACCCACCTGGATAATCCAGGATAACCTCACCAGCTCAAAATCCTTCATTTAATCACACCTGCGAAGTTCCTTTCGCCGTGTAAGGTAACATTCAGAGGTTCTGGGGATTAGGACATGGATATCTTTGAGCCATTATTCTGCCTACCACATACCCCCATTCATCATATCATCTCTTCTTCACAGTGGCTCTGGGAGGATGAAAAACTGAGGCTCAGAAAGGTTAGGTGAGTTGCTGAAAGTCACACAGCTAGAAAGTTGTAGGAAAGGGGAGGTGGAATCCAGGTCTTTGTGATTCTAACTGAATTTAACAGATTATATCGTCATGTAAGAGGAAAACAAGGCACTTCAACGTGAAAGAGGTCTTCGGCTTTTCCCTCTGAGATTTCTGCTGTTCAATGTGCCTGGGCAGGCCTTTGTCCCGCCTTCTTTTTTCAGGGGTTAAGAGTTGAGTGTCTGTCTGAGCACAAAGGGAACACCTGCAGCCTGTCCTAGTTCAGGGAGTGACCCACATTTGAAGAAAGAGCTCAGCAAGCCACAGCTGGGTCTCTGGTCTTTATGGCAGTTCGAAGGTTTCTCGCACGCACGCTCACATGCGGTTTGGTAAATGATTTTCTCAATTAACCCATGAGTTAATAAGCTTCCTGTTACTTAAGGAGATGTCCCAGACCCCAGGGACCTTCAGCCTTGATTCAACGGCCAGGAGAAGGGGGAAAAATGGTGACTCATCTCTTGGGTACTGAACCGGCAGAGAAAAAAAGACTCGGGGGCAATATTATTTTGTTTTAAGTAAGGCATTATAGATTCAATATTTAGTTGGTGTTAGAGGGGGGATAGCAAGTATTATTCACTCCTTGGGTATCTCAAGGGCGCATAAAGGAACAGTTCCACCTGCCTGCCAGGAAACATGCTCAGGCCACAGTAAGACACTGGGTGACTCATGCAGAGCTTGCTGGGGAAGCCAAGCAGTTGGCCATGCTGTTCAGTGATGCAGAGATAAAGAGAAGTTAATCACTGTGTTCGAGACTCGCTGAGCCCTTTCTGGTGTTCTGGGTGGACACATGACAGCTCCCCTGCCGCCAGCTGCCATCCCATCCCATCCCACGCCCATGGAGCCTGGCTTCCTGCCGGTTTTGTGTGATGCTGGGCCTGATGGGTCCCTCTCCTTAAGGGAGTTCAGGAGCCTATCAGGCCCCTTTGTTCAGGTGAGAAATGGGTCAGGGGACGATGTCTCCGGGTGGCCAAGAAACCAGGAAATCTTGTTCAGTGAAATAAATGTTGAAGCTATCTTTGCTTTAAGTCACATCAGCTCCGAGAATGGATTGACTTGCCTCTCAAACGTGCCTGGCAGGAAGTGACTGGGACACAGAGAAGCAGGAAAGCTCATCACTGCTGGCAGGAAGAAAAACTGTAGCATCCACTTTAGAGAGCGATTTTATGTGATCGAACTGAAGTTGCACATGCCCTTGGACCCACCAATTTCATTTTAAAATATGCATATTTTAAGGGGATCACACATGCTTTTAGAATTTTTGTTTTTCCAATTATTGGTATATTCTGGAAATCTTGCCACTAGAATGCTTCAACAATAACTTCTCAATGATTGCATAGTGTACAGTATTCTAATTCCCACTGTTGGACAGCTAAGATCATGCTGATGTTTTGCACTGTAAACAATGCTGCAAGGAACACCTTCGTAACTAAATCATTGGCTCTTTTCTGGATTTTGCTTTCACCAGTATAAATGGCTAAAGTGTATTTGTTCAATCAAAAGGGCGTGTTTTTCTGTATTATTGCTGGGTAATAAGCTACCCCAAAACTTAGTGGCTTAAAAAAACAATTATTTCTCAAGGGATAGAGTGGGAGGTTGGGATGAGCAGATGTAAGCTATTATATATGGAATGGATAAACAACAAGGTCCTACTGTATAGCACAGAGAACTATATTCAATATCCTATGATAAACCGTAATGGAATAGTTAAAAAAAAGAATGTATATATCTGAATCACTTTGCTGTATAGCAGAAATTAACACAACACGGTAAATCAACTATACTTCAATTTTTTAAAATTGATTAAAAAATTAATTATTTCTCATGATTCTGAGGGTTGGCTGGAGAAGTTCTTTTCAGTGGAATCCCCTTCTGGGGTCATTCACATGGCTGTATTCCTCTGGAGGGGGCACTAGGCTGGAAGGTTTCAGGTGGCCTCATTCACAGGTCTGGCAATCGGTGCTGGCAGTTGGCTGAAACCTCAGTTCTCCATGTGGCCTCTCAGCCTCCAGCAGGCTAGCCTGGGCTGCAACATGGTGTGGTTCCGGGGCTCCCAGAGGACAAGGGTGGTGGTGCAAGCCCCTTATGGTCCAGACTCCTGAACCATAAGGGGTTCATGATGTCACTTCTGCCACATTCTATTGGCCAAAGCAAGGCCCAGGGCCAGCCCAGATTCAAGAGGGTGGAGAAATGGTCTCCATCTCTTGATGAGTGGAGCAGCGAGGCCAAGGGGCACAGACACAGGGAGGTGGGATTCACTGGGGCCATTATTATAATGATATACCACAGTAGCTTACATCCTAAGCCCTTTTCTAAAGTGTTCCAAATTGTCCTCAGAAAGGCAGTACCAATTTATACTGCCACCAGCCAGCGTCCTTTGGGAATATTTATTTTTTAAAAAGCTGGGGCAACCACTTCTGGAAGAACGCACACACTCTGTGATAGAAGAGGAAGTTTCTGTCTCCTGAGTGGCCACAGTCATACCCCTGGGAGGTCACCTGGGGACCTGGCAGCACAGCCAACATTCACGCAGGGCAGTTGAGGGATGGTCATTCCCTTTGGGCAGAGCAGGAGCTGAGCTCCGTCTCTCCCCGTCCGTCTGTTTGGCCACCATCTCCATGGCTGTCACTCCTGCCCAAGCCCCCTCACCTCTCCCAGATCACCACAAAAGCCTCTTAAACGTTAAGCCTCGTTCCCACTCTGCCAGCCCCCCACTCCTTTGCCATGTATCATTCAGAATGACTTTTTCAAAACACAGATTTGGTTCACAAGTCCCCTCGATGTCACACCCACCATGGCTCCAGCTGTTTCTGTCTGCTCCCCTGCCTCTGGCCACTTGGCCTTCTTCCTCGTCTTCTAAAGGAGTTGGCTCCCCAGCTCATGTCCTAGTCTGGACCGAATCTCCTCCTGAACCCCCAACTTCTCCTTTTTTCAAAAACAGCTTTGGGACTTCCCTGGTGGCACAGTGGTTATGAATCCGCCTGCTAATGCAGAGGACATGGGTTCGAGCCCTGGTCCGGGAAGATCCCACATGCCACGGAGCAACTAAGCCCGTGCGCCACAACTACTGAGCCCGAGTGTTGCAACTACTGAAGCCCGCACGCCTAGAGCCCATGCTCCACAACAAGAGAAGCCACTGCGATGAGAAGCCCACGTACCGCAAGGAAGAGTAGCCCCCACTCGCCGCAACTAGAGAAAGCCCACATGCAGCAATGGAGACCCAACACAGCCAAAAATAAATAAAGTAAATAAATTAAAAAAAACAGCTTTGCTGAGATATAATTCATGTATCATACAATTCACCCATTTAAGTGTCCAGTTCAATAGTTTTTTAGTATTTTTACAGTTTTGCAACCATCACCATCAGTCAATTTAGAACATTTTCATCATCTCAGACAGAAACCCTGTACCCTTTAGCTGTCACCCTCCCTCTCTCCCCAGCCTCTTCCTCCCTCCAGCCCTAAGCAACCTCTAATCTACTTTCTGTCTCTGCATATTTTCCTGTTCTGGACATTTCATATGAAAGGGATCATATAATATGTGGATTTTTTTGTGACTGGCTTCTTTCACTTAACATCATGTTTTCAAGGTTCATCCACCTTATGGCATGTATTGGTACTTCATTCCCTTTTACAGCTGAATAATATTCCATCATATGGATCTACCACTTTTTTTAATCCATTTGTCAGCTGATAGACATTTGGGTTCTTTTCACCTTTTGGCTACTATGAATAGTGAACATTTGCGCCCAAGTTTCTGTATGGACATATGTTTTTATGTGTCTTGGGTACATACTTGGTGGAATTGCTGGATAATATGGCAACTCTATGTTTAATCATTTGAGGAACTGCCAGACTGTTTTCCAAAGTGGCTGTATCATTTCACAGCATATGAGGATTCCGATTTCTCTACCCAAACCCATTTTAATTCCACTCATGGGAGTTCCCTGGTGGTCCAGTGGTTAGGACTCTGCACTTCCATTGCAGGGGGCATGGGTACAATCCCTGGTCGAGGAACTAAGATCCCACAAGCCACGTGGCACAGCGAAAAAAAAAATCTCACTCATACTTCAGATCTCAGCTTAAGGGCTACTTCCGTGGAGAGAACCCTCCCTGGGCCTCGCACGCCCTCCTGGGGTCTAGGTCAGCTTCTTTGCTTTAAGCTTTCAAAGAACTGGGCTTCCTCGCTTCAGGGCGTTCAAGCATTGCTTAGTGCAATGATTCCATCAACACCTGTCTCTCCCCACGCTGTGGGCTCCGTGAGGGCAGAGGCTGTCTGTGCTGTTCACCTTTGAAGCCCTAACCCACGCCTGGCCCACAGCAGCCAGCCGCCCATGAGAAATCTGTAGAATGAATGAGTCAGGGGCTGAAAGCGCAAAGGGCACATAACTCATTCAGAGTCACCAAGTGCAGCCATGGGAGCCTTGCGTCCTTTGCCACCCTATCCAACATGGTAGCCACCTGCCAACTGTGGCCACCGAACACTTGAAATGTGGCCAATGCCACTGAGAAATTAAGTTGTTGATTTTATTTCACTTTAATAAATTGAAATTTAAATAACCGTCACTGCAGGTAGGAGTGGGGTAACACTGGTACTCCTGATACAGAGCTGAGTTCTGCTTCCCTGGCATTAGAACCTTCCTTTCCACCAACATGCTTCTCCCTGCCCCTGAGGAGGTAGCCTTCGCCCAGCAGTCCAGGAAAATGTTTGTGTTGACTGCAGGCTGAGCCTCAGGCATGGCCACTGATGCTTCCTTCTCCGGGCCTTGGGGAGAGACTAAAAGACTCAGTACTCTGGAGGGTCTCTAGAAATTGGAAGGTCCCAGTCCTGTTCCGTGGTTGGTACCTTTGCTACCCTGTTCCTTCTACTTGCACTTATGGTGATTTAAATACATTAAGATGAAATAAACTTAAAAACTCAATTTCCTAGTCACACTAGCCACATTTCAGTGTTCAGTGGCTACATGGGGCTAGTGGCCACCATATTGGGCAGGGTGGATATAGGACATTTCCATCACTGCAGAAAGTTCTACTGGATAGCACTGCCCTAGAGGTTTCCCTACAGAGGGTTCTCTCCTCTCTGTCTCCCCCAGGATACTCTGTCCTCACTGCTTCTCAGCTCTCAAGGCCTCAGATCCTGTGGGCCAGCCGCCAACACATCCTACGCCATCCTCCTGTGTGCAAATGGGGCTGGGACTTCCCCCACCCAGTTCCTGGGGAGCCCGTCCTCCCCAGCAGCTTGGCAGGCCCCAGCACATCCCCTTCTCATCTTAGGCTTACAAGAGCAAAAATGTCCTCTCTCATCTGGTACTCTAGTCTCCAGGATACCAAACCCTCTAAAGAGTGAGGAAAAAAGCACCTCTTGCTCTTCCTGATGAGCTCATAGGAAAATAAGACAGTTCATTTCTTCCCCAGGTCCTACTTTTCCTGGTCATAGGCACAAGCCATTCACTTCTGTTCTTCTGCTCTCCTGGAATCGGAGGACTCAATGAATGATTGCAGCTGGGAAGGTCTACCAAGAGTGCCTAGCTCGACCTTTCATTTTGCATAAGGGGAAGAAGGCCCAGAAGAGAAAAAGGACTTGCCCAAGATCACAGAGCATCCATCTTGACCTAATAAATACTGAATGACTCCAAATAATGAGGAGGAACAGAGATAAATTTTATCAACCTCCTACTATGTGTCGGGTGCTTTACCAATGACACATCAACTTATTTAACACCACAGGTCTTATGGCCCACTTCAGATTAGACTCTGAGGTTCAGAGAGGTTAGGTGACTTGCCTAAAGCAACACAGCTAGTAAGGGGCAGAGCTAGGACTCAAACCCTTGTCTTGCTACTTCATGGCCTAAAAGAGTTGCTGGGCCATCTTTGTTGGAGGGGAGGGTCTGGGGAGGTGAGCCAGATGGTGGGTGATAGGAGAAGCAAACACAGAGAAGGTCGTGGACATCGCACATAATATGTTAGGCTGACCGACGCTCATGGTCACTGCTTTTGGCCTGGTGACTGTGGACTTTTTAAATTCTAGTCTAAGAAGTTCTCACTTGTAAGGAGGGCTTGTAAGATCATCTTAAGAATTTTTGTCTCAAGACTTCTACTTCCCAGGTTCAGAGATTTTGTGATGTGATCACTGTGGATGTTTGAATGACCACAGTCTCATGTGGGATGTAAAAAAAGTTCACTTTGAACCACTAAGCAAGGAAGACTCTGCAAGATGAGCTTTTAAGTTGCAAATTTCTGCCACTGAAATTCTGGTTCCCACTTTTGAGGCAGACCTCGCCCCCTAGTGGAAAGGGGTGGACTCTGCATTATAGTAAATGGTCCACCCACAGGAGGGTGCCTCCTTAAAGTTCTATATTTCATAATACAGGAAATTTGGTTTTAAAAATAAAATCAGCCAGTGTGGTGAAATAGATTCACAGCTTTGTTGTTGTTATTGGATTTTTTTTTTTCACTGGAGAAGAAAGACAGTCGGGTATGTGGGGTACGGTGGGGACCCCTGCTATGGAATCAACATTTTCAGATCGATCTGAGTTGTTTCTGGGTGTGATCCCAGACCTCCCGCATCAGGACCTCCCCAAAGCCTGGGAGTTAAAGTGCAGGTTCCTGGGTGTCTCCTAGGCTGCAAAGTCAGCCTTCACAGCTGGGGGACCAGGGGTCCATTTGCACCAGCAACCAGGAGATTCTGGTGAAGATTCAGTCCAAGAGTCCTGGACCAGGACATGAGCCTGTTCTCAGCTGTTTCAGCTTCACCTGTACCGTTTCCCAGCAACCCTCCACCTGCAAGGACAATGCTCATCCTCCACGGCCCATTTACGTGCCACCTCCTCAGTGAGGCCACCCTCAACCTGTCCCAACGCCCCCAGCAGAATCAAATGTGATTTCCCATGTGACGGCACCCTGCCCAGCATGGCCCAGCATGCCCAGATACTCCGCACACAGTTCTGTCAGGCATGTAGTAGGTGTTCAATAAATACTTGAATTAAGCACCTTAAAACTTTTCCCCTCGGGACTTCCCTGGTGGTGCAGTGGTTAAGAATCTGCCTGCTGGGCTTCCCTGGTGGCGCAGTGGTTAAGAATCTGCCTGCCAATGCAGGGGACACGGGTTCGAGCCCTGGTCCGGGAAGATCCCACATGCCGTGGAGCAACAAAGTCCGTGCGCCACAACTACTGAGCTCGCGCGCCTAGAGCCCGTGAGCCACAACTACTGAGCCCACGTGCCTAGAGTCCGTGCTCTGCAACAAGAGAAGCCACCGCAATGAGAAGCCTGCGCACCGCAATGAAGAGTAGCCCCTGCTCACCGCAACTAGAGAAAGCCCGCGTGCAGCAACGAAGACCCAACGCAGCCATAAATAAATAAATAAATAAATACATAAATAAATAAACTTTTCCCCTCTTCTCAGTGGCCTGTGGAGGGAAATGGAAACAGGTGAGCCCTATGGCCAGGCCCGTGGTGGCCCCGGCTCTGCCACTCTGAGGAACCTGGATGTACAACTGCCTTGCTCTCTGAAGCTCAGCTGCCACTCTTTTTTAAAATTTAATTAATTAATTAATTAATCATCTTTGGCTGCGTTGGGTCTTCGTTGCTGCGCGAGGGCTTTCTCTAGTTGTGGCGAGCGGGGACTACTCTTCGTTGTGGTGCTCGGGCTTCTCACTGCGGTGGCTTCTCTTGTTGTGGAGCACAGGCTCCAAGTGCGTGGGCTTCATTAGTTGTGGCACATGGGCTCAGTAGTTGTGGCTCACGGGCTTAGTTGCTCCGCGGCATGTGGGATCTTCCTGGACCCGGGCTCGAACCCATGTCCTCTGCATTGGCCGGCGGATTCTTAACCACTGCGCCACCAGGGAAGCCCTCAGCTGCCACTCTTACTGACGTGGAAAATACACCTACATCATGGGGAGGGCGGGCAGTTGGGAGGATTCAGTGAGAGGGTGGGCGTCAAGTGTAACATCTTTAAACCAGAACTGTCACTCCAGCTCCCTGGGCCTGATTCCCCCCTCTTACAGTGAGGAGGTAGAAATGACATCACCTCCTGTCCCTGACGCCCCAAGTCCTTCTGCCTCGGGTGCCTCCATTCTCTGGCCCTTGAGGCAGGGGACGCAGCCCGGCCCGTCAGGCCCTTACCCCATCCTTTCTGGGGTTGCCTTTCTCCTACATCCCTGCCTTTTGGACCCTCACAATGTGACTGGTCACCTTAGGGAGGCATTTTTGGAATTGCTGTTCTGCGAGTTTTTCCCAGTCTTGCAGACTCTGGGAGCTTGCCATTGCATATTCCAAACAGCTGAGCCAGGACAGTGGTTTCCCATAGAACGTGGACAGTCATTCATGTTTCAGCAGCGCTTCCAAACAGCCTCTTCTCTCTTGGACATCTACGGACTTGCTTTTCAGTTTTCCGTTCTTATCCTCCCCGTTATCGCCTAGGACCCTGGTGAAATGCCACGAGGCTGCTCTTTCTCCAGAGCCAGTAAGTCGAGCCGCACCCCGACATCTGCCCAGGGGCTGCTCACCAAGGGGCTGTTACACGAGTCGTGGCTGCAGGGATCATAGCCCCGAGGGAGGCCGAGGGGCTGCCTTATCCTCTTTTTATAGACAAGGAAGCACAGTTCACAGAGGGGAAATGACAAGTGACTTTTCCGACTTAGCACCATTAGTTTGGAGGCAAGGCAAATTCATCATCGCCTTCTTCTCTCAAGGCTGTGCTTCTCTGTTAAAAAAATCATCTGGAGAGAGAAAAAAAATCAGGTTCTAAGGAAAAACGCATTGCATAATCCCATTTTGAATGGGAAGAAAACTCCAAGTGCATCTAAAGGTAATTCGGGAAGGTCACCTGCCAAACTTCTGAATGATGGGAGTCCCACTGGATTTTATTCTCTTCTTTGAATTTTCTCATTTTTCTTCAACAAGCTTGTTATTACATAGAAGTAACATTTCGTGTTATAAAAGGGGAAACGATCCTGCTTATTTGAAAACAAACTACTGCTCCCTATGAAGACGTGGATGAATCTCTTAAACATGATGTTGAACCAAAGGATGCAGGCATGGAAGAGAGCAGGCTGCACGATTCTCTTCATTAAATATTCAAACTAAATGGCCATTGTAACGAATGTGATAGTCAGATAGCGTTTACCTTCGAGGAGCAGTGACTGGGAGGGAGTACCAGGCGGGAGGGGGGCATCTGGGTGGTGATCACGCACTTTCTGGTTTTGATCTGGGTGCTGGAATATGGGTGTGTTCACCTGTGGTCATTCATCAACCTACGTCATAGATTTTTGGCATTGATTTTGATTTTTTAAGATAGTCCACTAAAATACTATTAATCTGAATGACGGTGTATTTTGACACAAGGAGAGTGTCTCACTTGCCTTGCCCTGTCCCAGCCCTGCAGGGGTGGGAGGAATAATTGAGGCTGTGTCTTCCAACAGCCTATGCACTGGGTCACACCTGCCAACCCCTCAGAACCCTTTATATCAGGGACTTGTCTGGAAAGCCTAAAATACTCCAGGGATTTCAAACAGAATAAATATAATACAGAGAACAGATCACACAGATGAAGGAAGACCTGAGAAGGCAAACAGGAGAATGAGGCAACCCAGAGACCAGCAGGAAGTCTTCACCGCCCTGGAGCCGCAGGGATACACAGATGAGGAGGTGTCACCAGAACAGAAGCAGAAGCAGGGCCATTTGATGGATCTGGAACCACGGCAGGAGGCTGCCAGGTAGGAGCTGGGACAGCAGAGCAGAGCTGGAGCCATAGGGGAGACACAGCCATTGCTGGAAAACGCCCTCTGCAGCCGAGAGGGTGAGAAGTCCCCTGGCTTCTCTCAGTCTCTTATTCTCCAAGCTCCCATCACCACTTCCTGTTGGCTGGGCCTGGCCAGATGCAAGCTAGGGAACAGAACTTGCAGGATGGGGGCTAGGACAGACCTAACTCCCAGTTCCTTTGTCCAATTCTTCCACTGGGTCCCCTTGTCACCTTCCCACCAGCCTTCCTCTCTGCCAGGTCACTCTGCACAGGGCATCAGTCCTCTGCTGGGAAGGAGGCTCCCTTAGCCCATGTCTGATTCTAAGGTGATCATTAGACTATATTTACCCACCTTGCTGTCTATACAGCATCAGCTGATGCTCCATCACTTTCCCAAAGACACTGGATAACAGGCTGTGGTGGACACACCTTAAATAATCACACACCTTGTATAATCCTCTCCCCTTGAGCGTGGGTAGAACATATGACTTACTTCTAGCCCCGAGAACATGGCCAAGGTGATGATATGTCACTCCCAAGATTACCTTGCGTTATGCACGGCTCCGTCTTAGCAGACGACAGTGAGAGAGACCCTCCTGCTGGCCTTGAAGGACAAACAGCCATACTCTGAAATGTCTATAGAGAGCACCATGTGGCAGGGAACTACAGGGGCCCGTAGAACCTGGGTGGTCTCCTCTCAACAGCCAGTAAGCAGTCAGGCCCTCAGTCATACAGCTGCAAGGAAATGAATCTGCCAGTAACCTCATGAGCTTGGATGTGGGTTCTCCCCACTTGTGTCTTCAGATGAGAACACAGCCAGCTGCCACTGGATTGTAGACTTGACCCTGGGCAGGGGACCCAGCAAGGCTGCTTGGACTCCTGACCCACAACAACTGTGAAATAATAAATATGTGTTGTTTAAGCCACTAAACTTTCGGTACTTTGCTACACTGCAATAGAAAACTAACCCACACAGTGGGAAAAAAGACTCTCTTGCCTCGCTTTTTCCAAAACCTAAAGTTCCATTTAAAAAGGTGGGACAGTAAATAAGTCACTCCATACCTTATAACTGTTTACTTCCCTTCCTACCTCTTGTTCTGGCTGAGCCAAAACTGCCAGGGACAATGGCAAGGTGTGTTGTTCTGTGTAGCAAGCAGAGATGTTTCACAAAAAGGGGAGCCTTGGTGCTTCCAGTTGGCGTATGTTGTCACTGCTGATGCTCCCATAGGAGGGCTTCCGAGAGTGCATCAAGTTAGGGCTGGACTCAGGGAGCTTTGGGGTCAATGATGGCAATGGACTCATGGCTCTGATACTTTCCATCCTCAAACGATATAAATGGGAGTGCTATGGTCTGAATGTGTCTCCCCAGAATTCATATGTTGAATTCTAACCCCCAAAGGTAATGTCATTAGGAGGTGGGGCCTTTGGGAGGTGATTAGGTCATGAGGGAGAGGCAGGGCCTTCGTAAAATGGATTAGTACCCTTATTAAAAGAGGCCCCAGAGAGCTCCCTGCCCCCTCCACCATGTGAGGACACAGCGAGAAGAAGCCGTCTATGAACCAGAAAGCAGGTTCTCATCAGACACCACGTGGAATCTGCTGGCATCTTGATCTTGGACTTCCAGCCTCCAGAACTGTGAGTAACAAATTTCTGCTGTTTATAAGCCCCCCAATCTGTGGTGTTTTGTTATAGCAGCCCAACAGACCAAGACAGTGGGCCAAAGTTCTGAGACCATTACTAACTCGGAGAGTCAGCTGAATACTTGAGCAGTCCCTTTCATGTCGTTTTATTTCCTTTTACATGGACCAGTGAAAGAAAAAAAATCCCATAGGTTCTTCTGAAAACTGTTACGATAATGAGAAGACGAATGAAAAACTTGCATAGATTGGGATGCCCACAGTTTGGATTTTCAAGGCCTAAAAGATGAAACAAAACAAAGCAAACGGGACTTTCAGGATAAACGCAATCATCCTCTAGAAGGGGAAAGAGGAAGGCCTAGCAATTGTATAAGATGCTGGTTCTCAACTCTGGATGCACATTAAGAATCATGTAGGGAAGGTTTTTAAAATAAACCTTAAAAAAATTAAGTATAACTTAAATACAATAAAGTGCCCCAATCTTAAGGATACAGCTTGATGGATTTTCACAAGTAAGCACTGCTGTGTGACCACCACCCTGATCATGATAAAGAACATTTCAGGTACCTCTGAAATCTCCTTCCTATCCCCTCCTGGTCAATATCCCAGCCTCCCCCACTCCCACCTCCACAAGGAAATTGCTATTCTGATTTCTAACATCATAGAGAATAATTAGAGGAGCTTTAAAAAATACTGATGCCTGGGTCCCACCACAGAATATCTGGTCTTATCTGGGTGGCTCTCAGGCCTGGAGAGTTTGCAAAGGGCCAGGTGATTCTGATGTGCAGCCAGGACTGAGAATTACTCGCTGGTTTAAGGTCAAGTCCCATTTCCGGCAGGGCAGCGAGGGTTTAAATTCACAGCCCAAAAAGCTCCTCCCAGCACTGCAGACAGGCTCTCTAGCAATTTCTGGATTGCAGCCGTCAGGAGCCAAGCCAGGTACTGAATCCACCGGGATGCTGCGGTGGCCCACTGAGGCAGATGACCTCAGTTCTCCTTGGACGAGCCAGGGGCGGGTGGGCTGGGCCATGGATTTTGGTGGAAGGTGATGTCCCGGCAAGAAAGGAGGTGTTGGCAGCAAATACGCTCCACCAGACATTCCACCTCCCGCTAAAAGTCCCCTTCGATATTTATAAAATGATTCTGGTGTGACCCAAATCAGGCAGTCTGGTTTGGCTTATCGTTTTCAGTATGCCCAGATTTCATCCTACAAGGTTTTTCTTTAGCATTATTTGGAGCTGTGAAAATCCTTAAGAAACTGAGCAAATTTCCCCCCGTAGATCACTGGAGCTATAAAATCAGTGAGCCCCAAAAAAGTGTGGAGGGGAGAACGAGCAAAAGAGCAATCAAAGAGAAAAGAAAAGGTAAGCACTCACGTGGCTTTTGCAGGACGACTTGACCAACCCAAACTTTTGCTTGATCTGGTTCGTCGTGAACTCTCGCCACTTGCCGTCCACCAGGGTCTGGGCTCTGATCTCGTACGTCACCAAGCGCTCTGCTCTCAGGCTGATGGGGCTGTGCTCATAGACGGAGGAGGCAAATTCCAAGTCGGTGTGCCTTATTCTCTGCAAGGAGGGTGACCCACCTTAGGTGGAACTGAAACCAGGGTGACCCGGAGTTAGCGAAACCTGGTCCCTGGCGCATCGGCCCTCCTGTCTGATGTGTACAGGGCGGAAGCGTTTCCCCGTGGCCCCATTTCCTGCATGCAGCTGCTGCTGAATCGGTTGGCATTTGAACCCTCACCAAACCACTGGCCGACGGACTGGGGTTTGGCCAACTCAGGAAAACGCCATGAAGTCAATCTATATTGAATTAGAAGGTCTTCACATCGCTTTGCCAGAGTTTAAAAAACCAACATAGTATTCATATGAGCACTTCGACTCCTGTTGTTACATAATTCATCTCTTCCATCCAGTAAAATCCATTATGTAGGGAAATGCGTGAGTCACTGAAGACCAAGGACTGGCCCAAAGAAGAGATGTGACTCGCTCAAGGACACGTAAAGAGGTAGTGGACAAGCTGGATGAAACCCCAGGTTTCCCATTCATGCATTCATTCATTTATCCACTCATAATACAAACATACCACCCCTACGTTCCTGTACTGTCATTGGCAGTGGTAATAAAAAGATATGGTAATATTAAAGATACGGTTTCTCAAGGATCTTAAAGTTTTCGAGACTTATAATGAAACACTAAGTGGAAGGTAGGGGTCCACTATCATAGTTGTCATTATCATCATCATCATCAGGGCCCTGTTCCAAGCCCTTTGCACAATTTAACACATTTAATACTCACAGCAACCTAGGAAGGTAGGTCTTATTACCTTGT
Organism: Eubalaena glacialis; assembly: GCF_028564815.1. Classification (NCBI taxonomy): domain Eukaryota; kingdom Metazoa; phylum Chordata; class Mammalia; order Artiodactyla; family Balaenidae; genus Eubalaena; species Eubalaena glacialis. The sequence goes on from NC_083716.1 coordinate 9,537,629, forward strand.
CCATCTTAAAGGTCAGAAAGTGGACACAGGTAGGTTCCTGGGCTCACCAAGATCAAATGGCTCACCAGGTGGTTTGAATTCAGACTCTACTCTGAAACCCAGCTCGCCTGCCTCTCCTGAAAGTCCAGCAGGAGCATGGAGGTGAAGGCATCCACCTTCCTGACTCTTCCAGCGTCCTGTTCACAGCCTCTGCTTTGCCCCCCTAGAGAAAACCATTGCCTCTGCCTTTATGGGCACTACGCGTTACCTCCACAGAAGAATGGCCATCTGTAAAGCATCCCCCAGCACGTACAAACTGAAAATGAATTGAGCCCCATATGTGGTTCCAGAGGACTATCATTTAACCTTGGCCTTACCAGTAGAGGCCATACAAACATGAAGACACTCCGTTTTGAGATCGTCATCTATTGAATGGGTTCATAGCAGCAACCTCACAATGTTGGTGCGAAAATCAAATGACATCACGACCACGAGCATGATTAGCACCAGGCTTACAACACATTACAAATGAATTAGTAATTAATGTTTAATCAATTATTATTAATTCAATATGAATTGATTCTGAATCTCAAAGGCTGTTTCAGAGACATATCTCTCCTGTGCTCTGTCCTTCTTACCTGCATATGAAAACTATATGAAGTAGTATCATGTTTGATTCCCTTTATCTCAAAGAAGAATCCATATATGGCGATCACTTTTGAATGTGTAGTATACTCCTAAATGGGGAAGGATAAGCAACAAAGTGACAGGGGTAAAAATCTTCAGTATTCAAAGGCAAGAAGACATAGCAAAACCAATTCTAGCTACAACTACTAAAGTGACTAATTTGTGATTTAAAACACAACAGCAATGTTAGCCTAGGAAACAAAAGAAAAGACAAACTGTAGTGACTTTACAAATCCTTACAGGTTGGCACTCAGTGGCAATACTATTTGCTCTGCATGCCCCTTAGTGGGGAGAAGAATGAGTTAGGCATGTTCTTAGATGACCCGTGGTCTGCAGACCTTTGAAACAAAGCATTTTGCTCCAATCTGATGGGCCTAAGAGACCCGCCATGCCCACGGTATTGCAGGGTGTCCTGGCCACTGTGGTCTGCAATCTGTCCACTCGGGCAGGTCCCTGCAAGCACAGCCCATCCAGGCCTGACCCAGAGGGGAGTCTCTGATGATAGACTCAGGGCCCCAAGCCCGTAAAACACGAATTCTTTTGAGATCACTACTGAGGTGGCTTTAGTGATGTTGGAGGATTGCAGCCATTTCTTGAAGAATTGTACCTATCGAGGGAGCCCAAGACAGAGGGCAGCCACCAGCCGCTCAGGCTCCCCTGGTGACTGAGCGCCCAGAGGCTTTGCAGCCGAGCTCCCTAACTCATTGCTGCTTTGATTCTGGGCTCCATCTAAAGAGCTGCTCAGAATAGTCGCCCTTGCAACCTTAACCATGGGCTCAGAGTGGAATCTCTTCTTGAGCAGTTGGCAGCTCACCATGTTTGTGGGGAAGAAGATGACCAACTCATCCCAGGTTGCCCAGGCCTTTCCTGGTTTTAGAACAGAAAGGTCCTGCATCCCCAGGAAACACCTCCAACCCTGGAAAGCTGGGACAGTTGGTCACCCTCATGGGAATCGTAGATGTGCCCATCAAGTGACTGAATGGCCTGTCCCAGGGCCCCGTCTTGTGCATTTTACTTCTAAGGGGGTGGCAAGTGTGCAGGAGAGACCCCTGTGATTTCCTCTTCTGCCCCGGCCTTCCTACCAGAGGGAGGAAGTGAGCATGGCCCTTGTACAAAGGTCTCTAACCAAGCACGGGACGGGATGGTTCTTCCCCTGGCTCGGGCCCAGCGGTCAGTACCTGGTTAAAGAGCAGCCCGAATCTCACCCCCTGGGTGGTAAGATCTTTCACGTGGGCCATGTCGCCCCCATTCTCCAGCTGAAAGGAAAACACACGCCACTTACCAGCAGCCCGATCCCCCAACATCATCTTCACTACATCGATCCCTACAACCCCCATCGTGCTCGAAAGAGTTCTGTCTCTGGAACCTCCATTCACCCATGAATCCAGTCCACAGTATTTACTGAAAACCTACTAGCCAGGTACCATGCTCAATGCTTTCAGAAGATGCAACGATGAGAACAAGAAAAATGCCCCAGCATTTTTTTCTTACTTGAGAAATAAAATGTGTACATCAGGAGCCCAATCACAAGGCAGAGAATATTCGTAGCTATAAAGTCAAGAGCAAGTATAGCCCCATAGGGCAGGCTCCACGTGAGGGCGGGGGCCAGGAGGGAGCAAATTTCAGGAGGATGACATTGGTGGCAGGGGGCAAAAGGAAGGAGGTGGGCAGGGCCAGAAGGACATGAAAAGGGAGGTGGGGGACTTCCTGAGGTGTCCAGCCCCAGCCCCGAGACTGTCCCTTCTCTCTCTGTTGCCCCTTCCATCCTCTGTTCTGTTAGAACACGATTTTGAGTTATGTCCCAGAGAAGCACAGTTCTACAGAGTGGTTATCTACTGCGTACGGGGCACTGAGCCCTGTGCTTTGCACATTACAATAGGTATTTGTTGAGCTGAATTTAATTTTAACCAGTGACTCATAAATCTTCAGAACTCAAACACTGCCCCACTTCATCTCTGAAAATGCATGACTGGAAACACATAAGAAGCACAACAGTTTGCACAGACAATTCACAAAAGGGGAAATGCCACATGGAAAAATATTCATATTTACTAGTAATAAAGGGAATGCATATTAAAAAATGAGATGCCATTGTTCACTTCACAATTGACACAAGTGATCTGAAAGGAAAGTGCTCTATGTTGCTGAGCTTGTTCAAAGAAAGGCACCTCATTTATCACTGGGGAAAGAGTCATTTGGTCCAAATTTTGCCAATATGTATCAAGAACAAAAGTGCACATTCCTTTTGGGGCCAGTATTTTCTACTCTTCAGATTCTCCTATAAGAAAATAATTCTAAGTATAGTAAAATAAACCATTACGTGCAAATGCATTCACCATGCAGCCTACTTATAATAGTTAGCAATTAGAAACACCATGACTTTTCTACAATAAAGGAAAGGCCAAGTAGCATTGTTTGTAGCATATCCTCTTGGTGGAAGAGTTTGCAGCCAGTAAAAATGGTGATAAGAAGCACATTTCATTAAGTGTATTTTTTTAAAAAAGACCTGAAGGCAATAAAATGCAATGAGATGTTAGCGATGGTTGTTTTGGGGTGATGGGTCTGAGAGTATGTGTCTTCTTTCTTTCAGTTTCTCTGAATTTTGAAAATTTTCAATAATAAGCACATGACATTTGTATCTGTGAGGGGACTCGGTTTGGAGGGCCGTGTGGCCAATTGTCCCCGACGCTCCGGCTCAACAGGGCAGATGTTCTAAACACCTGGGTTCCAAGGCGGGGCCTCCTCTCTCCTCCCCTCCAGGCTTGGCTCTTCCCACTTCCCCTGGGGAAGGATCCAGATACTTCCCGACCTCAGAGGCCCAGAGGTTTCGAATGCAAAACACATCTCCAGAAAAAACAAAGGCAATAAATTTCGATAACTGTTTCCTTGCTGAGCTGGCGACTCACCGCATGGTAATGGTTGGCTATAACCCGGACCAGCCAGGATTCAGGGAAGAAGTTAATGTGCCGTAGCTCCTCCAGATCCTTGCCTGGGAAGAAGCACAAGGGGAACATTCTTATGGATTTATTCATAAGAGAACTGCAAAAATCTCATTTACGGAGGGAAAAAGGAGGAAGTTGGGAGCTGAGGACTGGCGGGCATTCCCGGGCCCCAGGAATCGTTAGATGTGTGGAACCCAAGTGGGACGTCCCACGGCCCTTTCCCCCAAAGGGTCCACAGCCCCCGGCCACAATCCTGCCCAAGGAGGGAGGGTTGAGATCTGATAAACAGTGTCTTTGGAGTGTCTAGAAGCAATTTGGACAAACTATCTGGGCTCCGTCAACCATTTGTGGGTTTTGGAGCTACTCATTCTATCTGGATAACTGGAAATGGCTTTGAAAAAGTTCTCAAATATCCTTTCAGATGCAAAGCTCTCACTGGTGGCCACCTGGGCTGCCCCAAACACACTCCCCAAGAGTTCCCTCTCTTTCCAAGTCACAGCTGCCTTGTTCTGGGCCCAGAGCATGAGGAAACTCAAGCCTGGAGCACAGACCCACAGTTTTCTCCCCAACTGCGAGCAAGCGAGCGACCCAGAAGGGGCACCACTCTAAGAGGCAGGGCACGCGGTTAGATGGCAACACGCAGCCCTGGGCGCTGAGTACACTTTCATAATCGGTAAGCCCCTTCCATCCATCATCATGTTTTATACAAGCTCTGATTATCCCCATTTTACAGACAAGGAAACTGAGACTGGGCAGCCAACTGACTTTCCTAAAGTCACACACCTTGGAAATGACAAAGCCAGATCTCAGCTGATTCCTTTGGAAATGTCTGGTGGGGCTTCCTCAGGAGTGGCTGAGGGGTGTGGCAGGTCCCCAACAGCCTCCCCTGGACGCACTCCCACGGGCTGGGGCTTACCTTTGGTGATGCCGTGCAGACGCAGGCAAAGGAAGAGCGGCATCCAGTTCTGTCCCACATCCCGGTCCAGAAAGGAACACTTCTTGGGGAAGCTTAGCAGAGGTGCAAAGAGGAATAAAAGGCCTTCAGAACACTCCTTTCTGGAATTGGCTGGGGCTCGTGAAAGTCATGTCAGAGACTAGCGGTTTCACTAGCCAGGGGTAGATGGCGCCTGGTTCTCTCTGGATGGGTGGGGAGTGTGGAAGCAGAGGGCGGCTGCCCCCCGAGGTTGTAATGAGACAAAGGGTTATATTCCCCTTGCAGCTACCACGTAGTAGGTGCCCGACAAATACTCATTAAATGATGATGGGAACGCATAACTGTACAGAGGATTTCAGGATACGTTTTCTCCCTTGAGTCTCACAAACTTCTCAAGGGGCAGACAGGACAAGTATCATCGGCTCCATTTTACAGATGAAAAAACAACGGCTCAGCCAGGACTTGAACCCAGGGTTTCTGATTCCCCCTCTACACATGCTGCCCTTTGAGTAAGTGGCCAGTTTAGGCACTTCAAAAGCACTTTCTAGTAGAATCAAGAAGAAAGAAAGGTCGGATGAGTGGGTAACTCGTTTTAGCAGCTGGTTCCAGGATCAGTTCTGGATAGCGTTAATACTAAACTCTGGTTAATTTCCACACATGGCTGAGGTCAGGGCTGGGTTGAAATCAGACTCCCCTTGAGAAGACATGTACACACAGGCACACATCCACTCGTTTTGAAACAACTTGTTCATAAAATGGTCACTTTTGACAAATGGGGACGACGGGGGATAATTTTTCCAATGACTTTGAAAACACAGTCATTCCCTCAAGTCAGATCCTGTATGAGACCGGCCAAGGGCACTTTTAGAATATTTTTCCATGAATCAAGAGTGACGTCCAAATCACACCCTGTCCCAGCCAGACTGAACACTCGATTGGCCCCGTGTCCCACCTCTGCTGGGGGTGCCCACCAACCTGCCTGGGGACCATTTGTTTTCACAAGATCTGGGAATTCCTGGGACTCTCCAACTCCTCCTCATGGCAGTGGCCCCAGGAGAGAAGTTTAAGGATTCTGAGGTGTTGTGAGAGGGGAGAGGGGCACGAAGACAAATGAGCGAATTCAACTTCAATGATTATTTATTAGAATCCACTGTCTCGGGGGGTGGACGGACCAGGTGTAAATAAAGGAGGGCTGATACTTCCAGGAGTGCAGGGCTATTGATCCTGGAACCAGCCCTCCATTACCCAGGGCAGGTGGAGCTGGGCTAGCGTGGGCCGTGCCAGTGCCCTGAGAAACATGGATCTCTTAGCTGGACAAATAACGCTCACTAGACTCCTTTCCCAGACGTGAATGCCTCCTCCTTCCCTGCCTCTCTCTCACCATTTAATGGAAGAATCAGCTAGGTGGCATCATGGCGGGCGCAGGCGTCAAGGAAGAAAGAAGGGGCTGAGGTGGTGCAGAACCCCCAGCCCAGCTGCGTGCTCTGGGGAACGAGCTCGGACCCTCGGCAAGGGCTCCCACAGCCCGGAGTGGCCCCTGAGGAGACAGAACTTGCTGGAGCTACAGGTTAATACAGTTTCAGCCCAGGAGGGAAAGGACCATCTAGAGGACAGATTTCCCCTCCAGCTCAGAAGCCCCCAGGCGCCAACTCCACAGCTTTGTGGGAAGGATGCTGGGAGAGTAGGAGGGACCCAAGGCCCCTGAGTCTCCCTATGAGAGGTGCTCAGCCAGACGACCATCAGCCAGGACCTCTCCAGACAGACCTCCTCCCCGAGAAGATTCTAAATGAGCTTTGCTGAGACAGGTGATTGGACTTTATGACCCCTTTGGATCACAGGAAGTGGTACTGATGGTGGCTGATTTGGACAGGTCACAAGTCAGCTCATGCATCGCCCAACCATGCTTGGGGTCCCTGAGCTTGGGCCCTGGAGTCAGATAGACCAGGTTCCAGTCCTGGGCCAGCCGGCCGTCAGCCACGTGACCCAGCCTCCCCAAGCCTCCATCTCCTTTTCTGTCCGGGGGCACAATAGCCACATGTGCTTCCCTGGGTAGTCGGGAGAAGTAAAGGTGACAGAGCTTGTGATACGTCGGGCACAGCTGCTGGTCCTAGCGGTACTCCGGGCTTCATGATTGCCACCATTGTCCTCTCACCCCAAGGAGAGTGACCTGAACTTGAGCCGGTGAAGTGCATGGCCGTGTTCTTGCTGGCGTTCATTATTGCTGCCACCCTCTAACTCGCTGGAGCCATGGGCCACCTCAAAGGAAGTAAACGGGGGCCTCAGCTGCTGATTTTCTAAAATCCCAAGGCATCTGAGCAGTGTGGTCCAGCGCCTTGAACCAATGGGCGTAACCCTGCCCCTGGAGCCGGGCGGGTGGGTGGCTGTAGAGCCGGGACGCCGCCCGGGCCTCCCGAGAACAGCCCACGTGTTTCCATCTAACCGCTGCTGGGCCGCGGCATCTGGATTCTCTGGGCCAAGGATGGGCACGCTCACCTGATGTAACATAAAGTGGGGGAAGCTGGCTGCTGCGTCGGGACCTCTTTGCACGGCTGTTTGGCGGAAACAAAGGCTGGCATGGCTTCCCCGGGCGCTGAGCTCTGTCTCTGCAAAGACTTTGGGTTTAGCTCTGACTATTCTGGGACAAGCTTCAGGCCATGGTGTCTGCCTCCTAAAGTTCATGGGAAACCCTTGGGGCATGACCCCCTTAGGGAGGACAGTTCATAGGTCCTTGATACTGAAAGATACACCCAGGTCGGCTGTGGGTTCCGCTTGCAAGACCCTGGGGACAAATCCTCCCTTCTGACCTCCTGAAAGGCGGTGCCGGGGACAAGTCTCTGTCAGACTGGCACAGGTTGGCATTTTAGAGCTGCCATCAGCCACGACCTTCTTGCTTCCTCCAGCCTGTCATCTGTCAGAGTCATTTACCCTTTCAGACTCAGAGCCCCGTTAGCCCAACACTTCAAATTTTAGCCTTTTAAATGCACACTCTAGAATTCTGACACGTGCTACAGCACAGATGAACCTTGAAGACACTGTGCTAAGTGAATTAAGCCAGACACAAAAGGACAAATACTGTATGATTCCACTTATGTGAGGTTCCTAGAAGAGTCAAATTCACAGAGACGGAGGTAGAAAGCTGGTTGCCAGGGGCGGCGGGGACGGGCAGAGGGGAAAGGGGATTCATTGTTTAATTTGTATGGAGTTTCAGTTTAGGAAGATGAACAAGTTCGGGACGTGGATGGTGGTGATGGCTGCACAACAGTGTCAATGTACTTAATGCCCCTGAGCTGTACACGTAAAAATGGTGAAAATGGTCATTTTTATGTTATGTATATTTTACCACAATAAAAAAATTAGAGTTAAAAATTACTTAGTTTCTATGAAAAACATCTGAAAGAATAGTTTATATTTTGAAGTGAAGTTTGAAAGAAATTACACACTTGGGGGAAGGGAACACGGCTTTTTTCAAAAGGTAACTCGGTGTGGAAGACCTGGATGCCTTCTGAAACCCAAGAAGCAGGAAATGGTCCTCTTGGCTCCTGACACCAAAGTGTGGTAAGGAAACAACAATTCTGAATGTCGCTGCCACCACTATCACCTAGCAAATGTCACCGCCATTCAGGACGTCCTGCCAAGTGCCGTGCTGGGCCTTTTCTTTGAGTCAGCATGAACCTACGTCAGACCCGACAAGGGGGTATTGTTAACCTCTGCAGCCAGTAAATGGCAGTAGTGGGACTCAGACTCAGGGCCGCTACCTGCTAACACACACCTCATTTACTGAATGTGTTGTTGTCTCTGCTTCCTAGATTGTAAACTCTGTGAAGATGGAGATTTTAGTCTGTTTTGTCTACTCCTGTATTCACAGCACCCTTTACAGTGCCTGGTTCTCAGGCAAGTCAGCTTGCAATAATGTTAAGTGAATTAATTGGATGAATGAGCTGGTCCCTGCCAACTCACCCGCCTCAATCCTACCATCCCATCCCTCTACTCACCCATACTTCACCTTCTAGGAATGCAGTTCCAGCCCAGTGCACGTGTGGGCATGCACGCACACACACATACATGCACAGACCAGGCTATTCTATGCCAATTTTCCTATGCTCACAGGGTCCTGTCTGTTGTTACCACGATTATTTGTCAGGCCAAGTCCTCTGGGTCATTTGTCGAGACCCAGTCAGTGTCATCTTGACTATGAAGATGAAGATGGTCCTGACCTTTGCCCAAAGGCAGAACTGGGTCTAGAAATTCCATGTAATGATGATGCTACCTGCCCTTTGCAAGAGCCTCCTGCATCCAGACACTTACATTCCTTGTGTTCCTCCAAAGTCTCCACTCTAACCGTTGAAGAAGACGTCTTGGGGCCACCCAATTTGGGTGAAAAGCCAAGAAGCCACATGAGGGAAGTGCAAAGGTAGTAAGGAATAGGAATCAATAATATTTAGGGACCTTGAAAAGAGGGAGATTCAGCTTCCAGGGAGCCAAGCTAAGGGGGATGGGAGCACTGCTGGTCAGAGACAGAGAAGAAATGAAAACGGCAAGAAACACAAACACAAAAGAAATATATCAACCTCCCTGCACAGGGCTTGGTGGAGAGATTCTGACAGAGAACAACTGAACCACCCTCATGTCCATGACTCATGGACTACTTCAAAATGAATGTTCTGGTAAAGAGATCAGAGTTGTCACACCAGGGGTGCCCAGTTTCATGATGACTCCGTGGTTATATCTGCAAATGCCATCCATTAATCACATGGCTGTGTGCCCGCCCTGGCACACAGCATCGCAGTGCATTTCCTTCAGACACCTGTGGGCTGGGATGCTCGGCGTGCAGGGCATGGCTGGGCCACTCTCCTCAGAGGCTCCCCTCGTTTTATATATGGGAAGGTGGTGCTGGGTTTGTCGGGCCAGTGCTCACCCACACAGCTGGCACATGCTCTTGTTCTCTCTCCAAGAAGCTCAGAGAAGGAATCTGTCCAGTGCACAGGTGAGATCCAGGAAGGCTTCCTGGAGGAGTCCTTGGCCAGCTCCATAAAAGCTGGGTCAGATTTGGACGGGGCATAGGAGGGAGGAGACTCTGCTTCAGAGGTCAGGGAAATCTAATAGTTGGGATGGTATGGAAATTGGATTCACTGACTGCTTTCAATGACCTCCTTCTGGTGAGGTTGCTGGAATCCACCCTTGCAGTGTCTGAAAGGGACCCATTTAGGGATTAACAAATCAGCTAAGGACTAGAATTACAGGTCTGTTCATGACTTGCCCTTAACTCAAAGACCTCAAAGTAAAAGGATGTGTCTGAAGATCTAGGAGCCCCAGGTCCACCCAGCTCCACCACCAATTTGCAAAAGGCGCCCAAGTAAGCCCCTTACCATCCCTGCATGGACTTTACAGACACACTGTTGAGTGAAAAAATCCAGACCTTTAAAAGTCTATGCCATAAGATTCTATTTAAAATTCAGAAGGAGCCAAGACATCTCCACAGTAAAAGAAGCCAGGATACCCGTTCACCTTGGTGTGCGAGAGGTAGTGACCAAAATAAGGCACATTAGGGGGCCGGTCAGGTTCTGTTTCTTGGTCTGGGTGCTGGTTACACAGGTGTGTGCACTTTGTGGAAATTCATTGAGCTGTTCACTTAAGGTTTGTGCACTTTGCTGTATGTATTTTATATTTTGATGAAAAATGTACTTTAAAAAAAAGTGCCGGAACTTCCCTGGCGGTCCAGTGGGTAAGACTCCACCTTCCAATGCAGGGGGTGCAGGTTCGATCCCTGGTCGGGGAGCTAAGATCCCACATGCCTTGGGGCCAAAAAAACAAAACATAAAAAACAGAAGCAATATTGTACCAAATTCAATAAAGACTTTTAAAATGGTCCATATCAAAAAAACAACTTTAAAAAAAAGTGGAAAATTTGCCTGTCTCTGGTTCTTCTCCAACTGATGAATTTTTACAGCCCCCCTGGACTTCTCAGACTGCTAAGTGGAACGAAATGATGACTTCCTCTCTGGACGGATGAAGGCAATGGTTTTGCTTACATTTTTTGTTTTTCTTACAAGGAAATGTTCTGGACAGCCTATTTGTATTTCTAAATTAACCACTGCCAGGAAAACAGGCTGTGGGTGCTGAGGTGTGTGTGTGTGTGTGTGTGTGTGTGTGTGTTATACACACACATGCATGTTCCCTTTCTGTATTGATGTATTTAGACAACAATGAAAATAAGCTTTGAAGATGTTCTTAAACATGGAGCTAGGCAGAGAAACTGCCCCTTTCACTGTCCATCGGTGCCCCTGGCATAGAACATATGTTCAATAACTATTTGTTGAATGAATGAAAAAAAAAATCAATGAATAAAAGAACACAGATGAGTAGAAAAGGCTTGGACATATGTCTTTACTTGCAGGTACAGCGGTGCTGAAGGAGTTAACTGTTCAAATACCTTCCCTCCTAGCTCAAGACGTTGCTAAGACAGCTGAGAAAAGGAGTATCTGATCTATTTTACTCAATTGCTGCTCTAAACCCTCCTTTTTGGATGCTGGGCCAGCCAAGGCCACACCCAGAGCTGCAGCTCAGCCTCGTTCCTGGTCAGTCTAACATTCGGGCAGCTTGTCCCGCTGCTGTCACATTATGAAAGCACAATCCCATTTTGGAGGTCCCCATATTGTGATGGTCCACTCTGACCTCTGTTCCCCCACCTGGGAGATACCTTATAAACCACTCTGTCATTTCAATTATTTCATCAACAGATGAAACTTTAAAAATTGGGCCAAACAGCCAACTTCCTTGGTTCTCATACCCAAGACTGTGTACTGTCTCCCAGGGTCTGCTCATCTGCCCCACCTTCTAATGCTCCTGGAATGTCCCTGTCAGTGGCTGTGGAAACTTCCTTGACTAGCTGTTCCCTCTGTCTTCACTGAACTGTGGAGCTCAGCTCCTCTGGTGACTCAGTTCCGGCCCAGGCTGACCGTGACTTCCCACACTTCCACCACTTCCACCCCTTCCACCACTGGAGCAGAGGTGCCTTCTTGCAGCCCAAGCCCTCAGGCCAGCAGCTCTGAGGCTCAGCCCAAGGGATCCTCAGGCCAACACAGAGCCTGGGCACGACCGCTGCCCCCTCCCATGTCTAGGGTAGGCATCACCAAACTATCGAGACATTATTTCTCACTGAGCCTCAAGAAAGCCTTAGAACTCTTCCTAGTCTAGCCCACCAAACAGGCCCTACCCACCAGTAAAAATGGAAACTTGTCTGCCACCCCTCCTATTTCGAGCTGCCGCAGACATGGAGTTCTCTGAATTTGGCATTAGCATGGCAAGACCCATTTCTCAGCTGGGGCAACCCAGTTCTATAGAAATGGTTGATGGAATTTCATCATTCCATAAGCTGTTATATGCTCAGCATGGTGCCAGGTGAGCTGAGGATGCAATAAAGGATTGTAAACCCTTCCTACAAGCTGCTCACGACGTACCCCGGGAGACAGAACGTATGCACCCACCAAGGTGTTCGTAAGGGCCTGGTTGGCAAGGCTCCTGGGGAGGCCCCGCCGTGGATGGACTGAGAAGAGGAGGCAGAGCAGGCTGGGGTCAGGGGAGCCGGGGCAGCATGTGCTGATCCCTCGGCTAAGGAGTCCCTCGGGGACTCAGGGGACAAGCACTTGGGAGGTGGAGGCCATTGACCAGGGAGCACCTTATGGGTGCAACTGTTCTGGGGCAGAAGAGTGAGCTGGGACGGGAGGCGAACCACCCGCAATCCTAAAAATGGACCACGGTCCTCAAAGTCGGGGGTGAGCCTGGGTGACCACGGAGGGGAAGAGCATCTGAGTTCCAGACTGTCTCATCTTTTCTCCCAAGGGGACACCAAGCCTGCTGGAGGGAGGGAGAGGGAGTGAGGGAAGGAGGGATGTAGGGCAGGACTCAGAGAACACGGTTCCGGGTAGAGGACACCATCCCAGCTTCTCAGGTTGGGCAGTGAGACCATTTGGAGACACACGAATGGTTTCCAACAAGGGAAACCTTGCAGGCTCACGGGGGCTTGGGGAAATGCGTGTGGAGGGCTGAGGTTTGGGGTCAAAATGGAATCAATGTCGATTCAGGAGTAATGCAGAAGCTATGATGGTAAGGAACACCCGAGGATGGGAGGAGCCTTGGAGACCCCAGCTCAGGCAGGCCCAGGAAACCCTGCTTTCAGGGCCACACGCCTTCGCTCTCTCCCTCCCACTTGTTTCTCTCACAGTAAAAACACAGTTCCAATGAATCACCCACATTCTAGCTCATTTCCTATCTCCCAGTTCTAGACATTTCCAGTAGGAGGGCTAACCTGGTGCCAAACAGCGACTTTTCCTGGTGTGCATGACTCAACAGAAAAAGTGTCTCTTGGGCTATTAAAAGAGTGGGAGAGGGTGGATCTAAGACATTTGGGTTCAAAGCAAATTTAATAGAAACTAAGCAAGGACATGTCATTCTGGCAATGAACATTGCTTTCCCCAAATAACGAGACAGGAAAAAGGGGCTCTTTACTTGACATGGTGCACAGATGTTCCAGAAAAGGATTAACTGCTTCAGAACAATGCAAGCGAAAGTTGGCTTAAACAGGTTGATGTGCTGATGAACATGTGGAAGATGTGTTTATCTGTTAAACTCACATGTGCAAAAGAAAAGGAATCTCTTGACTTCCTTGAATGCACCTTATCTTGCTTGGATGCCCCTGTTCCTGCTGATATGGGGAACAGAACGTAAACCTGATCATGAAGGTAAGCCTGCCCGTCTAGGGCTGATCCTCCTGGCACTGTCTTTGGCTACAGGGCCATCACACTCTGCAACCAGCTTGGATGATGCGAGTGTATTTACAAAGTTTTAATAGAAGCTAAAGAGACACCAGATGGATTACTGCTTTCACCCTCAACCCCACTCTGTCCCCCAGTCCCAGGCTGCCACAGCTGACATTGCCAGTGGGGTTAAACAGACAGGAAACACAGGCAGAGGAGGACATGGGGAAGGGAAGAAGATGCACTGCCAGGCAATTTTAGAAGTAATTGGCTAACAACAACACTGAACCTAGAGGCAGCCTCAGGATCTTTCTAGACACCATGCCCAGGGATTCACGACTGAACCAGCTGCAGCGGGCACAAGAGAGAAACCCTCCCTGCCATCCTAGGAATGGGCAGCAAAGCGTCTTGGGATTTGGCGGGTCTGGGTTCAAGTCAGGCTCCATCCCTTATCACTTGTATGATCTCTGACAAGGTATTCATCTCTACTTCAATTTCCTCATCTGTAAAATGGGAATAATAAAACCAGCCCCTGAGTACTAGGTAGATTAAATGAGATTACAAATAGAAAGTGTTTATCAGAATTATTGCATTTAGTAAACATAATTAAATGGTGCCCATTCTTATACTGTAATTGTTATTTTTCACTTAAATGTTGAGATATATAACTTTTAGAATTTATAAATTTAGAGATTCTAAGAGACTGGATTAATGCTATGAAATCTTTGTATATTCAAATGCTTTTTCATTTGTCCAGAAAATTCAGAATGTTATACGCTAACTAGTGAAATATAAATGAGAATGATCTGGGCTGATTTAGGTACATTTTAAGTATGAAATTTTTAAGGCCAGTACGGTATGGTAATTTTCCTGAATAAAAAGCATACCTTTTGCATCAGGTCTTTTACCGGACACAGAACACGTGCTCAAAGGCACATGACTATCTCATATTATAACACCTATTATTCACTTTTTCAAGTAATCTAGTGGTTCAAAGTTATCCCATAATCTTAGATCCCATAAGAAAACTGCATTCTATGCACTCTGAATAATGCTATGAAAAATAATATCACTGATGCTTTCCCCCATGATGTTATGAGCAAACAAATAGTGTATGTACTATTCATCAATCAACACTAAGTCACGTTACCTGCTAAAAAACGAGAGCACAGTTTCGTACATCGGAATTGTCTGAGCTTTGTTGTTTAGTTGCAAGTAGACCCACAAAAGAAGTGTTTTCAGAAGGTGAAACTCGCTAAAAGTAAACAACCTGGCCAAAATAAAAGATTGAGAAGCAATTTTAGGAACAGCCAAAACCACACTGTGTGTAAAAAACTGAAAAATTAAAAGTGAGTTTAGGAAGGAGGCAATACCGCCCTGAGCCTGTAGGTGGACTCACACAGAGAGATATCCAGTGACCCGCTCAGGGTCACTCAGCTGGTAACCTGCATGGCTGGACTGTGAACCTCAAGTCACCTGTCGCCACCAGAGCCTGTGTTTTCACCCACTGGCTGTGCTGCTGTTAAACAATGGCCATCACTGAATGAAGGCTGCTTACTGGCCCTGCAGCTGCAATTCCCTCATCTGTAACACAGTGATTATAGCAGTTGCTCAGAGGATACTGTGACAGCTATGTGAGGTGACACGTCGTATGATTTTTCTATTGCTGCTGTAACAAATTGCCACAAACCAAGTGGCTTAAAACAACACAAATTTATTATCTTATTGTTCCAGAAGTCCTAAGTACAAAATGGATCTCACTGGGCTAACATCAAGGTGTGGGCAGGGCCGTGCTCCTTCCTGAGGGTCTAGGGGAGAATCATTTCTTTGCCTTTTCCAGCTTCTAGAAGCCACTGGCATCCCTTGGCTTGTGGCCCCTTCCTTCATCTTTGAGCCAGCGGCACAGCATCTTCAAATCTCTCTCTGGTTCTGACTCTTCCTCCTGCCTCTCCCACATTGAAGAATCCTGTGATTACATTGGGCCCACCCGGATTATCTAAGATAACCTCCCCATGCCAAGCTCATTCAATTAGCAACCTTATTTCCATCTGAAAACTCAATTCCCCTTTGCCGTGCAACCTAACGTATTCGCAGGTTCCAGGGCTTGGGATGTCGACATCTTTGGGGGACCATTATTGAGCTGACCACACATAGAGCAGTGCCTGGGCACAGTAATGGGCTCAGGGGGCAGCAGCTCTGACTCCTGGGTGGCAGGGCTCCAAGTGGCCCACCGAGAGGTCTGGGTCCTGGCTCCAGAGCCCACACTGTGCCTGCAGCAGCACGAGACATCTCATCAAGGAAGAAGGGATGAGGAGGAGTGGGGGCTGCTCTCCATGGAATCAGCTCTGTAAAGGATGTTTCCCAAACAGGTCCTTTAAGAGCCACCGATGACTTGGTTCTCTGAGTCATTTCAATGTTTCTTAAACCCATTGATATTTTCTGTCTCTGACCACGGAGATACACCCTGGCTTCAAAATATATCATAGCCTCTTCAACCACCACTTCAGTGGTCACGGTGGGTGGAAGCCAAGCTAAATCATGACTCAAAGAGCAATGGGAACGTCACCCTCCCGCCCCTCTCGCTATTTCTGGACACAATAGAACGGTCTCTTTCCTCTTATTTTTTTTTAGGCACCTACAATGCGTGGGCTTTGACTCTGGCCAGACAGTGACCAAATTTGTCACTGTCTGGGCAATAACAGTGAGCCAAGAGGGGAGACATCACAGAATCACTTGGTATGATGTCCCCACAAGGAACTCTTCAACCACTGCTGGGCTGGGGAGCTACGTGTCTTCTGGTGCAGAACCCACGCTTGAGGTCCTCAAGCCCAGAAGGTTCTTTGAGATCTTACCAAAGAGGAGCTTACCAACACAAGGGGAGTAATTGGGAGCTCCATGAATCAGGACCCTGGTTTTACTTTTATGATGAAGTGTAATTATTGAAATAAAGCCCTCTGTCTTTAGGCCAAGTATTAGTACCCTAAAGTATGAGTTCCTACAGGAAATAATCACGCTGAGGACGTTCAAACATATTTTCATTTACCTAAGAGCTCTGATGATCTGAATCAAGACGGAACTCACAGAGATCCTAAACTTCCCTCCAACACAGGCGAACATCTGGGCTGTTCTACATGTGTTTATTGGGGCTCACAAGTAGCCATTGGGATGTAACTGGTGTAAAAATGCCTTTAACAAGACATTGTCCTCTATTTTTATTGAGAACACTGTGTATAAACAAGAAAGATCTCCTTTTGAACACAGACCATAGAGAAAGCCGTGCCCAAGTGAACAAGAAAATATGAACAAGGATGTCCATTGCAGCTCTGATTGTCATCGCAAAAATGAAGCAAAATAAAACAAAAGGTCATTAGGAAGGGAATGAAAATACTGTTGTCTATTCATTCATCAGAGCCCTGTACAACAATTAAAATTTAAGATGCTAATTAGGTACATACATATCAATACGGCGAGAACACATTGCGTGATGTTAGTGAACAAAGTAAGTTGCAGGAAGTCACAATCACTGCAATCACTATGAGAAAGTTGATTTGAAATTTAAACCTTTGCAAAACGAGACTGTGCATTATTTTTGTATGTACATATATGTAACAAGAATAAAATCTCATGGACTGGATTCACATAAATCCTCCACTTTAGGGAGGGAGGGAGGCCAAGAGGAAGGAAGGGGAATAGGGCTGGGTGGGGGGTTGGGCGGAGCACACAGCTGACTTTCTGCTTTCTTGGTCATGTTTTATTTCTTAACTTACGACAAAATGCTACCATCTGTTCATTTGCTGAGGTGGGTCCAATTGTGTTTTGCATTATCCTCCTACCTTTGTAACTTTTTTTATAATCAAAAATATGACCTTCCATGTCCTTATTGATCTTGACCATCAATAAGGAATAAGAAAGCTTTGAGCAGAGCACACCAGTGGGCTGGTAATGACCACGGGCATTGAGGCCTCTCAGACCTGGGTTCAATTCCCAACCCTCTTGCTGCGTGGCAGGAGCAATCCTTTCACGTCCTATAATCTCCATTCCGCAGGGGAAAACACGAGGAATTCCTCCCTGGGTTGCTGTAAGAATTAGACCTGAAAACCCACTCAGCGTGTTCTGTATACCCCAAGTGCTTCATAATTGGTAGGTATTGTTGTTATTAGCCAGAGAAGCATTAGCTTCAGGAAATACTGTTTGAGGGGGCTGCCCAGTGGTGTTCCAAATGTCGTGGAGGACACGGTGGCTTTTCTCAGGGAATTCCTGAGCCCTCGAGACTCTCTGCATCATAGACAGGAAGCCTGGGGGTGGTGGGACACGTGCCCCCCTGGTTGCAGGGCAGCCTTTCGTGCAGGTAGAACTAGACAGTCCTCTGAGTCCTCCATTCTCCTAAGTCTACAAGGAGCTTGGCTTCCAGAAAAACAGAATTCAGAATGAAGTTTTCATAATATTAGAGTGAGTGAAACAGGGTCACCGAGTGGTGACCTTTAAGGAGAAAATTGACTGAAAACCAGAGGCCCAGGAGGTCAGGGAAACTGTGTGTTTTACCACAGGTCATTTACAAGATGGAAAGAAAACCCAAAGGAAGATGAGGTCAAAGGGACTTCGGATGGGGAAGGTGAATGGCCTTGAAGCTGAAGCACCTGCTGAGACAGATGTTGTTCCGACAAGGCTTAGAGACCCAAACACCACGCCCACGAGCGAGTGAGGGATGGGTCACAGTCTACGCTAAGTGGGGGCTGAGGGACTCTCCATCCCTGACCCCGGGCTGGCCTTTCCACACAGATGCCCTGGGGCCATGTGACTTCCCGGGACAACCCAGCTGAGTTGTTTGCTGGGAAACCTGGCCTCTGTTACAAATGAGGAGACGGTGCAGCAGTGAGGGTGGGACCTGGACCTTGGAGCCCAGAGCCCTGAGCTCGAGCCTAGCCCTGTCTTTTATCATCGTTCTTATCCTAGGGACAATAATTGTACCTACCGCACAGCACTGTGGGGATTAAAAGGGACAGTGCACACAGCACAGCACACACCCAGAAGCGCTCAGTAAAAGTTAATTCAGGGCTTCCCTGGTGGCGCAGTGGTTGAGAATCTGCCTGCCCATGCAGGGGACACGGGCTCGAGCCCTGGTCTGGGAAGATCCCTCATGCCGCGGAGCAGCTGGGCCCGTGAGCCACAATTACTGAGCCTGCGCGTCTGGAGCCCGTGCTCTGCAACAAGAGAGGCCGCGATAGTGAGAGGCCCGCGCACCGCGATGAAGAGTGGCCCCCGCTTGCCGCAACTAGAGAAAGCCCTCGCACAGAAACGAAGACCCAACACAGCCAAAAATAAATAAATTAATTAATTTAAAAAAAAAGTTAATTCACCCAAAGGTCCTTTCTTAAGCAGGTACGGTCTGTGGTGTCAGGCCCACCAGCCACTAAGATGAGGAGCCCGAGCCTGTAAATTTCTAACCATCTCCCCGGGCACTGGGTGTGGCCCAAGGCCCCTCTTTTCCATGCCCTCTGTTCCCCTCCTCCCTCCAGCTTCAAGGCAGCTGGACGTCAACCAGGCGAGGAGAGTTCACCTCGGAAGACAAGACGGCAGCATGAGGTCCAGGAGCTGAGGGCCTGGTCCCTCCAGGGCACACGTGCTGACGACATGCCTGAGGCCTCACAGGCTCTCCCCTCCCTCCAGGGAGCCCGGCACTGTCTGTGAAGACAGACAGCTCCTGGGGTGGAGCCAGAGGAGCAGGACCCCGTGTCCACATCAGTCATGTCTCCCCAAACTTGTGAGTCTAGACGCTTGACACGTAATGTTCTTGACCTCTTTTCCTGCCCAGCCAGCCTTTTCTAGGGCGTATCCCATCGCTAACACTCTGGTTGTGGTCAGACATTCTTTTTCCCTTCCTTGGTTAAATGTTACCGGGGTGAGACAGCTCAGTCTTTCCAAGGGAGGGACAGTGTCATGAAAAGTCTAAGGGCTGTCATGTTTATCTTTTCTTCACGGGTTGCACAACCTTTGCTCCGTGAGGGTGGGGAGCTTGCACTTGTGGAAAAGCCATGGAGAGCAGGGCAAAATGACCCTGGGAGCCCCCGGCTCTCCCCTGCCAGGGCCTGGCATTGCTCTCGGGGCCCAAGTTCCTGAGGTCTTCTTAGATAATACAGAGATTAGAGGTCTCCCTCAACACCAGAACCCAGAACGTTGTTCTACCAACCTCATTTCCCTGTAAGTCTGAGGGCATTGCAAGCTACTGAGTCAATTCAAACCAACAGGAGAACAAATCTTTCCAGGTCTAATTCTTGAAATCGGAACGCTTTCTACCACACATGCATGAGGAAACATTTATTTCCTAATATACCATCACAATTTCTCGTAGAATTTTGTCTTCATGTTTGTAATTCACCCAAAGGGAATACCATCTTGATAACTTGGCAGTGGGTATCAAGAACCTTTTAAAAAGTCCCCCAAAGACACAACAATTAAATGCAATACGTGGTCCTAACCTGATCCTGCATTGGAGGAAAAAAGATGCTCTAAAGGACAGTGTCGAGTCAATGCATCACATTGTGTAAGGTATCACATCAATGTCAAATTTCCTGAAGTTGTTAACTGCATTGGGATTATATCAGAAAAACTCTCTTTATTAGGAAATATACATTGAAGCATTCAGGGGTAAGGGAACATGATATATGCAACTTGCCCTCAAAGGGTTAAAAAATGTGTGTTAATAGATACACACACAGATGCAAATGATAAAGCAAACAGGACAGAGATTGAACGAAGCAGGGTAAAGGGTACTGAGATATTCTTTGTACTTTTCTTGTTACCTAATTTGTTGGGAATTATTTTCAAATAAAATATTTTTTTAAATACTAACAAAAACAAAGTCCTTTTGGCTTAGTAATTTCACTTCTAGGAATTCACTGTGGGAAAATAATCTGAGATGAAAATAAATGTACATTGAAGGATGTCAGGAAGGTACTATTTATATCAGTGAAACACTGGAAATAACCTAAAAGGCCAGGCGCTGGCCGGGGTCTAAGGAAAGCCCTGTGGTTGCCACGTGGGTAACACAGAGGAGCCGGATCGGCAGAGCCAAAGCCCTCTGGGTTAAAGATGCAATTGCAAGGGGGTCAGGAGCAGACCAAGACCCTGAGTTAGAGGGCCCTGTGCTGGTCCAGATGAGACACCTGGAAGGTTGGCCACTGGCTGGTGCCCACGCAGAGGCCCACAGAGATGGGTTGCACTTGTGCGGGAGGATGAAGTGGTCTCCCAGGGGCTTGAGCAGCTCATCAAGGAACACTGGGCGGGGGGTGCAGTAAAGGGCAGGGCACCAAGAGTTGGGTTTTAGCCTTAATTGTCAGTGAGGTCATACCGGCAGTGGAATGTCTGAGTCTAGAGCTGTTCAGGGCTGGAGACAGAAACTGATTTCGGGGGCTTCCCTGGTGGTGCAGTGGTTGAGAATCTGCCTGCCAATTCAGGGGACACAGGTTCGAGCCCTGGTCTGGGAAGATCCCACATGCCCCGGAGCAACTAGGCCCGTGAGCCACAACTACTGAGCCTGCGCGTCTGGAGCCTGTGCTCCGCAACAAGGGAGGCCGCGATGGTGAGAGGCCCGCGCACCGCGATGAAGAGTGGCCCCCACTTGCCGCAACTAGAGAAAGCCCTCGCACAGAAACGAAGACCCAACACAGCCATAAATAAATAAATAAAAATTAAAAAAAAAACAACTGATTTCGGGGTGAGAGCTTTTTCCTTTTTCCCTTTTCCCTGGTTTCCAAATTTTCCACAATGAATGTGTCTTAATATTGACACAATTTTTAAAAATTATTTAGGCAATTAATTAATTACCAGGTGGGTAATGAGACAGCGGGCACCCCGAGGGTCCCTACTCTGATGAATAGCACCCCTCCCCATGCCTGAGCACAGTACCCACGTTTGGGCCCCCCCGAGGCCAGGCTGTCCAGGAGGGAGGGACGTTTGGGACGGAGAAGGCACTGCACACTGGGCATGTCCAGCAGGGGTGTGGGTGCAGGCCCCCCAACACCTCCCTCCCCCCATCCCAGGGGCAGCTCGCTGGGAGCCAGCTCTGACCTGGGGGACCTCAGCACTTTGTGCAGCAGCTCCTGCGGGATTTTCCGGAGGTGGATCTGTGTCCCCACCAGAGGGACCAAGTTCATCTCCATCCACTTCTCGCAGGCAGTGGTGAGCGGCTCTTCCTTGTACTGCAAAGGCAAGAAAAGCGCATGGAGAAAGGAGTCCCTGAACTCTCAGCGCCCTCTGCTGGAAGGCGACGATGCTACACGCGTGCTCTCGGGAAGGCCGTGCTGCAGCCCTGCTCAAACCGCTTCTTCACAACAGAAACTGCAGCAGATACCGTTTTCTGAGTGTTTGCTATGCTCAAGGCACTGCACTAGGTTGATTCAAATCAATCCTCACTGCTACCCTATGAGGTCGGTTCATTATTATTCCTATTTTACCGAGGGAAAAACTGAGGCTCCAAGATTCCTGCTCTTGCCTGAGGTCACACAGCTAGGTAAGTGGTTTGACCACAGAGCTTGCAAGCTGAAATCTCTGAACTGAGGTCTGTGACTGATCACAGACGCTCCCCCCCACCCACCCTGCCCCGCTTGGGTCTCAGTTTTCTCCTCTGATAATGAGAGTGTTAGATTACATCATTTACTGCCAACCCTGACACCCTGACTGAGCCCAGGGGGGACAAATTTCCCTCAACCCCACCAAGAATGTCCTGGAATGTTGTCTGCTGTTTTGGCGAGAAACGCTGGCTTTCCCCTCCCCACCCCCTCACCCCCAGATTAAAGCTTTTCTACTTTTTGGAGTGTTAAAATATTCTTTTAAACATAAAATGATTTTTAAAGATTGTTCACTTGGCACTGTTAGGTTGGTGGCATCAGATTTTTTGGAGCTGGGCCTGGTGCGTGAAATCCCAGAGTCTGGGCGCTCCTGAGGGCCCCCCAGGTGCCACGTGCCCTGTCCAGGTTGCTCTCACCTTGCAGCCGGCCAGGTAGAAGTTCTTGATGGTGCTCGGCGTGAGTCCGTTCATCATCGTGGTCACACACCTGCAGAGAGACAACTGCTGTTCCTGGAGGCCCCCAGGCTGCTTTTAGGGAAGTGGGCAGCCCCAGAGGTTTTCCCTCAACTCCGCGCCGGCAGCAGAGACCTTTCAGGGAAGGGAAGGAAAGGAGCCTTATTTTAGGGATGTGGACATTTGGCTGGAGGACAAGACCCGCAAGGCTTGTTGCAAAGAGCCCTGGGCTGAGGGAGGTGAGGCCTCAGGTCAAATCCTTCTGAAGGAAACAACGTGGCCTTGGCACCAGGGAGAATTATTACTGTTTAGAGATTAAGCACCTAAAGGTGCCTTACTGAGTTTTAATTTTAGCCAGGGTGACCATTTGCTTGACCCCCTGCTGGAGGTATCTTCTTCCTGTACAGACCATTGCGGAGCTGTAGAGGGGCTTCCAGACCTGTTCCTCTCTGTACGAGAGTAGATTCAAAAAGCAAGTTTCTGATGAAAATCTCCGTCCTTTTCACGACTAGGCCTCATTTACTTGCTTCACTTACTCATCAAAGATCTATTTACTGAGCAGGTACTATGTGCCAGGCACCCTGCGAGGCCCTTGGGTTACAAAGAACAAAGCCAGTGGGCCCAACACACGTTAAATAAACATTTAGACATGTAACCACATTATTACAGTTGTGTTAAGGGTTAAAAAGTCAAAGAACAAGGTGCCATAGGAATGTGAAAAAGGGGGAATCTGACCTAGTGGGGGGATGATCAGAAAAGTGACATTTAAACCTTGAAGGAGGAGAACAAAGAACTGTTCAGACCAGGACTTGGGAGACCAGCATTCCAAGAAGAGGAAACAGGATGTGCAAAGGCCCTGAGGCAGGGACAGGGGCCGTACTTTGAAGGAACATCAAGGAGATCCCAGATGCAGTGCAGTGAGGGGGAGCAGGACTAGGAGATGAGCTGGGGTGGGCAGGGTGTGTGGTGGGGTGGATATGCTGGGTTAGAGTTTCAGTGACTCACCTGTCACAGCTGAGATTAGTCTCCAGCACAATTTTCTTAAGGCATGTTCATGTCATCAAACAGGGCACCAGAGAATAGCTACTGAGCTCTCATACAAAAGCAAAATCTTGAACTCATTATTACTCAATGGTTATCCTAAACTCAGTTGAGATACATGTTGCTCTTGGACAAAGGCTTTAAGTATATCTGGTAAGTCTTGCACATATTCTAAAATGTATTCTTCAATTAAGCCAGATCAGCAGAGAGCTGGGGAGCTCATTACCACCAACACCCACACCCCTGAAGAATAGCTTTTACTCAGTTGCATTTTGAAGTGAAGACTTTGCCAATATCAAGAAAGAACATTATTAAATTTATCGTTGCATTTACTCTGTGAATGTAGTTGAGGACATTGATCATCGCATCACTCAATGTCATCTGAGGAAGACACCCAGGGTTTTATCTCCCAAGTCATTTTTTGGTTTCTTTGTTTTATCTAATGTCATTGACCAGGTTTCCCTTTTCATATTAGCTGCTAGGGAGCTCACAGTCAAAAGTATGGTCCACTTATAGAGTGTAGGTTTGGTTATGTAATTTTAGCTTCTCCAGCCTTGTTTTCCTTTCTCCTTTTTCTTTTCTTTTCTTTTTGAACAATTTGTGCCCTGTTCTTTTATGTATTCTTTTAAGCCACCAAAAACTTTTACTAGAACAAGGCAAGAAATAATGAATGAAAAACAATCTGGTCATGGTTAAGGCACTTTACACCCCACCCTCCTTGGATCCTAGGATGGCCCCTTCACCACAGTGAGACTGATCATACCCATTATAAGGAATTGTCCTGAGTATTGGAAAAATCTGTGCTGGGTAAACACCAGACTCTGCTGTCATCTCTCAGGCACGCTGGCAGGTGAGATTGCTGAGTCCCGTCAATTCTACATCTTCACCGTCTCCTGGAAGACCTGCCCCCTCCCCTCCCTTCCCACTTCCCCTGCCTAGTTCAGACCCTCCTCTCTCTCACCTGGGCCTCTGCTCAGGTCTCCCTGCCCACACCAGCCTCCCGCGTCCCCACCGCATCCTGAAGGTCTCAGCCAAAAACACAGAGGGGCTCTGGTCACTCTCCCCGCCCAAGCTTCAGGCTCTCCTCTGCTGGCAGAACCAGGTAGAACCTGCTCACATGGCCTTTGAGGTCTGCATGACCTGCACTCACCCTAACTTCCCCACCCACCTTTCCTTTCATCTTTCCACACCCCTCCCCAACTCCAGCCACATTGGGTCTTAGGGGCCAAGCACGTTCCAGTTTCTATGCTCTCCTCTGCCTGAAGTCCTCTTCTCTCTCACCCTTTGACAACTGGCATCCTTTCAGGCTCAGCTCAAGTGCCACCTCCTCTTGGAAGTCTCCCTGATTGCTTCTCCTCACATGCTCCCTCTGCTTTGATTTCCAGAGGTACCTCCTTCTGCCTGGTACCTCTGCCTCCTCCCAACACTCCCCCCTTGAAACTAGAGACTGCCAGGAAGCAGCCCTCCCAGCATAAATCCATCCCCCGAGTGTCTCCTCTGTGCCAGCCTCTGTGGCTGTTTCTGGAAATACCTGCCATGTACAGACAAAACTCCTCTCCTCCTGGGGCTCCTGGCCTCACTGTGAGCCGAGCTCACCAATCAGCAAGGGGGAAACCAGGTGTGAAAGGGCCTGTGTGCGAGGTTCAGGTCCCACACCTCACCAGGCACAGTGTTCTGTAGGAGCGGGTTTTTGCCAGTAGAGATGCACGGGCAGAATTAGCTGGGTCTGAAGTTGGGATGCAGAAATCAGTGCTCCAGGAGGCTGACATCTTCACCTGTGCTCCCCCTTGACTCACTGGCTGGGCTTCCCAGCCTGGAGGACACAAAGCAAGCCCTGGGGCCACCCAGGCCACTTGCTTCTGGGCTCAGGGAGGGTGGGAATTTCCACTTGCAGAAGTTCTAAGGGCACCAGGCAGTTGCCCACAGATGGAGTTCAGCCCTGCATAGAAGGAAGTGCCCTTTCAGCCCTGTGAGCCTGGAGGGACCCAAGTGACCCTTAGGGAGGTCGTGTGTGTGTGTGTGTGTGCGTGTGTGTGTGTGTGCAGGCAACAACCAACAACCATGATCCCAGTTGTGCCAAAGCAGACATTGATGCATGAGTCTAACAAACAGCACCCTGTGTAACCCGCACGCACACACTTCATCCCCTAGAGATGGGCGGCCTCAAGTGTGCGTGATTCAGACTCAAGCAGCCATCTGGGTGATTTTGCACTGGCTGCGGGTTCAGCCAAGATGACCTTTGGGATCCCATCCAGCACCTGGATTTGTGATGCTATCAGAGTGACCCGGGGCATTTCTGTTCACGCGAGCGCGCACACACACACACACACACACACACACTGAAGCTTGCGCTGCCACACCCCTGCCAACTGTACCATCAGCCTCTCAAAGGCAGGCGAGACCCAGCCCAGCTGTGTGCCAGACCCGCCTGGCTCCGGCCTCAGATCCCAGCCCCACCAGCTCCGGCCTCGGATTCCAGCCCCACCACAATTATCTGTAGAATCTCGGGCAGGGCCCATCAGCCCCAGGCGAGCCTAGGTTTGTTCGTCAGTGGAATGATAGGCTTGGCTCAGTATCCAGAGCCCTCCCTGCTCCGGCATTCAAGACAAGGCATGTGAAGGAGGAAGGAAATGAAGAATCTGCCATTCTTGGTTCCACCCCAGATAAGCCAGGGCTACAGTTCCGGAAGGAAGATGGGGCTTTGAATCTGGGCCTCCCGTAGGGCAGCTGAGGCTCACAGACAGAAGGTGGCCAGATGCCCCACTCCAAGAGGGAAGCTGGCCTTCCAGGTTTGGGGCCAGAGATATCTTCCTGCACAGCACCGGGAAATAGCCGCTCAGAAATGCATGCGTGCAGAAGCTGTGATTTAGTAGTGATTATCAGTCACAAGGTTATGCGGAGCTGAAGTCATGTGACACACAATGGAAGGGGAGTGGGGATTCTCAGGAAAACCCAGACTTTACCCCATCACCTTCAGGGTCAAGGCCAGACTCCTTGGTTCTCCCCGAGACTCTACACGACCTGTCCTGTCTGTGACGGCGGGCCTCCCATCTCTCACAGCCAGCCACCCACGCCACAGTCTGGCCAGGCCGACACACTGGAGTGCTTTTTCAAGACTGGTCCCCTCCGCGTGTCTTCTGTGGCCACGTCCAGGCCTCTGAAAGCCTGTGTCCCTGGGTTCATGGGGCATCTGCATCCCCAACGAGGCTTTGAGATGCTCCAGATTGAGGATCTGGCCCGAGTCATTTCAGGTGCCCCCAGGAATGAGGCATGAACTCAAAAAAATCTCTGGGATTGAATGTGGCTGTATGGATTCTATAGAAAGTGAGTTGAAACCTGCAAGGTCCCTGGAAAGAGATCCTGCCCTTGCCTTTTACAGAGCAGCTGATGTCCTCTCTGGGCTAAGATGGGATGTTCGTTCATTCATTTATTCATTCATTCATTCCCTCAAATGAAGAAACTGAGGCTTAAGGTGGTGAAACAAGCCAGGCAGAGCATCCCTGCCCTAAATCTCCTCTCTGTTGAATTGCATCAGGAATTTGGAACTCGAAGAGTGATAAGATACCACCTCTGTGTTCAGGACGTGAGTGCAGTAAGCACACATCCCTGAAAAAGCCCAAGAGAAGGGACAAAATATTCTAGAAAAATTAATCCCATCAGTGCTTTTCCATTTGGTTCATTTACTTTCCATAAGCATTAATGGCCGACTCAAACTTGTGTTCTATGCAAAGTAACCCCAGATGTCCCAGCCCACGGAAGAGGGATGCTCCATGAGATGGGCCAGGAGGGCCCCTTTGGATCCCACCTGGGGCTGGCCCTGGCCGCGCCTTGCCACGGTTCCTTACCTTTGAAACAGGCTGCAGAACTGAAGAATGTGGGCTGCAGCCAGCACACCCAGCACGTCGTCCACGCTCACCTTTACCTCGCGCAGGTAGAGATTCTTCAGGGCCACGGCGAAGGCTGGGGAGGCAGCATCGAGGGCCAGCCGTCAGCGTGGGGCTCTGCAGCCCCGCATCCCTCACGCACAGGTGCCCTCCCTGCTGGATGAGTGTCCCTGAGCTGGGGGTCAGGGATGCATTAGACAAAAGGCAACAGCTCTGACCTGGGCACAGATGCTGCCTGGGCTCCCAGCCCCCCAAAGGAGTTGAGGATGAAGCTAAAGAACATGGAGCTCCTGTGAAAGAATCTTCCGTGAGCCTGTCCTGAGTCTGCGCCTCAGGGGTTCTGTCCTAACCTGGGGTCTGTGGCCTGTGCGGGGAGGTGGCCACCCCAAGGTGTGCACAATGCTGTGTGCATGAGGTGTGTTTTGTGTTCTCTGGAGATGACATCATTACAGCAGGTATTCCTCAGAGTCTGGGGTCTTCAAAAAGGTTAAGGACTCCTGGGACGAGCCAGGATAAATTTGCTAGTCCGTGGACTCAGCTTATTCCGAGTTCTACCTGATCCCCAATAGCGCTGTAGTGTAGTCCCATGGGCTCTGAGGACAACTGGTGTGGATAATTATTATGTGGATAAATTTCCTGATGGCATGTGACAGCACAGTACGTTACACCTGTTAATAGGTGTTTCTAGGTGGCCGGGATGGGATGGGGAGGGGCTGAGCCCAAGGGAGCCCCCTGGGGGAGGTCTCTGCTGCCAGCAGCCAGCCAGGGAGGGGCGGGTCAGTGCTGCCTACGGACAAGCGTGGGCCTGAGAGCTTCCCTGGGCATCTGCGCCCAGAAAAGCAGTGACATCTTCCCTGGGTCTGTCTGGGTAGCCTGCCTCTTCCTCCCTCCTCTGCATTCCTCTCTCCTCTTTACAAGGACGAGGACCTCTCTTTAGCAGAATTCCTTCTTTTATTTCCCCACATTGTGCCAGCCTCCTTCCCCTCTGCCCTGCGCTGCTCAGCTACTTTTAATAAGGAGGCACTGAACACTGTGTGCCTCCAGTTTGGGGTGTTTTGTTTGTTTTTCAAATCTGAGAGGCAGTTTGTTCAACGACACTCTCAGAATACAAGGACAGGGGCACATTACCAGCTTCGGTGACCAGAGGGTCATTGATCTTCAAGGAAACGATCATCTTCTTTACGGGGCGTTGTTCTTTCATCTTCCCGGGCAACTGGGCTAGCGAAGGGAACGGGACGAGGGCGCACGGGTGTGACAGCCACAGTGACCTGCGCAGGTACAGCGTGAGGCTCCACAACCACTCGCGCAGCCTTGATCTTGGCGTGGATCACGCTGTATCTTGTTCATTTCTGTTTGCTTGTTGGTTTAGTGGATGCATTGTTGAAATGATTGTTTATTTTGAAATAGTTGAGACTCACAAGAAGTTCCAAAAATAGTACAGAGAGTTCCCGTGTCCCCCTGGGCCAGCTTCCCCGATGATCTGACACAGCCACTGTGACCGTCGCGACTGGTACACTGATGCTTACACTGACACAGAGCCCCCTCCCCCTCTCTCTCCCTCCCTCCCTCCCCCTTCCTCTCATTAGGCTGTGAGCGGCGAGAGGGCCAGCGGCGGGTCTCCATCATCCCTGCGCCCCGAGCACCTAGCTCAGGCCTGGCGCCGGGCAGGAGCGCAAGGACCATCAGTGGAAGGATGAGTGCGGGACCCAGGCGTCCTCCCAGCGGCTCCTGAGACTTTGCCCCACGGAGCTCCAGACAAAGGACCCCCGCCACACAGGGCTTCCAGGAGGAAGGGAAGGGGCAGCCCGCATCACCGCCAGCCTCCATCCACAATCCACTCAGAGTTACTCTGAAATGTGAGTTACGACACACGGTGCCCTCAGGTCTCCAGCGGCGTCCCACGCCTTTGGCACGAAGCCAGAGCCCCTCCAGCGGCCCCAAGACCCTCCCACTAGTCTCCAGTTCACCAGGTCCCAAACCTGCCTCTTCGTGGTTTGTTGCCCAGGAGATTTGTGGAGCTCCCTCTCTTCCCCATCAGGGGCCCGCCTGACCCCCTGCTATGGAAGGGAGCTCCACACCACCACCTCCCCCCAGACTGGCTTTATGTTCCCTCCTGGACCAACCACCTGCCAATACAGTGAGTATCTGCTGGTTTACGATCGGCCGGGCAGGCACACTGGACGGTGAACCTGCCACCCCACCCCAGGTCCCGCACAGTCTGGCACACACTGGTGCTCAATAAGTATTGGCCGAATTGATGGATGAATGGATTCCGTGGCCAGTGAGCTCAGGATGCCAGGTCATGCAAGTGACATGAGTCAGGAGCCCAAAGTATGTCACAATTTGCAGCTACAAAGAATGCAGAAAAAAGAGAACAAAGGTCCACTTCCCTCAGGCAAACAAGGCCGTCGAGCCTTCCCTCACCACGTTCTCAGCACCCGGCTCTGTTCAGGCTCTCATTCGGCCAGTGTTTATTGAGCACCTACTAAGTGCCAGGCCCTGTTCCTGGCTCTGGCTCACTTTCCTCCCCTGGATCTCTGCACAGCCTCCCCTCTGCCCCACTCCATTCTGTCACTCACCCCCACTGGGGGCAGTAAACAAGAGGATGCTGGCAAGTGCCTGACACGTAGCGGGTATTCAGGAGGCATCATTAGGATCATTACGTATCACGCGATTTCTCATGCTTCATCATCACTTCAGGCGGGCTCGTCTGTCCCCCACCCCCCGACATTAAGTTCCTAGCACAATGCCTGGCACAAGTTAAGTACTGAACATCTCTTGAAGGGAGGAAGGAATATTATCAGCTAGGTCAGAGTACGTGGAAGACAGTTTCTGTAAGTAAAACTTCACAATCTGATAGGAAAGTGATAATTTGATCATACACTTCTGAGGTGCCCCCAAACCAAAGTGGTTTGTTTTTAGTAAAAGAAGGTCGTTTGCTTTTGGATCCTCCTAGAGAATAAACACATGCTGCTATGGTACAGCCGATCCTGGACTCTGGGTGGAACGAACATGAACGTGAGTGGCTGGGACAGCCCCATGTGGCCAGCACAGGGTCGCTCCAGGGGAGCTGTGTGTCCTCAGCACCCACCACTCAAGGGCTTGGTCAGAAACTTCCTCTGCTGCTAACTCCAGGAGAATGATGCTTGTGTTCTCAGGAACAGAAAAGCAATAACTGTGAGATATGTATAGAAACCATCATCGAAGGCACAAGAAGGGCTGGGACTGTACCCACTGAAAGCCTTGGAGACACGAGTCCCAGGGTCTGACGCAGTTGGTGGTGCCTGCAGGGGAGACCCCCGGAAGCTGTGACAGCCCAGGCACTGAGGTTTCATCCCTGCACGTGACCTGATGTCCCCCAGCCGGGCCCAGCCTCTAGCAGGGGGCTTGGATTAGAGCAGCTGTTTTAGTAGGGCCAAATCTAAGTGGGACCATTCTAGACTTACTAAAAACATGACAACTCCATTTTTCCCTTCCATATTCTCTTGATTTTCATTGTACTCACTGTCTGGACCCCAGTGGCCTTTCACTGGTTGCCCAGGAAGAGCTGTGATCTGGGCACAGGGGCCATGGGAGAAAGAGCTCGGTCCCACGCTTGAAGATACTGGGACAAAGGCTCAGGAAGATCATAAGTGTGAAGCCTGTTACAGTTCTGTGGGGATGCCACGGCCTGCTCTTGGCTCCCAGCTCGGCCGGGAAGGGCTGAGTCAGAGGCTCTGTGGCCGGGAAGATGCCGGCAGGCAGCCAGGCTCTCTCTTCCGACCGGGGGCTCCGTCAGCCCGTCTGGCTCCAGAATATCAGAGCTTTACTGCCACATCCTGGAAATGCAATCCCATTCTGACTGGCATGCCGGCTGCTTGGGAGACCTTGAATTTTCCATGGCACCTGCTTATGAGTTGTCCAGAGACAATGCCAATCTATATGACCTGAGAAGAAGTTGGCAAGGCTGTAGGAGAGGAACTTATGGGACAGATAAGGGGCAGCTGGGGATTATTAGGATTCAAAAAAGAGAAAAAGAAAGAAAGATGTGACCTAAATACTTTTGGGTATGAGGTGGCGTTAAGAAAAGAGAAAGAAAAGGAAAAGAAAAACTGAAATTGATGTACACTTGTAAACCTCCAACCAGCACACTTAGAGCCAAACAAGCCACAGATGTCAGAACTATGCCTTCTTTCTAGAAAGCCCATCAGAAGACTCAACACAACCCACTTTCTCTTCTCAAAGAAGTAGGGAGGGCCTCCATCATAGCTGGTGGACAAGAATGGGTTATTATGAGAACAGAACTGACATTTACTGACTACTCACTATGTGCCAGGCGTTGTTCTAGAACTTCACACCTGTTACCTCCTCCACAATGAAACACAATAAGAACCATTATCCCATTTTATAGCCGAGGAGACTGAGGTTAATCCTGTAATGAGATCACACCACGAGCCTTGCTCTTAACTGCCAGAGTGACCGTGGTCCCCAAACAGATAACCAAACGCCAAGCTGGGGCCTCTCTAACCAGAGAGCCCTTGGGGGTCCTGCTCTGGGTGAGAACGTACCTGGCAGAAGCGTCTCCAGCTCCTTCTCCGGGTTTGCGTTGGCCCGGGCCAGAGCGATCATGTAAAGCTTGGTCAAGGTCTCGGACTGAAAAAGCTGGGGCTGATGGAGTTCCCATCTGAAGCCAAGGCATTCGAGAATCACACCTGAGGAGAGGAAAGGATGCTGAGCAAACAGTTTAACGACACCCCGACCTGAAGATGCTTTCACTCTTTCTCCCACGTACTCCCCATCCATCCCGTTATCGAGCAAACGAGTGGGCAGGCGGCTTCGTTAGGCCTTTCAGGAACAAAGTGCCAGCCACGGGGAGCTTCCTGGCTCCCAAGTGGATACGATGGGCACAAGGTAACTTAGCGGTAAACGTCCACCAGAGCTGCCGACCAACAGAGGCACACAAGCTGCCCTCCAACTTGGGGACTGGAAAAAGCTTCGTGGAGCAGGGACGCTGGCTGTGACTCTCTTGGAGGGGGCCTCACCTTGCCTCCCCCATTGCAGTGTTTCCTAGCCTCGGCACTGTTCGTATTTGGAGCCAGATAATTCTCTGTGGAGGGGTCTGTCCTGTGCTGTAGGATGTTTAGCAGCATCCCTGGCCTCCGCCCACTGGATGCCAGTATCACCCGCCCCACCCAGGAGTTGTGACAACCCAAAATGTCTCCAGACATTGCCAAATGTCCTCTGGGGAGCAAAATTGCTACCTGGTCCCCTGTTGAAAAATACTGGGCTGTTAGTGTCTAATTATTACCCACCTGAATGGCATAGAAAAAACCCCATCACCAGAGTTCTCATCAGCATTGCTTTTCTCGAGGGAATGGAGATCATCAGAAAGCCCAGCTCATAGGCGTGAAATGGGATTACAGTGTGAGGAGGGTTCCTTGCAAACTGTAAAGGGCTTTATGCTGGGGAGTCTCACCCGGGATGGCATAGATGATAAGGAAAAAAGAAGAGACTTGAATAGGAAGGTAGATGGAGGATCCAAAGATGCCTGGCCAGGTGAGACATGAGAGGCTATGGGCAAGGGGGGCTCTGCAGGCTGGACCCCTGAATTAGCACAGGGCTGGGGGGAAGGGAGCCATGCTCGGGGTGATTCCCCCCAAACCCTAAATCCCAGTGCCGGACAGGACCTTGAGGTTCACTAGCCCCATCTACGTATTTCTTGGCTTTGCTATTATTTTGACTGCATGACTTTGGGCACCTGTTTCCACTCCTGTTATTATTATTGTTATTCACCAACTTTATGATATTGTTTGGTGCTGGGAGTTGAGAACCTGGGTTTTCATCTCAAATCTCCGGTCACCTCAGGTGACAGTCTGGCTATGCCGGATTAAAAGGAATCTTGCCCCGTAATGGTGATTTTAGGCAAGGGCAGAATTGTGGATAAAGTGTGTCCCCGCGCCCCCTTCCGCTTTCAGGATGGCAATGCAGGGCAGACATCACAACCAATCTGGAACTCTTTCTCCTGAGCCCAGAGGCGGCCTCACACTACTTCTCACCCCCTGCTCCCACCATCAACCAGAGTTGACGGGCCAGAAGAAATCGATTAGCCTCTGCCGGGGAAGGAGGCTGGCTCTGACCTCAGACAGCCACACCGTGGGGTGGGGTTTATCCAAAGAAGCGCCATCAAGAAGCTGACCTGTCCAGGCTCCTTTTGGGGCTCAGTGAGCCTTTCCCAGCTGGAGAGACCCGGTCTGACTCCTCATCCTACCTCAGATAAGTCTTCTTGGACGAGTGCAGATGTGGACATCCAAGTCATGACTGATTAAAGCCCAGAGGGACACAGAACAGCTGCCCCGGGCTTGATGGGCTTCTGCTTAGTCTTCCAATCCAAAGCCTATTTATTAACATCGGCAGGTCTGTATTTATCATGGCCATTAGCATATGAAAATGTGTTTGCCAAGCAGTTTCATTCATTGTGCATTTGGGAAATATTTACAGTCACCTATTACACGTGGGACATTGTGCAGTGGGCAGGAACAGAACTTACAGACTAGTGACCAGGCCTCTGGTTTGGTTTCCTTCCATAAAGACCATAAGCTACCCCTGAGATCAGCAACATTCTGACGAATCCATTGGTGACAAGAACTCACCTGCCTCCCCGCTTTGGATGGCCTTGTTCTTCAAATTCTCAGTGAAATTTTTCTGAATTTGTGAAATGCATAACCTCAAGAAAAAATACAAACAAAAAATCCAGGCATCAATACTGACATTTTTCTTCATCTGCAACATGTATGATTCCAGTGTAAGCATCCCTAAAGCATACATGAATCAGTCTTATCATATCTCTCCCTTTGGGACAGTTTCCTCAGGTCACTATGTGTCTGCCAATTTGACAAACTGTAAGCTCTGTCTGATGACTGGCTCAAAACATTAATTCCTGTTTTCAGTTTCCGGGTAGATCTTACTAAGGAGGTATTTGAGGCTACATCTGGCTGCCTAAATGACACCTCTTTGGGTGAGTGTTTAAAACAGTGCCTAGCATATAGTAGGTGCTCAATAAATAACTGCTGGAGAAAGGGAGAGAGAGTCCTGACATGTCTGGAAAGTTAACTCAGCAAAACTTCTGGTTAGGGTCATGCATGCCCCAGTCTCAGTGTGCCCACAATCTAAACACAGAATCTACTCTGAGGGAGTTCCCTGGTGGTCTAGTGGCTAGGAGTCTGGGCTTTCACTGCTGTGGCCCTGGGTTCAATCCCTGGTCAGGGAACTGAGATCCTGCAAGCCCTGCAGTGTGGCCAAAATAAAAAAAGAATCTACCCTGAACTGAGCCCCAATCCTCTGACAGGAAATGGCATCACCAGCCTCCAGGTGCCCAGGCCAGCATCCTGAATGTTGTCTCACCTGATCACTTGCCCAGATCTAATGAAATGCCTTTTGAATTCATCCATCTCTCCTTGGGTGAATCCTTGCCCTTATTGCTATGACCTTCATCCAAGCCACCATTTTCTGCCCCCAGTCACTGCCAGTCTCCGGGCCTCCATGCGGTCCCCTCTGATGCACACCCCACACTGCCTGAGGAGCCACCTGAAATGCACATCTGGTCTTGCCTCTCTCCTGCGGAGAATCCTTCCTTGTCTCCCCAGTGCTCCCAGGGGAAAGCCAACCTCCTTCACATGGCTAGCAGGCTTCCGCCTGTCTCTGCAATCTCATCCCTTTACACTCCCTGCTCCAGCCCTTTTCAACAGCCTGAACCCATCACCTCTTGCTTCCAGTCTCTTGGACACACAGCTCCCTCACCTTTTCACTGGATGAGCTCCTACTCATCCTTCCGGATAAGCTTAGTTGTTGTTTCCTCTGGGGAGGCTGGGCTGGCGGCCCTCCCCAGCCGGCCCTGAGATTACCCCCGTTAAAACTCCTTCCACAGGGTCTTCTGGTCGCCTGTTTCCTCACGCGCCCTCTGCACCAGGCTCTGCATCCCACAGAGTCGGCGTTTATTTACCCCGGCAGCCCTAGCACAGCCATCATGCAAGTGCTCGATAAATATCAATGCTTGGATGATGACAAAGATAAGACGCTTTTCCATAAACACTATATTCATCCTGCTAAGCACGGAAATGAAACAAAACTGGAGTCACATATTCACAGCTTGAAGACAGTCATCCCAAGAAAGCCAACCAGCCAAGGGACACTTGACCACACCAGCCACTGTCACATTTGCCATGCTGTTTTCCAGTGATGTCAGAAATCCTCATGGGCCAGGGTGTATGCAGAAGGGCTTGGGTCGGAGAGCCTGTGTCCAGAATAATATTGACCACATGCTGCCCTTTCCAAGCAGAGATGGTGATTACAAGTGACTCAGCCTCAGGAAGGTGGTGGGCGCTTGAGTTGTTTATCCCACAGGAGCAGTGGGCCTGACCCAAGCCAGACTCAATCCCCCTGGTGGCTTGGGTTACACATCTAGGAAGAGCTGGCTAAGGTCGGGAGTTCAGACTGTGACCTCAAAATGGAACGAAAGACTTTGTCCTGTTGGGGCAATAGCCATGACCTCAACTACCCTCACAAACCTGTCATCAGTTGAGCCAGGAGATGCCGGGCAACAAAAGTAACCACATTGCCTCTTCCTGGTGTATTGGCTGCTTGCCAAGATATACCATGTATCCTGTGGACTCTGTAGCTCCCAAAGCTGAGGCCCATTTCAGGACCATTGGAAAAGCTAATGGAACACATGGCATCTGTGAGTTGTCCTCTTCACCCTGTGGGACCAAGTGGCCTGGGATAAAGTGGGGATGCTGGGAACATGCCGTTAGTCTGGGGCTCACTACCTTGATGGGGAAACAGAGGGTAAAAGGGAAAGTCCATAAGTTTCTCATGGACATATGGACTTCCTGCAGCAGACCATCCAAAGGGCTTTTGACTTGATACCTTCAACATGCAAGACTCCAATTTGGTTTACCGGGAAGAGTCATGCAGACCTTGGGCCTGCCTCTGGGTCTTGGTGCTTTCCTCTGTAGGAGGGAAATGAGGACCACGTGGCAGTCACTGGGGGAGTAAAAGAGCTAGTGCTCGGGACGCCTGGCACTGAGCAGGCACTCTATTCTCCTATCAGCTCTGCACCGTGGATCATGGGTCTCTGGTCCCAGCTCTCCTGAAACTGCTCTCTGATAAAAATCTAGGGGTCCCTTCTTTGCATCCTTGCCTCTTAGCATGACCTCCTTCCAACCTCAGAGTGGACTTGGCATTGCAGTCAGAATGGGAAAAAACATGAGGTAGGGTCACCTTTTCCTAGTGCCCAAGCCGCCTAGATCAGCAGTCCCCAACCTTTTTGGCACCAGGGGCCGGTTTCGTGGAAGACAATTTTTCCATGGACCAGGGCTGGGGGGATGGTTTCAGGATGATCCAAGCGCATTACATTTATTGTGCACTTTATTTCTATTATTATTACATTGTGATATATAATGAAATAATTATACAATCCACCATAATGCAGAATCAGTGGGAGCCCTGAGCTTGTTTTCCTGCAACTAGATGGTCCCACCTGGGGGTGACGGGAGACAGTGACACCCGAAGTGTGTTGCTTATGTCCAGTCTACTCTGTAAGATGCAGCTTGTCACTTGCCACTCACTGATAGGGTTTTGATGTGTCTGCAAGCCATTGATTTATTATGGCCTCTGTGCAGTCAAACCTCTCTGCTAATGATAATCTGTATCTGCAGCTGCTCCCCAGCGCTAGCATCACTGCCTCAGCTCCACCTCAGATCATCAGGCATTAGATTCTCATAAGGAGCGCGCAACCAAGATCCCTCGCACGCGCAGTTCACAGAAGGGTTCACGCTCCTATGAGAATCTAATGCTGCCGCTGATCTGACGGGAGGCGGAGCTCAGGAGGTAATGTGAGCGATGGGGAGCGGCTGTAAATACAGATGAAGCTTCGCTCGCTCACCCGCAGCTCACCTCCTGCTGTGCAGCCCGGTTCCTAACAGGCCACGGACCGGTGGCCTGGGGGGTGGAGACCTCTGCCCTAGAGCCTCCTTCCTCAGCCACACTCCTCCGTCCTGGATCTTTGGGTTCATATGTTAGCTGTGTCCACACGTACCAGAGAACTCCAGGGGCACTGAATGACACATGTTAATTGGGTGTTTATTTGCCAGATACTGTTCTAAGCTCTCAGTGAATGATGTCATATAATTCTCATGGCAACTCTGTAAGACAGCATCCCCAATTTGCAGATAAAGAAACTAAGGCACGAAAAGGTTAGGTTGTTTGCAAGGAGGTTAGCATTTCCTCATCTCTCAGGCCCCTTCTCCCCCTACTCCACACCCCAGTCCCAGTGGAAGGAAGCATGACGAAGACCAGGAACCTGAGGTTCCTGTATAGCATCTCTGAGTTATGGAGCCAAAAGCTCACGGCGTCATGGAAACCCACAGACACAACCAGAAGTACTGGCCAGCGGGGCAGAACCTGGGGCACTGACATATGAGAAGCACAATTACGTATCTGAAATAAATGGGAAGCTCAGAGCTAGTTAACTCAGCTTTCCACTGCCAGTGACGCTTTACAGAACTAGTAAAATATAGATGGGTCCAGCTCCCATCAAAGTCAACAGCGCTCCCAAGTGGAAGAAGCAACAATAACAGCGTCAAAGGCAAGAACAGGCTTGCTGGTTGGGCAGCCAGAGAGCTATGGGGAAGGTACCCGTGTGTGTGTCGCAGGTACAATTCCAGACACCCCCCACCCCTACCATCGACCTTGTTAGATGACAAGTCTGAAAGTACAGAAAGGTTACCAGGAATAAGCCCTTTATTTTATTACCTAAATTAAATAAAACTTCTGTTATGCTTTCCAAGTTTATGTTTCTCACAATCACATGGAATATATCCCCATTGTGAAAATAAAGAAAATAAAATTTTGTGTTTATTAAAGAAAATCAGCCCCTCCCACACTGTAGTAGACTGCACCCATGGCCCCAATTACATACCCTTGTCCTGCAGGACTCCAAAGTTTCTCCCAACAGAGTTGGTGTGTATTTCCTGCCCCTTGACTTTGACTTTGGCCATGTGACTTGCCTTGGCTGAGTGGACATGATATGCAACTGGGCTTGCCCTCTTGCCCTCTGCCGTCACCAAGACAAGGACATGCCCAGCCTAGCCCACTGTCTCAGGAAGACGACGAGAGGCTTGTGGAGCAGCCAACCTGCCCAGATGAGCTGAGCCTGGGTCGGCTGACCACTGGTACACGAGTGATCAGCCTGTCCTGAGTGCCTACCTGCCCTCAGCCTGCCTCCTGACCCCCAGCTTCCCAGCATCACCAAGTAGAGAGGCAGATCTGCAAAGCTTCTCCTGGGAAGAGAGTGCCCAGACCAGTCCCTGCACCTGCTGTGTTTGAGGCAAGGTGTTTTGATTTGGAGAAAGTGCTAAGAGGCAGAGTGACATATGGAGTCATTGGCTGGCAGAGCACAGGGCTGACACTCCCCCAAATGAAACCACCAGGATCAATAACTAAGACTGCTGCTTACGCCATAAAGATAATAGCTCTGTTTATTGAGCATCTACTATTTGCCAGGAACAGCACTAATCATTTTTAATGTACTGTCTGATTGAAGGTCACTCTTCAGGGGAGATGCTACTGTCACCATTTCACAGATGAGGAAACTGAGGCTCAGAGAGATTAAGCCACTGGCTGAAGGTAACAGAACTAGTAAATGGAGGAGAAGGAATTCCAACCCTGTCAAATAGACTACGTTTAAAGGCCCAAAAGCCCAGCACCAGTGGCCATCACCCCTCAGGCCACCACCCCCAGCCTAACTCAGCGATTCTGCAAACCAAGTCCTGAAGATGTCTGCCCCTGCAGCCCAGCCTCCCTCCTCAGGTTTCTGGATCAGTTTGCCTATATTCCCAGGTCCAGCTCCTGCACCTGCTTGCCCGGTCTGGCCCTGGTGCTAAGGAGCACAACGAACTCTAAGACTTCTTCAGGGCTCTAACCAAACAAAATATAAAATAAATTCAAAATTGCTTAAGGCTATGAGTAACCAATGCCAAAAACTGCAACTCACAGCACTCAATTTTTTCTAAGCTGGGGTCATCAGAGAATTTAGAGACCAAACCCAGATGGGTTTTGGTTTATTCACATGTGTGTGGTATAGTCATCTGTGGGGCGGGAGGCAACCGAGCAGGGCTGGCCGGTGGGCCTGGGAAGGGAAGATGTGGCTCCTCGCTCAGCAAACGTGGAGCCAGGAGCTCTTCCGTGCCAGGTGCTGCCCAGGGCACAGCCCACCCTCAGGTGGATGCTCAGGTAGGTCAGACGGAGTGCTCATAAGGCAGATGTGCCAGTCCACGGAGGCAGTAGCATCCAGGCAGATCCAAAAGGCCAGGGAAGTGAAGTGTTCCTTCTGCAGTGGGATCCAGCTCTGTGTCCCCAGGAGAGGCAAATAAAAACTCATAACCCGAAGAAGGATGCTCTAAGCCAGCGGCTCGGAACACTTTGCGGGTGAGCTGGGTGAGCGGAAGCCTGCTTCTCCCCTTGCTGGGTGGACATGCGCATTCGTGGGAGGCGTTCAAACTCTGAGCCGGACCATCTCTTTGTTTGTCAACAAATCAGTTGATAAACTTAGAATCCTGCTAGGGTCCAAAGTTCCCAGTACAAAGGAAAATCTAGAAAAAAAATTCTCAATCTCTCTGGACTTTAATCACCACCCACAGACATTCTCAGGGAACTTGTCACCCTGATCCTGTCCATCCCTAAGGGATGGTCCCAAAGGCAGCCTTCCTTGCAAATACCCAGGACAGCCCACCTGCCCAATCAGAGTTGCCCAACCATGGGGCACTTCCCAGAAGGGTGGCTCACCCTGCCATAGGCCTTTGGTCTTCCTACCTGTCTGGGTTCTTCAGAACTTCATCAAAGTCTACGCTGACAGCCTTGCACATCTGGGAAAGCGCCAGCAGGTCCCCCACAAAAGGCTTTCTGGGGAAACGCCACCGGTTGGTTGAGCCAACGATCCGGCGTTGCAGCTGGGGTTTGTGCTGCTTGGGCAGCAAAGAAAGAACATCTTTTTTTAACCACTCATAAATACCAGGTTTTCCAAATTGTACAGCAGAAAGGAAATCAAGACAAATTTTTAAAGGCTGGTTAATTTTCAAAGATGGCCAGTATTTCTCCAGAGCCGTCTTCTCAAGGCAAATATATTGTATTCAGGAGACTGAGGACTTCAAGCCACAAATTTGGAATTTAGCACCTGGGACAGGAGGTGCCAGAGGCGAAATGTCAGGGAGAAAGATACCAAACTGAGGAGATTTGGGGCAGGGACTGTTTTTTTTTTTAATTGCAGTAAAATACACAAAACATAAAACTCACCATTTAATCCATTTTGTAGGTACAATTAGTAGCACTTAGTACATTTACAGTGTTGTACAACCATTACAACTATCTAGTTCAGAACATTTTCATTACTCCAAAAGAAAACTGTCGACTCATTAAGCCATCACTCCCAATTTCCCCCTTCCCCACTTCCTGGAAACCACTCATCTGCGTTCTGTCTCTATGGATTTGCCTATTCTGGAAATTTTATATAAATGGAATCCTACAATAGTGGCCTTTTATGTCTGGCTTCTTTCACTCTGCATGTTTTCAAGGTTCATCCACGATGTAGCATGTGTCAGAATTTCATTCCTTTTTAGGGCTGAATGACATTCCATTGTGGGGAGAGACCACCTTTTGTTTATCCATTCACCAGTTGATAGCTATTTGGGTTGTTACAACGTTTTTGGCTACTGTGAATAGTGCTGCTATGAATATTCGTGTATGAGTTTCTGTTTGAACACCTGTTTTCAGTTCTTTTGGTATAAACCCAGGACTGGAACAGCTGGGTCACTGGGCGGGGACTTTTCCTTAGACATTTTCTTAAGGTCCTGGGCTTCAGCAATTTCCTTAAGGGAGCAGTACAATACCCACCATGGATGTAAACCTCAGATGTGGTGGCTCAAGGAAACCTACCCAGGACAAGTGCACCATGAGGGACCCATAGGAATGGGTGAAACTGATCCTAAGCCA
Organism: Eubalaena glacialis; assembly: GCF_028564815.1. Lineage (NCBI taxonomy): Eukaryota > Metazoa > Chordata > Mammalia > Artiodactyla > Balaenidae > Eubalaena > Eubalaena glacialis. The sequence continues at coordinate 9,578,890 of NC_083716.1, forward strand.
CACCAGGCACCAACAGGGTGGTGGGGGGACCACAGGCCACAGAATGGAGGATCTGAGTTCAAATCTTGTTTTTTGCCACTGATTGGTTGTGTGACCTTGGGCAAAGCATTTACTCTTTTGAGCCTCTTGGACCTCATATATAAAATGGGAATAATGACGATGATAATGAGGATGAAGATGAGGATGAGGATGAAGATAAGGGTGAGGATGAGGATGAAGGTGAGGATGAGGATGAGGATGAAGGTGAGGATGAGGATGAAGATGAGGATGAGGATGAGGATGAGGATGAGGATGAGGATGAAGATGAGGATGAAGGATGAGGATGACGATGAAGATGAAGATGTGGATGAAGATGAGGATGAAGATATGGATGAGGATGAGGATGAGGATGAGGATGAGGATGAGGATGATGATGAAGATGTGGATGAGGATGAGGATGAAGATGAGGATGAAGGATGAGGATGAGGATGAAGATGAGGATGAAGATGAGGATGAAGATGAGGATGAGGATGAAGATGATGATGAAGATGTGGATGAGGATGAGGATGAGGATGAGGATGAAGATGAGGATGAGGATGAGGATGAGGATGAGGATGAGGATGAAGATGAGGATGAAGGATGAGGATGACGATGAAGATGAAGATGTGGATGAAGATGAGGATGAAGATATGGATGAGGATGAGGATGAGGATGAGGATGAGGATGAGGATGAGGATGATGATGAAGATGTGGATGAGGATGAGGATGAAGATGAGGATGAAGGATGAGGATGAGGATGAAGATGAGGATGAAGATGAGGATGAGGATGAGGATGAGGATGAAGATGATGATGAAGATGTGGATGAGGATGAGGATGAGGATGAGGATGAGGATGAGGATGAAGATGAGGATGAGGATGAAGATGAGGATGAGGATGAAGATGAGGATGAGGATGAAGATGAGGATGAGGATAAAGATGTGGATGAGGATGAGGATGATGATGAAGATGAGGATGAAGGATGAGGATGAAGATGAGGATGAAGATGTGGATGAGGATGATGATGAAGATGAGGATGAAGGATGAGGATAAGGATGAGGATGAAGATGAGGATGAAGATGTGGATGAGGATGAAGATGAGGATGAAGATGTGGATGAGGATGAAGATGAAGAGGTGGATGAGGATGAGGATGAAGATGTGGATGAGGATGAGGATGAAGATGAGGATGAAGATGTGGATGAGGATGAGGATGAAGATGTGGATGAGGATGATGATGAAGATGAGGATGAAGGATGAGGATGAAGATGAGGATGAAGATGTGGATGAGGATGAGGATGAAGAGGTGGATGAGGATGAGGATGAAGATGTGGATGAAGATGAGGATGAGGATGAGGATGAAGATGAGGATGAGGATGAAGATGAGGATGAGGATGAGGATGAGGATGAGGATGAGGATGAAGATGTGGATGAGGATGAGGATGATGATGAAGATGAGGATGAAGGATGAGGATGAAGATGAGGATGAAGATGTGGATGAGGATGAGGATGATGATGAAGATGAGGATGAAGGATGAGGATGAGGATGAGGATGAAGATGAGGATGAAGATGTGGATGAGGATGAGGATGAAGATGAGGATGAAGATGTGGATGAGGATGAGGATGAGGATGAGGATGAAGATGTGGATGAGGATGAGGATGAGGATGAGGATGAAGATGATGATGAAGATGTGGATGAGGATGAGGATGAAGATGTGGATGAGGATGAGGATGAAGATGAGGATGAAGATGATGATGAAGATGTGGATGAGGATGAGGATGAAGATGAGGATGAGGATGAGGATGCTGTTGAAATAATAAAGTTTGGGAACCATGCTTTAGTATAGTGCCTGGAATATGGTGGGTGATTGAAAACTGTAGAATCTGAACCTAGATACAGCCCTGCTGAAGTGTGACACAAAAATGATGGGCTCTGACAGCAGGCCTCCAACACACTCTTCCCAGCTGAGTCAGCCAATAAAGCTTGAGGTCCTCAGGGGCGCTGGGCCCATCCCCTTGTGGAAACCCAGCAATACAACTGTCACCAGGTGCTTCTGTTCCTCACCATTGCCCGCCCTCTTGTGAAACTGATCTACTTACCGGATTCAGCATTTTCATGAAGGATCATGGAGATTACACAAAGGGAAGAAGCACCTGGAAGATGAAAGAGGTAAATTTTAAATTTCAAAAAATTTCCAAAGGGTCTTTTCAAAATATTATGGAGGAGATTGGACCAAAGAATCTATATTTTGCCACGAAAGTAACAATGAGTAAGCCTCAAGTGTCGGTTATTTATCAAATTAAGTGAAAAATCTAACTTTTGAAAGCACATTAGTAGAAAGACGATTCTCTGCTCTTGTGCTGGGAAAGTGTCTCAGATAAAGCAAAATAGGAGATAATCCATGATTCTCTGATTCTCCACCCTTTACCAAGGTGATGGGAACCAAAGGAGGCCTATAAGTAGTAGGCTGATCACGTAATTTGTCATTCAGACCAGGAGGCTAAAAGGGGTGATATTAATAATTAGGCCTAGACAGCTAGTGTCGACCAGGGCTGTCCTGGAGCACAGTGGACTCATCTCACCTTAGCTTTGAGGGACATGCAAGGGGCTGAGTGGCAGGACTTCCCAGCTGTCTCTGATCATTTTTAGGGCAGTTCGGTTGCAAGCAACAGAAAGTAACTCTGTTAATGACATGGCAAAAAAAATTACGGGGGTTAAGGGAGGTTAGGATTTGTTGAAAGGATGGTAAGGGAAAGAGGGAACTCAGAATCAAAGGGAAAACGGAGACTCTTTTTGGGGACGGCCAGGAAGCAGCTCCAGGGATACGGTGCAAGCACCAGTGTCCACCTCTGTCAGACGCTGCCTCCAGGCTGCCTCTAGCAGTTCCCCTTCTCACCCCCTCACCCACCTGCCCCAGTCAGTCTTGGGCGGTTCTGCTCCACTGAAATTCTCAGCAAAAGAACACAACTGGCTTGGCTAAGGTCTCAGGCGGGCAGACAGCTTGATTAACTCTCCCAACAAGACTGCAGTGGGGACGGGGTGGTTCCCCAGAACAACCCTGGGGAGAAGGGGAGTGGCCAAGCAGGCAAAACCAGCAGAAACGAGGTCACCTGGTGACCAAGCATCCCACCTGACTCTGTGCATCACTCCCCAGATAGCACTTCACCTGCACTCTAGCCGTGGTGCTGAGAAGGGGCTCACTTGTCCATTTAACAAGTATATTCTGTGCAGCTGCCATATGCAAGGAAAGTGTTAGTTGTTTTGGGGATATGGCAGTGAGCAAAGCGGACAGGATCTCTGCCTCATGGAATTTCTATTCCACCTGGGCAGACAGGCTTTTCTTTTCCTTTTAATTACCTTAGATTTCTTACATTGCCAAAGTAATATAGGTTCATTGCAACAAGTGAGCTAATACAAAGACAAGTAAAGAAAAATTTAACAATAGCTGCATAATATTTCATACTGTGGATATATCATAATTTATTAGACTATTCACCTGTTGATGATCATTCAGTTTGTTTCCTGTGTTTTTACTCCCATAAACAATGATGCAATAAACATACATACATATATGTATGTGTGTATATGTATATATATACATATATGTGTTTTTTAAAAATTTTATTTATTTATTTATTTATTTATGGCTGCGTTGGGTCTTCGTTGCTACGCGCGGGCTTTCTCTAGTTGTGGCGAGCAGGGGCTACTCTTCATTGCGGTGCGCGGGCTTCTCATTGCGGTGTCTTCTCTTGTTGCAGAGCATGGGCTCTAGGCACGTGGGCTTCAGTAGTTGTGGCACTTGGGCTCAGTAGTTGTGGCTCGCGGGCTCTAGAGCACAGGCTCAGTAGTTGTGGCACACGGGCTTAGCTGCTCTGCGGCATGTGGGATCTTCCCGGACCAGGGGTTGAACCCGTGTCCCCTGCATTGGCAGGCGGATCCTTAACCACTGAGCCACCAGGGAAGCCCTATATATATGTTTTTAAACACAGGTATTTATATCTATAGCCGTTAACTATATCTCTATCCATCTATCTATCACCTATGTTTCTATATCTATATCTATATATATCTTTGTGTGTTATTGCTTTTACTTCTAAGAAATAGATTCTTCAAAGTGGGATTATGCTAAAGAAGACGTATCTTTAATTGATGATGCCAACTCACTTTCCCAAAAGTTATAGTAATTTGCATTCCCATCCAATTTCTAAGTGCTTTTTTCCCCACACCATCTCCAGTACTCGGTATTATCAATATTTATTTTTGTCAATCTGGTGGGTGATAGATTCAGATTGTTATTTTAATTTGAACTTCCCTGGCCACCACTAAGATTCATTTATATATGTATTAGCCTTATAACTTTCTATTTCTGAGAATTGCCTAATCATAGGCTTTCCTCATTTTGCCATTGGATTGCTATAGTTTCCTTAGCATTTCTCAAAGCTCTCTGTATACTACAGACATTAATCTTTTGTCTACCTTACATATTGCAAAAATTTTCTCCAGTGTATCATTTGTCTTTTCACTTTGTGAATATTGTACAAAGTATTTAATTAGGTATGGAAAATACGTCAATTACATATGTATGCCTATACGTATATCTCTCTATATGTATATGTATATATCTATCCTTTGACTATCCCTAACTTAAAAACTGGGTATCAAATTGATGTATTTCCTTTATGGCTGGGTTTCCATCTTGCATAAGGAGGTTTTTCCTACCCCCAGGTAACACATGTATGCTTCTCTGATCCATTTTCCACGCAGGCGTCAGAATGACCTTCAACTCCCCAACGTCAAATCTTTCACCAGCTTCCACTGTCCTTACTATAAACTCCTGAATCCTCAGTGGGGCCACTTTGAGGTTAGAGTTACATTCTAAAGCAAGCCTGGTCAGCACAGAATAAACCACAGCTGGACAAAGTTTCCCCATACCTAAGCAGAACTCGGCATCGGCTTAAGAAGGGGAGGCTGGGGTTTGCACTGAGGTACCCAAGCTCCTGCTTGATATCCAAGAGCCTTTTTAGCTGATCTTGAAATCCAGGGCTATCTCAATGGCCTGGACATGTTATTTTTCCTTTTTTCATCACACCAGGCAAAATGTCCTTTAAAGGGTTTCGAGGGTTGGTTCCTGGGTCACTCTGGTTGGCAGGAGCTACTTAAGGTGATACCTCAGCTCCCGGCCCCCTCCTGCCTCCCAGCCCAGAACTCCCGAAGCCCCTCTCTGCCAACTGACCATATGGAATCAAGTCCAAGCAGTGCCCGTTACTATGGATGCCCTCTGTGTCTCTAATGTGGATGAAAATACCAGCCATACTTACTACTTTGAAGCCCCCTTGCCCACCGCAGGTGTGCTTACAGGGGGAGCTAGTGGAACGAAGGCACTCTCATTACATCGGTCTCTGAATTACAGGAGAGCTGAGAGCCATTCGCCTTCTGAGCCTGAATCCTCAGAGCGCTCATGACATGTGGGGCTCACCTTTTTCTTCCTGTGGGCAAGGTGCTATGGCAGGGGAGCTCACCTTTGGTTTCCTCGGGTCTTTGTGGGCACCATGGCAACATCAGGGAAGGTTCCGAGCACTCCCTGTTCCTGGCTCAGTCTCAGCACAGGCTGGGGACTGCGGGAGGGATAGAGTCTTACAGAGACCAACTGGGGTGCCACGCATGTCCTCCTCCACCTCCCTCCTTAGGGAAACAGTGTCATTCCTGTTTCCATGTAGCGCCACGCTTCCTTACAGCGCCTGGGGTAACTAGATTCTCTAAAAGGGCCTCAGTGGGAACCAACCCCTAAAACCTCGGGCCTCATCTGTCAAATAAGATAGGACTAGAAGGTTCTCAGATCCCTCCCAGCTTTGGCATTCTGGGGAGCTCCTTTTCTAGATCTAGTATCCAGAAATGTTTAGACAAAATTGTTTAAATAAAAATTGGGGTATTTTTTATTATTGAAAGCTATGCCTGATGACTTATTTTGTTGGTAGATGATTTTTAATCTGCTCTCTCCGGGAACTGAGAACTGTCTACAAGTCGGGGACAAGGCCGAGACCCTTCATAACAGGGGCTAAGGTGGGATCTTGCAGTGTCCTCGGTGCCTTGGTCTATGAAGCCTGTGAGGTAGGGAGGTGGGACCTCGTCCACGGAAGTCCTGGACCCCACCCCAGGGCTCACAGAAACGCCAGCTACTGTAATAGGGGCCTGGAGTCGGTGCAGCTTGTCAAGACCTGAGGGCCTTCAAGTGCAGCCTCTCCTGAGTCAAGTAAATTATAAAGCAAAACAGGAAAGTAGCTACTCTGCCTACTGGTAATTGTGTTGTCAAATCTATAAAACCCTTGATAAAAGGGAGGCACCTCCAAATGTACCTCCCTCCTCATTCTCGGACCTGTGATTCTACCCTCCTGACACCCACATTCTGCTCTGCAGAGTAGTTGGTTACTGTGATGTGTCCAGTGGCGGCTGACCCATCCCTGTGTGCCCCCAGAGCCCAACGCCAAAAGCAGCCCCTGGGACCTGCTCAACAAATGCCTCAACTTGGATAACTGGATGTATCAGTCCCTACCCACCACTCTGTCTTTGCACATGGATGAGCATTGTGTGTGTGTGTGCGTGTGTGTGTGTACATGTGCGTGTATCTGCTTCTGTGTGGGTCATGGTCCCATCTCAGCAGAAGTCTGTGTGCAAATGGGCAGATTCACTCCCTCTTTGTGGCTCCCTTCCATCTACTCCAAATTTTCCCAGCCCCTGTCCCTGGAATGTAGGGCCCCATATAAGATTTCAGTTAAAAAGTTTGAAACACGTTGTCCTGGACCATCTGGCAATTCCACTCGCTCCATTATGGGCCACATCCCAGGATGCCCTCAGGTACCACTTTCTGGGGCACAGAAAGCAGGTCCTTGGGCGCCCTCTAGTGTCCACTCTAGGGAAGCATCCCAGGGTGGCACACTCCTCTCTGTCCATAAGCAGAACCCCTGGCCTTGGCTGGATCCATCACTTCCTACAGAGTCTGAGCCCAGGGATCCCGGGCCTTCCGCCCACCTCAAAGCCCTCTATCCACACATCTCCCCACAAAGCTTGGGAGCTGAGCTATTGGCCAAAGTCAAAGACAGCAAATACAAATAAATAGAAATGGCCCCCATCATGCTTCCCTAAAGCCCTTTCCTGGTGGTGTCATGGGCCCAGACAAGTCAGAAGTCCCAAGATCCTTCAGTGGCTGAGACACCAAACCTCACTGAGCATAGGTCTCAGCTAGAACCATCTTGTACCAAAATCTCCTGTGACATGGTTACAGGAGGATTCCAGTGCGATGCCCATCTTCTTCTTGAACACTCCAGGGATGAGGAGCTCACTACCTTCCCAGACTGCCCATTTCAGCCACTCCATCTGGTCACCCATATGGAGAAGCAGTGGAGTACAGGGGAAAGAACACCTGATTCTGACCCTGGTTCTAGCACTGATCAGCTGTGTGACCCCGGACATGACCTTATCCTCCCTTGGTGGAAAGTGTAGACTCAGAGCCCCTGGGGCCTGGCAGTTTGGAGCATCTAGGTCTTAGAGCCCAAGCGTTGGCTCTAAAGCAGCAGTCCCCAACCTTTTAGGCATCAGGGACCGGTTTCGTGGAAGACAATTTTTCCACGGACGGGGAGGGGGGGATGGTTTCGAGGTGATTCAAGCGCATTACATTTATTGTGCACTTTATTTCTATTATTATTATGTCAGCTCCACCTCAGATCATCAGGCATTAGATCCCGGAGGTTGGGGACCCCTGCTCCAAAGTCTCTGGTTCTAAAAGAACCAGGGCCCCGACACGGTGTGTGTGCAGTGGGAGACACCATGGGTATCGGGATCAGCTGGCTCCCAAGGCATGGGGGGCTGTCTGTGCAACCTGGCTCCAGGCCAAGCCTCCGGGAGAGGCAGTGCACGAGCTGGAAGACAGGCAGGGGCTTCACCAAGGAGAAGCAAGGGATGGGGCGTGCCCTTGAGTTGAGTCCTATATGGCAAGGGGGTGGTCGCAGCGATAAGAAACGAGAGCTGGGGGCTTCCCTGGTGGCGCAGTGGTTGAGAATCCGCCTGCCAATGCAGGGGACACGGGTTCGAGCCCTGGTCTGGGAAGATCCCACATGCCGCGGAGCAACTAGGCCCATGAGCCACAACTACTGAGCCTGCGCGTCTGGAGCCTGTGCTCCGCAACAAGAGAGGCCGCGATAGTGAGAGGCCCGTGCACCGCGATGAAGAGTGGCCCCCACTCGCCGCAACTACAGAAAGCCCTCGCGCAGAAACGAAGACCCAACACAGACAAAAATTAAAAAAAAAAAAATTAATTAATTAATTAATTTTTAAAAAAAAAGAAATGAGAGCTGGATCGGGTCAGACCCTGGCCACTGACTTGCTTTGTGACCTTGAGAGGGTCTTGCTCCGGCTCAGGACTTCAGTGTTCTCATCTGCAAAATGAAGCTCAGACAAATCAACTCCTCAGCTCCATCCACCGCGGATCCTATTCTTCCAAGACCTCTGGTTGGTGCAGCCAGGACTGGGAGGGGGTGATGACAACGTGCTGGCCCAGGGCTTGCTTCATTTGCTCATTTCAACAAAGTCTGATGGTCAAGTTTGTGCTGGGTGTTGGGGTGCAGTGGCAGCAAGCCGACAGATGAGACCACCCCGGCAATTCCATGACCTCACATGGCCTGCAACATTGTTTACGCAAAATTTTTCTTTAAGAACGGGCTTACTTTTTTACTTACAATTTTTTGTTACAATGTTTTTAAAGTAAATTTATTTTATGGATGAAATAACATATTTGGTATACTGGCTGATTTCTAATATACATTAAAATTAACTACATAACTATTTTTTAAAAGTCATTTATGAGCTGCTCTTAAAAATCATTTTTTGTGCCCAAGCACCTCACTTTTGGCAGTTTAAACTCTGCCCCTGTGAGGCTCACAGAGTACAGGGTGATGGGTTAGGGAGTTGCAGGAACTCATAGGCAGGGCAACTGACTGTATGAAGCCTGTCTCTTATTCTGATGCTTTGACATCTTGGGGCCTTGCTGACCCTAGAGGGACTCTCTCCCAGGACTGGACAATTCCTACAGAGAGTAAAGGACTTATCTCCAGGTGAGCCCTTCATATGCAAACTGGCCAATCCAGAGCCCATATCCCAACCACCTGTGACATTCAGGGCCACTGTTCCCCTGCCCTAACCACCCCAGGTACCAGACAGCTACAGAAAGCCCCCATGCCCCAGAGTCAGCTGAAATGATTCAAACTAGCCAATCCTAAGCCTGCTTACCCTGTCTCACCTGTTCCTTCCCTCAGGAACCACAATAAAGGCTCTTGCCCACATTTTCCCCCTTCTCCCTCTGGCTCCTGCTGGACCCTACCGAGTGCTTCCCATGTGGCCCTGCTCCCCTCCCCTTGGGAACTGTGAGTAACAAACTATGTTTTCTGTGGCAATTGTCTCCTCATCTGTTGGCCTCATCCTACCTGAATTATAATAAAACCTACATTTTAAAACACCAACCCAGTCCTGGGGCTTCAGGGAGAGTTCTTTGTAGGAAGTGACATCAAGGATGAGCGCCAAGGGGGTATGAATTAGCTGAGTGATAGGATGATGGGCCAGGGGTGAGTGTCCCAGGTGGAGGGAACAGCATATGCTGGGCTGGAGTGAAGAAGGCCCATGCAGTCTGATTGCACCATAGGGTGGGAACCTGGGACAGGAGGCCAGAAGGGGAGCAGGGAACAGACCTCCCGGGGCTTGGAGGGGCCGAGGAGTCTGGGTTTTGTCTAGTCCTACCACTTTTGATCTCCAGGTTGTTTTTCCCAGCTCCTAATAAACTCAAAAAAAAAAAAACTTGTGAATTCTCCAGATTCTGCCATTGCTGTTCCAGGGAACCCAGAAGCCTGGCCACCAGCCTGGGGAGGTGCCACGGGTCCACCGACTGCAGAGGGAAACACACAAAGGCCAGGAAGAGCAAAGCCACTCACGACAGCCTAACAGAGCACACCTGGGGCAGCCCCACTACCTTCCCATCCATTGAACAAAGAGCAGGGTTTTCATAGCCCGTAAAAACAATAGTGAAGCCAGCCCAGACTCAAGGCAGAGACACCAGTCAGATGAATTAAAGAATGGACGTGAGGACCACGGCAGGCACCAGAGCGCATTCCCTGCCCTGTGCCTTCTCTCCCCACCACTTTCTGCTCCGACCTCCTTGGGAAGGAATCTGTTAGCCTGGGGAAAGCAAAGGACCTTGCAGTCACTGAAGAAACCAGGATCCAATCTCCTGGCTGAGTGATTCAGCCAAGTCCCTGGGGTTAACCTCTCTGAGCCTCTGTTTCCTTCTTGTAAAATGGAAATAAAAATAGTTCCCATTCACCAGAATATTTCAAGGATAAAATGAGCTAGAGAGGGGCTTCCCTGGTGGCGCAGTGGTTGAGAATCCGCCTGCCAATGCAGGGGATACGGGTTCGAGCCCTAGTCTGGGAGGATCCCACATGCCGCGGAGCAACTAGGCCCATGAGCCACAATTGCTGAGCCTGCGCGTCTGGAGCCTGTGCTCCGCAACAAGAGAGGCCGCGATAGTGAGAGGCCCGCGCACCGCGATGAAGAGTGGCCCCCGCTTGCCACAACTAGAGAAAGCCCTCGCACAGAAACGAAGACCCAACACAGCCATAAATAAATAAATTAAAAAACAAAAAAGAGCTAGAGAGCACTGACCTCAAGGGAGCCCCCGCCGGTGCTCACGTGTAAACATCCTTCCTCCTGCCCACATGCCCTGCGCATGCGCACATCTCCACCCCCGCCCCCATCGGAACAGCGCCTGTCCCGCTCAGTTTTTCACGTGGTATGTCCTGGAAAGCAAAGAGGCTTTGCTGAGAAACCTCAGCATCCCGCCAGGGCCAAGGATTACGTGAAAGGAGCTGCTCAGGGAGCCGGGTATCCCTCACTCTGGGCCTGTCACCTCCAATACGGAGCAAAGCCCTGCTTCCGTAAGCCTTGCCCAGATTCACCTGACCCAAGTCCAAATCCTATGCTGTGTATCTACAGGCCTCCTAAGACCCACTTACTGAGATTCCCCACAGCTCCCCCTGGCGGGCATCCTCCCTCACTGCAACTAGCAATAAACCCGACTTGTTAACCACTGTTGTGTTTATGGTGGCCTTTGGCTGGAGGACAGTGACATTCACCCAGGTTATCCACTTTAGGCATTTAACCTGAGGAAAGACTCACATTCATAAGCATATGCGCATAAAGAAATTCATTGCAGCTGCGTGCATAATGATAGCAAAACACTGGACACAATATAAATGTCCATCAGTGGGCAGTTGGTTAAATACATTTTGGTTCCATGGAAGACATGGAGCCATTCAAAATGATGACAAACAGCTATATTTATTTATATAAGAGTTACCATAGCGTGATAGCCACATTATAGTATTAGGTGAAAAAAAGGTTTATGCAGGGGCCCTGCAGATGGCTGTGTCGGTGTGACACCACATAACTTAAAATAATCCACTTTCATAAAAAGTCTTTCATACACTGAGGGAAAAAGACATAGAAATATGAGCATAAAAACATTAATAGGGCTTCCCTGGTGGTGCAGTGGTTAAGGATCCGCCTGCCAATGCAGGGGACACGGGTTCAAGCCCCGGTCCGGGAAGATCCCACATGCCGCAGAGCAACTAAGCCTGTGCGCCACAACTCCCGAACCTGCGCTCTAGAGCCTGCGAGCCACAACTACTGAGCCGGCGTGCTACAACTATTGAAGCCCACGCGCCTAGAGCCCGTGCTCCGCAACAAGAGAAGCCACTGCCACGGGAGGCCCGCGCACTGCAACAAAGAGTAGCCCCCGCTCACCGCAACTAGAGAAAGGCCGCACGCAGCAACAAAGACCCAACACAGCCAAAAATAATTAATTTTAAAAAACATTAATAGCATTTCTTGGTTTGGGGATTATGAGGGTTTTTTCTTACTTGCACTTCTAAATTTTTAGCGATGGAAATGTTTTACTTAAGTAATAAAAAAAAATTAAAGCTTTCGAGCGATAGGAATGAGAAGGTAACCGAGGTCAGAATCTGGGGGCGGGGTGGAAGGGGGGTTTGGTCTGGATGAGCGAGCATGGGGGGGAGGCTGAGCCCTGGGTGGTGTACCCAGAGGCTGGACCAAGCAGAGGTTGCTGGGCAGCGGCAGGAGGCACAGCCCTGCCCTGGTTAGGGTCTCTGTCCAGTGTCCAGTGAGGGTGACAGTGGGACGAGAGGCGGGGATTCTCTCCCAGGAAGGCAGGCTGTGTCTTCCTCTCCTTGGGCTGCCTGGTACAGCTGAGCTTCATCTATCTTGTACGTTATAGAAGAGACCCTCCCACCCCACCCCGTTGCCCCACAGCTGAGGCTGCACAGGGCCTGCCCTGCTAGGGGTGGGGTGGGCCTGTGGGAGGGGAGCATCCCTTAGCCACTGTGGCTGGGCAGGAGAGGGGCATTCAAGCCCAGGGCCATCAGGCGCTTGGGGCTGCTTTCCAAGCCAATACCCCACACCACAGGTGTCCTCCCCAAAAGATACATCCACATCCCACTACCTGTGAACGTGACCTTATTTGGAAATAGGGTATTTGCAGTTGTAATTGAGAATCTTGAGATGAGCTCATCCTGGATACAGCATGAGCCCTAAAACCAAAGAGCGGTGTCCTTATAAGAGAACGGAGATGCAGATGTGAGACAGAAGAAGAGAAGGCCACGTGAAGACGGAAACAGAGATTGGCATGATGCAGCTACAAGCCAAGGAACATCAGGGATTGCCGGCCACGGCCAGGTGCCGGGGGAGGCATGGAACAGACTCTCAGAGCCTCCAGAGGGAACAAACCCCACCTACACTTTGATTTTGGACTTCTGGCCTCCAGAACTACGAGGGGATAAATTTCTGTTGTTTAAGCTGCGAAGTTTGTGGTGATTTGTTACGGCCACCCTGGGAAACTGGGACACCTCCCCTACCCCTTCACTGCCCTTATACACCCACCCTTCAAGCTGGGGTCCCTGGGAAAGTTAGGAGCAGTTAGGGAATCTAAGGGAGACATATCCCTCATCTCCAAAGTGGCTTAATTACCTGTCATCCACTGTGAATTGCCACCGTTTCCTATTCCTTTGGAGAGGAATGGACAACATTTCAGGGTTGATCTGCACAGACTAAAGGAATGAACAGGAAGAGTGACAGCCTGCTACCTCTTTGAGCCAATAAAGGGAAGTAGATTTTGCCCCTCTAAAGTCCAAGAGAATTTGTAAAAACAAAATCTAAGCTAATTCAACACACTCAATTATTTAAGTAGCAAGTCAATATTTCTCAATTGCTTCATCTTACAAACACAGCCACGATAACAAAGGAAATGTTATTTAAATCTGTGGACAAAAAAAATGAGCCCAGACAGAGAGGAGTGAAAGGCCAAATCTGATACGATTTAACAAAGGTGAGAAAAGACCCAACCTTTCCCAGAAAATAAATCACAGCCACACTTATTGCCAAGATCCAAAGAAAAAAATTTATTTACAATAGAGAATTTTATTTGAAACATGCATTTTCTTTTTTTTTTTTTTTAACAAATCAGCAAATGCAGATCAAGTTTACACTCCTTAAGGCAAGAGTCCCTTTGCAAGCTGTACATGATCATATTAAATCCAAAAGCCGCTCACCCTGGAAACTCATGTACAAAGGGCAAGGCCAAGGTCAGCGATTTGTCTTTTATTAGAGAATCAGACAATCTCCCTGATACAGGAACTCTGAGGTCAACTTGCTATGAATTATACTAGGAAAACGCAAACCAATAGCAAGAAATTCTGATAGTCTCCTTAGTACTGCATATAATCAAATCAACTTTATTTAGAAAGGAAATACAGTAGTGCATACGAAAAAGTGAAAACAGAACCTGTCCACATAACCAGAGGGACAGCAGTGTGCCGACGGTCATATTGCACGCAATGGTCAAAGTCCAAAGATTTGGTTCGAAGTTAGCTTTTCCCCATTTTGGCAATCAGTTCATCACAAATCTTGGTGAGTTCTTCTATCTCTTTATTCTGCAAATGAAGACAAAAAAAGAGGTTGATGAAATCTCCTGGTTGTTTGAAATCAAGGCAGTCAGAATGGTCACTGGGCTTTTTAGGGGGAAGGGGTCCTCCAGGCCACCTGGTCCCCCTGAATTTATCTAAAGCAGCAAAAGAAATGACCTGGAGCCAAACAATCTGCACATCCCAGCTCTAGCTGTGTGACCTTGGGCAAGTTACACAACCTCTCTGAGCCTCGATTTTCCTTATCTCAAATGTGTGGTTAATAACATCTGTCTCTCTCAGAATTAAATGAGGTAAGAAATATAAAGTTCCCTGCACGGTGACCAGCACATAGTAAAGGCTTAACTAGTATTGGTTCTCTTGCGTTTATTTGCCTCCATGGATGTGGGCACAGAAGGATGGTGGCTTTTTTTGAGAAATGCCACCAGAGGGGATGAGCAATTCTACCTGGATGGGATCGCTAGCATTATTCAGAGGATGCCAGGTAAGGAGGTGCTGTGGATACAGGGCCCGAGGAGAGAGGTGAGGGCAGATGCAAGACGTCTTCAGGGGCTCCTCAAGTCACACCTTGCCCGTCCTCGGAAGCCCCATCAAGAGGAGCCAACTACGTGTTCATCTCGCACCAGTGATCCAACAACACTGTCTATTCTCCAGGAACGGGATCCAACGGGGCGACGCCTCCATCTGGATAGCAGTGGCTCAGCTCTCAGATGGACTGAATGTCGAGCCTGATGCTGATTTGTCTCAGCAGCCAATCTTGAAGGGTCCTCTCCAAGGGGGCGAGATCTTTCCGGTATCCCCAGAACATTGTGCAGCCAGCTTTTCCTCGAGGTCCCCGTGGAAGGCAAGTCAATCACAAGCCTGTGCCCTGAGGCTGTACTGAGGCCCTTCCCCGGAAACCTTGGGGCCTAAGACACGTTCCAGCCCGGAGCCACGTGCCCTGTAACCGGGCTGGGCTCCAGGTGCCACTCATCACTGAGCCGGTGCCTGGGAGGAATCAGCCCTCCTTAGCAGGGGAGAGGTTCGGTCCTGGCTGCAGCCCTGCCACCAGCCCCGCCGGGAGAAAGCCCCACCTGGAACATCCCCTTGGCCTTGGCCCGTCTAGAGTTTTCGGCTCCCTGAGGCACTGAAATGCCTGTTGGAAGATGGGACTCTGCATGGGCTGCAGGACCAGCCACTAATCCTGAAATTACTATTATCGCCACTACTGCCACTGCTGGGGCTGCTAACAGTGATTCTTCATCTTATTGGAGCGCTTACCACGTGCCGGTCACCATGCAAACCCAGCCTAGGCCCTGTGGTCGCACTCTGTGCTCCCCACGGTCCCTTAAAGGTAGCCATTATTATCCCCCCACTTTTCAGTGAGGAAACTGAGGCTCAGAGAGGTTAAGCATTGTGCGTAAGGTCACACAGTTGGTCAGACGTAGCAAACCTGGAATGCAAATTCAGGTCGGCCTGGCTCCTATACAGCTTGGCTATTTTATGTATTAGGCATGCTGAGAGGCACTAGCAGACCCACTCGCTATCAGTTCTTGGAGGTTCTCCAAGCTCTATCCTGGCACCATCAGCCCACCGCCCAGGAAACTGCCCCATCACGGAGCTCAGCTCACTGGGCAAAAGTCCCGGCTCACTTTATCAAGTCCCGACTGGGCGAAATGCCCAACGCCGTCACCTAAGAGCTGCCCTCGGGGGAAATCATGCTTCTGAATCTCTTGAAAATAGAGACCACCCCCTCCATGCCACTTAGAGCCATTTAGCGAAGAACTCATGTGGTTAACCCCTTCTTCCTGAGTCTTAGTTTAAGACAAAACTATGTCTGCAGATACATTTGTATTTTTTCTGTTATCCAAAACAGTGCAAATCCAACTTGCTTTCTTCCTTGTCTTTTAGTTTGCCAGAAAACCGAGCATCAATCACCTTCACTTTGCGGCTGTAACCATGTGAACAGGCCAGGTGCCTTGAAAAGCATCTCTCCTGACCCTGGTTTTAGCTCTATTGATTTAGCTAACATCAGGATGCAATTTAAACACCATCATACCCTGATGGAAACAAGAGGGAACAATCTCAAACCTTCAAGATCTACCGGTTTAGTCCTCCAAAATTACAAACCTAGAAACCGAGGTGAAGTGTCAGGCCTGCCAAGGGTCAGGATGGATGGCAGGGAGGGGCAGGGACCTGAATCTCCTGAGTCCCGGGCTCTTTCCCTGACACCATGCAGGTGACGTGAGAGGTGGTACCTGCCCACTGCAGAGGTTAGCACTGCTTGGCCCAGAACCCCTGGGGACCCCAGCCAGCCGTGCTGGAACCTGGATGGGTGCTTCTAGGGGAGCAGAGGCCATTTGGGAGACACCCTGGGCTCCTGCTGCTACCTGCCTATAAAGTATCCTCACCAACGCCCATCAAGACCCCAATGCATGTGAAGTGCTGCTACCCCCGGCCACTGGGCCCTCTGATGACCCCATCCTGGGGAATCCTAAGGCTCAGTAAATCAACCAGAATGGGGGTGCATGTCTGCAAGCACACCCAGGGAGGAAGCTTGCCTGGCGCACACTCACTCAGAATCAGATTCACAGCACCCCTGGGTGGAAGTGGCTTCTCATCTGGACACCCAGGGAGACGGTGTTTAAGGTGGTCCAAGCACTTGACTGGAAATCGGGAAATCTGGAGACAAGCTGAGGGACCTCAGGAGGATCCCACCATCCGCGAAAATGAGAGGACACCTGGGGGCCCTTCTGACCCTGACGCTGCCCATGTTCTGCAGCAGCCGCTTGTCTCTGCCCAGGGGGTTGCCTGTGGGTACCATCCACTTACTAGTAAGCTCACTGGATGCAGAGATTAAAGTACTATGCGTGGCACACCGCAAGTGCTGAGCAAATATCTGACGAATGAACGCTGAAAAGGAACGAAAAATGGCGATTCCCAGAAAGGCAGAAAAGAGGCCAGCCTCAGGGCTGCGTTAACCTGGATCTTCCAGAGGGAGAGGGAGGCCATGCTCATGAAGCACGAACTTGTCTCGGGAGTGCCTGACGTGCGGGCTGTCCCGGAGCTGCCATGGGTGCAGGAAGCCTAGCCTCTGTGTGTCTCAGTGTCTGGCCAGCCCAGCCCGCCTGGGCCTGTTACCTTCTGCTCCAGCGTTCTTTCCAGAGCGTCCACTCGAAGCTGCTCCTTCCGCAGGCTTGCCTGGTACGCAGCCTGCTCCTGCTGGGCCTTGCCCCGGACCTGGGCGATCTCAGCGTTGGCCCTGCAGGAACGGGGCGGGGATGGGCTTCAGAAATGATCACCCTTCCTCGTAGATGCCTCCCGCTTTCCTCCTCCCAAATCTGGGCAGGGGGAGCCAACCACCTGGCTCCAGCTCTTTCTGATGGGGGCTGGAGCACAGGAGCCCATGAGAACCCCCATCCCCGTGATGCCGAGGTGCTTCCAGTGGGTACCCTGGAAATTACAACACGCATCCCTTATTTATCAAAATGGATGCGAATGGAGAGTGCGCTCTTATGTTGAACTGTATTGAAAAACACAGCTGGATTAACCAGCCTGCCCAAGCGAATGGCAGGGGTGCCGGGAGCTCCCAGCCTGCCTCGGCCGGGGCTGCTGAGGGGCCCTTGGGAGCAGAACGGGGGGGGGGGGGGCATTACCTGTCCAGCTTCTCCTCCGCGTGGACCTTCAGCGCCTGGTACCTCTGCTCTTCCTTCTTTACTCGGGACAGGTACTCCTGCGCGCATTTCTTCAGCACCTCTTCATTCTGACTCGACAGAGGACAGGGGTCGAGCCCACAGAAGAAATGCCGAGGAGGGTTGGGAACCCCAAGCGCTCTGGGACGCGGGTGTAACCCCGGACAGCCAGGTCCGAGCGCCCCAGCCTACAGGGACGGCCTTCCCGAGCGCCCCGCAATCCTCCCAGCCTTCTCCACCTCCTCCACCACATGCGTCCCTCCCGCTCTGCCCGCGAACATCAGCACACCTTGCGGAAGCCCTCCAGGACCTCTTTCATCTTCTCGTATCTCCTGAAGAGATCGGCCAGAGATTTCTCCACCGAGTTCAGGTCGGCCAGGGCTTGCTCCTTCTCCAGGACCAGCTGCTGGACCGTCTGGTGGGAGACCGACTTCTCCCTCTGTTCATCCTCTGGCAGGAGACACGGGAACAAAATGATGGGGCCCGTGGGCTCCGGACCTGGTCTCAGGGGCTGGTTGAGGCCTCAGATGCAACTCAGCCTGACTAGCGAGCAATCTCAGACCTTGGCTTTTGGTTGAGACAGACCCACTCCCCCGAGCCCATCCAGCTCTCTAAAGGAACAAAATCCACGGCTCCAGCATCCCAGACCTGGGCCTGGGCAACATTAGATGGGATGGAAATGAACCAGCATTCTTTAACCTGATCAATGCAACCTCCTAAATATCTACCTTAGAGACCCTGGTGGTTCTATTTGATTGTTCACAGCACACAGACCGATCCATAAGGTAAAAACATCGCTACTGAATTTTGTGTTGAGCCAGATTAAAAGGTGCCGTAGATTGAGCTGTGAGGGAGGGAATCTCCCTTCTTAAGTGTTATTAAGCTAAACAGATGGTCATTGGAAAAGAAAAAAGGTTTCTTCATCCTTAAAACATCCCATGAACCCAAAGCCCACATAACCATGGCCCTGAAATTCTGCTCCACACAAAAATGGACATTTCCTTTGATACAGCAAGTGTCTTAACTCCCAGGAAAAGGGAGCTATTTCTGTCAAAGTGAGTTTCTCAGGTATGCACCAAAGAATTAAATTCTGGCCCAGTTCAGAGTGGCTGATCCTGGTGAAAGGGACTGCATTGTGGGCCACTGCAAGCGAATATGCCTGGAACCCCTTGAAAACCCCTCATATTGATGGGAAAGGCTTTCTCTGGGCACTCTATAGAAAAGTCCCTCGACCGCACAGAGCTGTCTATGATTTGTATGCCAATCCATCATTGGTCTGGGTGGGCAAGGAACCACTTGCTCTGAACCGTCTGGAACTTTGCTGACAGCAGAGAGTGGCGGAGGTGAGGGGAAGCCCCACTCCAAGCTCCTGTCCTTCCTTGGCCCCAGGTCAGCTGGGAGGGGTGCCTGGGCCGCAGGATAGACAGCAGCTGTAAATGATGACACAGCCATGGTAAGAGCAGCGGCCAGTGTGTACCGGGCTCTTGCATGTGTTGGGCGCCGGACCGACTGTTATCTTGATTCAATGCTCCTAAGCCAGCACCCGGCAGCCAGGCTGAGCTTCCAGAAGTCCAAGCCGGGTCACCCCACCCCAGGGGCTTCCCTCTGCCCCGGAATAAAATCCAAACCCCTGCCCCACATGCTCTGCTCTCAGCACTGCTGCGCCTCTGCTGGGAACGCCAGCCCGGAGCTTCCCGCCTCGCTCAGAGGCGCCATCCCTGAGCCCGTGTGGGAAACGCCTCCTCTGAGTGGCCTAGCGGTGGCCACTCCGTATTGTGAAATCAGACGTGTGGGTGTGCACGTGTGTGTGTGTAGAAGGCACACTCCCCGGGAGCAGGGTCCTGAGTCTGTTTTGTCCGCTGCTCTGTCCCAGAACTAGGACAGTGCCTGACTCACAGGACACCTCAATACACGCTGTGCAGCCGGGCAGTGAATGAATGAGCACAGCCTTGCGGCAGATTTCTACTATCCCTCCGACAGGAGAAGCTGAGTCACTTGTTCACTGAGGATGCAGCAGATCCAGATCCAAACCCAAGGCTGTGCTCATAACTGCATCTCCACGTGAGCCTCTTAGGAATGGACCTGGAAGGATGTAGCTCCCTTAAAAGTGGGGAGATGTTGCTTTGGGTTCTTTTCCCTTAGATTCCCGATAGACGGGCATCTTTCTGTATCCTGACGTCAGGCATGTTCTCGGGTGTGGGGAGGAGGGAAGAGCACAGAACAGGGGGCCACATCCTGGTTTCGGCTCCAGCCCTGACCATAAACTTGCTCATAAGTCCTCCCTCGAGGTCCCAGGGCCTCATTTCCAAAATGAGGGGCTTCTCACACGTGAGCGTGTATCCTGATCAGCGGGGGGCTTGTTCACACACAGATGGCTGTGCCCACCCAGCGGGGTCTGATTAGGTCAGTCTGGGGTGGGGCTGAGGATCTGCATCTGTGACAAGGTCCCCAGCGATGCTGAGGCAGCTGGTCCAGGGACCACGTTTGGAGAACCCCGGGCCCGGAAGATGCCTGAGGTCCTCCCACCCTGCCTCTCAGAGATCCCGCTACCAGGGCAGAGGTGAAGACCCAGGAGCCAGAGTCTGAGAGCCCACATTCCAGACCTGGCTCTGATACTTCCCAGCTGTGTGACCTTGGGCAGAGTTTTTCAGCTCTGTCCTCCACACCTGAAACAGGGGATCATAGTATTTATCTTATGGCATTTGGGAGAAGATTAAATATAAAGCCCTCAACACATAGTAAGAACCCAGTATCAGTGACCCGTTATCAGCAGCATCATTGCCTCCCCCGAACTGGTATGATGTCAAGTCGCAGTGACCCACAAAGGGGGCTGAGCTTTTTAACATATAGCAAGAACAGAACCGCCAGCAATCTGTTTGCTACATCTAGACTCCTAAAAGAAAGGGCGTTACAAAGTTCCACCAGTAACCAAATGCTTGTTTTTATTCTTTGAATTTTAGCTGCTTCCTTAGTTCTCTGCAAGCTGTACAATGCACATTCTGGGTTGGTTTTACGCCATGTATACATTTCACTTGGCTTGGTAAAGGAGCCATTTATCAAACGGAGTCCATCTGATTTCCTGGATCTGAGATTAGGCCGCCTCAGGCTTCCTTTCCTCCCCCCATAACCCTTGTAAAAATAGAATTTCCCTGTTCCCGGGGGAGACGGAGGAGGAGAGAATGCTTCACACATCTTTTTTCATAACTTACAAATGCTGCTAGGTGCTTCAAAGCAGGAAATCAGCTCAAAACCCAAGATGCTCTAGACACAACAATAAAACAATGGCCCTGGAGATTTTCTGGCTTTTTCAGGCGAAATACTATTAAACCATGTGGGGAATGCAGCCAAAACACAAAAGCAAAAGTAACAAAAATAGAAAAACAAACAAACAAATAAGGGTTGCAATGGGCGGGTGTCAAATTAGGTGAAAAAGCATTTACTTACCAGGCTTGCCTGTTTGTTTTGCAAGCAAAGGGCAAGAAGCAACGGAAAATGGAAGCAAAACAGATAATCAGGGCAGTTGTTAGGAAAGCAGGAAAAAAAAAAATCAATTGCAACAACCTGGAATGCAGAAAGCACAGAAATCCCCTTTTGTTCTGAATTCTGAGTAGTCAATATTTGAACTTAATGAAACATATTCTCTTCAGTAACATACGGTGAGAATGGACAGTGATGGCAGGACAGATGTCACATTGACATGGAGCATTTTGTGAAGGTTAAACAGAGGTCAGGGAGGCAGCCTGGAGTCAAGGCTAGTGGAAGCTGGGTAGAAGCTGGTTTTAACTTCAAAATGCTATTACATCCACTCTGGGCCCTGAACTGCAAGCTCTCTGGGCCTGAGTTTCCCTTTCCATGAGGAATGGCGGGTGGGTGAGCGGAAATGAGACGAAAAATACGGGATCCAGATGAGACACATGGGTGTGTTTCCTGCCTCAAAAGAAGGCAGGTCCCGCCCAGAGCTACAGTGAGTCCCAGCCATGCCACAGCCCCACACCATCCTCGGCAAGGACACGAGGACCCTGAAATGGACAGTGGCCCTAATTGGCGACCTGCAAGTGACTGACGGATGACACCCACAGACATGCCACCTCTCGGATGAGAACAGCTCTGGGAAGGTGGGTGATGAACAGGACAGGAAGTGAGGATGGGGAGGGGGCGATGAGGAACAGATACACCATGAGGCGCCACCCCAAGTGACAGCACTGCTTCCAGCCAGGGACGCTGGGGAGGGGGTCTCGCAGAGCCACCCGGAGAGTGCTTAAACACCCCCAAACAGGAAAATGCTCAGAGGGGCAATTTCACAGCTCTTGAAGAGAGGGGCTCTCAGGCCAAACACACCAGGTCTCCTGGAGGGGGTGGGGATAGGGGGGTGGCATGTGTGGCCTTAATCCCTGGAGTCGGGGTTCCACACGCTCCTCAGACCGTGTCTGAATTGAAAACACTGTTCTAACTACTGTCACCTGCAGCGTGGAAAGCATCAAAGTCCAATACTCTTTCTGTCACCACAAGGACAGGCCACTATGTCAACTAGAGACGCTGACTCTGTCAGTTTTCAAGAGGGAATGTCTGCTTCTATCAAACTGCCAGCTGAGCAAGGACATTTGGTTGCTCTGGGCAGCCTGCTGTCAGGACAAAGGCTCATGTCCTCTTCAACACTGGCCTAAATGTCATCATCAAAAGTAAAAAATAAAAATGTATGACTCTGAGATGCAGAAGGGTGTTTCCAGATGAGCCATGTAGGTCTGAGTGACATTTTCACGTCCCAAGACTCCAGGATGCAGAAAGGTTGCCAAACAATGTGTATTGGAAGATATAAATCCTTCCTTCTGACCATTTTCAGCAGCAGTTTCAGTTCCAAGGGTTTGTTTTTTTTTTTTGATCTCATCCATATGTATCCATATGTTATACCAATTTAACAAAGAGGTTTCATTTGATAGAAAGCATACACCATGAGGCTGATCCTTAAAAAGATCCCAATGGGCTTCCCCTTGAGCTCTGGGAGAAATGGTCTTTATTATAATAAACCAAAATTAAAGCTTTTTTGAATGGAAAGCACTCAGTTGGAAGCTTCTTCACTGTTCCCAAGGCTGCGGTCATATTTATCTTGTGGCAAAAGCTAGAGGTGTGGTGTGACATATGCAAACGTTTGAGATGACGAGAGGTCACCTGCTAAAACAGCATCAAGCTGTGGTTTGCAGTGAGCTTATGTCCTTTGGAGTAAAAGGTTTTTAAAAAAACTGCTATCATGGACCTAAGCAAATAAACAAATAAACAAAAATTCCACACCTCGCACCCAGAGTTATAACAGCATTTTTGAATGATGATCATCAGTGAAAAGACTTGGGCTTGGAACTTCTGCAAGGCCTTTTCTCACTTTTTCTTTAAAAAAAAAAAAAAAGAGCCAGGCGTGTATAACTTGTAACATGAGGCCTTCTTTTATTGCAGGCCAAAGTTATCTGTCAGTACTGGCTGCCAGGGATGCTGTGTTAAGATGGATTCTGAGGCAGTGTCCAACCTCAGTGAGAAATAGTGTTGTGACCAGTTAATAGGGATAGGCAGCTGGACTGCCACGTGTTCTACTGTCCTTGTTCTAGACCTCTGTGTAAAGGCCGAGTCGGGTATTTTTTCACTTGTGTCTAAACTAAATTAGGGTTTAGAGATTTGATTATAGAGATCTGATTCTCTCCCATGAGCAAAAAAATCACCCAAATATCCTAGTAACCAACCCAAATCTCTTTCCCCATGAGGTGGGCCATCCTGGCTGGGTCAAATGGTGGCCATTGAAGTGACAGCCACGGCTTCCCACAGGCATGAATAATTCATGCTAAGGGACACACATGCTGGCAGGTGTTTCCAGGAGGTCCCTAGACTCACTGATCTGGGGCAGAGCCACGTTCTGGGATGCACTGGTCCCTCCCTAAAGGGCTTCATGCTCTAAGAGGAGCCTGAGAGGAACACACTCTGAGTCTCTACCTTCAAAGCCCTCCCCAAAGTTCAGAAATCTCAGGGCGGGCCTGAGCCCCCCACCAGTGAGGACACCCACCTATCATCTGGGCGATGGTCTTCTCATACTCGGCCACTATTTTCCTGTAAGAGAAGTGAAAATAGGTTGGAACCGTGACCACAGAATGGTTTTTAATTTCACGCGGGAGCCCATGTGCTGGATATCAACAGCCTGACCACTGTCTAAGAGGACAAGTCTTATGGGTCACAGGTGGCTCAGACTACTAGGGACCCCTCCAACCTCAGCCCTCTTCTTGCACACCCAAATAGGTTCATTTTCCTAGTGCAAGACTCTGATCAAATCACTCCCTTATACAAAACCTTCTCTGTCTCCCCTCTGCCCACTGAGAAAAAAAATAAGGCCAAACCTTCAGCCTGACAGTCGAAGCCTTCTGTCACCTGGGCCTGATCTTCCTCATCAATCTTACCTCCTTCCACGCCATCTCGTGAACACAGTGGTTCAGTGAGAACAAATGATTTCTTGTCTGCTCTGAGCTTTCTCACCTCTACGGCCTTGCCCATGTTGTTCACTTCACCTCTCTCTTTCCACCTGTCATAGTCTGTTTCTCAAGGTCCAATTCAAATGCTACCTCCTCCAGGAAGCCTTCCCTGATTTCTCCTTAGAACCCCATAACATTTTATCTGAATCTTCTTCCAAAACATACATCATAGTACTTGAGTGGAAGCTCCTCAAGGCCCAGGGACCACTTCTTAGTCACCTGTGTTGTTGAGTGGGGAGTGGCAGGGGAGGAAACAGTAGCACTTCTTGGGTAGGCTCAATAAAGAGAAGCTGCACAA
This sequence comes from Eubalaena glacialis, assembly GCF_028564815.1. Lineage (NCBI taxonomy): Eukaryota > Metazoa > Chordata > Mammalia > Artiodactyla > Balaenidae > Eubalaena > Eubalaena glacialis. The sequence goes on from NC_083716.1 coordinate 9,603,414, forward strand.
AAGCACTAAGATCCCTTGCTTATAGGATTAAAGGAAACTCTCAAAAAAGACTTGAGGGTTTCACCTACATTATCTAATCCACAAGAGAACCAAGAGCTACTAACCTCCAACAGATCTAGCACCTGATTGCAGGTGACCCTGCCTCTCCGAGCTGTGTGATTTGGCCAAGTCAGTCATGGATGCTGAGGGTTCAGCTTACTGCCTGGTACAGTGAGGATTACCTTAGACCTTGACTTTCAGGATTGGGGGGTGGGAATTAAATGAAGTTAAAAGCGACAGTGACAGCAGAACACACTCTTGCAAAGGCTAAAGGCCTTGCAGCTGCTGGGTGTCTGTCCCTGGCTTCTTGACCTTGGCCCCAAGGTCACTGCCTCACCCAAGGGCAGACCCACCACAAGAAAGGCAACCACAACATGAGCCCACTTGCATTCTCTCTCTGAATCCTACACAGAGACACTTCATGTTTTCTGTGCTTAAACAACCCCTCCTGGCACCCCTGAATCACAAAACAGTGATGAATCTCTGAGGCTGCCCCATCTAAACCCACCACCACTGAGGGCAGAGGTGGGACCACAGCAAGTAAGGGACGTGTCCTTTCAGAAGTGCTAGGAGACCGGGGGCCAAAGAAGTGGTCTCCCTAGAATTGCTACACAGGGTCATTCAGGAACCTTTCCAGGATCCCAGGGCTACAAAGTGGCAGAGCTAGGATTCAAACCCAGGTATCAACTCTGGAGTCTTCGTTATAACCCTTCGGCTCCATTGCCTCCAGGCACTGTGGCTTACCCCCATTTTACAGATGAGGAAAGTTAGACACAGAGTTAAGAAACAGATTCAGAGAACCTGCTGTATAGCACAGGGAACTCTACTTGACTCCGCTGGACAGCAGAAACTAACATCACATTGTAAAACAACTGTACCGCAATTAAAAAAGAAAGAAAGAAAGAAAAAGAAACAGACTCAGAAGCAGCTACGAAGCAGAGCCTGACTTCCACCTGGTCTGGCTCCAGAGGCTGACGTTTAGGGCACCAAAAACTAGTGCCTCTGTGCCAGCTGGTGACACTTGAAATCCCACCATACCAGTTAGCAAACAGCACTCCCTGGAGCCCCCAGAGGTACAATTTCTCCCAGGAAAGCAAAAGGAATCAGAGACAGAACTTCCAGCCTCCCCATATGTCCTGCCTTCACCTTGAGTGCAGGCAAAAAACCAAAGCCACCCGGTTCCCTCCCCCACTCCCCCTTAGCCAAAAAAAAAAAAAGATAAAAGAGATTTAAAAATAATGCAACTACAGGGCCTCAGTTTGAATGTGAAACAGCACTAAGATTAAGCTCCAGAAGTGATCACAAAAACTGTCAGCAGAAAGATGGAACTAACAGAAGAATTTTCAGGAAGATACCATTTGACCTAGAAAATGGGATATGATCACCTAAACATTTGCTTATTACTTAAAACGGTAGCCAGGAATATGATTTTGATAATTAGCTAACAGCTACTACTGCAATTAAGTGTACTAAAAATGTACAAATTCTTCGACCAATGTTTAAAAATGCATTCATTCTCTTATTCCCACACTTTGAGACTTTAAAATGAAGCCTATTATGTATTTTTGGCACAGTGCCAGACCTTCTGTCTTGTTAAAATGATTGTGCTTGAATCCATATCTTCTCTTGCAATTGCCTCAGCTCGTGCTGAGGAAAGGCAGGTATGTGGAAAATGAACTATGCCCCCTGCGCCCCGCCACGAGCAGTTCTTAGACCCGGCAGCATCCAGACCCTGGACAAGATGTGCTAACCCAGGAGGGTCAGAGCAGAGGTTTGGGCCAAAATTGCTTTAAAAACGCCACTTACAATATAGTTTTAAAAGTCACATCCCAAGGGTAAATTCTAGCCCCAGAGATGGTTTCTTAGTTTCTAAGAAGATGATAAATTGAGAAAGGAAATAAAGGGGAAAAGGCACATGAGGAGTGGAAGCAAGAGGCAGGCCGCTGGGTACAGTGGAAAGAGCTTGGGTTTCAGAGTCAGAAAGGTGGATTCAAATCCATGTTCTTGTTAACTAGAAGCTCCAGGGCCTCCGTCAAGTCACCTAACCTCTCTGAGCCTTCAAGCGGGGCTGACCATCCCCTCGACAGCTGTGGGAAGAAACAGACTGTGTGTCTCCAGCCAAAAGCACAGTGCTTGGCACACAGCAGGTACTTACCATGTGGTAGCTGTCATACTTCTATGACAATAGGCAGCAAATGAAAATAAATCACTCAAGCGACATTTGGGAGACACCCTCAATGTTTATCGATTGAGACTGGTGAAATTAATTATGTTAGACCCTTAAAAGGACTGTCAAGCACCTGTTGAACAATAAGGTCAAGATGTATAAAAATCTGTCCAAGTTACACTAAGTTAAAAGAGAGTATAGAGTAATGTACATTTCTACACTCCACTTTTGAAGAAAAGTGGAGGCTACATAGATACCTTAACACATTTGGGATCAGAAATGGAAAATTCTGGGAAGAATACACCAGAAATGGTGCATAGTAGTTACCTGAAGGGTGTGGAACCAGAGGCTGAGTGGGAAGGAGATTTGTTTTTCCTTGTACATATATTTATTCGATTGCATTATGTGACTCATGCTCATGGTATTTTAATAACAGTAATACCCTAAGAATACTTTTGTGAAAATACGAACCTTGTGGAATAATGGATAACTTCTATAGAGGACACTGTTCATGGGCCACACCAGCTCCAGCTGTTATCAAACCACAGGCAAGCATCCCCCAGGTACCAGGAAGCCCAAGCATCACAACTGACCTCATTTCCATCACTTCCCGCCTGCTTTCTTCATATTTATCTTTCCAGTCCGAGACCTCTCTCTCCTTGGTTATGATCTAGTATCAGGGAGAAGAAGAGGAAGAAGGTTAGTCCCAGATGAGTCAATTCAGATCTGAGCAATTCATACACCAAGACAAGGAAACACTAAATAAATATGGAATTAAAACCTGCTACACCAAATAATTGTATTTAGAGAATTTCCCCGAGCATGAGATAGAAATAAGCCACACATGAGACTTTCACAATGCCCAAAGAGAGCAACTAAAAGGCATGTGCTTTTTTGTTGTAACTCAAACGAGGCCCTAAAGGCTCGTTAAACAATAGTGTCCAAGATCAAAACCCACGGTTTGCCGCCTGTCTCTGCCTGCAGAGGTCAGAGGAGAAAGTCTGTGTCCAGAGATGCTGGCTTTGTGGACTGTGGGTACATACATTTATTTACAAATGCCAGAACCCAGAGCTTTTCCCAGGGCACCCAGAGCTGGCCTTGCCTTCTCTGAGCCACACACACGCCACAGTACCTCTGCCCTGGCGATCTGGAGGGCGGAGTCCAGGTCAGGCTGCTGGAACAGAAGGCCTGTGGGTTTCTCTACCTCGGCCGTCCCGATGCGGGAATACAAGGCTGTTTTGGAGATGGTGATGTCTGTTGGGTGAGCAGCTTCTCTCTGTGGAATGGTTTTTAATTTTAAAAAGTTAACATTAATCTTATGACAAAGAGAACTGCATTCATCCTCTCATGAATGGGTCAGTTGTATGGTTTTGAAACAAAGAACATCAAAAGTATGAGAAAATGCTAAGACTAATGGATGGGGAAATGCCAGATACAATCTACGGAAACCTATCATTCTGCACCTGCACCGGCTGACAAAGGGGCTAATGGCGGACGCCTCCCCAGCTCCCAGGCCCTGGAGTCAAGCACGTCTGGTGCCCGTTTATCACTGCCATTTATCAGCCGCAGAGGCATTTAGGCACAGCGCATAAGAACCAAGGTCATCTTCCAGCAGGCTCCACTTCCAAAATAAAAGCCTGACGGTGAACAGTGTTGAATTCTACTCTATGTTTTCCCAGTTTTGAGTAACCACAGATCCGATCATTTTTGTAAGACGTGTCCACATTTCAACTTAGGGGACATTGGTTAGCTCTATTTGAAAGGATATAATTCACACAAAGCTTAAGGCCTACCATAGCTCTCAACCAACATCACCTTCAACGAGCTAGTTTCTGGGTGCCAAAAGGTAAGCAGTACGTTGGAGTTACAGCGTCAGCGGGAAAACTGAAAACTGGATCACTGACGACATCCACCTGTGCCGATAAGACCCTCGACGAGTGGTGTGATTCCCTGCCCCCACGACTGACACTGGACAGTCACAAGCCTCCTGGGAGGGAGGAGAGGCCTGTGCTGACTCTTCCTCCCTTTGCACAAATGCTCAGCCATTCCCAACACACCCGAAATGCAGCATTAGGAGCATCGTCAACCAGTGCAGCGGGGTTGTCAATCTAGTTCTACTGCGAAAGAAATGGCAAACCAATCACACTCTCAGTCCTATTCATTAACCTCCTGGCCCGTCGTGGTTGCCAAGGCAAACCTCCACCCTGGCTACTAGAGTCCAACTGGACGTGAAGCGATGGGGGTGTAATGGGCGGAGGGCAACTGCTTTTTCTTTGGGAAATTTATGAGAAGAGATGGAGCCGTGAACAGAACACCACAGTGTAGAAGAAAGACAGAGATGTGGGGAAGGAACGGTGAGGGCTTATCTTGTAGACGGAAGCAGAGGAGATGAAAGAACCAATGGTAACTGGGAAGGGGGTGACCCGAAGGTGCTTGAGCAGAATTTCTCTCCTCAATCACGGGAACAGGCATGCTTACCCTACTGTGGCCTCAGAGACAATGAACTTGTGACGGCTTAGAAAACGCAGGTGGAAGCTTAATGGATAGGACTGGATGGAGGTCACCGAGTTAGGACCAGTTAGTTGTACACATGCACGACGGACTAAGTGGCGTAGGCTGCCCTGGAAGCGAGCGTCTGCTGCGTGGGTGTCACTGCCCCTGCCTGGCCTTGAGTATCTGGGCTAACTCTCACATGGGACCAGAATGACCACTGCTGGTCAGAGGGGAGCACCAGACCCCAGGGACACGCCCACCTGTCAAGTGGGATGCCAGGATCTTCGGTGACAGGACATTTGAGCAGAACACAAGTTTAAAGCCCTCAGGAGCAGGCAGGCTGACCTCTCGGAAGAAAGAGGGCCGCCAGACCAGAGGGCAGAGCCTCTCCCATGTAGGCGTTAATCTCTGACGTCTGAGATGTTTTCAAGGTTCTACTTGTCAAATGGGAAACTTCTCAGGAAGTAAATAGAAAATTATATGTAGACACCAAGACTCAGTATTTACATTTATCGAGAAAGTTCAAAAACACAAAATTCTGAAGAGGAGTTTTAAATCCTCTTCTGTTCCTGTCAGTTAAGTAAAATAATGTATTCTTTGAAAAAAATTAGAATAAAGTTTCAAAATGGAAAGAACCTTAGACACCATCCAACTCATCCTGGTCCCTCTGATGATGAAAAAATTGAGGATCTAAATAAGATTTGGCCAAATCGTTTCCCAGAATGAGATTCAATTCTGACCCAAGATAAACCAGCTCTCTGAAGTGCAAGAGAAAATGAATTAAAACTAACTTTATCATACTGGGCAGAAACAAAATATGACCAGTGCAGGAATTAATGATCTTTAAGCTGCCTAATGTCCTTTGTAAAACAAGGAAGGGGATGAAAAATAAACAAAATAATGAGCTTTCTAAGTAAATGCAAATGGTTACTACCAGATACTGTAATTCACTATCACCGGTCATCCTGGCCACCTGGTGTTTTCAATAAAGAAACATAATGACTTCAGAATCCATTTGAATTACTACCAGAGTATCTGCATGTTAATGCAATTCAAGGTACACACCCTGGTTTTCTCTTACAACCAAGAATTGTTTTTAGCTGAAATTAATAGGTTTGTCTCTTGATGATATTTTAAGATCAGACTTAGATTAAGCTTTGTTTCTCTCTCATAACCTCCCACTTGCTACTTTAGAGAAACCAAAAAGCCACCAGAATCACAAATTGAGATGTGAAATGGCCACGACTCAGCACGGGACCAACGTCCAACCTCTCATTCCACTCCCTCAAATCTTGGTCCCTGCGGGGACCCCTGGGGCACCGTCACCTGGGTCAGGACTGCAGACCTCATGCCTGGGGTCCTTCTGGACTTGCAGCCAGGGGCTGGGGGTCTTGTCCCTCACCCAGGCTCACAATCCTCCTTGTGCCCAACCCGCTGTTGCCAGGCTCAGGGGAAGCTGCCATGTCTTGGACCAAAGCAGGATCGCCGTCCCCGGGAACCAGGTGGGAGAGCAGTGAGAAGGCGCAGGGGTAGGGCCCAAAAGCCGAGATCAGGTCATGGGCCAAGGTCGTGGAGCATAGACACAGGCTGGGCGCTTGGGGGGTGTCGGGGCCACGTGGCACCAGGTCAGGCAGAGAGCAGCCTCACCCCGGTGCCGCCCCATCCAAATCTGACAAGGGGCGGGTCTCAAGTTCAGGATGGCAAACAAGAGGAAGGCACTTGATACGTGCCCTTATTCCACTCCCCACAGGAGGCGCCACCAGCACCGACTGGCCTCTCCTTCCCACTGGGTCAAGACATGGCCTCAGACCTCAACACAGGCTGCAGACGATAACCACAAATTCTTGAAACTGGCAAATAAGCTGAAACCCACGTGCCAGCCCTTTGTCACTGCTCTTCAGACTGTTCTTGTGGGTTTCGGGTAACACCTGGGTAAATGTCCGGGGTGGGTGGTTTCCGGACACAGAATGAGAAAAGGAACCTATGCTATCAGGCCGCTCACCAACCATACAGTTGCCCCAGACCTGATTCCTTCTCCCACTGATGCTGCGACAACCCAGGCATCTTCCTTTATGGGCCAGGACTCCTGGAGGAATCACATACTGAAGATTGATACCCTTTCCCTTCCAGGGGAGCCTGTTTCTAGGACCTCCGCCGGTCCCAAAGCTTGCCATTTGTATGATCCTTGTTCCTATGTTACCCAGACACATCCTTCCTTCTTTATAGAGGGTCCCCCTCATCCCAAAAGGCCAGATACTGGGCCATAACCAGTATCTGTTATACACACAAATTAAACCCATCCCTGTGCCCTGCAGCCCTCGGAAAGCCATACAGATGGAACGCTTAGGTTCTATCCACCCTGGTTTAGCGGTGAATTCAGGGCTGCTGCACCTCACAGCCAGTGACCTGGTCAGATCCCCCACTAGGAGGACACAACCGAATTCAGTTCCACCAGAAGTGTGTGGAAGGAAAACAATAAGGAGTCTGACACCCCAGCCCCTGGGGAGTTTCCCTCATTTCTAACGTTTTCTGACTAATGAGACAGGAAACCGCACAGCAGTGCCTGGAAGGCTGGCTTTGCTGGCCCTCAGTCTGAAGGGAAACGTGAGTGAAGCTGCTTACAGGAGCGACCAGAAATCACTCCCATCGTATTTCATGACGTTTTTCATCCCCTCAGTATGAGTTTTTTTCATTCCAAGTGATTTCATTTTGTGTTAGCAACAGTTTAAGACCATGCTGCCAGAAACACTGGGTTAGGTCGCCTGCAACTGAAACATATGGGCAGAAAAAAGAGCAAATTGGATACACAGCTGCTGTCTTCTCTTTCTATATATCAGCAGTTTCCAATGCGCTAAGGGGTAATCAAGCATCTCACCAGCAAGAAACCCACAGAAACCCAATTGGGTTCAGGTAAATGGACCACCCTAGGTCTGGTGAGCTACAGAAAGGAGCATCTATTTTCCATGGGCCAAGGTCACTAGATTAATATACTGCTTACAAAAGCGGTACAAGTTCCTATGGTAGAGAAAAATGTTCCTCATACTCCAAGACACTTCTACCCCTATGGAATAATTCTTTTAACACGCCCTTCTGGAATACATAAGGAGGGAGCGGGGGCTGTCTCTCCAAACCACACTCAGTAGATTCATGTGACAGTATTTTCAATCAAAATCGGGACACATGGTCTGAGAACAGGCTTTAACTGACGGGAAGTCAACTGCTGGCCGTCTCTGAGAAGGAGGCATGGGTATCAGGCAGTCCTGAACACCTTATACTCAATTGGAACCACTGAGAACATGCTCAATTCTGCCTCAGACTTCTGGACAGGAATAAACTGTATTTATAGTGACCAAATGTCAAGCAATTCATTCTGTGTTTAAGCCACTACCCAAGGACATCAAGAAATAAATCTAATGGGGAAAAAATCCTTACTGCTTAATGCATTCTAAAAATCTCATTTTTACGGAAATTAAACCCAAGTTTATGGGTTGGCCACAAGAACAAGGACATCAGCAATCGGTGTTTACATTCCTGTAAACAACCGATGTTCCCAGTCTGGACACCCATGGGATGACCATCTTCTCTCACTGAGAGATGTCTCTGGAAAAGGGTCCCCATTTGGTTCCAGGGAAACCACATGTGGGGGACCCACAGGGCAGGGGCAGCAGATGAACTCCTGATCCTGTCCCAAGGACAAGTGACGGGAGAGAGCACGGGACCCTCTGCCAAGTGAGCTGTTACTTGAGATGTACAGGCAACGAGCTCCCATATGGAGATTCTAGTGCTGGTTCCCGGAAGGTCAGTGAATCACAGTCAGGCCTTGGGCTGGTTCCCAGGCTCCGTTTTCCACATCTGTAAAATGGGACCTGGACCCACTGTCCGAAGAGAGATGTTGGGAGAGTCTCATCAGGTAACAGAGGCACAAGTGAAGGTCACCTCCCAGCAGCTTTCATTGACCGTACACCTACTGTGTGCTAGGCTCTCTGCACGTCACCTACTGTCCTCACAGCAACGTGCAAACTCGCTGCTATTAGCCTCTTGTCACAGATGGAAAAACTGAGGCTCAGAGAGGCTCACCAACTGGTTCAGGGCCACAGAGCACACTGGGGCCCAGTCCTGGTCTGACAGCCCAGGTTCACCGGGCTGCCACCTGGGGGTGGGGTGTGGGAGAGGGAATGAGGCGGCTCCTCAGAGACCAGGCGCACCCGTCAGCCCTGGGGGTGGGCTGAACCTCCCTGGACCACGCTCCATCGTGCATGTCATCAGCAACACATTCCAGTTGTTAAGAAAAATTACTCGAAACTTGGAAGCCAGCGAAACAATTTCTGCAGGTCTTGTCTATCACACTCTACCCTAGAGAAGGGTTGGCAAATTATGGCGATGGGTCAAATGGCCTGTTGCCCTTTTCTGTAAAAAGGGTTTTACTGGAACCCACCACACCCATTCATTCACGTGTTGTCCGCTGCTGCTTTAGCAGAGCTGCGGTGCCAGAGTTGAGTAGTTGTTACAGAGATCAAATAGATGCCCACAAAGCCTAAAATATTTACGCTTTCCCCTTGCAGAAAAGGACTGCTTTTCTGTAATCCTTTTGACCCTGGCCTAAGGGTCATCTGACATCTCAGGAAGGTCTTGTTTTCATCTATTCACTATTGACTAGGATCCAGTATGAGTATAATTAGATGTTAACTTGTAGAAAACAGAAAAGTTGCAAATTATTTTTTATTAGTAGCGAAGCAAATGATTTCTGTAGGAAGAAAAAAGAACCTCAAAGGTTATGAATTATCTGTCCTGTTTAGCTAGTATTAACCTGTTTTATATCTAACTTTGCAATCTTATTCCAGCTTCCTCACCCCACTGACTGGACATCGGTTTCTCGTATTTTCCTCCATTCAACAAGCTTTACCATCCTGCTGGTGTGTTCAGTGTGTACTTATGCACAAATTACACTTGTAGCTTTTTGGAAAATCATACTTTGTCGAACACCTGCCTGGCCATGGTTAGCAAAGAAGCTTCTGGACCACACAACATTCTCAAGAGGCAGCACACGGCAGCAGCAAACCGGTACCTTGGTGTCCTGGCGGCTACGGGAAGCCAGGGTGATCTGCCTGGCCAGCTTCAGGGCTTCTATCCGCATGATGGCAAACTCTAACTCCTCCTGCCGGAGGGGTGCGAAATGAGCAAACCGCAGGGGAAATGCATCGAGACAGGACGGAAATGTTTTCCACATCCAAGAAACGAATGTGCCACGTGAATGTGTCATGACAGGTACTCGGGAAAACATACGCGCTGGCTTTCTTTCACAATTAACACCTCAGCAGATCATGAAATAAGTGTCTCATTTCCTTTTTTTTTTTTTTACATCACCCTTTGGGATGTCTGGCGGGAAGTGTTACGCAAATACGAAATAATTTTTAAAATGGGATCAGAATTTTTAGTGCACTGTTCCTTCAATTTCTCTCCTTTTGTTCATTTCATGTCAAGTTGGCCAACAATTTCCACGAGTAGATTTGCATATCTCAAATGACTATTAACAATCGCTCTAAGTTTTTGCTCTGAACATCCCAGTCTAAAGGGTATCAAATTGAGCTGTCAAATTTAAAGCACAGACTGTAGACAATAGTTTTGGTGCCAGATACAAGACCTGAGTCCAGATGTTATCTCAACAGGGGTCTGAGATAACCTTGTATACATAAACAGCCTGGCTCCATGGTGAGCTAATACCCTTGGTTCCATGAATAAATCAGAGAAACTGCTTTTGGGGCTATCAAAACTTTGGAAAAATGACTGCTTCGGTCCATTTTCCAAATTGAAATACAAATGGTTTGTTCCAGATGTAATGGCACTCTGGCGTCCTGGGTAAAGAACACCACATACATCTGTCTTTGAGGGGAAGCTATTCCATCTGGAACATTCTCAGCAATGCTCCATTAAATCCTGCCTCATTGCATTTGGAGTTCGGAGGTTCATTCTCTACTGAGGTTTTGACAAACTCCCCAAAGGTCACACGTGGGCTACAAACCTGAAGTTTCTGAGCAAATACTGGGGGGTTCTTTTCTGCTAAGTCGGGTTCCAGATAGTCAAGCGCACCACAGAGAGAGGCTGGATGAGCTAGCCTGCTGAGGAGGGCATCAGCAGAGGCAAAGGAGCCCTCAGGAGCTGTCTGAAGGCCGGCAGAGGAGGACACAGAGGAAAAATAGAGGAGAGCAGAGTGATATCGGTTCCAAGCAAGGACCACCCATCTATTGGCTGGACATCTCTGCCTTAAGGCTGAAGAGAGTATCAGTCAGGTGCCAATACTTTCCTTTTCATCTGGACTAATTACCACATGCTGATCATGGGCATCGTGAGATCGGCAGGCCCAACCCGCTCCCCAAAAGCACAGCCTTAGGTGCCCTCTCCACCCCCATGTCACCCTCACTCCATAACCAGTTGCTAGGAGGAAAGCTACCCTTTACTTATTTACTTGAAAACCTCAGCGGGTAGGAGACAAGGTAGGTGATGGGGTTTCCAAACATAAGTCATCAAGAAAATACTTTCCAGTGTAAATATCCAAAGGAAGGTTTGGTAAAGGTCATTTTCTGAATAATGGAAAGATGACTTCAAACTGGTAGATCAGAAAGACTTCAAAATCAGAAGGCAAGGTTGCAGAAGTTGAATCACGCATGAGTCCTTCATAGTATCTATTTGACAGACGGCCTAGGTCCTGTCTGGACTCTCTTTTTGCTCACTATTATTTTCCCAGTATCCATCTGCCAGACATACAGTAGGTGCTAAATAAATACTTGATGCGTGAGATAAATGAATGTCTACTAATCTGGAGCAATAAAGCAACATGCCAAGTCAATGGCCTCATACCCTCTTGGGGATTGCTAGGGGGAAGTAAAAAAAGAAAAATAGAATTCACCAGAAGGGTGATCGATTTTAGACGTGTGGGGTGTGCGGGTGAGGCCTTCAGCTCAGGTCTATTCGCTCTGCAGGTCCCACAGGGGTTGGGAGGGAAGAGGTATAAGTCCTGGTCTATAAACAGGAGGGACTTCCCATCACCAAAGCCCAGGAGAACCAACTGTTCCACAAAAGGAGAGTGTTTCCTGATCGACCATACTCTGCCCTCTGCCAAACAGGACAGAGAAGCAGGGTACAGACTGATGGCAGCTCAAAGACCAACAGTCCAGCCCGAAGGGGCTAGAAGTGGAAAATGAATAACGCTGAAGGCAAATAAAGCACTTAGGTGAGAACTGCAAAACCACATTGGTGAGGACGGAGAGACCTTCTCTCCTCATTATGGGGTGGGGTCTCCTAGGCTGGCTTCTCTGGTGGGATAGGGGCATAGGGACCCACATCAGGTACCAGGGGAGTGTTGCTCTGAAGGCCTGGCCCGAGTGGTGATAGAACCCAGTTGACCCAGGGCTCACCCGCAGTGATCTCGGGCCCCTCCAACCCCACTTACAATTTCAATCACTTCTGATGCGGTGCCCAAGGCCATGGCCTCCAGCTCTTTCTGGGAGGATTTCTCTGGCACCTGCAAGTGTGGCTCCTGGTTGGGGGCCAGCCCTCGTGCAACGGGATGCTGGATCTTTGCCCCGGCGTTCACAAGGGCTTCAGTCTCCTCGAAACTTGAGCTAAGGAAGCAAAGCGCATCTTTAGAGGCTGCCCTGGAAACCCCGCTGAAATTAGCCAGGATGCCCCAACTAACATAGCAAGGGATCCTAGACTTCCAAGGTTATATTCACCGAGGAAAATGGGCAGGTCGTAGGTGGCCAAGGGGCCTGTTGGCCGGATAGAGGGTGGTCCAGCCCCACGTAGGAGCCTGCTGACAACGGACAGCCAGAAGCACAGATGCCATTGGCTAAGGGTACGAGCTCTGGAGTGAAGCAGACTGCCAACCCCTTGGCTGTGCACCTTGGCGGGAGGGATTAGGTACTGTAACTCTGTGAAGATCAAGTGAGATGCTGCCTGCACCTAAAGCACTCGACACAGTGCCGGTCACAAGGCGCCATTACTGCTGTTGCAATAGCATCACCATCTCATTCCCACCACCCTGGGCAGGGTCTGGAGTAGGTATGGGAAGTCACAGCAAGAGCGTTCACTCCTGCTCAGAGAAAGCGGCAGGTAGGAGAGGATAGGAAGGTCCCAATGTTAGCGTGATACCCCCCCTCACCCAATCCAGCGCCACACAGCTCAGAACAGGAGCCTGACAAATGCTTACATTCACATCCATATGAATAATAAACGTTTATCAGGACTTCATTTGTGCCAGGCCCTGTGACAAGTGCTTTCCTTACAGCATCTCAGTTTACTCCGCCTTTTGGCTACTTGAACAGGTAGCCCTACCCCTATCCCAAGTGGCAACTCAATTCATCTTCAAAAAATCCCTACAGGATCAATTTTATTATTACTCTCACTTTACACGTGAGGAAACTGCAGCCCAGGAGGGTCAAGTAACTCACATCAGGTCATACAACCAGCAGGGGTTGGGAGTGGGATTCGGGCACTGAATGCTGAGGCGTGCTGCCTCCCCACGGGACAAATTACACAATAAAGCGGCGTGCACAGGCAGGTGATGGGAGGGGCTCACGCTCTCAGCAGTTAAAGGGTGCTACCTTAGTCCAAAGGGCAGCCCGTGACAAACCCACTGCATCTGTGCCCGTGTGGACACTGAGAGAGATGGGACTGTGGGCTGCCTGAGTGTGTGCAAATGAATGGGGGTCAGGAGAGCAGGGCAGGTGCTCAGAGGCCTGGGGACCTCCGCCCCGGGGTGTAACTCTCTCAACGTGGAAGTCGTACCCTGAACACGGTGTCGGGGACTCTGACATCCGGACGGGGGGAGACTTGACCGGGCTCTCCTGAGAAGTGTCAAACATAAGGTACAAGGCCTGCTTCTTCGGGGCGTCGTCGTCCTGCTGCAGGGATCAAAGTCACACGTCAGCTCGGCTGCAGTGGCCTAAACACGCTACAGAGACGAAAACCAGAGCGCTGTTCAATGGGGACGGATAACTCATCAGGGAGAAGCCTTCACGTCTCTCCAGCCACCCGGAAGAGAGGAGAAGGCGGCGCTGGCTAAGAGAGAGGAGAGGAGGACCGGAGGGAAGAGGAAAGCGTAGGAAGAAAGTGGGACCGCGTGCAGTTGGGAACATTTCTAGGGAGGACTGCAATGGTGTTGGTGTGCTACATCCTGCTCAGCCCATCGGCATTTACGGGCCATCCTCTCTGGATGGGCAACCATGCTGGCCACCGAGGATAAACAGAGGGGTAGGCGAGACCCCCGTCCGGGCGTGGCCCACAGTTGAATGGGGGAGACGGGCATGGCGCCCCATTGTGATGAGCGCCACCATCAAGGTTCACTGACTTACAGCAGATGTGGTTTAGAAGTAGCAACACCCCATCTATGAATGATGCAAAGAAAGATAGATAAGAGCAACGTGTCCAGGCTGCTGAGTGTCGCACAAGCCCTCCTGGGCATCTCCAAACCTCTGGGGGTATCGCTGGACAACAGCAGCACAAGAGGTCATGTCCAGGACCAAAGGCCCCAGCAGCAGCACATGTTAAGCCAGGGAAGACAGGTGCCCATCATAACAACTCAAAATGAAAAAGAGATGGGGGAAAGACTTATTGCCCAAAGGGACAATTTTCAGTTCTAGGAAGCAATTAATCTGAAGAAACCAGATAACGGTACACCTTAAACACCACCAAACCACTCCCTCCACCTTTTTTAAAAGAAATCTCTTGACGAGTTCTTTCTCAGTCTAGGAAGTAATTCTGCAGGAAGCCTAACAGCATCCTATCATTTTTCTCCCTGAAAATGGCATCTGAAGTGGATTGAGACAAACCTCAATCCCCCCAGCCCCAGTTCACCAAACTGACCAAAAAACAGGGTGGGAGAGCAAGTTCCCTGCTGGCTGAAGGCAGAAGAACTTACAGGTAAGGAGGAACCAATTTTCTCCATATATTCGATTTCATAGGAGTTTCTGTAATCCAACTCTGCAAAAGAAACAGAAGGAGAGGTGAGTGCCAGAGTGGGGGAAAAAAATGAAAAGTTTGGAGCTGGGCAGGTGGGGTCCGGAACAAGGCTTCAAGCTTTCTGAGAATGCTACTGACTGAGATTTCTGATACGGTCAAAAGGGGAGGCTCGACTCAGCTATTTTCAGACAACTGGTAAGCCCCTTACTGTAAAGGGGCTTCTGCCATTTGGGAGCCTGAGAGAGTTCCAAGGGAATTAAATGTCATGACCAAGCACGGATTTGACTGGGGAAAGATCTGAGCATTTTGCACAGAGTTTTCAGATCAGAGAGTGTGTACATTTTGGGTGTTGCTTTTCTCTGTAAGTCTCATGTGCGATACATGGAACCTTCCCAAGTCCTGGTGACATTTTGGAACTGCACCCACAGTTGGCCATCCAGTTGTCGGAAGCAAGGGCAGAACAGTGTTGCTGTAAGAGAAGCTTTGCGAGTTGTCTAGAATGTTTCCCAAAATTCTGCCAGTGCCAACAGGGCTGGTCCAAATCAAATGTGCAGCTGCAAAGACTATTAAAGTCCAATTTGGTGGAAAGATGACCTATTTCAAATTGACCGGAGACTTTAGGCTGCAAAGAAAACTCCAGATACTCTCACTGGATACTAGAAACCCCATTGCCTGCCTCGGTTCCCAGGGCAATTCCAGGTGGAGACCCAGCTCTGCTACTACACCAAACTCCCTGTCTAGTGAATGGATTCTGAGCACCTACTATGTGCCTCAGACTGTGCTAGGCACAGTGGATACGGTGATGAACAAGACAGAAGAGGACTCTATGCTTGAAGACGCCCCAATCCGCAGCTACCAGATGGCTCTTTTCCACTTAAAAAGAAAACCAAGAGGTGAAATGACCCGCTCAGAAAGCAGCTGTGCAAGAGTGTTAATGGCAATCCCTAAAGCCTCATGCCTTAATTTTTTTAGGTAAAAAATAAATAGCAGTTCTGGTTTAAAGCCCCACATTCCTACATATTCATAATCATATTCAACAGAAGGAATCATTCTTAAATGATCCTTTAATATGAGCTTTAAAATGAGATATTTCCTCAAAAACTTTCTCAAAACCAAACTGAATAAACTCCAGTACTTAAACCCGTGGATGACTTTTCAGGAATCTCTGACTCTCTGGGATGAAGCAAATGCATCCTTCTGGCAGGCGGGACCTGATCACAGGAATGGAGACAGTTTTGTGGATTAACGACCTGAAGGACCTCATGCGTCCTTAAGGCCCTGACTTGTGCATCACTTGGGAAGAATGGAGAATAAGCCAAACCATATGCTGGGCAGGAACTCAGAGTGTCTGTAACCGTCGTGTGAATCTGTCCCTGGGGTCTGCCTCAACTGAAGACATAGAAGCCTTCGTTTATTAAGACTTACTATCTTTCAAAGGCAGGGGACAGTGAAGGACAAAGTGATTTCTAGGACCTCTTCTAGACCTGTCACTTTCCGGGTGCAGGACCCCAGAACTATCATTTTATTGCTCTACTAAAGACCATCTAAATGGAAAAGATAATAGTGAATCAGCTGCTTCCTCCTCCAAGGTATTACTACTATTGCCAAGGCATGATTTAACCCTAAATTATTTCATAGAAAGCACCCCCCCGCACACCCCACAATGCCACGGAGCACCTGGGATGCACTGAAAAAGCTGAGGCCACCATGGAGATTTTCCAGGCCCTGGGGCTCCAGGTCAGTGACGGCTCTGGTTACCAGCTCTCCTCAGTGTCCCACCTGGAATCTGAGCTCATTTCCGGGCAGCAGATCCGGGTGAGTTTCAGGTCACTGAGCTCATTCATCTGCCTTCTTTCCTACCTGCCAAGAGAGTCTCAGATCTTTTGAGAAAACATCTTACTGAACTTGGTTTTCAAAATCTCATTCATCTGCCTTAAATTCTAAGCCTTAGAGGGTAGGCTTGGAGAGGGGAGCCACGTCCAATTTTAGCCCCATTTTTCAACCACGCCACACGCGGCAGGCAGGCCAAGAAGGGTAACGCCAGTCATACCAAATGGCTCAACATCTTTACAAATGAGAGAAGAGGCTGCTCGCTAAAGCATGTGCTGCTCCGAGCTGAAGAGGCCAGGAGTTTTGTTTTATTTTGTTTTTTTTGGCTGCACCGTGCGGCTTGCGGGATCTTAGTTCCCCGACTAGGGATTGAACCCGGGCCCACTGCAGTGAAAGCGAGGAGTCCTAACCACTGGACCGCCAGGGAATTCCCCCGAAGTTATTTTTAAGGGGTCCTGTCGTTCTGAAGGCAATGGGCCTGTGTTTCCATCTGACTCTCATTGCTGGAACTTTGCTGGGGTACCGAAGGAGGCCGGGCAGAAGCCGGAAGGATGCAACCGAGCCCTGACTGTCATTCCCAGGATCAGGGAAGCCAACTCCCTGACTTCTCTAGGCCCATCGACTTATCCATAAATGGAGCTCAAAGTGCATACATCTTGCAGGGTAAAATGATTTGCTGTAAGATGAAAAGCCCCACAGCTGGTCACGCAAAGGTAAGGGGCTGTGACCAGGTCTGTTATTGCCCTTTGCTAATATTTCTGAAACTTTTAACATAAGTGATGAGAGGAGACAAGCCTTTAGGAAGGGGACAAGGGCACTGCCCCAACTTCCTTGGGTGGCCCTTCGACCTGCCTGTAGTGTGACAACAATGGTGCCCACCACTGAAGACCAGGTTAGGCTCCTGAGAAGGACACCCCTTCTCTATTGGATGCAAGAGGGGGTGCTGATGCAGCTGTGTGTAAAGGGAAACAGGGAGACAGGAGTGTTAATGGCGATCCCTAAAGCCTGACCAGCAATGGCCATCCAGACCTTCGGATCTAAAGCAGATACTCCCTCAGGGTCTCAGACCAGAGCTAGGAGGTTTCGGAGGCTCTGTCGTCCAGCGGTTCCTAAACTTTCCATCTCTGGGGATCACATGAACTAGGTTCTCTCTCACAGCACCATGTTTCAAAAGACTGCTCCAGAATAGGGCATTTGCGAAGCAAGCACTCAAAGAAAAATGTCTATAATTGCCAATCTGAGGTTTAAATCAATGAGAGATTACCAGTGTCACCACAGTGAGCTGATATGATTACAGCCCCCAAACATACAGTTTTAAACTAGCTGGGCATCCTTCTAACCCAGCTCCATAGGTTTTCTGAAATATTAAGACAACTTGAATCTCTTGTGAACCCAGGTAGGGAAGCACCGATCAGCTCAACTTCCTCATTCTACACTTAACGAAAGGAAGTCTGTATGACGCTCACGTAAAGAGCGTGGCGGAAAAGAAGAGGCCCTTCGAGTCAGGCAGACCTGGCCCTACGAGAACTAGCCCCTCAACACTCAGCAAATCTTAACAGCTCAAAGCCTCTGCTCCCTCGCTCTTATGTGCAGAAATCCACCATCTAGAGCCGGGAGGGTGAAATGAAATCACGAACGTAAAGGCACAGCAGGGCTACTCCACCAATGACAGCTCCTTATTACTGTTACTTGGAGAATTCATATTGCAGTGAATACGTGTTCAAATGGCAAATATTATTTCTAACCCAACATTTCACTGTCCTGTGATTTGTGACTTCAGTGTAAGAAAGTCTCAATCGCAGCTGCAGCACTGGGCAGGCTCCCAGAAAGGGGAGTACATCTGCGTCCCAACCAGGTTCGCGTCTGGTATGGCCGGACGTGACTCATTAACAGGAGGACAATCCGAGAACAGGGCTCTGCATCCAGTTTCTACATCCAGTTGCTGGAGGGAACCAGGTACATTAGAGAGGTGAATGCAGGCCACACCTCCTGAAACTGCAGCTGTTCTGGATTCACACAGACAATGGATTTCCCATCGCCCACCAGCTATAACTACGGTCAGGACTTCCCAAATCTTCACATTTTCTTTTTCTTTTATTTATTTATTTATGGCTGTGTTGGGTCTTTGTTGCTGCGCGTGGGCTTTTCTCTAGTTGCGGCGAGCGGGGGGCTACTCTTCGTTGCGGTGCGTGGGCTTCTCATTGCAGTGTCTTCTTTTGTTGTGAAGCACAGGCTCTAGGGGCGCGGGCTTCTGTAGTTGTGGCACACGGACTCAGGAGTTGTGGCTCGCAGGCTCTAGAGCGCAGGCTCAGGAGTTGTGGCTCACGGGCTTAGCTGCTCCGCGGCATGTGGGATCTTCCCGGTCCAGGGCTCGAACCCGTGTCCCCTGCATCGGCAGGCGGATTCTTAACCATTGTGTCACCAGGGAAGCCCCACAGTCATTTTCTAAGGAGGCAGGTTTACTAGAGTTTTGTTCCAAACTTACAGATTTCCCTATTTGTGGAACTTCTGCAGAAAACAAACAATTCTCAAATATGCCACTAAGCTAGTGAGTGGACTGCTTTAGTTCTAAGTTAAAGATGAAGAAATAGATGTTACCACTGAATGAGGCACCTATTAGCTTAAAAGGTATTATGAAAATAATGCATGTAGGGAATTCCCTGGCGGTCCAGTGGTTAGGAATCCACGCTTTCACTGCCGTGGACCCGGGTTCAATCCCTGGTCAGGGAACTAAGATCCTGCAAGCCATGCGGCGCGGCCAAAAAAAAAAAAAAATGCATGTATTTATTTGGTTCCTGATGGTACAACTACATATACATAGCCCAAAACACACACCTTTGGATTCCTATCTATAATGGCAAGCTCAGGTTGGTTTCTATGACATTTAAAAGTTTCTTATTAAGCCTCAAGAGAGGTGAACCAGCAGGAAACCACAGGTGCTATCAAAATGGCCAGGTCCCTGCTAGTCTTCAACCACCCCCTGCTGTTTCTGGGCTGTCCACACGCTCTCCCCTCCTCCCCTGCCCTGTCTCCCTCACACAGGTGGTGACTGATGCAAAGATCAAACTGTGGACACTAAGCTGTCTACCTGCCTAGCCTTCTATTTTCTTTTCGTCACAAAGCTGTCTTTAGCCCTTACGGTGTTCATGGTGCTGTAAGGAAAACAAAGCTGGCTCAGATGGGGTTCCTGTCTTTAAGAAACACACAATCTAGTAGGGAAGCAAGAGATGCACCCGCATCATCCTTACCGCGTTAGGTAACCTCAGAGCGAGTTCAGACCAAGCACTGATAGCAGACAGCAGAGGGGCCATGTCCAGGGAAAGGCTGGGAGGGGGCAGGACAAGCCTGGGAGACAGGGAAGCAGGGGGCATCCTGCAGCAGCCACTGCAGGGGAGCTGAGCAGGGGCGTCCCTGGGGGAAAGTGGTTCCATCCGGTAGGGTCATGGCCCAGGGGTGTGTGCACAGAGGAAAAGGAGGACTGAAGAAAGCTGAGACCAGGCCTGGGCCCCTGGGGTCAGGTTGGAGTGAGATGGTCACTCTTAAGCCTCCCAAACCCCTAGCCAGAGGGCCAACCAGACAACCAACCAAAGGCTCCATTATGCAGAAAATACAATGCCCGAAAGTCCAAATACACATAATTTGGATTGTCTTCATCACCAAACTATAGAAAGGCATTATAATAAGATAAGCATCCAAAATCCCCCCAAAACTTGAAATGGATCTCACTGGTACCATTCAGAGACCTCATGGGCACAAAGCAAGCCTCCAAGAAGCCTGATCATACAAGAACCTCCAGAGGAAGCATTCCGAGTTACAATTAAAAGTTACCTCGGTTACAGCCCTGCCCTGCCCAGGCGGGGGCAGGAGGTTGTCTGATGGAGATCGTGGTTTCTTCTTAGCAGGCAAAGAAGTGGAGATAAGGTTTCCCTGTATGATTTCCTCATCCTGAATTCTACTCAGTTTTTAAAAATTGCTAGAAATCAAGATCTTGGAAAGGGAAACTTAGAACCATCACAACAGCCCACAGTGCTGGAATGACGGCCCAGTACTAGGCTCACAAGCCCCACATGGTGGTGGGTGGAGGAAAGGCCCCAGGAGGACTAGGAATGCAGGGTACCATCACACCTGGAAATGGACTAATCCCTCCCAGGAAGGTTCTAGTTGCTGACTTAAGATACATGAATTTTTCAAGCCGAAGAATCAGGCAGAAAGGTGAAAGTGGGTATACGTAAGGGGAAGGAAGATACTAATGAGATAAGTGACTTGCTTGGGGCCTATTCAGAAGGACTCAGTCCTCTTGTTGGCAAGCCTGGGGGGAACCTCTGGTGTGGGGCTTGAGCAGGTGTTGGTCACACTGTGGGATGTCCCGTGGGGCCGATGAACAGTGGGCTAAGAGACCCCCCCAGGCAGGTTGACGTACCTGAGCATTTGACTCAAAATCCTCCCGGGATGTAAGCCACACAGCCAAGAAGGTGCAAAGCTCAGGTGAGCTCAGGACCCAGAGTTAGAGAGCTCTTTGCAGGCTCTCAGCAGGTGCCCCAGGGTCACCGTTCAGCTGGTTTCAAGCCTCAGGCCGTTTCAAAAGGCAGCCTGAGCTCGGGGTGCCCCGGGAGATGGCAGCCAACAGCACGGTTACCTGGCTTAGAAGTTTCTTTCCTGGCCTTTTGCTCCCTAGGGGCAGTGGTCTCCAAGGCAGAGTGGCGGTCCAGCTGGCCACCGAGTTGCTTACCCTCCGTGGGTGAATTGAACTTGGTCTCGTTTACGAAGGTGGACAGGTCCGAGGGCTGTGGGTAGTCCTGTTTGTCAGCCTCCAGGTCCACTGTCATGCACGTCCACTTCTGGTTGGTGACCGCCAGCTTCTCCTCGTCGGTTGCGTGGACCACCGCGGAGATCACGGGCGGCGTTTCCGGCGTGGCCACGGGGGTGGGGTCCTACCAGGAGAAGGGAAGCTGTCTCTTCTCTCATCCAGCCTCTGCGCCCACCCACAGGGGTCTGGGCCCCCCTCACCAGGACCGGTCCCTGTCAAATTCCTCTGCTCAAAATAGTCCCAAGGACACAAAGTCTTTCCTCTATGAATTTCTTTTTCTGATGGTTTGTTTCAGGGGGTGATGACCATGGGTTTTAAAAGAATCAGGATTTTGTGTCTTGGTTATTTGAGATATTCCTGCTCATTCACTTTGAGAAAAATAAGGAAACTTCTACTACTGGCACTTCTATGAAGGCAACTATAGTGTTACGCCCACACAGTGCTTCAGGCTTGTACATCAATATCATCCACATTGCCTGACAATCCTCACGCCTGACACGGGAGGTAGAGAAAGGGGGTCTCATCTCCATCTCCACAAAGGGTGTGCAGCTAAGCAGGGCAGGGTGGGAGCCCAGAAATGTTACAGCAGAGGTGGCATTGGACCCAAGATCCCTCTCGTGGGGCTGGGCACCTCTCTGCAGCCTCGCCCTGCCCAGGGTTGGCTGGCTAGGGCTTTGCTTGTTTTATGACCTTGAATGGCCTGGCACATACTTCAGGATACCCTTCTTGGTCTGTAAACAGGGTAGAAGAAATGGCGTATATTTGGTAGAGGAACTAGGAAGAGGGAGACAGGGACTCGTATGAAGAAAGAGCCCAAGCCCCCACTTCTGCAGGTGATGAAAGCCCTTTATCTCCCCCATCCTGATCCTGGTTACATAATCCAGTGTTCCTGACACATATTCATTTCTTTCTCACTATATATGCGTTTATCTCAACAGACTTCCGCAACTTGATATTCAAGTAAGTTCTCAGCAGATTAACTGGCCAAAATGGACCAGCACGACTCCCATAGAATCCAACTGACATTTTTCCTGAACATCTATCTGCCTATTCTTGGGACATACTCTGATGTTTCCCCAAGGAAAGGGATCAAAACAATGTCTTGCAAACACTGAGCGACCCTCCATGGAGGAGGCAAGGAGAGGGGCATGATGAGCAGAAAAGAAAACTCTATTGACTAATGGGGAATAAAAACACATCAGCCTTATCTTCCCGAGTGAGGGATAAAATCACAAGTGTCAAGGGAACATTATACCTGAGAAGGTGGATCAGAGAGAGGAGACCGCTTTGGCGACTTTTTCACCCTAAATGTGTCACTGGAAACAAAATGGAAAATGTAAACACAACAGACAGAGGCACAGAACATTCCAGAGCCGACTGAGGCCCAGAGCATCTGACTGCTGAGTATCTGACCCAGACCACCCTCCAGTTTACACCACTCCAACACCAACTGAAAGACGTCCACACCGACAATCCATTCCGACTTTCTAACAGATATTATTATTGCCCCCGAGGGAAAGAGTCATCAAGCTGGAAATCTTTGAAAAGATGCCATTTTGGAGAGCTGACCCAGAAAATGAAGCTAAATTTACCCAGATGTTCTTATTTCAAAAAGCAGATTCTGGTGAGCAGATTAATATATCTGGATTCATCCAGGAATGTCTGAACCAACTAAGGTGGGACAGGGGATCTCAGTTCGTGACACCAATTAACAGGATCCAGTTCGCAGAAGACCAAGCCGACACAGCACTCAAACAACGGAAGGAGCCGTGCAGAAACAGGAAGGAAAGTTCTGGGTCTTCAGGGAGAACTGGCAGATTCCCTCCTACGTGCAGGAACTCTGAGCTTAATGGATTCCCGCACCTCTGAACCTCTGGGTGGGATTCTGACTAAAGGCAGGGCGAGGGGTGAGATCATTTTTTTTTAAAAATTATAGTAGAATACACATAACATAAAATTTACCGTCTTCAACGCTTTTAAGTGTACAGTTCAGTAGTGTAAAGTACATTCACATTGTTGTGCAACCAATCTCCAGAACTCTTTTTCGGAGATGAAACAATTTTTTAAAAAATGTCTTTCCTAACCACGACTAACAACTCTGGTCTTTTTTTCCCCCTCATATAAATAACTGGGGGCTGAGGGGGAGGGGAGGACCTAGGCAAAGGAAACATCAGCTCAGACTCCAGAGGAGTCAGAAGGAAGGGACTTTTAGCACAGATGGCTCCATTAAGTCTTCTGGGTGGTCAGGGGTTCATTTCCACTATCAGAATGGCGGCTTCTCCACCAGCAGACCGGCCCCTGCCCCCTGGTCTCAGGCCCCTTCGTGGTCTGGTCCTGCCCCCAGCAAGGCAAGGGCTTGTGCGGGGGTGCCCCTCACCTTAGACCACCCCCCTCCCCTCCCCTGCTCTAAACGTTAACTGGATGGACAGAGCAAATTGGCACCAAGTTCCTCCTTGTGTTCTCTGGAATAAAACGCTCCAACAATGGCTTTCAGTCATGAAAGAAATACCATAAATGGTTATTTACAGCATTTATGACATCTGCCATGTGAACAGTGCAATCACAGCTTGAAGCATATATTTATCCATGCATATAAATATACAACTGTGTATTTTACAGTTGCTACATGGCTCTAAAATACCAAAGAAATCCCTTGGGCAGAAGAGAGCCTGAGAGACTCCACCTTATCCCGGGGCTGCTGGACGCCTGGGGCCAGGCCAGCTCCTCGTGGAATAATGGAGAGGCAGAGAAAGTTCCTGTCCTTGGGCCCCCGGGAGCGGCCCACAAGATCTCTCCTGGCCAGGGAGGCAAAGCAGTACAGGCACAGCGGTGGTCTGCTCTGTTGCTCTGTCTTCCTCAACAAGGCGACCCCCAGATTGGCATGCTGATACCCAGCCCGGTCCTGCTGACCCAGAGCAGCCTGGCGATGGCTCTCACAGCCGTGCGCTCCACTGAGCTGACCCTGCATTTCAGGGAGCTCCCATCAGTCTCAATTTGAAACAGCTCAAACATTTCTGCTTCACATGTAGCCAGAACAAGCAATAGCAGTTGCTGCCTGTGGTTGGACTGGGAGGTTATTTTAATGTGAAGCCACAATACTTTGAAAGCAATCGCCCAATTTAAAATGAAAGAATGGGATGAGAGTTAAAAAAAAAAAATGTATGGGTTTCAGATGAAGACATCCAACAAGCAAGGGGAAAAAAAACTTCCATTCCTGACAAGCAGGCAGATGTTGGATAATCACGTTTTCACAGCCAAGCTAGTTTCATTTATGCAAATCACTATGAAACAGATAAATAACCTCTGCTACTGGGAATCCCCATGCCCCATCATTCCCAGACCCGCCACAGAAATACGTAAGGAGCAGCCATGGAAAGGAAATAAAAAGAGCTTGGAAGCAAAATCAAAGGCAGAAAAAAGCACATTTGGTGTAAGAGGCAGATTCCATTTAATTTACTTACAACAGAGAACATACAGACATCACATCTTCAACCATCCTAAGACAAGAAGACAAAGAAAAAGAGAGACAGACAGAAGGAACTGACAAAAAAGATAAATCTGCAGACAACTGGTTATTAATGGGTTAGGATACAACAGCCATCCACTGTTCTGCTTGGAAGTGTGGGCTACATCCCAGCTTTTTGGAGAGGGGCTGTCAGAGAACACCTTCTCTCTTGGTTCCAGTTATCCCATAAAGTGTTGGTGGCTCAAAGAGCTTTGTCACCCCAGTGTAGGATTCCAAGCCATCTGCCCTAGAGGTAAGACCTGGAGACGGGTTAGCTTCCCCAACCTCGGTTAGCCATCTCTGATGAAAGAACAGAATAGAACCGAGCTATCTGCAGGGAAGGAGGAGGGAGTAGCTACAAACTAGCTCTCATCCCCAAAATGAGAGATTAGCTTCGTGATTTGGGCATTTCAGATTTCTCCGGTTTGAGGCTTAAAACAAAGCTTCCAACAAAGATGCTATGGAATCTTTAAGGAGGGCCTGGTTTGGCAGCTGATCTAAGAAAAGTCCCATTTTTGGCCAGGACTGTTTCCTCTATCCAACACCAGACAGAGGTAAGGTGATCCAAGGCCAAAGCCTGCTTAGAGACCTCCTTCTCAGGAAGCCTCGGGTTCTTCTCAAATGTTAAATGCTTGGGGGAGCCCAGAACGAGAGGTAAACAGGTCATCCTATCTCGATTTGTGCCAGGCAGACTCGGAGGGGCCAGCAGCCATGGTCTGTTCTGCTGAGTTGCCGCCAGAAGCCCAGTCTCCTTGGCCTTGTTAAATTATTGACGATACTACATGGGTGGAGAAAAGCTCCAAGCACCAAACCACCTACACTTGGACCAAAGTCCTGAGGATGGACCGGTAGCCATCCAAGTTGGAGCTGGGTCTTGGGATGAATTCCAGAGGCATGGACACGTAGTATTATGCACAATCTACTTGGCCAGTGTTTGGATAGCAGACCTGATTATTAATGGCCTCCTGGGGACCATGGGGACTGTTTCTCCCTTTCAGGTTCCATTGATCTTTTCTGGACCCACATGGCCTGTGGATGCTCGTCTATGAAGATGACTACACAGGGGTGAAGACAAACCGGCGTGCTTCTTACACATTAGCTGCGGTACAGGAAGGGTCCCAAACCAGACCTCTCTCTCTCTCTCAAGGGCTTCCCAAGCCTACTGTGTTTGCTTCCTGGGCTAATGTCTCCTTAATGGGCAGAAACAAACACTACAAATTTTAATAATATAAGGGCAGATCTCTTAGTTTTGAGGCCACTCCAAAAAGCAATTCATGTGTTTAACAGAAAATGCCAAGTCACCAACAGGGAGGCTGACCAGACCTCCACCGGGCTGCTCCCTTTCCATGGATCCCACACTCTCCTGAAGTTGAAAGTCAGGTCTTCAGCTACAAGTAAAGCTTTAGACCACTGACTAATTGAGGCAAAACATCAATGACCCTAGACCCAACGGGATATGTGGATGGGAAAAGCCACCACTGTGGGTGCAAAGAGGAATGAAAACAGGTATCCTGCCACAAACATGGTGGCACTGCAGCAAATGGGGGACGGGTCATCCAGGCACGTGAGCAACAATCACAGCCAATGCCCAGCCCCGACTCCGATCTTACCACCTGCACCCCTGAACTTACGTCTTGAGGGGCGTCTTCTTCTTCTTGGCGGGCTTGTTCAGCCCATCCCCGT
This sequence comes from Eubalaena glacialis, assembly GCF_028564815.1. Lineage (NCBI taxonomy): Eukaryota > Metazoa > Chordata > Mammalia > Artiodactyla > Balaenidae > Eubalaena > Eubalaena glacialis. The sequence goes on from NC_083716.1 coordinate 9,629,895, forward strand.
CCACTCCATTGGCTTCGATGGCACTGGCTGGGATCTCAAAGGAGGCTGGGGATTTAGAAGGTGAGCTGGGGGTCTTAGAGCATGTCTTAAAGGGGTCAGTGGACTCATCACAGGCGTCCGGGTCAAAGTCGTATGACTGTTGGGGCAGTTTGGGAGACTCCTGCATTTTTGAGGTGGAAGAAAAAGGGTTAAAATTGGGGTCATCCCACTTGTCAATATCAAAGGTGTAGGTACCTTTAGCGATAGGGATGTCATTGGGTTCAGCAGGGGATCTGGTAGGCGAGGCAGGAGTGTTGTCGAGTTTTTCGGGTGTTTTTTTAATCTTTGGCCTCCTTAGGGGCATTTTGGCAACCGGCTTTTTGCCTGTCTTTTTGGTGGGCGGGGGGTTTTCCTGCTGGGCGTCCCAACTACCCTTGTCCTCAGAATAGTCAAACTCCAGCCTCACTGAGACGCCTTTGGCTGGGGAGTCCTCTTGCCCCCCACTATCCAATGGGGACACCTCCACCACCTCTGGGGCCGTGGCAGGAGACAATGTTTTCCTTCCAACGGGGGGTGAGTTCTGCACTCTGCCACCCCCAGAAGCTGGGGGGATGGCCCCTTCTGCACCCTCGGAGTCCAGAGGGCAGGCAGCGTTGGGCACAGCAGTAGGTTCTACGGGTGCCTCCTCTGATAAGGCTGGTCCAGAACCTTCCGTCTTGGCTGATTCCGTTTTTGTCTCGGCTATTCGATTCTCCTCGCTGGGGTCGGGACTCTCTTCGGCTGGCTCTTGGTGTGTCTCTTTCACTGGGGGGGTTTCAGGGGGTTTCTTAGTGGTCTGTTTCTTTTTTAAGGAAGGTGGCCTCGGTTTCTTAGTTCGCTTAAGGGTACTGGAAGCACTGCTCGAACCCGTGCTGTGTGCATCTGGGGCCGGGGCCGCGGCCTCGGGACTCCCTGAGCAAGAAGCACCATCAAAGTCACTGGCTTGCAGGCTGAGCGAGCGGGATAACGTCGACTTAGAGATGGGGACAGAGTCCGTGGACTTCCTCCGCGAGTTCACCTTGCAATCCTGATTCTTAGAGTCTGAGGAGCGAGGCTCCAAGGTCTGAAAATTATCCACCAGCTCGATGTTGTCAAAGTCCAAGTTGTAAGTCCCGCTGCTGGCTATCGGCTTGTCTTCATCGAAGACGGAGGAGAAGGAGTGTGTCGGAGGACGGAAAGGACTTCCTTCCACCGAGCTGCTGCGGGGGCCATCGGGGACACAGACCGGCTCAGAGCCACATCCTGAGGAAACGGAGACAAAGCCGTCACTGAAGGACACAGACACTTCGGACAGTCTCTCATCTCATGCCAGACTATAACCCTCTAATATCAGAGCCCCAGGCCAACCCACCCACCACTGGACAGGCACACTGCTTGGGTACAAATCCTGCTCTCACCCATTGGCTCCAGGGTCTGGACAAGCTGACCCTCAGCTCTCTCATCTGTAAAATGGGAGCAATAAGGGCTGTTTAAGGAATAGCTCAAATCATTGTCATTCAAAACACGTTTACCAAGTGCCTGATCAAACAAAGCACGGGTTCTGGGCTGGGCGTTGGGTATTCAACAATGAACGAAATCTTTGCCCTCCTGGAAGTTACATTCTTTAGGGAGAAGACAGTCAAGAAACAATAAACAAGTAAAACATATGGACTGTCGGATGGTGACGAGTGCTATGGAGAAAAAGAAAGCCAGGGGAGGGGTGTTGCAATTTTAAAATAAGGCAGCTGGGCAAAGCCCTCCAAGGAGGAAACACTGAAGCCAAGATCAGAAACGAGGTAAAGGCGTGAACCAGGGGGATACCTGGGGGGGGAAGCATCCTAGGTAAAGGGAACGGCAAGTGCAAAGGCCCTGGGGTAGGTGCACACCTGGTGTGTTGCAGAAATATCAGAGGCCAGTGTGGCTAAAATAAAGGAGAGGAGCAGGAAAGGAAGACAGAGAAATAATGCAAGTAAAGCATAGTGAGCCTTTGGTAAATACTAGTTGCTATCATCATCCAGCCTGCTCTTGACTAGTCAGAGCCTTTATCTGGAGGCCCCTGGGCAACTGCAGCAGGACTGAGCTCGCCCCGTCTGCCACCTGTCCTGACTCCAGGGATCCCCATGACCTCTCCCTCCAACCCTGCCTGCCATGCTCCTCTTCTTGGCCTTCCCTCTCATCCATTCTCTCTCCATTTTTCTGCAGCTTCTTCCCCGTTTCTCCTCCCCCCTCAGCCACTGCCAGCCAAGGAGGCTGCTCCTTATTTTAAAACATGCTGCGAAAAAAAAAAAAAAAAAACATGCTGCGGATGCTCCAGATGCTGGCCAAGAGATATTCCATCATCTCACGACCCCACTGCTCCGTGGGGATGCGGCCAGCCTGGCCTTGGCTTGGCTACTCTGGGCTCTGCCTGCACCAGGCGGCGCCTTGCATGCATTTCTGGCTTCACAGCTGTCCTGGGCAGTCAAGATGCCAGAAAACGATTGGCCAGAAAACTGAAAACGTGCCCCTAGACAAAGGGGAGAAAATGTTGCAAAGTGGTCTGCAGAAGAAGGAATTCAAGAGCTGGCACAGGGACTTCCCCGGCGGTCCAGTGGTTAAGACTCCGGGCTTCCACCGTAGGGGGCGTAGTTTCGATCCCTGGTCGGGGAACTAAAATCCCGCATGCTGCATGGAGCGGCCAAAAAAAGAAAAGAAAAAAAAAGAGCTGGCACATATACGACTTGGGACGGCATTCCGTTGTCAGGAGTTATATCCTGCAGTACCCACCCCACCCCTTGCCGTGGGTTGCCAGATAAAATATAGGATGTTCAGTTAAATTTGCCTTTAGGATAAAAGAATACATTTTTTAGTATAAATATGTCCCAAGTCCCAGTCACTCACTGTTTATCTGCGATTCTAATTTAATTGGACGCTCTGTATTTTTGTTTGCTAAATCTGGCAGCCCTAATCCCTCATTCCAACAAATAAACAAGGTTTGGGAAATGCTCACTTATACCCAAACTGGCTTCCTACTGTAGATTTTTCTCAGAGCAGTTCATGCTCACAGCAGCACACCCCAAGGTGGTGAGCACTTAGCAGAGAACCGCAGGAGATGAAGACAACACGAGGAAACTGCCAGCATCCTGAGTTCAGGAACTGGTCTGATTTATCTTCGTTTTCCCTGGACTTGTCACACTTTCTCTTGCCGGCTCAATAAATGCCTCTGGCATTGAGATCACTTTCTGGAAGCAGGTCTATTCGCCAGCCATGGTTTCAAACCTTCCCTTCTCTTCTGCATCCAAAGCCACCCCAGGCCCTACTTGGAGCAGATGTCCTAGAAGATGGAGCACTTGCTTGAAGCCTCTCAACCCTTTTTGCCAAAAGATTCCTCCGTGTCTCGAAAACACTCCTGCTTCATTCTCATCTCAAAAGATGTCCCCTCCCTTCTTCTTTCTACAGTCGACTCCCTCCCTGTTTCCTCCAGAGACTGGCACCCTCCGGCACCCCATCCTCCCATCGGCAGTTGCCTCCTCTTCCTGCCCTGGACACACGGTACAGAGGGCACCGAAGGACCGGGGGACTCAGAGGACCAGGTGTTTCAAGTGGGCCTTGCAGGAGAGAGAAAGGGCCTCAGCCCAGCCCATCATTTCCAAAGCAAGGCCCACAACTGCTGACCTGCTTTCTCTCAGGCTGCTCCGCATACCCCAGCAGCCTGAAGAAGGAAGCCTTTCGAGGCCCTTCAGATGTCAGGAGTTCTCCCCAAACCGTGCAACAGTCAGCAGATATTCAGCTTAACCATCTGCTAACTGTTTTCCCCAGAAGAAAAGCTCTCTGACTGCTTAACGTGGCTTTCCTCTTTAGAACTGACATACCCTAATTAAATCATCATGGACCAGGAAATCGAGTCTTGACACAGGGTTTCTTAGCCTCGGCACTGTGGCCATCTCAGGATGGTTAGTACTTTGTCGCAGGGGGCCCATCCTGTTCATTGCAGAATCCTTGGCTTCTGCCCACTAGATGCCATTAGCATTCCCCCACCCCAAGCTGTGACAACAAAAATGTGTCTAGAAATTACCACACGTTCCCTGGGGGGCACAATAATCCCTGGTTGAGAACCACTGTTTTATTGTCTGTTGACCAGAGCAGGGCTGGGAGGGCCCTTCGATGCTCTTCAGAGAAAACTGTAGACCAGAGAAATGGGTCACTGCCACGTGCAGGCCTGGATTTTCCAAAGCAAGTGTGGTCCAGCTGGATTCCCGGTCCCCCCCACTGGATTTCTAAATGTCCATACACCATATCTGCATGGAGACAATTTATTCATTCATTCCTATACCTCAAACAATCTGGGTGCCTCCTATACGTCAACCACTGTGGGGCATGCTGTGGACACAGAGGTAAGGAAGGATCCATCCACGTGCACACGTCCGCTGCCTGCTGCATCCCACCAGCGCAGACCTGGGCAACGCTTGCCCTGGAGACCAACGCCTTGTCCTGGCTCCAGGTTCTGGCTCAGTCTGAGGACAAAATCAGCATCTTTGGTTCATGATCCCCAAAGGATTACTAGGCGGTGCCCGACGTATCAGTCAGCTCAGGCCACCAGAACAAAGTCCACAGACCAAAGGGCTTAAACAACACAGCTCTGGAGGCTGGAAGTCCAAGGTCAAGGGGTCCACAGGTTTGGTTTCTCCTTGACTTGCTGATGGCCATCTTCTCCCTGTGTCCTCACACGGCCTTTGCTCTGTGTGAGCTCATCCCTAACGTCTCCTCCTCTTCTTACAGGGACGCCAGCCCTAACAGATTAGTGCCTTACGACCTCATTTAACCTTCGTCACCTCCTTAAAGGTCCTATCTTCAAATACAGTCACATTGGGGGGTTAGGGCTTCAACGTATGAACTTGAGGGCACACAGTGCAGTCCCTAACTGTGCTAGGCAATACCATCCCCGAGCTAAGGAAAAAAGAAATGTGTTTGGAAACAAGAGGGAATTCCAAGGAAAGGGAGAAAGCCAACAAGGGGCAACCGATGTCACGCAACTCTCACACTACTGTCTTCAAAGGCCACATCCCTCAGCCTTGCTGACTGTTTCTAACTGGAGCACGTACTGCCAGCTGTGTTGTGCTTCCCCCTCCCCCTCCCCCCACCCCACCCCCAGCCAGCTCACCCTGGGCAGGAACCCACAGGCTCGGAGGCCTAAAGGTGCCAACACAAGGCACCCCTGCACTCAGACGCTTAGCTTCATCCAACATATCAAGCGTAAATGGTCTTGTGCACAGGGAGCCTAGCTCTACATCCTTCCAAGTCTGTGAATAATAATCGATTGCAATCAATAATGTTTATTCTGGAAAAGGCCTCCGTTTTAAGTAGGCTAATGAGAGACAAATGGAGCCTTACTCAGTCCTCATGCAGCATTTTGCCGGTAGCTGTGGGCAGCTCAGAGCAAGTCCATGATGAATCCAACGTTTCCCAAACTTGCCTATTGTAGGACACACCTGAGACACTCACTGAAACCCCTGACTTCTGGCTCCTCCCTGGCGAAGCAGTTCAGCAGGGCTGGGATCAGGGCTCGGAACGCCCATTTTCACAGGTGCCACAGGTGGCTCCTAGAGCACGGAAGTCGGGCCCGGGCTAGCTCATGTCATCTGCTTCCTATCAGGACACAGTCTAGTTCCTCACATCTCCAGGGGCAATGTTTTCACATGTGGCCACAGATATGGCTTGGAGGATCAGCCTGGATGGCTTGGACTGATCTTTGAGGTGAGTTCTGATTGCTTATGGGGACTCAGCGGTGTGAGACGTCAGGGCGGGTGGAAGTGACAGGCAAATGTGGTCCCTGTGTGTCCACTCTCTGATGTGGTCACTAAACCCAGAGCGGACCAGCAAGAGAGGCAGGCAGCCCATGGAAAACCGGCCTCTCTCCCAGACCCGGCAGGCTTCCGGACTCTCACGCAAACCCTGCTGGGTCCCGAGGACCTCCACACCTGGCAGGTCTGTGCCCGCTGCTTCCTGGACATCTGCCCTGCTCTCCCACGTCTATGCTCTCAAATCTGCATTCAGTTCCCAGAGGCTAAGGAGGAGCAGCCCTGCTCGAGGCTCTGTGGGTCACGACAACTATCGACCAGGGGGACTCTGTTTAGAGATGGAGAAATTCTCTGTGAAAACAGGTTGGATCCACCTGAGCTGGACGTTGAGTGCAGTCAAGATCCTCCAGCGAGGTCATTAAGGGCAGAAAATGTGCGTCCAGAGGCTCAGGGCCCTGCCAGGTTCTTGGTGTGCCCACCCAAGGTGCCCAGGGCCACCCCTGGCAGGTTATTCAACTCCTCTGAGCCTCAGCCATAAATCAGGCATTCCTGTGAGGACGAAACGGGAGGAGCACATAAGCACCTAGTCCCGGGTACAGCCGTGCCAGGAAACAGCAGCCGTGGGCCCCAACTCTTATACACGCCACCGTGACCCCACTCCCTGTGCCCCTGCCCCAGGACGGGAAGGGCCCTCGCCTGGCTGGGCTCTCAGATGCCTCGCCTGACACCAGGAGGCTTCCTGTCTCTCTGCGGGGGGCACCCTGCACTGCAACCTCAGGGGAGATGGAAGCAAGTGACAGTGTGTATGGAGACTGAGTCCTGAGAGGTGAAAACAGAAGCCCCTGGGTGCAATACGCTCCCTTCTGGGTCAATCGGCAGACAGCAGTCCGCACACGGCCACGTGGAGCACAAATGGAGCCTCAACGAGGCCACCCTTCCCGCGGAGCAGTGAGGAAAGGTCGAGGTCAAGCAGGGCACGGGCGGCTCCGGTCACCTCCAAGGCCCCCCACACCGGCCTTCCCCGTGCTGGGCATCCTCCCAGCGAGAATGAGCAAACAGCGCTCCCCCCATGGGGAACCACGCCTCCAGGGGGAGGGCACCTGTAGGATGGAAACCCACCCCTGGTCTCACAGACGGGCTTCCCTCACTGACCATCTACTCGCCACCCACCTGGCAACCGCGTGGCCTACCCTCTGCCTCGGAGGCACCGGCTCATCTCGCCTGCACAGAGAGCCACCTGATTTCCAAACGGAAGGGAGTCGAGAAGCGGGGATTCTGATCCCACAGCCCCTCACTTGTTTTGAGACCAAGGGCAAGGTCCAGAAGCCCCACATCTCACTGGCAAGCAGGTGATGAGATGCCCGGTACAGGGATGCTGTGAGCACTGGGGTTCCTTCCCTTGCCTGAGATGGGATGAAACTTGCTAAGAACCTGGCACAGGCCTGGCACATGGCAGACGCTAAATGGAGCTATTATTTAATGATGTGATGTTTAATTATGTCCTTCAGTGGCCAGTTTTGAGTTCTAATAATGCAGCCACTGTAGAGCAGCCATGCGTCCTTATCACAGAACCATGAAAAGTCGGAGTGGGAAGGATCTCAGAGGACTCACGGGTCACCTGCTTCATTTTACAGATAAGAAAACTGGGCTCAGAAAGTGATTCAGTTATATATATATAAATATATTTTTTTCTTTTTCAGATTCTTTTCCATTATAGGTTATTGCAAGACACTGATAATAGTTCCCTGTGCTCTACAGTAGGTCCTTGTTGAACTATTTTGCACTCAGTAGTGTGTTTATGTTAATCCCAAACTCCTAATTTACCTCCCACTCCCCCGCTATCCCCTCTGGTAACCGTAGGTTTGTTTCTTACGTCTGTGGCTCTATTTCCATTTTGTAAATAAGTTCATTTGTATCATTTTTTTTGGATTCCACATATAAGTGATATTATATGATGTTTGTCTTTCTCTGTCTGGCTTACTTCACTTAATATGATGGTCTCTGGGTGCGTCCATGTTGCTGCAAATGGCATTATTTCATTCTTTTTTAATGGCTGGGTGGTATTCCACGGTGTATATGCACTGCATCTTCTTTGTCCATTCATCTGTCGATGGACACTTGGTCTGCTTCCATGTCTTGGCTATTGTAAATAGTGCTGCTATGAACAACGGGGCGCATGTAACTTTTCAAATTAATTTTCTCCCGTTTCTTTTCAATTAAAGAGGTTAATTTCACTTTTATTTTTTCGGTAATCTGTCTATAACGTAGCAACCTAAGGTAAAATCATGTCCTCGCTGAAAATAAGATTTAATGACTAATTCACATAGGCAATTACATGTTTTTGTATCATGAGCTAAACCATCAGTTTTAACCAACTATGCAAGAATTATAAAGCCATTGAAATAAAAGCCATAAAGGCTTGAGTGACCATCCGTAGTTAGACTATGTTAATCAATGGTAAATGCTAAGAGCCTCTGGAATGTATATTTACCTAATAACTAGGAAATCATATAATCATTAAAAAAAATCTTAGGTCAGTTATTAAAAAAAAAAAAAAAAGAAAACTGGGCTCAGGTAAGCCACACCCCGGCACGGCCCAGAGGAGCGGCAGACACGTGGCGGCCAGCCACATCTCACCCATTATCCTGTCCCGTGAAGCACAATCATGCTGGCAGGACCCAAGGTAAGGTGACAGATTATTTTGTAAAATAAAATTTCCAGGAGGAAAAATCATGTCTTTATTCACAGCCAAAGGTCTCGTCTATTATTTCATGTGGTTCTTTTGGCACCTTTAGCAACATCCCAGGCACTTTGCAGAGGCAAACCAAAGGGTAGATTTTCCTCTCTTGCCCTCTCTCTCCCTCGGTTCCCAGAAGGAAGCTTTCTTCTCCTCTAGCCACCTCCACGAGCAAGCACAGCGCCTCTTTCATCTGTACTGTCCCATGCTGTCCACAGAAGGGACCAGGCGACTATTCTAATGAGTGCAACAAATCAGATGGCTCTTTGTACAGCCCAAGACAGGGGGGCTTTAGGCAGACACAATCCCGACCGTAAGCGTCCTTATGGTATAATCCGCATACATTTAGCCTCACTGTAGTTTTCCAAGGAGGAGAAGCATAAAGTCAGACTCCAACCAGTGCAATGAAAAGTTCCATGGGGCTGTGACTCATGGCAATTCACGGCTCCAACCCCTTCCATTGGGGGTTCTCTCTTAATCCTCCATAGTGTTCATTCTTTCAAAAATTGCCATCTAAGCAAGAGGTGAGTGTTATGCATGCGTGTGGGTGTGTGTTTAAGAATGGAGATTGTTCTTTGCTTTGTTGAAAGAGAAGTCAGGCAGAAGGAACAAAGACAGGCTGAAGAAAAGAACAGAGGTGGCAAACCAACCCCAGAAGCGATATGTGACTGGAAATCCCACAGGACGCACACATGCCCACAGCAATGACCGTCCTCTGGACCCTGCATGGTGCTTGGGGGTGGACCACGCACTGTCCTCGGCCTTCATTCTTCTTCTGACATCTTTCCTAAGGTATCCCACACATGTATAGGCATGAACTTATTATACCCATAAAAAAGGATAATTTATTCTTTTTTTTTTTTTTTTTTTTAAGATTTTATTCAGTGATTGATTGATTGATTGCTATGTTGGGTCTTCGTTTCTGTGCTAGGGCTTTCTCCAGTTGTGGCAAGCGGGGGCCACTCCTCATCGCGGTGCGCGGGCCTCTCACTATCGTGGCCTCTCTTGTTGCGGAGCACAGGCTCCAGACGCGCAGGCTCAGCAGTTGTGGCTCACGGGCCTAGTTGCTCCGCGGCATGTGGGATCCTCCCAGACCAGGGCGCGAACCCGTGTCCCCTGCATTAGCAGGCAGATCCTCAACCACTGCGCCACCAGGGAAGCCCGATAATTTATTCTTAATTGCACATTTGACCTAAGGATTAAAATGTGTTTGTCATTCAGCCACTTTCCATTAAAACCTTGGGGCGAATTTTTTACAATATTATAGGAAATGGAATTTTTACATTCTTTATTATATGAAAGAAAGAAAGTCGGGGTGCAAACGACTCCCTGAGAAAGGTAAGCAGCCCTTCCTGCTTCCTCCCCACCTTAAAATCAAATAAATTCCAATAATGACCCTCTCAGAGCTCAGTGCCTAAACGAACTTTGCAGCATCAGGTACTACTAACTGATAAGCTGTCAAAAGGGGAGAATATGAAAACTGCATTTATCAGACACCAGCAAAGGTGTCTCTCCTCTCCCCCCAGCACCACGGAGCACATTTGCTTAGGAACAAAGCTCCAGGAGTGTCTGCCCTAAAACTACGGCCGGCTTGAAGCCAGAGCGGGTAGAAAGAATCCCATCCATTTCTTTCTAAAACCAACATTAAGGTCAAAATCGTTTTTTATTTTGCAGTTCACCTGGCTCCTGGCCAGGGCAAGAGTACAAATGGAGGCCGGGCCCCTGGCCTGCTCCTTCTCTCCTCAACCTCCATCCCTCACCAGGGGCAGCCTCGAGCACAGGTGTGTGGACAACCCACCTGTAAGTCGCAGCCCCATCCTTGGTATCTCCTTGGCTGAAGGGTGCAAACGTGGGCACAGTCAGCCTTGGGAAGATGGGCCAGGAGATGGGGACGGGGTGGGCCCAGGAAGTGGCTGCTCCCAGGTACCCAGAACACGGTCCAGGAGGAGTTTGGCTCTGCAGACTTATCTCACTGAGAGGGCTGTGGCCCCAGGAAGGCCAGAATGGGGCCCTCTGAAGTTCAGGGTCCAGCTGAGGCTGTCCGGCTCTGAAGACGGTACTACCTGGCCCCCTGATAGGCCTGTACGGCCGTTTCTGAGACCACCTGGCCCCCTGACCAGCTTGTGAGGCCATTCCTAGCAATCCCCATCTCCTTCCAGGCCTCATGTTAAACTTTAATGCTTGAGGTGGTCCCACCCCTGCTGGTGTAACTTAAGGAAGCACACAGAGGACTCCAGCCAGCTGGGCAGGCTGGAGGCTGGGACAGGAGATCTGTCCTATCCTTCCCCATCCTCCCACCCCCAGTAATCACCACATCTGAAAGGTACATAAAGGTCTTTGTTCTAAGTCACACTAGGGGGTGTGGGAAAGTGATAAGAAATCTGGATAATTTGAAGTTCATGAGGAATAAAGGAGTCATCCCTGCACAGATTCAGCCATCCATCATTTTCTCTTCTCGCCCACTTACTAAGTATCATCCCCAAGCCCACAGGGGCTACGTTTTTAATAAAAATGCAGGTTCACATGGGTGATCTAGAACCAGTACTCTTATGGGAGCAAGGGGCCAAATATCAGAATCTAAGATTGCACCAGAGAATTCCAAGACCCACTGACCCGCACAAACCCAGTTCTGGGCGTCAGCTGAAAGGCACCCAGAGTTAAATGCATGATTTCCCCAGAGGCCTCCCCTAAACTTCTGCAAAGCAGACACAAAATAACCCACTGTATCTCCGCACCCTTAGTTTACACCACATCAAACCAAGCCAGGAGCTGAGAGGCCCCAGAGGCTGGTGACAATTTAAGGAGCTCCAGCCCCCTGGGGTGTGTGCCCTCCTCCAGCCGGGTCCCCTGAGGAGCCACTGTGAGTCTTCCTGGGGCTCAGCCGCAGGGCTGCCCCCAGGCCTCCCCCAGGGGCGCCTGATCCTTGGTTACCTGCTTCTTCTGGGGGAGGCGGTGCGCTGACCTCGGGTTCTGGAACGACTTTAGAGGGTGGCGGAGGTGGGGCTGGTGGAGCTTTGACGGGGGTTGTTGACTCCGGGGTCTCAAATGCTTCTTCAGAGTCAGAACTCCTGACGGAGAGAGAGGGGGAGGAGCACAGGTTAGACAGTGGCCGGGGCTGCGTTGGCTCCCAGGAGCCAGTGCTGGGGAGCAGTGCACGGCCTAATGACCCCTCCCAGGACCGGTGCCACCAGTCTCACTGCCCAATTAAACGGTCCGAGGCCAGCCGTGAGTAAAGTCATTTCTCAGCGTGATTCCCAGGAGTGAATCTCATTATCACCAGCTTTGTGCCCAAATGACGGAGTCTTTGAACTCAGCTCTACACGAAATACATACTGCTGACCTTAGTGGCAAATACAAACAGTGGAATCTTTTGATCAACTTTGGCTCGCGTTATTTTGGCAAAAATTCAGTCAAAATGATATGGAAGCATTCCCAGGGACACTCTGTGATGCTGTGGTTCCAACACACCCATAGGACCCTCACTCCACAAGACAAAATCTCATTAGGTCTCTCTCCCCCTTACCCCGTCATTCTCTCCCACTGCCTTTCTTTCGTAGCACACAACTTGTTATTATAGATTTAGTCACTTTCTAATCATGTTAATGATCTTTCCCTTCTACTGAGCTGAAAGGCCGAGAGGGCAGCCTGTTTTGTTTTGTTTTGTGTTCTTTTGTTTATCACTGCATCCCCAGCCTAAACCAGGAGGCGGTGAATAAACATCCGTTAAGTGAATAAATGAATGAATGAGAGCTGGCAGGTCAGGTGGAGGACGTGTCAGACTAAAACACAAAGCACAGCCCCCCTGCTGATCCCAAGAGTGTGAAAATGGGCCTCGCTGGTGTACAGTGAAGTCTCCTCTCAAGGAAGATTCTTCAGCCAGAGAGATGAACCGAAACTCCACCCAGAGGACGCCCCCCCCCACCCAGGAACAAGGGGATGCCACTCACCAAACTAAAGCCTTATCCTGGGCTCGAGAAAATCCAGAGGAGGCAGTCCTGCTCCATCACCCTGCTTCCCCTGAGGACTCAATTTCAAGCCAGAAAGGATGAGGCACCCCCAAATCACTGAGCCAGGCACGTGTCCTCAGGCTGGAGGGCAGCTCCTTACGTGCTCAGGAGGCACAGGGGTCCATGGCCCCAAGCCCCACCACACTCTGAGGATGCCAGCGTGCAAGAAGCAGCAGCATCACCTGGGCTGATTCCCGTCTCGGGATACTTTAAATAGACCAAGATGCCACTTATTTACTTGCAACAGGGAAGGTAATGATCAAGAGGGTGGATACTTAGGATCGCTGCTGGCACAAGCGACCCAGCCGGCGATTTGGCAGATGTATAATCAGAGGGTGACGCATCAGGTGTGTATGGAACGTGAAACGCTCACAGCGCCGAGCACCAAGACTGTCAAAGGACCAGTGTCCTCTGCAGAAGTCAGCATCTTCTAAAGACCATCTGCCAGCCGGCAGAGAACACCACGACGAACCAATCCCTCCACAGTCAGGCAGGACAGGAAAAAAGGGCCATTTGGTGAGTTCTCCTTCAGAAAATCTACATCGATGTTTTTACAACTTGTTTGTCACAGACTCACTTTGTCAGAGGCAAAGATCCCCCACCCCCATCCTTTCAAGGACCCTGGCTCCTCCAACCTGCCACACAGCCCTCCAGGGACAAAGAGACGAACAGAAACATCAGAGCTGCTTTTGATGGGATCCAATGAGCCGAAGCCTGCATACTATCAAATTTCATTAGGAAAGACTGAATTCATGCAAACACGACAGAGGCCATGCTGACTTTTACAAACACACATTAATATTAACAGACTTAGCTTTTGTCTAGGGGGGAAATTTAAGATCCACAACAACAGATCTAGGTGCCTGAAGTTTTGCAGAATCTGTTTACCAGTATGAAAAACACAAGGAAGTTATGCAACCGAGCATCAAAGAGAAAGAGGAGTTTGGGTCTGCCTGGTGGGCCCTGGGTGTCGCCCCGGCCCCCAGCTTCACACAGGTCAGCGACAACATTGAAGAGATACATGGAGACAACTTGCCTCTTTCCTGAGTTTCCTTGAAGGACCTGCAGACTGGAGTCCCCACTGCCGGTCACCGTTGTCCACATCCACCGGGCCCATTCCACCGGGGCCCATGTCCACCAGGAGGCAAAAGCCATCTCCGCTGAAGAACAGCTTCTGTCGCCCAAATTCCCACCCCTAATTCCTTTGCTGGTATCTCTGGGATCTGAATCTCTTTAAGATGTCACGAAAAAGTTAGCTGCACGGCCAGCCACAAATGTTGTGAGAGCTTCCCCAGACTCCAGCAGAGATACTGAGGGAGAGACTCTGTGCTCTTCCCATGGCTTCTGCATCCCCGGACCCTGGCGATGTGTGGCTTTAGAGCACAAAGGGCCCCTGATCCTTCCCAAGAGCACAAGCAAGCGACGGGGAGGGCCGGACGCTTGTGGATGCAAGCTGCTGAATTCCAATGAGGTCTCCCCTGCTTGCAGCTGCCCAGCTGGCACACCTGCTCGGAAGGGACCACCGTTCCCCACGGCCCTGTGCGGGACGCAGTGTGTGGGAAGGGCAAGGGTACACCAAGCCCCTGTGTGGTTCCTTGCCTTGTTTACCGTGAACTTTTCTGCATCAAAGCATCAGAGGCTACCACGGACCCCTAGAATGCCATTCACTTCCAGCACTTCCTGCATTGTTTTCATATTTTCACTCCCTCTCCCAGGAGCGGAGAGCAAGCTAATTAGAGGAGGCGGATAGCAGCTTTTTAAGTTAGCTCTTTTCTCCCTATTCAGTTTCTCAGGGGGCTCAAAAACATTCCCAAGAGCAGGGATTTCTGCAGTCCCCCCACGGAGCCTGGACATAAAAATAAAGCAGCATTTCAGAGTCCCAATGCATAAAAGCAGTTCCCATCGGCTGCTTGATTATTTTTTCCTACCAAAAGAACCTAAAGTAGAGGAAATTATTCTGCAAAGCCTCCACACTTTTAAAATGAAAAAGTAACCAATTTAATTTGCCAAGAAGCTGTATTAGAAAGAGAAATGTGCCATTACAGTCTGCTAAAACGACTCTGAATTGTAGGGAAATACACTCACCAGGATATGCATACCTAGGTTCTCCATATAAGGAAATATGTAAATACATGCAAATACGATAAGGTATATGCACTTCCATAGTGTAAAGACATACCTCTTAATGGCCAGGCATGAACTATAATGACTTTAATTCCTAGCATGAAGAGCGTTCTAATAGCTATCATATGCTGAACTCTTTGTTATGTGTCAGGCACTGGACTAGGCCATTTGTACATTTCTCTATAATCTACAAAAACATCCTGCTGCTGGAGAGCAGGCCCATTTTACAGAAGACACAGCTATGGTTTAGAGAGGCAAATTACTTTGCTCGAGGCCATCCAGTTAGTAAGCTAGGGAAAGCAGGGCTCAAATCTAGAACTGTCTGCCTCTAAAATCTGTGCTGTCTTACTACATCAGTGGCTTCCAAACCTTTTTAGCAACAGAACTATTTTTCCAAATGAATCTTACATGAAATTCCTATGCATAGAGAAAAGTAGTATTTCACTTATTTTGTAAGCTCAAGGTATAATATATTCTTATTATAAAGTCTATTATTGAGAACAATTAAGCTATTTTGATGAACTTGAAAATTTGACACTGAGGGTCGGGGATGCCAGCTGCAGCATTAGATCTGTTGATTCCTCTCCTGGTTGCACATTATTAAGAAAAGTCCCAGGGACTTCCCTGGAGGTCCCGTGGTTAGGACTCTGTGCTTCCACTGCAGTGGGCCCGGGTGCGAGCCCTGGTCAGGGAACTAGGATCCTGCAAGCTGCACAGTGCAGCCAAAAAAAAAGAAAAGAAAAAAGAAAAGTCCCGATACATACCGATGAGTTAACCACAAACAACACCTGTTTTTAACAGCTTGTCCTGTGACCATGGAACATTCTCTAATAAGGCAGACAAGACAGGAGAGCTACCTAACCGGGCAAAACCAAATTAATCAATCAGCACAAGGCCATATGCTGGTGGCATCCAACACCACACAGTGTGTGTGTAGAGAAAGAAAGATGGAAATGTGTAACCAAGTGCGGACAGACTGTGCTGGCTGCTGAAACCTGAAGTCTACCAAGCTCCTCAGTGCGCTGGTAAAGTTTTAAAATATCTTTTCAAATACTTTTCTCAGATTTTGGAGAATCTCTATAGGGTGCTAAAGCCCACCGAGCACAGCTTGGAAACTTCTCCTCTGCACAACAACGAATACGGTCCCTCTATAGATGGCACATTGTGTCAAAACAGTATTTTATGGCAACTGTCCCCAAAGCAAGACAGCCGGCAGAAATGTAGAACCCTGAGGCCTATTAACCTATATTTTTGATTTGGTTTAAATAGGTTTGTGTTTTACTTCTATAAACTACAACAACAAAGTAGTATAAGATCAGCACTCACATAATATCATAATAATATAACATAGTATAATAAAGTATAGCATAATATTAGTATAATATATAAGTAGTTAGTATAACATAATTAACATATTATAATATATACCATACATACATATATATACAAATACATGTGTGAATGTGTATCTATAAATAAAATATCAGAACCTTTTAATAGAGAAGAACTATAAATGCAGTTTTCCAGCATATCATTAAATGGTTACATTTTGCTTAAGTTTTACTAGAGCTAATTCAAGGGCTTGGGAGAATACATTTTAGAGACCACAGAATCTTCCAACTTTGAAGCTGGTAGAAAATTTAGAGACTCCTTCCTGCTCCAACACTCTTATCACATCTTTTTAAACAGGTGAGGAAACTGAGGCCTGGAGAGCTAAAGTGATTCCCAAGGCCACCAGCCCATTCGTGGCAGACGTTCTGTAGAACTGGGCTTGCCTGCATGAAACACTGCCTCCAAATAACAGCTTTTTTTTCTAAATGTAATGTCCCTCCCACCCTGGAAATCTAAAGTTACCTATACTTACAGGTTACCTGATTATCAAGACACACTTTGTGCTTAAGCGTTGCTAAAGTGGAGGGGAACGTTTCCACATGCGTATCAATTTCCAGATCAATTCCTCAGAATTCCAGTTTACAGTTCCCACTGTGAAAGTGACCCGGGGGACACAGGTTCTTATCACCACCCACCAAGAGTGAAAGGACACAGTGCAGGCACTTGAGAGGTGGGGGGCTTCCCAGGACATGAGCCCCAGCCTCTGAGCTCCTCGTGGAGGGACCACCTGAGCGAGAAGTAAGCCCCTTCTCCTCCTACCCACCCCCTCCTTGAAGACAAACCAAGGGAAAGGCAGAGCGCTGGCCCAAAGCCCCGACTCAGGGAGGAGGGCTCGAATCCTCCAGGTCAGAAGACCACCTGCCCGCCCGAAGACAGAGGGAGACCTTCCGGGAACGAACCTGAGCTCTCGACAGATCAGACCGTCTCGTTCATCTCTGCAGCTCACGTAAGAGTTTGATGGATTTGTGAGTGAGCAGACATCTTTGAAACTGATGTGCACTAAATTCTATTCATCAGAACATTCTGTTGTGAGAGCCTTGTCAAGAAAAGCTGTCTCTGCCCCAAACACACACACACACGCTTCCCTCCTGCCTAAAACAACTTGGCCAGACTGGTCATGTTTTCGGGCTGACTGAAAAGGGTGTTTCACTTTAATTTGCCCATCCCGGATATAGAAAAGGGATTTGCTCGGCAACATCGCTCCTCAATATATAGGTAAAGGGAGAACGTGATTTCAACATAACCAAAGGCTGAGATGCTTCTTGGACTGTCAGGTGACTGAGGGGCCCACGGTCAGGTGCTGTCTCTCATGAACACAGAGCCAGCTCTGGCAAGCCAGGCAGCTAGGATTTTCAGCCTGACACTCTAGGGAAAATCAACATAGATGCTAACACACGTATCCCAAGATTCTTGGCACCTAGCGTCTGTCGGGCTATAAGCCAGGTCCATTTTCAGATTCAAGTAGCTTTCATTTGGTGGCTACGTTGAGATGTCAGCAGGGTTCAAAGGGCACTGGCCATCAACACACTGGCCGCTCTGGGTTAGGCTGCTGCCCCAGCAAGAGAAATGCAATCACAAAGGGAAAGAGTATACATAGATAGAGGAGTCCCGCAGACCTGGTGATGGCCAGTTGTAAATTGACTATAGTTGTAAGAAACGGGAACCGACTCAATAACTAAAAAATGGAATTTATATAGAAAGGCTATGGTGGCTGAGGAATCAGATTTGAAGAGACAGGAAAGAGCGTCCAATTGGCCCAGCTTGGGTCGTATGCCCATCATTTAGCTAGAAGAGGGTAGGGAACCCTAATAAATAAGCAACCCATCCAGACCCAATGGAATGGGGGAGACAGAATGTCCCCCAAAGAAATCAGAGGTTGGAATGGATGGTATGCAGTCCATCAGCTCTCACGACACTATAACTACGTCACTCACTGTAACTGTGTGACCTTAGGCAAGTCACTCGACCTCCCAGGCCCTTGGATTGTTTGTCCAGTAAGTGGGGATAATTACTGTAAGGATAATGCTTCCTCCTTATTATTACAGCTCCAATTCTTCCCTTGGCTTCTAAGCGTTAGAAATTTGGGGGGGCTTCCCTGGTGGCGCAGTGGTTGAGAATCTGCCTGCCAATGCAGGGGACACGGGTTCAAGTCCTGGTCTGGGAAGATCCCACATGCCGCGGAGCAACTAGGCCCGTGAGCCACAACTGCTGAGCCTGCGCGTCTGGAGCCTGTCTCCGCAACAAGAGAGGCCGCGATAGTGAGAGGCCCGCACACCGTGATGAAGAGTGGCCCCCGCTTGCCGCAACTAGAGAAAGCCCTCGCACAGAAACGAAGACCCAACACAGCCAAAAATAAATAAAATAAATAAATAAATATTTTTTAAAAAAAAGAAATTTGGGGGAATGTGATTTGCTAGCAAGTTAAGTCTTCTATTTTATTTGGTCATGCCTACTGAGCTGGGCATGAAAGAGAATCTGGAGGCCACACACAGCATGGGATGGCTGTCTTGCCGGGTGGTCCGTGGACACAAGTGCATCCAGGAGAATGTGGACACTCTCAGAGTCACACTGAGCTGGCCTTCATCCTTCCCTCAAGGTGCACACAACCCACGTTTGCCAGGGACAGGGGTGAGGGCTCGGTGTGGCACTACGCACGTGTGAGTGTGTACACGTGTGCCCGATGAACCCCCCCACCACACACACACACACACACACACACACACACACAGAGTTAGTTCTGAAATTGACTTAACTGCAATGACACCGGGAACTTCACAAAAGAGAAGTGACTCTACTGGCTGCGGGCCTCACTGCAGGCAGTGAAGAATCAACGCTGAATGGGCTCCGGACTCATGATTCCACAGATTTGTAACTGCATCGTGTTATGCCTTCCTGGAGAAAGGCCAGACTGAATCAAGTCTCAGGAGAAATAAAGAGAGAAGGGACCCAGATGGCCCTTTTATGTCCTGGCCTTCATGCACTGATACCCCTGAAATCTCATCTTTGTAGCCTAACGCCTTGCTTGAGTAACTTATATTGGAATCTTTCAACTCAGATTCTTAAAAATCTAACTGGAAATAAGATATTTATGGATGCTAGCAAAAAAAAGATAGGCAGATAAATAGCACCTATAAAGACTAAGTGGTAAAAGAGACAGAAAAACAATAGAAGAGGATGCAAAAACTCAAAAAAGAGCAGTAATGTTTGGCCAACCACTAGGGCTTTTTCTAGCACCTGGCAAGTAACAGAACCTCCCTCAGAGCCGCATACTGTTAATGAGGGTGGGTGGGTTTGCAAGTACAGTCAGGAGAGTTCCAAGCTAAGTGGTAAGTAGAAAAACAGCAAATTAGGGACTTCCCTGGTGGCACGGTGGCTAAGAATCCACCTGCCAATGCAGGGGACATGGGTTCGAGCCCTGGTCCGGGAAGATCCCACATGCCACAGAGCAACTAAGCCCGTGTGCCACAACTCCTGAGCCTACGCTCTAGAGCCCGTGAGCCTCAACTACTGAGCCCACGTGCCACAACTACTGAAGCCCACGCGCCTGGAGCCTGTGCTCCGCAACAAGAGAAGCCACAGCAATGGAAAGTCCGCGTGCCGCAACAAAGAGTAGCCCCCGCTCACCACAACTAGAGAAAGCCCGCGCACAGCAGTGAAGACCCAACGCAGCCAAAAATAAATAAATAAAATAAATAAATTTATTAAAAAAACCCGAGCAAATTAAGGAATATAGTATGAGCTTATTTGGGGTACAATAATTATATACAAACGTAAACAAATACACATAAACACATGTATATTTACATACATATATATACCTATGTAGAGACGGTCCAGAACACAAGGAATTGAACACAGCTGGGACCTGATTAGCTGGATGTCCAGAGTGACACAATATAAGAGAAGGCGCCGACAAGGAGTTTGGAGAAAGCAGAGTGGCAGCTAGAATGCAGCCAATCCCCTCTGCACAGTTCAGGGCAGACATGCCCACGTGGGCCAGCCCCCTCCAGGCTCTACCTACAGGGGTGCAGCGGGGCCAGCCTTCAGGTGCTGTCACAGCCTGCAAGAAGCATCCGTCCTGCATCCAAGGCTCACCTTCCACACTCAACGAGCATTCTTCTGATTTCAAGGTGGTTTTCCAGGCAGGCACCTGGGTACCAGGATGGGGGTGCCCCAAGCAGGGGACCAACATTTTTCAGTTAGTACCTCAGAGCTTCCTCATCCAGCCTCTCACGTGATCCTCACGACAAGGGAGGCACGTGGATTTCACTCCATGACAATTTCAGCAGGACCTGTCAGGTGCTGGGCACCTGGGCAGCTGAGTGCCAGGCAATCTCGAGGAGCTTGCGTCCTCCTGGGTCCCCAGGAGGAGAATCCAGAGCCAAGTGCCTCAGCGACTTGCCGAGGGCTCGGAGCCAATACCAGAGCACGTGTCTTCTGTCTCTCGTCCTAACCCAAGTACCATCCTCCACCTCCTAGAGGCTCCTGGACGTTGACAGGCTAGACTCCTCATTTGCAAATCAGTCTCTGGTACATTTGGGTGCTGTCAGTTTCCCTGAGCATCCTCACCTCCAAGGCAACAGATCAAACGGAGTTTCTGCATCTGGGTCCATGACTGCCCGATGGGGGGCATCCAGCCAGGCCAGCCTGGGTCTCCTGCCCTCCTCACTCCCTCTCCCCTCCCTTATGGCCATACCTTAACCCTCTCCCTCATTCAACCAGTGGATGTCCAGGCACCCTGGCCCTGGCATCCCAACTACAGTGGCTTGAGGTTCTTGGTACCTACAGGGAATGATGAGGGGAGGTCATGGGCCACCCAGACCTCTGGGGTCAAGAAAGTGGCCTCTGCTGGGGGTCAGGTCAGCCCCTGAAGTCTGTTACCCTCATCAATCACATCCTGGGCAAAGGATAATATCATCACAGAGTCAAGGGAGACTGAAGTGCTGACATCCCAGGACAGACTCTTTCAGGAGGCCACAGGATTTCCGCTTAGCAGAGAGCAGGGGCAGCTCTGGCCTTAGATTCCTGGCTCCCAAGTTCTTTAGATCCAAAGTGTCCTCACCTGAGTGTCTGTCTCTCTCTGTGTGTCTATCTCTCTGTGTCTCCACCTCTATTTGCCTCCCTCCCCTCCTGTGTGTGCGTGCGTGTGTGTGCGCGCGTGTATGTGTGTCCCCTCCCTTACCTCTCTATCTCCCCCGCCATCCCCCTCTCTAGTCAAAACGAGAAAAGGAACAGTGGAGGCTGCCCTGCTAATTTGATTCCTGCACTTTCCATCAATAATTAAAGCTCATGAATTTTGACTTTATAAAATTCTTCATTTATAATCTTACCTTTAAAGTGGTCCTTTAAGGCTTTGCAAATTATTGTTAATAATAGCCATTGGAGAAAGGACTTGAGGGCTCTTACTGCATCAGGCATTAACATCCCTATACTCACCCCTTGTAATGTTTCACTCAGTATAAATACATTACTGAGAAGTCATTGTCCTTAACAAATACATATACACCTCACATGTAGATTTCAACCAGCTTGTTAAAACCTGAGCATCCCAGAAAGCATGGTGAGCTCCTGGTGAGACCCAAGCAGCTGGGATTATTAACGGAGCAGGAACCTGCAGATTCTTGTTTGTAGAAAACGGGTTTTGTCTCCTTGGCCTTCCCTGAGTTCCAAAGAGCAGACTCAAGCAGTTACTAATTAGGAAGTGAGGGAATGCAGAAACAAAGGAAAGGCAGTCAAGAAACAATAGTTCAGTGATAAAACAGAGTCCTAGCTCCTCCTGAAGGTACCAATATATACAGTACAATTGGACACATGTTTTGCAGGAACCAAGACCCTCCCGGGTGGAGGATGGTGACTACACGCTGACCACAAGCACGCAGACCCCAGACTGGCTGGAATCAGAAGGTTGATAATTGAGATTCCCTAAATGTCACCCTGTCACCTCACCACCAACCAATCAGAAGAAAGTTATCCACCCTGCAGCCCTCACCCCAAATGTTGCCTTTAAAAATCCTTCCCGGACTTCCCTGGTGGCGCAGTGGTTAAGAATCTGCCTGCCAATGCAGGGGACACGGGTTTGATCCCTGGTCCGGGAAGATCCCACATGCTGCAGAGTAACTAAGCCCGTGCGCCACAACTACTGAGCCTGTGAACCACAACTACTGAGCCTGCGTGCCACAACTACTGAAGCCCGCGCACCTAGGGCCTGTACTCCGCAACAAGAGAAGCCACCGCATGAGAAGCCCGTGCACCGAAACGAAGAGTAGCTCCCACTCGCCACAACTAGAGAAAGCCCGTGCGCAGCAACGAAGACCCAATGCAGCCAAAAATAAATAAATTTTAAAAAAAGGAAAAGTACCTTCCTTTAAAAAAAAAAAAAAATCCTTCCCTGCAAACCTTTGAGGAGTTCAGGTCTTTTGAGCATGAGTTGACCATTCTCCTTGCCTGGCACACTGCAAATAAATGCTGTACTTTCTTTTACCGCAATCCAGTGTCAGTAGATTGGCTTTGCTGCAAAGCAGGCGAGCGGACCCAAGTCCAGTTCAGAAACAACACCTTCCTGGGGAAGAGAACAGTGACCTTGAGCGAGGCATCCGGAGACCCTGAGGCTTTGACAACTGAGATCAGGCTTCCAGAGTGGGTTTAGTTTTTGCTACATTTCACTTATCTGAACCAATACGTCCCACAGCCTCTCTCTGCTAATCAGAAAGATGAATTCTCCAGAAAACCTCTTTCCCAGCTCTGCTAAGTGAATGACAACCTGCGGTCCACTGTGGGTCTCAATGAGCCTCCATCGCGATGCTGCACACAGAAACAAGATGTACAAACCTGAACTCGGGATGGGGTGGCCAGAATACTTTTGTAAAAAAAAGTCTGACATTTAGAAAGTTTGAAAAGCTCATTTTCTACGACTGTCTGCAAACAGCGCTTCTGTATAATAAAGAAGGAGGAGGATGCCAACCTTTTGTCCCTTTCTTTCCCATCTCTTTACATGATAAAAAGGAGAAGAACAGCTTGTAAACAGGATGCCAGTTGCAGAGAATAAGTATTGTTCAACGCCTTGAAAACATGCCTTTTCCCTGAAGGCACAGCCTGCCTCAGTGCGTTATCACGCCCTCTCTCATACAAGATGCGGCGACATCAACCCAGTCTTTGACCTACTTATTAGAAATTCTGAACTGATAAAATCTAAGTGAAAGCACTTTCTTTGTGTATAAGATAGGAATTTATGATTCTGATCATTTTGTAGATGAACAGAGCACAACATTCACCAAATATAAAAAATGAGATCAACAGATCTGGTTCTAAAAGTCCTGCTCTGCCACCTGTGAGGTGAGCCACTTGGGACAGTTTCTGTAACATCCCTGGGCCGCAGTTTCCCCGTCTATGCAGTGCACATAGTAGCGAGTAACAGGTGGTGGTACCACCAGCCAAATGGGGTTACTTTGAGAAGTGAGTTTATACCTGGAAAATGCCATGCACAAGGCCAGGCAGTTCAAAGGCACTTACTCTCTCCAGTCCTTCAAGTGTTAAAATTCTACAACCAAGATTATTGTATCCATCACCTAAACATAATCAGAGAAACACTAAGCATAGTCATCTTTTCTTTAAAGCCCCCTGTAGTCAGGGGACAGCTGTGCCAATGATTCCTGAGTTTTTTACAGAGCGATGAGAAAACAGTGTGATTTTCTTGTTCTTCCCACACACTTAACATCAACCCCCGCCCCCAGACACATACTGCTAAAAGGGCTGTGGGCGAGGAATTGTAAAATTAAGCAAGAAACTTCACTCGACTATTTACTGAATTAATTCACAGCCACTCGGAGAGAAACTATAATCAACAAAACAGAAGTGCTGACACAGTTTGTTCCAGGCTCTGGGCTGCACTTGGAGTTTCTCTCTCTTGCGTTCCCTAGAAGGAAGGTTTCTCAGAGACAGACTTGAAGAAGGAGGAAGGAGACAGTCATCACGGAGCTGGGGAAAGAAGGTTCCAGGCAGAGAGAACCACAAGAGGAAGCACCCTGAGGTGAGAAGGAGCTTGCCAAGTGCAAGGAATGGGTGTAAGGCCCCCAGATCTTGAGAGCACAGTGGGCAGGAGGAGAAAGCTGCCTTGAGGAGCTTGGACACCAGTGGAGGGTTCTACTCGGAACAAGAGCTCACCCTGACCTACGTTTTTAAAAGGTCTTTCTGGCTGCTCAGAGAACAGCAGCAGGCGCAGGAGTGGGGTGAGGGGAGGAGGAGATGATCAGATCAGCAAGGAGACAGGAGAATCCAGAAGGGAGAAGATGAGGCTCAGACTAGCAGAGGGGCATGGACCAAGGTGGTGAGAAGCGGCCAGACTTGAGGTATTAACATGTGAGAAGTTAAGGAGCCAGCTGTCAGCGGTGGAACTGAGATTCCAAGAGCGCTTTCAAAAAATTTTGGCTAAATATAAGCATTTATTTTTACTTGCACTATAATTGATACAAGGAAAAAAATAGTTTTTCTCGACTCCAAGAGACTCTGAATCATCTTTTACACCGGTTGATTTAATAATAACAAAAATATCGGAGTCATCATCACTGGTTTAAATATGACAAAGCTGATAAGTAACCTCATATTTCAATTATGTATAACAAAGCTCCAACGAACAGGTAAATTTCCCACATCAAACAGACAAACTGTCTCAAGGTTAAGGGATTTGTGACAATAAGCCAATTGGGTTAAAATAGACTCTCAGAGCTGACCTTCTTGACAACAAACAACTCAATTTTATGATAAAAGGAACAGAACATGGTACAAATCTGACCATAGTCACCTGGCTATTTCTATTCATCTTGCCTTCAAGCCCAGTTACTTATAAGCATGCTCCAGCCTCCAGCCTCGCTTATTTTTAGGGCAAGATGTTAAAGGCCAGCTTTGTGCTTTGTTTCTCAAATCTCTTGCATCAAAGGCTCAAAGTTCTCCATTATCTCGAGGTTCCTGCTATTTAAAAGTCATGCTTCGGGGCTTCCCTGGTGGCGCAGTGGTTGAGAATCTGCCTGCCAATGCAGGGGACACGGGTTCGAGCCCTGGTCTGGGAAGATCCCACATGCCGCGGAGCAACTAGGCCCGTGAGCCACAGCTACTGAGCCTGCGCGTCTGGAGCCCGTGCTCAGCAACGGGAGAGGCCGCAACAGTGAGAGGCCCGCGCACCGCGATGAAGAGTGGCCCCCGCTCGCCGCAACTGGAGAGAGCCCTCGCACAGAAACGAAGACCCAACACAGCCAAAAATAAACAAATAAATAAATTTAAAAGTCATGCTTCTGGTTTCAGCTGAAAACCTTAATGTAAGATGAATTAAATAATTAGGGGCTTATCTCTTCTTTTATTTGTCACAGGACATGTGAATGGATGAAGCATAAGAGATAAGAAAAGGAAAGAATCAGGAATTTCACCTAAGTCTTTGCTCACAAAACCGGGGGAAGCATGAATGGAGAATATGATACATTTTGCCCAAAATTAAGATGGAAAAGCTCTGACTCTGGACATGCCACCCGGCACTTCCTTCAAAAACCAACACCAGAGGGTCTCATTCGCTTGGTTCAGGTAATGATCATCATGACCACTGAGAGCACTGGCCAGCTCGAGATCAGACTCCTGGAGGAAAACCCATCAACCAAATCCTCATTCCACAGCCTCTAAACTCAAGTAAATAGAAATCTTACAACAAAGACATCAGGGATGGAAAAAAAGCATCTCCGCCAAAGAATGCAAAAGTACTCAGATATGGAAAAAAAATCAGACACTTCCTAAGCACCATTTCAAGACGGAGGCCCCACAAACCCTCAATTTCTCCCTTAGACACTATTTTTACCCCAGGCTTTGGAAGCAAGGCCTCAGAATGAGCCGGAAGGAGAGCGGGAAGGGGAGGGTACGTGTCACTCAGAACAAGGGACTCCACGGGCACAAACACTTGATTCTGAGCCCTTAATAGATGCTTTTGTCTGAGGGATGCCCACAGGTGAGCTCACCCATCTTACCACAGTATATCCAGTGCTCTCCGCCTTAGATTTTTTCCAGGTCCCAGACGAGAGAAGACGCAGACTCACTTCCTGACACATGGACACACTGTCAACGCGCAGCTTGGGGACCTCGCAAAGACACGGAATGCTGTTCGGTCATTTCCTCACCCCCCCTGCACACTGAGGTCTCCAGCCCAGTGCCTAGGATGCCCATGTGCACGGCTTGGGGGTGTGGCATCGGCCTCCCCAGCAGATGTGGGCTCCCTGCAGGCCGAGTGTGGCCGCTGCATCACCTTGGCCCCCTATTCTTCATGTGTAGCCATCATTCTATTACTTTGTTCCCTTCTATCTTACAACTTGACTGCTCCAATGTCACAGATTTCCATCCCCAATTTAATTTTTTACCAACAAAAGGTTACATCTGGGTATGGGGAAGATATTTCCCAGGGCCCCTGAGATTTGGGCAATCCATATCATCTCCTGGAAAGCCTGTACCCAATCACCCCCGCACCTCTGGTCCCTTCCACCCACCACCAGAGGCATCTAAACCCTGACTTTTAGAAGGGGTGGTCACATTTGGAGAAGTGGGAGAAAATCAGTATCCAGGAAATTACAAATATCATGTCATGTCATGCCATGTCATAGTATATATTTTGAGCACAGATTGGGAAATATAATATGTAAACCTAAGAGAGTGAGCTTAGAGAACCGAACAGCAGTATCAAAGCACCCCCTTCCCAGCAGGCTGGTTCTGAGGTTTAGCATGTTCTTTTCCACCTTCACAAGCACTAAGAGGTTTTCTTGTTGTTATAAACAGTTCAGACGAGTGATATTAATGTAGCCTACTACACAACGTATTGGCATTGCAGGGTTTTCTTCAGTAGTTTACATAGGAATTATGCTATATTCAAACAAACAAAAAACCAGAAACATTTCATATGTCATTTCTTTTTTTTGTTGTTTTTTGTTTGTTTGTTTTGTTTATACTGGGTTTTTTTTTATTAAGACGTTACTTTTTAAGAGCAGTTTAAGGTTCACAGCAAAACTGAGGAAAAGACAGAGATTTTTCATATACTTACTATTCCCTGCCTCCACGCATGTATAGACTCTCCTATTACTAATATCCTCAACTAGAGTGGGACATTTGCTACAATTGATTAACATAAAATTGACACATCATAATCACTCCAAATCCATAGTCTACATTACCATTCACTCTTGGTGTTTTACATTCTCTGGGTTTGGACAAATGTATAATGACATGTATCCACCATTATGTCATATATCATTTCTTGACATATATTCTCTTAGGTGCAGAATTCTTCTGCAACAAGGAGGGGGATGGGGTGTTAACCCCATTTCATGGATGTCATCACTGAGGCTCTGAAAGCTGACGGTCCTGAAGGCACAGACTGAGCCGGCAATGCCTCGTGCCCAGGAACCTAGGACAGGTCTGCATTGTGTGCGGTGGTCCACTAATTGTTTTTTAAGGTGGCATTTATTAACTTTGCACTGTTCTTGACAGTGGAGATGGGCTGCTTAGCGCTGATCTGGGCACCCTCACCCCTCTTTATCTCGGGAGCGGCTGGGTCACTACATCAGCAACCCCTCCCCCCCACCCCCCCAGTGTCAATGTCACCTGACTCTCTGGTCCATGTAAAATATGCAGGTCACAGATATGGACCCATTTCACCAGCCAGAAAGACAGAGAGAAAATGGAGGACTTGCAGTCAGGAGAAAGAACCCACTGAATCCACGGGCAGGGCCAGGCGACAGGGACAGACTCACACAGAGCGGGCAGACAGGAGAGAGAGACAGAGAGACAGAGACAGAGAAAGGCAGCGGGGGAGAGTTCCGCCAGCACAGCCCCCTCCTACTGTCCTGTCTCTGGGAGCAGGTGGCTAGTGACCTCGGGGCCGTGACTAAATCCCGAGGTGGCCTTGAAGGCTGGGGGCAGCCCCGGTTCTGTGCAGTCGGGTGGGTGGTAAGAGCCACGCCCTGGAGCGGGCCAGCGTTCATGGTGTGTGGTCCACAGCGCTCTTCCGTCATCTGTTACTAGAACACTTGGGCATGAGGGACACGAGAACAAACACCTCTCCATTCTGAAGTCTCACAGGCAGCACCTTGCGCACCAGTCCCACCAGAGTCCACCTCGCCATTCTCACCTGGCACTCCTTCCCACGGACCCCAGCTCCGTGTAGCGCCCAGAACCATCCGCAGCAAGACTCCGGGGCAAACACTGATGGAAGCGTCCAGCCACGCACGATCACACTCCTCCCGCTCCTTACTTCTCCCTTGGCCTTGGGTCATTCTTCCAGGCCTGACCCTGGGACCTAAACATACTCACTACAGGTGCCAAAACGCCTGGGCCTTTTCCCAGGAGCAGGCTCGCCTCCCATGACACCCCCGTTAGGGCCCGAGACACAGGCTGAGCTGCCTAAGGTCAGTTCATCGGCCAAACAAGGACCAGGGCGCAGAGGACCGCCCCTCCCCTCGGTCTCCTCACCTCCCAGCCTGGTCCCTGCAGGCA
Organism: Eubalaena glacialis; assembly: GCF_028564815.1. NCBI lineage: Eukaryota > Metazoa > Chordata > Mammalia > Artiodactyla > Balaenidae > Eubalaena > Eubalaena glacialis. The sequence continues at coordinate 9,658,442 of NC_083716.1, forward strand.
GCACCAGAGGCTGCACAAAACCCCAGCTGCTGAAAGCCCCTTAGAGGCATCAAGAGGTTAGGGGGGCAGCCCCAGGAGGAACTCACCTACTGTAGGTCAAAGAAGGTGCGTCTAAAAGCCACAAACTCTGATGTTTTAGGTTTTTCAGGTTTTTGTCCAGTTTTTTGGACAAAAATGGGAGGAGATCCCTTTCTCTAAGCCATCCTGACAATTACCACCTGTCAGTTAGAGGAAACATTTTCCCTCTTTTCTTTCTTTCTTTTTTTTTTTTTCTTTGCTCTGGACCTTTATTTTTTCAGTTGAAGTATAGTTAATTTACAATGTTGTGTTAGTTTCAGGTGTACACCAAAGTGATTCAGTTATACATACACATATATATACATTCTTTTTCAGATTCTTTTCCCTTACAGCTTATTACAAGATATTGAATATAGTTCCCTGTGCTATACAGTAGGTCCTTGTTGTTTATTTTGTATATAGTAATGTGTAACTGTTAATCCCAAACTCCTAATTTATCTCTCCCCGCTCCCTCTTTTCTTTAAATCAGTTTGAAGTTTGGGTTTTTCACGTGCCAGCGAAGATGCCTAGCTGAGGCCACAGGCAAAGCCCTTCTGAGAGACACGGAGGCTGGAATACCAAAGGGTCCAGCCTGACCCCGGCACAGCCCACCCACCCCCAGCAGCTGCCTCTCTCACACCCTCTGGACACTTCAGCCTTTTCCTTCTCCCCCAGGAGCAGAGTTCCTTGGAGACTGAAGTTGTGAGTGATGACCTCACTCCCCCAGCAGCACTGCCCTCCAGGAAAGTGTCTTCAGGGTCAGTCCTTCTCCCCTCAAGCATTAAAGGAAACGAACACAGTGACAGGATCCTCTCTGAACAAAGTCGGGCCAGGAAATTCCACGCAAGACCTACGTGTTTGCAGATGTTTTCCCTAAAGTAAAGCCAGCCTCTCCCGCCTTCTTCCTGGAGGGAAAATACTTCCAGACTGCTTTAGGCATGTCCCTTTAAAGCAGATCAAAGAACAATTAGCAAGTTCCACCAGGGCCTTGACAAAGAAAAGTAACTCTCAGAAGCTGGAGCCCCCTTTGATCCAGACTGCTTCTGAAGTCCCAGAGACCCAGATCTGATCCCCATTAAAGGCGAGCTTGTGCAGGGTGGGGGGAAGGGGGCGGAGCTGCAGAAAGTATGGCTGACGGGTTGGCAAATCTCAGGGTGATTTTCTCCCTCAGCATCAATAAAGAGCGGCTGGGTGTTTAATAAATGTTAAGCTCAACCTAGACGAACTTCAGCTACCTCCCACTCGGATAAACAGGGTAAACACCCACTTCCCTTAGAAATTGACCTCTAGAACATCCCTGAGATGATGGAAGGAATCAGAAAATTAAAAGACACTTCAGGGCAAAGACACAAGCTAAGACTCAAGGGAGGGTCTGGACCAAGGGCCCTGTCAGTCATTTTTATCCCCAAATAAACTATCCACTACATTTCCTCAGCGGAGAGAGAATTTGCAGTCTAAGCTATTTCACTGCCCTGGGAGGACATCTCTGGTTTAAGCTTGCCAAATGATATATCTAAATATATTTTTTAGCAAATTGAAAGTTAAAGGGAAACGATTAAAATGACTACCAGACTCAGTTTGAATAATAACTAGCAGGAAAGGCCCGAGTGATAGTTCACAAATGATGTGCTCATGGGATTTAAAACTAACTTTCTGTCAGGAAAAAGCCCCCTGTGATATCTAAGATCCTGATGTTTCCAGCTCTAAAATTCTCAGACTCTGGAACTCCACAAACACCTTGAAGGAAATGAAGCTGGGATGTTGACCGCAAACTGGGCCCAGCAGTTGGCCTTAGCTGTCAGTCCCATAAGGACAAAGAGCTGCTAGGATCTGCCTGTTAGCAGGGCTGGAGCAAACCCTGGACAGAAGGGCCACCTCCACCCATGCCTCCACCCCACCATCCCCGGCCCAGAGCCAGGAGCTGCTGCTGCTTCCATTTAAGGAGAAAGCAGAGAAAACAGTGAAAGCAGCTAACGCAGAGAAAACAACGCTTCTAAATAAGGAGGGTTGGCAAGTACAAAACCTGCGGGAAGTCCACCTCTCCAACAGGTAATTTATCACACAGAAATGGGATGCATTGTGCAGAAGGCCCCAGGAGTCGCTTTCTTTTGCTAGGGCAAAGAATGAGAGAACAAAGGTAATTCGCTGCTCACCGTCCTGCCCCAGCCTCCTCATAAGCCTCTGCACTGCCTGCGGCCGCTGCCTCATCTACCCAGCAATGAAGGCGGGGAGGAGACCAGCTGAGAGACGGACAGAGACACCCTCGGGTGCACAGAAGTTTGGGAGAAAACAGACGTCTGAGAGGAGGAGCGAGCCATCCAGGAAGGGAAGGAGGCTGCGGTGCGTGTCCAGCTGTTACCTGAGTAACCTGTAGCCTGCAATGCATCCTGGGATATTCTGCGGGAGCCTTTAGGCAGAGATGTGCTTCCTTTAACCCGGGGCTCTGGCAGGACCCTGTGACGCTACATGTGGTGACTGGCAGGCCAAGGGTTGAACCAGCTGTCTTCCTGGGTCAAGTACCACAGAACCTTAGTGCCTGGGGTCCACCCGAGCCTCTCCCGGCCCCATCAAGTCCCCGACTGCAGGGCCCCTTGGCATAGCTCAGTGTGGAGCCGATGTACCTAGGATTCTTTTTGCTAGTAAGACATTCATTCATCTGTTCATGCATTCATTCATTCAACAAATGATTTACTGAGCGCCTACTATGTGCCAGGCACTGTACTAGGTACGGGGGACGCAAGCATAAAAAGTAAAATTGTGAGAAACCGTAATGGAAAAGAATATGAAAAAGAATATAGGTATGTATAACTGAATCACTTTGCTGTACAGCAGAAATTAAACACAACATTGTCAATCAACTATACTTGAATACAGTTTAACTAAATAAATAAGTAAATAAAAAGCAGCAAAAAAAAGAAAACCAAGGAGAATGCCCTCATGCTGCTCACATTCTGATAACAGTTAAAGGGACAAATCAAATAACTCCACACTGTGCTGAGTTTTACAAAGAACTCAAACAAAAGAATGATATACTGAGCTGCGATGTCCAATACAACAGCCGCTTACCATACGTGGCTATTTTAATTTAAATTAAATAAAATTAAAGATTCAGTTTCTTGGGTGTACTACCCACATTTTGAGCGCTCAGTAGCCACTAGTGGCTAGCGGCTACCGTATGGGACATCACGAATTATAGGACCTTTCCATCGTCACAGGTTCCACCGGACAGCACTGGAGAGTAAAGGCAGGAAAACCTGCCGAGAATCAAAGCTGGAGAAGGAGGCGGCCATGCCAGCATGGGGCAGAAGGCCTTCTAGACGGCTTACAGCATGTGCAAAGACTCTGGGGCAGGTGGGTATTGCATGTTCAAAGAACTGACAGGTGACCGGTGTGCTTGTAGGCCCCAACAGGGGGTTTGGATGTTAGACTAAAAGCAATGGGAAGCAGATACAGGGAACTGTTTAGAAAGAAGGGAGGTGAAGGAAAAGGAAAAACAGGACTTGACTATCAGGTTTCTGGTCAGAGCAGCTGGGCGGTGAGGTGCCATGTGCTGAGATGGGGAACTGGGGTGGAGGCTCGGTTACTTCACATGTACTTTTTTTGTTTTTGAGATAAGGAAGGTCATCAGTTCTATTTTGGACAAGTTAGGCCTGACCGGCCCCTGAGAGACCCAAGAGGAGATATAAAGTAAGCAGCTGGGTAAGTATGGTGCTCAGACGAGAAGGAAGGATATAAATGGGGGCATTCTCGGTATATAATAGTATTAAATCCATGAGCATGGATGAGATGTCTTAGAACAGAGAAGGTGGCCCAGGCCGAAGACTTGAGGACTCTTGTGTTGATAAATGGCCATGAGGTAATGAGAGGAGGGGACATGGGTCCAAGCCCTGTATGATCAGGTGCCAGCAAAGTACAACTCACTGCCTGTTTCTGTAACTAAAGTTTAACTGGGACATTGATGTACTCACTAACTGTCCGTGGCTGCTTTCACACTCTCACAGAAGAGTTGTTGCAACAGAGAACATACAGCCTGCAAAGCCTAACATGTTTATTGTCTGGCCCTTTACAGAAAAAGTTTGCCAACCCCTTAATTTAAGCCATGCAGTGACTTCAGTCTCCTTACCTATAAAATGGGGGCGGAAGTACTTGCCTCATCATAGGAGCAATAATATAATGTTTCTATAATGGGAAACACCTGAGTCTACTCAACAAGACTAAGAAGAAGAGCTTTTCACTCTTGGCTTTGACACTGCAGCATCCAGCTCTGTTTCCATGTTCGGCAAAAGCAAACAGCACCCACCTGCTCTCTAGAAACAACTGCTAAAGTGAAGTTGTAAACATAAACAGAACCAGTGTCATCAAAGCTACCACTTCCAATGCAGAATGGATATACATGAGCAGTTCCAAGTCACTTCTTTGTGGCCAACCAGTCTCCCCCAGACTGCCATCAACCTGAAGCAAAAGCATGAGTCCATGAACAACTGGCTTTCATGGAACAATTGTTTATAATGCCTAAGTGCTCATCATTAATCTTAGGGAGAGAGAATGGAATTGTTCAACATCCTTTGCCTACCCCTGAACGCTGCCCCAGCTCAGGCAATCCATCTGGCAAGAGCAGCCAATCATATTTCAGGCTACAGTGGTTCCTAGGCAACCAAAACTATAGCCACAGAAACAGGCTGTAGATGGCAGAAAGAAACGTGAAGCTGAGGACAGAGCGTCGATGGGGAGAGTGCCCCGAATCCACTGACCTGGATGTAACACCTGCCACGGTCACTTAATCAATCCCCCAGTCGTAGCTGCTCACCCTACCATTAGCAGGTGCCCTGTCCCAGTGCCCAGCAGAAAGGGGTGGCATGACCCCTTGGACAAGGCAGCTACCTGGAAGGCCTTGGAATGTTCTTACCTTCTGCTCACCTTAGAGAAAGCCAGCAGATAAGCCCTACAGAGAAGGTAGTGAAGGGCCATTCTTCTGGAGCCAGGTACCTGGCCACAGAGCCCATGCTGGAGATATTCAGAGATGATAACCAAGGAAAAGCATCTGCTATGGACTCAATGCTTGTGTCTCCCCAAAATTTGTACACTGAAACTCTAACTCCCAACGTGATGGCATTAGGAGGTAGAGCCTTTGGGAGGTGATTAGGTCATGAGGGTGGAGCCTTATAAGGGCATTAGTGCCCTTATAAGAAGAGATACTTGAGAGCTTGCTTTCTCTCTCTTTCTCCGTCTCTCTCTTTCACTGTCTTGTCATGCGAGGACAAGAAGACAGCCGTCTGTAAACCAGGAAGGGGGCCCTCACCACACACTGGCTCTGCCGACACACTAATATTGGACTTCCCAGTCTCCAGAACTATGAGAAATAAATATCTGTTGTTTAAGCCACCCCATCTGTGGTATTTTTGTTATAGCAACCTGAACTGAGGTAGCACCTTTGGGACTCAGGCAACTCCCACTCTACAGACAACTTTACAGCTTATTCGGTTTCAGGGGGAAAAAAACTACTCATCATTTTGTCAAACGATAATATCCAAAAGTGAAATCTGCTTCTAGGAACTGAGAAGCCCACATTCGAGATGCTGCCATTTAAGCTAAATGACTTAGCCAAGGGTCGCCTTAAGAAACAAGGCTTTGAAAGAGGTCCAATGAGACCTAAAGAAAGATCCTGCCAGGAGCCCCAGCAGCCCTTTCTGGACTTCTGAGTGATTGACACGCTGGCAATTTTCAGGCACGGAGCATTCCTGCTTTTGCCACTGTCTGGTGCTTTTGCCTTCTCAGAGTCTACACAGGTGGAACCTCACCTCTGAGAAGCCCTAAGAGGCAGGTGGGGCAAGATCAGAGTCACTGGACCCTCTAAGCAGCTCCCAGATTGAGAGACAGGATGAGGAGCCAGCCACACGAGGATGGAAGAGACCAAAACTCTACTTTCCTGTCTGTGACCACAGCTGCACGAAGAGCTGCAACCCCTGTCCTGGAACCACTCAACCTGATGCAGGTGGTGCCCAAGGCCTCTCTGGTCCTGGCCACTGTCTCGGCTATATATATATATTTGCCTTTTTTTTAATTGTTTTTTTTTTTTTTTTTCATTTTTTTGGCCATGCTGCACGGCATGCGGGATCTTAGTTCCCTAACCAGGGATCGAACCCGTGCCCCCTGCAGTGGAAGCTCGGAGTCCTAACTACTAGACCGCCAGGGAATTCCCTCTCAGCTATAATTCTGATCCCACTTGCATCTCAAATCCCAGCCCAAACTCATCAACCTTCCCCCAAACGCACTCCCAATCCCGTTTCCTCGTTTTGGCAAATGCCACATCCTTTTCTTGGTCATCTGAGTATAAACGCTCCACTTGTATTCCCCACTGTCTTTACCCTTCCCTCCCCTGTCTCATCAATCACCAGGGCCTTCATCACTTCTCTCCATCCATCCTGGCCCTCCTATTTTGATCCTCACGGGTCTACACAGGCATGGGTTTCCCTATTTGTGATTTGTTTTTTAGAGCCCAGGTCATGAGTGGTGCCACAGACGAAGCAGGCTGAATTTGCCCACAGAACAATCACTTTCACTCTCAGATGCTAATGGCCCCTGGCTGCCCCTCGGTGGCCAGGGTGTGGGAATTTGCAGGAAGCTGAGGGAGCCCCCGGAATGAGGGTCTCCAGCTACACAAAGGACAAAGTACTTAACGCTGCAGCGGAAGAAGGGCACAGACAGCGGGTCTAATCAATAGACTCAGACCACATTTACTCAAGTACTTCCTGTCCCTTTCCTGTATGTGTTTCCCAACCGTCAGTGCTGAGGAGTAAGTGTTTTCCGTGGCAGAATTCTCCTCTCCCTGCTACCCCTCTTCTATTCGGAAACAATGGCTACTGTCGCTACCAGAACTTCTTTCCCAGACAAGAAAGCAGCAGCTAGAGAAGTGGCCAACGGTTTCTGAGGGACCAGGATGGAGAGACTCACCTAGCTCAGGGCTTCCCCAACTTTTCTGCCTAAAAATCATCTGGGCATATTTACAAATCACTGGTTAAAATGGAGATTCTGATGTAGCCAATCTGGGGTGGGGCTTAAGATTCTGCCTTTCTAACAAGCTAGGGGAAGCTGATGCTGCCATTTGTGGACCATCCCGGGAACAGCAAGGGACTTCAACACTTGAACCTCAATTCCCCTGCCTCACCTCCCAATCCCATGTGCCATCCTCCAGTCTGCTGCTACACCCCAGAGGGGAGACACAAGACTCCCCATCTTCCTCCTTCCTTATCCCACTGCACTCCTGTACAGAATGAAGCTATCAGCTGGGGCCACAAAAGTTGCCCAAAGGCACCCCAACCTGAAACCAGAAAGACAGAAATCCTGAGACTAAAAAAAAAAAAAAAAAAATGTCCTGCAGGGACTTCCAAATCATCCCTGTCTTCCTCTGCCTTTTGGTTTCACTCTTACACACGGGCCCCCCTTAATTTGATCTTTCACAGGGAACCACCAGAAAAAAAAGAGATATAAATGTTCGGTCTAGATACCAGTTGTCATGGGCTGTACCTTGCGGCAGGCGTGTACCGAGTTCATCTCCGTCCCTGCAGCCCTGACAGCATTATCTTAACAGTGGAAGCGTCTTTTCTGCCATGGACCATATGCTACACTGTCTTGCGTATTATTCATGTGCATGTGATTTTATGTGCATGGAAACGCATACTACTGTGAAAGACACGAACCTGTGCAAAAAGGGGGTACTCTCTTAACATACTTTTTTAAATCTCTAGACTGGAAATAAGCAAATCTGTAGTAGAAAAACAAGCCCCAGTTATTCAGACAGCAGAGACGCGATTTTAGAGAATAGTTGCTAGGTATGGCACCAGCCCCAAGCATTTCCACTCTCTCCATTTTTTCAAAACAAAAATCTTAGGGGATGGAGGGTGGGATTCTGCTTAGGAGTAAATATACTATCTTAAAGATCTCGATTTAGAGACATTTCAGAAGTAGCACTTCCAGGGAAAGAAGACTCAGGCTGGCACATATGGACCAGCTCACCCATGCAATATTTGAGAAGCAGCTTCCATCATGATGTGGCTGCTTGGCCTGGAGTTTTACTTAAACACCACTTATTCCCATAGGGTAGACTTAGGGGACCTTATCCAAAAAGGCAGCTTCTACCTAACAGAATCTCTCCCAACTCAGCCCTCAACCAGCAGAATCCTGGCCATTTATTAACGCAACTGGGAAAGAGGGAGGGGATACCAGGGACGGGTAAGCTGAATTCCCAATGGCTGAGGAGTGTATTTTCCCAAACATACGGTCACATTATCTTTTCCAAGTCTCTCTAAAGCTTTTAGACAGGTTTGAGCCCTGACAGCTCACTAGCCAGTTAGTGCCTACCACTCTTTAACTAAAAATAGGCTGAAACTGTTCTTATAGGTTTAGGCTCAAGTCCTGTGTGGTAGTACGTTATTTCCACGCATCTAACAATACGACACATGAACGAAAAACAGGGCAGGCAAAGCTCAAGGCTCACGGCACTTAAAATCCTCCAACACAATGCGCCTCCATTGTAAGATGATGCTTTCTCGAGCTACAGGGAGGAAGACAAATGATCGGTGCACACCTGCTCCTTAGCATGGTTACTGCTAAAGAGCCGGAGCCTGGAAAACCATGAGGCTCACTCAGCCTAGCATTACATCACCGCGCTGGGCCAGCTCCTCATTGAAACCCAGGAGCGGGGACGAGTGAGGAAGCCCCACATGGCACCCCGTCCCTACTACAACACACAGACCAATCCCTGCAACCCTTTAATCTACACATCAGCGGCTCCCGTGACCACTTGACCGTCCCCACCCCTGCATCCCCACAAAATACTCTTCTCTGAAACACATTCTTCTCTTTGGGAAAGGAGAGCAGGCCAGGCTGGGATGTGGAGGCCCGCAAGCCTGACCTGCTGAAATACAGCTTGGCAGCCAGATCTATTCCATAAGCCCCATCCTCCAGGCATGCCCGGGGAGGTAATGGAGACGACCGTATAGAAATGGCAATCCTAATAAACACCCAGCCAGGATAAAGGCCACTTCTGAGCACATTAGCTCTGTGGTTTAGAGAAACGATCGGATTCCTGGATGGATGCACAGTCAAATGCTGCCTCGACCAATGGACCAATGACAGGACCCTTCAGCTGCCTTTACTAATAATAGCAAGCGGCCTTGTCCTCGACAGTGTTCACTAGCAAGGGAGTGCACGGACGCTTCGGCTAACGGGACTGAACGTCTACCAGCGATGCTCCACTCCATCCGCCTAGCCACGTGAGTGGCTGCCCCTAAACTGGTCTGTCTCCATGGGCACAGCACTGCCACACTCAGGGATTCTTCCCATGAGGCCCCTGTTGAGGCCCGGCTGTCCCCTTGCAGGAAATACCACTGTGCCGGGGGTGCAGAGTGAAGACACACAAGAAGCCCCCAATCATGCACTGGGCTGCTGAACAACCATAAAATTCCAGGGGGTCACTTCTGCCCCCGGCAGTATCATGGGGCTGCCAGATGCTCATTCCAGAGGGGGAACTAAATGCTAGAAGGGGGAGCCACCAGGTAAAACCATGCAAGGCTGCCTGGAGAGAACGGCGGGGCCAGCCCCAGCTCCAGGCTGCCCGGGCATCAGGAGAGGGGGCACTAACAAAGCCCCGGTAGCCTCTCCTCCTGGGGGGACAGGGGGCCTCCAGGGCGGCCCGGCGGAGCACTTACATAGCCTCGGAAGCCTCCAGGTTCAGGTCGCTGGCTGGGACTGGCTGCAGAGACTGCGACCCTCCCATCCTCGCTGCGCCCTGGCGAGCAGGCTAGCCGCGAGCAGGGCCAGCGTCCTGGCACGATTCCTCCAGCGGGAGCCCGGGGTGGGCCGGCCGGCGGCCGGGGCTGCTGCACTGCAGATGGGAGCAGCTGCTGGCATCCGGGGCGGCGGCGGCGGGGAGCTGCGGATCGGGGCCCGAGCCGGAGCCCGGGGAGCGAGCGCCGCGGGAATGTGTGCGCGCAAGGGTGGCCGGCGCGCGCCTCAGTGTGTGCGCGAGTGTGGACTGCGCGCGCGGCTCTGCCGGGGCGCGCGGGTGTGAGCGTGAGCGCCGGTGGGGTCCGAATGGATCTGCTCTCACAGCCCCCGGCAGCCCGGCTCCTGTGTACGACACGGTGATGTCATCATCACCGAGCAGCCCCCGACGCCCGCATCTTCACAAAGCTCCACCGCTGGCTCCGGAAACGGGGCGAAGACCCTCCCTCTACACCCAAGTCGCCTCCCCCAGCTTCTCGCAGCCTCGCCCAGACCGCCGGCATTGTGTGGCTTTGAAATGCAAATGCACTGCGGGCTGGGGAGCGCGGGGCCCCAGGAGGGAGGGGCGTGGTGGTCTCGGCCAGGCTGACCACAGAGGGAGTGAGGGTATTCTCATTCCAGCTGGCTCATCCCTCCAAGGAAGGAAGTGGACTCTCCCGATGGCTGGGAGAGCAGGTACACAGGCTGCAGTGGGAAATGTGCAAGACGTGTGCGGTATCCTGGCGGCTTCTGCCTCCTTCAGGCCCGGTGGCCAAGCTGGAGCTGGCTGAGGCCTGTACCAGGGAGATGCGAGGGCCTGGCTCCCTGCCTCCCCACCCCTCTTGAACCTAGGCCCGGCCTCCAAGGACACCTTTTGGGGGTGGGGGGATTGGGGGAAGAAAGAAACACAGCCGGCTACAGAGTCTGCAGCCCCATCTTTGGCCACCAGATGAGGGCTCCACAGAGAAGCCCCGTGCAAGGGCTCATCCTAAACCATCAGAGGCCAGGCAAGCTGAGAGCAGCATGTCAAGCCCCTTAAGGCTAAGGGTGTACAGGGAAAAGGCAGCCCTCCCTGACATACAATCAAAACATCCATCTCTGTGATTCTAAACACAGGCTGGGCCTGCAGGAATGTCTGTGACACCCCATCCAGTGCCCACAGCACCCACCCCCATCCCCCTGCTGGGGCAACCATGCCCAGCTAGCCAGGTCCCCCCACCTGGCTCTGGCTGGCTCCAAAACCCTCAAGTCTTGCTTGGGCTCCTGGGCGTCATCATCGAAGGCTACTAGAGAAGGATTTCATCTCCTTTTGGTTCAGGAGGTTTGGGGACCCACCCGGGAACTGACCATCCATCCCATTCTGAGCTCCAAACACAGACTCACGACTGAATTAAGGTGGAACCTCTGATGCGTAAATTGAAAACTCTTCTCCAGGTTCCCAGCATTTCTTTACCCCACAGTGCAGTCAGCCTAAAATGCATCTAAATTGTGGCCAAAAGAAAAATAAAATGGAAACAAAACTCAAAGCATTTTGAAATGTCCTCCAACACACTGAGTGTTTTCTAAAACTGTGGCCAGGGATGTCTGGACGGGTACTTCTGAGGTTGTGGCTCCTGATGTCAGGGTAGTTCTAGAGCTTCATGGTGGGCTGACTTTCCTCTGCTGATATTTAAGATCAGTGTCAAACAAAGAGCCAGAAAGTCAAAATCGTTTCCCGGGATGCAACAACATGAAACTTCCAGGAAACACTGAGAAGGTTTACTTTCTCGAATTTATATGAAAATAGCTAATGATGTGTCAGTCTCGCAGGGAAGGTGACTGTCAGGGGGTGGCCTGGTGAGGCTTGCTCTAGAAAGCACCTCCCAGGAAGCTGTCACTCACTGTCAGCGCCGCGTGTCATCTGGTGGCAGGGATTCTGAGACTTGTTCATCCTGTCATTCTCGGCACCCCAAGGGTTTGTTTCTTTGTCAGAAAACAGACCTCTTGCGCCACATATGCAGCTGGGAGTCCAAAGAACCTGACCACGTGGAGCTGAAAATTTCATAAGCACTAACCTAGACTTAATCTTTTGAGGAAAGTGACCCCTTTCCTGGGCACTGAGGGTATGTATGGCCTTCAGCCAAACTCAGCACTAGGAAAACACATGGGAAAAAATGAGAAACCACAATTAGAACTCATCTGCTAACTTTTATTTTTCATGACACGTGAAAGCACAGACCCTTCCAAGTGTCCTGATCCTTAACAGGTAGGGATTTGCTGCAATAACAAGAGAGGGCTTTGAAATGAGAAGGGAGTTCAACTCCTGACTTCTCCCTCCTTTGCTGTGTGGCCTTGAGCCAATCGCTTGACCACACTGAACCACTGCTTCCTCAGCTGGCAAAAGTGAGGAAGCATCTATTTTGCAGGGTATTGGGAATTTTAAATTATATGTATGAAAGCCTGGGACCAGGACTGTAATTGCTGCTTGAGTGGTGTTAATTTTCTCTCCTTCTTTATAAGAAACGTTTTCCCCTAAGTATAGCACCACGTAGGAAATGAGGAGGCATTACAGTGAAGTGCTTTTATTTAGAATCCCAACAATCATAAACTTATGACCTAGTGACACTTCACTTAGTAGGCTGACACCATCTCAGTGATGTTAAAAACATGACCAAAAACCAGGGGAAAAGCAAATACAACCTGGAAGCCCTTGAGGTCGATGCAACTGAAATCCGTGCGTTACTAGTTTCTATGATGAACTTCCGGAAGAACTTCTCAGACCCTCATTTAAGACAGTTGATGTCTACTTTACACACAATTTAAAACAAGCCTGGGGACTTCTCTGGTGGTCCAGTGGTTAAGACTTCACGCTTCCACTGCAGGGGGCACGGGTTTGATCCCTGGTCGGGGAACTAGAATCCCGCACGCTGCGCAGCATGGCCAAAAAAATAAATAAAAAATAAATAAAATAAAACAAGCTTGGTGAGCTAGTAATTCTGCCTACAGAAAAAAGGAAAACTTAAAATAAATGGGGAGGGAGACTGATTAGAGAGGAAAGGGCTGCTCTCTCTAAGAACCCGACCATGCTTGCACCCTGATCATCTCGGACTTCCAGCCTCCAGAACTGTGAGAAATCAATGTTTTTGTTTAAGCCACCTGGCCCAAGTTATTTTTATTATAGCAGCCCAAGCTGACCAACCAAGATGGACTGCTTAAGATACACTTCTAGGACTAAGAACAACTAACAAAAAGGGAAAAGATTAAAACACAAAACAAAACAACAAAAAAAAACTATCCAAGTTAGACCAAGGAAATTCGAAAAAACAGCAGTCCAGGGCCATTTAAGCCAGCTTAAATGCTCCGTAGACCCTGGGCTCTGGTTATCCACAGGAACTGCTGATGACACAGATACCACCCGCTATGCCCCACTCCTGCCTGCTTACTCCCTCCCCTTCCTCCCTTCCTGCCTCAGCCACTCCACCCCAAATCATGCCCAGAAGGTAAAATCATGGGTTTATACAATACGAAAGCACAGATTCCATCCAAAATTATTACAGTGCAGGCAATTGGCATTGCGATCACACATTCCCTAGTGTAGTCAAACCTGCACTGAGCACCCACTTGGGCCAGACCTTTGGCTGAAGCTGAGGCTCCATCAGTCCCAACAGTCCCATCAGTCCCCTCTGCTTAGTCCCAGCCTTCCTTCCCAGAAGTGCTGCCTTCAAACGGCCCGGCTCCTCCTCCCTCCCTTACCACCTCTTCACACCCACCCCACACTCCAGACTCTACCTGCCCGCACCTGGCCACTCCGTGAGATGCAGAGGCTGCTACAGCAGAACACTTCCTCTCTCCACCAAACCAGTGATGCCCAGTGTTTCTAACCATGGCCCTAATGAGACCTGAACTCCTCCCCCTCTGCCGGCCTCTGGATCAGAGCATGCATATTCTAGAATGCTAAAGGTCAGCTAAGCCCACTTAGATGGGCTCCACTGCCAACCCTCCTACTGATGTCCCCAAGACATCCTAGAAACCTGGATAAATCAAGGAATGCACCCATCATTTCTAGATCAATTAGCAATTCCACATATATTAGTACATTTAGCATGTGCCTGGCCTATAAATGTCAAATAAGATGAGTCTATTCTCAAGTTACTTACTGACACATACCAGAAAGATCAGCAAACCTGCTAACTCCCTGTAATTGAGAGATAAGATATATGGTACAGACTCTTAAATCCCACTAGGGTCCAAGGGACCGAGCCACAGTCAGAAAGGGTGAGTAATTTGAAGCACCTCTGACACCCCAAGAAAAACACACTTGAGTGGCTTCATCTTTGCCTCCAGCCTCAGGGAAGTCTCCAGTTGCCATAGCAACAACACTCTCCAAACAAGACCAGTGGACCCCTGCGCTGCTAATTAGCCCAAGCACACTGGCTAAAGGAAACCAGGTCAGATCACAGAAAAATCCATCTGGCGCGCACTAATAATGTAAATACAGATGGAGAATGGGCCTGGGCAAGATCCTATTTCTTCAAGTCTCTGGCCTTCACCGTCACAGTGGGGACCATAGGGAGGCTGCACAAAAGCATGTGGACCTTCTCTTTAGGAAGCCAACCTTTAGGCAGGGTCCCGGCTCTGAGGCGCCATCACCACCCGCTTGCAACTTGTTCCTTCATCTCAAGCCCGGAAGGTCCAGCCCCACAACCCACAGCTCCAGCCAGCCTGTCGCTCACTGCCTTTCCTAAGATTCTAAGAGCTGGGAGCCGTTTGATTTCAGGCCCGAGTTCAGGCCCACGTTCAGCAACCATATGTAAATAGGAGCCTGAGACCAGCAAAGCCGACCAGCGTGCAGGACCAGGCTGCAGGTCACGAACGGCGTGTTGCCGATACTTTCCCCACCCAGGTTTTACAGAGTAGGGGTCCATTTTCCTGGGCTTTTGGAGACACAGCTTTTACGTCCCGCAGCCTTGCTCCATAAGTTGTCCACTGCCTTCGGGAAAAAAATCCCAATTCTATATTCCGGCCCTGATCCTGACACTGGCTCCATCCTGCATTCGAGCAGGGCCAGGGTCCCCGCTGTGACCTCAAGCTGAGGAGGTGCTCCTCCCCAACCTCTCCAGCTCCCCCAATTCCTCCTGTGCATCAGGGCCCATCTCCCGGCCAGCTTCTAGGAGGGGTGAGTCTCCTCCAGCCCACAGACTTCTCCCCATTCTCTACCGCGAGCAGATTTAAGCCTCGGTGCTTTCTCGCCTCATCAGAGCCTCGCTTTACCCGTGTGTCTGTGTTTGGTGTCCACGCTCTCCGGCCTGCCGTGTGCCCCACGCTCAGCCAGAGCTTCATAAACATACACAGTATAAAACCTCAGAGGATGTGGGAACAGGTCCTGGCAAAAGTCTTCAGTCTTATGGTAAATAGAGAAAAGGTAGAAGATTGTGGGGTTCCTTCATTTCCAGGGCCACAGTGATTCTGATCACCCTCTGTACTGCAACGTTAAATCTCACATGCTCACCCTGCGGAGCGTGAGTGGTTTACCTGGGCCGAAGAGCAGGCTCAGGTAAAACCTCATCTTTTCCAAGGTTCTCTTGCTCTCTCTTTGAAAAGGGCTGATCTTCTATGCCTTTCTCACCGCCTTCACCATAGGTACACCTGAGATCTTTCGAAGTTCCCTGCAAGCAAGGACCACCCCAAAGGCTACTCTTCATGGGGAAAAAAATTCCTTTCAATTCTTTTAGGATAGAAGGTGAAGGTTCAGGATTTTACTGTTAGACCCAGGAAGGCAACCCAAAATGTACTAGAAAAGAAATCAGTAAAACGAGATAAAGGGGACTTCCCTGGTGGTCCAGTGGTTAAGAATCCGTCTTGCAATGCAGGGGACGTCGGTTCAATCCCTGGTCCGGGAACTAAGATCCCACACGCTCCAGGGCAAATAAGCCCGAGCGCCGCAACTACTGAGCCCGCACGCCACAACTACAGAGCCCATGTGCTCTGGAGCCCGCGCACCACAACTAGAGAGAAGCCCGCGCACCGCAACTAAGACCCGACACAGCCAAAAAATAAATAAATAAAATAAATATTAAAAAAAAGAGAGAGCGATAATACTCACTTTTATTTTAAAATTAAGGATTCAGGATACGTTTTTAATCTTTGATTCCTACAAGAAGGAAGGAAAGCAGGCTAACCCTAAAACCCAGGGCTATGCAAAAGTGAGGACAGCACTGAGTTGAGAAGCCTCATCACATGTGCAAAAGAAATCAGTAACACAAACAGACATCCCAGAAGACTAAATAAGATCCTTAAAATCCTTCTTTCTTTACCAAATAAATTCAACTCTTTTGAGATGGAAATGGTAGAAGACACTCTTGAGATAACATTTTAGAAAATATATCCTACCTAATCTCAAAAAGGACTCAAGCTTGCAACTCAAGACAGCAAAAGAATTTTGAAAGAAAAGATGGCTAAAAGCCTGAGGGACTGAGGTTATCCCGAAAGTACTTACCTAAGCCCTGGCTGGAGTAAGCTGCAAGTCTGGCTCTACGTTTCCCAGCAGCCAAAGCAAAAAGGGAAACAATCATTTTCAGTTACACAATTCATAAAACCCAGCAGATTTTTTTTTTAAAAGGCCATTCCATGGATAAGCAGCTTTTTGCGTGACTGACATTCTCAACATGTTCCTTCCTATGGGTTCTCCATCAGGAAACAGGGTATATGGTGGATAATGCCTTCAACAATATCCTTCCGCCAACACAACATTCAATTTCATATGGCAACTTCAGCAAGCATATCAGCCCCTACTTAGCTCCTCTAGCAATCAATAAAATCAGAAGTTCCTGGAGGATATATTTCTAGTTGCCCCATCCTGCAGAGAGGGTCCCCTCCCCCCCATCCATGTTCCCACAGTAACAAGGTTACAATAAGGGGAAGCGAAGGTCAGCCTTGGAAGATGTTCATCAACAAAGCAACCACTTCTGGACTCAGCTGTCCCTCAAATACTCCTCCTGGCTTCACAAGTTCTTGCCAGTTGTCTCTCGTTGATTGTGGGGAAATATACAGCACCACCAACTGCAAAGGAAAATTGCAACCCTCGCAGAAGCTGCAGGACACCATGAAGTGAATGAATCTGATCCTGAGGAATTGCTCAAAAGCCACCCAAAGCTGTTGAGAAATGGTGATCTGTGAACAACTGAAGAGGAGAAACTCACAAAGATGAGGAAGAAGGTAGCTTCGAAGAGAGGACATCAAAGAATCGAGAGAGCCCTTCAGAAAACTGTTGAAGCATTTATGGTAAAGTGACTGTGTACTTGAGCTGCAGGAGTCAAGTGCGAAGTGAAGAATACGCAAGTCTGAAAATGTGCCAGAAAAACATAGCCAAAATTCTTTTTTCATGCTAAGCACGAACATATGGTTATCATTAAAGTCCACATTTTGTTAAATATTAATCATTCTCATAATTTTTTCATTTCTTTTTTCAAGATCAAGTCCCAATTAAACATTTTTCCCACTATTACCGTAAAAGTTTGATTCAACAAGTGGATTCATTTTAAGTGGCCTTTCTCAAGGAACAATTTTCTTTAGATAATCTGCACCCCTTACTGTAACTACTTTTATCAACTAGGTTTAAGATCATAGGCAAAACCAAACAGGGAGACGTTTGGCCAAATAAAACACCGACCTCCAGAGTTCAAGCTTCTACTAAGAAATAGTCAAGTTTCATTCAAACCTGGGAAGAGAGAACCGATTGACTGTTTGGGGTCAAAAACATAACCAGTGAAATCCATCTTTCCTCTTGGAGAACTGTTTCCAAGAACAGAAAATTGCAAAAGCACTATAAAAACATTTCAGTCCTTGTTAAAAGAGCTAAAATATTGTATTTGACTTGACTGTTGTGTTAATCTATTGAGTTACTCTAGAGCTTAAGCCTACTGGTTTTAGAGGTTACTTTGTACCAGGAATAAGAGGCCTTTTAAAGAGAACATTCAAGTGTAAACAGAGATGGAATCTCCCAGCTGTCAAAATGGACAGTAAAGCTGGTTTCTGAAGCCTGACTGGAGAAACAGGTTGAGAACTGCAGGTTCCACCCATCTGGACTGAGAGAGGGTTCTCCGTAGTGGCCCCAAAGTGGCCGTTCAGTGTGGAAATGCTTCCAAGATGAAAATGAAAAAGAGCACGTGCAGAAGCTCTAAAACTCGTGGCCCTTCCTTCGTTGGGTCCTTGTGACATCCGCTGCCCCAGAGCAGAGGCCAGTTCAGGAAGGTGGCCGGTTGTCAGCTGGTCTGCAGTAAATGTCTTCCCATGCCTGACTAGCCGTGACACAGAGCCTGACACGGGGCTGTCCTACTTGTGAGTGGAGCGGTGAAAACCAGGCGCTGAGTCCCAGAACTGCTGACTCAAGGCTCTGTGATAGAACAGAAATCCAGAACAGCTGGGCCAGAAATAGCAACCATGCGCATCTACTGATAGATAATTAGCATAACATCTGAGGGCAGTGACTGAATGAGTGTGAGTGTGAGTGTGTGTGTGTGTGTGGGCATGTGTGTGTGCACATGTGTGCTACCAAACCCTAAAAATACTTCCTTCTTTTCATAACCATCCCATAGGCCCTATCTGTGTAACCCCCTAGGCACCCTGCCTAACCGTCACTGGATGCAATTACCTTATAACTTAGTGCCTGAGGAAAAGGGATTATTTTTCCCAAATACCCAGATTTTTTAGGAATTGATCTGTCCATGGGAAGACAATCTTGCCATGACAGCAGACTGACCCAATTCCTGCCGCATCCCGCTGACCCTAAGAAAATGTGCGAGAGACATTACCAGGTCTCGTGACAGCTTTCAGAGGCTGGTGACTTATAAAGTTCAGTGCAGAATAAGTGTATGGTATATTCACAATTTTTTGCATCTCTTTAAGCCATTAATGCAGAAAAAGATGAAGGGGTCCTACCTTACGTCAACATTTCCGTGGGGCAGTAAGTGTCCAGCCTGGGAACATGCCTCTGGTCCCCTAGCATTGGGGACAACAAGGTGTGGCTCCCTGGTTCCTGGGAGGTCCACATCGCTCTCCAGAGGGGTCTGCTCTGACCGTTTCAAACTAGGGTAGCCGCCCCCCAGTACCCCCAGCATCCAGTTTCTCCTTACAAAGCAGAGGTTTGGGCCAGGTCGGCTCCTGGAGGGCTGAGGCCATGCCTCCCATATGCCCCACGAAATGCCCAATGCCGGGGACACAGAGACCCTCCTGAAATGCAAAAATCTAAAATTATAAAGTGGCAGCCAACCTAACATGGGGTCCAGGACACCACTGGGAATGGAAGGCGGGCTCCCGGGCCTCACGCTGCCCTGACACCTCCCACGCCCCCCAGAGCTGGGCTGGGCGCTTCCATCCAGGACCTCACTGGCCCCTCAAAGCTCCATGCACACCCTGCTCCTCACTGGACCCCAAATCAGGTCAGAATCCCTTCCAGCTTTGGAGGAGTCTCCCAACTGCACCCCAATAAGCAGGGCCAGGGGAGCCCTGCCTGGCGGCCCACTCTCCTTCTGTCTCCCCCCAGAAATGGGAAAAAGAATTTGAGGGCTGGGGCTTCCCTAGTGGCGCGGTGGTTAAGAATCCGCCTGCCAGTGCAGGAGACACGGGTTCGAGCCCTGGTCTGGGAAGATCCCACATGTCGCGGAGCAACTAAGCCCGTGCACCACAACTACTGAGCCTCTGAGCCTGTGCTCTGGAGCCCGCGAGCCACAACTACTGAAGCCCACGCACCACAACTACTGAAGCCCGTGCGCCTAGAGCCCGTGCTCCGCAATGAGAAGCCCGCGCACCGCAATGAAGAGTAGCCCCCGCTCGCCGCAACTAGAGAAAGCCCGTGCACAGCAACAAAGACCCAACGCAGCCAAAAATAAAAATATAAAATAATAAATAAATTAAAAAAAAGAATTTGAGGGCTGGGATCATGGGTCCCGCCTGCTCCGCACCCGCTCCGCCCAGACAGAGGAGGCCACCGTTTACTGAACTGTGTTTGGAGAACAGAGTGACGGGCTTCCTCGCTGTGCTCCTGGGGCTGAAGTCAGCCAGGTGGAGCTTCCAGACACGCCCACCTGCAAACACTGGGAAGCTCAGCAGCCCCCAAACACTGGTGCCTGTTCATGAGATTGACGGAGAGCCGGAGGCCCAGGTCAGATGGCCTCTGCTTGTCCCGCCAGGACGGTGATGCTCAGCAACATATCCACGCCCAGGGCTGCCCTGCAAGAAGTGGGTCTGACAGGCAGGAGAGTGAGTGAAATGAAACGTGGTTCACATAAATAAAGGAACGAGGCCAGATCAGACCCCGGTCTGCTCGGTGCAGCATCTCATCACCAGAGAGTTTCAGCATCAGCAACCCCAGGGATGGTCCTGACCCCACCTACAAAATTACCCACTGAGCTGTGAGTGGGCAAATGACCTAGCTCTGTGTGCGAGGACGTGCCGTGTTTCTCAAGGGGTTCACTTCCCTGAGCTGGCAGGAGGAGCGTCCCACCCCAGGGGCCAGGGAGAAGGTCTCCTCACTCCCTCTCCTGCCAGGAAAAGCTCTCAAGTCCGGGAGAGGTGCTGACAGAGAGACGGGAGCATTTGAGGGCTGCCCACGGTGGGCAGAACGTCCCACCAGAAACCGTGGTGAGCCCAGGCCACCTGCCTCTCCCCAGACCCCAGGCTGCATTCAGGGCGGTGTTCCTCAGGGGTGCTGTCCCCTGGCCTTCCTGCACCAACCTGGAACCAGATCCTCCTTACAAGAAGCTCGGCTGCTTCCCCCAGCTCATTCCTTCTGGGTCGTCCAGGCAGCCCTTGGCCAGGTTTCCAAGTTACCGATTCCTTAGGGACCGCCATCCCCAGCAGGCAGAGTAGGAGGTCAGCTCTGATGTTTGCTGAGGTTCACGTCTGCCTGCCCCACGTGCCAACACAGCAGGCTCTTTGCCATAAGCCCCCCGAGGTCCAAAAACCCCTGGTCAGCTGTGGCTGCCTTGGCAAGAGTGAGGGCTTTCGACTTGCATTCCTGGAAGTTCTTTATCTTCAGATTCCCTGCCTGGCTTCAGCCTCTTAAAGCTCAATTAATCGCCACATAATGCTCTCCAAACAGCTTTAGTAGGTCAGGGTGTCTGCTGAGCACAAAGGACACAGACGGGCAGTGCTGAAGGAACAAGGAAGGCCTGTCGGAGCTCTGCCACCTTGGTGGGCAGTGTCCCTCCCAGGACAACCCCTTTGCTTTGGGCAGGGTTGGGAAGCAGAGAAATGAAGCTCCCTCTCCTCCCCATGGACTCTCTCAAAGTCACATCTGTTCTCCCCAAGGCTTGTGGCCTAATGATTACCAGTGGACATGGGGGGAGGGGGGAGGGTGAGAAAACTCCGGGAGAAAAGCCATTTGCACTGGAAATGTGGAATTATGTCATCATTTCCACAGCAGCCATCAGAAGCAGGAGGAGGCTGCAGGAAGTCACCCAGCACGCTTGCAAGAACAGAACATCTGTCGATTCTGTAATAAGATGTGCCCTGGGCTTACTTTGCTAAGACACCAGGTCTCACTGCCCCACTGCTCTCCCCTCCAAGCCCAAAGAGGGGAAGACAAAGCCACAGATGTCAGGGGCACCGCAGTCGCCTGGGCATGGTGAAAACACACAGAGGGTATAACAGCTCCAACAAGAGAGGCCTGGCTGGAAATGGGCACTGATGGAGGATGTATCTCCAAATCATGAGACCAACAGGGACCTCAGACTCTGGCCCAGACCTGGCGAATAACAACTTCCATTTCAGTGAAATTAAATTTTCATTTGTACATTTTTGAAACTTGCTTCGAAAACTTCCAAGGACCCGCCAAAGGGAAAAAGACAGGATTTATTTGGATCCCTGGATCCAGGCCACAGCCCCGTTGAAAAAAGCAGCCATGGAGAGACACTGGAGTTGGCAACACCCTGAAGTCACAGCTGAGGGTGTACTTAGGGCAATGGGACCACAGCTGTCCCTGGTCTTGTCCAGTCCGCTGGGCCAGGACAGGGAGCCTCAAGGCCTGGGGGCCCTGATCAGTCCTGAAACCACTCCTGCCCTGCCAAGCAGCTGGAGAGATCTTTTAAAAATGCAAATCTGCTCAGATCTCTGCCTGCCTCAGGGCTTCTGGACCTTCTTAAGATAAAGCCCTAAGAGCCAATGGCCCAATGGCCAAAGCTGGAACAATCTGCGCAAACAAAGTAGTATTGCATTATAACTCAAAGTATAAAATAGATACCCACGAGTCCATATTGATATAAATAAATCATTGAATAAGTTAATAAATGGAGGAGAAGAGACAAATCTCCCATGCAACAGAATTCCAAGAAATTTATGTAGATACTCCCCCTAAAAGAGGGGGCACAACTCCCCAGTCCTGAGATGTGCCCATAGTGACTTCCTTCCAAAGAGGACAGTATGGAAAAGGGGAAAAAAAGAGGAAATTGACAGTGGAGAAATCTGACAAACACGACCCCAGCCAAGCGATCAAGGTCAATGTGAACAGTCATAAAACACGTTGATAGTAAGTACCCTTGATATGATGTGGTGAAAATGGCACTTTACCTCTGTGATCATCCTCCCCAAACCCATAACTCTACTCTAATCACGAGAAAAACATCAGACAAATCCCAGCTAAGGGACATTCGACAAAGTACCTGACCAGTCCTCCTCAAAACTGTCAAGGTCATCAAGAACAAAGAGAGTCTGAGAAACAGTCACAGCCAAGAGGCGCCTAAGGAGACATAAAGACTAAATGCCATGTCGTATCTTGGATGGGGTCCTGGGACAGAAAAAGGACATTAGGAAAAAAGTAAGGAAATCGGAATAAACTATGGACTTTAGTTAATAATAATGTGTCAATATTGGTTCATGAATTGCATCAAATGAACCACGCTATTGTTGAGATGTTAATAATAGGGCAACTGTGTGCTTGGATAAATGGGAACTCTTGATACTATTGTCTCGATTTTTTTGGTAAGTCTAAAACTATTCTTAAAAGAAATCTATTAATCGAAAAAAATTCTACCGAGGAAAAAAAATAAAGCCCCCAATCCTTAACATGAGCCACGGTGTGCCAACCACCGCCGCCTGCCCACTGTGCTACCCCCTTCCCTTCTCTGCGGGCCCCAGCCTCAATGCGACCTCTTCCGTTTTGCTCCCTTCTCTTTCCTCAAGGTTTCTGCAGATGCTGTTCCTTCCCCTGCCCGTGTGTAGTTAAGTCCACTTAGCCTTCAGCTCTCAGCTTAGAAGTTGCCTCCCCCGGGAAGCCCTCGGGGACAAGGGACCAACAGAGAGGCAGGTAGACCTCAGGAGATAATGGGCAAGGAAGAGCGTCTGCTCCATGGAGTATCGTCCAGATAAGAGAGGTTCAGGTCCAGCTCCATCCCCACCTCCTCATCACTGCGTGTTCTAGAACCACATCTGCACACAACGAGCTTCCTCTCCCCTGATTCCTCTATTACTTCTGGACACTGGCTTAGCAGGTGATCATCGATGCGTTGGCCACCCCTTGTACTCTCACTCTCTCCTTCAGCTTAGCTTTGGGCACCTCTGTGCCTCCCCAGTAGCAGGACTCTCTGAGGCCATGGGCTTCCCCTTCTCAACACACCCAGGTGTGTTTAGCCCTCCACAAGAAAAGACTATCTGAAAATGCTCTTTAGAAGACTAAATAGCTAAGCAGAATAGTTTCTAATCAGAACCAGCTGTTTGCATAGAAACAGGAGTTCTGAATACTTGCTGTGATGATTAGTTTTAAGTGTTGGCTCGGCCATTGTACTCAGATATCTGGTCAGTAGATGTTGCTGTGAAGGTATTTTTTTAGATGAGAGTAAACATTTAAATCAGTAGACTTTAAGTAAAGCAGATTACCCCCCATAATGTGGGTGGGCCTCACCCAATCAGCTGAAGGCTTTAAGAGACAAAGACTGAGATCCCCCAAGGAAGAGGGAGTTCTGCCAGCAGGCGGTCTTTGGACTCCAGCTACAATATCAATTCTTCCCCAGGTCTCCAGCCTGTTGGCCATCCTTGCAGTTTTTGGATTTGCCAGTCTCCACGTTTTCATGAGCCAATTCCTTAAAATAAATTTCTCTCTAAACAGGCAGATCTCCGAGGTAATACAAGTATGGTTCCAGACTACCACGATAAAGCGAATATCACAATAAAGTGAATCACACGAAGTTTTTGGTTTCCCAATGCATATAAAAGTTACTTTTACACTATACTGTAGACTATTGTGTGTAATAGTATTATGTCTAAAGAAACCATTGTACACACCTTAATTAAAAAATACTTTATTGCTAAAAAATGCTAACCGTCATCTGAGCCTTCAGTGAGTCATAATCTTTTTGCAATAGTAACATCAAAGATCACTGATCACCATGACAAATATACTGATAAGAAAGTCTGAAATATTGCGAGAATTCTCAAAATGTGACACACAGACACGAAGGGAGCAAATGTTGGGAAAATGGCGCCAATAGACTCGCTCAATTCAGGGTTGCCACAAGCCTTCAATTTGTAAAAAACTCAACATCTGCAAAGTGCAATAAAACAAGTTATGCCTGTATATGTGTATATATATATCCCACTGGATCTGTTTCTCTGGAGAACGCCAATTAATACACCAATGCTCACACAGGACGTCCCCTTTGTTACATGGAGAGCTTGTTAGCATGGATAAACTTCAGATCAACTACAGCCCAAACAATCACACATGGCATCACGGGTCCAAACTGTCAATGCCTTCTTGGCGCCATCCTAAAGGCAGCTCCCCCAGGGCCTAAGGGACAGAGACCACCAGGCCCCTCCTCTCTGGGGGCAGCGCCTTGGAAGGAGAGCGTTGTACAATACCTGCTTAAGTCCTTGGCTAGACCTTGGCAGGAGGGAATGGAAGCTTCGACTCCATCACCAGCTGCGGTGGAAGGCAAAGATGCGCGTGCATCACCAGCTGGGGCGGAAGGCAAAGATGTGTGTTCTGAGGCCGGGGGAGTGAGATCCGCACGGGCAGCAGCTGGGGGGGTGCTGGGGACACAAAGGGAGAATTATTCCCAGTGGGACTCGGCTCCTTAATGGCACATTCATCAGGCCCCCTCACCCCTCCCAACCCACTCACACACATGGCGTTGGGTATTTAAAGACCCAGCACACTGCTGCCCCAGGCTCCCCACCGGGTGCCCCAGGCCTCTGCTTAGACACAGTCGGGTTGCACCTTCCAGCGCAGCAGCCCCCAGGCCAGGCTGTGAATTGCCCCCCTCCTTAGGCTGCAGCAGAACCCAGGCTGCAGGCAGCTTGGGTGTCAGAACACTGAGTTGTCTTGTTTGAGTTTTGTTTGGGGGAAGGGAGTTTCATATGATCGTTTCTCATCACTTTTTAATAAGCAGTGAAACTCTGGGAGTTGAAAACTAAAATACAATTTTGCAAACTCCCCAGGATTTGACCCAAAACTCTGAGGCTGAGAAAAGTCAAGGTGAAGAGGCTGATGGGTAACGAAGGAACCTGCACCAGGAACTTGCCGGGATCCCTCTTCCCTGGGGAAGGATTCCCAGAGCACAGCCCTGTCCCTGGTTTAATGGGTGAGTGCCCCCTGCTGGACATCCAGGGAAATGCTGGGAGTGCAGGGTGGCCCCCAGCGGGAGGGAAGGCAGGAAGGACGGCCACCTGCAGACACACCCTTGGAGCCAAAAGGCACCAGGCTTGGAGCTCAAAAGAGGTTCTGACCTTCCCCTTTGGCAAAAGCAAGACTAGCGATGCCGTCCACAGACTTCCAGGGCGAGTTAGCCCTCCCAGCCTCTCCGGCTGTCCGCACTGCTGTCCACACTGCGTGACTCAGCACCGAGAGCCTGAAACCCAGCCAGAGGTCGAAGCTGGGGTTACGAGTTTCACAGCCTCGTGGTGGGGACTCATTGCTGCCCTGCGGGCGTGAGCTCCTGCTGGCAGCTCCCGCACTGCAGGAAGACAGGATGTTTGGGTTTCCGGGTTTCCGTGTCAAGGGCGTCCTGCTCATCTCCAACTCCTCCACGTCCACCTGCGAGGTTGGCTTCCCGGCCTGGAGGACGGCTGCCACGGGCACCGCGCACCCAGTACAGCGAAAGAACTCTCAGTCTAGCCCCAAATCCCCGTCGCACCTCTTGGCAGGTCTTGCAGGGCCGGGCCTCTGCCTCGCGCCTCGCCCCACCGTCCTCACCCTCACCTGCTCTGCTCTGACCAGCCGGGCCCCCCTCCCTGGGTTCCCACAGCACTGGCTGCCCCTGCTGTGTCCTGACTTTGGAAGCCCCCCTCCTCCCCGGGCCAGCAATTCCTCCGCTTCCCGCGTCCTGGCTTGGCCTTCACTATTCCGCAGCTATGAAAACAGCAGTGGCTCGCCCCTGCCGGTGCCAATGTCCGGGGTGGCTCTGTCCTAGGTGCCTGAGCCTGTGACCCCGGGCCTGTGTTAAGTGCTTCACATACGTGACCTCGGGAAGCGCCACAACAGCCTTTGAGTCAGATGTCATCACCCTCACCTTATAGAGATCAAAGCCGAGGCTCGGAGAGGCGAGGTCACAGAGCGAGTAGGCGGTGGAGCCAGGATGGGAACCCAGGCTCTGAGTCCTTAACACTGCGTGACTCAGCACCGAGAGCCTGAAACCCAGCCAGAGGTCGAAGCTGGGGTCCAGCTCCATGTCCACTTTCTAACGGACCCCCTAGCACACACCCGGAAGCCCCCAGCTCCTCCTCGGTGACTCCCATCACCTGGGACTTGAAGACCACGAGGGAGACCGAACTCCCTGAGGACAGGGGCTTTATCTGTCAGATTCACCCCAGCAGCCCAACATCCAGCCGGGCCACCCACAGTGGGCACTCGGACAGGCAGACGGAGAGCCGGGGGCGGGGCGGGGGGAGTCCCGAATGGCTATGACCAAACCGGGTTCAGGGAGCAAAGACAGAGCTGGAACCACATGACCTTCTCCCCTGGGCCTCATGGAAACTAGGAGCAAAACAGACCAGAGAGTAATGACCCTGGCTAAGCCCAGAGCAAGGCAATCCACACGTGAACAAAAATTGCAATGAGTTCGTGGGCAGAACCGGCAAACGTGCGAAGTGGGTTTACAGATGGCACGATGCCTTGGCTGTTCAAACTGTTGTTTGTAACAACATGGACAGTGGCTGAAATAACTTTTTTCGTAAAGACGTGACTCAAACGAATAATGAAAACTACGGGGGGCTGTTAAGCTCCTTAAGAAAGCCATTTTCACACTCTGGAAAGCTACGTTTATTCTTACCCATAAGCAGTGAACAGGCCACTTACAAACTCAAGCCTTTAGTCTAAAAGTTGCTTTCTAAAGAAATTACACTGGCCGAGCCCCTTCCTCTGCACACCCCCTGAAGATCTTATTATTTAATTTAATGCAAACAGAAAAGGTGACACAGTTCGTGGTTCTGTACTCTACAACTCCATCAAAGTGCAAGGCAAGGTTTCTGTCTTTGAAAACCCTGGCAGAGGGGAGGAGCTGTGGCCTCAGAACAAGGCCGACCCCACGGGGAAGCACAGTGACAGTCACACTGCGATGAGGATGCCTCGAGGCCGACCGCATCCCCCCACCCCTGAGAACACCCTGTGGTCCCCTCAGCTCTTCAGCCTGGAGACCGGATGCCTGCCCGCTCCGCCCTTCACTTGGTTGGCACCCAGACCACCAGGGCCACACCCTTCCGGCGCTGGCCTGTTCCCATCAGCTAAAGGCACCAAACAAATGACTC
Source organism: Eubalaena glacialis (assembly GCF_028564815.1). Taxonomy (NCBI): domain Eukaryota; kingdom Metazoa; phylum Chordata; class Mammalia; order Artiodactyla; family Balaenidae; genus Eubalaena; species Eubalaena glacialis. The sequence continues at coordinate 9,685,973 of NC_083716.1, forward strand.
AACAGCTCTTTTAAGAATGATGGCGCCCCTCCCTCCTGGTCTGCCGCCTGCTCTTGGTCCAACCCCAGAGGCGGGGAGGTCAGGCCCCAACAGGGAAAGGTTCAGTGACTCACGACCGAAGCTCTGACACACGGGCACCTACGGAACTCCTCCTCTTCCCTCCTAACCCTCCTCCTCCCCCACATTTCTCCCCAGCTTGGCTAGTGGCCCCACCAGCTGTCCAGGCCCTGGACCAGAAGTTGAGACTGTCCTTGACTCTCCTTGTTCTCTCGCCCCATCATGGCCCCTTCATGCTGAGTCACATCCCTTGTCCTTCCAGAATCTGTCCTCTTTGTCCTGCTGGTCCAGGCCTGCAGCCTCTCTGAGCAGGGCTCCTGCACATCCACGCCCCAACACACACACACACACACACCAGAATGTCCCAACTCGAGTTCTGATCAGGTCCTTTCATTGCCTGAAGCCCTCCCCCCACTTTCCACGCCTTACACCTGATGGAATACAAGTGAAACTCCCAGGCCTCGAAAGCTGGGGCTCCCGCAGCCCAGCTCTGTCCCCTCCCGGGTTTGTCCTCCTGTTGCCCTGACCCCACCAAGCCAGTCTCCAAGGGCTCCTGGCAGTTTCTTGCCTCTGTGTCTTTGCTCAAGCAGACCCTGCCCCTGAATCCCCGCCTACCTCTCTCAGGCCCCCTCCTAGCCCACCCCATAATCATCCTGCAGTGTCACCCAAACAAGGAAGCTCCCCCCATCCCCGGCAGGGGTAACGATGCCCACCCTGCATTGCCAGGCTGGACTGGGCCTGGCTTCTGCATATGCTGTTGTTTTCTGCTAACACGTCCTCTTCTCCTACTAGAGACTCAGCCATTGTGGTCTCTCCAGCCCCCAGCACGGGGCCTGGCCCGGAACAAGTGCACAACACATGGCAGCTCCTTCCCTCCCGCCCCCTGGCCTCCCAAACATGCAGGCCACCGACAGTGGGACAACTGTCCTATCTTCTTGGAATCTCAGAGTCCAACCGTCTTGAGGTGGGACCAGCAACATAAGCTGCGGGAATGCAAATGGAAGCAAAGTGAAAACGCAAGGCCCCGTGTGCCTAAAGTATAAGAATTCCAGGAGGGTGACGACAGCAGCGTGCTGAACGGAGCACGGGGCCCTTCTGAGCACGGGGCCCTGGGCGACTGCCCAGGTCACATGCCCCTGAAGTCAGCCCTGGTTCTAGACCCCGAGGGGGAGCTTCCATAGGGCCCCGCCAAGGCGCCCTGAGCTGCCAGCGGGCCTTGTTGCTGGAGCAGAGGTGAGGAGCCGGTGACCAGGTCGGCCTCCCCTTGCCAGCTGCTGTCCGCTCAAGTCTCCCGTGAGCAGCAGTGACTTCTCTTAGAGACGTTATTCTCAGGGAGTCGGGCCCTTTCCAATGCCCAGTACCACTCCCAGCCCTCAGTGGGAACTCGTGGGCAGCTGTCAAGCCCAGCACAGAGCGGAGCAGAGCCCTGAGACGGGGTCCACATCTGCCTTCTCAGTTGGCTTCCTTTTTTTCTTTTTTGGCCATGCCACGTGGCATGTGGGACCTTAGTTTCCCAACCAGTGATCGAACCCGTGCCCCCTGCACTGGAAGCGCGGAGTCCTAACCACTGGACCACCAAGGAATTCCCCTCAGTTGGCTTCTGCAAGGCACTTACATTCACTTGCCCTTGATCTCCTCCCCTATACAATGGGCCAGGAATAGGGCTGCAAAGGCCCTTCTAGTTGTAAAAGTCCACTAATCCCTTTTCCCATGTAAGGAGTTAATCAATGTCTCCTACGGAATAATAAAGAAACTGAATTCAAATTCATGTAAAGTATTTGCATTTTTGGAAGCTGAAGGAAATGTTGATTTAATTTAAGCCTTTTATTTTTTAAGGGAAGAGTTGACCAAAAAAAAGGGCAAATAAACTCACCATACTTTCAGCAGACAGAAATGGCATGTCGATCAAGGCATTCTTTCCTGCGAGGCCCAGCTGGACAAGACCTCTGAATCCTTCTCAACACAGATCCCTAAGGAACCACAACTAACGGGTCAGAGTTTGCCATCCCTGATTCAGTACCTCACCAAGGTCGTCACTAACAACAACTGGTCCCATTAACCGTTTGGATGCAGTCGCCACGCACACGAGACCTGAGAAACACAGAGCATGTTGCTTCAGGGCTGGCACTCAGCCCGACAGTCCTCCAAGCCCAGCTGTAGTGAGATGCCATCACCAGCTGTTGTCTCTTGACACCCTGTTCAGGGCTTTTGAGTCCTTCTTGGCGGATCCCCCACTGAACTGATAGCAGGTTTCATTTTAGAGATCGGAGAGAGTTGCCAAATTAAGCCCCTGTCCAAGGACAAACACCAGAGTGACCCTGGCTGTCATGGGAGTGTGATAACGGCCCCCAAGATACAAGCCGAGCATATCACATCCTGTCGGGCCAGATGGGCGACAGCATCTTATCTCCCATTTCACATCACCATCTGGAAGGTAGTAACACAATAGCCCTTCCTCACAGGCCCCCTTGATTTTTTTCTTCCTGAATCCCCAAGTACACACGATCACGTAATAGGGCAAGAGCTAAGGCCAAAGACTCAGCTCAGGCTGAAAGTGAGACGCAAGCCAGAGAAAGAAAAGCGCTTTGAAATTGCTGATTTGGAGAGCTACGTTCGGTCGACAGGAGCACCGGACAATCAGTCCAACCAAGGCCTGGGGTTTGATAAGAGGAGCCTCCGAGATGGGAGATCCTGCATCACCCTCCTCCGAGACGCAGCCGCTGAGAAGCAACAAAGCCAAAATCAGAAAGTGCCCAGAGAAGCTGGAAACTCCAAGGCAGGCACATCAAGTGATCTCTAGTCGCGAGGGAGATATTCCAGCCTGTGAACAGCAGCCCACATGAGAGTATAAATGCCACCGACCTTCAGGTGTCTGGCCGTAGGCTGGCTCTGCACAGTTAACCCTGAACAGGCTTGTCGGTTCCTTCCCAGCACATTCATACCCTTTTCACAGAGCGAGTCTGTGCTCAGAGGACAGAAATTACTTTTAAGCTTGGCAGAAGCAAAACTTAATCAGGAAGGAAAATATTAACTAAAGGAAAAGTCATAAATACCATCCCAAAACTACAAGAGGCTTTGATCTGGGTTGGATCATCCAGCACATTAATTTCCACCACTGTCTTTCCCAGTTCCTTGCATCCTCTTCCCAGGTGCAAGATTCCTTGCGTGCCTTGACGGTCCTTGGTTAACAGAGAATGCAGAGCTGAGGATACTGAGGACAAAAGGAAACTGATCTCAGATATCGAAGATTTAACTATTTATTCAGAAAGTCAAAACGTACCTACTACATAAAGCTGCTCCAGAACCATGAAAAACCAAGCCAAGAACAAAATCCTGTGCTAGTTTGAACCATACGAAGCTGTCAATATTTTGACAATTGCCAATGTGGCGATTCATGTGCTTCAACCTAATAGTAGCCAGCTGGACACTGGAAACCCAAAGGTTCTGAACAAATATATAGGTGCATCCCAACTGACTCAGCCTGCTAGGTACTGGTTGCGTAACTCTGTTTCATGAGCATGTACCTTCATTCAACATGTACCTTTTAAATGGTACAAAGGAATTCGGTTATTCAGAGAAGACCTTCAGGTGATCCCTTTTCTAAATTAAAAAAACAGTGTCCCCACTTTATCCCTCAGTTTTTAACAAGGCGCTTGCTTAAATAAAGGTTCAGCTAACCTTTCTGAAGCAGCTGAACCCACCCGCACACACCCATAGCAGAAAGACAAAACAAACTTATTGTGCAAACAGATGAAACCAAAAGAAACCACATGATTTGGAGCAAGAGGAAAAACAGAAGCTGTAAGTCAGTATGAATTCCCTGTGCTTTCAACTTTGGAAAATTCTGAATTTGGAAACTCTAGTGAGACGATCTAGCTGGGCAGGGGCTGTCCCCTACTCCTGGCTCTTCGGTCCGAAGGCAGAGATCAGAAGCTTCAGCCGCCAGCTGCTGGGTCAGGTGTTTCCGACCCTGAGGAGCCATTAACAGCCAGACAGGTGAGGAGAAGAGCATCTGGACACACTGCCTTACCCAGTGGTTCTCCCAGTGTGGACCCCAGACCAGCAGTAGCAGCTGCATCCGGGAACCTGTTAAAAAGGCAAAGTCCTGGGCGCCTCCTCAGACCTCCTGAATCATGCTAACGTTTGGACCCCATGGACACGAGTCAGGTGAGTAGTTTTCCAGCTGTGTCCACGGGAGTCCTCAAGGTCTAAAGAGACCCCTCTGCCTGGATTCCTGACTACAGGAAAAGCACCGAAGGTTCCCAAATGTAACCAGGGTGCCCCGTTTTACTCTGTTTAACAAATGGTAGTAGAGCTGGAAGGTTCCAATTGAAAAACAATTCTGCTGCTTTATTAAAAAAATAGAAAATATTGAACAGATGGGAGTACAAGTGGCCACGGGCAATCTCGTCATTTGTAGAATGTTCTAGAGGGTCTGGGCTCGGCTTTCTGTGCCATCCGGGGATGTCAAAAGCCAAAGGGAAGCTCAACCATTTACAGGGGGTTCAGGGGCTGTTCCCCGAGGAGGGAGCAAGTTTGATGTCGTCCAGTGGCTTTAACTGGAGAGAAGGGGAGCGTCAAAATCCCTTTCATTTTATTTGAGAATTGCTGCAGGGACGGGGGTGGCTTCTCTCTTTGTTCTTGTTCAGAAAGAAGAGTTGAAAGGGAAGGATCAGCACCAAAGAATTCGTAGCGGCAGAAAGGAGGGAGAGAGTCCGGCTCTGCTTTCTCTCTGGTGGCTTAAAGAAAATGCTCCAGCCCCACTTTTCTTGTTTTAATAATTTTTTAACATATTTTTATTTTTATTTAAATTAATTTTTTAATTTAAGGTACCAACCCTGCTTCTGCGGGGCAGCAAACCTCCAGAGGATGTTGCAGGCTGCCCTCTGCCCAGGTTTGTTCCTTCCCCGTCTCTCCTCACCTCTCCCCCTGCCTCTCCTGTCCCTGCTCTGAACAGGAAGTGGAGGGGGGGATCCTTGGGTGATGCTATGATCTGAATGTTTGTGTCCCCCCATATTCCTATGTGGAAGTCCCAGTGCCCAAGGCGATGGTATTAGGAGGTGGGGACTTTAGCAGGTGATTAGATCATGAGGCTGGAGCCCTCATGATGGGATTAATGACTTTATAAAAGAGACCCTGCAGAGCTCCCCAGACCGTTCCATCACATAAGAGCACAAGGAGAAGTCTGCAACCAGGAAGAGGGCCTTCACTCAACCATGCTGGCACCCTGATCATGGACTTCCAGCCTCCAGAGCTGTGAGCCATAATTTCTGCTGCGTATAAGCCACCCAGCCTGTGGTATTTTGTTATAGCAGCAGGAACAGACTAAGACAGATGGGGTGGGGAGGCAGGGTCATTTCTGAGGTCTAAAAAGCCACCACCACACACCCAGAATGCCCTTCTTAGTCACTCCCACAGAGCAGCAAGGTTAAGTACAGTTGATTCTCTTTATTCACAATAATTATGTTCTATAAAGTCACCGTGGACACTGAATTAGCAGACACTAAACCATTGCTCCTAGAGGAAATCTAGGGTTAGGTTCCTGCAAGCCACCGGTCCCAATATTTTTGTCAACCGATCAAAATATAATCTTGCTTTATGTGAGTTTCTATTTAAAAACATCTTATTTAATATATAATTGATTCCTTAACACTGAATTGACAGTAGACAGCACTACAACTCACACCCAAACGAAGTTTATCTAACACAAGTATTTTCTACATTAGGCACATCACAGCCTTCTTGCACTTTGAAACACTGGACAGCACTTCAGCACTGTGCCTGGGGGCTATTTTAAACAGCAAAATCATCAACAAAATGCACAAAATCACAAAAAGCATGGCACTAAATATACTGTGAAAGGACGCTTTTCATAATACGAGAGCTGCGGCAAGAAGCCAGAGGTCGCCTTGCTCCGCTTCAGCTGGGAGCACGCTCGTCAGGTGACTCAAATTTTTTGCTGCTCTGCATGTGTTCACAAATGACCATGAAAGAGTCATGAGTATCAATCTTGGGGTTACAAATAAATCTCAGCGAGGAAGCAAACTCACAAACATGGAATCTGCAAATAACTCGGATCGACCGTATTTTGTAGACAGAGTTGGTGACCAAAGCCAGACCAATCTCTGCTCCTATCAGAACTACCTCCTTCCCACCAATTTCCAGTAAAAATAGAACAATACAACCGCGGACAAATGTCCAATCACACTGGCAAGGCACCAAAACTGCTCAGTCGGCATAGAGATCTACTGAGTCTTTCCACTGGAAAATAAAGCCAGAGAGCTGGCCAAGCTCTCAGCACTGATGAACTCACTACTCAGCCACTGGTCCCTTCCTGCATCCTGTGATCACGCTCGGTCATGGTCACAGGTGACACAACTTCTTTACTCATGTCTTTCTCGGACTTGAGAGGCCAGTGATGTAGGCGGGACCCCGTGGCGTGGCGGGGAAGGGGGAACCCAGCTCCCTGCAGCCAGTGGAGAAGCTCAGAACCAGGTTCGGTAGCCAAGCTGGACCTGCTTCAAACCCCGGCTCTGCCACTCACTAGCCACGTGTCTCTGAGCCTCTGTCTGCTCACCTGTGACACAGCAGTTGTAACAGAACCCTCTACCTGCTGGGCTGTTGTGAGGATTTACGGAGATACCCCCCGCGTGGTGCCTGGAGCACAGGAAGTGCCCTCAGTGGAAGCTTAAAGAGCAGACATCACGGGACTGCTACGGGGCCTGGGACAGGTCGTTCAAAACACACAGTCTCGGGTTGAGGCGGGAACTTCAGAAGCGCCAGTAACACGCCCCGGTGGACGTTAGTTCTCCCGAGAGCCACCCAGCCAAGCCCTCCTGTATCCTCTGCTCCCACGGCCCCTTGGCGTCCCTCGAGCACTGGATGAGGATGATCTCAGCCCCACTCCTTTCCCTAAGGGAGGCTGAGCCCCTCCGGCTGCAGCTGGAGGTCCCTTGGCCTTGCTAAAACGGTGGGGGTCAGGGAAGGGCCATGGGGGAGGGCAGGAGGCCAAGCACAAGGACGGAAAGGAATGCCCGACTTCACCCTGGAAGCTTCTGCACGCTCCTTGTGTGCTGAGGGCCTTGTTCCCCAGCTAGGATGCCTCTTTTAAGAAGTTAAACTCACACATAAGTAAGAACTATGGTTGACTCCCACCTGTAACAGAAACACTCGGAATTCGACGTCAACGAGCAGCTGCCTTAGAGCATCTGTTTCTGGCCTGGAGCTTCCTGCTGTGTCAGCCCTGCCCTCACACTTCTCCTCCACCAGGCAAACCTCCTCCCAGTTTATGAAGAGGCCTCTCGACGCTGTCCCAGCAGGACAGCGGGGACCAGGCAGGAACGGACCGCCTGTCCCACAAGAGGGCCGACTTTGGGGGTGGTTAGCGCACACTGGCCCCCAAGCAGGCAGACAAGGAGGCTCACCCCCCTCTTCCCTCTAGCCCAGTTCAAGTCTACTGCCTTTCCCCAAGGACCAGCCCGGGCCAGGCTGGGTGCTGTGGTTCCAGAGGTCGCAGCTGATCCAGTTCCTCCCCGCGAGGAGAGGGCATTTGAGACAGATAATTCATAGGGATCTGTGAAGGGCAGTGACACAGGGGGAGAGGGGTGGCTGCAGGAGTTCAGAGGGAGGCTCCTGTCTCAGCCTGGGGAGGAGGGACCCAGTGTCTGTCCCGTTCACTATGGTTCCCCAGTGCCATGCACCATCCGGCAAAAAGCAGCTGTTTTACTAATACAAATACAATTAAAATGTGTGTGTGTGTGTGTGTGTGTGTGTGTGTTATATAAATATAGAGAGAGACACATATAGACGTGTGTAGAGAAAGAGACTGTGTGTGTGTGTGTGTGTATGTTATATAAATATAGAGACATATATAGACGTGGGTAGAGAGAGATTGTGTATGTGTGTATATGTACATATGTTATATAAATATAGAGACATAGACGTGTGTAGAGAGATTGTGTGTGTGTGTGTGTGTATGTTATATAAATATAGAGAGCGACATATATAGACGTGTGCAGAGAGAGAGATTGTGTGTGTGTGTATACATGTTATATAAATATAGAGAGAGACACATACAGACGTGTGTAGAGAAAGAGACTGTGTGTGTGTGTGTGTGTATGTATATGTTATATATAGAGACACATAGAGACGTGTGTAGAGAGAGAGCTTGTGTGTGTGTATGTTACATAAATATAGAGGCATACAGACGTGTGCAGAGAGAGATTGTGTGTGTGTGTGTGTACATATGTTATATAAATATCGAGAGAGACATATATAGACGTGTGTAGGGAGAGCGCTTGTATGTGTGTGTGTGTATGTTATATAAATAGAGAGACATATAGACGTGTGCAGAGAGAGAGATTGTGTGTGTATGTGTGTGTGTACAGGCGTGTGAGCCGAGTCCCGAGGCTGGCTGTGAGCAAGCCTGGTTTAAATAAACCACGTGTCAAATCCGCACCCTCTGAGTCCGGGGTGAAGCCCGATGCACACGCCGCACACGGAGAGCAGCGATGGGTGCGGGGCACGCAGGGCAGGGGGAAGGCGCACGGGTGGAACACGAGGCCGGAGAAAGCCCCTCCCCCGCCCCCCAGGCCCGTCTGCTGAGCAAGGCGTGGGACCTGGTCCCCTTCCCCGTGTGCTGATGCCTCTTCTCTTCCCCAAAGACAGAGAAAACAAGTGGCTGACCCAACGCGTGTCCTGGGAAGCCAGAGGCAGCTAAGTCATTCCCTGGAAACGTACAAAGAGCACGATATCGCTCCTGGAGGACTTCTATTTTAAATAGAGCACGGAGGGGGGGGGTTCTTTCTGGTGCCCGCCCAGGTAATTCCTGAGGCCCTAAGAAGAGGCCCAGCCCTGTGCAGGAGAGTGAGCACACCTGTGTGTGTGTTGGGTCGTGGGGGGAACTGCGGGACAGAAGATGGGACGGAGGGCAGGAGGCAGCCTCAGGGACCGGGCCCGGGGGTCCCGCCATCCGCCGTGGGCACCACCGCCACCATACCTCTGGGCTGTCAAATCCGTGGACACCCAGCTGCCGACATCACCGTGGGGGGCGAAGGCAGCTAAGAGAGGGTTTTCCAGGTCTTCAAGGGCAGCTGGTTGGATGACATCATCCACTACAGGTGAACTGAAGGAAGGAAAAAAACCAAGGCTCAGAAATGTTCCTGAACGTCTTAAATATGTTTCAACAGCACATTTTATCTGGGCCCTAAGCAGGGCCTCAGTTTCCCTTTTCATAGAGGAAGGGGCCGGTGTTGCTCCAGGTGTAGCCCACGGAGGGGGCTGGTCCGGAGGGGCGGTTACCACTCCACGATGACAGGACAGACACCTGGGGTGAGGGTTTAGAAACCTTTAGAGCAACACAATAGAGTCATTTTGTCTGTTGACGCTAATAATGTAAGTCAGGGCTTGTGTTTTGTAGGTCTTGATGGGTGGTTCTCAAGCAGGGGTGATTTTTGCCCCCTGGGGACATTTGGCAATATCTAAAGACATTTTTGGCTGTCACAGCTGGAGGGGGCGGGTGCTACTGGCATCTAGTAGGTAGAGGCCAGGGATGCTGCTAAACATCCTACGGTGCACAGGACAGACCCACAACAAAGAATTATCTGGCCCCAAATGTCAGTAGTGCCGAGGTCGAGAAACCCTGGCCTTGAGTTTTGTTTCATTCTCTAGTAATTCATTTAATTATATTTTCAAAAGTTTTGATCTACAGTGAGATAGAAATTAAAAACTATCCTGGTCCTTCGTCCACTGGGAAAGTCAGCATTTGACAACCTCCAAGAGCAGGCTGGATTTGAAAGTTCGGAGGGACACAGGTCACCAGACACTGTCTCTGGTCACACACATCTGCATACTCTGCTGGGAAACCCCTTTCATGATCAGTTATGTCTCAGTTTATCGGGGAGGGTCAAGAGTTCTTCCTTCTGATGAACTCAGCTCTGGAGCAGTCAGTAATGAGACAGTTATCTTCATTCCTTGAGCAGATATTGATTGAATAACAACTCTATGTGGTGAGCAGGAAAGAGGTGGTCCCTGCCCTCATGGAGCTTACAGTCTCGGGAAACAGTCAAACATTTTTAAAAAATGCTTATTTATCCAGTAATAACTGTTGTAACTGCTAAGAAGGAAAGGTACAAATGGCTAAGAAAGCATAAACTAGGAGGTCCCAGCTGGGAGTGGGGGTCAGGAAAAACGTCTTCGTAAAATTGTAAGCTGAGGCCAGTCACCAGCTCAGTGATAGCGAATGTTTGCTGACACTTGCTGTGTGCCAGGAACTATTATCTAAGCACTTACAGATGTCACCATATGGTGATCCTCACAACAACCCTGTGAGGTGGGTGCTATCATTATTCCCATTTTACAGATGAGGAAACTAAGGCACAGAGAAGTTGAGGAATTTGCCCAAGGTTGCACAGCTGGTAAGAGGCAGAACCAGGATACAAACCCAAGTCAGACCCCAGAAGCCATGTTCTTAACCACCCCACTAGGCTATGTCCCAAAGGTTGAAGAGTGAGGGACGGAAGAGTGCCCCCAGCACAGGGAGCCACACATCTGAAAGCCCCAGATCAGGAAGGAGATTGGCATTCTGGAGGAATGCAGAAAGGCCACTGTAGCTGGAACGCAGATCAAGACAACCAGGAAGGGGACAGGTAGACCGGAACCAAATCACAAGGCCAGGTCGAGGGACTGGGACTTGATCCTAAGCTGAAGAATCAGCCCAAAGCCTCTATCAAATGCTCAGCCATGAAGTGCTGCCCTTGGCATGGAGACGAAAGACAGGCAGGGAGGCCCAGGGTGAACTTCCCAAAACTATGTTCTAAATATGACCGGACTAGCACACGTTTGTGCCCACACCTTTCTATTTATTCCCATGGATCTTGTGATGCTTCCTTTTTCCACCATGGTTCCCACCCACTATCCCAAATCCCCCAGAACGTGCGTGACCCTGGAGCCCTGTAATGACCACACCCAAGGAGCCAGAGAGAAATGGGCACAGCGTGAAGCGAAGGAAGGGGCAAGCCCGGAGGAGGAGGCCGGCAGGGACTCTGGGTGTCTCTGTTGGATCACGATTTGGAGAATCCTAAAGCATAGGCAATATCGACTTTCTAAAGTCATAAAACCTGAGCGGAAAAATGTGGCCCAGGAGTTCTGGCAACACACATCGAAAGCCGTAAAAGACTTTGTTTTCTTTGACACAGCCATTCTACTTCCAAGAATTTATTCTAAGGAGATGATTAAGGGTGTGAGCAAAGATGCTGACCATAGCTGTGACCACAATAGCAAAAAAAAATGGAAACAACCAAAATGTCCAACACTAGGGGACAGTTAATCAAGTTAAAGCATGTCCACAGAATGGACTCATTTGCAACCATTTTTAAAAAGAAGGTAAAAAAAAATAAATAATTAAAAAAAAAAAAAAGAAGGTAGCTCTCCATGTATCCAGAGGTAAAGGATCCATTATTAACTGAAAATAGGTTAAAAAAACTATTGGCAGCATGATCCAGATTTTATGTGCACGTGTGTATCGATATATACGTATGTGTGTATATATGTGTACACATGCATGTATGTATAAACACCCACATAGGAAGCGAGCAACAGAGTGAATGAACGCCAAGGTATTAATGGTAATTCTTTCAGTAGTAAAGTTATGAGTGTTTTTTTCTTCTTCGTTGAATTTATCTCTATTTTCTAGTTCTATTCTGAACACATACTGCTTTTATAAGCAAAAGAAATAAGAAAGCATTTTTAAGGAAAATTTTGAGTGCCAGGGAGCAACTTCAATTCATAGCTCAGTGAAAGTTTCAAGAGACGGGACAAGCAGAGCAACGCCGTCTTTCCCCCACTTTTACACTCACACGTTCCCCCAGGGAGGACCCAGGCTTGTCAGCCTCATCTCAGGACAGAAACCCAGCCATGTCTCACTCAACAGGCACCAGTGGGGAAAATAAGGTCCCGGTGGAGAATTTTTTAGATAACAGTATCTGCTCGCATATTCTACGGGATGGCATTTTAATTTTAACTCTTTGGGATGGAATTAATTTTCAAAGCACGTTAGACACTTCCTTGATTTTTTTTGAACAGAGAATCCTGAACATAACTAAACACTTTGTCAATGACACATGATCAGCATCTTGAGCGACTATGATATAAGTGAGGAGGTATGCTATGGCACTAAAACAACAATTGTACACGAAGTCAAGAGGGCTGGATTCTAGACCAGCCCCACCTTGGGATCTCAGCCAGGTGACTCCTCTGAGCTGAACTTTTCCGTCTTTAAAAGGGAAGGCCCTGGACGGCACAATTGCAAGGACTCTGCAAACTCAGTCTGGTCCCTCCCTCGCAGGCTGTGAGCCAGCACGTCTGCTTCCAACTCACCTGGCTCTTTTTTCCTTTATGCCTTCCAGTTCCCTGCTTCTAACGTACTGCAGACCACGGGTGTTAGAATAGTGTGTAAATCAAGAGTTAACAGGCTGGATAAACCTCCCATATTATGTCATATGGGAGGTTTATAAACCTCCCATATGACATAATTTTAATAATTTTTACATATACATATATGTGTGTATACACGTATATTAAATTGAACCATGTGAAACTGTTAAAAGAAAAAAACTGTCAAATTCACACTGTACCATCAGCCCCAGGATCTTTCTGTCTTACTTCGCAGGGATCTGGTCGTGCTCCAGATGGCTAAGGATAGGGGAGAGCCGACTTCTGGGGACATAGGGGAATTCTTCTCAGACCAGCTGTAAGAGGCTATAAATGGCTTCCAAATTCTGTGGTGCTGGGACTAGAGTGACTGAAATATTTTTCAGAGAGGAAAAAAAATATCTGTCAGAGATTTTAACCACCAGCTGCTTCCACCAGCTGCTGGGGCCAACCCACTATAAATTTAGTCAGGCCAGCAAAGGGTTGATTTTCCACTGGAATGTCAGGGAGGGAAGCTTGTATCAACAAGTGCTTCTCCAAAGGGCCATGAGTCACCTTCCTTCAGAGGCTGAGGCAGAGAGGGCTCTGCTTCAAAGAGGAAGACATTCACATTCTAGTCTAAAAAGCCAACACCTTCAGTTCTACACATAAGACCTGTGCACAGCAAGAGCTCTGTGGCCAGCACCAAGATAAATTAAATCAGGATCAAATTAATAATAATAATAATAACAGTAATAGTAATAGTAATGGGGTGGGAGGAAACTTTGGGAGGTTATGGATATGTTTATGGCCTTGATGGTGGTGCTGGTTTCACAGGTGTATACTTATCCCCAAACTCATCGAATTGTATACATTAAATATGTACAGCTTTTTATATGTCAATCACACCTCAATAAAGTAGTTTTAAAAAGATGGGGATCCCACACTTCAGGGTTGACAGGCTCATGGAGAGCAAGGCAAGTTGAAAGTCTAGCTCAAGGAAAACTGTGAAGGGCGGTAATAGAAAAACAAGCTGCCGCAGAAAAATGGGCTCCTTTCAGGCCGGGGTGATCTGGGAAGGGCCTGTGAGGGGACGAAGCAAGTCAAGTGCTTCAACAGACATGTGCAAAGGGCTTTCCAGATTAAAAATGCTTCTCCCTCCCTCTCTCCCTGATGGTTTGGGTGGAAAGCCACTAGGCTTTGCTTCCCTTCCCTTGGACAGGGCAAGGAAGGAAGGGGTACAGGAGAAGGGACAGGGGCCACAATGGCACAGAGGAGAAGACTGGTGTCTTAAGGAAACTGTTACCCACCGGGAGATCAGCAGAAAAATAACCACATCAAGGATAAAGGGAGCAGGTTCTCACAGTCAGGGAAGACTTGCATACAATATACAAAGGTGATGAGGCTTGAAAGAACTCTCAGGGCTGGGCTGCATATCAGATAAACACTAGCTACAGATAGAGAGGGGTGTGTGTGTGTGTGTGTACACATTACACACACCTATTTCCCAGCATATCTGCTGAAAGGGGTCACGTCAAAAGGACATCAGAATCACCTCAAAGAGGCTGCCACTGGCCACATCTGGGACTATTTGGACATCAAAAAAAAAATACAGATAGTAACAGATTAAAATCCATTGAGTAAAGTAATAATCCACGAGTCCATATAGATATAAAAGCACGAACAAATACATAAATGGGGGGGAGGGAAAATTCCTCTTTACAGTACATGTCAACTGGTAAATGTAGAAGAAGCGATGAAAACTGAAAATCCGCCATTTAAAAACCATCAGAGTGGTGGTGAATTCCAGCAGGAGCCATCGAAGGACACTAAGGGAGGTGGATGGAGGTTTAAAGAAGTGAAGGGCAGTGGTGTGGTCTTGGAGTACCTTCCCACCAGATACTGATAGATTACAAAGGAGGAAATGATGACTTAAAGGTGGAGAAACCCGGTGGGCACCGACGTGGCCAGGTGTTGACCGGGATTACGTCCCTGGCGGTGGATGGTCCTCACCCTATGTCACTTCTATGGGATCCCTGCCCCAAACGACAGCCAGAGTCTGGTCATGAGGAGACACGGGTTGAGGGATTTTCCCAGAATGAAAGGGCTGTACTCTGAAAGGTCATGAAAGACAGCAAGAGACGGAGGAGTTCTTCCAGACCGAAGGAGAGTCTGCGGGCATACTTAGAGTGTGACAGGTGCCTTTGGGCTGGACGCTGGATCTGTAGGAAAAGGGACGGTGTGGATGAATTCGAATGGGTTCTGAAGACTGGCTGATGCCGTGACATATCATACTGATTTCCCAACTGGATGGCTGTATCGCGTTGTGCTGGAGAGGGGCCTTGCCTGGGGGAAATGATCACTGGAGTGCTTGTTTGGATGGGGACACCTTCGTGTTTGCAACTTGCTCTCAAATGATTCAGAAGAAGAGTGATGATAATGGATATATATATATGTATCTACATCCATATGTACACATATAAAGAGGGGATGACAGCACATGAGATAAAATGGCAATAATTCAGGAATTTGGGCAAAGGGAGTAGGGAAGTTCTTTGTACTACTCTCGCAACTTTTCTGTAAGTTGGAAATTATTTCAGGAAGAAAAGAACAAAACCATTCCTGACTAAAGGCATGCAGACAGCCTCTCCCCAGCACCCGCAGAGTTCAGTCTGGGTTCTGGAGGACAGAGTGTGGTCGAGATGGGAGCAGCATTGAATAGGGGCCTGTGGGCCATTCACCGGGGTAGCCGGGGCCTGAGCCAGCTTGCAGAAGGCCTCAAATGTCAGGCCAAGAACTGGTTGTTTTCCAAGGGATGGGGAGCATCAGAGATTTAAGAGCAGGGAAGCAGCCGAATATCTGGGAGACAGCCCTTATGCGGAGTAGAGAATAACGGGAGGGGAGAGGAAACGCAGACGAGGGAGCCAGAGCTGGAGCCGTGGAGCAGGGCCAGGCGATGCGGGACGGAATCCCAGCAGCTGCAGGGGAGCCAGGGCCAGTCGTGCATCGAGCTTCACGATGTCCACCCAACACATCGTGAAGAGGGAGGGAAGCGAAATGGGGAACAATCAAAGATGATTTGGGTTTTAAGCATCTGATTGGTTGGAAAGTCGCGTTAATAACTGCATGTTTCACGTATAGTACCTTAGACCCTCTGTACTATTATTTACTTTATACTTAACTTTCAGTGAAGTCAGTTGTTCAAATTAAATAAAGGTACATCATTCTAAGGAATAACCCCGGTGAGTCTGTGGTTTTCATGTGCTGCTTTTACTTTTTTTCTAACAGAATGAGTAACAGATAACTCACCACGGCCAGGCAGCCCCCAGGCTCAGGCCAGGCCCCCCGGGAGCTGGGCACCACACTTTGGAAAATGCTGGTGAAGCTCTCACCAACACAGCTGAAAGACAGCCCAGCGCTGATCACACTGGCTCACTCCTCTTTTTTTTTTAAGAAAAGCAAAACCTGTCATAAATGACCAAAATGGCATCCTCTGAGATCTCCATCTTGGGAGCTGTTGGCTGGTTAGGAGCTGGGCACGACCCAGCTGGCAAAGGTTAGAAGCCAGAGCCAAGGCACGGGAGCAGTGGAGCACATATGCGCAGCCCTTCCAGGCGCCCCCTCAGCATCCCGAGACAGAACCTGCATCCCCACCACGCTCTCCCCAGAGAGGCAGGATGGAGCCGGTGACAGGAGGCCAGAGTCTCAACACCACTCCCGCAATAAAGAGCTGTGCAACCTTGTGGAAGATTTCCTCAGAGCCCAGCTTCCCCATCTGTCAGAGAGGGCAAGGGCCATCCTGTCTGGAAAGGGCGTGGGGAGGGTTCACTGAGACCAGTCACGTAAACTGGCAAAGGGCCTGGCACACGGAAGTGCTCCACAAATGATGGCGTCAGTAATACAAAACACAACAGGGTGTGCTGCTTTCCCCAACGGAACACACTGAACGTGCTTCTTCAAAGTACACATGCCCCTCCTCCCGCCGCCCCTGCCCAGGTGTGCTCCCTCAGGTGGGCACGCTGCTCCTTCACTCACCCCAGGCCCCGTGTGCACGCCGTCTGGGGTCATAGGACAGGGATGAGTACAGGTGGCAACAGCAACGGGAACGAAGGTTTATGAGCACCTACTGTGTGCCAGGCACCGTGCAGGCCCTTTGTCACTGTGAGCTATGTGACAGCCCGTTTCAGGAAGAGCAAATGGAGCCCTTGGATGGGGAAAGTCGCTCCCCAAGGCCACGCCGGGCTGAGCTCCATCGGCTGCTCCGACCGCAAACCTCATGCCAACAGGACCCTGGTCTCAAGCGGCGCCTCTCTCAAGCATGCAGAATGAAGAGAGTGATATGCAAAGCAGCCCAGCGGGGTCCGCCTCCCCACGGAAAGCATGTCAGCAGTCCATGGGGGCGCTGGCACGGCTCTAACCCGGGGGAGCCGGGCAAGACCCTGCCCCTCCCAGGCTGCACGCACGTCCTCCATAAAATGAGGGTTTGGACTGTTGGGTCTCCAGGGTCCCTTCCAGGCCACTGATTTTCTGATCTGCAAACCCCGAGGCTCTAGAGGCGCAGCCCCCTGGGCTGGCTGGAAAAGGACATCTTGGAGGAGGCTCTGGGCAGTGTCCACTGCGGCCCAGCCCCAGCTGGCCTGGCACCTTGGCCAGGGGCCAGGTTCCTGGTTAGGACTTACAGATGGGAGGCGGGGGTGACCAGCTCCCTGGGAGACCTGGTGACGGGGAGGGGGCGCAGAGGGGGAACCCCCTCTCATACACAGCTTACACACTCCTTAAAATCGGACTGCTGCTCCCATACCTCTCAGGGTTAACGAACTCAAGGACTGGGGTTTATGCAAAGCTCAAAGGGGAGGAAGTTATTCTAGGAGGACAAGGCAGGGAGACAGTAGTCACTATTCTTTTCAAAAGACAAAGAAATAAACCCATCCAGGTGCTGGGAGAAGCTACATGGTCAGGTAAGTGATGATGTAGCTGCCCCCCTGATCAGAGAGCACAAAGCCAAGGGGTATGCCTGCTGAATAGGCCAGCACCTTGGGGTCAAGACCTCAGCCAAGGCTGCCTACTTCTCCCGAGAGCCAGTGCATGGAACCCACAGGTGCCTCGACTTCACCAGAACCCTGGGCACCGAAATCCAACTGAGTCGTCCACTGGGTGGGCGAGCAGGGCAGCGAGTATAGTACAGAGAGCACAGCTCTGGAGACGGGAAGATGTGAGCTTGAAGCCAACTTTGCCATTTACTAGCTTTTTGTAGTCCTAGGCAAGTTCATTAACCTCTTTGAGCCTCAGTTTCTGAACCTATAAAATGGGGACAAATTGAATAACTTGGAAAGATTATTAAAAGAAATAAGAGCAAAACATAGATGTCAAGCATAGTGTCGATCTCACAATGGGTCCTCAACAAACAGTAGGTGTCCGATAAATATTAGTTGAACGTATGGATGCAAGGAAAGTAGCAAGGGCAGAAAGATGTTAACTGCTGCTGCCACCAGAGTTGTCTAGCTGCCACTTAATTCAGGCCAGAGCCAGCTTCTCTAACTTTCCTGAACTGAGAGCAGGCAACTCAGCTCATAATCAAGCTGAGGCCTGAACAAATGCCTTAAGTACAGACAAGGCAAAATTTTAGTGTTCTTTTTTTATTTTTTATTTTTTAATTTATTTTTCCCCCTCCCCCCAGTAGTGTTCTTTTTAAAAAAAAAAAAAAAACCTCTTGGAGTTCTCCATATCTTATAATGGTCACAGATTTTCCCTGATTCCAAAACTACACAAGCAGCAAAATTACCTCCGTAAGCTCTCCCTACCCACGGAATGCAACGAGAGGTCTAGACCTCATGCATGGAGCAAAGGCTTGTACCCGCCGTTTCCAGAGAGGAGCCAAAGCAGACAGTCACTGACCCAAGAAGGAACCGCTGGACAGGTGTCCTACTCAGCACGGCACTAGGCACGAGGATGCCGGGGAAATGAGGCAGGGTCTTGTCGGCACTGGAAGAGAGAGACCCTAGCACATGGCTGAGCACAAGACAACCTGGGAGCTGGAAGCAGGGAGCTGTGGAACGCAGGTTCCTGGGCCAGGTAACTCACAAGGTGAGCGAGCCTCGGCCAAGGTTTGCAAGGGAACACTGGACCTTCTCCTGTTTCCTGTGAAGCAGGCGCTGGAGAGCAGGCAGCCAGGGGAAGCCCGAGGGTTGGAGGCAGGGGCGTCCTGGCCATAAAAGAAGGAGGGAAAAGATGCTCCTGACGTGGACATGACCCATCTTCTTATCGTCTCTTTGGAATGGGCCCGCACTGGGGAAACGTCATGATAGGAAACCAACCCTGTGCCCTCAGGAGCTTAAACCTGAGGATGCTGGCCAGGAACCGTATGCTCTCGATGACACAGACACCCACCCGGAGAGCTCTGGACCTCAGAGGACCCACTGGACGCAACCAGGCGGCGAGAGGAATTAGGACTCTAAATAGCCAATCCTGCATAGGAGCCAGTGAAGCAACTGCTTTCTCTTTCCAGTTTTTCACCAGATTTGCTCTCTGTAAGAGGAACTGACATGCATTTCCTATTCTTTTATTTTTACTTGTTTTCTGGGGAAAGTATAAATAAGCAATTAAAAGGGAGGGTGACAAAGCAAGGGAAGATGGACAGAAAGGAAACCTAGATAACCAGCTTCCAAATAAAAGAGATCTGCATCGACTAGCACACCTCCTTGTTTCCAATTAAAAATAATAACAACAAAAATAGCTACAGGAGGTGTTAGGAAATCTACCTCCTCGAATTAAATCCTTTTTAATCATAACAAAGTGAAAAATATTAGCGTGACTTTCCATTTGCACCGCACTTCACAGTTTGCCAAGTATTTTCACGCACATGATTTCACTTGCCCCTACAGCTCTGTGAGCCAGGTGGGCACCGTGACTACCCCCACTGTTAATGAGACGGAAATCATGATTCACAGAGACCGTTAGTGACTTGTTCAAGGTCACAGAGCTGGTAAGAGTGGGGCAGGGATTCTAATACAAAATCTCTGTCTCTGAATTTGGAGCTTTCTCTATACTGCCTTTCTCCAAGCCACGGAAAAACAGTCTTGGGAACTTTGCTTTCTTTTAAGTGGTAGCCTGAATACATTTGCTAAATGACAGACTGAAACCATACACCAGAGTGTACCAGACAGGAAAGGGAGGGGGACGCAGCTGATACCCAACGTATCTGAAACGAAAGCCCCATCACAGATCATGGCTCTGTAGTCCCCCGAGAATTTCGCCTGCCCTCTACTCTATTTTTAGAGGCACTTCCCTACAAACTTGTTTCGCCAGCTCTTCTTTTTCATGGCTTCCTTTCTCTGGAATGATTTCATAATCCTTGGCTTGTTTTGTCATCACGGTGAGTTGCTGTGGAAATGGTTATCGAGGTTGTGAACAAAGGACTGTGACCTCAGTGGGGGCGAGGGAGACAAAGCCCAGCCACCGGGACAGATTTCGCGCACCGTGGCCACAGGTCACAGCGGGAGAGACCAGGGCACCCAGTCCTTCTCCTTAGATTTGCTTCTCCCACCAGGACTAGTCAGGGACACCACCACCAGCTTCCTAAACCTTCTCCTGGTTATGCAAAAGGTGCCAGGGCTTGCTCGACTCAAACCATAGTTAATTCAAGAACCATCTGCTTTGCTGTGGAACTGAGTCCCAGGAGAACACACACACACACACACACACACACACACACACACACACAGCTCTTGACCTCACCCTCAGTCTCTCCCAGCCTCATTCAAACCCGAAGCCTGGGGTTTAGTGAGCCCATAGACCCCCATCTCTCATCTTCCCAATTAGAACTGGTCTCTCCCAACTCCTCAAACCCTTGCAGTGTCCTCTACAGGGGGCGCTATTGGCATTTGGGGTGAGGCGGTTCTTGGTTGGACAGGACTGTCCCATGCATAGCATCCCTGGCCCTTACTAGATATTGCCCACTCCAGTCCCTGGGACAACCAAACATCCTCATGCATACGCAAACATCCCCTCCTGGGGCACTATCCTCACCATAAAGTTTGCCCAGTGTGTGTCCGTTCAGGTATCTCACACACACACACACACACACACACACACACACCCCTCCCTGAGAGCAGGGGTGGTCTTACTTCAACTACCATTTACCCCGACCCCCGGCCCCTCGTCACACTTGTGGAGTGGTACCGTAAACTAGACAAGCCTTCCTGGAAGCACTGTCTGTCTCCATAGAAACGACAAATGTAAATAACCACGGTACAAAGCGTGAAACCAAAGAGGCTGCAGGACTTAGCTGCCAGGCCAGGTGTCTGGGGTCCTGGGTTTGAGTCCCACCTTCACATGTGACCCTGACCAAGACCCTGGACTTCTCTGAGTCTCCCTTTTCACATCGTAAAATGAAATCTTGATCTTTAAGTTTCCTTCCAGATAAAATATTCTAAGTGCCCAAGCTCAGAGAGACAAAAGGGATGCATGCGAACAGAGGGACCAGAGGCCAATTCTGCCTAGCTCTCCCAGAGGGGACCAGGAGGGGTGTGTTGGCTCCATAAGCAGTAATGCCTATGTATGGGCTGTACTCTATGGTGCTGGCCTCCCTGAGACTCGGGAAGTTAACTTTTGATGAGGGACCAGTGACAATGCAAGAGCCAAAGAAGAGACTCTGGGTAGCTGGGAGTTGGCTGTGGTGTCTGCACAAGGAGGGCAGTCCCTGACCTATTTCCTGCTTCAACTCTCCTCTGAAGAGAATGCCCAAGCCCCAGGCACAGCCTATGAGAAGCCCCGTGGGAATCCACTCCCTTCCACTCACCTGCCCAGCACAACTGGCCCCATTCTCTGGAGGAGCTCCCAGCTCGACCTCAGAACAGGAAAACCGAACATTCTAAGAGGTAACTCACTCCACAATTCCCAACCAAATCGTTCCTCTGAGTTCCATCAACTGTCCAAATGGACCCCCTAAAACCACTAGTGAAGACTAACTTTGAAATATATAAGTGAATCTGGATGGATGAAAACCACAGATGAAACCCAGCCTCAGGACAAGGCCCCAGACAAAGTCATTTCTAAATACAATGGGAACAGTTTTTGAAATGTGGCCTCAATAGGGAATCCTAGAGAAATAAGAAGTTCTCCACCTAATAACAGAGCTGAACCTTCCTCTGGCATAAAACAGATAGGAAATGGCACTAGGACCCCTGCTTTTCCATGTACTGTGATAGAAAAGGCTTGGGACAGACATGGGTACACATGCACGCACACATATGAAGACGTGCGCACGCACACACACACTCCGGCACCAGCCAAACACCCTGGCTACCCTTCCCTAGGCTCAGCTTCTATTTCCATCCCCCCAGTCCACCTTGGAGACACATTTTTCTCACAATGTCTATTTCACTTGTATCTCAACCCACTCCCACATTTTCCTGTCCTAGCATTTGACGGAGGCAAAAGATAACAACAATAATAATATCACGCGGATGACGATGCCATTTAAGAAAAGACAAGCACCGAGGAGGACAACACACGTTGCAGGAACACCATGCAACAGCTTGCTGCAGAAAGCGCTCTGAGGCCGTGCAGTGAATCACTACTTTTGAAGTCGCATTTCCAGGACGTCCGAAGGCAGGGGAAGACACGGCCCCGAGGCCGCTGGGGCCAAGGACGCCAAGGGGGGAAAAGAAAAAAAAGAAAAAAAAAAAGAAAAAAAAAAAAAATCAAGGGCTGGTCACGTGGTGCGCCCAAGCCCTGAAGTGCACTAGCCCCGCTGACGTAACTATTCGAGAATTTAAAAGTCCCAAACTCGGAAGAAGCCCAGTGCAGAGTTTTAGGGCTAATCCGCGCGCCGCTGTGGCCCGCCGGGGGAGCCCCCGCGCTACCGGGTGGGACCACACCAGCCCGCAAGGACCCCAGCGGGGATGGCGCGGAGCCGGGAGGCGGGCGGGGACCCGGGCCACCGGCACGAACCCCAACCGCGGGCGGGGACCTCCACCGTGGGCGGGATCCCAGCCTCGGGCATGCGCCCCGACCTCGGGCGCGGATCCCGACCCGCCTCACCCGACGGAAGGAGCTTCCCGGGCAGAAGCCGCGGGCCCCGCCGGCTCCCCCGCAGACACAGTCCTCTGCCAGCAAGTGACACACATGTGTGTTCAGCCACTTTCCTCCCCTTAGCCAGTCCCCGTTGGGGAAAGATGAAATGAGCTTCAGCTACTTCTAGCACGTCTTTGTCTGGCGGCCAAGGTCCTGGGGACGCGGGTCTCCTCCCCGACTCCGGGCGCTCGCCCTCCCGCCCGCCCTTGGCCGCGGCGCACTTACCAGTCGGGGGCGACCGCTGATGGCCCGCACGGAGCCGCCTTCCTTCGGGGACGCAACTGCCCAAGAGCCCCCGAGAGGCTGAGGTTTCCGAGCCCGGCGGCGGCGCGGCGCGCGGAGTCTCCACGGCCCGGCCCGGCCGAGAACGCAAACTTTCCCGGGGCAACGGCGCGGAGCGGGCGCGGGACGGCGCGGCTCCCCGAAGGGCTCGGGCAAAGTTGCAGCACAAAAGGCCAATGAGTGGGAGAGCGGCGGCGGTCGGGCCAGGCTCCTCCCCCAGCTCTCGGCGCTCCCGGCCGGCCAGCGCGCAGCCAGCTGCTCGCGCAGGGCGCCCGCCGCGCTCTCCTCCCGGGCCAGGAATGCGCGGGGCCGGTCGCGGCGCGCCCAGGCCACCGAGGGGCCCACGCGGCGGCGCGCCCACTCGCCCCGCGGCCGCCGAGCGCGCAGGGGACAGAGAGACAGTCGGACAGACGGACGCGCGGCCCGGCCGCTGCTCGCGAATGCGCTGCAGACTTCCTCCAGGAGTCTCTGAGTCATGACAACTTGCTACAGCTCTTAGTTTTTCCACGGCGCTTTCCACTACTCATGGCAACGCGGGGAAGGCACCGGCGTGTGAACCACTGAGAAGGCCAACTACAGGCCGGTGCCCCAACTCTGCGGTCCACGCGCGCTTCCTCCGCCTCCGCCGAGCCCGGGGCGGGGTGGGGTGTGGAGGCGGAGGGGAGGAGGGGAATGCCGGCCCGCTGGCCTCCGGAGCCTCAGAAAGAAGCTGCGGATGATGTGGTGGCTTGCTGGTTCCGGAAGCCAAATTCTGACCCTTCTTTCTTCACCTGCCTAGTCCTAACGCTGCTTAACCACGGAGCCTTAGAGCGCACTGCGCTCTACAGTTTGCAAAACCTGTTGCCTGTGCCTTCTCCTGGGCTGATGTGCCCTCTAAAATGGGCAGAGGCTAAATCCAAACCCCTTCCCGCGGCCATATTTCCGGGAAGCATGTGTGTTCCTATTTGTGAGTTGTGGATTTCGTTTTTTTGTTTGTTTTTGTTTTTCCTCATAGGACCCCAGATCAACTCCTTCGCTAAGATAGACCTCACCCCCAGAGTGGCGCTTACCTGCCCGCACCAGTGAAACGTATCACCTTTTCTCTGGAAATTTCTGCGTCTAGGCCCCA
This sequence comes from Eubalaena glacialis, assembly GCF_028564815.1. Lineage (NCBI taxonomy): Eukaryota > Metazoa > Chordata > Mammalia > Artiodactyla > Balaenidae > Eubalaena > Eubalaena glacialis. Next base: position 9,709,902 of record NC_083716.1, read on the forward strand.
ATGGAGAAGAGCCTGTGGCTATACGTGGGCGCCAGGCTTCCTATTTTAAGTTTAGTGTCAAGAAAGCATTGCTATGTTTTATATCCTCTGGGACCAAAGGGTAAGAGACTCACAAATGACTCAAGGCTTCATTTCCTCCTCTTAAAGAAACAGATGCCCGAGGCTCCATGTCCCCAAACGGGAATTCTCTGTAGAATAAAGAAGTAGACTTTTATTGCCTTCCACTAAAATACTGTCTTTTTAAAAACACCATGCTTCTAAGAACCACATTTCTGACGGAAATTTAAATAGATTCCTTCTTCACTTGCTTATCATGGGCTCAGTGGTTTAGTATTAAAGTGCCTATTTCACTAATGTGATAACTGACACTCAAAATAGGCTAATTTGTTCAAATGTATACCATCAGCTGTTCGTGACATGAGGATTGGAATGCCCAGTCTTCTGTGCCCTTGTGCCCTGATCCCAGGTCATACCCACTTACGGTAAAAAAAAAAAAACATGCTCCACTCACCACTTCCTAAGCTTGAGCATTCCAGTTAGGCAAAGAGCTAACATGATTTTGAGATAACATCCCTTTCAAGTGAAATAGCCCCTCCCCAGTTGCCGGAGGCATATCCTTCATGACACAGGAAGGTACCACTATGCTCTGAAACCTACTGGTGTGGCCAGGAGAATGATGCCCTCCTCAAGGATGTCCACAAAGATGTCCGTGAGTATATTAATTTATAGGGCAAAGGGGAATTAAGGTTGCTAATCATCTGACCATAAAATAGGGAGATTATCCTGGATTATCCTGGTGGGCCCAATATAATCGCAAGGGTCCTTATAAGTGGAAGAGGGAGAAAGAAGAGAGAAAAAAAGAACTGATAGTGGAAGCAGAGTCAGAGAGAGATCTGAAGATGCTGTGTTGCTGTCTTTGAAGATGGAGGATGGGCACCACAAGACGATAAATGTGGGCAGCCTCTAGAAGCTGGAAAAGCAAGGACATAGATTTTTCCCTAGGGCTTCCAGAAAGGAACACAGCCCTACTGATTTTAGCCCACTGAGACCGATGTGAGATGTTTTACCTACAGAACTGTAAGAAAATAAATTTGTATTGTCTTAAGCCATGAATTTTGTGGCCATTTATCATAGCAGCAATAGGCAACTAATGCAGTAGGTATCTGGTTACTACTGTGATTTAATCTCCTCCTTGAAGAATTTTATGAAAGTATCCAGAGTCTAAGACCATTCATTGCAGGAGAAACACTCTGGCTGAGAAAGACCTGACCCCAGCACCTCTCCAAGGTATCACCAAGATCAGAACAGTGCAATGATGTTCAGTAGCTAGCATTCAGACAGAGCCGTGGTCCAGTGTAGGACACACTCATTGGAAGATGAAATAAAGGGCTCTCAACATCACGAGGGATTGATATTTAAATCCTGACATCTGACAAAGATACATCCATACCAGAAAGTCTCAGCCAACCCACACAGCCCTGGTCCTAGCCACAGCCAGAAAAGTTGCCCTGATAATAAACTTGAAGCAATAGTAAATGTGCATTGCCTGTCTCCTCCTGCTCCAGGTCAAGGGTAACAACACGACACAGCAGGCCCTCCACATCTGCGTCTTCTGCATCTGCAGATTCAACCAACTGCGGATCGAAAATATTCAGGAAAAAAATTCCAGAAAGTCCCCAAAAGCAGAACTTAAATTTTGCTATGCACAGGCGACTATTTACATAACATTTATGTTGTATTAGGTATTATAAGTAATCTAGAGATAATTTAAAATATATGGGAGAATGTGTGTAGGTTATATGCAAATACTACACCATTTCATATAAGGGACTTGAGCATCCTCGGATTTGCGTATCCATGAGGGTCCTGAAATCATTCTCCAGGTATACAGAGGGATGACTGCACTGGTACAGAGTAGGACAGACACGTGCTTATGCCCTTTGTCTTGGGATACCTGGACTCTATAGAAAAAGACTGAATCACAGGCAGCATGGATGCGCCTTAGTAATTACATCCATGACGGAATCTTTACATCCTAAGGATTTCTTGGTTCTGAGTACAAGGTCAAGGCCCCTGCAGAAATGTGGTCAGTGTTTTCAGCAATGCCCCAGTGCAATAGCTGTTAAACGATCTTCTCCAGAGTCCTAGGTTTCTGGAGTTATCTTAAAGGCTCCTTGGGAGGCCCCTGTAACCAGAGCTATTTCACTTAAATCTGTCATATCTTTGGGTTCCACAAGAGATTTTGTGCACGAAAAGGTTCATTTGGAGGGAAAGGGAGAAAAAGAAAGAAAACATGAATACACTGCTTTATAGAAAAGAACTTGTGCTGTTGGAATCCTGGAATCCAATCTGAGACCCAGAGAAGGAGATTGACACACCCAAGGTCAAAGGCTACATAGTGACAGAGCAGGTATCAGGAAGGGAGATTTTTTTTAAACTTATGTAAAGAGAACAGTATAATGAACTCTATTATATCAAACAGTTTCAATATTATCAAATCATGGCTAACTCTGTTGTATTCACATGCTCACTTCTCCCTTGTTACTCAGATTATTTTAAACCAAATCCCAGATATCATCACTGTATCAGTTAATATTCCTGTTTGAATCTCCAAAAGGCAAGGACTGGGAAGGGAATTTTGAAGGCTGACTCTGTATTCTCTTCGCTCCCTCAGCCTCCCCTCAAGAAGATCAGCACAGCTGAAGGATGATCTACAACCTGTAAATATTAATAGGTGACAACCACAAACACCAGACCCATGGGTCCAAAACTTAGTTCATGTCAGACTCCCTGGGTTATTTTTAAAATGTTCCCAGCGATTCTGATTCAGGAAGTCAGGAAGGGGCTGAGGAATATGCATTTTAGCAAGCATATTCTGGATAATTCTGGTGGAGATGCTTTCCAAACCACACTGGGAGAAACTCTGAATCTGAACTTTTGTGGCAGGAGTCATCAGTTGCCTCCAAAAGTGATGTTCCCTCTCCTGTTTACTTACTTACTTATGTTCAAATAATTAGGTTAGGTGTGGTCATGTGACACACCCTTGGCCCATGATACAGAAAGGAAAGTCAGTTGTATTTCTGGAGACATTCTTCTCACTCTTCAGAGGAGATGCAAGACTGCAAATCTTGTGTCTTCAGATGTCTTCCTGCCTCTCAACAATCTCATATGGGGCCTGATGCTTAGAGCTTCTGCAGCCAGTTTGAAACAATGAAGGGGGACGTTAACCAGCACGCTAAATTCAGGTAGAGAGGAAGATAAAAAGGGCTAATGAATTACTCAACCTTGGAAGTGCCCTGCCTCTGGGTTTCCTGCCAGGAGAAATGATGGACCTAGTATTGTTGTTTTCTTGTATTGGGTTGTCTGTTACTTGCAACCAAAAGCATGGTGAAAAGGCTGTCAACTGTGATGTTGAGAAGCACTCATTTGGTCCATACTAGACCTAAGGCTACAGAAGAAAAGAATGTAAAACCACAAAGCAAATCAAAGATTCTTTGCCAGTGGAGTCTTCTGGAAAACAAAAGGCAAATCAGTGCCTAGGAAACACCCCCAGCTCTGTCCACCGAGCACTGCTGTGCTCTGTGTTTGCAGCTTCCTTTACACTCTGTTGTGGCAATGATATTTTGCTTTGGCTGAGAAGTGACAAGCCACGTGAAAATGGGAAGCTAAACTAGAAACCGTGTCCAAGTTTGCCTGATACATAAATAACCATGAACTAATCAAATATTCACTGAGCACTATTCCAAGGGCCCATGCGGGTGTAAAAGTGCGTAAGACGGGACCCTGCCTGGGCAGACAGACTCATGCTGGAGGGGCAAGAAGCAGGAGTTTGGGACCAAGAACGCCGGCAGACACCAGGTGCTGTCGGCCTTCGGAGCGGGAAGAACCGAGGGTGCAGCATGTGTATTAGGAGAAGTTATTCAGGAGACTGGAACCTTCATTCTATACAATTCTATTCATTCTAACGATTTGACTTGCTTCTGCCCCACTGGACCATGGGCACCTCCCTGGACTGCCAATGCTATAACTTCATACATGAAGAAACCTGGGAAACAAGGCCAGAGACTGGAAACGTGCAAGGCTGGCTGGTTAACTGGTAGGGAGCATGTGATGCTGAAGGACAGAGGTCCAACTCTCCCTAAACAAAGAGCACACTAGCTCCCTGCTGCAAGGGTGAGTCTACATGGAAGTTCACATATCTGCCTTGTTTATGGGCACCCAAATGGAAGGTTGGTAACAGCACATTGTCTTCAGAGAATCCTAGGGCGTCCGCTCAGGACACCCATACGTGGCCAGACAGCACAAACTCTCCTGGACTCAAGAGGTTTCATTCAGTCTTTCAAAATCACGTATTGAGTATCTACTGCATTCCTGGCCCTGTGCAATGTCAGATGCCTCGTGGTCCCTTGCCCACTTCTACAGATGGTTCATGGAGTGGCTACCACATGACAGAAACATAAAAGCAACATTTAGATCAGCCTTGGAAGAGGCATGGGGAGATTTTCCAGAAGAGGGAATACTTAAGCTGACTTTTATAGGGTAAGGAGGTGTTACCATAGTAAGGTTTCTCATATGAGGGTATTTTAAATAGTTATACATTTGAAGCATATGAGGAAAAGGTTCTAATTAGCACATCAAACCCGTAACTTCACAGACATTACCTAAAACAAAAGTAAAGTAATATATTGAAATAAAAATGAATCGATGTAAAGAAAAATAATAAGTAGATAATAATACAGTGGTATACAGATATGGTAAAACTCTTGAAAGTGGTTACAGGGGTGGTGCACATTGATGAAACACTGAGCCAAAAAAAGAAGGGAAATGGACTTGGAGAAGAGAAATAGAATGTTCTGGGTAGTGGGAATGAAATCTCTTCTTGAGTATAACCAGTAACTTGTGATAAGGAAGCATACGACTAAGCCATTCAACAAGTATTTCTTGGGCACCTACAATGTGTTAGCTACTTCCAGGTGCTGGGAGATAGGGGTGAACAGAAGAGACAAAATATCTGCCCTCGTGGAGAATACTCTCTAGGTAAGTATTAACGGCCACCTACATTAATTACCCAATGAGAGGCGAAGACAATTAGGGCTGTGAGCTGTTTTAACTCTTTAATGCTCGTGTGCTGCCTCTTGAACCAGACTGTCAGCTCAAGGGCAGAATAGCAAGCCTTCCCCGTGCCCACCTGGCCGCTGTGCTGACTCTCAGCCCAGTGCTCATCGCTCTCCTGGCAGGAGTCTCCTCCTCCGGGGCCCGCCTTCCCCAGCCCTCCCTACCTCCCTGTTTCCTGAAGCCCTTCTTCTCTAGTGCGGCGGCGTCTCAGGGCTTCACCCAACCACCAGAAACCCGAGCCGATAGGGCATTTTTGCCTAGAAGATTATCCTGTCATCTGCCAGCTATGAAGGGTGACGAAATACCATCCATAAGACAGCCTGCGCTCTGCTGTCCCCACTTAATTATCAGATCAGGAAAACCAAAAAGGCAATTAAAAAACTTTTTTAAATGACCACTCTAATATTAGCTAACATTTGTGAGCATTTGCTACAGAGCCAGCACTCTGCTAAGTGGCTTCCATCCCTCCTCTGACTTAATCCTCACAGGAGCCTATGCGGTGGGCACTGCTGTTGTCCTTAGCAGACAAAGGAGAAAACAGACTTGGAGTGGTGAAGCCCCTTACCCAGGGTCCCACCAACCAAGCAAAGGCAGGTGCACACACAGGCTGCGTGTCTACGAACCCAAACTCCTAACCAGTCCACAGTGACAAAGGGCTAACTTCAGGTTATTTTTATATACTCTGAATACGTCAGCAGAGGAATATGCCATGAGGAACCCAGGACCAGTGCCCGCCTCTAGCATGTGAGTTCAGCTCTCACACTAATAAGATCCACTTCGCTAGTGACTTCTGGGGAATTTTTTTTTTTTTTTTTTAGAAGGAATCACTGCTTTGGGCTTCTGAGCTAAGCTCTCACATTCCATGAACGGCTGTCCAAGCAGGGAGGTACGTTCCTGAATTGCAACCCAGCAAAACGTAGTTGTAAGGGCAAAGAGAAATACTGGTAGGCGGGGTTCAGGCCTTCAAAAAATTCAGCCATTGCCTCCACCCACGCTAAGATGAAATGTCAGCCTGAACCCAAAATATACGCAGAAAATGCGTGGGGGCAGTTCCACGTGACTTCTGAACCTCATCCAGGATTTCTAGCCGTGGCCTTGGAATTTTCCTTGAGTGCACACAAAGCCTACTTCACACAAGGGCCCGCATCGCTTGAACTTGTACTCGGCTGAACCTGTATTTGAACTTGACCTAGTCCTAATTTTAAGTAAGTCTGACTAAATACAAAGCAAGCTCCGCCGGCTGTACCCTCTTCCTGAACAGAAAAACAATGTTCTCTAGGAGTCAGAGTCAGATGTCTGTGTCCCATCCGACACGATGGTGGAAAATAAAGTACTTGATGAAACAACCACAGTCTAACAGGCTCCCAGGTGATGCCAAGGCTGCTGGTCTAAAGAACCACACCTTGAGTAGCACAGCCCTAGAGCAGTGGCTCTCCAGGGGCAGTTTTGCCCAGCAGGGGACATTTGGCAGTATCTGGGGGCATTTTTGATTGTCATGACTTGGGGGATGCTACTGGCATCCATCCTACTATGTGCAGGACAGCCGTCCCCAACAATTACCCAGCCCAAAACGTCAATAGTGTTGAGGATCGGAAACCCTGCCTAGAGCACCTAGCTTGACCTTTATGTAGGAGGCCCTCAGTTTGAGTGAATGAATGAATGAATGAATGTATGATTTACAACTACAATGACTTTGTTATTGTGTTACTGAACTAACCTGGCCAGTAGATTTGTATTTCTCTTTTGAGGGAAGCACCAAACAGACACACCCTCTATCCGCTGGACAACACACAATCAATCTACAAACATTTGTTGAGGACCTACTATGTGCAGCCCATTGTGCTAAAGACTAGGACCAGCGCAGACCCTGCCGTCAGAGGCCTCACCCTCAAACAGAGACAGACATATTTTGGGTGCTTGCTTGTGCCAGCCCCGAGCTAGCACTTCCCTCCCACGATCACACAGTCCTCCGGAGGTAGGTGCTGACTTCATACACGCTTTACAGATGAGGAAACTGAGGCCTCAAGCAAGTAAGTAACTGGACCGATGTCCTAGAGTGAATAAGTGACAAATCTGAACCTAGATCTGTCCAGCTGAAAACACCCAACCTCTTCTGCAAAGTGTGAAATCCTATACGAACTATAATACATTTGCTTCTGTCTTAAAATTGTGGTCAGGTAACAGAAAGAACTCTCAATTCTTGGGCAGAGCCGGGGGCGGCGGTACTCCTGGGGAGTTGGAGGGTTGAGAAGGCTTCACAGGCACTGCATTTGCCTGAGCCTCTATGGTCTCATGAGCAAGAGTGCGGTTCCCCAGAGGGCGGAGAAGTAGGGGGAGCGGCGAGGCAGGCAGAGGGGTCACCCAAGGACAAGGGTGTCTGAGTCTGGCCAGCATCTCTCAGCCATGCTGGAGTTCCTGCCGCTAATGCCTTTAAAGTCTGGGCCTGCCTCTGCGTTTACACATTTCTCCAGTTCTTATACCAGAGGAAAAGGAATTTAGAAGAGAAGACATAAAATGCCCTTCGTTAGACTTGTGAGCCAGTGGCTTTGCAGGACTCCCAGGAAGAAGCAGGAAAGTGTGACACTGTCCCATTTGGGTCAGTTATAGTTCCCGAGTGCAAAATGCAAAGGGGGTTTCTGGAAAGCAAAAATGCCGCCGCTCCCGGGTGGGGCCATTTCTACAGAATAATTTCTCTCCACCGAAGATCAAATATGAACCACAGAAGAGGTACAAACAGTGACTCAACAGGGAACCTGGTGGTTTCTAACATAAGCTTCCCATCTTCATGCAAAAGCAAAACTAGACCCTGCAGGGTTCATCAAGAGTGTTTTATCTCCCAAGGATTCATGGCCCAACTGTTTGTAAAGAAACCTGAAACGGACTGCAGTATCGTCTGAGAGTTTCCTCAGCAAACTGCTCACATCGACACACTGGGCTAGAAGGAGGTGAGCTCAAGTTTCAGCAGAACGGTCCCCTGAGTTAACTCTAATCAGACTTCCCTCCCCACCAGCATCTGCTCACTCCCCAAATCCTGGTGAATTAGAGAATCTGCAAGCTCTTGTCCAACCAGCTTCTCGTAATGGTTCTCCTGCAATCCTACTGCAAATGCTACTGGCCACAATCAAAGGAAAGCTAGGGTCAGCAGAGTGCAGAGGCTGCAGTTTAACTCATTTCGCAAAATAGCTGGAGGAAGCCTGCATATGCAGCTTTCTTGGATACAACCCAAGGACAAGATTACTTTAGACCACTACCACCACCTCCAGAAAACGATCTACAACGTCAGTTCATACCAGGCCCACCTGGGGTGCTTGCTGTGTACAGGAAAGGTGATGCCTGCTCACTAGAATGGCAGCGGGTTTGTTGGAAAGAGCACTGGTCTCGAGGCCAGAAGATCTGCATTCAATACGAGTCAGACCAGTGGCCCCCTGACAAGCTGTGTGGCCTTAAGGAAGTCACACACCCTCTCGAGGTCTCAAGTTTCTCACCTGTAAAATGAGGAGCCTGAAGATCCTTCTGGTTCAGTTATTTCAGGACTACGAATGCCTGAGCCAGACGTGGGTGGTACCTGTCTCAAAGGGTGAGCTTCCCTGCTACCAGGCCTCAGGAGCCAGGGACTCTGCCCCAGACATCCTTCAAACGTGGCCCTGAAAGGCAGTCTGGCCTAAACTGAGACCTCAAGCCCAAGCTTGGCACTCTCCCCTCATCCAAATCCTCACTTTCTGACAACTCTGGCCACACCCATTTCAATACCAGCCGCTTGGTCACCTGCCAGGAGGGGGTCTCCTTCGCCAGCTATTGTGCTACAGCATCTGCAAGTCAGGCAGCCAGACAACGTTCATCCCTGCCCCTTCCTCTAGGAGTTTGGGATGGGCTAGCAGCTCAAAACGTCTTACTAAATAGTCGGGCAGTTTGACCCATAAGACACGCTCAGAGCTTGCGTTCCGCTGGTGCAGCCTCGGCTGGGCTCACCCACACAGGCGCTCCATCCCTGCCACAAATGTTAGGTTTCAGCCTCTTTGCAGCCATTCTTGGCAAGAGGTTAACCACAAAGCCCTAGCTTCCCCAAGGGAGAGAAGGCATTCCCCATGTGTGCCTGATGGCTTGACCTTGCATCAAATACAATGTTGCAACACTGAGGGCCACCCCAGTGGGGAGGCTGTCAGCCACAGTTCCAGAGGTAGCTTTAATGGGTAATGACACCTTCCAAAGAATCCAGGGGAGATGCAAATGAACTTCAGCAAATTTCAACGAGTCCTTGTGTCAAAGCACAAATGTTTACCAGTAACCTGCCTGAATAATTGCACTATTATCATTCAAATGATGATAGTAATAAAAACAGCAGTAATGACAAAAATTACCCCTGATGTTTAAGTCCTTACTGCATGCCAGGCAGGCACTCGGCTAAGCTTTTAACACACATTATTTTTATGTAATCTCCCTAATATCTGTCTGTAGTGGATCCTAGCATTATACACATTTTACAGGTGAGGAAACTGAGGCTTAGAGTAGCTAAGGAATTTGCTGGAGGTTGGAGAGTCTAATGGCAGATCCAGAAGTTAGACCTGGAGTACCACCTGACCTGGTTTTCCAGGACAGAAAGCCTCCAACAGATAGCGAGTTGAGATGAATTATTCAGCAAAGGCTCACGGAGCGCCCACTGTGTGCCACGCAGAGTATCGGGTGCTGGGTAACCAAGAGCCGCATCTGCAAGTCTAACCTTCCCAAAGAAACAAGATCGTGACTTCTTCACTTGGCCAGAGGCCGAGACCCACTTTCTATAGAGGTGATCATCACCATGTGTCCCACCAAACATTTCTAGATGGAGAATTCAGGCTCATGACACCCACCTCCTGATCTAGCGTCAGAGGACACTGAGGCCCAGGGAGGGGAAGGAAGTGCGGTCCCTTGGCAAAGGCATGAAGGCACACAGTGAGTGCCAGGAGCCGGTGAACGACCTGATCCCTCTGGAGGGAGGGTGCTAAGCACCGGGCTGGGAGCCAGCAAACCGCACGCATCACTCCCCCGCAGTGCCTGCCCACCGACCGCCCACCTGCCGATTCACCCCAACCCTCTGTCCAAGGGAGGAGGAGTGCCCAGTGTCCTAGCTCCTCCCTAAGGGGGCAGACCTTGGCTTGCCTTCTAAGCACCTGGCCTGGGTGCACATTTGCTGGGGGACTGAGCCGGCTGTGGGGATGGAGCTGTCTTCAGGAGTCCCCGCAGCTCAGGGACCTTGTCTACAGCTCTGTCGTCACAGCTCCTGGCTGTGGAAAGCTGGCTTGTGCAGGGTACTCTGTATCTTGCCTCCTCTATTCACCTTTAACCTTCCTTTAAGCCCCAGGAGACATCATTGGCCCATTTATCCATGAAGAAGCCGAGGCTTGGAGAAGTGACCCAATCACCCAACAAGGCCCGAGAGCGGGGGACCAGGATTTGGACTCCAGGACCTGACGCTCCCCTCCCTCCAGCCTGATTTCACCCTCAGCCTCACGTCTGGTGCCTCCTCCCCCCGCCCTCCGTGCCCATGTCTCGGGGCCCTGCTTCCCTCCACCTACGGGTGCTCCTGGCCTGAGGACTCAGTGCTGACCGTGCCCACTGCACACTGCGGTCCTCTCTCTGCGCACCCCACCCACTCCCAGGGCACAGGTGTACCCCTCCCCTGAGGTTTTTCTTCCCAGACACCCTCTGACCACCTTACAAAAGGAAAAGGCATTAAAAGTCTCAGTAATCAGACCCGTTACAGTGCCTTCCCTGGAAACAGAGAAACGCTTGTGCGGTCTACCTCTGAATCAGCAGGCTGCTAAAATATTTAACACCTGACGACTTAACATGCTTGAGAAGAAAGGGGAGGCCGAGATGCAGTTAGCTGGGGCCTCTGACCTTGCACACCCCACGGTAAGCTTCTTTCCCACCCTGCCAGTTTCTTGGGACAAGATCGGTACAGAGACGGCAACTGGCAAACACTTCTCTGCTGTGGACCCATGTCAGCTCCCTCCCAGCCCGGATGGGCACCCTTGCAGGTGTGGCCAGTGGGGATGGGTAGGCACAGAGAGTTCTAGATTAAGTGTTTGAAGCCAGTTGACTGGGTTACCCGGGCCTCCTTACCAGGCCTGGGCGTGAGGTTGCACTGGCTAAGCCAAGGCCTCCGGTTGGCCCGATGGTGAACATCCTTGGTTCAGGTGCCAGAGAGACGTCTCCTGCTGATCCGTGTTGCCAGGCACTTGTGCCATGAATACACCCCAGTCTCCACTCTGGAGGCACAGCTGCCTGACTTTCCCACTGGCAGAGCCAAGGGGTGGCAAGGAGGAACCCAGCGCTCACTGAGCACCGCCAGGCATCTGAGTCCTGCAAGGGCTTCACACAGAACCTCTCGGAGTCCATGCTGCTGACGGGGATGGTTCATCTCTCATGGACACGTGAAGGAACTATGTCTTCAGGTTGGGCTGTCCCATGCAGAGCCCACTACCCCACGTGGCTATTTCAATTTGTTTTAATTAATCAAAGTTAAATAAAATTCACAATTCGGTTCCTCCCTAACCCTGAAACCACATCACCCTGAAACCAGCCCCAGATTTTCAAGTGGCCTCATTTCAGGTGTGTAGTAGCCACACGTGGCTAGTGGCTGCCGTACTGGATAGCGGAGATACAGAACATTTCCATCATCGTAGAAAGCTCCAGTGGACGGAATGTCTTAGAGAATAACCTCCCCAAGATTCCTTCTGGCTAATAAGTTACTGATCAGGGATCCAAACATGGATTTGATGTCTGAAGAACTCTCCAGAAAGAGGTTCCAGCCCCAGCCCTAACTTTCATTAAACCACTGGCCTTGAGCAAGCCATGTCACCTGTCCCGGCCTCCTCTTCCTCCTTTGCACAAGGGGCACACAAGTGGTACCTACTGAGGGTTGAGGTGAGGCGGAAATAAGGTGCTAGATGTGGAAGTACTTTGGCCCAGAAGGAGGAATAAGTGAAAGGGAACTTACACTGAGTACTTATTTTGTGTTGGGCGCTCTAAATAAAGTGGCTCGTTTAATCCTAGGTATTATATACCCCCACTTTACAGGTGGGTAAACAGTTGCATCAAAGGTGATGCCCCCAAGGTCACAGAACTAGAACTCGGTCTGGAACTTATCTGTAGACCTCCAGGCCTATGCTGGTCTCACACAATACAACTCAATTCTACAGTCTTCTCTCTAAAGCCTAGAAGCAGGTTTGGGGCGGTGTTGCTGGGAAGAATGGCCCCATGCCCTGGGGCAGGTCCTCGGTTCAGCTCAGGCATCAAGGGGAAGCATATCGTCAGGGGCCAGAATCTGATTCTAGTTCTGCTGTCAGGTAGCTCCCTCGTCCCGTCCCTATTCCGAGTCTTGACAAGAATGTGCCCAAGTTTCCTTCCAGATATCCAGCTAGAGTCTAAAATACCCATTTCTCAGTCACACCTACTGAAACAAACCTGCATCCTGGTCTAAAACAGTGGCGGTAATGAGAGGTTCCAGGAAGAGAAGCGGATGAGTTTGGACACATTCATTTGGAAAATCACCACCTTGCCCTGAAACTGGCCTGGGATTCTTAAGTGGCTCTTCCTGCATCAGATCCAGATTTGGCACAGCAGAGGCCTTGGGGCTGAGGGGCTCAGAAACCCAGAAGGGCTAGACCAAAGTAGTGGCATTCCCGTCACAGGCATCTGGAGGGAGGGAACCAGCCCCCTGCCTTCAGGGCGGCTGCCACCTTTGGTGTGGGTGCCTCATAATCCAGCTTTCCAAAGTGACTTGGCATTATTCCCAAGGACAGATTCACCTCTAAAAAAATTTGTTTTAATTATGGAACACAAAAGCTTCAGAACATAAAGCCTACATTTTTAAAGGTCCTTTGACTTTTACAATACGATGGTTCACAATGACTGAAGCTGTGGATCGTAATGTAAATCCACGTCATCTGTAAAGTCGTTAGTTCTAAGGTACTTCTGAACCATGTAACAAGCTCCTGTGAGCTGAGCGGGGTTAGTAGAGCTCGCGTATGACAGAAGCAGAGGCATAGACAGGCCAACCGGCTGGAAACCGGCTGGAAACAGACTCACGCAGACTCATGTCTCCCCATTCCTGTGGGGTCTGTTACTATGTCATTTGGAGACCTTGGGTATTTTCTTTGTTTGCTTAATTCCCAGGATGTTTTTGAATAAAGACGTTTAAAATGCTAATAGTGGTTACCATTTGTATTTTACACTTACCGTATATCAGGCATTGTACTAGGTGGCTTTGGAAACATTCCATTTTAATCTTAATTCCAACCCTAACAGGGAAGTATTATTTTTCCCATTTTATAGATATGGAGACAGGATTGAAAAGTTAAGCAGCTTCTCCCAGGCATCACACAGCCAGTAAGAGGTCTCTGGGATATAAACCCTCCATCTTACTCCATTGTCTCCCTTTTGGGAAGAAAATTGCTCCGAGGGAAAGAAGTGTCAGCATTGTAGCTCTGTAATAGCCCTGTCATAGCCCAATACTTCTCAAAAGGAAGGTTAAAATAATCCAAGCAATGTAATCTAAAATCAAACCCAGAAGGATGGGGGTGGGGACGGGGATCTGTCATCCTGGCTTTATCTGCTAAGAGACCTAGGCTTGGTAGCTTCTTTTCTTTTCCTTAATTTATACAGCTGTAGCCCTCCTCAAAACCTTATTCTGAAACTCAAAAACATGGTGTCACAGCTGGTAGTTTTAGAAGGAGGAGGAGAGAGAAGGAAGAAACAGACCCAGTGGGAGGAAGGGCAGGAAGTCGCTCCAGCCCTGCCTTTAAGGCCAGCCGGGGCTTCCTGGACAAGATGCCAGCTGCCCCTCGCTGCTTCCTCCTTCTACCCCTCAACTCCTCAACCCAACTGCCCTTCGTGGTTTAGCCTAGGTGTACGCAAAGACCCAAAGCACCTGGGAATAGTTTAATTCTCTCAAATGCACTAGTACTTGAAAATGATACCTTTCCAACCATTTCCCCAAATGGAAAAAAAAGAGACCCCTTTAAAAAATATTCAGCAAAAACAAGCTTGGTGCTGTCCACGATGGATTCAGAACTACACATCTGACCATCAGTGGTGTGAAAGCAAAATGCCAAATTCTAGACTTTCCATCCACTGAAGACAGTCGTTGTATATAGAAATCCACAGCCAAGCCGTCTGTCAACAGATTCCTGTTTCTTGGAGTTGGGTGTACATGTACCCCTTGGGTGGAGGCGAGCAAAGCCACAAGATACCCACAGCACATACACCAGCAGGGTCCATTTGACGTCAAAAGATGGGAAATTAAGCAGCAAAATATTTGTGCTCCCGGCATCTACCTGGATATGAGATTGGGTTATTAAACTATCCTGTCACCAAGACAGAAAAGAGACATTTCTTAGATATTGAATCTGATCTGTGGTATCAGCTCCATTCAAGTTAGCAGAATCTCAAAATTCAATAGATTCAACAGAAGCACGTCACCTGATAACCAAGAGAGTAGAAAATATGGTTTTGACTTGCTTTGCTCTTCTCGTGGCAACTCAAAGCATTATTTTTATGTTGAAATACAATACGATATGGTACACAATAAGTAGATCGCTGTGGGCTATACAGTAGGGGGTAAGAAAGAGTTCGCTCTCTTCAGCCATGAAGACATTTTAGCAGACAAGGAAGTCAGCCCTGGAAAAGAAAGATGGCCGGGCTGGAACCTCAACCTCAAGAAGACGAACAGTTACCACTCAGTTCACTGCAGGAAAAAAGCCCATCCCACAGAACTGTAATAGGAAACCTAACCCCTGCCAGGGGCTGGAATGCACTGGAATTGCATTTGATCAGTTATCTCAGCCCTCACTGCAACTCAGCGAGGCAAGTATAGTTGTGACCTCCCCATTCTACAGATTGGCAAACCGAGGTTAGGTATGTAACCTGTAAGGTGCACAGCTGGGTGTGAACCCAAACTTCACCACCACCCTAGCTCCTGGCAGTATCTGCCTCAGTGTGGCCACCCAACCTCCCCCAGACCGCTGCCAAAATTCACCTTCACGTGCAACACCTCTTGTTCCCAGGACGCGCACCCCTGACCTTGGCCAGACTTTCTCTGAGGCCTGCCCAGGTCCACGGCACAGCTCCCTCCTGGTGAAAGGTCCACCAGAGCTACTGAGCCTACCCCCAAGGCAAGGAAGCATTCCCTACGTTTGTGTTAAAGTAGGAATGAAGTTGCTGGGCTGAGAGATGAGGGTCACCGTGGGAAGGCTTGGCCTTCTGGATCATTCGATAGCTGTGAGAGCTCTGTGAGGAGCTGGGGTGTTCCAGAGGGCAGCTACTCACCATATGGAACTGTTGAGGGCTTGGAGTGTGGCTGGTCCAAACTGAGATGCACTGTGGGTACAAAATACAGCCCAGCTTGCAAAGACTTCATAGGAAAGCAAGAATGTAGGATATCAAATTAATAATTTATATATTGATTGCATGTTGAAATGATAATATTTGTGTTATATTGGGTTACATAAAATGTATTATTGAAATTAATTTTACCTGTTTCTGTTTAGTTTTGAATGTAGCTACTAGAAAATTTAGGATTACATTTATGGCTTATGTTCTATTTCTTTTTTTCTTTTTAACATCTTTATTGGAGTATAATTGCTTTACAATGGTGTATTAGTTTCTGCTGTATAACAAAGTGAATCAGCTATACATATACATATATCCCCATATCCCCTCCCTCTTGCGCCTCCCTCCCACCCTCCCTATCCCAACCCTCTAGGTGGTCACAAAGCACCGAGCTGATCTCCCTGTGCTATGTTATGTTCTATTTCTATTGGACAGAGCTGGTCTATACCTTCCAGAGACCTTTGACTGTCTACTAAGTATAAAGTGGAATCTGTTGGGGTCCATTTAGTCAGGTGCTGCTGCCCCTGTAATTCCCCTCGAGGGAGGGGAGACAGAGGTCACCCCACCTGGCAAGCTGGAGGGGAGGGTCCATTCAGAATTCTTTCTGGAAATCCTCAGCCAATGGGAGAGTGGCAGGCCTTTTTCCTAAGAACCCAAAGCACAGGAAAGGTCAGCCCTTTTTCATCCTCATTTCCTTCAAGGACCAGGGCAAAGCAGGTTCTGGAGCCCAATGATCTAAATAGAAGTAGACCATGGGCCACAAATGCAAGCTCGGAATGCAAAAGCTACATAGGTAATTTTAAAAGGTTGGTAGCCGCATTAAAAACAAGAAAAACATGTGAAATTAATTTCAGTAACATAGTCTAACCAAGTACATCCTAAATATTATCATTTTAACTATAACAATATAAAAATTATTAATGATGTATTTTGTATTCTTTTTTTTTGGCCGCACTGCCTGGCTTGTGGGATCCGAGTTCAAAGCGCAGAGTCCTAACCGCTGGACCGCCAGGGAATTCCCTGTATTCTTTTCTTCACACTAAATCTTCAACCTCTGGGGTGTGTTTTACCCTTACAGCACATTTCCATTCACATGTGACCAGTGGCTGCCAAATTGGACAGCACACCTCAAGAATCTAAAAGTCTACCACCCAACAAATCCTCCACCAGAGCAAAGTGCACAGAACACCCATTATAATGTAAATGTCCACTGCTCTGTAAACTGTGATACGTCACACAACTTCAGCCACTAAGATTTATGTTTGCAAAGAGTTCTGATGGCAGCAGAAAGAAAGGACTCAGAATTTAAACAGGAAAAAACAGTGGATGAAGCGACACTAACATAATAAACACCAGTCATCGTAAGTTGGTATGGTTGTGGATTCTTCTCTTTTTCTTTATACTTTTCTATACCTTACGAATTTTCTAATATTAATTTAGAAATTATAATTTTAAAATTTAAAGTGATTAAAACAAAGAGCCATGAAATACTTATTGAACTACTACTATATGCCTGGTCCTGAGATCTTCTTGTTCTCCAAGAAGGTGATAAAACATCAAGGGACTGAAGAAGGAGCTAATAGAACATTTATGGGGAGGGGAGGGGAGGGGAGGATTTTCCAGTTAGACATTTTTTCCTACACTTTAACTGGGAAGGTCAAAAATACATACGAGCAGGAGCTGCAGGGAATTTTGTGCTAAGTCAGCAGCGGAGACAAGTGTCCAATGCAGATTAAAACTGCATCTGTCTCGGCAGCAGCGTCCGTATCTCATTGGCCCAGAGTTATGAGAGTCGCCCTCGAAGGGCAGGAAAGGCAGCTGGGTGTCGGTGGAAGTGCTCAGACTCGAAAAACAGGTGATCATGCATTCTTTCTGCATGTGCAAAATATGCAACAAATCATTTACAAAATGCCTGCAGCTGTTTGGTAGGCTACACTGGCCAGCCACAGGTACTAATTTAAAGTCCAACCCCGCCCCACTCACACACGCGTGTGCCTGCACACACATACACAGACACACACACATACACATGGAGAGCTCTGGAATAGCCAAAGATCGAAGGATGCTGCAAAGCTTGGTCAGAATGTGTCTTTGCCACAGTATCTCCCTCTCCCGCAAAGGATGAAATTTCCCAGCAGCCGCTGTTCCGCAACAGGGTGGCATTTCACTTAGGAAAGAACAGGCAGGTACGCTGCAAAGTGCGAAGGTCCGGGATTCACAGTTGCATCTATCATTTGTCCTCCTCTAATCTTGAGAGGGGTGTGACTGCTGCTGGTGATTAGACATTCCTGCTTGAGATTAAAGCAAAGTTGAGCCCATTTGCCTCAAGAGGTAATGAACTAGATTAGGAGGTGTCGGGCTCAGGGGGCTGGGAGACATGAGGTGTGCTGTCTAAGGGGCGCAGGGTTTCTTTGGGGGGGATGACCATGTTCTAAAATTGACTGTAGGGATAATTGCACAACTCTCTGAATATATTAAAAGCCACTGAATTGTACACCTTAAATGAGCAAATTATATGCTATGTGAATTACATCTCAATAAAGCTGTTAAGGAAAACAAAGATAAGCTCAGATATGAAAGCAACTCACTCAATTCCTTTTACAGCAATGGAGCTCGTAGTTATCTTAGGCACTGCTTTACCTGTATAAAGAACGGGAGTGACTAGGTGTTTCTTTCTTAGATAAAGACTCATATATTAGCAGTACTCTCCTTTGCCAAACATCCAGCAGGTCTCTGCCAAAGGCACGTATCATGGTTCTCCAAAGGCTGCTACCTTTTCACTGACCTTTCTGCTTCTTCCGCACTTCTGGTCTCGTCTGAAATGACCTCGCCCATGACATTTGGAGGATCCTTCTCAGGAACCAAAGGTAAGGTGGATGGGCCGAGCCCAGAGCTCTTTCTGGCATAAGGTAAAAGAAGCAATAAATATTTAAAAAGGCATTTTTCTCCATGTCCTATTGAAAAGCCCATTTCCCAATTAAAGCTTTAAGTGTCTACTTCACCAAAATCTCTAGAAAAAATTAGCTTCAGGCAGCAAATGGCTTTGAGATGCTTTGGGATCATTTAGGTCTCTCTGCATAACTCTGCATAAATAAATCCAGATTCAAAAGCAGATGTATTTGGACTCCAGAAAAACTTCTGATTGACCATAACCTATGACCTTATAGTGCACTGCCAGCCTGTAAACATTTCATGCTTTGCGAACAGTTTCAGTTAGAAGAATTAAAAGAACACAAGGCAAGGCATAAGACACGTTAAACAGACAGCTCCCATGCCTCCAAACCATTTCTCACATTTTTCAGAATCACAGCACATCCAGAGATTGTGAGCAGGTAAATTTAAACAATTAGATATGGAAAATTTACCTTCTTAAAACCACCCATCTCTCTGATTGACTTTTTAAAACCAAGTGGGAACCACTTTTGAGGCTGACCCCATATTCCCATAGGAATTTATTCTTTTAAGTACCTCTCGGCGTCGAGCGCTTCTGGATCCAGGCTTTGCAGCTTCAGGTCCCAAATTTCGTCAGGTTCTGGAGGTGAGGAGACACGCGCCTTCCCATCCCCAGCAGGAGCGTGGAGCTCAGGCCCGGGCTGCTCCTCAGCCTGCGGGTGCCCGGCCGGGCTGTCCCCGCTCGGGGCGGCTGCAGCCTCCATCCTCAGAGCCCCTTCAGAGCAGCCTGGGTCCCCACGGCTTCCTGGCAGAGCCGAGGCACAAGCCGCAGCAGAGAACGTTCTCGTAGTACCTGCTTCAGGCAGGTCGTCAGACACACGTGCCCCGGTCTCAGCTGTGCTCCAAGTGACGTCACCCTCTGCTTCCCTAGCAGCTTCTGCTCTCAAGCCGGGCTCCAGGGGAGCATCCGCCACTTCCCCAGCTGGTGGCTCCAGGGTGCTCTGGGTGCCCAGGGCGTTCTGTGTTTCCGAGATCCCAGCAGCACCTCCATGCCTCCTCTCACCCCTAAGCGTGTCTGGGGTACAGGCCCCACTGATGGCCTCGGCCACAGTCGGAACATTCCCACGGGGAGAAGATGCTCCCTGGGCAGAGGTAGACCCTGACATGTCACCCAGAGCCCCTGGGTGAGAAAAGCCCTGAGCACCATCTTCTCTGGGTTGACTGTCTCGGCTAGATGTTTCCTGGTGCTGTTTTCCAGAAGGAATTCTGTCGTCTTGAACTGCGTCCCCTTCTCCACGGCTCTGGGGAGCCACCTGCAAGTCAGCATCGGGAATCTCTGGAGAAGTCACCTGTGAAGACAGACCCGAAGCTGATTCCTGCCGGCCGCTTTCCTGCTGTGAGTGGGCCTGGCTCCCAAGCCCCGGCCAGCCTTTCCCAGCCCCCTCTGGCTTCTTGCTTTCTGTCAGCATCTGTGGAGTCCCACTCATTTCCTTCCCCACACTGGCACCTGGCAGGCTCTGCTCTGCAGCTGGCCATGCCGGCCCCGGCAGCTTTTCTGGAGCTGGATCCTGGGGACCCAGACGAGAAATCTCAGCCTCTACAGCCAGCTCTTGCTGCTTCTCCTTTGACTGTACCCAGAGTCCGGCAGGAGTGGTGGGGAGAGGGGCGATGGCCACTCCTTGAGTCCCATCTGGAAGCTTCTCTGGGCTTGGCGTGACGAGGTCCTTGCCCATCACACTCTTCCCGGCTCCTGCCTTTTCTCCCAGTGTGCTCTGGGGCCGATCGGCGGTCAGGGCTCCAAGCACAGACTTCTCAAAGATCTTGGTGATGTGCTCCCTGAAGTCAGGGAGCCCAGCGATCATACTGGTCTGCCTGGAGCTGGCATCTACACCAGCTGATGCTCCCTTCCTGGGATCCTTGGAAGGGTCTACCATCCTCTCCCCACTGCGCTCTCTCTCCCTTGCTGCATCACCTGCCGTGCTCTCCTCACTGGCAAGGTGTGCTGAAATTTCACTGGGCTTGGCACTTGCCCCGGGAGCTCTTGACCCTTTCTGCTCCTCTGCGGTCTGCTTACCCTTGGCCAGAAGGGGCACCCTGTCCAGGTAGGGCACGGAGTCCACAGGTCCCTCAAAGGTCCCAGCTTTGGGGCTTCCGCTGCTGGCTGGCACGGCAGAGGTTTCCTCACCTGCAGCTCCTGGTTGCCAGAGGGAGGCAGGGGAGCCACACGGTACCTTCGTGGAGGAGGCATTTTCCAAGACAAGCAGGGGCTCCCGTGTGGGACAAGGGCTTTCACCAGGAGCTCTGAGGCCTTGAGGTGAAACAGCTTTCACGCCACTGTCTTCTGCCCCTTTCCTGGCAGCGCTCGCCATATGCAGGTAAGGAGTTTCAGGAGCAGCCTCTTCTGGTGGCCTGGACGACAGGAGCCTCTTTGGGTCGGGGACAGCCTGGGCTGCAGAAATATCCACCACGCTCCTGGGAATCCCACCCAGCTCTCTGGCTGGCAGCAAGGCATCCTGGGAGCTGGCGGAGGGCTGCTCAGCTTGGCAGGGCTCATCTAGGGCACAGGTAGACGCTTCCTCCCCAGGGGAGGGGCACTGCTCTGTTGGGAGGAAGCCACCACTCCGAGCAGCTTCTCCTGGCTCCCCCGGAGCCTGTTGTGTCCCCAGGTCTCCTCCATCAGCGTTCCCACCAATCTCAGCAGTCCCACCACCCGCACCTTGATCCTCGGCTGATGGGACACTTTCAAGAAGCTTTTGGGCCTCTGCATCCATGGCGGTGGGACGCTCCATTTCCTTCTGTGGGGCTAACCCTGATTGCCGCCTGCCCTCCTGGGTTTCATCACCGGCCTCTCTCTCTGGGGCCTCCTGGGTGGGTGTGACTCTGGGGCCGGCAGGTGCTGGAGCTGGTGGGCAGCGAGCTGCCTGCAGGAGAGCTACTGAATCAGGCCGACAAGGCGGGACCCCCACTGTGCTCCCACTTGCCTTCTCTGTCTTACCCAAGTCCTGGAGCGGGGGCCAAGTGTCAGCTGCTTCCGAAATGCCTGCATCCCCGAGACATGCCTCTTCATGCTGGCTGCCAGCTTTCAGCCCATCAACCAGCTCCTGCTGGGACTTGTCTGGCCCCTGTCCAGCACAGCAACTTTCCTTTCTGCTCAAGCTACGTGCAAGAGCAGAGTCTTGTAAGGTGTCTGCTGCAGGAGGTGGGCCCCTGGACAGCTGACTGCCACTGCATTCTCCCTCTTGCCCGTTCCCCCCTAGTGCAGACAACTCCGGTCTCTTTGGTGCTGACAACTCTGACTGCTCTGTCGTACGATTCTCCGGAACTGTGTGCCCGGGAGCTGAACTTGGAGCATCAGACAGACTGCCCTTGGGGAGCTCAATTTGAAGTTCTGATTCAGAAGCCTGTTCCTTTGCTCCGTGAGTGGGCAAGCTCACATCTTCCCGAGGTTCCACAGGTATGTGGGTTTGGGGAGAGTCTGCACCCAGGTTCTGAAACTCTGCATCACCTGGGGAAGTCTCTTTCTCGCTTTCGCACTGTTGGGACTTCTCCCTGAGCGTTTCAGAGATGGATGCTTCTGGGTCCGTTTGGGACCGCTGGAGACGGTTCTCAGAATACAGCGAGGGCCTCTCAGATGCAGCTACTCGTATCCCGCTGTCCCCCGGGCAGGACAGTTTCTCCTGCTGACCTTGCTCCGGGCCGAGGGTCGTGAGCCCACAGTCCACTGCCAAGTTCTCCTCCTCGGGGGGAGGTGGCCCATCGGTGTGGACTTCCTGTCCAGCTGCATCACGTCCCAGCCCATGGGCTTGGGGCGGTGTCAGCAAGCCCTCCCCATAGCAGCTGCCGGGCCTCTGCGCGGATGGGTGGCTCCTCGTCTTTATTTCAGATTTGCCCTCCGCCTCCTGGGCTTTGGGGATGACCTCTGTAGCAGGAGTTGACAGGAAATCCGATTTCTCTGATTCTAAAGCAGGAAGAGGGTCCATTCTTCCCAATCCCCGCACATCCTGAAAGGTGTCAGGATACTTGGTCTGCACTCCTGGCCCCTCCCGGACGGCTCCCTCGGGAAAAACGTGTTTACCGGCTCCATCCGGCCCAGAGGGTGGGATGGGATCCTGCTCGTGGAGCTGGTGCAGTGAAGCAGATGCATGGACCACTTGGGCTTCTCCCGTCATCCCACAGGCCGCCGAGCTCCAAGCTGCATCTTCTGACGGAGAGCCGGGCCTGTCCACGTGCCCGGGGGCCTCCTCTCTGAGCGGCTGTGCTGAGGCCCTGCTGGGAAGGCTGCTGCTCTCCACACCGCCAGTTAGCTGTGAAGCCTCATCCTTTTCCACCTTTGGGTCAGGCTTGCAGCCGCAGGCTTCGGGTTGCTCTCCCTGAAGGCTCCCAGGATCTGCACCCTCAGGTGGCTCTGGGGCTGCTTCCTGGCCTCTAGGGTCGGCCCCAGGCAGTGTGCTTTCCTTAGCCACAGCTGGACCTTCAGGGGCTTTGGCTTCATCCTTTGGCCCCAGTGACCTTCTGGCACTTTCATCTGATGCACCGGGAGGGGGAAGAGGCAGAACCCCTTGCTGGACCTCGTGGCTTTGCTCCCTCTTCCAGAGCTCTTCCCTCTCCTCCGGGGGTGAAGGAGCAGGAACCTCTCCGGGGCCTCCTTCTGGACCCTCTCCCTCTCCTGCGAGGTCTGACGCGTGCTTCTCCTGCCCTGCCAGCCCTGCTTCTGCCTGCTCTTTAGCCAGGTCTGTAAGAACAGGCCTCTCAGCATCGGAAATCATCTCCCTGGGTTGTTCTGCAGCAGCAGAGGCCCGGGCAGCTGGCTGTGAAGTGAGGCTTGAAGCTGGATCCGTTTCCTCAGTCACTGCATGTGGGGCAGGCTTGGGGCTCACAAGCAAGCCCCCCTCGGGCTGGTCACCTGTCGTCACACAGACAGCTTGACGGGGCTCGGCTCCTCGCCTCCCTGTCTGCGAGTGACCCCGAGCATCAGGGGCATCCAGAGTCTCCTCCCAAGAGCCCTTGGCCCCCGGCGCCAGGGCAGGATCCGGTGACTCCCAGGGCAGCTCTGTGGGCGGCGGATGCGCTCCCATTTGCTGCGGGCAGCTTTCCCAGGCAGCGACCTTCGCTTCGGCTTCTTGGGCCGCCCCTGAACCACTCCCGCTGGGAGGGCAGGCCCTGAGGAATCCCGAGTCATCGGTGAAATCCTGAGGTGGCCCCTCCACTTGGCATTTAGGGGCTGGATCTTGCGGGGTCGGGTTCTCAGGTTTTTGGGGGGACTCTTCCAGGCCGGCTGAGCTCTCTTGGCCTGGTTGGGCTGCAGCAGGGGCCATGGGGGCTCCCTGCCCAGACTCTGGCAGGGGAAAGCCACCTGCAGCCTCTTTCCCTTGGGACTCAAAACCACCAGGCCAGCCATCCTCTCCACACAGCTGCACCTTCATCGGCTCTCGAGGAGCAGCTGGTGAAATTCCCGGCAACTGGTCAATGGAACTGGAGGAAGACAGTTTCTGCCCCTCGTCTTCCTTCGGTCCTCTCTCTCTTCCGGCGCTGGGGGCGATTGCAACCACCCTGCGCTGAGTAAAACTGTCCATCCCAGGGACAAAGGCTGCTGGGCCGTATCCTGGGGCATTTGGGGAAGGTTCCCTCTGGGGGTGTTGAGCCAGGGGACAATCTTCAGGTTCCGCTGCTGGGCTTGCCAAGCAACCTTCTGGGGCGCCCTCGGCAAAGGGCACGGAGGCCAAGGGACTGCCCTGCTCCCAGGGCTCTGGTGGGCTGGGCAGTGGAGAATCTTCTTGGCCCTTGGCTTCCCGTGGGTGCTTCCTTGGCTCAGTCACCTCTGGGGACACGATGCAGGGATACGGGCTGGTAGCACCCTCAGAAGTGGAGCAGGAACCTCCGTGCCCGACGCTGCCAACAATGAAAACATTTATTGTTTTATCAGTTCTCATGGATGCCAAGGATAGAGCCACAGCCCAGGCAGAATCCCTTCACGCCTCTCCCCACTAAAGGCCACAATACACATCATCCTCGTGCATCTCGTTCCTCTCCATGAAGAGACCCCCCGCCCCAATCCCACCCCTCCTGTAACCATGACATGTGCCCTCACTCTCTGCAAAAATTAGTGCAGAAAATCTCAAACATTCAATCTGAGGCTTTCCATGCTGGTCAGTAGTGAATCGGGAAATATGGAAACTAATTCATAATTGTCTACAATGCAGGAAACTCAGAACATTTTTAATAAATATAAACCATGACAGAGAATTTGGATGAGCTCTGTGTAGTTTACAAAGAGGTCCTGAACACTTCTGGGGATCCTTAGATGTTCAGGAAAAAGGCAAAAATGGGCAAAGCCATGCTTTGAAATAAAGAGCTATTCTTGACAAAAAGTTAACTTGATTCTTTACATTCAGCGGGTGGTACTATGAGGCATAATCCAAAAATCAATTCTATTTAGCTGTGGAATTTCTGCATATGACCTACATATAAAATTCCTGAGAGCTGAATTACCTTCATACCCATATGTGTCTCAGCTTGAACTTACTTTGCTGTATAATGTGTAAAGAAAAACTGTGAACATGCAGGAAACTTGGGGGAATATGGCTCAGAGTCATGGACTTGCTATAGATCATCAACTATCCAGTTATTGTAAAATAGCTTATCACATGCCATATTTAGACTGTGTTTCTCAATTCTATATAGTTTTAATTAGGTGTATTTTTTAAATTTAAAAGCAATATACGGCCAATACAAAATTTTGAAAATGTAGAAAAAATGCTTGCCACCTGAAGTGTTCTAGTGAATTTCCTTTTTTTCCTACACAACTCTTTAGGGGGTGCAATTTTTGTTATTTTTACATAGCTGTGATTCTATATACTTTTACGATCATATATCTTTCAGTATCAAAAGAAATTGCTCAAGGCAAAGTGAACAGAAGTATGGTTTGTCTAAGGCTTTTACCATGTTATTTGAAATTATTACAGGGAGGAAAATTTATGGCATCTTCTTGTAACTATTACATACACACATATTCACATATTCATAGACCCACAGTGTTTTGGATACGACCAGAGGAAAGATTCTATTCTACATGTCCACTACCAAAATCCTATCTTTCCATGCAGGGCAATGCATATACATTCGTTTATGAGAGATGCATATAGTGGGAAGATGAAGTACATTTCTGCTCAAATTTAGAAATATGTGTTATGGACTGAATTGTGTCCATCTAAAAATCCATATGTTGAAGTCCTAACCTATAATGTGACTGTATTTGGACACGGGGCCTTTAAGGAGGTTAATTACGGTTAAGTGAGGTCATAAGAGGGAGGTCCTAATCCAGTAACACTGAAGTCCTTATAAGAAGAGGAAGGGACACCAGGAGTCGCTCACACAGACAAGAAGGCCATGAGCGGATGCAGCAAGAAGGCGCCATCTGCAAGCCAAGAAGAAAGGTCTCACCAGAAACCAACCCTCCAGCCCCCTAACCTTGGAATTCCCTAACTGAAAAACTAAATTTCTGTCATTGAAGCCACCCAGTCTGTGGTCTTCTCTTATGGCAGTGTGAACAGACTAATACAATAGGTATATGGGGCACTTATTGTACTATCCTTTCAACATTTTTAAGGTTTCAAAATTTCCAAAATGAAAAGCTGGGAAAATAATAATGGATGAAATTTATTGGACATCAGTGCTTTACATGGATTATCTCATTTAACCCTACGAATAGCCATGCAAGATGGATATTATCACTGCCATTTTGCAGATAAGAACCCTGAGAACAGAGAGGTTAAGCTTGAATCTTTTGGGCCATAATCTTCTTATTCACTCTATGCTGCCTCCAAAAATAAAAACTTCCATGGAGGGGGACAATGTTTGTGTCCCCAAAATTCAAATGTTGAAAACTAATCCCCAGGGTGATGGTATTAGGAGATGGGGTCTTTGGGAGGTGATTAGGTCGTGAAGGTGGAGCCCCCATGAAGGGATTAGTGCCCTTATAAAAGAGACCCGAGAGAGTTTCCTTGCCCCTTCTGCCTTGTAAGGACGCAGAGAGGAGACGTCCATCTGTGAACTCGAAAATGGACCCTCACCAGACATGGAATCTGCTGGCACCTTGATGTTAGATTTCCAGCCTCCAAAACCACAAGAAATAAATGTCTGTCGTTAAGCCATCCAGTCTATGGTATTTTTATAGCAGGCTGAACAAACTGAGACAGAGGGCGAAAGGCTCTTTACCTGGCTCCATTCCAGCCTCTTGCCAAGCCCCTCACCTATGAAATGTACATGACATCACATGACATCCTGGAAGGAGGTGTGTACACATGTCACCACACTAGTTGTCCTGATTTAATGCTTGTTCCTGCACATATGACATTGAAAATATTTCAGATGGACCCAAGAGAGAGAGTTGGCTACTATCTCAACCAGATTAGCATTTTCAGACCAAAAGCAAGGCTGACAAGAGCAAAGAAGAGAAAACTCAGAGGGTAAGTTATGTGAATCCCTCCAGTCCTCACATGGTCATGAGGACGGACGTGCCCACGGAGAGCCCTGGCCCCATGCTGACTGACACGTGTGAAACCACCAGGTGTGCAGGTAACATGCCTTGGCCTGGCCTCTGCAGAGCAGCATTTCTGGAAATCAATGGATTGTTCCAGAACCAGCAACTCTGCACTCTTGAATCTGGCCATTTTCCTTTTAATAAGCACTTTACACTGAATTTGTGTCCCAATCTTTAACTAGGGTGCCGAACGGTTTAGTAGCTAATGAGATCAATGGTGTGTAATTCATAAATGAAGTGCTCCTATTTATGTCTGCTCGTTCAAGAAGCGCAGAACACAGCCCCTCTGCGCTGGTAACAAAACAAACAAGGCAGCTCTGTTGTCCTGTCTCTGACAGCAGCTGCCAGCTCAGCAGAGTGTGTGGCTTCCCTTCAGGTTGCCTGAAGTCAGGATCATCTGGGGACGAGATGACAAATTCACTCAATTTGGGCACCTTGAAAGCCTGCAGGTCTTTGGAGACAGCAACCAGGAACACATCTCCCAGAGTGTGAGCATACGACTCCATTCAAAATAAGGACCCAGCCTTGGTTTATTTCGCCTAAGCTGGGCACCAGCAATCTCTGTGATTGCCCATCAGAAGCCAATTTTTAAAACGAGATTAAAGCCACTCACCAGGAGCAGATTTGCCCAAGGGCAGGAAAAATTCTAAGAACTCATCTGCGAGGGCTCTGCGTTAATGGAAGCTTCCATAATGTCCTTTTGTGCTTCAAGATTGAATCACAATGTGTAGGATGGAGGTTCAGCTCAGAATCCAAAGGCAAGCTCTTGTGGGCTGGGCAGCGTGTTCTCAATGGAAGGCTTTCAGCCCAAAGTGGGCGCAGCTTTTGAATTGAGGAGGGGAGGGCACAGCCTCCCCGGTGCAGACCAGACGTCCCCAGCCAACAAAGCGAGAGGCATGGGGTGCGGAGACCTGGGAGGAGGGGTGATTTGCTGCAGCGAAGGTCTAAGCAGAGGATGGAGATGCAGAAAATGTCCTCCCCACCATCCTAGCTGGAGACCATCACATCCAGATGGGTTCCTAAATGAATAGCTCTGAAGACACACACTCAAGCCAAGTAGGAATGCTTACAAAGGGGAAGGAGGCTGGTGGAGGGAAAAACAAGCATGCCCCTGCACTACCAGGCTTTAAGGGAACCAGCAAAACCATAAAGCAAAATCGTCAAGATGGAGAGTCGCCGCTGACTGAGCATTTACTAAGGCCAAGCCCGTGCTAAGCACTTCAGTTATGATTACATTTAATCCACACAGCAGCCAGGCAGAGTGGATGCCCCCCACTGCACAAATGAAGAAATATTCACAGAGAGGTTCAAGACCAGACCCGGGTCGCACGCGGAGCTCCCACGGCAAAGCAAGATCAAGCCCCGCCTGGCTCCAGGACCCTGCTGTCTCCTGCTTCCCTGTACTTGCTGGCCTCGTCTCTCCTGGACCAATGCAGCAGCCTCTTCTCCCACCCACTCTGGCCCCTGCATTCTGTTCTCCAGGCTGCAGCCAGAGCAATGGCTTAGAAATGAAAGCCTGACCCTGTCACCCTCATGGGAAGACTCTCCGGTGGTGGCTTCACTTTGCAATCAGCTGTGCCCCCAGCCTACCTTTCCGGCTTCATCCCGCACAGAGCTCCCCATCCCTGCATTTTCCTGGAGCTGGAGCCCTCCTGCTCCTCCCTGCATATCTCAGCCCCAATCTTCACTTTTCAATGAAACCTCCCTGGACTGGCCTCTGGGATCAGATCTCCTTCTACAGCCCTACATAGTGAGGGCACTAGTCACAGCTGCCATCAAAAAGGATGCCCATTTCTCCCACTGGAGTATAATGGAGACTGGGTCTTGCCTCTTTTCAATATTGTATCTCCAGTGCTTGGCATACTGCAAACAATGAATATATGAATGCATGAGTGGATGGATGGATGGATGGATGGATGGATGGGTGAAGGGATGGATGGGTGAAGGGATGGATGGATGGATGGATGGATGGATGGATGGATGGATGGATGGATGGACAAATACAACTAAACGCAAATCAAGGTTTCTAAATATGCAGAAATGCTCCCAAATCCTGGTTGTTCGACTTGAAGATTAGGAAAGTTCTTTTCTTCCATACAATCACAGCCCTCTAGTGATCTATTAGTCCAAACCTCTCATTTTACAGGAATGAGGAAACTGAGGCCCAGGAAAGGCAAAGTACTTTTGTTTAAATACCTCTGCCAAAGAAATGAGGTTAAGGCAGCACGACTCAACCACATGTCCCTTTGCGCACTGGTGGGTCTGATAACTTAGGGGGTACGCTGCAAGTGATTTGTTATTAATTATAAAGCACGGAAGTCTGCGAATGATTTGTAATTTTCATAAATTAGTCTAATTCAAAAGATGATAAGGTGTCCCCACAGAACAGCGTCTCTGTTACTCATTTTGCATTCTGCTGCAGTTTCTGGAAAAGGAAGGCATGGGGCCGAGGGAGATCCAGCAAGTTAGACCACAGACCCTGGGGACTACCTATCCTCAAACACGGCAGCGGCTGGGGCTGGGGCGAGGGGCACGGGGGCTGTGGGCGCTCCTCAGCTTCTGCATCATGCCTTGGCCCACAAATTAGGGGCTTTTCTGACACTTCTGAGTTCTCAGAGAAGTCTGACACTTCCGCCCTATTCTCCACTCCCTTTGGGTCGTCGCCCCAGGAAGTGAGGCTTCTCTGATTGGTTAGATGGGGAAGGCAGCCCCCCCGTAGGTCCAGTCTTCCCATGGGTGGGAGTTAAGGTGTTCAAGGTCACTGAGATGAGCTCACCCACAGTGCAGCCCCTCTCCCCGCTGCCTGCATGTAGCAAGCTCGCTGGGGCCAGCCCTCCCCGCCCTTCAGGGCAGCCTGCCCTCGCACACAGCCTGGCGCTGGTGGGAGTTGATTGCGGGCACAGTACGCCGAGCCCCTGGTGGGCTCTTCCTCCGGTCCAGCCTCGCCAGTGATCAAGCTGGCTTCCTTCTCCCTCTCTGACTCCGGCCATCTCCTTCACAACTGATGCAGAATCTGCTGCGACCACTGACCTTCAACACCCCCTGAAAGGAGCTCAGGGCGGAGATCAGGAATGAGGCACTCTGTGCTCTGGGAAAAACTGGCAGAACAGATCTTCAGATAGTTAGATATTTTCAGGAGGAGGTTTTACGGGCCCCATGTCTTGCATCTCCTCATATCTAGAAAAGCACTAAAATCATGAACGGAGACGTCCGCTCCTCGTGACTAGCGGCAGCCCTTCCGCTGAGACGTGCGCTTGACTGCACGCACCCCCTTCACTGACATCGTATGTAACACTGACCTTGCCCCCAGCCTCTTCGGAGCAGTTCCCCAGGGCTCTCTGAGAGGCTGTCTCCCGGGCTGTAGTCCTCATTTGGCCCCAAATAAAACTTTACCCACAAGTAATTAACTCTCACGTTATGCTTTTTCTCTAAGTCAACAATGGGATGAATAAAAAATATATTTTTAACGGACGCCATAACTGCTCACTTAGGTTGGGTCCTGCACTGTGAGATGGATCACCATTCCAGAAGCTTCAGAGAAGGAATTTACATGCTGAGTGATCTGTGCAGAGCAAAGGACTCTCAAGTTAATAAGGATATGACAGCCGCCATGCGTTAACAACTATAACATGGTATTTCACGGAGAAAGGCACCTCCTCAGAAACTTCTTTGTGGTCCGAGCAGATTAGGTCCAATCCACACTCACAGTCCTAACTTGTCCAAACAATGCTCCCTATATGGATGCCAGCGAGCCTGCTGACCTTGGCAGCCCTGTCAGACTCAGCTTTGTATTTTAAATCCAGTGTTAACTCTTTTCTGTGCTCCTTTTGCATTAGAAAAAAGAAAGACCACAATGCTTAAGCAATCCATGCAGTAAATGAAAGAAAATTATTAGTAGGTTCTAAAGAGTTAATGGGGAAAAGGGTGTGTGTGTGTTGGGGGTTGGATAAAACACCAAAGCATCCTTAGTATTCAGCCTGTACTTTGCCACATGAACTTTTATTTGACTTCAAGGTCAAGGTGTTGGTCCACTCATGAGACTTCATTAACCAGCATAATGAGAGGAGGGCACAGGCAAGTGAATTCCAAAGAAAATTCAGAAACTGTCCTCTAACCAATCTTTTTCAGCAACCCTCATGTGGGTGTTGACCAAACTGTGTGGTTCCCAGCCTCAGTGCTGGGCTTGGAGTGTGACCCCCAAGCCTTCCCTGTAGCTGGAATGAACTCCGTGTCTCCTCCTTCTGTCTGTCTGTCACTGTACTTCAAATGTATGTAGATATTATCACAAGAAAACAGAAATTCATTTAAATGCATTTCTGGCATAATAATTACTTTTGATCATTTGGATGTTGCTTAATGATCAATTACCAAAAATAAAACTACAATCCCATTAGAGGAAGCATCTGGGTTTTCTGTTTGTCTGTTTTTAATCTAATAAGATATTTATTGAAGAAGATAAGTAAGATGTGATCACAAAGTGAGATTTCCATAAATGTTATTCACAATAAGTAATCAAATGTCTTTAATGTTGTATACAGGTAGTTTTTTTGTTTGTTTGTTTGGTTGGTTGGTTTTTTACATATATATATATTCGTTTTCAGATTCTTTTCCATTATAGGTTATTATAAGACACTGAGTAGATTTCCCTGTGATATACAGTAGGTCCTTGTCGTTTCCTTACTTTATATATAGTAGTGTGTATACGTTAACCCCAAATTCCTAATTTATCCACCCTCCCCGCCCCCCAGTATCCTCTTTGGTAACCATAAATTTGTTTTCTAGAGACATCTGCTTTTATGGACAATAAAGATTTTTAAAATTCTAATAAGCACAAATCAAGGAATTGGGTAGAGGGACTTCCCTGGAGGTCCAGTGGGTGAGACTGCACACTCCCAATGATCCCAGGTTCACTCCCAGGTCGGAAAACTAGATCCCGCATGCATGCCACAACTAAGAGTCCGCATGCCGCAACTAAAAGATCTTGCGTGCTGCAACTAAGACCCAGTGCAGGCTAAATAAATAAATAAATAAAAATATGAAAAAAAAAAAAAGGAATTGGGTAGAATGTTTAACTGAGAATATGAAGATTTCCTGAATTGTAAATTAAATCTCACTAGTCATCCATGGAAAAATGCAAATGACAGTTTTGCCCATGTGCTCGGATTATGGGGGTGTTTTTATTTTATTTTGACATCAGAAGGGTATTTTGGACAAGAAATAGTGGGAAACATGTTTTTGTTATATTCCTTCTTAATAAGACTTCTAACATATATTAGAATAATTTTCCTCCCTTAGTCAACAAAGTGCAAAACAGAGAACACACTGGAATTTTCCCTTGATGACTGAAAAATCTTTCAGCGAATTTGGGCCACTCTCTGAAAAAGAAGATGTTACCAATATCACCTACGTGAGACTGAGCTCAAAAATGTGACTAAGTGTCTCTTGTTAGAGCAAGTCCCAGGGATGATCCATTTTGCTGAGATCTGTCTCTCTGTGATCCCACCAGTCTACATGGTGGTGGGGGTGGTGGTGATGAGTCAACATTAGTGGTGGCCAAGATGGTTCAATGTCAAAGACATAAAGACCATCCTAGGCTCCTTCCCAGCTCTAACACAGTTGCAGTGACGCATTTGGGAAGATTAACTGCTGTCAAAGTTGGCATTTGAGGCTGTAAAAAGACACAAGAGACAGCAAGTGGCTGTGATACAAGCTGCTCTTGAAGAGAAAAGAGAAACAACTCTTGCCCCTAGCATCCTCTCTCTTACTATAATTTTTTTTCTAGAAGGGTCTCCCCACCTCTCCCAAAATAAATGCCAGGTGTTTTTTGCTGCATTTCCATTTAAAGAAAAAAATTTGATACAGTAGTTTTTCAAAGTTTTCAGGGAGCCAGGGTTGGAAAATTTCATATAAAGAATTATTAACTAACAGGAGGTTGGGCTGATGGGGGATTGGCTTCTACAGGAGATGTGGGAAATGAAGGGCAGTGATCCCTGGAGATGGAAAGTAACAGAGTAGGCCCTGCTCTTGCCCCAGCTTAAGGCCTGGAGAAAGTGGCCCAGGGTGGGGGACCCCAGCTGGAGCCAGATAGTCTCCCTGACTTAAGGAGATGGAGCTGGGTGCTGGGGGGGTGACCAAGGCATGTAAAGTTCCCAAGGCAGAGCACCAAGAAGTGAAAGCTGGGCAAAGAGAGAACTTGGAGTTGTACAAAACACTGATAGGCAAATATATGTATGGAAACTACATGGGACTAGGTACAGACCACCTGAAAAGCTTACAGGGAAGAATCTTTAAAGCTAATACAGGGCTGGGAATAGTTCCCATTCCTACCAACCAGAGTGGAAAACCTCATAATTCATGGGACGTCTGTTACAGTACTAAGAAGGGTCTTGCCTCAGTAGTGGAGAAAATTAACCCCAGACTAAACACTGCTCTGGTCTCACCTTAAAAGCAAAACCCAAAAGGATTAAGCTGATCCAAATAACTGCATCCCAGAGCAAAGTTCAAGAATATTTATAGGAATACAAAAATATCCAGAATCTGAAAGCTTAAAGTCCACAGTGCCTGGCATTCAAAGAAGCAGGAAAATAGACCCAGACTGAAAAGAAAACTCAATTAATCAAAGTCAACCCAGAAACTGTGCAGATAACAGAATTAGTACACAAGGACTTTTTAAAAAGTAATATAACTGTATTCCATACGTTCAGGAGGCTAGAGGAAGGATTGAGCATGATAAGTACAGACATGGAAGATATAAAAAAGACCAAATCAAACTTCTAGAGATGAAAACTTCAATGCCTGAAATGAAAAACACACTGGGAGGGATTAATAACAGATTAGTCACTACAGAGAAAAAGATTAGTGAACTTGAAGACATAGCAGTAGAGACTCCCCAAAATGCAACACAAAGAGAAAAAGACTTAAAAAAAAAAAAGAACAGATCATCAGTGAGCTGTCAGACAACTTCAAGCAGCTGAACGTATGTGCAGTCAGAGTCCCCAAAGGGGGCAGAGACATTAAAAACAACAGTTGAAGAAATAATGGTTGCAAAATTTCCAACTATGATGCAAACTGTAAACCCACAAATCCAAGAATCTAACTTCTAGCACAGGAAACAAGAAGAAACTTACACCAAGGCATATCATAACCAAATTGCTTAAAACCAGTGAAAAAGTAAAAAACATTAAAATCAGCTGGAGGAAAAAAAGACAGAAGAACAAACTTAAGGATGACATCAGATTTTGGAAACAATGCAAGCTAGAATACAGTGGGATATCTTTAAAGTAATAAAAGAAAAAAAAAAACTGTCCAACTAAGGACTCTTTGCACAGTGAAAATATCTTTCAAAAACACAGATGAAATAAAGATTTTTTTTCAGGGACTTCCCTGGTGGCGCAGTTAAGAATCCGCCTGCCAACGCAGGGGCCACGGGTTTGAGCCCTGGTCCGGGAAGATCCCACATGCTGTGGAGCAACTAAGCCTGTGCGCCACAACTACTGAAGCCCGTGAGCCTAGAGCCCATGCTCAGCAACAAGAGAAGCACCGCAATGAGAAGCCTGTGCACCGCAACGAAGAGCAGCCCCCGCTCGCCGCAACTAGAGAAAGCCCGTGTGCAGCAACGAAGACCCAGTGCAGCCAAAAATAAATAAATAAATAAATTTATTTTTAAAAAAAAGATTATCTTTCAGACATGCAAAAGCTAAAAGAATTCATCACCAGCAGACCAGTATTTCAAGAAATATTGAAGACAGTCCCTCAAACCAACAGAAAATAATACCAGATGGCCGTCAGGATCTATATAAAAGAATAAAGAGCACCAGAAATGGTAACTATGCAGGTAAATATAAAGTCATTTTTCCTTACTAGTTAAATCTCTTTTAGAAGATAATTGACTATGTAAAGCAAAAATAACACATACTGTGGGATTTGTAACATGTAGTAGTAAAATGTATGTCTGCAATAGCACAAAGGCCAAAAGTGGAGAAATGGAAGTATACTGTGCAAGATTCTTCTAATATACATGAAGTGGTACAATATCACTTGACAGTAGATTGTGATACTTTAAAGATATATACTATAGATCCTAAAGCAACCACTTAAAATAGCACAAATAATTGTAACTAATAAGTCAAAAGGGAGGTAAAGTAGAATCATAAAAATACATTTTTTTTTAAAAGGAGAAAAAGGAGGGAAAAAGGAACAAAAAATAGATGTACAGAGAAAACAACAGGACCGTAGATTTAAACCAACTATATTAATAATCACATTAACTGTAAATGTTATAAACACTCCAGTCAACATGCAGAGGTATTCAGAATGGATTAAAAAATCAAGATCCAACTATATGCTTCCTACAAAAAAGGCACCTCGAACTTTGCTTAACAAGCACAAATAGGTTAAAAGTAAGAAAATGAGGGGAAAAAAGATATACCATGAAAATACTAAGCAAAAGAAAGCTGTTGTGTCTACATTGCGTCAGACAAAGTCAATTTTAGAGCAAAAAATATTACCAGGCATAAAGAAGATCATCATAATGATAAAATGTTCAATTCATCAAGAGGATGTAACCATTCTGAAAGTTTATCTAACAACAGAGCTTCAAAATACATAATGCGGGCTTCCCTGGTGGCTCAGTGGTTAAGAATCTGCCTACCATTGCAGGGGACACAGGTTCAAGCCCTGGTCTGGGAAGATCCCACATGCCGCAGAGCAACTAAGCCCGTGTGCCACAACTACTGAGCCTGTGCTCTAGAGCCTGCGAGCCACAACTACTGAGCCCTCATGCCACAACTACTGAAGCCCAGGCGCCTAGAGCCCGTGCTCCACAACAAGAGAAGCCACCGTAATGAGAAGCCTGTGCACCGCAATGAAGAATAGCCCCCGCTCGCCGCAACTAGAGAAAGCCCCCACGCAGCAAAGAAGACCCAACTCAGCCAAAAATAAATAAATTAAATAAATAAATTAAAAAATATATATATATATATAAAACGCAAAAACTGATAAAAGCAGAAGTGGACAAATCTACAATTATAACCTAATAGTTCCATACCCTTTTCTCAATAATTTATTCAACAAGTAGATAGAAAATCAGTACAGATATAGAAGACTACAACTACACTATCAACCAACCTGACCTAACTGACATTTATTAAACACATTCGATAGTGGCAGAATTACATTCTTTTGAATTGCAAATGAAACATTTATAAGACAGACCATATTCTACACATTAAAAAAAACTCAATAAATTTTAAAATATTAAATTATTCAGAGTGCATTATCTGGCTACAATAGAATTAAATTAGAAATCAATAAGAGAAAGATATCTGGAAAATCCTCAGCTATTTGGAAATTAAATAATACACTTCTAAATAGCCTGTGAGTCAAAGAACAAATTAAATGGATAATTAGAAAGTATTTGAGCAAAATGAAAATGAAAACACAAATATCAAAATGTGTCACATGCAGTTAAAGCAACATTTAGAGTGACTTTTAATGCCCTAAAATACCTATATTAAAAAAGAAGGACTCAAATAAATGACCTCAACTTCTACCTTAAGAAACTATAGAAACACTGGTTATACAACAATGTGTGATACTTAACACCACTGAACTGTGCTTAAAATTGGTTAAGATGGTAAATTGTATGCTTTGCCTTTTTAAACCCAATAAAAATTAATTAAAAAAAACAAGTAGCAGTGTTGATTAAAAGAAACCAAATACCAAAGTATACCTACCTTTCAATACCATTTATATGAAATTCAAGAACTGGCAAGACTAATCAGTGGTGGTAGAAGTCAGAATAGTTGTTATTCTTGGGCAGAGGTATGGACTGGGAAGTGACATGAGAGAATGTTCTGGAGTAACGGAAATAGATCTGGGCGTGATTACACAGGGGTATAGGCGTGTAAACGTTCATCAAGCTCAGATTTATAAACTTATGGTACGTATTTTATACCAATTTTAAAAAGGTAATAGAAAAAAAAAGAACTATGAAGACAGTTAAAAGACTCGTGGTTGCCCCTGGAGAGAAGGAGGGAGGGATGAATAGGTGGAACACGGGAGATTTTTAAGGCAGTGAAACTACGCTGTATGATATTGTAATGGTGGATACATGACATTATGCATTTTTCACACCCATAGAATGTATAATACGATGAGTGAACCTTAATGTAAAGTATAGATTTTAGTTAATAATGTATCAATATTGGTATATTAATTGTAACAAATGTACCACACTAATGCAAAATCTTAATAATAGGGGAAACTACTGTACAGAGGAGGGAGAAATTTTGGGCGCTCTCTGTACTAAGTTTTTCTGTAAAACCGCTCTAAAAATAGTTGATTAATTATTTAAATATATTATATATTTATACAAATAAGTTATTTAAATACTTTTTTGTATTTAAATATATATATAAATATATGTATATATGCACAGAGCTATCACAATCAATAAAGAACTAGAAGAAATAGAAAAGCCTGAGGGAAACACACTAATATTTTAAAAACAGTTGTCTGTAGATGGTGGGAGTATCAGTGACTTTTTCCCCCTCTACTTTCTACTTTTCTCTATTTTCCAAGTACTGTCTCTGAATGGAACAATGCTCCTCTTCTCTGTTTCTTAAAGGTTCTGTTGAAACCAGACGAGCAGAAAGCAGACACACACCTAATTCAGCACATGACCTTCTTTTCCAGCCAGTGTCAAAAGTCAGGGAGCTCCTCCTTTTCTCCCTCCCTCCCACTCTCCTCTCCGTGTTTACTTCCCGCCAGAGATAAATAATGAGCGAGAAGCAGGACAGGCTGGTGGAAGCTGCAACCAGCCCTGCCTGACACACCCTGCCTTGGCAGGAGCCTGTGGATAGAACCCGGACTTCACAAAGCTTTGTTTGGAAGGAACAGCATCTGCTGCTTAGGAAACATGGGGCCCAGTCATGAAGCGCTGGCCCCGGCCACTGCTCATAAAACCGATCAGATCTTTTTGCTTTTTCTTTTTTCTGGGTCTGAGAACTGACCTTCTTTATAGGGAAATGAAACTTTGAAAACAGACTGGGGTTTGCTTTCTAATTATGGAGACCGCAAGGCAAATCTTTTCAGGCACATGTAAGAACTCAGCGTAATGGCTACGGGCCTGGGCTTTGGGTGGCATCAAACCAAGTTGGATTCTAGTCCTCACCATGCCACGTTTTGTCTGTGTGACCTGGGGCTTGTTCCTTAACCTCCCAGGACCTCAGTTTCCTTATATAGCCCCTCAGGTCATCTGCATTCATCCACACAGAGCTGCTGGATGAGATATGTGTTTCAGCCCTGAGTCCAACGCCCATCATGCAGTGGACTTAGTTTGAAAATAACTGATAAGGGAAAAGAATCTGAAAAAGAATATATGTATTCTGAATATATATATATTCTGAGTCACTTTGCTGTACACCTGAAACTAACACAACATTGTAAATCAACTATACTTCAACAAAAAATAAAATAAAAATAATTTTTTTTAAAAAGTCAGTACCTTTATGAATTAAAAAAGAAAAGAAAAGAAAAGAAAATGACTACGGGAGGCAAGGTATAAGAAACATCCTTACCTTTCATTTGGAGCCCATTATTTCTTTTTTTTCAAACCGTTTTTCTACCCTTCCCTAGGTGTTCCCTACCCAAACACCAAGGATTTTTTGTTCTAAGTAAGTTTGTAGTTTTGAAAGATCCAAGAGGTTGAGCTTAATGAATGTGATACATCTCCTATTTTCCACATTTAAAGAAGTTCTGAAATTTAAGAGGCTAGTAAGTCTAGTCCTTCCTAAATTCTGTTTCCTATAGATCTATAATAATTATACCTCTTCCTTCTGCCTGGGACCACCTTCTTTCCCCACAATCCCCTACTTCTACTCAGTTTTGAAGCCCCAGCTGCAAGGCCATCTCCTCTGGAGGATGCTCCTTCTTTCCTCAGCGAGTCTGGCCTCTCTCCTGTCCCTGTGCTCCCACAGAGGCTGCCTATAGCATTTAGCTTCTTCTAGAATTATTCATCTACATGTCTTTCTCTACAACTGGACCAACATGTCCTGTTCATCTTTGTACCTCTGGCCTCAAGCCCGGAGCGTGCCCTGTGGTGAGCTGTGGGTCCATGTTTGTTAACTGGACTAAGAAACCTGTCCCTCCTCCAAGGAAATTCAGGCGTTTAAGGTGTTGGGTGTTAAGATTCTGCACCAAAAATTCTGATCTGTGGGTATTTCTTCCCCACACCAACAAGCAATTCTCCAGTACTAGCTGGGAGTCCTACAATTCAGCTCCATTCTGACACGACCTGGAGGTACCTTACATAGCATCAGACCCCACAGGCTAAGGGCTCCGTCCCACAGGACTGCCCCCGCCACCCCAATAAGTCCAGATTGATACCTGCGCTTCTGACCAACTGGCTATAAATCAGAGGTTCCCATGACCCCCTCCTCGGGTTTAATTAATTTGCTAGAGTGGTTCACAGAACTCAGAGAAACATTTTACTTCCTAGATCACCAGTTTATTACAAAAGGATATAACTCAGGAACAGCCCAATGGAGGAGATGCATAAAGCAAGGTATGGGGAGAGAGTGAGGAGCCTCCATGCCCTCTGGGCTTACCACTCTCTTTGAATCCATGTGTCCACCAACCCAGAGGCCCTCTGAACCCTGTCTTTTTGGGGTTTTAAGGAGGCTTCATTACATAGGCATGACTGATTAAAATCATTGGCCATTGGTGATCAATTCAACCTCCAGCCCCTCTCCACACACCCCCCCCCCGCCCCCCAACCAGAGGTCAGGGAGGTAGGACTGAAAGTTCCAACCCTCCAATCACAGGGTTGGTTCCCCTGGCAACCAGCACCCATTTTTAAGTGCTTT
Organism: Eubalaena glacialis; assembly: GCF_028564815.1. NCBI lineage: Eukaryota > Metazoa > Chordata > Mammalia > Artiodactyla > Balaenidae > Eubalaena > Eubalaena glacialis. The sequence goes on from NC_083716.1 coordinate 9,749,685, forward strand.
CCAAAAGTCATGTCATTAGCATAACAGAAGACACCTTTATCGCTCTCATCACTTAGGAAATTCCCAAGGTTTTAGGAGCTCAGTGCCAGGACTGGGATGAAGACCAAATATATGTTCCTTATTATAAATCACAATATCACAGGTATATAGCAGGAAATGAGCTATCCCTGAAGCACACAGGAGAACCCTGCTTTTCTCTCAAAGATGGCGGGCCATCCTACGTTTCCCCCAGTTTGAGACAGGGTTTGTGATGGTCACCATGCTATCTTGCCAGATTGGTACCTGGTAGCAACAGGATTTCCTCCTGGACACCGGGTCTGTGACTTATGGAACTCAGCAGATAGACCTGTTCAGGCCAGTTTTTCATATCTCAGCAAATGGCCCCCTTTACCCAATTGCTCAAGCCCAGACTTTGGGAGTCTTCCTTGATTCTTCTCTCCCTCCTTCTAAATCCCATCCATCCGCAAGTTCTGGCATCTCTAGCTCCAAAATATCCAAAATACTCAAAGCTGCATATGTTTCTCCACCTCCACTGTTATCACCTTAGTCCTTGCATCATCAGTGGGCCAGTATCATCCCCAGAGGGGTGAAAATTGGCTCTCAGGAGGCAGAAAAAGAAAATCATAGATATTACAATGGTTTGTGGCCCTCCAAAGACCACAATACATAAACATATGCACTATATCTATGGTACTGAAATTTCTTGGGGAGGGGAAGGCAATTTGGAATAAAATATCTACAAAGGTTCCCGTGGGAGGGCAGGGAAAGGAAGATAATGAAAACAAGGTTGGGCATCCCTGCCCTAGTTCCAGGCACCCCTTCGTCTTTCAGGGACCTGCAATGACCTCTCCTCTGACCTCCTGGCCTCCAGTCTTGCTCCCTTGCATTCTCCATACAGCAACCAGAGAGGTCCTGTTGAAACACATATCAGTTCACATCACCTAAATCTGGGTGTCTTACCATGGCCAGCCCTCAAGGCCCTGGTCTGGCTGATCTGGCCCTTGCCCACCTCTCACTCGCTCATCAGTCTCCTCCTGTTTCTCTAACACACTAAACTCATTCCTCCCTCACGTCCTTTGCACTGCCCGTCCCTCCACCTGGATCTTCCCATGCCTGCCTCCCTTTTGTCATTCCAGACTTAGTTCAAATATCACTCCCTTCCTTGACCATCTAATCCAATGGTTCTCAAACCTTAGGGTGTAACGGAACACCTGGAGGGCTCACCCCAGAGGCTGGGGAAGGGCCCAAGACTTAGCATTTCTATCAGGTTCCCACTTGGTGCTCAGCCTGCAGATCTGGGAACCACACTTTGAGAACCACTGATCTAATCCAAACTAGTCACTCCCTTCTCTGTTCCTGTCAATCACAACACCAAGTTGGTGTCTTTCAGAGCCATGACATTACCTGAAAGTGTCTGTCTTCCTTCTGTTCCATGTCTGACTTCCTCACTACAACCTACTTACCAACTGGAGCAGAAGCCCCAGGGCTTCTAGTGTTATTGGCTGTGTCCCCAGTGCCTCGCACAATGGATTCCCAATAGATTTTTATTGAAAGAAAACATAGATGAGAGAAAGGGAGGGGGCAGGAGTTTAACGTATGCTAATTATCCCTGATTTCTGAGCCTTCACTATAAACTTCACAGACAAGCAAACAAAAGGTAGCTATGGTTATTGGCCTGAGGGTAAACCCTGGGTCAGTGTTTCCCACACTTTATCATGAGAGTCACGTGGTCTTCTTATTAAAAACAGATTATGTGGTCTCACCCCAAATCTACTGGATCAGACTCTTCAAGGGAGGGGTCAGGAAATGGGGTATTTTAACACGTGATAAGGTGAACCTGGCAGTCGATCACTAGTCACAAATGTCCCTGCTGGAAAGAATCACCCAGGGTGTTTATTAACAACATAGATTCCTTGGCTCCACATCTAGTGATTCTGATTTAGAAGGACTAGGAAGGGGCCTAAGAATTTATATAGTTAACGGACATCCGGGTAAATCTTATGATCTGGGAAGTGTGGAAAACACTGTCCCATATGATTTCATTTACCATCCTTCACCCCAACCCCGATCTGTTCCTGCATTCTTAAATATAGCTTTAAAGTCACACACACACACACACACACACACACACACACACACAGCAGCACTGGAATGAGCCAATCTATCTGAGAATAACTTGTGTAAATAATTGAAACCTCCATGAGGATATCATAGCATTTGGGGCCATAATGCTCCATCATCATGCCATTAAACTGTCACTCCTCCCCATGCCAGGGGTCAGCTTACATAAAGACCATACCAGCAGGGTTCCCAGTAAGCTTGATGGTCTTTCCTTCAATGTGCCTAAAATTGATCACAGTTTCCCTATAGCAGCTCTCACTTTGGATGTCCCAGTTTCTAATGTTGGACTTTCTTTTGGGTTCTTGGTCCAGAACCTTAGCATCTTCTTAGACTCCACCTCCTCTGCCTGCACCCAGGCCATCTCCAGGTTCTGTAGGTTTGAAACTGAGGAGGACCCTGCAGGCCCTTCCAAGGTACAAGCCCTTCCCTTGCCCCCGCTTCTTGTTTGACCTTCCCTGAGTTCCAAAGAGCAGACTCAAGCAGTTAATGATTAGGACAATAGAGTCACAGGACAACTGGTTCCTCCTAAAGGGATATAAATAACAATATCCTGGTGGAGGTTGGTGACTACATGCTGACCACAAGCATGTAGACCCCAAACTGGTTGGAACCAGAAGGTTGATGATTGAGATTCCACAAACATCACCCTGTTACTTCACCACCAACCAATGAAAAAAGTGTTCATGAGCTGATCAGACACCCTGCAACCCTTACCCCTAATATTGTCTTTAAAAACCCTTCTCTGAAAGCCATCAGGGAGTTTAGAGCTTTTGAGCATTAGCTGCCTGTTCTCCTTGCTTGGTGCCCTGCAACAAACACTGTACTTTCCTTCACCACAACCCAGTGTCAGTAGATTGGCTTTGCTGCACGTGGGCAAGCGGACCAGAGTTCAGTTCAGTAACAGGTTCTACCTTGGGGTGATTTCCCAGCCACCATCCTTCTACTACAAGAGCATCCCTTACTGTCCTTCCAGCCTACCTGCTCCAGTGCATTAATCCAGGCTCTAAGTTCCCGCATAAACCCTTGTTTAAATACAAACAAACCAACTACATAGCACTTCCCCAGCTTCCTGTTACCTGCAGGATAAAATCTCAGTCCCTTCCCTGACCTCCAAGTTCTCAACCTGGCCTCACTTCTCCAACCTTGTTTTTAGTGAACATCCACCACCAGGTCTGGGCTCACTTCCTGCTCTGCTCCAGAGAGGTCCAATTCAGGAATTCTGCCCCTACCTAGAACGGTCTCTATAGCCATCCCCTTTGGTTCAAGTCCCTCCCCTCCCCCCACCAGGAGACTCTCCTGTCTAACCCAGCCCTCGGAGAAGGTGTCTTCCTCTGGACCCCAACAGCATGGAGCCATGGCACGCACACAGCTCTCTGGCATAATGCAGTGCTTCTCAAGCGTGGTCCCTGGACCAGCAGCATCAGTGTCACCTGGGAACGCGTCAGAAATTCTCATTCTCAGGCCTGGCCCCGGACCTCCCAAATCAGAATCTCTAGAGGATGGGTCCAGCGAGCTGTGTATTAACCAGCCTTGCAGGTGATCCTGATGCCTGCTCACCTCTGACAGCCAGTGGAGAACAGTTAAGACTCTTGGCTGCTGAGTTTCCACTCCTCCTTCAGTGACAAGGGTGCCAGAAATTCACCCACGAATCGCTTAGGGTCACTCCCTGAGAAAGGTCTGTCATCTCTGAAATATTGCCTGGCACCCTCTTTGAGAGAATGAGCAAGTATGATATTGAAGCACAGGAAATGGCCACTATCCAACATTTTTTTAACTTACAAAAAGAGTAATTTCCTCTGGTGCAACCTAATGGCTTCATTATCTGGGGAAAGGTTGTATGATAAGATCCATTTTGGTTTGAGGGTTTAAAAGGCAAGGGCAGCAGCAGCATAGCACAGGGACATCAGCTCGGTGCTTTGTGATGACCTAGAGAGGTGGGATAGGGAGGGTGGGAGGGAGGCTCAAGAGGGAGGAGATGTGGGGACACATGCATGCATATGGCTGATTCACTCTGGTGTACAACAGAAACTAACACAGTATTGTGAAGCAATTACACTCCAATAAAGATCTATTAAAAAAAAAAAAAAAAAGGCAAGGGCTGTTGGTATCCAAGGAGGGAAAGGCTCCGGGAGACTGGACAGTGGAGCTGGAACCAGTCCAGTCGCAAGTTTCCAGGGCAGCTGTGCTCGAGGGTGGACATCGTTGAGCAGTAAGAGGTGCAAACTCGGGTGAAGCTTGTCAGAGGAGGGCGGGATCATCCTGTCGCAGGAGCCCAGGGACTTGCGCAGGGTGGGGCACCTGGAAGGCGGGGCGCCTGGGAGACACTGCCCAGCCTCTGCACGGGTTTGGCCAATGCAGGGCTGAGTTACAACAGCGACACCGTGTGGCAACTGGAAAGCAAAGCAGCTAAACTGAGGGGACCCCCTACTGGATGAAGAGCTAACCTCTTTGGGGATGTATGAAGCCTGTTCTTGTGTATTCAGAGGGAAGAGGAGCTTCCAGGGGGAAACAATGGACTTTTTACCACTAGGGCTTTGAGGGCATAGTGCTCCAAGCCTCGGTTTCCTCCTCTGGAGAGTAGAGATCACACCTGCGCAGAGGGACAATCTTTGGCAGTATTAACACGTGCCTTTCTCCCTATATTCTTCCCTTGCCTCCTGGTCCAGCAGGCCCACTGCAGGCCTTTCTGTGTTTTCTCTCTGGAGCTTTTCCAAGTAGAAAACAGAAACAGTTTGAGGGCAATGGGTCTTTCCATCTTTTGTAAAAATCTGTAGTACGTCCTTTGAAGAGAAAATGCTGGCTATCCGTTGAGGCAAAAGGAGACCGCAAGTGCATTTTAGGATGAGGAGGAGAGAGCATGGAAAGGTCCTAGGAAGTAGGGAACATCTGGGACTCCCTCCCTGCTTCCTGAGCATGTCCTCAGGCTCACGGGGGAGATGATCCCAGAGTGCTGAAGGGAATGACCGTGGGCTCCCGGCCTCACCAAAGACCCCCATGTGCCAAGTGTATCGTGAAAGCAGCACAGTCATAGGGCCGGAGAGACAGTGTGGCCTGAGACGTGGACATCTCAGTGGTGATGGGGTGAGGAGGGGACAGATGATGGCCTCCATACACCAGGTCAGGAGAGGGGTTCCCAAGGATGGCTGACACGGGCATTCCCGCCAGCCTGGCCAAGTAAGGACTCAGAATCAGAAAAGAATTGATTTAAAGAAAATAAAATTTTATTTTGCAGGCACAGAGCATTTGGCATAGTTTCTAGTGCCCGTCTGCAAAATAAACGTCAAGTCCTAGTCAAATGCTATCATTGTTGTGGATGCCAAGGGTGGCGTGCCCCACTGAAATAGCACACAGGGGACCCCATGCTCGCTCTCTCTTCCTGTAAACATCCTGACTCCCCGGCCTCCTCTTGCTAGTTTCTGAGTCAGTTAGTGCAGGGCCTTGCACAATCGACATGGGCACGTTTACGGAGGAGAATCATGTTTTTAACTGTGAACAGGAAGTTGCTCTTTTGAACTTGCTCTGAGAAGGCACCTCATGTGCAATTTGCATGCCAATGAGAGACAATTCTTCTTCAAGGGAAAGATAATTGATTAAAGCTGAGGAACAAGAAACCAAAGACCTTTGAGCTGCTGTTACTCCCCAGGCCAGCTGGGACACCGGTCCCCAGTAATTCCCAAACCTCTCCAGGAACCCCAGAACCTCACAAGGATGGGGATGGAAGAGCTGGACCTTGGGTCTCAGCCAGCAGCGACTTCGCTTGTGTAGGATTCCAGAGCATTAGATTCATAATCACCAGGAGCCAGTTTAGACTGTCATCCGGTCTAGTTAGAGCCAAATATTAAACCCTTTGTCCTGCTACCCTGATAGAAAAGTGCATGAAGGTGGAACAGCCATGGGGTTCTGGGAGGGAAAGGAGGCCCCCATTTTACAAAGAATTGAGATCAAAGGTGCCCTTCAAGGCATAGTCTGTGCCTCTCTCCACAGAAGAAAATCCTCTGCCCCGCAGGATCAGCATTGCCCTAAAGAAATCCAATGTTCATGCCAAGAGGTTCAAAATGCCTCTCCTCTGGAAACCGCATAACTGAAGCCCCCCCCAGAAAATGACACCAGTCGGCGTGGAAATTCCTGCCACCAGGGGCCGCTCTTACTCACCCATGACCCTCAAAGCAAAAAATATTGCTTAACCCTTGACGTGAAAAGTGATTGCAAAGCGTTTGAGACCCGAAGTCAGTGATGGGCGATTTGGGGGGCGGGGTGTGTACCACTCAATTTTCCATTTTTGCTCCTTGAAGCTTTTGTTCATTTGTTCCTTTAAGGCCTGTAACTACAGCCTCCCAGAAGCTGGGCTTCAATTTATTTGTTCAGGAGGGGTTTTCTAACCGGATCACGTGCTGAACCCACAGGCAATTATTAATTGCCACCAGTGTTCCTGACCAGTGTCCGTTCTGGGGACAGAATGTTCACATCTGCTCGCCCTCTGCTTGTGACTGACCCCAAAACAACTGTGGGTGCTGAACACTACATGGGGAGAGTCGATTGGATTCTTTCCCTATAGCCCTGGCGGGGAAATCAGGACCTGACTGCGGGTCAAAATAAGGAACTACTGACCAGTGGGCCGCACCTGCACTGGCCACATTCCACTGTGGCAGTGTGGCCTTGTTGATTTCTGAAATTCACGCACCAGTCTCCCTGAGACTCAGTGGTTGTTCTCTGAATCCTCTGTCTCATCCTCCGGTGCCCACCTCGGCTTCCATGCTAGCATACAGACCCCAACTTAGCCACAGATTAGTCACCCCTGTTAAGCCCCTTGGCAGCCTTGATCTTGTTTATTGTAAGTTCTGACAATGAGGATAAAAGACCTGGCGTGCTGTGGAATGGAAGCCTATCATTACTAATTTCATCCCTGGGCAGGAAAACATGAATTTTCCAATCATGCATCTAGGCAATCACAAAGAGGTCTAGGAACCAGAGCTTGGAGCATCTCACCACCGAGGACCGCATCATGGATTTTAGGGTAAATTTTCCAAAGTAAATGGAGCAAAACAAACTCTGAGCAGGCAGCGAGCTGGCCATGCCTTGGGCTGGGTCAGTCCTCCAGACCTGGTCCTACCTGGGCAGATCTCCGCGGTCATTGCTTCTGGGCTTCTCCTCCGGCTTCCTTTCTGCCCTCCGACTGTTCCCAGGCCGCTCCACGGATCCTGGACTCCGAGCCAAAGAAGTCCTCTGAGCGACAAGAAAGAGAAATTGGAAAGGAAATCAAACAAGCGTCTTTGAAAACACAGAGACTTTATCAATGGGCCACTGACCACAACATTCCAAGGGCCAGGTGTTTGGTTTGCTTTACCGTCCATCTGAGCACCAACTCTGTGCCAGCCAGCGCTGAGCAAGGCTTTGGGGATACACGGTGGGCAAAGCGACCGTGGCCCCTGCTCCCACCCAATGGAGGAGAAACACAGTAAACCAGAGATTTCCAGCTGAGTAGGTTGACTGTTTTAGTAAGAAACTGAGACTAGGATACACATTATACTTTGGGGGTCGTCTGCTCGCTGGAGAAAGTGGGATATTGAATCTGAGATCTTAAAGTGTCTCGTCTGGGGCACTGCCTAGATGAAAACACACTTCCTCCCCCTGCCCCATGGTTTTGCACACCAGAATTCAGCTGGAAACCTGAAAAAAAAAAAAAAAAACTGAAGGAAGAAAATGAGGGACCCTGGGAACCTTAGGGCCCCTCACTGAGGTCCTGACCATTCTGAGAGTTGGCCATCTTTTCTTAAACCCCTGCAATAGGGCTTCCCTGGTGGCGCAGTGGTTGAGAATCTGCCTGCCAATGCAGGGGACACGGATTCGAGCCCTGGTCTGGGAAGATCCCACATGCCACGGAGCAACTAGGCCCGTGAGCCACAACTACTGAGCCTGCGCGTCTGGAGCCTGTGCCCCTCAACAAGAGAGGCCACGACAGTGAAAGGCCCACGCACCGCGATGAAGAGTGGCCCCCACTTGCCGCAACTAGAGAAAGCCCTCACACAGAAACGAAGACCCAACACAGCCAAAAAAAAATAAATATAAATAAATTAATTAATTAAAAAAAAAAACAACCCCGCAATAAGCTCGTCTGCTGTTCAGTTGATTTTTTAAACCAAGATGCAAACATTTAGAGCACAGTCAAAACTTCAAATCACAGGACAGAAAGAGATGAGATGTTTTTAAAACTCAATTGCAATTGTGCTCATTTAAGTCAGATACAAATATCAGAAATGGGGAAAGGACTTTTAGGAACCCCCAGAAGTATTCCCCAAAGCAGTGGTTGCCTTTTATTTGTCTTCCCGGCAGCGTTCCTGAACCCCCCTCCCTGAAACAACACACACATCTTTCTTTGGGGCCAGATCTGCCTTCTTCTAAAGACCTGTTCCACCCATACCCTCTGTCCCTGAGGTTCCCATGGAAACGCCAATCCCAGTGCTCCACACCCCTGCCTGTCGGGATGCACACAAGACTCGAATCAAGACCAGGTCCTTCCTCAGGACTCCCCAGAGAACAAGAGGGACGGAAATCTGGTGGCTGCTTCTGTAGAATATGAATGCAAGAGTTACCGGCAGTCTGTCCCTAGCCATTGTGGAGGAAGGCAGCCTGTAGCAGGAGAGCAGAGCCAGCAGGTAGAGAAAAGCCGGGATGAGATGCTTCCCCATCTGATGCATTTCTCTGAACAGTTGACTGCTTGTGTTCACCCAGTTGTGTCCAGAGGGAAAATATAAAAGATGCTTCAGCTCTCAGGGACCCATATATTCCAGTGCTAACAGGAATACCACAATTAGAAAAATCTTCATTCACTTTTGCTGAGACAGAATGGGGGGAAAATCATAACACAACAACAATAATAGCATCTGTTTACTGAGCATGTACCAGGCACTGGGCCAGGAGCTTTCTATTCAATCTTCACCACAACCTTAGGAGAAAGATGCTATTTGTGTCCCTGTTTTAGAACAGAGGCTTTGAGAGGTTAAGTATTTGGCCAAGAGCACACAGCAGTGGAGTCTGGATGGACCTAATTCTCTCTGACCCCAAAGCCAAGGAGAGGCATCTCTATTCTATGCCTTCAATGGAGGCAAACAACTGGGGTTGATTCCTCACCTAAGAGGGGCCTGCGGACCCCAGGCTGGCTTGATCTCCATGCTGGCTGAACCATTCCCTGTAACGAGCGCCGCTGCCCTGTCCTGTGGGCCTCAGTCTCCTGATCTGTGACTCCAGGACCAACAATCATCCTCTAGGGCAGTATCAAGACAGTACAAACTTCAAATCACGGTAAATTCAAACTCCAAGTGTTCCTGACTCTTCTGAGAAAGGTTCTTTATCTATACAATATTACTACCTTTGGGTTCATGGTTTACAATTTTTACTTTGATAACTCCGGAATCACAGTACAGAGTGAGTGACATTTTCATATCAGGGTCCTGAATTTTTAAAATTGTAACCCAATTCCTACTTGTCTAACTGTCATGCAGGCCTCAGCTCCAAACACCTTCCGCAGCCAGGCTTCCCTTTCAATCACCCCGTTATCTGCAAATAATTTAACAGATAAGTCTCCTGCTTTTTATTCCACAATCAAGGTGAAGAAATTCTGGAAAGACACTAACATGTCTCAGCAACAGCTCAGACAGATGCGAACAACAGATGGAATAGGGGGGCAGATCTTTGCTCTGACTAAAGGGGGGAGGGGACCACGTGCTGAATTTCCTCAGGCAAAGGAAGTATAACAAGGGCTCAGATTTGTCTTTGAAGAAGGAAATAGGATAGACCTTTCTCACTTTCCAGGGCCACCTCTCCTCCTAATAAAGAGCTAATCTGCAGTTCTCTCCAGCAAACACGTCCCTGGATGGAGTCAAAATAAAGGCAATTGTACTACCCATGGGAACGGCACGCTGCACTTTGCAAAGTTATTTCACATCCTCTGAGTCTTACAAAATCCCTGTGTGCTAAACAGGCAGGTAGAATAATGTTTTCCATTTTTTCAGATGAGAAACAGAAGGTTAAGTGGCTTGGCCAGGTCTCTGGCCTTGAAGTCCAATACTCTTTCCACAGTAATAATGACACCCAACACCTATACAGCACATTTTCTGGTATAACAATAGTAGCAAACTTATCACTGTAAACACTTTCTATGTGCCACATACAGGTATCCCCTGCTTTTCATGTTTGCTTTATGTAATTTCTTTACTACAAAAGACCTGTACAAGTTTTCGCTAACCAAAAGAGATCCCAAGAGGATTTTTGCTTTTATGAAAAGAGGCAAAAAGCAAAAACAGCAGTCAGTGTTTGTTTTGCAGCAAAGCCGGTATGGAGGCAGCAAGAACCCCCAGCAGCAGCAAGAGGGGCCCCGCCAAGCTCCTTCCCCGGGAACCACACTCAGCATCACAGCATCAGGTCGCCATAGCTTTGAAATGTGCCTGTGAGCATCTGTGCTTTATTCAATTTATTCTGTGCATCCATTAGCAAGAGCTGTCCTAAGGTAATCGCTTCTTTGCTTTAAGCCATTTCAGCTTACAAAAGGTTTCCTAGGAATGCTCTACTTTCAGATCGCAGATAGCTGGGGAAATCTGTACTATTCTTTTAAGTGTTTAACATATTTATAAACTCCTTCAATTCTTACAACAATCTTATTTTACTGATACGATCACAGCACAGAGAGGTTAAGCCACTTGCCCAAAATCACACAGCTTGGAAGTGGTGAAGCCAGGACTTGAACCGAGACGGTTTGGCTCTAGAATCTGTGCCCTTGACCCCTCCCTACTTTATGCTGCCTCACCAAGCAGTGGAAATAGTTGCCTACGATTCCTGCCATCTTCCTGCCATGCTCAGAGGAACTAAAACAACTGGACATTTATGAACAATGTGATACAGAGGCCTAGAGTCAATGCCTAGAATAGCCCCTGGCACAGAGAGGCATTCCAGAAATACTTGTTGAATGTATGAAAAGTAGATTATTCCCGTTTAGTCTGGTAGCCACTTCTGCAAATCGAGGGAAGCACGCTCAGTCCTTGGAGCTCTTGCTTCTGCCACATTTCCTACAGTGTCTTTGAGTCCACCCCCCCCCAACCCCTGTCCAGTTTCCCCATCCTAGCAACAGTACTAAGCCCTGTTGTTTACAGGATTCCAAGGGGTCTGTTGTGTCAACAGGTGTCACTACAAATAGCATACATTTCTAAAGTTACCCCTTACACTTCTAAATAGCAGCCTGGAAAAAAAAAAAATTGGCAATCCTCCACGTGACAAACTGACTTTTCAAATTGCTTCTTGAAATCTTTCCTTTGCTGCCATTGCTTGAGTAAACAAACAGTGTTTCTTTGGCTCAGGAATACTCCAGAGCTCTGGGTTTATTTTAAAGCGATCTTCAAACAGTCGCAGCAACTTTCCAGCCCTGGAAAATACACTTTATCAAGAGCTAAAGTGTTTCCTCACTAAAAAAGAAAAATTCCCCAGACCTTACCTCTTAAATGTGCCCCACCTCTCTAGACCACTGCTTACCGGTCATGCCAATAAAGAGATTTCATTAACATGGTTAGATCAGGCCCAGGGTGTCTTGCCAAGTCGCCCACTCTTGGAATGAGCTTCTTGGGAGCAGTGTGACTGCAGGTGAATGCTGGGAAGTAGACCAAAGGTCGTCCCCATGGCACCAGGAGTCGGATTTCAGAAACAACTGCCAGGCTGCCGAACATGGAGGACGAACACATGTTCTGTGCTAGGGCCGGTGGGCTGCCCACCCTCCCTGTCAAGGGAAGGCAAATGCTTAGACCAGTTCTGCTAGATCATCCCAAACATTTCTTCACCTCCCTAGCTCTCCTCACAGGCGCTTTGTCAGGCCAAGAAGGGGGAGGCTCCAAGGTGGAATTTTAGGCTTCCCCAAATGGAACGGTTTCTCATGTAACGTGGTATGATGTGGTAGGAAAAATGAACAAGCTTTGGAGTCAGTGAGAGCTGGCTTTGAAGCCCCACTCTTCCTTTAGAAGATGGAGAAAATAAGAGAATTGAGTTTGCACTGGGATTTGGGTGGTGCTGCCTCATGTTCAGGAAGGGCTGAGTCTAGGCTTTAGGTTGACACAGAAGATTTTAAAAGACATGGTATAAGATACTAACTTTAGGGGAAGCTGGGGGAGGAGTAGGGGAATTCTCTGGACTATCTTTGCAACTTTTCTGTAAATCTGAAAATATTCCCAAATAAAAGGTTTAATTAGAATAAAAGAGTCATGGTTCCTACCCTCATGGATCTTACAGTTTAGTGAATGAATGAGAGATAACATTCAATAAACGATATCTACCTTCCCTTCCTCAAAAGCATCGGCATTGAAAGTGGTAGGAATTACCCTCAAAGGACCCAGGAACCTCAAAGATGCCAGAGTTGACATGTTCTGACGTCTGGAGTTTGTGAGGAAAGGAAAACCTTTGAGACTTCAAAACCACTGCTTAATATTAATGTCCTGTATGTATTTAATATTTTAGAAGCAATATGGTTTAAAGAGGGCTGGATAAGTTCAGAAAACGCAAATCATTTCACCTTTTGGAGCCTATTTCTTTTTTTTTTCTTTTTTTCTTTTTTTTGTTTTTGTTTTTGTTTTCTTTTGGCCGCGCCTCGCAGCTTGCAGGATCTCAGTTCCCTGACCAGGGATCGAACCCAGACCACAGCGGTGAAAGCGCCAAGTCCCAACCACTGGACCGCCAGGGAATTCCCTGGAGCCTATTTCTTTGTCTATAAAATGGGGACCCCAACCCCTGGCCTGCCTGCCTCAGTGGCCGATAAGAGCAATTTGTCAATATGGCAAAAAACTGTCCAAATGGAGCAGTCTCTATTCAAAGAGTAAGGGTTGTCAGGATGGCCTGTAACATCCTGTGAGTTCTTTTACTTGATTGCTCTTGAAATGCAGATATAAACCTTAGTTTTTGCTCCTCTAGAATTTTTCTACAACTATTCATTGTCATGCTAAAGCAGCATGAGGCTTGATTCAAGAATAAGGGTGCAGGAAGAGGGAGGGGATATGGGGATATATGTATACATACAGCTGATTCACTTTGTTATACAGCAGAAACTAACACAACATTGTAACGCAATTATACTCCAATAAAGATGTTAAAAAAATAAAAAAGGGGCTTCCCTGGTGGCGCAGTGGTTGAGAATCTGCCTGCTAATGCAGGGGACACGGGTTCGAGCCCTGGTCTGGGAAGATCCCACGTGCCGCGAAGCGACTGGGCCCGTGAGCCACAACTACTGAGCCTGCGCGTCTGGAGCCTGTGCTCCGCAACAAGAGAGGCCGCGATAGTGAGAGGCCCGCGCACCGCGATGAAGAGTGGCCCCCGCTTGCCACAACTAGAGAAAGCCCTCGCACAGAAATGAAGACCCAACACAGCCAAAAATAAATAAATTAATTAATTAATTAAAATAAAATAAAATAAAAATAAGGGTGCAGGAAGCTAGGTGTAGTGGTTCAAAGCCAAGCTTTAGTGTTTATTCAGCCATAAGCCTTCTAGTATCATATCTGGAAAATGGGGGATCATATTTACAAGGTTGATTTGAAGGTTAAATAAAATAATACATGTGAAGCACAAAGCACAAGGCTAGATCATAGTGGACACTCACATATTCTAGTTTTTATGATTATAGAGAAGAAACCGATTCAAAACTCATTAACCAAGAGCTCCAGTGCCCATCTCAGCTTAAAGCTAAAATAGTTAATCAGATTCTTCAGAAGATGCGTCCGGCCAGACACGGAGCCACGCAGTTCACAAACTTCGATAATCACTCCAGCGAAAATTAGCATCAACCCTCTGGGCTGCGCCATCAGACGTCATAATAAAGGAGCTCTCCCCACTGTTATCAGCACTGAGTTCATGCTGTTTAATAGTCTTTGTTCAATTTCCTTCTCATTAAACACAGTTATATCATCCCAGGTGCCCATCTACTGCCTGTAGAATATTAGAGGATGCCGTTTCTGCCGGCGCTGGTCTAAGGCTGTCGTAATGTTGAGTTCCTTGGGTTCCTCAGGAAATAGAGAAACTACCTCCAAGCTGAACTTGGTACCCCAAGCATTTGTAGAGTTAAACAACATATGCACATATTTAGGGGACGTTTATCTAGAAGCAAAACGAAATCACACAGTGCCTACGGGTTTCTACAGACCTCAGCCTGCAGAAACATGCCCAGGGACGGCTCACACAGAACAGATTCTCCTGTCTTCCTGGTCCTCTGTCCCTTGGATGTCAGAGAAGTCCACAGTCTGAAACCACAGTGCTGAGGTTGCCTTCAGGAACGAACCTCAGGCCCAGCTGCCTCTTTAACACTGAGCCAGAACCAGAAAGACCTGCCTTGATGAGGTCCGGGCTGGAGGAGGCGTGCCCAGTGACCTGCCCTCAACCCTCCCGACCCCTCTTGTTTCCTGCTCGTCCTTCAGCTCCCCCAAAGCGCATTCTCAGACACCCAGTGCCACGTCAGGTGTCTTTGCGTCTGTTTTCTTGCTTCACAGCATTGACCACACTTCCAACAGTTGAAAATCCTTTTTTTTTCCCCCTTGGGACTCAAACTACAGAAACGTCCAGACAATGGAATTGCTTTAAAAGAGTTTTTTCAATGATCATGGATTTTTAAGTCAGGCCATTATAGTCATAGGACTGACTGTCTTTCTTTCCCTCTCCACACTGTCAGAGCCGTAAACGGGTATCATGACAACCCAATGGCCAAGGGGAAGTTCAGAGGTGGTAAAGCAGCCACCAAAGGATGGGCGTTGTCCTCGTGCCGTGGAATTCATGTGCTCAGAGCTCAGGTGCCCTCTGGAGGGCTACCCAGAACCGAGCACTCAGGAAAGAACACTGAACCACTGTCATGCCCACTTTCAGGAGCTGGGGATGTGGGCTGACATGGCCCTTATTTCACCATAAATCCTTCCATGCAAGTCACGATGCATGCAACCCCAGAAAGGGCTCATGAAACCTCTCATTACTATGTCACCTCCACCTCTGTTCCAAAGAGGACACACAAGCTAGGACCCTGACACTCCCGGAGCAGCTCAGGCTCCCCTTGGCTCAGTGTTAGTCTACAGACCTCTCACTGGACTGTGCCCTCCCATGCCCATGCCAGTGTCCCTCCACAGCCTTGGTTACACATAGGACTTTCTTCTCATTTGCAGCCAACATATTTGACGCCTTCAGGAAGAGAAGTCACCAGGAAGGAAAGGCCTGGGGCTTGGCTGTGAGTCACAGCTGTGCATTCTAGTAAGTGAGGCTGCTCTGTGCTGCCTGAGAGCAGCCTGCCTGCCAGGAGACCTCAGTGAGTCAGTCAGTGGAGGGAAGGAGCAGGAGTAACAAGTAGGACCCAGCATGCAGCAACAGGTATCCACAAGGGGGTGGGTCTGAGGTCAAAAGGACTCAGTCACTAAGGAACCTTCAATAAATGGATGGAGTTGGTCCAGCCTGCGTGTGTGAATTTCCCCCTCAATGACTCCTCTTCCCTTGGCAGTACAGACAAGAAACCAAGGCCACACTACTAAATTTCAGAGTTTAAATAGAGTTTGTGCTGATGAAAGTAGAAATAACTGTGACTTGTCAGCAGGATCCAGATACAGGACTATTGTGATGTTATTAAACTTGACTTCTTAAGATAAAATTGGTCATTAATTAATTCGACAAATCAGTTGCTGCCAAAAAATTTCAAAAGCAAAAATCGTTAAGCTAATTTGCTAGCCCACTGCCAAGAGACTATGAAGAGAGGTCCTACCATGCCTCGTACCCTGGCTTCAGGGTCCAGTCTCCCCAAGTACCTGTTATCCCCCCAACTTCCATGCTTAGTACACCCCCTTCCTCAGCTGACCTCATTTCCACCCCCGCACACATGCACCCCTTTCTCTGCACCCTTATCAGCCATCAGAAGGGAGCTCCCTCAACTCCTCCCCCTCCATCCTCTCGATTCTGAGGTGTATCTGCTTCTGTCTTCCCTCCCCCAGTCCACAGTGGTGGAAATGTCTCTCCTCTAAGCCCACTTCTGCTCCAATCCCATTCCCTCGCAAACGTTCAAGGTCAGCCTTCCTTCAGTTGACCCTTCTCTCATCCGTCTTCCAATGATTCCCTGCCTCTCTCCCTCAAGCCCATCACCACGCAGGCATCTAGTATCTTCAGTCTTTAATTAAAGCTTCCATGCAACTCTCTCCACTAGCTACTGTCCCAATATTCTGCTCCCTTTCTTAGGAAAACTTCTTGGATGATCTACACACCTCTCTCTACTTCCTTATCTCCATTTCCCTCATCATTCCTTCCCCATGCAACCTGCATCACTGTTATTCCACCGCAACTGTGCTTGTCAGGGGCCTGCAGGGCAATATGAAGTTTTCCTGGTCACCAAAGGCTGCCATATTGTCAAATCGATGGACAGGTGTCTGCCCCTTATTTCCCAGGAGCATCTAATGCCAGTGTACACTCTCTGTTTCTTGATACTCTCATGATCTCTTAGGTCCCTCATTTTCCTTTGTCTTCAGCCAGCTCCAACTCCTTCAAAGATTTTCCCGCACTTCCCCCTGGGCTTATGTCTAAATGTTGGAGCATCTCAGGAATTAGTCCTGGGTCCCCTTTTCCAACTCTCTTACTCTCTCCCAGGCGGTCTCATCCAGTCAGTCACATGGGTTTAAATACCTGTGCTGATGACTCAAATATACATCTCAAGTCCCATCTCTTGTGTATCTAAATACCTATTAGATCTCTTCATTGCAGCTCCCAATAGGCATTCAGATTTTATGACCAAACCAGAACCTTTGATTCTCTCCCTTCCCCCTAAATTTTCCCCTCCTCCAATCCTCCCCATCTCAGGAAATGACATTCCCATCTACTCAATGGCTCAGGCCCAACACCTAGGGTTCATTCTTGAGTCTGCTCTTTTCCCTACCACCAAATTCAATCCATCATTAAGCCTTTTCTCTCTGCCTTCAAAATATATTCCCAATCCAGGAACCCCCTTCCCTGCCACCTCATTCCAAGCCATAATCATCTATCTTTTGACTTCTAAATAGCGTCTTAACTAACGTCCCTCCTCTACTTCTGCCCTCTGCCCCCTAAAGACCATTCTCGACAAAGCAATCACAGCCCTCTCAGTTCATGTCATTACTCTGCTGAAAACTCTCCGGAGCAGTTTCTCAGAGTAATCTGAGAAGCTGGCTTCTGGGCTATAGTCCTCAGTTTGGCTCAAATAAAACTCTTTTCTATTCTTATTATTGATTGTTTTGATTATTTTCATCAACAGCACCAAGCAGACCTTCTGGCAGCCACCCTTGGGGTGGAGCTGCTCGTTCCCTAAGGCGAGGAACACATTACGTGGGTGACTAACACTCCTCCTCCTCCTGGGTGTGCCAGGATTTCACCGCAAGTCACATTTTATTGCCTCACCCTGACCACACCCACAGCACACACCAACCTTGACGTTGTCTCCAGGAAACATCTCCATGAAAGGGATGCATGGCTCCCAATTTGCCCTCCTCTCCAGTCGACAGCAAACACTTTGAGCAGGGCTAAAACTAGGGGACTCAGCCAGCTGCGTTATGCACAACGACACTGGCGGCGCTTGGGAAATCAATCTTCCTTACAACAAATCCGTTTTGCCCACTGGTAGCGAAGGGGGGCCACCATCCCATGCTCAGCTTCCATCCAGGACAAAGGAAATCAAAGTAGAAATGTTTGGAAAGGTAAGTATTAGCAGCTGCGTTACCTTGAGAACATAAGCCTTATTCAGCATCTCAAAGCATATCAACCGAGCCAGGTCTTGGGTAGACACACCAAAATGTTAGTTTTAAAAATCCAAACATATATTGCAGATTTCTACTGTGTTTTATCACTTATTTGAGGTGGGTGGGAGGAGGCAATGGGAGAAGGAGGAAGAGGAGAAAAACTAAAAATGCAAACGAACACACCACGCCAAAAGTCTGCAACCATCTAGAAGTTAGGAAGGGGGCTGACAGCAAGCCACGCAGAGCACATCTCCCAGTACCTGCAGAGGTTCAGGGTTTGGAGGCCAAAGGATGATGTTATTCAAGCCGGAGTCCTCTTGCTGAAAGCAAAGTGTCTTGCTGTTAGGACAGGCCACAGTGAACTGTATCCCCCCAAGTACCAGAGCGAGAGCCTAACCTGCTGGGGGTGCTCCTACCTCCCCCACGGCTACCCAGGGGAAATCAGACAACAGAGGGAGAGGAACCTGAAGCCCGAGGGTGTATGAAGGAGGCAAGGGCCAGGACTAGGCAGGCTTGTCTCTCATCCTTTGCACCAGTGACGTGGCTGGTTCTCAACGCCTGGTCCTTAATCTGAACAGAGGTTCATTCGGACCTGCATCTTTCCTTCCAAGAGTTCACTTGTAGGCAGGTTGCAGGCACCTCCAAGTGCATCTTCGCAGAGAAAACGCTTCTGGGAGAGAGGACTGGGAGCGTGGGTGGGATGGGGGAGGGGTGGAGGCAGAGAAAATAGTTTGCAGGTGTCTGCAGTGAGCCAGGTGTGAGGTAATAGGGTTGTGACAATGGGGATGTGGAGGAAAAAAGCTGTAAGAAAAAACTTCATGGATATGTGCTACATTTTTTGTCTTTTGAGAAAGTGCTCTAAAGCCATACTGATGGGACCGTCATCACCCAGGGCCCACCTTTCCCCTACAGGTATGGGGACGTGGCTCAGGCTGGCTAATCAAAGTGTCCCACATTTGGGGACACAGTGATTGACTCAAAAGAGGGCACATGACAGATCAGGGCCCATCAGATTCCTTAGAGAGAGCTAATCAGAGGCCGGACCATTAGCTGGAAGAAGCGTGGAGCTGCCTGTGGGGCTGGGGGCACCTCCCTAAGGACTAGGTCATCACGGTAGGAAAGCAGAGCAAGATCCGGGGAGGAGAGATCTCCAGCGTCATCTTTTGACCCTTTGGACTCAGTAATTTACTACAGCTAAACCCTCTTTGTGGACTTCTCAATTCTATAAACCAAACAAACCCCTTCTCTGCTTGTGGCCATTGGAGATGGGCTTCTGTCTCTCACAACTGAAAACAGTCCTGATTAAACAGAAATTTGGAAAGCTAAACGGCCAGTCCATTAATCAATCAATCAATCATAGAGTGATTTATTAAATATGGAGAATGGGAATGGGTGGAGTTAGAGGTGACCCCCAGGTTTCTGTCTTGAATGGTAGGGCATGGTACCCAAGAGGGGGAATACAGAAGGGGAGGATCAGCTGAGCTCAGGTTTGAAGAGCTCAGGGTGACTGCGGGTCATCCAGGCAGACATATCCAGGAGACAGTGGAAAGACAGGTTTGGAGCCTCAGCCCCGTGGGGGACCCTGAGTCCTACAGCCAAACGTACTTGCGCTTCATTTCCATTTGTCTCTCCAAGGAAGGCAAACTTTGTTCTGATTCTGGAATCCTAAAGGCACCCCCGTGACGCCCCACTGGGTCATGTTTGGCTGAGGCTGGAGATGTGAAAAATTGTGGTGCCAGGAAAACCTCTCCTGTCTGCTCCAGGAGTCGGAGGACTGGGGAGGGAGGCTAGGGTTGGAAGCTGGCAGGAGATGAGAAATGGGGGTAAGGTATAGTAGGGTGAGAGTTTTTAAATCTTTAAGTATTTTTACCTTTCTAATCAGTAAAGATCTGAGACACTAAAATATTCATTGCTTGAAAGGATATAGTGAGATGGGCTCTCGTATCCTGATGAGAGACATATAAATTGTCATCACCTTCTGGAAGGCATTTCGCATATAGATATAACTATAGATATAGATATATAGCAAGAGCCTTTCAAAAATACCCTCCATTTGATGTGCCAATTCCATTTCTGTGCATCTATCCTAAATAAACCAGCCTTCAATTCTGGACAGTGCAGTTTAGTATAGGTAATGGAGAGAAAATATAACCTACTTTATTGTCTGTATTCAGGTAGGAGTTCTCAGCTTAGGGAAGATACAAAAAGCACTATCTATAAAAAGAAAAACTGATATATTGTACCTGGTAGAAACTTTTCTGTAAAAGACCCTGTTAAGAGGATGAAAAGACAAGCTACCAATGGGAGAAAATACTTGCAAACCACAATTTGACAAAGGATTAGTATCTAGACTATATAAAAATTCTCAAGATCAACAGTAAGAAAAATCCAGTTAGAAAATGAGCAAAAGACATGCACAGATATTTCACCAAAACGAATATACAGATGGCAATAAGCATGTGAAAGATGTTCAACATCATCAGTCATCAGGGAAATGCAAACTAAAACCATAATGAGATATCACAACACACACACCAGAATGGCAACACCAAATAGTGACAGTACCAAATGATGGCCAGAATGCAGAGAAACTGGATCCCTCATACACTGCTGGTGGGGATGTAAAATGGTACAGGGATTCTAGCAAACAGTTTGGTAGTTCCTTATAAAACTACACATGCCACTACCATATGATCCAGCAACTGCACTCTTGGGCTTTACGTCAGAGAAATGAAAACTTATGTTCACAAAAAAACCTGTACACAAATGTCCATAACAGTTTTATTTGTAATAGCCCCAAACTGGAAACAACCCAGATGTCCTTCACTAAGTGAATGGTTCAATGAACTGTAGTACATCTATGCCAGAGAACACTACCCAGCAATAGAAAAGAATGAACTATTGACACATGCAACAATCTGGATGAATCCCGAGGAAATCATGCTGAGTGAGAAAAGCCAATTCCAGAAGGTCACCTGCTGTATGATTCCATTTATATAACATGGTATAACATTCTCTATCTCATCTCTATGGAGATAGAGAACGAATTAGAAATTGCCAGGGGTTATGAACGGGGCACCGGAGGGAGGTGGGTGTGGCTATAAGGGCAACAAAAGGAATACTGTCTCTGGAAATGTTCTGTATCTTCACTGTGTCAATGTCAGTATCTGGGTTGTGATTTTGTACTCTAGTTTTGCAAAATGTTGCCCCTGGGGGAAACTAGGTAAAGGGTACGTGGGATCTCTCTGTATTATTTCTTCCAACAAAATGCCAATCTAACCATTATCTCAACATAAAAAGTTTAATTTTAAAATCTTTAAGATTTTTGGGAAAAAAATATCTGGGTTTCTGACTTCTCTTGAGGAAATGGAAAGGTCTTGTAACACTGGACCCACATTTCTACTTGGCAGCCATCAGCTGGTGTTGATGGTGGCTGCTTCCTTTAGACAGCTGGACAGGACCCCTCTGTGTGCCACAGTTCCCACCTCTCCCTATAGTTTCCCACCCAGTTGTTTAACACAATTACTGTTTCTTGTCTGCCCCTAAAGATCGGAGTTTGCCATCTTTTCTTTTGATGATTCCCGTTTTCCTGCGGGAGGAAAGAAGATGGTGGGGAAGAAAAAAGCAGAGGGAAAAGGAACTGCCTTAGGCTGGCTTTAGGTCGAATTTTCTCATTCAGAGAACTCAATACCATTAATCCAAAATTTCCACTGTGTATCAGATCAATGGGAAAGTGTTTCCCTAATTTTGCTCACCAGCGCATTGAATTACAACTCTCAAACTTAAAATGGATAACTATAAAATTTGAATTTATTTGAATATCCCAGTATTACACACAATCCAGCAAAGCCTATTCCTCAATTGTGAAAACCTTACCTAACATGGAAATGATAGTTCACATTTAATCTGCTCAACATTTATAGATTTTTAAAACCACTTTTTCAGGCCCATGACTTTTTTGGGGGGGAGGGGTATGTATCCATGTAGGTAAGTAGATGGGGAGGGGGGCACAATCCAGGAAAAAATGCGCCAAACTCTCATATGTCAATTTCAAAAGCATAGGACAAGAATTAAAACTACTTTTTATATAGTTTATAAAATTAGGGCTAGACTTAATATGAGAATTCTGAAAATGGAATGAAAAATGCCTACATGGATACGAATATGCCCGCATGTATCTAGCCACAATCTGAGTTTTAGTTCATTCCTTCCTGGGCAGAGAGGAGATGCTGAAAAAAAGTCTAGTCAATGTCACTCAAGAGACCCGTGTAGGTCAAGGGGAAGCCCCGTGACACCCACCTGGTTGCCCGAGGTACTGTTCTCGTTGCCCATGGTGATTCAGGGTGCCCAGCGTCCCTTCGGATTTGATCGGCGGTGACTGGAAGAAACAAAAGGGTATATACATCTGTAAAATTGAAGAAGATCTGAGGATTTTTCCGCCTGCTCATTTCCCCAAACTCAAAAGCCAGATGATGGGAAGTGTTTATCTCTGCAGTCACAGCATGGAAAATTGCTTTTGAAGGGTTTTCCTTTGCAACGTGCCACCCAGCAGTACAGGCTGGTGTTTTATTCCCACCTCGGGTTGGCAGACACTTCTGTAAGACGAGTTTGTTACTGAGCCTCTGACCTAACGCCAATGTACACGTATATGTATACATACAAAGGGAGTGACAAAAGGGGCCCGTTTGCCAAGGAGAGCTTGAGGAGCACCGCTGTTGGAGTGTTTTCTGTTTCTAATTGTGTTCGGTTTGGAAATCCAGAGTGCGGCTGGCTTCCCACTGTCGAGGACAGCAGAGCTGGGTGTCCAATGTCAGGAGGTGTGAAATCCACTGCTCTTCAAAAACATGTGGTTTTCATATTTTTTTCTCTAAACACTTGTTTCATCAAATCAGTTTCACTTCTGCACATATTTCGATGAAGGCAGCATGTTTTTCTTGCTGAGGAAAATGCATAGTTGTAGCCAGACAAGGAATAAATAATCATGTAAAGCGGCTTGCTGTCTGGACACCCAGAGTCATTTCATCGGGCTTACTTAGTGACGTTGTTTATTAATCGTCATCATAATGAGGATGCTTCCCACACAGCCCACAGAGAAACCCAGGACATCTGCTGACATCGCCAACAGAGTTCCACAAGACCCCATAGCATAAGCAGGATCAGGCCTATTTGTTCACTTGTTCTAGGTGGAGAAACTAAGTTACAGAAAGCTTTTAAAATCACAGACTTTTCAGGGACTTCCCTGGCAGTCCAGGGGTTAAGACTCTGCGCTTCCAACGTAGGGGTCACAGGTTCCACCCCTGGTCGGGAAACTAATATTCCCGCATGCCACACAGCGTGGCCAAAAAATAAAATAAATAAATAAAATAATAGACTTTTCGATACATGCACCCCTATGTTCATAGCAGCGCTATTCACAATAGCCAAGACATGGAAGCTACCTAAACGTCCATCGACAGATGAATGGATAAAGAAGATGTGATACATATACACAATGGAGTACTACTCAGCCATAAAAAAGAACAAAATAATGCCATGTGCAGCAACATGGATGCAACTAGAGATTATCATACTAAGTGAAGTAAGTCAGAAAAAGACAAATACCATATGATATCACTTATATGTGGAATCTAAAATATGCCACAGATGAACCCATCTATGAAACAGACACAGAATCATGGACATAGAGAACAGACTGGTGGTTGCCAAGGGGGAGGGGGTTGGGGGAGGGATGGAGTGGGAGGATGAGGTGAGCAGATATAAGCTATTATATATAGAGTGGATAAACAACAAGGCCCTGCTGTATAGCACAGAGAGCTATATTCATTATCCTATGATAAACTGTAATGGAAAAGCATATTTTAAAAAAGAATATATATATATATATATATATGTATAACTGAAGCACTTTGCTGTACGGCAGTAATTACCACAACATTGTAAATCAACTATACTTCAATAAATAAATTAATTAATTAAATAAATTACAGACTTTTCAAGCTGGAGCCTTAGAGATTACCAGTCTAATCCGGTGGGGAAACTGAGGCTGCAGAGAAAGCCAGGGATTTGCCAAAGACCCAGTTTGGGGAGGCCAGAGTTGGAAACAGAACCCAGTCTCCTGCCTTCTGATTCGAGATTTCTTCCCAGCAGGATGGCTGTCATCACAGCATTTCCTCAGAAAACCTCAGTGATGGACTTACTCACAATAAAATGTGTCCATTGATTTGCTTAGCCATTCAACCAAAACTGAGTGAGTAGCTACCATGTACTATGTGTAATCAACAGTCACGGGAAAATAAAATATAAGTATTTTGAACGGGCCTAATTAAAATGCCCCCAAACTGAGACAATTATGAGTGATGTCACTGTAGTGATCAATTCTCTCCCTCCTAACCCTTTACTCAAAAAGTTGCAATCGCCAATGGAACAGGATAGAAAGCCCAGAGATAAACCCACGCACATATGGTCACCTTATCTTTGATAAAGGAGGCAAGCATATACAGTGGAGAAAAGACAGCCTCTTCAATAAGTGGTGCTGGGAAAACTGGACAGGTACATGTAAAAGTATGAAATTAGAACACTCCTAACACCATACACAAAAATAAACTCAAAATGGATTAAAGACCTAAATGTAAGGCCAGACACTATCAAACTCTTAGAGGAAAACATAGGCAGAACACTCTATGACATAAATCACAGCAAGATCCTTTTTGACCCACCTCCTAGAGAAATGGAAATAAAAACAAAAATAAACAAATGGGATCTAATGAAACTTAAAAGCTTTTGCACAGCAAAGGAAACCATAAACAAGACCAAAAGACAACCCTCAGAATGGGAGAAAATATTTGCAAATGAAGCAACTGACAAAGGATTAATCTCCAAAATTTACAAGCAGCTCATTAAGCTCAATAACAAAAAACAAACAACCCAATCCAAAAATGGGCAGAAGACCTAAATAGACATTTCTCCAAAGAAGATATACAGATTGCCAACAGACACATGAAAGAATGCTCAACATCATTAATCATTAGAGAAATGCAAATCAAAACTACAATGAGGTATCATCTCACACCGGTCAGAATGGCCATCATCAAAAAATCTAGAAACAATAAATGCTGGAGAGGGTGTGGAGAAAAGGGAACATTCTTGCACTGTTGGTGGGAATGTACATTGATACAGCCACTATGGAGAACAGTATGGAGGTTCCTTAAAAAACTAAAAATAGAACTACCATACGACCCAGCAATCCCACTACTGGGCATATACCCTGAGAAAACCATAGTTCAAAAAGAGTCATGTACCAAAATGTTCATTGCAGCTCTATTTACAATAGCCAGGACATGGAAGCAACCTAAGTGTCCATCATCGGATGAATGGATAAAGAAGATGTGGCACATATATACAATGGAATATTACTCAGCCATAAAAAGAAATGAAATGGAGTTGTTTGTAGTGAGGTGGATGGAGTTAGAGTCTGTCATACAGAGTGAAGTAAGTCAGAAAGAGAAAAACAAATACAGTATGCTAACACATATATATGGAATCTAAGGGAAAAAAAAAAAGTGTCATGAAGAACCTAGTGGCAAGACGGGAATAAAGACACAGACCTACTAGAGAATGGACTTGAGGATATGGGGAGAGGGAAGGGTAAGATGTGACAAAGTGAGAGAGTGTCATGGACATATATACACTACCAAACGTAAAATAGATAGCTAGTGGGAAGCAGTCGCATAGCACAGGGAGATCAGCTCTGTGTTTTGTGACCACCTAGAGAGGTGGGATAGGGAGGGTGGGAGGGAGGGAGATGCAAGAGGGAAGAGATATGGGAACATATGTATACGTATAACTGATTCACTTTGTTATAAAGCAGAAACTAACACACCATTGTAAAGCAATTATACTCCAATAAAGATGTTAAAAAAAAAAAAAGTTGCAATTGCTCAATCCTTTCTGCCATTTGCTGTTTATAAGATGGCCAAAAAAAAAAAGGAATCATATACTCACTTACAGAATGTAAAAATTTTCATTTATGTAAAATCAATCACTTCAGTTTATTTTTTCTGTTCATTTGCAAAATTATGCCTTAGGAAATAATGTTGAGTGTTACAATCATTGTGCCCTTATCCATTATCATAACTTCCTCGTACCTGCCAGGCTGAACCACATGCAGCTGGAATTACACATGATTCGATGTAACATTAATTTTTGAAACTCATTCACCAAATAAAATTCAATAATTTTCTTAAGAATCAGAACACTTGAGCTAGATTTTTAAACTGGCTTTTAAAACTACTTCTGGCTTAGTGTAAATTTCAAAACCCCCGAGGGAAGGCCTGGCTGCATTCAAAACTCTCTCCTGGTGACCTTTAGAACTGCCCTCCTCGGGCTTCCTCAAGACCAGAGAGGAAGTACCGCTCTGTACGACTCTGCCGTCTACTTACAGTCAGGGACGGTCTGTGACTTTGGAGGCCGAGGCCCCTGGAAAGTCTGCGTGTCAGCAACTTGACTTTCTCCTCCACCATTCAGAAGCGAGCAAGGTCTAAGCAGAGGCCCAGAGCCACCTCAACCAGTTGGGCAAACAGCCCAAACAGTCTCCACCCACGACACTGACACAAACCAGCTGCACATCATACCTGGGCAGAGCCAGAGCAGAGCCGCAGTGAGTACACAAACGTGCAATCAGCATTTCCCAGCCCATTGAGGCCAGGGCCTTTCATGCAGAGGATTTTCCTGTTAGTACATTAGCAGGGCTCCTTTCAGAAAAGGCTTATCCAAACTAAAACTGGCCCCTGTGATCTGACTGGCCGCACTTAGGCGAGCAGGACTGTCCTGCTCCCAGAGCAGGGGTGCCATGAGTCACTCGCTTGCCCTTATGCTTTAGAGCAGGAGACAAACCTTTCTTTCTACAGAGGAGGAAAATCCTCCAAGGGCGTCCTGTTTGCACCTGGGAAAATTCTGCCGTAAATAATACGGAAAGACAAAGAAAACTTGTGGAAACATGATGACGCAGCAGTCTGGCACCTGTTTATGGTGTGGTGTGTGCAGGATGTACTTACCCAGGCGTGGCTTGAGTGTCAACAAGTGAAGTTGTACAAAGCAGCAGGCTTGCCCAGGTCGCTGGTAGGCAGACCTGCCCATCCAGGGTGGAGGAGGCCCTGCGGCTCTCAGGCGGGACTGGAGAAAGGCAGCCACCAAAGACCCTTCTGTTCAGCAGCCTCCTTCCTCTCTGGATTCCAGTCATTAACAATTAGCCACTCTTTTGCATGAATGCAGTCAATTTCAATATATATACATATATTTTTTGTAGTGGCAGAGTCTTTCATTCATTCTGCAGAAGCTCCTTACACCTGCCACACGGTGCAGCCCCTCCAGGGAAAAAAGTTAGCACTTCATCAAAGGTTTCTTGGAGACCAGATGTCCTACCAAGCTCAGAGGAGTGTCAGGAGCTCCTGGGAGGGGAAAGTTGGATGTGGAGGGGGATCTCAGTGCCCCACTTCTAGTTCAAACAGAGCAGAAGTGTGTATGTTTCGGCAGACAATGGATAAGCAAATTGTGATCTATCCATACAGTGGAATATTATTCAGCCATAAAAAGGAGTGAGATTCTGAGACATACTACAACTTGGATGAACCTTGAAAATATGTTAAGTGAAAGAAGCCAGACACAAAAGGTCACATACTGTGTGATTCTATTGACATGAAATGTCCAGAATAGGTAAATCCAGAGAGACAGATAACAGTATTGTGAATGTATCAAATGCCACTTAATTACTCACTTTAAAATGGTTAATTTTGTGTTATGTGAGTTTCAACTCAATTTTTAAAAGTGAGTATGTTTCATATCTTGAGATTCTGCATAAGATATTGTTTGAAAAAATAAACCTACTGGGGGAAAAAAGCTTGAAAACGACTGCTTTTGTGTTTATTAACACTAGATTTCCATAAAATTGAAGATTAAAGGGATAAGAAACAAGAAACTTTGCCTACCCTCGCCCCCTTCC
Organism: Eubalaena glacialis; assembly: GCF_028564815.1. Classification (NCBI taxonomy): domain Eukaryota; kingdom Metazoa; phylum Chordata; class Mammalia; order Artiodactyla; family Balaenidae; genus Eubalaena; species Eubalaena glacialis. The sequence goes on from NC_083716.1 coordinate 9,777,549, forward strand.
CGTCCCCCCATCACAAAATCAAAAGGGAATTTTTCTAGGGAAGAGAATCTTTTCAAACAAAATATCTTGGATGAGCCAGATGGGAATGAAGAAAGGTCCCAAGCAAGTCTTCAACAGGGGAGCAAACATAGCAAAAAACCCTGACAAAGAGAACGAGAGAGTTGGGGGCTCACTCCCAAGGAGAGAGGCGAAGGAGGGAGAGAGGATGGCCAACCAAAATGGCAGAGTCTAGTAAGGGTAAGGACTTTGAAGGTGGGGAATGTTCAGTGTTCAGTTTTCGGTTGTGTACATTTCAGCAATGAAATGCCCTCCAGGGACCACTCCCTCAGGCAGCTCTGCAGCCTCACCTGTTGCTGCCACCACTGGCCCCTGGACCACCACTACCATGGCTGATGGACACTGAGCATCGTCGCTGACACCTGTCTCATCACTCACTGTTGTCCTGGACACCACGGGCACCAGAGGCTGCCACTGCCACTGGGGAAGAGAGCGAATGAATACACAGACTTTTCAGCTTCCATCCCAGGAGCTAGTGCTCTGTCTCTTATAATGATAGAGTTCCCAGGCACAGGGGACAGGCCCAGAGGCTGGGCACCACGGAATCCAGAGTGTCCATATTTCTTAGTCAAGACCCCCTTTCCTAGAGGCACTACTCTGACGGGACCCCAACAGCAGTCTTACCACTGTCTACACGTGTTCGCGGCTGATCAGCTTCGTTCTCTTCATGCTGTTTTCTTCCAAGCTGGACATCCAGCAAGTGACCAGGTTTCCACTTCCCGCCACAGATGGCTAAACGCACGTGTATGTGAATTCCTTCATCTGTCTCTGGGACAAGCTCCCCTCGGAGGGAGGATAGGGTCGTGACCGCTGCCCTGTGAACGCCAACTCCACCACCCACCTGATGTATAAACTTTAGCAAATTGTTTAACTTCTCTGTGCTCAGTTTTGGCATCTCTAAAATAGGAATCAGGGACTTCCCTAGTGACCCAGTGGTCAAGACCCCGCGCTTCCAAAGCAGGGGTTCCATCCCTGGTCAGGGAACTAAGATCCCACATGCTGCACGATACAGCCAAAAAATAAATAAATAAAATAAAACGGGAATCATAACAATATGTACCTCATGTGACTGTGGTGAGATAATTTCCATAAAGCTCTTGCAATAGATTAAGCACTAGATAAATTGTTGGCTATTATATTACTACTGGCAGTGGGTCTCTTTGGAGCCCCCAACAGGCAGATCCCACAGTGAAACAAAGATTAGGTTGCCTTCTTTTTTATCCCTTCAGAAAAATCATGAATTCTGACGCTACTGATTAGAAACCAGCACATCAGCTAAACTGACTTGTGCACTGAAAGAAACAGATGTTGATGAAGACTATTTATAACATAGGCTCAATAAGAAGTTCACGGTTTCAAGAACTTGGACCAAGCAATTTACATTGAAATATTTGCTGGGCAAGTGACACATCATTCCAATCCTGTCCCTCTACTTGGCCATTGCTGGGCGTCCGATGTTAATTTAGCTAGAGTTGCTCTATATCCCCAGGCAAATGAAACTGTACTTCTTCAAAAATGATCCATGGTTTAGGCTTCTAATTAATTCAAGGGGGTTTTCCACAAGCAAGACTGAATCCACAAAGGTTTCTTCTACCCACTTGTTCTGTGTACAGAGTCTAGACAGCCAGCTAAACCTCAACCTAGTCTCCAGTAGATTCAAATATAAAATTCATTTTAAAAGATGGTTGTTTGGGAGAATTTTTATTTTTCAGCTGGTGTATTGGCGTCACATCATCACAGCTGCAAATATAAACTGGGACAGTCTTTGATTCATTCATTTACTTACGCGTCTATTCCATAAATACTGAGCTCTTTCTATGTGCCAAGCCTGAGGTCCCTGTGTTCTCTTGCACTTACGGCAAAGCCATAAGGTAGGTTTTTTTCTTTTTTTATGGATGAACAATTGAAACCCAGAGAGGTCAAGTCGCATGGCCAAAGCCCAGGAGAGAGGAAAAGGAAGGCTGGAGTCTGATGGCCCCAACCCTGGCATTCGATGAACAATGAAATGCTGCCGCCTTGGAAGACTTTTGGCAAGTGTTCAAAGGTAATTGACTGCCTTTATCGCTCGTTCACTTACCTCTATAGCAGAGCATGGGGTTTCTAGCTGTTGGCAACTGAAGCTGCTTGGGAAGGCTCCAGCTTATGGATCCCCCTAGCTGATCTAGAAGAGGGAAGGAGGTAAGGTTTGGGCTGGTGATGAACCACCAAGGCTGGGATAGCCTAACGGGGCTGGGTAGCCAGAAGCATTGCTGAGAGGAGCCAAGAGAAACATTGGGGAAACAGGGCCTGGAGCCAAGTCTGAAATAGGAGGGGATGGAGCCGGGAGAATGAGCACGGCAGCTAAACTGTGCAGCACAGCCTGTGGGTGGAGGACGTGGCTCAGAACCCAGACTGTGGTGTCTGAGCTGATGCCCCATTTTACCTGCTGTGTACGGGGCGGGAGGTACAAGATGCTGCGGAAGCGAAGACGAGATCACGCAGGCCCAGTTTCATCGACGGTAACACGTGGGCTCAGAGAGGTTTTGCAGCCAAACTCCCACTGCCCTGTGAGCAATCTATTGGGATGTGTTGATACATCAGACAATCTCATCGAGTTTTCTATTCAGGGTTTTTAATTCTCTATTTTAAAAACACTTTTTCTGTACATGAGGAAAATGTATCTGTTTTAAAGACTCAATACGTTTGGATTCTTCCGCGTTGAGTCATTTCGATTGTTAGTGCTGGAAGCAGCGTGGAGATCATCTTCTCCAGCACAGATGAGGAAGCGGAGGCCAGAGGGTAGAGATGATCTACCCATCCTCCCACAGCAAGCAAGGGCTGGAACCAGAACTGGACTCAGACAGGCTTGCTTCCAACAGGCAGTGTCCCCTGACAAGGCCTCTGCAGGCTCCGGAGTCGCCTCCAGACCAGCCCAGCAAGATCAGATGAGACCCACCTTTCCTGCATGGCATTGCTCTCCAGTCACAGTGGCCTCCAGCCGTTCAGGTCCTGCGTCAGCTGAGGATATGGGGGGCACCAACTGGGAGGTTATGCTTGCTCTCGGGGTGAGCTCAGGTTCACCTGACCCAGCAGTTCCTTTGGCTGCTTGACAAACCCAGTGACCTAAGTCAGCTGCTGTTCCCACAGACGGCGCCAACCCTCATCCCAGGCAGGCAGGAGGCCTCAGCTTCTCCCTCCAGTGGCTGGATTCAGTTGTTCTAACTCCCTACCTTGAACGGCTGAGCGCGGAGCTACTTATAGCTCTGTTATCATGTTCCTGTTTGAATACAAACAAACACCCGTAGCCTGAGAAAGGGATTTATTAAGAGACATTGCCTGCTTTCTGCTCCGGCAGGGGCCCTTCGTGAGCACCGTGGACTTGGCTGCTCCAGGGGGTTTAAGTGAAATGACAACTCTTCCTTCTTACTCTCCCCTTAGCCGCTTGTCTTCTTTCCTCTCCCATCTCTGAGGGCACCGAGAAACTTTGATGTGAAAAGTCCATTCTCGCAGAGCTTAGAAATCACCTGCTCTCATGCCGTAGAGATCAGACACAAGACTGCTGGTGAGCGGGCAGGTCAGTTATTAAGTTCTTGTTTCTCAGCTCCAAACCCACTATATTCAGATGCTGGGAGGCTCTGAAAACCCCATTTCTGCTTTGCCAACAGCTCCTCGTGAAGCTCTGCCAGGGGAAGGCGGAAGCCAGAGGAGGAAGGAGGAAGCAGGGCACACTCCTTCCTGGCTGCTTTCTGCTTCTGGGAGCATCACCCCAACCTCACTTCTCCCCTGTGGCAGCAACAATTCCCTCCCGGGGCAGCAGTGGGGTCCAGTTTGCCATTCTCCCAACTCTTACAGAGCTAGCCTCGTGGACATCAGCCCCAGCTGACTGCAAATCCCTCCACAGAGGTCTGAGGTTCCCTTCTGTGGGGCACCCCCTCCAAGCTCCTAAGTAATAATTCCCACTTCTCTTTGCTCCCTAAGCCCTAAGTGTGATAACTGCTTCCTGCAGTGGCTACCTTCCATCATCCTGTAGAGTTTGCCTTTTGCCTTTGCATTTACCTAGATAACAATCCTTTATATTAAATTCCCTCTGTTAAAATAACTGGGACATTTCTGTCTTCTGACTTAACCGTGGCTGATATGCTTGCAGAACTGGGATACAAATCTTCTTTCTCCTGGTTCACGACTCTCTGCATTGGAACCCAATAAATATGTGTTCAGTTAAATGAATGAGTAAAGCGAGTTCAGTCCATCATCAGCTTTAACTTTAATAAAAAGTTGTTTAGGGCTTCCCTGGTGGCGCAGTGGTTAAGAATCCACCTGCCAATGCAGGGGACACGGATTCGAGCCCTGGTCCGGGAAGATCTCACGTGCCGCAGAGCAACTAAGCCCATGCGCCACAACTACTGAGCCTGCGCTCTGGAGCCCGCAAGCCACAACTACTGAGCCCATGTGCCACAACTACTGAAGCCTGCATGCCTAGAGCACATGCTCTGCAACAAGAGAAGTCACTGCAATAAGACCGCTCACCACAACTAGAGAAAGACCGCACAGCTATGAAGACACAGCACAGCCAAAAATAAATAAATAAAATAAATAAATTTATAAAAAAAAAAAAAGAAGTTGCATAGGATTCCGCATCACCAACAACAAGCCCTCACCCAATCACAACCTGGACCTTCTGTCATCCAGATGTCAGTCTCTATCACGAGCTATTAGAATTGGGAGGGTCTACAGCTCTAACTTATAAGGCTCCCCAACCTTTTCACATTGTGACACACATAATACAATCACATTAATACAGCCCCTGACTTGGGACAAGGCTGCTGTATGGCTCATCCACTGCCCAGGCCCCACCTGGCCACACCAAGAGTTGAGGATATCGAAATCTTGTAACCTGTCTGCCCAGCAGTGGGCCACTGGCTTACGGTGGAGAAGCAGTGACCTAATCTAAGGCTTTCATTTTATAGATGATGAACTTAAGGCCAGAGAGTTTAGGTAACTGGCCCAAATGTAAAGAGCTGTTGGCTAGAGCTTCTCAGCTCTCCTTCATCCTCCGGCAGGCTAGCCTGGGCTTCTTAAGCCTAGCACAGAATTCCTCTTGGGAAGGAACAATCTTCATTTAAGAAAGGAACTTGATGTAATCTGTGTAGGTGCAAGTATTGGCAGGAGCTGAAGCTCAGTAAAAGGAGCTGGTTACATTGCTCCTCATGGGAAATGAGAGTATTTGGGGTTTGGTTCCAGAGGTGAAAAGGTCAGAGAAGAGGTCACAGGGTCAGAGAAAGTAATTGGGGGCTGGAGGAGATGAATCTGGGCTTTGGTGTGAGATAGAGGATGATAAGGTAAAGGGCCAGTGGAACTTTCCCTGAAATGAGGTACCGAGGACTTTTGAACAACAAGAATGCCTAACGGCATTTTGAAGTTGTTTTCGGTTCTTATACTGCAAAGCTCTCCTCTCTCCCCACAGATCTTCACACTACATTCACGAATGCTTCACTAGTACTGTGTTTTACTTTGTTTGGTTTTTGGCTGGGATTGGGGGTTTGGAACTTGAAGAAAGGGCTGCACTTTATTCTTATTTGGGTCAATACAATATGGAACAGAGACACCATAAAGTAGGAACCTGAATGTAGAGGAGACCAGAGTGTAAAATAAACTTTTGGGAATTCACAGAAATCTGGGGGTGGACTTTGGAGATCCCCAGTCATGGACTTGAACTGGAGTCTAAAAGGTCAGGGAGACCCCATTTGACACCTGGGGTAAGCATATATTTATAAACTTAAATAAAACTCGCGAAATGAAATTGGAGATCATACATACTGTTTATGCTCTTTTTGAAACTGCTTCTTTTTTTCCATTTAACAGTAACATATCAGAAACATTTCCCCATGGCTACAACATCATATTTAATAGCTGCAGTGCATACTAAGTTGTTTCCAAGTTTTAGCTGTTTAAAAATACATTTCTCATTTTGTATAACTTGTCTCCGCCTGGGATAGTGGAGGAAGTTATAGAGTGAGGTGGGTAGGGCTTAGCATAAACCTGCCGTAGGTTAGATCAAGCAGGAAGGTATTGAAACCAGAGAATTATGAATGGGAGATGAACTTCGGGGCACCATCAGGTTGGCAGGATCAGAAATGGGGGCAAGGACTGTGCCAGAACAAGCAGTCAGGATGGAGAGAGGAGGATTCTTGTATGAGGCGAGTTTTGCCGCCCTGTGCTGCTTTTTAAATGCGGAGACCTGGGGTCTCCATTGGCAATCACGTCCTACAATGTTTGAGACAGGTCTTGAAAGGTTTAGTTCATGAGCTGGAATCTGGTTCTTTGGGACAGAGGCCAGGTACCTGTGGTGGTGATGCCCTCCAGGTTTTGAAACTCTAAACCAGAACCTGTGAATAATCATGGAATCTCTGCTTGAATGCCTCCAGTGATGGGAAACTCACTTCGTCCTGAGGCATCTTTTCTGGAGAGAGGTATACTGGATCACTGGAAAGTTATTTCTATTGCTCCATAGTCTAGATCCCACCCATGATTCCATGAGAGCTGAACTAATGGCTCTGGACAATAGTGACTAAAGCTAGGCATGGGCTGGGCAATGGCCAGTGGTGAGGCCTGAGGACCAGCATGGACAATCTAGCTGACTTTACGGACCATCATCTTAGACTGGGCTGCAAGCCTCTACTCAAGCGCCAACCTCAGTTTGCCTTGTTCTGGGACTTCATTGAATCAGCATCCTCTCTCATCGTCATGACTGATGAGTGGTAGCTGTGGTCAGCTAGCCAGCCCACAGGTGACCACAGACACGTGAGGGACCACAGCTGAGTCCAGCCAAAATTGCCAATCCACAGAATCAGAAGCTAACTAACTGGTTATTGTTGTAAACCACCAAGTTTTGGGGTGGTTTATTACATGGTAAAAGCTAAATGATAAAATTTCCCCTGGAGGGTCCTTAGAACTTTCCTTCATACCAAGCTGCACCCACCTCTGGCTGGCCGTCTTGAAGACCTTGAAGACATCACAAAGGATGCCACATGAGGGAGGACTGATAGATGGATCAAATCCCTCTGCAGCAGTGAAACAACAATTTACAAGAACAGCCCCTTGGCTGGTGGCCCCTAGTGTCACCTTGGTCTGTGCCAGACTAAGTGTCATTGCCCTATAGCTCTCTGAGGATGATCCTCTGAGCATCCCATGTTACAAACCATGCATAGACCCTTAGCCCAAAATGGAAACGTGAAGCTGCATATTGATTTGCAGTAATGGGGTCTCTCTTTTTTCTGCCAAAACAGATATTTGCTGATACATTTAAATATAAGGTTCCCCTTACTCACAATTTCCATATAGTCCTTCTCTGCAGACTGGGCATTAGCAAAACTTATTTCTTACGAAAACAAGCTGTTGAAACCCACAAAAATTCAGACATCAGTTCGAATCCAAAAGCTGAACTGTGCTGTCATTTTTGGAAATCAAATACAGCATCAACCTAATTGGGAACTGTGGGCTAAGGGGTGGGTGGAAGGAGGATGGAATTGGGGGTGCGGGAAGGCTGTTTCAACACAAACAACACGACAGAGATCTTGAGTGTAGAGGGGATATTGGTGCCAACCACATCTGAGCCAAAGATACTAATACGTATGCATCATGTATTAGAGCTGAACTAAGAAATTGAAGATATTTGCCTTCTATATGACATAGTAAGAATTTGCGAATGTAATTATTAGGCTTTAGAGAGAGTTTCAGCTAACATCAGGCAATTTTATCATGTAAAATAGAAAGTAGCTTTTTAAATTATTTATTTATTTATTTATTTTTGGGCTGCGTTGTGTCTTCGTTGCTGCTCGCGGGCTTTCTCTAGTTGCGGCGAGCGGGGGCCACTCTTCATGTGCTGCATGCGGGCTTCTCATTGAGGTGGCTTCTCTAGTTGCAGAGCACGGGCTCTAGGTGAGTGAGCTTCAGTAGTTGTGGCACGTGGGCTCAGTAGTTGTGGCTCACGGGCTCTAGAGTGCAGGCTCAGTAGTTGTGGTGCACGGGCTTAGTAGCTCCGTGGCATGTGGGATCTTCCCGGACCAGGGCTCGAACCCATGTCCCCTGCATTGGCAGGTGGACTCTCAACCACTGCGCCACCAGGGAAGTCCCGAAAATAGCTTTTTAAGGGGACTTCCCGGTGGTCCAGTGGGTAAGACTCCACGCTCCCAGTGCAGGGGTCCCGGGTTTGATCCCTGGTCGGGGAACTAGATCCCACATGCATGCCACAACTAAGAGTCCGCATGCCACAACTAAGAGTCCGCATGCCACAACTAAAGATCCCGCATGCTGCAACTAAGACCTGGCGCAGCCAAAATAAAAATAAATAAATAAGAAAGAAAGAAAGAAAGAAAATACCTTTTTAAAAACTCTGTTCCTCAGATAAGTTTATTGTAAATTTATCTTTAAAAAACTAAGGATAACAATAGTTATATAATTTAAAAGTCCTTATAAATAAGACTTTGTTAAGTACCATTCTTTCAGGAAGAACAAAAAGAACATCTTAATCATATTTTCCTGTTTTTAAGTTAGCTTTGGTGGCAGCTGAAAACAATAGAGGCATCCTAGCCATCTGCCTCCCAATATTTCCTCTGCAAACAAAATAAAACAATGACAAGGAGAAAGAAAATGTACTCAAAAGCCAGGCACTAGTATATGTATAACTGATTCACTTTGTTATAAAGCAGAAACTAACACACCATTGTAAAGCAATTATATTCCAATAAAGATGTTAAAAAAAAAACAAAAAACAAAAAACCAGGCCCTTGGTAGGAAGAAAGACAGAGACATTTAAGCACTCTTCAAAATAACTGTGAATAAAAAGAGAAAAGTCAGGCAGCCCTGGAGCACAATTCCTCATGTTCCCACCCTCACCCCACCACAGAACTTTGTGAAAAGCGCAGACAGACCTAGTAACCTAGTGATGAAATAAAAATTCAGCTTTTAAGGCAAGATAAGAAAAATTTAAACATAAAAATTTCTCTGTCTGTTTGGGCCTCCTGCCTCCCCTCTGGTGTGCATCGTGCACCTGCATTATGCCTTAGGCAGACCCTCACCCCACAATGGCAGAAATACCTGCTCAACCATAAAGATCAATTTTTCTCTTTCTGGCGCCAGCCATGTAACTCCTTAGACGATAACAGTCCTTTGTCAATCCTGTAAAGGGTTACAATGACCCACCACTGGCCTTGTACGTGGAGACATCTTTGGTGAACTTTATGTACAATGCGATATATCATTTCCCTTAAAGATAGAGATTGGTGCAGAACAGACCGGGGGGAGGTACTGGGCCACACCTAATGGAAGTTCTTAGCTTAAATACTTAGTTAGAACCTTATTAATGTCACTAGCTATATTACTTGTATTCTGCCTATTTTACAAGATTATTGTTTCTTGCTTTACCAAATGTGTGACTGAACCTCAGATAAAATTAACGAAGATATGGCGACTTGAAACGATTGACCAAATATATAGTTCAATAAGACCAAAGGTTGTAATAGTCTTACTTCTAGATATGGGAAGAGGAAACAAGAGGGAACCGTTTCCTGGACCATAACAGACTAGTAGGACAGGCGACCCAGAGGTTTCTGGCTACTGTTAACAGGGCCAAGTCCAGTAATAGAGAATTGAGTGGCCTATCAACAAAATCCTCGCCTGACCTAGCAATGAGCATTCCTAGTGCAGTGGGACAAATTAGTCACGAAATGCCTAATTTGGGAGGCATTAAGGTGCTTCCAAAAGGGAAGGGATTATAAAATAAAAAACATTGCCCACCATCCAGTTCTACAAGAACTAAGTCATTAGCCACCTCAGTCACTGACCTACATACAAGACACCCTGAAAGGAATTCAGGGCGAAGATCAGGATGAGGCACTCTGTGTTCTGGGAAAACTGACAGAACAGGCCTTCAAATAGTTAGATATTTTCAGGAGAAATTTTTTATGAACCTGGATTCTTGCATCTTCCCATACTTAGAAAAGCACTAAAACCATTAACTAAGATGTCTGCTTCTCTGGCTAGCAGCAAAATTCCACTGAAATGTGTGCCTGATGGCACATACCTCCTTCTCCAAAATCACGTATATGTTGGCCTCCTCCTTTACCTCTTCGGAACAGTTCTCAGAGCTCTCTGAGAGACTGTCTCCCAGGTTATAATCCTCAGTGTGACTGGAAGAAAATTTTCCATTTCTTTCTCAGATTGACTACTGATTAGTTTTTTCATCGATACTAGAAAAACGGTAGAGAAGACAGAAGAAGGAAGCTTAAGTTGATCTGAAATTATTGTCAGAATGATTAAGTCCACCCTAAGTCATAAAATACCAAAAAAAGTGCCTGAGCAGGTCAGAGCCTGGACTGCAGGGGCAGGGCCTCAAAGCACAGGACATTTAAAGAGACAGGTATGATTCACTGCACTTCAAAATGCACTGCTCTGGGGCAGGAAAAAAAAAAAGCAAAAACCACAGGAGAGGCACTCTATGGCAACTGGGTATTGAATGGGGAAAAGAATGAAAAAGAGAAAATTTAGAGCCTGACAAGAAAAAGAGAACCACAACATCAGAGGACTCACAAAAACTCCCCCACCCTATCCCACCAAATATGGACTCTCTACAGACAGAACAGGGCACTATTAATGCAGGAATACTGCAGAGCATCCCAATGCTATAAAAATGGACAAGAGGAAGGTCAACAAATCTATACAGAGCTATTGCAAAAAAAAAAAAAAAAAGTCAGGAGACAACATTTTATACATATCACCTGGGGAAAATCTTTCCCACACCATCAAAAAGCTAAGTAGAACTAAATTATAAGTCAATACACTAAACAGAATTAAATATTCTTAAATAAGCATTCAAGCATATGCAAAATACCTCGAATCAGAAATTCAAAAATGCAATGAACAAAAATCAGGGAGAAATGAAAAGACTGTTGATTGGACTCAGGAAAGAAATAGAAAACAGTTAAATTACCTCCGAAATAAATAAATTACAAGGCACCCAAGAGAGAAGAGATTCAAATAAAAATTTAGTAGAGGGTATTGAGGAAAATCAGGAAAACGATGAAGAGAATGAGAAATGACATAAGAAAGAAGCAAATAGGGTCAGAGAGAAAATATGAAAATGGGAGACAAAGAGGGAATAATATCCCTATTATTGGAGTCCTTGATATAAAAACAAAAAAATTAAGCAGAGCTAATATTTCTAACTTTTAAGCAAGAAAACTTTCCAGAAATAGGAAAATACCCAGATCTACACACTGAAAGGACTCACTAAATACTTGGGAAAATTTACCCAGAACAATCAATTCCAAGACATATCCTAGTAAAACTATTAGATTTCAAAGATAAAAGATAAAATCCTCATGACCTCCAGAGAGAAATATCAAATAACTTACAATGCCAAAAGAATAAGATTCGTATCGTATTTTAAAAAATCAATACACAAAGCAAAGTAACAATGGAGTAGCATTTTAAAAAACCCAGTGAACTACAGTGTGGATGAAGGATTTTATATTCAGCCAAGCTGTTCTTCATATATCAAGGCTAGAGGAAAAGAATTTTCAACATGTAATAACTTACTGAATTCTATTTCCATCAGATTCCATTCCAGGGAATCTCCTAGATGATGTATATTTCATCTAACCCAGTGATGACTGGGAAAACTTTAGCAAAAGGACTGATGATAAGGATTTAAAAATATGTAAATAGGGAATTCCCTGCAGACCAGTGGTTAGGAAGCAGTGCTTCCACTGCAGGGAGCCCAGGTTCCATCCCAGTCGGGGAGCTAAGATCACACATGCCTCGCAGCATGGCCAAAAAAAAAAAAAAGTAAATATACACCTAAGACTAAAAAAAGATGGAAGGGCAAGGATGGAAGACTAATGTACAAACGTTATTTGATTTAACAAAGTAGAAATAATGCATCTAAAAAATTGAAGAAGACAGAGAGGGAAAGAGGAAACTAGAACAAGCTCATTGCCATAGGTAAGAGGTGGGCGTTAAAGGCTATTGGGCGGGGGGGTTGAGTCCTGATATACCAAAGAGTGAAAGTTTAAGTAAGAAAAGAGGGATGTATTTAAAGTAGGAGTCAGAGGAAAATTCACTGCACTAAACATATTTATCAGTGAAAATAAAATGAGGGAAATAACAAATTAAATTTCCAAGTCAAAAAACTAGGAAAGGAAAAGCAAAATAAACTAAGGAAAGTACAAAGAAGAAAATAATACAGACAAAAGTAGAAATTAATGAGGTAAAGAACAGAAAAATGAACAATCTAATGAACAAATGAAAATCATAGTTTTTTAAGAAATTAATAAAACAGAAAAATTACTAGCTAACTTGATCAAGAAGAAAAGGGAGAAAGCATGAATATACAAAACAGAAAATGACAGGAGGGAAATAACCATTGTAACAGAAGAAATTTTTAAAATTATGAGACTGCTTTGCAGACCTCTTTGCTAATAAAAAATGCATGAAATGGATAATTTCCTAGGGAAATTCAGGTTACCGAATTGACTTCATTAGAGTTAGAAAACTTAAACATACCAATTTCCATACAAAACAACAAATTTATAAAGAACAATACCACAAAAAAGCACCAGGCTAGTTGATTTCACAGAGGAATTCTACCAAACCTTCAAAGATCAGATAGTCCCAATGCTCTATAAATTACTCCAAGGCATTGTAAAGGCAAGTAAAAAACTCTTAATTTTTTTAATGAATAATAAACTGATTCCTAAACCTGATAAAAAATGGATCACTGCAGGAGTGCTGCATATCAATATTACTCATGAATATTGTTGCAAAAAAATTTTTTTTAAATACAAACAAACTCTAGCACCACATTCAGAAAATAACATACTACAAACAAGTGGGATTTCCAGGAACTGATCAAAAAGAACGACTGCAACGAGTTGAAAGACATCAAATATGTTAATTTCCATGAATTCATAATGATACTCTTCCTTCCCTAAACAAAGCTCATTGGTCACCTTTCAAGAATTCTAGGCAATCAAGAAAGATAAATAATCAAGCATAGAACCTGACTTTCCAGACAAACTGCATTTCAGGATATCCAAATAGTTGATGATAGAAACTTCTTTATAGAGAAATCACAATTAATAAATGAAGAAGTCGTAATAGAATTACAAAGTCACCATTTTTCAAACCTTAATGAGATAATAAATGTAAGGTGCTATTCTTCAATGCAAACAGCATTAAGTGAAAAGCTGATGGGAAACTTTATGAAGGATGAGAATATCTGGACTCATTGATCAATCTTAACACAGCAAAAAAAGAGACAGTTAGACATTAAATGCCACCTGGTGTGATGTTGTAGGATGTACAGAGCATCACCTATGAAGTATTCTTGACAAAATAAAAAAGCATCTGATCAAGCCTCTGCGTCTAAGGAGCTAAGTACCGCTTTACAGGAAATATAGGGAATAGAGAAATGTCACCATAGGGATGCAATCAGCAAAACCCGAAGAGTGGGAAATTCTACAGGAAGATGACCCAATTTCCTCAACAAATAACTGCAAGGGAAAGGGAGATAGTACGAGAAGGAGAGAGGAATCTCTATGTTTAGAGATTAAAAAACACTTAAGAGCATATTTAACTGGCTTTTCCTATGGGGGCACTCCCCAATCTATTTGATAAATGGGGGCCAAGACTCAAGCAGAAAGCTGCACTGTTGCTAAGTTGAAGAAACAGAATTTGAGCCTGCCAGGGAAGCTGGAATTGAGGGGGGAAGCTCTCAAAGGAAGAAGCCACAGAGTGAGCCCCAAAATTTGCACACAGATTCCCCTCAAGTCTCTGGTTGATTCCTAAAATGCACATCCTCAGGGTGAGCTCCAAGGAGCTCAAGAAAAAGGAATGGCTGGAAGCTGAAAGCTCTGAGACGTGGTTTCAGCAGCTGCCCGGTGCAGAGAGGGTAGTTTGGAGCTCAAGTCCCATGGAATTAGAGGGGCTTGGTAAATACCTCAAGCTTCTCTTTGAAACCCTGGAAGAACCACACCTTGAGAATAAGGACTATATTTCAGGACTAAGGATTATGCCCTAGGAATAAGGGCTAAATCAAAACAGACCTACCTTAACAAGGTCTAAAACTAAGCCTCCACATGATCAAGGCAATCTCCCAGTAATTTAACTGCCTGTAGAAGAAAATACAATACTATTTAGAGGAAGAGGATAGAATCCAGTACCTACAGATATCACTACAATACCCAATACACAATAACAGACAACTAGATATGTGAGGAAGCAGGAAAACAGGACTAATAATCAAGAGGGAGAATACCCCCACACAATAGCCTTTAACGCCCACCTCTTACCTATAGCAATGAGCTTGTTCTAGTTTCCTCTTTCCCTCTCTGTAATCAATATAAGCAGACACATAGATGTCCTAGAAGTTGGAAGTAGCAAACAAGGACTTAAAAATAACTCTTACAAGCAAGACAAAAAATAGAGAGAGATATAATGGTGGAAGACAGGAAAATTCTGGAGGACATATATAGCAGACGATATAGGAGGACTATGGAAACCTGGGGCAGGGGGTTGTGGAACAGAAAAGTGCCTTAAGAGATATATCAACCCAAAGAAATTTATGGTTCTTGCTTGGATCCTGATTGAAATAAACCACCTTAAAAAATGAGACAATCAGTGGTATTTGAATACCGACAGGATTTTTAATATTAAGGAATTATTGTTTATTTTTTAGGTATGATAATAATGTTATCATTATACACGTATTAAAAAGAGCCCTCATCTTTTAGAGGTACATACTTAAATATCACTGATTAAATGATGGAACGATTTGCTTGAAAACAATATCACTGTTGGGGGAGGGGCAGACATTAATGGAAAGTAGAGTAATAAATGAAATAAGATTGTCCAGATGTAGAAAATTATTGAAACTAGTAATGGGTATATGAGGATTCTTATAATATTCTCCTTACCTTTGTGCATGCTTGAAAAGTCCATAATAAAAGGTGAAGGAAGGGAAGGAGAGAGAGTGGGAGGGAGGAAAAGAAATCCTTCCTCCTTCACGTGTTACTGGGGTCCACTCCAGTTCTCCAGCCAGTCCTGGCTGAGCCAGTCTCTGCCCTGTCCATGGTGAGCTTTGGAATCAGGTCATCCCTCCCTAAGCATGCATCAAGTTGACCTGCCAGTAATTTAGGCTACTTTTGATTTGCATTTTCCAAACCAAATTTCCTTGTTGAACTTCAAATGTGGACCCAGTGCCTCCAATGGACCTCTAAGTCCTAGTGTTGTTTCCCAAGTCCTAGTTCAGCCCTTCTCTCCCATCCATGTTGGGTTGGTTCCTAGTATTGTGTATCTGATCACTACCTGGCTTCCAGAACCTGGGCTTGAGGACTGACCTTGCCACGTATAAACACATCTGCCAAAGGATAAATCTGCCAAACTTCCTACATTTCCTACTACTAGGATCTGCCTCCAAACAAGAAGCTCTGGTACTAATAATCGCCCATGGGCATTGTTCCTTCTCTATCTAGTTGTTTCTCCAAGGTTCACATCTGTAGTTGGGTCATTTTCCTCAAACACGTTGACCAAGATAAGTCCACCTGAATCTCTTTAGTTTTGCTAAATGAGAAGGAGGCATTCGCAAAAACGTCTCAATCTTTTGACAGTCCTGGGGCAGTAAAGCGGGCTGGTATTGAGGGAGAGGGAAGCACACCCAAAAAACGTCAAATAGTGACGCTCCCACCAGGTGATGCAAACAACAACCTCACCATATGTTCTTCAAAGAACTGGAACACATAAGAGGATAATCTTGTGACTGATGGGATTCAAGAGTTGTCTCATCCGTTTGCTATGAAATACGAGATGCAAAATAACGTTGTCAGATCCTAACTTGAACCTGAATATGTTTCAGCAGTAGCATAGTCATAGGAATGGTTTTTGGCGTGACCAGAAGTGAATACAGAGCCATGGGTTGTTTTTCTTTTTTTTCTTTTTTTTTTTTTTTTGGTTTGGTTTAGTTTAATTTTGGTTTTTTTTTTTTGGCCGCTCCGCGCGGCTTGTGGGATCTTAGTTCCCTGACCAGGGATCGAACCCAGGCCCTTGGCAGTGAAAGCGTGGAGTCCTAACCACTGGACCACCAGGGAACTCCCAGAGCCATGTTTTTTGAACCCATAGAGTCACTTACAAAATTATGTCTCCTCAAAATGAGAAACATGGCCCCACTGATAAATGATCACTCTGGCTTCACCCATATCCAAACCCTTCACAGTCCTTTCACACAAAAGGAGCAAAACCAGGATGAAATAACCTTTCATGGTCTAAGTCTTGCAACTCAGGATTTGATCAGCACCAAAGGCAACTACTCAGAGGATGGTTGGTCCTTGCTAGAGCCTGGACGTTTCCTGGGAGCCCCAGAACACTGAGACACAACCAATTTTAGTCATTCTGGAACTTCATACAGATGTAAGCAGCTTGACTACAGAAAGTTAGCTCTCTTTACTAGAACAACATCAGCCTGCGCTGCTGGGTTTAATCTCTTTATAATTCTTTGGCACCACTTCTGGCACAGAGCTCAGCCAAGGCTGTTCCCTGGCTTGAGTGTGGAGCAGAATTTCCCCTTTTTAGGTCACAAACTCAGAGCGCCCACTCATCCCAGAGACTCTCTCCACTGTGTCAATTTTAAACATCTTCATTAACATTTAGGAAACGCTGGCAAAGTGGTAACTATCCTGAGTTGCCCCTGCTGTACAGGGGCATTTCCCAAGACTGAAACACATGCACAAACTTGCCTACCAGGCTAGGATTTTAAAAACACACTGATATGCACCTCTTCTGAACACAGCTGAATTAAGAGCCCTAGGACAAGGGTCGTGGGTTGTTCAGTGACCCTCAAAGGGTGCAGACAAGCCCACAGAGTGTCGTCTTCCTGTGTTAGTTTCCTGATCAGTGTCTGGCTGCTCCTTTGTTGTTTCACCACATGGAGTCTTAGTCCCCACGCCCTGCCTTTGGTGTTGGGATGGGACCTCTTGCACTGAGATAGGCAAATCTCACCTGGGCTTGTGATCTCCTCAAGAATCAGAGCATTGGACCAGGGTGAGTGTCATAATGAGTTTGGTTTTCTGCTGGCCAATACTCCACAATCTGGTCAATTGCATTTGTCCTGGAGCCACTCCCAGCATGCCCTGGCCCATTAAATCCACGTCCTTGCCTCCAGGTGGTAGCACTCATCACAGCCACCCAGCTTTCACTTCTCTACACCTGTGAAATCACACACTTAAGCAGGCAACTTTCGAGGGCCTACCTTTGTCCTTTGTCCTTTGTTGTGAAAACGACTCTTCCATCATTCTCCCCTCCTTCCCACCCTCCACTGGCTGAGCAGTCTTGGTCCACCACACCAATTCACCTCCCGGACACTGTTAATTGGACTAGGGCTTGGTTCTGGCTTAAGCTGGGCCAATCAGATTTTCTCTCTTGCTATTTGATAGGGGCTTTGAAGTCAATGAGGGAAGCCACAAGCCACGAGGTAATGAAGAATGGGGGCTTAGATCAGTGCCAGAGACCCCCCAGAGCCTGCGTGTGCTGACCTGAGGGAGGAGGGGGACGGGGAGCCCAGCAGAGACCGGTCCACCCTCAGACCAAAATGAAGCAGGTGGTAGCTGAGAAGTAGGGGTGAAAAGAGTTGCTACAACCCGGAGCTATGTCTTCTCAACTAATCCGCCCTTCTCTTTTTGAATGAGCTTCTGCTTCTTGCAACCAAGCGTTCCCTGATTGAAACCACACTCAAAAGTCGCCCATGACCTTTGCACTCTGGCCTCTCTGCAGTCCTCATCCTCCAGCGTTTCCACAGCACCTGACACCGTCACCCCACCCTCCTCACAAACTCTCTCCACTTAGGACTTTTCTAAAAGGTGCTGCAAAATCTCGTTCTCTTTTTACTTCTCCAGCGCTCCTCTTCCCCTCTTTGTAAAGGCATTTCATGAGATTCGGGATTTGGTCTTCCCCTAGGAAGATTCCATGGGTTCCCATAGCTTCCTCCATTGAGCCCAGGCAGAAGGCTCCAAATCTAGATGCCAGCCCTGACTTCTCCCTCCTATCCCCACCGCATTTTTAACTCTCTGATGGATATCTCTACTTGGATGACGCACAGTCACTCAAACTCTTAAAATGCACATTTGATATCTTTCTCTTTCAAGCCAACCCCTCTCTTGACTTTTCCATTTCCACTGAGAGCATCGTGTTCTTTCAGCCGCATCCCCTGGGACGCTCACGGTAATTCTGCACCGCATGGTGATTGCTTGCTTAGTCTCTGCCTCCCCTCTAGCCCAGGGGCTCCATGAGGGCCTGGATTATATGACTGGAGTGTACAACTATTCCCTCCTTCCCTCCACTATTCCCAGGGTCTGGTACATGGGGATCACTTAAATGTTTGCTGAATGAATTGGAGGAAAGGATGATTATCTCTTATTTTTCCCTCTGCCTCATTCCTCTTGTCTCTCCAATACACTCACCAAGCCCTCTGGGTTCTTTCTTCCTGCTGTCTCTTTCCTTGTCCCCTTCCTCCCCATTCCTTTGGCTTCCGGGCCAGACCCTCATCACTACCGGTTAAAGGTCCTGCAGAAGCCACCTGGTCTCCCTGATTGCAATTAAAAACCTGCCAAATAGAATTCTGGGAAGATGGTGGCAGCAGAGTTTTAAGATCTTCCCAAATCCCCACCTATAAACAGACAGAGCAATTGGATAGAAAAACTGAAAACCTATGGACACTCACAACAAAACTGGATAATAAGGTTTCCCCTGAACCTCAACCACCAACAAGACCCACCTGCTTTCGACGTCTGTGCAGGAAGAGGCAGAGGGAAGCAACAGGGCACTGTCAGCGGGACGTGAGAGCAGGAAAAACCCCAGGGAGCCAACAGGTATCCACTGGAAGGGACGGTGGGCCAGTATGGGAGCAGAGGCTAAAACTGGGAGGAGCTTTGCCCTCGCCATACACACAAATACAGCTCTTACACACTAGACTATATGTGGTGTAAGTGGGATAAAGAATTTCAGTCTATGCATTTCTGTTGCACGGAACATGCTATGAAATAGGACACACACACACACACACATACTCACTTACTCTCACACTCCACTGTGTTTAATTTCACTGCTGGACTCTCTTACGAGGCTTAGCTCACTGCCTTACTTCAGTGTGATCTGAAGATTCGGTTATAACCGACACCAAGTCAAACTCAGAAACACTCAGTTTTTGTCGAGATCACATGGCAGCTTAAGGTGGCCACCACGACATCAGAAAGAGGTCTGAAAAGGTACTTGTGTGAGTCTAGAGAAACACTGTGCAAACATGTCAAAATCAACAGCATCGCCAGTTTTAAAATAACTTTTTGCCATAAAGTCTTGTTGTCTTAGGCCCTTAGGGCTGTCTTAAATCATCGTTCCACAGACTCATAAATACTTGAAAGTCCAGTTTGCCATGGGCAGAATCATCACAGAAGCCAGAAGAAATTTCAGTAACCACCTAGCCCCAAACTTATTTTACAAGGGAAGAGACGAAGGTCTAGATTAATGGGGACTTATCCTACCAAAAGCAACCAGTAACTTATTGGAAAGAAAAAAATACAGTTTATGTGGCTTAGGAGACAATCAGAAGGGGGGAAAGAAAGAGCACAGATGGGCCTTCAATTTCCCTTTATAAGGTAAAAAAAGAAAGAAAGAAATGCATTTATCCCTCTAATCTCAGTAGCCAAACCAGTTTAAAGTACATGTCGCTCAAAGGAATAAAGCCACCAATCTGAGGCTTACTTACCCAGTATCCTCTTAGCATGAGGGGCAGAGAAGGGGGAAAGGCCCTCTCTTCCTGATGTTACGACTTTTCAGCACTGCCCTCCGCCCGCGGTCTGTCTTCCCAGGATCACATGAAAGTGTTCTATAAATGTGCATTGGCTTAAGGTTGGGAACGCTGGCCTGGGAGGGAGCAGTGTGTAAGCAATCTGACCCAGGCCAGGCGGCAGCTTTCCAGAAGCCTCTGCAGCCCAGAGGGAGGACAACAAGGGGCAGAAAGCCTGCAGGTACCGGGAGCCCGCAGCTCTCTGTTTTTCTAAGTTTATCTGGGATCTGAAGCCAGTCTCTACTGCCTCGGGCTGCAGTTTAATTTACTTGGGGCAGTTCTATATTTTGGCTACTTTTCAAAACAAAGCAGCCTTAAAAAAAAAAAAAAAGAAAAAAGCTATAAAATTAGAAGTGCTTTTGGTAAATGGGGCAGGTCATCATCAGCTTCTACCGACCTCATAAAATCAAGTTGTCTGTTTTGAAAATGTCAGTACGCTCCCTCGGGAAAGGGGAAATGAGCAAAGACTGTTAAACCAACTCTAAATGGCAAAGCTACCTAAAAAATCCATCAGTATTTAATGAATTAAACGTGCAGCCATACAATGGACAACTAAGCAACCTTTAGAAAGGATGGGGAGCTCTTTATGTACCAACACTGAAAACTCTCCAAGATACATCATTAAGTGGAAAAAATTAAGGTGCAGAACAGTGTGTCTATTATGCTACCATTTGTGTTTAAAAAAAAAAAGGAGGGTATAAATTTGCGTGCGTATACATTATGTATAGTATATAAATTCTATGTCCTGAGAAAATCATACTATACTATATTATGATATACAAATTAATGACTCCTTTTGGAAATTCACAGGAGAAACTAGTGACAGTGCTTGCCTCCAGGGAGGTATGGACCAGGGAGGGGTGGAGACTCTGGGCGGGGTGGGGGAGGGAAAGAGGACGATTGTCTTCTCACATATTTCCTTTTCTGGTCTAGGAATTTTATCTCCTGTGAATAGTAATTTTTCAAAGAAAATTTGAAAGGTGATCTAATTTTCATTAGCAATATTTAATTTTCAAAATTATTCTACTATTCAGAGCACTGAATTCAATTGACCATAACTCCTACTTTTCACATATTTAAATATTTTGATCGGATTGGGAAGGATATTCTTTAAGAAGGCAGAGTTCTGCAATAGATAAAATCCTGTAATAGCAAAGGACCTAAGTGAGTTTCGAATAAGGGGTCTGAAGCCTGGATATTTAGTCCTGATTCATCTTCTTTCTAACCAGGGCTTGGGTCAATTGTCCAAATGCCACATGCCTCGATTTTGTTAGGTATAAAACGGTCCCACACCCCACCTTCTCCACAGGCCCAGCGTGGCCCAAATAAGATGATGTATATAAAAGCCCTCTAGAAGTGGAAAACCCTTACTCAGGAATAGAATGGTTCAGGGTGATCACATTTTATAATGTTTTCCTGAAGTTCTTGTGTAATTCAACACTCAAATAATTTGTCAAATTTTCCCATAAGAACAAGCATAAATGTAAAGGGCATAGATTGAGAGGGCCTGGATCTACAGTCATTGTGCTTAATGTTCATCTTAGTACTATTTTTAATTTTCTCAGCATCACCTCCCATTATTGTACGGGATGCCTTCTTCTAAACAAACCTCCCGGCCTGTCATCGTGGGCTGTTTTGGCCTCCTGCATGGTTTCCTAGCACATCTAAGTTCTGTTCCCAGTTTATTAATCCAGAAGCAATTTTTTAGTCTTCACATTAGTACCAAGGTATCATGCTTGGGCGAAATTGCCTTGAAATATAAAAAAGGCTTTTGATTACACTAAAATCACAGGCCAAAGTTCCAATGCCTATGAACGGTGCGGTTCCCACAATCCTGATGAAAAACTGCAGACTTGTCTGCTTACCAGCGGAAGTGGCGCCACCATGTGGCAATAGGGACAGTGCAGTTTTTACCATTTGTCCAGTCAGCTTTGAAATGATTCTTGACCTAAAAACTACTTATTTAATCAACAAAAGCAAAAAAGAATTTTAATTTGAGGATATTTGACATATTTCAAAATTTTCTTATAAAGTAAGGTTTTATAATATTTTTATTTCATATTACTTATTTGCCCAATTCAAATTCGTGTAAATGAGGACTTGCTGAAAATTACTAGCATATGGCAGAGAACGCAAAGAACACAAAACATTTCCCAGGCAATGCTTAGAACTGCTGATTATTTAAAAATTCTGGAAGGAAAATAAATTCAAAGTAATGTTTATTATGACAGTAAACAGGTGGATTTATGAAAATAAAAAGATAATGTTTAAGGTTCATCATCTCCTTACACAGCGAAAAAGAAACTCCTGTTAAGGAAGCAAACAGAACACGCAAATTTAACTCCTTGTTTCAAGAGACTTCATTAAAGTGATCACAAAGGAATGTTTCTTGTTTTCAAGTTTGTTGGGACAATAACGAAGCAAACTGGTCGGCACATCAGCGGACAAGAGATGGCTGCACGTTTGTGGATAACAGGAAGTGGATGGAGATCTGATCCTGGAGGAATCAGGGCTGAGGAGCCTAGAGCTGGGGTGAGAGGGGGGATGGGGGCTTTCGCCCAACAAGACCCTGCAGACCCAGGAGAGGCTCTGAAACACCAGGAACGTTGGAGGGAGCAGAAGTGGGGCTGAAAATAAAAAATAGGTGTAAGTGAAGCCAACTCCTCCACCCCATCCCACCCCTCTCCTGATGCCTATCAACTAGACAAAAGCAAAATCAAAATCCAAAACCAAACCTCCCGTGTATTCTGGAAAAATCAACAACAACAATAGAAGGTTGAAGGTAAGCTTTAAAAAAATCTAAGAAAATAGAATTAAAGAAAGGTTTAAAATATGAAAGCATATTAGAGGCTTAGAGAATCAATTGATGAAGTCTCACACCTGATTAACAGGAGATCCAGGCATGGAACAAAAAAGTGGAAGAAAGAAATTATCGAAGAAGTAATAGAAGAATATTTCCCAAAGCGAAAGGAGGTGAATCTCCAGATTGAAAGGGCCCAGTAGGTTCCTGGTACAATAACTAAAAATATCTCGCACAGTCCTGTGGGTTGGCTGGGCTCAGCTAGCCCGTCCTCATGTTGGGGGAAGGCTCTTGTGTGGCTGCAGTCAGACAACAGGTAGAATGAGAGTTATCCGAAGGCTCAGTGGGGCTGGGTGTTCAAAATGCTCACTCCCATGGCTGGCAGGTCACACAGGCTTTGGCTGGGAGCTCATCAGTGGCCTACATATGGCTTCTTCACATGTTTTGAGCTTCCTTACAGCATGGCAGATGGATTCCAAGAGTGAATGTTCCAATAGACGGGAAGTAGAAGCTGCCAATCTCTTAAGGCCTGAATCCAGAAACAGGCACAGTGTCACTTCTGCTGTATTTTATTGGTCAGAGAGTCACAGAGCCCAGATTAAAGAGGAGGAGACACAGATCTCCTACTTCAGTGGAAGGAATATCAAAGAATTCCTGGCCATCCTCAAGTCACCACCAATCCTGAATGCTTCTAGAAATAAAACAAAATAGGTCACTTACAAAGTAATGAGAATCAGAACCAAACTCATTTTCCAGCATTTTCTCCCTTGTGTACCATACTCCAGCTACATGTGCCAGACTCATTTTATCCTTGAAGTCTTTCCTTTGCCATTGGCTCTGACTAGAATACGATTTCCCTGCATCTCTGCATGACTCATTAGTTCTCACAATTCAAGTCTCGTCTCAAATGTCACCTTCTCCGAGAAGGCCTCCCTGCCCATCATATCTAAAATAGCATTCCCAGTGAGCATTTATACCCTTAGCCTTATTTAAATTCTTCATAGCACTTACCATTATCAAGTCTTTTTTCTTGTTTTTGTTTTTATTTTCCATCTCCTCCCTGAGAGTAGGGTCTTTGTCTTATACAACATTGTATCTCCAATGCCTAGAGCAGCACCTGGAATGTTTGTTGAGTGAATATTGAATCAGAATCCATCTCAAGCAGACAATGGAGCAATACCTTTAAATTCCTGATGAAAAAAACTATTTTCAACTCAAAATTCTATGTTCAGCCAAATCATCCTTCCATTTGGTTGAATCATCTTCAACCAAATGGAAGGAGACAATAGAGACATTTTTCAGACTCATAAAAATTTCCCTTTACAAATCTTCTAAGAAAGTGTCTCCACAAAATCACGGCATAAACTAAGAAAGGTTTTGGTTTTGTTTGTTTTGTTTTTTTGGCTGCACTGCATGACTTGTGGGATCTTAGTTTCCCCACCAGGGATCGAACCCAGGCCCATGGCAGTGAAAGGGCCAAGTCCTAACCACTGGATGGCCAGGGAATTCCTGAGAAAGGTTTTAAACATGGAATCCAGAAAGCAAGGGATTTAACAGAGGAAAGCAGGAAAGGGAAGCCTCTTGGTGACAACTGTACAGCAAGACTGGAATTGCAGCTCACCCAAATTGAAGGATGAAGGATGAAGTATACAAGATGAGTGCAGGTTATCTGCAAATGCTGTGACATTTTATATGAGACTTAAGCAAACTCAGATTTTCGTATTCATGGGGGTCCGGGAACCAATCCCCCCTCGGATGCTGAGGGATGACCGTATACACCTTTCTCTGGGTTCATGCATGCATGTTGCATATCTGAGTACAAGCAGCCCCTCTGCTCTCTAGCCATATTGCATCAATGTAGGTGCTTCCTTTGCTGTCTGTGTCCAGGTGGGAATTGCTAAGGAGCTGTGCATACCCTTCCCTCTTGCATTGTCTTGTGTCTCGGGCACCCTGACCCAGAGGTCTTGACAATAAAGGCAGGCATGTCCCAATCCTGGGCTCAGTTTCCTCTCAAAAGCTTTTGGACCAGTGTCTAGAATTAGGGGAGATGCTAGGGAAAAAAATAAGTCTCTAGATCTGAAAAGTTCTACCCCCCCAGAACTTTGCATGGCTGTTTCCCTCTCATTATTTAGTCCTTAACTGAAACGTCAGCTTTTCAGAGGGGCCTTCCCAGACCCCAGCTAGAGTAATCCCCTAGACCCCTCACTGCCTAATCACTCTTGGCCAAAACACACTTTTTAATTTCCTCATGATACACCATCTGAAATTGTTTATTTATTCCTTGTTTATCGTCTCTCTCCCTGATAAGCTTGCCGGCTGGTGTCTGCCCTGGACAGCAGGGATCTTGTCTATCTTGCTTATGCTGCAGAGCCTGACATTTAATGGGCACATGATGGCTTCGAGCTGAACTGCCACCGTCCAGCCCTATGCCTCTGCCACCTCCGAGCTCCCCTGCAGCCACATGCACAGTTTTCCACCCCGAGTTCCTGGCATTTTCCCTTTTCACGAGTTTTAGCTCTCTTTTATGTTCCTGCAGAAATTTCCTTTAATTTTTGTGAGCCTAGCAGGGCCATACAAATTATAGTGTATACAGGGTCGAGTTGTTTTGTAGCAGGAGACTCTTCAGAGTGTCTAATCTGACACATCTGTGATCATTTTTTCACCTTTGCACAAAGCAGTTCCCAAATACCGAGCATCAGGCTTTGGGCTCTGATGCCCCAGCTGCCTTCCTGCCTTCATCCTATCCTGACTCCCATCCTGTGCTTCTTTCCATCTCAGCTGAATGACCTGGACTGCCATGTAGGTCAAAATTCTTGCCTGGGTCCTCATCCTTTCCTTCCTAGCACTTGACACAGCAGCAATTATACAGTTATCTCTGTCTTCATTTTCTTGATGTCTGACTTTCTCCAAAAACTGTAAACTCCATGAGTGCAGGACCTTGTCTGTTGTCTCTGCTACTCTATCTGCAGCATCTAGCACGTGGCTCAGCACATAGCGGGCACTCAGTAAACATTCATTAATAAATGAAGCACCCGGAAAAGGGGCAGATTTTCATCTCAGATTCATGTAATTGGTAGCACAGCAGGAGTTATGAAAGAACCAGGGCATTGAAAGTTTTCACTAACTTCCCACTTTGCCTGGAAGCCTGGCAGAGTAGGGGTACAGAGATCTCCTGGAGAGACATACTGAATATCGAACAACAGCAAGTGACATGTTTATGACGCCAGCCATGAAAAACACGTTGTTGACGCTCCAACTCAGCCGTGGCTGGACAAACACGGCCACCAAGTCCAGAGTTCCTGGCACCAAATCAGATCTCACCAGGAGCATCTCACCTGTAGTTGGCTGTCTTCCCGAGAGGTGATGTTGCCAGAACTATTATAAACTTTGTTTCCTACCTGAGAATGTACATGTTTTCCCATTTGATTTGCAAAAAAAGCTGGTAACCAGCTACAGCCTGGAGGAGAGTCCATGCCACTGGGGGACCCATCGTCTTAGTTCCTGCCCCACCTTTGACTCTTCTCCTGCATTGCCCCTCTCTGCCTGGTGTTCATCAAGTCCTGGTTACCAGATAGTGCCCCCTTTTGTTTACACCTCATCTTGCAGTGCCTCATTGTCATGCCGTGGTCTTCGGGAGGGTGATCCAGAGGCTTCATCTCCAGGAAGAGAGGATGGCATCCACACAGCTCTTCTCACCACACTGTTCTCCACTTCATCATCTTGAAACACTCTTTGTTCCTGATCATGTGTGACCACCTGTGCTAGTCAGGCTTTCCTGTTTCAGGCACAGTTCCTACATTCTGAATCCACCTGGTGGCACATGTTAGGAGTCTCTATTTTTTTGGTACTAGAATCTAAACCAAATTGGCTTCAGTAGGAAAGAAATGCACCATTTGGATGGTTTTGTCTACACATAACAGAACACCCGATGAAAAGTGGTGTAAGCAGCGAGGACATTTATGACTTCTCGGAACAAGACGTCCAGAGGAAGGGCAGTTGCAGCACTGGTTCAGCAGCTTGGTTATGTCAACAAGGACTTGGACTCTTGCTGCCTTGTGATGTTAATTTGTTAATTTGTCCTCACATGGTCACAAGATGGCTGCCACATTTTGAGAAACACATGTGGACATGATACTTTTGGCTAAATGGGAACATTTCCTCTTGGTGTTTATTTTTCTTGTGGAGAAGACATTTTTGAGAAGACCTTCCATAGGTTTCTCCTTAGTCCCATTGGTCAAGATTGGGCCACATTCCATCACAGGTACCAGGGAAGTTCGGAGGAAAGGTGAATATCTGGCTTTTTTTTTTTTTTTTTGGCTTCTACGGTGGAAAATGGGCTCCGACAGTAAAGAAGAAGAGATGGGGAAACAGAAACAGAAAATGTTTCCCAGTCTCGCTTACAGTTAGGTCGGGCCACGTGACCAGACCTGACCAATAGACTGTGAGCAACAGTGACATGTGCCATTTCTGGTTGAGGCAATTAAGCCAATGCTTACTTCAAGACTTCTAGCTTCACAAGAAAAATTATACCTATTTGGTTACGGCACTATAGTGGGGTTTCTATTATTTTTAGTTGAATAGACTCTGATACACCCTTTACCCACCAACCTGGTTATTGTCATTTGTCCTCACCCCTACCTCATATCCATCCGATCTTCCTTGGCCGTGTTCTGCCCAGAGACTGATCTATGGACCACATCACACAGGTTCTCTTGCCCTGTGGCTTCATGTTGGCATCAGCCAATGGGAGGTAAGCACAGGGGAGATGTTGAGAGAGAGAGACCAGGGTATTTCAGCTCCCACTTCCTCTTTTCTTAGCACTTTCTCTTTTCCTGGCATAGCTGCATCCCTCTAGGGCCAGAGCTCCTGTCTGATGGACCCTTCTTCGTGGCTTTAGCCCTCATGGGGCTCTGGTAACACTGCTTCTTCCTCTGACCTGTCAGGCCCAGAAGTGGTAATGACTTCCCAGTGTTACTCACCCTGGGTACCTGTGTAAGTTTCCTAGGGCTACTATAACAAATTACCACAAACCTGGTCTCCAATTTGTCTAGTTTTTCCTTGCTTGCTTGAGCTTTTGTTGTCATATCTAAGAAACCATCACCTAATCCAAGGTCACAAAGGTTGACACCTATTTTGCTTCTAAGAGTTTCATAGTATTAGCTCTTACATTTAGGTCCGATCCAATTTGAGTTAATTTGTGTATATAGTGCAAGGGGGAATCCAACTTCATTCTTTTGCATATGGGTGTCCAACTGTCCCACCACTTGTTGCAAAGACTATTCTTTCCTCTTTGAGTTGTCTTGGCACCTTTTTAGAAAATCAGTTGACCATAGATGTATGGGTTTATTTCTGACTTTTAATTCTATTCCATTGATCTTTATGTCCGTCCTTATGACAGTATCACAGTCTTAATTACTATAGCTCTGTAATAAGTTTTGGAATTAAGTGTGAGTCCTTCCAACTTTGTCTCCTTTTTCAAGGTTATTTTGGTTATTCTGGGTCCCTTGCATTTCCACATGAATTTTAGGATCAGTTTCATATCTGTCTCCTGGTGAGACCCTGGAGGGCAAAGACAAGTCTCTCAGTCGTCTTTGTGACCTGTTTGGTTTGCTGAGTGTCTGGCCTATTAATACACATCAAAAGCTTGTTGAATTCAATGAAATGTTTCAGGGATTTTTGTCTGGAGTGTGGAACAAATTTCCACCTGGAAGAATGCTAAGTGTTTCAGTTCCAACGCACTGAGCTGCAAGTAGCAACTACAAAACAATTAACGGTGGCCTAAACCACAGGATATTTGTGGCTTACTTAACAAGGAGTCTGGAGGTAGGCAGACTCCAAGTCACTCAGCAATTCAGCCGTGTCCATCCTTCCTCTCCAGTGTCCTCAGTATTCTGGTCTTTTCTCATGCTTGTCATGTCATCAGTAGTAGACGGTTGTCATCGTGCAGGCTCCATTTCCTCATGCCAGCATCACAAAGAAGAGTGAGGACGGGGGTAAAGGCTTTCTTTTCCGGAGACTTTGTGTGTCATCCAATGGGAAGCTCCCTCTCATGTCCCTGTCCAGAACTGGATCGAGTCCTATCCCTAGCCCAGTCACTGGGGAAGGGGGATGAGATTACCATGAATCATTTAGACCAATCATGCTTCATCCAATGAAGCAGGTGCCAGAGCATACCTTTCCTGAAATCCAGGTGAAGCAGGAGTGAGGTGAGATATATGTGTTGGGCAGCAATGAATAGTGCTTACTCAAGCTGACTATACCTGATTCACAAAATGGTATTTTTGTAGACTCGTGTAGTAACTCAACTTATAATGTTCCTTTGAGAAAATGTGTTCTCAACACCAAAGAGAACGCTTGAGAAACATTGCAATACCATCCAAAATACATGGAATGAAATTCATCCATTTATCTTTAAAACTATAGGAATATAATTTCATCATTCTTAGACCCATTTGAAGGTATTTTAGAATCTTTTAGTTTGAGGACCAATTATGAACACAAACTGTCAAGGTGTAGATATTTAAAAGCGATGGTTAACAGAGTTTACTACGAGAAAACCAAAAAAACTTGTTCATTTTTTGTTTGTTCATTAGTTCTTCTGTCCTCAAAAAGAGTGGGATTGCCAGCTGTTTATAAACCCCATTTGGTGCCCCCAAGGATGGCTCGAGGAACTACGTTCACAGATAGTGGCAGAATCGCATCTCGTATCTCCAAGTCCACCGCTCATCCTGCTTAACTGCAGGAGCCTCGATCAACAAACATGGGCTGTCCCAGGTATTTCTGTCTGGCGCTTGGAATGAATTTCCACCTGGAAGAATGCTAAGTATTTGTTTCAAGGCTGTGGCTGTGTCCCGGAGAGCCAAAGAGACCCTGGGAAGATGAAAGTCTGTTGGGGCCGGCACGGGGGACCAGACAACCAAGATCCTAAACACCTTCCAGTGTGGAGTAAGTGGGATCTCAGTATATCAAACATCAGGGGCGCGAAAGGTCAGGGGCCTGCGCTGCGCCCGGTGCCGGCCCGGCGGCGCTCTAACCACTGCACCCCCGATCGCGGCCCCGCCGTCGGCCTCCCGCCACAGGCGTCGCTGTGCTCTCGCGCCGGCCCGGGAGCCGCGTTCCGCAGGGAGCAAGCGCTCGAGCAGAGCAGGGGTTTCAGTTTCTGGCGCGAACTTCCGCCGTTGCGAAGTTGCAGGGCGGCTTGGCGCGATGTCGGGGGACGGCAGCGGCCGCCGGTCCGAGGGCCGGGGCCGGGGCCGCGACCCGCACCGGGATCGCACCCGCTCCCGCTCCCGCTCGCGGTCCCCGCTGTCGCCCATGTCCCGCCGTGGCGCCGCGCCCGAGCGCAGGGAGGCCCCGGAGCGCCCGAGCTTGGAGGACACGGAGCCGTCGGATTCCGGGGACGAGATGATGGACCCGGCGAGCTTGGAGGCGGAGACCGACCATGGCCTGTGCCGCCAGATTCGCCATCAGTACCGGGCGCTCATCAACTCGGTCCAACGTAAGGCGGGGCGGCGTGGGCGCGGGGCGGCGCGGGCGCGGGCGCGGGCGCAGGGCGGGCGCGGGCGCTGGGCGGCGGCAGGGCGCAGGCCCTGCGCGGCCCGGCTGGTCAACTGCGCCCGGGGCCAGACCCGCGCCGCCCGGCCGCGCCTCGATTGGCTTGCGAGGCGCTCGCATATCCGTCGTGCGGATAGTGCTGCACGACCTTGGCCGGGGCGCGCAGGTCCCCGAGGAGCAGGACGGCACCGCCGGAGGCCAGGCGCTGTCGGGCGCTCGTCCGAGCCCAGACGGTCGGGAAGGGGGAGAGACGGCACGCGGAGCCCGGGCTCCTTCTCTTGCATCCAGCGGTTCCCAGCGAGTGGTCGCCCGCCCGCGGCAGCGTCGCCCGTGAACTGTCAGAAATGCAAATTCGCGGCCCGCACTCCGGCCCTATCCAGTCTGAAACTCTAGGTGGCCCAGGGGATCCTGTGGCTTGCAGAGTTTGAGAACCACTGTTAGGGGCGCTCCTCAGAGGCTGCAGAAGGAGTGGAGCCTTTGGGTGAAGTTTAGGGGGAACCAAGTGGGTCCCCTTTTAAAGTTCATTCTGCTAAAGGGGTACAGTCATCTTTCTCTTGCCTGGCCCTTTTGGTTAAAGAGATAAAGCTGTTGGAAGTAATTCCCCCGGGGAGCAGGGGGCGGGGCTTGGCTGTGTTGCTGCAGCTGGTCACTTTGTCAGCCATTTGTTAGCGAATGATGAGCACGCTTCCCAAAGCTTGTATTTTTTTAAATAGAAAACCGGGAGGATATATTGAATGCCAGTGACAAGTTAACAGAGGTCCTTGAAGAGGCCAACACCCTGTTTAATGGAGGTAATTCATTATTTTATGTATGGAAGCTTTGTGTTATCATATGTTTTATGATAATTTTCATTAGTTTTACATAAGAACCGAATTATTGACATCAGACAACTCCCACGTTTATAATAGTGCTTTACTAGTTTTGGAACCTTTTTCACTGTAGCACTACTACTACTTTTATTGTGCACTTACATTCCCTAAGCATATAGTAAGGGCTTTACATGAAATTTGGGGAGGTGGGGGGCAGCAGCCTGTCTAACAAGCCCCCCAGGTGGTTCTGTTGCTTGTTCAAATTTGAGAACTTTCTGTGTATTATCTTTCTACTGTATTGACTGCTGTATCCCCAGAATGCATTGGTTGAATGGATGAATTAAAAAGAAAGAACTGAGCTGGACT
Organism: Eubalaena glacialis; assembly: GCF_028564815.1. NCBI lineage: Eukaryota > Metazoa > Chordata > Mammalia > Artiodactyla > Balaenidae > Eubalaena > Eubalaena glacialis. The sequence goes on from NC_083716.1 coordinate 9,809,002, forward strand.
TGGACGTCCTGTTTCTTTCCCTGTCCTCCTCCCGACCTCCCCTCCCTCAGCTCCTTGCTCTTGGTCCACCTATAACCCAGTGGGGGTAGCCATGTCTCCAGGTGGCCCTGTGGGTCTCTAATGGGGGGAGGGGTGTGAGAAAGAGAGAGAGAAATCTCAGCACTGAACTCTAGACCTTTGTTGCAGAGGGAGAAGGCGCTAAAAAAATAATCTTGGTTTGAATTAAAAGCAGCAGCAATGTTAGTGGTAAGAGCAGTCTGTCTGTCTGAAGACAGAGGACAGGTCAGAGAGGCCCCTGATGTGGGCACTGGGTCACAGAGCCCTAGGATGAGTCCCCAGACCACTTTTCCCTCCTAAATCCATTGGGAGCAGAAAGGGAGGGTGCAGGCAGATGCGGGTAAAGAAGTCAGCAGAGCTGGCCGCTGCCTGGACACCACAAGTCCTCACGTTCTTTGAAGACCAGAACGTTTATTTCTGGTCATTCGCTAGTGTGGCTGATGTTTAAACGTCACCCCCTTTCACATTCTCTATCTGTACGCTTTCAGATCTGTCTCTCTCTTGCCGTGACTGCAGCCTTCTTACCATCCCCCATCTTGGTCCACCAGTTCACCTAATTTCCTCAAACCTTCCCGAAGGCAGCCTTTCCTTTTCACCCTGTGAAATCCCTCCTCCACCCTCTAGGCTTTTCTTCTCTCTCAAGCCTGGACCCCCAGGCTGGCTCCTCAAGGTTACTCTTGACCCCTTCGCCCCCTTATTGTTATTATTCACCCAGCTTAAGAGTTGTCGATCAACAGATCATTTCCCCCTCCGCCATTTCCACTGTGCTGGCTGGGTCACCTCCTTAAGGCAAAATTATTTACAACTGACCTAGGAGGTGGTCAGCCAACACAGAATTCTGTATCCTCCGTAGATGTGGATTTGATGTTCTCAGTTTTAACTCTTTAGAGGCTTGGATCCACCCATGAGAGATCTGCACTTTCCTCACAGTGTGGGCTGTGACAGTGATGTGCTGCGGGGTCTAGAACAGTCCAGGAACCAGCCCCTCTAGCTTCTGCCTCTGCCTCGTTCTCTCACTCATTGTCACTTTCACAGTCATTCTCCTAAAATAAAACTGAGGAGAGGGACTTCCCTGGTGGCGCAGTGGTTAAGAATCTGCCTGCCAATGCAGGCGACACGGGTTCGAGTCCTGGTCCGGGAAGATCCCACATGCCACGGAGCAACTAAGCCCGTGCGCCACAACTACTGAGCCCCTGTTCCACAACTACGGAAGCCCGCGCACCTAGAGCCCACGCTCCGCAACAAGAGAAGCCACTGCAATGAGAAGCCCGCGCACCGCAACGAAGAGTAGCCCCCGCTCGCCGCAACTAGAGAAAGCCCGCGCGCAGCTACAAAGACCCAACGCAACCAATAAATAAATAAATAAATAAATATTTTTTAAAATTGTGATAATGTTTAAAAAAAAAAAAACTGAAGAAAATGATGTATAAATACAAAGCCTGGAGTCAGTAAGTTCACCAGCCTGAGGAATGTTCGGGAAATAGTAATTCAAACGAAATGGCCTTGGGGAGTGAGCCAAGCAAAGGTATTTGTGTCTTTGAACTTTGCTGTATTTGTCTCTTCTTGGCTGTCTTTTCAATTTTGCCTTTGCCGGTGTTCCTGGAGCGCTTTTACACACTGCCTGTTCCCTTCGGAGTCTGACTAAACCCATTCCTCTCAGCCCTGCTGTTTCCCCCAATGGACCCTTCCTTCACCTCCCCAAACTTCCTCCTCGGTTTCCCTGCCCCATTCCCTTCTTGTGTCCTATTTAAATCTTTTTCTGCCTATAGCTTATCTTAAATCCCATGCCCTCTGTCAAACCTCTTGGGATCATCCATCCTCAGCGGTCACGGCCCTGCTGCCTGTAGACTGTTCATTTGGTGGTGCTCGTGCTGCCAGGCAGAGGCTGCATCTCCCGCTGCCGGCCCCGCACCTAATTTCAGCTGAGGCTCCTTGACCACTTACCTGTTGCTGGTTGGCAAACCACCACGCCCAGCACAGTGCCTTACACATAGCAGGCATTCAGTTTGACGTACATCATCAGCGCGGTGTTAACAGTGGCTGGGATGGGTTGCTGGAGTCAAAGGGAAAAGCCGGTGTTGGAGATGGTGGAGGTTTTGTTAAGCTGGGGTTGTTACGAGATTGCGGTTCAGTTCCCGGGAGTAGGAAAAGTGCAGAGGGAGTTGGCTTTTAGGAAGACTGGTTAGCCTTGATTTCAGATTTTGGTGAGCTGGGCAGGGGAACCAGTTTCTAGACGGAGATGGATGATGTTTGAGATTTTTTTGGTCCCGTGGGAAATGCGGAGTAAGTATAGTTGGAAGTTTTGGGAAAATACCTGTGAATAATGTGTATGTTGTAATGTGTGTGTTTTCCTTCTTTTTTGAATAGTGTCCCGAGCAAGAGAAGCAGTCCTAGACGCCCACTTTCTTGTTTTGGCTTCAGATTTGGGCAAAGAGAAGGCAAAGCAGCTGCGTTCTGATCTGAACTCGTTTGATATGTTAAGATATGTTGAAACTCTAGTAAGTTCAAAGCTACAGAATCTTAAAAAATGCTTCATCTGTCACATATTGTATAATTATCTACTTTGCTTATATCCATATGCAAATGGTTTTCACTTCATTTTCACTTTTTTGGGCCTCAGATTCCTCCAAAGAGATCTTACCAAATTAAACAGATGACAGTCGAGCTATGTGGTGGAATCTAGGTTGGCAGTTTAGAGCAGTTTGAAAATCTCCTAGCCTTCTAAGACTCTGGGTGCTATGTTTATTTCAAATGGCCATTTTTTTCCTCACTCAGCTGTCAGTTCATAAGTGTTCCAGCTTATTCTCAGTGACCCAGGACCTTTGTCCCAGGCTGGGCAAAAGCCCACACTGCAGGTGGCAAAGTTCAGCTGGAGATGACAGGTCTGGTGGAGGCGGCATGTTTTGATTTGTCTTTGAGAATATTTCAGAACCATCCGAATATGATTGGGGTTCTGCTTTTGGGGTTTTTTGTTGCTGTTGTTGTTTTGTTCACCTGTCTTTGCCTCTTAATACGTTTGAATGGTTGTTACCTGAAATTTGGAAACTTTTCCTTGATGGATTTACCAAAAAAAGCACAAGGAGACTAACTTTGTACCTTACTCTGTTGTCTTTTTTTCCTTGGTTCTACTTTGAGCCAACCTGTGTCCTAGCATTTCTGCTAGGACATTGATTTTCTGACCAAATGTTTGTTAAAAGGTTATTAAAATGATTTAGTACCATGAGACCTGACCAGATAAATTATTTTGTAAAGGTATGAGGCAGACGAGGTTTTCGTTGTTTCTAAAACCTTAGATATTTTTAAAATTTAAATTTACCCTACTTAAATTTTAAACTTTAAAATTTTCTTTTTTAACAACTTTTAAATTTTGACGTATCATGCATTTTGGAAAATGCACACTAATGTATAGCTCAATAAATAAAGTTAACTATGTATTGGGTAATCTTTTTAAAAATTACTTTTATTTATCAGGGTGAGCTTTGTACTTTAAATAACAGATCAGAATAAATTCCAGAAGTCTTAAAGCAGTCCATATAAAACCTGAAATTAATAGCTGTCTAGTCTCTGGGAAGGGAAGATCTTTTCAAGTATGACACTAAATAAAAAGACTATAAAGAAAAGGTTGGTAGATTTGACCAGACAAAAATTGAAATGTGTTCCTCCAAGCGTGCGGTGGTGGGGCAGGGTGGCAGGAGAACGGAGTGGGGCTGACCACGCCTCTCTCATCGGGTTCTGGCAGCCTCTCTTTTCTTCAAAGTTTAACTGCCTTTAAAGGGTGAAGCTCTCTGAGGGTTTTTGATTATTGTTTATATATGATACTACCATTTTAATTTGATAACCTCTAGGCATTTCATAATTTTATAGTGTAATAAAAGTGTACTTTCATAAAAGCAAATTTAATATAATACACTTTCTGTAAGATAGCTTCAGGTAGCAGAATTATTAGACTTCCGCCAACTCTTCCCAGGAAGGCGGTTTTAAGATGAACGATTCTCTCCCTGACGCTAGGCCCCTGCTCTCTGGAAATGCTGAGATACAAGCTGAATAGAGGTCTCCAGGAGGTTGGCTGAAAAATGAAAATTGAAAGCCAGCTAAACTTCCCTGTTCTGTCTCAGAACTTTTGCTTTGGGATGTCATGTCATATTTTTATGCTAATTCAGCTTTGCTAATACTTAAAAGTGAACTACGGGTGATCAGAAATTCCCGGTGGGCTTAGTTCTGGTCCATCCACCCCTCAGCCTGCAGGGGGCTAGAGCAGGGTTTCTCAGGCTGGGCACTAAGGACATTTTGGGCTGGCTGAGTCTTTGTTGTGGGTGCCTGTTGTAGGATACTGAGAGCATCCTGGCTTCTGCCCACCAGCTGCCGGTAACGCTGCCCTCTCCGCCTCCCCCCAACCCAGTTGTGACAGCCAAAACTGTCTCCAGACATGAAGCCAAAAGACCCCTGCGGGGGCACGGGGGGTGCAGAATCGCTCTGGTGAGAACCATTGGTCTGGATCATCTCGCTTTCTTACCAAAATGTTCTGAGTACATTGAGGAATATTTTCTGCCACAAAGAAGGTATCTTTGAAAATAGGAATTTATAATAAGAAATTTAGCCAACATGTTAGGACAGCAAAAACAGACTTTGCCTCTGGCCTGTTGTTTAGTGATAGAGATGATTGGGTACGGTGAATGATTGCTTGTGGCTTAACTGGGGTTTTTGTTTCCCTTCATTTTTGTAGCTGACACATATGGGTGTAAATCCGCTAGAAGCTGAAGAAATCATCCGTGATGAAGATAGTTCTGATTTTGAATTCATAGTCTATGACTCCTGGAAAATATCAGGCAAAACAGCAGAAAACACCTTTAATAAAACCCATACATTCCACTTTCTGTAAGATTATTTTAAAAATCCGACAGACCAGCCATTTGTAAACCTTAAATTGTTTTTTATTGTAGGGGCAAAAATTATTTGGTATTGTGGAGGTGACGATCATGATGATGTTGTTTGGAGACTTTCTAAACTTTGATTGAAAAGCCCATAAAATCTTGATGTGGATGGACCCTCATCCTGCTTAATTTAAGCAGGAAAGGCCGTGGGCTGGCACCTCCTTACCAGGGCACCCTGCTGGCTCCTTTGCTTTCTTTCTTTTATTTTCTTTTTTATATTTATTTATTTATTTACTTATTTGGCTGCGCTGGGTCTTAGTTGCTCCTTTGCTTTCTGGCGTGGCAGACTTTGGGTCTGTGGCATAATGTCTGGCTTTGTTTTATCATCTTTAAAATCCTTATCAGGTAGGAGGATGATACCTCCTATGAAAGATGTCTTAAAATTCTACCAGTATATGTAAAATGCCATTTATTATATATAATTCTCTGTTAGATGATCTCTGACTTATATTTGAAGACTGCTTGAGTCACTATCACATAAACTGCCTAGTTTATTTTTTGGATACAACTCTAATTTTGAAAAGCTTTTCTTTATACCCAAATGGAATAGGCTTCTGTCTTAATTTCCCAGCTCAGTCCTATGGAGAAGCTAAGAACAGCTCTTACTGGTTCTTCTGTGAGACAGCCTTTAAATACATAGTAGATAACTTCTCTAGGGTAAGCACCCAAGTGGTTTCTTCCTTAAGTGGATACCTCCGGGGCATTTGTCTATTCTGATTACCCTTCTAAACCTTCTGAGATTGGTAGTGTCTGTTAGAAGGCTTTGGAGATGCAGATGTGGTCCGTCTGTGGCGTGGGGCCCGGCATCTGTTTTTAACAAGACTTCCCTTAACTCAAGTGCCCAGAACCGCTGTATATTACAGCAAAAAGGTCAAGCTTCCTTACTATAGGAAAAGTCCAAGTCTTTTTTGTTGCTGAGTTCTAGGCTCTGTCATAGATCCTAGGATCTAAAGATAGCCTTTTGTTGTGTGACTTAAACTTTATCTCATGATGTAGCTCAACTTGCAGCCGCAATGATTTATGTACAGCTTTGCAGCCTTGCACTTGCTGTTTGTTCCCTTGGCCTGTAGTGTCCTTTCCCCATTTTTTTTCATCTGGTAAGGTTTACTTCTCCCACAGGCACCAGCTTGGAAACCTCCAGTGACTTCTCTAGACAGAGGTATCAGTGTAGGATCAGTTTTCCCAACCAGACCACTCCCATGTCTGGGTAGATCTCTCTGTCCAAATGCTCTCATAGCACTTGAGTAATACTCCACTACAGCACCACAGGATCTACCATATTATGTGGAAATGGATCTTTGTGCGTGAATATTTATCTGTCCATCTCTACTATATACTTTGATTTCCTCAAGTGTAGGGACCACATGGGTCTAAATTCTCTGGGCCTTGGTTTCTGCATGGTACCTCTGTAGGGCTTTTTTGGAAGGTGGAGGGAATCCAAAAGGGAAAGGAATCCCTTGGCCTCTGCCTGACCTGTTATCTCCTAAGACAGGTGTGTTCTGGATTCCCAGGCTGTGGGCCTCTGCCCTGGCACCCCCAGACCAAAAGGCTTTTAACCCCAGTGGAGCTGTTCGTTCCCTTTCCCTGATCTCTGAAGTTGGCTTTGTGAAACAGACAACAGGCTAGCTGGGAGGACCACAGGCATATTCACCGGCTTACTGTTCAGAGTAAAATACGAAGGTGTTGAGGAGGTATCTGTGATTGAGGTGAGCTCCTAAGAATTCTTTTAGACACACAGAGGGAGCAGAAAGGGTGTTACAAACCTGACACAAGAGTCTTGGTCTGATGTCACTCATACCTCACTGATGCCTGGTTGTGAATTTGACTATGCCATGGGAACTGCCTTCAGTTAGTGAAATTAGTTTGTTTTAAAAACAAACAAAGATATGAGAGCATATTTTTCATTAGGTTGGGTTCAATACAAGGAGAGTGCCCTGTGCCAAAGCCACGAACTGATCGTTCAAGAAAAGTTCGTATGATAGAAGAGCAGCAGGCAATGCCTGACGAGGTTTGTTTTTTCACATGTTGCTTTTTAACACACCTAATTTCAAATAGCCATTAATACGATATACATGTAATTTGGCCATCTTTTCTAAGCTTTAGCGTCTGGAGTCAGGTTCTGTCACTTAAAAGTAATCATTTAATGTTTGAATCATTTTTGACATGTTTGAGCCTTTAAACATTTTATCGGATTGACCACTTGTCTTAGTTTTAACTCATTTCTGTAGTTTGGATTAGTTCTCCCAAACCAGGGTTTCTTAACCTCAGCACTGTCAACATTTGGGCTGGATAATTCTTTGTTGTGAGAGGCTGTCCTGTGCATTACAGGATGTTTAGCAGCATCCTTGGCCTCTTCCCACTAGATGTTAATAGCATCCTCTCACTCCCCCTGCCCCACCCCAAGTATGACAACCAAATGTTAGCAAATGGCCCATCAGTGGGGTGGGGGAGGGGTGGTGCACAGTCACTCCCGATTGAGAACCACTGTTCTAAAGTGTCCCTTTTGTATTTTGCTATTTTATGTTCAACCTGAAAATGGTTGATTTGGTAATGCTACTCTTCTATTAGAAAATTAATATGAAAATGTTACTAAAACCAGAAAAATCTTTTTTAACTGTTAATTGTAAGATGGGGATAAAAACTGCTAGTAATCCCAGATAAAAGATATTTAGAGGAGTTTGGCCATGTAAGAGAGCAGAAAAGGTTAACAGGCAGACAAATAGGTCAGTCTGCTTGATAACGACTTTATATTTTCAGTTAAAAAGAATGGAAGAATCTCATCAAGAAGCAACAGAAAAAGAAGTAGAAAGAATCTTGGGATTGTTGCAGACATATTTTCAAAAAGATCGTAAGTATGATACCAAGCTCAAAAGGAAGCAACTTGTATTTATCAGTTAGGCCTGTGTCACTTTCAGTGAGAAGTTATTTTTATTCAAAAGGCATATGTGTAATGTTTGAATCATTTTGATTCTTTCCTGACATACTTCTTTAATGAGGCTTCTCCTCTCTAGAAATTCCATGAGAACATTGGTGTAGTAAATTCTCATTTTTATTTTTAGAAGATGGGATATTTTTTCTGTTACAAAATAATACATGCCATAGAAGTGAGAAAAGTAAAAAGTCAAGTACCTGTTCTACCTGTGCTCACTCCCTAGAGGTTGCCACTTATAAAATGTGATGTGTATATTTTCAGATTTTCTTATGTTTATGTCATAATAAATATGCAACTAAGGAGGGATTTTTCTTGTCGGTTTTTTGCTTTTTTCAAAGCTAATCATAATATACACATTATTCTGCAATATGACTTCTCCATGTGGACATTTTCCCATATCAATACATAAGATCCCGCTTATTCTTTTCAGTGCTTCCCACTGGGTGGCTGTATCATAAATACATTTAACAAGTCCTCTATTAGCGGGCAAGTTCTTTATAACATTTTACTCTTATGTAAACTGCTGGAGTGAAAAATCTTGGCACATAACTTTGTGCGCCTGTGCTAATATTTCTGTAGGACAGCTTACAGATTTTTAACAGGTACACAAGATTGCCCTCCAGCAGGGTTGTATTGATTTCCATCCCACAACAGGATGAATGCCCATTTCCTTTCTCTGGCTAACACTAGAGAGTATTGGTCTTAATTGATAAGTAAAAACAACTTTTCCTGTACTGAAGAATTTTTTTCCTCTTTTGTCTGTAGCTGATACTCCGATGTCCTTCTTTGACTTTGTGGTTGATCCACATTCTTTTGCCCGAACAGTGGAAAACATCTTTCATGTTTCTTTTATTATAAGGGTAAGATTTAAGATTATTTCTCTAATTGTTTTTATATGTTTTTAAAAGGGTAAATAATAACAGGTATAGATGGGCGCTGGCAAAGGAATTTGTACTAACCAATAAGTATTTTAGACCCATTGTAGCAAAACATTGACAAGTCATAGGCAGAAGAAACTAGCTAAAAACTTATGTGCTTGCTTTTACATTTTAGAAATTTTTTACAGAAAGAATTGGCAAAATTTGAATATGGAACTTATAGATTAGATAACTGTATGATATAAATGTTAAATTTCCCAAACTTGGTAGTTGTCATGTTATGTACGAGAATATTCTTGTTTTCAAGAAACATACACTAAAGTCTTAGGGAAAAGGAACAGATTGTCTATCACTCTCATAAAAATTAATATATATAGAGAGAAAGCAATAATGTAAATATGGCAAAAGTCAAACAATTGGTGACTCTGGGTAAAGGATATCTGGGAGGTCTTTACAGTAGTCTTGTAACTCTTAAGTTTGAAGTAATTTCAAAATAGATGGTTTAGGAAAAAAACAAAAAAACGTCCTCAGAAATGTACTTTGAGAATTTGCTCTAGGCTGTCTTTAGTCTTCTGTCAGGTTGCATTCCTGCACTTGTAAGATGAGTTCGATTTTCATCTTACGCAAAAATCTTGTATTGACCAAAGTATTTTTCCAGAAATGATAACAAAGGCATATTTTGTCAACGGTAAATGGTAGAATTATGCATAATAAAATGTGGATATTCAGGAATTCCCTGGCTGTCCAGTGGTTAGGACTCCACGCTCTCACTTCTGAGGGCCCAGGTTCAGTCCCTGGTCGGGGACCTAAGATCTCACAAGCTGAGTGGCACAGACAAAAAATAATAATAAAAATAAAAAGTGGAATATTCAGTAAGTGTGAATCAGTCAAAGAGTCAAGATGGTTACAGTTTTATTTAAGAGCTCCTCAGGATGCGGTTGTAAAAGAGCTGATTAGAACCTGAGGGATACCCCGTGTCGAGAAGGATGTTAGAGAAGGCTTGTCCATATAAACTCATTATTGTTACGGTACACTTTGATTGTCTAAGATTTAGAATTTTCTAATTGAGTAATTTTTTCATCCAATGGTTATAGGTTTTGAATCTAAATTTTAGTCTTCTCCTAAAATCACATTTGTGTTTTAGGATGGGTTTGCAAGAATAAGACTTGACCAAGACCGACTGCCAATAATAGGTAAATGATTCTATGTTCAGAACAATTAGTTTTAGAGAAAGTGGACTTGTTACTAGAGTTTGTGAAATGTATTTTATTAAATGTAAACTAGTTTTTATTTTAGGTAACAAACTTTACAATGCTGTATCTTCTTCAACTAACTGAAAATGCTGAAAACTTGATCATAGTTTAAAACCTATGGATTCATCTGTGTCATTGATGGAACATCTATTGCTGTGAAGACGAACAAGAAATGATATAATTTCCCTTAAATTTTAATTTAGAAAGTTTGTAATTGCAGTTATTTTTGTAGTTTCCTTCTTTCTATTTTAACCCTAATGCCAGCAGCTCCTCCTCTCCGTGAGAGAATCTTTAATTCTTTGTTGAATGATTCACACTCTCCATTACTCTTTGCCTTCTAAGGTCTCCTGTAGAGAATGAAGTTCTTTCACTGCACTTATGTCTTCCTTTAAAAGTTCTTAATTTCATGTTGGACCCACTAGGCCTTAGCTCTGTGGCTGGTTCATAGATATGCAGAGTTTTTCAAATGATTGGAATGTGTTATTCTACCACATTTTTTTCTGAATGGAAGCAAACGGGACTACTTGCTATTGTAATAATACAGCACAGTAATGCATGAAATCCTAATAAATATGTAATATTCTAAGTATCTTGTCGATACAGGTTTCATTCCTATTATTCACTGGTTTCTGTTCAGATTACCTCTTCTGACTTGATAACTTTTGAAAACTTTGTCTTTCAAACAGAGCCTGTTAATATTAACGAAGAAAGTGGAGGAATTGACCAAAACACTCAAATTAGGAATCAGGGAATTATAGCTTTGAGTTACCGTGACTGGGAGGTAATGCTCTGCATGTTGCCTTGGGCAGTTCGTCTCCAAGAATTCCTTTGCTGTAAACCCAGTGCCCAAATGTTCTTTGTTCTCTGCCAGGAGATTGTGAAGACCTTTGAGATCTCAGAGCCTATGATTACTTCAAGTCAAAGCCGGCAGAGGCTAAGTGCTTGACACCAGCTGAAGGTAACATTTCCTATGGGAAGCTGCACGTATTTATTAAAGTTTTTTTTCACCTTTTCACATTCTGGTGAAATTTGGATTTTGTTTCCCTCTAGTGCCCCATTTTTAGAACTGTGTGTAACTGTTGAAAAAAGCAGAACAGGACCTAGTGGTTGCAAGTTCCCTTCTTTGGATTGATTACTTTGGTGTTCTTAAGACTTGCCGTTGAAAGAGACAGAGCAGGGATTGTTCTCGGTTTGGCTTTTTTTACGCCCAAACAAATGGATAAATTAGATAAGTGGAATATTGAATCCTCCCATCAGTTTTGTTCATTGTCCCATTAGGTTCGCTTACTTTATAGGTACAAAGTAGAAAAGGAGGATTAAGACGGAATTACCTTGGAATGATGTTGGTAATGGGCATTTCTGAAATTTGAGTTATGCTTATGAAGTAATTCTTCATCTTTATGGAGAACATTGCTGGGAGGAAATCTTAGTAAGGATCTGGCATTCTGTACTGCACACAGCTGTGGATGGGAATCAGAAGACTGGATTCTGTTGGCTCTGCCCCTTTAAAATGTTGGGCAAGTCAATCTCACTCAGCTTTGTTTTCCTTCTCTATAAATCTATCTATAAAGTGGGGGGATTCTGAATTAGATAATTGCTAAGACTTTTTTTTCTAGCTCAAATTTTCTATGATTTGGAGAATTAAAATTAGCTTTTTAGTACTTAATGTAAACTTTTTTTTTTTAAGGAAAAATAGCTTTATTTTTAAAAGAAATCAAATGTCTACTGAAAGTATACATGAAACAGCATCTTTCACTTAAGCCCTAAGCTTGATTATGTATGCTCTTCATTATATTCCAATGAGATTTTGGAATTCAATTTCAAAGACAATAACATTTATTAGTAGATATCGAAGAAAGCTACTGACTTTGAGGAAAAAAATTCAGTAGCTGTTTACCTACCCTAAGATACTCATCCCCACAATATATTGGGGATTATTTGAGCATTTAAAAATTTAACAAAATATTTATCTTTTCATTGCATCCATCAATACGTTAAATTCTCTGTTACAATCCAAGTAAAATGATGGTGACCAGTGTTTTCTGATACTGTCCATGATGGACAGAGTAAAATCACAGCATAAAGAGTAGCCAAGAATTTATACTGTAAACGTTATCTGGGTCCAAACATCTTGCAACAATTAATGTAAACTCTTAACATGTGCTTCAATTAATTGAGCTTCTTTTGTTCCAAGATAATTGAAGGAAAGAGGAGAATCCATGTAAGATATATAATGTTTGTTTACTTGGGCCCTCCTCACTGAGGAGGGGCTGGTTGGTAGATTTCATGTGTGCATCTTAAGTGAACTTTTATCATTTATAAACTGTTAACCAGCTATTTTCCCCCTTTTTTTAGGACTCAAGTGGATAGTGAAGTCCAAAAAGGAAAGCAACATATTGTATTGTACATACTGTATGATTAAACGTTTTTAAAAGACAGATTGTTTTTAGTAAAGTGTAGCTTTTGATAGTTAATGGGTCGTCTTTGATTAAAGGAGGTTCATTGCCATATTCACAAATAATTGTAGTTATTCTTTATTTTCTGTTCTTGGGAAGAGTTTCTCCTTTCTCCAGTCCTGTCCCGTTAGAAGTTTTAGTTAGGTTGTTAATGGCCTAAAGATCATTACGGTTCTTTGTGCATCTTTTTAGCTGTAAAGTTAGCTAGTCAAGTCAACCAATATTAGGTGGCACCATTTGAAATTGTTGGGTTTTTTTAAGTAAAATACAGTCAAATATCAGCAATTTTATATGATTCAGCCTATGATTTACGCACAAGAAAATACTCAGTCCTCTTTCAAGCCAAGCCAGACCACTTTGGATCCGTCTTACCAGCAGTCCTCTCTTTGTACTTGAGGGCTGCTGATTGCCACAGAGAAAACCCGTACAACAGGGTGGGGTGATGCTGCTCCCATGGGTGCTGGGCCTGCAAGTCTGTCCTTGATGTTCTCTGAGGCCTAGTTACTTCCTTTTCCCATTCCCATACTTCTATATGCATCCTTTCTCACTCTTTCCCACTGGTGTCAGAGGTAGAGGTGTCTCTTCTGTGGAGGCTCTGGATCTCTGCATCCTTGGATCTCTGCTGTCAGTCATTCCTTCGCTGTATCTAGCACTTTCCCTTCAACCGCGCTCACCTCTCATCTTAAAAAAATTACTGTGACCCTACTCAAGTTACTGTCCTATCTCCTTTTAAAATAACAATCACTTGCTGCCTCCTGTCAGTCCTCACACCATGCTGTGTAGCACCTCCTTTCCCACCATCCTACCAAGGCTCTTTATTGGTGATTTCCTTTCCAAATTGTTAAATCCAATGGATAAATGCTGTGCATTTAACACTTGAAAATTTACTTTTTGAAAACTGTACATCCTTATGTCTGATGCTTTCCCTGGTTCCCCTTCCACCACCTTACTCTTATGATTTATATTATATCTGTATCCTGGACATTCCCTAAAATTTATCTGACTAAACTTCTCTGAAAAGCTACAGATGCATGTAACTAGTGGCTTATTGGACAGCATGTGTGTGGGCTGTTTTAGACATATGTATAAAATAGCCCCCAAGGGGAATTCCCTGCCGGTCCAGCGGTTAGGACTCTGCGCTTCCACTAAAGGGGGCATGGGTTCGATCCCTGGTTGGGGAATTAAGATTCTGCATGCCGTGTGGTGCAGCCAAAAAAAAAATAGCCCCCAAATTTGTTTTCCCTGTAATTGCCGTATGGGTACTTTTACTACCTTATTTTCTCAGAGAGAAACCTAGGATTTCTTTTCTCTTTTACCGCCACAGTCTCTACCTTAAGCAGTCACTAATGCCCGTCTGGTCCCTTGCTGCCACAGACTAGCCTCTGTGTCCCCCACTTCCTGTCTGTCCTTCAGATCGCTTCCATATCTTCAGAACCACTTGTCAGTTTCTCAGCCGTCTCCCCCCTGCGTTCAAGATTTGAAACCCTGAGCTCTTCAGTGATGCGTTCAAAGCCTCGCAGCACCAGGCCTTTTGCCTACATTTCCAGGCTCACTTCCTTCCCTCTGAACTCTTGCCATTGCTTTCATTTTGGTTAAACAGCTTTACTGAGATATACTTTACATACTATGCTATTCCCCCATTTAAAGTGTATAATTAATTCATTGTTTTTTAGTCTGTTCACGGGCTTGTGCAGCCATCACCACAATCTGGTTTTAGAACATTTTTGTCCCCCCAGCCTTGGACCAGTAGCAGTCACTCACCCCTCTCCATCCACCCTCCAACCCCTCAGCCTAACCAACCCCTAACCTGCACTGCATCTATAAATTTGTCTGTCTCTGTCTTCATAAATTTGCCTATTCTGGACATTTCACATAAATGGAATCACACAGCATGTGGTTTTAACATTGGAATTTTTCGAGCATGTGTGTTTAGAGCTGATTTTTCATTCATCTGCTTTCTACTTGTTTCAAACTCTCGTCATTAAGAAACTTAAAAGTGGTTACCTTTTGCAAACCAAGGAGGCAAAGCTGTTCCTTTGCATTTTGTACCTTTCTGTAATTGAGTTTTCTAACCATGTACTTTTTCATTATTTTAAAAAAATTATCAACAGAAGTTATTTGGACAGGGAGATGATGGGCCACTTTTACTTCTTTAAATGTCTGAATAGAAAGAAAAAAAAAAATGGTACGTTCTCTCTTAAAGATCAAACTCATGTAACATCCCCAAAGCCTCTTTTCCTCCAGAGCGTTGTGTTTTAACAGCACCTTGTGCTTACCTCAGTTATTCTGTGCTCCTCACGCTGTCTGTTTGCAGTAGAGTTCCCCCACTGGAACTGAAATACGTCTGTGCCCCATTTTTGCGCCGACGGTGGCCGGCAGGAGGTAGGCATTGACGTTGAGTTTCTCCTAACTGCTCTGCCTGCCCGAGGACGTATTTTCCAAAATGCATTCTCAGGCCCCCACGTCCCCCATAAACTGCTGCTACCCTCCTCTCTAGTCCATATTCCCAGTATAGCTTTTCATACTACAGAATTGGACATAGCTTTGTTTTACTTCTTCTATTGTTCTCTTCCCCCAATAGATTGTAAGCCCCCTAAGGCGCTATGTCCTAGAGTCTTGGATCTCTGGCAGGGCTAGGGCTTAGGCCTAGGTACATGATATCCCATTAAATTTTAGGTACATTGGAGAATACAAGACAATGTGTTGTCTGCATAATAATTGTAACAGGCTTTTACACTGTCTGTCTATATTTATAGAGAGGGAGCCAGGGCTCTTTAGTCAAGATCAACTCAGAAGCTGTGGAATTGCAGGTTTCTTTGTTTGTATAACAATATTTGTTCTTATGAGCAGTGTTCACATAAAAGAACAATGAAAAGCATAAGGAAGGATAGAGGTGTGTGATAAAGAGTTTTCAGAGGCTTGGAGTGGTAGATTAAAACACAGCCCCAAGTTTGTTTTTTTTTTTTAAATGTTTATTTATTTATTTATTTTTGGCTGCACTGAGTCTTCGTTGCTGCACGTGGGCTTTCTCTAGTTGCAGAGAGCGGGGGCTACTCTTCATTGCGGTGCACGGGCTTCTCATTGTGGCTTCTCGTTGCGGAGCATGGGCTCTAGGCGCACGGGCTTCAGTAGTCATGGCTCACGGGCGCTAGAGCGCAGGCTCAGTAGTTGTGGTGCACAGGCTTAGTTGCTCCGCGGCATGTGGGATCTTCCCGGACCAGAGATCGAACCCGTGTCCCCTGCATTGGCAGGCGGATTCTCAACCACTGCGCCACCAGGGAAGTACAGCCCCAAGTTTTTTTGAGAGAAAAGAGTCTTGTTTCTCTCCCCTTGAATGTGGGCTGATCTTGGGTGGCTTGTTTGATCAGTGGAATACAGCAGAAGTGAGCATCTGATAGGCCTCCCAGAGCCCTGAGTCACTGTGTAATAAGTCCAACTACCACGTGGCCCTGAAACTACCTGGAGAGGGGAGACAAGGCGAAGGACCAGCTAGGCTCAAGCCTCCTAGCCATCCCTGCCAAGCCATCACCTGAATGTCCCCAAGCAGTTCCAGTGGTGCTGCATGGGGCAGAAAAATTGTTCAGCTGAGCTCTGCCTGAATCCCTGCAGAATTGTGAGGTAAAATGAAATGGTGGTGGTTTTAATTCACAAGGTTTTAGGTTAGTTATACAGATAGCTGAAACACTTGGGAATGCTGTGCTTGTGGTTTAACTTTTTTTTTTTTATTTTCAGTGTGATGCACTTAGAAACAATATTAGGGGATATAGGATTTTACTGCACCAACATCTCTGAAGGTATGCTAGCCTAAAAAAGAAATACAATAGTCTAGAAAATAATTTAAACTTTCTGTTTTTCTAGTTGACTTCTCAAAAATGGTGGTATACTCAAGAGCTCTCTTCGGAGTGGTTTTGCAATTTTATCCTCTTTTTTTTTTACTTTTCCATCAGAATAGTCACTTCCATAAGTGCTTCCTGGTAAGGCTGGACAATTGGATAGGCTGTGACCCATTCAAATTCTTTTACTTCCTCTTTCTCCACTTGAGGTTTCAGGAAAGGGGGAGCTTGCGTAGAGAGTTTCTGAGCACCTCGTCGACCACTGCTTTGCTCTGTGAGTTCTCTCCCTCAAGGCATTCGATCTTGATGTCCCTTTATCTGTTTCTTCGCCCAGGCCACCCTATGCTTTTTGGTCTTAGTTTTGTGTGTTTTCTGGATATTTTCAGTGTTTTCATTCTTCTCCAGTGTTAATACTTTGGGGGAAGGTATTTCATTTGAGATTCCTTGAGGGAGTAGTCGATACTTGTGGTCTCTGAGGCCTCTGGCTTGTTTGGCTCAGTATACATGTTTCCGTATCTGGTTCAGCTCTCTCTCAGGCACTAAATAGTACCATTTTTTAGCATCTTCTGTTTTCTCATTTTGTGGTCTCTTTTTCTCTTCCTCTATTTTAATTTCGCATTCTGGAACTGTTTTGTATTTGCATGCTTCTTCCAGCATCATTCCCTGGTAGTGTTGATAGTAGTATGCCTCTGCTTGGGCAAACCAGAAGTCAAAAGACATGGCCTTAAGTTGATGAAGTGTTTCATTCTCCTGTTGAATCTTTTGGGCTAACAGTTTCCTCACTTCTGAAGAATGGACACCACCTAAACTCTTGTCAAAGGGAAGTATTAGAACTCTTTAAGTTGGCTGTCCTTTATTATATATATAGTCCGTGGCACAGCTCTCAAGTGGCCATTAGCCCTGCAGGGCACTCTTACACCGCGTCCCAGCTAGGGTCTCGTAATTGTTTCATGTCTTCCTCTTCAAGCCTCTTCCCCTCTCCTCCCCCTGCATCCCCTCCTAGTTGAAGACTGTGCCTTAGACATCCTCGTAAAAACAGAAGCAGCCCCTCGGGAGCACCGTCTTCTTCCCACTGCAGGAACAACCCCATGCATCTATCCTGGACTCTGCCTTCCTGCCTTTACGGTGGAAACAATGCCCCTTGGCCTATCAGAAGCCAGTTCTTCCACCTGTGCTTGTGGAACTTCAAGAACTTTAATTTACCATGATCAAATTCCCTTTCCTGCTTCAAAATTTCCCGCCTACTGGACCGCTCCATCAGCATGAAAATACACTTCAGTATATATCATCTTCAAACAAAAAAGGAAAACTCTTCCTTTACTGCACGTCCCCTTTTTTACTCCCCTTCACAGCGTAACTTGAAGCAGTTGCCTCTCCACTTTCTCGCCTCACGTTTTCCCTCAATCCTCTTCAGTTCGGCTTCCACCCCCATCACTTGTCCGAGACTGCTCTCATCCAGGTCACGAGTCATCTCGTTTCTGTCCCTGTCATACTTGACTTCCCAGCAGCATTCTACAGTGGTGACCACTCTCTCCTCCTTGAAATACCTTCCTTTCTTCTGGCTTTCAGGCTATAGCCAAGGGCATGTGACTAAGGCTGTCTTGGACCCCCTACACTCTTCCAGCCATTAGCTGAATGTCCGCGAGTAACTGAATAGCCCCTCATTCTCTTCCTGCCTCATGGCCACCCCCTCCACCGGCTTTGCTGGTTGCCTTTTAAATGTAACGTAGGAAGATGCAGCAGAGAAACTGTCACTTAAGATAGAGCACAGTCACACTCAGGCTTCCTTAGACGAGGACAGTCCTGATCATTCAAGAAGTGAAGTGCTGTGTGTCAGGCACCGGTCTGGAGTGGGAGTCAGGGATGAGCGAGACAGTTGAGCACACAGGCTGCCCTGTGCTCGCCTCAGCTTCACCTGCCTGCTTGACATCCCTGCTCGACTCTTCCTCCAAAGCGCTTCCTTCCGTTCCCCCTTCTCAGTCCTGTCACTTCTCAGTTCAAAATGCCCGCCCCCCCCCCCATGGTAGCAGCCTGTAACTAGCTTCCCTGAATCCACACTTTTCTCCCTCTGTCCCCAGCCCCATCAGACCGATCACACAGCAGCCAGAGTGATCTCTGTATTACATAAATCTGAGCACATCACTTTCCTGCATAGAAACCTGGGATAGCGTCTTCTTGCTTTCGGGAGAAAATCTCCAATTCCAGTATGGCATCCATAAGCTGGTTCCTGACTGCGTCTCCAAACAAGCTTCTCAAGCCGACTGCTCCTGCTGCAGCCACGCTGACTTTTCTGTTCCTCAAACACCATGTTCTCCTTCCTGTCTGAGTATTTTCACATGCTCTTCCTTTATATACTCCCAAACACATAATATAGCAGCTCTGACTATGGTTTTTAGGTTTTAGCCTGTGTCACTTCTTCAGACCTTCTACGTACTCATTCAAATAAAATCCCATCTTTTCATGACACTTCTCACAATCTGTGGTAACTATTTAATGTCCACATCCCTCACTAGACGAAGCCCTAGGAGGTTGTGGGTGTTTATTTTGTTCAGTGCTGTCCAGTCAGCACCACTGTTGCTCAATGAACCAAACAGTACAAGCAAAGCACGCTCCCTTGAAATACCTGGGCCCTTTTTAACTTGGTGATAAATTTTTATGATTCTATTACTGGCTCCGAAGTTCATGGTAAATGTATTTCCTCACCTTAATCTTCTTTTCTAATGGGGATTGGGAACCTACTGCAATCCGAGGGTCTTGAGTATTTTTGGCCCAGGCCAATCTTGAAGAGGAAAAATAGAAATTATACAAGGATTTGGAGAAAGGTTTTGGGAAACATGCTCTGGTATGAATGGTAATGGGAGTTGATTTGGGACTCACTTTTCATTACGTAGCAAAAGGCATTTCTGTGCTTCAATAGGCAGGACTCCACAATATGTTTAACTTCTTCTATCTTTCCTTGAATCAAGGAAGGAGTGCTCTCTGATAAAAGCATAAACAAAGAGGCAAATTGTGTTTGAGGTTGAGGCTGTCCTCAGTACATTCATTTTAACACTGGAGAGGGGAGGCTGAGTTGCTATTTCAAATTCCACAAACCACGGTAGAAAAAAGAACTTACCTTTGATGAGAAATTTGAGATTTCAGAGTTGGTAAGTCCATTTTAAGTTCAGTTATGCATAAGGTGATTAACGATAAATATAATTTATAAGCTATCATTAATTTCCAATAATAGCTATCTACCTATAACATGTTTCATGATTCTTGTGAAAGGTTTACATTTTAGATAGATAATAAAACAATTTGACAGCAAGAAAGAGTTGTGGGCTTTTTTTCTTAATTTAATGCAGAAAAATAAAGCAGAGACATTTATCACTTAAGATGGAGGACAGTCACATTTAGGCATCCTCAAGACCTTATCTCTTAACCTGCTCAGTTAGCAAATAGGTTCTCTGTTTAGCTATCTGGATCATAAATATTGTTGCTCTGACTTAGCAGCAAAAGGGAAGGATTTTATAACATGGAACTAGAAAAAAAACAAAACTATATTTGCTGTTTAGGTAAAGTTAATTTCTCAAAGACTCATATTTCTGCTTTCATATTTTTCTTTCCTAAGCAATTCTTATATTATTTCCACAGCAACATTTATAGAGTTTACCATACTCTAGGTATTGCACTAAGAACTCAAATGGATTCTTTTACTTCATCTTCCAAACAGCCGTATGAGGTAGGTACCTGTTATCCCCCATTTCATAGCAAAGTGGACTGAGGTCAAGAGAGGGTCAGTGACTTGCTAAAGGTCCCGTGGGTTGGTTTCAGAGGCAGGATGTGTGCCTATGTGACTCCAGAGCACATAATTTTCTTGCCTGTGCTACACCCATTCCCAGATAAGTGAATCTTCTCCTGCCTTTACTCAAAATGTAAGGACAGTAATACCTACTGCTCTTCTGCACTCAGATCCAGCCATTCTGAGTCTGTCACCAAAAGAGGGTGTGAGGGTGGGATCTGCACTGCCGGTTGATCCTTCCGCAGCCCCCCACTGCCCCTTCTCCTCGGAGCACCTTTGGCTACTTCCACGGCTCTTAGGGCCCCATGCTGTTTATCTTTGGTGTCTTCTGTTTCAGCCATCGCCCTATCAATGGCCAGTTTCACAAACCACATCTCTGCTCTTCACTGTCTTCCTCTCAGCACGTGCTCTCCTAAGCTACTCTCCCAACTCTAATCTCTCATTCTCTATTCTGCCAAGTCCTGTTTTCCAGCCATTAAAGTTTCTGGCCCTCTTTCAGTCTTTCAGCTACCTACTCTTGATCCTTCAGGATGCCTTGGTTTGATTTCTAGGGCAACCAGAAGCAGTCACAAGCTTTTTTGTAGGTGTCGTCACTATCCTAGATTGAGACTAGTGTGAGGTCGTAGGTGAAGACGTCGTCTGGTTGGCAGGGAATGAGCTTCAGCGTGAGCTGGGCTAAACGGCTGCAGACAGAGAGCAGAAGGGCCTGTGCTTCACACACACAGGTGTCCTGGCTAAAGTGCAGTTAGAGAGAGCATCTTCCAAGGTGACGGGAGCATCCTTTTTTCTATTTTTGGGATATATATTGTGTATCTTCCATGGAAATGGAACCCTGGAATTGGTGGAGAACCCCGGAGCGGGTCCTGCACACACACTCACAGTAGTGGCAGGAGGTTGGACAAGTGTGCAGGTGGCCCAGTCGCGGGGTCTCATCATTACTTAGCTGGCGTGTCACTCACCTAAATACTGCTCCTGCTATGAAGTTGTGAGCTTTGACACTGTTTAGTATACTTCTAGTCATATACTATATAATTATGTTCATAACTGGTCATTAAAGAAGCAGAAAATACACCAATGTTGAAATCACGTTAATGAAAATGACTGCATATTCACATCACAAAACCCTGTTCACCATACATGTGAGTGGCATCCATTCGAACAAAGTCCTCACGTAGCCCACTATGATGTCTCTAGTTCTTTTAAAAAATGTGAAAAGGAGAAAATACGGTGATTAATTACAACCTGGCTTCTTATTCAGTAGGAATAAAATCTACCCCTTCCAAAATGTGCTGCTTGTAGAGACGTGCTTGAAACCGTAGCCCCAAACTCAAATTCAGAAATAAATGAGTTATAGAAGTAAATATGGGTATTTTATGCTTTAAAAAAATCAAAGAATTTCAAACATCAAGTCATGACAGTGGTTTCTATTTTCATACCAAAGCACTGAATTAAATTTCTTTTGTTTAATACATCTTTATTGGAGTATAATTGCTTCACAATGCTGTGCTAGTTTCTGTTGTACAACTAAATGAATCAGCCATATGCATACATATATCCCCATATCCCCTCCCTCTTGAGCCTCCCTCTCACCCTCCCTATCCCACCCCTTCAATCTACATTTTAATATCAGGTGCTTCCCAAACCAAACAAGATACCATTTTAAAACTGATCAAAAGTCATGCTGCTCAGATGTGAAACTCATGTGATATTAATTCCGCCAAAATGTTTATAACACCTGGGACCTGACAGCATCCTACTACCACAAATTCCTAATAGTCACTGACTATGAGCCAGGCACTATGTGAAGGACTAAAAGTCAATGTCTTATTTATCATCCCATGAAAACAGAATAGAAGCCTCTTTTTTTTTTTTTTTTTGATAAAGAAAACTATGCAATTCTTAATGTGAGCCTCTCTTTAAGTAAGGAATCAGCTTAATTAAAACACACAAAGACAATCATGTGGACCTGAAAGTACTTTTAAGTACTATGCTGTAAAGTTTCTCTTTCCTGATAAGAGAAACTGGGGGGATAAAGAATATAAGCCAGGGAGATAAACAGAGAACCTTTTGATAGCCAGTTAGGTTGAAACAAACTGAGCAAGACTACGCTTAGCCCAAACATAAGCAAAAGATGGCTTGAATTGTGTTTCTCCATGATAAATATAAAAAGGACACTGCTACCAAGTATTTTCTCATATACCTAAATTTTAACCCTTTGTCAAAAACCATGAAATGTGTTTAAATAGTTAGGAGAAGTCCTAGCTGGGGGAGGAGATGGTGATGGTTTCTGAACTGAAGTGATTGTGAAACCACTTCTCACGTCCCTGAGCTTGAAATAATCTTCACAATATAATCACAGGTTAACTGCTGGCACTGGAAGCAGCACGTTGCCTGCTGTCTCCGTTTTGCAGGAGTTTGAAAACAAACTTAAATAAAAGTGCCTCTGATAGTATCTGAACATAAAATATGGACATTCCAACCACACCCTTGAGGTAATGTTATTATTCTCCCCATTTTCCAGGAGAGGAAATGGTGGCTAAGAGAGTTAAGCAATGTGTTCAAGGCCACACAGCAGCCAAGTGGGAGACTGAAACTTGAAAGTAGATGTCTAAAGTCAAAGTTTGTAGTCCTAAGCACCTGCCATACCACCTAACCTTGGAATACCGGAGAAGTAGAAACACAGTCCTTACCTTTGTAGACTTTACAATCCAATTAGGGAGGCAAGAAATGTATGCAAGAGCACACGTGTGATGTAGTGGTACAAATGGGATGCTTAAGTATGGAGGGAAAACAAAGGGCAGGAGTCATTAGCATGAGGTGGGATGCAGCAAGGAGGGCTTCCTGGGGAGCACATTTTGAGCAGTGGCAAAAACATGGAAGACACTCCTGAGACCAGCCAAGCAAGGGATGAGTCAATCAGAGTGGTTGTTAACTAGAGGAAGTTGCACAGGCAGAGTACAAGATGGATGCTGGGGGCCAGAATATAGAGCACAGTCTGTGGCGAGGAACGCAGTAGCCAGAATATGACGTGGAGGAATTTTGATGATTTCCCAAAACGAATAGAGAACTACGAAATTTTGTTAATAGGAAAGTGCTTAAGAAGAAGTGGCGCTAGAGAAAAGATCCTGAAACCGTAGGGACTAGGAGCAGAGGAAAGTAGAGAATTGGTCCAGTGAGGAAGCACTGTTGAGCAAAAACAGAATGTCAGTCAGAGATGTAACTTAAAGCCATCTAGGAGCCACATTTTAAAAAGTAAAGAAACAGATGAGGTTAATTTTTGTGATATGTATTTATCAGGATGTCAGGATAAAATATATCCAGGATATAGGTACAAAATATTACATTTCTACACGTAATCAATTTTAAAAGCTTTACACTGCTGTTTTTTAAAGTAACAATATTTTTTTTAGAGCAGCTGTAGTTTTACAGAAATATTGATCAAAAAGTACTCTTTTCCTCCAAGTTCCCCCTGTTATTTATATCTTGTATTAGTGTGGTATATATATGAATCAATACTGATACACTATCATTAACCAAAGTCCATAGTTTGCATTAAGGTTCACTTTTTGTGTTGTACATTCCATGGATTTTGACAAATGTATAATGACAGGTGTCCATAATTAGTACATCATACAGAATTGTATCACTGCCCTAAAGCCCTGGCAACCACTGATCTTTTTACTGTCTCCATAGTTTTGCCATTTCCAGAATGTCATATAGTTGGAATCATACAGTATGGCTTTTTTTATACTGTAAAGGCTTTTTCAGATTGATTTATTTCACTTAGCAGTATGTCTTTAATGTTCCTCTATGCCCTTTCATGGCTTAATAGCTCATTTCTTCTTATTGCTGAATAATATTCTATTGTATGGGTGCACAGCCATTAGTTTATCCATTCACACACTGAAGGACATCTTGGTTTCTTCCAAGTTTTGGCAAATATGAATAAAGCTACTATAAACATTCGTGTGTAGGTTTTTGTGTGGACGTAAGTTTTCAACTCATTTGGGTATATACCAAGGAGCACGATTACTGGATCATATGGTAAAGAGTATGTTTCGTTTTGTAAGAAACTGCCAAACTGTCTTCCAAAGTGGCTGTACATTTTGCATCCCCACCAGCAATGAATGAGAGTTCCTGTAGCTCCACATCCTCAGTCCTATTTGGTGTTGTCAGTGTTCTGAATTTTAGCCATTCTAATAGGTGCGTAATGGTATGTTGTTATTGTTTTAATTTGCAATTCGCTAATGTGACATGATGCTGAGCATCTTTTCATATACTTATTTGCCATTTGTTTATCTTCTTTGGGAGGTATCTGTTCAGATCTTCTGGCCATTCTTAATTGGGTTGCTTGTTTTCTTATTGCTGAGAATTTTAAGAGTTCTCTGTATGTTTTAGATATCATTCCTTTATCAGATGTTTTGCTAAGATTTTCTACCAGTCTGTGGCTCATTTTTCATTCTTTTAACAGTGTCTTTTGGAGAGCAAACATTTTTAATTTTAATGAAGGATGACTTCATTTTTTCTTTCATGGATCATGCTTTTAGTGCTCCATCTAAAAAGTCATTGCTAAACCCAAGGTCACTTAGATTTTCTAAGTTATCTTCCAGGAGTTTTTAGTTTTGTGTTTTACATTTAGGCTTATGATCCATTTTGAATTATTTATTGCATGTGGGTGCCCAGTAGTTCCAGCACCATTTGTTAAAAAGACTATCCTTTCGTTGAATTCCCTTTGCTTCCTTGTCAAAGATCAGTTGACTATATATAACTGGGTCTACTTCTGGGCTTTCTACTCTGTTCCATTGATCTATTTGTCCATTCTTTCACCAATACCACACTGTCTTGATTACTGTAGCTTTATAGTAATTCTTAAAGTCTGGTAGTGTCAGTACTCCAACTTTGTTCTCCTTTAACACTGTTTTGGTTATTGAGTCTTTTGCCTCTCCATATAAATTTTGGAATCAGTTTTTCAATATTCACAAAATAACTTGCTAGGATTTTGACTGGGATTAGAATGAATCTAAAGATCGAGTTGGGAAGAAATGACATCTTAACAGTATTCATCTTCCTACCAATGAAGATGGATCATCTCTCCACTTATTTAGATCTTTGATTTCTTTCATCTCAGGTTTATAGTTTTCCTCATACAGATCTTGTACATATTTTGTTAGATTTATACACAAGTATTTCTTATTTTTTTTTTTTCTGGTGCTAATGTAAATGGTATTGTTTTTACTCTCAAATTCCAATCATTCATTTCTTGTATATAGGAAAGCAATTTACTCTTATATATTAACCTTGTATCCTGCAACCTTGCTATAATTGGTTCTTAGTTCCAGATTTTTGTTGTTGTCGTTGATTCTCTGGGATTTTACATTTGGCTGATCATGTCATTTGTGAAGAAAGAAAGCTTTATTTCTTCCTTCCCAATATGTATACCTTTTATTCCTTGTTTATTGCATTAGCTAGGACATCTGGTATGATGTTTAATAGGAGTGGTGAGAGGTGGCATCCTTGCCTTGTTCCTGATCTTATTGAGTAAGCATATAATTTTTCACCATTAAGAATTATGTTAGTTGTAGGTTTTTTGTAAATGTTCTTCACCAAGTTGAGGAAGTTCCTCTATATTCCTAGTTTGCTGAATTTTTTTTTTAATTATCGTAAATGGGTATTGGATTTTGTCAAAGGCTTTTTCTGTATCTATTGATATTATCATGATTTTTCTTTTTTAGCCTAGTAATGTGATGGGTTACATTAACTGCTTTTGTGATGTTGAACCAGCCTTGCATACCTGGAATAAGTCCTACTTAGTGGTGGTGTATAATTCTTTTTACATTGTTGGACTCCATTTTGTTGAGGATTTTCACATTTATGTTCATTAGAGATATTGATCTATAGTTTTCCTTTCTTGTAATGTCTTTGGTTTTGGTATTAAGGTAATGCTGGTCTCATAAAATGATTTAGAAAAATCCCTTTGATTCTACTTTCTGGGAGAAACTGTAGAGTTGGTGTAATTTCTTCCTTAAATGCTTGGTAGAACTCACCAGTGAACACATCTGGGCCTGATGCTTTCTGTTTTCAAAGGTCATTAACTATTGATTCTATTTCTTTAGATATAGGCCTATTGAGATTAGCTATTTCTTTTGGTGTGTGTTGGTTGATTGTCTTTCAAAGAATTGATCCATTTCCTCTAGATTATCATAGGTACAAGCATAGAATTGTTCAGAATATTCCTTTATTATTCTTTTAATGTACATGGGAGCAGTAGTGGTGGTCCTTTTCTCATTTCTGATACTGGTAATTTGTCTTCTTTTTTTCTTAATTAGCTTCACTAGAGGTTCATCACGTTTATTGATCTTTTCAAACAACCAGCTTTTGGTTTTATTGATTTTCTAGATTGATTTCCTGTATTCAATTTCATTTATTTTTGCTTTAATTTTTGTAATTTTTTTCTGCTTATTTTGGGTTTAATTTGCTCTTCTTTTTCTCATTTCCTGAGGTAGAAGCTTAGATTACTGATATGAGGTCATTTTTCTAATATATGCATTCAATGCTATAAGTTTCTCTCTAAGCACGGCTCATGCTACATCCCACAAATTTTGTTAAGTTGTATTTTCATTTTCATTTAGTTCAAAATATTTCTAAATTTCTCTTGAAACTTCCTTGACCCAAGTGTTATTTAGAAGTTTGTTGTTTAATCTCTGAGTATTTTGGACTTCTCCAGCTACCATTCTGTTATTGATTTCTAGTTTAATTCCTTTGTGGTCTGAGAGCATAGTTTGTATGCTTTCTGTTCTTTTAAATTTGTTAAGGTTTTTCTTTCCTTTTCTTTTTTTTTTGTTAATGGCCCAGAATGTGGTCTGTTTTGGTGAATGTTCTGTGTGAGCTTGAGAATAGGTATTCTGCTGCAGATGAATGAAGTATTCTATAGATGTCAGTTATATCCAGTTGACTGACGGTCTTCAGTTCAATTATGATCCTGCCTGTTGGACCTGTCAATTACTGATAGAGGGGTGCTCAAGTCTCTATAATAGTGGATTCTTCTATTCTCCCTGCAGTTCTATCAGTTTTTGCCTCACACATTTTGGAACGGTGTTAGGTGCATACACATTAAGGATTGTTATGTCTTTTTGGGTACTTGACCCCTTTATTATTATGTAATGCTCCCTCTACATCCCTAATTTTCCTTGCTCTAAAGTTTACTTTATCTGAAATTAATGTAGCTACTCGAGCTTTCTTTTGATTAGTGTTAGCACAATATATCTTTCTCCATCCCTTTAATCTGTTTTTATATTTAAAGTGGGTTTTTCTGTAGATAACATAGTTGGGTCTCATTTTTTAATCCAGTCTGATAGTCTTCTTTTAAAAAATTAATTAATTAAATTTTGGCTGTGTTGGGTCTTCGTTGCTGTGCGCGGGCTTTCTCTAGTTGCAGCGAGCAGGGGCTACTCTTTGTTGAGGTGCGCGGGCTTCTCATCGTGGTGGCTTCTCTTGTTGCGGAGCACGGGCTCTAGGCTCGCGGGCTCCGTAGTTGTGGCTCGCAGGCTCTAGAGCGCAGGCTCAGTAGCTGTGGCGCACGGGCTTAGTTGCTCCGCGGCATGTGGGATCTTCCCAGACCAGGGCTCGAACCCGTGTCCCCTGCATTGGCGGGCAGATTCTCAACCACTGCGCCACCAGGGAAGCCCCCTATACTTCCTTTTTTGCTTCTTCAAATGGTTGCCCTTGAGTTTGCAGTATACCTTTACAACTAATCCAAATTCTTTTTCAAATAACTACTTTACAGGCAGTGTGGGTACTTTGTAAGAGTATTCCCAGTTTCCTACCTCCCACCCCTTATAATGTTGCTGTCACTCATTTCACTTATCCATAAACTTGCACCCTGTACAAGTTGCTGTTATTATTTTAAACCATCTGTTATCTGTCAATTAAGATTTTGAAAAATTTGATCTTACCTCCATTTATTCCTTCTCTAATGCTCTTTTTTTAAAGTAGGTCTGAGTTTCTGACCTATATTATTTTCTGTCTTTCTGGAGAATTTCTTAACATTTCTTGCAGATCAGGTCTAGTGGGGACAAATTCCCTCCATTTTTGTTTGTCTGAGAAAGCCTTCTCTTTCACGTTTGAAGGATAATTTTGCTGGATACAGAATTCTAGGCTGGTCTTTTTTTTCTTTCAATACTTGAAATATTTCACTTTCCTTTCTTCTTGCTTGCACGGTTTCTAACGAGAAGACTGACGCAATTCTGATCCTTGCTCCTCTATAGCTAAGGGTTTTCCCCCCTCTGGCTTTTTTTTCAAGATATTTCTGTTTGTCTTCGATTTTCTGCAGTTTGAATATGATATGCCTACATGCAGATTTTTTGGCATTTATCCTGCTTGCTGTCTATACTGCCTCAATTTAAGAATTCAAATAAATTTAAATAAAAGTTGTTTCCCTGTCATACTATCCACATTTTAGGTGCTCAGTAGGCACATGGGGCTAGTGGCTACCAAACTGGAGAGCAAAGGTCTAGACAGTGGAGGGAAGGGGTCTAATCTGAGGTCTCTTGGCAGTGAGTGCCCCACAGAGGAAAGCATCTTCTAAGACTCTACCACCACCAGTACCTGAGACCCCTGGTGCTCCTATCTACCTCCCTGCCTCTGCTCATAACACAGCTCTTTCCTAGCGTGTCCCTCTTCTCTGTATTTAACTTCCCTCCCCACCACCCCCCAACTTACTATCTACTCACAACACTTTCTTCAGAAGGAAAGAGAAACACATTTCACTTTACTTCAAGAATCATGGGCCTATCACCATGCAGAGTCCTTCACATCATCAGTGAGTGCCTAGGACTGAACCTCACTCTTAAGCTTTGCAAACTCAACTTCACATTCAGTTATATAAACTATGTTAATGGAACCAAACATGCTAGTGTTGCCAGCATTTTGTCAAGAATGAAAATTAAAAACAAAGACAACTATCTATTGCTGGCAATTTCATAAATAAAAGGATGTTCTTATAGTATCCTCTTCCAGCTCCCCCCCCCACCCGCCCCCAAAGATGGAAACTAAATGAAACTTGGCACTATTTTTCTCATTTGGGCCTGGAAGATGAAAACTTTGTGCCTAACCTTCAGCAAAATAAACACATCTAGGAACTATTGCCCTACACATGCCCAAACCTAGTATTTGTTGATCTCTTTTCTTCTTCTTCAATTAATTTTATTTTTATCACCTTTTCCCCTGCCTATTTGTCTCTTACTAGTTGTGTGATCTTAGGCAAGTCATTTGGCTTCTCTGGCCTTTGTTTCCTATGTTGTCCAGGAAAGCACCAGAAATAGTCAAGTCTGTCATAATGAACAAAATGGATGAGGTCTGTCTTAAGAACATGGGTACTGAGATATAGTAAGGGGCCTTTAAATCTAAGGAGTTGGAGGAGCTGGATAAATCTAGATAAATCTAAGGTCCTCCGGCATGCTACATAGCTATCCTTAGGTTCTTTCCCATGTGTGAGGCACAGCTGATGCTTACCAATATAACAGGTCACTCTGCCACCAAGAAACCTCTTAAATAGGCACATATCCAGCATAGTAGACCCTGGGGTCAAGAATGTTGAAGATGACTTCAAAAGTTTACCTGTTTCTCCAAGTTTCATGATTTCACTTTTTTAAACATCATAAAAAGATAATCAGCTTTATTGTTGACGGGAAAAAAATATAAGGACAGACAGGCTTAAATTATCTGTGCATACAGAATTAAAGAATATGGAATATTACCTTATTGGAGGTACTCACTCATTTTTATACTTTGCTCCAGGACTGTTAGTCTTTAAGAAATCCCCTTTAAAATAGTGGTTGCAAATTGGAGGCTCATGTGCTGAATTCAGCCTATATAAATGTTATGTTTGGCCTGTACAGTTAAAAAAAATTCTTTTAAAGTAACATTTAAAAACTGTACTAAAAAAAAAATGATTTCTAGCTTCTCTTTAAAAGTTAGGAAAGTCGCGGGGGGTGGGGTGACAGTGGGATGAATTGGGAGATTGGGATGGACATATATACTCTAATATGTATAAAATGGATAACTAATAAGAACCTGCTGTATAAAAAAATAAATAAAATAAAATTCAAAAATTCAAAAAAAAAAAATTCGTAAGATATGGTGGCACTAGGCACAAGGCAGCAACTGGCTCTGACACTTGTTTCCTTTAAAAGAGTGAAGTGTTCAATTCACTTACCCTGCCATCCACAGAATGCCTGCATGTGTACTTGAACCTACGGGACATTTAAGTGAGTGCTTGCAGGAAGAAGGTAGAATTGGCTAGGACGGCCTGAAATGGTAACTTTTGAACTGAGACCTGCAGGATCTAAAAATAGGGTGATCACAAGCTCTGTGCCTCAGTCTCCTTATCTGTAAATTAGGGCTATCAACGCGCAGTTGTGGGAAGGATTGGCGATGGAGTAATGCAACAGGTTGGCTCGAACTCGGCGCCCGAGCGCACGACTACGATCCACCCTAATCCTGGGAGGCCCCCGGACCCAATACCGACCGGGCCCCGCGGCGCTGCGACGCACCACGCCGGGCCTCGCTCTCCACTCCTCCCCGCCGCGGACCCCCGCGCTCCTCAGAGGTCGGCCCCGGGGCGCCGAGAGGCGTGGCCGGCCTGCGTGGACCTGGCGGCAGCCATGGCCTCGGTGGTGGAGTACAAGGGACTCAAGGCCGGCTACCACTGCGGCTACTGCGACTCCGAGGGCAAGGCGTCCTGCGGTGAGTGGTCCGGTCGACGGAGCTGGTGCGGCCGCCTTACGTCCAAACCCCCGCACCGCCCGCCGCGTCCGGGCCTTCGCGAGGGAACACCCAGGCCCTGCTCCCCAACTCCCGCTTCTCTTTCCCACTCGTTCCTTCCCAGACCGTTGTCCTTCACGTTCTGTCTCTTGGTCTCATCCTCACTGAAGATGATGGTCCCTCTCGGAGAAGGAGCGGAAATAGCGGAAGGCTGCCCTAGGTTAAGATGGCGCGGGCGGCGTCAGCGCCGAGGGGCTCGGGCGAGGGCCCGGCTGTGGGCGCCCGGGAGGCGCGGTGCATTGTGGGGTGGCGGCGGTTTTGGGCTGGGCCGCGTAGCGTTTGGAGGGTCGGGGCCATGGCTTCCTGGGCCGCGCTTTCGCCCAGCATCGTGGAGTATTTCCAGGGCGAGGATTTCTACCGCTGCGGCTATTGCAAGAACGAGTCGGGCAGTCGCTCCAATGGTGAGTGGGCCGGGCTGGCGGGCGGGGAAGGGCGCCGCGGCCTCGGGGCTCGGCGGTGGGCCGGTGTCCTCGGGGGTCGCGGCGCTCCGGGCCGACTGGCTGGAGGGACGCGCCCTGCCCCTGCCCAGCTGCTGTCTCGTGGAACGAGTGCGGAACGCGGCTCCCCCTGAGTGCAGTGGCTTTCGGAATTAAAAACGGACCTCACGTTTGATTGAGCAGGGAAGCTTCTAGATGCTCATTCTTCTCACAGGTGCTCGGACGTGCGAAATAATGATGGTCTCGCAGTAGCCAAGTGTGGAAATAGGTGTCCATCATCAGTAGGAGACGGTTAAGTACCTGATGGCACGCCTGCTGGGGAGCGCTGTGGCGTGGTCGGTTACGGGGGCTGACCTGTAAGTGCTGATGCTGCTGTGAGGGTGTCCCCGAGGGTCAGGGCAAAACGCGGGGTGCAGGACAGTGAGTGTCGGGTGGTGTTATTGGTGTAGAAAACGGTGTGTGTGTGGAAAACACACGTGCGCGGGCATCCGTGGATAAAATGTCTCTGGAAGAATATAGAAGAAACTAGTGACCGTAGTCGCTGCTGGGGAGGGGCCCTGTTGGTACCGAGGTGCTTGAAAATTTTACCAGGTGCTTGGGTGCCGTGTCATTTCTCCACCCACCTCTATGACGACAAAGCCAGCCTACAGTACCCTTCCCCCCCATGATTCAGTTTTCTTTCGGAAGATTTCTTGTTTGTAAACAGAACATCACGTTTATTTCCTGCCGTGTCGTGCTTTGGCAAAAGTAGACACTTATTTTAAAGAATAATCTAGCATTGTGGAAAATGGGATGTCTGTGAAGATGTAAATTGGGGTGGTTTCCGTATTTAAAAAAATGTATGTCCTACCGTAGGGGAATAATTTGGGTGATTATGGTGTGTCCGTTTACTCGTTAATTAAAAGTGTTTATTAGGTGCATCTTGTGGGTGAGCGGGGGTAGAGTGTAGTATAACGCAGTCATTAGTGACGGTGATGAAGATGAGTTAACGTGAAAAAACACTCTTGGGTTAAACGGAGAACATAAGCAGGATGCAAATAACATATGTGACATGGTTACAGCTCTGGGAGGAAAAAATCCCAAATGGTGACAGTGGTTGCCTTAGGGTATTAGAGATTTTTCCCTTCTCTCTTTCAGAATTTTAGTATTGTGATTATAATATGTATGTAACAAATACTTTATATTAAACATGTCTAAAATTAATATTAGGTCCTTAATTATTTTTCTAGTAATTTTAGTAAGAGAAAATCGATTAATATAGATGTTCTCTAAGTTCTGTGGAAAAAACCTACTTTCAACCTTTTCACTTAGATAACTGTAAATTTCTATCATCTCGATTTTAATAATAATCTTTACTATAGGGCACCCCACCTATTGAGTAGGTAGGTTTTATTATTCCTGTTTTACAGATGAGGAAATTGAACCTCATGGAGTAACTTGGTGTTAATGAGTGCCCAGCAGACTTCTGGACATTTCTGTTGTACACGTACCTGTGCTTTTCTCACTACGCCCTGCTCTGTCAAGCCTGTCTTTATCTTTACATACTTCTGATGCAGTTTACTGTTTACAAGAATAAAATTCACTTTTCTTTAC
The DNA here is from genome assembly GCF_028564815.1 of Eubalaena glacialis. Classification (NCBI taxonomy): domain Eukaryota; kingdom Metazoa; phylum Chordata; class Mammalia; order Artiodactyla; family Balaenidae; genus Eubalaena; species Eubalaena glacialis. The sequence continues at coordinate 9,841,974 of NC_083716.1, forward strand.
CATTAATTCAGTGTTTTCTCCTAGTCTTCATTTTTTTCATGGTTGCATAATTATTTCATCATATTGATAACATCATAGTCCCTGTAATCAATTTTCTGTTCCTAGGCATTTGGATTACTTTCAGTTTTTATACTTAAAAGGAATATTGCTGTATGTATACTTTTGTCCAGTGTGTGAGACTATGGTGTAAACAAATAAAAATCAGGAGAATTTATATGCACAAGAAAACATTTGCTTTCTAATTCTTCTAAAGAGACCAGGTTATTAAATTATTGGGGATATTATTATGACTTAAAGGTGTGATGTAATTTGATTGCAGTGAGGACCTAAATTTATGTCATAGAGACTGTTGACTAATCCTGAATTGCATGTGATCACTTTGTGTGGTTGATTTTTAAACTTAAGATAAATACATCATGTATTTCATTTGTGTTGTGTATTGTGTCAAACTAACAAGTATGAAGTATGTGCAGACTTTCATTTCTCCAATATGAGCTGGATTTTTTTTTTTTTTTGCTTCAGTATTCATATTTTAAAGATAATGCTTTGGATTTAAAAAAGTAAAAAGTTCCACCTGCTGTAATTAACATGGCACTTATTTTTCAGGCATGTGGGCACATTCCATGACTGTACAGGATTATCAGGATCTCATAGACCGAGGATGGCGAAGGTAAAGGTCCTTAATACAAAGATACTTCTTTTTAAAAAAAATTTATTTATTTATTTATTTATTTATTTATTCATTCATGGCTGTGGTGGGTCTTCATTGCTGCGCGCAGGCTTTCTCTAGTTGCGGTGAGTGGGGTCTAGTCTTCGTTGCAGTGCGCGGGCTTCTCCTTGCTGTGGCTTCTCTTGTTGCGGAGCGTGGGCTCTAGGTGCGCGGGCTTCAGTAGTTGTGGCTCGCGGGCTCTAGAGCGCAGGCTCAGTAGTTGTGGCGCACAGGCTTATTTGCTCCGTAGCATGTGGGATATTCCCAGACCAGGGCTCGAACCCGTGTCCCCTTCCTTGGCAGGTGGATTCTTAACCACTGTGCCACCAGGGAAGTCCCAAAGATACTTCTGAAATTACTCAGGTTCTTCTTATAATTGAAAAATATTATTTGCCTTTAAAATGTTTTCTTGTTGTTGGAAAGAGGTTTAAGAAAATTTTTATTATATTTTGTGTGTAGAGATTTTTTTCTCCTTTTAAGGGTGTTTATTAGGAAAATTTCACATATGTAGAGAGAACGTTATAATGAACCTCACATACCTATCACCAAGCTTCAACAGTTGTTAACATTTTGCCAATCTTGTTTCATCAATTTTCCTTGCTCCTTTCAATGGACTGAATGTTGGTGTCCCGTCCCCAAAGTTCATAGGTTAAATCCTAACTCCCGGTTTATGGTATTTGGAGGTAGGGCCTTTGGGAGGTGATTAGGTCATGACGATGGATGGGATTATGAATGGGATTCTAGTGCCCTTATAAAAGAGACCACAGAGAGCTCCCTTGCCCCTTATGCTATGTGAGGACACAGAAAAGATGAACCAGGAAGCTTGTCTTCACCCTACATTAAATCTGCTGGCACCTTGATCTTGGACTTCCCAGCCTCCAAAACTATGAGGAATAAATTTCTGTTGTTTATAAGCCACTCAGTCTATGGCTTTTTTTTTTTTTTAAGTCTTTATTGGATTTGTTACAATATTGCTCTTGTTTAGTGTTTTGTTTTTTTGGCCCTAAGGCATCTTAGCTCCCTGACCAGGGATCGAACCCACACCCCCTGCATTGGAAAGCGAAGTCTTAACCACTGGACCACCAGGGAAGTCCCCTCTATGGCATTTTGTTATAGCAGCTCCAGCAGAATAAGATACTCCCCCCTTCCCCTCCTCCCACAAAATTATTTAAACCAAATTGCAGATATCATGTCATTATACCTGTGTTATGTGTTTCTAAGAAGGATTTTCTTTCTTAACGTATCCACAATATCATTACCATACTTTCCAAATTTAATAATAATTATTTGATGTCGCCAGTTACCTAGTTTTGATTAGATTTTCTGCTTGTCTCAAAAAATTTTTTTTTATAGTTGGTTTATTTGAATCAGGATTCCCTTAAGGTCCACACATTGCCTTTGATAGCTGAGTTTTTTGGCAGCTATTTTTATGTAGATGATTTTAGAATAACTATTAGGTAAGGTTCCTTACATAAGTATGAGCAGTATTAAGTGCCCTGTGCCAGTACTCCCCAGAAGTCATGGGATTGAGCACAGTAAATGAAACTTCACAGCTTTCCTTAAACGTAATAATGACGCCCAAAATGTAGATAGATATAGGTCAGATGTTGAAAGACTTCGTGTGCCATGCTAAGGAGATTTTGTGGGGTTTTTTTTTAACGGTACAGGGGAGCTATTGAAGGCTTTTATGTCAGAGAGAAAAGTGATGGAATTTGTGATTTGGAAATGATCATTCAGATAGCAGAGAGGTGTCTGAGCGGGTGATTCTGAAGGCAGGAACATTAGTTCCAGAGATTATTGCGGTGTCCATATGGGAGATGGTGAGGACCGCTGTCATGGTCAGTAGCAGCGACTGTATATCAGGAGATGGATTGGATGCATCATAAGACACATTTATGAGACATTTTGGAAGTAGATCGTTTGCTGGCAGGATACGGAGGTGCGTTAGAGGGAAGCGTCTAGGAGGACTCCCAGGTTTTCGGCTCGGGAACGGAATTCACGTGTGTTTGCTAAGGCTGCCATGACAAAATACCACAGATTGGGCAGCATGAGCAAGAGAAATTTATTTTCTCACAGTTCTGGAGGCCGGAAGTCCAAAATCCAGGTCTCTACAGCTTTGGTTTTTCCTGAGGCCTCTCTCCTTGGTTTGCACCTGGCTGCCTTCTTGTGTCCTCATATGATCCTTTCTCTTTGTGTGTGCATCCCTAGTGTTTTGTTTATTGTTCCTTTTTATGTCCAATTTCCTTTTCTGATAAGGATACCAGTCAGATTGGATTAGGGCACATTTAAATCTGGACAAAATTCAGCTCGTAAATTTATGACTCTGCATTAACTGAGATCCAGAAGGCATGGAAAGGATTAGATTGGTTTGGGGGTTCATCGTGCTGGTGCCCATGGAACCCCCAAGTGTGGATGTCATAGGCAACAGCACACATCAGTCCCACAGCATCCTGGGCAGTTTTCTCTGACTGCCCTTTTGCTCTTGAGGGTGGGTGGTAGATCGAGGCATGGGAGGGATTGCAGATGCAGATGAGAGGGTAATTGAGGTGATTAACCGTGGAGTACATATGTAAATGTTTAGAAAAGAAAAACCTGGACTCTGGTCCTTGGTATACCCACGTTGCAAGATCATTTAGCTTATGAAAAGTAACTAAACCTAAATGTTTTTACACTGTTGATTAGATTTTTACCCTAATTAATTTTGTACTCCTGTACTAATCTACTTTGCTACATATGAGAAATGTGTACAAACTTAACAAAACTATTTTATAATTTTAGAAGTGGGAAATATGTGTACAAACCTGTCATGAATCAAACATGTTGTCCTCAGTACACAATAAGGTAAGAATTTTGATTAATATAATATATTCTATTAATATGAAGATTGTGTATAATATTTTAGTAGAATCTTGCTTTTTAAAGTGTCTGTTTCTGTTCTAGGTAGACATTCTTCATAAGAAAAGCAAACAAGTTTTTTTCTACATACTCATACTATATTCATGTGCCGATCAGTAGCTTTTAATAATACTGTTTGGTTTAGATATAAATATGGTAGAAAAAGTACACTATTTAGCAGTCTAGTCAATCATACATGAAATATCGGGAGACTATTGGCAAATACTTAAATTAGTTTTAGATATCAAATTTTTATCAGTTTAGCTTATGGCTTTGCAGTTCTCTAGTGTGTTACTTGACACAGTGGTTTCATTCAGGCAATGCCACACGATCCTATATAAGGGAGAGGAGGGCTGACACTTAATCTGCATCTATTCAGAGTCTAGTTTTCTTCGCTGGAAAACTCGAACTAAAAGTCTGTTTTCCTACAGAGTGTTTGCTTGATTTTTCTTAATATTTTGTGTTTCCCCTGTGCCCCCCTTACTCTGCCCTAACATGGGAGGATTTTTCCCTTCTCTGATTATGAAGGTCCTCCTCTTGCCCTCCCTCTTCCCCTTCTTCTGGTAGAAAATAGGGAAGGTACGTTAACATTGTGAAGCATATGTCTGCAGTTTCGATGGGTATGTATACTCTAGATAAAAAAGCAAACACAGTTGTGTCCATCATGCTTGGCAGGTCCTCACAGCTGTCTCCCTTAATTACTCTTTTTTTTTTTTTTTTTCCCCTTAATTACTCTTTACTTGTTTTGGGGTTGTAGACTGTTTTGAGAATTTGACGGTTGCAGATCCTCTCTGCAGCAAAACAAAACAAGACAGGGAGCTGTATAGACAAAAATAATGTAACATCTAACATATTAGTTTTAGTGTGATCACTGACTTTGAATAATTCACTACTTCCTGGTTAAGAATCCTTTCTCTTACGTAACTGGTCAAAGGACTGGTACAATAAGGAGAAAAGATGGACGTCTGGTTTGCTGACAGCATCTCATTTAGTATAAAATGACAGAGTAGCTTTTTCAGCTTTAGTGTTTATGAAGTGGTGACGTCTTTAAAGACAGAAGTCATTTTCCTTCCGGTAACAATTTATTATTGGATTATGGCTAGAATTTTGTTGAAATAAGTCTGAAATTGATTGGCCTGAACCCTGAGAATCTCTATTCAGAAAAGGCCAATTTCAGTGTGTTAAAGAAAAAGATAAAAGCATTTATAATTTACTGGGTGCCTGTCTCATACAGAACACTATTCCAGGTATGTTGCCTTTATGAAAAGGGATTCAATTAACATTGCAAGACAAGTAATTATAAAATGTGACTTTTTTTTTGCATTTTATAATTTTACATGGAATCAAACATTTCCTGAATTGTTACGCTTTTTTTTAAACAATATACACAAGAGTGGAAGCTTTTTTTTTTTTTTTTTTAAACATATTTATTTATTTATTTGGCTGCGCCGGGTCTTAGTTGCGGCATGCGGGATCTTCCTTGCTGAGTACTGGCAGGATCTTTAGTTGCGGCATGTGGGATCTAGTTTCCTGAGCAGGGATCGAACCCAGGTTCCCTGCATTGGGAGCACAGAGTCTTAACCACTGGACCACCAGGGAAGTCCCTAATTGTTATTCTTTATACAACTTTATTTTATATGTTGATCTTTTGGAGTCATTTTGCATATTCTTTTGGTTATTTTACTTTGTTTACTACAGTAGTTGCAGTGAGGCCTTATGTAAAGGCAAGGTGGTCTAGCCTACAGCTTAGCTTCTTGTTAGGCAGATGCTAGGACGTGTCCAGTATGTGAGTAAAAATGAGGATGAACTTCCCTGTCTATGAATTTTTTTTTTAATTTTAATTTTTATCAATATTGTATATGCTAACAATTTAAAGAATCAAATAGTTGTATAAAGCTTATTTTGCAAAATAGCAGTCCTCTGAAACCCTCCCGCCTGTCTCATTTTCTGTTTCCCGGTGCAGTCACTTTCAAATCATTTAACTGATTCTTCTGGTTTTTCATCTCTATCTTTAAGAGACATGCTTATATAATTATAATACTTGATTTTTTAAAAATTGGTTTTCTTCATTATCTCTGGGCTTCTCTCTTTGAAAGATAAGGATTTAACTTTATTTCACCCCTCTTCCCCTGTCACATTCAAGCTCCTATTTGTCCTCGTCCCAAACTTCCCAAATTAGAAATATTATCATTTTGGATAGATGCAGTCACCTCATTATGGCTGTGTAAGTAGGCTTCACAGCTCAGCCATGTAGTAGTCCATGATTACTGTCTCTTTCCTGCACAGGTTTTTACTTTCCCTGGTGTTGATTATTGTCATTTTTGTTTGCGTAGTCTTCTAGGTTCCTATTACCAGTTTATCTAAAAATGCTCCCTAAGAGGTGTAAATTTCCTCTTGGTATGTTTAGATGCTTCAGGTACTCTATCATTTTTATCTTCTTGATGAAAATCTCTTGTGGAATCTTCTGACCTGCTATGATCTGGACAGGTTGCCTCTATGCCTGATGCATCACTGTCATCCTAGGATCTCTTTTTTACTGTCATCTTGAGGATTCTCTTTGGGTCTTGATTTGGATCTTATCTCTTCCACCCTCTTTCTTGTATTTATTATTCCTTCATTTTAGTGAAGCACATCTTCTAATAGCTTCTTGAGAAAAAGGGCATAAGAGGTAAGTTTTTTGAGACTTTGTCTGAAAATGTTTTCATTGACTACTCAAACTTTACAGTTTAGCTAGAAACAGAAGTGTAGATTGAAAATAATTTTCCTTTAGAATTTTGAAAGCTTTGCTCCATTGTTGTCTTACTGCTGTTGAGCAGTCCAGTGACATTCCGATTCTTGTTCCTTTGTCCAAAACATGTTCTTCCTCTTTGGAAGTTTTTTTGTCTTCAAAGTTCTGATGTTTCATAGTACGTTTGGCAGTGAGTCTGTTTTCATTCATTGCATATGGACTTGAGGGACCCTTCTTATCTAGGGGCTCCTCCCATCATGTCCTTCAGTTCAGGGAAATTTTCTTGTATTATTTTGTTGATCCTCTCCTTTCCATTAACTTCTTTCTCTTCTCTGATGTCTTTATTCAGACACTGGAACTTTTAGACTGGTACTCTAATTTTTTTTTTCTCTTCAGTTTTCCATGTCTTTTGGGAGATTTCCTCACCTTTATTTTCCAAGTCTTCTGTCTTCTGTTTAACTTTTAATTTCTCTTATTATATCTTATTATTATATTTTTACTTCTAAGAGGGATTTTTGTTCTTGGACTCTTAAATTTTTTGAGATTCCCTTCTTCCTGTATACTGTATGTCTCTATCCTCCAAGTTACTTTCTCTAGGTTTTTGGCACCTATCTTTGTTTTAGAGGTCCTCCTCAAGTGTCTGGTAATTCCAACCTTCCAGCGTCCCATTGGAAATTCTATGTTCCCTGGTGGGTCTCGTTTACTGTGGGCTTTAAGTAGGGTGATCTGGCTAGCCTGTTCTTTGGGAGAATCTCTGAGGTCAGTATTTTTAGTTCTGATCACATTCTGGAAAGAAAGTATCATCTACTGATGTTCTGGGTCTGGGTTGGAGAAGTGGGTCTTGGAGGTCTCAACATTCAGCATGTATACTTACGTTTATACTTATTGTTTGCAGTACACTTCCATTCCTTTCAGCTGTGTCTGTATCCCTCAAGTAAGAGGCCTTATTTTTCCCTTTTCTGAAAAGTTTGCAGTTTTCTGCTGGGTTGTGTAGGGAGTCATATGTGCAGAGTGGGGGAGAGTATCAGATATATAATCGCTTCCAAAACAGACTTTCAGGGGATCTTCCTATTTTCACTCTTATCTCCCAGGGTATCAGGTGTGGCCAATCCCTGAGACTTTTAGGGGTAATGTAGAGAAAATTGGATATTATTTTGGCTTTTCCTACTTTTGGCTTAGGATTCAACTTTTCTTTGGTCTGCTAAGTCAGTTATCACTTGTACATCTGCTTTCTAGCTTCCAACATTTCTCCCATTTTTTTTTTCCTAGTGGTTTGTGTCTTTTTCTTTTTTTTATAATCCTTTAACTGTATTTTTGTGAGATTTGGGGTGGGATTAGAGGCTACATTAAACCCTGTCTTAACCCAGAAATCCCAGTCATGAGCTTTGCCTCATTGTGCTGTTATTCCGAACTGATTTTATTTCTTCACAGTTTGAGTTCACTTTTTAAATGTTTATTTTGCTTTCCTAGGTGCCGACCTTTACAGTTTCAGCCATCAAAATCTCACAAGAAGGTTTTGAAAAAAATGTTGAAATTTCTGGCTAAAGGGGAAATTTCAAAAGGAAGTTGTGAGGGTAAGATGAGATGGGGGTCTAAAAACTGTTTACCTTAAATAGATGTTTCTTTCCAAGGTTCTCACTTTCAGTCATTTCTTAGATAGGGGAAGGAGGTCCAATACAATCAGGTAGTACTGTTACTCTGATGATGATGACCGCTCTTAGCACTGCTGTTACTGTTACCACTGGCCCCCAAATCAAGGATATGGGGAATATATGCCAGGGAAAGTCTAGCTTGGGAAGAAGAAAGGACCATTTTAGAGATGTGATTTCCTGGAGTTTATTGAAATTTTAGTTTTCACAGTTCTTCGAGAACTCTTAATTTTATTTGATCCTAATAATATCCTTATGAAGTAAGTAGAAAGTGATACTGTCTCTGGAGAAATAGATGCTTATCTGCAACTCACACAAGATTGCATAATCACAATGCTGAGTGAAGCTCAGAGTTTCCATGTTTGAGTAAGGTTTTTAGTAAATTATATTGCCTGAAGTTGTCTCTTATTTTCTGATGAATTCTGAATTGTGAGTGAATTTCCTAAAAGATCATTAGTAACATTTAATTAACTTGGGTTACAGATACTTTGCTTTTTCAGGGTTTTTGCTGCCTTTATTTTTTTTAATGTTTTCCTATAGGCACTACCTAATACATGACCATAAGAATTGGGAATGCCACCCATTCTTAGAGCTCTTTCTCACTTCTGCCATAGGAAATGCCTAACTCTGGGAGCCTCCCACCCCAGTCTCAGCTTGTTAATTCATTCCCCAAGTATGTTTTGAACGCCTACAATGTTCTAGTCCCTCTTTTAAGCACTGGAGATACAGTGGCCAGCAAAACAGGTTTGTTCTTTGCCCTCATGCACTGTCCTTAACAGAGCAGAATTCAGGACAACTTGGAGCAGACTTGGCAACAAAGAGGGCAGAAGGCTCTGGGTCATATTGGAAACATCAGAATTTTGGTGTAGCTCTGTTTAGTGTTGTCAGTATATAACCTTAAAGGTTAAACAGATTTTCGTGGTTAGTCATTATGCAATTTTTTTTGGCAGCTGGGAATCATGTTCTGAGTTTCAAAAATTAATACTTAGATAAGTTTTGAGGATGCTGTCCCTTTGTAAATTGAGGATTGCCTGTTTTTTTATGTAGCTTTTACATTTGGTTTTTTATTTGACTTGTTGTAGGCTTCTGAATTATTTATGTCTGCAACTCAATTCATAGGAGTGATGTACTCATTAGGGTAAGAGACTAAACAGCTGTAACAAAGAGACACCAAAATGCAGTGACTAAAAAATGATAGAAGTCTGTTTCTTTCCTCACATTACAGTCCAGTGTGGGTGTTCCAGGTCGGCCTGCAGCCCTGCTCCCCCCCTTCCCGCCCCCCCGCCATTCTGGGACTCTCTTCAACATGTGATTTTCAAGGTCGCTCTGGTTTTTACTAATCGAGCCAGTGGGGAGGGGAAGGGATGGAAGTTCAGGGTTACAAATTTCCTTTAAAACAAGTGAGGCAAAATTGAACATGCCAGTTTGGTTCTGCTCCATTGGCGAGAGCTTGATTACACCTTGTGAAGGGGCTGGCATGCTCCCTTGCCAGGGTGCCACAGTCTTCACCGCAGCCCTGACCTTGGAAGGTGGGAGAATGGATCTGGTAGACACGCAGTCGTCTCTGCCACATTGGATAAAAGGGGGCTTTTTTTTCCTGCGTGTATTTTAATTGTGTCACATGGCCTGGCTGATTTACTTTGATCTCTTTTGATTTGTAGATGAGCCCATGGAGCCCACCATGGAGGATGCCGTTGCCAGTGACTTTGCGTTAATAAATAAATTGGATATACAGTGTGACCTTAAAACGCTCAGTGATGACCTCAGAGAGAGCTTAAAGAGTGAAGAGAAGAAGAAAGGAAAGAGCTCAAAGAGCGAAGAATCTAATGAATTAATCCAGTCACAAGATACTGAAGAGAAGTTGGACTCTGGTGAACCATCACATTCAGTAAAAGTGCATACAGTTCCTCAGCCAGGTATTGAAAGTTTGTTGTCAGGCCATATTAAAGTTGTATTAAATGATTTTCTTTGTGCTTGAGACATTGTAATCCCTGGACGCTCTCATGAGCTAAAAAAGTGAATTACTCATGAAGTCTGTAAAATAGATCCCTGTTTTATATACCTTATTATTACCTGGATTTAGGTGAACAAATTGTTTAAAAAACCTGAAATAATAGCCTTATTATCCCCTAACACAGACATTTTGAAAGAGTTCCATTTCTTTTTACTACCTTAAGGCCTTAGAGGTTTGAGAATCAAATTTTTGTCAGTGAGAAGGTATGGTGCTAAACATTTTAATTTTTAGTGTTAAATGAGACAAAGTAAGTCTTAGATAATATGTCCGAAATATAGACATTGTGAAATTCTTCACTTTATCATTAGATTTTTTTATGCAATCAAAATTAATTTTGGTTTGAAAACTTCCAGATTAAAAAGAAAAATTTCCAGGGAGTTCCTTGGTGGGCCTAGTGGTTAGGATTCCAGGCTTTCATTGCCGTGGCCCAGGTGCAGTCCCTGGTTGGGGAACTGAGATTCTGCAAGCTGCTCAGCCAAAAAAAAAAAAAAAAAAAAAAAAAATTCCACATTTTGATATTTAATCTCACCTTTAATAAGGTGAGATTTCTTTCTGTATTATCACTTATAAAAGAATTAGGCTTAGAAAATTTATCCAGCGTTAAATGGATTTATTATATATATGTGTGCACGTATGTATGACTCTTTCAAAATTATTTCATTAAATGTCAATTTGCATAGTTATTATGCTTCAGTTCTTGAGTTTGTTCTTATATTTATTTATACAAAATAATCCAAGGGAGAGATTTTTTAATATTATTTTAGTTTTTTTGTTTAAATTATAAGTTACATGTGTTAAAGCACAGAAAACTTTGCGTTTTTATTGAATAGTTTTTTTTTTAATCTAAAGATCTCATGGCATTTAAATTGTTCATCTGAGATTTCATCCTAATTGATAAGAATAGTCCAATAAAATATTTTGAATGGTTTAGATAATTTCTTTCAACTCTTACTCTCTTGGGCATTAGGGTCGGTCAGTTTGTTTACTATTTTTATTTTTTGTTATAAAAATTACTTATAGTTTATAAAATTTGAAAAACCTTCATTTTGGAGAATTTCAGAGACAAATGTAGACTGAATATTGTAATGAATTTCCAGGTACCCTTCCCTCATTTGAAACAGTTATTGACTCATGATATCCACTCTTTTTTTTTTCTTCTAGTTTTACTGAGTTATAATTGACATACGGCACTGTATAAGTTTAAGGTGTACAGCATAATGATCTGACTTACATCGTGAAGTGATTCTCACAATAAGTTTAGTGAATATCCATCATCTCAGATGGGTACAAAATTAAAGAAATAGAAAAAAATTTTTTTTCTTGTGAAGAGAACTCAGGATTTACTCTCTGAACAGCTTTCATCTATAACATATGGCCGTGTTCATTATATTTATCATGTTGTACATTACATCTCAAGTAGTGATATTTATCTTACAGCTGGAAATTTATACCTGTTGACTTGCCTTCATCCAGTCTCCCCCTTGACCACAAATCTGATCTCTTTGTCTATGAGCTTGTTTGTTTGTTTGTTTGTTTTTGAAATGATGGCCATTCTTACTCTTCCAGTATTGTATTGAAGCAAATTCCAGACATTATATCATGCTGTATTTCAGAATGCATCTCTAAAAGCGGAGTACTTTAAAAAACATTCACAATACCGTTATTGCACCTAAGTAAAATTCCTTAATGTTGCTGAATATCCATTATTTAAATTTCTAATTTTTTTTTCAGTCTTTCTTTTTTTTATTTATTTATTTTTGGCTGCGTTGGGTCTTTGTTGCTGCGCGGGCTTTCTCTAGTTGTGGAGAGCAGGGGCTACTCTTTGTTGTGGTGCGCGGGCATCTCATTGCGGTGGCTTCTCTTGTTGCGGAGCACGGGCTCTAGGCACGCGGGCTTCAGTAGTTGTGGCTCATGGGCTTAGTTGCTCCGCGGCATGTGGGATCTTCCTGAACCAGGGATCGAGCCCGTGTCCCCTGCATTGGCAAGCGGATTCTTAACCACTGCACCACCAGGGAAGTCCCAGGTGTACTGATTTTATACTGATGATCTGTTTTCATTCTGCTGAAGGAATTTATTGATTTGGGGAAATCTGTATCCCCTAAATAAACTGAAGTCCTAATTTGCTGTCCATTGCAGTTTGCAGTGTGACAGTACATAAATATAGTGTGAAACAATCATGGTAAGGATTGCTTAGTCCAGTGAATTAATTAGTGTAAAGATGACATAGGTGGTCTTTCATTAAAATACTGAAAAGTTGTTTCTCAGTTCACTCTAGATAGTTTTATAATTTGCTCATAATTTTAAAACTTTGGTAGGAATGTAATTTTGAGTAACTGTTAGAGAATGCAGGTATTTTTCCTTATTGCTATTTACGGGATGTTGATAGGTAAAATGAAACATTGTTTTAGGTATTGGTGATACATATAATAGCTAATAAAAATAGATGACCCTTTTTTTTAATTGGAGTGTAATTGCTTTACAGTGTTGTGTTGGTTTTTGCTGTGCAGTGAAGTGAATCAGCTATATGTATACCTACACCCCCTTCCCTCTTGGACCTCCCTCCCACTCCACCCCCCATTCCACCCATCTAGGTCGTCACAGAGCACCGAGCTGAGCTTCCTGTGCTTTATAGCGTGTTCCCGCTATCTATTTTACGCATGGTAGTTTATATATGTCAATCCTAATCTCCCAATTCGTTCCACCCTCCCCTTCCCCCCGCTGTGTCCACATGTCTGTTCTCTACGTCAGTGTCTCTATTCCTGCCCTGCAAATAGGTTCATCTGTACCAAAAAATAGATGACCCTTAATTGAACAGTGGATACAGTTTTATGAGCTGCACATGCATTAACACATTTAATCCTTAGGAACTCCACTGTTAGGACTGGTTATTATCTTTCTTGTACAGACGAAGAAACTTGCCCAAGGTCATCTAGCCAGGTGTGACAGAGCTCACCTCAGGTAGCCCATGTCAGCGTATGTGCTCTTGACCAATAGGCTGTTGTGCCTCTCAGGACAAATTTGAGAAAAGACGCATTCCCTGGCCAAAGAAAATTAATTCTCTAAGGCAACAGAGTGATGGCTAATTATAGAATTAGTTTTTTGTTACTGGTTTATTAGACTTATTCAAAGCTTTTTTTTAAATAGGTAAATTTTGTTTTTAGTTGGAAAACATGTAGTGAAGTTGTATTATAATATGGTCTCACTATCACTATTTTCTCATCAAATTAGTTTCTTTTGACCAGGTCTTGTTCTCTGTCAAGTCCCTTAACACTCTATGTCTTAATTTTCTTCTCTGTAAAATTGATTTTTATATGATTTGTGAATACTGTTTCAGGATCCTAAATTTTTAAAAAAGCGTTTTTCTTTATTTAATTAGTGGCTTTTAAAAAAATTACAAAGTTATGTTTAGTGTTAGAAAAATTGGAGAAAAGAGAACACTACAAAAAAGAAGGAGGAGGAAAGTCCTTTTTTTAAATTTCTAAACCCAAGTAAAATGACTGTTAACATGGTGGTATATTTCTTTCCAGGTTTTTTCCTAAATATTTTAATTATATATATTTATGCATAATTTTTTTAAAAATATATTTTATTTATTTACTTTTGGCTGCTTTGGTTCTCTCTTGCTGTGAGTGGCTTTCTCTAGTTGCGGCGAGTGGGGGCTACTCTTCGTTGTGGTGCGCGGGCTTCTCATTGTGGTGGCTTCTCTTGTTGCAGAGCACGGGCTCTAGGCACGTGGGCTTCAGTAGTTGTGGCTCGTGGGCTCTAGAGCGCAGGCTCAGTAGTTGTGGCGCACGGGCTTAGTTGCTCCGTGGCATGTGGGACCTTCCCAGGCCAGGGCTGGAACCCGTGTCCCCTGCATTGGCAGGTGGATTCTTAACCACTGTGCCACCAGGGAAGCCCATGTTTTAACATTGAATAATGACAAATCCCCTAAAATTTCTACAGCATTTAAAATGGCTGTTTGATATTCTGTTGCTTATTTTAAAAATTGTGTAATTCTATAATTGAGCATTTAGATTATTTTGAGGTTTTCATTTGTGTTCGTTATTTGCCTCTATCTCTTATGATTTTCTTGGGATAGATTCCTTGAAAACAACTTCCTAGATTAAAGGGTACTCACTAAAATTTGTGGTTTGTAATAGTAAAAATTGTTATATTTTAAAGGATTATCAGTTTGATATTTGCTCTTTTAATTAAAACAAAACTCTAATTGGAGCCAAACTAATGAGACCCCCTCAGTTAGATAGAGAAGGACACAAATATCTTGAACTAAGCAAGGATATTTTTTCATTAAAAAAAACCTGCCAGAGTATGTTCTGGGATCAGTCCTCATTTACACCTGGTTCCTAATCATTTATCTCTGTCACCAGTGATAAATGCTTAGGTTTCAGAGAAATGTCCCTCAGAAATGGGCTGGAGACAGCAGTGTCGTGAAGCAGAAGGTATTTGATTATGTTCTTTTTACAAAGGCAGAGAAGTGGATGAATATGTTAAAGAAAATGTTTCAACAATAAGAGCTGCCTGAAAAGTTTCTGTTACTATTTACTTTCTCTGGCAGTTCTTCTTCGAAGGTAGAATTTAAAGATCAACTTAGGGGTCTACACCATGAGCCTCTGAAACGTCTACCCAAAGCTAACCTAACAGTTGGAACTCTTTGTACTGATTTTGTGGAACCTTTGAGACCTTTAAAAAATATTTCTAGAGCCAAATGTGATTGGTCTAATATTTTGAAATTCTTTTTTAGGCAAAGGGGCAGATTTGAGTAAGCCTCCATGTCGAAAAGCAAAGGAAATCCGGAAAGAAAGGAAAAGATTAAAACTCATGCGGCAGAACCCAGGTGGAGAACTGGAGGGTTTCCAGGTTCGGTGTCAGCCACCGTCTTTGTTCCCACCAAAGGCTAAATCCAACCAGCCCAAGTCACTTGAAGATTTAATTTTTGAATCTTTACCAGAGAGTGCATCACACAAGTTTGAGGTACTTGGAGGGTGTTTTTTGTTTGTTTTTTTCTTAGTTACTTTGTTTTTTTTTCACTTGAGATCATACAGTTGATGTTTTGCTGTTTATATAATGGGAAATTAAAGTGAACTGGGATGGAGTGGCATTTATATTTACTAAGTTAATTGCTACTTGAGAAAAACCTTTTTTTTTTCCTTTAAGATTTAAAAAAGTAGACAATTGGCTACCAAAGTTGTGAAAATTCTAGTTTTAGTGTGTTATTATTTGAGGTACTCTGGCTTTTTGTATCTCTTGATTGAAATTTAGTAGAGTGAAAAATAAAAAATACTGTTTTAAAATTTCATTTTTGGCAGTTTTGGTTTAGGTAAGGAAAGAGAATAGATCACAGTAGGCAAATCACTGTTTCATCCATTCGAATATTCTGATCTTGATCAAGGCAGCAAATGGTATTACATATGCAAGCCAGCAGTTAGGAATTAACTAAACAGTCCTAAGTGTACTACTATAATCCTCTCATTAATTCCCCCCAAACCAGTTTAGGCATAGTGTGAGTATGCCTAGTCTTTAGAGTATTCCTCTTATGTTTCCCAAATTGATTTATATTCCAGGTTACGTCTAGATTTTTCAGTATTAGTTTGGTATATTTATAAAATTTTTTTCTAAAACATTAGCCATAATGATTTTATTATATGCTCCTACTTGATTAATAACTGGTCAGCCTTTGAATTTACAGCTTAATATAATCTAAGAACATCACTTATCACTGAAAACCTGATATTAAACATTTACTTCGGTGCAGTTTAAATCTTAGGACAATATATATTATCAGATATAAGTGTTAACAACTTTGACTATTATGATTCCTTGGCTACTCTGTTTTGGTATTGACTTTCTCCTTCCCAAATTGTAAGGAGAATGGAACACACTATTGAATACTTAAAATAGTTTATCAAGAGGTTTTTATCTTTTGATCAAATAGTAATGTATTCAGGGCACCAGGCACACCTAATATAACAGTTCTTCAGTAGGCACCTTTTACTTTTTTAATGTAATGATATCCAGGATGGATAGATTTTTGTTATCCCCTGGGTGTCACTCTTTGATGAGAGCAACTACTTCTCGTGGCACAAGAAGTTTCCAATTGGAAAAAAGAAGTTTCCAATTACGCCTTTCTATTGTATTACATTTGATTTCGTGTTTTACTCTTCTGTTTTGCTAACATATTTTAACTGGTTAGTAAATAACGTTAAAATAAATGTTAGCCATTACTATGTACAATTACTGCTTTTAACGCATCCTCATTTTAGATATGAGGAAACTAAGGCACAGAGAGGTTAATTTATTTACTTGACTAAAATGGTGACTTTAAGATTTGAGTAAAGGGAATCTGACCTTAGAGTCTTCATTTTAAACTATGCCATGAAATAGGAACACTTTTTGAGGGTTGTCTTTTACATTTATAGAAAAAAGTTGTAAGTTTAGAGTTAATGATGCATGAAAGAGTGTCCAAAAAATATATTCACATTTTCAGTCTTTTGGATTGTTTTACTGAAGGTGAGTTGTATACAGCTAATATTAAAGAGTATTTATTTGTGTCTGTGTCTTGAGTGCCGGAAGTATTCTACTGTTTTACAATAGGGGCAGTCTTACATAATTCAGTCAGTCTAAGAGCTTAGTCTTAGAATTTGGACAGGATCCTCTGCCTTCTTAATGAGTCTATAATTTGGAGAAATAACTTTTTTTCTTTATTTACTAACCGGTTGATTTTTAATGTTAAAATATTACCGTTATATGTTCATGCTTCAGTATTTGTATTGGAACTTTGGGGCTTTTTTGGGTGGGAATAACTTAATGCATATTCTATGGAATAAATAAATGAATTAATGAACATTGTTTTCTAACTCCTTCTGAAGGTGAGGGTGGTGAGATCATCTCCACCAAGTTCTCAGTTCAAAGCCACATTTCAGGAGTCTTACCAGGTCTATAAACGCTACCAGATGGTTGTTCACAAGGACCCACCTGATAAACCAACTGTGAGCCAGGTCAGCAGGCCAAGTGTAATTTTTCTGTACAAACGCAACTTTCCCCTCTATTTGATATCACTGTGTGAATTCTTGGTTTATTTGTGGTACATTTAATTTATATTCAATTTGCAGTGTATCTGCAAAGAGATAGGACCGTGGAATATTGGACATTCTGAAAGTGCAGATTTTACCTCATGCCATGTTAAGAGCCTTTCATGTATAATTTCAGAATGGAGAGTAAAATGAAGTATCTCTATTTAAAGTCACTATGTTTAGATGCATTTATTTAAGAGTTAGTGAAAAGGCGATCTCTAAGTTAAAATATTTATGAGAAAAAAGTTAAAAAAAACCTACTATATTTATGGTAGGCATACTTTGCACAACACAGTTAATATGCTTTATCTCCATTTAAAAGGCATGTGTAGAAAAAGTTCATAACAACTAAATTACTCTTCGTTGATGTACTACCCATACACAACTGAGTGGGACTAGAAAAGTAAGATAGTAGAATGTTTTAATTGAAGTCCTCATATACTTATAATTTTACAAATCAAATTACCCAAGAAAAATCTGGAAGGGGAAAAAGTTTAAAGCCCTTAATATAAGTAGAGGTGACACAGGTAGTGGCAATTAACATGAGCAGGGATATTGACTCTGCTGTATGCAGAGAACCACAACAGGTAGATAGAGAAAAAAAAAACAAAAAGAAATTGTCCCGGCCCTTGTGAGTTTCAGTTTTTCATGAATATTGGTGCACAGTTCGTGCTTCAGGCTCCGTGCTAGTCAACCTGTCCCAAGGTTTATTCGTTTTATAAAAATTCCAGCGCTGAGCTTTGGAAGTGGATTTGCGGAGATCTTACTCTAGCCTCACCTTCAGAAGCATATCATCAGGTAGAGGTGTTTCAGTAGCGTTTGCTTGTATCTTCCTTGCTCTGAAGGTGAGGCTAGTACCTGTCTCCTTTGAGGACCCCGAGTTCAAGTCGTCCTTCAGCCAGTCATTTTCTTTATATGTCAAGTATCAAATGGCCATACACCAGGACCCGCCTGATGAATGTGGGAAGACCGAGGTACCTTTTGCTAAATGTTTTTTTCCTATGTTGATGAGGTTGTGTATGAAGAAGCATAATATCAATATATAACCTTCTTATTCCATTTTCTTATCTGTTAAGTAGAGTTGATGATCCTTGCATTGTATATTACTGAACTTCTGTGAAAACAAGTTATACATGTGATCATTTTAAATCCCTCAGAAAAAAGGATATGTTTTTGCTCAGTGTTCTCTCCAGGAACCTGAGTGTATCGTGTTCACACGTCAGTCATTGGGCTAAGACAGCAGACGTCACTGAGTGCTCTTTGTGTGCCAGACTGTGCCATAGCACACAGGGAGGAGTCTCTGTCTTCAAGGAATTGAGGATCAAACGGGAAAGACGGACCAGTAAACAAATATATCTTAACAAGAAGCATGTGGGAAAAAACTGCATGTGTTGAGGTTACATAGAGCATCATTTAACATGCATTTATTGAGGGCCTGTTATTTTCCAGCTGGAGATACTTAGATGAATAAGAGATTGCATACTTTCCACAGTTGGACAGTGATGTTTTGGAAGAAAGATGCCAACAGATGCAGAAGGCTTGAAGTTTTGATTTTTTGTTTTTTTTTTAATGACATAGGATGTGTTAGCTTAAAAGAGATGATTAATAAGGCAGGAGTTAATACTGCATGTTCCCTGAGAGAATGCTGACTTCTGGGTCTCGCAGAGCCTTTCTCGGTAAAGTGTGGTCTGCAGACCAACAGCATCAGCGTCACCAGGCATGCAGACTCTCACGTCTCCCCTCAGACCTACGGAATCATAATCTGCGTTTTGAACTAGGTCTCCAGCTGATTCATGTGCACATTCCGATTTGAGAAGTGCTTCCATAAGTTCCCCGTTGAGACCTATAGCTGTGGGTGGTAGCATTTACAGATAAGGATTCTGAAAGGTGCAAGAAGTTCCCTTTGATATTCCCAGGAGGTCTTAATTCCTTTCTGAGCGTTATTCTTTCCTACTACCCTTGAGATTCTGGCTTTATGCCTGCCTGCTTACCAGGTATGGATAGTTGGGCCAAAACACCCTGACATGTTTGATGTGTTCCCGGGAACCCCCTCACCCCCCTTTGGGCTTCAGGCCTCTGTGGAGTCCATTCCTGCAGATCTAGTTCAGTGCGAAAGTTCATAGTCTTAATTGGGGAGACAGATGGGTAAGCAGTTCCAGTGCTGTTGGGTTAGTAAGGAAAGGCACCTTAGTGTGGGACTGGAGGTGAGGGAGGTTCTTCTGAAGGAAGTGACATTGGAGCCAGGTCTGAAAAGATGAGTGCCACTTAACATCTGGGCAGGCTCTAGGGCAGTGTTCTGTATTTAGGCATAAGGTATGATTGAGGCTTTTTTAAAAAGGCTTAAATTTACATTCACTACCATCGGTAGTACTGAACTCTGGGTACATGATTTGACCTTGTGTTTAAATAGAAATACATAATGGATTTCTTTATTGTAGCCAAATAGTTTTGCTTTAATGATTCATTTTATAGGATCACATGCTTACAGCAAATTCATACTGGTGGGAAAGTTTGTATAAACTATCATAAACTTTCCCACCAGTATGAATTTGCTGTGTTTAGTACTTTGATTTCATACAAGTGAGTATATTTGGCTTTGATAAATTCTTTTACTTCATTCATAGCATTTTATTTACCTGACATCTAACTGAATTCATATGGAGTTTTCAGAGACATTTGAAATGATGTTGTTTCTCACATGGGCGAATTTGTCATCTCACTGAATGTAGTTTCTAAGAAATAACCTGAAATAACATTTTGTAAGTCAAGACTCTGTACTGTGCTTTTTTCTTTATAATAGCCTCATTGAGGTGTAATTCACATACCATTATAAGTCAGCCATTTAAAGTATATGATTCAGGGGTTTGTAGTATATTCACAGAGTCGTGCAACCATCCTCACTAGCGCCAGAGTATTTTCATCATCCCCAGAAGAAGTCCCATTTCCATAGTGGTCACTCCTCGTTTATTCCCCAGACACCCCAGCTCCAGGCAACCATATTCCACTTTCTGTCTCTGGATTTCCTTAATCTACAATCAGTATTGTACAGTTCATATGAATGGAATTGTACAATGCTGGTCTCTTGTTGACTGGCTTCTTTCTCTTAGCATAATGTTTTCAAGGTTCATCCATGTTGTAGCATGTGTCAGTACTTCATTCCATTTTATGGCTCAATTAATATCATTGTATGGCTATACCAAATTTTGTTTCTCTTTTCATCCATTGATGGACTTTTGGGTTGTTTTCATTTTGGGGCTTTTATAGAAAGTTTTGCTATGGACATTCGTGGACAGGTATTTATGTGGATATATGTTTTCATTTCTCTTGGGTGTGTACCTAGGAGAAGAATTGCTAGGTCATAGGGTAACTCTATGTTTACCTTCTGAGGAAGTGCCAGACTGTTTTTCAAAGTGCGACACCTTTTAAAATTCCCGCCAGAAGTATGCAAGGGTTCCATTTTCTCCACATGCTCAGCAACACTTGTTTATTCCTTTATTTATTTTTTTTTAATTTTAGCCATCCTAGTTGGTGTGAAGTGGTTATCTCATTGAGATTTTTTTTGGTCTGCTCTGCGAGGCTTGCGGGATCTTAGTTCCCCAACCAGGGATTGAACCCGGGCCACAGCAGTGAAAGCGCCTAACCCCTGGACCACCAGGGAGTTCCCTCATTGAGGTTTTGATTTGCAGTTCCCTGATGGCTAATGACGTTGAGCATCTTTTCATGTGTTTTTTGGCAATTTGTATATTTTCTTTGAAGAAATGTCTATTCACATTTTTTGCCCATTTTTTAAGGGACTAGATATAAGTCCCTTATCACATATGTGATTAGAAATATTTTTTTCATTCTGTGGATTATCTATATCTCTAGTAGGATTTTTTATTTTTCAATCTGTTTTGTCCGATATTGGTATAGCCATTCCATCTTCTTCTGGTTCCTGTTTGCATGATACTTCTATACCGTTCTTTTATCTTCAGTCTGTTTGTGTCTTTGAGTTTCAAGTGTGTCTTTTTTAGACACCATATATTTGGATCTTTTTTTTTTTTAATTCGGAGGGAGAACAGTCTCTCCCACTTAGTTGAAGTGTTTAATCCATCCAAATTTAATGTTGTTATTGATAGAGTTGGATTTATGTCTTCATTTCACTTTTTTTCTATGTTTCATGTCTTTGTTCTTTTATTTCTTTACTACTTCCTTTTGCATTAAATGAGTATTTTCTAGGGTAACGTTTCAATTCCTTTAATGATTTTTTCACTATATATTTTTGAGGTGTTCTCTTGGTAGCTGCTCTAGGGCTTACCATATACATCTTGACTCACAGGAGTGACTACAGATTTATACTAACTTGATTCCCGTGAGGTATAAAAATGTTACTCCTGCTGTGCTCTAGTCCCTCCTCCCCCTTTTTGTGCTATTTATAACATATATATGTTATAAACTCAATATATGTTATAATTATTACCTTATATGATTTTATGTCTTTTATAAAGCTGAGAAGAGGAATAGGAACAAGTGTGTGTTTATAATTTGTTAAAATTAACCTGATTTTCCATTTCTGGTTCTGTTCATTTGTTCCTGTGGATTTGATTTACTATCTAATATAATTTTCTTACTGTAGTTCAGCTTTGTTCCCATCCACCTTCCTTATGATGCTATTGTCAAATATCTTACTTTTCTATATGTTATAGTACCAACATACAATTATACACATATTGTTTTGTACAGTTGCTTTTAAAATCAGTTAAGAGAAGAAAGAATACACACGTGTATTTGAGAAGCCTCTGATGTCACGCCCTGGGGCCTCAGCCTTGGACGTTGCACCGTCACCCTGGGATGACAGTGGTCTTACTAGTGTTCTCTTTGTCTCTTTCCCTGATGCCTCTGTTAAGGTGTTTTATCTCTGTTGGTTTCACATCCAGCTCTTAGGCTCCACTAATTGCTGACTGTTTGCTGTATTGTTTTCAGCAGTGCCCCAGGCCATAAATTGCTCCATAGTTTGATTTATTAAATTTAGTCCCCTTTGCAGCAGCAGTTTTTGAGGCCAGTCTTTGAGGTTTGTTCTGACCCCAGGAGGGCTCTTCTTCACTGTCTCTCTTCCTGTTTCTCTCTGGTAAACCAGCTGGCCTACGGTTTAGCTTGTTGCCCTCATGGAACTACTAGCCTCGTCTTAAATGCTTCCACCAAAATCTCCATTGTTTTCAAGATTTCCCCTCGGCTTGAACCTCCCTCTGTTCCAGACGTAGTCCAGGTTGCCGAGGAGCTCTCTGTTCCGCGGCCTGCCCTCTTGAGCCCCTTTGTGCCACTGCTCTGGAGCTGCGGGCAGGGACGGTGGCTCGTTTCTCTTTGAGTGACACCTCTGCTTTATGAGCAGGGCACTGGTCAGGAGCTAGGTCCTAGTTCTGGTCTTCTCTAGGTAGATGATTAAGTTTTGGACTCATTAACAGGGAATTTTAAGACCTGTGAGCTGCCCTAGTGATAGTTCTGTGTAGGGAGATGGTCACTGCTGTAGATGAGTCCTTCACCTGCCATGTTTTCATCCTAGAAATTCTTTCTTCACTTGGCAGACTCTTGCTCACAGGTAGAGAGTGAGTACTCTGTCTGTGGGGCTGGCTGCCTAGACGAACTGATTTGGACATGCTGCTTTGCTTCTCAGGCTCGAAGTGAGGCGTTTTATACTGAAGGGACCTAATTCTTGTCATGGAGTACAAATAGTAGTTTTCCCTTGTACCTGGCTACAGTTTCTACCTGAGGAACCAGCCAATGTTCCTGTGCTCAGAGGCAGAAAGAGAAGCCAAAAAAGTTCTCCTTTGAAAAGTTCAAATGATGTCCCGACCTGCTTTACGGGCTCCATGCAGCAGCTCACTATGTTGTGGTTTTGTCAATATGATGGGCCAAACTAATTTAATTATGTTCAAGAAAATCCATTTTTGCTTTTGTTGTTGTAAACCATTTGAAGTAAAAAGCAGTCAGCATACTAACTTGGGAACTTTAAGTAACCATGTCAGTGCATAAAATCCATTTTTACTCTGTTGGTGACCGTAAAATAAAATCGTTTAAACACCCCCAAAAGTAGGTTATTCTTTGAGAGATTTGATGAGAATATAGATAAATATAGATTGCTTTGATATGCAGAGTAGCAAGTCAGTTCTTTTTAGTAACATCTTTAGAAAAACAGCACATAATTGCAGATGGTGAGATGGTATAGGACTTAGTAAATTATTCTATATGTTTGTTTCTATTACTGTTTTCAATCATTCAGGTAGATACCAGATTTTCAGAAAATAATATTATCTAGATAAAATAAAACAGGAGTAATTTGTCACCTATCTTTTGTATAATACAATATAAAGCCAGCATTTAATAATCTTTGTTTTTCAAAATATCAGTAATTCCATATGATATAAACATGGGAGTTTTAGCTGAAATTTTATTGATGTTATATTTTAGAAAACAGCGTTATCTAATAATGTTTATTAAGTGCCAGTTGATCTCAGCTCTTCTAAACTATTTGAAGAACAGGCTGTAACCACAGCTCCAGTAGTCTCATCACAATTCTGAGGCATTGACTAAATTGTTTTCCAAATTTTATTAAGGACTTTCAAACATAAAGGAAAATTGAGAGAATAGTATACTGACCACCTGGTACCCATCACCTAGATTCAACAGTGGTTAGTTTTCTGTGTTTGCTTTATCTTTTTTTGTGTGTTGAATCATTTTAACTTAGATTATGCATCATGACATTTTACTCCTAAAGTCTTTAGCATACGTCTCTGAAAAAATAAGATGTGCTTCTTCAAAATGCAGTGTCATCATCACATGTAAGAAAACTAATGATTCGTAAATATCATCTAATATCTGTCCCATTTAAAAAAATTTCCCATTTAAAAAAAATCAGTATCCAATCTAGGTTCGTAGATTATATTTAGCTGTATATTAGTTTATATTTTTAAAATTGTATAACAGCTTCTATCTTTCAACTATTTTTCGTGATATTGACTTATTTTTTCAACTTGTTATTTTGAAACTTTTGAAATTTATGAACAGAAAAGTTGAAAGAATACAGTGAACACCCACATACTGTTCACAAAGGTTCACTGGTTGTTAATAACTTTTGTGAAATTTGCTTTGTCATCTTTTCTTTACTGGAACCATTTGAAAGTAAGTTGTGGGTATTATAACACTTCACCTGTAAGTACTAAGTATGCATCTCCTAAAATAAGTATATTCTCATGTAACCACAATGTTTATCATTCCTAAAAAATTAACAGAAATTTTATAACATCATAATCCATATTCAGATGTTCCCAATTATACCCAAAATACCTAGAAAGCTTTTTTTAAAAAAATACTAGATCCAGTCAAGGTTCATGCATTGAATGAAGTATTATATTTATGCTATGTTTATGATATGGCTGTTATGTTTCCTGAGTCTTTTTAAATTTTTTTCTTCCTCATGACTGATATTTTAAAAGAGTGTAGGCCAATTGTTTTTAGAATGTCCTTTATTCAGTATTTGTTTCTAGTGATCAGATTCAGCCTACATGTTTTTAGGTGTAGGTGGTATGTACTTTCTAAAAAAACCCTTTTATTGAAGTATAGTTTCATACAGGAAAATACACATAGGTGTTCAGATAGATGAATTTTCCTAAATTGAACTCACCCTTGTTAAGTGGCTCTCAGATCACGAAATTGACTACTGCCAGCTCCTCGGAGTCCCCCTCGTCCTTTTCCAGTCACTGCCGGTACTTTCTTGACTTGTAAGACTGCAGATTAGTTTTGCCTGTTTTGTACTTTAAGTTGAATCACATGTGTGTACTCTTCTGCTTGTGGTTTCTTTTGCTCAACATTATATTGAGTGCAATTCATCTGTATTTTTGTGTGTTGTAGATTGTTCAGTCTCATAGCTGTATACTGTTCTAGTTATGAATATACCATAATTTATCCATTTCTGCTGTTAATGGGAATGTGAGCAGCTCCTGGTTTGGGGCTACTATGAATAGTGCTGCATGTGTATATCCTTTTACATGTCTTTTGGTAAACATATGGGCACATTTCTGTTGGGTATACACCTAGGATAGAATTGCTGTCATTAGGGATGCAGATGTTCAACTTTTAGATACTGCCTGTTTTTTCCTAGGGGTTATGCCAGTTTTTTTGTCCTGCTGTATCGTATCAGGCAGCACATAATGTCAGGTTGTCCTTTATTTGTGATGCTAGGTCTGCTCACTTAGATGGATGGCAGCCATCAGATGTTTTTATTGTTAAGTGCCATTTTCACCTTTGTAATTAGATCTTTCCATTGTAAAGGCACATTACACACTTACTATTTAAAAAGTGAGCTGTGGGATGATATTGATAATTTTGAGAGATTTTGAAAACTCTCTGTCCCAATCACCTGTCGTCCAATCATTTTATCATCCTTTGGTGTTCCTTGCCTGAATCAGTTATGGGAAGGTGGGAGGGGCTGCACAATGGTGATTTATCTAATTGTTTTATTTTCTTCTACATTTACTATCTGAAATTGCATATCTTCTGTAAAGAAGAGCTTTATCTTCATTTACCTCCCCTTCCCCCCCCCCCATCATTTTTACTTCTGGTGTCACTGTGGGCTCATGGATTTAAAAATTTTTCGATTATAATCCATTGCCATCTTTTTTTTTTTTTAATGCTTAAATTGTCCCAAATTTGGCCAGTAGGATTCCCCTCAAGGGAGTCTTTAAGTATTTATTCCCTTTTTATCTGGTTCAATAAGATGTTCCAGACTAATGTGTTCTTCTTCTTCCAGATTTGGAATCAGCCTTTCTCCAGTGAGTCCTAGTTCCTTTTGGTGGAGAATGGTATTTTTGTGCCTAAATCAGGACGCTAGTTATGCTCTTTAGGTACGTGACAGTGGCTTTTGAAAGTCCAGGCCAGTTATCTTAAAGAATGTCCCATATTCTGTATTTGTCCGAATCTTTCCTCCTGGTCTAATTTAGCTTCTTTGTTGCCCAGATTTCCTGTACACTGAAAATTAAGTCTAAACCGTGATTCAGGTTAAACAATTTTGACAGATATGCTTCATAGGTGATTTTGTGTACATCGTATTATGTCAGAAGTTATATAATGATGGGTTGTCCCAATATTGATGCTAATTTCAAACACTAGGTTAAGGAGGTAACGTCTAGATATCTTCATTGTAAGGATAAGATTTTCCCTGTGTTTAGTAAGTTATCTGTAGGAGAGTTACTTCTGCACAGATGAATGTCCCTTTCATCAACAGCCTTTCATCTAGTGGTTTTAGTATCCACTGATGATCTTTGGATCAGTCATTTCACTAGTGGTTGTGGAACAGTGGTTTGTTCAGCTTTTCTTTTTCTTTTTTGTACATTCATTAATAGCTATTCTTTGTTAAAAAAAAAAAAGGCAGGGGGAGGTTTTCCTAATCAACCTGAGGATGAACTAGTTTCTTCTAAGAAGGTGAGGTAAATGCTGAATTCTTTCTCCTTAATTACAGATTTTAGAGTAAGGACTTGGTGACAAATTAGTATCCCTCTCTGTCCTTTTTTTTAAAACTATCACTGCAAAACTCATGAATGTTTTTGCTTCAGTACATTATAATCACAGTCATTTCTTTTTGACACTCAGATTGTCCCAAATTTGGCCGGTGCCAAATCCTTCAAGATATCCCCTCTGTCCTTTTGGTATGCACCTTTTAGTCTTGGGAGTCTTGCTTTCTGGAACAGAAAAGATAACCCAGTCTCATTTTGTGCATTTCCCAGCCCTATCTTAGAACCTGCCAGCCGTTTTTTCAGGAAGCCGTGGTTTTTTTTTAATGGAGATTGAATTTAGAGACCAAGAAGAGTTGGGTAGTATGAGTTTATGTTGCTATTACCAATTCAGATTTAACATTGTGAAGTTGTCTTAACTTTTCTGATTTTATATTTGTTTCTTTTTTTGTTTCTTGATCACAGCGTATTTACAAACTTGCTTTATATTATGATATACATAAAGTAGATTCAACATTACAAAATTGATAGCAGTACTTCTGACAACTGATGAGTGAAGTTTATGATCCTTTTTAAAAAAATTATTTATTTATTTATTTATTTATTTTATTTATGGCCGTGTTGGGTCTTCGTTTCTGTGCCAGGGCTTTCTCTAGTTGCGGCAAGTGGGGGCCACTCTTCATCGTGGTGCGCGGGCCTCTCACTATCGCGGCCTGTCTTGTTGCGGAGCACAGGCTCCAGACGCGCAGGCTCAGCAATTGTGGCTCACGGGCCTAGTCGCTCCGCGGCATGTGGGATCTTCCCAGACCAGGGCTCGAACCCGTGTCCCCTGCACTGGCAGGCAGATTCTCAGCCACTGCGCCACCAGGGAAGCCCTGTGATCCTTTTGTGATTCTTTTTTGTCCCTAGAATGTATCCCACTCAGATGTTCCATCAGAATACTGTGTTCAGAAGTCACGTGGAATAATTTCTTTCTATGATGTGACTTACGTTCATTTATTTCAGTTTCTTTTCAATTTTGGAGTTGGCTTCTTAATTTAATTTTAGTTTTTAATAGGTGATACATTTACATAGTTCCAAAGACAAAACTACAGAAAGAGAGATTCACTTAGAGAAGTCCCCTTTGCATATCCCCTTTACCCTGTCCCCTGCCCTCTGGTAATAGCCATTTTGATTAGTGTCTGTCTTTTTTTTTTTTTTTAAATAAATAAATAAATAAATAAATTTATTTATTTATTTATTTATTTTTGGCTGTGTTGGGTCTTCAGTGATGCACGAGGGTTTTCTCTAGTTGCGGCGAGCGGGGACTACTCTTCGTTGCAGTGCGCGGGCTTCTCATCTCGGTGGTTTCTCTTGTTGCAGAGCACGGCCTCTAGGCACACGGTCTCAGTAATTGTGGCACGTGGGCTCTATGGCGCAGGCTCAGTAGTTGTGGCGCACGGGCTTAGTTGCTCCACGGCATGTGGGATCTTCCCGGACCAGGGCTGGAACCCGTGTCCCCTGCACTGGCAGGCGGATTCCTAACCACTGCACCACCAGGGAAGCCCCTAGTGTCTGGTTTATCCTTCTAGAGTTTTGTTTGTTTTTCCAAAAATAAACAAATACATATGAATAAGCTTATTTTTCCTCCTTTCTTTCACCAAGAACATTCTGCGTACACTCTTTGGCACCTTTCTTCTCTAAAAACATATCCTAAGGATTCCTCTCATATGATATCATGGAGATCGCCCTTATTCTTTGTTTTTTCAACCACATATTTTTTCTTGAGTGGACATACAGTAGTTTATTCAAGCAATCTCCTATTAAGATTGGCTTGTTTCTAATCTTTTGCCATTATAGGTAGTATAATTTTGTCATTTTGCATTTGTGTGAAGGTGTACTTTTTTGCTTGATCTGACATAGTGCATCAAGAGACAAAAGCTCATAGAAGTTTGCTAGATATTGCCACATTTCCTCCACATTGTACTCTTCTGTGCTCCAGAGTATGAGAGTGCCTTTCTCCACAGCACCCCCAAAAGCGGGGTATCAACTTTTGTGTTTTTTTTTGTTTTTGTATCCTTGATTAATTTTTAAAGTATTGAAAAGATTTTAGGAAGAAGTGTCTTATTTTGGATAACTTCTATGATCATAGGCTGAAATGTGTATAAAGAATTTTGTTTTGTAGTTTACTTTATATAGTTTAATGAAACAGGTGAGATACGGATGCTGATGGTAACACAGAAGTGGAAGGGAGTAAGCAAAAGGGTTCTAAGGGGTGATGAAGATGACGTGCTGTTATTATCCCTAATAACCAGGAATATTATTAACAACGTAAATTATGAGGCTTAAAAATGATCTTTCTAAGAGTATGCTTAATGACTCATAACATTTTTCTCAATGAGAATATGAATCTTCCTTGTTAAATTTAGTGACTGAATCCAGGTTATTGCCTTAGTAAAATATTTAAGCAGGGAGAAATTAGACCCTGTCTGGTCTATAAGAAGTCTGCTTGCACTAAAGAGGCAGGCTTACATGCCCCTTTTCCTCCTCATTGCAGGATAAACATGTTATGTGATTTTGTGTGTATATGTGTGCGTATCATATCATAGTTGCATTGTTGTAGAATTAAAGGAAATTTGATTTAAATTTTAAGAGAAATATATATTCCTATCTCTCCTTTTTATGTGAGGTCGAGTCTTTTACCTGAAACATAGTTAGGGGGTATAGAAAGTAAACCTGGCTTGAGTGATGTGCTCATAAGTCACTGTGTGGCAGTGTATTGGACGTATCTAGTGTCATGCAGGGAGGGCCCTCTGGTGGCATCATTGTTACGTACCCCCTCTTCATTGCCGACCACCCCTGTGGCTAGGGTGAGGGCCTGGGCAGCAGCTCCCATGGCCTGTGTGACTCCTCTGACTTTATTCTTCTTCCACTGTGTTGACAAGAACCCTTCTTGAACTGTTTGTTCCGTGGCTTTGTTATCTGCAGTGGACACCTGCCTACTTTTAGTAAGTCCCTATTATAGGTCTGTACTACAAAGGATTTCCTTTTGTGAGCATGCCGTTCTCTATCTAATTAAACAGCGGAGGTTCTCAGGCTTCATGGTCACCTGCGTTCCGTGTTTTCATTTTCCCTTCTACTATGTCACACATTCACAAGTTAGTGACAAGAAAACATGATCATGGGAGATGAAAATAGTTTATCACCTGCTAGATGTCTTTGTCAACACTAGAGCCACTTTTCTGGCATAGATTACAGAGCCCATCATCTTAGTTTCTGTTCAGATTGTTTAAAACACAGCAGTCTTTGAATCCATGGAGGAAGATAGTGGAAATGCTATCCTAGGCGACAAGTACTCAATTGAATAACGCCAGACAGTTATTCTCTATTTGTTTGTAGGTAATCATAACATTGACAATGTTACTTACCATTTACTGTTTTTTAAAGAAATCTTTAAAAGTGTTCTTTAAAAGAAAAAGATGAACAAACTTTGTTTTTTAGAGTAGTTTTAGGTTAAAAGGCTTTTTTGGAAAGAAGTTCACATATTATTTGAAAGACTTATCACTAGGATTAATAGATCTGAATTATATATATTTACTTTAATTTTATAAAAAAAACTTTTAAATTGAAAATTTCAAGCATTCATAGGGTAGAGGTAATAGTGCAGTGAACCCCGTATGCCCGTCGCTCAGTTTCAGCGCTGTCAGCACTTCGCCTTATTTCCCCTGGCCATTTTTTGTTTGTTGTCCCTGAAATTATGCTCTTTTACCTATACATGCTTTAATTTTTTTTTGCTTATTCCATCAGGCTATCTTGTATAAATTTAAGAATTACAGTGATTGAGGTCATTTCAGGCTACTGTGCTTTCCCAGAAAGCACTGTTTTCTAAACTGGTTCAGAGAATTTACTGTGAGAGACTCACACGTCGGGAGACCTCTACTTCTGAGGGATATTTATTTTGGGGAAAGTTATCTTATATTCAGGCATAAATGATTAGACAGTAAGCGTGGTAAAGAAAAGTTTGCCATGGGTCCCTTCTGACCCCATGGAGCAATGAAAGGAGGTGGTAGAATACAGGACTGTTGTCTCACTCCAGCCACCAGGTGGTGCTGTAGATCTGGAACAGGTTTGTTCCTTCATTCAGGCTCAGTCCTGTCCCAGTGTGGGATGTATATTTACAGCCTATGAAGTATGGATAATGCTTTTCTTCTGCCATTTATAAGAATTAGTTTGCATTGAGGCATTGAATATGATAATTACAAGTGATTCTTTGCTTGTTAAAGATTTAAGTATTTTCTGGAACTTAACCTAGAGAAGCTTTCAGATTCATTTTTCCTTCTTAATAGCCTTACTCTATGTATATGAAAATATTGAATAACAACTTATATTTAGAAAATTATTCACTGTATCATGCTGACATCTTCCTTCAATTATGCAAAGAAACCAGACAACCATGTATAGGATAGGCATATACTATTTTATAAATATCTGTCATAATTAACCGAATTTGAATGATGGCAAGGTGTGAGCATTTTGAAATTTTAAAAATATTTTTTTAAGCCTATCTTCTTGAGTAAAGTAGAGGGCCTAGGCAATATTTGTACAGTTCAATCAAAAAAACCACTTTTTATGAGCAGCTCCTAAGTCAGGGCACTTTTGTATTGTAGTCTGTCTTAAGGTGTGTTGCATGACATTTGTTACTAATAGTAGTTAAATTACCAAGATTTTAAAATCATTCACTTAAATAAATTAGAGCAGAGGCCACAGTTTTATCCTCATGATAATGTTAATTCTGAGGGAGATGCAAAGGGGGTAGAGTTAAACTAACGCTGGGGACATTTTTTCTTAAAGTTTCTTTTGGTTAATAATTTCCAAAACTTGTCTCAGATCATAAAATCATAGCATCATACAACATTAGAGAAGGAAGGACCTTCGTGATTGTGTAGATGGTATAGATTCACTTCTCTTACTTAGAGAATTAATTTGTCTAAGATAATGTGGGTGGTTAGTGGCAGAGCAATGATTCCAAATGTAAGTGCTTTTTACACTAGACTACGGTGTTGCCATTTGAAAACATAAAAGTGGGCCTAAATGGTTAACATAGAATAACATCAGTGAATGAAATGTTCAACATAAGCAAATTTTCCAAATAATTGAAACATTTTTATTGTTAAAATTTTATGTCCAAATGTATTGTGTTCTTCCCTGCCTTCTCACGCAGAATACTGGGCAGGACTTGTCTTGATAATGACTTGCGTATTCCCTCAGGAGCGTTCTGCTCTTACAGTACTTCTGTGGACCACATGCCCTCAGACTACTGCTTTTTTCTGTGAAGTTACTCTTTTCATCTTTTTTTGCTCTTATTTTTGCTGTCAGTTTTTACTGTGTTAGTTTGTCTAGTTTTGGCATTCTTGCCTTTTCTAATTTGTGGTTTCTTAATGTGTTTGTTAAAATATTTATTGAGCATATACTATGTGCCCGGTAGTGTCCGAGCGGCATTTACTACAGTTAGCAAATGAGTGGATAAATCAGATGAAGATCCCATGCTCTTGTGGAGCTCACATTCTCGGGTGGGAGGGAGTGACCAGAGATAGTCATTAAAGAGTAGGCACCCTGGATGAGCAGATTACCCGGTAGTGTTAAGTGTTAAGGAAGAGAAGAGCAGGTGTAAGGGAGGAGTGGCTGTATTAGTTACTGGCTGGGAAACTAGATCACCAAGTTTATTGTTTGTAAAGTAATAGTCAAGGGGAAAATGGCAAAGGGAGTTGGAGGGATTCTTTTGCACGTTGGGGACATAAGCATTAGGACACGCCTTTTTGAGTCCTCATTTTAACCTTTATTGCTTTCTTCTGGGATTTGAATGTCTGAAATTCTAGAGTAGTTTGATAATTGACCTCTAGTTAAGGTATAACAGTATAACAGTAACCATTATAGTTAATATGTACATATTTATATTGTCTTCTGGAAGCTGAGGAATGAGACAGTGAAGCAGGATGTTCGGTGTCAAATGGAACGTGTGGCATGAAGTGGACGTTGATACTTGATTAACCAGCTGTAGGAGGAGAGATGAGCCCTGTGATACATGATCTGGTTTGAGCAGTGTGAAGATGACACCAGTACTAGTAGACAGCGCCTGTGTGTTTATAATTCCAGACATTTTGGGTAAGAATATTGATGACAGGACGGCTGAGTAGCGTCACGTGTGACAGTGTGGGCTCCGATCGGGCATGCTTGCCTTCGCTCTCATCGTTTCCACTTAACTGCCCGTGTGGCTTTGAGCAGATTCCTGCTCCCTCGGCTTTCCGCTCTTCAGGTTCCTCATGTGGAAACTTGGGGGGAGCATCACATGGGGTTTGTTGTGAGGATTAGGTCAAGGTAAAGGTGCTTGGCTAAATAACCTCTGACTAAACTTGAGATGGTAGGATGGGGAGGATGATACACCATTAGGAAGCATCAGAGACACCAAGGTAAACAAGTGATACTTCTGGTCCATCCAGCCAACATTTGCAAATTAAATTATATTTTTCTTTGTTGTTTGTTTTTCCATTTAATTCTTATATCTGTTTGAATTAAAAGATCTTATATGTTTTAAATTTTAATATTAAATTAGAATTAGTTCTTTCAAAGGAAAAAAGTAATAATACTCAAAACCGTTCAGTTTGGTTCATCAACACATGATTTTAGTCTTTAAAATACTATTATACCACATAAAATCTATAAAACATGTCATTTGGTGAAGCTACATATGTATATTTCTTAACTGCTTTACTTAGAACTGGAAACAAAGGAACTATGGATGTTCCTGTGCCTTAACTCTGGTGATGGAGCTTCTTGCTTATTCTGTGACTAGATCTCTCCTTTTGAAAAATTAGCTATATGGTATTAAGCTACCATAATCTATGGTATACCTTGTGCTCGTAAACCAACTTATAAAATACTCTGTCAGAGTCAGAAGGAATATACAATTCCGAGTGCCAGGAATGGAGTAGATGCCTAGTGAACATTCATTGAATGAATGGGCAGCTGAGTTGACTATTTTTAAGAAACAGCTAGAGGGCTTCCCTGGTGGTGCAGTGGTTAAGAATCCTCCTGCCAATGCAGGGGACACGGGTTCGAGCCCTGGTCTGGGAAGATCCCACGTGCCGCGGAGCAACTAAGCCCGTGCGCCACAACTACTGAGCCTACACTCTAGAACCCACGAGCCACAACTACTGAGCCCACGCGCTGCAACTACTGAAGCCCGTGCACCTAGAGCCCCTGCTCTGCAACAAGAGAAGCCCACGCACCACAACAAAGAGTAGCCCCCGCTCGCTGCAACTAGAGAAAGCCCACACGCAGCAACAAAGACCGAACGTAGCCAAAAATAAATAAAAATAAATACATTAAAAAAAAAAGAAAAAGAAAGAAACAGATGGAGAGAGAACTCATTTTTGCCAAATGGAAAACTGCAAGAAAGAAAATAGTGTTCTTGATACTTGTGACGTGAAGCCAAAGGAAAATTCATATGATGTCAAAGCTCTTGACAGTGGTCCTTCTATAAGAAGTAAAAGCTGAGAGAGTGTTGAGAAATTGACCCCTACGAGTTAAGCACATTGTAGTGAGTGCAAAGCTCGTGTGTTAGGGATCATCTCGTTGAGAGCACCATTGCCGTTTGTCTTTAGTTTTCGTATTTTAGGTCTGCTTTTTCCATTAAGCCTGAGGAGCCTCAAGTTTTATGACCTCCTGGTAATGACTTGACAAGTGAACAATGCCACCTATTGAGGACTGGCCTAAACAAGGAAAGTTTGTGTTTTTGCTGTGGAAATTCATATGATATGCCAAATAAGTTTAGCTGACTGCTTGCATGATTAAAAAGCAGTTGATTTGCTTCTAGTCAGTAGTTAATTATAAAAGTAAATATATACATTATATATGTGATTTTTAAAATCCGGAATATGTAAATGTGTAAAAAAAATAGGGGATATATTTGTGTAGGTCTGTAAATATTGTCTGTAAAATAACATACATGTTGGCTTTTCTGCGACAGTCATTCTAGAAATAGCTCAAAGTTTTACACTTGGAATGGCTCCCATGTTTCTTTCTCCTGGGCTGTGGAGGAATGTGATTCTTCTATTCAACCAATCATATAAATATTTAATTCCTTGCATGTTCCAGTCACTGTGGCAGGTCCTGGGGATGCATAGATGAATAAGACACGGTCCTCTGCACATTTTAGCTTAACCACTATTTTCAAAAACTTCTTTTCATAAGTTTGCATTAATGTTTAAAATGTTAAAATCCCAATAATATTAAAGAGTAATGGAAATGTATGTTACCTGGCATGATGTGGAGATATTTGATCTTGCTTGGGATCAGTTGGTCTGATAAGTATGCAAGCAGTACCTATAACCGTTATTAATGTGTTAATATAATCAAGTATTTTCAATAATAATTAAATTGCTGATAATATATTCAATTTCTTAGTACTTTGACTAGAGAGCTTTTAAAATAAATTTTGTTTTGACTGTGCTCTCCTGCTAAGAGACTTTATATCTAAGTTTTGTGGTATTTTCTGCTTATCCCTAATTCGTGTCATTCAGATTTTTGGAAGACACCCAGTTTTTCAAGGTCAATTTGAATTCTTTTACCAACTTAGTGCCATTTAAGTGATACCTAGTTTTGTCCTCAGTAATCTTTTGAATAGTTGCTCCTCAAAAATAATACTGAAAAAAAAAAAAATAATACTGGAAGTTTCCCTGCAGGAAATTAAAGGAGTGTATTGAGGATATAGGTGGTCCTGAGGAGAGCTAATAAGAAGGGCACAGGCTGTTTCTTCACAGATACCAGCTCTTGGTTACTGGTGACTGCTTCTCTCTGTTTGTGGCATCTCATCTTGACCAAATGACACAATTTTGCAAAGTAGCCAGGGGCCATGAAGACACATAGGGAAAAAGAGCAGAATATGGATATTCATTTATTCATTTATGAATTGATTAATCCAATTCACAAATGAATGAATGCATCTAGACATTTAAGCAGCAAATATTTGTTGAGTCCCTACTATGTGCCAGGCATCATTTTAGACTCTGGGTAGTGAACAGGAGAGAAACGTTCTTAACCTCAGGGAGATTATATGCTAGTGAGGAGGATGAATAAACAAGTAAGTATGCAGTATAGTGTCGGTATAGTACATGCTAACAGGAAAAGTGAAGAAGAGGTGAGGGACAGAGGTGGTGGTGATAATTATATGAAGATGTCAGGAGAGGCTCTGAGGAGAGGGGCTGCTTGGCAGACACCTGGATGGAGAGCATGCACCTGTGCGTATCTTTGGGAGGTACATTTCAGGCATGACGTGTTCACAGAACAGCAGGAACATTGGTGAGGCTGGAAAACAAGGCATGGCGCATCTCTTTTCTTATCTATGTCGCTTATGAATGTTTTGTTTTTTTAATCTCCCCTTTCTTTTTGCCATTCATTGGCTGATTTTCATTATCATAAAAATTTATATGTTTTGTTGTAGACTTGTTACTTTGTTTCCTTGTTACCTGAACACCTATATATCACCACATTTTAGTGTTGTTTTATAACACTGAGACTTGGTATCTTTGGGCTTTATTGCCTCCTTGGTGAATTCTGATTAATGGTGGTGTTTAGTCATTGATATAATGAAGGGAAATGTGGATTGGAAAAAGCTTCAAGGTTCTAATCCTAGTTTTGTTGCTAACTGACTGTAAACTAATGTAACATTTCTGGACCTCAGTTTATCTAGATGTAAACTAAAGCTGTTGGACTAGATAACTGCCAGGATTCCTCTTAACTGTAAAATTCTGTGGTTTCAGTGATTTTTAGGAAAAATCCCCAGGAGAAATTCAATAATTTTTTTTCTTTTTATTTCCTTTTTTAAAATTAAGGTGTGCAAATCTTAGATGTACAGCTTATTGAATTTTCACATATGTATGTGCTCTTTTGGGAACTTTCTGGAATTAAAAAAAATATATTTTCCATCCGTGGTTGGTTGAGTCTGTGGATACGGAACTTGGAGGGCTGCCTGTATAAGTATATTCCAAATATCTTTCCCAATCTGGAAATACCTATACTCAGTACCTAAGAAAATATTATTTTTAGAAAAATGCAATTTTAAAGTGTTTCCATTTTGTTGCTTTTTTTTTTTTTTTTAAGTTTATTTGTTTTTTGCTGCGTTGGGTTTTCATGGCTGCGTGTGGGCTTTCTCTAGTTGTGGTGAGCAGGGGCTACTCTTCATTGTAGTACATGGGCTTCTCCTTGCCGTGGCTTCTCTTGTTGGGGAGCACCGGCTCTAGGCGCGTGGGCTTCAGTAGTTGTGGCTTGCAGACTCTAGAGCACAGGCTCAGTAGTTGTGGCACACGGGCTTAGTTGCTCCGTGGCATGTGGGATCTTTCCGGACCAGGGATTGAACCCATGTCCCCTGCATTGGCAGGCAGATTCTTATCCACTGCGCTACCAGGGAAGTCCTTCCATTTTGAACACAGTTTATAGATTAAGAAAGCAACAGATTTAAGGATTTCTCTTATTACATAAAATTTTGGTCCCAATGTTGACTTTAAAGAAGTCCTAAGGTACTTTTTCTTTTAAACACACTTCTGAAATTATTTCCACACTTCTTATGAGATATTTTAATATTTTGTGCTGGTCCTTAACTTATTTGATGTTGTAAACAAGCAGGTCTTTAGGTCATAGGGTCCCGTGGTAGAATGATTCTCCCATTAGAGAAGCAAACAGTTCTGTTCTCAGCACATGATGTCACCAGCACTTGAGTCTTTCTTTAGTGGGTATTCCTTTTGGTGACTTTGCCAAGAACTCCTTGTCTTTGCATTTTGATGTGAACTCTGTTCATGGTGATTTTGTTCACTGCTGGTAATGTTGAAAAGCAACAAAATTCTTTTAGATTCCGTTCTCTTTGAGTATAGCTCTTCAAGCTATAGAATTAGGACATTGTTTTCTGGATTTATAGATTCATGTTTCAAACTTAACCTTTTAATTTTAGAAACAGGAACACCAAAGTTGGAGGTAGTAAATAATATGTTCAGATGTATACTATTTATGTTAATAGATACAGAGCCACTATTTATAAAATATACAGTTATTATAGTGAACACATGAGGTAGGTGTTAGTGAATGACTTAATTATAGCCCAAATCCCTATTGCTGTTAGAAATTGGGGAGAGCATTGCAAGGAGTAAAAGAATATGCACTGAAGTAGCTCACTAATTAGGATGTGCGTTAGCAAACTGGATTCAACACTGTGAGCAAAATATTTATAGCTCGCTCTGTGTGTTAGCGTTACGGACTTTTGTGATTCTGGGCCGACGTTAATCTTTACAGAGGCATTTGTTACAGTTCCTTCCATAGTGTGGGCTTGAGCATTAGTCCCTTCACCAATCCAAAGTGCTAAATATTGCAAGGATCCCCTTGAGGGATATTATTGGGTAGGGACCATGAGTTTTAAAGGGGGGAAAAGAGCCATTGATTCATTGATAGTTTATATTAGATTTTTCTGACACTGTAAACAGCCATACTGAGTATTTTCAGTGAGCATTTCTATTAAGTATAGACTGGGGAAAACGATTCAGAGTTGGCAGGGGCCAGTGTTTCTTAGAATGAGTTTTGTGGAATATTGGTTCTGTGGAATGTTAATAAATGTTACATGAAATTAAAAACCAACCAACCAACAAACAGATCTCTTTGGTTATGAAACTTTGGAAAGCACTAGATTAAATGAAATTGAAGAGTTTTTTGTTTTTCTAACTATATTGGGATATAGTTATATAATGTTGTGTACCTTTAAGGTGTACAACATATTCATTTGATATAGGTATGTTGCAATATTGTTACCACCATAGAGTTAGCCAACACTTCCATCATGTCACATAATTACCATTTCTCTTTTGTGGTGATAACATTCAAGACCTACTCTCTTAACAACTTTCAAGTGTATAGTACAGTATTGTTCTCTATAATCACAATGCTGTGCTTTAGATCCCCAGAACTTATTCATCTTCTAGGGTTTTTTGTTTGACTGCAGGAATTCTCAGGGCCTGTAATTTGTTAGTATACCTTGTACTTCTCTAAGATGAAGGGGAGGTGAGACAGCAATAGTATGCAGCATTTCCCAAACTTATTGGGCCATGGAATCATTTTTTAGAGAGTGTTTTGGGAACTTGGCATGCCACAGGATACCACTGGTGAAAGTGATTAGGCTGAAATCGTTTTGTAGATAGAAAACTAAGACCTAAATAATTTAAGTACTCAAGTAGCTAGAGCTGGTGAGATTCCAGACTAATTCTTAGATCACTGTTCTTTCCATCAGCAAAAAAGGAGATTTAATGGCTCAGAAGACATAGGTTTAAATATGTTAGAATGTAAATTAGGTTTTCATTGTCATCTTTTAAGATTTATTGAAGCTTAATGTCCTGTCCAAGGTTCTGGGTCTAACCAAAAAAGGTAGTACAAGCGGTCATTTCTTTCAGCTGCATTGCTAACAAATGGAATAGGGAATAGATGTAAAAATGAATTTACAGAATTACCTGAATCAGCTCTTTTTACTAAAATTAGGATAAACAGGGTCTTAGTTCTCAAACCTTAGTTTTGACTTGCTATTAAGTACAGATTTAATTTTCATTCTGTTGATGACTTTTTAAATGGGGTGGGGAGAGAGTTTAACTTAATGTAATTTAGACTCTTAATTAAAGCTTCCAAAATCTGGATAGAAAATTGGGAGATTGGGTTTGACATATATATACTACTGATACTCTGTATAAAGTAGATAACTAGTGAGAACCTACTGTATAGCACAGGGAACTCTAGTCAGTGCTCTGTGCTGACCTAAATGAGAAGGAAATCAAAAAAAGAGGGGATATATGTATATGTACAGCTGATTCACTTTGCTGTACAGTATAAACTAACACAGTATTGTAAAGCAACTATACTCCAATAAAAACAAAAACCTTAATATTTTACATTGAGATATGATTTAGGTTGATCATTATAAAATTTTAAATAAATTATTAGATTATAGACTAATGTAGTCAGACTTGTCCTCTAACAATTTGTAAGAAAGTACATGTACTAGGGTGAAAGGCTAAGGGAACAGGACCAGCAGAAGTATTTTGTTAATGCAGGGAAATTCTGGATAATCCATATGAGCAGTTGTAAGACTTAGAATTCCACTTTGACAAATAGGTACACCTCACTGATGTTCTTTGGTTTAGGGGAAAAAATTGTGGCGTATCTTGAAAAAATGCTGTTGAATGTTCCTTCTTCTTTATATAGGAATTTAACATGGTTCCTTATTAAATAGAAAAGACATTTCAGGAAGATATTAGCTTAAATTACTTATGTGTTGAGTATTTTCCATTACAAAGGTAAATGGTTGATTATAGTTTTACTGGGATATTTTGACAAAATTGGTAGTGTGTATTCTTCTCTCCTGTTTATTCCCCCACCCCACCCTGCCCCCGGTAACTGGCATGGTTAATAACAAGCCTTGGAAAAAGAATTTATTGATTGTAACTGACAGGAGGTTTAACTACAATTTTGTGTTCTTGGAAAACTGTTTAGAAAATTTTGGTAAGCATTAGGTACTTCTCTGAAAGGAATGAGACGGTATTATGAGACAGGTTACCGATGATGAATAGAATAATGGTACTAGGAGTGGTGAGTAAGAATGCTGCAGGAGAAGCAAGGTCAGTAAGTGACTATATAGTAATAGCATTGATCTGTGTGTATCCCTTTTCTCTTTTTATTTTTTATTAATTTTTAAAACTAAATTTATTTATTTATTTATTTATTTATTTATGGCTGCGTTGGGTCTTCGCTGCTGCACGCGGGCTTTCTCTAGTTGGCAGCGAGCGGGGGCTACTGTTTGTTGGCGGTGCGCGGGCTTCTCTTTGCGGTGGCTTCTCTTGTTGTGGAGCACGGGCTCTAGGTACACGGGCTTCAGTAGTTGTGGCTTGTGGGCTCTAGAACGCAGGCTCAGTAGTTGTGGTGCACGGGCTTAGTTGCTCCGTGGCATGTGAGATCTTCCTGGACCAGGGCTCGAACCCGTGTCCCCTGCATTGGCAGGTGGATTCTTAACCACTGCACCACCAGGGAAGCCCCTCTTTTTATTTTTTTTTTCCAGTTTTATTGAAAAATAGCTGACATACAGCACTGTATAAGTTTAAGTTGTACAGCATAATGATTTGACTGACAACATCATGAAATGATGATCTTAATAAGCTTCGTGACCATCCATCATCTCATAAAGACACAAAATTAAACAAATAGAAAAAAATTTTTTCCTTGCAGTGAGAACTCTTAGGATTTACTCTATTGAAAACTTTCATATATAGCATACAGCAGTGTTAATTATGTTTATCATGTTGTGCATTACAACTCTAGTACTTACTTATCTTATAACTGGAAGTTTGTACTTTTTAACTGCCTTCATCCAGTTTCCCTTCCCCCCACCTCTGCCTCTGGTAACCACAATCTGATCTCTTTTCCTATGAGTTTGCTTGTTTGTTTTTGAAGTATAATTGACCTACAATACTGCGTTAGTTTCTGTTAACACAACATGTGATTTGATATTTTTATGCATTTCAAAATGACCACCATGATAATTCTAGTTATGGTCTGTCACCGTACAAAGGTGTTACACTGTTACTGACTATTCCATACACTGTACATTTCATACCTGTGACTCATTTATTTTGCAACTGGAAGTTTGTACCTCCCTCACCTATTTCTCTCCTCCCTACATGCTCCTCCCCTCTGGCAGCCAAATG
This sequence comes from Eubalaena glacialis, assembly GCF_028564815.1. NCBI lineage: Eukaryota > Metazoa > Chordata > Mammalia > Artiodactyla > Balaenidae > Eubalaena > Eubalaena glacialis. The sequence continues at coordinate 9,883,286 of NC_083716.1, forward strand.
TTTGTTCTCTGTATCTATAACTTTTTCTGTTTATGTTTGTTCATTTGTTTTTTTGGTTCCACATACAAGTGAAATCATACTGTATTTGTCTTTTTCTGACTTCTTTCACTTATCATAATACCCTCTAGGTCCATCCATTTGTTGCAAATGGCAAGATTTCATTTTATTTTAATTAAGGCTGCACAGCTTGTGGGATCTTAGTTTGAAAGATGGAAAGGGATTGAAAGATTTCATTTTTTTATGGCTGAGTAATATTCCATTGTGCGGGGACTTCCCTGGCGGTACAGTGGTTGAGATTTCGTGTTTCTGCTGTAGGGGGTGCAGGTTCGATCCTTGGTCAGGGAGCTAAGATTCCACATGCTGCATGGTGCGACCAAAAAAAAAAAAAAAAATTCCATCGTGTGTGTGTATGTATGTGTGTGTGTGTGTGTACCACATTGCCCTATCTGTTCATCTGTTAATGGGCACTTAGGTTGCTTCCATGTCTTGGCTGTTGTAAATAATGCTGCAGTGAACATATGGGTGCATATATCTTTTTGAATTAGTGTTTTCTCATGATAAATACCCAGGAGTGGAATTGCTAGATTGGATGGTACTTCTATTTTTAATTGTTTGAGGAATCTCCATACTATTTTCCATAGTGGCTGCACCAGTTTACATTCCCACCAACAGTGCACGTGGGTTCCCTTTTTGCCACATCCTTGCCAGCACTTGTTGTTTGTTGTATTTTTTATAGCAGTCATTTCAGGTGTGAGACGATACCTCATTGTGGTTTTGATTTGCATTTCCCTGATGATTAGTGATGTTGAGCATCTTTTCGTGTGCCTGTTGTCCATCTGTATGTCTTCTTTGGAAAAATGTCATTTCAGGTCCTCTGCCCATTTCTTAATCAGGGTATTTCTTTTTTTGATGTTGAATTGTATATTTTGGGTAGTAACCCTGTATCAGATATATTGTTTGCAAATATCTTCTCCCATTCAGTAGGTGGCCTTTTTGCTTTGTTGATAGTTTCCTTCTCTGTGCAAAAAGCTTTTTAGTTTGATGTAGTCCTATTTGTTTATTTTTGCTTTTATTTCCCTTGCCTGAGGAGACATATCCAAAAATATATTACTAAGACTGATGTCAAAGAGTGTACTGCCTGTGTTTTCTTCTAGAAGTTTTGTGGTTTCAGATCTTAACATTTAAATTTAAGTCTTTACATAGAGAAGAGACTTGTGGTTGCCGGGGCAGGGGAAGGACTGGCAGTGTGGGATTAGCAGTTGCAAACTAGTATATAGAGGATGGATAAACAGCAGGGTCCTACTCTATGGCACAGGGAACTGTATTCAGTATCCTGTGATAAACCATAATGGAAAAGAATATGAGAAAGAATATACATATATGTATAACTGAATCACTGCTATACAGCAGAAATTAACACAACATTGTAAATCAACTATACTTCATAAAATATTTTAAAAAATTAAGTCTTTAATCCATTTAAAATTTATTTTTGTGCATGATGTGAGAGAGTAGTCCAGTTTGATTTTTTTACATGTAGCTGTCCAGTTTTCCCAACACAGTTTATTGAGGAGGCTGTCTTTTCCCCATTGTATATTCTTGCCTTCTTGCCTCCTTTGTTGTAGCTTTATCTTTAATTTTTGCCATTTTAAGTATGGTGTGTCTTTGTATGGTCTTCTTTGGGTTGATCCTGTTTGGGCTGTCTGTGCTTCCTGGACTTGGATGTCTGATTCCTTTTCCAGGTTAGGGAAGTTTTCAGCTATTATGTATTGACATATGTTCTCTGCCCCTTTCTCTCTCTCTCTGTCTCTCTCTCTCTGTCTCTCTCTCTCTGTCTCTGTCTCTCTCTCTCTTCTCCTTCTGGGACCCCTACAAATGAGAATGTTAGTACATATGATGCTGTTACAGAGGTCTCTTAAACTGTCCTCATTTCTTTTTTTTCTTCTTTCTTTTTCCTGTTTAGCTTTGGTGATGTCCACTGTTTATCTTCCAACTTGCCCATCTCTTCCTCTGTATCATCTAATCTACTGTTGATTCCTTATAGTGTATTACTGTTATTATTTTTAAAAATATTTATTTATTTGACTGCGCCGGGTCTTAGTTGCGACACATGGGATCTTCCTTGTAGCATGTGGGATCTTTAGTTGTGGCAAGTGAGCTCTTTTAGTTGTGGCATGCGGACTCTTAGTTGGGGCATGCGGGATCTAGTTCCCTGACCAGGGATTGAACCCTGGGCCCCCTGCATTGGCAGCATGGAGTCTTATCCACTGGACCACCAGGGAAGTCCCATAGTGTATTATTTATTTTAGTTATTGTACACTTCACCTCTGTTTGGTTCTTTTTTATATTTTATATTTTTTCTTTGTTAAAAACATCTGACTCCTCACTCTGTTCATCCATTCTTCTCCCGAGTTCTTTGAGCATCTTTATGATCATTACCTTGAACTCTTTATCAGATAGATTGCTTATCTCTACTTCACTTAATTCTTCTTCTGGGGTTTTATCTTGTTCCTTTGTTTGAAACATATTCCTCTGTCACCTAATTTGCTGTTTTTATTTCTATGTATTTGGCAGGTTGGTTACATTTTCCTCCTCCTCCAGATACAGCAAGGGAGACACCCTTACAAAATATTTCCATTACTAATGTAAATGTTTTCTTGCAAAGGGACAACTCCTACTTGGTTTTCAGAGTTTTCTCCAATTCTGCTGTTTCTTAGAAAATAACCAGCTTAAGATAATATTCCAAAGAGACACATTTTGGGGTGGCAAATTCTGCTCCCCTACATTATAACAGGCTTTATTTTTTTTAGAGAAGTTTTAGATTCACAGCAGAATTGAGCCATTTTTGATACTGATCTAACATCACCGTGGTGTTTGTTAAAAGGTGTCTATTTCTGTTATCAATTTCAGTGTATATACAAAATGTATTTTGCAGTTATATTTGCTGTTTTATGATTGTTGTTTTTCAAAGTATTACCTTCTTTTCGACTGAATATAATATGTGTCATTTCATTATGAAAGAATTTACTAAGTAATTAACTGAAGGGAAAATAGCAATGGGTTTTTCTGGTCCACTAACTAGAAGAAGCATTTTTCAGCCTTTTTCATGTCCTGTGAATAGGATAGTGAATGTGTGCCTTGTGATTTGTTATTCTGTTTATACTGCTTTGCTGATTGAGAACTGTATTTATATATTTCATGTTTTGGCAGCTTCAAACAGGAAAAGAATTTTTAGGTCTGTTTTGAAAAAAACTGTGACAGGAATGTTACATATGTACATGACAAAGATGTATGTAAATTATTGGAGCTTCAAGGAGACAATAGTTTTCTTGGAGAGTATATGCTACTCTATCATTATTTAAAGTGACTTCTGTCAGATGAAAAGTTAATCAGTCCAGTCAATCTAAGAAAGAAATGGAAAATTTTATTCAAGCTAAATTGAGGATTATAACCTGGGAACAGCCTCTCAGAAAGCTCCAAGAACTGTTCGGGCCGTTAGAAGTCAAAGCACAGTTACAGAAGTTTTTTGACAGAGGGACCTGTACATTAAATGATGTATTATTGACTTACACAATCCAGATCTGCAAGTACAAAGTGATGGGTTGTGTGACCCCTTACAAGATCAAGATGGAATGTTATCTTTTAAGGACTTGTCTTATTGGTGCTGGGAGAATGTTGAGCTTTATTGTTGAGGAGGTTTGGTGGATGCATAATGCAGATACACAGTGTACATTAGAGGGGAGAGAGGAGGCCAAAGGACAGAGAAAAATTTTTTATGTTTAAAATTTTCTTTTCTTGCCATAAAATATGAATTTTATTTCACACTTCCATCATAATTGATGCATTAAGTATGACTGAACCAGAAGCACTTCTAAATTCTAATGTAGTAGATATAATATAGTTAACATGCACATACTGGAGAAAAGCACAGAAACCCTACAGGAGCAAATTTCTCATTTTAAAATAAAAATGCACCATGCCTCATTTTTTTCCACTGTTAAAACTGGGTAGTCTTTCAAGTATTACTTTTTATTCTTGCGAGGAAGGGCAGAGATTGTTTTATGTTAGGCTAATGTGAAAAGAATCCAAGACCACAAAGGTTGCACTTTAAATTTCAATAGAATTATGTGCTTCGTATCAGCATTATGAAATTTTAAAATTTGGTGTATCCTGCACTTTCAGAAATTTCTCCTAACAGTTAATATAATTGAATTGCATATTAATATCATTTAAATTAAGAAAAAAATCTTACAGTGCCTTTATTTTAGTATACCCTGTCATCTAAGGCCTAGATGATACTTACTAGTTAATTACGTGGCTTTGGCATGCACTAGTAGTCTTTTAGGAAAATATTTGCTTTAGTTTTGGGGGGAGGAAGTGTCTGATATATTTTTTAAACTTTATTATGAAAACTTTAAACATTCACAAAGTAGAGAGAATTGTATAATGAGTCCTCACATATTCATCTCCTGTCCTCACTAGTTTAATATAATGACTCTTCTTGTTTTATCTGTGCATTCCCCACCATTAGTTTACTCCCAACCCCCCAGTGATTTTGAAGGAAATCCCAGATATCATGTAATTTCATTGAGAAATATTTCAATGTGTACCTCTAGAAGAGAATCAACTTATTTTTATTCCCAGTGAGTACTAGCTAGCTTTGTTGTGGAGAGGAAGTTCAAGAGTGCTTGGAAACAGACCTGCCATTGCATTTTATTGCAGTTAATTTGTATTCAGTAAGATCCAGAGTTTATATTACTTGGGTTTTTTTTTATTATTACAATACATCTCAAAGGATTTGAAGTGTTGATTTTGTAAATAACATCTAAGGAAACATTATGAATTACCATCATGAATGTGTATGAAGTAATGTGACAGTCCTCATTTCAGAGCTAATCTACGATTTGCTGTGTCATTTTTTCATGGCTCCTCCCCAGCTCCAAAATGAGTTTCTTTATTTAAATGCTGAGAAACAGTCAGCATGTAACACTTATTTTCATATGAAATTTATAAGGCTCTATTTGTGTCAGAGAAAGAGAGAGCAGAGAGAAAAAATACACATATGGGGCTGAAAAAAAGAGGAAAGGGCAGAACAGTGTAAACATCAGAGCCTGGGTACCAGAGAAATAACTTCCCCTTTCTTTCACTCTCACTCACCCAACCTCCTCTCTTGGTCTTGACTTTTTAATTTCTCTCTTTTCTTGGTTTCCCCTTTGGTTTATATCTTTTTCTTCTCTTGGCATTTACCTAACTTTGCCTGTGGCATTTATGATTAGGAAGATTGCTGATTCCTCCCTTGGAGAATGTTTTATTATATAGGGGTTGTGAGATAAAACTTTAAAAAGCAAAATATTTTAGGATGAATTTGTTGTGCTTTGTTTGTTTTTATACAGATTTTGAAAAATGTTTATTTGAACTTGTTCACATAGTTGGGTACCTACTGTGGGCTAGATTGAACTTTTCTGTAGTCTGTGAATGAATGATACAATGTATGAAACGTTAACTATATATAGACATTTAGGTTCACTTCATGTGCTCTTTTTTGAAAAATTTTGTAATAATTTTTCCTCTTTTTGTGTGTTCTCTTTTGCTGCTCATTTATTGGATGAAACGGATTCTATTCATATGTGACTCTGCAGTTCACAAGATTCCTTTGCAGCTCACCTTTGGAGGTAAGATTACTCACTGACCTTGAAATTAGAATTGCTATTGGTATCTTTTGTGAGGCATTTATTTGATAATTTAAGAGTGATCATTTTGTCATGATGTATTCTTCGATACCAGTAATGAGATGAATGCAGACTTTCCTTTGTAAGAATTCCTATAAGTTACAGAGCTTTGTGAGGGCAATGACCTTCACAGCAGGTCATTGCCTTCATTTTAATAGGTAGAATGAAGTCAGTCCATTTTGAAGAGCCTTGTTGTATCTCCTTACTCCCATGCCGGTCTCACGTTGGCTTTAGCCTCTGTAAACTGCCCTGGTGTTAAAGGAGAACTGGAGAAGTCTGGGCAGAGGCTGTCATCAAGGAGGTTTCAGTTAGTTTGAGAGAACTTTTTCAAATCCATGAATTGATGAGGGAAGAGCAAAGGACTTCCCTTGTATTGAGCTTCATCTTAACACAGGCATGATTCTAGGTGCCAGATTCACTTTCTCATCTAATTCTCATAATGGTTCTGCAATTTAGAACTGAAAATCCAGCGATAAATTGTGAGATAAAGAAAACTCTTAGATAATCAGAGAACCAGTTATCAGTGTGAGCTGTGGTTTATAAGGAGTTACTTGGAGAAGATGGATGAGGCTTTGGGAAAGGAGTCGGAAAGGGGAAGCAGCTGGGTGTGTGGAGGGACATTGGACTTGGTACCAAACTTGGGGTTAAGATCAGGTCCTCACTTACTAGCCGTGTGACACTGGGCAGTCGCAGCTTCCCTGAGCCTCAGCTTTCTCATCTTTAAAATGCAAATAATTTCTACCTCTCAAATGAAGCAGTGGGCAGGGGAGCGGTTTTATAAAGCGCTATTCACATCTTACTAATATTTTGTATTCTTCTGTCAGGCTATGCTTCAGGCTATGATAAGACTCTGTCCCTGCCTTTCATTTGCCCTTCCTTTGGCCTCTATTGTTTACTTCACTCTGTGTTCCCTTCCCCACTCCCAACCTCTTCAAATCATATCCCGCTTCAGGGTGAGCCTAGATGCTGTGTCCTCTGTGATACCCTCTCTGACCGCTCCACATAGAGGCAGTTGTTCCCTTTTCTGCTTCCATAATATTGCATTCTATGATTATTGAAGCTACTATTGTTATGTGGTGTGGCCCAGCCTCCTCGTGGCCTCCTTGAGACTTCCTGGTGGCCAGTTTGAATGATTTCCAGGGGAAATTGAGCAGACCAGAGGGGGTAGTACCATCCAGGCTTGGTTACATTTTCTAAATGTCCAGGACCAAGGGGGAAACAAAGCCTGGAAAGATCCTGGGCTTTGAAATGAGAGATCCTTGGGTGACCCATGAGTAAGTAATTTCATCTTTCAATTAATCTAAAAAATGGAGGTAATAATAATACATAACTTACAGGGTTATTAAAATGAAATGAGATAATGTGTGGTAAACGCTGAGTACAATGCCTGTCACACAGAATTTTAAATAGAGTTTGGTGTAAAAGCAATAAAAATTAAAACTGTACCATAAGAAACTTGAAGACAATGTAAACTATGTAGTCTACTCTTTAATCGATAAAGCACTTTCTTAGAATGGGAAGTATCACAAAGGAAAGGATGAAAAAATTAGATCTGATTTTGTAAAAAAATCCATGATTTGGTTCATGAAGACATACGTAGTTAAGAGGCAATTTGGGAAAGTGTAATAAAAAGATTATTATACTTAATATAATCTCTTAGAAACTGTTTTTGAATGCAGTGTTTTCTTTTGCATAATATTTGGTTGGATTTTATCAGATAGTTGATCAGCTGAAATACAAATGGTAATATGTTTTTTAAAGTTTAATCTTATAAGTAATCAAAGGAATGCAATTTAAAATAGCAGTTATATACAGTTTAACTATCAAGGTATCTTTTTTATTTTTAAGTGAATGCTTGGGAAGATGTGACGAGATGGGATGTTTTTAAACTTCATCCTTTATAGAAATCAGTTTGGTCGTGTACATTAAAGATCTTATAGAAATGCATAGCTTGTGGTTGAGTAATTCTAGTCTAGGAATCACTGCCACAGAAATGAAGATTGGGACAAAACTTGCTTAAATATGTTTGTTACAGCATTATTTATAATGGCAAAAATTTATAAATAATTTAAATGTTCAACTGTAGGAAAAGGTCATATAAATCATGGTGCAGCCGGCCATATGATAGAACACCCAGTAGCCATTAAAACAGTGATCATGCGTGTATGTTCATGCATATCCATAGATGAAAAATAGCAGTATAAAATACTTTTGCTTGTACTAAGAGACAGAAGCAGGCTGCAAAATTATACATGCAGATCTCAATTTAAAAACAATTTAAGTATACAGAAATTAGTTAGGAAGGAGATAAACCAAACGTTAGCATTAACTACAAAATGCGAAATTATTTTACCTCTTGTTCTTCCACGAAGGAGTCACATGGGGAGAATGAGGTACCTTGGTAGGTTTTTGATGATGGCTCTTCTAGTCAGTGTTTGACTGAGATGTACATCAGGGAAATCTCTAATTGATGTGGAAACAGGGTCTAGTCTTGGGGGAAAAAAAGGCACTGACAGGAGCTTAGATGAAGAGATGACGTTGATAATGTTGTTAATTAAGGCTGGACGCTCATTTAAGCAAGAGCTCAGAGGAATAACCAGGAACAGGGGTTTTGAGCGGAAGGCAGCAAGGCTGGATTAGTTTACCTGCACAGGGAGTAAATAAGGAAGCTGGAGCTTGATATCTGCTTCACTGGGGTAGCGTAGCAGTTTGAAGATGTTACTAAACAATGGCAAGGATGCTTTTCAATAGTCCTCACTAACAGACTTTTCTCAAATGTAAGCTCAATGAGAAAGGACTGTGTTTTTCTTGCTTCCTTGTGTTTCCATGTATTGTTAAGTACTGTATAGGAGGCACTGAATAAATATTTGTTGATTGAATGAATGAATGAATAAATAAGTAAACTAGGCACAGCTAAGGTTGAGAGTAGCAAGCTTTTCCCCATAATCCGGCAGGACTAGCTAAGAGCACACAAGGTCTAATATTTATGTCTCAATATGGTTAAGTCTCTCTTCCCAGCTAGATTGTAGCTACTTAAGATCAGGATCTTTGTCTTTTTCATTTTTGGATGCTCTCAGGTATAAATAGGGCTTGGAATGGTACCAACCATATACCTAGAGTTGTACCAAACAAATATTTTTAAAATTACATCTTATTATTCGTGTTAAATATTGGGAATCGTTGTGTAGAAGCTTAAGTCTTTGGTGAAAAGTAGAAGGGAAAGTATCATGATCAAAGTTTAGTGATAGTTTCTGTTATTTTCTGTCTAATCTGCTTTTTCCATTTAATGATCTGGAGTTACATTTTTACCTTGGCTAAATTGATCTTTTTTCTTACTGGGCTTATGGACATGGAGGAGGCAAAAGAATCAAAATTAAAGATGACCAATGTGCTTTTCTTTTCTTGAAGTATTTGGGAAATACTTTGAGGGCATTCTGTTGATATGTTTCTAGCTTGGAATTTCACAGGGGCCACCTGATGGCATAGTTAGTGGCTGCTGCCCCGGAATTTCCAGCAGCACTGAGCTCAGGATTCTGTTCTGTGCTGCCTTGCAGAACTTGAGAGCCAAACAAAGCCAGGGCAGGAGAATGCTGAGACTCTCTAAATGTTTAATTTTGCCATTAAGCTTATGCTTCAGCTGGAGAAGGAAAATTGCAAATATGGGTAATACCCAAATATTGATACCTTACCTAATTTTGAATAAAAGAAAAATAGTTCAGGTGGAGACAGTAAAATACATGAGGTTTGCAGTTGAAAATGAAGGAGACTTTAAATTTCATTCTGCCCACAAAAACTAAACTACTATGAATGAACCACGTCCCTTTGTTATAAGTCCTAAACAGTGAACTGCCACATGAATCTAACAAAATTGTCAGGTTATAGTAATTACATCAGTAATTTGATCTGCTGTCATTTGAATGGAGCCATGTGTGGAGAGTCAGTTACTTCCCTCTGTGGGGCTGACCCTTTTACGTTTCTGTAAGCTGAAGACTAACAGAGCTCATTAAGCTCTATGGGAAAAGAGCTTTTGTCACCTCGTCAAGTCCGGCAACATATTTCCATTATATTCCTAATTTCGCCTGGCTCTGTAGCTGCTGATGTGCATTCCCCTGCTAGGTTTACATGGGATCTCTCCCTTACAGACATTTTTATTGACATTTCTAAGCCTGAATTACATTTCGTGTGGCACCACCTACAGATGTCTTCAATTAAATATAGGTAAATAAAAGGGATTATGTATCAGAGGCTAAAAGATTCTTCAAATTCTCTTCTAAGCCATACTTTGCCAGCCAATCCAGTAGTGTGAAGTCTCAGCATCATTTTGGAGGTAGAGAACTACAGAAGAGGCATTTGTAAGAAAAGTTAAACCATGTGGGAATGTGGGTCACTTAGGATTCTCTTTAAGGATGTCCTATTCCTTCATTTCAGATCAATTAAAATCTTCTTTGTTAGCAGTTAGCATAATAATTTTTGGAGAAGTTAGCAGCTGTAGTATATGGGGCACTATCCTAAACTCTCTGCTTACATTATTTTAATTTTCGTAGAATGTCTATGCGGTAGTTATTTCCAATTTCCTTATGAAGAAAATTGAACCTGGAGAGGTAGTTTAGTTGAGTTCAGTATCACAGCTACTAGTGAATGGCAACAACATGCTTAAAATGTCTTACATTAATGAAGTGATGATGATATTATTTGAAGGAAGACAGTGATAAATTTGAGATGTGCCAACCTTGGCACTGTTGAGATTTTGGGTTGGATAAATCTTTTTCGTGGGCACTGTCTTGTGCATTGTGTGATGCTTAGCAACATCTCTGGCCTCTACCCAAGAGATGCCAGTAGCGCCCTTCCCCCTGAGTTGAAACAGAATGTCTCCAGACTTTGCCAAATATCCCTAGGGGGTAAAATGGCTCCCTGTTATAAACTACTGCCTTAGAGCAGCCTTAACAAAAAAAGAACAAAGAGAGTCAATAATCCAGTAGCGATGATAGTAGCAATGATAACATGTTTTCAGTCTCACAAAAGGTGGGAAAACGAACAGGTGAACAAAGGACAAGGGAGACAAATAGAAAACAAACAGCAAAATGGTCCACTTAAACACAACCATATTAATTATTACATTAAATATTAATGATCTAAACCAAAAATCTGTTCTATGGAAATGTTTTATATCTGTGCAGTGGAAAACATGTATGTAGTCAATGGTCATACATAGTCACTGAGCTCTTTAGGAACTGAATTTAAAATACTTTAAATTTTAGTTAACTTATGTAGCCACATGTGGCCAGTGGCTGTCCTATTGGACAGTACAGGTCTAAACACTCCAATTGAAAGTCAGAAATTGTCAGACTAGATAAAAGAAAAAAAGCAAACTCCATCTTAAATATGAAAGCATGAATAAGTTAAAAGTAAAAGACCAGAGTAAACTATACCATGTAAATACTAATCATAATAAAAATGGAGTGGCCGTATTCATACCTAACAAAATAGACTTCAGGGCAAAAGCTCTTACCAGAAGAAAAGATGGACATTTCATAATGTTAAAATAGTCAGTTCATCAAGTGAGGACAGTAATCCCAAATGTGGTACACTTAATAACAGAACCTCAAAATACATGAAGCAAAAACTAAATGGAACTGAAAAGAGAAACAGTCAAATCCACAGCTATAGTTGGAGACTTTAGAACAACTTTCTCAGTAATCAATAGAACAACTAGGCAGAAAATTACAAGCAATTTAGAAGATTTGGACAAAACTATCATTCAGTTCCACTTAGTTGACATCTATTGAATGCTGTACCCAACGACAAAATACATATTTTTTCAAGTACATAGGGAGTGTTCTCCAAGACAGATCATATGCTGTACCATTATACAAATCTTAATAAATTTAAAAGGATTGAAATAATCTCTGATCAAAGTGGAATTAAATTAGAATCAGTAACAAAAAGAACTGTTATAGTTCAGCAATAATAGGACAAACAACCTAATTTAAAAATAGATAAAAGACCTGATTATATATTTCACCGTGAAGACATACAAATGGCTAATAAGCACATGAAAAGATGCTCCCCATCCATTAGGGAAATGCAAATTAATACCACAATGAGATTCCAACATAAACTCACTAGAATGGCTATAATCAAAAGATAATACCAAGTGTTGGCGAGATGTGGAGAAATGGAACCCTCATACATTGCTGATGGGAATGTAAAATGGTATAGCCACAGTTTGGCAGTTTCTCAAAATATTAAACTTAGGGTTACTATATGACCCAGCAATTTCACCCTTAGGAATATACACCTAAGTGAAATGAAAATGTTCAAACAAAGGCTTGTATGTGAACGCTCATGGCAGCATTATTCATAATGGCCAAAAGCTGGAAACAATTCAGGTGTCTATCAACTGGTAAATGGATAAGCAAAATGTGGTATTTTCATACAGTGTAATACCATTCAGCAATAAGAAGGAACGAACTACAATACGTGCAACACATGGATGAACCTTAAAAACATTATTGGAGGTGAAAGAAGCCAGGCACAACAGACTGCATATTGTGTCTTTCCAGCTATATGAATTATCCAAAAAAGGGGAATTTATAGAGTCAGAAAGCAGATCAGTGCTTGCCTCGGGTAAGAGGTACGAGCGGAGGACTGACTGCAAGTGGGCTTTTGAGAACTTTGGGGGGGGTGGTAGAAATGTTCTCAAATTGGATTATGTGGTTTCACAATTCTGTGAATTTGCTAAAGATCACAGAATTCTGCGCTTAAAATGGGTGAATTTTATCATATGTTAAGTACACCTCAGTAAAACTGTTTGAAAAATAAAAGCTTATATCATTTCTTCATCCTTTAATTTCTCAAAATGTTATGGAAAAGGTCTGACTCAGCTTGGCATCTTCCCTAGTTGTGGTCTAGGTGTTTACACAGTTTTAGCATTTGCCAAGATAGTGTTGTGTATTGAAATAGATGTTTTAATTTAAATAGTAACTAGTTAATACCCAATATTAAATAAAGTTAGCCATTAATATTTTTCGGTAGCTTGCAAAACCAACTTTCTAAGTTTTTTTTGTTTTTGGGAGTCGGGAACTACTTTGCTCTTTCTTGGAACTCTGTGGTAGACTGGGATCATATGTGTATATTTGGTTGTGTGTATGTGTATGTATGTGCACTGATTGCAAACTGCAGGTAGCACGGGTGGGGATCTGGCTTTATAGCCAGTGGTAACATTCATTCATTTTGCTGTTAGGAAAATAAAGGACTATGAGAACCTAACATCTCTTCAGTCTGTCAGCATATGAACAATAGCATTGTTTGGAATGGCTCTGGCAGATACCAAGATACCTCCAGTGACCAGAATTTGGAAGAGGGAATGGCTCTTACCTCAACTGGGTCCTGTAGAAATGAAGGGAGCTTGCAGAGGTAGCAAGTGGGAGGGGTGAGGTGGGTGGCAGTTTGAGTTGCCAACCTTGAGCAGGGAGTTCAAACAGTTTGACCAAATAAAGAGGACACTGAGCTGGCCTGAATTGGAGAGCTGTGGAGATAAGGCTCGGAAGAGGGTTGAGCTGGTGACTTGTGGGAAGCTTTTACCTGCTGTCTGGTATAATGCTTGGGAGGACCAGCAGTGCTGAAAGAGCTGGGGCCAGGGCAGACAGAGGTCACTAAAGAGGGGCCAGATCTTCTCAGAGAGTGGTTGTCAGTCTGCTGTTTGTTACTGACTAATCAGAAATGGAAAACTGGGCAGTGGCTTGATCCACTGGGCAGAAGTGGGAACATGAGTGAAGATCGCTGCTTTTCTAGTTACGTGGGTTGTGAAACAGTCATGCAGTTTTCAGGCTGAGCCCTGTGCTGTAGAATCAGAGGTCGAATAGGCAAGGTAGTGTTGGCTGAGGCACCAGTTAGAATTCCGGAGCCAAATCCCCCAAGTCATTGGGATTGTCATTTGATTGCTCTCCCTTTCAGTTGAGTCTGAGGCCTCTTGGGCAGTTCTGGTTGGGGTGAGCCTGCTGACAAAGAACCGGTTGAACTGAAGACATTATTCCTTCCCTCAGTTCACTTCAGTAACGCTGGGACAGCTTTCACGCGATTCGTCAGAATAGTATTCCCTGGGCTTACGGTGGCATTCAGCAAATGCTGGTTGAGTTCATAAATGAACTTATTCTCAGTTAGTTTCTGGATATCACATGATAGTTGAGCCAGTGTAAGCTGAAACCTTATGTTTTGTAGTGAAATTATATCAGCTGGAAGTCTTTTCCTGGAAACTGATCTCACATGATAAAAACTCAAAATTGATTCAGAGAATAAAAGAAAGCACACTAGAATAGAAAACCAAACATTAAATAGAAAAATGCCATAAATTTCCATGTTGAAGATTTTTCTGCATGGGACTTGGATTAGTTTAGGCATTTAAGTCCATTCAAGATACCTTTTTGCCAGGTCAGCCTTCCTTTAGCAAGTAGTGGTATTCATCCTTACTCCGAGGATCTTTCAGCTGTGTTCACAGTTAAGGTCATCTGCCTTGACGATTTTCATTACCCATTAGATGTGCGTGAATGCTTCAGAAAATGTTTGAATGGTAAATCCTGGCATGGATTAGTTTCCATGGGGATGTCAGTCTTGTTTGATGTTGGTAGTCATTGAGTTCTAAATAAAAATATCAGTTTGGGTTGTCACCGTGGGGTGTTTTTCTCTTCTGTCAGAAAGATTGGAAAAGCAGGAGGCTCAAATTGAACCGACAGTAAGTAAGGGCTCACATTAGGATAGTCACTCTTGTTTCTAAGGTGTTTGTCGTAGTGCTCAATAAATATTGGCTGATATGTAGAATTGAGAAGTTTGGGATTCTACTACTTTTCCTTTTGAGCGTTTAGATAGCGCCTCATAGAAGTCTTTTTGTTGGATGATTAGGATTGAAAATATAAAGGAAAATATAAGTAAAATATAAGGAAATGTCAAAGTAAACAACGGATGAACATCTTAATTTTTGTCTATTTGTTCTGTAGTAAAAATGCAGAAATAAATTCCTTTTTTATTTCTGTCACATTTATTAAAAACATTTACTGTAAATCTTTTCTCAGCTACCTATGCTTAAAGTTCAAATTTTTGTCATTACATTGTTCTTAGTTTTAAGTTGTAAATGTTAGGGTAAACTTTTTTGCTTTCTTTGAAGCATTTTAGTTCCTAAGAATTCTGTCATTGAGACATATATTTCTTGATTCGTACTTTGGTTTAGTAAATTGCTGAAGTATCTCCATTCATTAGGTTGAACAGGGCATGTTAATATATTTTGGTTGTGTTTTAGAATGGTGTGCCACAGAAGCAATGTCCACTGAGAAAAACACTGAGCTGAAAGTTGAGAATTCCAGATCCTTCCTAGCATTCTCCTAAATTGGCTGTGTGACCTTGGGCAAGTCCCTTAATCACCTTGACCCTCACTTTTTCACTTGGAAAGTGAGTAAGAATATCTCAGATGAAGACGTCCCTTAAAACTGAGTGAACTTAGCCAACATTTTAACATGTTTTATAGCTTCTTTTCAGACTCGGGTATTTTAAACCAGGCAAATAAAATAAGCTTCCCCCAACCTACAGCTTGCTGTAGTTCTGAAGCAAGTTGACATTTTACTTAGAATGGTTCTACTCACTTTTTTCTATAAAAACAAGTCTTATGCTGTTAACTTGCATACCCAAATGTTATTTCTCTTATTTTTGTCCTTAATATGGTCTCAGTCGTACATATTAATTATATTTTTAATAAAGTGATAACTTGTTTCATAGCAAAAACTTGAGGTAGGAAATTGAGAACTACCTGTTATAGATAAGCATTATAGCAGACTGAGAAAGTGCGTAAATACAAACATCACAACTTTCTTACAGATCCCTTTTACACCTTCTCAAAGTGGCAAAGATGAAAACGTTTATTGACATGACCTAAAGATATAGCCATTCTGTAGCATATGTAAATATGAAGTAAAAGTGTGTAAACTTAAAATTACGCTTGTTGTTTTAGTGTTCATTCTTACTTAGAAACTACCAAGGCATCCAAAGATTATTCATTAAATTTGTTGATTTACATTAATCCACATTTTAAAATTATATAAATATCTTAGAAATTAAGCCAACACAAAACATAAAAGTAATATGGGTTGCTCAACATTAATAATCATTAGGGAAATGCAAATCCAACCCACAAAGACATACCACCTTCATACCCACTAGGATGGCTATTATTAAAAAACCAGAAAACAGGAAATGTTGGCATGGATGTGCAGAAATTGGAACCCTTGTGCATTGTTGGTGGGCATGTAAAATGGAAAGCAGTATGGTGGTTCCTCAAAGAATTAAAAATAGAATTACCACATGATCTAGCAATTCCTCTTCTGGGTATATACACAAAAGAATTGAAAGTAGGGACTCAAACAGATAATTGTACAGCAATGTTCATAGAAGATTATTCATAATAGCCAAAAAGTAGAAGCAGCCCGTGTGTCTACGGACAGATGAATGGATAAACAAAATGTGGTAAATACACACGGTAGAATATTATTTAGCCCTAAAAAGGAAGGAAATTCTGACACATGCTATACAACATGGACAAACCTTGAGGACATTATGCTAAGTAAAATAAGCCAGTCACAAAAGGGCAAGTACTGTATGATTCCACTTAGCTCAAGTACCTAGAGTAGTCAAATTCATAGAGACAAAGTAGAGTAGTGGTTGCTAGGGGCTGGGGGAAGGAAGGTAGTGGGCAGTTATTGTTTAATGGCTACAGAGATTCAGTATGGGATGATGAAAAAGTTCTGGGGATGGATGGTGGTGATATTTGCACAACAGTGTAAATGTACTCAGTACCCATGAATTATACACTCAAAGATGTTGAAAATGGTAAGTTTTATGTTATGTATATTTTACCACAATTTAGTAAATATGTTAAAACGTCAGAATTATACTTCAATTCACTTGAACACAAATTGGCGTTTTTCAAAATCTTAAGCATTGTATAGGAATAGTGTTTAACTTTTTTGATTAGTAAACCAATGAGTAGTTTTGGAAGTTTATTAAAACTATTCTCTTCATTACACAAAACCTCCCTCATATATTCTTTTAAAAATCCACTCATGTGTTATACAGTAAGTCCCCTACATACGAACCTTCAAGTTTCGAACTTTCAAAGATGCAAACATGGGATCGCGTGTCCAATCATGTAAGTTAGTTCATGTGTCTGGCATACATTGTCACGTGCGTGCATCCTGTACAAGTGGTTGTGCTTTTGTGTACTTTACAGTACTGCATAGAGTACAGTAGTAGTGTCTTTATTTCAAGCCCAGGATGTCCGGAAGCAAGCGTAAAATCAGCAGTGATGTAGCTGGTACTGCTAAGAAGTGCCAGGGATTGGAGGCCCAGAGAAAGGATGAAGGGAGACAAGAGGAAGAAGTAACTGAAGAACCGAAGAGATTCACGATGTAGGAAATGGCAAGGGGATTTTCTTTATTTGAGGAGGCACTGTTGGCTTTTAAGGCACAGGACCTGAACGTAGAACAGTACACGAAGGTTACAGCAGCCATTCAGAATGCAATCCAGTGCTACCATGTCACCTATGATGAGAAAAAAGAGCTACTACCCAGACATCACTGGATCGTTTTTTCAAGAGGGTAGATAGAATTGAATCCAGCAAGGAACCGAAACCTGTGCCATCAACGTCAGGTGTGAGTGACATTGCAGCTTGCCCTCTGTCTCCTATTGCTGACGATCCTTCAGCTCTACCATCTCCCACCTCCTGTCCCTCCTCCACGGAGTAACTCTTCTTGCCTGTTCACTCGATGCCAGACCCTGTATGCCAGCTGTTGTACTGTACTACTGTACTTTTCAAGGTACTGTACTGTAAGATTAAAAATGTTGTCTTTATTTTTTGTGTTTGTTTTTTCTGTATTATTTGTGTGAAAAGTATCATAAACCTATTACAGGACAGTACTATATAGCTGATTGTGTTAGTTGGGTACCTAGGCTAACTTTGTTGGACTTATGAACAAATTGGACTTATGAACACACTCTCGGAACGGAACTCGTTCGTATGTAGGGACTTACTGTATTTAATACTAATAAACCTGAGAAAAGACATAACTTTCTTTTTTCCTTCCTCCCTCCTTTCCTTCCTTCCTTCCTTCTTTTCTTAACTAATTAATTAATTTTTTTGGTTGCGTTGGGTGTTCGTTGCTGCGCATGGGCTTTCTCTAGTTGCGGTGAGCGGGGGCTACTCTTCGTTGTGGTGCGCAGGCTTCTCATTGCAGTGGCTTCTCTTGTTGTGGAGCATGGTCTCCAGGCATGTGGGCTTCAGTAGTTGTGGCACGTGGGCTCACTAGTTGTGGCTCACGGGCTCTAGAGCACAGGCTCAGTAGTTGTGGCTCACGGGCTTAGTTGCTCCGTGGCATGTGGGATCTTCCCGGACCAGGGCTCGAACCCGTGTCCCCTGCATTGACAGGTGGATTCTTAACCACTGTGCCACCAGAGAAGCCCCAACTTTTTTTCTTTCTTAAACCAAAATTATTAAACCAGTTTGATTTATCTTAAAAATGTTTCTGAACTAGCAATTTCTGTAAGGAGTTTATTTTCTGTGGAGTTGGAGAATATTTGATTTATATAAATGCTTATTTCTATAAATCAGTTTTACAAAGCTCCTCTAATTAAGAGATGTAATAGTGTGATTTATTAATACTCTCTGGATGTAGGAAAATATTTCACGTACAATAAGAAGTAAAGACTTTTCTGAATTTTAGAGTCACAAGCATATAGAGAGCTTTTAGCTTCAGTTCTCTGTTATTTCTCTGAAAATAAACACAGAAACTCATTGGTTCAGAACTCAAAAGATCTGCTCTCTTTAATTGATTGAACTCACAAATAAGAACACAGACAAAATCAAACAAACCAGGTTCTTTGTCTTCTCTCATCCAAAAGAGAATAGATCTTCATCATCCATCCAACAGGGACTATGAACCAGAATCAACTATTGCTGCCAGTGATGGGGATAACTTACTAGTCATAAGACATAAACAAAACACACACTTAGTAGAGAGACAGAAGAAGACTTAGAGAAAAACAGAGCAAAGTTACATAGAACTCTGTTGCTACATAGGAATCTCTTTTTGAGAGTCAAGAAAAGACATGCTAGGCTTAACATACTGTGAGGGCACTTATAAATTATTTAGATCCATCACGTGAGTTAGTTCACTTGAGCTTCTTGGTGGATGACCTCCAAAACTGTTAAACTGTAATTTTCCAGAAGTTAAAATTATGGCCTTCATGCAAATACAGCATGAACACATGTCAAGTTTTATTTGACTTATTAATTAATGCAAGAACCAGTAAGACATTAGAACTGGTGTCAAGAATAGCATTTGTGAAAATACAGATGTTGATATATACATATATCTGGTATATATCTGCAGGCAATTTAATAAAGGGTTGAGATGAGATTGCTAAGTTAGATAAATACAACTGGCTATTGTCTTACAGGGCATTAAACTGTAACCTTTTGGGTTATTTGTTCCACTAGACGGAAGTCTATAAGTTAACCTCTACCCCAACCAAATTGAAAAATAACTCAGTCAATAGAGAATCAAGCCCAGAACTATCCTGAAAGAACACCCAGTAATTTCTTTGACCTTTGTCAGATTTCACCTATTAATCATCTACTTAGCACTTACTAGTAATTCTTCAACCTTGGATTTTAAAATTCTTTTTTGTTTATATATTAATGTATGTTATTAAAAATAACAGACTGTTTATTTTTAAAATATGGACAGTAGAAGAATAAAAAAAAATCACTCATAAACTCTACTGACAATGTTAGATGTTTTTTTCCCCATCTTTACAAAAGTTTGTGTGTAGTTACACACACATAGAAATTTTTCATATGCTTGGGATCATACATCTCATTTTATATTGTTATGTTTTCACTTAATTTGGAGAAATGTTTATAATGTTATTAAAAATCTTGGTAAACATAATTTTTAATTATTACATAGTAGTTCTTTATATGGATTACTATAATTATTTTATTTTACAATATTTTTTAAAGATTTTTTTGATGTTGACCATTTTTAAAGTCTTTATTGAATTTGTTACAGTATTGCTTCTGTTTTATGTTTTGGTTTTTCGGCCGCGAGGCATGTGGGATCTTTGCTTCCCGACCAGGGATCGAACCCGCACCCCCTGCATTGGAAGGTGAAGTCTTAACCACTGAACCGCCAGGGAAGTCCCTACAATTTTGTTTTAATTTGGTTCTTTCTCCCCAGTTTGAAAGTGGATAGAAGTTGTTATGCTATAAATGTCATGGTCTTGTTTAATATGAGCTGATTAAAATTTTCGGGTTAGATGCTACTGAGTATTTTTTATTGGAATTACCAGCAGAAATTGAGGTAGATGATATAAAGAGTGTGCTCCTCTCTAATGACTGGATAATCTTCACCAACTCAGGGATTCTGGTGAAATTGAGGCCTTTAGATGTTTAACTAGCATAAAGTACTGTACTGCAACCTGAGAGAATTGTGTGAATAGGAAGAGTGAATGAATTCTTCCTAATCTGCAGGCTGTAAATGTTATGTCATTTATATTACTTAGTAAAATTAACTTTTATATATTTCCTTTGTGAGCAGAGAAAATGTTGCTTAAAGTAGAATAACAGAATATTGTTACTTTTACATGTACTTTTTTCTTCTTTTTTAAGGATCATTTAAACTTAATTGCCTTTGGATTGAAATATAGGTGATGATAGGAAATAATCACATTAGAATAAGCCTGTATAGGCTAAAATTTTTGGTGCAGTCTTATTACAGAGTTAGCATTATTTAATTTATAAATATATGTAACTAAGATAATTGTGTGTTTTGAAGGTTATGATCAGTAAATTTGGCTCCTGTAATATAAAATGGGCTATAAAACGTTGATATCTAGTGTAATATCAAATCAGAGTACTTGCAGTTTGTGTTAACTGTCAGAATCAGTGAAGAAAAAAGTAACCTCAAAATGCAAAATATTGCTTGCCGGTGGAGATTACAATGAATATTGGTAGCTAAACATTAGGTAATGTTCCTAACTAGTTCAAGGCTATAGTTGTCTTTTTCAGGAGGTGGGATTTTGCCAGGGGAACAAGAACTCATTTAATAGCAGATCTTTTGTTCTAATGGAATGTTCCTTGGTGGGAACTACATGTCCAACCACCATATATTTTCTCAGAATTGGCCCTTAATTTCACATACTTTGGATATTAACTGGAAACAAGGTTGGAGTCTTTTTCCAGGTAGACTGTTATTATATCTACTATACAATATAGCTGTGAACCCGGAATTGTGTTAGTTTTGGTAGCCATCTTTAGTGTACTGATTGTCTGCCAGAAAAGTAGGAATTGGTTGCATTCAGTTTTTAAATCACTTGTGCAAAGCTATGTGATATATTAACCATGAGTATTGCTATTTGCATTTTCCAAATTAAATTTATTATTATTTTTAATTTCTTATAGACTGTATTGTTTCACATTTTTAAATTTAGTTTTTGGGTCTTTTTTTTTTTTTTTAAGAAATCATGTAAATTTTGATGCCATACTGGTTTAGCACACCTTTGAGTTTCTTTTATTTTTTTAAAATTTTTATTGGAGTATAGTTGATTTAAAATGTGTTAATTTCTACTGTGCAGCGAAGCGAATCAGTTATACATATACATATATCCACTCTTTTTATTTGATTTTTATTTTTTAATTAATTAATTAATTTATTTATTATTTATTTATGGCTGTTTTGGGTCTTCGTTGCTGCACGCGGGCTTTCTCTAGTTGTGGTGAGCGGGGGCTACTCTTCGTTGCGGTGCACGTGCTTCTCATTGCTGTGGCTTCTCTTGATGTGGAGCAGGGCTCTAGGTGCACGGGCTTCAGTAGTTGTGGCACGCGGGCTCAGTAGTTGTGGCGCACGGGCTTTGTTGCTCCGCGGCATGTGGGATCTTCCTGGCCCAGGGCTCAAACCCGTGTCCCCTGCATTGGCAGGCAGATTCTTAGCCACTGCGCCACCAGGGAAGTCCCTACTCTTTTTTAGATTCTTTCCCCATATAGGTCATTACAGAGTATTGAGTAGAGTTCCCTGTGCTATACAGTAGGTCCTTACTAGTTATCTATTTTATATATATCAACAGTATTATGTATATGTCAATCCCAGTCTCCCAGTTTACCCCCCCTTCCCCCGGTAACCATGTTTTTCTACGTCCTTGACTCTATTTCTATTTTGTAAGTAAGTTCATTTGACCCATTTTTTTAGATTCCGCATATAAGCGCTATCATATGATATTTGTTTTTCTCTGTCTGACTTACTCACTCAGTATGACAATTTCTCGTCCATCCATGTTGCTGCAAATGAAATTATGTCATTCTTTTTTTATGGCTGAGTAATATTCCATTGTATATATGTACCACATCCTTTTTATCCATTTCTCTGTCGATGGACATTTAGGTTGCTTCCATGTCCTGGCTATTGTAAATAGTGCTGCAGTGAACATCGGGGTGCTTGTATCTTTTCAAATTATGGTTTTCTCTGAGTATATGCCCAGGAGTGGGATTGCTGGGTCTTATGGTTAATTCTATTTTTAGTTTTTAAGGAACCTCCATACTGTTCTCCATAGTGGCTGTACCAATTTACATTCCCACCAACAGTGTAGGAGGGTTCCTTTTTCTCCATAGCCTTTCCAGCATTTATTGTTTATAGATTTTTTGATGATAGCCATTCTGACTGGTGTGAGGTGATACCTCATTGTAGTTTTGATTTACATTTCTGTAATAATTAGCGATGTTGAACATCTTTTCATGTGCTTTTTGGCCATCTGAATGTCTTCGTGAGTTTCTGTTCTTAAAATGAATCTGAAGTTTTATTTGTAGTGTTTCATGAAACTGTTAACAAAAGGCAAAATAGTTGCAGGAATAAGTTATTTTCAAGCAATGCACTTTTAATCAGGTGCTTAAAATGATTACCTTTGGGATTCTCCATAAACTCTTGTTTAAAAAAAATTCAGGACATCAGTAGGCAAATCGTGGATTTTTATGTGAACAGGTGTGTGATTTCGGAGAGTTACTTTTGGATGCTTTAGCAGGGAGGAGAATACAGGTCCTGCTCTCTTACAGCCCCTGAAGACTTTCACTCTTCCAGTCTTTGAACCCACGAGTAAGTCCCTCCAGTGCTGTCCCTGGTGCCTGGAGTATGACTCCCCCTTTGCCTGTTCCTTTTTGAGTCTTAACAGTTGTCTGTTTTAAACATAACTGAAGCACATGGAGGCAGGTGGGTCAGGAGACAGGTGTACTTTATCAGAGTAAATATACACCCATTTTGGGAACCATTTAGCTGGAAGTCTGAATTGGTCCATTAATATTGATGTCATTTCTACAGAGTACCTTTGGTATTGTACCGCACAGCTCATTAATCACAGAAGCCATACCATCCTTCCCCAACATTTAAGATGTGTTTTCTTTTGTATAGCTAGCAGTGAGCTTTATTGTTATATTTTTCCTGTTGTCAGCTAAATTCTTGAAATTGAGGAACTGCTGAAAAATAACTTCGCTTATTCTTTCAGTTATCTAAAACTGTGACAAACTGTGGGCATGAGAAAGATAAACTATTAAATGTTGCTAATCACATTACTGACTTGTGAGGAAATTGATAGCTTCTGTTAGTTTATATAACTTTGCTATTAAATGAGCTACTGATATAATTTCATAGACACAATCTTTTAGGATGTGTCATTCAGACCCCTTAAAACAAAAACAAAAATGGACTCAAATTTGCTCATACTCTGCAAAGTGTTTGTTCGTTGTCATTTGTTTCTCACAGCTACCTTTGAGGGTGCTTAGCAGTATGATTGCTGTTTTAAAAATTCAGAAATTGATACTTTTAAAAGTCAAGTTATTGTCTTGCTAAGATAGAATAGCCAGAAAGTGTACAGTGAGTGGAGTTAGGGCTCAAATCCAGATATCTTGGTTCCGAATCCTGGCCTCAAGTCACTACAACCTGCTCCCTTTCTGTTTGCAGTTTACAGTTTATAGACTCCTCTACCTACATTTAAAAAATACATTTATGTGAATGGTTCTCAGAAGTGTGGTCCTGCAGCCTCTGGTGGTCCCTGATGCCTTTTCAGGGGCTTTTCAAGGTCTAAATTATTTTATAATTAGCCTTTTCCTCTCTCATTCTATTATGAGTGTTTGGGGATTTTTTCCAAAGGCTACAAATTAAATGCAGAAGCATGTATGAGAATACAGCTGTCCTCTGTAAGCCACACATTAAAGAGATTTGCAGAAACGTAAACAGTGCCATTCTTTTAACTAGATTTTTTTTTTTTTTTTTGGTTTTGGAAAATACAGTAATTTCTAAACAAAATATGTTAATTTTACATGTATTGGGTTTTTTGTTATTTTTAAGTGAATTAACAAGTACATATTTTTGAAAGGCTCAGTTTTAATATTTAATACAGTAAATATCTGCAGATACAGTTCAATAAGTAAAAGTTCTTCGGAGTCCTCAGTGAGTTTCGTAAGTGTAAAGGGATTTTGAGACAAGAAGTATGAGAGTCACTGATTTACGTGATGCCTGTATCATTGAGGCAGCACCGCTGTTAACTTTCCCTTTCCCAAATAGTGTGTGTATTTTCCTGCATGATCTGTAATTATCTCACCTTTTGTGTTTTTAAGTGACATTTGAAGAGTATTAACCATTAAAAGGCCTTAACTAAGTAAGGGGTTAAAGAAATGTAGCAATCCCAAGAATTGAAGTAGGATTCCCAAAACAGTCAATAGAGACTAGTCAGTGACTTAGGAGGCCTCTCTAATACTGGGGGACTGAGCCCCTTGAGAGTTAATTGAAGGGACAGACTGATACGGCTCTTTCGAACCTAGTGGAGGTGAAGGTGACAAATCTGTGTTTGCTGATGGTTTAAATTTACAATAAAGACAATTTCTAGTTGCTACTCATGAACACATTTGCAATCAACAGGCATCCAGATAATAGCATGTTGAAGCATATGGCATGATAAAGTTCAGTGAGTCTGGGTTTTAAGGATATTGTTGAATGACTGGAGATCCAGTCCAAGCGTTCTGCTGATTTCTGATTTCACAGATCTAACTGTTGTTCTTTCTGTTTTTATCTCCTTTACGCTGTCCCTCAAACTCTTGTGTTTTTTCCTTGTTTTAAAGTATTACATAATTTGAATTAAAGGATTATGTTTGAGGGAAAGAAATTGTATTATGACAGTTTTATGCCA
The DNA here is from genome assembly GCF_028564815.1 of Eubalaena glacialis. Taxonomy (NCBI): domain Eukaryota; kingdom Metazoa; phylum Chordata; class Mammalia; order Artiodactyla; family Balaenidae; genus Eubalaena; species Eubalaena glacialis. Next base: position 9,908,284 of record NC_083716.1, read on the forward strand.
GATGGAAGGATAGAACTGATTCAGCAAATGTATGTGTGCATAGGCAGACATCAAGCATGTTAGTTAGATCAGCTTAGTGTATGGTGTTAGACACTAATTTTTTTTCAGACTTTCCCAGCCAGAAGTGAGTGATCTGGGGGCTCTGGCTATTCCAGCTGCAAAGAGGGCTAAGGGAATCAGTATTTCAGGTTCACTTCCAATCCGTTTTCCACAGCTGCTGAGTACTTGTTGAAAAGCTTGAAAGTATTGATTAACTTACCAAATTGAGACTAGCAGATCATTGTTAACCAGTAGTGCTGATGTTTCAGATGTAGTTTTAGGAAAATAGCTTCTTATCTCCCTTTACTTGGAGCATCTTCCATTTTTGAAATCTTTTTTTAAAATTAGGTCAGTGAGGACCCCCACAAGGGAGAAGAGGAAATCATTCATATTTTAATTGTCAGAAAACATGATGGAAAGAAAAGGAGTACAGCAAAGCAGGTTTTAAGAAAAAAATTTTTAACCATGCGTTGAAACACTTTGTTTTTCATGCTGCTTTATTTACTGACTTGGATAGATGAGGGATATCTGAAAAGTAATTTATTTAGAAGTGTTTAAAAGTAGCTGATTTTCTTATTTAGCATTGACTTAGGGGCTAGGAGGCCAGTTTGTGTGTCATTTAATAACTCCATGGTTTTATGATCATTTTATTGCTTAATTGACTCCTGGATTTCCGGTTTCCTCAGGTGATGGGATGGGGGTCAGAGTAGATGCTTATACGGCTTATTCTCTCCTAAGTGATTATAAAACAGCCCATATCTATATGAAGTGCTTTGCAGATGGGGAAGACCCCCAACTTTCACGTGAATTGAGAGATGGGAATAATGCCTGTGCTAGGACAAGTTGGTCATGACTGGACTCATAGGAGAACGAACCAGTGAAGTAAATGGAAGCAGGTTATTAAATGGGAGGCCCAGGGAATGAGAGAAGTGATGAAAATTGGCAACTGAGAAGGTTACTGCAGTTTGAAAAAAATATTTCAAGCTGGTACAACAAGTAGGACTGATTTATATTTAGGGTTAACAGAATACATTGGTTATTTATTGAGAATATGCTCATTGAGTCCATACTTATTATGTCCTTAATAAATACATTTTAAATGAATGAACGAATACACTCATTTGATTTAATGAGTCCTAGAATGACACACTAAACTGAAATCATGGAAGAATTTAGACTCATTTCAGAGTCATCCAATTAGCTTTGACTTGGAGGTTTTCTGACATTTGACAGGCTCCCCACCTTCCATACCATGAACTGACAGCTTCTCTGTCTCTGTGTCACTGCAGTGGTTGCTCTCCTGCATGATTATTTTTAAAGACAGGGAGCTTCATTCCTACGAACCTCAGGGCATACATTTAAAAGATGGTTTTCATAAAGTTCTTTAATATGTAGGAATTTGTTTATTTTTTATTACATAGTTGGAGCATTCTAGTTTCTGAGACAAGTGATTAGGCTTCAAGTCTATTAGCAATTTAGAGTATTGGCATTAATTCAGGTGTTGTAGATTCAACAGGTTAATATCCTTTCTATTTTCCTTTTGGGTAATGCTTCTGTTTGCTTATCTGTTCTCTTCAAACTGTATGTGTTTCTAGAGAAACAGTAATGATTTTTTAAAGAGCAGTGCTATATGTGACAGTGAATGCTAAAACCAGGGTTTGACATAGTTTATTATTGTATCAGTAGTTAGTGGAAGCTCTTAAAAGGTTAAAGATGTATTTACTACCCAAGCACCATTTTAACTATAGCAGTGGACGTTTTAGAAATCACTGATGCTGCTAGCACCTTAGTAAATTTTCTCTTGTTTGTTGTTGTTTACCTTGATGACCCACACAGTTACTTTTCCCCCCGCTTTCCCATACCGTATTTTTGGGAAAGAAGTCACTGTGCAGCTCACACTTAAGTAGTGGGGAATTATGCTTCCCTACCTTTAGGCAGAGTATCTGCATAAACTTTTTGGAATTCTGCGTGGGAGATTTGTCTCTTCTGCCTCATTTATTAGTTTATCCAATTATTTATATCAGTATGGACTCATGGACATTTATTTTGTATTTTGGGTTATAATCCAATACTACTTTATTTTGTTGCTCAAATTGTTCCAGCTTTTGCCATTGGGAGCTCTTTTGGTTGACTGCTGTGCCCCTTTGATATACCTCCAGCAGTGTGGGTTTGCTTTTTGTTTTTGTTTTTTTGTGCACTTCCTTATTTTCTGGCACTACGAGGTGCTCTAGGCTTATCTTGTATATTTCCTGCCCCAGCCCTGGAATCAGCCCTTTCTCCAAGCAACCCTGGTTCTTTTTATTGCAGAATGATGTTAGAAACCAAGATTTGTGTGTTAGGTATGTTTGTTGCTACTGGGTTGTTGTTTTTCTAGGTCTTCTCATCTGACAAAGCAAAGAAATAAATGTGCATATACTAACCCTTGTATGAACATATCTATGGTATATGCATACCTATAAATATTTCTTTATGTAACCATCTGTATCTATATTAAGCTAAGCATGAATTCATACTCATGTCTCCAGCTCTAATCCATTGCCCCATGGATCATTCTAGCCTCTTCCCCTTGCTTATCTGTAAATTTCCATTCCAGTAGTGAGACTGTTGGTTCCTACCATCCGCTGTCCGTTTACTTAGTTGTTCAATTCCAGTATACATGTATATCAGTATCAGAATTGTTAACCTGTAGTTCTCGTGGTAAACAACTTTATCAGGTAGAATACAATGCTTATGTGCAGATTTCCTTTTGCCTTCATTCTTATAGACCCCCAAAGTTTCTTAGGTCAGCACATTTCCCCTCCCCAGCCTCTTTCAGTAAGATTTTTTCATGTGTATACAGGTAGATTCTCTTGTCACCATCTGCATTCCTTCTTGGGATCCCTTACCCTCCTAATTTTCTTTCACTTTGCATATATTAAAGCTCACTCTTTGTGTTGTAAAATTCTATGGGTTTTGACAAGTGCATAATGTCATGTATGCACTACTACAGTATTATACAGAACAGTTTCATCCTATAAGTCCCTTGTGCTTCATCTATTCATCCTCCCCCAAACCCCCAAATTCTTGGCAACCACTGATCTTTTTACTGTCTCAGTAGCTTTGCCTTTTATAGAATGTAATTGGAATCATACAGTCTCTGTAGCATTTTCACACTGATTTCATTCACTTAGCAATATGTATTTGAGGTTTCTCCATTTTGTGTGTGAGTTTGGCTTGGTAGCTTATGCCTCTACCAAAGTGTCTGTACCATTTTACATTTCCATCATCAGTGAATGAGAATTCCTGTTGCTCTGCATCCTCATCAACATTTGATATACAGGTTATTGGATTTCAGCCATTCTGATAGTTGTATAGTACTCCCATTGGTTTTTTTTTTTAATCAATTTATTTATTTATGTATTTATTTTTGGCTGTATTGGGTCTTCATTGCTGCACACGGGCTTTCTCTAGTTGTGGCGAGCGGGGGCTACTCTTTGTTGTGGTGCGTGGGCTTCTCATTGCAGTGGCTTCTCTTGTTGCGGAGCACAGGCTCTAGGCGTGCGGGCTTCAGTAGTTGTGGCGCACGGGCTCTGTAGTTGTGGCGCACGGGCTTAGTTGCTCCGCGGCATGTGGGGTCTTCCCAGACCAGGGCTCGAACCCGTGTCCCCTGCATTGGCAGGCGGATTCTTAACCACTGCGCCACCAGGGAAGCCCTCTCATTGTTTTTTAAATTTCAGTTTCCTAACAACAAATGATGTTGTGCATCTTTATTTATTTTTTTGAGCATGTTATATGCTTATTTGCCATCTGTACAGCTTCTTTGGTAAAACATCTCCTTAGATATTTGGTTTTTAATTGAGTTGTTTGTCTTCTCATTGTTGAAATTTAAGAGTGTATATTTTTGAATACCAGTTCCTTATGAGATATGTTTTGCAAGATTTTCTCCAGTCAGTGGCTTGACTTTTTTTTTTTTTTTTTTTTTTTTTTTTGTCTTTAAAAATACATTTTACTTCACAGATTCTCGGCTTGACTTTTTATTCTCATAACAATGCATTTCACAGACTCGAGGTTTTTAATTTTAATGATGTCCAGCTTGTCAATTGTTTCTTTCATGGATTGTCCTTTTTGGTATTGTATCTTAAAATTCATTGCCAAACCCCAGGTCACCTAGATCTTTGCCTGTTTATCACCTAGAAGTTTTATAGTTTTGCATTTTACATAGTCTTTGATCGATTTTTAGTTAATTTTTTTGAAAGAAGTAAGGTCTGTGACTAGATATTGCTTTTTTTGTATTTGGATGTCCAGTTGTTACAGCACCATTTGTTGTATAGACTGTCCTTTCTCTCTTGGATTATCTTTGCTTCTTTGTCAAAGGCCAGTTGACTATATTTATGTGGGTTTATTTCTGGGTTCTATTTTCTGTTCTGCTGTTTCATTTGTTCGTTCACCAATATCACACTATCTCGATTATTGTAGCTTTATAGTAAGTCTGGATATCAAGTGGTGTCAGTCCTTCAACTTTGTTCTTCTTCAGTATTGTGTTGGTATTCTGGCTCTTTTTCCTTTCCATATAAACATTAGAATTAATTTGTCAGTATTCACAAAATAAGTTGCTGGGATTTTGATTGAGATTGAATTAAATCTGGAGACATACTTGGGAAGAGTGGACATCTCAATCAAAATGAACATATAATATTTTCCATTTGTTTACATTTTGATTCCATTTGTCATAGTTTTGTAGGTTTTTTTGGCATATGGATTCTGTATATGTTAATATTTTCTTAGATTTATACTTAGGTGTATAATTTTTTTGGTGGTTTTGTAAATAGTATTGTGTTTTTAATTTCAAATTCCAGTCATTGCTAGTATATAGGGGAGCAATTGACTTGTATATCAACCTTGTACCCTATAACCTTCTTGTAATTGCTTATTAGTTTCAATTTTTGTTGTTGATTCTTTGGAATTCTCTACATAGCATGTCATGTCATTTGTGAACAAAGACAGTTTTATTTTTTTCCTTCCCAATCTGTATGTATTACTTCCTTTTTAGTAACTAGGATTTCCAGTATGATATTGAATAGGAGTGATGAGAGAGGATATCATTGCCTTGTTCCTAATTTTAGGGGGTGATTATCCAGTTTCTTACCATTAAGTCTGATGTCAGTTGTAGATTTTTTTTGTATATGTTCTTTATAAAGTTGATGAAGTTTCCCTCTATTCCTAGTTTGCTGAGAGCTTTTAGTCATGAATGGGTGTTGGATTTTGTCAAATGTGTTTTCTCTATCAATTGATATGATCATATGGTTTTTCTTTCAGCCTCTTTTCATGGTTAGATTACATTAATTGCTTTTCTTTTTTTAATTACTTCTCTAATATTGAACCAGCCTTGCATACCTGGAGTTAATCCTACTTTGTCCTGGGGTATAATTCTTTTTATACATTGTTGGATTTGATTTGGTAGTATCTTGGTGAGGATTTTTGCATCTATGTTCATGAGAGATTGTTCTGTAGATTTCCTGTCTTGTAATGTCTTTTTCTGGTTTTAGTATTAGCAAACCTGCTTTTTTCATTTTCCTTTATTTCCTTCTAGCTTTTTTTCCCATACACACTCTGTGACTTTAAGTGTGTGAACATGATACACAAGTTTTGTTGTGTTTGTTCACTCAAATTGTTCATCTCTAACATTCATTCAGTCTCTAGCAAAGCATTTTTTATGGTGCTTCATGATTTTCATTATAAGGTTTTCTTTTAATAACAGTTTCATTTAAATTCATGTTGAACTTTAAAATGAGAAATATCATTCAACTAACTACTTACAGAAAATGGTTATACTCTGAAATCTCTAGATTTCTTTAGCAAAAATTTGTGGGATTTTCTTCTGTGGGGTTATAGGTATATTAAAATAATGATAAGGAAATAACTTTTACTTTCCTTTGGCTAATAGGGAGAAATGTCATAGCACTTGGTATAATACTTACACAGGAACTCTTACCTAGAAAAAATTATGAGCTCATATGCCTTATAAGTGCAGGGGTGGCCACAGATCAGGTCTGGCTGGCAGTGTAGGGATAGTTCTCCTGTTTGCACTCAACCCTTGCCTTTATGTTCTCCATCTTTCTCTCATTTACCATTTCTTTCCCAACTTTGGTGTGGAACAGAAGAATAGAGTTTAATAGTATTTACTTATCCTGTAGATTTTATATTTCCTACTGCAAATTTTAAAACAAGTTGAAAAAAATCTTAAGTTGGTTTTTCTCTATTCTTTTGTTCCTTCAGCGTTTCTACACCTAAAAAGTTTTGCAGGGTATGACTCTTCTGAGAGCCGGAAGATGATGGCAACAAAGAGGAAACTTTAGGACTTACTAACCTGAGTAAAATACAAGTAGAAGAGGTTAATTATTAAAATTTTTAATATAAAGAGAAAAATGCCAAACTGTTCATGTTTGTGTGTCTGTTTTTTCACAGGCAGAGAATCCCGCTAATGGACCAGACTGTGGTTATGGTTCCTTTCACCAGCAGTACTGGCTTGATGGAAAAATCATCGCTGTGGGGGTGATTGACATCCTTCCATACTGTGTCTCGTCTGTATATTTGTACTACGATCCTGATTATTCGTTCCTGTCTTTGGGTGTCTACTCTGCACTCCGGTAAGATTGCTTTTGACAGTTGTAATGGTCATATAGAACTTCAAATAATTCTTCATTTGATTATATTTTATTATAAACAGTAGAAATCCTATTGGATAGTACATAATAATTTGTTGCTCTAGTAGTCTCTTATATATTGGTATTTAGAAATACCACTTTTAGAACTGAGGCCACAGTGTCTGATGGTAATTCCCTAGCTTTTTAAGGTATCCATCTGGTCTAATGTATGAGAAGTCACTGTGATGCTTTTGTTGTTTAGTTTATGCATTTATTTAAGCTCCCCTGTCAGAGCCACATAATGTTTTTTAAATGTTACATTATTTATATATTTTCTCTTGTCATTACTATTGTATATATATTTTTTATAATTAATTAAAGGTTATGTGAATCTGGTGTAAACGAATTAAAGCAATGGCAGTCTGTTGGAAGAAATATACAGTTATCTAAAGTATATAGAACAGGACCAGAGTCCCTGACTGTCCACTTGACTCTGTGACCTCATTGAAAGATGATTTCCTTTTTATGTCCATGGCTGCAAATATATGCAACACAGCACAGATATTTTTAGGTGCATTATCCTAATAATGAAAAGAGTGGGGTCTTGTTTCATGAAAATATTTGTTTTTATTTTTATTGCTGCTTGTCTGCATATACATGTGGTAGAGGAGGAAGGAGCGTTGAGAATTATTTTTCTGTTGTTTGGGAGCTTGAATCTCTTTTTTCTCCCTCTTTATCACTTTTTTCTCTTTGCTTTTCCCATTCTTTGTCTCTGATGGTCACGTTTTTCACATCTTGGTAAACTATACTTTGAGATTATTTTATTTACTGTGTATGTGCTTTTCTCTGAATTATAAAAGTAGGAGAGTTAGTTTTTTTTAAATCACTAGTTGATTAAAAAAAATATATGGTCCATAATTGATATTTTTGTGTTTTTCAATGGCACCCAGTATTGATATTTTCAACATGACCTATCTTAATGCCAAGTTACATAGCAAATTAAAAAATATACAATGTTTATGACTGATCCTTATAATAATCTTTTATTTTTCTTATGTATTTAATTACATTTTGTATAAACTAATTAAAAAACATCCATGATTCTTTGTAGTATCTTTTAACTCTTTGTGAAATTAGAACTGATAATTTAAAGCATTCACATTTTGTAACTTTAGAAGTGTGTATTTCAGAAAAGATACTTTTTCTTTGTATCAGAATCAGTCAGTACTTTGAAATTATTACCATTTTCTTCTTTTATTTATGTATCTCTCACTTTACAATGTGTAGGCATGGATTTGTCTAGATTTCTCAGATAAATGTTAAGAATGATTTTTATTCTTAGACAATAAATCCCAGCCTCTGTATGAAATATTTCATTTCTCAGTAAACAAAGAGATATAGAAATCCCAGTGCATTTGAGATAGCAAATAATTCCCAACAAAATTTGTTCCCAGCAATCTATTTGTTGCTTGGTATATCTCTTGAAAGTTGTGGAGCTGGAGGGCTTTGAGGAGGTAGTAGAGGAGCCTGAGAGCACGAAAGCTGGGGTCAGTGGAGAGTGAGGAGATTGCCCACTGCATCTGTTTCCGTGCTCTTGAGAATCTGAATTGCTGAGTTTATAGAAGAGGAAAGGCAGCCAGGAGACTGACATTATGAAGCAAAATTGGGGAGAGTAGGTTACAAGTTGCCAGTTCCATTACTGATTTTAATGTATTTCAGTGAAGCCTGTTAAATTTTTCCTCCATTTCTTCAGTTTCTTAAGCAATCGTACAATCAATAAAGAGTTTTTATATTTTAATCTGTAATCAAGATTACAGATTACTAGATTTTTATGTAATCTAGTCTACAGATTTTAAAAATGTTTGAATTGGGGATCATGAGCATGGAATTTATTTCCTTTTTTTTTTTTTAGCAAGATGAATTTTAGAAATGCAATTAATTTGCTTAACAGATGTTTATTTGAGCACAGTCTTTGTGTCCTGGAACTATTTGTAGATGTGAGTAAGACAGGGTTTTTCCAGCTTTGTCAAAGCAGACAGTAAATTAGAAAACTGACAACACAATTTTAGAGACTCTGTTGTGCTGTGACAAAAATAAAATTATGGTAGTAGGCATGAGGCCCTTTTTATATAGGGTGGTTAGGAAAGACCTCTCTGAAAAGCCAAGAAAGAAGAATAGGAGCCAGCTATGTAAAAATCTGAGGATAGACGTCCAGGTCAAAGGTAGCAAGTCCAAGTGCCCTGAGGTGGTTGGAGTGAAGAGAAGGAAGGCCTTATGGGCTAGGAAACGGGGTAGGACCTAGACAGTGCTGTGCAAGGATGGCAGCGAGGCAGGTGGTGTTGATGAGGGGACAGATGGAGAAGGGCTTATAGGTAATGGTAAGGAGGTTGGATTTTATCTAAGTGTGATACCAACCCAGTGTGAGGGTGAAGGGTTTGGAGAGGTTACCTCACCTGATTAATATTGTAAAAGACTACTTAGACTGCTCTGTGAGGTTATGGAGGGGCCAGAGTGGAAACCGGAACTCTATTTGGGAGGCTGTTAGAGTCGTCCACGGGAGGCCTAATGGTGGCTTGGACCAAAATACCTGAGGTGGAGGTGGTGAGAAATGGTCAGATTCACGGTATATTTTGGAGATAGAGCCAACTGGACTTGTTGATGGGTTGGACACAGGGGTGAGAGGAAGAGAACAATTAAGTATGGATCATAGGCTTGGGGCCTGAACAGCTTGGTGGTGGAGTGGTGCTGCAGTTAACTGAGATGAGCAGGGCCGAGTGAAGGAGGGCTGGTGGGTATTGCAGTCCTCATCAGAGCTGGGTGGTCCTGCATTGCTGTATCATTGCGTTCTTCCTCAGTTTGAACCTTAAGAGTGGGTTAGTTTTGGGAATAATAGGATCTATTCTGTTTTAGCCTAATAATGTTCAGTCTGTTTGGATTTAGAAATACTTTTGTTGTAAAAATGAATTTTTAGGGTAACAACCCTTCAATGCTTTACATTTGAACTTGCAAAATGCACAGACTGTTCCCTTAAAAAATAAATCCTTGGATTTCAAGCATCCATTGCTACTAAAAACAAAGAAAAAGAAAAGGAAATTAAAACCTTCAAGAAACAAACATAAAAACAAAACAATTTTTCTCATACTTTAGAAACGTACTGAAGCTTTGCTTAAAGCTCTCGAACACAAGCGGTCATTCAGTTGGACAAGTAGGATGAAATTCTGTGCCCAGATTTATCCGAATACAAATTAAAACCACGTTGAGCATAGGCATTGCTGACAGCTTCTTTTTTCAATTAATCCTTGCCTGTGCCAACAAATAGAGGAAAGGCAGTGAGAGAGCATGGTTTTTTCCCCCCTCTTTAGTTTTAGAGAAAATAAATATTAAAGTAGCATCTGGACATAGGAGAGAGTAATGTGTCATATATAGTTGAAAGTGTTTGCATGTAGATGGTCATAGTAATATTCTTCCTGAAATTTGTTGGTTTTTGAGCTTTCTAAAATTTGTTGTACTGTTTTTAACCTGATAAATCCAGTCTTTGAGAACTCCAGGTGACAATGAATAATAAGGAATTGTATTAAATAGATCTTTGTACTTTTATGCTCTTTGAATTTTAGATATACTGCTATGCCCAATGAAGAGTAAAACCAGAACTTTGGTGCATTTGCTAAAATAATGTACTTTTTTTTGGTGTCTCTTTAGTAAAAGTCATCTTAAAGTGTTTTTAAAACTGTTTTTCTTTCAACACTTGGATTTTTCTTTTTGATAGCTTAATGTCAGATTTTATCAAATATGTGTTACCAAATTGTACAGTACTTTGAATTTTGGAACTAAATTTAACTGTACCTTGATCTTTATTCTTCTTTTGGCAGAGAAATTGCTTTTACTAGGCAGCTTCATGAGAAAACACCTCAACTCAGCTATTACTATATGGGTTTCTACATTCATTCATGTCCCAAGATGAAATATAAGGTAAAGTTGATTTTCACACATGTTTGCTATAGATTCAAGTTATGAAAATTAGTGCTTTCGTAGTTTCTCATCATATTAGTTTAACATGCTTGTACATTTTTATGTAAATCATGAATTATTTTTAAATGTGTCTTAAACTTTTCATAGAATCTAGCTTCTTCATTGCCTAAAACAGTGCCTGACAAAATAGGCACTTAATATTTGTTTAATGTAGGTTAATCTGTGGGAATTCACTGAGTCTATCCCAGCTATTCTAGAACTTCAGTAGGGCCCTGCTTACTTGGGGTAGTGCGGCAGTACCCATTAAGGAAATCTGCCTTCTTGAGGTGCGTCCGCACCCTCTCCCCCCTCCGTTCAGCTGTAGCTTTGTTTCCTCTGGACACGGTCACAGTCCAGAAAAACTGGAGCTCGGCGTAAGTAGTAAGATATTTTCCATAGCACAGTATGTGCAAATGTTGGTAAGGTTTTCATTATGGGAAAATGAATCTTTAATATGATTTTTGTCTCAGAGCACAGAATTTGGAGTTTTGAAAGGGTTTGAATGGGTTAATTAAGGAAATCTCTTTGCTGCCTCAGAAATGAAGCTTTCTGTAATGAGAACTACAGTCTCCACTGTTCTTACTTTGTAATTCATTGTATTATTGTCAGATTTAAGTATATTTCAGAATTTCCCTTTTAACAGAAGGTCTTACCATTTATGACTCTCTTTATTTTTATTTTATTGTATTTTTTATTATTGAAGTATAATTGACCTGCAACACTGTGTTGGTTTTGGGTGTACAATATGGTGATTCGACATTTCTGTACATTACAAAATGATCACAGCGAGAAGTCTAGTAATTGTGTGTCACCATGTAAAGCTATTACAATATTATTATTATCTTAATTTCCAGGCCTAATTTTATTTTATTTTTTAAAATTTTAATTTATTTTTATGTTTTTATTTTTTTTGTCTGCCCCACGTGGCATGTGGGATCTTAGTTCCCTGACCAGGGATTGAACCTGCGCCCCCTGCAGTGGAAGCGCAGAGTGTTAACCACTGGACCACCAAGGAAGTCCCATAGTATTATTGACTATATTCCCAATGCTGTGCATTTCATCCCCATAACTCATTTATTTTGTGACTGGAAATTTGTGCCTCTTATTCTCCGTCACCTATTTCACTCATTCCCCACCCACTCCCCTCTGGCACCACCAGTTTGTTCTCTGCATCTATGAGTCTGGTTTTTTTTATTTTTTATTTTTTATGTTTGTTCATTTGTTTTGTTTTTTAGATTCCACTTATAAATGAAATCATATGGTATTTGTCTTTCTGTGTCTGACTTATTTCACTTATCATAATACCCTCTAGATCCATCCATGTTGTCACAAATGGCAAGAATTAATTCTTTTTTATAGCTAAGTAATATTCCATTGTGTGTGTGTGTATATACATACACACAAACATACACACACACACACACCTGTCTTCTTTATCCATTCATCTATTGATGGGCACTTAGGTTGCTTTCATATCTTGGCTATCGTACATAATGCTGCAGTGAACATAGGGGGTGCGTGTCTCTTTTTGAATTGGTGTTTTTCTTTGGAAAAATACTTAGAAGTGGAATTGCTAGATTGTATGGTGGTTCTATTTTCAATTTTTTGAGGAACCTCCATAGTGTTTTGCATAGTGGCTATACCAATTTACATTTCCACCAGTAGTGCATGAGGGTTCCCTTTTCTCTACATCCTCGTCAACACTTGTTATTTGTTGTCTTTTTGATAATAACCATTCTGACAGGTGTGAGGTGATATCTCCTTGTAATTTTGATTTACATTTCCCTGATGATTAGTGATGTTGAGCATCTTTTCATATGCCTGTTAACCATCTGTATGTCTTCTTTGGAAAAATGTCTGTTCAGGTCCTCTGCCCATTTTTTAATTGGGTTGTTTGTTTTTTTTGATGTTAAATTTTATGACTCTCTTTAATGAAACTCTTTGATGTTTTCCAAGTATCAGTAGCCCACTGTAAAAGCTCTGGAAAGTATAGAGCAGTATAAAGGAACAGACTACATACATCCTGCCTACCATAATAACAGTAACCAAATACCTCTGATCTACTCAGAGCACTGCTTTAAGCTCTGAAGATGTGAAAAGATTTAAACATGAACCTTCTTCTTAAAACTTGTAATATAGGTGAAGATTGGGGATATTTTACGTAAAATCAGGTCAATACAGTGGTCTGGTAAGTGGCCTAGGAGGCAGTGGGGTTTGCTGCATAGGGTATGGAAGAGGAAAGGGTTTAATTAAAAGGGAAGAGAGACCTCAAAAAAGAGTAGGTATGACAGAGAAGCACATTTCATGGAGAAGGAGCATTTAAATAAGAATGAATAGGTGACAGTGCCATGCATATTCATATAAAAAAGGAGGAGGAGGGCAGTCACCCTTCAATTAGCCGGTCTTCTTTGTAGCTGTAGCCGTGTTATGTGTTTTGTGGCCCTATCTGCTGTTTACAAGGTACATAACAATGTAAATATAATAAATATTATTCACTTTATATATAAAGTATATTAATGGTGTTTCAAGGAATAACTTAGAAGCAAAATAAGATCATAAATTGGTAATTTTAATTTGTGGTTCTATGTAGTGCTTGTTAGCATGGTAAGAGACCCAAATGTTAGTTTATTAGAAATAGTACCTAGTAATGTTTGCTGGCAGTTTCCAGTGTTTTAATATTCTTTGTAGGCTGAAGTTTTTCGTAAATACAGGCACACCTCAGAGATATTGCGGGTTTAGTTCCAGACCACCACAATAAAGCGAATATTGCAATAAAGCAAGTCACATGAATTTTTTGATTTCCCAGTACACATAAAAGTTATATTTACACTGTACTGTAGTCTGTTAAGCGTGCAATAGCATTATGTCTAAAAATACAGTGTACATACCTTAATTTAAAAATATTTTATTGCTAAAAAATTCTAACCATCATCTGAGCCTTCATCAAGTTGTAATCTTTTCACTGGTGGAAATAGCAAAATGTGACACAGAGACACAAAGTGAGCAAATGCTGTTGGAAAAACAGTGCTGATGGACTTGCTTTTGACTCGGGGTTGCCACAAACATTCGATTATAAAAATCGCAATATCTGCAAAAAGCAGTAAAGCAAAGTACAATAAAACGGGGTATGCCTGTGTTACTTAAAATGATATTTCTTATTAAACAATTTTTAATTACTCATACTAATGAGTAAAGAATATGAAGAATATTGGAAGTATTTTAGGAATAACTTATGTTTTCAGGAATCCCACTTTCTCATTTCCAAATCCCCAAAATTTAATATCTGTTGGGAATTTGGAAACACTATTAAAACCTGTAAAACGAGGTTGCAGCCCAGAGTGGAAAAGGCAGGTGGAGGGGAATACTCACTTTAACCGTTTAAACAAAACTTAGAAAATTTCCCAATATATTATATCATATTCACATTATATCTTCTTGGGAAAGACAGTTCTGAAAATCTGTACTACATTTAGTGACTTTGTAAATATTCGTGAGATAAGAATGATAAAATATTTGAATATTAAGTTAATTTTGTAAAGCCAGCATTTTTTTCCTGGCATGGTGGTTTGAATACTTTTGGGTCTTCAAGAACATGTTGTTCTTAATTTTTGTATTGTTTAAGAAAATTGTTTTCATTGCATCATGATTGAAGATATGTCATTTTAGGTAACTGTAAAGATATTTTCATTTCAATTAAGGATATTTTATTGTGAGCAAATGAGAACGCTCAGTTTTGGGGGAATAACACAACTGCTTTTAAACATGGGAATTTTCAACTGGAAAATGTGCCATTTGAAATTATAAGATGGATATTGGTCCAAGCATGAATGTTTCTCATTTCAAGTTGAAGGGCTAGAGCTAGAGACCAATAAAAGATAGCTCACAGAAAGTGAATTATACACTATTAAAATTTTTCTCATTTTCAAGATTGAATGGGTAAATTTAGCATGTAAGTACAATAATAGCTAAAATTATGTCTTCTTTCTTAGTGCATAACTAAGTATTTCAAGCATTAGTAGTGATATGTTTTTGCCATATTGTAAAATATACAATGGAAAAATCTACAAAAGTGTATTTTTATCTGATATTAAAGAAAGAAGGAATATATTTTATTTTTTTTTATTTTTTTATTTTTTTTAAATTTATTTATTTATTTATTTTTGGCTGTGTTGGGTCTTCGTTTCTGTGCGAGGGCTTTCCCCAGTTGCGGCAAGTGGGGGCCACTCTTCATCGCGGTGCGCGGGCCTCTCACTGCTGCGGCCTCTCCTGTTGCGGAGCACAGGCTCCAGACGCACAGGCTCAGTAATTGTGGCTCACGGGCCTAGTTGCTCCGCGGCATGTGGGATCTTCCCAGACCAGGGCCCGAACCCGTGTCCCCTGCATTGGCAGGCAGACTCTCAACCACTGCGCCACCAGGGAAGCCCCGGAATATATTTTAAAATAGGAATTTTTAATAACTGAGAAAGAACAGTCTCTTAGGTACCTGGTATGCACTAGACACTGGGCATACCGTTGTAAGCAGTATAGATATGGGCTCTGCCCTAATGGAGGTTACATCCGAGGGGGCACATAATTGTAATCCAGTGCATAAGGTGGCACCGAGTGACTGTACCTGTAACTAGGACAATGTTTCATTTGGATTTTCTGGTGTAGATTTGGACATATTAAGTTATAATCTTCACCATATAGTAAAGTTTTTTTTAACATCTTTATTGGAGTATAATTGCTTTACAATGGTGTGTTAGTTTCTGCTGTATAGCAGAGTGAATCAGCTATACATATAAATATATCCCCATATCTCCTCCCTCTTGCATCTCCCTCCCACCCTCCCTATCCCACCCCTCTAGGTGGTCACAAAGCACCGAGCTGATCTCCCTGTGCTATGCGGCTGCTTCCCACTAGCTATCTGTTTTACATTTGGTAGTGTATATATGTCCATGCCACTCTCTCACTTTGTCCCAGCTTACCCTTCCCCCTCCCCATATCCTCAAGTCCATTCTCTAGTAGGTCTGTGTCTTTATTCCTGTCTTGCCCCAGGTTCTTCATGACCTTTTTTTCTTTTTTTTTTCTTAGATTCCATATATATGTGTTAGCATACAATATTTGTTTTTCTCTTTCTGACTTACTTCACTCTGTATGACAGACTCTAGGTCCATCCACCTCACTACAAATAACTCCATTTCATTTCTTTTATGGCTGAGTAATATTCCATTGTATATATGTGCCACATCTTCTTTATCCATTCATCTGTTGATGGACACTTAGGTTGCTTCCATGTCCTGGCTATTGTAAATAGAGCTGCAATGAACACTGTGGTACGTGACTCTTCATAATGATCAAAGGATCAATCCAAGAAGAAGATACAGCAATTGTGAATATTTATGCACCCAGCATAGGAGCACCTCAATACATAAGGCAAGTGTTAACAGCCATAAAAGGGGAAATCGACAGTAACACAATCATAGTAGGGGACTTTAACACCCCACTTTCACCAATGGACAGATCATCCAAAATGAAAATAAATAAGGAAACACAGCTTTAAATGATACATTAAATAAGATGGACTTAATTGGTATTTATAGGACATTCCATCCAAAAACAACAGAACACACTTTCTTCTCAAGTGCTCAAGGAACATTCTCCAGGATAGATCATATCTTGGGTCACGAATCAAGCCTTGGTAAATTTAAGAAAATTGAAATCGTATCAAGTATCTTTTCCGACCACAACGCTATGAGACTAGATATCAATTACAGGAAAAAAACTGTAAAAAATACAAACAATACACTACTAAATAACCAAGAGATCACTGAAGAAATCAAAGAGGAAATCAAAAAATACCTAGAAACAAATGACAATGAAAACATGACGACCCAAAACCTATGGGATGCAGCAAAAGCAGTTCTAAGAGGGAAGTTTATAGCAGTACAATCCTACCTCAAGAAACAAGAAATATCTCAAACAACCTAACCTTACACCTAAAGCAATTAGAGAAAGAAGAACCAAAAAACCCCAAAGTTAGCAGAAGAAAAGAAATCATAAACACCATATAATACATTTATAATGTAGAGCAAATTAAAGTAATTAACAGGTTTGAAATATACAGACTCTTTTATTGAGTAATGAACTGTCATGAAGACATGTTGAAATGAAGAGTCTATCTTTATGTGTAGGAAAGACCATCATTTGATAGATGATTCCCAGAGCTTTCCATCATCAATTCCTCTTACCCTGTACCCTGTTTGTGTGTGCTGCTCTGTCCATCAGAGGTACATTCTGTTTCCCTCAACATGGATTGGACTGGCCTTGTGACTTGCGCTGACTAATAGGATACTGTAAAAGTATGTCTGAGACTTCAGACAGGCCCAAGCCTTAAGAGGGCAGACAGCTTTCACTTCCTTTGTCTTTGAAGCCAGTCATCATGTAAAAGGTTGACTACCCTGCTGGCATGAGAGGCCATTTGGGAGGCCTCAGGCCATCTTGGATGTGTCAGCCCCAGCCAAGCAGCAAGCTGAATGCAGCTGCATGACTGAGCCTAAGAGATATGGGCAGAAGAACCACCTAGCTGAGCTGTAGCCAACCCACAGAATCATGAGGAATAATTAATTGTTGTTTTTTTAAGCCTCTGAGTTTTGGGGTGGTTTGTTAACTCACCAACAGATGACCGAAACACATGCTGTAGGATGGAAATCACTAGATACAGTTGGAGATTTCCATGTAGATGGAAATCATTCTGTGTTGAGCTGTGCAGACTCATTTCCTGAATTGAGCTGAACTGATCTGTGAAGTTGCTGACAGCTCAGTGTGAGAGAGTTTCGGCAAAGTTACTTAATTTGCATGTGTGGTCATACCTAAAGATGTGCCCACTTGGCTTACGAGAATTCATCTTTATACAGCATTTTATTTAATACCCAGACTTGGGCCTACGAGGCATTTGTTAACATAATGACACATTTTGATTTTGCTTGCCTTGCTAATGTTGAGCACTGCAAGATGAAAATCACCATGTGGTCATTTTCATAGTTTCTTAGATGGCATGTGTTGCAGTAGAGCCTCCTAGCGGTTTGCTAGGTGATAGCAGTTATATTCTTGTGCATAATATTCCCTAAAATGCATTTTTACCAAATTATTTTGGTTTTACTGTTCTCTGTGTATGTGTGTTTTAAATAAAGGTTGATTTATGTAAATAGTACATAGTCAGCTAGGTTTTGTCTGTGGCCATAGTCTTAGATTAAAGCAAAGGGTAGTCACAGAGGAATTTAATGAGAGCTAGAAAACAGAGTCATTATGAAAAGAAGTTGTCTTGATTTGTTGTGTTGTCATTGCTCACTTTAACTGTTAACCATAATTGTGACCATTTTAATGGGACTTGGTACTGTTTGGCATAAATCAGTACTGATTTGGGGACTCAGGAACTGGCTGAAATGAATGGAAATTATATCTTCAGCTTGGGAGAGTTTCTCCTTGGAGAAGCTCTCCTGCTGAAGCGGGAGCGGATAGTGTGGTTTTCTGGCTGCCGCCCTCAGTGGACGCTTGTCCTCTTGGTCTGCTCCTCTCACAGTTCCAAGGTGGTTGCTGGCCTTCAGGCGTCACAGACCATCAGCAGTAGCTAGAATCAGAAAAGTATAATATTGTCTCCTGTGTCTCTTTTTTAAAAAATATTACTTTTAATTGTGATAAAAGGTACATGACAAAATTTATCTTAACCATTTTTAAGTGCACAGTTCAGAAGTGTTAATTAAGTACATTCACGTTGCTGTGCAGCCGTCACCACCGTCCATCTCCAGAACTCCTTTCGTCTTGCAAAACTGAAGCTCTGATCCCATTAAGCAATAGCTCCCCATTCCCCTCTCCCCCCAGCCCCTGGCAACCACCACTGTACTTTCTGTCTCTCTGAATTTGACTGCTCTAGGGACCTCATATAAGTGGAATGGTACAGTGTCTATCTTTTTGTGACTGGCTTATTTCACTTAGCATAATGTCCTCAAGGTTCATCCATGTAGTAGCAGGTGTCAGAATTTCATTCCTTTTTAAGGCTGAATAATACTTGGTTGTGTGTATATGCCACATTTTGTTTATGCATTCATCCATTGATGGACACTTGAGTTGCTTCCATCTTTTGGCTATTGTGACTAATGCTTCTGTGAATATGGCTGTGCAAATACCTGCTCAAGGCTCTGCTTTCAGTTCTTTTGTGTACATACCCAGAAGTAGAATTGCTGGATCATATGGTAATACTTGTGTAATTTTTTGAGGAACCACCATACTGTTTTTCATAACAGCTGTACCATTACATTCGCCAGATCTTGTTATTTTCTGTTTTCTTGTTCATTTGTTTTGACAGTAGCTATCCTAATGTGTGTGAGGTGATTGCTGTCTTTTTTTTGAGATCAAGAAAAACCTTACCAGGAAGCCTCCTAGCCTACTTCACTCATTTCATTGTCAGAGTTGTGCCTCTTTTCCGTGCCTGAGTCAGTGGCTAGCCAGGGGAATGGAGTTAGGGCAGCTGTGATTGGGGATGGGGTGGAGGCACCTCCTGGAGCACATGCCACTGCAGAGGGCGAACACGTGGACAGGTCTGTGTTTTAAAATTCTGCTTAAAAACCAGTATTTTTAAAAACCGAGCTGTTGGTTTATATTTATTTATTTTATATATAGTTTATATACATGTTATGTATCAATAGTTTGTATATATATGTATCATTATATATACATAAAAAATTCAGCTATGGCTTTAAGTATATTTAGTTTTGTAAAGCTTTTTTAAAAATGGATTTTCCTGTGCTTTCAAAATGTTTAATATTTGCATGTAAAGCTTAGTTTATATCTCTATTTTGACACCTTCTCATACATTTCAAAACTGTTCAGTTTCCTTTCAAAGTGAAAATTGGAGTATATAGAAATGGGGTTAGGAATAATTTTAAAAATTTCTTCTTCGTGTTGTCTCTCAGACTGCTGCTGTAAGGCCGTTCTGTGATCTGAAGGAGGTGTTTTGACTGAGCTCTTTATCCAGACTTGTATGCAGGCCAAAGTAAACAGTGATCCAGGCAGTCTGCTTTGGTATCATGACATGGCCAGACATCAGATAGCTGAAACATCAGAAAGGGTTTAGAAATGTCAGAAAAGGAACAAAAGGCTAATTCATCTGTGATTAATCATTCTTAAACTCAATGCCTCAGCTTGATTGTGGTCAAACCGCCCCTCTGGAATTCTGCAGGAGTTTCCCTAAAAGAAGGTAGTTGGCATTACTATTGCAAAAGCACCTCCCCCCAAAAATTGGGGTTTACAGAGCTGCATCTGCAAAATCCTGTGCTACTGAAATCCCCGGGCTCCCAAGCTTTTCAAAGTTTCCTGACTAGACAAATTAGCCAATGTTATTTTACTGCAGTCTTGCAACCCAGGGTGATGCTTTTGGGTACATGTGGTAGTGACTTTGCTACTGCTGGTTTGAAAGAAATACAGATAACCTCATCAGTTACCCACAGTACAGAACAAAACACTCGAGTTTTTGATTCAGCATCTATTTTTCTTGATGTTAAAATAAGTGACCAGTGAATTAGACATGGTCAGTAGAAAAAATTACCACAGAATGATTGTAGTAAGGGATTTTTGATGCCTCCTGCAGGCAGTGGGAGGTAAAAGAATAACATGTTCATCACATATTCTTGTCCTTAAAATTGTCACAGGTGGAATTTTGCCACATCAGAGTCAAAAGTGGGTCACGTGTTCTAAGCTTCTCATTACAGATGAGAAAATTAAAGCTCAATAGGGGTTCTTGCCCAGAGTTTGCATTAACTCACATTTTAATTTTAGCAACATGAAGGAGAGTTTGAAAAATTGAAATTCATATAAATGGCATTGTTTATCAGATTTATGATGAGGTATATATAACTTTTTATTTTGGAGAAACCTAAAATACTTGCACATTTAAGTAAAAGTAAATGTTTACTGGGGAATAAGAACATATTTAATCAATCCCTTATTTTTCCCATCCTTCTCCTCATGTATGTTTCCACAGTGAAATGGAAGGCTTGGTATAGAACGTGATTCCTAACCTTTGAAAAACCTCAATCATCTCTGGAGCTTTTGAAAAAGGCTCAGATCCAAGCTCTGCCCTGACCTCCTGAAGATGAAAGTTTGCTGTCCTCCTTTACACAGCCCTGTTCGCTGACTGCCAGGCATTGTTTCATGTACCTTTGAACTGCCCTTCCTCCCCGCCTGAGCCTGAGTCCCTCCCATCTGAAAGGGATCTCACTCATCCCTGCGTGTACACGTCCAGACCCAGCGTGTGCACCGCTCTTCAGTGCACCGTTCTCGGTGTCTCCCACTTCGGCCCCCGCCCATTCCACTCCCCCTGTACGGAAGCTGGAGCTGGCCTCTCCAGTTGTGTGAACTCTGGTCCTTTCTAATTGCTTCATCTGTAGCTCCCCTTGCGCTCTGCTGTTGTAGGTGTGCTGATCAGTCAGCGTTGATGGAAGGCCCACCCTGTACAAAACATCACGCTAGGTGCCGGGGCAGGAGGAAGATGATCACACGTGGTCCCCGCTTGTCAGTTCCTTGAGCAACCGTGTCTTACCTGTCACTGTCCCCAGGGCCCGGCAAATTCACTGGCAAATAGAAGGTGCTCAGTGAGTTTACTGATGCGCGTGACATGTGGAAGGCAGGCATCCATCTTCATGGTTAAAGCCGGGAAGTGGAAGAAAGTAAGTGAAAACTGTGCAGGGAGCTGGCCTTCTGTGCAGGCCGCTCTCATTGAGACACTGGGCTTAGGGAAAATTTAAGAGTCCCATTTCAGCAGTACAGTTTATATTTTCTGTGAATTTCCTCTCTGTAGTTGTTTCTTTTTTTAAGTAAACTTCTTATCAAAGTGTGATATATATACAGAAAAATGTACCGTTCTTAAGCGTACAGCTTGACAGATGGTCACAAGGTGACTACACCTGTGCAGCCAGCACCAAGATCAAGAAGCAGAACACTCCAGCCCTCACAGCCCTCACAGCCCTCTTTCATGCCACCTTGATTGTTATCCCACACCCACAGGTTTCCATGAAAGACTAATCATGCCTGTTTTAACCCTTCATAAAATGGAATCACTTAGTGTATTTTATCTCGTGACTGACTTGTTTCACTCAGCAGTACATTTGTAAGATTCACCCACATGCTTCTGTGTACATGGATGGTTCATTATCATTGCCTGTCTGCCCATTCTACTGTGGATGGACTGTTTCTAGGTTTTGGCTAGTATAAGTGCAACTGTGAGCACTTCGTACGTGTCTTTTGGTGAACATATGTGTGCATTTCTGAGTCGTATAGACCTAGGTGTGGAATTACCAGATTATATGTTGTGGGAATATTCAGGTTTACTTCATACTGCCCAACATTTTTTTAAGTGATTATACTAATTTACACTGCCACTGGCAGCAGACCTCCTGATAGGTGTCTAGCAAGGATGGTGTGTTGTGGGTTTAATTTGCATTTTGCTGTTGACTGATGACGTTGAGCACCTTGTCATTTGTCTGTTGGCCAAGTGTAAAGTATCTGTTCCGGTCTTTTGCCCATTTATCTCCTGGGCTGTCTGTGTCAGTTATTTGTAGAAGTTCTTTATATATTCTGGGTAAAATTCTGTGTTGCATAAATATTTTATAAATATCTTCTTCCACTCACTGCTTACCTTTTCTTTCTCTTAACGGTATCCTTTGATGAGCAGAAGTTTCTAATTTTCATGAAGTCCAGTTTATCTTTATTGCTTTCGTGTCTTGTTCAAGGAAAATCTGCCTACCCTATGGCCATGGAAATGTTTTCTTATATTTTCTGTTGAGAATGTTATACTTTTACCTTTCACAATTCAGTAATCTATCTGAAATTGATTTTGGGGTATGGTTGAGCTAGAGGTTAAGACTGAATTTTTTTTCCCCAGCTGTATAATTACTTTCAGTTTCTTAAGGGTACTTCCCTTCATATACTAGTTTAATAAATATGTCAATTAAATTATTTCTGTGTCATTATATTTGTGTTATGGCAAAATGTCCCAGCTTCCCCTTTTTCAGACTTAGCATTGATTCCATTAAATGAACAAATTCCTCAGTTAACTTGAGAATTACATTGGTCAGTCTGTTCTACTGGGAATGCTTGATTTAAGTACTGAATGATGTGCGGATAAATCACTTGCTCTTGTACGTTTCTTCCAAATAACTTCAAAAAATAAAAGCTGTGGAGAACCTCTTTAATTTAAACAGGATGATATGTTTTGTGGAAATACAGTTAAGAGAATGATTAAAACATAATGAAGAACTCTTTATTAACAGTTGTAATTGCAAACATTTAGCGTTTGCTGATCACATCCCATTTTGTCATTTGCCTTTATTATTGTTTATGGTGTGTATATTTATATAATCATACAGAAGTTTTAAATTTTTATGTAGCCCAAATTATTAATCCTTTTCCGCTATGGCTCCTGGCTGCTGTATCATGCTCTAAAAATTATATCTTCCCTTTATTCCTTTTCACCTTGCAAGATTCATCTCAGGTTTGCTTCTACTCTGAAACCCTGCCTGACTCTCCTACATATATGTTTCCATTGCAACTTACACGTTGATATCTGACATTTCTGCACTGTGTTTTCCTGTCTCTCTCTTTAGAATCTAAGCTTCTTGAAAGATGGAGTTTGAGCTCATTTATTACTTATTGTAACAGCAATCCCTGATTTATAGTAAATGTTCAATAAATCTTTGAATGGCTGTATGGAGATACAAGAATAATGGATAATTTGATTATTGGTTAGAGGGAAAGTGCATACCTATGCCAAATAAAGTGGCATCATTTGGCATTTCTACAGGATAGCTCTTTTTATAATTTTGGCAATATTAATCAAATATAAGTTATTAAAATGTTTACTTTTAGAGTAATGAGAAAGTTGTTATATTTGAATTGTCAGATGAACAGTGAAGATACTCTTGCATTTGCTTTTTTCTTCAAATTGAAAAAGCATTGCAAATAATTTAGAACATTTGTAATTCTGAAATGATAGTGCTATATAATATGTGGTTTATATTTGAATTAAAGGTTTATTTATTTTTTAAAAACATCTTTATTGAAGTATAATTGCTTTACAATGGTGTGTTAGTTTCTGCTTTATAACAAAGTGAATCAGTTGTACATATACATATGTTCCCATATCTCTTCCCTCTTGCATCTCCCTCCCTCCCACCCTCCCCATCCCACCCCCCTAGGTGGTCACAAAGCACCGAGCTGATCTCCCTGTGCTATGCGGCTGCTTCCCACTAGCTATCTATTGTACATCTGGTAGTGTATATATGTCCATGACACTCTCTCACCCTGTCACATCTCACCCTTCCCCCTCCCCATATCCTCAAGTCCATTCTGTAGTAGGTCTGTGTCTTTATTCCCGTCTTGCCACTAGGTTCTTCATGGCCATTTTTTTTTTTTTTTCCTTAGATTCCATATATATGTGTTAGCATACTGTATTTGTTTTTCTCTTTCTTTTAAACATCTTTATTGAAGTATAATTGCTTTACAATGGTGTGTTAGCTTCTGCTTTATAAAAAAGTGAATCAGCCATACATATACATATGTTCCCATATCTCTTCCCTCTTGCATCTCCCTCCCTCCCACCCTCCCTATCCCACCCCTCTAGGTGGTCACAAAGCACTGAGCTGATCTCCCTGTGCTATGCGGCTGCTTCCCACTAGCTATCCACTTTACATTTGGTAGTGTATATATGTCCATGACACACTCTCATCCTGTCACATCTCACCCCTCCCCCTCCCCATATCCTCAGGTCCATTCTCTAGTAGGTCTGTGTCTTTATTCCCGTCTTGCCACTAGGTTCTTCATGGCCTTTTTTTTTTTTTTTTTTTTTTTTTCTTAGATTCCATATATATGTGTTAGCATACTGTATTTGTTTTTCTCTTTCTGACTTACTTCACTCTGTATGACAGACTCTAACTCCATCCACCTCATTACAAATACCTCCATTTCATTTCTTTTTATGGCTGAGTAATATTCCATTGTATATGTGTGCCACATCTTCTTTATCCATTCATCCGATGATGGACACTTAGGTTGCTTCCGGGTCCTGGCTATTGTAAATAGAGCTGCAATGAACATTTTGGTACATGACTCTTTTTTTTTTTTTTTTTTTTTTTAATTTTATTTTATTTACTTATTTATTATT
Organism: Eubalaena glacialis; assembly: GCF_028564815.1. Lineage (NCBI taxonomy): Eukaryota > Metazoa > Chordata > Mammalia > Artiodactyla > Balaenidae > Eubalaena > Eubalaena glacialis. The sequence goes on from NC_083716.1 coordinate 9,933,148, forward strand.
TTTTGGCTGCGTTGGGTCTTTGTTGCTGTACGCGGGCTTTCTCTAGTTGCGGCGAGCGGGGGCTACTCTTTGTTGCGGTGCGCGGGCTTCTCACTGCGGTGGCTTCTCTTGTTGTGGAGCACGGGCTCTAGGTGCACGGGCTTCAGTAGTTGTGGCTCGCAGGCCCTAGAGCTCAGGCTCAGTAGTTGTGGCGCACGGGCTCAGTCGCTCCGCGGCATGTGGGATCCTCCCGGACCAGGGCTCGAACCCGTGTCTCCCACACTGGCAGGCGGACTCTCAACCACTGCGCCACCGGGGAAGCCCCACATGACTCTTTTTGAACTATGGTTTTCTCAGGGTATATGCCCAGTAGTGGGATTGCTGGGTCGTATGGTAGTTCTATTTGTAGTTTTTTAAGGAACCTCCATACTGTTCTCCATAGTGGCTGTATCAATGTACATTCCCACCAACAGTGCAAGAGTGTTCCCTTTTCTCCACACCCTCTCCAGCATTTATTGTTTCTAGATTTTTTGATGATGGCCAATCTGACCGGTGTGAGATGATATCTCATTGTAGTTTTGATTTGCATTTCTCTAATGATTAATGATGTTGAGCATTCTTTCATGTGTCTGTTGGCAATCTGTATATCTTCTTTGGAGAAATGTCTATTTAGGTCTTCTGCCCATTTTTGGATTGGGTTGTTCGTTTTTTTGTTATTGAGCTGCATGAGCTGCTTGTAGATCTTGGAGATTAATCCTTTGTCAGTTGCTTCATTTGCAAATATTTTCTCCCATTCTGAGGGTTGTCTTTTCGTCTTGTTTATGGTTTCCTTTGCTGTGCAAAAGCTTTTAAGTTTCATTAGGTCCCATTTGTTTATTTGTGTTTTTATTTCCATTTCTCTAGGAGCTGGGTCAAAAAGAATCTTGCTGTGATTTATGTCATAGAGTGTTCTGCCTATGTTTTCCTCTAAGAGTTTGATAGTGTCTGGCCTTACATTTAGGTCTTTAATCCATTTTGAGTTTATTTTTGTGTATGGTGTCAGGGAGTGTTCTAATTTCATACTTTTACATGTATCTGTCCAATTTTCCCAGCACCACTTATTGAAGAGGCTGTCTTCTCTCCACTGTATATGCTTGCCTCCTTTATCAAAGATAAGGTGACCATATGTGCGTGGGCTTATCTCTGGGCTTTCTATCCTGTTCCATTGATCTATATTTCTGTTTTTGTGCCAGTACCAAACTGTCTTGATTACTGTAGCTTTGTAATATAGTCTGAAGTCAGGGAGCCTGATTCCTCCAGCTCCATTTTTCGTTCTCAATATTGCTTTGGCTATTCGGGGTCTTTTGTGTTTCCATACAAATTGTGAAATTTTTTGTTCTAGTTCTGTGAAAAATGCCAGTGGTAGTTTGATAGGGATTGCATTGAATCTGTAGATTGCTTTGGGTAGTAGAGTCATTTTCACAATGTTGATTCTTCCAATCCAAGAACATGGTATATCTCTCCATCTATTTGTATCATCTTTAATTTCTTTCATCAGTGTCCTATAATTTTCTGCATACAGGTCTTTTGTCTCCTTAGGTAGGTTTATTCCTAGATATTTTATTCTTTTTGTTGCAATGGTAAACGGGAGTGTTTTCTTAATTTCACTTTCAGATTTTTCGTCATTAGTGTGTAGAAATGCAAGAGATTTCTGTGCATTAATTTTGTATCCTGCTACTTTACCAAATTCATTGATTAGCTCTAGTAGTTTCCTGGTAGCATCTTTAGGATTCTCTATGTATAGTATCATGTCATCTGCAAACAGTGACAGCTTTACTTCTTCTTTTCCGATTTGGATTCCTTTTATTTCTTTTTCTTCTCTGATTGCTGTGGCTAACACTTCCAAAACTATGTTGAATAATAGTGGTGAGAGTGGGCAACCTTGTCTTGTTCCTGATCTTAGTGGAAATGGTTTCAGTTTTTCACCATTGAGGACAGTATTGGCTGTGGGTTTGTCATATACGGCCTTTATTATGTTGAGGAAAGTTCCCTCTATGCCTACTTTCTGCAGGGCTTTTATCATAAATAGGTGTTGAATTTTGTCGAAAGCTTTCTCTGCATCTTTTGAGATGATCATATGGTTTTTCTCTTTCAATTTGTTAATATGGTGTATCACGTTGATTGATTTGCGTATATTGAAGAATCCTTGCATTCCTGGGATAAACCCCACTTGATCATGGTGTATGATCCTTTTAATGTGCTGTTGGATTCTGTTTGCTAGTATTTTGTTGAGGATTTTTGCATCTATGTTCATCAGTGATACTGGCCTGTAGTTTTCTTTCTTTGTGACATCTTTGTCTGGTTTTGGTATCAGGGTGATGGTGGTCTCGTAGAATGAGTTTGGGAGTGTTCCTCCCTCTGCAATATTTTGGAAGAGTTTGAGAAGGGTAGGTGTTAGCTCTTCTCTAAATGTTTGATAGAATTCGCCTGTGAAGCCTTCTGGTCCTGGGCTTTTGTGTGTTGGAAGGTTTTTAATCACAGTTTCAATTTCAGTGCTTGTGATTGGTCTGTTCATATTTTCTATTTCTTCCTGGTTCAGTCTCGGCAGGTTGTGCATTTCTAAGAATCTGTCCATTTCTTCCAGGTTGTCCATTTTATTGGCATAGAGTTGCTTGTAGTAATCTCTCATGATCGTTTGTATTTCTGCAGTGTCAATGGTTACTTCTCCTTTTTCATTTCTAATTCTATTGATTTGAGTCTTCTCCCTTTTTCTCTTGATGAGTCTGGCTAATGGTTTATAAATTTTGTTTATCTTCTCAAAGAACCAGCTTTTAGTTTCATTAATTTTTGCTATTGTTTCCTTCATTTCTTTTTCATTTATTTCTGACCTGATCTTTATGATTTCTTTCCTTTTGCTAGCTTTGGGGTTTTTTTGTTCTTCTTTCTCTAATTGCTTCAGGTGCAAGGTTAGGTTGTTTATTCGAGATGTTTCCTGTTTCTTGAGGTAGGCTTGTATTGCTATAAACTTCCCTCTTAGCACTGCTTTTGCTGCGTCCCATAGGTTTTGGGTCGTCGTGTCTCCATTGTCATTTGTTTCTAGGTATTTTTTGATTTCCCCTTTGATTTCTTCAGTGATCACTTCGTTATTAAGTAGTGTATTGTGTAGCCTCCATGTGTTTGTATTTTTTACAGATCTTTTCCTGTAATTGATGTCTAGTCTCATAGCGTTGTGGTCGGAAAAGATACTTGATACGATTTCAGTTTTCCTAAATTTACCAAGGCTTGATTTGTGACCCAAGATATGATCTATCCTGGAGAATATTCCATGAGCACTTGAGAAGAATGTGTATTCTGTTGTTTTTGGGTGGAATGTCCTATAAATATCAATTAAGTCCATCTTGTTTAATGTATCATTTAAAGCTTGTGTTTCCTTATTTATTTTCATTTTGGATGATCTGTCCATTGGTGAAAGTGGGGTGTTAAAGTCCCCTACTATGATTGTGTTGCTGTCGATTTCCCCTTTTATGGCTGTTAGTATTTGCCTTATGTATTGAGGTGCTCCTATGTTGGGTGCATAAATATTTAAAATTGTTATACCTTCCTCTTGGATCGATCCCTTGATCATTATATAGTGTCCTTCTTTGTCTCTTGTAATTGTCTTTATTTTAAAGTCTATTTTGTCTGATATGAGAATTGCTACTCCAGCTTTCTTTTGATTTCCATTTGCATGGAATATCTTTTTCCATCCCCTCACTTTCAGTCTGTATGTGTCTCTAGGTCTGAAGTGGGTCTCTTGTAGACAGCATATATATGGGTCTTGTTTTTGTATCCATTCAGCCAGTCTGTGTCTTTTGGTGGGAGCATTTAATCCATTTACATTTAAGGTAATTATCGATATGTATGTTCCTATTCCCATTTTCTTAAATGTTTTGGGTTTGTTATTGTAGGTGTTTTCCTTCTCTTGTGTTTCTTGCCTAGAGAAGTTCCTTTAGCATTTGTTGTAAAGCTGGTTTGGTGGTGCTGAACTCTCTCAGCTTTTGCTTGTCTGTAAAGGTTTTAATTTCTCCATCAAATCTGAATGAGATCCTTGCTGGGTAGATTAATCTTGGTTGTAGGTTTTTCTCCTTCATCACTTTAAGTATATCCTGCCACTCCCTTCTGGCTTGCACAGTTTCTGCTGAAAGATTAGCTGTTAACCTGATGGGGATTCCCTTGTGTGTTATTTGTTGTTTTTCCCTTGCTGCTTTTAATATGTTTTCTTTATATTTAATTTTTGACAGTTTGATTAATATGTGTCTTGGCGTGTTTCTCCTTGGATTTATCCTGTATGGGACTCTCTGTGCTTCCAGGACTTGATTAACTATTTCCTTTCCCATATTAGGGAAGTTTTCAACTATAATCTCTTCAAATATTTTCTCAGTCCCTTTCTTTTTCTCTTCTTCTTCTGGGACCCCTATAATTCGAATGTTGGTGCGTTTAATGTTGTCCCAGAGGTCTCTGAGACTGTCCTCAGTTCTTTTCATTCTTTTTTCTTTATCCTGCTCTGCAGTAGTTATTTCCACCATTTTATCTTCCAGGTCACTTATCCGTTCTTCTGCCTCAGTTATTCTGCTATTGATCCCATCTAGAGTATTTTTAATTTCATTTATTGTGTTTTTCATCGTTGCTTGGTTCCTCTTTAGTTCTTCTACGTCCTTGTTAAATGTTTCTTGCATTTTGTGTATTCTATTTCCAAGATTTTGGATCATCCTTATTATCATTATTCTGAATTCTTTTTCAGGTAGACTACCTATTTCCTCTTCATTTGTTAGGTCTGGTGTGTTTTGACCCTGCTCCTTCATCTGCTGTGTGTTTTTCTGTCTTCTCATTTTGCTTATCTTACTGTGTTTGGGGTCTCCTTTTCACAGGCTGCAGGTTCGTAGTTCCCGTTGTTTTTGGTAGCTGTCCCCAGTGGCTAAGGTTGGTTCAGTGGGTTGTGTAGGCTTCCTGGTGGAGGGAACTAGTGCCTGTGTTCTGGTGGATGAGGCTGGATGTTGTCTTTCTGGTGGGCACATCCACGTCTGGTGGTGTGTTTTGGGGTGTCTGTGGCCTTATTATGATTTTAGGCAGCCTCTCTGCTAATGGATGGGGCTGTGTTCCTGTTTTGCTAGTTGTTTGGCATAGGGTGTCCAGCACTGTAGCTTGCTGGTCGTTGAGTGAAGCTGGGTCTTGATGTTGAGATGGAGATCTCTGAGAGATTTTCGCCGTTTGGTATTACGTGGAGCTGGGAGGTCTCTTGTGGACCAGTGTCCTGAACTTGGCTCTCCCACCTCAGAGACACAGCCCTGATGCCTGGCTGGAGCACCAAGAGCCTTTCATCCACACGGCTCAGAGTAAAAGGGAGAAAAAATAGAAAGAAAGAAAGAGGATAAAATATAGTGAAGTAAAATAAAGCTATTATAAAGCAAAGCTATACAGACAAAATCTCACCCAGAAGCATATACATATACACTCAAAAAAAAAGGAAAAGGGGAAAAATTAATATATCCTGCTCCCAAAGTCCACCTCCTGAATTTGGGATGATTCATTGTCTATTCAGGTATTCAACAGATGCAGGCACATCAAGTTGTTTCTGAAGTTTTAATCCGCTGCTTCTAAGGCTGCTGGGAGAGATTTCCCTTTCTCTTCTTTGTTCGCACAGCTCCCGGGGTTCAGCTTTGGATTTGGAGCCGCCTCTACGTGTAGGTCGCCTGTTCCCCGCCCAGACAGAACGGGGTTAAAGGAGCAGCTGCTTCGGGGGCTCTGGCTCAGTCAGGCCGGGGGGAGGGAGCGGTGCAGAGGAGGCGGGGCGAGCCTGCGGCGGCAGAGGCCGGTGTGACGTTGCAGCAGCCCGAGGCGCGCCGTGCGTTCTCCCGGGGAAGTTGTCCCCGGATCACGGGAGCCTGGCCGTGGCGGGCTGCACCGGCTCCCGGGAGGGGCGGTGTGGAGAGTGACCTGTGCTCGCCCACAGGCTTTTTGGTGGCGGCAGCAGCAGCCTTAGCGTCTCATGCCCGTCTCTGGGGTCCGCGCTGATAGCCGCGGCTCGCGCCCGTCTCTGGAGCTCGTTTAGGCGGCGCTCTGAATCCCCTCTCCTTGTGCGCCGCGAAACAAAGAGGCAAGAAAAAGTCTCTTGCCTCTTCGGCGGCTGCAGACTTTTTTCCGGACTCCCTCCCGGCTAGCTGTGGTGCGCTAACCCCTTCAGGCTGTGTTCACGCCGTCAACCCCAGTCCTCTCCCTGCGATCCGACCGAAACCCGAGCCTCAGCTCCCAGCCCCCGCCCGCCCAGTCGGGTGAGCAGACAAGCCTCTCGGGCTGGTGAGTGCTGCTCGGCGCCGAGCCTCTGTGCGGGAGTCTCTCCGCTTTGCCCTCCGCACCCCTGTGGCTGCGCTCTCCTCCGTGGGTCCGAAGCTTGCCCCCTCTGCCACCCGCAGTCTCTGCCCACGAAGGGGCTTCCTAGTGCGTGGAAACCTTTCCTCCTTCACGGCTCCCTCCCACTGGTGCAGGTCCCGTCCCTATTCTTTTGTCTCTGTTATTTCTTTTTTCTTTTGCCCTACCCAAGTACGTGGGGAGTTTCTTGCCTTTTGGGAGGTCTGACGTCTTCTGCCAGCGTTCAGTGGGTGTTCTGTAGGAGCAGTTCCACGTGTAGATGTATTTCTAATGTATCTGTGGGAAGGAAGGTGATCTCCGCGTCTTACTCTTCCGCCATCTTCTTCTCCCCCTCCAAAGGTTTATTTTTAAATAGGTTGATTTAGAAATGTATCTAGTTGAATAAAGTTAATTATCTGTAAAATCCTTGAAATAACAGAATACAGTATAAATAATTTTTTTCTAGGGAGTATAATTATAAATTTTGATAATTGCATAATGTAAATGTATAACCTAAATACTATTTTAATTAACATTCATTTGTTTCATGACCTAACATTGCCTGTGGTGGGGCGACGAAGGGGCTTCTCACGCTGAGTTCCTCTTCCCGCTTATCCTAAAATAGCGGTTCTCTACCAGGTGCAGTTTTGCCCCTAGCACCACCCCATCCCGTCTCTGGAGCCCCTTCTGACCATCACAGCTGGGGCCGTGGGGGAGGGGTGTGCGCGTTCCTGGCGTCTCGTCCGCAGAGGCCGGGGGTGCTGGTGAACGTTCTGCAGCGCACAGGCCCCAGCAACACAGAATCCTCTGGCTCAAAATGTCAGCAGTGCTAATGCTTGGGAAACCTTGTTTTAAAGGGTTACCTACTTGCCATTGACATCTGTAGGGCTGTACAGTTGCTGAGTTACCGCAGGTAATTTGACGACTGTTGTCAAAAAGGAACTGCCGGGAAGATTAATTTGGGGCTCCCCATAACAGTCTTGAAATAAACTATCCTGTATGACACACCAGAGAGAAGTTTCTCATGTCTAATTCATGACCCTGTGCAGCCATAAACTTATTGATGACCCCAGGACTGTCTTAAATTTTCTTTGGGGGCTTATGTGTGGCCTTCCTGTCAGCTTAAAGGTAATTTAATGTTTCTGTACAATGAGATATATCTAGCAAATTTGAGGTCTCTTAGAAGGAGCAGTAGAAACAGCAAATAAGGTTAAAATTTCCAAACTGTGATGCTTTGTTTTTTTTAGTTCTGATGTGCATGATAGGGTCTGTCTTTAGTATTATAAAGGATTCTGTTTTCCTTGCTTTGCAGAAATAGAAGGAAACTTGGCAGCTCATAATAACCAAGTGAATTGAATTACTCTTTCCTTAGCAGCTAAATTCAGTTCATCTTTTTTAGTACAAAGAGCACAGTGTTGGCGTATACATTTTAGGATGGGCAGTCATGGTCCTTTCGGCTTTGCTGGCACAGGGATGTTTGGCACATCCCTTGCTCATGTGCGGCAGCCTAGCATGGTTGGAACTAAGCTGTTTTAGAGAAGCACATGCACATGTGTTTATTGTTTTTCTTGCCTAGTATTCTACCTTGATGTTGTTATGAGAATGAAACCAGTTCTCACCCTTCCCCCACTCTAGGACTCCCCATCACAGCTCAGGTCTTCTTTCCTTCTTAAATTTATACGTGTTCTCTTGGTTCTTATATCTGTAAAAATAGGCAACTGTAAGATTTTTATGCTTGACACTTTCTTTCAGAAGCCTTATTGTCTAAGTTTGTGGCATTAGCTAAAGGAAAGCAACCTTGAGGAGCATAATTATCTTGGATTTACAGCAGAAGGGTGACAGTGACAACACTGAGAAGCAGAGGAAGCCCGGTGTCCACTGCTAGAGGACCTTCCCAGTCATCACCTCACTCTCTTCCATCCTGTGTTCAGCCTCAACCAATGGAATTGTTCAAGGATGATTTACATTGTGTGAGAATTGTTTTGCTAGGGAAATCTGTAGCTTCTCACGTGGTTCTCTTAGATCCACATTTCTTTGCTTGGTCTTCAGGGGTTCCCTTTTCTTCCTGATTCCTCACAGTCTGCCTTTAGACATACCTTTGCCCCCCATTTTTTCTGTTATGTTTGTCCTATGCAGAGAAGTTCATTGCAATCAGATGTCTGCCATGCCCATACTTTTCTGAGGGAAAGTGCTATTCCTATAGTTTCTGCTAAAGGAAATGCAGCCTTCGACTTTAGGTCACCATGCTTAGTTCCATGTGACCCCCCCCCCATCTTAATTGCCATGAATTGAACTAGGCATGGGTGCCTGACCCAAAGGTGGTCAAGCTAGGGTAGATTAGTATTAAGGCTTGACATTAAAGCTTTGCCCACAGAATGGTGGATGACCAAACCATTCAGATCCTCTCTTTTAAGGAAGTTTGGGTTAAGACTAGAGGGCGGATGAGCAGTTAGTGGGGGTAGTCACGCAGAGCCACCCAGGGAACAGTAACAGAAGCTCACGGTGGGATTAGGGCTCCATAAACACAGGTCCATGAAGTTTGAATTGTAGGCAAACTTTTGTACACATGGACATTTATCTTGAGAACAGAGTTCATGGATTTCTTTTCATCTGGTTTTCAAAGGGGTCTGAGAATCAAAAGATAGCAAGGTGAGAGAGCGGTGAGATGGTCGGGGGAGCAGGAGCGGAGACAGCGAGTAGCAGATGAAAATACAGATTGGGGTCTCCTGCTGAGGGCGCATAGATAACCTCTTGTTAGACCTACTTGCCAGCTCTTAAGTGATAATCTGTTATCCAGAGGCCTTCTTCTAGCCTGGGTTTCCTCCTTTCCTTGGATAGCCTGGAATTCTCTGGAGCCTGACCCTATGTGGGTAATGTTTCTGCCCTCATTTTCTTTCTTTCTTTCTTTTTAATTAATTTATTTATTTATTTATTTTTGGCTGCGTTGGGTCTTCGTTGCTGCCCGCAGGCTTTTTCCCTAGTTGCGGCGAGCAGGGGCTACTCTTCGTTGCGGTGTGTGGGCTTCTCACTGCGGTGGCTTCTCTTGTCGCGGAGCACAGGCTCTAGGTGCACGGGCTTCAGTAGTTGTGGCTTGTGGGCTGTAGAGCGCAGGCTCAGTAGTTGTGGCGCACGGGCTTAGTTGCTCCGCGGCATGTGGGATCTTCCCGGATCAGGGCTTGAACCCGTGTCCCCTGCATTGGCAGGCGAATTCATAGCTACTGCGCCACAGGGAAGTCCCTTAATTTTATTTTGTTATTACTTTTTATACAGCAGGTTCTTACTAGTTATCCATTTTATACATAGTAGTGTATACATGTCAATCCCAATCTCCCAATTCATGTCCCCCACCCCCACACCCCTGCCGCTTTCCCCCCTTGGTGTCCATACGTTTATTCTCTACATCTGTGTCTCATTTCTGCACTGCAAACCAGTTCATCTGTACCATTTTTCTGGGTTCCACATATATACGTTAATATACGATATTTGTTTTTCTCTTTCTGACTTACTTCACTCTGTATGACAGCCTCTGGGTCCATCCATGTCTCTACAGATGACCCAATTTCATTCCTTTTTATGGCTGAGTAATATTCCATTGTATATATGTACCACGTCTTCTTTATCCATTCGTCTGTTGATGGGCATTTAGGTTGCTTCCATGTCCTGGCTATTGTAAATAGTGCTGCAGTGAACACTGGGGTGCATGTGTCTTTTTGAATTATGGTTTTCTCTAGGTATATGCCCAGTAGTGGGATTGCTAGGTCATATGGTAGTTCTATTTTTAGTTTTTTAAGGAACCTCCGTAGTGGCTGTGTCAATCTACATTCCCACCAACAGTGCAAGAGGGGTTCCCTTTTCTCCATACCCTCTCCAGCATTTGTTGTTTGTAGATTTTCTGATGATGCCCATTCTGATCGCTGGGAGGTGATAACTCATTGTAATTTTGATTTACATTTCTCTGATAATTAGTGATGTTGAGCAGCTTCTCATGTGCCTCTTAGCCATCTGTTTTTCTTCTTTGGAGAAATGTCTGTTTAGGTCTTCTGCCCATTTTTTGATTGGGTTGTTTTTTTTTTTTTTTAATATTGAGCTGCATGAGCTGTTTATATATTTTGGAAATTAATCCTTTGTCCATTGATTCGTTTGCAAATATTTTCTCCCATTATGAGGGTTGTCTTTTCGTCTTGTTTATAGTTTCCTTTGCTGTGCAAAAGCTTTTAAGTTTCATTAGGTCCCATTTATTTATTTTTGGTTTTATTTCCCTTATTCTAGGAAGTGGGTCAAAAAAAAGATCTTGCTGTGATTTATGTCAGAGTGTTCTTCCTGTGTTTTCCTCTAAGAGTTTTATAGTGTCTGGTCTTACATTTAGGTCTCTAATCCATTTTGAGTTTATTTTTGTGTATGGTGTTAGGGAGTGTTCTAATTTCATTCTTTTACATGTAGCTGTCCAGTTTTCCCAGCACCACTTACTGAAGAGACTGTCTTTTCTCCATTGTATATCCTCACCTCCTTTGTCATAGATTAGTTGACCATAGGTGTGTGGGTTTATCTCTGGGCTCTCTATCCTGTTCCATTGCTCTATATTTCTGTTTTAGTGTCAGTACCATATTGTCTTGATTACTGTTGCTTTGTAGTATACTCTGAAGTCAGGGAGTCTGATTCCTCCAGCTCCATTTTTTTTCCCTCAAGATTGCTTTGGGTATTTGGGGTCTTATGTGTCTCCATACACGTTTTAAGATTTTTTCTTCCAGTTCTGTAAAAAATGCCATTGGTAATTTGATAGGGATTGCATTGAATCTGTAGATTGCTTTGGGTAATATAGTCATTTTCACAATATTGATTCTTCCAATCCAAGAACATGGTATGTCTCTCCATCTATTTGTATCATCTTTAATTTCTTTCATCAGTGTCTTATAATTTTCTGCATACAGGTCTTTTGTCTCCTTAGGTAGGTTTATTCCTAGGTATTTTATTCTTTTTGTTGCAGTGGTGAATGGGATTGTTTCCTTAATTTCTCTTTCTGATCTTTCATTGTTAATGTACAGGAATGCAAGAGATTTCTGTGCATTAATTTTGTATCCTGCAACTTTACCAAATTCATTGATTAGCTCTAGAAGTTTTTGTTTTTTTAAAAAATTTTATTTATTTATTTACTTTTGGCTGCATTGGGTCTTCGTTGCTGTGCGCGGGCTTTCTCTAGTTGCGGCGAGTAGGGACTACTCTTCGATGCGGTGCACGGGCTTCTCATTGCGGTGGCTTCTCTTGTTGCAGAGCACGGGCTCTAGGCACGCGGGCTCAGTAGTTGTGGCTTGTGGGCTGTAGAGCGCAGGGTCAGTAGTTGTGGTGCACGGGCTTAGTTGCTCCGTGGAATGTGGGATCTTCCCGGATCAGGGCTCAAACCCGTGTCCCCTGCATTGGCAGGCAGATTCTTAACCAATGGACCACCAGGGAAGTCCCTCTAGTAGTTTCCTGGTGGCATCTTTAGGATTATCTGTGTATAGTATCATGTCATCTGCAAACAGTGACAGTTTTACTTCTTCTTTTCCAATTTGTATTCCTTTTATTTCTTTTTCTTCTCTGATTGCCATGGTTAGGACTTTCAGAACTATGTTGAATAATAGTGGTGAGAGTGGACATCCTTGTCTTGTTCCTGATCTTAGAGGAAATGCTTTCAGTTTTTCACCATTGAGAATGATGTTTGCTGTGGGTTTGTCATATATGGCCTTTATTATGTTGAGGTAGGTTTCCTCTTTGCCCACTTTCTGGAGAGTTTTTATCTTAAGTGGGTGTTGAGTTTGGTCAAAAGCTTTTTCTGCATCTATTGAGATGATCATATGGTTTTTCTTCTTCAATTTGTTAATATGGTGTATCACATTGATTGATTTGTGTATATTGAAGAATCCTTGCCTCCCTGGGATAAATCCCACTTGATCATGGTGTATGATCCTTTTAATGTGCTGTTGGATTCTGTTTGCTAGTATTTTGTTGAGGATTTTTGCATCTATATTCATCAGTGATATTGGTCTGTGATTTTCTTTTTTTGTAGTCTCTTTGTCTGGTTTTGGTATCAGGGTGATGGTGGCCTCATAGAATGAGTTTGGAAGTGTTCCTTCCTCTGCAGTTTTTTGGAAGAGTTTGAGAGGGATAGGTGTTAGCTCTTCTCTAAACGTTTGAAGGAATTCACCTGTGAAGCCACTGGTCCTGGACTTTTGTTTGTTGGAAGATTTTTAATCACAGTTTAAATTTTATTACTTGTGATTGGTCTGTTCATATTTTCTATTTCTTCCTGGTTCAGTCTTGGGAGGTTATACCTTTCTAAGAATTTTTCCTTTTTTTCCAGGTTGTCCATTTTATTGGCATAGAGTTGCTTGTCGTAGTCTCTTAGGATGCTTTGTATTTCTGTAGTGTCCATTGAAACTTATCCTTTTTCATTTCTAATTTTATTGATTTGAGTCCTCTCCCTCTTTTTCTTGATGAGTCTGGCTAAAGGTTTATCAATTTTGTTTATCTTCTCAAAGAACCAGCTTTTAGTTTTATTGATCTTTGCTATTGTTTTCTTTGTTTCTATTTCATTTATTTCTGCTCTGATCTTTATGATTTCTTTCCTTCTACTAACTTTGGATTTTGTTTGTTCTTCTTTCTCTAGCTCCTTTAGGTGTAAGGTTAGATTGTTTACTTGAGATTTTTCTTGTTTCTTGAGGTAGGATTGTGTTGTTATAAACTTCCCTCTTAGAACTGCTTTTGCTGCATCCCATAGGTTTTGAATTGTCGTGTTTTTGTTGTAATTTGTCTCTAGGTGTTTTTTGATTTCCTCTTTGATATCTTCAGTGATCTCTTGGTTATTTAGTAACGTATTCTTTAGCCTCCATGTGATTGTGCTTTTTACGTTTTTTTCCCTGTAATTTACTTCTAATCTCATCGCGTTGAGGTCAGAAAAGGTGCTTGATATGATTTCAATTTTCTTAAATTTACTGAGCCTTGATTTGTGACCCAAGATGTGATCTATCCTGGAGAATGTTCCGTGTGCACTTGAGAAGAAAGTGTAATCTGCTGTTTTCAGATGGAATGTCCTATAAATATCAGTTAAATCTGTATGGTCTGTTGTGTCATTTAAAGCTTGTGTTTCTGTATTAATTTTCTGTGTGGATGATCTGTCCATTGGTGTAAGTGAGGTGTTAAAGTCCCCCACTATTATTATGTTACTGTCAATTTTCTCTTTTATAGCTGTTAGCATTTGCCTTATGTATTAAGGTGCTCCTATGTTGGGTGCATATATATTTATAATTGTTATATCTTCTTCTTGGATTGATCCCTTGATCATTATGTAGTGTCCTTCCTTGTCTCTTGTAACATTCTTTATTTTAAAGTCTATTTTATCTGATATGAGTATTGCTACTCCAGCTTTCTTTTGATTTCTATTTGCATGGAATATCTTTTTCCATCCCCTCATTTTCAGTCTGTATGTGCCCCTAGGTCTGAAGTGGGTCTCTTGTAGACAGCATATATATATGGGTCTTGTTTTTGTATCCATTCATTGAGCCTGTGTCTTTTGGTTGGAGCCTTTAATCCATTCACTTTTAAGGTAATTATCGATATGTATGTTTCTATTACCATTTTCTTAATTGTTTTGGTTAGTTTTTGTAGGTCCTTTTCTTCTCTTGTGTTTCCCACTTAGAGAAGTCCCTTTAGCATTTGTTGTAGAGCTGGTTTGGTGGTGCTGAGTTCTCTTAGCTTTTGCTTGTCTGTAAAGCTTTTGCTTTCTCTGTCAAATCTGAATGAGATCCTTGCTGGATAGAGTAATCTTGGTTGTAGGTTCTTCTCTTTCATCACTTTAAATATATCGTGCCATTCCCTTCTGGCTTGTAGTGTTTCTGCTGAGAAATCAGCTGTTAACCTTATGGGAGTTCCCTTGTATGTTATTTGTCATTTTTCCCCTGTTGCTTTCAAGAGTTTTTCTTTGTCTTTAATTTTTGTCAGTTTGATTACTATGTGTCTTGGCACGTTTCTCCTTGGGTTTATCCTGCCTGGGACTCTCTGAACTTCCTGGACTTGGGTGGCTAATTCCTTTTCCATGTTAGGGAAGTTTTTGACTATAACCTCTTCAGATATTTTCTCGGGTCCTTTCTCTATCTCTTCTCCTTCTGGGACCCCTATAATGCGAATGTTGTTGAGTTTAATGTTGTCCCAGAGGTCTCTTAGGCTGTCTTCATTTCTTTTCATTCTTTTTTCTTTATTCTGTTCCACAGCAGTGAATTCCACCATTCTGTCTTCCAGGTCATTTATCTGTTCTTCTGCCTCAGATATTCTGCTATTGATTCCTTCTAGTGTATTTTTCATTTCAGTTATTGTATTGTTCATCTCTGTTTGTTTATTCTTTAATTCTTCTAGGTGTTTGTTCTTTAATTCTTCTAGGTCTTTGTTAAACATTTCTTGCATCTTCTCGATCTTTGCATCCATCCTTTTTTCCCCCGAGGTCCTGGATCCTCTTCACTGTCATTATTCTGAATTCTTTTTCTGCAAGGTTGCCTATCTCCACTTTATTTAGTTGTTTTTCTGGGGTTTTATCTTGTTCCTTCATCTGGTACATAGCCCTCTGCCTTTTCACCTTCTCTATCTTTCTGTGAATGTGGTTTTTGTTCCACAGCCTGCAGGGTTGTAGTTCTTCTTGGTTCTGCTTTCTGCCCTCTGGTGGATGAGGCTATCTAAGAGGCTTGTGCAAGTTTTCTGATGGGAGGGACTGGTGGTGGGTAGAGCTGACTGTTGCTCTGGTGGGCAGAGCTCAGTAAAACTTTAATCCGCTTGTCTGCTGACGGGTGGGACTGGGTTCCCTCCCTGTTGGTTGTTTGGCCTGAGGCGACTAGCACTGGAGACTATGCTGGCTATTTGGTGGGGCTAACGGCGGACTCTGGGAGGGCTCACGCCAAGGAGTACTTCCCAGAACTTCTGCTGCCAGTTTCCTTGTCCTCACCGTGAGCCACAACCCCCCCCCCCTGCCCCCCCGCCTCTGCAGGAGACCCTCCAACACTAGCAGGTAGGTCTGGTTCAGTCTCCTGTGGGGTCACTGTTCCTTCCCCTGGGTCCCGATGTGCACACTACTTTGTGTATGACCTCCAAGAGTGAAGTTTCTGTTTCCCCCAGTCCTGTCGAAGTCCTGCAGTCAAATCCCGCTAGCCTTCAAAGTCTGATTCTCTGGGAATTCCTCCTCCCCTTGCCAGACCCCCAGGTTGTGAAGCCTGACGTGGGGCTCAGAACCTTCATTCCAGTGGGTGGACTTCTGTGGTATAAGTGTTCTCCAGTCTGTGAGTCACCCACCCAGAGGTTATGAGATTTGATTTTATTGTGATCACGCCGCTCCTGCTGTCTCACTGTGGCTTCTCCTTTGTCTTTGGATGTGGGGTGTCTTTTTTGGTGAGTTCCAGTGTCTTCCTGTTGATGATTGTTCAGCAGTTAGTTGTGATTCCGGTACTCTCTCAAGAGGGAGTGGACACACGTCCTTCTACTCCGCCATCTTGAACCAATTTTGCCTCTACCTTCATTTTCTTATGTTCCTCCCTAAAATATTCTTTTCTCCTCTACCATTAGTACTAGCCACTTAGTGGACCTGAGTGAATTTATTTTGGTTCTTTAACTTAAAGAGCCAAACTAGTAAGCTTGTCTATCAGCAGCATGGATGCGTTAGAGAAGGCAGCAGCTGTGCCAGTTCCCTGGGTGCTCAGTGTTACGGGAAGTACCTACATAGGCATGTCCACATAAATGAACCACTTGCCCATCCAAGGCTGAGATGAAGAATAAGGAGAGAAAGAGCTGGTAAAGTATTCTGTATAAACAGGACTTGATAAAATTCCGTATCATAAGTAGTTTTTACTCTTTCCAATCAGTGGGACATTTCGTCTTCTATTTCCAAGATGTCGTCCTTAGGATTATCATGGAGGGTTCACAAAAGTGGTTGATTAGCCATGTTTGTGTCTGGGCTTGTTGTAGTATTTAGTGAGATAAATGCTACACAAAAAACATTGACTTAAAAATTAATGTGAGTAGATGGAAGAGAATATTATATTATCTGAAGTTTTAACATACTGAAACAGATAACTGAGGTTGAGAATTTTCTTCCCGGAGGATTTTGAGAAACAGAATGATGACAGACATCTTTGTTGTCATGAAAGAGACACATGACTTTCATACCTTGGAGACAGAGAGAGGGCCATCTCAGCTCTTTTGGCCTAAATCTGTGGAAACTGAGAACAAGGTGGTGGTGATAATGGGTTTATAGTTTGTCCTAGGAAATATAATAGTTGCTTTTGTAACTTGGAACTACCCAAGCTTAACTTATATTTAATTTTTCCAGAGTTTTGCTGCTTCTTATTGCATGTTTGCCTAGGCAGTCTTGAACTTGTTTTTCAAACCAAATTATGATAAAGGATTAAAGAGAAGGGAGGGGCATTGTCATAGAAAATTAAACAGAAAATGTGTATTTTCTTTTTTCTGTAATTTCCCAATAAAGTTTTTAATTCTTTTCATTAATAATTTTATTAAGGGACAAAATAATAAGTTGAAATAGTGAAAATCAGACATGTATAACTCAGTTAAACTAAGTAGCTGCATTTCTTTGCATTTCAAGGTGGAAAAAATTTTAAGTGCTGCACAGCCACCTTGATGGGCCAGGAATCATAAAGACTTGGAGTCTTAGGAAAATAAGGATTCTTTTTTTTTTTTTTTTTTTAAATCCATTTCTCCCCTCTTTGTTATCATTTATTTATTTATTTTAATGTGAAATAATTAATTCTCTTCCCATCAGTTTTAGATGAACTGAGGAGAAAATTACAGAGTGCCCTGGGAGTGCTTGTGTTATGGAGTCGCATAGACTGTAGCTACGTATCTCAGTTAAGAATTTGGAGTAAAGTTTGTCGAGGGGAAGTTTCTGTGCTCTCTGTGTTCAAGGTCTCATATTCCAGGACATCACCGTGTTGTTACACTGCTCCTGGCTCACGAGGAAAACATCATGAGAATGGTAAAAATACTTTCATATTTTTGGTTACAGAATCTTAGAAAGAAGAATCTAGAGAGATGCTAAGTATTTTTCTTGCTTTAATTCAGCTTAATTCTAATAAACTCATTCCCAGAGGCTTTGCTAAATTCTCTGTTGGAGTCAGCTTAGTAGGATTGGTGAGTGAGTCTTAGATGAGAGTCTGGCAAGCAGTTTTACTTGTTTTCTGAGCATGGGGAGTGATAGTTTTGTTAATCCCGCTCTGCTTTGGAAACCTTGCCATTTCCAGACATGGCCTGAGGCCCTCAGTTAGTATTCTAAGTGAGATAGTAAAACCAGAGGGCTCCGTTCTATTATTGTATTATAATTAATAGTCCAATGGTAGACTTTCTTTTTATATATTTAACTGTTTATTTGGAAATATTTTCAAGCTTTCAGAAAAGTCACAAGAATAAGAATGATACAAAGAAAACATATGTACCCTCACTCAGATTCACCTCCTTGTCTCCCCCTAACCCCTGTATATACATAGGTATGTGAATGTGTGTGTTTATACATTTACACACACATTTTTTTAAACTATTTGAAAGTAAGTTGGTTATACTGTGTGATTCTTCACTCCAAAATACTTTGCTTACTGTATGCCAGGTACATTTTATAAGTAAGTGTTTTGTAATTATTAGCTCAGGTGCAACAATCCTAGGCGGAGGTGTTATTTTTCCCACCATTTTATGAATGAGAAGTCTGTAACTAACATACAACTAGTTAATGTTGGAGGATTTGCCTTCAGGTAGACTGAGGCTAAAGCTGTGCTGTATTGCTTCCCTTGTAGGAAATTCCAGTGTGAAGACTTTCATGTAGGTTTTAAAAGCACTCTGAGTTTTCACAGGCTGTATAAGTCCAGATTTCATCTATTCTAAAACATGCATTTTGTTTTCTCTTTTTCACATTAAAAAATCCTTGATGTCTATCTTACAATGTATGGTGATGTAGTTGACATTATAAACGTGTGTCCAGACTTGGTTGTTGATTTTGGTGGTGTACTTCTTGACACTCTGTCACAGGTAGCCACTGTGTGTGTGTGTGTGTGTGTGTGTGTGTGTGTATGTATATGTGTTTTCTGTTTCCCACTTGAAAGGGAACATGATATTCTAGGTTACCAGCTCCAAGGGGTGGAGGAGCTGCTGCATTTTATTTAATATTGTGGCCTTGCTTGAAGATCAGACATGCTTGATTTTCATGAGTAAAATATATAAATGTTTCTGAAAAGCATCAAAAATCTCCTTAACTGTTTGAATTGGTATCACTTCTGGGGGTGTGAGAATTATTAGTTGATTGGGTGGAGTAATTTGTGCAGTTGCAGAAGTACCTTCCTTGAGATGATTGTTACCTTCTTCTGTTTGCCCTTCCCCTAATCTATTGTTTTCTTTTTAATTTTAAAAATAATTCCTTTTGTGGAAGAGGGAATAAATAAGGGGAATATTCAAAATAAAAATTGCCTACAGTTCTCTCACCCAGGGCTAATCACTGTTGACATTGTGCTGTATTTCCTTGGGCTTTTGTAAATATACATGCATTTCTTTTTCCTTCACAGTTGTTAGATGACGTATGCAGTGTTCTTTTCTACCTTTTTCCACTTGTTTCATGAGTATTTTCCTAGTTTCCTTGAATCTTTCATATCCCTCAGATTTTAAGTGGCTGTAAATGTTCTAATAATGTGCCACAATTTATCGAGCTATTACTATACGTTTAAGTTCTTTCCGCCTCTTTTTGTTATAAGTAACTCATGGCAAGCATCTTTTTGTATATTTCTTTTTGAGACATTGTCACAGAATTCGTTCTTCTGCACATGCATGCTGAATGTAAGAAATCCACCCATATTGTGTGTCTATTCATTTGAGACATTTTCTTCCAAGGAGAGCAGAGGAACATCATATACTAGAAGCTACTTAAAATTAGATGAGTAAACATACACAGGAGTATAACAGGATACTTCCTGTTTTAGGAAAAATAAACCAATCGATTTTAATTTTTCTGTTTTCTCTCAAAATTTTACACTAAATTAATTTTACATTAATTTTACACTAATTTTAATTTTTCACTTGACTGCCTTTAGTTCTTATAAACTGATGAAATGTAAGTTTATTTCTCTGTTCCTACAGTTGTTTGGATTTATTTAGGTGCTGATACATTTTATCCTACCTTTTTAGGAGTCAGTAGTGCTGGTGTCTTGTGGCTATTTTAATTTCAAGTTGAAGTACTAAAAGGTTGCTTTTGTACTTTCAGTACTTCTCAGCCTTAGTTTGCAAGTTCTCAAGAGGATTATAAGAAAAATTGAGTAACTCAGTGATGTCTGCCCCCTTCGTAATAAGGGAAATAAAAATTCTCTTTTTAAATTTATTTCTCTGTAGTTGAACAGAAAAAATGAGGGATACCTCAAAGAATATGAAAGTAGATAATTGTCTTTTGCCGTTTTTGTTTTTTTGTTTTTCCTTCTTTAGCTTTATTTTCTTAGGCCATCTACAGTACAACAGTGGCTCTGTCCTGACTTTATTCCACTTCTTTCTTTCAGCACCTACGTAGGGCCACCTAATCTTCCTGCAGCTACACCTTTTCAACTTTCACCCTCAACCCCCAGAACAAAAGCACTCTCTGACTGTGCTGTGGTGGATCAGCATTGTGTCCAGGTTTAATAGCTGAGGCTCTGGCTCCTCCTTGCCCAGTGCCTTGAATCTGTTCCTTCTGTGTTCAGTTTATCTGCTGATGCTCTTCCATTCCTTCCATAAAACTCACCCAGTGCCATGGCAGTCTGAATGATTATGGCTGGTAGACTATAATTTAGTATCCATGCATGTCTGTTTCCATCAGTTTTCTATGCCAATTTTACTAGTTATGGTAATGATACAGTTTATTTAAATATTAAGTAAACTGCTAAAAGATGCTTTAGTTACTTGCATTAAACTTAATTTGAGTCATAAAAAAATTGCTGCTGAATTAGTTGTGGATGAGATAAATAAAAGCGTTTAAGGTAAAAAAGTCCATAAAAATCTGGAAAGATTCTAGTTTCCTAAGAATATGTTCTCCCTGCACTTTAAAGAACCAGTAACCTACAGTCACAGTGATGCATCCTCAAAGAAAAGGCTTGGTGCTAAATCTAAGAATGGCTAATGAATGTGCAGTTATACATTTTACCTTCAAGTGTTAAAGGTATATATGTTTGTATGAATCCCCCCGGGCCCACACACACTGTAATGGACGTTTTCAGTGAACCCACCACTACTAGTCCTGTTCACTTTGGATAAGATGCCTTTTGCTATAAATTATTCTATTATATTTATAGATATTTGCTTTATCTACGTAAGTATATCTTTGCTTGAAGATACTCAAATTGTGATTAAACAGGTCTAATGAGTAAATATTGCCATATAGTCACATGCAAGCCTTCAATCCTGGCATATTAGTAGGATTTGAGAGTCACTGAATGTGGTTTTGTGCTCGTACACTTCCGTAGTTGCCACTTAAGTGTTAACTCAAAGCCATATTAATTTGCCTCACTCTTCCAGTCCTCCTAGATCCTGGAATCTTGCTCTTAAACCCTAATCTATGTTGGTGTGTCTGTTACTGAAGTCGGGTCCTACTGTTACTGTCTACTTGCTTGGGCTGTTTTTAGTTTTCTGGAACCTTCTCTAAATGACTTGCTCAGGTCGATCTTTGTAGTTTCCATCTCTGGCCAGCCATAGTCTGGACTCTTTGTCACAAATCAAACCCTGGTTCTGACAATGGCTTTAAAAAAAAAATCAATGTTTTACATGTTTAATTTTGGAAACATTGAGGACGTTATATCTTTCTTACACCCTGAAATTCACAATAATAGGTTTTTTTTTTTTTTAAAGAAACCTTTTTATTGAGTCATACTATACATATAGAAAAATTCACAGAAGTGTAGAGCCCCCATGAAAATCACAAGATAAACACACCCATGGGTCCTCATTGTCTCCTGGAAATTGAAATTTCTCTCCCTGGCAGTCATACTGTAAAGGACCAAATTGTAAATCTGCACAGTTTCAGGCCATGCGGTCTGCCGTTGTAGTGAACGCAGCCGCAGAAGATTTGCAGACAAATGGGCGTGGCTGGGCGCCAGGAAAACTTTATTTATGGACACTGAAATTTGAATGTCATATAATTTTCACATGTCATGAGCTATTACTCTTCTTTTGATTTATTTTCAACCATTAAAGAAAGTGAAAACCATTCTTAGGTTGTGGGCCATATGTGAACAAGCAGCAGCCCAAATTCGGCCCATTGCCATGGTTTGCTGACTCCTGCTCTCCGGGTTGCCACTAACCTTCCACTTACTCCCTGCTGGCCCAGCCTCTACACGTCTGAATTAGCATTATTATCATCTTCATCATCCAGCACATTATAGCCATTCTTCTACAATCAGGAAACCCAACTATCAGAACAATTTGCTGTGTGAAGTTCAGTGATTAAATTGCCCTCATGTCTCTAGAATACACATTACTAACTTGGGATACAAATTTTAAAATGGATTTTTACCTACATAAATTTAAACTTATACTGTATGAGGTAATAAACCATTAGTTACTTCATAGTGGTTTACAGACTAAACATAGTGGTGATTGATTACTTCATTTACTTTTCCTTTCTTTTTTATTTAACTTTCCAGATACTTAACAGTTTAAAAATTGTTCTGAGTTTAAATGATTATATAGTATAGTTTATCAGTCATGAAATAACTCTGTTGTGAGTGCTTTATAGTATTGTTAAAAACCATTTATTGTCACCACTATGGTGTTATCTTGGAAAAAGCAAATATTTAATTCAGCCAGCATTCACTAGACCTGCTAGTAAATGAGGCACTTCGAGAACCTGCAGTAAGTTACTCTGCTGGTGCTGATGAGTGAGATATAGACCCTGTCTGCAGGGAGCACTTGGACAGGATGAACATTTACAAAATTATCCTGCAAGATCAAATATGGTAACTTCTAGAAAAAAGGAGCAGAATACTATAGGAGCACAGATGAATGGTAGAGAGAAGTATGTGTTTTATTAAATCTGATTTTCTCCCCAAATTTTGAAAATTTCAAACCTACAGAAAAGTTGTATAGTGAAAAAGAATAGTATAGTGAACACACATATAGCTTCACCTAGAGTCACCAAACTATCTGCATCTTGCCATATTTGTTTTAACTCTTTGTATGTATGCATATATAATTTTATGTATGCACGTGTTTTTTTCTGCTAAACCATTTGAACATAAGTTTCAGAGATTATGACATTTCACCCCAAGTATTGTACTTCAGAATGGATCTCCTAAGAACAAGGACATTCTCATACTTAACTATGATACCATTATCACACACAAGAAATCTAATATTCCTACAATAATACAACCCAATATATAGTCAATATGCAAATTTTCCAGTTGTCTCAGTAATGTCTTTTATTTTTTTCCCTCAGACTGAGATCTTATCAATGATTATATATTCCATTTAGTTTTATGTGTTTTTAAAGTATCATTTAATCTAGAACTATAACTTTGCTTTTTTTGCTCTCACAACATCGACATTTTTGAAGAGTTTAAGGTCTCATGATTTGAATTTGTCTGATGATTTCGTCATAATTTTATTCAGGTAGGACATTTTTGGTCAGAATACTACCCAGGTGATGCTGTGCAATCTCAGGACATCACATCTGGAGTCCCTTGTAGTCAGTTTGTCCCATTATAGGTGTGGTTCAGGTGGACTACCAGATTTCTCCACTGTAGAGCTGTTTTTATTCCCTTTGCAATTAGTAAGTAACCTGTGGGGTCCTTCTTTGAGACTGTGAATAGTTGTTCCCCCTTTTTCCCAGTAGTAGAATCTTTTTCACAATTTCTTCTGAACATTAGGACCTTAAAAACATATATCATAATTCCAGTTGGTTGCAGACATTTAAAATTTAAATATTTATGCATTCCTTTAGTGAAATGCTGCTGAAAGTTGGCCTATAAATATACTTCCTTGTAGAATTTAAACATTAATTACCACTTCATCAGGAGAAAGCAGAATTAAGATCAAGCTTCCGAAGATGAAAAAGCTGAGTTCAAAGCTTGGTTTCATGACTTATTATATGTACAGACTTTCTAAGCCTCAATGTCTTTATCTGTAAAATGGGGATAATCACCACGCCTTATAATACTAAAATTATTTCTTTAATTATATATAGACATAATCTTTACTAAAAATGCGTGACTTCAACTTATAGAAAGAAAAAAAATTAGACATTTGTTTAGTTCTTTATTCAAATTTGAACTGAAAATATAATAAATTTCCTTTTTTTGCTCCCAGTACATTTGATTTATTCTAGTTTTTAGATATTTTTTATATGCCCTTCATTTAAAGCTAGGTATTTGCTAAAAGTGCTTTGGAAAGCTTACGTTTAATTTTGTCTTGTGTGATTCTTCGCAGTCATCTGGTAAGTGCTTCCTGCTGTTGTTACAGGAAGGAGACTCAGATTCTCATAGATTATACTGTTCCCCAAGACTAAAGTTAGGTAACTGGATGAAGGCTTGATTTATTTAGTGATAGATTTTCAAATTCACTGCTCAGAAGCAAACAGTGAAGATTGAGGATAGTTAAAATTCCTTTATTAAACAGTCTACGTGAAGATAAAATGAAGTCTGCAAGCATGGAAGCTGTCATAAACTACTAGGGTTATGTCGGAAGCTCTCTGGAGCCAACTTAAAATTGACCTCCGCTGGCCAAAATATGAACAATTTGAGCATCAAAAATGGTAACTGCAGTGGATCGAAACACATTAAATATCTTTAGACCTATGAGCTCATAATGATACTGAAGAGTCATTGCTAGAGTTTGTGCTACGTACCACATTGTGTCACTCAGATGCTACATCACCAGAAGCCTATAGATGGCGTGCAGATCAGAAGCTTCCAAATATACTCAGTGCTCCACACTTTTAGGCTGAAAACCATAGAGATAGCATAGTTTCAGGCTCTGCATAATAGTAACTTCTCAAAAATTATACTTTCCCACATCTGGAAGTTGTAGATTTCAGCTTCAGTTTTATTTATACTATTTCCAGAGAGTTCTGATGTGGTAAACTGACAAGATAATTATGATACTTTGATGTCTCCAAACTGTTAATGGGTGGAAAGGTGATGATTAGCTCCTTTTTTTTTTTTTTTTTTTTAATATTTTCTTGGCCGTGTCGTGCGGCATGTGGGATACTAGTTCCCTGACCAGGGATTGAACCCGTACCCCCTGCATTGGAAGTGCAGGGTCCCAACCATTGGACCGCCAGGGAGTTCCCGATGATTGGCTCCTTAAAATTTTGAGATGATGTCTTTTTTGTGTAAATCAAAGGTGATATCATTATTGAAGAACTTTATTTTAATGGTGTAGCCATTGAAAACTTCCTTTCATATATTTAAATTTTTAAAATACGTATGTTTAAAAATTAAGTCCTAAATAACACTTTAAAACCATGCATAAAAATATTAAAAATCCTTACATCAAAAAGACTTTTTGTGTTTGGTGCATATGTGGTTTTGTAATGGGCTAAAAAATGGATAAAAGTACAACGTTTACAGAGACATTCGTGTTACTGTGATCCTAAGTATCTTTGTAACTCTAAATTCTATTCTAACAACATTGAGTTTGGACCAGTACGAGATTTTAGGATGGATGTCTTAGAAGGAATGAAGAAGTAAGGTTTTTCAAGTTGTCATCCAAGATTATTTTGTGTTTGTAACATAGTAAATTCATCTTAATAATTTATCTAAAATTCTGTGAGTGGACTTGAGTTGCTCACCCTTTGAATAGCTATGTTTAAGTTTAAAGTGATTGTGTCCTTCATAATTACATAACTGATCATTTAGAAAGGAAGGAAATAATGTATTAGGTATCTTTTTGGCTTGCTGAAGTGAAGGCACTGCACAAAGCTGTTACATTAACCTTCTACCAAGCCCTTTCTTGCAGAGACACACAGAATACTGATGACATTCAAGGGGATAGGATGTAAATTCTACCAGGACTCCTACTGCTACACAGTTGAGGGGGAAAAGGTTATCCTTAACTTGAAGCATTTAAGTCATTTGTGATGAATTTTCCATCAGGCAGAAGAAAAGGAATGATTACCAAAGATCACACCCCTGGGATAAATATGAGGTTATAGCTAACTTCTTATTTCCCTCAGGGGTGTAATTAAAGAGACTTTTACGATTAAGGGTTTTAGGCATTGAAAAATGTTTACTGGCAAAAAAATAATAGCTCCAGTTAGAGTCATGATCAATCAGAGACAGCTTACTGACTTTATTAAAGCTGTGGATTTGTTGTGAACTGTTTTTTAGCATTTGTTTGACTCAGGGCATATCAATTGAAAAAAGAATGTTGAAAAAAAAAGCCAGTAATGTGTTTCTAAAAGGTCCAAATCCTATCCTAAATAATTTTAATTAGGCAAATTTTCATAAAGGGGTACATAGGATATTGCTGACACACTTTAGGTATTCATACTTATGTTTGGCTTTAGCTTGGGAATTTTAACAAAAAGAATAAAGAGTTTGAGCTTCTAATCTTGGCTTTACCAATAATTGGCCTTAAGTTGCTAAAACTAGCCCCCATCCCCGCCCCATCTTTTAAATATGAAAATGAAACTGGATACTGACTAGGGAGGTCTGAGGCCCTTCTAGTTTTAAAATGATCTGATTCTCTATTTTTAAGGAATGTAAGTTGACACAATTTCGTTTAATTCAATAAACATTCAGTAAGTATTTTTTGAGAACTCAGTCCATTGAAAGAATTCCACCAAGTCACAAGAAATGCAGAGAAATGATGTATTCCCGGCTCTTGGGAAACTCCAAGTTGGGATTATGGAGGAGGGAGGGGTATGAGAAGCACAGCCTGTGAACAGACAACTCCAATAGATTGTATTAAGTTCTACAATAGATTTCTCTAGAAACCCAAAAGACATCAACCCTGACCGTCCCAATCTAAATTAGATTTCCCTATTATACTATCTGATGTGCTTTTTCTTCATAGTATTTGCCATACTTTGTAATTATGTTTCCGTATGATTATTTCCTTAAAGTCATCTCCCCTTCTAGACTAAAAGGTCCCTGAGAACTGAAAATGGCCATGTTACCGTTCACCATGGCATGCCCTGGACCTTAGTATGCAGCCTGGCATGGTTGGCATTTCATAATTACCTGCTAACTGCAGGAATGAGAGCTCAGTTGGTGGTGAGGTCGAGCAGAGTCCAAGGAAAGCTTGCTAAGGAAAGAGTAGGCAGCATTTAGGTTCGGTTTCAAATATGCAGTAGTCATTTAGACCAAATTGGAAGTCACCCCAGGTAGAACGGCCTGTGCCTAGATGTGAGTGCCCTGGGTGAGGATGCGGGGGTAAGAGAGTAGACTGACAGCGGGCCTTGTGCCTTACGCTCAAGATACTTGATGTCTCTAAACCAGGGAGCTTTCACAAGAAGTCTGTGAATCCATGTGCACAATGTGGATACAGACTAATAAACATGTGAGTATGCTGCCATCATTCTACAAACATATATAGGTTCTGTTGTGATTAGTAACATCCAAACTCATTTAAAAGCATTAATGAATTTGTAGTGGGTTTTTATCTTGTGTAATTTCTCATCAAGTGAAACTAATGTTGCATTATCTTATAAAGGTCTATGAAATTTTTTTTGCTTTAAAAAGGGTCATCTACTTTACTGTAGATTTGGCGAGCCAGGAAAGCATTTTAAAAATAGAGAATTTACACAATCATTTCTCCCTGGTGTCAGTAGGAGGGTAGCTTCAAGAGGGAGAACTTGAAATCAGCCCTTCTGACTGTTGTTCACCTACGATAGTGGCAGAACCAGTGATTCTAAGTGCTGTTTTCCAAGCAATAGCCTAAAAAAGCAAACACCTAAATTGATTCTTCTTACCAATATGGTGAAGGCCAAATTTAATACAACATACATATACATCTACATGAATATTCATGTGAATATTTAATCTTTAACAGATATTAAAGAAGCTTTGGATTTTTTTATTTTTCCCTTACATTATTGTCTTTGTCTTCATCTTGCATTCTATCTTTTTTTTTTTTTTTCCCCTTTATCCTTTTCAACTTATGACCCTTCGGTTTGAAATTAAATTTGTGCTGTAAGTTGACTCCCTGAATCTTTTCTTCACAAGCTTTCTTTGTATTTTCTAGAAGAAAAAAAGATTAACCCAGGGTTTCCAAAATAAAAGCAAAGCTTGTGATTAAAACTGAATTAGAATCTTTATTCTCTATTATTTGCTAATAGTAAAATAAATAGCCCAGTCTTAAGGAAGATTTAAAGTAAGTCCTGGAGCCTTTGCGAACTCTTGGATTTTAATTAAAGAAACACAGCATACCATCACTTTCTGTTTGTCAGTGGAAAAAATATGTATTTTTAAATTTTCAAAGCTTAGCCTGGCAGCACATGGAGTACATCTGTGGGCTTTCAGAATTTGGGGAACACAAATGGATTCAGATGTTTAGGCCCTTTGTCTTCACTGGTCTCAGCTCACCTCACCAACTGAGCATGGCACAATCCAAACACAGTTTCTGAAAACAGAGCAGCTCGAGTTCCTTCTCAAGCACTCTCCTGGGGACTGATAAAGTCAATCTCTGTTTATATAACGAAATCAGGGAGCAAGGGGTCTGCTGGAGTACTTTGTGGATGGGATTCCATTGGTGTTGTCTTTCAGGGAAAAGACTGGATTTAATAAGCCCTGTTCTTACTCGCTTTCTTTGCAGGTACAGCCCACTCTAATGGATTATTTTGAACTATTTTTGTTTATATAGTGCTAGAACCTCTCTTTAAGCTATTGGTTTTAGTAAAATCAATAGGTTTATTGTGGAAAAACGGGATACTGATAACAACTTTACCTGATAAAAGACTTAAATGTCTAGTTAATCTTTCTTTTTTTGTTCAGAGCTATTGGTGTTCACTGTGTGTGTGTGTGTGTGTGTGTATTTAAATAATATTGTCTTTCCAGTGTTCTTACATTTTAATTTAACTTGAACTTTTAAAACAAACTCTGCTGGTTTATCCTCAAGTACTCATGAAATCCTTCCTATTTTTCAAAATATTTATAAGTATTCTTGAGAGTGAAATCTCATAAAGATCTTTGCTTCAGGACCAGAGTTCAAAGGAAAGTCCGTTTGGTTTTAATTTGAAAACTGTAAAAACAGAATTCCCTCAAAATGGCAGGGTGAGAATTGGTAACTTCAATTTTATTGCAATCTGCCAAGCCCATCCCCAGATGTTTCCAATTAAAAGCCGAGAATGCTAACTTGGGTGAATGTCATATGAAAGCATTTCTTTACTATTCTGATTTTTTTCTAAGAAAAATAACAGTCTCAAATCCTTTAACTTAAATGGAAGAAATAACTTCTCATTTGCATGTTTTTTAAACTCATACAAAGACAAATGTAATATTCAAAGAGATTTTTCTGTGTCATATGTAGTCCTGAATGCATTGGGGTTCACACATGTCTTTTCAAGGTCCCCCTTAAAAAAAAAGCTTTTTAAAAGATAATAAAGCCCTTTAGAAACTAAAATCATGTATTTCTGGATTTACTGTAATCAAAAAGTGGACCTGTTCACATGGGGAATTTGTTTTAAAAGGAGTGTTTAGTAATTTCATTGCTTTCTTCAGGATTGTTATAGGGCATTTTTCATTATAATGTAAATAATAAGTTTTTCTTTTATTTTTGATCAATTGTGCATTCCATTGTAAGAAGTACTTCTGTAAGAATCTAGATAGGATGAGATAAAAGAAACCAGAATATAATTTTAAAACCATGTGTTTCATAATATTTCTCCAGATAATGCCAGGTTACAGTAGGATCCATTCATGAACTTGAAAGTTACTTTGAACACATCATTCTGTAGTAAAAAGAAAGATACCTACTGGTAATAAATGTGAATTTATGGAAATTGGCGTTTGTTCAGAGAGCAGACAGAGTTACTCTTTACGACTAAACTGATGTTAACATTTTGAATGTAAAGCACAAAATACATTTATTTTTGAAGCTTCCCAAACCGTAGACAAGGACCACATACTGTCTGTAGAGCTGAAACAGTTGTTTCTCATCTCATTTCCCATTTGGTGAAGTTCTGACAGACATGTATATGGGAACTCCGTGGGGAGACATGGTCTATGCAGGTCTTGGGTCTGCCTACATTTGCTGTTGGTAAGTGCCTGATTTTTCTTTCCAAACATGGTGCTGCTCAGAATTTTAGACACACTGCAGAGGAGACTTCTGAGGAATCCCCAGAGAAAGCTAGTTGTTTTACCTTTGTGTTCTGCCAACACCTTGCTTGTAGTCCTTGGTGCCCTTCTCAGAGTCGTGGCCCATGCCGAGCTTCTGTTGCAGCGTCTCGTGCTTCCGTAGCGTCTCGTACCCAGCAGCCTACATTTACCACTGGCTGCGAAAGTCACTGGAGCACACGTGCCTCCCTTCCCCTAGCCGACGGTGCGTGCCTCCCTGGGCTCGTTTCATCTCATCCTCCTCCATGCTGAGCGGAGACCCTGTGCATATTGAACTGTTGTGATTGTTAAGATTTTTTGAAGTTACTTTGATAATACTTTAAAGAATTGTGAATATTTTTAAATCTAGGTATAGAAAGAGAATGGGAAACAGGAACCTAGCCCTGAGTTCATCACTACCATTTAATGACCTTATGTTTTATCTGTGCAATAGAAATAATGTCTATCTTCATTACCTTTTTACGTCATTATAAGACTTAACTTGGATGATACGCAAAATCATTATGAGGGCTGTGCTCTTAACAAACGCAGGAAGAACTCATTGTTACTGCTCTTGTCATGACCAACCAAAGTGATACGGCTGAACTCTTGAGCAAAGAGGCCGGTTTTTGTTTTTGTTTTTGTTTTTGTTTTGAAGAGGCCTTTTCCCAAGTCACATTTTCTCTTCCTTTTCTTAAAATGAAGCTTAATGTGAAAAGTTATACTTTTCTTTAAAGGAAAGTGTATGCCGGTGAAAGAAGGGAAGAAATATTTTCAGCTTTGAGGGCAAAAAAGCCAAATTGACTTGAACTAGTGGTTTCTAACCTTCTTGAGTATGAGAACTCCTTTTTAATTTCAGTAACTCTTATAGATTCTGTCTTGATAATGTTCTTATACTTTTAATACTTTCCCAAAGGTTGAGAACTAGTCTTAGTGAAAATATGGTGGAGGTGCGTCATAAATACAAATTCGGCAAATGTTGATTGGTTCGTGTGTGCCATGTTAATGTGCAAAACAAGAGTGTATTAAAGTAACATCTGCTGTGTTTAGAGAAAGAAGGAGGAAAGGGATGGGCAGCGTGTACTGGATTCATTGTTCATCCAGCTGTTACTTGGAGCAGGTTTGGGGATATACACACCAGGGAACAAATCAGACTGAAATCCCTGACGCGTCATTTTAGCTAGGAGTTTCCTATAGATACAGTAAAGAACGTTAACAAGAATGTTAGAAGTCGTATGGAAGAGAGACAGTAGAGGAGATAGGTGAGTTTCATTGAGCAGGTGACAGCTGAGCAAAACCTTAAAGTAGATGACAGAATTAGCCACGGGAATATCCGTAAGACCAGAGGAGAGAACAGTCAGTGAGAAGCCGTGAGGTGGGAGCAGGCCTGAAGTGTTCCAGGACCAGCAGGGGAGCCTGTGTGGCCAAGGCGGAATGGTGGAGGAGGAAGATGGTAGAAGACAGGCCGGAAAGGTGACGAGCGCCACGTCACTTAGGGCTCCCTAGGCTGTGTCTTGCGTTTGGCCTGTACTCTGCCTCAAACAGGGAGGATGGGAATGCAGACAAATACGCCGTTTTAAAATGGATTGTCAGTAGATTTAGTGGTTGCTGGGGCTTTCGGGAAGAGGGAATGGGGAGCCACTGCCACTGCCAGTGGGTACAGGGTTTCGTTTTGGGATGATGAAAATGTTATGGAATTAGATAGTGGTCGTGATTGCACAACCTTACAAATACCCTAAAAACTACACTTTGAAAGGGTTGATTTTATGGTATGTGAATTACGTATCAATAAAAATGTTGCAAAAAAATTGATTGTCAGGGCTTGCTGGAACCATTTTTTTGCTCCTCTTTCAACTAGTTAATACCGCCTTTGCCTTGGAAAATTCAGATTTCTAACTAGTCATACCTTAACTGAGGAAAAGTCTCCTCGTGTTGTTGGCTGTGTTTTCATTAGAAGTAAAGGATGTTAGTCTGTTTTAAAATATCTCTGCTGAAATTGTTAATGACTGTGAAATCCAATTTTTCCAGATACCCTTTTATACGCTCTTTGGCTACCTGTGTTCACTATTATTCAGTAAGATATGATAGTGAGGCGTCTTTAACCTCTGGCTATCAAATGAATGTAATTTTTAGGCCAAAATTCTGACTATTATATTTTGCTAAACTAAGATATTCTACATATAATTTATTTTGTGATTCTTCAATAGTGTAGAAAATTAGATCAGCATGATAAGATGTTCTTCAAATTATGGTCTAGAGCATGGAAGTGAAAAGAATGCCAATTCATTCCATTGACCAAAACCCAAAATTGTATGCTCTCCTCTTCCAGAAGAAGCAGTTATTTTTAATAGAAATGGATCAGGAAATGTATTTAGCTAGGTTTTTTTCCCCCTAGTGTTTTAGATTTAACTTTTGCATTTCCTCAAATTTTAATCTGTGACAGCCTAGTAAAGTTGATTGAAATATTATGACTATATTTTAATTTTTTCTTCTTTTCCCCGTGGGGGAGGTGTAGTATAATTTGTGTTTTACAAGTAGTCTAAGTAGTCTTCTTTAAAGAAAAGAAAATCATTGAATACTACAGTTATACTCTGAGTAGAATATTCACTCTTGTATGGCAGCTCGAAATATAGAGGCACTTTGTTTGTTTTCCACTTCTAAAACAGTGCCAGTTTGTAAACAGCTCCAGAGTTTACAACAGGTGGTGAAGTTATAGATGACAGAGTTTGCTGAACTTACTTCTCTCTGAGGACTTTGACTTGGGTAGTTACACCTCACCAGAAGTGTTTAATTAATGATGAAACGCATGCATTTCCTCCTCTATGTTTAGGCTTTTTAGAAGACAGCTTTTACCTTTTCCAGGCATCTTGTCTTGAACTACATTATCCTCTCCTGTGGCCTCCCCTCTTGAAATAGGTGTCCTTGCTTGGTAAAATTTCCCTCTGGTGCTGTCCTTGTTGAGTGTGCTTTTTGGGGACAGCGTGGGGGGAATCTAGAGTTCATCTTCTAACATGTAGATCAAATTGAAAGAATGTTCTGAACAATTGTAAGATAAGCCCTGTCAGACCAATCACATTTTCAAAATTTTGAGTACTTCAGAAATCTGTGGTAACTCAGATTTCTTCTTATTTACAAAAAGTCAGCACCCTAGGAGAGAATTAATCTGCTTTTACCTCATTGTTCCAACATGAATGAATGTACTTAGAGGTTGATTAAATATTTTTCCTTCTGACCATGGGAAAGTATGTCCAAATCCTTAAGTAATTACATTCTTAATACAGACCTTTCTCATTTTCTTAGCTGGAAAGGCAGGGCAGCTTTCAAGCCTCTGCATTTTTCATTTGTGTGATGGCGACTTTAAATTGAACTGCAAGTAGTTTGGTCACTTAACTCTCTACCAGCTAAGCTTAGAAAGCGTAACATTTCAAAGTGGTTTATTTCATAAAACTCTTTGCATTCTTTGATGGCTTGAGACAATATTTAAAGCACTGAAATAAGCCTGTACTGAGGAGAAAAATAATGTTTTAACCTAATCTAAAATTTGATTTTGGATCATCAGAAGTTAAAATGTGTACATGTATGGTTTTTCAGTGAGCTAACCTGACTATTTAAAGAGTTAAAAATAGAATATTAAGTACTGCATTAAAAGAACATTGTGAAAATTTAGGAACTTTGGACAGTTGTGCATGATCACACTTAATATATTCTTACGTGTGCTTTATCTTTCTCCAGGTCAGTCACTCCCAGTAGACTGTGAATTATCTAGAGACGTGCATTTGTTCATCTTTTTTCCCCAGCACCTAGTGCCTGTCACATAGTGAGGAGTCATTTAATGTTCATTGACTGAGTATTTTTTATTGTCAGCATCGTTGTTAAATCCAGGCCCTGGGTTCAGGTGGCTGCTAATGAATCAGCATATCTGCATGGAATATATCTGTTTTTATCTTAAGAGACTCATAGTTGATGGCTGATTCCCCCCTCCTCGCAAAAATTTGATCTGTGCATCTTAGCCAGTCAGCATTTAGTTCTATCTTAAATTAGAAAATGGTGTCATTTGTATGTTTTGGGGTTTATTTTGTTTTTTCTTGTTTTTTTTTAACTTAAGATGATATGTTTCCCTTTTACTAGACATTCTTGGGATTCTCTTCTTTTATATGCTGCCATCACAATAGACAAGATATACCATCCATTTTTATTACTGTTTCCTTATTCATATTGGTAATCTTTTTGTACTAAATGCAGAATCATAGAATAATTAAGCAAGAAGAACCAGAAAATTCTGCAAATGAAGAGCAATAAGGGGGGTTTAGCTCTACCAGATATTATATTAAAATATAATATAAAGCTTTAATATTTAAAACTATATGGCACTGGTACATGATTACACAGACAGAAGTGTAACAGAATAAATAGAAAGTCCAGAAAGAGATCTAAATATATTTGGAAATTTAGTAAGTTAATCAAAAAGACATTTTAAATTTTAAATCAGTGGGGAAAATAATTGTTTAAAAAATGATGTTGAGGCCACTTGGTAAACATCTGAAAGAAATTAGGTTGGATCCTTTTCTTCTACCTTACACCAGAATAAATTCCAGATGGAGCATAAATGTAAATGCAAAATTGTGAAACCATAAAAGTACTAGAAAAAAAACATGAAAATGTTTTTATAATCTTGGAGTGAAAGTGACCATTTTAGTTATATTACAAAGCCCAGATGCCATTTTAAAAAATGATAAATTTGACCATTTACCAGATTTCTACATGGCAAAAGAGCATGGCACACACAGTCGAAAGACAGACAAACTAGGAAAGTACAACATATTTTACAAACTAAGGGTTAATTTCCTTAATATATAAAGCATTTTTCAATTACTAGGACCATAAATCTAACAACAAAATGGGCCAACTTTATAGGAAAAAAAATACAAATTTCTTTTAAACATATGGAAAGATACATAGTGCAAATTAAAACCACAGTGAAATGCCATTTCTCAGATTGGCAGAGATAGAAAGTTTTGATAGTACACTGTCGATAAGAATGTGGGGAAAGTAGCACTTGCATACATAACATTGCTGATGGAAATATAAAACGGCAGAACTTGAGTGGAAAACAGTTTTGTACTATAAAATTTAAAACCCTTATACCCAGCAATTCCAATCCAAGGAGTTTACCCTAGACATACGCACAAATGATGTGTATACAAGAATATTTATTTAATCCCAAATGGTTATGCCATTTTAAACCAACACAAGTTCTAGATGGTCCAAATCCTTGCCAGAACATGTTTATTCATCTTCTAAATTTTAGCCATTCTAGTGGGTATTCAGTGGTATCCTATTATAGTTTTAAGTTGCATTTCTGGTAACTGATGTTGGGTTTCTTAGGTATTCATATATCTTTGGCAAAATTTTTAAGTCTTTTGCCTTTTAAAAAATTTGGATTGTTGTTATTATTGAGTTGTTAAATTCTTCATATGTTTTGGATACAAATATGTTGTCTAATACAACAGGTTTTCTTAATATTTTCCCCAATCTTTGGCTTGCCTATTTATTTTCTTAGTAAGTTTTTGAAGACAGTGTAATTTTGATGGTCCAATTCATCAATTTTTTCTTTTATGGTTAATGCTTTTCGTGTTCTAAGAAATCTTTGTATACTCCAATGTCAAGAAAATTTACTCCTTTTTTTTCCCCTAGAAGTTTTATTTCTTTAGCTTGTATATTTAGCTTCCCCCCACCCCCATTAGATTCTCAAAATAGTCCATAACCAAAAAGGAAAAAAAAAAAAAAAGATTTAGAACCACTGCTTTAGACCGCTATCTAGTGTTCAGATTTATTAATGTAGACAGCACCGCATCGTACTGTCCCTTTTCCCAACAAAATAGTTTCTGAATTAATGGAGAGAATGACATTGCTTTTGAGAAGGTAGATATCAGTGGAATAACTGGCTTTATTATACCTCCTAAGTAAATTATTAATTCATTTCTAAATAACCCTGTGCTTCGAATTTTAATATTAGATGAGTGTGTGGCCCACCTAGACCTGTCCCTTCTAGGTGACCTTTATTGCTCTAGGACAGTAAGGCATCAGCAATGCCGTGAACACTGCAGGAAGATCAGAGTCAGAGACCTGAGTTCTGGTCTTCATACTGTCATGCCTTCTGTCTCAGCCAGCAAGCATTCCCATTTCATCTAGAATAAAGTCCAAAACATGATTTCTGAAGCTGATCCCCAACCTACCTTTTCATTTCTGCAGTGCTCTGCTATTTCATGTTCCCCAGAGTTATCTTGTACTAGGCCCAACTCTGCATCTTTGTTTACGCTGTAATCTTCATCTAGATTGTTCTCATTCCTTTTCAGCCTGCCCCAGACTTAGCCAGTGAATCTGTTAAGTTCCCATTAAAACTCCATATCCTCCTTGAACTCTTCTCCCAACCTCTTGAAAGGAATTAATTTGTTTGCATACGTTTTATGTACAGTCTCTCCATTAGCTTACAGACTTCTGAATGTTTTGAATGCTGGGAGGGTGTGGTGTTCATTTTAAACCTAAGTGATGCTTCACTAGTTGCTCACACATGGTAGGCTGGTTATATATAGAGCACCTTTCTGATATAAAACCGTGTAACAGTGCTAAGCCCTTAAGCAGCAGTATTCGTTGTCCTGGGGTTTGCACTAGATAGTGTTTTTCAAACTCTGAGCTTGTGACCCATTTGCTATTTATGAAAGCAGTTTTGGTGTTAAATAGTCCAAGAGCATCATTTTTAAAAAATGAAGTAGAGTAGAAAAGAAAATAAAGGATTACATAACATGGGTAAGCATTCTATAGTAAAAGATTTGTTTCTAGTTTTATATTTGCATGTAGGTTTACTAGGTTGTAATGTAAAATGTATTTCTTACTATGGGTTGTAGGTTAAAAAAATTGAAAACTAATGTTTAGATTTAACCTCTATAATGAATTTTGAATTTTAAAATTTAGAGAAGAGATATGTGGAATTTTAATTAACTGATATTTCTAAAAATTTTCACTAAATGATTTCACATAATTTGCACTGTCCTCTGTTAACTGGCTACCAAATTACCCTTAGGTGAATGATTTTTTTCTTCGGTATCTGTTGTATAGTCTTTGTTTTATATTTGGGGTACGTGATTGGGTTATAAATACGTAAATCATTTTTTCTAAAATAGAGTGTTTGAAGAAACTTTAGAGGGTTATTATCACAGATATTTCCCTGAAATTTTTGTAATTTAAAAAATTTTTTCTTTCTTTACATTTATCAGTCTAGATTGCTCATGGAAGCATGTTGACCAGACAGTACTTTTTAGTACATTAGAATGGAAAGAATATTATCAGCTGAGCTTACAAATTTAAAAAATTCTGACTAAGGATAGTGAAATTCCATTTTGGAAAACGTTTATTTCATATGTAAATTATAATGCTGTCAAATATGAAATTTCACTGTGTTATTAACTAGCACTTAAGAGACAACCTGAATTTGAAACTGGGTATTCTTAGCAATCAGCTCAGCAAGAATCATATGTTGAATATTTCTTCCAAAAGAAAGTAGAAACTCAAATCTTCCAAATGAACACAGGCATCCCGAATGGCGATACATTTGTTTGAGAGCCTTTTAATCAAATGTGCATTCTTGAGCTGGGAAAGCAATTACTAATAGGGTTGTTTAGTATTTACAGTAAAGCTGTTTCTGGTTGACTTCATTTAACTTTGTGATTAAAACTTTTCCTGGAATTCTGGAGCCTGGTAACTAGGAAGTTACTGCGTTAGTAATGCCTGTGCCTTTTTGTCTTCACTTCTCTTTAGGGTCAGTATAGACCGTCTGATTTGCTGTGTCCTGAGACATATGTTTGGGTACCCATTGAGCAGTGCCTGCCTTCACTTGAGAACTCCAAGTACTGCCGTTTCAACCAGGACCCAGAAGCAGGTATGTTTGGAGCAGAGCTTGGCCGGAAATCATTGGCTTTGTTTCAGAATCCGCTTGCGTGGTTGTGACCCTTAACAGGGTCTGGTAGCTTTTTATATAGTGTAGAGTGTGCGTGAGTGCCTGCGCACGGACATGTGTGTGTTCGTCAGATAGAAGGAGACGCCGCGTGTGCATTCGCACACAACACTCACAGTCATGGTTTTGCAAGTAAATGCAGAGGCCTCATGTGCTTGTGCTACTTACTGACACAGCTTCTCCCATTTGGTTGTTTTCACATGCTTTGAGGGCTGTTCTCACTGTTCTCCATTACTTTTACAACTATCACAGTGCATAAAAATTGTTCACTGGATTATTTAGCCAATGTAAAGAAGATAGAAGTATCAACCAATTGGACCAAATAAAGTTGTGGAATGGTTTCACGAGGGCCAGCCGGCTGTGATGGGTTTTGTGATGATACTTTGTTGACTTCTTGCATCTCTGGTGCTTCTTCTTTTCTGTCCTTTCTTCTATCTCCTGCCCAGAATAGCCCCAGCCATATTTTATCTCTTATTATTCTCCTTTGGATACTGTGCACTGGTAGCAGGTACAGACACTAAAAGTATAGCCCTGGAGCCAGACTTCCTGCATTCGGACCCTGACTCCATCCTCAGCTGGTAAACTGAGTCCCCTTAGGCAGTTTAATAATCTCTCTGG
Organism: Eubalaena glacialis; assembly: GCF_028564815.1. Classification (NCBI taxonomy): domain Eukaryota; kingdom Metazoa; phylum Chordata; class Mammalia; order Artiodactyla; family Balaenidae; genus Eubalaena; species Eubalaena glacialis. The sequence continues at coordinate 9,971,398 of NC_083716.1, forward strand.
CCTCAGGTTCCTGGCCTTCAAAATAGAGATAATAATAAGACCTTTCATATTGAGCTATAATGAGGATTCAAATAAAACAAACATGTTGAGCATAGCCCCCTCTTACTGTTGTGTCGGTGATTGTTAGGCAGGTTAGGGTGCTGCATCCCGTGTGTGCCACAGGTTTCTTCTGCATTTGCCTTTATGTGCCCTGATCCCTCTCTCCGAGGAAGCATGCAGATCTGTTGCCCTCCCCGTCATCTGAGTACCACTCACCGTTTATAGCAGTTCTCCTCTGCACGGCCCTCCCCACCCTCACCGTGTTCTCTGTGGCTTTGCTCGTCAGGCGCAAGTCAGGATGCTCTCCTGCCCTGTGATGAGTTGCATTAAGTTGTACTGCATGTCTTCCCCCAGGCTGAAGTTCCTGGGTGTTTCCGTGGATGCTTTTTGACCTTTCTGTCTTCACAGCCCACCAAAGGAGATGCCCGATGCATAAATTCTTAAGAACACAAACATTTTCCTACTAGCCACCTGTGGTTTAGGCTAACTTTAGGAAAAAGAAGGAAAGAGGAATGGAAAGGTCAGGGGAAAGGAAGAAAGGAAATGGACAAATCAAATAGGAAGACAAAGAGGACAAGGAAAGAAATGCAGTCATTTCTTCTGTTCTAAGATGTGCATTTTTTTTTTCTTTTTCCACAAATCAGGTTTTCTTTCATTAAAAAATTGGTTCATGTACCTTTGTATTATCTCCTGGAAAAGCTGTTATGAAATCAAGAGTGGGCACTTCTTACACATGATGATACCTTAGAATCTGATGAAGAGTGGCCATAGGGGCCCATATGCCAGGCACCTCGAGGTTAGCTCCAGGTTTTCTAGATATTTAGGTTTCGTAGAGCAGCCAAAGCTTTGCATTCCTGTACCTTAAATTACTGATCAGAGTTTCATTCTAAGTTCTCCCGCATTGATTAAATAGATTTATTGCTTAAAAACAAACGTATTGAATTTGTCAGTTAGTTTTGGAGTCAGGCTCAGAAGGCAATAGTATTTTAGAGGAAAGCATATACAGTTGACCCTTGAACAACTTGGGGGTTAGGCGCCAACCCTCCACCCAGTTGAAAATCCATGTATGACTTAGAGTTGGCCCTTTGTACCTGCATCCTCAGATTCAACCAACCCTGGATCGTGTAGTGCTGTAGTATTTCCTATTGAAAAAATCCGAGTATAAGTGGACTTAATGCAGTTCAACCCGTGTTGTTCAAGGTCAACTGTACCTAACCACTCTATCCCCTCAAAAAAATGTTTCCCTTTATCTTTTCTCAAGGTCAGGTCAGAGCCAGTCCCTGTGGTGAAAATTGTTGAACATCTTAGTATATTGTTTGATGTTCACATGTAAAAATTTGTCTTTATAAGTTCCTTCCAACTGAATAATAATATGATCTCAAATTGGTTCTGACTCCCAAACTTATGACACAATTTCACCTTCCCTTTTTCCCTCTTGATCTATTTTCTTTAAAATAGATCTGCTTCTCTTCTTGCGTATACTTGGAGATTAAAACAGTCACAGGCTCTCCCTGTTTTATAAAGTTGAAAAGGCGACTGCATGATTTCCATGTGCTAAATGGACATTCAAGTAAAGATTCATTCATGTTAATATATTTTGAATTGATTTTCCAAAGTAAGCACTAATGAGCATTTCATGGCAAAGAAAATTTAGTCTCATACCTGCAGGTTTTGTCCAGGACGTACAACACCCTGGTGAGTGAGGAATATACAGCCTGTTCCTTTCCTGTAATCTAAGTTCCATTTCTTAATGACAGTAGCTTTAGCTCTTAATATTCATTGTTTAGGATTCATTTACAAAAGCCAGAGGAGTTAATTTCTTTGATAATAGTGCTTCCAAGAAAATGAAGATCCTTTTCCATATGCTGAATCGTTGGAACTTTGAGGAGAACACCATACAGTTTTATCAGTACTGAATATCACAGTCCAGAAACTATTTGAAATCAAACTTACATCCTGTGGTTTTAGGAAATTAAAATGCAGTTACATGCTGGAATGTATTGAGCATGCTGTGAAACATGGTCATTTGAGATTCAAATGGCAATCTGTGAGAAACTGCTCTCTTCTCTGGGGCCAGTTTTACTTTTACATGACCCAAACTCTGACTTAGAAAATACAGAGCTTAATATGGGCAATACTGTTAGTCGGCATGGTGCTTTTTTCACTAAATCTTGTTTCTCCTTTCAGCTGTTCAGTAGTTAAATTTCTTTGCAAAACGCACAGCTGATCACCATGGGTGTCTGTAAAACAGACTTTGGTTACAAGGTGCATCAGTGGCCCTTGCAGGAAAAATTACATTTTCCCCCTGTCCTGAATTGCTGAGAATGTCTGGAAATTCTATTCTTCCCTGCCCTGAACCCATGCCCCGCAACCCCGCATATTTTGGGGATTTGGGTTCTGTGGTTATTTGCTCAGCTAAGAAGTCTGCCTCACAATAAAAACCTATTGTTTTTACTGCTTTACAGTACCATGGGGGGAGGGGCTGGCAAACTGAAGTAATTTGGAAAATTTTAAAGAGATTCTTTTGTTCGTAAATAAGTCTTTTGTTTTTCAATTCAGAACCTCTGCCTACTCTAAATAAAGGATTTCAAAAGTTCCTCAAATGATTTTTAAGTAAACATTTGCTAGGTTGCTTTTTAAATTGATAGTTGGATATGTATAGATTTCAAAAATTCTGCATCACAGTTACATTGTACTTTTTTGGATTGAATTATTTTTTAAAATATTTACTGGAAACACTAGTAGAAAATTTGTTCAAATGCATAAAACCGCTACTAAGAAGGAAATGAAAATGATCCACATTCTCATTGTACAGCAGTAATCATTGTTAATTTTTTTATGCTCTCCTTATTTTTTTTTTCCTGTGCATATAGCTGTGTGAATTTTTTAAGAAACAAAACAAGAAATCATGCTTCACACTTTTGTTATTGTTCTTAATACTTTGTGTGGCTTCTTAGTTTTAGTAAAGACTACTTGACCATTAATTTGGTCAGTCATTCAGCAAACAAATGCCACTACTTATGTGATAGTATCTAATACAGATATTTTACAAGCATAAGGTTTACAAGCGTTTTACAAGAGTAAACCAAATGTTTTGGAGTTGGTTTTAGAACCATGATAAACTATGATTTGATTTGACCCTTAATGTTGCACAGTATTGTACTGCCAACTAAAAATTGGCATTTGCCATCTGCCTCTATAAGGATTAAGTCACAAATGTCTGTAGCTGCTGACCTTCAACACATCCTGAAAGGAGTTCAGGGCGGAGGTCAGGAATGAGGCACTCTGTGCTCTGGGAAAAACTGGCAGAACAGGGCTTCAGAGAGATATTTTTCAGGAGGAGGTTTTACGAGCCCCATGTCTTGCATCTCCTCATATCTAGAAAAGCACTAAAATCATGAACGGAGACGTCCGCTCCTCGTGACTAGCGGCAGCCCTTCTGCTGAGACGTGCGCTTGACTGCACACACCCCCTTCACTGACATCGTATGGAACACTGACCTTGCCCCCAGCCTCTTCGGAGCAGTTCCCCAGAGCTCTCTGAGAGGCTGTCTCCCGGGCTGTAGTCCTCATTTGGCCCCAAATAAAACTTAACTCACAACTCTCACGTTGTGCGTTTTTTTTTCAGTCGACAGTACTATTTTTGTTGGTAGTAAAATCCTTTTGGTTCCAGTTTTACCAAATATTAAAACTTTGTTAAGCATATGGTACTTCCCAAGCACCAGTCTATGTTTTCCCCTATGTTACCTCAATTTATCCTCAGAACATAATTGAATGCTTCATCATTGACCCCTCAGATATTATTTATTGCAAAAATAATAGCTAATAATGGCTTTTAATCAGAAATGTAAAATACTTTTAATTTAAATATTGCTCTATAGTATTTTTATGGATACTTTTAGTATTTCAGAGGAGCTAATTAGAACAAGCTTTATTTCTATTTCTACTTATAATTATAGAAGTATACATTTTACCACAGATTAGCCTAGATTTCACTCTCTCTTTTCTGTGCATACTTTGAAATATTTGCAAGTAATTTCCTAATTTGTCTATAATATAACTAAGTCATAAATTATTAGGATATTGAATTTTAATTTACTATTAAAAAAACAGCACCTAATTTTGGTTTAGTGCTTTATGTACTTAACCCAGGTTAGAGAATTTCTAGGACACCTAAAATCTTGCCAGCAGCTGCCGAAAATCTAAACTAGTATAAGAAGGTTTTTCCTAATTTGGTCCCCATCCCCTGAAACTCTGAGCCTCCGAACTGTGTTATATTTTATGTTGTTTCATTTGTCTCTTTTCTTCTGTCTTTATTCCATCCTTCTTTTTTGCTGGCATGGTTCCCTGGCATTTCTTCTATACTTCTGCAGTTTCTGTCATACATGCCCACAGAAAAAACAAGTCCCACTCTGACTGTGCCTTTGTGTGTGAAATAACCAGGTTCAGAAAGAGCTCTGGCCGATATTGGCTTGCTTGGTTTCTCCAAGCCTGGTAGCACGTCCCTCAAAAAAGGATGTACGTCAGCTATAATATCATCTTAATCACTGGGAAACAGTGCCTGATGAGAAAGCAAATTTACCGAAACTCCCTAGGGCCCCTAAAAATGTGCTGCAGTGATAACTTACAGTTAAGTGGACAGTGGCCTTCTGAATTATTTTAGATGTAGAATTAAGTTGTTGTTCTTTTAATTCTCCTCGGGGTAAAAATTTTTTCAAGTCTAGATTTGAGGTTGACCTACCCATTTGAAGTTGCGAAATGAATAATGTTGATTGTTGGATACTTAATAAACGTAAATTCTTTGTTGCCAGTAAAGATGGTGCTATTGGATATAGCCAGCTGGAGATAGAATTAACATGTAGCCTACTGCATGTCATGAAGAAACCAGGCATCAAACCAAGAAAATATCTTTGGAAACTTGGCTCTTCTATTTGGTGAATCTGAAGAATGTGGGGTTTTTTTTTTTTAAGATTTTTTTAAAATAAATAAATAAATTTATTTATTTGTTTATGGCTGCGTTGGGTCTTTGTTGTGGTGCATGGCCTTCTCGTTGCGGTGGCTTTTCTTGTTGCAGAGCATGGGCTCTAGGCGTGTGGGCTTCAGTAGTTGTGGCATGTGGGCTCAGTAGTTGTGGCTCGCAGGCTCTAGAGCACAGGGGTCAGTAGTTGTGGCGCACGGGCTTAGTTGCTCCGCAGCATGTGGAATCTTCCTGGACCAGGGCTCGAACCTGTGTCCCCTGCATTGGCAGGCGGATTCTTAACCACTGCACCACCAGGGAAGTCCTGAAGAATGTGTTTTGATATGGAAAATGTGGAAAGTTACAGTCTCCTAATTTTTTCAGTTTACCCCCATCCACTTAAAAATACCACTTTATTATATTATTACTGTATTTTCCTACTCACCTACTTTTCAAAGATACACTTTTTTAATCCAAATGTTATAGTGTAGTGCTGACATGACTCCTGGTTTAAAAATTAGAAGCTAGATTTCCCTAGTTGGCATGGTCTTTTAATGAGGACACTACGGAGCAAAACAAGAAGTCCTTCCTACAGTATTTATGCGTAAGAGTGAAGTAGTATAATGGTTTAATATTTGCATTTTCTATTAAAAAATGTGAAGCCAAGACTCATTAAGGTAAACTTCAACAGTTCTAAATGACTGTTCTCATTTTTAAAGGGTGTTTTAAAAGAGCCAGTCTTACAGAGAAATTTTTAAAATACTGTTTTACAAATTTTTACCAGCCAGTCTTTGCTCAATAAGGCATGTATGTGTGAGCAGTAAGCCAGAGGCAGACTGAAATACCTCTGAAAAGTTTTGAAAAGCAGACTTAAGATTTCCATTTAGCTATTAAAGAAATATTTCTCTGATCTCTTTCTTTTTGCTTATGGAATAGAAACAATTTTTTAAGTAATTCTTTTTACAGTCACTCACCCAGTTTTCAATGTAATTAATCCTATAATAATAAAAATGATTTCAGTATCATGATAGCAGGCTCAAAATTATCGTGATGCTTCAAAACATGTCTATAAATGCTAGTTCTGCCTGGTTCTAATGTGTGGCATCGTACTGTGCTACTTTGTTTGTTTGAATGAAAACTGACATTTCTGATGTCATGAAGGGGTTGTCCAAAATATCAGTTAAAGAATAAAAATAAAGCCCATACCTGCTGTTTAAGTGCTGGATGAACGATGATATTCTGTTGAATATGAGACATCATCAATTTTAAGTCCTTTATTTTAGATACCACTAAGAAAAAATGTTGCCAAGTAGACTATGACTCCGTAAGTTGTAAGATACATTTGGGTTTCAGAAACGTCAACCATGTAAAAATGTGAATCTTTTTTTTTTTATAAATTTATTTATTTATTTTTGGCTGTGTTGGGTCTTCGTTTCTGTGCGAGGGCTCTCTCCAGTTGTGGCGAGCGGGGGCCACTCTTCATCGCGGTGCGCGGGCCTCTCACTGTCGCGGCCTCTCGTTGCGGAGCACAGGCTCCAGACGCGCAGGCTCAGTAGTTGTGGCTCACGGGCTTAGTTGCTCCGCGGCATGTGGGATCTTCCCAGACCAGGGCTCGAACCCGTGTCCCCTGCATTGGCAGGCAGACTCTCAACCACTGCGCCACCAGGGAAGCCCTAAAAATGTGAATCTTAACATAGAGGAAGCGGGGTTCAATCTGTGCACTGTAATAGCTGGCAAAGCTGTGCAGTGTTGAGGAGACTTGTTTTTATGTGTTAGAGAGCTTTGTGGCATCTTAATTCTAGGCCTTAAATATGTTATAGATGGAGTGTGCACTTAACGTATCAGAGTTGGAAGACATTGATTTCAGATGCTTTTATGTGCAAATAAGATTACTATCATTGATGATAGTAATAGAGTTCTTTTAATACTATGATCTAGGTAGTTTAGAAAATTTGGTGAAGACATGTAACTACTTTACAAGGATATTTTATTGTAATAAAAGTGAAACCTTTTTACTACCCCAAATCATTGAAATTCTGTAAGCATTGTCCATCTCTATACATTCTGGTTTAAAACAAATTAAAAAAATTTTTTTAAACTTTGTCTGATGTTGGAAGGCAGCAATAAAAGTAGAGAATTTAAAAACTGCTTAGCCAATAAATTTAGTGATCTCTGACAATTGATGGAATGCTTAAAGATTAAACAAGTAAAGAAGGGGCAAAAGATGATATCCCAGGATGTCGTCAAGCTTGTCATCAGCCCTAAAATAATTTGCAGTTGACTGAACATTTTCCTACCTTGTGAATTATCAGTAAATATTCTATGTTTTGGAGCCTGCATCACTTGATATTCAATACAGTGCCTATTACCTATTGGAGAAACTGACCCAAAGACAAATGTAACAACCTGAAGGTTTCCGAAATCATTCACACCCAACTTCAGTGTAAGAATGGAGCCTCTGCATTTGCCTGCAAGGTATTTTTAAACTGTTTAGATTCTGTTTTGTGGCTGTTAATATTCATTCTCTCTGCAGAAAAATAAGCAAGCTGTAACATGAAGGTATGAAAAAGTCTGTTTATTTTATGAGTGGTCTTTTATGTGATGCTGGCAAAATGTTTTTAATATAAACATGGAAACTTGGGTAGAATTCCTGTTCTTGTAAGAAATGTATTTTCCTAGCTGCCGTTCGTTTGAAATAGACATCATAGGGGAGACTTGACTTGTTCATGCTTCTGTGGAGTGTTCACTAGTAATAAAATGAAATTTGTCTGTAAATAGGAAGGACAATGTTGACAGTAGGGAAAGAATTAAGTTATCTGCTTTACTAACCCCTAGCAAAATAAGAAAACAAGGATAAAAATCTGAGCACTTCTAATGCTAAAGAGACTGTCTTAGCCTGGTTTCTTTCTGGAAGCAGATCCTGAAACATGGGATTGCATTCAGATGATTTATTTGAGAAATTGTCTTGGGGAACAGGAGTGGGGGACTGGGGAGAGTGAACTAGGGGAGGGGGAAAAGAATAGAAGGATGTGTTATTGTGTGAGCTACCACTTTAAGGACTGGATTTCAGTCCTTTTGAGAGACCTTCTGGTGTGTGTCTCAGAGAGTTGGCCACCCGAGGGACCAAAGGAAGAAGTACTTGTCCGCTGGCTTCCTCTCCACTGGCCAGTGGTTGTCTCATTGGGTGTTAACGCCTCTGCACTTTCAACTTGTATCTGTACATTTGCAGAGCAGACTCCTATGGGCACTGCAGGCTGCTGCCTCTGAAAGGCAGGAAGCAAGAGAGACAGACCTTGCCAATCTGTCCTTGATAGAACTGTACGCCATAGTTGTCGCATGAGTTGGAAGTGAGGCCAAGGGGATATAAGAGGCAATCCCAAGAGGTTTCTAATATAGGAAAGGTATAGAATGAGGTGGCATGTCCCTGATGTCAGTTGACCATGTCAGTTGCATTAGGGCAGATAGAGTAAGGACCGCAAACGTGAGAAAGTAGTGGACTCTTTTTAAAAAAAAAAAAAAAAAAAAGAAAAAAGTTAGCTTAATTTTAAATAGTCAGAGGAGCCAACGCAAGAATTAGAAACCTAAATTTGAAGTCATAAATTCATTCATTCAACAAGTATTAAGCCAGGCATTGTGCTTTATGATGGGGTGTAAATTACTCATCCTGGCCCTCAGGGAATTTAGCAAAGGACACTCTGACAATTTCAGTAAAATGTGATAAGTAGCATATTGGGGGTAATAGAAGATGCAATTAATTCACATAGGAGGGTCCTCAACCCAGATTTGGACAGGGCGTGGGAGGGCAGGGAACACTTTTTGGATGACGTGATCTAAGTTAGAATTTAAAGGGACAGAATTCAAGAGCTCTAGGCAGAGAAGACTTATTCAGAAGGTCTGAGAAGCAGAGAGCACTGCTAGAGTTTAGAGTGGGCCTGGGCTCGGAGCGGGGAGATGTAGCTGGCCAATGCAGGACTTTGTAAATCATTGTGCGGAGTTCAGCTTTTTCTTCTGAAAGCACTGGAAGGCCATGAAAGGGTTTTAAGTGCTGACTGACATCAGCAGATTGTCATTTCTACTCCACATGTGGAGAGCGAATGGGGCTTAGTTAAGACTGGAGGTAGGAAGACCAATTAGGAGGTTTTGCATACAGTTCTCTAAGCAGAAGATGATGGTGGCCTGGACTAGGTTGGGAACGATTGGGAGCAGAGAGGGAGTGAAAGGATAGTAAAGCTCTTCCGGAGGTGGGATCCACAGGACTGGCTGGCTACTTGTGTCTGGCGATGGGGGAGAGTCGTCAGGAGAGTTTTATGGGTTCTGACAGGAACTGAGTTAATGCTGACTTCATTCCTGAAATGAGGAACATGGAAGAGGAGCAGATTTTTTGGAGAAGAAAAAGAATAGTGAGTTCTGCTTTGGACCTGTTGAATTAAAGGTGTTAGAAGACATCCAGTAGAGGTGTTGGGAGGTGCCACTGTCCCTCTTCCTCACTGTTGCTCTCAGAAGATTAAAAATTTTTTTAATAAATTTATTTATTATTTTTAAAATTTACTTATTTTTGGCTGCATTGGGTCTTCGTTGCTGGGCGTGGGCTTTCTCTAGTTGCGGTGCGCGGGCTTCTCGTTGCGGTGGCTTCTCTTGTTGCGGAGCACAGGCTCTAGGCGCGCAGGCTCAGTAGTTGCGGCTCACGGGCTCTAGAGCGCAGGCTCAGTAGTTGTGGGGCATGGGCTTATTTGCTCCGCGGCATGTGGGATCTTCCCGGACCAGGGCTCGGACCCATGTCCCCTGCATTGACAAGTGGATTCTTAACCACTGCACCACCATGGAAGTCCCCAGAAGATTAAAATTTCAGTTTTAGTTTTAGGTGAAGCCAAGTAGTTTCAGATAGTGAACTCTCCACTCTAGGCCACTGCTATAGAAATGCACTTTACATTGTGACATAATACACATTTCCTGGAATACCTGTGCACACGCACGTGCTCCCACACACACACACAGCTGAAGCAAAAATATGCTGAACAGTACTCACCGTTACTCATATGATGATGCACTCTAGTGTTTTTGAATTTGTTGTAGTTGTTTTTTTTTTTTTTTAAGAAATGCTGTTCACAGTCTATTACATTGATTTCCTAACCATAAATACCACCCACAATTTGAAAAACACTAGTCTGGGAGAACTAAGAGATGAGGGGGCCTGGATTGTCACTCCAGCTCTTCTACTTCTTCTATTTTTGGTAGAAGTAGTAGTGGTAGCAGTGACTGGTGTGGTTAATATTTCCTGGTCCAAGCACTGTGCTAAATGCTTATCATGTATCATCTTCCTTCATCCTCACGATGCCTCTCTTGCTCTTTCCCCTAAATCAGTATTCATGAGGCAAACAGCTGGTTAGAGTTAGAAAGGGGTCAGGATGGGGAGCACATATTAGAATATTCCTGTCACTGGAAAGACCTGTATAAATGACTAACTAGACATCTCACAGTTGTAGTTAACGGGAGGCCTCTGCTTAGTGGTGGATATTGTCTGTGCATATTGGGTACGTCCAGCCCATTGCCCTGAACGCCGAGGTTGGACCAGGGGATGTGCCAACACAAGCAAGTTACTGTCCTGAGAGGCCGTATTTGAGTGACCAGTTACAACCCTGCACAGCTTCGGTGGAGGGCTTCCAGATCAGATATTTGGAGTCTGTATGATGAAATTCAAGTGTTAGAAGTAATGGGCTCGCTCATTAAAAGACTGAGGAAAGTTTTGGCCCTAGGCAAGGACTATATAGGCAAGGGAAAAAAACAAATAGTACGAGTTTAAAGCCATTTTTATTTAATAGTAGCTGTACCTCTCTGGGCTTTCCTTGTCTGCTGCTAACAGGCCTCTTCTCTGTTTCTTAATTCTAGTGATATCAATAACTAAGATATCAGTTTTTCTCGTGGTTTTCATTTTGTGTTTTATTCTTAGGTATATACACATACATGAGCTTTGGGTAAGAAATGTCACTTGTTTATTGATGGGTGACAGGTTGGTTTTTCCCCCCCCTCTCCTCTGTTACAGTAGATTTAGACTTAGGACCGTAGCACAGATTTTTACATTCTTATAAAGGAGTCTCCTATCAATCTTGGTCAAGATTTTAATATTTTTATATTTTACTGGGGTCTAATTTTGTAATTTTATTGATCAAGTATTCCAAAGATTATGTCCCTAACTAGCTGTTTAACTGAAAACTGTGCAGAACTAAACAAAATTCTATTCTGTGGTATCACACAATAATATCATTGTTTATCACATACGTTTTAGCAAACTACACAGTCATATGCCTTATTTTTAAAATAACTCTTCACTTTTATTTGTAATGTAACAATCTTTGTTTACCAAATGTCTGGATTCTCCAGATGTGTCTGCCTTTTGAGAAAGATGTGACCTTATAGGCTTGTCTCCTTGGACAAACTCTGGACTGAAATACTATGCATGATGATTTTATTACACAGTCAAAGATGCTTTTTAAAAAATATTTTACTCTAAATAAACATTTGAATATGCTAGGGAAAATTTAAATAAAGACAGTTTGTGTTTTCTTCTCTCAGTTCCTTTTTAGCTCACTCAGTGTCAAGTTGCATAGTTAATGTCTTCGCAGACCACAGCAGAGTCATTTAATGCAGTAGTCTGAGCCTTAATGTCTAGAACTCTTGAGTTCTAATTTCACAGTTAGATCTAAGTTAAGTTCCCTTCTTAAGAAGAAAATCTCTCTCTTCCGAAGAGTAGGTTGTGAAGTGCGACAATGCTTATGAAAGAATGTAATGAAAGTGCTTCAAAGAGCTGTGAAATAACACTTGTGCTATTTAAACTTTCTCATCAGCATTTTTCTCACCTGCCATCTCTACCAGCCTTATCAATCCTAAGCAAATTATTGCTCTTATGGGCACTTTGATCTTCATTTTAAAGTAATGCCAGGTATTCCTCCACGCTCTGAATAAAACCAAAGAAAATTTTTCCAGGTTAATAAGTTAGAGGGTATGGGGAGGGAAAGAAAGGATTAGATACTGTGATATACTGACTAAATGTAAATAAGTTATGTTTGAGCTAGTTTACTAAATTTGCAATATCCTTGTCCTTTAAAATAATGAATAATGTTTTCAGAAAAAGTCTAATGATTATAAATTGAACTATATTTTTAATGTCTCTTTTAAAAAACACCCTATTGTTACATCCATTTTGTGAATCCTTTGATAAAACAAAGGCTCTTTGCAATGCAGTTAGTCACCATGTTATATTGTCATTTCAAAAATTAGGATTTTTGAAAATGTTTCCTTAAAGCACTTAAACTGCATTCAAGAAGGCAAGTAAAAGCAGAAGGGACCATTTAGTTTATTTGTGCTTTTTGAATTTGCCACTGGTGCTAGAGTTTGTTTTGAGAGATAGTCCTGTCTTTAAACTACAAACTGCAGCCATTTCTTTTATAACTATTTAAATCTGAAACTGATTTAAGACTTATGAAGAAGTACTTGGATTATAGGAAGAGTTCTTAAAGATTTATTTTAAACTTTAAGAAACTAGAATTTACTTTAGAAAGTCTCAACTTTTAGGGACTTTTGACTGTGTAGCTGAGCAACATGAAGACAAGACTTCATGTCTTGTCAGAATCTGTGTGTTTGTCAGAATCTGTGTCTGTGTCAGAATCTGTCAGAGCTGAGGGGGGGACACAGGAAAGAGACCCAGGAATGGCCTGGAACAAAACGGAGTTTCTTCTCATGCTCCTGCTGTCCAGAGGTTTTCTATATTGATGGTAAAATTTTGCCGTAACTGACTTTGGCTGCTGGTTAGCTTGCTTATTTAATGACAAGAAAGGAGTTTTAATGTTCTTATTATAGTACCCCCTCCACCTTTTCATTGTTAAAACACTTTGCTTCAAAGTAGGCATTTTCAGTGCAGTGTAATGAAAACGAAAACCTAGAGCCTTCAGTCATTTGGGGAGATTTGAGTCAGCAGGTAATAAATGGATTCCATCCTAAGCAGATGGGAACTAGTGAAAGCACAGCAGAAACTCTGGAGGTGCATGGAACCGGACTGGTAGCCCCAGAAACGGTTGGGAGGGTCTAATAAAGGTTAAAGCAGAAACACCAAAACCGCAGTAGCTAGAGGAGGTTGAAAGAAAACATGTTTCCTCTGAGCAAGAGGATAATATACCAGCAGACATGTGGCAAAGCTTATTCAGTGTCGTACTTTTTGTTTATCACCTTGGAGAGGGGGAGTTTGCTTTGTGGAAGTACGTTGCATGTTCCCATCTAGTATCCAGAGATAATAGAATTAAAACACTCAGGTGATTATGGGCATTGAGCTGGGGACCAGTAACCAACGGGGCTTTTGAGCAGCAGCAAAGCAGTTTGTAGCTCGTGGCGGTCTGAAAAGTATCTGTAAATTCTGGTCAAGCAGTTGACTTTGGCTGTGATTCACTCTTGGGTTTGGGCCCAAACTCCTCTCTTCATACAAATCATCGGTTAAGCTTTGCCAGTTACTGAAAGATCTGGAGCATGGGTGTCCTCTACACATTGTCTTTGTTTCTGGAATTCTCAGCCTCTCTGGAGAAGCAGACATAGACTAGTCCAGGATGTGAGGCGTGAGGCATGAGACAGAGCCTTTCATTCCAAATAAGCCAGGGGCATTTTTGACAGGTTGTTTGCATTAGCATCATTTCCTTACGTTTTATTGTGGTTAATTAACAGGAGTTTTATGAAGATTTCAGGTACCATTCTTGTTCTAAAAATGGATCAACACAGCACAATTTAAAGCTATTGTGACTGATTAATTTTAACATTTATTACACATTCAAAAACGAAGGAGAATAATCCAAGAATGATTTAATTTGAGAGTTCAGACATTGAGTAATAAACATGTGGTACTAATTAACATGAGAATTGATAAAAGTCGGGTAGCTGCTCTGAAGATAGGTCTCTGTTGCTCGTCTCTGAAGGGTGTGAGATTAGGATCAGCACCATGAACCACAGATGTTTACTTGTAGCCTACCCGGCACTGCGCCTCATATGTCTGTGTATCCCCAAAGTTCAGGGCATGTGGTGTCTGGGTGCTGATTCAGTTCCCACCCTTGAGGAGTTTACTGTCAGGTTGGGAAGGCCGTCCACATGTAAACTGATAACGAGGAACTAGAATATTGTTCCTATAAATAAAAGGGTTTTTTTTTTCTGCATTAAAAAGCACCATTTTTGATGGATGTGTTAAGTGGCTTGATTGTGGTGATCCTTACACGATGTACACATATGTCGAAACCTCATGTTGTACACCTTAAGTACAGTTGACCGTTGAACAACGTGTGTTTGAACTGGGTGTGTCTACTTACACGCGGATTTTTTTTCAGTAGTAAATACTTCAGTACTGCACTATCCAGGGTTAGTTGAATCCGAGGATACGGAAACGCGGATACAGAGGAACCACGTATATGGGGGGATGCCTATAAATTACACTTGGATTTTTATGTAGAGGGTCGGTACCCCTAACCCCCACTTTGTTCAAGGGCAACTGTACATGCAATTTTAATTTTTATTTGTCAAATATACCTTAATGAAGCTGGGGGGAGAAGCACCATTTTTAAGTGGTCATAATTAAGGAGAAGAAGCTAAGGTGACATTAAGATGGCTTACAGGAACAAATTGCTGAAATTTTTAACTGCGTTTTTCCAAGCAAAGTTGACAGAAGAATAAAATGAATGCTGCATGCCCTTTCTTTCTTGCTAATTGTTTTCACATATTGAGCTTATTGCTCATTGCATTTTGGTCTCTAAATTGTGAGAACAGTTAGAAATGAATGAAAATGTAAAATCTTCGCATTTTTTACAAAGGACATATGGGTTATGTTTTCTCTAATTTGTTTGCATAAAAGATTTTGGAAACTTTTACTATCGCCATTAACTCTGTTCATTGGCCTTTGCACTCCTACTGTTGTTTGGCATTAAAAATAAAACCCTGAAGCATGTTGCATGTCTTGAGTAAGAAAAGCTTTAGAATCCTAGATAAGCTGGATTATGGCTGGTGAATCTGGGGCTGGAAGAGGAGCTCCCTGTAACCTTGCTTCCTAGGTAAGCATACCTGTGTTTGTATTAAACATGGTTCATAACTTAACCCAGCAGGTCATCATTATTTTGGCGTTCAGAGAGTCACTATTTACAGTGGGGAGAAGAGATGGCTGCGTGTAACTTGGCTTTACTTAACCTTTTGTGAAGGTTTTTGAGGGATCTAATTTGATGTTTTGTTTTGTCTGTTGGCTTTTTTTTCTGACAGCCTTGGTATCATTTGCTCATGTTAAATATTCCTTTATTTAAAATTTTTTTGGTAAGCTTAACCTAGGTAAGTGCCATTCTTGAGATATCTAGGTTTGCCTTAGAGGTTTGGGTGTTTTTATGTGTAAGAAATTTTAAACATTTATTCATTTGTTCATTCATTGAAAAGATACTCTGAAATGAATGTGTGAAGTCTCATTTTGAGATTGCTCTTAATTGCAGTGGATAAATGAAACGTCCTGATAAGATTTTTTTTTTTCAGTTAAGGAAGTATCTTATAAATCCCCCACTCATCTTGAATAATAAATTATTAAAAAATCAAGCACAGTGAGTTATTGTTATTAAGTCAGATCAGACTTATTATTAAAAGTTGGCTTTATTGATCAAAGTATTTATTTTATAGCATTGTTTGAATTTTAAACCACAAAGAAGTAATTGGTCTTTAGGTTCAAAAGCAGACAGTCTTAAACAACATGATACATAATGAAACCTGAAATATTTTAAATTTGTACATAAGGTGCTACAGTTTTGCTTTGGCTTATGAAAATCAGTAAAATCTTGAAATACTACCTTTGACCACTAATCTCAGAGGTTATTAGGGACTTTTCTGCTAAAATAACTAAACTATGAAGACTTGGCACAATGAGAACATCCTGGGTATTTTGCTCTGTTGCCTTTGTGAGCGCTCGCACCCACTCGTGCGCGCTCTCCCTCTCTCTCTCTGGGGGCCGGGGGGTGGTGGTGGTGTTTCTTTCTTAATGTATCAAACAGTCCATTCCTTCTTATTGCCACGTAGTGTTCCATGGTGTGGATAATAGATGTATACCACGGTTTGTTTAACCATTCACCTATTGAAGGACATCAGGGTTGTCTCCAATTTAGGACTGTTACCAAAAAAAACTACTATAAACATTTGTTATACAGGTTTTTGTCTAGACTTCAGTTTTTGTTTCTCTGGGATAAATGCCTAGGAGTGTAATTGCTGAGTTGTATGGTAAGTTGTATGTTTTTAAGAAGCTGCCAAACTGTTTTCCATTTAGTTACTACCAAACTAAATGCCAGACATTTCCAAAGTGGCTGTACCATTTTATTTTACCACTAACAAAGTCTAAAAGATACAGTTTCTTCACATTCTTGCCAGCATTTGGTTTTGTTACCGTTTTTAAATTTAGCTGTCCTAATAGATGGTTAACGGTATCTCACTGTGGTCTTATTTTGTGTTTCCCTTATGGCTAGTGATGTCGAACACCTTTTCGTGTGCTTATTTACCATCCAAACATTCCCTTCGGTGAAGTGTATCCTCCTGTCTTTTGTACATTTTCTAAATGGATTGTTTGCTTTTATGTTGTTGAGTTACAAGAGTTCTTTATATATTCTAGATACAAGTCCTTACCAACTTGTCTTTTCATCCCTTTAACAGGGTCTTTCACAGAGCAGAAGTTTTAATTTTAGTGCGGTCCAGTTTATCACTTTTTTCTTTTATGTGTCATGCATTTGGTATTATGTCTAAGAACTCTTCACTAAGCCCTAGGTCTCAAATATCTTCTAAAAGTTTTATATTTTTACATGTAACATTTAAATCTATGATCCATTTTGAGTTAATTTTTGTATAAGATGTGAAGTATAGGTCAAGATTTAATTTTTTGCCTATGGATATGCAAGTATTCCAGCACTATTGAAAAGGTTCTTCCTCCATTTAATTCATTTTTTTAGTCAAAAATTGGTTGGCCATACTTGTGTGGGGCTATTTCTGGATTCTCTGTTCTGTTCTACACATCCATATGTCTACCCTTTGCCAACACTATACAGTCTTGATTGCTCTAGCTATATAACAGGTCTTAGAAATTGGGTAGAATGATTCTTCTGCAACTTTATTCTTTTTCAGAATGGTTTTAGCTCTTCTAGTTCCTTTGCCTTTCCATATAAATTTTAGAATAATTTTGTCTATATCTATAAAAATACTTGTAGGGATTTTGATAGGAATTTTGTTAAATCTATATATCAATTTGAGAAGAATTGGTATCGTCACTGTAAGTCTTATAATCCATGAAAATGGTTTATCTATCCATTTATTTAGATCATCTCTGATTTCTTTCACGAGCATTTTATAGTTTTTAGCATGCAAGTCCTGTACATACCTATTAAAGAGTTAGACTTACACCTAAGTATTTTTTTTAAAGCAGTTATAAGTGGTGTGGTGTTTTTTATTTTAGTTTCCATGTGTTTATTGTTAGTATATTGAAATACAGTTGATCTTTTAAAATTAATTATTTATTTGAATTGTAAAATGTACATAGGATAACATTTACCATTTTAGCCATTTTTAATTATACAGTTTAATGGCACTTAATACATTCACATTGTTGCACAACCATCACCCCATTCATCTCCAGAACTTTTTCATTATCCTATACTGAAACTGTACCCCTTAAACAATAACTCCCCATTCTTCCCTCCCCCAACTCCTGGCAACCATGATTCTAATTTTGGTCTCTATGGATTTGACTACCCTTAAGTACCTCATATGAGTGCTCTCAAACACTATTTGTCCTTTTTGTGACTGGCTTATTTCACTTAGCATAATGCCTTCAAAGGTTATTCCCTGTTGTAGCATGTGTCAGAATTTCATTCCTTTTTAAGATTGAATAATATTCTACCATATGTATATACCATATTTTGTTTATCCTTTCATCTGTCAGTAGATATTTGGGTTGCTTCCACCTTTTGGCTGTTGTGAATAATGCTGCTATGAACATGGGTGTACAAATATCTGTTTAAGTCCCTGATTTCAATCCTTTTGTGTATATACCTATTTCTGTTCTTTGGAGAAATATCTATCAAGTCCTTTGCCTGTTTTTAAATCGAACACTGGGTTTTTTGTTGTTGACTTTTAAGACTTCTCTATATATTCTGGATATTAATCCCATATCAGATATGTGATTTGCATTACAGTATATTTTTGCATGTTGATCTTGTATCCTGTGTCTTTGCTGAACTTACTTATAGCTCTTGTTTTATAGAGTCCTTGAGATTTTCTGCATAGACTATTACGTCATATGCAAGTAAAAACAGTTTAATTTCTTTCTTCTTTTCCAATCTGTATGCCTTTTAGTTCCTTTTCTTGCCTTGTTGCATTGGCTAGAACATCCAGAGCTATTTTGAATAAAAATTGTGAGAGCAGACATCCCTGCCTAATCTTAGAGGGGAAAGTATTCACTCTAAATCAAGTTGAGGAAGATTCCCTATATTCCTAGTGTCCTCAGAGTTTTTATCGTGCATGGCTGTTGAATTTGTCAAGTGTATTTTCTGCATCAGTTGATGTCATCATGTAATTTTTCTTCTCTGTAGTAGATTATATTGACAGTTTTCGAATACTGAATCAGCCTGGCATTCCTGGAATAAACCCAACTGCTAAATTCTGTTTGCCAGCATCTTGGAAAGGATTTTTGCATGCATATTCATAAGGGATACTAGTTTGTAGTTTTCTTTTTTGTATTGCCTTTGTCTGTTTGGGTTCACTCCTTTTTTACTTTCTGAAAGAGATTGATAAAATTGGTGTTAATTCTTCTTTAATTGTTTGGTAAAGTTCTCCAGTGAAACCGTCTGGGTCTGGATATTTCTTTTTCAGGGCTTAATCGCGAATTCAGTTTCTTCACTAATTATAGGGTTATTTACATTATCTATTCCGTGTTGGGTAAGTTGTGGCAGTTTTGTGTTTTTTGCGTTTATTATCTAAAAGTTTCCTTTCTTGCTAGGCTGTCCCTTTCCTGGTCCTTTGGTTAGATGGAGAAGGCTTTTCATGGTACTTTTATGTTTTTGGTCTGTATGTTGGTGTTTTAAGTTTCCAGCTTTTCCAGTATGCCATCTGGAATAAAAGGGCAATAAGAAAACACAGGGAGCTCACCACCGTGTCCTTCCTCGGGTCTCAGAGACCCTACTGGGCTGTCACCTTCTCTCACCTTTCAGTGTCTTCTTATGTTTGTTTTATATATGATGCCAAGGGTTTTCAGTTGTACTTAGTGGGACAATAGGGAAAAGTAGGTCTGTTTCGTCTTCCTGCAAGTGGAAGCCCTCTTGTTTTTTATTTAATTTTTAAAAAGTCCAAAGAACGATTTTTTACTAGTTAGGAATTGTTTAAACTATCACGTTTGTTTTAGCTGTGCGTTTCTGACTGTGTCTTGAAAAATATTAAACATGTTACAGGTAGTTAATGTGTGGTAAATGGATGATTGAGAAAAATCTGTAAATTTATTGCCTGGTAAAAATTGAACCTGATAAAATCTGATCCAAGTTTTATAAAGGGCCTTTTTTTTTATCACTCTACTATTACTTCCTATATTAACTTTCAGAGTGATTATAGCAACCAGTTTTAGGTTTAAAAATTCAGAAGAGAAAATCAAGTTTTAAAAGAGTACATCTGTGACAATAAGCACAGTTCTGATAGACGAAACTGTAGCCGAACGTGGGGTCCGGCTGCTCGCTGCTCAGAAGCCAATGAGGAGGCCAGGTTTGTGGAAAGGAAAGTTTGCTTTACTTTGGATGCTGTCAGCAGGGGGTGGGGGAGGGCGGACTCCTGTCCAGAGGCCGACTCCCCCCTCCCCCGGCAATCAGTGGGCAAGAGCTTTTATAGACAGAGGGAGGGGGCTGCATGCAGAAACAGCACAGCCAGCTCTGACAGTCATCTTGAAATTGGTCATCGGTGGTCTGACCAGCGTCATCTCGATTGTTTTAGGTACAGTTAATCTTCAGTTCAAGGGTCGGTTTGTTTCCATTTCTTTGAGTCCAGTTCTCGGAATTGTGGCAGCTTCTGTCGTGGCTACAGTCTGATCATCATGTAGTTCACTTCTTCCACCTGGCGGGGGTTTCAGTACCTATAAGACAGCTCGCAGGATGTGGCTCAGAATGTTATCTGTAGCCCTTGAGGAGGAACTAAAGGTCCTTGACTATGCTTAATGACTAAGCTATAATATTTGGTCTCCTTTGACTGTTTTCCTTTGTTTCTGCATTTTCTCACTTGTCTGATTAAACTTATTCTTTTTTTTTTTTTTTAAACTTTTAGTAAGTAATCTTTTTTTTTTTTTTAAAGATTGATTGATTGATTATGTTGGGTCTTTGTTTCTGTGCTAGGGCTTTCTCTAGTTGTGGCAAGCGGGGGCCACTCTTCATCACGGTGCGCGGGCCTCTCACTATTGCGGCCTCTCCTGTTGTGGAGCACAGGCTCCAGACGCGCAGGCTCAGTAGCTGTGGCTCACGGGCCTAATTGCTCCGCGGCATGTGGGATCTTCCCAGACCAGGGCTCGAACCCGTGTCCCCTGCACCAGCAGGCAGACTCTCAACCACTGCGCCACCAGGGAAGCCCCTAAACTTATTCTTTGGCTAAAATTCTTCCACAGAGAAAAGGCAGGCTGAGGACATGGGGAGGCAAGGACCATAGGGCGCTCCTCCGTTTTAATACCACTGTGACAGTCCCTTACTCCTGAGGTTTTGATGTTCTTAAATGGACTTTTAAGGGACCATCAATTTCTCTCTCTCTTTTTCTCATCTATTGTTAATATATTAGCTTTTTAGTCTCCACAGATTCACTTTATCATATAACAAATAAAATTAAATAGAAATCTGCTATCTTCTCATACAAAAATAGTGAATCAAAACATTATTGTACTAAGATGTAAGATGACACCTGAGGTTTGTTTTCTCTGTGCTTGTTTGCACTATTATTAAGGCACACCTGAGTGTCACTCTCTCCATTTTGAAGCTTTAATGGGAACAGAAATGAAAAAGGGCCTTATGAATGTGGCTGTATAGGATTTTTACTGCTACATCCTTGTGAGTTTTTTGTTTGTTTTTTAAAATAATCCTCTGTACCGAGTACTATTTTTAAAGCCAAGTGGCAAGAAATTGTTAATGCACCCTTATATTCATACACTGATTTTTTTAAGGTGCCATCTGTGTCTGACTGTATGATAAGGGAATTCTGCATCATTATCTGTAGGCCCCACTTCCAGATACTGATGATCCCACAGTGTATCCTGAGTATCAGAATTTCTTAAAGCTTCCCAAGTGATTCTAATGTGCAACCAAGGTTGAGAACCACTGCACTAGAATTTAGCTTACTGTATTTAATATGTGTTTTCTTTGAGAGTCTGCAATTTCCCCTATTGTTAATATCTTAAATTTTTCTTTTTTTATGAATAGACTTTTTTTAAAAAGCAGTTTTAGGTCTACAGAAAAATTGAGTCTAAAGTACAGAGTTCCTATATGCTCTCCAATCCCCCACTCCCAGTTTCCCCTATTATTAACATCTTGCATTAGTATGATACATTGTTATAAATGATAAGCCAACATTGATCCATTATTATTAACAAAAGTGCATAGTTTACATTAGGGTTCAGTCTTTGTGGTGTACATTTTATGGATTTTGAGGAATGTATAACAACATGTGTCTACCATTACGTTATTTTACAGAATTGTTTCATTGCCCTAAAAATTCCCTGTGCTCCCTCATTCATCTATCCCTCCCCTCCCAATCCCTTGGCAACCACTGATCTCTTTACTGTCTCCATGGTTTTGCTTTTCCAGGTTGTCATATAGTAATGGAATCATATAGAGTCTGTAGCCTTTTCAGATTGGCTTCTTTCACTTAGTAATATGCATTTAAGTTTCCTTCATGTCTTTTCTTTTCTTGATAATTCATTCCTTTCATCACTGAATGATAGTCCATTGTATGGACGTACCACAATTTGTTTATCCATTCACCTACTGAAGGAAATCTTGGCACACATTTGCTTCCACATTTTGCAATTAATGAATAAAGCTGCTATAAACATTTATTTGCAGGTTTTTGTCTAGACATAAGTTTTCAGCTCCTTTGGTCAAATACCAGGAAGCACAATTGCTGGATTATATGGTATAAGTATGTTTACCCATTCCTTTTTTTTTTTTTTTTTTTAACATCTTTATTGAAGTATAATTGCTTTACAATGGTGTGTTAGTTTCTGCTTTATAACAAAGTGAATCAGTTATACATATACATATGTTCCCATATCTCTTCCCTCTTGCATCTCCCTCCCTCCCACCCTCCCTATCCCACCCCTCTAGGTGGTCACAAAGCACCGAGCTGATCTCCCTGTGCTATGTGGCTGCTTCCCACTAGCTATCTATTTTACATTTTACCCATTCCTTTTTAATGGTTGCATACTATGATGTGTATTATTGATAATAAACCCCCCCCATTGATGGACATTTAAGTTTTAAATTTTTTAATTTAAATTACAAATAACGCTACAACAGAGTTTATACGTCTTTTTGCACACATACTGATATTTATGTAGAATGGACTCCTAGAAGTAGGATTGCTCTGACCAAGATAATGTGAATTTGCCCTTAGCCACACGTAGTATTATCAAGTCTCCTGAGGAAAAATTTTGGCTGAACCTGAGGATTTGGAGGTCAGACTTAAAAATGGTAATTGAATCCACGGACATGGATGAAATTTCCGAGGGAGAAAATGTAGAGCAAGAAGAAAGACCAACCTAGAACAGAACACTAACTCCCAACATTTAACAGTCAAGTAAAGAATTGCCCTGGTGGTAAGAGAATAACCAGGATAAATGGTATCAGGAAAGTGGAAGGCAGAGTGTATTTCAAAGAGGAGGAAGTGGTCCTCTGAGTTTATACTTTGCTGAGGGTGGTAAAGACTGCAGTGTTTTTTTCGTGTTCAGTGTCAGGGAGACCCTTTGACCTTAGTGAATAGAATGAAGGTGATTGGACCAAGATACACATTGAAATAGCCTGTGGAGTGAGTGGGGAGGTGAGGAAATGGCCATTAGTATAAATGCTCTTTAAAGGAGAGAAAGAGTAAGGTAACTGGAAGAAAAGGTAGGGGTCACAGAGAGTTTTATTTGTGCCAGATGGCAGAGTCTTCAGCTTTTGTGAAAGTTAGTGGAAAGGAACTAGTAGAGAGAAAAATTCCAGAAAGTTGCAAAAAGCAAAACTTGAATTCGCCACTTGCCGGCAGCTATTTATATAGCATTTACACTGTATTAGGTATTATAAGTAATCTAGAGGTGATTCGAAGTATACAGGAGGATTGCATAGGTTGTGTGCAAATATTACAACATTTTATATAAGGAATATGAGCATCCTCGGATTTTGGTATCTGCTGGGGGTCCTGGAACCAATCCCGCATGGATACCGAGGGATGACTCAGTATGCAGACTGAGCTGAGACCAAGAATGAGGAAGAGGACAGGTTTCTGGATTGAGACCTTTGGCAAAGAAAAGTGAATTTGTGTTTGCCCCTATGGTAAATACTGTAATTTCAAATTTTATTTTTTGAGGATTTGAAAATTTCCCCAGGAAATTTTCAAAAGTCTTTGCTGCTTGAAGGTACTTTTAGAAGTCTCTAGCTTAATTCCCTTGGAAGGAATCAAAATCAACCCAATGCCAGATTCACTCTTTGGAAATTAGTATTATAGCTAACTTTTGTTGTATTTGGGAATTTGACTTTGTGACCAGCAACGTCATTACCATTATGGTAATAGCTTTCATGAGCTGTCAAATATGGTGGAATTTAAAGGTATTGATTTAGAAAAAACTAATATGTCAAACCAAGTGAACATCATTGATCCTAAAATGAACTGATTCAATGTATTTGATAACTAAAAAAAATTATTAGCTATTCATGTATTGACTTACAGTATTACCTTTTGCTTTTCCCTCTTTTCAGAACTCTACTTAAGATTTTTATTCTTATCTTGATAGCTAAATTTACAGATACTCTGAAGCTGGTAAGGATCTCTAACTTGCCAGAAGAAGAGAAACAATATGAAAATACCTCAGTAGGCTGGAGTGATGAGAATATGTCAGAACAAAATTTAACAATTGAAAAAAGTACAAATGTAATGCTTGGGTTCCAAACACACACACACAAATAGGAGGGATTATGATGGGACGCTGAAGAACATAGTTTAGCATTTGTTAATTTTTTTATTTGAAATAATTTCAAATTTACAGAAAAATTATAATACTAATACAAAGAACTTCTTCATATTCTTCACCCAGATTCCCCAGTTGTTAATGTATTTCCACATTTGCCTTATCATTTCGTCCCTTTTGTTCTGTATTTTTTTCTCAACCATTTGAGAGTAAGTTGTAGATATATTGAGCCATTATCCTTAAATATTTCAGTGTGTATTGCCTGAAAACTGGAACACTTTTGTACATAATCATAGTACAGCCATCAAAGCCAGGAAGGTAGCACTGATATATTACTACCATCTAATCCACGGACCCTATTCAGATGCCACAGATTTTTCCAGTGATGTCCTTTATAACACAAAACCACACACACATACTTACAAACCTACTTTCCTTTTACCTTCTTTTCTTTCTGATCCAGAGTTCAGGTTGGGATCATGTGTTGCATTTATTGTCATGTCTCTTTAGCCCCCTTTTCCCTGGAACAGTTCCTTAGTGCACTCTAGTTTTTTCATTACCTTGACATTTTTGAAGAATACAGTCCAGTTACTTTGTTGAATATCCCTTAATTTGTGTTCATCAAATGTTTCTTCATAACTAGATTCAGGTTATGTAGTTTTGGCAAGAATACCCTGGAAGTGATGCTGAGTTCTTACTGCGACATCTGAGGAGGGGCACACGCTGTCGATTCATCTGACTGCTGGGGACTTGAAGTTGTATCACTTCATAAAGTGAGATATGCAGGTGTCACTGCTGTAAAGTTAATAAGTGTTTTGTATATGTTAGTAAGTCAGTATTTTGTAGGGAGATACTTTGGGAAAATGTAAATACCTTTACCAAACATATCTGTTAATTTTTACTTTCATTGATGATTCTTATTTGGATCATTTATTACTGAGATAGCTGGCAAATGATTTTTCTCATTCAATCATTACTTCTACTTTTCTTAGTTGGTATTCTACTACAAGAAAGAGTCATCCCTTCTCCCTGTTTGCTTGTTTATGTCAGTGTGGACTCATGAAATCCTAACTTTTGGTCAATGTATTATATAATCGATTACTCTCATTATTTATTTTGAATGCTCAAATTGTCTCAGACTTGGCCAGCAGGGACCTTTTCAAGGTGACTCCTGTATTCTTTTGACACATCTCCAACATTTTTTGCGCATTTACTTTCTGGCACAAGATATTCCAGGCTCATCTTGTACTTTCCCTGACCCAGCTCTGCATTCAGGCACTTCTCCAGGGAGCTCTAGTTCCTTTTTGTGGAGAGTAATATTTAGCTAACAAGATCTGGGCAATAAGTATGCTCATTGCTACTGGGGTTTCATTGCTTCCAAGCCCTCTCAACAGACAGATCTAGGAAATACACTCACGCACTTATACCTACTTGTGTATTTGTATGTCGATACAGTGTATAAACACCATGAGTTTTCACCTGTACCTCCAATTCTGATCCAACACAGCAGAACTTATTCTAGTCTTCTCCCTTTCTAGCCCTTCTCTGACAGAGAAATCCAGCTCCCATTTTTCTCAGTATATTTATTTATATGATCAGTTCCTTTGTATGTAAATAATCTCTTGACCACACAAGCCAGGAAGGGCTTAGGCGGCTCTGGACTCGCAGACTGCCTCTTTGGCCCCAGCCCCTACACACACCAGCAGCTGCACAAACCAGCTTCCTTTGTCTTTGAGAAACTCTGTAATGGTATGTTTTACGTGTTTCAATTTACGTTTATTATACTGTTACAAGTTTTTAAGTGTAGCCTTTATTACGGTAAACACTGGTGGTGAAAAAGGAGGTATTTAAGAGTGTATTTAAGGATCAAAACACATAGAGTAGAAATTTGAAAGAATACAACCCTTATTCATCATCAGGAGGGGTTTCCTGTTAGCATTTTACTTAGGTAACCAGTAACCAGTATCTAAGTAGAGTCCTCACGTCAGTGAGCTGAGGCAGGAGGTAAAGTTGGTGTGATTTTTGTACGCTGTAGACCATGAGTCTGGCATTATCCTGTTTTCCTCTGGTGACCTTTTTACAGGGCTTTGATGCCATAACATCAGAACTAATCTGGAGTTCTTTCTGGTAAGAATCATCTTGATGAATTAGTTTTATATTATGATTTCTGGGAGTCAAGAGGTTTTTTTAATTACCATCATATCATGAGTTTGACAACATTATGTAGTTTTTTCCCTTTAAAAAGATACTTCCACCAGGACAGTTAAGCAATAAAATGAAATAAAAGGCATCCAGATTGGAAAGGAAGACATAAAACCATCTTTATTTGCAGATGACATGATCTTGTATATAGAGAATCCTAAAGACTGTACTAAAA
Source organism: Eubalaena glacialis (assembly GCF_028564815.1). NCBI lineage: Eukaryota > Metazoa > Chordata > Mammalia > Artiodactyla > Balaenidae > Eubalaena > Eubalaena glacialis. The sequence goes on from NC_083716.1 coordinate 9,997,980, forward strand.
AACTATCAGAACTAATAAATGAATTCAGCAAGGTTACTGGATAAAAGATCAACACACAAAACTCAGTTTTATTTCTGTATACTTGCAATAAACCATCTAAAAATGAAATTAAGTAAACAATTTTATTTATAATAACATCGAAAAGAATAGAATTGTTAGGAACAAATTTAACAGAGCAGTGAAAAAATTATATTCTGTAAAATACAAAACATTGTTGAAAGAAATTACAGAAGACCTAAATAAATGGGAAAATTCCATGTTCATGGATCAGAAGACTTAATATTGTTAAGTCTTCAAATTGACCTACAGATTAAATGCAATCCCTATTAAAATAACAGCTGGCTTCTTTGTAGAAATTGATTGTTGATCCTAAAAGTCACATAAAAATTAAAGGAACCCAGAATAGCCAAAACAATCCTGAAAAAGAAGAATAGAGTTAAAGACTATGTGATTCTGGCATGTAGATAGAGATATGTATTAGTGGACTAGAATTGGGAGTCCAGTAAGAAACTCATATTTATGGTCAATTGATTTTCAAAAATGATACCAAGGGGCTTCCCTGATGGCGCAGTGGTTAAGAATCCACCTGCCAATGCAGGGGACACGGGTTCGAGCCCTGGTCCAGGAAGATCCCACGTGCTGCGGAGCAGCTAAGCCCGTGCGCCACAACTACTGAGCCTGCGCTCTAGAGCCCGCGAGCCACAACTACTGAGCCCACGTGCCACAACTACTGAAGCCCGTGCGCCTAGAGCCCGTGCTCCGCAACGAGAAGCCACCGCAATGAGAAGCCCGCGCACCGCAACGAAGAGCAGCCCCCACTCGCCACATCTAGAGAAAGCCCGCGTGCAGCAACAAAGATCCAATGCAGCCATAAATAAATTAATTAATTAATTAAAAAAAAAAAAGAATTAGGCGAAGAATACAAGCAGGAGATTCCAAAAAAGAAAAAAGAAAAAAAAAAATGATACCGAGACAGTTGAGTGGACGAAAGAATAATCTTTTCAACAAATGGTCCTGGGTCAACTGGATATCCACATGCGAAAGAATGAAATTGATTCCCTATTTCACATTATATACAAAACTTAACTCACAATGGATTGGATCCAAATATAAGTGCTAAAACCGTAAAACTCTTAGGGAACAAAAATAGGAGTAAATCTTCATGACCATGGATTTGGCAATGGTTCTTAAATATGACACCAAAAGCACAAGCAACAAAAGAAAAAAATAATAAATTCGACTTCATCAAAATTAAAAACTTCTATACTTCCAAAGACATCAACAAAGTAAAAAGGCAGGTCATAGAGTGGGAGGGTGTATTTGCAAACCATATATCTGATAAGGATCTAATACCCAGAATATATAAACAACTCTTATAGCTCAATAAAAAGCCCAGTTTAAAAATGGACAAATGATTTGAATAGAAAGAGGATATATGAATGACCAATAAGAACACGAAAAGAAACTTATCATTAGCTTTGACTCAGTGCAAATCAAAATCACAATAAGATGCCACGTCATACCCACTAGGATGGCTACAATAGGAAAAGCAGATAAAAACAGGTGTTGATGAGGATGTGAAGAAATTGGAACTTTCATACACTGCTGGTAGGAATGAAAAATGGTTCAGCCACTTTGGAAGACATCTGGCGGTTCTTCAGTAGGTTCAACACAGCGTTATCATAGGACCCAGCAATTTCACTTCTAGGTATATATCCAAGAGAAATGAAAACACACAGAAACTTGTACACAAATGTCCATAACAGCATTATTTATAGTAGTTTAAAAGTAAATAACCCATATGTCCATCAGCTGCTGAATGGATAAATAAAAATTGATACGGTAGTTCCCCCTTAACCCTCAGGGGATATGTTCTAAGACCTCCAGTGGATGCCTGAAACCATGGATATACTGAACCCTATATACTATGTTTTTTCCTATATACATACCTATGATAAAGTTTAATTTACAAATCAGGCACAGTAAGAGAATATCCGAATTGCCAACATCACTACCCTTGCACTTGGAGCCATTATTAAGTAAAGTAAGGGTTGCTTGAACACAAGCACTGTGATACTATGACAGTTGATTTGATAACCAAGATGGCTACCAACTGACTAACAGGTGGGATACACTGGACAAAGGGGATGATTTGAGGGACGGGGTGGGGTGCTGCGAGATTTCATCACACGACTCAAAAGAGTGCACACTTTAAAACTTATGAATTATTTCTGGAATTTTCCATTTAATATTTTCAGACTGTGGTTGACCACGGGTAATTGAAACCGAGGAAAGCAAAAATGCGGATAAGACGGGAACTACTGTGTATCCCTACAATAGTATATGATTTGGCAATAAAAAGGAGTGAAGTGCTGATGCATGCTGTGATGTGGATGAGCCTCGAAAACATTGTGCTAAATAAATCAGTCACAAAAGATCACATATTGTCTGATTCTATAGAGAGATTGGTATTGCTTAGGGCTAAGGAAGTTGGGGACAGTGGGGAGTGACCGCTAGTAGGTATGGGGTTTCTTTCTGGGTTCCTGAAAACGCTCTAAAGTTGATTGTTGTGATGGTTACACACCTCTGTGACTACACTAAAAACCATAGATTCGTACACTCTAAATGGGTGAATTGTATGGTGTGAGAATTGTTTCTGTAAAGCTGTTGTTGCATATTCTTTCACAAATAAGCTAAGTTTAGATTTGTTTTCTTAGTTTTCATTTTTACCAAAAAAATATTGAGTGAAATGACTAGCCAACAGTATTCCTTACAGAATATGAAAATGTGTAATTCTCCCTGAGGGATTCCCAAATCGATTTTTGACTCTCCCACCAAATGGGCTTGAAGACTTCACTGATTGAGCTCAGTTAATTTCTGTCGTAACTGCTGTGTATTCCCTTGCCTTGCCCGTTGCTCTCCCATACTAAAAAGCTTCCTCTCAAATTCTCTCCACCTTCCCCATACACTCCCCCATGGCAATTAAAACATTTGTTAATACCTCTTGTCACTTTACAGTGTTCTAAATCATGTTTGGCTTTGAACTTGCCAGAGTTGAGTTTGGTTTCATAGTTGGGTTCCATCATGTATATTTATTTGTTCAAATTTTCAAATTCCGTTATATCCCCTTTTTGCCCAATGATATTTAGCTTCGTTAATGTTACCGAGTCTACCGTTTATACAGCTATCTTTATGAGAAACTGTATGTAACAAGTATGTAACTTGTTTTTATGTTTATTTTTTCATGTTTCATGTTCTTGTAATGCTGTAACAATAAATAATGAAGTTAAGAAAACAGACTGTTTCATCAGTTTCTGGAAAGCCTAGAAGTTATAAAGTCTCTTTAAGAATAAGGAATGAGTTAAATCCCCATAAGAAGGAGAAGTAAAGCTTTGATCTCCAGATTTTTTCCTTTGAAAGCACCCGTGATGTACAGTTCACCTCCTGTGAATAAAAAGCTGGGGGAAATCAAGCAGTTGCTGCGCACCAGAATTTTCCTTGAAGATTAAAACATCACAGAGTTGACAGCATATTTGTGTCACTAGTGATCAAATGCTCATCTCAGAAAAGGGTTTGCAGGATTGCCTTTGGTTTTTATTTTATGAAATTAAATTGTGATACGTTAGAGAAAGGAAAGATGGAAGAAGTTCTTGTTGGCAGACATTTTTAAGACATCTCAAAATGAGCTGGCAGTTTCCCTTAGATGAGATGACATATGGCCTTTAATCTCAGAATGGCTTTATTTTTCTAGTATCTTCAAGATCCCCTCAAGAAGAGGCCTGTTGTGCTGTATTGGTTTAGCTATGTAGCTTTTTGTCTACAAACGCTGATAACATGTATCAGGCAAGCAACACACGTGTGATTACAGGAGGGTTTTGTGAGGATATTTGCTTTTTTTTTAACTTTAGTAAATAAATCAACTAATTTTCAGTGTTTTAAGTGTCTGGTAGAATTTTTCTTGTTTAGGTTTTAAATTTAAATTTTAATACTCATTATATAGATTGTACTAAGAATCAGAATCTGCCTTCATTGCAGATGAAACTAATGGTTTTAAAACTGCAGACTACTAATCCCAGAAAACACAATTGTAGTTTGTATAATGATAGTCAGTGGTTTCTGAAGTTAATACAGTACCCATTGAAAGGGTAATTGATTTGATTTCCTGGCTGTAATATAAGATGTGGCTAGAATGTAATCCAAAAGAAGCTGTATTTAAATCTTTAAATGCATCTTATGGAATTGTTAAACACTGAGAACGTGGATGGACATTTGGGGAGGCAAGGGGGGAGAGGGGTCGGAGAGAGGATTGTGTGTGCGGGCCAACATCACTCTGTTTCTGTATTATTTGAGTTCTTAAAAAAGCATTACTTTTATGGTTTAAAAAGATATAAAATAAGAAATGAATGTGCATTTTATTGAGTATTCAGTAATTTCATTGATGACTAATTCCTAGAAAATGTTAACGTTAGTTCAAGTTATTGAAATATCAAGTTTTAAACATTTTACAGTGTATCTTTTCTCTGTTTCTCTTACACTCTGTCTTGTTGATCTGTTTCCTTTTTCAAAAGTACTGGCAGTTTTAGGTTGATACTTCGGCACCTTTGGGTAGGCAGAATTCTAAGTTTACATTCCAAATTTGAGCTGCAATTTAAGTGTTTTTAGGTAGGGAAAGATATGCTTGAGTGCTACTTTTTATCTCTATGATGTTTCAGTGCCTTTTTTTTTTTTACAGTCAAAGTGTGATAATGGGAAAATTTAAGAATTAGGGGCAATTAAGAAAACTAACTTGTATTTCAATAAATGTATAAAAAGTTTGAATTAAGTCTCAGTATTTCTGCTGAAATGGTGATAGAATGTCAGGAACACAGCATTTGGAATATTAAACAAACAACAGCAGTAACAGTAACTACAATGCCATGAACTCCCGAAGTGTTTGAGCACTGAGACCAAATATATTTGCGTCTCCGATGACTTGGATATATTAACATTGAAGGGAATGAGGAGAGGATTTTACAATTCATTATTACCACTTTTTGTGGTAATTACATGTGATGTTAAAAAAATCAACAGCTGGTTGATATCTACTTTTTGAGTATATTAAGCATTTGACTACTTTAATCCAGAACAAAGGCCTCAAAAGTATTTGGAGTAAAAAGAACTATTGAACTTGATTGATTTCTTTGCTATAAGGTTCTCTAAACATGCTATAAATTAATTTAGAAGTTTTATGAAAATTAGATATATAAGTTAAACAATAGATTCAGCAGTATCACAAGTCAGTGTGTGTTTCAGTGGTTGAATCTTAAAGCATTTCCTGTAATCTTAATAAATAGAAATGAAATATATTTTTTGACAAATGAAACAATACAAAATTTCCTACTCTCTAAGAGGAGTGCACTCTAAAATGGTTGATGTAAATTATACATAATGGTGGGTTTTTCCTTATCTTCTGTTTTCATTTTTATATGTCATACTAGAAAAGAATAAAAATTAGAGGGTGGCATTTCATTCTAGATAAAATAAGATAATGGCATATCAAATCTTAAGTTTTTATTTGTTAGAGTGTTCCATTCATTTGAATTTTAAAGGATGTCTGTCCTAAAATATTTTAGGATAAAGGTTTAAACTGTGAAACATCATTCTGTGTAGTTAAATATAGACATGCTTTAAAATGCCATTTTAAAAATTCAAGGTTTTAGATTTAGCCGGTTTTGTGCAATTTTACCACTTGTCCTTGCTTCTCTCCTTTGCTCTTCTTACTGATCTTTACTAGTTTTCTATTTGTATTAGTTTCTAAGCATAATTGAATCTAACCTTTTCCTACTAGTAGCATTTATAGCCGGGTGATGGAGATTTCTGTGTTGCAATCCATACGCTTTAAACTGTCTGAAACTGACAGCAGGAACCAGGTCCCTGCCTTTTCCTTTGCTTGCCATTTACCCTGGTAAGGGATGTGGTAACCCAGTAAATGTTAAATATTTAGTTGTTTTAAAGTATGTGGATTTTCTGCTTCAGTTGGATAAAGTAATTTGTAAGAAACAACACATATTTTGAAGTCCAACCAGGTACACCAAAGCCACTTCAAGTATTTACAACAGAGAACATTTAATTCACGGAATTGGTGATAACAGGCAGTGGTATTGCTGAGAGGCAGGAGCACAGAGGTGTGACCCAGAGAGTAGCAGCAGCAGGAAACCACTGCCACCCCTGGGCTGAAGAGAAAAGGGGCGCAGGGTCCAGGGAGGGCAACCAGTAGAAGCTGGGTGGTTCCAGGCAGAGGGAACAGTTAGAGACGAGTACTGTTAACAGGTTAGTGTAGGTTTGCCAGATCTTTCTCTATGCATATACTAGGCTTTTAATACGGAACCTATTTTTTTTTTCACTTAACAATATTTTCCTTTGTCTTTTTAATAGCTGTATAACATTTTACTGTATGCATATACCTTAACATGTTTATTAACCAGTTCTCCATTCATGGACATTTATGTTGCTTCCAGTTTTTTAGTATTACAGAGAGTATTGCTGTAAATATCCTTACACATATATATAAACACTGGTGTGTGTGTTTTTCTAGGACAATGGTTCTCAATCCACCTCTTAGGCTTAAGAAAATACTGATGCTCAGGTTCCATTGAGACAGGTTTTTAAATCAGGATCTCTGGGAATAGGATCCAGGCTTTGGTATTTTTTTAAAAACTCTTCAGATGATTCTCATATTTAGTCAGCTGTGGGATGATTCTGAGAACTGGTCTCGCTGAGTCAATGATTTAAAAAAAAGAAAACATTTTAGTAGATGCTGTTAACATTGTTTTCTGTATTAGTTAGGATTAAGAGAAACTGCCAATAATAGAAACCTAAAATAATTTGTCTTAAGGTAGTTTTTTTCTGTTTTATGTAGAATTCTAGACAGAGGCAGTCCAGGGCTGGAATGGCCGTTTTGTTCCACGAAGTTCTCAGGTACCCAGGTTCCTTCTAGCTTTTGTTTTTGTTGAACTGAGAGAAAGCTGCAAGACAGAGGTTAGAGCTCCTACTGTGATATTCATGCTCTAAGCAGCAGAATGAAGGAAGGGCTAAAAAATGAAGGAGGCAAAGACCCTGGGCCTGCTGTCCTACAAAACCCTTTACTTGTATCCTGTTGGCCAGAACTTGGTCACAGGACCACACCCGGCTGCAAGGAAGGCTGGGAAACAGTATGCCCTGCTAAAAACCAGAAGTTCTTCTATATGGAAGAAGAGGAGAACCGATAGTGGCCATCTCCGTGAAAGCTGCAAGCATCTGCCCTCCTGCCTGCACAACACGAGTGCCCATCGCCCCAACCGGGCCAGTTCAAGTCAGCCCAAACTGCTGAGTCAGCAGAAAGCCTCACTGCAGGGATGGAAACTTCACACAGTGTATGTCGGCTCGGGGAGAGGCAAAATAAATTTAAATCAGACTCAGGAACGATGCTGGAGAGCTGTAAACTTTATCGTGTATGAGAAAATAATAAGGACATTGAAGGCCATTTGAAAAATTGCATACAATTCCTCGTCTCTCCCTGATGTGTCAGCGCTCTTAGTGGAGGGAATGTACTGCCTCTCAGCAGGGCGTTTGTTATTTGTTAACATGCTCAAGTTAATCTCAATACTGCGCACCCTCATTTGAACATGCTGCTCAGAGAAGACATCTTCATACATAATACATAATTTTTATACTTCAGTTAAACATTCTTAAATTAGGAAATGGAAAGTGGTTTGATAGGGGCTGTTTTTAATCCATATTTTTTGTTACTGCAGTGGATGAAGGTCGCAGTAAGGAACCTGACCGCCTGCAGGTGTTTTACAAGAAGGCCATAATGCCTTACGGCGTGTATAAGAAGCAACGGAGAGACCCGGGCGGGGAGGCCGCCGTGCTGCAGTACGCAGGCCTGGTGGGGCAGACGTGCGCCGAGCGGATGCTGCTCTTCAGAGACTGAACCGCTCACTCGCCTCTCCGCCCGGCACCCCTGCCGGCGTTGTGCTGCTGGCGTATGCAAGTTCATTACCCGGGGCGACTTCATTACCAGCGCAGGTTCATTACCTGGGGGCGACTCTGTAACCATCCGCAGATTAGACTTCTTAATTTTGGTGGCTATCTAGCTTTTCTAAAATATTTTGTGGCAATGTATTTGTGAGAATCTCATGGTTAATATAAAGATTTTTAAAACATGTTATGACCGAGACTCATAATTGGGGTTTATCATTTCGGAAGTCTGTTTTATGAACAAGAGACGGTAAACTTCTCTTGTTACTATTAAAACAAACTGTTTCCTCAGAGCCATTTAAAACATTAGTTGATGCTGAAAAACCTTCGGTGTGGGGAAGAAGTGGGAATTCTGTGGCATCACTTAGAAAATGTCTTCTCAAGGGAGCAAAACTGAGCTGTTACTCAGTGTTCAGTATTCCATCACTGCCGAGTGTTATATTCTGTAGTTTAATAGAAAACTTGAAAAAAAGGAAATAGTACAAACTTCCAAAAAAGGCTGTTGTGTTAGCATCGGATGTCTCTTTACCCAGGACAGTCCTATTCGTGTCTGCTGTCTTGGCACAGTTATTTTTCCTAGAATAATGACTACTCGTGCTCCCTTTTACTCTCCAGAATATCCCAGTTTGGACAATAAAATATGTGATTACCCTAGCTATATATTATATTGTCGAAACTGGGATACTTCGCGTTATTTCTCAAAATCTAAGAAGTGCAGTTTTTTTTAGAAAGTTGTTGGCTCCTGCCTTGACCTAAGCCCCATCAAAGGTAAATATAGACTAATTTTTATTTCCTTAGAACTCAGGACACTTGTTTTTGGTTATTGATTAAAAACTAGTTTCTATCTGACTACTTTTATAGCTGTGCTACGCATTGCATTTAAGTGAGGTAGGCATCATCTTGACCTCTGTTCCGGGGCAGGAGGTGAAGCCACACGGTTCTTGCCCTTTGGTTTGGGGGCCAGAGAGGAGACACCACACTTACCAGTCTGCAGCAGAGGCGGGTCCTTCTTTCCCTCTCCCTTCTCTTAGTTGGTCCTTCACTCATTCAGCGGATGTCCCTTGTCCCCCACCTTCAAGGCGGCAGGCACTGTGCCGGGAGGTGGGGGGGGAGGGCAGGCGAGTCGAGCTGTGCTGGAGGCGGTGAGGGCCAGAGGAGGCGTACTTCCCTGTGCTCTTTCTCAGCTGACCACCACCTGCTGCCACCTGCTTGGCCACTGAGTCCTTTTCATTTCTCATTTTGCCCATTTTTTCATTTTCTGTTGATTGACCTTTTAAAAAACCGTGTTATAAAACTTAGTGGCTTGAATCCCACTACCGATTTTTAAACTTTTCTCTTAAATTCACTGAGTTTAGGTATAAAACATTAGAAAATAATTTCAGCTAGCTAGAATAAAAGGAAGGATCATAAAACAATGGTTTTAAAAGTCAGATGTCTAGAAGTTCAGCATCCAAATAAATTGTATTTATTCATTCAGGGAGAGAGAGTGTGTGTATGTGGGTAGCACCTACCATGAGCAGGTACTTAGCTAACTGGGGATAGAGTAGTGATGGCATGGATTTTGCATTCTCTGGAATTTTGTCCTTCAAAATAGTCTCCCAAGAGCATTTGATAGACTCTTATTTAGAACTGCCTTCAGAATCTGTGGAACATATAAAAAAAAATTTCCCTCTGAAGTGAAGATAGCTTAATTTTTTAACGATTTATGAAAATGATACTTTAAGCAAGTAAACATTAAGAAAAGCATAAATAAGAAAGTGAGAATGACCTGAAATCCTATTGAGTTGAAAGAAATTTCAAAATAGGACTTCAGAAGCGTTGTGAGTAATCTCAGTATTATTAAAATAAGTAGGGTAGGTCCATACCTGGTACCCTTGGCATTGGAATGTCCAGGTTGATGTCATCAGGTGAGTTACACCAACTTTCGTCTTAGCGATTAGTGTGTAGAATGGAATTCATTAAGATCACAACTCAAGTATCAGATGAAGAGAAAGCTTGAATCTTACTTCTTACCACAACTCTGGTGTTTTCCTGCAGAGTTCAGTTTAGGGTTCCTTCAGAGGAAAAGGATTAAGCCCCCTATCTGGAACTGCGGTGCTGTCCCTGCGCGTGGCATTCTAGGTTGGCTCCATTGAAGCTCCAGAGAGAGGTGGGCACGAAGATTCTTCTACTCGGTTGCTATTTTCGTGTGTTGTTTTCCTGAGAGTAGACAGTGTATCGATCCTAATGAACAAAGTGTCTTCAAAAGACGATTATTTGTTCTTTTGAGCCCTGCTGAGTGAATGTTGATAGTGGGCTAGAAAAGGACAGTCAAGGAAAGTGACTTGGCTCTGTCAGGTGACAAGCAGTCTAGCTGAGAAATCTGATTTTACATTAATGGCTTTCATCTAAAGAAGGATGCATGAGAACCTTTCAAAGATAGTTTATATCTTTTCAAGGCTGGAAGCTTTGCATTTACAATCTTAGTGCTGTAGTCCCTTTCTGATTTCAGATAAATTTATGCCTGCCTCCCTGTCTTGGGAGCAAAAATGTAATAGAGATTCCCCATGCTGTCATCTTTATTTAAATTATTTCAGTTCTGTGAGATTTTTGTTATCTTATTTTTTTTTAATGTAATCTGAGCACTTTCTTTATGTTCTGAAAGATAGAGGCTATTACCAGATGAATATATTATTCATTTGATTAAAATTATTTAGATAAGAAATTATTACTGTTTATGTTTGCTTTCAGATAGCTTATTCTAATTTTTATCCATTTTGCAAAATATCAGTTGTATATGATTTCTTATGTTTTGGAATTTATTATGTAAATGAATCTTTTCAGATTTCTGGACAGTATATGGTTTCATTTGGTAAGCTTTATATTATTTCAGTAGAATAAAGATGAGAAAGATGACGATCAGCTGCTTAAAATGTATCTACTGTTGCTTACTTTAAAGAAGGAAATGAAATGGAAACAATTGGGAAATGTGTGAATTAGGCTAGTTACTCAAATGTGGATTATTTTCCAAAAGAAAACCAGTGACTGTAAGACAAAACACATTTGATTTTTGCATGTGATATTTTTTGCTCTTGTATATGCTTTTTGAACAGTCCATTTGATAAAGCTTGAATGGAAAAAATAAAACTCCCTGTCTGCAGCGGCTGTTGGTGGTCATTACTTAAAGGCCGACGTGTCCATCTTTCGAATTCTTGGCACATTTCACCTGCAGTGAGTATGCAGGAAGCCGAGGTCGCCACTGGCTACCTGAATGACAGTGTTTAATTTGCAGTAATTGGAATCCCAGATCACTTAGTTACCTAAATCAAAGCATGATGGCTTTCTTTCTCAGGAATAAATAAAAGTAAAGTATTACCTTTGGGTAAAAGAATGTCTATTCCCTAATTTTTCACAAGATAAATTAGGGAATAGACATTCTTTTACCCAGAGGGACTCGAAATAATATTTAAGTAGCAAACTCAAGTATATATTTCTCTTAAAAAGTTTAGTTTTCAGAGAAATTTTCATAAATATCTCACAAAGCAAAGTGTGCTTTCATCCTTCGCAAGAGTCCACAGCATATTTCTAGAATACATTTTAAAGTGTTTTGTCTTTTTACAGTTAAGGGGATCCTGGTAGGTTTATGATAAAATGAATCCTGTTTCCCAAGTGATTTGAATATTATTTATAAATCCCACTGATATTTTTTCCAGAATGGAAATAGCTTTATTATTTTTCTTATTTGAAATGGATAGTGTTCACCAGAAAACATTTAGACAGTATAGAAAAGTATACCAGAGAAAAGAAAAATCACTTACAATCCTATCACTAACTATTACTACTGTCATTCACATTTTGGTGTATGTCCTTTCAAACTTTTTTCTACTTAACATTTATGTATATGTTTTATTTTGAAATAAATGTGAAATTATGCCATGTATATTTCATAATTTTTTCATCTATTTATTTTTTTGAACATCTTAATTTACTGTGAAAATGAAAATAGATTGGAAGAATAATCATTTAAATGGCTGTATAATATTCCACTGCGTCTATACTCTTTTGAGACAGGAGGTTTAAGACTTTAGTCCCATCTTATGGATGACAGGAGTTGTAATTGACCGGCATTAATTGTTTTTCGCAGTTCTTTGTAACACTTGGCAACATTGTTCTTATTCCTCATTGCCTGATTCCCTTTGCCTTTCACTGGACAATAGGAATTTTCTCCTTACTTGAAGATTCAGAAAATGTGTGGCTTTTAAAACTGAGTGCCCCTCCTCTCATTGTCCCTCAACTAAATATTTTCTGGGAGACCTACACTATTGTTTTTACAGTTTGTACACCTCTAAAATTTCCAGTTAGAAAATGTCTTATTTAAAAGCTTAAAGTTATTTAAAACCAATTAAGGTTCTGATTCATTGATTCTTTGTAGAACAGAGGTCTTTAAAATGCTTACCTGGAAAAGGTGGATAACCATACCACTATTTTTAATTTAGCTCAGTTTTTTACGTGTAAAAGTATGTTGGCCGTTTAAGATTTAATTCTAAGTAAAACTGCATTTTTCATATACAGTTAGTGTCAAGTTGGTGTCTTCAATCCAGTCCTATCCAGAAAATATTTTCCAATTAACTGTTGCAATTAGACCAAAAATTAAAGTTGCTGAATATGTTTTGCATGCCAAACTTTTATTCTTTTAGACCTCCAAAGTAGCTTGCAGATTTGTTATAGCTTTGTTTCCTCGTCACATCTCTTCACCTGCAATATGAAGAAGCAATTCCAAATAGAAGTGCTGTTTTTTTTTTTTTAAAAACAAAACAAAACAAAAAACCCTAGCATAGCACATCTTACCATTATGTGGCACTTGTGATTTTTAATAATTACCTGTTAATATGGCACTCAAAAGTAAATGTTTCAGCCACCTTGGAGGCAGAGAAAGATATCCCTCACTTGTCTGGCAGGTATAAAGCAGACTGTTAGCAACGACCACAGATATCTTCGTTTCTTTCATCGTTACAATTTTATTGAAGTCAATATGCAGAAAGTGGTTTTTAAACATTTATTTATCATTTATACATTGCCAGCTAGAGCGATTATACCAGAACGGTATAAATATTGTACTCCCAACTTGCATGATTCAACTCTGTGATTTTGGATCACACTTTCCCCTGAACCTTAATTTTTCATGCTTTTGTCAGTCTCTGCCAGGGTCTTAAAATCATTTAACATAGGCCTTTTTTTTTTTTTTTAATTAGCATTAAATGAGAACTCATGAATACTTCATGAAGTCCAATTCATCACTTTGTTAATTCAGTATTCAGTGAGTCTGAATAGCATCTCTCAACTAATGGAGCTTTTTGATCATGAAACAAGAAAAACAGCATTTTAGGTTTGTGGATTCAGTGCTTAAGGCTCTTGCCTCAGTTGTATGTGGACAGTTGTATGCATTTTTCCAGCTCATTTTAAAATATTGAGAGATGGCCAGATTGTAATTTGGAAGCTAACCGTTACTGATGTTATTTTATTGACCATTAAAGCAAAGATTGTATATGTGTGTGTGTGTGTGTGTATATATATATATATATATATATGTATATATATTGGGTCGGCCAAAAAGTTCGGGTTTTTCTGTAATACATACACACACATACAGTGAGAGAGAGTGTACTTAATTAAAGCATGCTGGTGATAGTATGATTTATTCTCAGTTTTCATTCAAAGGATCAATTTGATAAAGGGTTTGGATATACAAGACTGTTGTAGGGACTTCCCTGGTGGTCCGGTGGTTAAGACTTCACCTTCCAATGCAGGGGGTGCGGGTTCGATCCCTAGTCGGGGAGCTAAGATCCCACATGCCTCAGGGCCAAAAAACGAAAACATAAAACAGAAGCAATATTGTAACAGATTCAATAAAGACTTTAAAAATGGTCCACATCAAAAAAATCTGTAAAGAAAAAAGACTGTTGTAGAAGTCATACAAACTGATAAAGCTGCTCTGTCCAATAACAGCCTGTAGCCACATGTGTCTATTTAATTAATTAAAATTAAAATTTAGTCCCTCAACCTCACTAGCCACATTTCAAATGCCCAGCAGCCACATGTGGCCCCAGCTGTCGTATTAGTTTCCTGGGGCTTCTGTAACAGGTTACCACAACCTGGATGTCTTAAAACAACAAGAATTTATTTTCACGCAGTTTTGTAAGCTACAAGTCCCAAATCAAGGTTTGGCAGGACCATGCTCCCTCTCATGGATCCAGGGAGAATCTTTCCTTGCCCCTTCCAGCAATCCTGGGTGGTTTTGGCTGGCAGCTGCGTCCCAGTTTCTGCTTTCGTGTTCACGTGGTCATCTTCCCTCTGTGTATGTTTTTCTGTGTCTTCGCATCTTTTAGGACTCAGTCATATTGGATTTAAGGCCCACCCTAACCCAGTATGACCCCATCTTAATACATCTGCAAAGACCCTAACTCCAAATAAGGTCACATTCACAGGCACTGGGGTTAGGACTTGAACATATCTTTTGGGTGGGAGGACACAGTTCAACCCAGAGGAGCTGCCATGTTGGACAGTGCAGATACAGACCCCTTCATCACTGTAGCAAGTTCTATTGGACAGTGCTGCAGTAAGACGATTTTTAAAACTATGTCATGATTTGATAATTTTTTAAGGTTTCTATATGGCAAAACACCATGGAACTACTACAGCAAAACGTTTGGGGCAACTTATTTTGACACTTTCTGGTTTCTCTTAATTTCCACTGTGCAATCTATTCCATCTTTGATTTACATGCATCTATGCATATGTATGAATTTGTGGTAGCTCATTACCCTGGGGCTGTGTCAGTTTCCTAAGTTACCTGCCATGTCATGATTTAAACTATGTACAGAGATAGTGTTTCTTTAAGAACAATTTGAATGGAAGATTAATTTAGAAATATACAGGATTCCTGCTATTTTATTATTTCCATTTTTATATTGCGTCTTTCTCATTGTTCTAGTTACATGTTAATTTTGATCAAATAGAAAAAATTTATAAATTTGTCAAAGTCTGAATCTATAGCAATAAAAGGATCTAAATGCATCCCCCAAAAGCAGTCTACCAAAAAATTATGCAGTGACTAACTTCGCAAAAGGAAAGTGGGAAAAATAAATGCTCATCACATCATCTCTCTTATACTGTTAAATCTACAGCTGGTGGTTACCTCATGTGCGTAAGTGGACTCAGAAGACAGATTAGATTGATTTACAGCTCTGCTTTTTAAAGATTTTTTTATTCCTTTATTATTATATATTTAAGGGTAATTTTGATTACTGTTTTTTCCCCTAGTACAGCCCACTTCTAGCCAAAACTGTGTGTCAATGTTCTCAACATGAAGCTCTTTAGGAATTTCAGTAGAGGCATGTTAGTTAGATACGGAGAAGTTAGTTCGGAGGCACTTCACCAAAGCTGCTTTCAGACCCCCGTGAGCAGAGCTGGCGGTGGTGGGAGATCAAAGGAGCCTCCGAGGTTGGTCACTGGCCACTGGGAGCTCCACGCAGTGTGAGGGATGATGTCTACAGAAATGAAGAGTTACTGTCTCTAGTCTCGCTAGTTTTCTGCCTATTCTTGAGAGCCACCGTGATTTACCTAATACTATTCCATACGCTAATTTACTAAGAAGGCCAGAAAAACATCCGTGCGTGGCCAAGCTGCTTCTACGACAGCTGGTGGTTCGTGCTTGAGGTCATTAACATATCTGATAATGTCACCAAAGATTCTGTTGGGAAAGTTTGGAAATAAAGGAACCAAGTCTAGAGAAGAAAAATCTGGAGAACAGTTTGAGCTTATTATAACAAGTGCTTTATTCATTTCTGTTAGCCTTTACTGCCTCCGTTAAGCTATGGAAACTGTTACATGTCAGCATTATCGGTGAGTGATGATGAGTCGTGGGCCTTGCTTATCTGCAGGTTGCTTATCTAGCCACTTCCCATCTGGAACATACATGGAGAATTAAAAAGTAAGGTTTAGGGCTTCCCTGGTGGCGCAGTGGTTGAGAATCTGCCTGCCAATGCAGGGGACACGGGTTCGAGCCCTGGTCTGGGAAGATCCCACGTGCCGCGGAGCAACTGGGCCCGTGACCCACAATTACTGAGCCTGCGCGTCTCTAGCCTGTGCTCCGCAACAAGAGAGGCCGCGATAGTGAGAGGCCGGCGCACCGCGATGAAGAGTGGCCCCCACTTGCCACAACTAGAGAAAGCCCTCGCGCAGAAACGAAGGCCCAACACAGCCATAAATAAATAAATTAAAAAAAAAAAAAAAGTAAGGTTTAAAAAAAAAAAAAAAGAAACAAACTTGCCTCTTAGCTAAAATGGGCTTGAATCCAGGTGCTAAAGTTCATGCCTTACTCATAGGAAAGCCACTTGGGCCGTGTGGTATAAGGAGAAGAAAATTTTGGTGCTAAAGTAAAAGGATAAAGCAATCTGGAAATGACATGTGAATGGAAGGGGGCACATCATCTTGCTGTATGTGCGGCCAACATTCAGCACAGCCCCCATGGACAAGGGAGACTGGGCTTGAGGAAGGAAGGTGGACCAGGGGTGGGAGGTGCTGCTAGCAGACCTAGAGCAACCTTCTGACCACATTCCACTAGCGACTGGATCCTTTTATAAGCCTTAATAGTTAAAAAAAAGAAAAAAAATAGTGCAGGGAACCTGGACTCTACAGGCAAGCCGGCTCAAGTCCCAGGATCACTTACTAATTGTGTGACCTTGGGCAAAGCCCTAAGGTCTGCAGAGCTCAGCCTCCTCATCAGGAGCGTGAATTGGGGCCTGCGTAGAAGCCTAAGCACACTGTCTCTCTGCCCCACTATTCTTCAGCCCATCACACCTTGCCCAAAGCAGATGTCACCAAAAAGAAAGGTAATAGAAATAAAGTTTTAACAAAATGTTAAAAAAAAGGAAGAGTAAACCCTACTAATCCAAGGCAGAAGACCCTAAACATCTCAACAGACCCTTGGCACACAGAGTTTCAGGCCAGTTGTAGTTGACATTGGTAATGGCAATGCTGAATTTGTCAAGGAAATGGTTAAAAGACATTCATTACACTCTAATATAGGAAAATGTAGAATCCATTTAAAATATTTCTCTTCAAAATTGTTTTAAAGCAATAAAAAAGATTCTATTACCGGGTAAATTACAGTTATCTGCCAAATTCACAATACTGGAACAGGTCTTCAAGACCGTGGAATTAGAATCCATTTAAAACGCCTGTTCAAAGGATACTCTAATGTCAGGAGAGTGAAAACTTTCTAATGGCTGCCTTTCTCTAACAGAATGTGGATCAACAATTATTCATAGGAACCCACGGAGAGAGCCTCACTCCAGTGGCGCCACTATTCAAGATTTCCTTGGTATGATGGGAGAATAAAATGGGTTTTGAGGCCTGGTACAATTATGCGCATTTTTGTTTGTTTTGTTAGAGACAAAACTAAACAACAGGGTATCTGGAAAGCCAGCAGCATTTCGTGGGCTCCGTTGATGGCTCCACACAGCGGGCTGCCATATCCAGTTACAGCCTAACTGATAATGACCGGGCTGTTTTCATCTGGCCCCCAACCGCTCCTGCTTTTCTTCCTCCTTCTCCTGTATGATTCTATGCATGAAGGCAAATTTGGGAGGAGGCATTACACCTTAAAATTAGCTTTGCACAGAGCCACAGGTTAGCCGAAGAACATTATCAAATAGGCCGGGAAATCAAAAGCACAGTTTTTAGGATGGAAAAGTGGTGACATTGTGTAGGACCGTGGAGTGCTGCCTGAGGGGGGAATAGTGAGATGAGACTCAGAAATCGATTTGTTAGCTCTTACCCCCCAAAAAGTATTTATATATTAATGGTAATTTTCTCCAGCCTAATTAAGAGCGGATTCTGCTGTATGCGGAGCCGGGTGCCCAGCCCCTGGGCCAGCACGGTTTGACACGGAGGCCAGCCGAGCTGTTTCCTGGGCTTTGTCAGAAACGCTCTGCTTGCAGGTCACGTTCTAGCAACTGACCCGAGAGCCCCAGTGGAAGCAGGGTCAGCATCTCAGCATCTCAGTGACCGAATCTCCCATCCAACCGGGAGGTGGGCAGAGCACCTGCTCGCCCTCATCAGAGGATGCTGGCGGTGGTCCCACCCCAACTCGCCAACCTCAGGCAGGAAGTGAGCTGTGTTGGGGAAGGTCTGAAGTGTCTAAAGGTCTGAAAAGTCTTTGTTCTTATTTAGAGGGCTGTTTGCACAGTTGACAATGAGCGCCAAGTGGAGAAATGGGTCCCCTTTCCTTTCTTGCCCTTTCTGTTAAGTTTTCCAAAAGCCACCAGGGGGCAGAAAGAAACTTCCTTGCCTTTTCCTTTTTTCTTTTTTCTTTTTTTCCTTCTGATTGTACATGGAAAGGTGAACTTTTTTTTTGGTCCATGAGGGCCAGTGTTTTTGATATAAGTTATGCTTCCCATATCTGTGATTTTTTTTTTTTTTTCAGATTTGGGATGTCTTTGAATTGTTCCTTCTGCAACTAAGGCGATCGTGAGGGGGGAAACTGCATATACACAGCATTTTATATCAGCTGATGAGGTAGTTACACGACCCCCAGGCCTGACGCAGTATCCTAATCTCTCCTGTGTTACGCTCCGTGTTTCCAGCCTCACGGGGCTAGTGCAGGCCCTCAGTACCTCTTATCTGCATTACTGCAAAAGCCTTTCAGCCAGTCTCCGCCTGGCTTCCTCCAGTCAGTTTAACTGTGCCCCGACTTCTCAACCTTTCCTCCTGCAGCCCCCTTCCATCAGCTGCAGTCCCAGCTCTTTTTTTCCGGTGCCTTGATCGCTGGGTCTGCTCCCTCACCAGTCATGGCCAGCCCCTTCCAGCGACATACGTTCAGATCTTCAAGGTCCAGATCAGGTGCTACCTCCTCATGAGCGCCTTGTCTACAATGTCCGAATTCCATCTTCCTTTAGCAATTATTTCTTAAGGCTCGAGAAAGCCAACACAACTGGGGCCCTAGGAATGATGCACGTGGCTCTCGGTAGAGGCAGCAAAAGACTGGCCTCGTTGGGGAAACCTCCCCGGAGAACGTGTGCTGGTGTCATGGGGCTGCTGAGACCCGGCCTCCAGGACGTCAGGCGGGGTCTGCTCCTCAGAGTTAGCTTCCCAGCACAGGGTGGAAATGTGTAGGAAGCCCGTCCAAGAAGCAAGTCCAAGGTGGACCATATTAAACTTTGCAGACTCTTAACACATATGAACAGTGAGAGAAAGGAATGCACAGAGGACCCCGTGAACAACTGGGGGTTGACGTGCCTCAGCAGGGAAGGGCACATGAGGGCACATTTGGCTGTTGGTAGAATGGTTGCTTTGTGTAATGAATTCCTGGCCTAATGGGCATGTGGATCCCAGCCCTTGGGGGCAGGCCTGTTTTGGTTTAGAGCTTGCACACCAAAAAAAATACAGAATGCACAATGTGAGTTGAAAATTCTTAAAGGAGATCAGTGTAATCCCTATTTAATTCGGTCTTTTCCTCTTAAGTTCACTTCGCATATGGGAAGACATTCTTGCAACGGACACAAAGGCATTTTTACACATGCTGAACACTTCACCCTGGGAGAAGTCCTTGCACCTAATTGAGATCCTGAAAGGAGAAAACCTTGCAAACAAAGCTCTGCAAGTACAGAAAACAGTTCTCACCACCATCCAGGTGGCATTTGTAATACGTCTCCTTCTCTTCAGGGTCTCACTCGTCCATGGATTCCTCCATTGCATTCAGGTAAGGGTGCTGAAGTGCAGCTAGACATAACTTGTGAAGATTTCATTGCTATTTACTTTACTTGGTCTTAAATTCATGAACTCTTCCCAATTTTATGAGGTGCTGCTTTTCCTTGAAGCTCATGAGGCCTTCATGGACAGGCCCAACTATGTGAGGCATGTTGCTCAAGGCATTTGGACCATGAGCTGCTCAAGAGACTCATGCACAGTGCCATTTGTAGAGAATCACCACGTCTCCCACTAGCAGAACATGTGCATTACACATGGCTGGCCAGGAGAAGCGCTTCCAGGGCAAGCGGCCCAGCACATCCTGGACCTGCAAAGCAGCATCTCTCCTGGAGGCCCGGGGCTCTCAACCTGCTTGCTCTTGGAAAGCCCAGTGCAAAACCCACATCACATACCTATACTTCATCCATTCACTTCTTGACGGATGTATCCATCCAACAACTGTCTGAGCACCTGTTCTCTGCCAGGTGTTGTGCTTGCCACTGAGTGAACAAGACAGAGGGAGTTCCCATCTTCCTGGAATTACAGTCTAGGGAGAGAGACAGATAATTTACAGGTAAACAAGCAGACAAGATTGCTGTATTGTGCCCAGTCGTACAAAAGGCCACTTTAAATGGGGTGGTTAGGGAAGACCTTTTTGAAGCAGTGACAATAAATGTGTTGTGGACAAAAAATTGTCACTCGCCATCTGCCTCTACCAGGTCACTAGCCACTGCAGTCGCCGACCTTCAACACCCCCTGAGAGGAGTTCAGGGCGGAGGTCAGGAATGAGGCACTCTGTGCTCTGGGAAAAACTGGCAGAACAGGGCTTCAGAGAGATATTTTTCAGGAGGAGGTTTTACGAGCCCCATGTCTTGCATCTCCTCATATCTAGAAAAGCACTAAAATCATGAACGGAGACGTCCGCTCCTCGTGACTAGCGGCAGCCCTTCCGCTGAGACGTGCGCTTGACTGCACGCACCCCCTTCACTGACATCGTATGTAACACTGACCTTGCCCCCAGCCTCTTCGGAGCAGTTCCCCAGGGCTCTCTGAGAGGCTGTCTCCCGGGCTGTAGTCCTCATTTGGCCCCAAATAAAACTTCACCCACAACTCTCACAATTGTGCATGTTTTTTTCTGTTGACCGTGTGTTGAGTGTCTGAAACTGTGACCACATGCACACCTGGAGTTCATAGAGATTCAGAGGTGGGACAGTTGCGTCTCGGAGGGTAGACTCAAAACCAGGAGATGGAAAGCGAGCCGGACTAAGAGCACAGATGAAATCCAGTGGATGTCCTTTGGAAGAAAATCGAAGGCAATCCGAGTGGTATCTTGAGAGAGTTGATCTCTGCCCTACTGTCGATTTTAGGAAAGGAAGATCAAGGTGGTCCCAGCAGAAGGAATGGTTTAAGACCCCGTGCGGAGGCAGAAATACAGGGCATGTGTGGGAGCAGCGTGCAGTTTAATTCTGCTGAAATACAGAGAACTTGAAAGAAAGTCACGGCGCTACAGCTGGACAGGCCGAGGGGACATCTCACGACGGGTGGACTCGGACGTGCCATTGTTGGCAAGCCCCAGGGGTCACTTTCAATGAGGTGAGAGTGGCCATGGCTGGACGGACGGATGGCCTGTGAGGAGTCTCCCTGGCAGAGAGGAGAGGAAGCCACGTCCTCGTCTCCCAGGATAGAAATGGAGCCCACCTGCGCAAAACCCACAAGCCCAGATTCTCTCTTACCATCAGCTAAATTGGCTTGTTGTTTTTACCAGGAGGCCTAGTTTGGAATATTCGAGAATCCCAAGCCTCTCCTATAGGGAGCACCCATTGCGAGGGGGCGGCCGGGAAGAAAGGCAGAGACCCCGACAAGAACAAGCCCCGGAGGACGAAACTGGGTGATGGCATGGCCAACAGATAGGATCTGCCAGAGGAGAAAAGACAAAAATGAGAAAGGACTTGGGGAAATCTGAAATTATACATATACCTGCTGTTAAAAATATAGGCATTTTCAGCTAAGGTCACTTCATAGTAATTTTCTTTGAGAATATATATGGATATCCATTTTAGATCATTTTTTCTTCTTCTAGTAGTATGGAAACATGATAATCAAGGTGACTGGTTCCTGTCTTAAATGATAAAGGGAAAGCAAATATTCATTTTATTTAAATTGTGGCTTTGGGTTTTTTCCTCCCCTTTGTAAGAGCACAACTGGAAAGTCCCCACCTACACCTTTCTTATGCGTAAGGTGACTTTTGTCTCCTGCCTGGGCCGTGACTGTGCCTGCATCTGTTTGGTTGAGGCCCCTGTCTCCCCACCCAGAGGGCCCAGCAGCTCTAAGACTCCAGACAGATGCTCTGCCCACACCCCACTCACCTCTTTTATGTGCTCCCATTAGGTACATAATCTAATGGATCTAATGCAAGGTCTCGGGGGGATGGGTAATCTAGGAAGTCACCAACATCAAGACTCCAGGGGCCCGGTCTGGAATAAGCCACCTTGTTGGATGTTGTCCTGGCTACAAAATCTGGTACTGGCGCCCCATTTCCTCAGGGAGATGTGGGACCACACGTTCCAGACCCCGACACAGCTCCCACGGACTTTAATAAGAGACAAGCGACTGAAACCACATGCCATGCTGGGAAAATGTCTGGGCTGCCCTGCATCCCGACTCTGGGGGAAGGGGATCTTTTACTGCTCCTAGAGCCAGTCAGGGACAATGAAAACCAAATGTGTCCACATTGCATACAAGCTCACATAGATATATTCACACACACACACACACACACACACCCCTTGCAAATACTCATTATGTGTGCAGGTCGAGGGTAGTTACTGCAGCTGAAACGTCAAGTGTTGACGGGTCTATAGAAGGCAGAATGCTCAGGACTTGAATCATTCTCTCCGCCACGTTCTTTCCTCCCTGCTATGGCTGAAAAACACTGGCGTTGTCACCAAAGTGTATTCTGTGGGAGAGTGGCTGCTTCCATGTGCAGTTGACAAAATGTTGTCTGCATCGAAGGTAGCTTGTATTTCCAACTCTGCAAATATTCTTCATATTTTCTTACACCTCACCCGCAGGACCCGTCATCGTTGCTCCGCTGTCAGAGAAGGTGCAGGGCTTTGCGTGTCCCCCGCGGTCAGGAGCTGTGACTGACCCTCTAGCAGAGGCAGGGGCTTCCCGTTGCTGTTCTGAGAAGTGCTCTGGTCTGCAGCGCCCCTGTGACAAGCAGATTTCATCTTCCACGATGAAGAGCTGAGAGTCCCCGCGCCCCCTGTGACCGGGAGGCGGGGGTAGGGGGAGGGTGACACCTGCTCACGAACCAGCTCAGGACCCCAGCCTCGCGGTATACATGCCTTCGCTGAATGTGTCGGCCAAAGTTGGGGAAGGTTTTTGGCCCCGTTTATGGTGAAGTAGTTGTCAGTACACACCATGTGGGACAGCTTAATAAATATTCCTTTATTCCAGCAACAGCCCCCGGTTTCTGTCTCTTCCCGCGGTGCCATCCATGCTCGTGGGGTCACCTGTCACCCTCTCCTCTGCCCCCAGCTCCACTTGCTAACGCCTCCATGCTTGAGCTCCTTCAGTGTCACTTGGTCCTCCACCACCAGCTCCTGCTCCTTCCCTCTGGGCCCACGAATGGCATCAATTCCCCCGTCGTCCACCTTGCAGCCTCAGTGACCTGTCATTGACTCCTCTCTTTTGTGTCCAACATGGAATCACTTGAAAAACACTGTCAATTCCAACTCCAGTGTAGTTCTAGCATCTTTATCCTTCCGTTCCCTTGACACTGGTTAAGTTTGCTCTCAGCTCATCTAGTGCAGTAGGCTCCTTACTGGGCTGGCTAGCTTCAGTCTCCCCAATCCAACTGATGTCTTGCTAAATAACAGGCAAAGGACATTTCTTCCTAAAATAAGATAATGCCTTCCATGCCTTTTCATTGATTCCTGATATTTCTTTGACTGAGTTGACCTCTTATTATACAATTAAATGCTAACCTTAAATTTTTAACCTCACACCCGTTAGGATGGCTGCTATCAAAAAACCAGAAAACAACAAGTGTTGACAAGAATGTGGAGAAATGGGAGCCCTTGTGCACTGTCGGTGGGAGTGGTGCAGTTACGGAGAACAGTATGGTGGTTCTTCAAAAAGTTTAAAATAGAATTACCATATAACCCAGCAGTTCCACTCCTGGCTATATATCCAAAAGAATTGAAAGCAGGATCTCAAAGAGATAGGTGTACACCCAAGTTTATGGCATTATTCACAATAGCCAGAGGGTGAGGGCAGCCCAGATGAACGAATGAAAAAAATGTGAATACATACAGTGGAATATTATTCAACCTTAAAAAGGAAGGAAGGAAATTCTGACACATGCTACAACATGAATGAACCTTAAGGATATTATGTTGAGTGAAACAGGCCTGTCACAAAAAGACATACTGTTTGATTCTATGTGTATGTCTGGAAGTCAAATTCTGGAAGTCAGAGAGTAGAACGTTAGTTGCCAGGAGCTGGGGGGAGGGGGAAATGGGGAGTAGTGGCTTTGTGGGTACGGAGTTTCAGTTTCGAAAGATGAAAAAGTTCTCGATATTGGTTGTACAGCAATGTGATTATACATAATACTACAGAACTGTATACTTAAAGCTGGTTAAGATGCTAAATTTCATATTATGTGTATTTTACCACAATTAAAATTTTTAAAAATTTTTAAAATTTTTTACATTATGACATGGCAGCCTGGTTGCCTTTTGTGCTGTTTCACAAAGATGGATTTCAGTATTTGGGAGAGGTTAACTCTGAAAACTACATGGAATTTGTAGAGTAACAAAATGTAAATTTTAAGGGCAAAAAATCCTCTCTTCTAAGAAGGATGAATTAGATTCATGAAGTAAATGTATAATATTTATAAGATTCTTTTAGACAAAGCTTTCCAATTAAAACTTTGTCCTGCTGTTGACATGACCAAGGGTCAATGTTTCTACTTAGCCCAGCATTTTCAGCAAGTGTAGGTAGCTGAGGATCCAGAACCTCAAGAGGGTAAATTGTGGGAGTACATTCTGATGTTGAAGCACAAAAGGATATGAGAGTAGTTACACAAATCTGGACCATGCCTCTGACCATTTATCGGGAGGTTTTCCATCCCCATTTCAAAGGGAGAGAAAGAATAATAAGAACCGGTGTCCAGACCATTTTAATAAATACAGAGTTCCCCAAAAGGCCCACCATTCCAGACCTTACGTCTCCTGCCAAATCCTGTAAAAATAAAGATTAAACCGTACAGAATATTTGTTTTGTTCTGATTGCTGTTATTTTGTTTTGGTAATAGAAGTCCCCTGGCATCTGGCCTAAGAGTGTGCTGACGGCTCTAGCTTCGATACCCTCCTCTCCTGCCCTTTAAAAGGAATCATTTCTTCCTTGGCTGAATAATACTCTCCTTTCCTGGAATGACACACTTGGCATCACTCAGGGGGAGCAGGACACAGCGCTAGGCTTTCACGTTGAAGTACTGGGTTCTAGTACCAGCCAGCCTGGGGCTCAGATTCCTCATCAATTCTCAAGATTTTGTATTTTTAAGTAATTTCAAGCTTGTGGAAAATTTGCAAGAATAGAACAAAGAAGCCCTGCAAACCTTTTACCCAGGTTCTTCAGTTGCTAACACTTTGCCTTTCTCTCTCTGTGTGTCTCATATAATCAGAGGACCGTGTTCAGAATCAGGAAATTAAACATTGGCACAATAGTATTTTCTGTGGCACATCTAATCTCACCAATCTTCCCAATAACGTCTTCTATAATAGTTTTTCCTTTCCAGTCTAAGACTGCTCATTGAGTACATTTAGGCAGTAAAGACACATTCATTTTTGACCACCAGCTAAGCAAGGCAGCCCTTCCCCCTCTTTCCCACTCTCGAGGAGAAGAAGAAGTCAGTGATTACAAAGAATTGGAGTAGAACACGATTAACTTAGTGTTTCCAGGCTATATGAGTCGATTATAGTTTACTCTTTAAAATAAGATGAACTTATAATATGACTTTATATTATCAATATATATTACTCTATAATATAATTGAAAATAGCCTAAGATAATTGAGAATGTTCATTTGATTCTACGTTGAAAACTGTTTAAATAGTACAGTTTCACAGGTAGCAGTCACCAAAAATTGTCCCTCTGCGGGAGTTACGATGTAAACACTTTAGTGATAGGCGTAGTCTTGTCTGTAGGCTAAAATTACTGCTGCATCACTGTGTTAACCAAACAACTCACAAGAAATTGAACAGTAAAAAGAAGGAATAGAGAAAATGGTCAAAAGAAAAGTTCATAGACTGGGGGTGGGAGGAGGGCCTCTGATGATGCTGTGAGGGCCACCGTCCCTTGTCTACACATCCAAGTTCAGGCTGGATTAAACCTCTTGGAAAATATTGCCTGTGCTGTTACTCTCTGAAACATACACTCATTTCTCTAGGAATGAAGCCTCTCAAAGGAGGAAATGTTGAGTTTTCAGAATTTGATGGTTGGAAGGAGGGAGTTATAATAATTGTCGTTATAATGCCCTTCTTCTTCCCTGCTCCCCGTCCCAGAGGCTAGTGTGTGTGTGGGGGGGAGTGTGGGCGTGTGTGTAGGGAGGTCATGGGCGTGTGTGTAGGGAGGTCCTTCTCAGGGTATCTTTGGTCAGGATATACTTCTTTAGGCCAAAGAGGCTTTCATATAAGAGGGAACGGCAATAGTCTGTCACATAGCAGGAATGCCGAACTTATGAGAATTGTGATTAATAGTTTCAGATGTTATTAATTTATCAAGATTATTGAAAGGTGTCAGTGGGTCATTAAGGGTGCTCGGTATCAGATTGGAAAGGAGAGACTAGCACCTTTGGAAAGTATGGGTTATTCCATTAAAAAAAGAAAAGAACATTTTATTATGGAAAATTTCAAACATACAAATTAGAGAGAATAATATAATGAACCCCCGTGTACCTATCACACAGACTCAACACCAGTAATCTCATGGTGTTTCATCTACTGCCCTTTGTCCCGAATCCCCTCCCCTATCCTGAATTATTCTGAATAAAACTCTGATATCATATCATTTCATGAATAAATATTGCAGTATGTACATTTAAAAGGTATAAGCTTTTAAAATAATTAACCACAAAACCACTAGCATCACATCATCCATTTTTGCAATCATCAATAATTCTTTAACATCACTGAATATCTCTTCAATGTTCGCGTTTCCTCAATTATCTTATAAATTGTTTTACAAATTGTTTGTTCAAATTAGGATCCAAATTAGGTCCATACATTGCAATCAATTGATATGTCTCTCAAGTTTAGTTTAATCTGTAAGTGCCTTCTGCA
Organism: Eubalaena glacialis; assembly: GCF_028564815.1. NCBI lineage: Eukaryota > Metazoa > Chordata > Mammalia > Artiodactyla > Balaenidae > Eubalaena > Eubalaena glacialis. Next base: position 10,025,051 of record NC_083716.1, read on the forward strand.
CATCTTTTTCCCTTGTAAGTTATTTGTTGAAGAAACCTGGTCATTTGTCCTGCAGAGTCTCCCAAAGTCCAGATTTTGTTGACTGCATCCCCATAGCGTCATTTAACACGTTCCTCTTTCCCCTGTACTTCTAGTAAATTGCTGGTTCTATCTCAAGCCTTAATTAAATCCAAGTGTTTTTTTCTTTTTCTTTTAAATAAGACTCCTTCATAGGTGATGGTGTGTTCTCCCAATAAGAGTCAAAAAATGTCTTGTTGTATCTCTCTTTTTTTTTTTTTTATATTAGCAGCCATTGGTCATCATTGCCTAGATCCATTATTTAAGTAGGGGTTGAAAATGGTGATATTCTAATTTTATCATTCCATCTTCACTTTTTATCTATAGAGATAGCTTACCCTCATCAACTACTTGGCCCCAAAGTACAGTTCATATAGAAAAGCTAGGCAAAGTGCTTCGTTTTTGCTCTTTATTTAGCAACTTTCAAAATAAGGAGTTGGTTTCCTAGCATATTCCAAAGATAACCATTGAGTTTCTTTTAAAATATTGTATGAACTCATGGATTTAAACAGAGTTGGTGGGTTTAATCCATTGTAGTTATTATTCTTAAATGATTACTCAGTTGTCCTATCTTTGGGCAATGGGAGCCTTTTCAAGTTTGTTGCTGTGGTCTTTTGACAGGATCCCAGGAGTCTTTGATAGCTTGTTTGATTTTTGGTATGACAAGTTGCTCCAAGCTCATCTTGCAAATTTCTGCCCATTCCTGGAACCAGCCACTTCTCTAAGGAGTCTTAGAGCTTTTTAGAGGGAAATGGTATTTAGACACAAACTGGATACTAGAACATTCATTGCTACTGGGCTGGGGATAACTTTAGGCCTTTTCAAGGGACAAGCCTAGGAAACACTTTTTAAAAAATAAACTATATCATGACTTCATAATGATATTTGCAATTCAAATGTAGGACTCTAGGGACTTTACTTAAGCACATCAATCTAATATGTACCTACTTCTCTTTTCCCCCTGTTGCAAAATCCCAGTTCCCAATGATACCAACATAATTACTCATTGAATTTATCCTGCAATACATACACAGTAGTTCAGAATACTACTACTAACACTATCACCAACATTATACTTACTGAAATGGTTCTTCAATTAAGAGCACACTTTGTGGGGATTTGCCTGAGTGACTTAGACTCTCAATTTCTATTTGGGACATTGCATGTACACGGAGAATTAGGCTCTCCCTTAGGATTCAGCAAACAAAACTATGACTCTGTGAAGTTTGAGTGGCCTCATCCATGACTGCAAAGCAGGTTTTGGAAACTGTCAAGTCTAGATGAAGTCGATCCTTCTTAAATGGCCCATTGCCATGATTAGAGTCTTTGGTCACCTGTTGTCAGATTTTCATGTTAAACATTATTCACCTTCCACATAGTCTGTCTTCCTTTTAGGCCTAGCCTAATTCTGTTTGAGCTCCTGGTTTGCAGGCACAGCTTCATAGGATGTTGGATCTAAAAAGAACTGCAGATTCAGGGAACATCTAGTTCAACCCTCTTATATTATAGATAGGGAAACTGGATCTCAGAGCTGGGTGGAATGCTTATGATATGTTTTTAATGAATGTGCAAGGTAACTCCTCATCAGGATATGGATGTTGTGTCATTTAGTAGAAAGAGTTCTGAGCTCATCTTTCGGAATTTGAGTGTTCCCATCTGTAAAATGATGGGACTAGACTAGATCTGATCAGACCCTAAGCTTTCTTCTTGATTCTGGGTTGAAACCGGTCAAGGGGACATGGCCAATTTGGTGTCCTTTCAATGGTAGTCCCGCCATGGAGTGACAATCATGGTACCTCAACATAATCCCCATGTATGGGCAGTCACTTACAAATGCATATAAAAAATAATAAACTATAATAAGGCAGACACCCCTATAAATCCCAGGCAGGTCAAGAAATAGACTTTTACCAGTTTCCCTAGAAGCCCTTCCTGTACTCTGTCCTGTTCACAAATGCCTTCCTCCCTCAAAAGTAAGTACGATTCTGACTTTTATAGGAATCACTTCCTTGCCTTCCTATACTATAGTTTAGAATTCCCTCCCATTACTTCTTTTAATCTATAGATTTCCCTCCCACGTTTCTTTTTCTTACAATTTATCTGTTGAAGAACACAACTTGTTTGTAGTCACACATGCACGATGCAACCCAACCTGTCTCTCTGTGCCCTTATTTCCTGCAGCCTGGCAGCTAGATCCAAAGGCTTCATCAGACTCAGGTTCTTATAACGTCTTGTGTCTGCTTACGTGATGTTAGTAACTTTTAGTGCTCTGTGTCTGGGCCCATTAATTCATTGGGGAGAGGGTTGCAAAATGGTGACAGTCTATCATTTATTATCTATAATAATATTATAAGGAAATTCTCTTCATCTACTATTGGATTACCCTTGTGGTACCTGTCATACAGGAAATTAAGGACGAATGTCTGATCTTTCCTTTTATTTACTAGTTTTCATGATAATAAACTTGCTTCTTATTCTCTGAAGGTGACTGAGAATACACACACACACACACACACATCTGTATATAGATTATGAACTCGTGGATTTAAACATATTTAACATATTTGAACATATCCGATGAGTTTTAATGCTTTGCAATTATTAACCTCATTGAAGCTCCAGGAGTACCATCGTTGGCCAGTGGGAGGTTAGCAAGTTCTTCTTGGTAATAAATCATTCTTTCATTCATTAGCTCATATGCTCATTCATTTAACTGAGAGTTTTGTGTACCTATTATAGGCAAGACATAGAACTAGACAATGTAAAGAGTATACAACTAAATAAGATTTGGTCCCTGTCCACTAAAGCTTGCAGTCTACCATGAGAAATAACATAGACAGATTGCAACTAGAAGGTTGTATCATAAAAGATATAGAAAGAAGGATGTGTTGTAGAGATCTGGAGGTAAAGCTGGTATGATATGTTGCATAATTGTCAGGTATCCAGGCCTCTTCTTTGCTCTGCCATCCTCAGCATGTGATCTAAGATGGCTGCTCCATCTCCTGCCACAATGCTCATATCCAGCCACCAAGAAAAGCGGAGAGGGAAGGGGAAAGCAGGCTCCTGCCTTTTAAGGTCAGCACCTGAAAGTTGTATATATCACTTCCACTCACCTACCAATGGCCGGAACTTAGTCACACGGCCGCACCCAGCTGCAAGAGAGTCTGGGGAATGTAGTCTTTAACTGGGTGACCATGTCTGTTCACTCTGCTATGTGCAAACTCTGTGTAGACCATCAACTCTCCGAGTTTAATGTGCATACAAATCACCTGGGGATCTTGTTAAAATGAAGATTCTGGTTCAGTAGGCATGGGTTAGTGGGTGGGGATGTTGAAATTTTGCGTTTCCAACAAGCTCCCAGGTGGAGCTATGCCATTGGTTCTTGGACCACATTTAAGTACCACACTTAAAGGGTGCCCATGACTGCACAGGGGGACTGTCTGCTCTCAGGGTGGCTCCGTCTTGCAGGCCACTGTGGTCTTCATTAATCTGTCACTGCTGCTCCTGTAGCTACTTGGGTAAATACTTTTGGAAGATGTTGAGTATTTGTATTAAATACCCAGATAATGGGCCAGTGTAAAAAGTGTAATTAGAAGGTTCTTTGCCCAAAGTAATTTGTAACGTAGCTTTTGTTTAGAATTTGGAGTTTTCCCTTAGGATTAGCAAGTTTGAGTAGTAGTATTACTAGCCTAATAATTTTTAAAATGAGTTATTTTCTAAGTAGAAAACAAATCACAGTAGCACACAGATTTCTTGGCATTATAAATATTTAGATTTGTGGCCTTCATCCAATTTTCTTCAAACCCTTTTGAAAGTGTAAATAATTATACTTTATGCCAGCATAAATAGCATTTTTATTCCCTAGAGAAATCTAAGCACTTCAAGGCCCTTTAAGTATGTTATCTTTTAAATTTCGTTAATAAAAATAGAAGGAGCATCCCTGGAAGTGTCCCTTGCCTCCCTGGGCCTGGGTAAGTCCCCTCTGCCCTGCCTTCCCCTGCACCCTCCACCTCCCCAGTGTGGCCCTGAACTGTCAGCCCCAGGATGGCAGGACTGTCTCACTCTCGTTCACCTCTGTGTCCCTTAGCCTAGAACACTCCCAGTCCCCAGGGCTAGATTTTGAAGTTTGGATCTCTCAGTTTGTTTTGTCCCCAGCAACTGGCCTTTTCTGCTTGACCTGGCAGTGCCTGGTGCAGGAGCTTTGATCTCCCTCCAGCGAGGCACAACCAGGGCTTATCAGAATAGCCCAGGGTTGTTAGGAAGATTACAGGAGGGTAGGTAAGTGGAAGCATTTTGTGAATCACAGAGTGTTATACAAACGCAATAGAGCATTACTCTGTGTGATAATCATATATTATTATAATTTCTGAGCATTTACCGCATGCCAGGAAGTAAATGCTGTACATAATTCTCCCCTTTAATTATCATCTCATTTCACAAATGGAGAAACTGAGGATTCAGTAATTGGGCTGAGGTCACTCAGCTGAGCGGCCAGAGCCAGGACTCTCACCCAGGTTGCGGGTCTCCAAAGCCTATGCTCTTAATGTGGATACACTTAAATCTGATTCCGTTATAAGGTGAGAACATATTTTGGGATGCTTTCAGGCTTGAGTCTGGATTTTTCAATCACAGTTGTATTTCGTTTCTTTTCATATGCCAAAGTGTGCCTTTACCTACCGGAAGTGGCTCGTGGCACCTTTTAGTTCATGGTCTTTATCATCTTTCCTTATATGTGCATCAGAGGTGCGGGGCTGTGTATAAGCTTTGTGTGTCAGCACCATGTTTGTGGGAGATCTAAGCCTCAGTCTGTATTTTTGGTTCGCCTACCAGGAGGAGAGGAGACCAGGAACACGGGCATGAAAGAAGGAAGGTAGAGAAGCACAGACTAACAGATGCCCCCCACCCATCCGTCCGAGGTCCTGCAGTCTATCTGGACTATTATCTCATCCTGTTCTGCATGTTTCAGTTCAGATAACGTTTATTTCTCCCTCCTCCCTTCACCTTTGAAAATCACTTGTCCTACAGTGTATAAAATAAGGATGCTGTGTGCTTTAGAAAGATACACAAAAATGGAAAGGGAATTTACCTTACCCCCTCTGGGCATCTCAGTGAGCATTTTTAAAGATGCTTAATGAAGCATGGGGCTTCTTTAGAGCAGACTTACATTCAAGCTGCAAGCTTTGGGTTTTTTTCCTCCCCCATCTCATCTCTCTCTCCCCCCACCCCAGCTCCAAACAGCTCCCATCTACCACCCCCTAACCAGGGGGCAGATATCCAGAGGCTCCCTCCCCCAAATCAGCGCTCAGGGGGAGAGAAAGCGGCTTTGGGGAGTGACCTGAGTGATGAGCTTCAGTGAAATGTGCACAATAAACTTCTATCTGGACTGAATTCTTCTGTGAAGTGGCAATCACTTCCCAGACAGACAGGCCCTGGAGGACCTGCCGTTCTGCATCTTTTAATCACCGTTGCTATGGAGAAAGCCACTATTTCATTAGAGAAAGCGCCTTAACGCAATTAACACATAGTTCAGTTGTTCCCCATCCCTTTTGGGCCCCGGGATGGAGGGGGTCCTGGGGTACTGCTTTCCCTGGGGGCCCGCAGGAAACCACAGGCCAAGCAGGGCAAGGAGGGTTCCCAGGAAGTAAATTCTGGGCTGCGCCAGACTGGACTGTAGATTAAGGGACGTCAAAAGGAAGATCCGGCTTAAAATTAACAAAAAACTCAGGATGGGGATTGACTCAGTGTTTCAGAGCAAAGCAAAACAAAACAAAATAAACAAAGTCTCTGCTCTGCTGGCTACTTGTTGAGTTTGGAAATATACTGAAAATCTCCACACATCCTCTGGTGAAACTGATTTTTCTACTCTTTCTTATTTCAGTTAGGTTTTTTCCCCACTACTGGGACAAATCAGTAGCGGGGCTGGGTGTGTGACCGCTGCCCCCAAGCCTGACCCTCTGCCTGACTGCTGTTTTAAACTCTCTTTCACAAGCTCATTTGCAAACAGGGAAGATAATATTTTCTACTTAACTGGGCCATCATAAGGAAGTTTCCCCAGGGTGCCTGCCTGGCTAGAAAAAGGAAATGCTAATAAAAATGATGGGTTTTGATGGCTATGAAATGAGCGCTTGGGGAAGAGTTTTCTAAAGTTACTAAATTCTGGGCATTTCCCAAGAGAAGGGCTGTAGTTTCATGCCCCTGTCCTTGCTTTTCTCTAGCTGTGTAAAGTAAAAGACTCAAGCAACAATTTAACTCTTAATTAACGGTATTAAAAAAAAAGAAAAAGGTACACTAGGAAATCCATCTGGAAAAAGAAGGGCAGTAGAAAAGTTGGCCAGCGAAACAAAGAAAAGCCATATATATCTTGTATATAGATGTTTTGCATCATCCCTAATTAGCTAATGTATTTCTTTCTGTATACTCTTGGAGGAATTCTCAAGCGTGTCCCCTGCCGCTCCTGGAGACCACAGAAAAGCAAATGACACCGAATTTTCCCTTCTTAATTAAAATGTTAAACAGGGTTAAGATGCCAAGTTTCATCAGCGATATTTGTTCCCCTGGTGAACTCTTAAGTCCTGCTGGGGTTCAGTTCAATGGGAGTTATTTGAGTCAACACATGTTATTAAGTTTCCAAATGTAATCAGCCCAGATATTTTAATGGAAACTTTCTCGTTTCTTTTAATAAGCATGTGGTTTGGTTATAAAAGCACTTGGGTTGGGTGCCCTGTGTTGCCCTTCTGCAACCAAATCGCCATAGCAACAGGCAGCTGGTCTCTACAAAGCCTGGCGGGCGCTGCGAGGGGGCGACCGCAGGAGCCCAGCCCCCAGTGGCCCTGTTTGGCCAGGCATAAATATCCTCAATGGGATTAGAATGTTTAAGGGTCTAAAGGCTGTGGGAAAACTTTTGTCTGCCATATTTATCTCTTCTGCTGTTGTGTCTTAACATTTCCACTTGGGGTACAAGGGGGTTAAAAGTAAGAGCAAATGTTTTGATGGGTTTATTTTGAATTATGAATTCATGGGTCTGCATAATCGCCCGTCAGCATCAACCTGCTTTTGACTGTGTCTGCCCAGGGCCAGAGATGGGTGCGGGGAGAAGGCAGTGGGAATCTACACCCGGGAGTAGCTTCAGCGTGGAGAATTAATTACATGGGGTGAGGGGAGACGCTTTTCTCCCTGGGTGGACACTGTATCTTGGAGACAGGCTTCAGGCTCACAGCCCTGCTCCTGGGGTAAGGACGATGCAAGGAGCAAGCCTTTTTTTCTGGCCAGTTGTTTATTATGGGGGGAAGAAAGAACTGGGAGGCAGGTGTTTCTGTCTCCTGGTCCTCAAACTCTACGTAAATTGGATAGGATGCTGTGTTCAGGACTGTGGACAGTATTCCCTTGTTATGGGCTGAAACGTGTACCACCACCCCCCAAATCCATAGGCTGAAGCCCTAACCCCTAGCACCTCAGCACATGACTGCCTTTGGATATAGGGTCTTTAAAGAGGTGATTAAGTTAAAATGAGGTCATTAGGGAGGGCCCCAGTTCAATCTGACTGGTGTCCTTATAAGAAGAGGAAATTTGGACACACAAAGAGACACCAGCTGTGCACATGCTGAAAATGGAAGACCATGTGAGAACACAGCCATCTGCAAGCCAAGGAGAGGGGCCTCAAGGAAACCAAACCTGCAAGCACTTTGGTCTTGGACTTCCAGCCTCCAGAACCATGGGAAAATAAATTTCTGTCGTTAAAGCCACCCAATCTGTGACATTCTGTTATAACAGCCCTAGCAAACTATACATCCCCCCCAAACTATTTTCCAATTCTAATAGAGATGTTGACAGCCACGTGTTAGAAGAAGTAGGTATGATGACCCAGCAAAGACAACCTAGGCCACAGGCCAAAATCTTTCTCTCCCTTTCTCTCTCTGGATAGAATAAAACAATGTCATGATCATTAAGCAAAGACCCTGCTATTAAAGCAAATTTAGCACGTGCCTCCGTCAGCTCCCTTGCAAGTGGCCTACCGTTTTCCCCTGCAGCAATATCCCTCTCCAATGTTATGTGTTATTGGCAAGTTTAATGGAGCAGATATTGAATTGTTTACATTATGTTGTAAAACTTCTGTGCTAAATATGATCAAAATGATACACTCATTCTTTTCTTTTTAAAATTTATTTTATTGAAGTATAGTTGATTTACAATGTAGTGTTAGTTTCTGGTGTACAGCAAAGTGAGTCGGTTATACGTATATATATTCTTTTTCATATTCTTTTCCATTATGGTTTATTACAGGATATTGAATATAGTTCCCTGTGCTATATAGTAGGACCTTGTTTATCCATTCTATATATAATGGTTTGCATCTGCTAATCCCAAACTCCCAATCCATCCCCCGCCCCACCCTTGGCAACCACAAGTCTGTTCTCTATGTCTGTGAGTCTGTTTCTCTTTCGTAGATTATTTCATTTGGGTCATATTTTAGATTCCACATATAAGTGATATCATATGGTATTTGTCTTTGACTTAACTTCACTTAGTATGATAATCTCTAGGTCCATCCATGTTACTGCAAATGGCATTATTTCATTCTTTTTTATGACTGAGTAGCATTCCATTGATACACTCATTTTTATGATGCATCCTGGGAACCCCAGTGGTTGAGGGCTCAGGAACATCCCCACATGGATCCTTTGCTACCTTCTACCCAGCCACTCCCACTTGCACAAGTGAGCAAGGGAAATCCCAGCTCCATCCGCCCTGGAGGATGAGTGAAGTTTGAAGTGGAAGGGGGTAGGCATGCCCCAATTGTAAGCAGACCTGAAGTATCAAACTTGGACTTGAAAACAGACAAATTTAAGGATGATGATTTACATTGCTACAAAGTACATGTTGCAAAAGTATGTGTGTGAAGGATACATTAAATAACAGACTCTTTTGGCATTTAGAATTGGATTCAATGTAGAAAAATCTGATATGTAGGGAATTTCTTTCAGAACACTTGTTTAGTAGGATAAGACACTGAGAAGTAACCAAGATTGCTTTCTTAAGCTGCTTTTGGTCAGGAATGGGGGTACTGCAGGCAGACTGGAAGGCAAGTACAACTTAAGAGATGAATATATACACACATGAACATACATACACATCTACACATTCATCTGTAGATAAATATATATATACACACATACGTATACATAATACATATATATGATTATACACACACACACAGTTCCTTGCAGTTGATGCCTTCATTCAAGAACTATTTACTGAGTGCCAACTCTGCTATCATGCGAGGTGCTTAGAATACAAAGGCTCTGCTCTCATGGAGTTCACAATCTACTAGAGAAGTGAGATATGGAAATAAATAATTATAACGCAGGTGATCTGAACATGGCAGAAGTTCATGCAGCCCATGGGGATATTTGTCAGCCACGTACTCCCAGGACCACATCCAGTTTGTTGCTCTCTCACACCCACTGTTTGTGAAGTCCAGCCTCAGTGTGTCAGGGTGACCTGCCACTTCTGCCCCTGGCTTTAGGGAGAGAGAAAGGAGAATTCTGTGCCAAGATATGGTCATGTATATACTTACCTGGTCCATTAGAGGTGATAAAAACATGCAAAATTAATGAAATATATTGCAAATCTGTCTTAGCATGGTAATGTAGGTTTTTCTTATCTGAAATTGGTCTCAAAAGAGAATCTAAAAACCAAATAGGAAATAGTTCGATTGTTTTTTTTTATTCAGCCCTTACAACCCAAAGCTTTTGCTGGCCTCCTGCTGTTGAAGTTTGGGATCACAATGTTTTATAGCTCCCTGGGGAATGTCCATGTTTCACTCACCCACGTTCTTCCTTTTACCTAACCTCCGACCACCTTCCTTCAGATTTCCCTTACCTTCCCCCGTGGAGGCTGTAGGAACCCTACGTGCCTTTGGTCACCCTACCCTGCACAATTGCAATCTTGTCAGTTCTCTGATCAAAGCCTCAGCATCTTTCCATTCAGGTGTGTTTAATGTTTCCTAGCTGCCATCCATATGCTAGCTAGAGAGTGTGCACATGTGTGGCTTACGGAACAAAGTCCCAACCTCGAAACCAGGCATTCAAGGAGCTCCCCGGCCGGGATCTGCCTGTCTCTCAGAGGCTTCGGTCCAGCTCTGGGGCTTGCTGGCATCCGGTGCTCCACCTTCGCTCTACCTGCCACCCACACCTCTCCTCTCACGTCCCACTCACCTGCTGTGCTCTTCCCACCTGGGACAGTTTATGATAAATGAAAAAGAAAGTCATGAACACATTCATAGAAAAGAACAATTCTTGTGTGATAAACAATAAACAAACCAACAAAACTCTTGTTCAGAAAATAATTTTTGAGGAAAAGACACTAAAATATTCAAAGTGGCAGTTTCTGGGTAGTGGGGTCATGCACACATTTTTTTCTGCTTTCTACTTTTTGTGTTTCCCAAATTTTTAATATCAAATACGTTGTGCTTTAATAAATGAAAAAAAAGTATTTCAAAAATAAAACCTACATCATATTCTTTAAGACCTAGCTTGGGATGGTAGAAAATTCTTCTTGAGATGGTAGAAAAGAGCATGCATTTTTAGTTATTCAAGCTTAAGTTCAGACCTTGCTTCCACTACCTAGTAGCTAGTATTAGCTGTGTGAGCCTCAGTATATATATCTGTAAAATGGGGTAATGTGTTTTTCATGAAACGTGAGGAATAAAATATCCTGTCCATAAACTGCTTGGCACACTGCTGTGTAGTAGGGGGTTAATACATTTTCATTCCCTTCCCTTTCTCACCCTCCATGAATTCGAAAGCCCTCTCAGGAGATACTAGCTTACCCTTGTGCGTCTATCATGGCCCTACCACTTGCTGTGATTATTTTGTACGTTTAGTAACTCCTCAACCAGATGGAGAAATCAAGAACAGGAAGGGTAGTCACCTCTGCATCTCCTGCAGCCCCTCTTTTCATAATAGCCACTTAATGAATATAATGAGTATTTTTTTAACAGAAGTAAATAATCAAAAACTGTATTGAAATGAAGAATCCACCAGAAGAGTTCTGAGAATCCAAGATACAATGAAAAACAGACACAACCAGACCTAGAAAACCAAATGAGAAAGAGTAACCATTTTAAACTCACTTTAAAGTCATAACTATCAGAAAATTCAGAATTATGACTCCCTCTCCCACTATAACCTTTTCACATCACACATATGTAATAGAGGCCATAAAAGTTAACACGACGTTCAGTAGTACACGTTACAAACAGATCACATGATGTGGTTGAGTTACTGTGGCAATGGGAATCATAACTTTGAATTTCCTCACTTTTATGTATTTGTAATAGTATCAACCGTTACTGTGCATTAGCGGCCCGGTTTGCCCTTCAAGCCTAAACTGTATTTATACCTGGAATAAAGGGGAAAGAAGCTGCTATTCACAAGGTCCCGAAACTGCCCTGATCTCTGCGGTTTACAGGTCTTTAGGCAAGTTTTCCGAGTGACCATTTTCCAGAAAGATATTGGAGTAAATGGAATATTTTCCTCTTAACAGAGCATTTTGCTTGCGTTTACCAAACAGTATTTCTTTTCCATTAAAATAAATGCTTTCAGGCAAGGGCTGCATCACCATGGCAGTGGTTGTAGACAGAGCCACATGACATAGCTTGCAGTAAGAAGCTCTGGGCTTGGGTAAAATTGGGACGTCACAGGCCATAGTAATGCTGGGTGCCCATTCAACCCCTGTCCTCCACACTTTCAGAGACTTTGTAATGTCACCTCAAGAAGAAGCCACCGAGGAGATGCAGGACATGAAATCTTGAGCTGGGAGGTGAACTGGTTTTCCGATGTCACAAGACCCTTCAAGACCCTCAGCTTGGATCTTACAAGACCCTCAGCTCTGTGCCCGGGGGAGTGGCCTACGTTCTTTAAAAGATGGGCAGGGAAGGAGCAAGGGCTGCCTTTCTGGTGGCCTGCCCCTCGACTAAAGATTCCACGGGTTAGGACATTATGCCTTCGTTGTTCCCTTAATTTTCCATTCTTGCTCCAAATCCTTTATTGTGAAGGTCTTCTCCCAAGGTGGAGAATGGACGAGACCTCTGTCTTTTCAGGAGCCTTCAGAAGCCTGCAGGTTGCAATTAAGGTTTCCTTCACTCTGTCTTTGGTCTAAATCAACCCAGCAGACCTTAAGCCTTTCTTCCTACGTCTTGTTTTCTTACCCTTTTATCAGCCTTGTCATTTTCTCCAAGATGCTCCAAAGACTCTGCTCTCTGGGACATAAACATAGTCACCACATGAGTAAGTGTCAGCTTAAGGACTGAACTCTAAAATAATTTTGAGTCCAAGGTAGAACTTGTAATATCTCCCAGGAAAGTTTTTTCTTTTAAAGTACTTGTCCAAATTGATATCAACAAAACAAAAACAAAATCACACACACACACACACACACACACATGAGATATTCAAGGGTGGTGAAGAGATTGTGATGCACAGGGAGCTATTTATGTATTTATGTGCTTGTTTCTTCCAGGGACAGTCAGCTCATGATAAATGGTCAGGGCACTTGAAATGTTTTAAGCTCCTGAATTTTATTTTTTATTTACTTTACTTTGGTGACTGTCTTTTGGTAATTCCTGTCAGGGTTGCATTTTGGAAAATTGCAAACACCTTCTTGACAATACTTTAGAGGAAAATTCTAGGCATACATCAGGGTGAGGGCCAAGCATTCTGTCCCTATAAATGAGATGGTGAGGTCAGTATGGGTTTTTTTCCCCCCCTAGGGGAGAGGGAGGGGTAATATTGTTCACTAAAATAAAATGCCCTTGAGGTTTGTATGAAGTTTCAGAAGTACAGAAATTCTTTCAGTAATCCAGAAACAAAGGGGAAATGCCGATAGTTTTATTCCTTTTGCAGGTACATCCGGATATGTGGTTCTTTGGTGAGAGAAGGGTGAGACCGGGAGAAAGTTAAGGGTTTTGGTCCCACCTATAAAATGACCTGACACACCAATCTTCTTTCATTCTCAGGTGGTAGCACAAGCAATGAGTGAACATTTTCTACAGGGTTTATAAAAGCTAGATGAAAGTTTAAAATTTTTCTAAGAAATTTGATGAACCTCAAGATTTCTCATTCATCTCATCAGAGGTCTTTAAAGCACAAACACTAAATCTATTAAAAGTGTCTAAACTTCTTGGCAAAGATGATTTGGTTCTGGCTGGGGACATAGTGATTATTCTTAATAGGCTCTGCTCTATTCACTTCTTCTGGAGGGACCATGGAAACCGTTGAGCTAAGAGGGCTTAAGCTCTTGTACCCAAGAGTCAAAGTAAATGGACTCTTTTTGCCTGTTCATTTTTAAGTATTTCCAATGCTACTTTTTAAGACCACAAACATTTCTGAAGGAGAATTGTGATGGTTGCACTCAGGGTAAAGGATTATAGTACTGCCAAGTGGGTTTACCATTTACATACTGTTTACAGAGTTTGACATCTTGAAATAAAGGCATGTGAGAGAGAGAAAAAAAAAGTCAGAAAGAGAGATCACCAGTCACATAGGGGAAAAGGGGTCATGGTGGTTGGAGATGGTTCTATCAAGAAAAATAGAAAAATGGGACAGGATTAGATTTGGCTATGAGTCACGGTAATGTAATTCCAAAGTAATGTAGACTTATATGAGAAAGGAGTTTATTTCTTTTTCCTATTAGGGTCCAAGGACAGGCAGTCTAGGCTGAGATGGTGGCTCCAAGATTGTCTTGGCTCCTTCTATTATACCTCTCTGCCAACCTTAGCTTGCACCTCATGGTCTAAAATAGCTGCTCAAGCTCCAGCCGTCACATTCACCTCCTAACCAGCAGGAAGCAGGAAGAAGGGGAAAGCAACACACTATTTCCTCTTGCATCCTATTTGCCAGAAGTTAGTTTACCTGGTTGCAAGGGAATTAGGGAGATATAGTTTCTATTCTGAGTAGCCGTGTGCCTAGCTAAAAATCAGTTCTATTTTTTTAAAAAGGGCCAAAAGGTAGTCTGGACACCCATTCATAGGAAAGGGAGATACTTTCCTGAAATTTATCTGTAAAGTATAACCATACTAGAGTACATTCAATTAAAATTGGAGGTGAATAACAATATTAGTAATTTACCCATTTTGACTTACTCAGAGGGGATGACTTTAAGGATTGGAAACATGTCCTTCAAATGGCTGACCTCTGGGCTCCCCTTCCACTCTTCCTTGGCTGATCTGCCCCGACAGGGACACTGTCCTGGGGACTAGAAACCAAAAGGCATCTATTCTTCACAGCTCCCCTCAGCCCCTGGCTTGCACTGTGGCCTTGGGCCAACCCTCTTTGCTGTCTGAGCCTCAGTTTCCTCCTGACTAGAAAGTTCACAGTAATGCCAACCTCAAAGGTGAACTTTCAAGCACACCCGAGGGACCGTGGTGGTGGATGTGGCCGTTCTCTGCCCTGAGCCCTCACGTCACCCTCAACCTAATGCACGCAGAGCCGATAATAATAGCAGACACCTGAATCCCTCCACAGGCTCTGTGGCAAAGCCCTGCACGTAACACACCTGACGGTCCGCGTTTAATAGGAAAGGAGCCTGCAGGTTAGAGTGGTGAAGGAAGGTGCTAGCGCCCCCCCAGCTGGGCAGGGGCAGCCAGGAACCTCAGCCTGGCTCCGGTGATTGCTGCAGCCCAGGAGTTGATGTCTTCGGCTGGGCTAAAAATAACAAACTCGGGTTAAAAGTCTCCTCTCACATTTCAAGCCTCTAAAAAATTTCAAAACATTCACAATTTTCTCAGCTCAACTTGGATGCGATAAAGAAGAGAGTCTGACGGTCTTCCAGAGCACGGGGCAGTACCTGTTAATGGGTCGGGATGGTGTGTTTATAAATTTGACACGGGGGAGTAGACAGGACAATTACTGCTTCCTTTTGTTTGTGCTTTACACTACTAGTTCAGGATACGGAGCCATTTTAAAGAGAACCTGGGTCTGGTGCAATTTTTTTCCAACTCCACTGGTGGTTTGCAGACATTAATCAGGGAATGCAGGTTTTTCTCATGCCCCTCAGGGATCCACCTGAATGGGCCATTGTCCCAGGGCTTCTGCGAGCTGCCTGGCCTACGGAGCCTGCTCCCCTGCACTCCGCCCTCTGCAGCAGGCTCTCAGTCTTGTCAGGGTGCTATTCCTCCGACTCAGACATATCAAGGCATCTGCCTTCGCTTTGATCACTGGTATCTTGCTACGACCCGAAGCCCCGGAGGGAAATCAGAGGGAAACATTTCTCCCTACACCCATTCTCCGTCCAGGCACGTCATTCAGACCAATCTCAGAAAGCTGGCTGCAGATGGAGAACGTGGGCCCCGGGGCAATGGCCCGGGGGGAAAGATAAAAGGCACCCAAGTTGGCACGAATGAGTCTATGAAGCAGAAACTGCTTGCTTGTTCCAGGCCAGATGGTTGTTTGTTTCGCGTCTGTTCCAAGATGCGAAGCCCCAAAGGCCATGGGGCTCTGAGGAAGGGTCGGCCTCTTAGCTGGTGCCCTTTAGCTGAGTTTTCTGCCTGAATACAGGAAAATAAGACAAAGAAAATTTGTCTTTGCTTCCTGGGTATGGGACCCACAGCTTTCTCAGATACGCTTTGGAAATAAAGTCATCCGGGCTCCAAGGACACTTCAGTACCCCTTCCTTCTGGTTACCTCCTATTCTTAGATCCTACGTTTCTGACAATCGGGGTAAAGTTCTCACCCAGCGCAGCACCCAGATCCTGCTGGATGCCTGGCGGCACTGAACTGAGGGTGTGGTGGTCTCTAGCAGGCCATGCCCCACAGAGGAGAGCTGGGCAGCTTTCAGACGGGCGGAACCTCTGTCTCAAATTTCGTGAGTTTCTCTGTGTGGGGTTCCAGACATCGCCCCCTCCACCCAGACACCGGCTTCTGCCAAAAGGCAACCGTGTCTTAACAGTTGGGCTGGATGTCTGCTGCAAACTTCTGGCTTCAGAAGAAGACGAACTATTTGCTCCATTACCTTCCCAGCTTTTGATGAGAGGACTGTCCCTATTCTAGGAGTCCCATGATAGCATCATCTCCAGCCCAGGCTCAAGTCCTTAATAAGCAAGACTCGGGAGAGATGGGTGACCATGCTCAGTGATGGTAAAACCAGCAGAGGGCTCGCTCAGTCTCTGAGGCTGGATGAAGGACCATTTCCTGCTCCCTGCAGGGCACGCTGCCCCACCCCAATGCCCAGCTTTGCCAGTCAGTAGCCGAGTGACCTGGGACGAGTTAGTGACTCTCTCCTCCACTTAGTCTTGGTCTGTAAAATCAACAGAACCCATCTAATAGGTTGCCCAGAGCAGAGTTCCCCAATATTTTTGCACCAGGGACCATGGAAGACAATTTTTCCACAGACCAGCATTGGGGGGATGGTTTCAGGATGATTCAAGCACATTACATTTACTGTGCACTTTATTTCTATTATTATTACATTGTAATATATAATGAAATAATTATGCAACTCACCATAATGCAGAATCAGTGGAACCCCTGAGCTTGTTTTTACTTGCCACTCCCTGATAGGGTTTTGATATGAGTCTGCAAGCAGTTGATTTATTATGGTCTCTGTGCAGTCAAACCTCTCTGCTAATGATATTGCAGCCACTCCCCAGCGCTAGCATCACCGCCTCAGCTCCACCTCAGATCATCAGGTGTTAGATTCTCGTAAGGAGCGTGCAACCTAAATCCCTTGCATGCTCAGTTCACAGTAGGGTTCGAGCTCCTATGAGAATCTAATGCCACTGCTGATCTGACAGGAGGCGGAGCTCAGGCGGTAACGTGAGCGATGGGGAGCGGCTGTAAATACAGATGAAGTTTTGCTCGCCTGCCCGCCCGCCGCTCACCTCCTGCCGTGCAGCCCGGTTCCTAACAGGCCACAGACTGTGCGTTGGGGACCCCTGGCCCAGAGGATTAAACGAGTTGATGCATATAAAGGGCTGAGTGCGGTGCTTGGCTCAATGACTATCCGTCATGATTTCTCTGAGAATCCGTAGGAAATCAAGGTCTGATTGATTAGCTAGAGATATGTTTAGCCTTGACCATGTTTTCTTAGGAATTAAGGACATATGCTTGAGCAAATCTGCCAGAATCTAGGACTTCAATCCCTACTAAGGACCAAAGGGAATGAAACATGAAAGAGAAAGTATAGCACAATGGTAGTGCTTGGGGGTAACAGAGCAGGATGAAGATTAGGAGCAGGACTAACCAGTCAAAACTTGTATGACTTCTCTCATTCATTCATTCATTCATTCACTTATTCATTCATACAACAAACATCTATTGAGTGCATATTGGGGGGCCAGGCACTGTGCAGAGTCCTGGGGATCCCGTGATGAACACAGATGTATTCATGGAGCTCATGTCCTAAAGGAAGATTGCAGGGGGAGGGGAGGCAGGTCATGGGAAGAAAACAAACACCTGAACAAGCTCATTTCAGATAGTGGTTGGTTATGCATTGCTGTGTAGCAAATGACCTAAAGCAAAATGTCTTAAAAGCCATCATCTGTTTGCCCAGGATTCTGCCATTTGGGCAGGGGCTGGTGGGGGCAGCTCCTCTTTGCTCCGCATGGCATCGGCTGGCTCTGTCCCTTGGCGGGCCAGCTGTTGCTAGCTGTTGGCTTGCAGTTCAGCTGGGGCTGTTGGCCAGGGGCTTAGGTTTCCTCCGTGTGGGCTCTCCATGGGGTTTGGTTGGCCTTCTCCCAGAGTAGTGACTGAGGTCGGTGAGGGAGTGAGCTAAGATGAGTGGTGAGAGGGATGGGAAACCACCAAAGGGTCCAGGCAGGGGAGGGATGCAACCTGACTGAGCGGTTGTAAAACCTCTCTGCCCCTCTGTTTTTTCATTCACAAAATGAGAGACCTGCCTGAATTGCCTCTAAGGTCTCTTCCAGCTAATTTTCCCAGAAGAGAACCAGCACTTTGGTGGCTGCAGTTTCTGGATTTGGGTCTTCTCTGCTGCACTGTCTCACCTGTAGAGCAATGAGAAGCAGAAGAAGCCTTCCTGGATGCTTTATGAGACAAGACACAAGCTTACTAAAGGAGGAGTCCTTGGTCCATTCTTCAGGCTGTTTTGTGAGCCGCATCGTCAAACACGTGCTTCATGCAATGGATGTGAAAGGTAGATGCTTAAGCAAAGGCTCTTTTGAGAAAGAAGAAGGACTGTCAGCCATCAAAGAATTTCAGAAGGCACAGTTCCTCGAGTCCAGACAAGACCAGCAAATAAACCAAATTCCAGAGAGCTAGTGTTCCCTGATGCTCGTTGGTCTGGGGGGTGGGGGAGGGGATCGGAATAGAAGTTTTCTTTGGAACTTAATTAGATCGACGTGGTTGATATGCTCCTTAAGGTGGGAGCTGAGCATTTAAAATTATTCCAAAGATATTTTTCCCCAGGTCTCTGTAAGTGGAGACGTGAACCTATCAAAATGTGCGATAAGGGAGCTGCATCTGTCGTTTTAAACTAGTTCAAACCAGCTAGGCTGCTCCCTGCTCTGAGCTGCTGGCTATTAGCTGTCATCCAGCCTGGATTTGAGACAAGCAGGTGGATAAGAGAGACATCATCTCGTTAGGACCTGCAGGAACAGGCAAGCAGCGTGCCTATCAGCAATGCACATCTCCAAGGCAGGCTTGGGCTGCAGCACGAAGCACCATGTTAGATGGGCTTTTCATTTCAATGACATTTTTTTGGGAAAGATTCAAATTTAATCCTCTTCCAGGATAGAGTTATTTCAGTTGCCACTGATCCTTCCGATAAATGAGACAGGGTTTCATTTTTTTCTTGCTACCGAGGTATCTAATTTTATAAAAGCCTTCAACAATGCAATAATTTATTGTAACAACAGGATGGCTACGAGTAAAGACTTGTCTCTTTTCTGTTAATTTTCTAAAGGAATCTCTTCCCTTCACCACTGAGAAGCTGTGCATGCCTTTCTCTGGGTTTCGTTAAGACTGTTTGAAGTCATGATGGCAAGATCATTATGATGTTTTTGAAAGATAGTGGGTTTCAAAGAGTTGTACTTAAGAGACTTAAAAAGCTTCATCAACTTAATTCCCGTCCTCGGCTACTTTTTCAGAGCTATGATCTGGATATGCCGCAATTGGTATCATTGTCATTACAATCTCATCCCCAACTTTTGTTGTTCTCATTACTCTTCCTCCTCTTCTGAAATGACACATGTAATGCAAAATTAAAGAATAAGTCAGAGCCTAGAATCCTCCATGGAATTCAGAACCAATGTAGAAATGGCTGAAGGAATCCACATGCACACACACACACACACACACACACACACACGTATGCACAAACGGGGTTATTGGACACATCCTTACAGAGGAAAACTGAGGCAGGGGACCTTTGTGATAAGGAGTCTAGCTTAGAGATAGCCATTTCTTACAGTCGTACCATGGCCATGCCAGGGGTAGGGTTGGTGTGGTCATAAGTGAGACCAGTACAGGGGTTAGTGAAAACATTTAGAAATGTCCCCAGCTTCAAAGGATGGGGACAGAGGGAAAGAAGGAAAGAGGAGGTCCATTCTGAGCCTCAGAGGCAGGATTGGGGCTTTCTGCTAAGATGGAGGGCAGGGAAGGCAGGTAGGAGCCGGGCAGTTTGGGGAACAAGGAAATAATTCTCACATGTTTCTAAGTTTGACCTTGATGTACAAGGAAGTGTTGTATTTGCATTATAATCATTTCAGCCTGTGATTGAAACCTCTAAAGCTTCCGTTTTGCAGAGAAGTTAAGTCAGGACCCAAAGATGTCAATTAACTTGTCCAAGCTCATAAAGAAAAACCATAAATTAGGATGAAAGTCATGATATTCCTAGTCTTGGCTTAACCAGCTGGGTTTTTCTGCCTGTGCCGGTGGGTGTTAGAGAAGAAAAAGGGGGTTGGTGGGGATTGCATGAACCAGGGGGGCCTCTTCTTCCTGTTGGCAATGTGTTTATCACATCCAGGTTCTGTACTGAATGTTTTGGTGGTTGAGCCATGTTTAAACCCATTCAGGGTACGTTACTTCATAGGTTGGTCTAGACCTAGGACTTTTGATAGTAGAGTAGATATGGCTCCCCCAGCCAAATGTGTCTTACTGATTTCTTAAAAGCTGGGGGGTGGCATGGGAGGAGATAGCAATATGAGTGACATGGTACAAGAGCTCAGTCTCTTGTAGAAAAACACTATTTTCCACAAAGGGCAAATGAATCAAAGATATTACAGAGAAATTTCCTTTTTGCTGCTCAGGAAATTTTTTTTTTAAAGTTGAAAGTGGGAGAGTGTTGTAGGAAAATATAGCTGAGGAAGAATGTCTCTCCACCGTGCAGACTTCTTTTTTTTTAATTAATTAATTTAATTTATTTTTGGCTGCATTGGGTCTTCATTGCTGCGCGCGGGCTTTCTCTAGTTGCGGCGAGCGGGGGCTACTCTTCATTGCGGTGCACGTGCTTCTCATTGCGGTGGCTTCTCTTGTTGCGGAGCACGGGCTCTAGGCACGCGGGCTTCAGTAGTTGTGGCACGTGGGCTCAGTAGTTGTGGCTTAGTTGCTCCGCGGCATGTGGGATCTTCCCCGACCAGGGCTCGAACCCGTGTCCCCTGCATTGGCAGGCGGATTCTTAACCACTGAGCCACCAGGGAAGCCCCCAGACTTCTTTTAAAATGTCCTGTGCCCTTTCTGACATGCAAACTTTTGATGTTGCTAACTCCACTCCTCTCAGCCTGATTAACTGCTTTTCCACCTGAACTCCTCTCCGAGGGGTGAGCACCGCGGCTACGCTCCGCAGTGGGCTACATGTGTAGAGCTGCTTTCCTAACTGGCTTTTTGCAATCCGCTTTTAGAGCCCACGGCTCCTTAATCAAACCCTGCGTTCAATGCAATGGTCTGGGATTGCCCCCCCCACCCAAAGTGGGTGGCCATATGCATTTCCATTTGGAAGTTTCCCTCTATAGCTCCCTTATTTAAGATGATAGGCTCTGGAAAGAATTTTTTTTTTGAATGAGAGAGAGAAGTGAAAAATACTGTGTTGTGAGGTACTATTTTTGCCTTTAAAAACATACACTCTCAGACCCACACAGTGGACCGTTCTGGAAGCATATGAGCTCAAGTCATAGCCAAGGTCTCTGCTGGTAGGAGCCCTTCCTACCCGAAAGGGACTGCTTGTTAATAGCTGCATTCATGGTAGTTTAAATTTCTGTGTGTTGATGTAAAGCCAGCTTTCCCCTCAGGGCTATTTATTTTAAAAGTCTGAAATAGTAAGGGGTCTGCAGCATATGCTGTAACGTAAGCGAACTGGAGTCTGCGCTCCAAGCAAAGCCTTCTCTGTGCTGACCTCTGCGCTTTAATGCCCTCCAGGAGGGCGCTGGCAGCCCCTTGGCTTCCCCCTCAACACATGGCAAGCTCAGGCAGTTCTCAGAATTGCCTACAAAGGCAGTTGTTCAAGATTTTCATACCTGGAGGTAATGGCTGTAATAAACAGTGCTGGCCCTGATTTGCCACCATAGGATGGAAGGGAGGGGGAAAGGGAGGTTATGGCAGAATCGGTCCTGCATGTGGAATCACTTCTCCTTCAGGGTCCAAGGTTGAGATGGATGCTGTGCTTTTAAAAATTGTTTTAACTCACCAAATTTTAAAAATTAAAAGTAAATATAAAAAAGCAAAAAAGGAGGCGGCCACTTATTTATTTGTTTGTTTGTTTGTTTTTTGGCTGCCTTTGGTCTTCGTTGCTGCGCGTGGGCTTTCTCTAGTTGCGGCGAGCAGGGGCTACTATTTGTTGCGGTGTGCGGGCTTCTCATTGGGGTGGCTTCTCTTGTTGCGGAGCACGGGCTCTAGTCGCGCGGGCTTCAGTAGTTGTGGCACTCGGGCTCAGTAGTTGTGGCTCGCAGGCTCTAGAGCGCAGGCTCGGTAGTTGTGGCGCACGGGCTTAGATGCTCCGTGGCATGTGGGATCTTCCCAGACCAGGGCTCGAACCTGTGTCCCCTGCATTGGCAGGCGGATTCTTAACCACTGCGCCACCAGGGAAGTCCCCGAGGAGGCCATTTATAATAATGTCAATAAATAAAGCTAGGAAGTGGCACATACGAAAATTTTTTAAATCTAGATTTTAAGAAGAAGTAGCAGCAGCAGCACCGGGCATTTGTCTCCCCAGTGCCCTTGGTTGGAGTAAGCGAGCCTCCTTAAAATGCCTCTGAAGGATCCCAAAGCCGTTTCAGTTATGGAATAAGTAGCACGAGCTGTGGCGGGAAGCAAGGTGGGTCTAGCATAGACGCTGTGCCTGCACCCCCAGGCAACCCCTCCCTCTGCCACATAGTTACAGGAGGCCCTTCAGACTTGCTTCTCACTTGATTTCTATGCTTGAGCTCTTCATTTTACCCAGAGGAAACCTATACAGATCATGAGAAGGCTTGCTTCTCCCCCTTCTCAGAAGCGAGTCATGTTTACTTCTCCCTTTGCAAATATTAGTTAGGAAATTTAACAGATGAGGGATTGGGTATGAGGCAGTATGAGAAGAAACTATTACTAAGTGTAAAGTAACTTTCTCCTGTTGGTGAGAAGATTATTTCATTATTTTCTTGAAGAATTAGTAATAACTAAAGTCCTCTCTACCTGTTGATTGTATCACTCAATTGCCTTAGAGTGTGGATTTCTACATTATCACCCATGGCGTCTCCCTAAACTCCTTTAGCAATGCACCCACGTGGAGGCACCGTGTTTGCATAGACTGTCCACAGCCCAGGTAAAGATATGCACGAAGAGAAAAGACTCTCCTGGGGTGACAGACTCTACAGAACCCCAGCTTGCTGTCCATGTTTTATCCGAGACTCTCGAGGTGGGAGGGAAGGAAGCAGCCTTTGCGGTGGCCGGGTTTTCCCATCCTTTGTGCCTCACTTGGGATCCATGAGTAATCGGTGCATTGTACAGGGAGCGACCTCTGCTTCTTTGGGCAAATTGAACCAAGTTGGAGCTGTAAAAGCAGGACCATAAATCAGCTCTGTTACAATGGCAAAGTTCTTGAAAGCACCTCAAAGCCCTGTATGCATTCCTTCTAGTTAATGAGCAACAAGGTAGATCCTGAGTCGCTGGCTTGATGCAGGTCAAGTTAGAACCAGAAGATGGATATGCAAAAATCGGTCACCCAGAAAAATTTAAGCCACCCAAAGAAACACAGCCAACTTCAAAGGCCTCCTATGCTTTCTCCTATACAATGCTTTCCTGGCTGAATAATTTGTATAAAAAACAGCTGGGTCTTCCATGGAACCAGCTGTTAGGACACATTTTGTGCATACTCTATCAAGGGGACTTTCTCTTAAAAACTGTCTTTAAATCTTCCCCTTGAAGTGTTGTGCAGATTCCCTATGACGTGATGGGAAGCTGGTGATGGACTCCTCTTGTCAAGGTTTGGAGGCCCTGAGCTTCTCTTGTTACTCCTTTTCTATGACTCCCAGGTGTGTTCATAACAACTTGTTCTTTCCTTAGCCGTTCAGGTGGGGTGAGACCCCGCAGGTTTTCGTGGTAGTTGAAACTGCACTAGATTCTTGCTGATGGACTGAAATTCTGTAGTTTTTCTTTCTTTATGAGATGATGTGCCCCAAGCCTCTGAAACAGAAGAAAAAGGGAAAATCAAATTAAAAAGTCAGTGCCCAGGGACTTCCCTGGTGGTCCAGTGGTTAAGACTTTGCCTTCCAATGCAGGGGTTGCGGGTTCGATCCCTGGTCGGGGAGCCAAGACCCCGCATGCCTCGCGGCCGAAAAACCAAGGCATAAAACAGAAGCAATAATGTAACAAATTCAATAAAGACTTATAAAATGGTCCACATCAAAAAAATCTTAAAAAAAAAAGTCAGTGCCCAATCCATTTGATCTTCGTGTGTGTGTGTGTGTGTGTGTGTGTGTGTGTAATTCTAGTTTATTGGTCTTCTTCTATCACATTTTTGTGGGCTTACATATAAACCATGTAACTTTAAATTCTTTCCCTCTTCTTTTTAGAATGAATTCTTATGCACTAATTAATGTCTGGGCATAACACATACCACACATGTCCCCCAGTGCCATCAATAACATGGGGACACATTAAACAATGACCAAAGGTCCATATAGGTTTTTTGCCTCCTCAGAAAAACAAAACACCCCCCGTCCCAAATGTATGGATCACATTTGAGAGAAAGCATTTACCTAGAGTGGTACTGATGTAATGACATAAAGAAAATGAGTTCAGTAGTTTCACCTTTTGAATTGCAAAACTCTCATCATGTCTTCCTGTTTACTGAAAGAACATGCTCTTAGCGCCCCCCAGAAGGTGCCCACGCAGCTCCGTGCTGCAGGTGACACGCACGGCCGGTCCCTCAGTGTGGTTAGTTGCAAGCCATGATGTTTCAGTTTGTGCCACACCCTGGCCAGTGGGTACTGATGGTTCGGGCCAGGGCCGCTGCGGCTGTGGGCTGTTCTCTGAGCTGCCCTTGCTTAATCCTCAGAGCTCAAGGTTTGCTCCTCCTCTCTTAACCCTCACATGAAATCATTCTCAAAACCCCCTGTGAAGAATCCAGCTTGGCTCACACAGGCATTCAGGAAAGGCTAGTTCCCCTAACAGAAGGATACTTAACCTGGAGTCCCTGGACCCTAGAAAGTCCATGAATGGGGTTTGGAGTTGCAAATCACCCCATGAGATTATATGCACAGTTTCGTATGTGCAGAGATTCTTTTGAGGTGAGGGGGTGGGCTTATAGGTCTCCATGGATTCTCAGAGGGGTCTGAGTCCTGCCGAAACTTCATTGCCGTCACGAACTGGTTTCCTACCTCCAATTTCGTTCTCTTTCCCGTCCATCCTGTATATTACATCAGTGCAATATCTAAAACCTGCTTTTCATGTCTGTACCACAATCCAAAGCTTCCAAGGCTCCCCTCACCTGTAGGATGATGTACACTCTTGCCCTGGCTGCCCTCCTGATTCCATCTCCCACTGTTCTTCTCCGCACCTTTTCCTCTGGGCTGTTCTACTCATTATTTCCCCAACATGCACACGTATTTGCATCCTCACTTGCCTTCTCTCATCCCTTCCCCACATTCTGACCCTGCAACTCTCTTTAAAGTCAAACTCTTCCACTAAGACTTTCTTCCATCAACCAACAACCTCACTCCTGTCTATAAGCTTGTATCATCAATACACCTTTTAATCCTAAACTCCCTTTTGCAATTTTACTTATTTCACATCATTAACCTTTCATGTGTATGTTTTGCCATCCAAACTGGGTTGTGAATTTCTTGAAGACAAAGGTTCATTCATTCTTTCATTCATTCATTTGTTCAGCAGACATTTATGTCTTCTATTGATGGGGCACTGAGCCTGATGTTGGGTTTGGGCTCCCCCTACACCTGGACCACTTCTACGCACAGAGAACATACTCAGTGAACAATGAATGAACGAATAAATGAATTTGGGTTAAACCAAGCCATTTCAGGAGTGCTTGAGGACCTCTGAAAAGAATACACAGCCAGAGTTTCTCCCGGTTTCTGAAGCCAAAGCAGAACACTCAGGCGTGGTGGTTCTTAAAATGTAACCCTCTGGAAGGGCTAAGTCCCAAGCAACAATTTCTTTCCGCATCCAGGGAGACTGTTTTCTGCCGACTCTGCACCATTCATGGCAGGTTCCTGGCTTCGCTGGCTCTCCTTGGCTTTTCCTTTCCTGAGGATGGCAGGGAGAGAGGGCAGGATCAAGTCCACCCTTTCATAAGAGTTTGCAACTTACCGTGGGGAAAGAAAAAGAAAACATGAGTCCGTTCTACCCACCAGAACTTTCTAGCATTCTTGCCACTTAGGGC
The DNA here is from genome assembly GCF_028564815.1 of Eubalaena glacialis. NCBI lineage: Eukaryota > Metazoa > Chordata > Mammalia > Artiodactyla > Balaenidae > Eubalaena > Eubalaena glacialis. Next base: position 10,050,932 of record NC_083716.1, read on the forward strand.
CTGCAGCTAAACTAATATTTCTGACAGTGTTCCTTCCTGAAGAAGCCCACCTCTGGGAACAGGGGATGGGTGTCGGGAAAACAGCATCTGTGCAGGTGGTGGGTCGAGTTTACACACCTTCAGGTGGGCACGGGAACCGGGTGCTGGGTGCACATGGCTTTTAGAGACTGCTTTGAAAGCCCTGAGTGTTTGTCTTGGCCGGTTCCTTAGGCAGCTGGGCATCTGCCACGAGAGCTGGCCAGGATGTTAGTTTGGTTTCTTTGGCCTTCCATCTTGGTTTGGGATGGATTCTGCTGCTCTGCTCCCATCGAAGAGGGGACGTACCCCTGAGACTCACAGGCAGTGGCGAGCCTGAGTTCTGCAAGCCACGTCCGGGAGGTTTGGGGGCTGGCCTCTGTTGCCTGGGGTTCTGTTCTCTTTGGTGCAAACCAGAACCAGAGTGCTGGCTCTGCTCAGAAGGCCCCGAAGTCTGCTGTTATTCCTTTCCACCTCCTGCTCTCTGCTGCCAGTAAAAATAAGAGAGTGAAACGACTTTGATGCTGGACCTCCCTCAAGGCAAGTGTGTGCCGGGAGAGAGAGAGATTGTGTATATGCCTTTCACCATATCTTTTACTCCTTAGGCCTTAGTTCTCTAGAATTTTTTGCACAAGTCCCCTGCAGAGGTCCTGAGCAGCTACCTTCAAAGTAATATATTAAAAATACACTGCATCACTGTGGGGTTGGGACCACTGACTGCAAGTTCCATGCTGGAACGGGAAAAAGTCACCTTTCACTCATTAGAAAATGGATCGATGTGAATATATACTCGGCTACCTTTTTATTTTATTGTGGTGAAATACATATACTCTAAGATTTACCATCTTAGCCATTTTAGACTGAACAATTCAGCAGTATTTAGTGCCACCATCATCACTATCTATTTCCAGAACATTTTCACCCCTAAGGGAAGGCTGGTGCCCATTAAGCAGTCACCACACACACCCCCGCCCCACTCCCTGGCAACCACTAGTCAGCCTTCTGTCTCTGTGGATGTCCCTCTTCTGGATACTTCATATAAATAGAGTCAGACAATACGTGACCGTTTGTGTGTGACTTCTTTCACTGAGCATAATAATCTTTCAAGGTTTATCCACGTTGTGGCACGTGTCAGAATCTCATTCCCTTCTGTGGCTGAATATTTATCCTATGTCTGGGGGTTGAAGTTATTTTCTCTCCCTTGAACTTCCATTCCCACTCCCACCTTCACTCTGTCTCTAGAACTTCTGAAGTCTTGACGTATCTGAACTTGAGTCCTCCCAACTCACTTCCCTCCAGTCTGGCTGGTAACCCCCAACCATACCTGACAACAACCTGCACCAGGGCCCCCTGAAGGGCGGGTCAGAATCGCAGCTTCCAGCCCCACTCCACACCTACTAAGCACACTCTCTGGGCATGGAGCCAGGGAACCTGCATTTCTTTTATTTATTTATTTACTCGGCTGCTCCGGGTCTTCGTTGTGGCACGTGGGCTCTTTTAGTTGCGGCACGCGGGATCTAGTTCCCTGACCAGGGATCGAACCTGGGCCCCTGCTTGGGAGCGCAGAGTCTTAACCACTGGACCACCAGGGAAGTCCCTAGGGAACCTGCATTTCTAGCAAGCTCCCTGGTCACTCTGATGTACACACGTGGGCACCAGGGCTGTGACACGGAGCTGGCCAACTCCCCTCCAACCCCAGTCCAGGACTCCTGAGTCAACTGCTGTGGCTGGGCTTCATCTCCATCTACACCATGGAAACCCAGCTCAAATGCCACATCTCCTGTGATTCGGGAAAGCTTCCTCAACTCTTGGCCTGAAACCATTTCTCCTAGACTGTGAACTCCCTGAAAGCAGAGTCCAGGCTTCTCTTTGTATCCCTTGAATGATCTTCATCCCCAGAATAAGAACATTTATTGAGTCCTTACGTGCAGGTACTGTCCTAGGTGCTTCTAATCAATCAACTAATTTTACCTTCACAAGGTACAAGCAAAGGCAGTGTCATTATCCCCAAACACCTGGAAGAGCTACCGTTTCCAGGAAATTCCAGAGTGTTTCTGCTCAGTGGCAGACAGAGATGGCCCCCTCAGCCTAAATCATGGAGTGCTACACCAATGAGTACAGTTTGTGGAAAAGGCTGTCAAACTCACTGGGAGCAAAAATCTGTCAGGTGGTACTGGTAGGATTATAACCATTTTAAAACAAGTATTAGTAACATCCAAGGAATAGCTGTGTCCACGCTTTTCATCCCTGGCAGAGAACCCCCTTCTGTCCCCCACTCTGTGCTTCCCCCAAGCCTGGGTGAGTTCCTCTGCGTCTGAGGTTTCCTGCATGGAAGTTGTACATCTTCACTCCTGCCTCACCTTATTCACTTTCCTCGATCATCCTGCACTCAGAGCACGAGGTATGTGCCATTCACTGTGATAAAAGCACAAGTTAATTCATGTGACTGAGCGCCAGCAGCATAGCCCACGTGACACGTGGCTCATGTGGCTCCTGCCCAGTGGACTAGGACGGGTCTTAATCTGTAGCAAGAAAGTAAAGCTTTGAAGAAAAATTGCAGGGACTTCCCTAGTGGTCCAGTGGTTAAGACTCCTTGCTTCTACCGCAGGGGGAGCGGGTTCGATCTCTGGTTGGGGAACTAAGATCCCGCATGCTGTGCGGTACGGCCAAAAAGTTTTAAAAAAAAAAGGAAAAGAAAAGAAAAATTGCCGCTTTTCTTAACCACATGAGCCAGCAATTCCACTCCCAGGTATGTCCCCCAAAGAATTGGAAACAAGGACTCAAACAGATACTTGTATATCTGTGTTCATAGCAGCAGCTGCTTTGACAATAGTCAAAAGGTGGAGACACCCAAGTGTCCATCGAAGGATGAATGGATAAACAAAATGTATCCATAGAATGGAATATTATTCAGCCTTAAAAGGAGATATTGACAACTGCTACAACATGGATGAATCTTGAAAACATTATGCTACGTGAAATAAGCCAGACGCGAAAGGACAAATATTGTATGATTTCACTTATATGAAAAATCTAGAGTTGGGCAAATTCATAGCGAGAAAGTAGATAAAAATTTTACCAGGGCCTGGTGGGAGGGAGGAATGCAGGGTTATTGCTTAATGGCTAGATGGTTTCTGTTGGAGGCGATGAAAAAATGTTGGAAATAGTGGTGATATTTGCACAACACTGTGAATGTAATTAATGACACTGAACTGCGCATTTAAAAATGATTAAAATGGTAAACTTTATGTTACTCATATTTTACCAAAAAAAAAAAAAAAAAACTCAGCTTTCCTTTCCAACCACTATGATAAAATAAAGAACTGTGGATTTGACAGATTCTATTATGGGATCGTTGGGTCTTAGGTACCCTTGGAATAGGGTCCATTAGGAGCTCCCTGCTGTTGAAAACATAATCTGTTTAACCTCCTATTTCCCTGCCCCAGCTGCTGTGGTCTGGGGAGGAAAGGATTTCTGGCTTTCTCTGAACGGCCCCAGGGAGCACGTTGCCCAGCCTAGAGGGTAGCCCCTGCCCCAGCAGACCTTCCAGCGAGTCTCAGTCTGCAGATGTGCCCCAGGGCACCTCCGTCCTGGGGTCAGGGTTCTGCCTGATTGTCCTGCGATGGCCACCAAAAGGGATTGTCATTTCATCGTTAGAAATTCCCCCAATAACATTCAGCCCCTGTCCTTTTCAGGCCCTGTGGAATTTCTAACGATGATATGAGGAAGTATTGAAGAAATATTCAGGTTCACTCCAGCCTTGGGGATACACCTATGGTGACTCTGCAGACCTGGCATGGTTAGGTCTTTCTAATCCCACAAGCGGGGAGGGCAGAGACCAGGGCTGGGAGAAAATCATTCCTGGCCGACAAGGCCGGTGGTAGGGTTAATGGCTGTGCTCGAATGCAACCACTATTCAGAGCATGTGCTTAATAATCTTCAATCAACTGCAGTTTATTTGCATGTCAAATCGATTTGACGTGCAAAAAGCATCCCCCATATAAATTAAATGCTCTGTCAAAGACCTCCATGCTTCCCAAAAGCCTCAGGCACTCACTGCGGGCTCTTTGGAAAAAACTTAGCTCTAGCTTAGGTTTCCTGTAAAGTTATTTACAGATATTTCATTTTAATTTTTATTACTAATTTATCAAGGACATATGTAGATTTATTACATGCCAGGAATGTTCCAAAATGTTTACTAGTATCACTTCACTGATTCCGCTTAACAATACTATGAAGAAGGTTCTGTTATTTCCCCCATTGTACAGATGAGAAAACTGAGGCCCAGGCCACTCTAACGGTGATGGCACAGACTGCAAGGACATTTCCTAAGAGGGCAGGTAAGACACCAAACAACCTGCTTTTTGTGAGGTTCAGCACCCCATTTCCTCCTGTTGATTATGTTCATGTAAGGTCCAGGACAGTCCACTGAAGGACGGGGCAGGAACAGGCCCGCTGCCTGGCTCTGTCTTTGATTTCCCCTCATCTCCCTGGCTTCTAGGGAAATTGAGGGAGAGAGGGAGGGACCAGTGTATCCACCTACCCTAGGAGGCTTTTGTCAGGAAAAGATGGCAGAGGGCAGATGAGAGTTTTCAGAACAACCATGGCGCTGGTACCATCAACTTGAGTGTCAAATCATTTTTTGGAGCAGCGCTGAAATTCCTGGTAATACAGTATTTGAGAGCCACTTCAAGAGGTGACTACAATGCCATTGTTTTAGATCTGAATCAGGGCTGTGGATTGTCCCCGTGCTGGTTTCCTGGTTTGGATGTTGTACTTTAGTGATGCAAGATGTTATCATGGGGGAGGTGAGGTGAAGGATACTTGGGCCCTCTCTGCACTGTTTTTGCAACTTCCTGTGTGTCTATAATTATTTCAAAATACAAAGGTTTTTTAAATGCCATTGTTTAAGAAGCCAGGGAACTGTAGCTACTTCTCCAGCCGCACTGTGTGTTTCCCTGTGCCCTGAGCTCATAACCAGCTGACCTCTATGATGGACTTGTTGTCACCTCTTTCAGAGGCTGGCACCCGTCCCCCTTTTCCCTAGACAGGGGTTCTCCTCTCTGCACTGGAGCCGGGACGTTGTAAAACGGTTTCCTCGGGTGCCGCCAGGAGGCTACAGCACCTTCCCCTAAATCTCAGGCACGTTCAGCCCTGAGACTCCCCTCCCCTGCCCCACGCAGAGCCTGCTGCCCCTCCCACCCCCAGGTTCTTGCGAATCTGCCCTACAGTCCCCTGTGGGGCAGCTGACATATGCTGTTTCATTCATTTCTCTCAACCCCAAGGAAGGAGTTTGGGAAGTGTGGGTGTCTGTGGGAGTCCCAGGAGGTGGGACCGTGGGGACTGGAGTGAAACAGATCTTCTACAGACCAGCACAGGGAATTCTCTTCCGGGGGCCACTGCAGTCGGACCGTCACGCGCAGGGTGGTGTTACAGTAAGTGTTCTGGGGCCGGAGTCGCGAGCCTCATGGTAAATATGGAAACAAAATTCTCAGGCAGCAGTAAAACCGCCTGCCGTCCTTCTCCGTGCTCCAAGCACAAGGGGCTGTCATCTTCTGCGGGTTCTGAGAATCCTGTGAAATATTCCTAGTTCTGGGGCCAGGCTGCAGGAGGTGTATTTACAGACCTCGCCTTACAGACTTTAACTACCCAAGACTCTGGATCCTAATTTATTTCTCTCCCCAAAGCCTGGCATTTGGAGGTGGACCTCTTCAGGGGCAGCAAAACACAAGGGGACATTATGACACCGATAATGAAATCCCTAAACCCGCAGCGCGCGGAGATTCCACGTGGATTAGATCTGGCTAGAACACCAGGGAATTAGAGGCGATTTGTCACAGGCCTTTCTGGATTAGGCCCCCAGGGGTCGAGAAGATGAGCCTAGGAATTCCAAAGCGGGGCTGTGGGTGTTGGGGGCTGTGGAGGGTTGGGCGGGCAGGGATCGGGAGGTGCTGTGTCACCTCCCGGGGTCCCTTCTCTCCATCGCACTTCAGAGTTTAGGGTCTGCTATTGCTTCGGAAAACCTGACATCCCAAATTCCCGAGGCTTCGTCCCCTGTTGTCCTGAGGGGCCAGGATGACTTTCTCCCCAAAGGAACACTGGGGTCCCTCCCAGCAGCCCCACCTTCTACCCTGGAGCCTGTTTCCCTGTCTTTGTCTTCTCTCTGTCCTTTGGTCAGCTGATAACGAGGATCCGCCCTCCAGCCCAGCCTATAGTCTGTGTGATCCTTCCCCACAGATGGCCAGGCAGCTTTCACAGGCTGTGGTTCTGAATTTTGGCCTCCAGTTTGAGCTTTGTTCTCACGTAGTGTGGCTGCCTTAGGGACTAAGGTGGGTGCTGTAATTTTCCCCCTGAGAGGCTCCTGTCTTAGACCATAAGCTCCCTGAGCACAGAGAGGGCAGAACCTCCCGATAGGAGCTAAGACACACCCTCTCTGGGTCTTGATGGAGGGAGGTGACCCCACGCTTCATTAGGGAGCGGCAGCGCGACCCTGGTCCGGAGCTTGTCCTGGGTGCTCCCGAGGCCTTGCCTTTTTTTTTGAGGATCTATCATGTGCCAGACAGTATGCTAAACCTGTTAAATGCCTTCTTTCCTTTGACCCACTTAATATACTACCGGGCCAGAACTATTGCTCCTGTTTTACACGTAAGGAAATCAAGGCACAGAGAGGTGAAGTAAGTCGTCTGGGGTCACACAGCAACTGTCAGTATTTACCCAGGCTGTAACTTTCATGCTGAACAGCCTCCCACATGGGTAGGCAAATGCATCTCAGGCTGGTGAGCATGCGAGTAGCCTTGATGCTGGACTACGGGCATTTGAAGAACCCAGCCAGGAAGAACATCCTGACTTCTCCATGGTTAAGGTCATCCTTGCCAGTGATGTTCTTCAAGGAACAGTTTCATCTTGCTCAGTGACTGCAAAGCCTATCACATTAATGATGGTGAGAAGCCCCTTTGCTAGGGGCTCAGATCTGCCTCCACTCCCTTAGACCTGTTTTTGCAGCAGCAGGCTGTTCTATAAAAGTCAAAGCAATACCCATAAAGGGAGGGTTGTTTTCCCTTTCTGCCCCTCCGGCGCCCTGGTGTCCTTCCAAAGCAGTGCCTGAGTTCCTAGCTGGTCGGAACAGCCAGCTTGGGAAGGGAAGCTCCCCGGCCCCTCCCTGGAGGAGCCTGACTCACAACATCTGGGTGGTGGGGGGGGCGGATGGGGAGAGGAGGGAGCCCTCTGCACCTGCCTCTGCCTTTGGCCGCATCCTGGGAAAATTTCCGACCCCACCCAAGTTGCTTGACGACTCAAGGCTATACTCAGCCCAGGTAGGGGCATGGACCAGGGGCTGTTTCTGCTGTGGGCTCCCGGCACCATGGGACAACCTAGGAGCCTGAGGACAGGTGGCCTCAAGTGTGTGCCTCTAGCTCAGATCTGTCTGTTTCCGGCATCAATCCTCTGCTTTTCCAATGTGTGTCCTGCCTCACCAGCTCACCTCAGGCTGGGGTCCGCCTCAGGGAGATTGCCAGGAGCTTTCATCTCGCTCCCTCCTGATGCACCCACCTGGCTCTGGCCCACCCCTGAGCTGGGATGGGGAAACGGCGTCAGGAGTCTGTCCCCCACTGATGCGGGCAGTGCCCCATTCCTGCCCTCCCCCGCCGCTGTGTTATGTGTCTATCTTAACTTCCAATAATTCCTGCCATAAATTACTGCTGAGGGCTCAGCTCCAAGTAAGCTGGCAGGAGTGGGCAGTCGGTCTGCACGGAGGCCAGTAAAGTCATCTTCTGCACTCAAAGTCATCAAAAGTGCGCACGTGTGTGTGTGTGTGTGTGTGTGTGTGTGTGTGGAGAGAGAGAGACGGGGGAAGGGTGGAGTGTAATAAACTCCATAGAGACCATTCGCTTGGAATATTCCCTCTCTTTCTCCCAAATATGCACCTTCAGGAGTTTTACAGAGAACAAGACCAGATTGTCCCCCACCCAGGATGCACAGGGAAGAGCTAAGAGACTGAACAAGTTGTCAGGCTCAGTCCTGTGGCAGAGGGTGGTTCTTTGGCGAACAGTGGAATCAGAATTCAGGTCGTGCTGGCCCTGGAAGTGCCCAGGTGGGCGTCTCTCTACTGGTGAATTAGGCTACAGAAGGGCCAGGGCCTTCCTGGTTTGTCCTGACCTTCTTTCTCACTACCCTGTGCTGGAACCATATCGAAACCTTCACCAGGTCCTCTCCCTGACCCTTTCTTTCCCACCTCCGTGCCTTTGCTCATGCTATTCCCTCCCCCAGATGTCCTTCCTCTCCGATGTTTCCTCCTTATCCGTGCCTCAGGTCCCAGCCACAGGCCACCTCCTCCTCCAGGCAGGATCCCACATTGCTCAGGGAATGCGCAGATGTAAATGGGAAACGGACAGGGGACCAATCAGACACCACAGACCTGGAGAGCCGTGGTGCACACGGACAATTGTCTATTGCTTTGTCTAGGGAAGTAATGAGCCCAGCAGAAAAAACTACAGTCCCAGGCTCCCCTGCAGCTGGGGAAGCCGCCTGTCCCACTTCTCACCAGTAAGATGGAGACAAAAGCTTGGGTGGGGCTTTGGCGGAAACTGTTTAAATGGGAACAGAATCACGGTGTGCAACCCTAATGATCATAGCCATATACTAGGGATGGACGGGGAAGAGCTGGACGGAGCCTGGGCCCCTGAGGGCTCTGTGAAGCAGCCCTGCCCATCCTGGACTCGTTTTGTGGGACAGATCCACGTTTTACGAGGCCTGAGGGTTTTGCAGTGTAGGAGACCTTCTCTGAGAAAAAGAATACAAAATAAAATGGCTGGAACTTGGGAGAGGTCTGGAGGTTTAACTGTTCCTCTGCAGGATTCCTGTCTCTGCACTTCTTTAACATGGAAAAGCCCACGTTAAGCCCAGGGCCCAGAGTCCTGTTACTAGGAGCTGAACATGATTCCGAGCCAACACCCCACTGCCTTGTCAGGAGTGTCCCCCAAGTGCCCACTGTCCTGTCAGCTTCGATCCAAGTCCTAAACCTGCTGCAGGTGACCAGCACCTGAGAAGCGTTTACAGCCCTGTTGTGGGTTGAATCGTGTCCCCCCCTAAAATTCACGTATTGAAGTTCTAACCCCCAGTACCTCGGAATATGACCTGTTTGGAGTCAAAGTCTTTAGAAAGGTAATCAGTTTAAAGTGAGGTCCTGAGGCTGTCCAAACTCAGTATAACCGGTGTCCTTATAAAAGGGGGAAATGTGGACAGAGGGGCTGGCATAGAGGGAGGATAATGTGAAGAGCCACAGAGAGAAGATGGTCATCTATAGAGGCTTCAGGGAAAACCAATCCTGCCAGCTCCTTGATCTCAGACTTCTGGTCTCCAGAATTGTGAGAAAATAAATTTCTGTTGTTCAAGCCACGCAGTTTGTGGCATTTTGTTACCACAGCCCTGACAGACTAATACAGCCCTGAGACCCAGGTCCCACCCAGAGTCTGACTAAGCGGTCTGGTGGGAGCTCAGATCTGAGAATGTTTTAAAAGCCCCTGAGGTGATCTAATGTGCGACTTAGAGGATTTAAGAAAGATTCAGAGGGTAGGTTAAGTTCAAATGGGCCTTGACGAATGAATAGGAGTTCAGTGGACAAAGAAGCAGGGAAGGTGTTCGGGCGGGGTAACCAGCCCAAGTGTGATGGAGTTAAAGTGCAAGACCGGGTCGAGGGCACTAGGCAGGAGACCGGAGGAGAGGGCAAAAGGGTGGTCTGCATGGGGTTAGTAGGGTCTCACGGAGCACACGGGGAGATTTTCAGGGCAGCAGGGAGTAGTGAAGTCTGCAGACCGAGGCCTGCTGCCATCAGAGCTGCTCTTAGAAAGGCAATGCTCACTGCTTTCCCTCCGGAGTCCGAGTTATCAGGTGTGTGCTGCGTCCGCTCCGGTGTGGCACTGACCTTCAGCGGGTCTGGTCCTGAGCTTGGTGACTGTGGCATCCACAAGCTGGGCACCTTGGAAGGTGACACCAGTGAATGATCGCGAGCTGGAATCAGCTGCCTTTCCTTGAATGAACCTAGTGGACTTTCTCTTGCTTTCCTCTTGCTGAATGCCCTTCCCCCCTTGCCCTGAGGGCAAACTCCTACAGCACCCTCACCACCCAGCTCCCATCACCTCCTCTGGACAGCTACCTGTCTTCCCTTGGAGGCTGCCACTATCACATCACCCGCTCTGGCACTTTCCATGCTGCCTTACTATGGTTTGTTTATACACCCCTCCTCACTGGTCTGTGGATCCCTGCAGAATAATGACTCTTCTCTCGCATTCATTCAAAAATGTTTATTGAGCAACTACTGTCTGCCAGACACTGCATCCTGTAGCAGTGAGCATAATTGATACTCTCAGATACTGACTGAATTGATGGAGCAGGAAAAAAGACATGTGAGGGAATTGAAACTAAAGGAACAATTTTGCATCATGTCAGCTTGCAACTATGTGTGGATTTGGATGGCCAGGGGTCTGTTTGTATTGCGGGAATTCAGTTAACCACTTAAAACTCTCCAAGCTAGTTCCCCATTTATAAAGTGAGAACAGGAATCAGCTATGTATGTAAATCTCTTCAAGGAAAATCCACTAAATTAACTATATTCTATCGGCATTTAAATTCCTTCCCTGGGGCAAGTGGGACAGGAACCTGGCACTTGATTGGTCATTTATCTTGTTCTATCTTGGGCCCTGGGACAGCCTGGCTGGCTCCCTCTACCTCTAGGTTTCTGGCGCTGGTAGAATGTGGACGCGTGGAATCTCAGATCACACCTGCCCTTGTGTAACTGACCATCCCAGCCTTCCCCACTGATGCATTTACTCTTTCCCACGACTTAGTGGGTTAAAGTTCAGTTTCTCCCCTGCAGCCCTGATACTTTGGCTACAGCAGCCAGTGCGTTAAAAGGATAGAGAAGAAGAAAGAAAAGCCAGAGGCCTGGCTGGCAGAGACCAAGAGAGGCAGGTAGTCTTAGCATTCTCAGCAAGGAATCCATTCTTTAGGGCACGTCTTATTAACGTCCCCCAGGACTTAAGTCCTGAGCTGGTTTCTGCTCAGGTCCTGGAGACCCAGGGATGCAGATGACAGCTTTGCAGAGGGACCAGCATGGGAGGGAAAGGCTCAGCCTTCTTCTGAAAGAAAACCAGGTGTTCTCAGAGGAATCCTGCCGTTCAAGAAATGATAAATGCCTCCTTGGCATAAAGCCTGTTGCAAAGGGGAGTGGTTGCTTTAGCGAAAAATTCACAATTAATAGATATTTCTTTGAACCCAGCCCTTAAGTTACAGCAACAAGCTTTCATTAAAGATCATGTTGACCCTAATATCTGGCATTTGCTTACTCGGGCCAGCCCAGAGCCAGCAGGCTGCGGTACACTGAGGCAGCCCAAGCAGCCCACTCTCTATTTGTAATGGTCCTCTCCCCAGGGTGCAGAGACAGCAGCACTTAGAGACCCATTAGATGCAATTCTAAATATTTCCACAACTTGAAGCAGAGAGGTGCCTTCAGCTGCTTCATGCCTCGACTACCTAAAAGTCACGCACAAAAGACTCTAATGGGCTATTTTTGTGGCAGCATGAGCTATTGTTACATGTCAGTAAGCAAGGACTCACAAAGTTGGGAGAGGGAGTTGGGGGAGAGGGTGGGGTGACTGGGCCCAGGCCTGCCACCTGTGGGGACCAGCAGGGAATCCTTGGAAAATGGAAACTTAGGTGCTGCAGCCCAGCTGAATACAGCAAGTGGGGACCACCGTGTGGCGGACAAGGGGCCATTGTAAGGCCTGCTCTGCAGACCCACCTGGACCCTTCACTGACCCCTGCAGATCCCCGTGTGGAAGCCCCAGTGTCTTCAAGGGTTGCTTCTTGGAGGGAGAAGGTAGAGAACTGGGGCACACTGAAGGGCAGCCCTTACCTTCCTCACTCCTCCTGGCGGCCAGGTTGGGGCAGACTATTAGCAGGCTCGGAAACTCTGACCAAACGCTTGCTGTGGACCTGTTTAGACCTGGGCCCGGGCAGGGCCACCCACAAGGGGTGGCCGTCTAGTTGGAGAGCCAGGCCGGCCGAGCCTCGGCAGGTGCAGCAGAGGAGCAGAGGCCGGTTGTGGCCCTTCCATCCCTCTCCTCTTCCCGCCAAATCTGTCGCTTAAATCACGGTTTAAGCCCGCGACTCGCCCACCTGGAACCTGTCCTGGGCTCCCCGCTCCTGAATCCTGGGTCTCAAGGACCCGAAGGAGCCTCCTGAATCCTGGGCCCCTCCAACTTGCATCCTCACCTCCTCCCAGAGCTCCTGACGGCCCGGCAATTCTCCGCCCTTCCCGCTCTTCTTCCGTCCTCGGGTCCTCGACCGCCCTGGCATTTGGCCGCGCGGCATCTCGTCCGCCTGAAAACCCGCCCACGCCCTCGGTCCACCTCAACCGTCGAGCCCCCAAGTCAAGGTCACCTCTCCGTGTCCCGCTCTGCCCCGACTCTGCAGCTGTGTCCTCCACTCCTCCCCCTCCTCCACGGCCCTGGCGTGTCCTGCACTGACTAATTATCCCAGGCAGCTTCCCACAATAGCGCTTCAGATCCCTCTGTCCCGCTTAATATTGATGCCCAAAGAGCAGTGGCCATATAAAATAAGCCCCTGGTTCTCAATCTGACTGCACATTGGAACCCCCAGGGGGCTTTAAAAGAACACTGATGCCTGGGGTCCCATGCCCAGAGATTCTGACATAATTGGTTTCCGCGCAGCCAAGGGGGGGCAGTTGTTTTAAACTTCATTTTTTTAAATTGAAGTACAGCTGAGGTACCATATTATATAAGTTACAGGTGTACAATATAGTGATTCAAAATTTTTAAAGGTTGTACTCCATTTATAGTTATTATAAAATACTGGCTGTATTCCCTTTGTAGGAGGAGAGGGTGGGGAATACAGCCAGTATATCCTTGTAGCTTATTTATTTTATACGTAGTAGTCTGTACCTTTTACTCCCCGACCCCTGTATTGCCCCTCCCCCCCTTCCCTCTCCCCACCGGTAACTACTAGTTTGTTCGCTGTATCTGTGAGTCTGCTTCTTTTTTGTTTTATTCACTAGTTCCTTGTATTTTTAGATTCCGCATATAAGTGATATCATACAGGGTTTGTCTTTCTCTGTCTGAATAATTTCATATTATTTCTCAGCATAATGCCAAGAGGGGGGATTTTAAGAGCTTGACAGGTGATTCTAAATGCAGGCACGTTCTGAGAACATCTTTCTATTCCCAGTGGTATCCTGCACCTCAGGTATTTATTGAGTTGAACAGAATCATTGAAACTTGGGGATAGAGGTGGTGAACAGGCTATAGACCAGTACAGACCACTGGAAATACATGAGCCACATGTGTAATTTCCAATTTTTAGTAACCATGTATAAGAAAGTAAAAAGAAACAACGAAATTAATGTTTATATCTTTTATTTAATCCATGCATGCAAATTGTATCATTTTAATATATAATCAATACAAAATTATTAATGCGGTATTGTACTTTTTTTTATATTAGCTCTTCAGAATCTGGTGTGTTTTCCACACTTACGGTTCATCTCCGTTTGGATGAGCCACATTTCAGGGGCTTAGTAGCCACGTGCAGCTAGCGGCTGCTGTATTGGACGGGGCAGTTATAGGCCAGAGACCAATCGAATCATGATGTTCTGAGCAGAGCTGGCCTGGAGAGCACATGCACGCCGTCCTGGAAGAAGGAAAGGTGGCTTCTGTAGCTGCGAGGAGAGAGAGCTAACACTCTTAGCCCCAAACACCCCCTCCCTCCCTTTCCAGTTAAATTACAGCACCTTCTTATCTTGCCTCACTCCCCGCTCCTCCCACCACCCCGCCCCATCTGGGTCCCATATCCAAAACAAATTTCCTCCCACCCTCAACCTCCTGTGGGCCAGCTTTCCAACGCCCAGCTGTGGACCTGCTGTGTTTCCTGTCCTGGTTGCTCTGTGGAGAGCTGGCTGCCAGCCCCTGCGGGAGGCGAGGTGTGGGAGTGCACCTGCCCCAGAGATGGGGGAGAGATCCGGGAGAGTGTGGAGTGCCTTCGCTTTCTCTCTCACTCTCCTTTGCTTTCTCTTGCTCTCTCTCCAGGTCAAACGCTAAGCCCCTGGACACCCCTCCCCGCCAGGCCCTACGGCCCTCCCCAACCCTTAAGAAACTCCATAAACTGAGCGGCTCTCCAGGTGACAGTCACCTGGCCTGGCTATTTGCCAACCTCCCCAGGGGCAACCCGTGGTGGGCACATGTTGATGTTAAAATGTGCAGAGCTAGCAAGAACAAGACTATTATGAGGCCTTCCCCCACCATCCCAGTCACCAGCCACGTGACTTGGCCCTTTGATGTCACATTGGGGGCTTCGGCCCAGCTCTCTGCGACGACTAGTATGGTATTTCTGCAAATGCTTTCCCACTGGCACGTACTATCATTGTGCTCTCAGTGATTATCTTTTATTTCCAAAGGCAATTAATCTTCTTTGCCATCTTTTTTTTTTTTTTTTTTTTCCTTGCATGTGGCCAGTTCCCAGACTTTGTTGCTGTTTCGAATCTGTGAATTGTTTGGGAGCATGTGGTACATTGGCTTTTATGCTCTAAGTTTCTGCTGAAAGCTGAGATGGCGGGGATGGCTAATGAGAAATAAACTTTTTTTAAAAGTGCTGTAATTCTTAGGCATGTAGCAGGCGGTTTCACATGAAAGCTTGGAGAGATTAACTGTAGATGACCCAATTTCATGGCATTATAAAGTGCTTCAACATGACTGGTTCTGCAGCTCAATCATCGAAGATTTACTGAGGGGCAGCTCTGCCCAGGGCACGAGATCGGTTCCTGGGAGGTGCTACAGGGACCGACAACACAGCCCCTTCCTGTTTAATCGAGGATATAAGACATAGGGTGCAGGTAGGTAGAGGGAATAAAGGTGACAAGGTCGCGTCTGTTAAGTGGAAGTTCAGAAAGGCAATGCGACACACCTAAATGCTGCTATGGGTGTCCAGGAAGGGGTGGGGTGATCAGAAATGATCCCAGAGGAAGTGGGTGCTTGGGCTGAACAAGAGGGCTACGCTTGTCATAGTACGGCAGCCAGGGGGGACATCCAGTAACTCTGGCAAGAGGCTCTGTACAAGTCCAGAGGGAGCGGCAGGCTTTCTCCATCTCATGGCAAAGATGGTGATTCTAGGAGTCAAGACCATTAGGTTCTCTTTCCAGCTCTGCTGCTGACATCCTCCGATGACTCTGGCCAGTCCCATAACCACCTCAGGACTCCTCCTAGGATCGACAGTACTTGTAACCTTGATGTGCTGTTCAAGAAAGATCAGAGATTGACCGTTCATCCATCATCCATCCATCCAAACATCCATCCATCCACGCATCCATTCATCCATCCATCTGTCCATAAATACATACAGCCGTTCATTCAGACACCTATCCATCCACTCATACCTATCCACCTACCCATCCACCCACCCATCCACCTGTGAAATCATCCACTTATCTGTAAACCAACCGATCCATCCATCTATCCATCCATCCACCCCCACCCATCCACCCATCCATTTATCCATCCCTCCAGCAAAGCAGCCGTGCACTTGTTCATACATCCAGTCCTCGTTTTCTAAGGACCAACTCTGTGACAGTCACTGTACTAAGTGCTGAGAAATGCAGAGGAAAAAAAAGCATGGTTCTTGCCATCCAGACAAGTCAAGGTTGGCAATGATACATACACAAGTATTTATACTCAAATGACAAAGTTGCTGCCATAAGACAGCAGTAAGTAAAGGCTGCCAGGTTAGAGGGAAAAGAGAGCCCTGAGCAAGTGGGAACAGTGTGGACTCACCTCCACCTGAGCACTGGCCTTACGGGATCACGATGATCCGTGTATCTTCTCCGTTAGACTCAAAGCTCTCGAACAGAGACCATATTTTCAGTACCACCCTTAAACCCAGGCAAGAGGGATCCCTGTTCCAGGGCCCCCGTTTCAGGGCCCTGCTCTGACCCTCCCTCCTTCAACCATGCCCCTCTCCACAGAGGGGAGGAGTCTCTGGGGCCAAGGGGACAAGCCCACCTGGAGCCCATGCCTCCTCCCACTCTTTTAGGTCATGCCACAGGTAGCCAGACCCAAATGGACATGAGGAGGCCTCTTCCCTGTGTGGACCCTCCCGAGAGGGGATCGTGTCACTGATGTGTGCATCCCTGAGCCCGTGGTCCAATGGCAGCATTTGTGGGGTATGGATGGAACTTGGATGTGCAGGCTGGGCTGACCTCCCGTGTGCCCGCAAGGCTCTTAATAGTGTGGGATAGAGTCAGGATGGCACAGGCTACAGACCAGAGACAGGAGTCTGCTCTCCCCAAGTCATCAATTCCAGCACAGAGCTCCAAGGTGTCTGAGAATTCTACACGGGAACACGGACCTCCCAGTTGCTCTGAAGGTATATTTGTCAAGGAAGGAAGAGAGAACATATTTTAATTACCGATTTTTACAAGAATAACATTTAGAGACTTCCCTGGAGGTCCAGTGGTTAAGACCCCGTGCTTCTACTGCACGGGGCATAGGTTTGATCCCTGGTCAGGGAACGAAGATCCCTCATGCTGAGCCAGCGCCGCCAAAAAGAAAAAAAAAAAAAAAAAAAAGAATAACCTTTAAATATTTAGACCTATGGGATGTGGGTCTCCTTCAGTGTCTTGCCCGGGTCCTGTAAACGTTAGGGATAGCACCCCACGCCCTGTTTGTGGCTGCATTGTAAGTTCCTAAGCACACATGACAACTAACTGTAGTGCATGATTCTGGACTGGATTCTGAGCTAGAGGAAAAAGTGCTGTAAGAGACATAATTGGAACAATGGACAAAATTGGACTATGGACGGTAGATTAAAGTATGATATCAATGCTAAATTCCTGAATTTGAGAACTGTGCTGTGGTCACCTAAGAGAATATCCTTGTTCTTAGAAAGTACAAGTGGCAGTACAAGGGGTAGAGGGACTGATGCCTGTGACCTTTCTCAAGTTGTTCAGAGAAAACAAAAAGACACTGATAACAAATTGTGGCCAAAACGTTAAAAACCGATGAAGGTGGGTAAAGGGTATATGGAGGCTCTCTGTATTCTTGTAACTTTCTATCAGTTGTAAGCTTGAAATCATTTCAAAATTAAAAGTTGAAAAACAAAATGGCACAATGGCTTGGGCAGAGTAGGGATTTAGTAAGTGTTGGCTGGAGTGACATTTTGAGGCCAAAGAGAAGAGTTCTGTGACTTTCTAGAGGGTGTGGATTATAAAGCCCCTCCCCCATTCCCCTGCTGAGCTTGGCTCTGTGGGGCTTCCCAGAACCAAGACGCTGCCCACGTGGGTGGCCGTGTGTCCCATGAGTTTGGATTGCCTCTGCCTTACACAGAAAGACCTCAACTAGCACGGCCTTCAGAAGAGGAGGAGAGTTTTATTGTTACCTGTTACTGAAAAAAGTCACTTCTCATTTGAATTGGACCAGCAGGTGTAGCATTTTGTACAATAAAACCACTTTTCCCTTGAAAGTAAGTGTTCCCCTGGAGAGCTAATGATTCGTACCTGTGCTCCCTGATGTACAGCAGGACTGCAAGTGCTGCAGAGATGGCGCTGTTCTCAGGAAGGGGAGCTGGAGCCCCCATCTCTCCGCCCGCACAAGCCGTACCGCGCCTGGGCCCAGCGGATGTGGGTTTTCCCTCCCCCCTCCGGAGCCCAGCGCTCCCTTCCTGCTATCACTTCCACCAGTGTTGTTGCTGACCTGAGGCCAGGCGCCCCCGGCCAAGTGTTGATTCCGATACTCCTCTGGGTCACGCTGTCAGTGTTGCCCCTGGCACCATGCTCCCTGGCTGCCCGAACAGTTGGAGGAGACACTTGGAGGGCTATTTCCACACTTGGCTCTCCCCACGGAAACTCCCGGCTGCTTCGTACCACCAAGTGGGCTGGCTGCCCGCCGGGTCTCCCCGCGCAGCACCTTCTTGCCCAGGGCGCCCTCCATTTAGGGAACTGATCCTTCACCTTTGCTTTCTCCGAGGCTGCGGTGCCAGTGGGCATCCGACCTCTCCTCCTCCAGGCCTGTAAGTCGAGTCTAAGGGCAGGAACCATCCAGAGAGTCGATGTGACCAGCTCCTGGAGACCCACCTGGCCACCCTCAGCTTGTGAAAAGCCAAGGCCAGGATAACCAAACAGACCTTTCAGAGCCTTGGACAGGATTCTGTTTATAAAGACTGGGGACTTTTTCCAGCCTCCACCAAGACCTTCTGGACACTGACCTCCACGGTGCCCGTATCCCTCACCACTCTGCCCAAGAGCCTCCCTTCGGATCCTGCACACACGGCACCCACACGCAGTAGGCACCCGATAAATAGCTGTTGAGGACATGCCTCCCCTCCAGCTGGGATGGATGCTTTCTATTCCTCCAAACCCCAAGGCTCCTTCAAAGTCCAGGTCCAGCCCTCCTCCCATGTGAAAATTTCTTGAAGTTCTTCCCCCAGGAACTGCTCCCTGTTTTGACACCTAGAAGCAGATGTCTGAACCCCTGGTCTGCAGCACATACTTTTTCCTCGTTCATTATTTTCAGCAAACGTGGTTGGCTCGTAATTACCAGAGCAACAGAGTGCAAATTTTCCTGGTTCCCGCTCTCAGAGAAGTGCCCACAATATGATTAGAGTGATGCTTAATGTAATGTGTTAATTTGGTTGGGCCACAGTGCCCAGATATGTGGTCAGACATTATTCTAGATGTTTCTATGAGAGTGATTTTTTTTTTTACGAGATTTACATTTAGATTGATGGACTTTGTGTAAAGCAGATTGCCCTCCACAACATAAGTCGGTCTCAGCCAATCAGTTGAAGGCCTGAATAGAACAATGATTGACCTCCCCAGTGCAAGAGGGATTCTGCCAGCAGATGGCCTTCAGATTTGAATTGCAATGTTGGCTCATCCTGGGGCTCCAGGCTGAGGGCCCACTGTGCAGAATTTAGACTTGCCAGTTTCTATAGTTGTGTGAGCCAATTCCTTAAAATAAAACACTCTCTCTCTCTCTCTCTCTACACACACACACACACACACACACACACACACACACACATCTTATTGTTTCTCTGGAGAAACCTAATAGGGTGAGGGAGCCAGGTCAACCAACAGAAATGCTACAATGTGAAAAGTAGGGGAAGTACAAAGTGCCTTCAGAGCAGAGGACCCTCTAACCAAGCTGGGGGTCAGGGACAGCTTCACAGAGGAGGGACCCCAAGCCAAGTCCAGAAGGACACCTTGCCATCTTGCCTAGGTACGAGCTGCTTCCAGGAAGAGAGTTTCTTTGCTCCCCTGAGGGCCCTGCATGGAGCCCCATAATGCTGGATGCCCATGGTCATATTTATTGACAGTTGATCACTTCTCTAGCCAAGTTATTTAGCCCATGTTATTTCCTACTCTGCTCTAGACAGACATGGAAGGCAGCCAGCCTGCCTGTGGTTATCGTTTGAATCTACTTAGTGAGGCTTCTCCTTACTGTGCAAGGGGAATCAGGAATGGCTTTGCAAGCCTTCGTGGCTTCCTCACCGGCACACTCAGTGAGAGGTCAAGGAACATCAAGAAGACCATTCATCCAAATGTGTCATTCTTCTCTCCTTCCCAATCACAGCTCCGAGTCTAGGTCTCTCCTCAAGGCTGCTTTGCCTCTCTCTGACCTGAATCAGGCCTGAACAAATGGGCTCAAGTGACGTCATGAAGTCAAGATCCGCTCGTTCTCCTAACTTAAATCCCCAGAGCTGACCTGGTTCTGGTCTTTTCCAAGATATGAATCTTCAGTCTTTCCTTCAGTTCTGTTAGCAACTCCATCCTTCCAGATAATCCCTTAAATCAACTGGAGCTGGTTTCTGTTGCTTGCAACCAAGGAATTTTATCAACTTTTCTTTGTGGACAGGGACACAGAGGTGGTGAGGATGGGATGACACAGGGACAGGGGAACCTCTTGTGTACTGAATATTCCTCCAGGCCAGGAAATGTGGCAACGCCTTGTATTCCATGGATTTGAATGTGCACATTCCCCCAACACATGCACATTTTAACCTGAAAAAAATCGGCATGATTCGATCCCAGCTGTCAGTCACGGAGCCAGCTGAAGGTGCGTGAATATCACTCCTTGCAGGGTCAGCGGCTTAGACAGAAATCCCAGAGAGAATGAGGAGCAGTCTTTTAAGAAAAGCTGCCTTCTACCAGAATGAGGACGTTAAGAAACGCTGTGTCCCCAACAGGCACAGAGGATAATGCTGTGTGGAAAAACATGGATGGACAACTCTTGATTAAAAAGATAACTGAGAAGAATAGGACCCTGAGTGAGGAGGGTCAGGACTTTTCTGGCCAATTCAACTCTCTTAAATGTCTCATTTCATCAAGAACGCAATAGAGTGGTATACGATTTAAAAAATTCTCTGTCCATATAAGTCTAAGAGAGTTCTCTTAATAAGTATAAAATAAATATTCTAAGCCAGGGATTGGCAACATTTTTCGGTAAAGGGCCAGATAGTAAATATTTTAGGCTTTGTGGGCCAGACAGTCTCTGTCACAACTATTCTGCCGTTGTAGCACAAAAGCTGCCACAGACGACATGTAAACGAATGGGCAAACTGTGTTCCTACATAGGTATCAATATCCTATAATATTTATTTATGGATACTGAAATCTGGATTTCAAAAAACTGTTGTGTTTTTTTAGAACCATTTACAAATATAAAAGCCATTCTTAGCTCACGGGCCATACAAACATAGATGGCAGGTTGAGAGTTTGCCAGCCCCTGTCCTAAGTGATGAGAAAGCATTGTGTCATGGTCTAAATGACAGTGCTTTTCCTTAGTTCACTGATGGTTCAATAATGACGTACCTTAGAATCAACGATATAAACTTTACAGCAATCCTATGAAGTAGGTGACATTCCCGGATGGTGACAACAAGCCATAGAGAGGTTTCATTGCTCAAGATCAAGGAGAGAGTAGGTGGCTGAGTTGAGGTTCAACCCTAGGTCTGGTTAACTAAAAAAAAAAAAAAAAAAAGAAAAGAAGAAAAGATGCCTCTTTAAGGATGGCAAGTCAGATGTTATAACTGACACGATGTCTACAGGTAAAATCTGGAATGGATCTAGTGACTCTAGCTGCCTTTCATTCGAATCTGCCTCACCCATACAGAAGATTATAGGAATTTGGGTCTAGATTTTGGGTGACTGCGGCATGAATGGCCAGGTGATTCATTTTTCCAACTGGAAGCTGATGGTGTGCGTCCCATGACTGACGCCTATTTTGGAGGGCTAAAATGTTCCTAAGATTTATCAGGCTCACTGTTCTCTCCACCTCTTGATATTAAGAAATGCATTTTTCTGCCGAGAAGAAAGTGCAGGTAAAAAGAATGGAATTAAGGCTAGCTTATGGGCTTCCCTGGTGGCGCAGTGGTTGAGAATCCGCCTGCCAATGCAGGGGACACGGGTTCGAGCCCTGGTCTGGGAAGATCCCACATGCCGCGGAGCAGCTGGGCCCGTGAGCCACAACTACTGAGCCTGTGCGTCTGGAGCCTGTGCTCTGCAACAAGAGAGGCCGCGATAGTGAGAGGCCCGCGCGCCGCGATGAAGAGTGGCCCCCGCTTGCCGCAACTAGAGAAAGCCCTCGCAAAGAAGCGAAAACCCAACACAGCCAAAAATAAATATAAAAATAAATAAATAAATAAATAAATAAAAAGATTATTATTTAAAAAAAAAAAAAAAGACTAGCTTATGATATGTGTAATTGGCCTCAGCCGCCTCCCTGGTCTGATCACACACTCCTCTTTCTGTAACCCTGGCAGGGAGTCCGCTGCCCCACTTAGGTCCCCCGGAGGCCTGGAGGAGCGGAGGTGTGGACCGAGCAAGCCCTGTGGTGGATGGAGCAGGGGCTGGCACGGCCCGATGGCCCCAGAGCCACAGAAGACATTAGCAAGCATTCTGCTTCATTCTTCCAGGCGCCGCGCTCCTGGACCAGCCGTCAAATGAATTCTGCAAATGGGCTTCCAAAATCAATAGTCTGCAAAAATCTATCCGGCCTGCAAACTCTTCCTTGGTCTCCTTCACATTCATCAATGCCTCTCTCTCTCCGCATGCGCACTTCCCTCCGCTCCACCCCAGCCCCCAGCGCTGCTCGGTGGGCAGGACAGGCCTGGGGGGCTGGCAGGTCACTTCACAGCTGCAAACATGGGGACCTGCGAAATGATTCCAGAAGCGAGTGGCAAAAAAGACTGACCCGGTGCCTCTCGTTGGGAATAGCTCCAGGTATGCTTATTTCCTTGGCTGCCCTAATGGAGACCCTGCCTTCCCCTCTTCGGATGGGGCCCTGGAGTGTTGAACGTCTACCAATGACTGTCTGGGTCTTGCTTCATATTATTAATAGCTACCATTTACTGAGCAACTTCATGGTTCTCGGAATGCCAGAACCGTTTCTTCCTCTCCCTTTTCCTCATACCAGCCCTCAAAGTATTATCTCTTCACAAATGAGGAAACAGAGGATCAGGGAGGTAATGAACATGCCCAAGTCAAAAAGTGGCTTCCTGCCTTAGCTGGGATTCGAAATGGATTCCATCTTCCCTGGAAGTCTGTGCTGATTTCACTTTACAGAAGCAGAGAGTTTGAAAGCCAATCAGAACTGCCGTGTTAAGTCAGAAACTTGGCCTCTGTCATGTTCCTGGGATCATTTCTCATTAGAATAGCCCTCCCCCTCTGTCAAACAAATTCAAATCACCAGGTGACAGCATCCCTCAGCTTACCACGATTGTGGAGCTGCTGTGACATTATCCCATCCTTCATCCTTGGTTTCCATGCTGAATTTGTGTGTGCAAACTCCAAGCTTGGTGGACACTTGGGATGGAAGAGAGTTTTTATTATATAAACGGAATGTATTTTTGAACTTACAGGTTCTCTTGAAGGTATTCTAATTCTTAGGGTTGTATGTTACCCTGAAAATAGTAGTGGGTTGTTGAGAGCAAGTTGCACATGTCTAATCCGGCTGGCGATTGGAAATATCCATGCAGAGAATGCAAAGCATGTTGCATTGTTTATGGGAAACTGAGACACGCTTGTGATTACACACTGCTACACAGACCTAACTGCTGGCTAGTGTGCTGCGGTTGAGTAGAAGAAATGAAACCAACAGCTCTAGAGACGCGGAGACCCATCAATCCCGCTCCTTACCTCGAGGGAGCTGTAGACGTGCAAACGCGGCTTTAGAAGGAAACTCCCCTATTTTGTCTTGTCAATGTGACCTGAAAACGAGTTAAGAAATTCCAACCAACTTTATGTTGGTTTGGCATCCATCTGTGCTACGAGGGGACCTCAGTGGTAAGTTTTCTGATGAAAATGGCTCTGGAACATCCTTAAAAGAATTCCAGAAATTCACAGATACTTTAAAATGTCACATTTTGTAATAATTCAATTAGTCGTTTTTAACTAACTGTTCGAGTTATTAAATCCCAAGCAAAGATTTCAAAACCAATGGCTCCAGCTGTTGGCAGACCCAAGGACACTCAGAGATTAAATGTGGACACATCGAGACTAGCCCGGGAATGCTTTCTGAGAGCGCCTCGTGGGGGAACCAGGACAGGGAGAGTCCGCCGCCCTGCCCCCCACCCAAGCACTGACACCACTTGGAGAGAAGATGGAAGAAACGTGACCAGCGAAGCAGGCAGGACCCGCCCAGTGGCAAACAAGGGGACCTAGAGCGTGCAGGGTTTCAGGGGAGTGAGGGGTTGCTGGGATCTGGGTCTTCACGTGGGAGCTGGAGGACTGCGGGAGTCAGGACGAGGGTGGAGGGGGACACAGGGAGCGCTTGCAAGGGGTACAGCAAGCAGACAGATTTGGCTGCGGCGGAGTATTTGCCTTAAGAGCAGATCAGGATGAGGATGGGCCTGTAGGTTGGGCTCAGGATGTGGGGAATTTAAAGCGAAGTAACAGGATTTGGATTTTTATTCCGGGTGCACTCAGGAGCACGGCTCCAGGGGCCCACCCTGCCCCCACTTGCTCCTCTCCCTGGCTTCTCCGTCTTGGTACTGTCATCCATCCAGTTGCTAAGGCCCCAAACCTGGAAGTAGCCTAAATTCCTCTCCTTCAGCCCTCTCCACCCTGCTCAACCTCCTACAGTCCATCAAAAGTCCTGTCATCTCTGTTTTCAAAATATATTCCAAATCCAGCCACTTTGCATCCCGTCTCTGGCTCTCATGCTGGTCCAAGGCTTCATTGTGTCTTGGCTGCACAAATACAGTGGCTCCTTCGCTGGCCCTGACTTCCATCTCCCCAGCTCCTTACCCAGCTTGCAGAGTCCTGTGGGACTGGCCCAGCGAACCCCCTTTCTCCATGTCTATCCCCCCACCCCCGGCCTCCTCCAGCCAGACAGCAACATGCCCCTCTCAGGCCTGCCTCAGGGCCTTTGCATTTGCTGTTACCTCTGCCTGGATCATTCTTCCCCCAGCTCTTTGTACCGTTCACATTTTCATTCAGGTCTCTGTTCAAATATCCTGCCCCGCAAGAGCCCTTCCTGATCGCACCACCAAGAGTCCCTCCTCCCCCAAGAAGTTATTTTCTTCACAGTAGTTGTCACGATGTGAAATTATATTATTTATTCATTTGTGATCATTCTGTCTCGCTCCCTGGAGTGTAGTTCTGTGGCGGGTTCACTTGGTCTTGTTCATTGTCAGAGACCCACATCCTAGAGGTGGGCTGACCCCAGGGAGTTCAGGGCTCCTCGGGCCATCTGGTGACCTTCTCAGAACAATGTTTTTAAAAGCATAAAATAAAACACGTAAGGGACTTCCCTGGTGGCGCAGTGGATAAGAATCTGCCTGCCAGTGCAGGGGACACGGGTTCGATCCCTGGTCCGGGAAGATCTCACGTGCTGCGGAGCAACTAAGCCCATGCGACACAACTACTGAGCCCATGCTCTAGAGCCCACGAGCCACAACTACTAAAGCCCGAGTGCCTAGAGCCCAGGCTCCGCAACAAGAGAAGCCACTGCAATGAGAAGCCCGCGTGTCGCAACGAAGAGTAGCCCCTGCTCGCCGCGACTAGAGAAAGCCCGTGCGCAGCAATGAAGACCCAACACAGCCAAAAATAAATAAAATTAAATCTTTAAAAACAAAATAAATAAAACACGTAAGATTACAAAGAAAACCAAGAATATTGGAAGTTCCCTGGCGGTTCAGTGGTTAGGACTCCCGCTTTCACTGCGGTGGCCCTGGTTCAATCCCTGGTCGGGGAGCTAAGATCCCGCAAGCTGCGTGGCCAAACAAACAAACAAACAACCAAGAATAAGAATATTAAAATATAATTGAAATAGTTATTACAATATTAAAAATATATAGTATAATAACATATATGCTTCTTTATTAATATACTAGATAATGAAATTCTGTATGGATGTAATAACTACTGTAATAACTACATTTCAAGGTGATGATGAAGGTAAATGCTACTTTACAATGTCTGCAACAATTATAATCTGATATGAAACTATCTGAGCTTTCTATTGGTGACAAACGTCTAATACTACTATGTTTTACCATTCATCATTGATGAAAATACTGAATATTACCTATAGGTTAGTAAAATTAAAGATTTCAGTTTTTTCTAGTCTAAGTTCAGACTCCCTGAATTCAGGGACCCCAGGAGTAGACACTCCGTAGTAGGTGCTAAATAATAATTTGTTGGGAAACAAATGGATGAGAGGATAAAGGTTTTGGAGCGGATGAGGCATGATGTCTACATTTAATACACATCAGAAAAGATTTATATTGCTTTGGAGAGCCAGACCCTGTGCTAGGTACTGGGTATAACGAGATGGGAAAGACACAGCCCATGACGAGTTTCCAGTCCAGTTGGACAAAACAATTGTACACAAGCAGAGAATTTCAATACAGCATGGCACATCCTATGTCCTGTACCAAGGTACTGAGTCCACACAGGCACTGCAGAGACAGCAATCCCTGGAGCTGAATGCTGGAGAATAAATTACACTTGTCCAGACAAAGGAGGGGTTGGAAGTGTGTTGTAGACCCAGGGAACAGCATGGGTGGAGCTTAGGGTTTTAAGGGGGTGCGGAGAGCAAAATGCAAGGGGAAGATTCCTTCCTTCCTTCCACAAATATTTATGGAGCACCTGGTAAGTGCCAGGCCCTGTTCCAGGGACTGGGAATTCTGTGCTGAATGAGATAAATTCTCCGTTTCCAACGAGGTTGCATTTAAATAGAGTCAGAAATCAAACAAACAAGTATATACTGTAGTGTCCAACAGTGATAAGTTCTGAGAAAAACAGAACAGGAGGTAAAGCTGAGGTGCCCATAAGTGCTGTGGTGTGGGGAAAACTCTGTAGGCCACGCTCAGAAACTTTGGGAGGTGATGGGAGACACTGGTGATGCAGAGAGATGTTGTTATGACTGAACTGTCTCCCCAAAATCCCTATGTTGAAGCCCTTACCCTCAGTGTGACTGTATTTAAAGATGGGCCCTTTAGAGAGGTAATTACGATTAAATGAGGCCATAAGGATGGGACCCTAATCCAACAGGACTGGTGTCCTCATAAGAAGAGGAAGGGACACCAAGGATAAGCTCAGAGGACACCGTGAGAAGGTGCCATCTGCAGCGCAGGAGAGACCAAACCTGCCAAACCAGTCAATTCACGTCTGTTGTTTAAGCCCAGGTCTGTGGGGCTTGTCCGGGCAGCCCCGCCTGACTGATGCTCACGTGCATTGTTAGAAAGACCCCTCCCCACCTCCTTCCCCGTGGCCGCAGGTGGAGGAAGATGGGGGACTGAAGGAGCGAGAGGGACCACAATGCACAGTTGGGGGGTCGAGGAAGAGTCCAGACGGGGGATGAAGCAGGTTCAGCCAGGACCGCAGATGGGGACGTGGAGATGAGGGGACTGTTGAGGAGGTCCGTGGGCGGGGCTAGGAAATGGGGCAGATGCGGGGTAAGGAGGTGGGCGGGCAGGAAGGTTTCAGAGGAGGTGACCATGTGCGTGCAGTAAGAACCTGCCCCCCCCCCCCGGGTCACTGAGCCACTGAGACCTCACAGCACTACATCACGTCCACCTCCACATTTCCACGCAGACTAGGAAATGGGGGAAGGGAGGTCATTGTCCGGAGACTTCCTCTCTGGTCTCTGGGGCTCTTGGGGACTCCATTGTTCCCACACAAAGGGGCAGTGATAAGTCAGTTGTTTGCAGTTTCTGGTGCCAGTGGGAGAGGCTCCCTCTTCGCCCTGCGTCCTGCTGCCTGGGGTACCAGATGATGCGAGGCCTCTGAGCTCCCCAGTGGCAGCAGAGGAGGGGCTGGAGCTTGTACCTGAATCACAGACGAGGCATTGATGGGCTGTGGGGCGGGCGGGGGGAGGCTGAGGACAGAGCCGGACAGCACTGGGCTGGCACAGGCTGCTCCTGGGTCCGTGGGCAGCATATCTGCTTCTCTGTGCTTCTGTCCCATCGTCCTTCAGTCCTTTCTCCCTCCCTCCCTCCTCCCTCTCTCTTTCTCTCCTGCCATCTTCTCCCACTTCCCTTCCACTCCTGTTATTTGCACCCTTCCAGCCTGTGCAGAGGTGTCTACTGCCCCCCATCCCCCATGCCTTCCCCCCAAGAGCCCTGAGCCCTCACGCTAGCTCCTCTCTGGCCGGTGCTCCCAGCCTAGCACCCTGCACCCCTTGTCTTCAGGTTAGTCCCTGTCTTGTCTTCTTTTCCTCTCTCCCCTCATCAAAATGTGCCTGTCCTGTGTCCCAAGGCCCTCAGAACCCTGCTGAGGAGATGGATGGCTTGGTGCTTGGCCCAAGGACTTGTTTACCGAACCAGTTATCTGGTTGATCTGAGCTCATTTGGGCTGATGCAGCCACTGCGGACCGTGACTTAATGTCTTCTCCCTCTCCTGTCACGTTGGCATCATCAAGGCTCTTCCTTGCCATGATCCTGCGGCTGCAGGAAGATGCCCCGTGGCTTTGTGTGCCCCACTCCTCTGCAGGCTGAGCGTCCTGGCTTTCCTAGGGACCCAGCAGGTGTTCTGCCTCTTTGAGCCCAGGACAGGGATGGACATTATACTCTGGCCCACACCCCACGTTCTGGGCTCCCGCTCTTCCGCGTACCTCGTATGTACCTGCTTCTTACCTACCAGCACCTTTCTGCTTTCCTGGGTTAATCAATAGTCTGATAAACTAGTTCACACCAAGGCCACGGCTCCTAGTTTCATGAGCCTCTGCATTTTCAGTGACATAACCTGAGGGACACTGCTGGTCTCAAAGGAGTGGCATTTCAGCGAGGTGGGCAGGTGGATTGGGTGACTCCACCTAAACACCCTGTGCTCCTCCCGGCAGAGCCCTGCCTTCTTTAATTAGCACAGAGTGGTTTCTCCTGCATGTTTGCCAGTGAAGGTGTGGGTGGGAGAGTGCAGAGTGATGAAGCCACGTGTTCATACCTATCGACTGCTCATCCCTGGGATCAGAAGGTATGTTCCACGAGGGAAGATATTTCTGTCCATTTTGTTCTGTTTCTGCAGCACCTGCAAGAGTGCATGGCCCAGAACTGGCACCCCAGATGCTTTCTGAACAAGTGAATCAGAGTCCCATAGCCTGGCGTGGCTGTTCTTCCCAAGAGGCTGGGGGCTGGACCAAACGGCTTCTTGGCGTCCACTACGGGCTGGGCATCCACTTTGTGTAGGTTTTCTTCTACAGTCATTAAAAGGGTTGCCGCTAGTTCTTTGCTTTACGGCAAACCTACTGTCCTAATTTCATAGAGTGTTTGGATGCCTTTCACAGTCTCTGTTCCGTTTGATCCTTATGACCACCTACGAAGGAGATGGAACCAACTCTATTACCCCCATTCTATAGGTGGGGAAGCCGAGGCTCGGGGACATGAAATGTCTTCCCAAGGTCACACCCAGAAGCCCAGCCTGTGGCCTTTCTTCCACCCTTCCCACCTCAGGGGTGTCTGAGCATAAGGTCATAACTTACTAAGGAGGGTCTCGAGAGGCTCTTACGAGCCAAAGCCAGGAAGACCTTTCCATCCAAAGAAGACAGACACCCTCTTCAATTTCTACACGTGGCCTCTAGGGCCTTTTTTTCTTTTCAGTTTCTTTTTTTACTGATGAAATTCACATAACAGAAAAATAACCGTTTTAAAATGTACGTTTCAATGGCATTCAATACATTCACAATGTCGTGCTATATAAGTTCCAAAATATTTTTGTCATCCCAAAAGAAAACTCCATGCCCATGAGCGGTCTGTCCCTACACCCCCTCCCCTGGCCCCAGACAACGGGTAATCTGCTTTCCACCTCTGTGGATTTACCTGTTCTGGGTGTGTTGTATTAATAGGGTCATTTAATTTGTGGTCTTTTGTGTCTGGCTTCTTTCACTTAGTATAATGTTCCCAAGGCTCACTGGTGTAACAGGTGTCAGTACTTCATTCCTTTCTATGACTGAATAATGTTCCTTTGTATGGATCACCACATTGTGATTATCCTATCTAGTGGCATTTTAAAGAGGTTGTGTGAAGAAGTTTGACTTTCGTGGGACCTCACGTTCCATGCAGTTGCCTTTGGACCAGGTGCCCTGAGAGATGGCTCTTCGCCTCGGCCTGGTTAAAGCTCACTTCCGTCTGAAGGAGCCCGCTGAATGGTCACTTCCCTCGGGGACACTGAGAAGTCCCCGAGGAGGCAAAGTGAGGGTCAGGAGTGGGGGAAGATCCCATTTTACCACGTGCCATCCAGTGAGCCCAAACGAAACTGGACCTGAGAGGCCAGTGCGGGGACGACACCAGCGATGGAGCCAGGAGGCAGCTCTCCGCCCAGCCCGGCTGCACAGTCACCGGCAACTTGGGGGAGACCTTTCCTCTCTGGGCTTTGCTCCCCTCCCTGTGCAGAGGAAGTGAGGCCTGGGCCCCGAGCTCCTCCTGCCTTTCACGTTTGAGGTTCTGATCTGTTCATTCCCCTGTTCCACGGTTAGTGTCCAGCTTTGGGTCCCAGGTTGTTTTTCCCTCCTCCTGCCACGTGAAACTCTTCAATGTTCACTAGAACCTTCCTCAGCTTCTATTCACTGGACCGTCTTGGGGTCATGGGTTCATGAACAAGAGTTCCTGGGGCAATTCCATGAGTTAACTGCATAAAGTTTCTGGCTCATGGTAAGTGTTCACTGACTGTAGCTGTGAATACTATAATAATAATAGGGATAATTATTAATATTATAATTTAGTGCATTGGAAAAAGCAGTACAAAAATGTGACCGGCTTGTCTCGTCTGCTGGGTAAATTTCCCAGTTTCCCTGCGTTGGTGTGAAATGGGAACCGCGCACCTGTCTTGTACGGAGTTAAGCATCACCGCCTGCGGCTGCTTGGACGTGAACCACAGCGTTCGCACCTCCTTGTCAGCCCCGGAAACGAAGGGGAGCTGGCTCTGCGTGCCAGTTTGGGGTCCATATTTAACAAGATTCAAACCAGAGACAGCTTCCTCTGCAGCGTACCCCACCCCACATCCTACTCCCAAGTGGCTTTGAGGATGATGCCAACTGCTCAGACGATATCATACCAGGAGCTGATTGCAACCTTGGATGGTTTGGCTGAAACCCAACAAGCGTCGTAAACTGGTGTTATTTTGAACTTTAACGCATTTACAGACCAACCTTGTCAAGATGTAGAGGTTGATTCGGCAAATCTGGGGTGGAGCCTGGGACCCTGCATTTCTAGCAAGCTCCCAGGTAAAGGGGGGCTGCTGGTCCTCGGACCACTCCTGGGGTGCAAGGCCCTACATGTTTAATCCCTTGCTTAGTCTGTGTGTGTGCTGGCTAGGCCTTCACGGGAGCTTCTAGAAAATTCGTAACAGGGTTTCTCCACCGTTCTTTTGGTACGAAAGCCTCATTCCTTGATGACATCTGGAGAGGGAGTCCTGGCATCAGAGACCAGCCTGGCTGACAAGAGAAGGGGCTGTGGCCTTGCTGTGCTAATGACCAGTGACCCGGCGCAGAAGATGCCCTTGTGGTCTGTTCAATGTGCTGGTCTGAGCCTGAGGCCAACTCTCTTGCCCACGGGCACAGCCAGGCTGCTGGGGGCACTCAGCCCATCGGCGAGGGGTCAAGCGCAGAGCTCCAGGGGATGTACTGAGACCGTGGGAGTCTGGGCCTCTCTTACCCTGCCTTGGTCTCTGCTCTCAGTCATATGTCAACTGTTTGTGTGACTTTGGGTGTCGTATTACTGCCACATGGGCTGCACCGTGCTGCAGGGGGCAGGGACAGGGACCAGCTCCCCCTCCTCGGGCCACCCAGGCCAGATCCCGCACCATCTGGTCCCCCAGCTGGCGCTCTAGTGTCTACCGGAGGGTGGACACATTGCTGAGACTATGAGTGCACTGAGGCCTCTGGAATATTCTAAAAACAGAAGAGAATGCGCACCCCAATCCTGAGAGAAGGTGAGACAAGAGCGCTCCACTTCCCCTGGCCCAGCAGTGCTGGCACCCGTTCCCTGTCACCCCACCCTTGGTACCATTGGCAGCCACCAGGCCTTGGACCTCAGTGTCTTCTCGTAATTTATGGGACAACAGTTTCCTCTAGGATATGGGCTGGAGAACCAGAAATCATATATTTTGTTCTTTCCCTTTCTTTCAAAGGGAATAAGAATGTTCTTGGCAAAGGAGTCAAATGTGTGTCCCCATTTGGGTTTCATAAATTTCAGACACATCTCGTAGGGTGAGGTGTGACCGGGCTGCACTGGAAATTTTAAAGTGTGAGTCGGGGGCTAGTGGTCCGTGGTGAAAAGACCCGCTTTGAAGCGTCTTTCAAAGCTCCTGTTCTTCAGGGCCAGGGGCTGCCGGGCCGTCGGGAGTGTGCTTGGATGCAGGGAGATGGCCGAGCAGAGGCGCTGCGGGGAGATGCTGGCCCTGAAGGTGCCTCCTCGGTCGGCGGGAAATAGCAAAGGAGGCACCAGAGTGAAGGCCGATGGGGAGCGAAATGAGGGGTTTCTTCTCAGAGCAAGAGAGGAAGGTGGGGAAAGGCTGAGGAGCGGAAGAAATCACCCCTGAGAAGGAACTAGCTGTCACCAAGAACCTTCCCGGGAGTGAGATGCTTTACAGGCCTGTCGACTCACTTAATCTTCGAAGGATCTCGTCGGGTAGATGTTTTTATGCCCGTTTGACAGTTGCAAAAATGGAGGCTCCTTTAACGGATGCAGTCATTTAAAGCCTCGGTGTAGCCACCGGAAGATAGAGCCTCAGGACTGTGTCTGTCAGCAGTCTGCGGTGTGCCAAGGCCTCCAGCTGACTCTGGGGCACATTTAGTTAGAGCCACGTGTCTGGGGTTGTGTGGTGGTGACCGTTCTCTAGAAAGGACCATTTTGACTTTAAAAACGGAGACGTCGCAGCTATGAAAGCGCAATAGAGAAAAATAGCACGAGATGACCTTCTAGAAGCACTCTGTGGATTCTGCAGTCACCTGATGTCGGAGCATGGAGTAAGGACCAGAAGAGTTTTACAACTACTTGGAATTAGCATGTGGAGACGGTGCTTATTATCTTCTTGTTGACAGTGGATGGTGAGTTAAAGTCCCTCTGCTTTCAAGCAGAAGCAGGACAAGCTGATAGTTGCTGTATATCTGCTAGTGTTCCCATAAAGACCTTTGTCTTTAAAAGATTTTATTGACTCAGGGCTTTTATTTTATTGCCCTATGTTAGTCTGTTGCTGTGCAGGACCTGAGCTAATACATAAATATTGAATCAATGGTGGATGTTTATTGAGTGCTGACTATGTGCCAGATATTTTTGAATATACTTTACATGTATTGCCTCCTGAATCCTCACAGCGAGCCTATGAGGCAGGTACTGTCATTATTGTTATTTTATAAATGGGGACATTGAGGCCCAGAGAGGTTCAGTCACTTTCTTTTGCTCACACAGCCAGGGAGTGTTGGAGCCAAGATACGAGCCCAGACGGGTATGTTTGTTTATTTGTTTTTTTAAAGTTTTTATTTCAGAAAATTTCAAACACATACAAAAGTAGAGAGAATTGCACAATGAATATCTCTGTGTTCCTCATCCACTTCAACAATGGTCAACGTTCTGCCACCTTGTTTTATCTTTCTTCCCCGCATTTGTTGTTGTTTTCTGGAATATTTCATTCATTCCACTTGTATCATATCATTCCACTTGTAAATACTTTAGTGAGTTTATGTAATAGATAAGGACTTCTTTTCCTTTTTATATGACTGTAGTACTATAACCCCCCCAAAATATTCCTTTGTATCATCCAATACTTGATCCAAGTTCAGTTTTCCCTGATTGCCTCCAAAATGCCCTTTGGCAGTTAGTATGTTTGAATCAGGGTGCGACCACCAAACATTGCATTTGGTTGATGTTTTTTGTCTTCTAACCTATAACTGTGGCCCACTTTCCCCCCCATGTCATTTACTGGTAAAATATTCTGGATTTTGCTGTTTATATCTTGGTGGTATCATTTAACATGTTCCTCTGTCCCTTATATTTCCTTTAAACTGGGAGTGAGAAGTGGGAATTCCATTCAGGTTTAATTTTCTGGAAAGAATCCTTCATGGGTACCACTCCTCCTCTCTATTACACGGGCTGTCTGGTGATTCAGTTTGTAATGATGTGGAGATTGGTCTGTGGGTTCAGGTGGTGTCAGCCTGGTCACTTCATGACCCCGCTCCCGTCCCTCTTTCATCTGTCTTAGCAGCCTTTGACGAATGCTGTTAAGGTCCATTGTATCATAGGGGATAGCAGCACGTTGACTTCTAATCCTGTCTTTCTGATCTGTATTCATTAGCTGAGCTGCTTCTCTGAAGAGTTTTCCCACATCAACTACACGCTAACCCAGGCAGTTTGACTTAAGAGTTTGTACTCAATCTGTGCTTCTCAAACTTTCATGTTTGCACAGGTCACCTGAGGGTCTTGTTAAAATGCAGATTCTGACTCAGTAGGTCTGGGGTGGGGCCTGGGATTCTGCATTTTTAATAAGCTCCCAGGTGATACAGATGCTCCTGGTCTACAGACCACACTTTGAATAGCAAGCCTGATGGATCAGCTGTTTTGCCTCTGACTGGTTCTTTCCTCTACAGAATTATTGGCTTATCTTCACATGGGCAAGCTACTCTAATACTAAATGGTGCTTTTGCATTTTCCCTTATAAAGGCAAAGTTAGTGGGTTTTAAACTTATCTCTCCCTTCAGAGTCGCTTCCTGCTTTAACCTAAGCTGCAGAGTGTGTTATTCAGACGATAAAATTTTATTAACGCTTAGAATTTTCTGAGAAAAGTTGACCCATCACATAATATCATACTAAGAGTGCAGCTTTATTGGTGTGTGTGTGCGTGTGTGTGTGTGTGTGTGTGATTTCATGGAAAGTCACATGTGTTTCTAAGGGAAAATGGCCTGCTGGTGTTACACCAGGAGAACCATCATCTTCTGCTACTAAGTTTATGAACAGCCGAGGATTCCGCCTGCCCTGCCATCCAGGTGCCCTTCTTTTGTTAGCAGAAACTTCGTGTTGCTTTGGAGAACTACCTTCCCAGGTGCTCTTCTCTTGCTTAGTCAAGTGATGGCCCAAGCAGACTCTCTCTCCGTGACCTTAAGTCTTGAGTAGAGTGACCCTGGGACTGGTTGGTGCTGATTTATTTCAACAGCAGCGCCGAGAAGGGACCATCCTCTGCGTCCTCCCTCTCAGGTTCCTGGAGCTGCCTTGATCCTCTTTTCTGGGTCTGGGTACTCAGTCTTTCTTTGAGTATGTGGGGTACCCCATAATTCTATGTGAATTCTTTTTCTGCTTAAGTTACCAGAGTTGTTCTCTGTTGCTCACAACCAAGAAACCTTAACTGGTAGAGCCTCCATCCTAGAATCTCAAAATGCTGAGACTTACCTGCTTGTGCTTCGGCAGGAATGCTGACTGGGTGGTACTTTGGTCATGTGACTTAGATCAGCAGCACTGTTCATTCCTCAATAGCAGTGACTCATCAAAGGACCCGAAAGCAAGAGTGAAGACGATGGGAAAACCCCTTGGAATGAGGTTTCTTCCTCTTGACTCTTTCAGTGAATTTGGTTTTACGGGAAGTACACTTTTTCCCACTGGTCAGAGGGGCATGTGGCTTTATAGGCTAATCTCACCTTTCTGAGACGGAGGAAAAGGAACGAGAAACTACCAGTATCAGGGATTGGGTCCTGTCATAGGATTCTCACTCCTCTACCTCCCATTAACCCCTGGAGTTGCAGACACATCTAAGGAACATTCCCGATTTTGATCTCAGTGAAGTCCCTAATCATCAAAAAGCTTATGTTCAATATACAATATTTTGCTTAAGAAGGTAGGGAGGGACTTCTAGCTGAAGAAGGTAGAAGGATATACGTCTTTCCCAATTCCTAATGAAATAAACAAATTAGTAAACACAAAAATTAAAAAAGCGAAACAACAGCAAATAAAGATAAATAGTAACCAAACAAGGAATTACCTTTGTGTCTAGAAAAGTCATGACTGTGTAAAGAACCAGAAAATTCTAATGTAGTGCAGCTCCTGAGTCCCAAACTCTCTTTCCAAGAAAAGAAAGAGGTTGGATAAAATTCAGCATTTTTACTAATACTCTTCAATTTAGAGAGAAACAGCATCCCTAGCAGAGAAGACAAGAGTAGGTAGCACTGTGAAAAGATCCCTTGAGTTTGGAAGGCCCTAAATGTCACCTTCAAACCTTGGGGGAGATTAGGAGTTGCCAAGGATTGCAACTGTGCAGGAAGCCAAGAACCACAGAAGTGTGATACAGCCTTGGCTGGATGGAGTGGACCTTAATTTATGATGTGTAGTGGCATCCCAGAAGAGGGAGCAGAGCCCTGACTTCCAAGAGAAAGCTACTGGCCATGCTCCCTACCCATGACTGGCCCCTTCCCCATCTCTGTATCCCCAGACTATAGGAGAGTGGCGAGTTTAGTAAAATCCGTCACTACACTGTAGCCTACAGGACAGTGAGACCCAGATAACGTGAAAAGGGTGTAAAGGAAAATTCCCCTGGTATTCAGAGTAAACAGATGCACACAGAGCTGCAGTCATGAAACTTGAACAGTGCAGCCATCATGCAAACTCATGAGAGCAAACAACAACGACAAATGAAAGAAAGGGAACATAGCAGGAAAAAAAAAATAGATGAAGGGCCTGTCCTGGATGAAAACATATTCCAGGAACTACCTATGAACATTTTGGATAATAGAACTTAATAAGACTATTAATTCAGTAAGACAAAACCTCAAAAGTGCGATGATGTGAAATAATAGAACGAGGTTTTAAAAGATTTCAGAGCAAAGGAAACACACTAAGTTTAAAAAACAATTGTGATGACAATACATTAGAAGTAAGGAATAATAAAGGCACCACTGAAAAATCAAATTACTGACAAGGAAGAATTACTGAAATTATTCATGATAAATACATAAGAAAAAGGCAAAGAGTAAAATAGGTTAGAGAAGATATAGCAATAAAGGACAAAGATGATCCAATAAAATAATTGATGTCTCTGAATTAGAGACTCAACAGATGAAATAGGGAACACACCACTCAGAGAGAGAAATCATCAGAAATAAAATATAAACCTGTAGATCAAAAGGGCACAGAAGACAAATATGTAAGTGCTGACATTAAGCTGTATCCTGGTTAAGATATTGAACTTGGAGGATAAACAAAGACTTCTCAGACATTCAGGCAGAAGAAGCCTACAAGGGGAAAAAAGTCAGGTGTCCCAGACTCATTAAGAGAAGACAATGGAGCGATGTCTAGCGTGTTCTGAAGGAAAGAAAGCAAAATCCAAAAATATTAAACCAACACGAGCAAAAGAGCAGCAGGCAGGCACTGGAAAGAGTCTTTGCTGCAAATATTTTTTTCCTAGTCTTGTTTATATATGTTTTTATATGTGTGTATATGTTTTTATATGTGTGTATATGTTTTCATCATCAAAATAATCTTTTTTCTTTATAAAAGTACATGATTATTGCAGAAAAATCAGATAATATAAACGGAGAAAAAGAAAAATATGAGACAATTCCACCTATTCAAAAACAACCTCCATTAACACCTTGGAGTGCACTTTTCCAGATGATTTTCTATATAGATACAAGTTGGGAATTTTTTTTTTTTACACAAATGTCACAATACCACACTGTTTTGCAATATGCTTTTCTTCACTGGATTTACTGTGAACATTTTTTCATGTCACTAAATTTTTTCCTAAAGTTTAATGATTATGTACTAGTGTATGATTTGGCTCTTTATTTTTAGTTAATTCACTCTTGGCCCTTTCGATGGTTTCCTGTCTTTCACTATTATAAGCCATGATGCAGTGAATGTGCTTTATAAATAAATTTTTGTACACACCCATATGTCTTTCCATGTAAAGTTGCTGGGACAAAAGCAAAAGATATTTTTAAAAGATGTTTGACATATATCAAAGGCTGCCATCTAGGAAGCTTGACCAGATTTCAGTCCCACCAGAAGTATATGGCTTTTTTTCCCCCTACAACTTGCTAAAAAGGCATCCCATTGGTTTCTTAAACCTTCTGATAGGTGAAAAATTGTGTCTGAAAGTTGCTTTAATATTTTCACATTCTTTGATTATTAGGGAGGTTGATTTTTTTTTTTTTTTTACTATGTATGAGTCATTTCTATTTCTTCTATAAGAATTTCACCTTCATGTTTTTTGCCATTAAAAAAAATTGGGCATCTGTTTCTTCTTGTGTCGTAAAGATTGTACCCTCTATTATATATTTTATAAAACGCTTTCCTGATTTGACATTTAATTTTGATTATGATCTCTATACATAAGTTTTATTTTTTTCTGCCACCAAATTTGTTAAAATTCTCCTTAAAAACATCAGGGAAGTATACAGTATAATATACAAAAGTTTCTGTTTAATCACAATGGAAATGGAAAAGCTCAAGCACTTGACCTTGCAAATTTGACCCTCCAGCCCTGCTCTTTCTGTTGAGCTTTCAGATCATCTGGTTCCACTGCAGTTTGCTTTCATCTCTCCCAGTGCCAGGTTGTTGATGACCTGCTATGATCCATTTCTCTTTTCTGGGGCACCTGCGGCTCACCAGGCCCTGTGGATGGAGAGATCAGAGATGAGGCCTGTGCTTTGGGTACCAGGGCTGTACGCCAGGCTGGTGGAGCTTCCAGCAGGCACCAACACGAGTCCTGCAGAGGCAGCCGTTTTTTATGGGGTGCCTGTTGACATTCCCGCACATGGGAGGTGTAGGCTTGGGTCCCCGGGGGTTGTGGTTCTGTATCTGGACTCCACCCCTGGGACACCCGACGGGCGGGCAAGGTGACACTCTAATTGGAGAACTTGGGGGATCAGCTGAGAGCCCTGGGCCAAGGGAATGAGCTGGGGCCCTGCATGGACAGCAAGGTGTGAAGAAGCCTGGTCATGAGGAACAAAGCAACATCCTAGGTCCAGAAACCGGGGGTGGTCCGAGTACAGTGACTGCCAGAAAAGGGCTCTGAAGACAACTGCAGGCTTTAAGCTGTCTTGACTTACTCCTCCTCAGGCTTGAGGCCATATCCCCTTCCCTGAGCCCCCAAAGCACTTGACCCGCCGCTCTTCAGTACACTTGGCATTGTGTTAGGGTTATCAGTGTGTGGGCATTATCTCCCCTTGTGGATTGCAGCCCCTCTGCAGGGCAATCTCATCTTTGGATCCCATTGAGCGACCATCGCAGTGGTTGGCTTGCACAGGCGTTCCTGTGGAGTGAACGCCTTCCAGGATTGTGTGACCATGTTCATTTTATAGCTGCCAATTAGCAGCCACTGTGATGCTTCTCCTTCTTCTCTTCATTATGGTAATGACGGCTTCATTGACCATGTAGTTCATCCAATTGGGAAGTTGCAGTGAACTAGAATTACTGAAGAAAGGGTTCTCCCGGCCATTCATTTTTGTCCCAAAGATGAAGTTTGTTGTAAATAAGGATTCTTGGTTGGTTACAAATTACAAAAAACTGATCCAAAATTATATTTATCTGTAGGCTTTCCCGAGGCTCAAGCTCCAGGTAGGAGCTTCCAATAGTACTTCCTTATCAGTTTCCATAGAACCAGCCAGGCCTGTCAATCAAAAGTGATGCAATAGTTCAATGAAAATGGAAAGCTCGTGTTCTGCTTGAGCGGAGGCCTGGGGGACACTTTGCTCCAGGGATCCACTTTATGATGTCACAGAGGGAAGGTTGCTCCGAAACCATGGAGGCCGAGCCAAGACCCCGGGAACAAGCACCCTCCAGTGAGAGACCTGCTATCTCGACACCTGGGGCGGGCAGCTGTGAAAAGGAATGAGCGAGACCACTTGGAAGACACAGCGAAAGATAGTCATGCCTCTGCCCCTGCCCTGGGGTCTCTGTTTCCAGATTTCGAAAGGCAGCTGTTGAAAATGAACCTGAACTATTTATTTTCCTGCGCATAAGCTCTGCCTGCCCTTCTCGCCGGCACTGACCTAGAAGTACAGGCTGTCGGACTACATTCACAACCCAACTCAAGCAATCAGCGTGCTCTGGTCACTGCGCAGGCGTGGGTGAGGCCGACCTCCACCCTCCCTCAGGGTCCCGCCAACAGGGGCTGCCTGGAGGAAAGCCCACGTGTGCGAGTTCTGGCTGACTGGGGGGAAGAAAGCCAGGAGAAGGCTGGGTTTGCTGAGAACCTGGTGTTGTAAACCCCAGATCTCCTGGGCCACTAGAAGGGAACAGAGGAACATTTGTTATTCTTCAAAATGTGTCTTTTAAGCATGTGGCAAGTCACCGTATATAAAAGTAATGCATGTTCCAGTGAAAGGAGGGTTTGAGTGAATAAAGCTGACTATTCACTGTCTGGCCCAGTGTGTCTGACTTGAATGACAGTCGAAAGGATGAGTGCGTACTTGACATTTCTTCTCAAACAAGGTGTCTAATGCGTTGCCAGCCCGCCTCCAGGGTGGGCGGCTGGGAGGGACCTCCTCTGTGTGTTCCCCAGCAACGATGTAACTGCTACTGAATCACTCAGCATGGAACCACTTCCGGGGGCGGGGGGGAAAAACTCAGGGATCCGAACTTTACTTCTTTGTTCCAGTACCAAACTGGGGGTGTGGATTCCCAGCTTCCGATTTGAATCTGGACACTTTGTAGCTGTGTTGCCACAGGCAGGTCGCTCGGACGCTCTGTGCCTTAGTTTAGGGATTGGTCAAGAGCAGACGGTCAGACTTGTATTTGTGAAAACCTTCTTTAGATCAGGGGTTGGCAGACTGTGGCCCACGGGTCACATCTAGCTTTTGTATAGCTGGTGAGGTAAGAAAGGGTTTACATTTTTCAATCATTGAAAAAGTCCAAAGAAGAATAATATTATGTGACATGCAAAAATTGTATGAAATTCACATTACACTCAGTGAAATAAGCCAGATGCAAAGGGATAAACGTTGTGTGATTCCACTTACATGGGGTACCTGGAGTAGTCAAACTCATAGGGACGGAGAGTAGCAGCGTCATTGCCAGGGGCTGGGGGAGGGGGAGGGGTAAGTTATCGTTTAGTTTGCATGGTGTTTCAGTTTGGGATGATGAAAATCCTGGAAAGTTCTGGAGGAGGATGGTGGTGATGGCTGTACACAATGTGAATGTACTCAATGCCCCTGAACTGTGCCCTTAAAAATGGTGAAAATGGTCAATTTATGTTATGTCTGTTTTACCACAATAAAAGTTATGTGAAATTCAAATTTCAGTGTCCATAAATCCAAGTTTTATCGGAACACAGCCACGCCCGTTCACTTCAGGATCCTCTGTGGCTCCTTTTGCTACAACTGCAGGGTTGAAAAGTGGCAGCAGAGATCATATGGCCCACGAAGCCTAAAGTATTTCTACCTGGCCTTTTGCAGAAAAAGTTTGCTGAGCCCTGGTTTAGAGACATAAAACCTGCTGCTTTTTTCGAGGGGGGCACAGCTCTATATCAGAACATTAATTCACAACCTGTATCCCCCCCATATTCAGGCATCTCTGAATTCAAAGTGTCATTTTTGAGGCAGAATGCTGAGACAGAAAGAGATGGTGACAATGGGGGTCTAGCTCCGCCACAGATGATCTGGGTGACTTTGGACAAGTCCTTTCCTTCTCAGGGCCACAGTCTACTGAGAGTTGTGAGGGTGTGTGTGGCCCTGTGTTTGTCCCTAGTCAGAGCCACTTAGGAGCTGTGGGACATTGGACTAGTTACTGCACCACTCTGCCGCAGTTTCCCCATCTGTAATGGGGGATAAGGACTTAAAGAGTAGTTGTTGTTGTTAAGGATAATGAATGAGTTCTGAAGATAGGTGATGCTTGCTCACCATTGTGAATGAACTTAACACCGAAGAGCTGTCCACTTAAAAAGGTCTAACATGATAAATTTCATGTTGTGTACATTTTACGACAATTAAAAAAAAACAGTGGATATGCATACAGTGCTTAGACTTGCACCTGGTATGCAGCAAGCACTCAATAAATGCAAGCCATCTATGTAGTGAAGTGTTGAAACAGGATGACGGTGAAAAATTATGGTAACACTTGTGATACGAATGAGCGTGTTCACTTTGAGTCCCAAATTTATCACGCACAATGAATCCCTGAAAGCAGAATCTCTCTGCCCGCGCATCCTCACAGATAGCAGGGGAAATTGGGTAGGTGTTGGGACCTTCCTCCCCACTGAAGGAAGCCAACCATCGAAGGCATGTGCTTGAATTCTTTCTATCAATCATATGACCCCCAGGTGGCCCGAATGCAGCTTCCACCTCCCATAGCCCCACTCAGCACATCCCCAGTAAGACTCAGGAAACAGCCAGGCCGAAATGACCCTGCATAATGAGCTTAGAACGTGGAGCTAAGGCAAAGTCCTTGCTTGGTTTCCTCCAGTACTGCGAGCAAATAGTTTCCTTTAGAGATGGTTAAGAACATTACTGCTGCTGCGTAATTAATTGTCTTAAAACCAGCTCTTGAAACGCACTGACTTACTATTTTTAGTAAGCTGTTCCAGTCTCTTCATTTTGTTTCCAAAATAATTGAGTTACAGAGAAGTTAATAAGGAGCGATTGGTTCATCGCTTTAAGAGGCTTGCATCGTCTTATGGAAACAGGCAGGGCCCCAAACCATCATTTCTAACAGAGTCAGAACAGCAGGGAGGACAGTGGAGTTACATGAAGACTTCTCTTCAAGGTCAACTTTATCTCTGGTTTTAAAAACCACCATAAAGAAATGTTTGTGGAGAAAGGCAGCTGAAGCCCAGCCTTGATGTTTCGTTACGCGGAGGGCCCTGGTGCTTGGAAACTGACCAAAATGCAAGGTCGTGCTGAGATGCGGGGTGGGCGATTGGAGCAGGCTTGCTAGAAATCACACGACGCGCGCTGCAGAACGGCAGCTCAGATTTCAGCCTGAGGTTTGCCACAGTCTGTGACCATGCGTTGAAATAGTCAGGACATAACTTATATTCTGTAAATCAGCGTTCCGCAGAAGGAGAGGTTTTCAGCTGCGGGGCTCTGCCCGTCCTTCCCTCGGCAGCCTCGCTTGGAAGTGGTGTGTGCCTGTCACCCTCATCAGATGCTTAAAGATGGAATTGAGAGCTGGGAAACTTTAGCCTGTTTAAAAGAAACTCAGTCCATATGTGGACCCCTGACAAGACCCAGGGCGCGCTGGAGATTACAAATGTGATGATCACACTTGGTGTGGGACGTGGGAGGGGGGAGTGGAGGGGAACTGGATAATTTTTTTAGCAAGTAAAGGCCTGTGTCGGGCCTGGATCTGAAAGAGATTCTATAAACACAGTTTGACAAGCAGCGTGCTAAACGGACTCATCTGATTCTGTTCTGGATGATACTTGTATCATCTGTAACCGTGGTATGTTGACTGCCCATAGTTACCAGGGAAGGGCAGAGGAATTGAGAGAGCTGGTAGAAATTTGGGAGGACTGAGTTGATAAAATGTGACGTGAGCAGTCAGGCGGGGTTTGGTGCCACATACGCAGTGGTGAGCTGTAAACATTAAACCACTGGTTCTCCGAGAAAAAGAAATAAAAAAGAAGAAGAAGCAGCCCTGATTTATAGCATCTGCTGATTTCTGTGGTGCAAGTACTCCCACCATGGCCAAGTTCAAGCCATCCACGTGAACTCCCTGTACACGGCCTTGGCAACAGTAGCACAAAGTTGGCTCCCGTGAGCCAGGCCGAGCCGGCTCCCTCACATGCATGA
Source organism: Eubalaena glacialis (assembly GCF_028564815.1). Classification (NCBI taxonomy): domain Eukaryota; kingdom Metazoa; phylum Chordata; class Mammalia; order Artiodactyla; family Balaenidae; genus Eubalaena; species Eubalaena glacialis. Next base: position 10,094,155 of record NC_083716.1, read on the forward strand.
GATAAATGGTGATTCGCCCGGATCTAAAAGAGAAATGCAAACGTCCGCGAGGAAAAAAGACCTGGATGAGGAAACCGACGAGGTGTCAACTAGGCTCAGTTATTCAGGAGGAACTCTCACCCATTACTTTGCACTGGAGGTAGGTCATCGCAGCAGGGATGCATGGGGCCCTTTCTGAGAATTTTCGTGTCTTGAAAACTGGGAAAGTTGGATCGCTGGTAGTTCCTGTTGGATTGTCAGCCATGTGACAGATGCTGAGAACAATGACATTCAGCACACTTCTGTGTGAGAGGTAGCGTAGTACCACTGTGGGCAGCATCCCTCTCTATAGAGTGCAGCCTTTAGAAACAGACACGGGGAACGGGTAATTATACGGTGATAGAGACGTGTATGGGAGCGAGGTGAAGGAGCAGTGAATTGTGACTGGGATGTCTATGTCACGCACCAATAATCAGGATGAACTGATGAGCTCTGAAACACACCGAAAGAAGACGGGTGAACTCAACGTACGTCACGGGGATCACAGCCGACATCAGCATGCTAACCACCACTCGTGCTGGTACAGACCATGCAGTGATGGCTTACACTTCAGTGGACGAGAGTCTGGGAGATGTCTGCAGTCCCAGCACCTGCACATACTGCTGTGTAGCCTTGGGCAAGTTTCTTAACTTCTCTGAGGTTCACCGTCGTCCTTTGCAAAATGGGGTCTTGCAGAAACGCAGTGACAGTTAGAGACCAGCACCTTACACCGTCTCTCAGCAGTGCTCACGTTCTTGAGGGCAAGGAACTTAGCATCTGCAGTGTGACCCTGAACCTGGGGTTTGCTAGGAGGCAGTGTCACTTCAGGTCACTCTTAACCTCCCCTGGGCTCACCAGCTCACTAGCTTCACGTGTCAAAGAAGTAGGTTGGATTTGATGATCTCTAAGGATCTCCTGTATCAGACAGGAACAGCCAGGGTGACCAGACGCCCTCGCTTGCCTGGACAGTCCTGGTTGATGCCTGCTGTTCTGGTGTAATTATGATAGCTCCCTATTCGCTGCTAAAAGTGTCCCTGTTTGGGCAATAGCGTATACGGTCACCTTTAAAAGCTAACATTTTTCAAGTACTTACTATTGGCCAGATAATGTGCTTTATAAATGTGATTTCATTTAATATTGTACTTTCATCAAATCACCTAAGTTTATGAAGACACAAGTGTAGAGAACTTAAGGTCACACCAGTAATGAACGACAAACAGAACTGAGACCCAGACCCAGATCCTAGGTCTGTCTGAAGCCAGGGTCTCAATCCCTCTTAGCCACCACGCTTGACGGCCTCCACGTTGTCAGTCACTCAACAAATCTTTACAGAGTGCCTGTTATTCTCTTCTAGTCCTGTGGTTCAGAAGACAGTTCCAGAAACCAGCTCAAAAAGCCCTGCATGTGAAGTTGGTTATTGCTAATAAGTAAAAGCATCATTAATTAGGCCGTGCCCATGGCACACACTGGAGGCTTTTGTGCATGTGTGGTGCATACAAGACCCATCCATGCCTCAAGGAATCTTGCAGTAAACGAGCTTTGCCTTTTCTACTTGATGCTTTGGGGAGGCCAAAATAATGTGAAATGTTAGCTTAAGTAAAGCACCGGTTAAGTAGGTGTGTTTGGTGCAGGGCATGTTCCAGGTTGATAATTGTTCTTTATCACACCCAGATGTGGGTCGGATTCCCAGAGATGCCCAACCCTGATGCCAAAGAAAATCAGGGAGACCTACCAGGGGCTTAAAGAGACAGCACAGCTTTTCAGATACAACTGGATGGCTCAACCAGGAACACGGGGACTTTGAGACAAAGGAAAAAAATAAGGAATCCTGTAGGATCCGTATTAGGATGAAGGTGAGAGGTGGGGAGATGTTGGTTCTATGCTCATACACGGTCATTGAAGTAGAGCCCCATGTGTGTGTGTCAGGCACTGTTCTAGACACCCATTTTGCGTGATGTTTATACAAAGCTTCTCTATGACTCCCGATTGCTGTCTTTCTCTCTAACTGCTGCAGATTTGTTTACGCTGCACCAAGTTCCCTAGAACTACAAGCCACGGCTGACTCTCAACCACCTTCATTCAAATCCCCAACTAAGGATTCTGGTCTATTTCAAGTCTGGGTAAACCCTTCCAGGCTTCTAGATCTGACTGCTCGTTCGTTATGTTAACGATGTCTGTTTCCTCTGATGGGAAAGCAGGGCAGGTGATGTTGGCCCCTGTACAGATGGGCCACCAGGGCCGGGAGGTTGGATGCTCGTCAGTGATGTAGCCGAGGCTTGAGTGCCATCGAGTCCAAACTAGTGCTCTCTGCACAGCACCCTGGGGGACCCGGGGACTGAGTACAGCTCTCCGAGTCTCAGGAATGAAAAGAGGCAGATCGAAGGAGAGTAAAATGGCTGATGCAGAGATGTGTCTCATGGCTTCCGTCCACACAAAGCGGCCCATCACAAATGCACCTTCCATGGTTCAGCTGTCCATCCATGCCACACACCCAGCTGGAACAGAATATTTTTTCAGGCAAAGGTAAATTTAATTAAGTTTACTGATGGTCCTGGCACCTGGTGGCGACCCCTCTGAGCTCTCCCACAGCCCCTGTGTGATGGGGGGCTGCTAAGGACAAGCCGCTTGGTCAGGGTTGCAAGGAGTACTCAGTGTTCTGTGGTCCCTGGAAGCCAGGCAGACATGCAGCATCTCAGGCCCCAGCCCAGAACAACCGAATCGGATTCTGCATTTTTACAAGCAGGCTCCACGTGCACACCGAAGTTTCAGAGGCTCTGCTGGGTGAGTGGAGACCCGCTCCAGTGGTGACCGCCCACCCAGAAAGCTGGGGCTTGGAGGCCGACGAGGACGAGGCCCCTCAGGTACTCTTGACTCTCATCACTTTGTTTTGTTTCCCCACCTTGTTCCAATCTGTAATTGCTGTGTTTATTTATTTACTTGCTTATTGCTTTGTCTCCTCCAGAACGTAAATTTTAGGGGGCAGCAAAGATACTGTCTTATTCGATACTGGATCCTTCGTGCCCTTGGGCAGAGCCCCGCACAAGGCAGGTGCACAAAAATTATTAGTGGGTTGGCTGGTTGGTTGGATGAATGAATGAATGAATGAATGAATATGGAGAGAGGGCACTAAAGAAGGAAAGAGGAGGTGGATTGGCTGACGTTTCCTAAAGCAGGTCTTGTCAGCCGCTCTCACCTGTGAACTATTTGTCACTACTTGTCACAAAGTTCCATTGATAGAAATGTGTGGCGTTCACAGGTTAACTGTAAGGGGTGTAGACTCATCAGAAGGACCCTTCAGTCGCCCAGCGCCATGCTTGTCACGTTGGTTACAGCAGGGAAACTCTTTGTAAATGAAGTCTGGTGTGGAAACCCAACCTAGATGACACACGTAATCCGGTGTTCATCGCCCTGGGGTTCCAGATCAGGGGACGCTGACACACCAAGTCCAGGGCCCCCCACCAGGTGTCCTGCATGGGGGCAGGGTGTTCCTCCTCAGCCTCTGCTGGGGGCTGGCCTGGGCACCCTCTCACCTCGAGCCTTCTTGTTCTAACCCTCGCCTTCTTTAGAACACAGCCCAAAGCTCTCCTGCTCCTCCCCTTTCATGATGGGGCTCCATGGTCAGGGCGCAGAGTGATGCAGGCAGAGCAACCTGCCCCAGCCACATAGGGTGAGCTTTTTGTCCTACTAAACAGGTAACAACAGCAGAATGGTCCCTAGGACAACGGTGTGGCTGGGGGATCAGGACCTGCTCCCCAGGGGAAACCTCCCCTGCCTGCAGCTGCCTCCTTGTTGCTTTGAAGAACTGCTCAGTGAGAGAACGTGGTCCACCAGTCCTTCCCCCACCCAATTTGCAGATGAGAAAACTGCCTCCAGAGAAGGGCAGTGACCTGCCTTTGGCCCCCAGTGGCTGAGCTGGGACAGCTCTGCCTCTACCTCCCCGGGCTGGCCCTGTCTGTTAGCAAAAGAAAAATGCGAAGCATTGGTGAGAGCTGTAGACTGAAGGTTTGTGTCCCCCCACCCCAAATTCATATGTTGAAACTTAATCCCTAAGTGATATTAGGAGGTGGAGGCTTTGGGAGGGGATTAGGTCATGAGGGTGGAGCCCTGGCGAATGAGATTAGTGCCCTTATAGAAGAGAACCCAGGGAGCTCCCTCTCTTCTTTCCCCGTGTGAGGACACAGCGGGAAGACGGCTGTCTATGAAACAGGAAGAGAGTCCTCACTAGACACCGAATCTGCTGGTGACTTGATCTTGGACTTCCAGCCTCCAGAATTAAGTGTTGTTTAAGTCACCCAGTTGGTGGTATTTTTGTTACAGCAGCCTGAGTGGACTAAGATGGGGTCATTGGAATGATGGGCTCTAGGGGTGGGTCATGGAGAGGTCGCTTGTTTTTCTCTGTGGTCAAGTGTCCACTTACTGGTGTGAAATTCCAAATCACTTGAATGATATTCGGTAGCTGGGGGTCATTTCGTCACGTGTGGAACTGTGTCAATCAAAACGCAGCAGCAGACAGCATTAGTTCTGGAATTATTTGTTCGTAATGTATTACTTGCTCAGATAGGACTTTGGTTTACAGCTGCAGAATCAAAATTGCTGTGATTTTTAATGATACACAGGATGGATAACATGATTCAATTTTGCAGTAAGGAGCTGTTCTCACGTGGCCCTGGGCCTTCCTTTTCTGTGGCCCTCTTCCCACTCGTAATGACTTAGTGATCACCTGCATTCCCACCTGACCACAAGCTCTGAGATGACAGGGGTATCGTGCTCGTGTTTACCGCTGTCCCTAGCTCTGGCATCCCAGGTGCTGGATAAATGTTGATTGAATGACTGAATACACACAGCTACAAGTCAGTGGAACTTGTCTGCAGTTTCTTGGTTATTTACTGCATGTTGGTCCACATGATGCCTTTTTATCAAATGCTCCAATTACCTCCCGGATATGCCTTGATGTGGAGACTGACCATCTTTTTTGTTTCATTTGGCTTGATTTGAAATTTGCTTTGGGATGACCTTGTGAAAGGAAGCAGAAGAATACGCTGAGACAGCGGATTGGCTTACCACTTGGCACTGTGGAGGGTGGAGACGTAGAGCAGGGTGGCTGTCCAGCCCCGCTGGGCCGTAGTCTACAGCTCTGCCGTCACATGCTCTGGAATTGCCTTGGGGATGAGAACGCTCTTTCTGGAAATCTGGTGTGGTTTTCACACTACTAGTTTGGGGAGCCTTTCAAGCTATTTCTGACACCCATACCTATCCCCCCTGCTTTTCTAAGGAATTGATTGGACTGGCCTTCTGGGTATGCAGGGGGCTCCTTAGGGGCTCAGCTCAGAGATCCCTGCTGGGCTGAAGGTGCCTTACCTGCAGTCTGTGCATGTGAAATCAGGTGGAAATTGGCAAAATGAATTAAAAAACCAAAGCAAGTGTGTGGCTCTCTCTTTCTTGCGGTGTTCTCTATCTATGCAGATTTAAATTTACTACAGGTGAATTAAACCCTAGGCTTAAGCTCCACTTTCTTTAGATCCAGTGCTGTCACAGAGAAAACAGGTGTTGGAAATGTGTTTGGGGCTTGGGATTGAAAAGTGCAGAGAGGAAGGGTATTTCCTAGTCTCATCTCACCAGTAGACCTAAAGTAGGCATCCGTGTTCAATGAGGGCTTCCCGTTTGCATCAGGAATGTTCAGACTCAAAAGGAGAAAAGAAAAAATGGCCAGGCCAATGGGCTTCAAAGCCAAGCCACGCTCCCCCTGCCATTTCTCACCCATTGAGGGAAAGATGGAGATGTTCTGCCATTTCCATGACTTTGTGCCTCCAGCCTTTGGTCTCCCTGCCAGTTCCGTGTCAATCCAGGACAGGCATGTAACTGATCCTTCTTCCCAGGCTGTTGTGAGTCCGAAGCCCGCACACTGGTGTCTTTTGCACCATAACGACAGGGCCAAAGTGGAGTGTCATTCTCCATCCCCATGGATTAAGGATGGGCTGAGGATTCTTTACCACTCCTCCCATCAAGAGGTGAAGACGCTCTACACTCCCCTTGAATCTGGACTGGTCTGACTTGCTTTGACTGATAGGCTGTGATGGAAGTGATGCTGTGGAACCTGCAAGCTGGGTCTTCACAGATTTGCAGCTTCTGCTCTCGCTTACAGAGCTCCTGCTTGGAGCACCGTGCTGTGCTGTGAGATGCTCCAGGCCTGTGGAGCAGCCACATGCATGGGGGGTGGGGGGGGGGGCGGGGAACCCAGGTGCTTCTGTGGACAGCTCACCTGAGCACCCAGTCAATGGCCAGCACAGATGGCCGGCCACATGCGTGAATGACAGAGTGGTCATTCCAGCCCAGTTAAGCTTCCAGATGAGTGCAGCCCCTGGTGACACCAGCGCAGAGCAGACGAATCCCCCTGCTGAGCCCAGCCAGCCACACAACGGCCAGTACAGTTTGGGATGGGCTGTGACGTGACGGTGGATAACTGAGCGACCCGAAGATGGGCTTGCTGACTTCTGAAGACTTCTGAAGGCTGGGAATGTGTTTTCCCCATTTCTTATAAAGCGCAGTGTTTAGCCAAGATGTGAATTTCTAATGAAGACTCCTCTGGTTGGCGAATTCTTCAGTGTCAGAGACCAGGAGAACAGTGTAGACCCTGTCATCCACCTTTTACTACACGGGCAGTGATGCTCCTGGTCCCAGTGTCACCTCGCAATCCCGGTCCTCACTTTGGCATCCAGAAGCCTTTCTTTCCCTCGGCCAATTTCTCAAGCGATTTTTGTAATATGGATTACCTGGTGTTTACATACCTTCCCCGCCTCGACCTCCAACCAGCCAGATGCTTCTTTAAGTCAGAACTTGGTACCTGTGGCCACAAAGTGCCAAAGGTCTTCTTTATTTGTGTTTGGCGTGAGGGAAGATCAGGCGGGGCTGGGACACCCGGAGCCTCCATGCTGTTCTGCACTGTCTCATGTCTGCAGGCCCATTTTAGCGACACTCCAGATGTCTTTGCCAATCCTAGGGATGCCAGCTCAGAGCTAAATGGACTAAGAGTTTATCCACTTTTATGTCAAGTAAGCCTGCATTATCGGGGCAGGAAAGGAGGCACGGAGGGAAGAATAGAAGCCTCTCGGAAGGGGAAAAGTAGGCTAGGAATCTCGCCTTCCTTCTTGCCCCTGGGAAAGCCTGGCTGTGACATCTGTGACTGCTGTCAACTAAAAAAAAAAAAAGCGCAACGTGAGAGTTAATTACTTGTGGGTGAAGTTTTATTTGGGGCCAAATGAGGACTACAGCCCGGGAGACAGCCTCTCAGAGAGCTCTGGGGAACTGCTCCGAAGAGGCTGGGGGCAAGGTCAGTGTTCCATACGATGTCAGTGAAGGGGGTGCGTGCAGTCAAGCGCACGTCTCAGCGGAAGGGCTGCCGCTAGTCACGAGGAGCGGACGTCTCCGTTCATGATTTTAGTGCTTTTCTAGATATGAGGAGATGCAAGACATGGGGCCCGTAAAACCTCCTCCTGAAAATATCTAACTATCTGAAGATCTGTTCTGCCAGTTTTTCCCAGAGCACAGAGTGCCTCATTCCTGATCTCCGCCCTGAGCTCCTTTCAGGGGGTGTTGAAGGTCGGCGACTGCAGTGGCTAGTGACCTGGTAGAGGCAGATGGCGAGTGACAATTTTCAGTTGGCACGGTCCAACCAAAATTCAACTTTTGCTGTTATCTCAGGTCGGATTCCCGTGAAGCAGACTCTGAGGCACACAGGAAGCTTACTGGACGTGTCCCTGGGACCCACACCCCTGGAGGAGCGACGGAGGTGGGATGGGGCCAAAGTGAACCCCGATGCAGCCACAGCAAAGGCCTCAGCCAGCCCTTCAGGAGCCTCTGGGGCCAGGGTGGCCCTTCAGAGCCGTCTCTTGCTGGTCAAGGGGCCAGGCCTTTGGTGCCCACCCCGTGCGACAACTATGGTGACCAACTGTCACGGGACTGAGGGGCTCCTGGCACGTGGCCTTTCAGCCCCTAAATTAATGGGTCACCCTTCTAACGCCCAGTCACTGGACGTGGGCTGCCTCTGGAGGTGACATGACCTCGGGAAGGGGAGGGCGTCTGCAGTGGAGGCCAGCTCCCCACGGGGGCCCGGCTGAGAGCCATGGCTGCCGAGGCCCACGGTCCCGAGAGGGCACGGGTGCTCCCCCAGGCCCACTGCAGCCGTGCGTTTCCTCGAGGTGCTCCTGGCTGTGTGACAGGAGCCGGGGGAATGACAGGAGAGGTAGCAGGCCCAGGCGTCCTTCCGGGAGCCGGAGTCTGGTGGCCTCTGCTGCCTGGGTGTGTGGGTCCGGAGGGGTTAGGGTCCAAAGTTAGTGGCGAAGGTGACGGTGCAGGTGAGAGGACCCTCGGAGATCCCTGGAGAAGGGCTGGAGACTGCGCCGTTTCTGTCAGTCCTCCCCCACCAGGCTGTCCCCAGGGCTGGAGTCGGTCTCTACTGCCTTGGGCACCAGAGAGAGCGGTGGGTTTGCTTTTTGGAGCCACGTGGTCAGGAGAAGGAGAAGGAGAAGGAGAAGGAGAAGGAGAAGGAGAAGGAGAAGGAGAAGGAGAAGGAGAAGGAGAAGGGGGGGGGTTCACCTCAGGAGTGAGAGGCGCCGGCACTGTGGCAGGTGCTCAGGATCGTGACGGAGGGAACGCTGTTACCTGTCTGTCACCTCAGGCCTCACATGGTGGGGAGTGTGGCCTGAGCCATTTAACCTGTCTCCCCCTCCGCTCTCTCCCCTCTTTTCTCTTTTTCTCTCTCTTTTCTGACCCTGTTCCCCCTCTCGACCGACTCCCCTTTCCTAACACAAAACCCTGTGGATAGGATGCAACTCCACTGAATGGTAGGAAGACCCTCCATCGGGGAATCGGACCCAGACTCTGGGTCTCTTTCCGTCACCTACTAGGTGAGACCTTGGCCCAATTCCCTGACACCTCTGGGTTTCCAGTTCCTGAAACCTGGCCCCTGGGTCCTCTGGACTGTATGCCCCTCGACGGCTCCTGTCTTGGTCAGCATTGTGTGACGGGCACCAGGACCAGTCCTGAGCACGTTGCCAGTCACCTGATGCACCGGTGAGTGAGTGAATGAATGAAAGAACGGCCAGCTTGTGGGCCTCCCGCGGGCTGCTGTGGGAACAGGCTTTGTGGACCGGCACCCTAAGAATAAACGTGCCGTCTCTGTGACGGCTCAGAGCAAGGGAGGCGGCGAGGACATCTCCAGGTGCCTTCTAGCCTGAGATGGAGAAGGAGTGAAGCCCGGAACCGAACCTTCTCCCAACTTCTCCTGTCTGCGTGTCCCATGAAGGGATGGAGACAGGCAGACGCCTGTCTGAGGTGCCTCAGAGTCACAATAAAGCGGGGGGCGGGGGAGTCCCAGCTTAAAAGGCTTGGGTGGCTTCTCACCTGGCTTACCTGACCCCCCCTGTGTTAGGCTGAGCTGAGGCTGGCAGCAGCGATGCTGGGCGCCACCTCCTGGGCTCTGTGAAGGGTCACCTGGCTTGTGCCGTGGGCCTGCCTGGAGATGTACTAGGAGGACCTGCTACTCACACTCTCCCTCCCCCACGTCCTAACAGGGAGCATTTCCTCCGAGCAGAACTTTTACACACAGGCCCATAGGAGGGATCCATAAACTAGGTTTATTAACCAGCTGAAAGGCGAGTAGCTTGGGACCCAGGGCCCTGATGCTAGGAAGATTCAAACATCACCACGTCTGTTTATTTTTTTTAAGTTTCTGAGCGAATGTATATTTCTGCATGTTTAGAGATTGGCAGCCCTGGAAAATGAAGTTTATTTATCTACCAGATACACATCATATAAACAGCTGCAAACGGTTCCCCGCCCCCCGGCCGCCCCACGGGGCTGTGGCACTCGGCTCTGACCTGCGGGCCTGCAGCTGAAAGGTGGCTGCATTTCTTGCCTGCTGCGCTCTGGGCCAGGCCAGGTGATGCCCATGGGAGGTGGAGGCCTGCATCCTGGGACTCAGGTGGGGCTGAGACCCATTCTCGACTGCAAGCAGGGGCAGATTCCAGAATCTTCTCTGGCTGCCTCGAATCCCAGGTCTTCAATTTATTTGTTTCTTCAGCCAACCCATAGTGATCTTGCCCAGGCCCCGTGCTAGATCCTCGCGATGCAAAGGTGATCCGCCTGGCCCTTGGGAGCCCCTCATCCCGCAGGTGAGAGCCTTGAGGGGCCATGTCTTGAGGGGTATGGTGACTTCCCTCTGGAGCATCTTTCAGCCCTAACAAGACTGCCTGTCTCTTCCGTTCCTCCGGCAGCGACAGCTGTCCCTCGTCCGCCCAGCTCTGTTCCCGTCTGTGCTGGGGGAAGTGAGCTTAAGGATGTTTCCGGGAACGAGGAGAGGTCAGGACGCGCAAGTGTTTGGAAGTCGTTCTAGAGAGTGAGCGCTGAGGCCTGCACTCTCCACACACTGCCGTGGCTGCGGACTGCTTTGCATTTGCACGTGTTCTAATTGATTCAACATGGAGGTACAAAAGGAGTGGGATTCCTGCACTGCCGATGGAATCTATCAAACCTTTCCTCCTTTGCATTTTAAGTCAGGCCAACGTAATATTAACAAATGTGCAAGGGTGGTAATCAGCCAGTACACAGTGTCTTGTATGTCGTGCAGACCCCCAAAGAATTATGGCCCTGGAACGCTAACTTGGCCAGGGTGTTTGGACGTTAATTGTTCTTCTTTCTAGGAAGAGCAGTTCGCGCTTACAAGATGGATTATTATCAGACCAGGATAGGCAGAGGGTGCAATTTCTTGCCTGAAAATTACTCTTCTTCTGAACCTTTCTGCCACTGAGTCGGCATCTTGCTTTATCTTTGTTTCTCCCTTGAGTTTTTGACCTGCACTGCCTGATAGGAAGGCTCTTTTTCCAGCCGGCTGAGCAGCGAGATTTTCGGGGTGGAGTAGCCTTTCCAGTCTCCATCTTTAATTGGCCCAACCTGCCAATAGGTACAGCCACCTGGGGGGTGGCCTTCCAGAACAGGTGGGGCTTGAAGAGCGGCCAAGATGTGGATTTGGACAGCCCAGGAGAAGGGAGGGGGGCATCGTCGGCAAGGGGCAGCCTGAGTAAAGGGCTGGGGGGAGGGGGTGAAGCTGAGCACAAGATTGGAAAGGAACGGTCAGGAAGGCAGAACAGAAGGAAGTGTGATCTCTAGGCTCCTGCCACACACGCACCAGCTGGCCCCGTCCATGGCCATGGTCACCCAGTGTGTCTGAGACTTTGCTCGTGCATGCCAACTGCTACTATTGATGAAGCACCGGCCAGCGGTCAGGCCCCATGCCTGGTGCCTTTCTGGCATTACTTTGTGTTTGGGTTGAATTGCGTCCCCCCAAAATAGTTGTTGAAGTCCTAGCACCGGTATCTGTGAATGTGACCTAATTTCGAAATAAGATCTTAGCGGATGGAATCAGGTTAAGACGAGGTCGTTAGGGTAGACCCTCATTCAGGATGACTAGTGTCTTTATAAGAAGAGTGAAATTTGGACACAGACATACAGGGAGAAGGCCACGTGACGAGAGAGGCAGAGATGGAGCGACGAGCTGCAACGCAGCAAGGAACGCCAAGGATTGCCAGCCACCACTAGAAGCTAGGACAAAAGAGAAGGGATTCTCCTCTACGGTTTCAGAGGGAGCATGGCTCGCTGACACCTTGATTTGGGACTTCTAGACACCAGAACTGTGAGACAATAAATTCCTGTTGTTTTCAGCCATCTAGTTTGTGGCGCGTTGTCACAGCAGCCCTAGGAAACGAATGCACCTTGTTTTACCCTACAACATCACTACCCCGTCTGCAGTAAGCAGAATAATGCCTCCCCACTCCCCTGCCCCAAAGACATCCATCCTCTAATCCCCAGAATCTGGTAAAAGGACTTTGCAGATGGAATTAAAGTTATGGACCTTAAAATAAGGAGGTTAACTGGGGGGACCCAATCTAATCACGTAAGCCCTTAAAAGCAGAGACCTTTCTCTGGCTTGAGCAGAAGAGATGCCGTAGGGGAAGAAGTCAGAGGGATTCCCAGTGTGGGAGGGACTTGGTGTGTCGTTGCTGACTTTGCCAATGGAAGAGGGGAGTGGAGAGGGGCTCCTGGCAGCCAGGAAACAGGACCTGCAGCCATGAGGAGCCGAATTCTGCCAATAACCTGGATAAACCTGGAAGCAGGTTCTTCCCTCCGAGTCTCCAGAAAGGAACACAGCTCTGCCAACACCTTGAGTTCAACTGAGCCCACCCAGACTTCAGAACCACAGACCTGTGGCTTAGCTAAATTTGTGTCGTTTCAAGCCACTAAGTTTGTGGTAATTTGTTACAGCAGTAGTAGGAAACTAATACGCCATCTAGAAAACAGATGTAGCAACGGACACACAGAGAACTTGTCCAAGTTCAGAGAGTGGTTCAGTGGAGGAGCTGGCCTGGGAGCCCAGGTCTGACTGAAACCAGCATCCATGGCTTACCTGTCGGAAGCTGAAGGCATTGGTGACAGAGGCAGATGACGGGTAAAGTGAGCCCTGATGCATGACGTGACATGACAGGGGCTGGCAGAGGGGATGGGAGGGATGGGCAGTGGAATCCATGATCCCTGGGGCTGGTGTTGGGGTGATACCCACAGCAGATGGCTGACACTGGTGGGGTCATGAGAAAGTATTGAGAATTCAGCAGGCTTGAGCAGAAAATTGGCTCTGAGACATGGAGTCAGGTAGAGTAGCAAGAGCTGGCACTGGACAGCAGCCAGAAAAATGGCCCAGGTGTGTGGGGACATATTTGTAGCAGAGGGCCTGTCTGCTGCCATCTTGGACCAAAGTTGTGTTTTGCCCATCAACTAACTCCCCGTAGGATGGCAGAGATCAGGTGAGGAAGCACAGTGGCTGAGAGGCCCGTCATCACAGGCTTTGTGACCAGCCCACTGTGGCAAGCTGCAGTGCCCAGGGACTGTCACATACACTTGATGGCAAAACATCATGTCTTCTCCAATAGCGCAGTCAATACCGTCGCCACTACTTCATTCAAGAGGGAGCATGGTTTTATAATAGATTATTATCTTTATCTCCAAATATTCAAATAGCACTCTCAATACATAAATTAATCAGGTCCAGGATGGAAGGAGAAGGCAGTTAGTTCCCAATGACCTCTGGAAAGAATGCCCAACTCTCTTGGACTTGCCCCAATCAGTCAACTTGTGGGAGTGCCTTCTACCCAGTGTAGGGTTGCCATATAAAATATAGAACATTCACCACAGTCTGAATTTCAGATAAACAATGAATACTTTTTTAATAGAAGTATGTTCCATGCAATATTTGTTCATGCAATATTAGGGAATACTTATACAAAAAAAGTATTCGTTGTTTATCTGAAATCCCGATTTAACTGAGTGCCCTGTATTTTTATTAAATAGCTAAATTTGGCACCGCTAACCCAGTGGTGTTCTGAAGTGGTGTCTTGTCTTATTTGGAGGAGGCTAACAAATGTCTTGATTCCTGTTTTGAAGCACACAGAGGATTTTTACAAAGAAGTGAATGGGTTCTTTCCTTGTTCCCAGAGCATGGGACTAAATGATGCCTCAGTTGGATAAAACGAAGAATCTGCTGTTGGTCATGATGAGCCAACACTGGAATGAATTTCTATGTGATATTGAGAAGCCCCTTAGAAGAAAGTGAGCAATAATTTGCCCTAGACAGCTTGAGCTGCTTCTGGAATCAAGGCTATTCGGGGTGAAACTTGAACATCGTGACATCCAATACTCACCACCTATAAATAAGGACACAAGAGGCTCAGAAAGCCCAAGTAACTTGCCCATGGTAACACAGCAAAGAGAAGTAGCAGGAAACAAAGCCAGGGTTAGGACAGAGCTACAGAGAAGGAGGTCTGAATGCCTCTTCATTCAGACTGGAAATAATAACACCAGCTAACATGTATTGATCATTTGCCATGAACCAAGCACTTCATCTGAAGCCCCCCATTCAATCTGCACAAAAACTCTTTTAAGCAGGTATTAGTGTCACTTCACTTTACAGAGGAGGATGTGGAAAGAAGGCGCAGATGTGAGGCCCACGGCAGGCAGAGCTAGACTTCAGGGCCCATGCTCCCAGCCACTCCAGGACAGCAGAGGGTGCAACCTGCAGGCCCACAGGCCAACTGAAAGAGGGGCCAGTCCAAAAATTGACACAACTGTCATAATCTGAATGGGATGGCCAAGCTCTCTGGAAGGATCAGAAGAATCGGCCCCATCGGCCTCCATTTCCACCCACCAGCTGAGGCTGCCGCCCCACCCTGGACCTGATGTGGCCCCCACCGCGGCCCCCACCGCCTGCTCAGGGAATCCTGGCAGCATAAGGGACAAGCATCTGCTCCAAAGCCAGGCTCCCTACCTCATGACTGTATGACTTCGGCAAACTCTCCATGTTTCCACTGCTTGAGCTGTAAAACGGGGGTCAGAGTGGTACCTACCTCACAGGATCCTTGTAATCAATAGGGGGTAACCCATAAGGCCATGATCACATTTGCTTGGACCAGAGTAAGCGCCTAATAAATGTCAGCCACCAAGCACCCGCTCTGTGATGAGAGAGCAGGGTCATGGTTCTAGCAAATGGGTGAGCCGCCAAGGCTCTGAGTGATGACAGAGCAGGGCTGTGGTCGCCACCTCCGGGTAGAGTGGGTGGCGGAGAGCAGAGACTAGAGGGAGACGCTGCCCCAGAATCCTAAGGGACTGGGGAGGCAGGGCAGCTGCAGTGATGCTAGGAAAAAACAAACCCGAAAGGGGGGCGGGGTGTGCGTGGTTTTCAAAAGACAGCCCAGATCTGGGTACGAACTGGGTTCGGTGGGAGGGGAGCTGGAAATCCCCACGCTGGAGGGTGGCAGTCCCGGTGGGCCCTGGGGCCGGAAGCCCAAACAGGGGGCCGGAGGTCGAAGCTGGTGTAAGGATGAAGGTGCAGAGGTGGTTCTCAGGCTTGATCCACGTGGAGAGATGTGGGCACAAACTGGAAATGTCGGGGGGAGGCCACGCTGTGGACAGAGGAAGCCGGAGGTAGGGACACGCCAGGCCAGGCCCGGTGGAGGCCGCGCCGCCCGCTCCCCTTGCAGGATCCCGAACCCCAGACATCGGGGCAAGACGTTCCGTCCCAGCAGGACTCCTGCTGCAGACACGCCTCGACGTTAATCGCTCTTCACCTGCCCGAACGACTTCCGGGAGAGGCCGGGCGCAGGCGGGATCGTCCCTGCTCCGGGCCGGGCTGCCCCCCCTCGTTCATCCGGCCCCCGCGGTGCCGGGGCGCCGCCAGCCCACCCATCCACCCTCTGCGCGCACGGGACGCGCGCGGCCACACGGGGGCGCTGGCGCCCGCCGCCTGCCTCAGCGCAGAGTCCGGAGAACAAAGGGAGCCCTGGGGACCTCGGCCTCCGTCACCTGGAGCCACCTGCTCCCGGGGCCGCGGGCCGAGCGCCACGCCGGCATCCGGCTTCCGCGAAGGAGTTAATTTTTGTTCAGCGCCGCTCTTAGAAATCTGTTAAAGAAATCGCTCCCCCCTTGATGGTCTTTCTCCCCAACCTGGGGACAAAATACAAGAGCTCTGGGACTCTAAAAGTGTTACTGGGCTTGTGGTTTTACGATTTCTGCTCTGTATTCTCCGTCTCCTTCCCCGACTTTACCAGGATCCTGGCCGCATCATTTTTATCCCCTTCGGTTTATTAAAGTGAACTTCTTTTCACGTTTGGACGAAGTAGACACACACCCTCGGGGAAATAGCGAAACCAACCAAACGCAGAAATCAAGAGAAAAGGGGGAGGAAGGCACCGTGGAAATCGGGTCTTGCGAAGAAAGGTAACTTCCACTGCACAGCTAGGTGGGCCTTGCCCTAAAACGGCTTTTATTCTCTAACTTCTAAATATACTTCAAGGACTAGGTGCAAAACCCTATGTAAATGTTCCCAGACGCCTTAATTAGGAAGCCCCAGAAGAGGCTAACTTCAATCACCATCAATCACCAAGTACCTGTTGAGGGCCTGTAGGCACAAAGGCAGCTCATGAACTGCCCACAACCAGCCAGGCAGTGTGCCAGGCCCTGGACCGCGAGATGGGAGAGGCAGGCTGGGCTTTTCTGGGTGTTATGATTTAGTGGTCCCCAATTAACCCTTTTATCCGCAGATTGTTGTCCAAGGTCAAATTCGACCGGGCTTTCTCCCAGGGCATTGTCGTCTTGGTTCAGCCGGCCTTTCTCCTTCTGACTCACGGCCCTGGAATCAGAAGGTGATGATGCTACAGGCACCTCGTCACTTTCATTCAGCCAACGGTAATATTGTATTTGTCCATCGAAGAGTACCCTGGGTCTCTCTGGCACTCTTCCCATTCTGAAGAGTAGAATTCCTATCCCTAAACCCTGCTGGTAGGGACTTCCCTGGTGGTCCAGTGGTTTAGAATCCGCCTTCCAGTGCAGGGGACGTGGGTTCGATTCCTGGCCCGGGAACTAAGATCCCACATGCCCCAGGGCAACTAAGTCCACGCGTGGCAACTACTGAGCCCACCTGCCACAACTAGAGAGAAGCCCGTGCGCCACAATGAAAGATCCCGCTTCCTGCAACTAAGACCTGATGCAGCCAAAAATAAAATAAATAGAAATTATAAATAAATAAATAAACCCTGCTGGTAGCACCAGACGATGGAGAGCGAGTGGGAGTTGGGGCAGAAAGGCAGGCGCAGATCCTGGGGACTCCCCTGGCGAAGGAGATCCTCTTGGAGGAGGAGGGGGAAAGCAGGGAGCCTCTCCAGGGAAGTCCATCCGATACAGCGTTCTGCCATGATGACAATTTCCCCTAACATCTTCACTGTCCGATGTGGTGGCCCTAGCCACATGTGGCTTTCGAGTACTTGTAATGGGGTTAGTGTTAACAAAGACCTGAACTTGAAGTCTTATTTAACTTTAATTAATTTAACTTAATCACATTGGCTGGTGGCTGCCATATTGGACAGCACAGCTCCAAGCAGCGACAGTGGGCACGGATGGGGAGGGGGCAGAAGGTGGCAATAGGACACCATGGTTGATCTCGTTCTAATTTGTCCTACACCAGCTAAAAACAACCTGCATGTTTTCTCTCCAGTCCGCTTGGAGGCGTTGTGGTAGAAGTGGTGGTTGAGGGCGGGGTGGGAGTGGAAGGAGGGCACGGAATCTAGCAGCCAAGCAATGACATGCCGTAAATTGCTCTTAAGCAGCAATGGGCCGGGGATTAGAGGACTTTTCCGGGAGATACCGTTACTAGCAGACAGGGGTCAACAGCAGGGTTCCTGGACTATGGTTTCAAAATACTTTAAAGTGGACGTTGACTTCCTGTAACCAGTTCGCTCTTCAGTGATGGGTAAATGACAACCTCTCTTTCTCTAGGGCAAGGAATGCTCTGAGTTGGGAGGGGCTGGAGATCATAGACAAATTTATCTTTGCAGCTAGAAGGGGGAGACCTCAATTATGCAAAAGTGGGTGATGCCAAGGGTGGTGGGGCAGGCGCATTCAATGACTTTTCCGGAATCAGTTAGTCCCTGACAACGTTGGGATGAAAACCCAGGTCTTGGGTGCCCTGGCCTCGTGCTGTTTTTGCCGCTCAAGGTTGCCTGTCAAATGCCCTGTGACTCTGGGCTTCATAGATATCACATCTGGCTGGTTTGGCCAACCAGTGAATCAATCGATCAAATTTCCTTCACGTGTTCAGATTGGCAGATGCCAGGTAGGAACTTGCAGCTTATGGGGGTGGCACTAGGGGACAGTGTTGAGACTAGAGTAAAATTTCCCCAGTTATTCCCTCTCCCACTATCTTTTACAGCGATTTTTGCTTTTCTTGAACCAGAACACAGTCAAGGTTCCTGAATTGCCCCCTCAGTTGCATTTTGAGTAAAAAACCCGGTTACCCAGATGCAAATAGCAAATGCGGGGTGGATTTGTAAGCCTTCATTTTTCAAACGCAAGCCTCAGCAATTCTTCAGAATCTTCCATTTCCATTTGTTTTTATAATATCACTGATAAGAATCACTTTACGAACCAAAAATGTTGGCCTTTAATTCTTCCCCTGTTTTGAAGACTATGCAAATTCAGCTGATGAAACTATAAGTGTGCAAAAGAGATGTCAGACAATCTCATGCACCTGAACTTGAAGGTTCTTTGAAACATAACATAACAGCAATGATAACCCTTACACAGATTCTTCTTGGAACACTTGAAGGAGAAATGGGCTGGACCCATGGGGAGTGGGTAATTTCTCTGGAAATATTAACGTTTTGGGAGGCAGTGAATTCTACTCAAAATATCTCAGTTCTATACTGAGCTGAATCGCCTGGCATAAACAGATGAAAGTGGCTGACTTGCTCTCGTGGCCACTGAAAAGAATCCCAGCCTGATCGGGAGAACAGATTTCTGGGTTTCCCTGCCATCAGCCATCCTGGTGGCCTTGAGCCCGTCACTTCCCCTTTCTGCACCCTGATTTCCTCCCCTGTAAAATTCGGGAGTCAACAGGATGGTTTAATACACACTTCCTCACCTTTGGGCCCAGTCTCCCTGGGAAGACCTACCCATGTCACTCAAGCCATTTGGAAATCCAGCAAACCATCAGAGCAGGGCATAGTGGCAATTTTTATTCAGATGCTCCTCACGTTTTCAAAGAAGCTCTTTCTTAAGCTGTTCACCGGTGTTAAAAGTGTCTTCTGCCCAGCACCACCCCTTCTATCTTCCTCGCCACTCCCTGGGACCGCTTCTGGGCAGTGGGTACCAATGAGCGTTGTAATGCTTTCCAGTTGGATGGCCATTTGTATGACTTGGCTGCCTTCCAGCCATTTCATCTTACGGGGGTCTTGGGTAGGCAGGCCTTTCAGCTGGGGCAGAGGAGGATTGGGGAATGCAGCAGCGTTGGCTCCAGACTCTCTTAAAACCAGGTTCAAAATAATATCCACGTGGTGCTAGTGGGTTCTCAGCTCTTCACTGAATCGCTTTAATTTTTCCAGTAGTCCCAGGAGGTGGGAATAATAATAACAGCTAATAATAATCATAGCAAACACATTGCATTTCCCATGTGCCCAAGAGTTGCTCTAGAACCATGGGGTATCTGGATAAAAAGGTCTAAATGCTTGTCACACCTTAATTCATTTAATTCTTTGAGTGACTCTATTAAATTACAGCAAATCCCCTACATACGAACGAGTTCCATTCCAAGAGTGCGTTCGTTAAGCCCGATTTGTTTGTTAAGTCCAACAAAGTTAGCCTAGGTACCCAACTAACACAATCAGCTATATAGTACTGTACTGTAATAGGTTCATAATACGTTTGCATTGTTGAAACTTCGCAACTTGAAGGTTCGGATGTAGGGGACTTACTGTACTACAAGATAGGTACCATTGTTTTCCTAATTTTATAGCTGAGAACATGGAAGACTCAGATAAACTTAAGTTTTTCTTCAGGGGAGTCTTGGCTTGGAGATTCAAGCCATGTTCTAAGTTTAGAATCATTGATGATGATCAGTCCTGGGATTCATGATTTTGCTTCAGCTGAAATGTCATAAGCTCCCTGAAGAAGGGCCCAAGCTCTCCGCTCCCCCGCCTCCACCAGCCCATCCTAGGATTAACGACTCTTACCATAGTCCTTGGACTATTGTAGATTTCTCCTTTCGAATGCTTCTTTTATGCTACGGACATTCTTGAGATGTAGCTTAAAGAATGAAATTCATAGTTTTGCAGGGCGCTCAGAACCACGTTAAAAGGGCTCATTAGCACTTAAATGTCAGTAGCCTTTTTATTCCTCTGACTTTTCTATCGGGTGAAGGAACAGCCACCCATTAAAAAACAAATTATTAAAAGAGAAATTCTAAATCTTTAAAGGAGAGAGGCCCATGGCAGCTAGGGTTCCCACCCCCTCCCCCTTTCTCTTCGCAGAACCAATGGGCGAGCAGCAGTTTGTTCCTTGAAGCTTATGGGGCATTGGAGTTCTGGTGTCCTCATTTTCCTTCCTTCCATTGATGTATCATTACTGGAGTGAAAAAAAAGAAGGGCGTCTCGAGGGCTTTTGAAAAAAAATGGGTGACTACTCAAGACATTTTGTAAAGGGGGGGAAATTGCGAGGAAAAGGGGCCTCAGTGGGGGGCGGAGGAGCTGTGAATGGGGCCTTGTCTGGCGGTTCTTCCAGCTGAAACCTGGTGCTGGCGTTCGTGGTTCAGTTCAAACTGTCACCTTTAGTTCTTTCTGGCTTTTCTGCCCTCGGCCCTGAACCTCAACAGATTGGGGCTTATTTACCTATTCACACTCGGCTGTGGAAGCTCATTAATAGGCTTATTAGCTACACCATTCACGGGAGGCCATTGACAAAAGGGGTTCCAGCCACTTGAAGAGGGAAGAGAAAAAAACTGTAAAGAGATTATTTTCTCATTCAGAAGCCTCGCTGGTGTGAAAGCTTTCCTAGACCCTCTGAGGTCACTCGAAGCCTAAATATGATGACAGGATTGGTTTTGTTTTTTTTTTTTTTAAATTCCAAACATGCTTTTGCTTTTCTCAAAACCAAACGGTTTGCTGTTGTGGGCTTGCAGGCTTCACACACTTAAAAACGGACACTCTTAAGGGAATAAGGGGCTTTTGATGGATTGGTGTCTTTTCATCCCTATAAAGAATAAATTCTGCAAACTACATCTGGACGTTGAAGTAGGTGTTCTTATTTGTCATTTTCAGCGGAAGGCTTCCTTTTTATTTGACGTACATAGAGCCATTGATGAATGGGGGATAGGGACGGCAGCTTCCTGCACCACTAATTTATGTGAGAATGTGTTAACAGCATTTTCAATGGCTGATGGATTCCTTGCAGGATGGGAAAGGAATCTGTCCTGAGACACTTGAGTTCCCCATTGGCGGGGAATATAAAGATGTAAGTGCCAGCCTCTGAGCAGGCAGACGCTCAGCCACGTCTCTTTCCGTGACCCCTGGTCTGAGATGTTGAAAAGATACTGATGTGGTCACAACAACTCAGGTGTGGTGGATGGCTGAGGGTCACCTGGCTGAGGTGTCCGTGAATTAAAAGGATCCGGGTTTGAAGACTTGACCAAAAGGCATAGCCCTCCCCCAATCATATACATGAACTGATTGTTTTGCTTGAGAGTCAGACTATTACTTTTGCTGTCACATTTCCAAAATAGAATTTCATAGCCATTTGCCTGAAGTATTTCAATGGATCTGTTACTCCTGGCTTTTAGGGAATTTTACATCAAAGTTCTCTGAGATGTATTGTGAAGAAAAATGATTTTCTAATGATGTGGCACCTTGAAAAAATATTTCCGTAAATGTTATGAAGTGTGCAGTGTCAATGACCCATGAGCAACTGCATTTCTAAATTCAGGAAAAGTCGATTTCCCAGGTCACTCTGGTAATACTGCTCCATCCATCTTCAGGACTCAAAAGCACTTCTGGGTTTAATGATCTTTTCTAAGGAAAAAAGAATTAAGGGTTTTATCTATATTGTCTTGGACTTAAGGCACCACTGCTTAGGAGCTGGATGAGTGAGGAAGGAGAGAAAGTATATTAAAGAATAAATTATCCGGTAGGTACAGCCTAGTGGAAAAGGTAAATGGAAGATATGAACTTTAACCAGTTACAGCTTGGCATTTAGTTGAAGAATCTGAAGATTCAGGGAGAGGAATTGATTTGCTCGAGGTCATACAGCTATTTACAGCAGAGTTGAGTCTTTAGAACCCTCCGAATTTATTGATCCAAATATATATTACCAAACAACACTTTTTTTTCCCTCCAGTTTTGAACTTTTTCTAAGAGATCCAGATTCAAAGTCAGGCTCAGCTGCTGCCAGTAACCAGCTCTTTAACCCTGGACAAATAACCTCTCTCATCCTCAGTTTCCTTACCAGAAACTGGGACTATTACTCTGCAGGGTGGCTGTGTCGATTAAAAAGAAGACTCTACTCCGTGTGTCCCACCCATAGCAGGGCCTCCATAAATATTCGTTTCTTTTCTCACTGCTCTCGTTTTGAAGGACAGAGCAGCGTAGCGTCCAGCAACCATTCCCAAGTTGCTTCCTCTCCTCTCAGAGTTTCAGTTGCATTACACTTCTCCCCCCAATACCACGCAGACGCATTTTAAAGTCTCTTTCGGGGGGTAGAGCAGGCATTCTGTCATTTGTTTTGACTTGAAATAAGACAACGTAACGCAACCGCCCGGCAAACCGTCGGTCAGGCCAACTCCCGAAGGAAGGGGGCGGGGGCGGGGGCGCGGGACCCGGCCTTATTCACCGAGGATGCTGCTGCCTCTCTCCGTCCCGGTGCTGGCCGGGCCCCTCGCCTTCCCGGCCGGGGTCTTGGGGCCGCTTGCAGGCGTCGGGAGCCGCGCGGAGCAGGGGCGGTCGGGGCGCGCGGCGCTGATTGGCAGAGCGAGCGCCGCCGTCCAGGAAACGGCTCGGGTTTCAGCGGGGGCGTGACCCGCCGGGAGGGGGCGGCGGCGGCGGCGGCAGCGGCGGCGGCGCGGGCGGCGGCGGCGGCAGTGGAGAGCGCCGCGGAGAGCCGAGCGGGCGGGTGGGCGAGCGAGCGCGGCCGCCACAAAGCTCGGAAGCCGCGGGGTCTGCGCGCGGCGTAGCTGTGGCCCCGCGCGGCGACGCCTTTCCATGCTGGCTGGGCCCGGCCGCGAGCCCCGGGCGCCCCGAGGCCGCGGCTTTCCTGCGCGCTCCGAGCGTTCGCAAGTTGCGAGCAAAGTTTGCTGGAGGAAACGCCAAGCCTGAGTCCTTTCTTCCTCTCGCTCCCCAAATCCAAGCGCAGCCTGCGGGCGTCATGCCCGCGCGCCTCCGCAGCCTGGGGTGCGCGTGAAGCCTCGGAGCCTTGGCGCCGGCGAGGACCCAAGGACCACTTTTTTGGGGGGAGCTCGTCGTTTGCTCCGTCCCGACCCACGCCGGGCGCGGGGACAGAGCCGATCGCCGGGGATCGTTGCCATTCAAGGTAACCGCCGTGGTGGGCCCCTCGGGGAGCCTCGCGGGACGGGAGAGTGGGCGCCGTGAAAGCCCGGGCCGCCGGGTGCACGGTCCCCCGAGCGGAGGGCTGGCACTGTGGAGGCTGCTCCCTGTCCTCCCTCTTTGGCTGCATAGGTGATGGGGGAGCTGGGTGCATGCTGACGGCTGGCGTTAGGGAAGTTCTGCCTCTATCACCCCCATCCAGATGCTGACATCTGCCTCTGGCGCTCACACCCGCCCCCCTGTCAAACTCCGGCCGGCGCACTCCCGCCAGCCCGGCGAGATCCTCCGACCCGAGAGCTTGCGGGCGAGCGGCGGGGCTGCCTCGCTGGTGGCACAGCCGCGCAGGTCCGGAGCTCGGAGGGGCATCTGCGGGGTGCCTCGTTCCGGGGCCCGGGGAGCACCCGTCCCGTCCCATCCAGGCCCCGACGGGGGTGCCCTTCCCCGGGAGGGAGCCGCTGGGGTGGGGCCGGCGACACCTCTGTAGGGTAGGAGATGCTCGGGGGTGGCACATTTGGGGAGGGGGCTGCTCCGGTTCCCCTATTGCAGTGCCGGGCGCCCCTGGCCCGCAGCCGCCGTCGGCGCTGGAGGGAGCCCGGCGCGCCTGGGGCTAGGGGGCGAACTGGACCGACTTTTTCTAGTTCGCTGCCTGCTCCGCCGGGAGCAGCTCGGAGATGTCGAAAGCGCAGGCGAGTTCTAACTTGCGCGCTCATTCTTTCGGCGGCCGGACCGCGCCGGGGAATCAGCCGGGGGCCGGGCCAGGAGCTGGCTCCGACCCTCGCGGCCAGAGGGCCAGGCGCAGAGGTCCGGCCAGGGGGCGATGAGTCTCCGCCGCTCCCCTCGCCGTCCGCTCCCTTGCAGACTCTTCTCGCGACCTTCCTTCCTCTCGCCCAATTCAATAAAACCTACCCTTAAAGGCAAACCTGCTTTCACCCATTATGTGTTTGGTGTGAAACGCTATCAACATTTAAAACCCCATTGTCCCCTTGGTCCCAAATCCCTGTAAATCTTCCACTGGCCTCGACTCATTTTCATCTGAAAAGCCTGTTTAGTTTGAATAGAAAAGCAATCGGGAGCCCTCCTCTCTCTCTCTCTCTCTCCGTGGAATGTCAATTAAAATGCAGATTTCTCTGAGCTCTTTAGCGCCCCGAGAAGGGGGAGAAAATCAGATATTCCAAGCAAACAAATGAAAGAAGTGCCACAATGAAGCCGGGTTGGTGGTGTTCGGTTCTCCCGAAGCGGCGGCAAGTCCTCATTGGCTTGCCAGTGTTAACAGGGAAGAGAAGGTGGTCCCAGGTCAGCCTGTATTTTGTATTTTTTGAGATTTCAGTATGTTGAGGAATCCCCACACCCACCGCATTTGACCCCTTGAGAGGCCCCTGCCCTGTTAGCTGTGGGGAGAAGAGGAGGTAGGGAGGCTCTGAGCCAGGAGGTGGATCTGCCCCCTGGGGGACCTGGGTGCCCCCCACCTTGCCTGGCTCTCTTGACTGTTGTGAAATATACTGGGAACAAAACACCCAAGTGCTGGTCATGGGCGAGCAGGCAGACAGACAACCTCTTAGGGGTAGAAACTCAGGTAAGGTGGGCGCTGTATGGGCTGTCTTCTTGGAGGGTTGGGGGGGGGGGTGGTTTGGGAATGTTCTGGTAAACCGAGAAGCCCAGCATCGACCTGGCATAGGGACCACTCCCCAGCCAAGCCCTCTCGCTTGTCACTTTGCCTGTCTTTGGGGGCAGGCTTGTGCCGAGGTGAAAATGGACCAGGGGGACGGGTGGCCATGAAGAGCCATCCATCACTGGGAGGGTGACAACTCCTCCCGCGCCCAGGCGGAGAAGAGAGTTCCCTTTCAAGGGGAAAAATAAACACGCTGGGGCTTTCACTGAGGCTCAGACTCCAGGAGGGATTATGGTATTGAAGGCAGGAAGCCGGGATTGTGGCCGCCAGCGGCATGCTGGGCCTGTGTTCCCAACACCGAGCCTGGGGACCTCATTATCCTGCCTAGGAGGTCCCTCCATACTTTTGTCCAGTCTGGTGAGGAGTTGTGCAGACCTGCCGCCCTAGGCCTCCACCTTCCAGAGATTTGGGAAGGGGGTGGCCGCGGGGCCTGGACCTGGACCTGGAAATGGCTAAAAGTCAGTTTCTGGTGCAAGCTGATGGGATGAATGAATGGTCTGGGATTCAGCTGAGGTCACTCACTGTTCACCTTGCCCTGCCTAGAGCAAAGGAAGCTCCTCTAGGCTGGGACAGGTGGGCAAGGGGGCTGGGGAAGCAGCCTGGGGCCCACTCTCCTGCTAGGATTTAAGATTGTTCCTGTGAGGCAGAAAATTCCCATGCATTCTGGAAATGCTTAGTAAATCAGTGAGAATGTTTGTGTGTTTTCCTCCCACGTGTATGTAGAAATAGATATGGAATTATCTTTTGAGGCTCTTAACTTGAAGAGGAAAGAAAAGTTGGCCAAAAAATCCTTCAAGCAGTCTGAAAACAGGGTGGGCGCACATGCTTTTCTTGCTTGTGCTGTGAATCACACCATTTCACATGTGCTTTCTTTGAAGCAGAGATTTTCTTTATTCCTCCTCTGGAAGTGGTGCAGCATCTTCTTTTCCCTTACCCACTTTAATCCTTAGTTAAGGCTAAAAGTTTTTTCTGATGTAGCTTTGGGGAGGCTCCAGCAGTATTGAAATCGTATGTCATAATTCGAAATATCAAGTCATGCAAAAAGCGTGGGGTTCAGAAAGTTCTCACCCCTACTCTCAATCCTATAAAATGTGGTTCATTCATATATAGTTCACAGAATCTCTGACTGTGTCGATCAAATTCTCTAAAGTTTGTGCATTTCGGTTCTATACTTAGTAATTTATACCGAACAAATTTAAAGTTATTTGGAATATCTTAAGCGTGGAAAATTTTCTTTGCCTTTGGATCAAATGAGTGAACAGAATAGCAGGTTGGGCACCCCCTTGTAACTTCTGCTCTGAAATTTTAGCCAGTAGGTTAGCATACTGAAAGTTATTGGCCCAATCACATACCTTGATAATAATTTACGTATCATCAGAAGCAGCATCATTAATAAATGCCTGTGATATTCATCAGAATTTGCATTTGCTCCATTTCTTAACCCACTCTGTCTGAAGACATTCTCTAGGCCTGGGTTGCCATTAGTCATAGTGGAACGGGATTCAGCCTTCGAACCTCTTTTTGGATCGGCTGCTTTGAATGTATTGCAGTTCCTTTCATTCTTTGTAAGTGGCTGCTTGGCGAAAGATTGAAATACATTTCTGCGTTTGAAAATGAATCTCGACAAGTGTAAACTGGTAGGAATTTTTGGTCGCCTTCCTGGGGTTCTTTTTACTTTGCTGGTCTCCCTTCTTCCTGAGGGCTCCAGTGAGGGTGGAGCAAACCGCTTCGCTCCAGCCCCCAGAAGCAGATGCCTCTGAAGGCCAGTTGGCCTGAGAGAAGTTAATGAGAGGCGGGTATGCCAGCCCGAGCATCATTAACTTGCTTTTGTAGTTGCCCTTGAAACCAAGGTCACGTTGCTTCTGCTTTTTGAGGGCGGTGGAGGTGACAGTGGGTAGGAGAAGAGAGTACACTTTGCCTAACTGAAGTGGCCGCACGTATCTGTGTCCTGTAGCTACTCTTTTTTTAATCTCTGTTTCTTAAAAGTAGGCTTTCTAAACGATCAGCCTAACACCTTTTGTGGACCGGTCTGGTGGAAACCCCTGGGACTCACGTGCGGAAGGAAGGCATTTGCAGATCATGAAAAGGAACTGGGTTGAAATGAATTGGCGTTGGGGAAGATTTCACTGACTTGCCGACTCTCTCTCCTCTAGAGGCTACGGCAGCAGCAGAAGTGGCTGCAGGGCCAGCAGAGGCTGTCACAGCACCTTGGTTCCCGAGCCCACCGCCGGCTGAAGGCATTGCTGCGGGCAGTCCATGCTCATAGAGGAAGTGTGCAGATGGGATTAACGTCCACATGGAGATATGGAAGAGGACGGGGGATTGGCACCATAACCGTAACCATGGTCAGCTGGGGGCGCTTCGTCGGCCTGGTTGTGGTCACCATGGCAACCTTGTCCCTGGCCCGGCCCTCCTTCAATTTAGTTGAGGATACCACGGTGGAGC
Organism: Eubalaena glacialis; assembly: GCF_028564815.1. Classification (NCBI taxonomy): domain Eukaryota; kingdom Metazoa; phylum Chordata; class Mammalia; order Artiodactyla; family Balaenidae; genus Eubalaena; species Eubalaena glacialis. Next base: position 10,121,245 of record NC_083716.1, read on the forward strand.
CGGAAGGTAAGTTGTTTAATTTCACTTTCAGGGTACCAAGTTTGTTTTGGGATTTGTCCGGGGAAGTGGCACTTAGGTCAAGGCCTGTTTGAGAATCAGCTACCCCTTGCGTTGTAAATGAGTCTTCCAAGAGCAAGGGAGAGTGGGCTGTCTGCTCCCCGCAAGCCAGAGATTACGAGAGAAGGTTCCCAGCTGTCACACTGCAGGCAGAGTGGTGTAGTTTGGTGGTTTCTTGGCATGTGCGTTTCTCTGAGCGGGGTGAGGGAGACTGCGGGCCGTGTATCCAGTGCCCAGGAGAGCCGTGGAAGGGGAGCTTGCAGCTGAATGCCATCTAGGGCTTCCTGCAGGAGCATGCTTACCGGAGAGAGTCTTGTTCACAATGTAAAGAATTGCTGTTTTCTGACAAAAGGAGTCACTAAGGGAAATTGCCAACATCTGAAATGCTGACATTTTCTTTTCATTGTCTAAGGAGAAAAAGCAGCCTCTGAAGTTCAGCACAGAGATGCTTGACACATTACATTCTTTTGAGCCATTGTAATTCATAATACTTAAGCAGTACATCACAAAGCGGCAGATTCTATTTTAGGTCAATTTGAAGTGTACCTGGGCCTTTCCTGAATCTCTGAGAACTTCCAGATCTAACAGGGTGTGCATTGGTGTTTCAGCTTTGGAAATTGCATGAAGGCAACACATTATGCATTTTGGAAAGTACAGAAAGGCATGAGGCCAGTTGTGAGCACCAAACAGGGCTGAATTATCCCGCCGGGCAGATTTGGAACCTCTTCCCCAGGTCCTTCTGAGACGTCGGTAGCCAAGCCTTGACTTGGTGCAGCACTGAAATCTGTCATCAGTAGGGAATATTGGTAGCTGAGCTATTTTTCACGTGGTAATCTGAGAATAAAACGGCAGATCCTAGCACTCATCGCCACTTAATGAACCTGTTTGCTGAGAGCCCACCTGGTGCCTGCTGAGCTCGGGGGCCTGAGTGGGCTGGGGTCAGCTCAGCTGTTCTGGAAAGGCACCCAGCACAGAAGAGGACCGCAAGCCCGTCCAGGACCACGCGGGAGGGAGGGCTGTGTCCCCATCCGAGGGGGGCTCCCACTGAGACCCTGAGTCAGGAAGCATAAAGGCATATCTTTTTCTAAGACGGAGGGACTTCTTACCGGAAGCAGTCCAGCAGTCGTGAGATGAGGCTTGCGCCCTTTTTCTTACACAGAGGTACGGACGGAGGCTTTATAATGAACAGGTGCGGTGACATCGCCGAGGCTTCCAGATCTCCGGGAAGGGAATCTGGTAGGAGCTTGTGTCTGTCACTGCCTCCTTGTGACATAAGCATGGCTGTAATGTGCAGTGGTGATGCATTTTTAAAGGGCTTAACTTGAGGGAAGAGGGTCCTGGTTCCTGAAAGTCATGCCTGTACTTCTTTAATTTTGCTAATAATTAAAATGGATGTTTCTCTAATTGCCAGTTTTCCCCCGAATGCATGGCTCAGCCCACACCGAGGCAGCTGAGCTGGGATTTCCCAGGAATGGCCCAGGTTAGGAAGAAAATGTCATTTTTCATTTAGACTTTCAGGGCAGCATTATTGGGAGTTTATTTCAACATAAAGTGTAAAATGGTCCTGGAGGACTTCTTTTTATCATATTTAATTATTGAAGAGAGTTTAAAATATGTGTGCACATACCGGAAGAAAGAGGTGAGGCAGAGAGGGGGAAAAGTAGTAGACAGGGATGAAGTCCCCACGGTGGTTCTTTGTTAAAAATGTGCATCCAACAATGTGAGTATTGTTGGAAGCAGGTCTTCCCAACTTGGCATCTGTGGATGCACTTGCGGGTTGAGGGGAGGTGCCTGAATTCCCTGAAATGGTAGGTCATGTTTTGCAGATGTCCTTCTGTGCATATTTCGGGGTTCATAGCTCCTATGAGGTTTGCGTCCAGAGTTGTGAGAGGTTAAAAAAAAAAAAAGATTTAGTGGAAGCCGCAAAACCCTGCAAAGAGGTGACTTTGGAAAAGCACACAAACCCCTGGACCTCAGTTTCCTTCCCTTTCTGTCATCTGAGGGTTGGATAAGACAGTCTTCAGGGTCTCTTCATTCATGCTAAATGAATATTTATATCCTCAGAAGCCTTCTGATGACCTGCCTCAAAAGCTTGCTGGGAGATTTAGGTGGGCCTGGACGGAAAGTGCAGTTAGCACAGGGCCTGGCGTCTAATGAGCACCTGGGACGTGTTGTCATCATTGTTCCCAGTGAGCTGGGCACATGCATCTTCCCAGTCCCGTGGGCTGGCTGTGTCAGTTGCCACAGTGTCAGAAAACATCTAGGCTTTTGGAGACAGTTGAGAAGAAAGTTGCTCTCTAATGGAGGAGGCCCTTCGTGTTTCCAGGCAGCTGTGTTTGCTTTCTGTAGGGTCTGTACTTCCCCTTTCAACTGATTTGAGCCCTAAGATGAGCTCTTCCAATGCCGGAGTTTTGCTTTGGTGTCAGAGGTTGTTAGGAAGGTAATCTAAATATAGATGAGGAAGAGGAGATTTTAGCAACTGGAAGCAGACTAAGTAGGGCAGCTCCAGTTTAGGCTGTGGTACCAGCTAATTGGAGGGAGACAGACAGAGAGTCCCCCATCCATGTGTGTGCATCAGTCCCTGTCTGTCCTCCATGGTGAGTTTAACTGTAGCTTTGGTTAAAATAAGTTCAACCTTGACCTTCTAGTGCACAAGGCCTTATCTTATTTTTGGTTTGCTAATTGGGAAGCTCAGTTTAGATAATGTGTATTGGGCTGGACCAGAGGAAAATTTGTCCAGAGAAAAAGGTGACTAAGTTCCAGGAAGGACCCTGAGCCCTAATGCTAGAGGGTCCTTTTCCAATTGTCCCAGCTTTGTACAGTATCATGTCATCTATCATCACCCTATCCCATCCATCATCATATCATGTACCACATCATCTCATCTACAATGTATCATCATATCATATATCCCATCATCTGTTATATATCATTTGTCTCTGGACACATTCTGAAGTGGTAGCAGTAGGTTTGGGTCTACTCAACTGACTTAAGAAAATAATCTCTAGAAGATTTTAGTTGTTAATATTCCAGACTAAAAATGAATATTTTCAACTGGCCATTCATTTTTGTAGGTGACCAGCTGAGAAGGGTTTAAACTCAGTTGACTCAAAGGGGCCAGTCCTCAATGCCAAGTACTGTTCTGTTGATTAAGATTCTAATTATTTAAAGTATAGTCAAGCTTGATTACCCTGGGGTGGAGGCGACTCTTACTTTCAAGTTCTTCCTGACATTGTCACCTACTCTGGTTAATTAAGTCATTGTTGACATTAACGACATCTTTGTTTACATCAGCCCAGTAGGAGCTAAAATAAAAGGGCTTTTCCAACCCAAAACCCTTAATTACTTTCCCACCCTCCACAAAGTGTCATTCTGAAAAGCAACAACCTGGGAAGAAAGTAGTATGCCTTTTTTTTCTTTTTTTTTTTAATCAATTTTTGGGCAACCTTCTGAGGTGATGCTGACTGATGTGGGTTGGTTCAAAGTTCAGTAGCAGAGAGATTGAGCAGGGGGTCCACACGGAGACCTCCCTACCTCAGATTTTTCCAGTATGGTTTAAGTCCTTTGTTAGAAGTACTGTAAATGCCATGATATCAGCCATACGCATTTAATTGCAAGTTAAAAGAAAAGAAAAAAAGAATATATCCGCATACCAAGAATGAATGATTTAAAATAATCTTCTGTTTTGTATTATCTGCATCTTTGTTCCTCAATATGAGTGTTAATATTTAAGAGTTGACTGTAACTTGATAGTTAGCTTAGGAACAAGGACTTATTCTTGGTAAATTAAACCAAACGTAGGCTTATGCAGTTAAATACACAATGAAGTACACATTCTTTATTAGTATATAAAGTATTTCACAATTCACAGACAAAGAGCTGTGTTTAATATTACTTCTAGAGCAAAAATTTGGCAAGCCCAGAGAATTGGTATTTGTATACTTTCTATACTGGCTCGCTCTCATCCAGATTCCAAGTGTGTGTGTGTGTGTGTGTGTATTTTGCCTTTTTATTTTAACCAGTTAAAACACTGAGTACCTACTAGGTGACTAGTCCTTGCTAGGCCATAACTGAAGACTTGTTGCTCTCAAGTGTTTCCCACTCAGTTGAGGGTGAGAATTCAAATAACTAGAGCAATCCAATATGAGATGTCTCCAATATCAGACTTAATGAATAATTACATGGTTATGAAATAACTGGGGTAGTGTTTAAACAGGAAGAGTTTTGTTTAATGTTTGTATTCTCAATAAAATGTGTCCAGGAGCCCTCCCATTTGCAGTCTCTTGTTTGGGTATTTACTTATCCAGGGTAATTGTTAAAAGGCTACCCCCCTCTTTCATCAGAGTCTGGCTTAATTTTACATTTCCATTAAAAATGCTGTCTAATTTTAGTCTTTAAAGGAAAACGTGGGAAATTGATTTTTGGGTGCTGGCATCTTAGGCTCGGTGGGAAATACAGCTTGTGTGCTACTTTCTGCTGTGTTGGTTTGATTCTTAGCAGGGTGCTTGCCTTGGTAAGCAATTCAGAAGTGATTGTTTAGAAGTTTTTCAGGCTGTCCCACAAATGATTCTGATCCAGTGGGTTTTATGAGGCTGTGCAAAAAGGCCCATGGTCTTTATTATTACTTTGTTTTCCTGGAGGGATGACTTTAGCCTTAGGTTTTGCATCCTTTTTATGCTTTTGCTATATCCAAGTACGATTTAGAGATGGCTCTGCTTTTCCTGCTTCCCTGGCATTGCAACGCCTGATGCCACACCCTCACCCCACGTCCTTCTCTCTGCCTTGCCATCTTAGCAGTAATTTCTTTTAATTGATGGTGACAGTGCTGAAGGCCATAAGTGGCTGAATCGTGAACCTAATGTAAGGGCTGAACGTTTGGCCTTAAGCCAAAGAGGTGGGTTTCTGATCATTATATCCAAGATGAACAAACCCCGAAGAATTCAGCTTTGACTTCTTAGAGGCTTAGAGGCTCTTGAACTTGAGTTTTTAAAGCTATGCACAACTCGTGTTCCATTTTGCGGACAGTGTTTATCTTCATGGGAAGCCTTAAGGCTTTCTGGCAGCCCGAGAGTCTGCACAAACTGACCACTTCCTCCTGCTTACCCAGATAGACCTGGAGTGACCCAGCCAGGTTCAGTTCTGGCTTTCCTGGATCAGGGAATGTGAGGAGGTGGGGAAGGGAGCTGAGACGGAGTTCTGTAAAGAAGTCTGGTTGAACAAGCTCTTGGCCTTTTCACTATTATGGTCCCCCATGTCTTGGAGATGTTTCCTTTTGAAATTAACAAAGGTCACACTTTTCCCAAGTTTTTTTTCCCCCGTGCTCTGATTGTTACTACCCCATTTTGGGGCATGACAGGAAATCCAAAATGGTAGCCACATCAGTGGTAGATGGTGGTTGCAGGCTTTCACTGGCCTCTGTTTGTATAACTTCAGGCTTTTACCATTTATATAATCATGCAAAAGGGTATTTTTAATTATCAGGCTAGACCACTGTTGTCCATGAAGAGCGCAAATCAAGTAAAATAGGCATGCGTTAGAGTTTCAGTAATTTTGGTTTTAGGAAACTTGTACCATGATGGCATTTTAAGATGTTGGGTGTGAGCTGTTGACATTTATTCCACTTTGGAATACCATAAGTAGTTACGTCCCAGTCTGGACTTCTGCCATTTCATGTGAATATTAAAAATTTCAACTTCTTTTTGACTGTACTGAGTCAGGGAGCTAAGGTGTGGCCTACTCTTTGGTTTAACCCCTGTCCAACTAAAGCATGGTAAATTCCGAGTCGTGTCTGAATGGAATGCACATATATAGAATGTCGGGTCGTGGTGAACATGTTTTATGGGGAGGTCAAAAAAACAGCTTAGAAGGAAAATACTGACAGATTCAGAATTGAGGTCAAGGGACATATATATTTTATGATTTATATACAGCACTTTACTTGAAAGAAAGAACCCAGTTCTGAGCTCTGACATTAATACAGTAAACTCCGTATATATCGTCATGATTATTTTCTAACACTAGAACTCCTTCTGAGTTACTATGTGTGACCTCTTTTTAAAGGCCAGTTTACTGTTAAGTTTTGCCATACATAACCAGCTGTAATGTTATAAAAATATCAAGACATCGAAAAGGCCAACTTTGTGTGTTGCAGGGGGCAAAGGGGTAGGAGGTGGGGAGGTGCTATAAAATGAATGGAAAGATCTTTGCAGTGGTGAGTTTAGGGTTTAAACTCTTTGAAAACCCTTACACTTCAGATTGTGAGTAGACAGTGAGTTTGTCCCAAAGGAGTGTGGCTGCCTTCAAGGCACCTCCTTCCTTTGGGAATTCCATGGCGGTCCAGTGGTTAGGACTCTGCGCTTTCATTGCCGAGGGCCCGGGTTCAGTCCCTGGTCGGGGAACTAAGATCCCGAAAGCTAGCTGCACAGGTGGTGGCCGCCCCTAACCCCCGCCCAAAAAAAGACACCTCCTTCCCATCCCGCTAAGCCCCCTGGATCTTGACCGAAACTTGTTGCCTTTTTAGCTGACCCAGGTAGGCGCACAATTAACTATACATCCTAGGGTTCAAACAGAAGATCACTCAGATCTTTAAAAGACCAGGAATCCTCTATGTAATTAGCCTAAATTCTGCATCTGACTTTTTTTTTTTCATAGAAATGAATAAAATCATTTAAAATGGTATGTAATGTGCTTTCTGGGGACAGAAGGAACTTGGCCTTGGGAGCTAGACAAAGCAGATTTGAATCTTTCCGTTATCTACTGGTGCTGTGACCTTGGATAAGTTAGATAACCTCTCTGAGCCTCTCTTTCTTTATCTAAAAATGGGTCTGATAACGTCTATCTTGAAAGGGGGACCAGGAAGATCAAATGCAAGTGTATGTAAAGCCCGTACAGTAGTTCCTGGCAGATAGTAGGTGCTCAGTGAGTGCTAGTTTCCTCCCTGCCCCACCCCACTTCCTTGTAGAGGTAAAAACCTGAGATAGGATGTCAAACCAATACTTCTGGGATGTTTACCCTACGATATACAATGACAGATCTTCTGATGAGAGGCGTTTACTTTAATTAAAGTAGAAAGGGAGCCTCTCCAACCCTTTTTATTATCTTGGGCGTTTACAGGTCTGGACCTTAGAAATGGGATTCTCTTGCTGCTTGCAGTCCAAATGGTTCAGGGTTGACATTTTTTTTCCCTGTCGAAAAAAGTCAGTTGCAGCTATGTAATAACGGCAGGATATGTGCTTCATAAGGAGCAATATATTTTGGCAAGGGGTTCTGTGCTTGGGGCTTCCAAACAAAGGATTGTCAAGAGGCCCCGTGAAGAAGGATGGAGAGGGACTTCGCTGACGCCCAATGGTTAGGACACTGCGCTTCCACTGCAGGTAGCACGGGTTCGATCCCTGGTCGGGGAACTAAGATCCTGGATGCCACGCGGCGTGGCCAAAAAAAAAAAAGAGAAGGATGGAGAGAGGTTTATGGGATTGGTTGGCGGGGAAGGGGGTTGTCACACACTCTGCTTTTGTCCTGGCCTGTGTGAGAGGAGCTCCATAGCATGTTATGATAGGCTCTGCCAGGTTGGCCTGTAGTGACTTCCCCCGGGCAGCCTGCTGGGCCTTCCTTAGGTGCACAGGTCTTCCAGTCTTCGTGGAAGGGAGCTCAAGGAGACTGTTATGGTACCCATGGTACTGGGGGTGTGAGTGGGGGTGGGCAGTGTGGATGGGGTCGCATTCTATTAGCCCATTCCTTGAGAGGATGACGATGCAGGTGATGGTAACAGTAATTCTTATTACCATCTATGAAGTGCCTGCTGTGTGTTGGACATTGTGCTAGGTACCTTGACATATTATCTCTAATCTCTTTTCCCCAGTTTTATTGAGATATAATAGACAGCACTGTTTAAGATGTATGGCATAACCATTTGAGTTACATATATTGTGAAATGATTACCACAATAAGTTTAGCTAACATCCGTCATCTCATACAGGCACAAAAAAGAAAAAGAAAAAGAAAAAAATATTTTGGGACTAACTCTCTTAATGACATTCATATATACCAACCATAGAGCAGTGTTAACTCTAGTCATCACGCTGTACATTATCTCCCTGGTACTTATTTCCCTCCTAACTGGAATTTTGTACCTTCTGAACCACCTTCCTCCAATACCTCCTCCCGCCACCATCTCTAATCTTAGTAATGCAGCTGACCCCAGCTGTTCACATTCCCATCTTATGGCTGAGACTCTTGACTGAGACTCTTGGAGATGAAATGATTCCTCCAAGGCCCCATAGTTAGTGAGTGTGTGTCCAGGCCTTGGGGTAAATTAATTGGTGCAACAAAGATTTCCCAGTGGCCTCCTCTTTCCTGAGCAGGTGAGTCTTCTGTGGAATACTGTGGGGATCTCCTCATTCGTAAATCTGTCATTTGACTCTTAAACCTGTAAGGACACTGCTGGTTGATGCTGTTTCTTCTCATCTGTCCACATCTGTTCCCCTAAAGCTATTTGAAGAAAAGTCGTAGGCAATAAAACCATTCCACTAATTACCACTTTGTGATTCTTCTGGAATGGCCTCTGGTGGTATGTCGCTTATTGGTAAGAAGCTAACCCTCTCTGCTGCGCAGGAGACCAGAGGGAGACTGCGCTGAGTCTCAGTTAGTGTCATGTGGCAGGAGTCAGGACAGGAAGGGCTGCCCACAAGGCAGCAGCACGAGGCCATCCCGTTTTCCTTGTCCCAGGTGCTTCAGGCGGTCTGCCCTGGGACCTACTCAGTGTTTTGGTTGTCAGTTTGACATTGTGTCAAGCTTTTCTTCAGCATTTCTGGTTTGAGATTGGGTCAAGGCCTACCTCTGCAGACTGGTATACCTGGGGCTCCTGCAACCTGTGGTCATGGACAGATACTGAGCCTTCTAATGTCAGAGGCTAGGAAAGCAAAAATAAATAAATAAAAGGGGGGGGGGAAGGAAAAAAATTCCAAGAACCAAAGGGCAGAGAGGCAGCAGCACCTATATACTTCCTGTAGCCTTGGCCAGGAAGGGTGTCCCGAGGGAAAAAAGAGGCCGGGGAGCAGAGCCCGTTTTCAAAGCAAACAAAGTTCACTTTGGTGGTTTTAAAAAAAGGAAAGTGAACTCTGAGCGGTTCCAGCCCGACGTGGAGGTGAATCAAGCCTGGTTGAGTCAGTTGCCCTCTGCGCCAGCCACGTGCTCGGTGACGCAGAAGACGCAGGCATTCAGGAGGGGGCCTCCGTGTGAGTGAGAGGTTGTAGGATGCTTGGCTGGAAGGTGGCACTGCTCGCTCCCTCTGAACCTCTCAGCCCTGGTGCAGCTGCGGCTTCCAGAGCCAAGGTCATCACTACGGCACACCTTTCAGATTGCCGCGTAATTGCTGTGGCTCCTTTGAGCTTGTCCCCCAATTATGTTGAGACCCTACTACGTCCTGCTGTGTGCCGGGCTCCGTGGGGATAGAATGACAAGCAGAGAAGTCTCAAGTCCTGTTGAGTGGGGGGCGGGAACTGGAACTGGCATTTGTCAAATACTTGAAAAAAACGAGGGGGCACTTCCAATCTGAGGTGAAGGTAATCGGAAGTAAAAGCATGGTGTGTCTCAGAGGGATTCGGGGAACCCCGAGGAGGCCAGGCCAGGCCAGGCGGGGCTGGAGGCAGCCTACGTGCCACGTTAAGGATTTTTCTGGGTCTTCCAACTGTGCACCTTCCTGAGGCTGGTCTTGAAGGCAGTGTGTGCCGCCTTGATTTGCTGGCAAGATCACCGCGTTGGCCCTAGTCAGCCCCGGCCAGATGTGCCGGCTAGGTTGCTCTGTGCCCACTTTGGGAATCGTCCTGACCTCTCTGCTGTCCGGTGAGAAGTACCTACCCTTAAAGGTATGGCGAGTGAGGAGGTCACGGGCAGCCCTCTGCTGGCACTTGGGTGGGTCATTTCCTCCTGCTCCTTGACAGTCTGGAGCTGCAGTTCCTTACCAGACCTACGTGGAGGCAGGGAGACGGCCCTGGGGAGCCAGGGAGACCTAGTGAACAGGATTCTGGTCCCCTCTTGGGGGCCTCACCTGGGGACTCAGAGATTCAGACAAGGCTCCTCCTCTTTCCATGGAGAGGGGTGACAATCTCAGCTTAAGAAAGGACCTGGTACGCTCTGTCCGCGTCTTGGGAAGCCAAGATGCTGGGGAGCCCTGCACAGCCTTTCCAAGAGCAAATGCTCCCGAGGGTTTTGAAAGGGCCTCTATTAGGAGGTAAGGGCTCTTCAGAGTTTGTTTCCTTGAAGTTTTTACCTCTATGCAAATAGGCGGCTTAGGGTTGGGGAGAAAGGTTAACCACCACGGTGGCGTGGCGCCTATCTTAATTTGGAATTTCCTGAATGAATGTGGTTTCAATCCTCAGGCACAGGATTCCCCTAGGGAGACTTTTTCTCTTCTCTGCATATCACGGGAGAAAAGTGATCCCTGTGGCTTGTCCTGCCTTGCTGGGTCCTGCTGGGCCCAGCCGGCTGGGAATGGGCCCTGCCCACCACAGAGGCTCCCCGCCCCCTCTGACTTCAGGGAGACCTTTCCCAGGGGCCATTCTGATCGAGCTGCTCGCTAAAGACCCCTCGGGCTAGGAATCCGTGCCTTCGCCTGAACAGGATTTCAGCGCTGGCCGGGCCTGAACTTGCTGAGGCCCGGGCTGCCAGATCAAACCCATTCAAATGAGGAGACCCATCTGTTTCCCAGTATCCAGCTGCTGTCCCTTCATTTGCAAATGGCTGGGATGCTGCTGGAGGGGGGACCAGTCTGGGGACACATCTGCAGACTCCTAACGGGTGTTGGAACTGGGGTCCTGCTGAGAGAAGAAGGGCCGAGCCGTTTAAGTAAACTTGCTGAACAATACCCCCAAAAGGTCCTGAGTGGCAGAACCAGAGGCAGCCTTGCCCTCAAGGTGTAACTCTTCACCTCCCTTTCCTCGTCCCGCTTCCCGTTTTTTCCCCTTTTGTTTGCCGCTGGGGCCGCTTTAAAAGTATTCATGTATTCAGAACGTACTCACTGAGGGAGGGGCTGGGGAAAATGTGCAATAGGATTTGGACATTGATTTAGGATTTGGGCATTGATCTAGGATTTGGACATTGATCTGACCTTTACGGGACTTAGAGGGCAAATGTATCCACTGGAGTTGGCACCATTTATGTCAGTAACGGGGCCATGTGAGCCACAGGTAACACTAAGGTGGAAAGGCGACCGCCCCTGAAAACTTGCTTCTGAATGTAGTCAGACTGCTGGCTTTGGAGCATGCTCTCTGGAACGCAGGCCACCTACCCCACTCACTGGAGCCCAGGTCCTCAAGCTAGTGGCCTCTGGGTCTGGCGTTCAGGGGTTTTCATGGCCTGCTGTCGGGTTGCGGTGAGTCATCCCTGAGCCCAGCTGGGATCCTCTTTTCTAGGGAGTTCTTTGGGGGTTACCGTGCCCCCCATACAAATATCAGTTATCTCAAATTTGTTGGTTGGATGAATAGTAAATGATATTTTAATAAGCCACAGGCTACTTCCCTTACAAAAGTAATCAAACAGGTGTTGTACGTGGCTGTTGATGACGACGACTCTCACAAGATCCTTGGATGTTTAGTTCCATTTGGGAACATTCCAGAAATCCCCACTTTGGTAACTTACATATATATGATGCGGCAGATTTGTTCATTTGAAAGAAAACCCCTTTTTAAAATCAGACAAATTCAAATTGAGGTTCCCATGTGATTGGAAAAATGTAATCTGCTGATCAGTTAATATATTACTCAGCCATAAAAAGGAACAAAATTGGGTCATTTGTAGAGACGTGGGCGGATCTAGAGACTGTCATACAGAGTGAAGTAAGTCAGGAAGAGAAAAACAAATACCGTATATTAACGCATATATGTGGAACCTAGAAAAATGGTACAGATGAACCGGTTTGCAGGGCAGAAATAGAGACACAGATGTAGAGAACAGACGTATGGACACCAAGGGGGGAAAGCCGCGGGGGGGTGGGGTGGTGGTGGGATGAATTGGGAGATTGGGATTGACATGTATACACTGATGTATGTAAAACTGATGACTAATAAGGACCTGCTGTATAAAAAAATAAATAAAATAAAATTCAAAAATTCAAAAAAAAGAAAGTATCAAGCTACAGCCCACAGGCGGGGTAGGCAGGCAGGGCACCCCTGCCGGGGTGGAGGCTTCTCTTAGGTGTGCCCCCCACTTTACGAAAGCCGTCCCAGGCAGTCTCTGGTTTTGTCCCCATGGTGGCCTTGACCTAGCCTGGAGGTAGCCTATTCTACAGACCAGGACTCTGAGGCTCAGGGAGGAGAAGGGGCCGCCCGGGTTGACAGGGTTCATCACTGCCGCAGCAGGCCTCAAGCTTGTCCTTAGACACTGGAGCTGAACTTCTCACAAGGCGGCCCTTGGGCCAGCAGCATCAGCATTCCTCGGGAACTTGTGGGAAATCCAGAATCTCAGACCCCACCTCAGGCCTCCTGACCTAGAAACTTTGGAAGGGGGGCCCTGGAAGCTGTGTCTGGGTGATCTTTATGCAAAGTAAAGGCTGAGAAGCAGAGCCCTCCTCCTCCCCCCGCTGCCCCCCCCCCCCCCAGCTCTCAATTGGAGTGGGTGGGTGGAGGCAGACTGTATTCTGCTGGGAATATACTAGATGGATAAACAAAGACCTGATGAATTGGAGATGGGAGCCATGCAGTCTGTCTTAATGGGAATCAGAGGAGTTTTCACAGAGGAGATGATATTTGAGCTGGGCTTTGAAGGCTGAATAGGAGTTTGCCACGCAGAGTATCGGGACAGGGGATGCAGGTAGAGGGAACAGTGCCCATGTGAACAGACAAGCCTAGGGTGTGAGAGAGAGGGTAGAGTGGGATCTGGGGCCAGGAGCAACCAAGGCCTTAGTGTGGGTGATGTTCTTTGGGTTTTACCCTGTCAAAGTGTGGAGTGGTCTCTGCCTTTTTTTTTTTTTTTTTTTTTTTAAAGTAGTGGTAAGATTTGCTTTTCAGAAGATTGCTCTAGTGGCTCATGAAGGACACAGGGGGCGGCCCACGGGTGATGGGTTGGGGGCTGTTGCAGAGGTCTTTCGGAGAGTTGGTAGAGGCCTGGAGTAGTGGGCCCGTGGGACTGAAAGCCGCCCTTGCTTTCTTTCCAGAGCTGTTGCAGAGACAGAGCGAATAGGGGAGGCGATGTGGGGACTGACGAGATGAGAGGCGAGAGGGAGCAGAGGTGCTTTAGGGTGGGTTTGGAGCTTGAGTTGATGTCACGTGGTGACTCCATTCAGCAAGAGGCCAGAGGAGGAGGACGAGATTGAAGGTCATCTGCCTGTTTTAGATAGGACCTCTGTAGACATCCAGGTAACGTGTTCCCTCGGGCAGGTGGAAATGTGAACCTGCAAGCAGGGACTTGAGTGGCATTGCCATGTAGGGGTGGGAAAAGCTGCAGAGATGGAGGAGATCAGAATGCAGGGAAAAGGACCAGAGGAGCCGGGGGTGGAATTCAGAGCGTATCCACAGGTATGCGGGGCGAGGAGGGGATTCCCAGAAGGGCAGGAAGGTCTCCATGCACGTTCCTGTTCTTGAGAACACATGTGCACACGCGTGCGCGCACACACACACAAGCCAGCAGAAAACAGCATGCCACTGTAGGTAAATAGGCACTAAACTGTGTGTTAGGGGCTCTCCCTTTTCTATCATCCCCAGCCTTCCACGTTGAGGAGACCTGGTCAGGGGCATTTCCTCCTGTCACGGTTAGCCAACTGCAGCCCCGGAATAAGGCTTTCAGCCACAAGTTCTTCCCCACGGCTGGTACTTTTGAGTGCTCGCTGAGTGCAGGGCATTGTGCTTGGTGCTTTCCGTGCACTGTCTCAGTTATGGTTATTCCTGGTTTGCAGGGGAAGAACAACGAAGTGATTAGAAAGCCGAGGGCCCTGTCCTGGGTCACACAATTTCTAAGTGGCAGAGTTGAGACTCAGGCCTGTTCTAAGTCTGGTCTTTTAACATCCCCAGCCTGTCCTTGCCTTTTCTGAAGAGTCACCAGGGAGGGGACAGAAGTGAGGCTTAACGCTAAGATACCACAGGGAACAGCTCCAGGAATTGAAGGAGCGTCAGATGAGGAAGGTGGCCTCCCACTCTGTACAGTGAGGAGGGCTGCCTGGGGTCAAGGGCTGCCACGAGGACTTGGGGACAAAACTGTTTTGGGGGGCAGAGGATTCGTTTTTCAGGACCGGAGATGATGACGTTTGTCCATTTCACAGGTGATGCCTCTGCAAGCCCACTCTTGACCTTAAAGAGGGTGCTGATAAAGCTCAGGCAGATCCCGTTCGTTCCTTCATTCCTTTACCTCATCTTGATGCCCCCATCCCCGTTCCCCCCTTTTCCCTTCCTGGTTGTGGTGATACAGGGAGTGCAAAACCTTCTGCTGAGAAAAAGAGACAGATTTTCCAGTGGTCTCAGTCAGTCGGCAGGGCCAGCTTTTTGATGATGTGGTTTTCCCTAGAGCAGCATGCCCTAGGAAGCCTAGATTTCGAGAAGGGCCAGCCCCCTCCACTGTGTCTAGCAAGCGTGTTTCCGGAAGGCAGGCTCAGAGCCTGGATGACCAGGTGGCTGAGCACATAGGCTCACTGTATATCCGACCTGGGGCAGGGGAGCTACTTTGACACAACTCTTAGTGCCAGTTTCTGCTTCCTGGGCACTAGATACCCTGATGGCTTATCTCTCTGGGAAATGGTTTTTGAACAGAGGGCTCAATTTTGAAGTTCTTGCTCAAGCAAAGCTGCCAATATCTAGGGATTTTATGCAGATGGTTCTGTTCGATACCCTCGTCCTGGTGGTCCAGTGGGAATTTTGCTCTCCCGAGCATGAGTTCGATGCACACGTTGTGACCAGGAGAAAAACCTCTTTTGTGTCCCTCTTGCTCCCTTTTGGAGGACACTATAATTAATAGCCTAAAACCTTGGATCAAAAGAAGATGGGATGCTGACAAAATACGGGGTGAATATTTCTGCGTTTTGGGTCCGAATATTGGGTGATAATGGTGACTTACTCTTAAATGGGTACTTTCTTGGGCACTTTACTATTTCCACACTTTTATTTTCTCTTAGGTAGCAACATCATTTCTTTTCAAACTTGGAGAGCTGTTCACCATGTTTCTCAAAGACAGACCTAAATTATATGAGGGGTGTGCCTAAATATATAGTTTTTAATGGTTACCATATTGGAAGCATTAGCCATTATCCCATCTGATCACAAGGAATGTGAGCCAGGCTAGAGTTTCTGGAACAGTCAAGCTACTGTGGCAGAGACAGCTATTAGTGGTTGTTCTGGCCCCCGTGATACCGCCAAGGAGAGTTTTAAGTCCTGACGTGAGTCTGCAAGACACCCCGACAAAGGGTTGGAAGAGAAAACTGCAGCCTGTTTACTTATCTGTGTTCCAGTGCTTTGAATTCTTTGAGGCCCCCATTTTTATGTTGGCAGTATTTCTTGAGGTAGAGAACTTTCATCTTTATATTGTGCAGAGTATTTGTCTCTCCCTTCCCCCCTTAAGGAACAAGTAGTACCCAGGCCTTATAAGGCCTCTGTTTGAGGTCCGGATTTTGTCTTCTGCAAGCCCGTTCTCGTAAAGGAGAAGCTTCGAGCCTGTCTGAGCTGAAAACAGCCAGCTCTGCTGCTGCCATCTGGGTGTCTGCGGAGCCCCCGTGCTAGGGCACGCGAGGGTGGTCATTTCTGACTTGATTGCAGGGGCACCAGGACCTTTAAATCTTTCTACGGCTAAGTTTTGATGCCACCTAGATGGAAACTGTGCCATAGAAAAAAAAGTGTGGGCTTCGCTCTTCCAAAGCCCCTGTGCTCTAAGACATCATGGATTACGGAAAAGTAATGCCATATAGATGTCTGTCTGTCCAGACTCCCTCCGTTCCGGCTGGTAGAAAGTACTTTGGCAGTGCTGTGTATGTGAGGGATTCTGTATTCTGTTCCTA
This sequence comes from Eubalaena glacialis, assembly GCF_028564815.1. NCBI lineage: Eukaryota > Metazoa > Chordata > Mammalia > Artiodactyla > Balaenidae > Eubalaena > Eubalaena glacialis. The sequence goes on from NC_083716.1 coordinate 10,137,272, forward strand.
TGGACAGGAAATGGGGGATTGGCCAGTTGAAACTTCTTACCAGGACCGGAGTGTGGCCGCTATGGGCCATCGTGAAGACCAGGAGGGCGAGTCTGAAACAGACACTTACCTGCTCCGTGCCCTGTGACATCGCGGTGACATGTGCAGCTGCCTCCTGTGTGTTTCTTCTGTCAAGACAGTGGCAGCCCCACAGCAGTGATATTTATTCCTCTCGTGCAAGGTGGCAGAATGTCGGGAGGGCACCAGGAAACCAAGGCTGTTTTACTACTCTTGCCCCACATGCTGGTGTTGTAGTTCCCGGGGAGGCCTGCCACCCACACCCCCTAGCAGGACGCCCCTTTCCCTTTCTCTTCCTTCCCTCCTCTCTTGCTGAGGCATCTGTTTAGGGATTTCTGTCTCCATTTCTTCCCCTTCCTGGAGGAATGTCTTTAGGGCTTGGATGCCCCTGACTTTCTCAGGCGGAGAGACCTCAGGGGGGATGCATTCCAGGGGTGACCCCCCTTCATCCTTGAAGCTGGGGTTCCCATTTCTTAGCTGTGATCATCTTGACCTTTGAAAAGACACTGGTCCCTAGGAAACCCCAGAAAAGGCTGAATTTGTGTAGTTAGTTGTCCCCTTGGCATATGCGGCTTTTTTCTTCCTTAACAGTTTAAATCTGTCATCCATTCTCCACGAAATGATTGGACAGGGCAAGACGTGGGTTTCCCATCTGTTCTCTGTTTGCTTTTGGGCGCCATTTCAAAAACCACACGGGAAAAGTTTATAGGCAAACATTATAAAAAGTGACAGTCTGAAGTGCTGCTATGGCTGGTACGGCAGCATCAAGTGTTACCTGAAATAGCTCCCTGTTCCAAATCCTCTCCTGCTTCAATTGTCTCAAGACGGCCTCCCGATGACACCAGGGAAGAATTCAGCTGGTCGTGTACAGCGAAGTCCCAGAAACCACAGCCTTTTCTGACTTTTACAAGACTTCCCCCTCCCTGGGCTCTGCTCACCCCCAGCAAGGATTGGTTTCCCTGTGTCGGTTTCCTGTGAAGTAAAGCTGGTGACATCAGCGTGATGTCACACCTCTGCCCTGATCCACTGCGGGACTTGGGGTGTCAGGCAGCCCTCGCCTCAATCTTCTCTTCCCAGTTGGAGGCCCCTCAGTTCTACATTCCAGTAGCTCCCAAGGCATCCCGGCTTCAGAGTTTCTTAGGGGTGGGAAGGAGATGCAGCTCCGGGCAGGAATCCCACACCAACCGTATGCAGTGGCGGCTGTTAGTCACACCATTCACTTTTTGATGAGTTGTAGAGATGCCTGTCTCTCATTTTTTAATATCAGATTAGTCCATTTATTGGAAAGCAGCTGTGTGATAAGATGCCACTGGTGCTTCTCAAGTGTTTGAAACTTGTGGGGAGAAAGTTCAGATTGATGCAACCAAAGATCTGCACAGCCAAGCTGTACCCGCCGGTCGTGTGGCCTCAGCAAGTAGAAACACGTGCCTTTTCGTCCTCCCAGAAAGTAAACTCAGCGCCTTGTTTGTTTAACACTTTTAGGTACAGAGACGAAGAATGTCCAGCACTGGTGTGTGCGCTCCAGGCTTCTTGCTTCTTTGTGGATTGTAATTTATATTATGAAAGATATGAGGAAACATTTTCTGTCCGTGGAAGCCTCTGAAAGCGCAGTTGGTGTGTAGCAAAGTGGCTTCTGGAGCCTTCTCCTCCTTGTGTTTTGGTGAGAACAGATGAGGGAAGTGTTGGGCTGTGTGCTCTGCGTGGATTTCTCCACTCCTGTCTGTAAGAAAGAGTAAAAAGTATGCTGCAGTACCAGAAAAAATAAACGCAGGAAATATTAATATTGCTATAAAAGGTATCGTTTAAATCTCTCAGGGAATACTTTGTCCCATGTCAACCATCATATTTTATAGAGCAGGCCGTGCAGCTTGGTGGACTCAAGGGGAGGCACTGACCTGTGACATCGGGAGGTGATCACATCACAGTTAGAGGGGTGGGTAGGGTACCGCAGATGCAGCATCACCCATGTCAGAGGGAACCGGCCCGTTGTCTCCACGGAGCAAAGTGAGGTCAGTACCACTGTGGAGGTGTCCGCAGAGCACTCGGGAGCACGTGGCAGGGAGTCACCTGGAGGATAGCAGCACAGAAGAGAAACCAAGCCCCAGTGGCCACGTGGGAGGGGCAGGGACAGAGCTGCCTCCACTGAGCCAGTGGTTTGGGTCTCGGGCTAAGTGTCCGTGTCCTGGGATGTCTTTGATGCAGGAACCTGCAAGCTGGGCCACCGGAGCCGCTGGGTGGCCTGGGATGAGCATGTCGTTCTGCCCCTCACCCCCACCATGTGCCCCACTGGTCTTCCCTGACTTTTTATCCCCAACCTCTTCTCCCTTCTTCCCCCCTTTCTATTCACTCTCCCATCCTCCCTAAGTTGCGCTTGAAGTCCTAGATTACGCAGGAGTATTGCTGGGTTCTGCTGGGGTTCCCCAAAGACGCCACAGACCCCCATATGAGCCTGTTGTGAAATAATCAGCTGGGGAGGGAAGCAGCACACACTTTCAGAATTTCCCACCGGTAGTAGTTACTGGTTTCAGACCTTGAAGGTGGATGGCTTAATGTTATGAATGAACACTGTTATCTTATTGATGCATTTTGGGGAATTATTTTACTATCCTTGAAGCTTATCATCTAATTGGAAAACTGGGTGACAGTTTTGACCTGGTTTTCCTGGAAATTAAAACCACTCTTAGTATCTCAAGTCACCTTACCAGTCCTTTTGACCTGGGAGCCCATCATTAGTAACGTCGTTCTGTATCCATGGCGATGCAAATCCAAGGAGTCTCTCTGATGATCCTCCGAAAAGAGTGGTGCTCGAGATCGTGGTAGTGTCTTCAGCCTTGAAGAACGACGGAGATAGTGACCGTCATGGGCCCAACAAGGTATAGTTGGAAGGTCAGGTTCATATTGAATGGCTTGTTGGATTCTCAAGATAATATCCTGTTTTGGGGGCATTCTTGCTTCTCAGTAGATGAGGAAGCTGAGGCCGAGAGGTTAAGCAGGAGCAGAGTGGACTTGGAACTCAGGGCTTCATCCTTTTCCCATGCAGGCAGCACGCATTTAACCAGCATCTCCTGTGTGTCCAGCCTGAACAGGACGTGGTCCTTACCGCCCCATGTTACCTCCTTCTACAGCAGCAGGTGGTGGTGTCTTTTTGGTGATGTTGGTCCAGCATCTCAGATACTCCTGGTTTCAGCAAGACTTTGTGGTTTACCCATTTCAGATGAAGGAAAGGCTTCTCAGTCAAAATGCTTTCCTTTAAAAATGGAGAAATCATAATTCCACCTTTGTCCAGAGAGAAATTTTTCTGCATCATAATTGCAAGTGTCTTGCTTTTTTTTTTTTTTTTTTTAAAAAAAAACCAACAGTATTAGAGCTTTCCAATGCCTCCGTGAAATAGGGGCAATGCTTCCCCTTATCCGAGGGCCAGGACAGAACAGGTTGGCCATACGGGTCCTGGGCTCTCCTTTAAGGGAGGAAAGTGTTGCTGCTTCTGACCAGCTGCTTCCTTGCTCAGTCATCTCTTGTTGACCAGTTCTGGCTCAGAGGAAAGCAAATTCCACAACGTTCTTGGTAACTTGCTGATCATACAATGCGGTTGTAATAAATATCGATTATTTTATGACCCCGGCTAAGCCACTGTCAATTCATTCTAACATTGTGGGTGCTGTTTCTGTAATCAGTTGTTGGAGACCCAGGACCCAAATGACATCTGATCCTGGCCTTGACTAGCTGTGAAAGGGGTGGGCCAGGTGGCCTTTGGGGGCCCGTCATTTCGGATATTGACTGGCCCTGACTCTAGGAGGTGGGAGGTGGGAGATGCTCTGAGATTACGGGCCAAACTGATTTCTTTGTTCTTCTCCATTTCCCCTCTTACCCGCATTTCTGCTCAGGATCCAGAGTTCAAAACGTTGTTATTAGTCCCTGAATTCAGCAGCATTATGACTTAGCCTTGGGAGGCCTCATCTGAGGACCTTCCAACTAAGTTCCCGGCAACATCTTTTAAGCATTGCTTTGCCCTTCACTTCTCTCTAGAGAAGACTTCTCTGACCATCCTATACAACAGGGGTTGGTGAACTTGCTGTAAAGGGCGAGACTGTAAATATTTTAGGTTCTGCAGGCCATTAGGTCTCTGTTTCGACTACTCAGCTCTGCCAGTGTCACATCACAGCAGCCCCAGACAATATGTAAGCATGGCTGTGCGCCTATAAAACTTTGTTTACAAAAACAGACGATGGCTGGGTTTGGCCCGGGAGCTGTGGTTTGCCAGCTCCTGCTTTGGAGCCCAGAGCCTCCATCTCTGGGTGTGCCACTAACCTGCTGAATTCTTCTCCCTGACACTTAGGACCACCCTACATACTTCATAGTTTTGTAGATGTTGTATTTATTGTCTGTCACCCCACTGTAATTAATATCCCATAAGTGCAAGGACTGTTTTTGTTTCCTGTTTCTTCTTGAGCATCCAGAATAAAAAAAAGCATGGCCCATAGTAGGTGTTCAATAAATAATTGTTGAATGAGAAAAACAGACTTTTGAAATGTAACCTGCTTGTCAGTTGGGGCTTTCTGCCCTTGTTTTGGGGTGTGTTTTTCCATGTTAAATATGACTTTTATTTTCTTCTCTTGGTTGTGGTTACCTCTTTATGTTCCCATCCTGTTCAACGTCTGGGCCCTTCTTGGCGTGGATGCCTCGGTGGGGTTAGGGGTGCCCCTTTGGGGGGCCCTGGCCCTCCACGTTGGCTGGCGGTGGTGTTGGGGAGAAGGATTTCTAGAACCAGATGTGTGCGGCTCTTGCTGGTCCTGGGATACAGGGACTGAAACGTGAAGTAACTTTCTTTCAGTCTTATGTGGGAGATTCATCCAGACCACATTCAAAAGGACAAAACAATTGCCTTGTGATGCTGCCCAGCTTTGGAACCGTCCCAGAGCTGGGAAGCTTTGTGTTTTGCTGGGCCTGGGACTCCGGGTACCATTCATAGTTCTCACTGTGAAGGATGAAAGCCGATTCATGGACCCTCGTGGGTCCCGGCTGGCAGCTCTGGCTGTTCTTAAAGATGCATGGCTCCTTGTCGCTCCTTTCGCGGAGGCTGGGTCCTGCCAGGTCCCATCTTGCCCTGCATGTTTGGGGACTGTGACCCTGTTGGAAGTGGTCACCTTCCATGTGTCTGCCTGGGGCAGGGGAGGGGCTCACAAAGAGCCACGAGACCTCAGCCCTCGCTTCAGGAGCTTGGCATCTCCTCTGGGGACAGGACAAGTCCATCAGGAATGTGGTCCATCCCCAGGAGCTGGTGAAGAGGGGAGACCCGCTTCACTCTGGGCCAGGGTGGCTGGTGGCACACTCTCACCCGGGAGGGCACGAGGGATTTGGGCCTTGAAGGACAGGTTGGTGTTCGTGTGGAGGCAAGGGAGGAAGGAACAGGCCTAAAGGAGACAAAGGCAGAGGCCTGAGGAGGCTGAAACCCAGGGTGTATGGCGGGGGCTTGTGGGCAGGGAGCGGTCCAGCTTTTCGAATGGAGCAACAGGCCTGCAGCCTTCAGCAGCTTCATTTCAGGGTCCATTTAAGTGTAATGGGGACCGCCTCTTGGCTCCCTGGGGGCATTTTTCTCTTTTCTGTTTTGACGTTAACGCCTCCAGGCTATTATCATTTTAAGAGAAAGCAGTGTATCCCAGCTCACCCAGCACAGAATTAAGTCTCCAGACCAGCCGTGTTCTGATCTGAGCCTGAGAGTTTGAGGCATCTCTTTTTAAGAAGCTCAGATTTGTGACAACAGGCAGAGTCAGCACGAATAAATGGGGGGGGGTGTGTGTGTGCGTGCGTGTGTGTGTACACAGCCGTGCAGTCATGTGGAATGAAACCATTGGTAAAGCACACGTTCTCACAGATTAAAAACGCCACAGTGATAGACTTTCCCGGGGGTCACAGTGTAAGCAGGCTTTGGATTGATAATCGACTTCAGAGTTTTCTTGGACAGTGTCTTTCCAAGTTGGGTTTGGGGTTTGTGTTTAACGCTCTACAGTTTGTGGAAACCCAGTGGGGCAGCTTTTGCCGGGCGCTTCCTCTGGTTGGTTTTGGATGCTCCTCTTCTCCTTGGCGAGGGCGGCTTCTGGGGGTGCGAAGAGAAGCAGACACCTCTGGGGCCATTTGCAAAGCACGAACTGCCTCTCCCGGGCGTCAAGGGGCCTCCACTGACCTTTGTTGGACGTTCTCTCCTTTCCCTCTTTCCCATCTGTCTCCGTCTTCTCTCTCCCACCTTTCTGCAGAGCCATCAACCAAATACCAAATCTCCCAACCAGAAGTTTACGTGGCTGCGCCCCGGGAATCGCTAGAGTTGCGCTGCCTGTTGCGAGATGCCGCCATGATCAGTTGGACTAAGGATGGGGTACACTTGGGGCCCAACAATAGGACAGTGCTAATTGGGGAGTACTTGCAGATAAAAGGTGCCACGCCTAGAGACTCCGGCCTCTATGCTTGTACTGCTGCTAGGAATGTAGACAGTGAGACTGTCTACTTCATGGTCAATGTCACAGGTGAGTTGGCCTGCCAGCCGTTTGCTCTCTCTCTTCTCTGTAGCCATTTTTCTGGGTAAAGTGTTATTGGACAAGTGAAATCATAGTGGGATCTGCTAATTGGATGCCAGGCACAGAACGTCACGGTTTGTGATTGATCTGTTTTTGAAGTTCTTCTACGGGACCTGGTATATCAGAGAGGCTGGTCGTTAAAAATGACAGGATTCTCATGTGCACAGTAACATTTTTCTTTTAAGACAGCACACTTTCCTATAAGTAAAAACACATTTTTTTTTTTTTTTTTTTTTTTTTTTTTACCCCCATACCACCGGCATCCTTGGCATTTAGAACATAGAATTGAAATTTGGATGCTGAAGATTTCTGCTTCCTTTTGTTAAAATTTGAGTTTCTCTCCTTGACGTTTCTTCCATGTGGTGAGGAGGGACTGCACAGGACCCCTTTTGCAGCCAAGTTTAAAGTTCCGCTTTCAGAATATTAGTAAATGGTCAGAAGGCCACACGGGGGCTAAGTTTTTCTAGCGACTAATTCCTTTCTTGAAGGAGACCCCGAGTGCTGAAAGGTTGTGTTGGAAAGAATCTTTGGATATTACACAATCAGTAAGTTCGTTGGGGACCCGAGTACCATTTGAAGCTTAAAATCCAGTTTCAGTATATCCAATTTTATAGCATGTTTAAATAATGTGAAAGCAAAAAACGTTGAGACTCATAATATAGACGAACTATCATCATGGAGTGAAAATTTAAGCCATTAAAATCATCTTAACTAAACATGGTCTCAGACTTCTTGCCTGGGTTCCTGGGTTGTTGAATCCCCTTTCCAGAAAGACTAAGTTGTAGATGATTGCAACCTTTGGCTTTGCAAAAACACAACCATGGATATGTTCTTTTGAATACAGATGCCATCTCATCCGGAGATGATGAGGACGACACAGATGGCTCGGAGGATTTTGTCAGTGAGAACAGTAACAGCAAGAGTAAGTAATTGCTGTCTCCGAAGGTCCCCGAGAGAGGAGAGCTCAGTGGGAAGTCCTGACTCTATGCTGTCTCCCTGTCGACTCTTCGGGATGCTGTTGCCTGCCGTCCCCACCTCTCTCCGCTGTGTCTACTCTCTTGACTTTCAAATCTGAGAATAAACCAGTGTTACTGTACACCCTTCTCTACTGTTTGTTCTTTCTTATTGTGTCAGTAGCCACTTTCTTTTGAAAGCAGTTATGACTTTTCTTTCCTTGGTTTTCCTTTTTCCTCTGCCTATTTGGAGATGTAAAGCCAGTAGAGCCATGTAACATCCTGGTCTTCTTCATAACCGTCGACGGTGCTTGGCTTGTCCCATTGGTTCTCCACGGGGGGTGATTCTCCTCCTTCCCCCTCCCCAGGGGGACACTGGGCAATGTTTGGTTGTCTCAGCACAGGAAGGGGGGGATGCTAGTGGCTTTGAAGAGGCCAGGGATGCTGCTAATAAACATCTTTACAATGTACAGGGCAGCCCCATAACAAAGAATTATCTGGTCCAAAATGTTGATAGTGCCAAGGTTGAGAAACCATGGCCTTGTGAAACATCATTGCTTGCTGAGCAGAAGTAAGGAAAGTGTGTCTTACGTTGCAGATAGAAAAGGGGGGCAACAAACGCTGTTTGCGTATTTAAAGGCAGTTAAAGCACTGCCGTAACTGACACTAGGAGGCCTTTACATGGTGAGTGAGAATGTGGCCTCTCAGAGCTGGGCAGCCTCGGTTCAAATGCTGCTCCACCACTGCTGAGTTGGGTAACCTTGGGCAAGTAATTTAACTTTTGTGCCTCAGTTTCTTTATCTGTAAAATGGGAATAATCACAGTATCTTTTGGGGTTATGAGGATTAGTGAGTTCATATTTGTACATTGCTCAGAAAAATATTTGTGAGTGTTTATTCAATAAAGAAGATCAAATATAGCAAGTTGTATTTTCCAATAACATGGTTGGAATATTTCCAAAGTGACTTTGCATTGGTCACTGGCATTCTTTGCTTAGATGTTGTATTCTACGTTTTCTCAAAAGGATATTACTTTAATAACTTTAAACAAGGCCTAAATAATAAGATAATTCGTTATTAAAATAGACCCAGGGCTTTTTCAAGGAAGAAGAGAAAATCCATGTTGTCCGGCACCTGGGATAATGTTTTGCTTTAGTGGGGAACTGGATTTGTCTCTTGAGTCTCCTAGCAGCTTAGGCAAAAAGGGAGGTATCTGGGCTTATATAGTTTTCACTCTTTGGCAAGAGAAAGCTTGTGGCCTGGACCACTCGCGTCAGCGTCACTGAAGAACTTACTAGGAATGAAAATTCTCAGGGCCCACCCCGGACCCGCTGAGTTAGAAACCTTGGGAGTGATTCTGATGCACAGTAAGCGTGAGAACCACTGGCTTAGGGACTCACACATGCAGATCTGCTTCCAGAAGGAGTTTATTGTTAGAGATCTCGTTGGTAAAACAGTGGGTAATAAGGCGAGTGAAAGTGTCTTCCGCTGTGACTTGTACCAGCCTTCTAATGAGGTTGTTATTATCATTGCGATTTAGTAATAAAACACTGGTACGTTACAACATGCCACTCACTTCTTATTAGTTCTTTGGCTCTGGCAGGAGAGGCAGTGACCCTGACTGATGAAAAGGGTCTGCTCTGGGCCGACTCTGGGCTGGCTGCTGGTTCGTTCAGTGCCCCCAGCGACCAGATAAGGTGGAGAAAGGAGTTGTTTGTTTGTGTTTTATTCATTGGGAATGTGTGATTCAGTGAGCCAAAAGCAGCGCTGCAGTTCAGTCAGAGGCCTGTGGCATGTCTAATCACAGCGCCCCTCTGCCAGTACTCAGGGTGATGACGGGGGTGAAGGGAGGATGCTCGCACAGTTGTTTACATCTCTAAAGTGGTACCCACACGTGGGAGCCATTGCTGTTGACTGGGACATCAGATTCAGCGCGGTTCTGTTGGCATGCCTGGGAACTGCGTTGTTCTGGTGATCAGTCCCCTGCCTAATAGCATGTTACCCGGAATATGCAGGAAGTTATAAAATGTAACAGCAGGGTAGGCTGAATGAACTGAATCTCTCTCTGATGACTCTCTTTTCATCCTGAATACTAGTCCTGACTGCTCAGTGCCCAGGTAGGGCCAGGTAGTAGAGTGTTGCATTTAAGAAGCGCCAGCCCACGTTGAGTGAATTGCCGTGCCTTCACCTTGCAACCTGGGTTCTTTGTAATTAGCTCTCGAATGACACCAACTCTGCCCCGAGGTGGGTGCTCTGCGGTGATTAAGGGCTGGTGTTAGCTGTACCAGGCAGATACTGCTGTCGGGAATTGCCTCTGTTTGGTGCCTGTGAAACATTAGATGCGATTTAAAGTGATAGCAGTTCTTAGCTGGCTGCTTGGCCTCTGCCATCTGTTAGTGTGATTAGGCCGGTCTGATTCACAGGTGCAGCCTGGGGCATCTGAGATTAAGCAGCTGTGGCCTGTGTGGACAGAGGAATGCCATGGCCAGGGTAATTGGCAAGGCGGGGAAGGGGATGTTGCCATTAAGACAATTTTTTGCCACCTCGAGTGTCAAATGCCTGACCTGATTAATAGGGAAAATTGTAGAAGCACTGAATTCTTTGCATTTTCAGCCACCTGGAAACCACTCATGTGTCCAAATTGATTCCTTCTGTGCCTTCTGATTGCCTGGAGATGCCACTGGGGTGTGTTTGAAAGTTCCCCTTCAGTGACGTTAACAAATGATGCTCCAGCAACCCTGTGCTGACAGTGATATTTCTGAGCTTCTCTGAGAAGGGTTTTTCTCTTTTAGGGTTGGTCTATGTTACTTCTCCATCAAGTGACTCCAAAAATAGATTGTAGGTTACTCTCATTGCTGGTATTCTTGTTTATCTAATTTTGTCAGTTAACTCTCAGAAGGCAAGCTTATCTGCCTGGTAGAGTTCTTCTTAGATTCTGTACAGAGTACAGAAAGTATGGTAGTCAAATATAATGGCAAAAAGAACAGTCAAAAATTGAGGCAGGATTGTTGCATTTTGGCCGTGAAACTGGTATCCGTTAACCTCCAGGTCTGATTTGATTTTTTTTTTTTTTTTTTTTTTTTTTTAGTTTTTATATCTAGGGAGTGATGTTTCAACCATTAAAGATTTTATTAGATGGGCCCTTTTAGAGGCTTAGAATTACCTGGTTAGGGTGTCGTGCCCCTCCCCCTCCCCCGCAAGATTGCCGTGTATTTTGCTGATGTCCTGGTTCTAATCTCATTAGGGGAGGTCATTTTTTTTTTTTTAATTATTTATTTATTTATTTATGGCTGTGTTGGGTCTTCGTTTCTGTGCGAGGGCTTTCTCTAGTTGCGGCAAGTGGGGGCCACTCTTCATCGCGGTGCGCGGGCCTCTCACTATCGCGGCCTCTCTTGTTGCGGAGCACAGGCTCCAGACGCGCAGGCTCAGTAATTGTGGCTCACGGGCCTAGTTGCTCCGCGGCACGTGGGATCTTCCCAGACCAGGGCTCGAACCCGTGTCCCCTGCATTGGCAGGCAGATTCTCAACCACTGCGCCACCAGGGAAGCCCCCGATTTGATTTTTATAGGAATGTACTGCAGTGTTCAGGTTGATCTGAACTCTTACCTCATCCTGCGAGACCCAGCTCAAAAGTGGGCTCCTCTGTAGAGGATTTCCTTGTTTACACTGGGCTATTGAGTGGCTTTGACTGTTGTTCACGGGTTCTGTTGTATCACAGGTAGTGTACATTGTATCACGTGTAGTGTCACGTAGTATCTCAGACCTGCCTTTTCCGGTAGATTGCTTCTGGAGGGCAAGGACTATCCTGGACGTTGAATGAATATTTTGTGGAGCTACCGTCCTCACGTATATCTTTTACGGATCCCATTAAAAACAGAGCAGCGTTCAGGTTTGGTTTGTACGTTAAGAGAATAAGCTGGTGTTTCTCAAAGAGTATCCCTTGGAACCCTAGTTCAGCATAATTCTCTGCCAAAAATGAGTTGTATTTTGAAATGAATTTGGAAAATACCTCATACTGTGACCTTTCTTGAAGACTTACAGTGTCTATCAGCCTATTACAAGCTCTGAGAAGTTCTGTAGTAAAACATCTGTTTCTTTTTGTCCTTTCCCAGGGTTTTCCAAACTTATTGACCATAAGACCCTTTTTAAAATATAGCATCTATTAACATCCTGCTGCACGTGCTTTGAAAATCCCTGCAATGGGCTGATTTGATTGATCTGACTCCCCCTCCCCCCCTTTAAGTCAGGTTCTTCCATCACAGATGTGAAGGGCATTCTCCGGTCATACTTTAGCAGCTGACTAGCTGATGACCTCACACTTGACCAGTGCTAGACGTTTCCCTGAGTGGAACAATCTTGTGATGTCACTACAAGCCTGGCTGCCAGGAAATAATGCTGCTACATATGCCCTTTGGTGAAAGAGACTTTCTCCGGACAGAAAGTTGTGATTTCAAATGCTAATTTTTGAAATGCATCCAGGTTGAGGATTTTGAAAAGGTTCAAGCTTTGTGCTTTAGCTTAAAAAAGCATAACTTAACTAGTCCTTGCCTTTCCTAGGGAATAGGTATCTTAATGGGTCATCTGGCAGCAAATAAATAGACATGTCTGTCCGTTCTTTTCGAGGTACTTTTTATCACCTCTGGCTTGTGTTTAAGTGATTACTGTCTCTGGAGAACTTGAGACTGACTTCTTGGGAAGGGCGTGAGTGACAGAAGGTTCAGGTTGGCTGCTTAACTAGAGGGAATTGATAGTAAGACAGCTGTATCAGGTGGAGTGGTTCTTTCTATTGAGTGAAGAGAGAGAAGGTAATTTTCTATTTTGGCTTTATTTTCGTTCAGACCTGCAGCTGCCCATCCTCCATATTAGGGAGAAAGGCAATTTTTTTGTTTTGTTTTGTTTTGTTTTGTAAGCAACTGGGGAAAATGAAGGTTCTTGGCCTGAGATTCTGAACTTTCATTGATAGACCTGCCAATAGTAAAAGTTCGCCGTCACCTTGGCTCTAATTGGGATTTTCCTTGGAAGAGATCATATCTAAGTTGGTAAATGCTGGTTTCTTAGTTGTGTTGAAGTTTCCAGGAACTGAAGAAAACGAATATTTAGAACATGTACAAGCTGCCTAAAGGTTTTGAAACACCTTTGCGGTGAAAACCTCATTGCAAGTTGGTTTGGGTGTTTTATCACAAAGGCCAGTGATGATGTCCCATCCATTCGGCCAGATTGAGTGTCTTGTCTTTCTCGGCCTCCCCTCTGGTCCAGCAGCATCACGGGCCACTAGCGGGTTCTCTTTTGAAGGCAGAGCCTGGGAACTCCCCCAAGCAACTGGTCTCCCAGTGGACTTAGGCGTTTCACATGTGGGTCACTTGCCTGGTTTGTTTTAATGTATTTCTTATTGAATGCCTCGTTGGTCAGCAAGCTGTTGTTTTAATGAGATTTCTCAAATAAAGCCCCCCTGAGCCCCACAGTCACACCTTCACTGACATCTCCATATTTTGTTAGATTTGTTTTCTCTTTCTCTGTGCAAAACTGAAGACAGATGAACTGCGGTCTACTGCAAGGATGGGGTAGAGCTCTCAGAGACGTGCCTCCTTCCCTCATCAGGGGTCAAAGCATTGAAATGTCCTGATTAGTGATATTTTTAAAGGCACTAATTATAGACTTAAGACAGAGGCCTTAGTGAGGCTTTAGAGAGTTTGTGAGACTTAATCTAAGAGCTGAAATAGGCTGTTGTTTTTTTTTTTTTACATCAATAAAAATACAGTTGGCAGTCATCAGCGGCCACAGCTCACATAAATCTTGAACTTTTGACTTAATTACCATGGGAGAGTTCAAAGGGCAGCATGGAGTGGTTGAAAGAGCACTGCTCAGGGAGCTGGAGACTTGGGTCTAGGCTCAGCCCAGCCTCTGGCCATGTGACCTTGATCAAATCACTTAACCTTTCTGGATGACATTGATCACACCAGCCGTTGGGCCAGATGGTCACTGAGGTCCCTTTTGGTACAGTGGTAATTTGAGTCCATGTTTTTCCTTTAAACCACCAGGCTGTATTCTCTCTATTTGGTTAGAGAGAGAGAGAGAGAGAGAGAGAGGGAAAAGACCATAAACCTTAGATGGCAGGGTGGGGATACGTAAGAGTTTTTGTGGGAGCCGGCTCAGCAGCCCATGTTTTCTCCTTAGGTTTAGGTTGCAGGGTCAAAATAAATCCTCTGATCCTATCATTTGTCGACAGAATCAATATCTGTGTAGAATATAGATAGATACCTGGAAAGCATGTTAGAACTGGGAGGGGCCTTATCAGGACATTCAGTTCAGCTCCCTCATTTTATAGCTCAGGCTTTTAACAGTTGTCCATCTGGTCTGTCCATCCATCCATCCATCCATCTGTTCAATAAACACTTGAGTGCCTGCTGCATCGTCTGAAGACGGCTCCAGCTGTACGCTCCAGGTGGTCTGCTCTTATTGGTCAACAGACATCGAGAGGAATATATTTCAGTCTAGAAACACCCTGGGCATGGAAACAGACATAAGTAACCAAGAAAATGGTGGACCAGAGAAGGAATGATGAATCTTTATTGTGGGATGAAGGGGGGTTAAGAAAGGCTGTGTTGAGGGAACGTTGAGGGAAGTTTCTGTGGGGTTATAAATCTGCTTAACCAGCCACAAGTTAAGAGACTTCTGTTGTATTAAATTAAAATTCTACTTACTTGGTATTATTACTAAGATACAGTATCTGTTTCAGTGTAGAAAATGATAGAGTAAATACACTAAACCTTGATGATGGGGTTGTATTTATTTATTTATTTTGGCTAGGTCTTAACTGTTCCCTTAACTTTCTCGTTATGAGTATTTAATGACTAAGAGAATGTCGTTCTTTTGCTACATACTACAGCAGAAGATTTGAGAGTGTCAGGGCAGAAGGGGCCATACCTATCATCTAGGTCAACGTATTTACTCCTGATTTAAGTAGAATTCATGTCATATGCCATCAGGGGTTTATACCACAATTCCGTCCCTATTAAATACATCCCTAAGATTATGTCAGGGAAGGTATACAAAGTGGATGCCGTACACCTCTTTCAAGCAACAGGATGTGGCCTTGGCCATCCGTATTGAGCATCTACTGTGTGCTAGAGTCTTCTCTGCTTTTGTAGATCATTAATTTGTTAAGTGAGTTCCTCCTCCAAATGAAAGTTGTTAATGCTGTTCACAGCCTTGGGATAGAAGAGGCCTCATTAGGTAGAGGAGCTTTTTGGTAGCCTGGTCCCTGTTTCTCTCCAGCTGCATTGTAGTTCTTGGGGTGGGGACCCTGGCATTTCCATGTGTCCAGACTGCAAACATAGCAGGAAATACTGAAGACAGGAAGAGTTTGCAGAGGACATAGGCCATTGATGATGGAAACACAGCAGGGCTATTCCTACAGTGTAATTATTTTTCTGGACCTTCCAGATTCTTCAGGTTTTCCATAAAACTAGTTTATTTCAGAAAGAGCCGTTGTAAAATAATAAAATAACTCCTCCCCTCCAGCATTATGTTCTTAAAAAAATTAGTGAGCTTGACATCTTAAAGGAAGGCCTCATCATGAAAGTACATCGTGCCTGTGTGATGTTAGCACCCAGAGTGGTGTTGGACACGGGGTTGGTGGTGACCCATCACTGCCACTCAGGGAACCTCGAAAACTTGGCCTGACAGCCCTTTTTGTTGAGCCAAGCTTTACCGTTATTCAGAGAAAGCGAATGTTGTGAATTCAGGTTTCCAGTGACAGTCATGTAGGTGATTGGCTTCTACTTTGTTGATTAGATTTCATGGCGCCTCACCCACCTGCGATCTCTGAGCCTTTAGATGAGAAACATGGTGCCCACAGACTTTATTTTTTAAAAATTTTTTTCTGGTTTCTTTTTTTTTTTTAACATCTTTATTGGAGTATAATTGCTTTACAATGTTGTGTTAGTTTCTGCTGTATAACAAAGTGAATCAGCTATAAGTATTCATATATCCCCATATCCCCTCCCTCCTGCGTCTCCCTCCCACCCTCCCTATCCCACCCCTCTAGGTGGTCACAAAGCACTGAGCTGATCTCCCCGTGCGATGCAGCTGCTTCCCACTAGCTATCTGTTTTACATTTGGTAGTGTATGTATGTCCATGCTACTCTCTCACTTCATCCCAGCCTAACCTTCCCCCTTCATTGTGTCCTCAAGTCCATTCTCTACATCTGCGTCTTTATTCCTGTCCTGCTTCTAGGTTCATCAGAACCTTTTTTTTTTTTTTTTTGATTCCACATATATGTGTTAGCCTACGGTATTTGTTTTTCTCTTTCTGACTTACTTCACTCTGTATGACAGACTCTAGGTCCATACACCTGACTACAAATAACTCAATTTCATTTCTTTTCATGGCTGAGTAATATTCCATTGTATATATGTGCCACATCTTCTTTATCCGTTCATCTGTCGATGGACACTTAGGTTGCTTCCATGTCCTGGCTATTGTATATAGTGCTGCAATGAACATTGTGGTACGTGACTCTTTTTGAATTAGCCCATAGACTTTAGATGAGAAGCATGGCTGTGTGTCTGTTTTGCACAAGCAGATTTTATAGGTGCAGTTTTGGTGATTGAAATTTCACCCCAGGGAAGTGGCTACCTGCCAGAAATTCCAACAAAATTCTTTCACCCTTGTCCTTAAATAATTCCTCAGGCTCCAAGAAAAAGGTGCTGGTTGCCAGTGTGCTATTGCCACAGGCCATGACCGTACAGGCCCATGTGGTCTGGGGATCCCCATGTGGGTTGCAGGCTCGCCAGCAGCTTAGCCCAGCGAGGGAGAAGCAGCGCTACGTTCCTAGTTGCTAACGCTCAGTCCTGCTTTTCAACATAGGGAACATGGAAATCATGCCTGTTGGTACGTAAGCACATGTCTGTTGATTTCTTTGTATATAAAAATGAAAAGACATTCCACAGGATCAGGGCAGCTGTAATTGACGGTATCTGAAAGAGCTACTACATTAATATTTAGCTAATTCGTATGAATAGGCTATTGTGTTTACTTAAACAGATAACATGAATGCAGACACCTGACAGCATGAGGTATGCTTTTCATTTAGGTCAGATTTGTAAAAGTCTTTGTGTAGCGACAAAGCTCATTATTTATTTTGTGCTCTCAGTGCTTTCTTTTTTAGTGGCTGTGGACGGATTTTTCTAAGTAGAAGCTTTTAAAATGAAAGATGATTGAAATTGTTTCAGTATATGCCAGGCCCTGGGAGACTTGTGATAAATAGGAATCGAGTACTCCCTGGGGAACCCTCAAAAGAATGGGTGTGTTTATGGGCATTTGACACCCCAAGTCAAGTGGCTACCAAGTTGCCTACTCATTACACATGCAACTGGATTCAGAGGAAAGAAGGGCAGTCTATTTTCTCCCCCGGCTCCCCTCCCGCCCTCCCCCTGGGCTTTCTGTCTCTGGTGCACATGACCGACAAGTTTTGCCTCACTTTGCTCTGCCTTGGCATCATGCCGATACCACCTATACCCCCACCACCTTGACACTTAGATAAGCAGAAGGATAAAGAAGATACAGCATGTCCCTGTTAAGAAATCCCTGTTTCACCTTTTATAGCAGGTTTCAAGAGCAAGGGTGAGTCAAAGAAGGGTAGGTGTTTTGGATGCAGTTTTTCCACTTTCTGATTCCACCATGACGGCCTGGCTGTTAAGTGAAGGGCATTGTTACCTCGCCAGGAACGAGCTGTGTCATCCACAGAACAGAGGAGGAAACTTCTAAATCTGCATCGTAGACAAAGCCCCTTCCTACGCCCATTTTTGCTTCTGCTTTGTGGAGGGTGTGTGCTGTTGCTCAGTCTAACCCTTGTTAGAAATAAGCACTTATGGATCAGTCTTCAAGAATTTTAGTGTTCTAGAATGTTCTAGGATGTTCAAGGCCCTGCTGATGGATGCTTTAGGGGGGGATACAGGGATTTTGGTTACCTGTTTGCTAAGACAGAATCACGCATGTGAAAAGTTAAATTGCTGTATAAGATTTCATTGGAAATCCTGGGCAGTAATAACGGAGGCAGTGTGCCTTCAGCCGAGGCTGTCTGTCCTGGACGCCAGTCCTGCACATCAGAGAGGTTAAAGGTATGGATTCCAATGCTTTGGAGAGTAGGTAGGGGAGACAGACAGTGGGCTCTGGAATCAAACTGCCTTGGCTCAAATCCTGCTTGCTCTTCTTCCTAGTTTTGTGGCTGTGGGCAGATTACTTCTCTGTGACTCAGTTTCCCCATCCCTAAACAGGGATTATAATTGAATTGTGTCAGGATTAATACAGTAAACACGTGAGAGCTTTTGGGGCTTTGTCTGCAAATAAGAAGCACCCAGTCAATAGTGGTCATGAGCCATTATTTGCAGGCTTGAAGAATTTATGGCAGTATTTCCAATTGATGCTGTGACTTTAATTTAGAAAAAACGTCCTTCCTGTGGTAATTGAAAAAGGTGTCTCCTCCTTTGAGTTTAAAAAATCACTAGCGTCCCTGTCTTTGAGGGCTACTTAGAGGGCACAACTTTAATGTTTAATTGGCAGCTTCCTATTAAGTTACCTGCTTAGACATGCTGGTAGAATTATGGCATTCACAGCCACCATTGGAGAGGAAAGAAACCTTTTTTTTTTTTTCATTTTAAAAGTTAAAACATATTTAGTAACATGGCTTGTTGACTTGTCATATAAAGTGCTGGGAAATTAATGATGCCTCCCTGAATTATTTTACCCTACTGAGATAAGTTATACTATTGATTACCCTTTGAAGCGCCAATGGATAAATTGATGTGGCTTTTGGGCACAACTTGTTTATGTGTATATGTGGTCCTTTCATAGGTGTGGTGATCTAAAATGATATATTTGAGGGGGACTCAGCTGTTGTTACGGTATGTGTTGTCACTGTGTGTCTAAAGTAGCATTTTAAAACATGATTCATAAATTTATATTCTGGCACTAAGAACAGGGAGAGAAGGTTCCCTGTTAATAGACATAAACTATAAACTATCAAGCAGCCCACCTCCAGGGACCTTCTGGGAGGCCAGCTGGATCAGACTTCAGAAAATGTTTCCCTAATGTAAATATTACCCAAAGATTTTGAAAGCGTCGGATCGTTCACATACAAAAGAAAATGATCTTACCTGTTAGGAGTTTAATGATGGAGATGAAGCTATCCATCTATGTACATTATAATGTCATTTTCCAAAACAGGAGCACCGTATTGGACCAACACAGAAAAGATGGAAAAACGGCTGCACGCCGTCCCAGCAGCCAACACTGTCAAGTTCCGCTGTCCAGCTGGGGGGAATCCAACACCAACGATGAGGTGGCTGAAAAACGGGAAGGAATTTAAGCAGGAGCATCGCATTGGAGGCTATAAGGTAGAATGAAGCTTTCAAAATATTCTATTTCTTAAATTTTTATTTCTTTATTTTTTTAAGTAGTCAAAAGTTAGCAGGAACTAGAAGAAATATTCTTTTTAAAAAAACCAGTAATTATCATAATTGATCGTTTCCATGTTTGATATTTTAAAAAAATTACCCTGGACTTGCATGTAATTTTAAAGTACAGTCCCCATTTGTGTTGTTCTTTATATGAAGAGAGTTTAGTAACAGAAGGGTCGAAAGTTGAGAGTCTGTTTTCTATATGTTTTATGGTCTGTAAAACTAAAACTGGAGCAGAATTTGAGAAGTGTAAGTACAGTTGCCTTATCTGAGCAGGATTGTATGAATAGTGGATGGACTTGGTTGAGAGACTGGGGTATGAAATACTACTTATTAAGAGAGAACACTTCCCAGGACTTCCCTGGTGGCGCAGTGGTTAAGAATCCGCCTGCCAATGCAGGGGACACTGGTTCGAACCCTGGTCCGGGAAGATCCCACATGCCGCGGAGCAACTAAGCCCGTGTGCCACAACTACTGAGCCTGCGCTCTAGAGCCCACGAGCCACAACTACCGAGCCTGCGTGCCACAACTACTGAAGCCTGTGCACCTAGAGCCCGTGCTCCGCAATGAGAGAAGCCACTGCAATGAGAAGCATGTGCACCACGACGAAGAGTAGCCCCTGCTCGCCGCAACTCGAGAGAGTCCATGTGCAGCAATGAAGACCCAATGCAGCCAAAAACATAAATAAATAAAATTAAAAAAAAAAAAAAAGAACACTTCCAAGATGACAGAGGCAATCTCCCCGTCCTCCATCCTCAAGGATTCTGAAGAGCCCATTACAGAATGTGGTGAAATATAGTCTCATCACTCACTGGGGAGGTTGAAATTGACAGCCGTTTCCCTGAAGATGCCTCTTCAGGCGTTTGTTCATCCATTGAGCAAATGTCGATCGAGTGCCCTCGTAGCAGGCACCGTCCTAGGCTCTGGGCAAAGCACGGCCCTAGCTTCGGGGCTCCTCGTCCAGCAGGAAGGCAGACAAAAGAGCTGGCAATCAAGACACTGATATGGGTGAAGTTAGAAGAGTATGTTGTGCTGTGGATGTGCAGAGAGAGGTGATGTTGGCTCCTTGGGAGACTACGGTAAAGGAGATCAGGAAAGGATTCTAGGCTGAGTTTGAAGGAAGGTTGTCTCAGAAGAGTGATATGGAATTTCCAGATCATTTAGTGTGGAAGGGGAGAACTTTACGAATTTAGTGTATGAGGACGACTTAAGGAACCTTACTGTGAAATTCTTTGGTGCATTTGGAACATGAATGGGTGTATCAATTACCCATTGCCTTGTAACAAATTACCCCAAGACCTGGTAGCTTTAATAACAGCATTTATTCTCTCACAGTTTCCATGGGTCAGGAATCCAGGTGTGGCTTAGGTGGCCTTCTGTCTCAGGGCCTCTCACAGGACGGTAATCATGGTTTCAGTTAAGGCTGGGGTCTCATCTGAAGGGTCAGTGGGGAAGAATCTGCTTCCAGACTCACTCATGTGGTTGTTGTCAGGATTCACTTCCTTGCAGGCTGTTGGACTGGGGGCCTCAGTTCCTCACTGGCCGTTGGCTGGAGGCCACCCTTTTGCCACATGGGCCTCTCCATAGGGCAGCTGACAGCACGGCAGCTGGCTTCCTGAGGGGGAACAGACAAGACAGAGGAGAGTATGAGGAAGACAGATGTCACAGCCTTTGTAACCTAATCACAGAAGTGCCATCCCACCACGTTTGCTGTTTTCTACCATTAAGTAAGTCACCAAGGGAGGTGATTATTGAGGGCACGAACATCAGGAGACATGGGGATCACTGGAGCATCGGAGAAACCTGCACAGTGGATGAAACAGAATATGCATCAACTCAGGCCCCAGGTCCTTAAGAACCATGTGGGAGAGGATTTCTTGGTGGCAGCAGTGTGGTACCCAGGAGGACTTTCCTTGATGTACCCCTTACCTGTGTTAACACAGCAACATCACTTTAGATGGCAGGTGAGTCCCTGTCCCATCCCTGCTGCGCTCAAATGGGGCTTCCCTCCACACAAAGTGCCCTGGAGCCCTTTCCCGAAACACTCTACACAGTTACTCATCTTGAAAGGGTTAGTATTTTCGTCTGTAAGAATTTTTGACTTTTGTTTTAACATTGAAAAATTACTTTCTAGAAGCCAAAACCCAGAGGATAATTGGGAAAGCCTACGAGTAAATTTCTAAGCGCACATGTGGGCAGTTTATGTGTGAAACAGATGTGAAACACATCTGCTGGAAGGTGGATGCCTTTGAAGCTGTGGAGTAGAAATACTTGGGTTGTCTTCTACGACTCCTGCTCATTGGGGGAAGCAGTAGCAGGAGAACGATTTGTCTCTTTGTTCAGATCTTAGACTGGTACAATGAGATTGGAGGTTGGCTTTTTTTTTTTTTTTTTTTTTAAAGAATGAATAGACAGAGATTTCATTAGGTGATGCTGGTTGTAAAGGAAGAGTTAAGCCACTCAAATCGGGGCCCCTGGGATTGTTCTAACCACCAAACGTTCTCTGAAATCATAACTGATGCAGTTCGAATGATTTATTTAAATACAACTTAAGTATAAGAAGGGTGGTCAAAATCTTGGTGGTTAACTCATTTCCTTCCCTAAGACAGTCTGGGAAATGAGTGCAAAGGGTCAGTGAGCCTCCAGAAACTCCTGGTCTCAAAATAAATAGGACCAACATCATTATTATGGGTAAGGAGCTTTTTGCAAATCTGAATTAGTGATTACAAATACGCTGGAAGACTAAGGGTGCCAAATGAGGAAACGCTGCTTGATTTTTAACAGGTGCAGTTCGGTTTTGATTATTGATGACAACATTCCACTAAATGAAGAGCAGCTATATCCTAAAAGCGAAACTAGGAACCTTTAGCCCCTTCCCGAGGAGGCACAGATGACCAAAGTATTTTTGTTGTTTGATGTTGGAGTCATTTCTGGAGTGAAAGAGGAATGGAATTCGAGTGTGTGGGGAGAAAAATCTAAACTCTGTTTTGCTTTTCAACGAAAAGGGCAAACAAAAGGGAGAGTATTACACCTTTGGAGCGGGGGTGGGGAGTGCCGGCCGGCAGTGATGAGGGTGCATCTCTTGCCCAGCTGGCCTTTCTCTCTGGAGAAAGAGGCTGGGACGGTGGGCCTGACTGGCCTGGGGGCTTGCCGCATCGCTGCAAGGGTAGTCAACCTGGGTTCACAACAGTTGTGGCATTGGTCACTCGTTTTGGGAATACGGGACACCCTTAGAAATTCCATTGAGCCCAACGGGCTTCTGGGACTTGAAAGGAAAAGACAGAGATCTCTTCTCTCCTGGGAAAATATAGTTACCTAAGCTAAAGTCTTGCTAATGACATGTTAGACCCACCCCAGGTCCCCGGGTTCCTAGGCCATGAAGTCACTAAGGGTCACAGAGGTGGACTCCCACCTGAGGGCCACCCCCGCTGGGCTGAGCTCCGGGACAGAGTGGGGAGCATGGTCATGATGGGGGCTTTTCCCTCTGATGTTTTCTTTGTTACCTACATACGCTTGTAAAGAACTGTGTCTCTGAACATTTGACCTGAGGGATCCGTATTGTACAGTTTGTAGTTTCCATTCCTCGGCACTTCCCCCCAAAGCCGAGACCTAATTGTTCACGTGGAGGGCCCGACTGATGTTCAAATGACCCCTCCTCTCATTCCCGTCCCTTTGCTCTTTTATTTAATGAAGAAGCAAAGTGTCAAGTTTTCCAAGATGTATTTTTCCAGAAAGCAAGACCTGAAATTTTCCACAAACAAAATTGTGATTTTTTGGTGTGCATTTCTGGGATTTTTTTTTTTTTCCTCCTTCATAAATCTCATTCCATAAACCATGGCTGTGCTCTGGTGGCCCAGCTGTCTGTCTAGCTCTTTCTACCTGTTTATGGGCTGGGCACTTTGGCCCTGGTCTACTGTATTATTCATATGTGGCCATTGAAGGGAGAAGGAACACAAAAAACCAAAACAAAGTCAAGGAGAATTATGAAACAGGACAGAAAGCTCATTTTAATTAAAATGGCCCATAGAGCTCTTTGGTATTCTGTGTTTCAGTCTTATTTATCAAAGCACTCATGCTGAGCCATTCTTAGGTTATTAAGAGCCAAATTACTGTTTTTCTTAGTATGTGGGCAAAGGCTGGTTGGATGTTATATAATGACAAAGCATGACTTGAAGCAAAACCATATCTCCCTAATTGTGCTGATGCCTGGGCTTTTTAACATCAGTTAAAAAGTTGGCTAAGCTCTCTGGGCTTCACATCACCTATCCTTAAGATGAGAAGATGGGATAGGAAATCGCTAACGTCTGATCCTTTCCAGCACGAAAACCTGTGATTTAGTAGCATAACCATAATGCAGCATCAGCCATTTTTCATCTTAAACAACAGCACAGATTTTTTTTTTTTATAAGGAGGTTGCCTTTAAGGCTAGATATTTAGTAGGGCTCTGAACAATGATTACAATTAAATGTAGAAAAAGCAAGAAGATGACTGAGATAATTAATAGACCACCTCAATTACTAGCTCATTCCTAGGTAATGATTTAGGCATAGAGGAGAAGAACATTCTTAAAAACCGTCTTTCAAGCCACTTACTAACTGCGTAAGACCCAAGAGAGATCATGGGACAAAGCTCTCCCTCAACATGGCCATAGAATTGGCACAAGAGCCCACGGTGTCCAAGAGTTTAGAATTCCCACGGAGCCGCCTGGCAGAGGAAAGGAAGCATTGTAGAGTACGGACTATTAGTTTCCAAGTACATTTCAGGTCCAAGAAAAGACAACTAAAAAAAATTATTTTCTTATCACAACTGAACTGGTTGTTTTGATGGTTAGGTTAGATTTACATTTTCTAGGTTATTAAGTGTAATGCTTAACCCCAAAGTATGTTTATTTGGAAAAATCACTACTAATATGCTTTTTAATATATTTCTATTGGTTGAGCTTTTTTTCAACCAAGACACTTCTGCTTTAGTGTCAGGTCAAGCAGACTGTGATGAGAAGCAGGTGTATGTTGGTATCTGCTGGCGTGTGTTGTCTGCTCACCTGTGTGCTGACTGTTCCAGGTGCCTCCTGTATACATGGCACCCTGTCCCCTGCACAGCCCAAAGAGGTGGGCACTTTTCTTTTGTCCCTTTTACAGATGGGGCTCCTAGGTGGTGGAGCTGTTATTTGGACCCAGGCAATTTTTGCTCCAAAGTTCATGCTCTTATTAAACTGCTTTTTTTCAAATATAGTTCCATGTTTTGTTAAAAAAAAAACCAAAACACTGTTATGATAAATGAAAGACACGTAGATAGTAATGGCTTCCCAAGAGCATATAAATATCGGTTGATGCAAGGTATACTGTTGAGAGTAAAGTTGGGGGGGAGAGGTATCATGCTATTCTTCTAGCTTCCATGACCTGTATGAGATTTTTTTTCTGGTGTGTGGTAAAAGTATAACATAACATTTGTCATTGATTTCTAAAACTTTTTCATCATCCAAAATAGAAACTCTGTATCCATTAAACATTAATTCCCTATTCCTCCTTTCCCCAGGCCCTGGTAACTTCGAATCTACTTTCTATCTCTGAATTTGCCTGTCTAGGTATCTCGTATAAGTGGAATCATAGGAAATTTGTCCTTTTGTATCTGGCTATTTCACTTAATATGTTCAAGGTTCATCCATGTTGTAGCATGTATCAGAACTTCCTTCTTTTAAAAGAATGGCTGAATAATATTCCATTATATGGCTATATCACACTGTTTATCCATTCATCTGTTGATGGGCACTTGGGTTGTTTCCACCTTTTGGCTCCTGTGGATGATGCAGCTATGAACATTGGTGTACTAGTATCTGTTTGAGTCCTTGCTTTCAGTTCCTTTGGGTGTATACCTAGGAATGGAATTGCTGGATCATATGGTGATTCTGTGTTTAGCTTTTTAAAGAAGGCCATGAAATTTTTAAAGAGTTAAGTTCAAGAGGCAGTGGATGCCCTTTTGGCAGTCTGTCCCCAGAGCACCTTTCTGGGCACCGTCAGGGAACAGGCATAGAAGAGAACAGCCTTGCATTTTATAATTCACTTCCCACCTCCTCTGGAGAGATCCATTGTTTACTGAGTAGAGGGAAGAGTTTCTGCCACTGGTCCTCAAAGACCGGAGCTCACCCAGCCCTGTTCTCAGCCCAAAAAGCAAACTTCTTGGCGTTTAAGCATTAAACAGGTGTTTGTCTCCAGGTCTGCGTGGTGATAGGAAGCAGCATGTACCACAGCCCTTGGCACCTGGAAGCTCAGTTTGTATGTACACATCCCAGAGGGATGGTTTGGAGTCCCCCAGGAACCAGCTGAAAATGGGGATCTGGCATGGGCTAGTAAGATTTTATGCATCCTCATGACACCTGGTCTATGTTGAATTGTAGTTCATGGGGCACCTTATGAAGGCCAGGGTTAAAAGGGAGTGCTGTCCTTCTCCATAATTTGAGCCCTGATACTGGTGGAAGGAAGTCTTGGGGGTATTTACCATCATGTGGACACATCATTCCTCGATTTGGCACAGAGCAAAACTTTCCATCCAGCTTCTGGCTGTTTATTCTGCTTGTTATCGAACACCTGGGTGTTTGGAAATGTTCAGAGTTTTTTGCAATGTGGAAAGCAAACATCCAGGTGACAGCTGGGTCTTTGACCTTTCACCTTTCACCTAGGTGTTTTGGTGTCCTACCAACTCAATCGACATTCCCAGCTGTCAGCTGAAGGCTAGGGGTTTTACGTGCAACGTGGGGGCTTTAGGTAACTGAGGAATTCCGAGAAAACCTGTCTGGGCCACCTTTTGTCTTTGCAGTGACAGGGTGTAGAATGTTTGTGGATCCAGTTTTTGGATTACAAGTAAGAAGAGAGTTTAGGCCATTAGCTTCAGTCTGTTTGGTTTCAGTATTGAAATGTTATTTTTAGAAGTCTTTAGTGAACGTAGTTTTGAAACCCCATGCTTTCTCATTTTGTTCCTTGGCAGATGAAAAATACTGATGAATTCCACAAAGATTTAGCCACAGGGAGGAATGAAAAGAAGGGATTGTGCATGTGTTGGTTAACGCAGGATTTCTCTTCTCCCTGGCTTTCGTGGTCTGTCTGCCGGAGAGTTACACATGCAGTGGTTCTGCCACAAAACAACTACTACCCTAGGGTTTATTTCACTTTTTTGGTTGTGTGTGTGTGAGATTTATGTTTAAATTTGAAAAGTGAAAATGAGAAAAGAGTAAACATTTTTAATCCTACTACTTAATTATATAAAGTATATCACTAACAATTTAGTACATTTTCTTTCTGATTTTACCTTGTATACAAGTCATGCTTACAGATTCAGGCCTATATGCACCTAGAAGGTTGTGTGTGTGTGTCATGTGTGTGTCTTGTGTGTGTGTGTGTGTATATTTTTTACAAAATGGAATCATGAATATACATATTTGCATTCAGGCTACTTGTTTTCATTCATCAGTAACTCTTAATGATATTTTACCAGGACTGAACATAAGAATACCTCATTCTTTTTAATGACTGTATGCTATTCTTTTGGAATAAACTGTTCATTATGAATGAGTCTCCTGTTGGTGGATTCCAGTTTTTTTCTGTTACAAACTGTGCTTGAAGCAACAATTTTATTATGTGCTTTGAAGTAATCCTGCTCTTCTCTGTGTAGGCAAGATTTCCAGAAGTGGAATTAACTGGGTCCAAAAAAAAAAAAAAGTGTGTTGCTAATTTTAATGGGTACGAGCAAATTATTTTACAGAAAGATTTTTCTCAACTTATGTTATCAATTTGAGTTTCTATTTCCCTCCATCCTCACCAAGTACTCAATGACATTGATCTTTCTAATTTTTGTTAATCAACTGGTGAATAACAGTGTCTCATCATTGTTTTAATTTGCATTTCCCTGCTCCTTAATGAGGTTAAGCATCTTTTCATATGTTTATTGAGTATTTACATTCCCTCTTCTGTGCAACCAAAGGTGGTTTATGTTCATTTGACCTAAGTGGCAGAAACAATGGAGCATTAAAAAGCTGAGGAATTGAGAAAAACGTGTTGAAGATGACATCTTACATTTTTGTAGTTTCTTTAGGTGTACCCGGAATCTTGGTATGGAAATCGTGTGTTTAAAAAAGCACAGAAATCTTTGTGCCTCTGTTCCCCATCTTTGTAGAGTTACTGTTTGTAGTCTCTTAGCTTGTCATTAAGCAACCAGTAATTAATGGTAGGATGTCCCCTACAAAAGTGTCACATAGTCTCCCTGTTGGAGACTTCCAAGGGCATCCATTGGAAAATGCCACAGCTCATAAAATTTGGGATTGGTGGTATGTCGAGGAATCAAATACTGGAGCCACGGTATAAGAAAATAAATATTAACAGCACTGTATGGGGCAATATTGATCGAGTACCAAGGTCTCTGGAAGGGCAGTAACACCCTGTTTGGTAAATGTGTTTCTCATTGTGAAAGCATTTTATAAATGTTAACTTATTAACATTATTGTCGTGCATCTCTAAGAAGTAAATATCCAGGGAGCACATGCCCTTGTAGATCTTACGTGGAATGCCATAGCCCCGACGAAAGACTGGAGCTGACCATATGCCCTAGGGTTAAAAAAACGCAGTGGCATGCGGGGCTGTATATGCCAAGATTTAATGTCTCGGGCAGAGGCAGACCATGCCCTGCCTTCACAGTTCAGGTTCAGCTCCATTTGGAATCCACTCTGTGCCAAATCTGGATCCAGGCCCAAGAAAGACACTGACAGTTTGGATGGGGTCCAGAGACAGGCACTAGCCATGATTAAGGGCTTATGGGCATGACATTTGAGCAGGGGCTCAAAGAACTGAATATTTACAGCAGGGCTAAATGCTGGATTACGTGGCTTGGTGACATCAGGGCCCGAGTTACCCTCCACGTGACTGGTTCCTCAGAGGCCAAGAGGGTCCCATTCCTGATACTCCTGAGCGCTTATGGAGAGGGAGGGTCTCATTGTGGGCTCATCTGCCTCGAGTTAAATCAAGGAGCTAGCACCTGCCTTTTCCATGCTCTGAGCCTACAGCTCCAGGGTAGCCCCCGGGGGGACCAGGATTTCGATAGAGAATTCTTAAACTGGAAGTTTTAGCATTCACATCTTCTCCTCTTTCTGAACATCCCTTTTATACATTCTGCAAAGAAGGTGCTTATCCCAAGAGGAGACACAGCCTCTTGTTTTGGTTGTCCTAAAAGTCTGTGGCCCAGCCAAGAGCAGAAAGTGAGTCTTCTCCAATGTAGAGAATAGACTCTCTCCATTGTACGTCTGATGACTTCAAGTTCATTTACTGCCAGACATTTCACCTGGGACAGTGAGACGAACACCCCGTCACCAGCTCTAGGACCTTAGACTGAAACAACCTCCATGGTTTACAGGGGGAGTCGTTTTCAGGCAGCAGCTGAAGCAAAGTGACTGCTTGGAACTCAGCCTTAATTCAGGGCTTGTAGTCTGTTAAGAAGAAGAATCCAGCCTTCACCCCCATGATGCTTCCTAGGACTGTTAGCGATGACCAGCAATCTTGCTTTTGGACTCAGCGTCAGTAACGGCACTCTGCAGTGATGGCTTGTGCTGAACTGAACGGCTGACATGAAAAGAGTTGTACTATAGCGTGTTCTTCTAACCTCTTACCTCTGTTGGCTCTGCTTTTCAAAGTGGACAGCTGCTCTGCCCTCCCCTTTTTATAATGGAGCGTTCACGAGACGATCTTCTTTATTCTCTAATTTAGTTCCTTGAATCACCCATGTGCTTGCACAGGCTCTGCTGGCATTATCAGTTTTTTATGTGATTAAGGCAGAAAACACTTGCAGTGCTCAGGGAATCATTCAGAAGGTCAGTTGGAATTCCTGAAATAAGATGAGTAGGCCCTGGCTTTTTATTTTTTCTTTCCATTTCTCCAGAATGCCTTGTCCAAAATGCCTTTAAAGAGTGATACGGATTTGGAGAGAAATATTAAAGCCATGAACCTGAAAGATGAAATCTGCATTTTGGCCCTGATAAGGAAAAATCATGCTTGCTTGAAAGCCAGAGTCTATTGAAATACTTTGAAAGCAAGGTGGAAACCTTAGAATCTAGTCTGTTTGCATGTTGACAGAACTAGGGTAAGAATCACAATAACTTATTTTCTCATGTGCTGCTTATCTTTGAAAAGTCTCAAGGAGTTTGTAAACAGATGGATACACAACTTAAGTTTCCTGAGGATTCATTGCTCCCATGTTTGAAATTCCGAGTGTATCTCAGGAACATGTAGCATCTGTTCAGTCAGAGATGGGAGGGGCAGACCTATGTTTCCAGCTGAAACTTCTTGAGATGTCCTGACAGCATCTAAGCGCTGTGGGGAAGGATCTAAGAGGACTTCAAACCAGAAGCTTCCAGGAACAATAACAGCACCCACCTTGTGGGCTCCTTGGGAGAGTTAAGGTTAAATTAGCTGAGGTGGAAAGGAGCACTCAGGAAAGTGCCTGGTTTGCAGTACGTGCTCACTGGCGTCAGCTCTACGTAGTTCCTTGGTGCCGTAGGGGTTGAGGGCTCCCAGTGGCTGAGCAGTCTGAGGCTCACCTGCCCTGGGGCACTGATACTGTGGGTTAGTGTTAGGTTCCCCGGCCACTTGGCAGCTCCTGGAGGACCCCTCAAACCCATGACAGTGACAGACCTACTGCATACACTCTTTTGTATCTTAACATGACGATGTCAGCTTGCCAGATGTTCACCATGATGATAATTATTGTTTTCCTTTGTCACCAGTCTGAGTATTTATTATGAGGAAAATTTAGAATTCAGGTGATTCTTCTCTACCTTCTTTGTCTCCCTCAACTTCTTTTTAAATCAAGAAAGCAAAGTACCTGGTGTTCTATACTAAGATTGTTCAATAACCACCTTTACTCTCATCTTTGCAGGTACGAAACCAGCATTGGAGCCTTATCATGGAAAGCGTGGTCCCATCCGACAAAGGAAATTATACCTGTGTGGTGGAGAACGATTACGGGTCCATCAATCACACGTACCACCTCGATGTTGTTGGTGAGTTTGCGTCTCCCCCAGTGACAGCCACGTGCCAGCCTGCTGCAGCTTGACTCATTTGAAATTGTGAAAGTGAGTCTTGTTTCTCCCCATGCTTTCAGGAGACTTGGTTTGTTTTCATTCTTTCTAAATACACGCTATCATTTGGGAAGGATTCTTCTGTCATTTGACAATGTTCTGTTTCCTGATTAGCTGAGTTTTATGTGTTTTGCGTGATCCCCTTGGCTCCCAAGCATCATCTTGTGTCATGTGGATATGGTGTGAGATGTGCTGATGTTCTGGAAGCTGAGATTTCTCTGCAAAATGTTAGCGTGTGCAGGGAAAGGTACAGTTAGGCTGTGGGAGAACGTTGTTTCTGAAAGAAGGGCAACTATATAATGCTGGCTGAAGAGTAAAGGAAAAGGTATTATAATGACTGAGCTTACAGCTGGTTGGACGAAGGTCAACGTCAAGGGACCCTTCAGTCCCGTCAGAAGAAAGTCATTAGACACTGCAAGTTCAATGTCTATTCCTAGAAGCTATTTCTTCTGTGAAAAGGGAACTATTTTAATGGGCTTATGACTACTTTTTTTAATCAAAGTGCTTAAATAAGCTATTTTAATGAAATATCTTGAGACAACATAGCTTGTTGTCCTGGAAACTCAAATTTCTTCCTAAGTCTGGTCTATTATGATGGGTTTTGTTGTAACTGATGAAGAAAGGCTGTTTCTCTGTCTTGTTGGAGGACTGATAAACTTACACCTAGGAGGTGTCTCGTTTCGGGATGGTGGGCTGAGATCTTTTCTTTGTAGAAGCCACCTTTTGTCTTTGCCATCTACCCTGACTCTCAATTTGGCCACCCGTCCTTGAGTCCTTGCTGTGGGTTACCTAATCTGTTTGCACATCTCCACATGCAGGTTGCTGACTCCTGCTAAAGTCCCAGTCTCACCTTGATTCATTTTGCCTTAGTGTGACCCTCTGTAACCCCACAAACTCATGCCCACCCACTGTGCATCCATAAACAAAGGCCTTCCGCCATCATTTCCTGTGCATGTGCCCTTAGTATTATTTCACATGTGGGCATTTCTTCTTCTTCAATAAAATATAAACTCTTTGAGGAGAGAGACCCCATAGATATTTGAATTGCCCAAAGAGCCATTAAAGAAACTTTGCAAAAGCTTGATTAACCAAATTACGTAGATGTGGTTAATTGAAGTTTTAGGTTAACTGAAAATTAAATAGAAAACCATTTTAATTTTCTATCAGGTTAAATTAAATCCATAAGAAACTCTGCCTTAGAAAGCATGATACAGTCTTTATCTCCATTTGTAAGTGTTCAGTGAAAAGAGCAACATTTTGTTATTCAGAAGCCTTAGTGTGAAATTTGAAAGGATTTTGTATAATATAGATTCTATAGATAGTCATAAAAGCCTGAGTTTTAAGAGCCTTCTTTTCTCACAGAGATATTTGTGGAATGTTTCTTAGTGGGAATCACTATGAACAGATATTTTAGCAAACAAACACAAAGAGAAGTAACACTCAAACATGAGAAGAAAATGGTTAACATTTATTTTGGCATTGATGTGTCATAAGTCTGTTGATCAAAGAGCACACGACTTGGACTTCCCTGGCGGTCCAGCAGTTAAGACTCCACGCTTCCAATGCAGGGGGCGCGGGTTCAATCCCTGATCGGGGAACTACGATCCCACGTGCCGCGTGGCGCGGCCCCAAAAAATTAATTAATTAAAAAAAGAAAAAAACAAGAGGAGCACACCACTTGGATTTCACTTTGGGCCTCGCATATCCTGAGTTTGACATGAAAGTGTTCCTATTAAAGGAAAGAAAGTTTTGGGGCTAGAAGTTCTAAATACTTAATTTTGAACAAAAGTCATTTATTGTGGGAATAAAATCATTGTGCTACAGCAGTCTTTGGGGATCCTGGCTTTGCAGAGATCTACAAATCATTCATTAAGATTGGTTGGGGCCATTCCAGGAATCAGGAGTCATATCTCGGCCACTTCAGCCGCGGGCTCTTGCTTATAGCAGGTTTTAGGTTGAGTTGTTGTGTAAAATGTTCAAAAGCCCCTCACCCCACCTCCCCTTTCAGGTTTCTGGCAGCTCATCTCTGTGAAGCCCTGAAATCTCTCTTAGAGTTTAGGGTTGGATTTGAATTGGGCTGCTGAATAATGGAATTGTGCTGTCTAATGTTAATCCCCTGGCAATCAGTCTTGTTGAAAAGAGCGTATGATTCAGTGGTGTAATGTGGAGGGAGCGTAGTGTATGGAGTAATGCAGAGAAAGGCCTGATTATGTCACAAATTTGGGAGATCGCCCAGCTAAACGTGGGCCAATAATGACACAATGCTGGTTGGGAATATCCATTAAAGCTCAACCCCAATAATTTTCCAAGCCTTGAACCTTCTTTATAAATAGAAGCCAAAAGTCAGTGGAGTATAAGACATTTTCAGGAAAGATGGAGGTGTGAAATACTCTCATCTTTGCTCAAAACTCTAGTAATGGCTTTGAGAAGTGGTAATAAAATAAGAATTGAGTCAGCTGAAGAGTCTCAGGCAGACTTAACAGGGCTGGCAGACAGTCATCCTGAACATCTCGGCAAGTGGAAACAAAAGGGATTCAGGCTTGAACAGTGAATTTCTGGTGGCTTGTAGGTCCAAGTTTAATACATGGCTGCGTGATAGCAGCCTCTCAGCTACATCTCTGTTTGACAGAATATCACAGACTCTTTCCCAGAGAAAGTGAAGTCCTGTCCTAGTTCCCGTTCTCCGAGGTTTTATTTTTGTTGCTATGATACATAGGCTTGTAGTTTGGATATGACGACGCATCAAACTGGGTGAGACCTTTTTATTGAAATTCTTCCTTGGAAAGGCATTCCCATAAGCACTTTAATGTAAAAGCTGTGTAATTTAAGTGACATTCTTGTGTTCTGGAATTAAATAGCAAGCCATTGTTGTGTGTGAGGGAAATGCTTTGGTTTATGGGAGCCCTTTTAGGAGCCTTGCTTGATCCTCATTAAAATTGACACCATTACTTTTCAGCCATTTACTTGCAAGGGAAAATTAGTGTGAAGCTCCACATCTCAGTAATTGTGGTGATAATAAAACGGGCTCTCCTTAAAATAGCGAGCTCTGGGAGGTGGCAAGTGTTCACCCGTAGTTCATCAGTGAGCGAGGCTGAAGCACAGGATGCTGCCTGGGGCCCTGCCACCAAGAAGCAGCAGCCTGGCAGAAGTCGTTTAACTTTTGGTTTCGCTCTCCTCGTGTCTGAAAAGGAAGGTGCTGAGACTCACTAATGTTAGATAAAGGCAGCCTGGTGGTGTGAGCACAGCGGGTCTGTCGGCCCGCACACTGGGGACCAAGCGAACTGGGACAAGTGACTTAGCTCCTCTGAGCCTCTCTCAGAGATGATGCTTACCTCGTTTCTGTGATGGCTGTATCAGTTTCCTAGGGGCTGCTGTAACACATCATCACAGGCTGGATGGCTTAAAACAATAGGAAATTATTCTCTTGTCAGTTCTGGAAGCCAGAAGTCTGAAGTCAGGCTGTCGGCAGGGTTGGATCCTTTTGGAGATTCCGAGGGCGAATCCGTTCATGCCTCTGTCCCAGCTTCTGGTGGCTGTCAGCAGTTCTTGGCTTGTGGACATATCACTACGTCTCCAGCTCTGTGTTCCCGTGGCCTTCCTCTCCATGTTGTCTCAAATCTCCCTCTGCCTTTCTCTCGTAAGGACACCTGTCATTGGATTTGGGGCCCACCTTCAATCCAGGATGACCTCATCTTGGGATCCTTAACTTAACCACAAAGACCTTATTTCCAAATAGGGTCACGTTCACAGGTGCCAGGGGTTAGGACATGGACTTATCTTTTCTGGGGCCACAGTTCAACCCACTATAGTGGTTATGAGAAATCGGTTGGGTAAACAGGTGAAAACACCCAACTGGTACCTAGGTGGCTAGCAACAGATGCTACTTTCCTCCTTTCCAAACTTGGAAACCCCTTTGAGGGTTAGAAGACATCTTAAGTGGCCTTTATTGACTCAACCAGAAGTTTTATTGAACAACCTGGATGCCGTGTTGGGACCGACAGAACCGGTGGCTGACGGTCACTTGTCCTGCTGAGGTTTCCATCTTTGGTTAATGCTGTCGTCAGGGCTTTCCCAGGACTGAGATAGTTGCTTGAACTCGCAGAAGAGGGTTGTAGAGTTTGAGAGCTTCAAGTTCATCGAGTTGGTCTCGTTACCTCCACCTCCACCTCTCACCCCATTTTACAACTGGGGACCTCCAGGTTCCGGGCGGGTAAGTGATTTTTGCCAAGGTCTCGAAGGAACTCCAGAGCTGGGTCCTCTCGAATCCTAGATTCATGCTGTGCGCACCGCACACTGCTGTCTCTGTTTCAGGATTGCTGTGGAGTCAGCGGCTGCTGCAGCCAGACTCAGAGGTGAACCCCATGTGCAGCTCTTTGTTGCCAAAAAACTCCAAAAAGTGAGAGAGAGAGATGGAAGTATTCAGAAGACCAGTTGCTCCTTCTGACTCATATAGACCCTTTCTTTGGCTTTGAATTATGAACTCTGTCTCCTTTTGATGTCCAGTTCTGCATTCCCAGAGACCATCAGATAACTTATGAGCTTTTCACCTGGCATCGGGTATTCTGGGGGGTAAAGGGCAGCAGAGGTGGATACGGGTCCTCTGGATTTGCAGAGGCCAGCCTTGCCTACTCCTCTACAGTCTACTTTCCAGAAATTTGTCCTCCCAGGGCAAGAGCTGTAAGCAGTGCACAGTGTCTCGGTGGATGGTTGGGAGCCGGTCGGGGCCAGGAGTCCCTTCAGGCTGTGAGGGGATCACCCAGGCCCCTCCGCCAGCCCTGACTTGCTCGGCGGCAGACAGGGACAGAGCTGTCCACTGGCCCTTGACATCAATCCGCTGTAACTCGGCTTCAGACGTGATGGGACTCAGCCCGAAAGCAAGAAGGAATCCGTCCCGGTGCTGACTGCCACCCCCCAGGTGTGTGTCGGGGAGGAGTGAAGGCTGTTGTTGAGGGCGCTGACCCATAGGCCTGACTAAGGGGCTGACGCCTGGCATTGAGCGCTCGGCAGCCCGTCCCCTGGGAGAAGTGGTGTCAATCGTTTATTGCTTGGGGCATCCCGTCCTGGGAAGACAAAGGACCCAGTGTGATCCCTGAGCCCTAGGAAGGGGACTGAGGCAAGTCAGAGCCCCTGAAACCACACTTCTGCAGTGCAGTGGACCTTTCTTTTTGGTGGGAGGTGTCAGGTTGGAACAAAGTAGTGTTTCAGTAAATGAAGAAATGGTGGTCTAGTTCATTAATTAACTGGTTGGTTTATTAGTGAGGCTCTCAAAATTAGGACCATTCCCAGCCACTTGCTCCTTATGGAAGACCCTTCTCTGTCCTAGTTTCTGTCACATCATGGCTCCCGGACACTGCTTTTGTTTCTCTGAGTGAAGAGGGTGGCTGTAGTGTAGGTAGCATGAAACTACACAATACCGTGTATCTGGAGATTTGAACACATTGGACACCTGACTCTCACCTTCCAACTTGTAGCTCTTGTGCATTTCCCTGGCACTCGCCAGGCCTCAGCTCCACAGAGCCCCTTGGGATTCTCAACTTGAAGCATCTTGACCTAGAAGCTTCCTGGCCAGACCTCATTTGATTTTCCATATTCATGATTTTGCTGCCAATGAATTCTTTTCCATTTCTTGCTCTGAGTTCAAGACTTGGTGTTTATCCTGATACTGGTTCTGCGTGCTAGCTTGACGTTGTGAAATCTAGCTGGAGGAAGGCAGAAAGCCCCTCAACTGAGAATGGATGGATGGAGGTGCCATGCCAGGCATAGGTCACAGTGGTGCCTTCCTCAGTGGGCTTGTTAAAGTGGACATGGAATGGTGGGGCTGTAGCGGGGGTTGTGTAGAAGGCCAAGTCCTGCTGCTTTTGTGGCTCCAGCAGCCAATACCTCCTCCTCGTCCCAACCGTTGCTACAGCATCAACCCTCGGGGGGCACCTGAGCACCTCTGGAGGTCCTGGTGGGAATTACGTGGGTGAGTGGTTCAAATGCTGTTTCCATCCTTTGCTAGCTTTGTGGCCTGGGAAGTCACGGAACTTCTGAACCTCAGTTTTCTCATCTGTAAAATGGGGGATGACATGCTTTGGTAGGAGGGCGGTGCTTTTAAATAATGGGACCCACGTGATCTCTAGTCCTGTCATTAGGGGGTCCCACACCTCCTTTCATAGCTCTAAGCCAAGACATGTTCACTCAGCTCAGCCCTGGCTAAAGGAGTGGTTGGTCCTCTCCTTTCCTTCAGGATGCAGATTTCAAAACTTCCTTTGGTAGCTACTGTTTAACGAGCTTTTTGGTTGCTACAGAGTGGCTTTTCATACCTATTTCACAACAGGTATTCCAGGGGCAAAAGCTGGCCAGTGGGTGGCTACATCAGCCCCGAATGTACTGACCAGCAGAAAGTGCTTTCCTGCAGGACTGATGCCAGCTCAAAGTTACTCCTTCTGGGCATTGAGGGCAGGTGATGCCTGTGGGTGCCAGCTCCTGGGGTTGGAGCAGGCACACGCTGGCCTGGATGGGACCATGTTAGAACTGCCGTATCAGCACATTTGCCACGTTCTCTGCAAGCCATCAGTTGCCCTCTGCTCCATAGTTGAGGAAGGAAGCCTTATTGATTGTTTTAGATTCTGGCAGCGGGCCTGACTGAGGTGGCCGGGGTGAGGGCTAATATTTGATCTCTTGTCTGATCTTTGGCGTTGAGTCTATGGTGTGGGCAAAGAGGATGTAGAAGTGTTACAGACAAGTGAATGACTTACAGCATTTTGTAAGAGGGTCTCTTCCTCGTAGCTGCAAATAATTCAGGTGGGCGCAGAGGGCGGAGAGAAAGCTTGTTGCTATTAGACTCTGGGCAAGTAAGCTTGGCGTGAAGATGTAAATTCATCCATGGCAGTCAGAGCGCCCAGTCATTTGAGCTAGAACTTAGCAAGATTTTGATCAGTATGTGCTGAATTGAAATAACAGAAAAACAGCCTGAGTTACTTATATTTGGGGGTATGTGGTTCTTAACATATTGCAAATTCTAATGCAAGGAATCTTCCGAGTTCCTCTCTAAACTTATATATACAGCTTCAATTACCGGTCACCTTTTTTCACAAAAGACCCCAGTTGAGACGTATTATGCTGGCTCTCATTAAGATGAGTGTAGAAATGCCAACAAATTCTTCCCCTTTTAAATGATACTTCCACCAGAGTGCTTTGATGGATTCTCCCTCCCTTAGAACACCCTGCTGTTACATTCAGGTCTTGTGTTTGGTTTATGTTCACAGTCAGGAGAAGGTAGGGCAGAAACGACCTCTCGTAACAGGGATGTGCTCCCAAGTTCAAGAGCAGGTTTGAGTTGGAAAGGCAGCATTTAGAGTTTCACCATAGTGAGGTCAGAGGTCAGGTTGGAAGTGGGGAAGAGATGGCTGAGGGGAGGATGTTAGGGTCTGTCTGGGAAAGTTTTTCTGTTTTTCCTTCTGAGAAGAAAGAGATGAGGACATCAGTGCCTTGGTTTAGAGGGAAAAGCTAGAGCAGAGCATTCTACAGGGATTGTCTTTATTGATTGTACTGTAATGATTAATCCTCTGCCTATGGGGCATCCTGTGCTTGGCCTAGAGGGTGTTTGGGACAATTGGTTGAAGGAAACACGTGCTTTGGCCTCTTGGGGTTCTCAGCTCACAGTGCAAAAGACCCCAAACTGCCGCAGTGAGAAGATGATAAATAGGGATGGAGATTCCTGGATCTTGATAGAACTTCTCCTTTTACTTTCTTTCTCCTGGAGCCTCCCCCTTAGAGAATTCTCTCAAACAAGGCCTGTAGGAATTCTGTCCATCCCAAATAAATGTGCAAATCACAGGTCAGGTGGTGCCCCAGACATATTCTCTATCATCTCAGCATGAAAGTGGTCTTTTTTAAGATAAGCATTGCATATTATTTGGGAGGAATCTTTTGGAAGTTGTGCTTTTTTTGAAAAAGGAATTCCTCATTTTATTTGGTTCCGTATACACTCTGGACTGAGACTGAAAAATGAAGGATTTAGTCCTTTAAATTTTACACTTTGGCCAAAAGAAACAAAACCATCTTGTGTGTGAACCGTCACTGAGTGATCAGTGGGCAGTGGGCAGGGTTGCAGGCTGGCCTGAGGCCTCCCATTTGCCTTGGATGCTGAGAAGAGACGTAGAATTCATATTGGAGCCTTTTGTGATCTGGGCGACTATTTTGAAACTTCTCTTTAGATGATGCTTATAGCAAGGAATTATCTAGAATCACTTTTATTTTCAGGGTCTGAGTTTGCCTCTAAGAAAACAAATGAGGTTTTATTGTTCCACTTCTCCTATGGTTCGTTACCAAAGGGAGGCATTTCTTGTTTGCTCAGATGGGCTAAAAGCTTTTGCTTCTGCTTGACACGCCCCAGGTGCAAAGTAAGGCATCTGAGAGATTAGCATGATAGATTTTTCTGGACTTCCTCTAGAAGTAAGGTTTTTTAATGGTGAAAGTTGATGAAACTGTCAACGTTATTACCGTGGACCTCTTTCCACGTCTGTACATATCTCTTTGCTTCATTCTTCCTAGTGGCCCGTATGCTGTCTGTTGTGAACAGAGTATAATTTATTTAATCATCCCCCTTTTGCTAGGTATTTAAGTTGTGTTGATCTTTTAGTTTCCAGTTACCAGAGAGGCTCCATTGACAAGCTTTGCATACACCTATTTGTTGGGCACCCGGGTGAATATTCTTCTAGGACCTATTTCTGGATCTTTTTTGATATCAACATTTTCATCCTAAACAGCTTCATTCTGATCGCTGCTGTCTTTGGGACTCCTCCATGGTTTGGTTTTTAGCTTCTTTGCAAATCATTTGAGAAAAGATATTCTAAATCAGAGTTCTGCCTGTGTAACAAGAGGGTATGTTTAATTCCTAGACTTTTTTTTTTTTTTCTCTTCTTTTTTTATTGTTTCTAACATCCTCTTCCCATGAAGGGAACCCAGCTCTGCAGACACCAGCTGATAATCTTGCATTCCTGAAAGATGTTGCACCCGCTTTGGTAAGTGGTGGGGTGCTGAGGCTCTGTGATGGAGCTCCCCAGCGTGACTACTCTCAGCTGTGTTTACCCCAGCTCCTCAGGAGGGAGCCTGGGGAGACTGATGTCTGAGTTTCGCATCAGCGTGAAAACCAAGCACAATACGGGGCGGGGGGGGGGGGGAACCTTGTGCAGAGTCTTTGTGTCAGAAGAGAGAAAAGCCTTCATTTAGTCAATGGGACAAGATAAACATGCTTAACTAATGGAGAAGGCAGCTTTTCCATGATCCTAGGACTATATCTTACTCTATGATATTGTCACCTTTGCCATGTCTCTCTCTCTCTCTTTTTTTTTTTTCAATTGTGGTAAAATACACATAACATAAAATGTACCATTTTAACCATGTGTAAGTGTGCAGTTCAGGGGTATTAAGTACAGTTGTTGCGTAATCATCACCGCTCTCGCTCCCAGAACTTCTTCATCATCCCAAAGCTATGTCTCCTTTTAACAAAAAGAAGGGCATTTTTGAACCTAAAATTGGCATACCTTTGTGGCTGCCAAAGAGTCTTCAGTTCCAGTTTAACTCTTCAAAGGCACAGAGATCAGGGTATCGTAAACATTTGGGGTGTAAATAACACACGGCCCTGCTCCTGTAATTTTCCCGAGAAGACCTAAATTGACACCCAGCTGGTGGAAGCCACTCAACTCCCAGCCAAATAATACCGTCTATGACATTAATTAAGGAAGGCACCGTGCCTCCGCCTGCTTTGGGCTTCCCTGGCCGTCCAGCCTCAGCCAGCACTTCACCCTGCGTCTCCACCTCATCGAGCAAGCACAAAGGAATTAGTGGTGTTTTGCTTCCAGCATTTCACATGGTGCAGCCTCCATAAGTCACTGAGGAACCTCAGTGCTGGAGGGAAAACACTTTGGCTTTTCCCAAACCAGCTTTTGCTCCCCAGACTTTGCTCTCTCTGCCGAGAAACATGTATGTTTTAGAGGAAGATGGATCCCCAGCCCAGTTCCTCAAGACCTTCCAGAGTCAGATGTCCAAGCAGGAGGAAAATGAGGCTACGTGCAGGATGGAGAGAGAGCAGCAAACCAGTCACTTCTACCAAAATGCATTCCCCGCCCACCCCCCCCCCTTTGTTTTTTTAAAGTAATTCCAGGTACCCAGCATCCCTAGTCTGTTCTAGAAGGTGACAAGCAAAATACTGGTTACGGATACTTTGATTCTTTCTGAGAAAGAAGGAAATGTGGTACTCCTTCTGTGGTACTCCTCATCCTATATCCTAACTGTCCCCTTTCCTCCAGGTCACTTTTGGTTCTGACCTTCTTTTGTGCCAGTCTCTAGAGGCTGGAGGAAGCTTAGGGAAAACAAAACTCAGAACCCAGCTAGACGTAGCCTGTCTGGTTTGAGGGCATTTGGCACAGTCTTCACAAGACAGTGAACTCATTCTACTAATTGTAATTAGCATGAGGTCTTTAGCAGGTTCTTGGGCTCCTCAAACTTCAGAGGCCTTTGATCGGCTTCCCTAATAACCATGCCTCATGCTAACTGGTTTAGTGCGTTTTTTTAATGCAACAAAAGCCACCCCCGCCTCCTCTTGAGAAAAAAGGGAGGCTGGGCTTTAGAAACAAGAATTCTCAGTTGTTTTCACTTGGTCTCTAAATCGCAGAATGTTCTTTCCTTATTCAGCCCCTTGGAGTTGCTAAGTAACTGCCGTTTTAGAGGAAAGGTAATTAAATTTTGATTTTAATTTAAAGACAGGGAAGGCAGGGTTCTTCACGTTCCTTAAATGAATGGGTGCCCCGAGAGCAGACTTGCTGTTTCCAGATCAGTCCTGGGCAAGCGGTGTGATTGGAGTCTTTTGGTGTTTTGCTGCCAGAGAGCGGGGTTTTGAAATGGTTCTTTGCTGCAAGCGCTGCTGAACTTTGGGGAGAAATACTTAGAAGACCAGTGTGTGCTGGGAAACCAGTGACACTGGGCTTGATTAATTTATAGGTGTAATTTAAGAAGCTGGTTCTCTATCTGATCCCCGGGATGCGTGTTTACTGAGTCCGTACAGGAGGCCTCTCTGCCCGGTGAACATTTTTTATGGCCTTTGCGATGTCAGAGCAAAAGTTGTAGATCTCTTATGAGCAAACGTATTATTATGTCCAGGAGAGGATGGGCATATTATAAAGTTTCAAATGGTCAATTAACAAAGATTTATTCTTTGTCACTCAGGTATTTTCTCTCTCTCTCTTTCTCAATAATTAGCCCTTAGAATGAAGCAGGCTGTGTTCTTCCTGCTTTCCTGGTCCTAGCTTCAGAGCAGGATTTTGAGACAGGCCGTCTGATGTTTAGACTCTTAGCAGCTGGGCCTTCTGGTTCGGTAAAGTGGACTCATTTGGAGCACTTGACAAAAGGGAGTGAGAGAGAGAATGCGGGGGAGAGAATGTGTTTTTTAAAGCACTCCGGGCTGTGTTTACTACACATTTATTTGGTAGAACCTCATTCCAGCAGGGCAGCCAACTGTCCATTGGCTGCAGCCACGCCCTTTGGACTGCCTTCCATTCTGTCTTAATTTGGAGCTCACGCAGGGACCTTAGAATCTCTATTGTTAAGAGTTCTCATCCTCTTTCGGGCCCATGAACTGGCCCCTGCAACCTGCTGAACCCAGAATATGTATTTTTAAACATTTCAGTAAAAACACAGAGGTGAGGTGCTCGTCAGCTTTTCTGTATATGTATTTCACTCCCCCGGTAAAGAGAAAAATCTGTTTGCTATAATATCTGAGAGTTGAACATGCTGTAAGAGACCCTTGCCTAAAACGAAATCCTTCCTGGCGGAGAAGATGTGACTTTTGTTATCGCAGAAGAACAAGAGATGGGCCAGCTCTGGGTTTTATTCTCTCATCCAGAGATAATTCACTGACTAATTCTTCTTTTTATATCAGCTTGCTGCCCAAAAGAGTGGCAGACCCAAGGGCTTTGGTGTGGCCCGGGGCCGAGGAGAACACATTCGCTGTTGGAGGGTCTTCGTGCCCACCGTCACTGCCCTGTCTCCACGGTGCTTCCC
Source organism: Eubalaena glacialis (assembly GCF_028564815.1). Taxonomy (NCBI): domain Eukaryota; kingdom Metazoa; phylum Chordata; class Mammalia; order Artiodactyla; family Balaenidae; genus Eubalaena; species Eubalaena glacialis. Next base: position 10,179,471 of record NC_083716.1, read on the forward strand.
AAGTGCCCGCTGGGCCGGGCCTCGGAGGGGCTGCCCGCTTCCTGGGGGCTGCCACCCAGCCTGTTCTCCTAGCTGCCATCTGCACCCTGCTTTCACCCCAGCTTTTCAGAAGTTAGAACGGGAGTCCAATCGCTGTCATCCCCTCACTAACGATGCCTGTTCTTAAGGGTCTGATGGACACAAGGAAGAGTGATCACTGAAGGATCTGAGAAAGGGGAGCGCCGTGCTCGGCAGATGCTGGCATCCAGGGACCTTTTCCAAGATGTTTCAGGCCTCGTTCTCCGACTTGTTTAAGGGCAGAGAATAAGGTTGCAAAGGAAATCAAAGCCTGATGTGGAGAAACGAAACATGAGGCCTACTGACTTTTTAAAAACATTTTAAATAACATTCTCTAAGGTTTCATTTTATACTGAAGGCAGCTGTAATAAGTTTTGGAAGGCGGTGTAAGGTTTCGATTACAGAGCGATCCAGCTTGCAGTTTTTGTACCCAAAGTGAGAAAGGGCCGAGGGGGAGTTGGGGTGGCTAAGAGGTTATTTTGTATAAGGTGAGAAAACTTGAAAGGATGAATTCAAGACTGTAAGCGGTAACATTTGGTACGCTGTAATTTGCAAATGCAATAACATGAAACCATTGCAAAGGTGGTGGGTTTTTTTTTTTTTTTTTTTTGGTGAACATAGTCCGGATAGCAATGGAATAACTTAATAACTAGAGCGCAGCAGCACGCTGACCACAAGTAAAACAAGACCGCAGCTCCGTCGTGGGCCCTGCCAGTGTTGCCCCAGTGACGAAGTTCTCTGCTGAAGCCTGGCGCAGGCTGGAGCTGTCGTGCCGTATGAAAGACCTCATTGTTCATGGGCATCGTTATTTGGTATTACATGCACAGTGTTTGCTTTTGAAACGATTTATGAGAAACAAGCATGTTGAAGAAAGAGGACTTGGTTTGAAATTCAGTTGATCTGGCTTATGACATTTAAGATTTTATAGTACCTTTGTTTCTGAGAATAAATATTTAGGTCCACTGTAAATATTTATCTTTGAACATGCAAACACATGCACGCAAAACTGGAAAACTGAGCCAGAGAATGAACTGATACCTGACATTCACTTCTCTGTGCAAAGGCGTAAACTACCTCAATATTTGATAGGTGCAAAGGCGCCTATTTTGTGAGCTTGGCTGACCGTGTCCAGCCTGGAGGGCAGTGCTCCTTGGGCTTAAGTCTCTTGGGAGGAGGCCTGGTGGGGAGAGTGTGTGTGGACTTAATTCTGTTCTTCTCACGTGGATGGGGCGAGCCGGGGTTGAACCAGAGCTCTGTCCCTGCCAGCTGCTGGCAGGTCCCTGTAGCATCCAGCTGGCCGCCAGGCTGGACCAGGAGGCTCACAGTGGCCCATCGCTGGGATGGTGTCTCAGCCAAGCAGTGAGTGTTTCTAGTGATGCTTGAAAGGATCCCAGCTTTGAGATTTTCTGCCCACAAAAACTAGGAGCCTCGACTTCTGGACTCTTTGCTCAGCCTGTGCGGGTGATACTGTGAAAGATGAATGACTTCTTTGGGCATCTGAAATCTTTATCTTTTTAATGTAAAAATATAGGTGTCTGTGAAGTGATGGGAGATTCTGGAATGAAATGTGCTCAGAGTAATTGCCAGCACTTTTTCTTTTTTCTATTTTCCCTCCCTCCCTCTCTCCCTTCCTTCCTCCCTCCCTCCCTCCCTCCCTCCCTTCTTCCCTTCCTCCCTCCCTACCTTCCTTCCTCCCTCCCTCCCTTCCTCCCTTCCTACCTTCCTTCCTCCCTCCCTCCCTTCCTTCCTCCCTTCCTTCCTCCCTCCCTTCCTCCCTTCCTTCCTCCCTCCCTCCCTCCCTCCCTTCTTCCCTTCCTCCCTCCCTCCCTTCTTCCCTCCCTTCCTCCCTTCCTCCCTTCCTACCTTCCTTCCTCCCTTCCTCTCTTCCTCCCTTCCTTCCTCCCTCCCTTCCTCCCTTCCTTCCTCCCTCCCTTCCTTCCTCCCTCCCTCCCTTCCTCCCTTCTTCCCTCCCTTCCTCCCTTCCTTCCTCCCTCCCTTCCTCCCTCCCTCCCTCCCTTCCTCCCTTCTTCCCTCCCTTCCTCCCTTCCTTCCTTCCTCCCTTCCGGCCTCCCTCCCTCCCTTCCTTCCTTTTTTTTTTTAAAGTTTTTACAACCGGCAACAGGCTTATTGCAGTAAAATCAATTTGCACATGGTCTGGCTCTTGTCCAACACATTCCACTAAATGACATTTTAATCTGAAAGCCCAGATATAGAAAGGCTTAGGTAGCCATCATGCTGATTGGCTGTTTCCTGCCCCGTGCGCGGGGATACCTAGGCGCAGCATGGAGACATCCTTGCTGTGTTGGGCCTGTTGGCCTGTCCTCGTTTTCCTTGGTGGTGTTTTAGGCTGGAGGGTAAAGGCAGTGGTACCCACAGTGCGGAGAGGGAAACGGGCGGTGGCCCGTGCGTACCGGTAGGTGGGGACGGGGTGATGTTTGTGTGTGGACGGATGACTGGGTGTGTGACTCTTGACCGAGCTGCTGTGTAGGCAGGTTCCACTCCCGTTGTGATTACGGTGCCTTTGAGGACAGGATCACACAGCAGGCTGGTCTGTTACTTGATTCTTGAGGAACCTGGTGTGTGTTTGCTCCTGCACCTTGACGTGGTTGCCTCTACAGGGTTTCTGCAGAGACCACCTCTGAACCGGAGAGTTTCCCTAGAGACTGAGGCAGGTGAGGGAGGGTGGGAAGTCATTGCTGGCTTCTTCTCTATGGGGCTTCCTTTAAGACAGCCTGAGACATGGCCAGGGTTTGGGAACCGGTGTCGCTTTTTGTTCTTTCGGTGCCACATCTGAATAAGCTGAGGAATGTCTGTCTGTGCATCTAGCATGGGATGCGCAGTGACGCTTACTACTTATCGAGGAGGTGAATGCGGGCGTGGGACAAAGAGTGACCGAATGGAGTGAATTCCACGGCAAAGAGATGAGACCATTTGTTCATAACTTTGGGCCTTAGTTTTTAGTTTATTTTCTTTTTGAAACAATGGATGGAAGTCTTCTCAGAGCATCTTAGAAATGCACGGGGAGACACTGCCTATAGGCACCATTTTGGAATTCAGGGCGACCTTAAAGTTAGTCTTGTCGCTTCCCTGGGATTGTTAAGCTGGCGACCAAGGTGAGCTTCTGATAGTGTCCCCCGTGGAATGAGAGAAGAGGCACTCTTTTCCCCGCCATTTGTCTTTTAGATTGTCAGAATAAAATCTTATCCCTTGTTCGTCAGGTGGCCACGGACGTCCAGTGACTCATGATGTAGTAAGTTCTTCTCTCAGTTTTCTAAATGAGTACTCCTTTCACAAGGGTCGCGCTCCAGCCGTCTCCTTTGAAGTCGTTTCTGTTCTGCGTCGGGCTGTGGTGTTATTTCAAAGGAGTCAGCCAGCAGGCTCGAGGCCTTTTTGGCTTGAGTTCACGGTCAGCCTTCTGGACAACACAACTTATTTGTTCGTCTCCCCCCCCCCTCCCCCGCCCCGTCCTGTCCCTGCTCCCCCTTCCACCCCTCTCTCCCCCAGAGCGATCGCCACACCGGCCCATCCTCCAGGCCGGACTACCGGCAAACGCCTCTGCTGTGGTTGGAGGCGACGTGGAGTTCGTCTGCAAAGTGTACAGCGACGCCCAGCCCCACATCCAGTGGATCAAACACGTGGAGAAGAATGGCAGTAAATACGGGCCCGACGGGCTGCCCTACCTCAAGGTTCTGAAGGTGAGCACGTTGTGAACCCAAAGACGCCCACGGCCAGGGTCTCCCTGATGGCTTCGGCCACAGGCTCTGTGGCTTCCCGCTGGCTTTGAGACAAGACGACTGTCTTTCGCGTTCAGCACAGGGTGTGTTTAAGAATTAGCAGATCGTTAGGCTTGCTGATAACGCCTCAGAAGGGAGCCATGGGGGTAGCGGGAGGACTGCCAAAGCTGGAGTCAGAATAGTTGAGCTATTTCTCGGCCCTGAGGTCTTAGATGGGACATTTAGGCTTAGCTGCACGTCTATAAAAGTGGTAATATCTCCCCTACAGGGCGTTACGCGGAGTAAATGGGATGAAGTAGCTGGAAAGAGCTTCGTAAACTCTAGGCGTTGTACCAACGTTTATTGTTACGCTGATGTCGTTTTCTCTTCATATGACGTTAGGATCACATTTTAGTAGCCACCTTTTAGAAACAATTTAGATTTTCCTTTTAAGAGAGACCCCTTAACCTTTGAAATTCATTCACACGTGGTTTAGGTGATAAGCTTGAGAAGGTATTCCTGCGCTCACGTAATGTTGAACAAGGAAACTTTCTTTCCCCTCGTAGTTCTTATTTGGTTCCTTGCAAGACCTTGTTTTAATAGCACCAGCCTCTTTATTTTTTAGATCTGTCTTGCTCTTCAAGATGGTGATAGCAAGCAGCAGTTAAGTCTGTACAAATGCTTCTGAGCGCACTGCCTGCCCGTCTCCCACGTTGAGCTGCTCATAGAGAATGTCCTTTAAAAGAACAGTCTTCCAGTAGGACCATAGGAAGCTCAACTCAGAACATTAAACCAGTGAAGTGTTCTCTCCAGCTGAGAACACCAAGGATCCAAAAAGCTGGAAAGAGATGACCAGCCTGGGGAACTGTGGACCCGTTCTGCAAGGGGATGGATCACACCCTTCCTCCCCTCTCCACTGGGTCACTTCTGCTGTCCACTAGTTGACTTGTTTTCTTCCTTCTAAACCCACAGCCCTTTGATGTTGCTGTTTAGATGAGATGGAGGTTGTTTTTCTGTGGTGTGTTGGTGGTGGGACCCTAGGTAGTGTGAAGTCCTTCCCGGTTGGCCATTATATTGTTCTCCTATGTCTGTTCCAGCACTCGGGGATAAATAGTTCCAATGCAGAAGTGCTGGCTCTGTTCAATGTGACTGAGGCGGATGCTGGGGAGTATATTTGTAAGGTCTCCAATTATATAGGGCAGGCCAACCAGTCTGCCTGGCTCACTGTCCTGCCAAAACAGCAAGGTAACAACGTTTTTGTTTTGTTTTTGTTTTTGTTTTTGTTTTAAAGAAGGCTGGATATAGAAGCTGAAAAGACTTGGTGCTTTGGGAGACTGCAGGCAGCTTATAGGATAACTCTGTGGCCTTGGTATATTCATCATAATCTTTCTTTGGTGATGCAGCTGGTATGATGCCAGCAGCCATGGAAAAATGCCCACAATATTCAAAGTGCTTGCTCTAATTTCTTCTAAAGATTACCTTCCACCCCCACCCAGTTTTTAAGTTGTTCCTTCTGGTTTATCTCGTTCAGGCTGCACATCTCCCATCATTACTGCACATCGGCACCATTGTAAACACACACCAGCATGCCTGTTGAACTTGTGGCATTTGCATAGCAGCAGAATTCATACCTCCTCTGCCCCACATTTTGAAAGAAACATTGGCACAATATAATTGGTTCAACAGAGCATCATTTTCTTGGTTGCGTAACTGATACTTATGGAATACTGTCCTTGACTTTGTTATCCCAAATTCAAGGATATTCCATCTCAGTGAACAAATGTGCGGCTGGCTGCTGTTGAAGACAGCAGGTTGCCTTTCTCGATTTGTCATGACTCACATTCAAGTGTTTGTATTAAGAAAAGAAAAAAAAGAGTCCGGTTTCTTTGCTACCAAGATCATGCCTTCTTCCATTTTCTTTCAATGCAATGTATGTCAAGATGGTTACGCAGGAGTAAAAATAACCAGAGCCTGGTAACCAACACAAACTCCCACCCACCCTGGTGGTTCCCACAGGCCTGGAAGGCAGTACCAGGTGTCCACTTGGGCTTATCTGCGGTGTGCTGTCTTACGACACGACAGTTTAGACAGAACCATCCTTTTTTCGAGGTGGGAGTCTGCAGCCAACAGGACCAGAACCCAACTTGGACTTTTGGGTGCCATACTTTTGGAAAATCACCCCTATATCCAAAGCAAAGCAAAGCAAAGGCCAAGAGAATGGATCTCTGTGGGTTGATTTTTCCATGCCTTTGATCGCATGCATGTATGTCTAGGTGGTGAAGCCAGTGTGGTGACGGGCCTGTGGAGGTGAGCTGCTCCGTGTCGCTCAGTCTCTCTCGGTTGTGGGCTTTGTGGATGGGCTGCAATCGGAATCTTCCGGTGGCCGGTACCCTCCGGAGCCCCCGGTGCGACGCCTCATGGTTCCATGGCCCCCTCCACAATCATTCCTGTGTCGTCTAGCCTTTTCTCTTGCTTTCCTTGTTTTCTAGGCCGCCGGTGTTAATACCACGGACAAAGAAATTGAGGTTCTCTATATTCGGAATGTAACTTTTGAGGATGCTGGGGAATATACGTGCTTGGCGGGTAATTCTATTGGGATATCCTTTCACTCTGCATGGTTGACAGTTCTGCCAGGTATATACTGCTCTTTCTCTCCATGGTTTTTTTCCTCTTCTTGGTTGATTGCTATAAAATTAACACAGCTTCTGTTCTCAGAAATGGCCCCTTTTCCCCTTGCATAAAGAGTTTTTTAAATGTTTAAAAATTATCCCCCAGGGATAAGAAAGTTGTCTTGGAAATTCACGCACAATGAGAGCCCACCCTCACATTTATGATCAAGTGAAATTTCACCCTTCAAACCCGAAGGGATCTTATATTTTTAGTGAGTCATTGGGTCAATGTATAGATTTACCCATCCCCCTTTCTTTTAAGGAAGAAGTTGAAATTACTTTGTAAAATCCAAAGTAATTTTTTCTCATGTCAAATGCCGTTTTGCTAAAATCCCATAAGTACTTTTATTACTTTTGTTCCGCTTTCTATTTTTAACAAGATGTAAATAGATGGGTGTATGTTGAGGTGCCCGGGGAGACGCACCCCCGTGTGTAGGGCGTACAGAAGCAATGTGTTACCTACCTTGGGGATCGGTGGCTTGCTGCATGATGGAATGGAACGGACTCTCAGTTTGCTTTTACTGCAAAGCATGCTCTTGCCATCTTGGGCTTGATGTTATTTCTACCCTACACAGAAATCAACATCACTGAAGCCCTGTTGCCTAAACATTGCTGCTGTCTGAATCTTTAACCGACATCTCTTATCCTAGTCAAGCTTTCTTGATAATTACTGTCTCCTTTAACGCATCTGTCTCTTCGTCATTTCCTTTGTGAAACTGCATAGACTGTGGTTTGCTAGCTCATAATGTTCCACGCCAGTTATTAATTCCTTATTTTTAAAGTGCGGTGCCTACCTGCATGCTTATTTTATATCTAGTAAAAATAAATTGAGCATTTCGTTTTGTGCTGTGCTGCTAAGAGTTTTGACTATCTTGCAAATAGTTTTCTGTTTCAAATGTATAAGCTTTAAATAATGCCATTGCATTCGTTTTTCCTTTTGTTGTGAATCTGCTCTGTGAATATTTGCTCTGAGACAACGAGATGCCTCTTGTATTGAGCTTGCTTTTACTCGCAGTACTGCATTCCGCAAGTGCCTGATTGGCACTTCTTAACCAACTTGCCTGACAGTACAAGCACATTAACTAAGAATGCAGTTTGAGAAAAATACTACTTGGAAATACACTGCTTGTCGATTAACCATTAAGCACTAAGGAGGGAGCAGACATTATTGGAAGTTGGTCTGAGAATGTGCTAACTTAAGTAATTATATGTATCCTCACATGCGACATTATCTCTATTTTTCCTTTAAGAGACAAGTTGCAGTGACATCAGTATAACGAGAGACACAAAAATTTAAATGGTTATTGATGAAGGAATGTTACAAGCTTTTTATCGTATGGACGTAATGATTCTATATTATAAGCAATTCAGTCTTTATATTAAATGCATTTGTTTGTTTAGTTGAATAATCTACTGGACTATATTAAGAAATTTGAACCTTTTTCAGTCCAGCCTACTAGATGAATATTTATCTCATGTCCTATGGAACTGTGTTCATCTGGGGCAATGACTTTGTCGCATCTTCCTTTGGAAGAGCTTACCCAAATAAGACTGAGGCACCATTCCTTTAGAAATAAAAGTGGGCATCGTTCATATTTAAGAATTTTTAAATGCTTTGCCTCAGAGACCATCAAGGAAGAAGACTGTCCTTTTGTTGAGGTTGTGGTTGGCTGCCTTACTCTGCCCAAATGTCTTAACAGAATGTGACCTCGTAACCTGCCCCCCGTAACTTGGCGGCAGCCAATCCACCACGATCACAAGATGGCAGAGGCCCGTTGAGGATAGAGATAGTGACCACCTGGGCCCCGGTGGTAAAGTGAGGAGCCCTTGGTTATTCACCTTCGTTTGGAAGAGGTGCACGGCCGGCCCAGAGCCCATGCCCTCCTGCAGCACTGAGTTATCGGGAAGCCCGTCTTGCCTTGGGAATGGTCGTCGCCTTTAGATTCCTGTAGTTCTGCCAGGATGCATCAGTCCAGTGTCCTAACTCTGTGGCCTGCTTATCTGTTCCTCTCCTGTGATCTGCGATCTAGCTCCAGTAAGAGAAAAGGAGATCACAGCTTCCCCAGAGTATCTGGAGATAGCCATTTACTGCATAGGGGTCTTCTTGATCGCCTGTATGGTGGTGGGGGTCATCGTGTGCCGGATGAAGAACACAACCAAGAAGCCGGACTTCAGCAGCCAGCCGGCTGTGCACAAGCTGACCAAGCGCATCCCTCTGAGGAGACAGGTAACAGAAAGTAGATAAAGAGTTTGAAGAACTTTACCCCTCCCCCACGCCCAGCCAGCTCTTCGGTCTCTTCCTCCTCCGCCTCCGTGCCATCTTCTCCTTCTGGGAGTGTCCCTGTGCCGGTGGTTCCCGTGGGCCTCTTCGTGGCCGTCTGATCAATGTCTGGAGCTTGGAGGGTCAAGTCTTGGTGCATCAGTGGGGTCGACCGAGTCTAGTTCCAAGGGCGAGAAAGCCCAACGGTGCAAGACTCTGAGCTCCTCCACATGACTGGAAATAACCCAGGAGGCAGTGCCCTGGTGCGTTTGGTGGGACTCAAGTGCAGTGGTCTCTTCAGAGCATAAGCCCCTTTTGTTCCTGTGATCTAACGCTTTTTTTGGAGACAGGCTCATGCCACTAGTTGGAAAGCAAGGGACTCTAGTTCTCTTAGACTTACGTTTTTTTAAGTCAAGGTCAGAAATCTGTCCCTGGAGGTGACTGAACTACTGCCCCGTGAGGTTTGTCTTAACTGAATTTTGGCTCCACCTCTTTGATTCTTAAAATAGAATCGTATGCCTGTAGTATGTTGTTTGCACTAACACTGTGACTGTGGATTCGGTGGCAGAATGATTTTTATGATGAATAGGGAACAGATTGTTGTTAACCCCGCACTTGGTCTTTGGTGGTTACTCTTTCCTTGTGCGTTCCTCCCGATTGGTTTACTTTTGCTTTGGGCAGACAGGGCGAGATGCAGCCTACACCTCTGCTTTAAGCCAAAACCCTGCAGAGCTGACAGAGCAGGCAGTGATCTGATTCTCTCTCGTGCTCACGAAGATGGAAAGGGCAAGCAGGTGTGAAGGCAGTGTTTCCAGAAGTACTTGGAACTTGGTTCCGATAAAGGCATGTCTTTTGAAACAGCAAGGAAGATGACTACCTCATGGGCCCCAACTCAGTGTGTACTTCAGTTGAATTTACAGGGCGCTTGTTAAAATTGAAGACTCCTTAGTCTCGGCCCCCGAGATTCTGCTTGAGTAGGTCTTGGATAGGACCAGGAACCTGCATTTTAAGCAAGTCCTCCAGTGATTCTGAAATGCACTCCGAGCAACCCTGGGTTAATCCCAGCCCTGTCCCTCCTGGGACTTCAGGTGGCGATGACATTTTCTGGACAAGGCCCTAGCAAGGATTAGGGACCATTCGGTCAGCAGCGGTTTTAGCACAGATCCGGCTGTTCTCAGCCCACCTCCGAACTCCGGGCTGAATGGGTCCTTGCTGACTTCTTTGAAGCCACGTTTCAAGCAGGTCTTTCTAAATGGAGGCTGAGGGTAGCATCTGGACTATGTGTCACGTGCAGGCAAGTGCTCAAATGGTGTTAAGAGTTGGGGGGCAGAAGGGTGCCCATTGGTCCCCCTGCCTCCAAGAATGCTGTTGTTATTAAAATGGTACCACTATCATTCTTGGGGCCAGGGCAGCGATGATGAGGCCACTTGCCTGATTCTGGGAGAGTCCAGTCCTAAGGTGACTCTTACAAGATGGTACCTTTGGTGACCTTCAGGTGATGTGGCCACCCCTCCCCAACCCTTGCTCCTTACCAGTTACCTCTGGGCCATTCTTACAGCCACCATCTTGAGAGCCTGGCTCTAGGGAGCTGAAAGAGGGAGTGGTGTTCCCATCTCTATTATTTTTTTTTTCCTAATAGGGAAAAATGCTACCTTCTGGAGGAAACCTGTAATTTGGTGTAGCTAGACCATTGTCCTGTAATTATTTCATCATCTTTTTTTCCTGCAGCTGTTACAATGCTCTTCTCTTTATTTAATATAAAAGAGGCAGATGCCTTTAAAATCCCCTCGACTCAACTCTGTTCATTGTGTTTTTATTTCTCTCTGGCTGACTGGCCTTTCTTCATTGTCATCTCCACCTAAGTTGGCCATTTCTCCTCTACTCCCCTGTGTAACTAAAGGGAACATTCGAGCTCTTCCTCCTTTTTTATCCCTCCCTCCTTCCTTCCTTCCTTCATAATTTTCTGAGTGCTTAGTCTAACCCAGGTTCCATATAAGACGTGGCCCTTCGCCTTCGCCAGCGGCTCCAAGGTCATTTGGGGGCCTTCATTTGAGATGCAATTGCCTTGTGTTTCAGTAAGGTCGAGTACTATAAGAGAGGCAGAGCGAAGTGGGCAAATACCAGTTGCCTGGAAAAATAAATCTCTGGGAGTTTATTTGGGGAAGTGTTGACACATCTCAGCTGCTCGTATGGGATGCACTGATTCTTCACAAAGAGCGATTCGTCCATAATAAGCACAGCCCCTTTGGTGGAGGAGACGCTTATCAGGTAGCTGGATAAAAGGGGGTTATTGGACTGTAGCTGGAATGAAAAGCCCCAGAAAGGCCGGCAGATATGTTGATGATGGAGAGCATACCACAGGGATGCCAAGCATGCCTTTACCTGGCGACAGGTGAGCCTGTAATCAGATGTCTTAGGGATGGGTTTTTCCTAGGCATTTGCTAGGCGCTTGCCGTGCTGCATGTGCCCGGCCTTCTTTATCACACGGTAGCATTTTGCGTCTTTGTGGTGAGTCTGAATTTCATCCTCTTGGCCCTGACCCTCGCCCCTCCCTGGAGGTGCACAAACCGCATCTCACTCAATCAATCATTGCTCCCTTTTTAGAACAAGAGAAGGTTAAAAAAATTTTTTTATCCTACTGTGAATTTTTTTTTTTAATTGACATTTACTAATCTGTACTGGACTTACCAGTGTAAGACAGACATTTGAGTTTGTTTTTGAGACAAAAATACTTTTTCTCCAGTACCTAAGAAGAAATTCCTTGTGATCATTTCCCAGTAACCATGAATTTTTTTGAGACTCTTTATGCCTTTTGATGTTTGGGGAAAGAGAAACAACTTTTAGGTCGGGGGGAGGCGGGTAGCACGGGGCATCTCCTGGTTCCCCTTGACGGGGGTCCTCCCACATTCTGAGCTGGGGCTCAGGCAAGGGGACCAGCAAGAGCCAGTGCAGAGAGGGGCGTCTGCGTGAGCCTGTCGGCTCTTGTACAGGTTTCCAGGGCTGCTGGTGGACGGCGTGGCCGTTGTGAAGCCTTCCTTGCACATCCGTGAATTACAGGGAGGGCTACCCTTCCCGCATTTTGCACAAATTGGTTGGGTGGGGGGCAGGGAGGGGTGTGAAGGGAATTGAGGACGTCTGTTCAGGGGGCGAGCAGCCTCGCTGCGTTTGTTGAATTGGTTTTTCAGGGAGCACATCAGCCTCTTTCTCTGGAACCAGACACTTCCATAGGGCATGATGGAGATTCAAGTGTCTCTATAAACAGATAAACACGGCTCCTGGGTGGGGACATACACATGGGCATAGCTCATGCTGTCTCACCACCACCAGCATCTCAGAAGCGGCTGCAGGTTTGTTTTTTGTTTTTTTTTTTTCCAGACTTCAGTTTCACCCTCTTGGCTGCCGATACAGATAGGTTGAAAGCCAGAGAAAAATCAAGGGCTGTCAAGGTCATGTTTTATAACAATGTCTTTGAGGCAGATGGCATATTCCCAGGGGCGTCATGAACAGGACAAAGATGGCGTGTGTGATTCAGGAGCCAGTTCTCGGGGCTGGGTATGAATGGTATGAAACATACCGAACTCCGTGAAGGGCAGTCCCACTTCTAGAAGCTCATTTACTACCTAGCAGCTAAACAGCGTGATCTCGGAACATTCTCTGTATTTTGGTCAATCAAGTGGTCTAATGAAACCTCGCCAGTTCCAGAAAGCATGTGGGTAATTAGATGGTCATGGATGGTTTAACTGGAATTTGCCCTTTTGTGTGGGCGCCTGGCCCTCCCAGCCCCCATTTGGCCATTCTCTCCTCTCCGCTTCCAGAAGACACAACAGTTTGGCTAAGCTCGGACCTGGGTGCGATCTTCTAGGAAGACCAGCCGGTCGGGGTCTGATAGGTTTACTCTGGAGAGTCCTGGGGGGAGGTTTGGGGAGACGGAGGCTTGCTAAGGGAGAAAAGTGCGTGCCAGATCAACTATCCTGCCTCTTTACCTAAAATTTGTTATGGAAGGAAAAGAATCCCGTCCCCACACCCCTTGGACCTTTATTTCAGCTTGAGGTGGTGAAGGCATTTCGCCTGCCGTCGGGGAGTGATGGGCAGGGCTTATAGCAGACCTGTGTGAACTCCAGGACCTTGTGCTTTGGTCTGGGAATGCGGATCCGTGGACTGAGAGCCAGAGGGTTTCTCTGGCTGGTTGTGGCCCGTTTGTGAGTCCTCAGAATAAGCAAGCGGACAAATATTCATCCCTCTTCCCTGTGGCATCTGTGCCTCTGTCTGCTCTGTCCTCTGTGGGCCCCCCTCTCATTGTTGAATTGAATCTAGTATTAAAAGATAACATAGTTTCTCAGTGGCCCTTTAAAAAGAAAAGAAAAAAACCCCGCTTCCTTGCTTAATCTCCTTTATGTACCGTGGAAATAGACAAAAAGCACATTTAGTTAAAGGCTTGATTTATGGCATGAGGAATTTATGGTAAAGAGATTCTGGAAAGTAAGGAAGCTGAATTGAGACTGTGAAAAAACATGCTAAAAAAGTGCCTGCCAGGATTTGGGAGTGGAGAAAAAAGAGCTTGTTTTAGACTGTTAATGTTTATTGTTGTACATAACTAAATGATCTCTATCGATGGACTATTTTAAAATTAGATAAAAAGGAAACCCAGAAGTGAAGAAGCATATCTGATAGGGAAGATTATGATTTTGTGCCCAAAAAAATGTGGTCATCTAACATTGCTGCAGAAGTAGGATTCAGAGGTGGACAGTGGATTTCCCTAAGGAGTGTGGTCCAAAGGAGAGAAGCTACAGAAACACGGTGTTCCACGGAGGAATTGCCTGCAAGGGGTCGTGCCAGCCCTGCAAACACATTAGCACGCGGAGTAAAACGGAGTGAAGAGAAAGCCAGTCATATTTTACAGTCTCAGAGGGGATTTTAAAAGCATAGTAAAAATGCATGGAGGTAAAATTAAGATATACGTCCACAGACAGAGTGATTGAATTCTGTCGTTTCTTACACTTGGGGCATTTTCTTCCCTTTTTTCTCTTTGTGTGTTTTACAAAAGTATTTTCCAGATCTGTACATGGAATCTAAACCTCTACACTTAATGTGAGCAAAATTTCCATAACTTTAATCATAGTGACAGCAACTAAGTTTGGAAAGGTTTTCCATTGTCAAAACTCCCACCTTAAAACCTTGTTGGAGACAACCTGTTTAGGGGGGAAGATGTATATGGGTGTGAACTTTTGTCACGGTCTGTGGGCGAAGATTCCTTTGGGGTCACAGGTTAGCCGCAGAGCAGTTAACTTCCGACTGGATGTTTCGTTTTTCTTTCTGAAGCGGCCTCTAAGCCCTGATTGTCACGAGGACTTTCTTGCTCTCCAGCTTTCCTCTTGCCCTGGGACCGTCCCCTGACTCCTGGGTCCTTAATTTCTGGGGTTTGCTTTTTTGCTCACTGGAGCCCCGGCGCATCCTGGCTGTGAGCAGAGGATCTAGTCTTTCAAACCATTAAGGCAAGTCCTGCCCTTAACACCGGCGGGGTTTCTCTCTCCCCCATTGCACACCATGTCACAGGACCTCACACACGGAACAGCCTTGGGCTCCAAGTCCTCGGGCTTCCCCAGGGGGAGGGGCCATCTAAGCTCCCTTGGATCTGAGCAGCAAAGGACTCTAAAAAGATGCTAATAGGTCTGTGTCTTTATTCCCGTCTTGCCACTAGGTTCTTCATGACCTTTTTTTTTTCCCTTAGATTCCATATATATATGTTAGCATACTATATTTGTTTTTCTCTTTCTGACTTACTTCACTCTGTATGACAGACTCTAACTCCATCCACCTCACTACAAATAACTCCATTTCGTTTCTTTTTATGGCTGAGTAATATTCCATGGACATATGTACACTACCAAACGTAAAATAGATAGCTAGTGGGAAGCAAACGCATAGCACAGGGAGATTAGCTCAGTGCTTTGTGACCACCTAGAGGGGTGGGATAGGGAGGGTGGGAGGGAGGGAGATGCAAGAGGGAAGAGATATGGGAACGTATGTATATGTATAACTGATTCACTTCGTTATAAAGTAGAAACTAACACACCATTGTAAAGCAATTATACTCCAATAAAGATGTTAAAAAAAAAAAAAAAGATGCTAAGAGAAACCATTGTGGGGTTGGTAGCGAAAGTTAACTGAGTTCTCAGCAAGCGCCAGGCTCAGCACTAAACGCTTTATGGGTGTGACCGCATTTTACCGTCACAGTAATTCTGTGATGTGGGAACTGTTCCGGTCTCCCTTTAACAGGTGAGGAAGCTCGAGTTGAGGAACGTCAAGTGACTTGCTCAAGCTCTCACAGTCACCCCACAGCCCGCGGTGGTGCACTTGGTCAGGATGCCGCCACCGGCTCACGGTCCCACATTATAAACAGTTCGCAGGGGAAGGGCACCAGCTAGGGTTGGCTGCTTGGCTAGGGGAGGTCACTGGGTACCCACACGGAAGGATGCAGAGACGCCCCAACACCCAGCCTGTAGCCCAGGGAAGAGACGACAGCAGTGATCTCGTCATTTTAACTCGTTTTAGAAGTCAGTATATTTTAAGCATATGCCCTGTTTTCCGCCCCCCAGTGCCATGCCTCAGTCCAGATCCTCTGTATTCTTAAAAATATTTTTGTCATTAAAGAAAAGTGCTTTGTTTTCGTAGAACGTAAAAGAGATACATATGCATGGGAATGAAATTCAGATGGTTTAGGAAGTTCTGAAATAAGACATAGTTCACCCCGTCCCTCAACGTCCTATAATCTCTCTCCCCAAAGGTGACCACGGCTAAGGCTCTTATATATCCTTCCTGAGGCTTGTTTTCAGTGCCTGTGTCCTCACACCTTGCCATGGGAAGGCTACTTCCCTACGTTGTGTCCTGAAGCCTCAACCATTTGTGATTTGCGAGGACATGGCAGGGAAGGCCAGACGGGCCTCTTCACCCAGAGCTGCTCCCCCCATCACCGCCCCAGGGGTTTCTCCCTCACCACTATCCCAGCACACCACGCACAGGAGTTCTGGCCACCCTGCGGTCCAGCAAGGAGGGCTACGCTGCTGGCCTTGGAGGGGGTGTTCGTCTGTGAAATCTGCCAGCCCTCGTCCGGTTGGGGCCTGTAACTGTCTCATTGCCAGGCTGACTTTGAGTGCTGTTCCGAATCTTCTTGCCTGTCATCTTCAAGCCCGGTTCCCACTGCAGTGAGTGGTGATTTTTGCTTCTTCATGTGGGAGACCTTTTTGTCTCTGAGAACACCAGTCTCCTTTTGCATCCGTAGCTCAAAACCGACGCAGGGCGTTAGGATTTGGGGAATTATTTTTAGCCCAACCTATTCCTTGAATCTTTCTGAACCCTTCTCTGCAGATGGAACTCAAGACATATACATGTGGTCCGTGAAGGCTGTGGAGATCTTGAGGGTGTTACTGGTGGGCCCTGCAGCTGAGGTCAGCGCACTGCGGAGGTCGTTTGCACGGGCTTTTCGTCTTTTTCTTTTCGCTTCTGCTGTTTTGCCTCTGTGGCCCAGACACTTGGGTGTGAAGCCTCAGCCTCTTAGAACCATATCTATTCATGAGGCCCCTCTCAGCTCCAAAATTAATGATTGTTCAGTTCCTTAAAAAAAAAATTATTTACTATGCTCACAGTGAATAAACATTGATCATACTGTCTGCATAATAAAATTTAGGAATAACAACCTTTGACAAAAGACTGCTCAAAAGGCTCAGAAATGTTTTCATGTACATTTAAAAAGATAACAGAAATTCTGTGTTAAAAATTGCCTACTTCTTGATATTAATACTAAAACCAACTTCCTATTCCTAAAATGAGTCCCTCTGAATCCGTTCTTGGACATCTTCTCAGGTTTCCTACCTGCTTTTTAAGGGCAGTCTGGGTTTAAAAAGGAGAGAATCAACGTTTTTTAAGTAGGACGTTCCCAGGAAAGTACAGTCTGCTGGTTCCCTGTGGGAATGGGGAATGGTCCAGGCTCCACCTTGAAAGTTCATCCCCATTAAATATGTTCATCTTTACTTGGTCCTTGCCACCTTGATTTAAAAAGTGTTTGTAAGCGCAGCTGGGAAGAAGGGTTGATGTGGGCAGTCATGCAGGGGACAGAACCACGTTTGAGGGGTCACGTCAAACCCCACGGGCCAGAGTCTTGTTCATGGTTTGGAATAAGGTGATGGTCAGGCAGCCCGCGATGGTGTTTTCCTTTACAGAAACCAGCACAGGGAAGATGATATATTTAAGAAATAACCATTTTATCAAATGCAGACTATAATGGATTAGAGTAAATGAGAAAACTCAGTGAAGCCCTGCAGGCTTCCCCGGGGGGGGAGAGGCGCTTTCCCACGAGATTGTGAATAAAGAGGTATTTTTCTTTCCCTTGACTCTTCGTCCACTAGTTTCTGAAACTGAAGTTGACAAGAGGCAGTTGATTTTCTCCGAATGGCCTGGGCATCAACCAGTTCCCAGAAGGACTAGGGAGAAGCAGATAGTGGTCCCCAGTGCCTGAGTCTCTGGTTACCTTGAATAAAGGCACGTGGAGCTACTGGAATGCTTTTCACGTTCAAATCCTAGAGCTAGTTCCTTGAGGTATTCCGCTTACATTTCAAAAGATAGAGCTGATTGAAGAGCCGATTTTCCAGAAGTTTTTATGGAATCTCATAAGCACAGCATGGATTCACCATCCCTGCTGGTCTACGGGCAGGAGATTGATAATCTGGGGCTCCAGTACAGGCACAGGGAAAAAGGCAAGAATGAAGCCCATGGGGTCTGTCTCTATGTCCTCAAGTGATTTTCTTGAGGAATTAGGACAGAAAGAAGACATTTTTTATCAGGCACTCTCTAAACCATTGTTTGGAAACCTGGCCTTAGGACCATATAATTTGGATGAAATCTAGCACATACTGTATGGATGGGAAGACAGAGGCGTTGGAATTCAGGGTTTTGGTCCTAAATTCACGACTTTGGCCAACCCTCACCTTCCCACCTTTCTAAGAGCTGACTGGCTGGCTGGGCTCTGGCCGGCTTCCAGCCTTCTCAGGTGGAGCCAGGATTACATCTGTGTCTTTGTATTTTGTATCCAGGTTTCTGCTGAGTCCAGCTCCTCCATGAACTCCAATACCCCACTGGTGAGGATTACAACTCGCCTCTCCTCAACAGCAGACACCCCCATGCTGGCGGGGGTCTCCGAGTACGAGCTGCCAGAAGATCCAAAATGGGAGTTTCCAAGAGATAAGTGAGTACTTCTGTGGGGCACATCCCTGAATGGGGACTTAAGTGTAAAATGGGGATATTGGGCTGACATTTTCTTTTTATTACCCTTAACTGCCAAGGTCTTGCTGTGATGATGTCAGCAGGAGTGGGTAAGATTGTATCTAAATAACCAACTCTAGGGAAAACAAAGAACTAATTCTCTCTCTCTCTCTCTTTTTTAATAGTTCTTTTAAAACAGAGCTACTAAGCCATGGCTGATCCCCAAACAAAATGGTACCTTGTTAGCATTTTTTTTTTTTTTAACTCTCTAGATAATTCAAACCCAGTCAAATGGAATAAAAGTGGGATTATCCCATTTATAAAACAGAGTTGACATTCCGACTTCTGGTTCCTAGAACAGGTCTGTTCTACAGTTCATTTCGTTAGAGAGATTAGGTCTAGCATATAAATTGCCTTAAGAATCTTCACCCAGTGTTGCTGTTTTTAATAGTTATTAATATAATATTGGGCTAGAAATCTTCAAATACGGTACCTGACATCGAATTTCTTGTGGTCCCTAGTATTTTCCTTATTGGATGATATTGATGTGTTCCAATCAGATGTTCAGTCAAAGTGTGGCCGCCTGGGCTCTGCTGAAGGCATTGTTGGGAGCTGTGTGTCTCTTGGTCTGGCTTCAAGTTCAGGGACTTTGGATTCTGTTGGGCTGGATTGGAATCCTGGCTCTGCCAGCCAGTGGCTGGGCAACCTTGTGTGAGTTCCCTGATTCTCTTTGAACTTCATTTCTACGAAATGAAGGTCATGGTACAGACCTCCCAGGACTGAGCACTGTTCTTGGTTCATGTGAATTTCCCTTCCTTCCATTTCCCTTCATAACCTGAGAGATCTGAACTGCAAATCTCGGCAAGATGGCAGAGCTGGGCATCGAGTCAGTGGACAGATCTTGGACTTCCAGCCCTCCATCTTCTAGCCAGGGACCAGCCCCCAGACTCGCCTTCTGAAATGAATATGCTGGTCACTGAAGGGCTGCCTGCTCATTTCCAGGGTCTCTCTTGTAGTAACTAGAGCCCAAACAGCTTGAGAATAATGGAAGGTAGAAATCGCTGACTATACATCTGCATCAAATCAGCTGGAATAAGCTTTCGACTTGCTCATATATAGCAACCCTATTGGTCTTGACATTTGCACTATCTCCCTGAGATTATGTCGGAGAACTGTCTAATTACTAGAGAAGGAACTCATACACAAATTTGGAAATACAAAGATAAGCTTTTCCAGAGGCTGGATATCATGCGCTCTCTTTGGAAGGAGAGATAGCTTACATGGCACTTGTAATTTTGATTCACACAGCTCCAACCAGCTTTGTTTTCTAATGGCTCATTACTTTAAATAATAAACAGCTCATTTATTAATGTGCAGCATACGTTAGAACCAAATTATTGTACCGGTATCGTTCTGTTAGAGTGTTAACGGAAGTGATTTCCGGTTTATTTGTGTGCTATTCATTCGTTCAGTACTTGTTTACTGAACACTTACCAGTGAGGTACCAGAAAAAACAAAGAATGATTCCTTTACCTGTAGAATGTGGAAAGGGGGTGTTTCTCGTGAGCCCTCCCAGCTCCCTGGTTTGATTAAACAAGTAGGTGGGTTAATGTGCACATTCCTATGGATATAGGACTGAGTTTGGGAGCTGTGATCATATTTTAAGAAATTGCAGCTCTCAGGTTCAATCTGTAGTTTTTGCCACCTGTGACACCACTGGCGACAGTGGGAGTCTGTCTGTTAGCTCCCACCCGGGGGACCCGGAGTGTGGAAAATCTGAGCGCAAAGCATTTCAAAATAGTGTTTAGCGCAACCATAGGAGGAGCAGATTTCCAATGAATGAAGACTATTTAGAAGCAGTTTATTAGATCGGAGGCAGACATTATACAAAGAAAGGATTGTTACGCTTGTAGCAGCAGGGCAATAGGACATAAATTAGCCATTTTTCCAATGCAAATGTTTACTTTCTGCCAAGATATTAAACTTAATTTTAGCTCAGGATAGAAAGGGAATGACCTCAGCATAGCACACACTGCCCTCGGTCTTTGCTGTGACTTTTGCAAACCATTGCGTACTTACCAAAAATACTGCTTACTCGTGGCAGCTTGGTACTTTGCTGTGTTATGCTTAAATGAAAAAACCACATTCATAAGTGTTCCAAAGTCTCTTCCATTCTGTTGGTTTCTGGAACGCCCAAGGAGTCTGTAAGGCTATTAGTATGATGTATGTAGAGCTTCTGAGCTTAGAAATTTAGTTTATTGTGTTCACTTTGGATTTTCTTCATTATTAATTTTGGGTAGTCATAAGGATTTCTAAACTATTATGTCAAAAAAAAAATTCCCCCAATTTCTAGCATTTCCTTTTTCCTTTAATGAAAAAATAGAGATTCCTTGAAATGGTTTAAGATTCATAGCTTGTAACTTGGCCCAGAATGTGACCATAAAATCCATTGGTATTCGAATAATAGCGATTTTTAAAGACATCACAGAGACAAAAAAATAACAGCTTTAATGGTTTTCTTTGAGATGTTCTAAATTATGAATATTTGATAGGCTCAAGATCAAAAGCTGCTCGTTTTTAGCACTTAGGAAGGCTGACCACCTCACTTGCAAGGATACCTTCCATAAAGAAAATAAATCGAGAATACAAATGTGAAATTCAATAGCTGTTCCAGCAGTAATTGACATTCTCTAAAACGTCACTAAGAAAATACTCAAGTGCATGTGTACCCCAAGTCTCATTAGTTCCATATGATAAATGCTCCGTGCTTTTGTAAGCCGCTGAAAGATTTTTATATTGAGTTCTGGAATTTCCCTCGCTACACCAGATGCTGTTTGCTAATCCTCTCTTTACACATTTAGGCTGACGCTGGGCAAACCCCTGGGAGAAGGTTGCTTTGGGCAAGTGGTCATGGCTGAAGCAGTGGGAATTGACAAAGAGAAGCCCAAGGAAGCAGTCACTGTGGCCGTGAAGATGTTGAAAGGTGAGTGGGGCGGAGGTGGGGAGGGTGGGGGAAGGGAGGGGTGAGGGCACCTTATCAGGAACGTTCCTTTTGTGGCATGTGAGCTCTATCATGGCAGGGGGTTAGAGAGCACATAGTTGACCTAGGGGTTGAGAAGTTTTCAGTATAAATCAGCATCTTGGACAGACTATTTATCTTGAGCTGTGTGCACTTACAAAAAGGAAAAGCCAGTTGTCTTGGAAAGTGGCAGCCTCATTCCCTTTATATGTGTAGGTGCTTAGAAAGTATCGACTCACGTAGAATTGATTAATTTAGATGAGTGTTGGTATGTCAGATTCAGGACCCAAACCTTAATTTACAAATGAAGGAAAATTGGCCTTTTTAGAGGGAGAAAGGAGGCTCAGGGAGAGGAGGACACACTTACTCCTTTGCAGGAGGAACAAAGCAGGAATGACGTTGTCTGTGGGAGTCGCTTGGGAAGCTGAAAGGGGACTCACCGGATTGGTGCTGGTCCAGAGCCTTCTGGGACGTGTGAGCGGTTACCCGGGGATGTAAGCGTCGAGTGGCGTTCGTGGGAGCCTGAATGTCTCTGCATTAACCTTCCAACCCTGCTTCATGCCTGCGTCCAAAGAGCTTAAAGAACTTTTAACCATTAACTTCATCCTCCCACAGTGTTCTTTTATGAGAGGAGTTGTAGGGAATGGTTGCATTATAAATCCCATTGTAGGCATCTCAGAAAGGACACCCCAAGCTGAGTTTTTCCCACGTGTCCCGGAGGAGAGAGGTCTGTTCTCGGGACATGGGGGGCCTCATGCACTGTGGACGCCCCGGGGGCCAGGCTCTTTCTTTCTTTCATGGGTTTTTGTGGGCTAGTCACCACGTCTCTCCCTGAGGGGAGGAAGCAAGGTGGAAATAGTCAAAAAGGTGTTGGGTGTTTTTTTTCTGTTTGTTTTTTTAGCTGTGGATCTGAATGGCTCCCAAGGCACACTAGGGTGTTGTGAGCCGCTCCCCACTTTGGGGTGTGATGCCCGGGAGGACTACATTCTCCCACCCTGCATGTCTCGGCTCCACCAACAGAGGCAGCCAGCCCTCTGCCTGCATCCTGCATGGCCTGGGCCTGCCTCCTGTGCCCTTGCCTTGCTGAGTGGCAGGTGCAGTGAGCTGTGGGCTCCCACCAGCCGCCTCGACAGCCCCTGGCCATGTACCAGGGCCGAGTATGCGGAAGGCCCAGGCTCCTGGTCTCTGTGGACAGAGCTTCTGATTCGGTTTATGGAGCTCAGGGGAAGGAGGTCTGGGAGTTCTCTTTCTCTGGTTATATCAAGGCTGGCCTTCCCTTAGGATGGAGAAGGACATGAGCCACAGAGCCCTTGTGACGTGGCCGTTTTTACAGCCAGTGGGTGGCTCAGAGCTTAGAGGCGACCCCACAGTGTCACCGCAGTGGAGCCTCTGCATCCGAGGGGCAGGCGCTCAGGCCTCCACGTGAGGCTGCGTGGATTTTACACTCCAGGCAATTGTACTGCTCTTCCTTTTGTGAAGCTAAAAAGTTTTATGCAGCATGGCTTCTATCCATGCCCTTACCTCATTTTTTTTAGTAAGCCCAGATTTCTCCATATTGAATTCGCTCAAAGGGGGATACCTGGAGAAGAATCTTGCCACTTTTTGGAAGCTAACTGTGAGCCTGTGTATGCAGAACCTAAGCCATTCTTGCTTGAAATTATGGAGCAGAGGTTTTTAAAACCTTAATTTTTTAGCAGGGGAATCCCAGCCCCTTTGGAAGCCCCTAGAAGGCATGGACCTTTGCCCCCTCAAGATGCACGTGCACACACGCACTTTTGTCCTCAGTCCGGGCTGTCCTCTGAATCCATCTGTGAACGCTCTGTGGGCTGCGAGGGCTCAGCTTAGCAGCACGTGGTGCAGAGAAAGTCTGAAGTGATGTGAAATGCTCCCAAACTCCTCTTCCTCCTCCTCCCCGGAAGTCCTCACAGGTGCTTTCAGGCCCCATGAAGTTTGATGTGATTTTCTCAGGTACCTTAGGTCTGCCGGAGGATGGAATTATTTCACGATAGAGAAAAATGCCCCCACGTTTGTGAGGTTTGCTGGAAAAGATTTGGCCTTAGCATCCAAGGCCTATATATTTGTTCTGACTCTTGACCCTATTGACCCCAAATTAGCTATTCGACACGGAGCAGGGCAGTGCTGGGGCCCTTCCCGCTTCACCAGTAAGATGAGGGAGATGATTTGGAAAGATTTTCTGGTTCTAAAATTGACTTTCATGCTGTTTCAACCAAATTTTCATCAACTAACAGTAGCAACCAACGGGTTAGAGGAAACTGATCTGTAATTTACCTAATGTTCCTAGATGATGCCACAGAGAAGGACCTTTCTGATCTGGTGTCAGAGATGGAGATGATGAAGATGATTGGGAAACACAAAAATATCATAAATCTCCTCGGAGCCTGTACTCAGGATGGTGAGTAGGAGGAAAAAGAGCTTTCATCCACATAACCCAGGGTTCAATGTCAGCATCGTTTTAAAAATGGATGGACTCTTAGATCTTGCTCCTAGGGCCTCTCAAGTGCATGTTTAAAGTTTTCCTTAAAACCCCCTCAGGGGGAATTCCCTGGCGGTCCAGTGGTTAAGGCCCTGAGCTCTCACTGCCGAGGGCCTGGGTTCAATCCCTGGTCGGGGAACTAAGATCCCACAAGCTGGGACTTCCCTGCTGGCACAGTGGTTAAGAATCCGCCTGCCAATGCAGGGGACATGGGTTCGAGCCCTGGTCCGGGAAGATCCCACATGCTGCGCGGAGCAACTAAGCCCGCGCGCCACAGCTCCTGAGCCCGCGCGCCACAGCTCCTGAAGCCCTCGTGCCTAGAGCCCGTGCTCTGCAACAAGAGAAGCTACCGCGAGGAGAAGCCCGCGCACCGCACTGAAGAGTAGCTCCCGCTCACCTCAACTAGATAAAGCCCGCACAGCCACGAAGACCCAACACAGCCAAAAATAAATAAATAAAAGTAAATAAGTAAAAAAATAAGTAAAATCCCACAAGCCATGTGGTGTGGCCAAAAAAAAAAAAAAAACCCATCAGGAAGTGTTCCTGGTCATGAACACAGAGAAGACGTTATGACTGTGCCTGGGTTCTGGGGGCGGGAAGGTGGGCATTGGGCGACTCTGGATGGGAAGGCCTATAGCGTCCTCCTGTTTTTAGGGCATAACCTGGAGGGTTTTCGGAAAAGGCAGCCTCCTTATGTTTTTGTTTTGTAAGTGCTAAGAGAGATTTCTCCAAATAAGATCCTACGTTTTGGTTGACAAGTTCTTCCCTTAAAGTGGGGATTGAGGAACCCATGTCTTGTTATGGGTACCAGGTGGCTGAGCTCCCACGAATGGCCTGAAAGAGGGGAGACAGATAGGAAGGGGCACATTATCTTCCTCAGGGGAGCGAGACCCCTGGCTTCTCTCACGGATGATCTATGGCACTTTGCGAATCAGTTTGATGATAATTAATAAACTTGAAAATGCCTGTCTTTGCCTCAGCAGTTTCCCTTTGAGGTCTACACCAGGAGTCAGGAGACTTTTTCTGTAAAGGGTGATTGTAAATATTTTCGGATTTGTGGCAACTACCCATCTCTGCTGCCGCAGTGAGAAAGCTGCCACAGACAATACAGAAGTGAATGGGCCACGTTGTGTGCCAGTAACATTTACACACAAAAACAGGCTGGTCTATACCATGGGGAAGTTATTGCACACATATATACAGAGACGTGCATAGCAGTGTTCACTGCACACTGTTTGCAATGGCCCAAACCCGGAGACAACCCACAGGGGGATGGAGAAATACAATGTGGTGTGTTTATGTGATAGAATCTATGTAACTGTTAAAAGGAATGATCTAGATCTATTTTTATCAGCCTGACTGGCTTCCAGAAAGATAATATGTGGGGGGGAAAAGGGTGCAAAGCTATGTCTTTATTACTCATTGATGTGATTAAAAATAATACATTGTTTATTGATACATAGGTGTCTGTAAAATAGTTAAAATGTACTACAAGGACCAAATTTATGGTAGCTGTTGCTTTCCAAGAGGGCGCAGGTGAGAGGCTGGGCGAGACAGGGAAAGGACACTCACTGTTAGTACCGCTGTTTTATTTCTTAAAGACTGTTGAGTCTATCTCGACCGAGCGTCGGTTGTCATTTGGGGGAGATTAGAATGCAGGTGTTCTACTTTTGTGTGTGCTTTTCTGTATGTTTAAATTTTAAAAAATATGATAAAGCACTGGGTTGTAATAAGTAAAACTCCTTTGCTGAGCTGCCCCAGGGCAGATCTGGGCTTCCCTGCCTCTCCAACTTGTGTTCTCGTCCACAGGGCCGCTCTATGTCATAGTCGAATACGCCTCAAAGGGCAACCTCCGGGAATACCTCCGTGCCCGGAGGCCGCCCGGGATGGAGTACTCCTATGACATCAACCGCGTTCCCGAGGAGCAGATGACCTTCAAGGACTTGGTGTCATGCACCTACCAGCTGGCCCGGGGCATGGAGTACTTGGCTTCCCAAAAAGTGAGTCCTTCCCATTCTCCTTTGTTGGGTGGATTCCAGTGAAAAATGTCTTTGAAGAAAACAGACCATTGGGATGTGCTCGTTTGCTGAATCAAGCCCTTGCCTGTCTTGTACAACCTGGAGACTATGTCTTGCATTATTCACATTGGGGTTTAATGAACTCTTTAAAAGCCAAAACAGCCTCGTAAACCAGTAGTGACACCACAGAGATGAGCAGAAAAGATGTCTCTTTTCGCAGGCACGGCTGGCTGTGATCTGCCGGGGAGTTGGCTCTCCAGGTGGACAGCAGTTGGGTTAGGGGGCGCTGCCTTTAATTCTGATGATTTTTTTGGCTTTATTTGTTTTGTGGTTATTGAGTCTTTGGACATGGACTTCGGGTGTTGTCTTCATGGTTTTGAGTTTGAAATGACGTTAAATAGTCTAAGAACAAAGATCAAATGAAGGGATATTTTGGTAACATCGAGTGCTGGGTAGCCGCTGGATTTATTTTGTCTCGTTTGGCGGGGTGACCCTCTGCGGTTAGAAGTTGGCCAGGTCCCCTGAGGTGAATCGCCTGCATTCCGAGCATGCCACATGCAGTGGACTTGAAACATCTGAGTTATTGTGAAAACAGTTAGACAGGTGCCCAGATATCCCCTGGGGCATTTTGGACGGCCCAAGACACCCTTCCCTCGCCCACGCTTGGGGGGAAGTACAGAGCTACCTTCTTGGGCAGCGGTGGGTCAGTTCCTAACTGCGCTGGAGCTTAATGCAGCATCAGGGATTCCTCTGGTCCCCAAAGAAGTGAGAACCTCTGGTGGGCATGGACCGTCTGTCCCCTTGTGGCCTGGGCTGGGTCCTGGCCATGCCAGTCACATGAGTGAGCGAGGCAGCCCCTGTCACATCACGCCAAGTAGGGATTTGGGGACCGGTGGCTGCACCTCAGCCCCTGCTGTCTGTAGCCATGTGGGAACACGGCCAGAGCCACCACATGTTCTGTTTTTTGTTTCTTTATTTTCAAGAGAGTCCAGAGTTGAAGGTTTTTCAGAGCTTTTTTTTTCCTGTAAGATGTCCCAAAGTATAGATTTTAGGAAACCGAAACAGGGTTGTGCGATTGTGTACATGTGCGTGTGCACAGCGGACTTTGCCAGCTGACAAGTCTTTGGCAGGAAGAAACAATCAGATCTAGAATGTGGGACATATGACAAGACATTGCTTCAAAATGTCAGTGTCACAAAAGACAAAAAATGCTGGGGAGATGGTTCCAGATTAAAGGAGGCTTAAGAGACGTGACAACTGAATGTACATGTGTGATCCCGGAAGGGATCCTGTTCTGGATGGGAGGTGGGGCTGCTGCTTTTATAAAGGACATTTATGAACAATTGAAATGTGAAATTGATTGGATAGTAGATAATGTGACTGTTTCAATGTTAAATTTGGGGGTGGTGATAGAGGTCTTGTGTCAGGTGGGAGGTATGTGCTACTGAGGTCTGCAGCTCACTTTTAAGTGGTTCAGCCATAAAACGGGTGTGTGTGTGTGTGTGTGTGTGTACAGGAAGGCTGGGTATAGAGAGAAAGAGAGAGCAAGGAAGCATAACAAGTGAATCTGGCAAACCTGGAGAGCTGCTGTTCTCTTTCGCCTTTTCTGTAGCTTGGAACTATTGCTAAATGAAACTGTGGGGAGGCAGCCTGTCCGCAGGCTGCGGGTCCGGAGCCTGTGGTCCTGGTCGCCCTCTGTCCTGCTGGTGCGGGAGAGGGAGGAAGGGTTTTTGGGACTCAGCAGGGCACTGCTATTAATCCAAAGTGGTGGGAGACTGGCCTGGTCATTTTATTAATCCTTCAACGAATATTCCTGAGCGTTCCTGATTCGGATGCCTGGTATCCTGGGTCAGGTGACCAGGATGGACACAGTCCTTGGCCTCTTGGAGCAGGAACTATGGGGGACAGCCAGTGAGATCAACAATAAGTGTGGGCATAAAATAAGTATGTGAAAGGCTGAGAACCGTGCTGTGGAGGAAAGCGACGGTGTGAGGTCAGGAACAGGGGGGACTCGGGAGGTTGCAGGGGGAGGTGAAGGGCGAGCCCTCCCGCAGAGGGACGGGCTGTGTGGAGCCTCTAGGGCGGCAGGGCCTGACAGCCTCAGGCAAGGACTCTGCCCTGTGCTCTGGGCTCTGGGGAAGCCACCGAGGGGGAGTGATTTGGATCAGGTTTGTGCTGTAAAGCTGGCTCCTGTGACCGTGGTTTGGGCTGAGGTTTATTGGCCCCGATAGACACGAGGGAAGTAGGTTGCTTTGGGATATATTTTGCTATCAGGACAGTTAATGGATTGCGT
This sequence comes from Eubalaena glacialis, assembly GCF_028564815.1. NCBI lineage: Eukaryota > Metazoa > Chordata > Mammalia > Artiodactyla > Balaenidae > Eubalaena > Eubalaena glacialis. Next base: position 10,207,249 of record NC_083716.1, read on the forward strand.
AGCTATAGGAGGGAGAAGAAGAGGGGTCAAGGCTGACTCCTGGATTTCCAGCTTGAGAAACCGGATGGTGGTGCAGCTTATTCAGGATGAGGAAGATGGGGGCATGGGGCGGTGGCAGGAATAGACTCTGGTGGGAAATCCAAGGTACGTTTTGAGCATGTCTGAGGGTCATTCAAGGGCAGATGTCGACCAGGAAGCTGCGGGCTGAAGCTCAGCTCTGAAGGCTGGGCTAGACCCCGGAGCCAGCGAAGGAAGTGTAGTTTCAAGCCGTGGGAATGGATGGGTTCTCCTTGGGTGGGGAGGTTGGGGAGAGACAGAGAAGAGGGGGAACAGAAGCCTGGAGTCAAACCCTGAGAAAACTCTCAAATCTAGAGATGGGCTGAAAGCACAGGAAAAGACGGAGGAGACATGCTCAGAGAGGGTCAGAGAGGGAGGAGGGAACCCAGAATGTGGTTCACAGAGGCCCCGGGAGGAGTCTCAGGAAGGTGGAATAGGAGAAAGGAGCTGGTGGAGTCTGGCTTGTGGAGCAGTGGTGGGTCCCCCCACTACCGCCGAAGACGAGATCCTTCCTGCTTTGGAGCTGCTTGGTGTGGTGGAGAGAGAACTAAGAATCAGGTGAACTTGGCAAAATGGGGAAAAGGATACATTTTAGAATGACAAACTGAAAATGCCCTTAGTAGTAGTATTGTAATAATAATAATTATCATTATTACTAATCACTGCCACTTTGTGAGAGCTTAATGTCTGCCAGGCATGGAGCAAGCACTTTACGTACAGTATCGTCCATAACCGCAGGACAACACAGAAACAGGTGTGTTTAGATCCCCGTCTTATGGATGAGGACGCAGGGGAGTGTCTGGAAGTGCCAGGAAAGCTTCGAGCCCAGGTACGAGTGAGTCACTCTCCTCACTTCTGAGCTGGGGACTCGTCAGCCTGGAGAGTAAAGCGGCTGGTCCCAGACCTGGCCTTTTTGTTCTCTACCCACCTACCCTGCTCTCAGGTATTCCCTGCCTCCCTGGACCGAGAAGAGGACCATTGAGATGCCCTGTGTTGGGGCTTTGTTTGCTAACCCAGGGTGGGGTAGAGGAGACAGAGTCCTGTTTCCTAAGGCTTTGTAGTTGTGTTTCCAAAGCTCTTTGCTGAAGGCCACCTGCAATTAAGGACCTAGAACAGGTTTGAAGCAGGTTCTAGACCAAGATCTTAAGAATGGTCCCCTGAATGGAACCTGCTTCCAAAAATGGAGGGCTTATTCCTGACCGTGGAAAATGAAGAAGCAGGGGACAGGTCAGCCCCGTCACACCCATTCCCTCCCGGTGGATGGCGATAAGTTTGTTAGAGACCCGCCTGAGGAACTGTTGGGTGAGGCATCTGGTTCATTGCTGATGGAGTGTAGTTAGGAATTCAGCTCGACGGACGTTTACTGGGTCAGGTTCTGTGCTGGGAATGTAGAGATGAACCTGCAGTCCTGCCCTTGACCTGGGGACGCTGGGGGTGGACAAGTTAAGAAACTCCATGATGTGTACAGTAATACAATTAGGTGATGTGGGATTTGAGCCTTCTACCAGTTATCAAGCCTTTCTATTTTCAGTGCAAAGTACACTAATTGTTCTTTTTTACAAAATCCTTAGGCCAGTTAAACCTCCAAGGTGTTAAACTTGAGCAGCTGTTTTTGTTTTTTGTTTGTTTGGCTTTTCTTTTTTTAGCAAGCTCTAACTTCCCCATCTGTAAAATGGCTATAATAATACCCATCTCATAGGTTGCTATGGGAATTTAATGTGATCAGCTGTGCAGAGGCACCCAGCACGCTGTCAGAGTCATAGAGGTGTTAGTCTTCCTTCCCTTAGCGACCCGTTGACCTTTGTTTATTGAAGAAATGGAATACCAAACAGTCCGAGAGCCCTAGTTATGTAAAATGGTCAGCTCTTTGCACTGGAGAATAACTCAGATTTCTGCAGATGATGGGAATTTGGCTTGACTTTGGTTATTTTCTTTTTCTTGGGTATTGGTTCCAAGTCTCTTCTTGTTCAGCCCAGAGGGTGGGCTTTGGTGTTTCCTAGCACCCTGGGATGCGGGAGGTTGGTGCTGAGTTCTGGCTCTCTTGGAGAAAATGGGGGTCGCCGTCGTAGTGACTCTGAGTTGAGCCCTTATGTGTGGTCAGAGCCCCACGCACAGGGAGTCAGATTCTTCTGACCACACAGCTTGCCAAACTCACAGAGTTGTGTCGGCAGGGAGCACACCACTGGGAGAGTTTGGCCCAGGGCTTGGAAGTTCAATTTGAAGAGGCCTCCAAAACCAGGAACACAGCTCCCGCCCCAGCTGGATCCCCGGGCGGCTTCTGGGAGCTCTCACATTTCCTGCTTCCATTCTGGCTGGGCACAGGCATGCCTGTGGGGCTCTCCTGCCTTCCCTTCAATGATCTTAGCCCATCCAGGGGGCCACAGAAGCGGATTAAAAACAAGGAATAGTTGGAGGGTGGGCAGAAAAAAATTATCCCTCATTTATTCTTCAGAGAGAGTTTGGTCTGCTCCTTTTTCAATGGGCCATGTCCTGGAGTATCAATCTAAAATCAGCCCCATTTCACCCACGTCAAATCGGTTGATAAGACTCTCCCCTTCATATAATAGTTAGCCTTTGCCTAGAACCTGTGTAAAAGTGTTTGTTAGGGATGTTTGTTCACTTTTTTATACCTTACCATTTCCAAAACTAGGAGGTGATGATTTGGGACCCTAATTACCATGTATCCTGGTAAAATCTTGGTATATTAAAGTACAGCTAAAACACTTATAACAGCTTACAAAAACATATCATTTGTAGAAAGGAGACATAGAAGTTATAATGACTAGAGCTTTCTGAGACCAAAGAGTTAGTATCGGAACCATAAATCAGCTGCCCTGTAGCGAGCATCTCAGCATCTGGCCCCCGTGTATGTGGCAGACATAAGTTGGGCCCCGTGTGGGGACCAGGTGTTGGGTGAGAACTGGACAGAGAATATGAACAGACAGGCATTGGCCTTGATATAAGCTCGGAACAGATGTGATTAGCTCCTTCAGAAACATAATTTGAGGGAAGCAGAGAAGATGCAATAGTGCTGAGTTTGAAGCACGGAGACCTGTTGGAAGGGTGATGAGACCCTGGACTAAGGGCTTAGCAATGGCAACAGAGCCGGGTAGACAAATTGGAGAGGTATTTGGGAGTTGAAATCAAAAGAACTTGGGAGGAGTGTGTAAAGAATTCTGGTGTATGTATCTCAGGTGGATACGAAAAAGGCCAAGAAAATAAGAATAGAGTAGAGACCTTGAATTTAAAGGTGCCAAAGGGATGTCAATGTGGAAATGTCCTGTTGAAAATGAGAATCTGGATCCCAGGAGAGAGGTCAGGTTAGAGATAGGAATTTGCAGATCTTCTGTATGTATCTAAGAATGGAAACCATGTGGATATGTGGAAATATACAAAAGTAATGGGACAGGTCCTCTATTTTGAGGGAGAGAGAAGCTAAAGCCAAGGAATCTGAGGGATTGGGGAGAGAGAAAGAGAGTGAGCCAAGAGAAGGGATGGGTTTAGAACTCAGCGGGGGGACGGTTTCAAAAATGAGCAAGAAAGCAACAGTGTCCGGAACTGCAGAGGGGGAATAATTGTGGCGTTAAAAGAGGTCATTTGGGTGTTCATAATACGAAGGATGCCGGTCAACTGCAGATAAAAGGGCATGTGTTTTCTTATCTACCTTTGCTCTTTGAAATAGTTGGGGCCTTGGTCTTTTATTTTAATTAGAAAAGAAATACCAATTTTTGACGTAAGATGTGTTTTCTCTCTGCACTATAAGAAGTGCGTACGTTACCTTTTTATTCTTGTAGCATTTTGAAATAAGTTCTTTCTCGATTTCAGTGCATTCATCGAGATTTAGCTGCCAGAAATGTTTTGGTAACAGAAAACAATGTGATGAAAATAGCTGACTTTGGACTGGCCAGAGATATCAACAATATAGACTACTACAAAAAGACCACAAATGTAAGTTGTGGCAGTGATGAAGTGGGAAGGGGTGGAGAAATGGCACGGAATGTTCCAGGTGAAAGATGGTGCTCAGAGCTAGAAGGACCAATGCCTTTTTATTCCTGTTCTTTTGCCTTACTCTTTACAAACTTCTCAATAAGCAAATTTAGACTACATTTAAGATACTCTTGGTAAATGTGAACCAGTCTTATGTACAGAATAATCAGCAGCAAGAATCTTCGTAAGGCTCCTTGTCAAGAACTTTCCTAGCAAAGGTTAGAGCCTGGGAGTTTCTGGGTTAATTTTCACCTAGGAGTTGGTCAGGGTGTGTCTGCCTGCTAGGGAGATAGATGATAATGAGAATCCAAGGAGACGACATTTTATTAATGTGTCCAAATCTGTGCATCTTCCACGCTCTGTGTAGTCCCAGTTGGAGCTTATTTCTGCGCTAATGACTGTCCAGCAAAAACCATTAGAGTGTCAGCTCTTAAAATAAACAGGGCACAGCCCGGTTGAACCTGCTAAAATAAATCGGTTTTAATATATTGGTTTTTACATTTCTTCTACACTTGCAGGGCCGACTTCCAGTCAAGTGGATGGCTCCCGAAGCCCTTTTCGATAGAGTGTACACCCATCAGAGTGATGTGTAAGTAATTCCCTTGTCTCTGCCTTTTCCCTCGGGCTGAGTTGTAAAAATCTCGTACATTCTTTGCCTTCCTTCATTCTTTGGTCCCTGCTGCATTTCACACATGCAGAGAAGGTGCAGGAGCTGGCCTTAGAAAGGATGGATTTTATGGTAGGCTGGTAACCAATGCTCTGTTACTAATCTGCCCGGCTTCAAAGCGCACAGGAGGTGGAACCGCTAACCTGCTCCTGCCAGAGCGGAAGTTCCCCCCCTTGAACTAATTCACGGATGTGCAAGTACAAAGCTGCTATCTAATTTGCCAAGCTGTTGGCATGTTCTTCGCGCCCCTAAACTTTTCCTACTTGAGAGTAGTTTGTCATGTTTTCCCCGTCCTAGGTTTGTCCTCATAGGGGAAAGCTGGTTGGGACACGGTCTACTAGGATGATCTCGACAGGGCCTGCTCCCTGTTTATCCTTTGAAAAAATTCTGATCTTGTCTTAGCATCCTTGATAATGTTACAGAAATAGAGTGAAAACCATACAATATTTCTATTGTGATACACTTAAAAATATTATTAGGGCCAGGCTCCAACTGGTAGTTTAGAATTCCAGCTTTGGAAATGTGGTCGAAAGATGTTACCATTGTGAGAAACTGGGTGAAAGGTACAGAGGATCTCTCTCTGTTCTATTTTTGCAAGTTCCTATGAATCTATAATTATTCCAAAATTTTAAAAATCAGTTGAGCTACTCTTGTTTGTGTGGGTGGGAAGATTTCTGGCGCAGGCGTGGATCCCATGCTATAGCCACTGGTCCTCTTCAGCAGTCCTAGAAGGAAAGGGTTACGATTCCCAGTTCTGCAGGGAGCACACTGCCTGGATTGTGCTGCTATTCTCGCTCTGCGCAAAACCAAAGGCAGTTTCGTTTCTGAAACTCAACAGAATCAGTGAGGGTGTATTTCCAGTGACATAGGTAAATGCGGGATTCTCGGCCTGATTAGCTCAGGAATTGTGAGTCTCTTGAACAAGGCTCCGGATCCAACTGTGGGTCTCTGCACGGTCAGGTATAAATTGTGCCCTGTGAGACGTTTTCCCTTTCTGTGGTATGAAGTTTGTCTGGGGCACAGGGCTCCTCCATCCTAATCCCAGCCCGGCGCTAACTCCCTTCATGACCTTAGTAAGTCGGAAAACTTTCGTGCCCTCAGATGGTCCACTGGCCACCTTGGGCAGCTGTTACGTCTCAGAATCAGCATGCTGGCCTTATTCTGTGAACGGCTCATGCTGTAGGTCACAGCCCTGGGGTCAGGCACATAGGCCCGTGGCGGAGCTGGACAGGAGCATAAAAAGCCTTGCAGTTTAGAAGTTCATGTTTATAACACTGCATTAAGACAGAGAGCTTTATTTGAGAGCGATGGAAGGAGGAAAAAAAACCCCAAATCTCCACCCTCCCCTCTGCCCCCCAAAAGAGTGATGGTTTACCATCACTTGTCTGTTGATGGAAAATTCCATCGGAATGGCCTCTCGCTGTCATCTGGGGATGCTCTTTGGGGGCAGGAAGGGGCAAGTTGGATGAACTGTAGGAGGGCCCCGGTCAGGTGTCTTTGAATGTAAGAAGTAAGTGGGCGTTTATTTTCTTAACTGGGCGTGTTGAGGTTTCTGTGATTCAGATGGATTGCTGATGCTGTTTTCTCCCTTCTTTGCAGCTGGTCCTTCGGGGTGTTGATGTGGGAGATCTTCACTTTAGGGGGCTCGCCCTACCCAGGGATTCCTGTGGAGGAACTTTTTAAGCTGCTTAAGGAAGGACACAGAATGGATAAGCCGGCAAATTGCACCAATGAGCTGTAAGGGCCGTCGCCTCTCCCGGTGCCCCAAGGGCCCCTGCCCCCAGTGACGCTTCTCCTGGATAGTTTGGTTTTCTAAGGCCCCTGGTTTTTTAAACATGTCCTAAGAAGAAGAATTGCTGAAACTTTCTGGGCCCAATCCTGGAACCGAGATAGAAAGCTCCATGGACAGCCCTGACTGTCCAAAAGAAAGAACATCCTTCTGAGGTGTATGGAGCGAGCTTTAAACCACAGAGGGTGTCGGGCTGCCCGGCCGAGGGCTCCTGACTTCACACAGCGAGCCCGGTGATCTTCCTGGGCCACTGTACTGTGCCTTGCTGTTGTCAAAGTGACAGGAAGGTACATCAGGCTTCCCACGTACACAAGCTCAAAAGCCCTGGGGCTGCCCCCTTTCCTCACGGGTTGTGCCTGGCCCCTGCACAGCGGGTGGAGAATGGGTGCTTCTGCAGCCTCTTGGTGACCATTGAAAATTGCTCTTATAGATGGACCTCAACCACATTCCTCAGGGCGAATGAACTAGCGTCCGGTTACCTATATTTTAGTGCAGAGAATTAAAAACTTGTCCAGGTGCCATCCTTAGAGTACCCGATCTGACTCTAAAACCATGAGCTGGTTTCTAGCAAAACCTACCCTGCGCTTTAAGTGGAATCACATTGTGTTGGTGACACGGGTCTTGCGCAGTAAAGTCAGTGCTTTGGAAAGGAGTCTCTCCTCCCAACCCCCAGAATTGACTAAGAAGAGGGATTGTCCCAGAGACCACGGTCTCTTGGGTATCGTTTCACGGGAGTTTATATCAGTAATCCCATGAGTGCTTTTCGGTGTACAGTGGACATCTGATGAATGGCCACATTTTATAGTATGTTATATAAAGGCATTTGTCTATTTATTTATTTTAACGTCTTTATTGGAGTATAATTGCTTTACAATGGTGTGTTAGTTTCTGCTTTATAACAAAGTGAATCAGCTATACATATACATGTGTCCCCATATCTCTTCCCTCTTGCGTTTTATTGTGTTCCTTGTCATTCCTGGTGCTTTTGCTGCCTTAGAGGGTCTGTCGGAACCCATCATCAAGATAAGGCCTGGGAACCTAGGCCTATCCAAGAGTTAATCAGGAAGTGAAGGTACAGCCCAGTGGCAGCAGATTAATTCATAAGAACCTTGCCTTAAAGTTGTAGTTTTCAAACTTCAGTTTTTTAAAACTGAGGAACCTTTGTTCAGAGTGTCCGGCAGATAACGGTAGAGCTGCTTTGGTCCAGGCAGGAGCGTGTGAGGAGGGAAGACCGGATTCCCGCCTGCTCCTATAGGGCTCTTCCCACAGTGTCCAAAAGTGCCGTGGAAATGTGATACCCTGTTACAAGTCACCGCCACGGGGATACCAGAAGTCAGCTGTGAAAACACATGGAGGTGTCTTTTGTGATGGCATATATACCTTCCTAAAACATTTTGGTTAACGTGATGTCTTTGTAAATCAAAGTGCCTTTCAGAGGAATCAAGCAGTGCCTCTTTTGGCAAAGTGGATCACCACCCCCTAATTTAGTTGCTAGGGAAGTTCTGATACATATTCATAATTGAGGACATCTCTCCATATTGACTATTAAAACTGGCTTATAGCCATGCCCCATAGTACTTAGGGAATTAATTCACCAAGAAAACCCATCTCTTCCAGGTATATGATGATGAGAGACTGTTGGCATGCGGTGCCCTCACAGAGACCCACCTTCAAGCAGTTGGTAGAAGACTTGGATCGAATTCTCACACTCACAACCAATGAGGTAAGAACCTCCTTCCAGAAGCCCAGAGTCCTTGCTTGGGAGACCAGCACAGTTTTTGAAATGCAGCCTCCCCTGATGGACTCTGGGGTATAGTTTATCCTTGTTCCACAGGGGTCAGACAGAGTGAACCTATGTGTTCCTCCCAAATCCTGACTTTTCTCAGAACTACATCTTGAGAGTTCTGACTCACAAAACCAGAGACAGAGGACCCCACCCGAGGCTGCCCCTCACTGTGGCATGTGGGTGGTGGGTCCAGGGTGCGTATGTGTAGGAGGATGGGGAGAGGAAAAAAATGTCCGACTGCAGTGTTTGGGTTTGCGTGGGAAGGAGCTGGGGTTTCTGTGCTGGTTGGATTCCTTGCCCTGGTCATTCGGGTGAGGGCTGCTGGTCATTACTGTGAGGGCTGCTGATGGTCCGTTACTGATGAACTTGATGGGTTGCATTGAAGTTGTGCCATTCCAGCTTCTATATAACACATGACACAGCTTCTATATAACACATTCCAGCTTCTATATAATGATGTGACCCTGCCTGGTCACAGCGTAAATGTACACAGAGTTTCCTTTAATGAGTGACTTACAGGATCTTTAAGTGAAAATTCATACCTTTTGTTAAAATATTTATTTTCTAGAAAATATTTATAATCTATACCAACAAAAGAAACCCTCTTTTGTCACTCATTGTCCAAACTCGGCCATGTCAGTGGCTACTTCACCATGCAGAGAGAGTCATCTCTGGTTGTGGAAAGAAAGTGGTCTGAGCAGGAAAGATGATAAACCCATAAAGGCCAGAAAAACCCCACAGTAGGGAGAACTTGTTAGTGAATGAATTAGAGATATTTAATGAGGATGTAGAATAGTGTTCCTCCAAACAGCGGCGGAGGGGGGGAGAAAAACCCTACAATTGTCTTAATAACAGCAAAAAAAGGTTAAAATTGCCTAAATATTTTAGAAGGAAAAGAATACCTTTATTTTAAAATAATGCATTTAATAGTTTCAGACTGATTTTTTAAAAAAATAATCAAATGTTGTGATTTGAAGCCTTAAGCCAGCAATATTATCTGTGCGTCTGGCTGTAGCTGATAAAGGGAGAGATTGCATTTAAATGAATACAGCTGACCTTCAGAAGTTGAAAGGAACAGTTCAAGGGGGAAAAAAAAAAAACACCAACTTTCTTCTCCTGCCAAAATTGTTGTTTCTAGTATAAGTTCCTTTAACCCTAGACTTGGAATCCACTGATATCCCTAGTTTTTTTTTTTTTTTTTTCCCTATCAGATCTGAACATTTATGGCTTCAGTTAGAAACTGGGAAAGCACTAAAGTTCCATTTTAATGATCCTGTGTCCGTGCTCTATGCTGTTTATTTATATATTTACAGTTAAAGTGGGCCCATTTTCACCCTGAAATTTACATCTAGCATCCTAAAATAAAAAAGCAGAATGCCATACTGTCTAACGGATATAAAAATCGAAGTTTCTTTCCTTCTGAAAATCATTACCATATGCTGGAGAAAATTGGTTCCATTTAGGACAAAATTTCATTTTTATCATTGTAAGCAAAAAAGTTCTCTTTTGATGTGGTGGGCGTGTTTGTTTCCAGTTGTACAGTTCCTGCTGATGTTGTTGGAACTGACACATCCCCCATTCTTGGATGGGGACTCTTTTTCTTGCCAAACCTGGTGATGAATTACAGGGGTGGTTTGGGTTTTTTTTTTTTTTTTTTTTTTTTTTTTTAAATGTATGGTCGCCAACATTCTGTGGGCTCTTTTCTGATAACACTGAGGCTGGTTGTGCTGTGGTCTGCACTTTTTGCCCCCCTTCAGCAAAACCATGTGTCATAGTATACTCCTTGGCTTTTGGGGGTGTAAGCGGAGGCACCCCAACATGCTAGCCCAGTTGAGGCAGTGATATCCAGAAGTTCCCCAGTTTAGAAATCTTTTCATAGTTTGCAGACCTTTTCTGTCAAGGGCCAGACAGTCAACTTTCAGCTTTATGGGCCTCTTTGTGAGTTTCTGTAGCAACAACTCAACTCTGCCATTGTAGCAGGAAAGCAGCCACGGACGATGTGTAAATGAGTATGTCTCTGTTTAGATAAAACTGGAATGGACCCTAAAATTTAAATTTAATATGAATTTTGTTATTTTACATACTTTTAATACCATGAGATGTTATTCTTCTTTTGAATTTTTTCCCAACCATTTCAAAATGTTAAAAACCATTCTTAGCTCACGGACCACACAAGAGCAGGCAGTGAGCTCTCACCCTGTCTTAAGTTGGAAGCAATGTTATCTGGGGGCCATCGGGTGGGCTTTCTGACAGCAACACCGATGGATGCTTCAGGGAGCAGAAGAGCCCTTTTTGAATTTCCAACCTTCAAAACTTTAAAACGCAACCTGCATTTTCCTAAACTGTTCTTCAACAGTCCATTGTGGGTGTAACAAACATGAGTATATCCAAGCCTTTTTTGAATCTGTTTACATTTTCAACTCAGAGAGCTTCTGAGAGTAATGAATTGCATCTGTGAAATTACCCGCTGAATGAAGACATATTCCCCTTAAATTATCCTGGAAGCTACAATAGTAAAATGTAATTCGTGAAATAAATATTCATGGTCTCAGCTATGGAAAGGGGTCCCGGGCATCCACAACATCTTACGTCTTTTCCATTTTGCTGGGTGCGGGTTTGAACCGTGTGGTCTAACAAGCAGGTCCTTGGGTCTGTGCCCGTCGAGGTGACTGCTTAGCTGGGTGTTAACATTCCCGACTTGCCAATAGTTCATTTGAGATGGGTTGAGAAGAAAAGTGAAGGGCAGCCTAGAGGAGATAAAGTTGGGGTCTCAAGGTGGTCTTTGTGGAAGCCGGGGTGGGCAGGTCTCAACCTGCTGGGGGGTGCCCCCATGTTGTCCCAACTCCCATATCAACGTCTCAAGAGCCTGCGTTTGAAATAAAAGTCTTCTCTTCGCTTCTTTCAGGAATACTTGGACCTCAGTCAGCCTCTCGAACCGTATTCACCTTGTTATCCTGACCCGAGATGAAATAAAACGTCTCTCTTCCCTTCTTTCAGGAATACTTGGACCTCAGTCAGCCTCTTGAACAGTATTCACCTAGTTACCCTGACACAAGGAGTTCTTGCTCTTCGGGAGATGATTCTGTTTTCTCTCCGGACCCCATGCCTTACGAACCCTGCCTTCCTCAGTATCCACATAGAAACGGCAGTGTTAAAACATGAATGGGCTTGTCCCCCGTCCGCAAACAGGGCGGCACCAGGAACATAGCTGTACTGAGCAGGGAGGCCCTGCCTCTGGGAGCCTGTTGTCTTGGCTTGTGTGTGTATATGCATCAGAGGAGTAAATAATTGGGAAAGTAATCAGCACACGTGTAAAGAATTTGTAATCTTCACCAGGAGAGGAAGAATGTTTCTGAGGCAGTGGACTGCCATGGGCCATCAATCACGTGCTGATGACCCACTGTGGGTACTGGCTGTGGACCAGCCAGACTCGAGGCAAACATGCATTCTGCATTTCTTGTGAATTTTGTAATAAATGGAGAAAATATATGTCAGCACATACTTATAGAGCACAATTGCAGTATATAGGTGCTGGATGTATGTAAATATATTCAAATTATGTATAAATATATATTATATATTTACAAGGAATTATTTTTTGTATTGATTTTAAATGGATGTCCCAATGCACCTAGAGAATTGGTCTCTCTCTCTCTCTCTCTTTTTTTTAAAATAGCTATTTGCTAAATGCTGTTCTTACACAGAATTTCTTAATTTTCACCGAGCAGGGGTGGAAAAATACTTTTGCTTTCAGGGAAAATGGTGTAACATTAATTTATTAATGAATTGGTAATATACAAAACAATCGTTTATAGTTTTTTTTGTTTTTTTGGTTTTTTTTTGTAATTTAAGTGGCGTTTCTATGCCGGCAGCGCATCAGACTAGTTAATCTCTTGCTTGGACTTAACTAGTTATCAGATCCTTTGAAAAGAGAAATATTTACAAACTATGACTAATTTGGGGAAAATGAAGTTTTGATTTATTTGTGTTTCAACTCTGCTGTCAAGATGATTGTTCTTAAACCACCTAAATGCCCATGTTAAAAAGAACTCGTTAATAAGAAGGCGTTTTGTTTTGGTGCAGCTCTGTCATTGGGCCCATAAACGTTTAACTGGGCTCCCCGAGACAAATGGTACCACCGTTCTCTTAAAAAGATGCCTTAGTCCATTCCTCAAGGAGCGCCCTTCGTTGAGATGCTAGCAGTGTTCTGCTCTCCGGCAGCTGGCCTTCTGCCCCTCAGTTGCACGTTGATCAGATTAGCCTGTATTCTTCGGCGAATCTTCATAATGGCTTCCAGATTCATTGGCGACCAAGAAGCCTTTTAGAGTCTTCGTGTCCCATCGAAGAAAATGGAAACACCGAGTTGTCCTGCTGATAGTTTGGGAGATCCTTCCATCTTTTTAAGGGATTGCTTCCGCCTAGCAGGACCTCACCAAAAGAATCCCACGTAATGCCAACGTCAGAATACTGCCACGCTGTCCATTCTGTATGAAAGTGCTGGGTTTTGCTTTCGAAACACCTACTCACCCTGCTGTAGCCATGCAGCATGAATGGAGATGACACTGATTTTTAACGTGCTACGAAATTGGAGAAAGTATTTAATAAAGCCTGTTAATTTTTATACTGACAATAAAAATGTTTCTACAGATATTAATGTTAACAAGACAAAATAAATGTCACGCAGCTTATTTTTTTAATACTCGTGTCTTACCAAATGGTTTCCCGTGTTCGGAGGTGCCGACTCAGTGCTGTGTGGTGTGATTGTGCGGAAGGAAAGCAGAGCTGGGGAGGTCTGTTCTTTGCAACAAACGGTGACTTGTCAGAGGGGTTGTCCGGGACCAGTAGGACCTGCAACAGGTGCGTCCAATGGAAAATCAGAAGAGGCTGGTTCAAGTCCTGGCTCCGTCGCTCCCTGGGACCCCACGGGGAGTCCGTGTTCCTTTCTGGGCCCCAGCCGCTCCCAGAGGAGCACGTGAATGGCATGGGAGGGAGCTTTGCGAACGGGCAGCTGTTCTAAGGATGGGAGGTATTGAGAGGGGAGATAGTCAGAAGGTCTGGATACTGGGCACCTTGAAATCTTTTAGGCTGCCTTCCTCATGATGTAGAATTTGCTTCAAAATTTTGAAAAGACAACTTGAACAAACTTTCAAAATAATTTTACTTATTTGCATGCCACCCAGAATCTGAAGAGGGAAAGGGCTTTTTTGGCCTCTTAACAAATGTGAACCTGTGACTCTTACGGCTTCATTATATTCGCTTGCCAGCCTCAACACCAGGAAAAGGGGACAAAAGCAATCCGGCTTCTGAACTTCAGCCACGCTCTCAGAAGCTTCTGGGGCTGTTGGTGGTTACAAAGTGCCGTCCTTGGCCAGAACTCAACTTTTCAGTTCAGAATAAAATAAATATTTCTCCTGGGGAGAAAAAAAAAAAAAAGTTGCCATCCTTGGCATCTTTGTTCTGTTTGAGGCCATTAGTGGTAGAGTGAGGGTCTCACCAGCCAACTGAAGCGTGGCCTCAGCCCTCGTTCTGCATTTGCCAATCTCCTGTGCTATTTATTATCAGGACAGGGTTATAATCCCACCCAAAAGAATGGGATTTAAAAAAGAAGGTAACACGGGAATTCCCTGGTGGTCCAGTGGTTAGGACTCGGCGCTTTCACTGCCTTGACCCGGGTTCAATCCCTGAATGGGGAACTAACCCATAAGCTGCATGGCACGGCCAAAAAAAAAAAAAAAAAAAAAAAAAGATAACATCGTAAATCAAGTATACTTCAATAAAAAAATTAAAATTAAAAAAAAAAGGGAAAGCAGCCTTTAGTCACATGTGTTCAGGAAGATTATCCTGCAGCCCTCTGGCCATCTACACCAATGGGCTCCCCTTGGCCAGGCTGCGGGAAGGACTTGCTGGTGTTCCACACCCACGCAAATCCATGGTACATCTTCTATACTTCTGAGACTGAAGGGGCAGTTTACGGCTTTTTACAATGTAAGCTATCTTGTAAATAGACAAGGTAGATTATACTCCTAGCTGTTGGCCATTTTAGTTTTAGAATTAGATTTGTCATCAAGGGAAGGAAGGTAATGTGGTCCATGAGAAGGATGGGAGATAACTTCTTTTTTGATACCTGCCCCAAATGAACCGACACGGGCAAGGCTTGGTAAGAATCCTGGAGCATAAGGCTTCCCCCTGCCCCGCTTAGCTGAGCCCACCTCCCACCCCGAGACTTAAGGAAACAATGGGAATGAGTTGAAACACAGTGTGGTTTTCATCAAGACGTGAAGAACCAAAAGTCGCAGGCATCTTGGTGAGGAAGGAGGGGTACCTTACTCTGCTGTCTCCAGCCGGAAGCGGGGTGATTCGAGAGGCTGCTCAAGGTCCAGCTGGTGGCGACCTTGGGCAGGATGCACAGATGGAGAAGCACGGCGGAGAAGTCAGGCCTTCAGGGGCGTTGGGTGGATTCCCTGAGAACCGGGTACCCTTTTCTACTCTCAGCTTCTCCATCCCTTGTTACCTCAGGGAGCTTCCCTCCACCAGATGCTTTGGGAAGTTCCTTGATACCACGCATAGGAAACTAAAACGTGCAGTTACAGTAAACCATCTGGCAGACTGGAACAGCTAAGGATTGAGGACCCAGGCCCCATTCTGGAAACAAGACGTTGGTCTGCTAGCTTGTACTGTGTAATTGAGGCTCTAGGAGGGCTAGGTACAGAGACCTCCACTATTACAGATCAGGAATTTGAGGGTCTGCTTGAGGTTCCTAAGGGTCACATGGCTGGGAAACGGTCTAAGTAAACAAGGCTGCAGCCTTATGCAGTCCAGGAGAAAGACAGTGGATGGTGGATTGGGAGGGAACTGGATTGGTTTATTTCTTATAGCTGGGTGATGTCGGGCAAGTCATGGATTCTATCTGGACCTTCATTTCCTCAGCTGTAAAACTGGTTATCACCAGTGTCATGGTCTTACCATGAGGGCTGCCCGTAGGAGCTTAGCTCAGCTCTGGCAGATGGTACTCTATTAATAAACAGTTTTCTCTTCCTGAGAACCTGTTTTTGTATATTTGTGATTTTTTAGTATATATTCACGAGATGGTGCAGCCATTACCACCATCCAGAACATCTTCCTCACTCCAAAAAGAAGGCCTGTCCCAGTTAGCAGTCACTCCCCACTTCCCCCTTCTCCCAGCCCCGACAACCACCCATCTGCTCTTTGCCTATTCTAGCCATTTCACATAAATGGAATCATACATGGCCTTTTGTGTCTAGCTTCTTTCACTTACCATAATGTTTTCAAGGTTCGTTCATGTTGTAGCATGTATCAGTACTTCATTCCTTTTTTATTGCCAAATCATATTCCATTGTGTGGATAGGTACACATTTTGTTTATCCATTCATCAGTTGATGGATATTTGGGTTGTTTCCACTTTTTGGCTATTAGGAACAGTGCTGCTATTAACATTTGTGTACAAGTTTTGTGTAGTCGTATGTTTTCGTTTTTCTTGGTTGTATACCTAGCAGTGGAATTGCTGGGTCGTATGGTCACTCTGTGTTTAACCTTTGAGGAACTGCCAGACTGTCTTCCAAAATGGTTGCACTATTTCGCATTCCCATTAGCAGTGTGTGAGAGTTCCATTTTCTCTATATTCTTGCCAATACTTGTTATTGTTCATAGTTTTTATTATAGCTATCCTAGTGGGTGTAAAAGGTCTTCCTAAGATTTCAATAGCTGAGGAAATAAGACTTAGATCATGGATCAAGGTACATAATAGCTACTGGGTTTTCTAGAACAAGATATTTCAGTGAATTGGCTGGCTTTTGCACCTATAAACTGGCCAAGATAGCTAAGAGGCCTCAGTGGCGCTTCACCGAGTGGAGGGCCTGAGAAATTGATCAATTCCATCTCTTTCCTCTTGACTGAGAAAGGAAGGAAGCACTAACACGTGATGCAGAGGGACAGAGATTCTTTCTGGCTGGAATCCTTGAGTGCCTCTCTGCCCCACGTCCCCAGTTTTATAGCAAATAAAGTCTAGTGAGCTTGAGCAATCCCCTGGGACCGATTAATGCACTATTACTTATGTATGCACATTGGAGTCGTCCTTATCCAGCCTGCATTTTGATGTTATTTATTTTTTGATGTTTTTGAAGATGAAAGCGAAGTTTATCTTCTCTCACATTTCATTCCTTGGAAGCCTTGAAATGACTTGGCTGGGCAAGGACTACAGAAGCCTTCCACGTCTTAAGTGACATTCTGGAATGGGGCCCCTCTGTGTCCTCTTTTCCTCAGGGTTTCCGGGGGTTTTGATGAAGCTGCCAAACACTGTTCCAATGCCGGCCACTGAAGCAGCCACACCAACTGTGGCAGCCCCAGCACCAATAAACTTGGCCGCTGTGTCAATGTCCCAGGGGCTTCAAAATTGCCTCCAAGGCCTGTCTCAGGGGTCACATGAGGTGCTACAGAAGACAGTGGATATGAGGACAGTCAGTGCCAATCATCTGGAAACTCCAGCAGCCCTTGCCATCCTCCCGGGACCTTTGAAATAAAAGGCAGTGGATTTCTTTCATTTGCAAAGTTGAATTCTAGGGTATGTAGTTCAGTGACGGAATCAGGCTTAAAATACATTTGCAGGTAAGTAATCTGTCTCTCTTCCTGTGACTCAGAACACTGCCTTCTGTTGGGTTGTGTGTTTCTGAGTCTCTTTTTCCCTCTAATTCTTTAGTTGTTGGCACTTAACTGAATCTTGCCTGCATCGCTTACAAGTCAAAATCCTCAGCATAATGTACTTGGAAAGGGACAGATTTATGGATTTATAAATTAAGAATAAAGGAGGAAATGTTTTCTTGGTCTGTAAATGACGTGACAAATGATCCCTTTCTCAAGTGAGAGTTGAATTCAATGAGATTTTACTAAACACAGTGCCTGCTACATAGCACTCAAATATTAGCTGCTGTTTTATTTATCTATCGATCAAGCAATCTAGATGTAGACAGACATAGATGTAGAGACAGATATAAAGAAAAATATATGTACATGTATGTGTTTATAATTGTCATTTTTACCGAAGAAACTTATTCATGAAATTGCTAGTTAATTGTGAATTTCACTAGGACCATGTCTCCCCCACTTTTGTAAACAAACAAACAAAAAAAATAAGTTTTAAGTCAGTGAAAATAATGATCAAAATTTTTTTAAATCATGAAATTATGTTTACAACAGTGAACCTGTTATGTTCCCCTTTTATTTTTTTTTAATTGAAGTATAGTTGATTTACAATGTTAATTATATTCCCCTTTTAAAACAAGCGTTTGCTCTATAAATACTGCCAGGCAATGCCCTGGATGAGCTTTAAGGGACGATTCAATGCTTTCAGAACTGTACCAGCCAAGCTGGTGAAGGGTTTAAGTACCACAGTTAAAAAAAAAAAAAAAAAAAAAAAAAGCAGACCAGACCAAAAATGTAAAAGTTTGGAAGGGTTTTTGCAAGGGAAGCTCCTCTCTGGCTCTGCACGTGATGTCGTTATAAGCAAATCAAAACTGGTACCGTGACAAAAGGAAATATCACATGGAAAAAATAGAGGAGGCCTGAAGCAGTGCTGTCCAAGGATTATGATTGTAAATTGTTCAGGGGCGGTCCCAATGAATCTTCGGGAGTTGTGAAGTTAGCGTAAGTTCCCACACGGGGTTGGAAATGTTGAAATAAGCTCTCTCCGTTCTGTGGGGAAGTTCATCAGGGGTTCTGGCCAACTACAGGCATCTCTCATTGCTGCTAATCCTACTGCAGAAGTTTAAATGGGAGAAGATGGCCAGAGCCTTTATTCAGAATAGGAGCTGCCTTTTTACATTGTTTTGTGACTTGACTTGCTGCCTCTTCTGGAAAAAGGCTAACTGTATCTGTGCATATACTAACACAGCAGGAGAGGAAATCAGAAACCTAGACTCCTTCCTGGCCTGGTCTTTATTCCCCATGAGACTAGCCCTTTGGTTGCTTCTAAGTGGATTTAGATTTAACCAAAATACAGAAGTTCCTGGTTCATTTTGGCCATCACCCCGTAGTAGCCAGAGCCGGGAATGAAAAAGGCAAAGACAAAACGTTAAACCAGAAACTGGCCGTGAAATTACTGGGGCTAGAGGTGTGGCTAGTGGGGGAGCTTGTCTCGCTCTTGTGTAGAACAGGGGTGGACAAACTATGGCCCACAGGCCAAATCTGGCAGCCCACCTGCTATTTTGTACTGCTTGCGAGCTAACCATTTTTAAATGGTTGAAAGAAAATAAAAAAGATGTATCTTGTGACATGTGAAAATTACATAGCCCTCAAATTTCAGTACCTATAAATAAAGTTTTATTGGCACACAGCCATGCTTCTTCATTTATCTATTGTATTTGGCCACTTCAGTGCATATTATATCGGAGAGTTGAGTAGTTTCGACAGAGACCAGATGGCCCACAAGTAAGAATATTTACTATCTGTTACCCTTTACAAAAAAGTTGGCGGACCCCTGGTTTAGATGATGATGCACCAGGTGGATGCCAGGCCCATGCAAGTGGCTTGTGGTCAAGGATAGTAGCAAATAACAAGGTTCTGAAAATGGGGGATGCTTTCAGGATCAGGGTCCACTTGAAAGGCCTGGGCGGGTGGGGATGAAAGTCATGAAAAATACCCTTTGGCCAAGCGGGATGTTTTGACATCCTTTGGAGACAGTTAGCGGCCAGTGTGATGTGTCGAGACAAGCCTTCCTGGCGCTGTTTCTCCCCTGGAGCGCCGGGTACCAGCATGCCCCGTACTCTTCCAAACAAGGTTGCCACAGAGAGCCCCAAACCAAAGCCTAAATAAAGAACGTGGTTCTTCCAGAAGCGGGGAAGGAGAGAGGTTGACATTCGGATTTGAATGATGCTTGTTTGGCAGGAAGTAAATCTGATCTCTCCCAGCGAAAGAGCACCTTCGGACCGTCACACTCCGTATTCCTCTGCAGGGCTGGAACCCTGTGGTCAGGGGGCAGGGTGACCCTCTTTACAGTCTTGTTGGCTGGACCTTATTTTCCATCACTCCGGTGTTCTCGCATGCATTAAGATTTTCACGGATGAGATGGTAGGCACACATTCTGGTCCAAACTTCTCCCTGAACACAAAGGCCATCAGAGGACAGATCATGTTGGTGCTGCCTGAGTTCACCTGGACCCATTACTGAGTGTGACTTCTGTTTGCTTCCCTAAAGCTGGAGTTAAAGTTATCGCTAAAGGTCAGATTGCTGAAGGCTTGAAATGACAGAGCCCCTTATCCCATAAATCAACAAGCAACTCTCCCACGTACACAGATCCAGAAAAAAAAAAACAACAAACCTACATATGCAATAAATGTATACGGGTAATGGAGACTGGTAATAAAAATGCTTGGATCTGGTTTCAGCTTTTTCCTTGTCTTCTAAATGAGGTTTAAAGCAAATCAAGCACTGAGCCCTTATTTTTCTGACCTGAAAGCAGGTGAGTTTAGTCAAGTGCAGGAGATATGACATGAAGGGGACCCCTGGGAAAGGAAGCCGGGGCGTGTGTAGCTGCTCTGGGGAAGCTGAGCCTTTGGCAGCTCCCCAGGGTGAAAGCCTAGACCAGGGCGGGTGCGAGGGAGAAGGCGAGGATGTAAGTGGTATCCCTTGAAAGGTACACATTGTTGGCCTGACCTGATTTACATGGCACCTGTAGACCCACAGAGAACCTGAGAAGGGGCCCCTGGGCAGCGGCCGGGCGGGGGTTTGTGGTTGCCTGTGTGTGTGCACACGCACCATTGTAGATGAGGTTTTTACAGCTTTTCAGAAAAATAAAAATATTCCGAATTCCTCTGGTCGCCCCACGACATAGGGCCTCCTGGTTATTTAAGATCTCATGGGACCCAAGCACACCTTAGGAGAGTTCAGATCAGTTCCACACCTACAGAGGAGCACACTGGCTATTAAGAAGGAAAGAGGTGGGAGGGCATAGGTGGTTCCAGAATTTCTTCACAGAATGGCTGGAGGGTCTGAAATTGGTGTGGAAGGTGGTTTGAGGATTTAGGGAGTTGGTCTGGAGCTGCTTTTGCATTGCAAGCATTCTGCTTTTATGTAAATCAAATGGTTTGGGTGTTGATGTTGCTGCATTTCAGGGCTTGGAGATCGGACAGGGGGGCGTTGAAAGGTCCCTAACCACGCTCCCCCCCCACTGCCCACCTCTTCTGAGAGGTCTAATTAGCCTGAACAGTTTCATTTCTTAGGCCTTCTCCCCAGAAGTCCCCCAGACCAAGTTTCTAACCGCTCCTGACCACCCCTGCTCCCCAGCCCTCGCGGGCAGCGAGGGACACAGAGCATCCTTCCTTGCCCCTTAAGGAGTCGTGCGTGACTCCAGCCGGTGCGGGGCCCCACTCCACGTGATGAGCGCGGGGCAGTGTCTGTCCTGCACAGCTGAAACGCTATCAGAGTTTGTGCAAAAGGGAGGCTCCAGTGGAGTGTTGCACTTAGCTCCCATGAGGCAGAACCAAGGGTCACGGTGCATTCTAGAGATGTGTGGCCACACCCTGTTTCCAGGGGAGGAAAGGCTCTTTGGGTAGAGTTGACATTGGGTGAGGAGAAAGGGGGATGGTACCTGCAGAGATGGCCCTTTAAGACTGTCCCAAAGGACGTTTGTGAAGTTGCTTTGTCAGGGGACAACTTCTGAGACGATGTAGAGGTTCATTCTAGCACGCTCCGCCAAGCCAGCCAGTCACGAACTATGTGCTGTGGGCCCAGCACTGCACCAGGGATGGGGGGTGTATTAGCCATTATTCATTGTTGAATAGTCCTATAGTTCCCTCTTGCTACTGTAAGAAATTACCACAAACTTGGTGGCTTAACACAAGCAGAATTTATTCTGCCACCATTCGAGACCCAAATCAAGATATCAACAGGCTCCAGGGGAGAATCTGTCTTTGCTTCCTCCAGCTTCTGGTAGCTCCAGGAATTCCTTGGCTTGTGGCTGCATCACTGCCATCTCTGTCTCTGTCTTCACATGGCTTCTCCTCTTCTCCTTATGATCTCTCCTCCTTTGTGCGTCTCAGATAAGGACACTTGTCCCTGGATCTAGGGACCACCTTCATGATCCAGGTTGATCACATCTTGAAAGTCTTAATTTAATGATATCTGCAAAGACCTTGTTTCCCAAAAAGTTCGCATTCACAGGTTCCAGGGGTTAGGACATGGACATATTTGGGGGTTGGGGGGTCCTATTCAACCTGTTACAGAGGAGGAGAGTGGGATATTTGAGACTTGGTGGCCTCTCAAATAATTTTACAATCAGGTTGGTGGATCTGGGGGCTCCCATTTTATCCGAGGGCCTTCTGGTGTCCTGACTGGACAGAGCAGTAAGCCCGTTCCCTGCCTGACCCTGGCGAGAAGGGGACTCAGCGGGGGTGGGTCTTCCTAGCATCTCCTTTCATGTTCGCACCGCTCTCCCGAGACAGGTGCAGGGAGTTGAGGCAGTGTAGTCAGTTCCACAGCTGCCACGTGGGAGACTGGGATCCAAACCCGAGCTGGCCTGTTTCTAGATTTGGGAGACTTTCCTCAATATGCATACTTCCGGCAACTGCCCAGCAGTTAGTCCCTCCCCCATGGATGAGCTTTGAGTGAGGTGGTGACTCATACTTGACCTTCTTGGAGGATAGAACAGGCTGAGGAGGAATGCACATGACCCAGGTAAGAGGAAGCCTTGAGGGTCATTCTCTGGTGGATGACGGAATCAACAGTGAGAAAATCTGTCCATGTGAAGGGGAGTTTTTAAGGAAAAAATGTTTACCTGGGCTGACTGGGGTAGATCTCAGCCCAGGTCTCTGTGGAATAGGCCTCCTGGAGATGGAAGAGATTCGGGTCTGGGGGAGGGTGTCAGGCATGGAAACTGAGGGGTGAGGGTGACGTGATGCACCCTGGGCGGTGGCTGGCCACAGCGAGGTTGCTCTTTCTCCCTCTTCTTTGAGTCTGTGCTCGTCTTAGTCTTCTTGGGCAGCCATAAAAAATACCGCAGACTGAGGGGCTTAAACAACAGACATTCACTTCTCACAGCTCTGGAGGCTTGAAGTCCAGGACACGGCTTCAGGCAATTTGGTTTTGGGAAGAGCTCTCTCCTTGGCTTGCAGATGGCCACCTTCCCACTGTGTCCTTACATAGCCTCTCCTCAACGCCTGTGGGGACAGAGACAGGACAGGGAGGGAGAGAGGACTCTCCTCCTCTTGGTTTAAGGCCACCAATCCTATTGGATTAGGGCCTCACCCTTATGATATCACTCATCTTTAATTACATCCCTAAAGGCCCTATCTCCAAATGCAGTCACATTAGGGAACAAAGGCTTCCACGTGAATTGGGGAGGGACACAATTCAGTCCATAGCTGTCCTTTTCCCTCTCTTCTTCCTCTCCTTTTCTTCCTGGTCTCACGTCCAGCCCTCAGCCCTTGTCACCCAGGGATACAGGCTGCGTTTCTCCACAGACCTCAGCCAGGGCCTGTAGACATGACACCTGTCTCTCCAAGCCAGTGGGGTAGCTTCTGAGTAGCCATGGGCTTCAAAGCCAGGGCTGGCATCTCCTGCCCGCCCTCACTGGATGGACCCCAGGGAGCCCTCTTGGCCTTCACGTGGGGGTGAGAGGGGGGCAGAGTGAGGCAGGCCACCCAGCCCAGTGGAGTTCAGGAGCTGGGCTTGAAACCCAGCTCAGCCCTCACCAGCCAGACGGCCCTGGGCAAGCCACTTAGTCCCTTGAGCCTCAGGTTTCTCATCTATAATGTAGGGGCAGTTATCATCTCTGGCCCCGCCCCCCCCAACACAGCTGTTTTCAAGTAACTTTGGGAAAAGCCCTGGAAAGAGGCAAAACAGAAACAGGTCTAAAGGGTAACTGCGAGCGTGATTGTAAATAAAGAATCCTTAAGGTCTCGGTCACGAAGAAGATACCTCTGCCCAGACCCCCAAGTTCACAGGGGAGCTTCGGGCATGAGGGAATGAGTCTTGGGTCCCGTGGGGGGTGACCCTCTGCTGCGGACAAGGCAGTGTGGATTCTGTGGTTCTTTCTGGCTGCTCGAGGCACATGGTTCCAGAGAAAGAGAGACCCAGTTCTCCCAGGGCACAGGGGAACGTCATTTCTCTGGAGAAAAAGGCATACTTGCTATGTCTCCTCTGATGTCAGGATACCCCCCAGGATGAGGGTGGCCCGGCAATCCTGGCCCCAGCACTTGTCAGATAAACACAGTCAATATCCTGTCCTTTTCCACATCCGGGGTTCTGAAAGAAAATACCATCAAAGAGAAAGGAGAAAAGCGATTTTCTTTCCAGGTAACGAATCTGTGTTTTTCTGTTTTTGTTTTTGTTTTTGTTTTTGTTTAAACTGAGTTATCTAGAAGGAGGGTGGGCTACTTGGTTGATCTTTCAAAACAAGAGAAATGTGGTCCCAGATAGAGTTGTTAAGTCGGACCTAAGGCAGAGCTACCCACGGCTGTCTCTATGTGGCCAGGAAAGTTGTAGGAGGGGCAGAGTGTGCAAAGATGCTGAAAATGGCCCATTTTTAATTGAGACACTCTCTCTTCTTACAGTATTTGGGATTTTATTGCCTAGAAATGGGTGGGCCAGCCTTTCCTGATAGACACCACCCTCAGTTTACTGACCTTCTCTTGGCCTTCTCCTTGCTATGTGACCTTGGGTAAGATGATGAACACTCCTGAGCCTCCACTGCCTCATCTTCAAAATGCAGACAAAGAAATGGACAAGGGTACCTACCTTCCAGGCTTATTGTGAGGCTGAGGCGTGATGAGATTGCCTAGAGTCTCAATGCCTCAGCAAATCCCTGTGGAGCACACAGGGGTGGGAAAACAGGTCACCATATCACAGAAGCCTCACTGAGACTTCAGTTTATCAGCTCTTTTTCCTTCTGGAGGTTAGGGAGATTCCTCATGAGAAATCACCTGAAAACCAAGAGGGGAGTACAGAGGGCTGCACCCACCTGAATTCCTGAACCATTAACTCAGGGTCACCTCTGATTCCCAGAAAACACCTCTTACGCATTGAATGGTTTCCATCAGCTGAGGGCATAGCATCCCAGGCTGTAGGTGGCCAAGTGCTTGGAATTCACCTCATCCTAGCCCCTCCTTTCACGGGCCCGGAGAAGGGGCAGCTGGCAGCTGGCCCAGCGACATACCGAGGAGTTAGTCAAAGAGCTGGGACAGGAACCCAAGTCTCCCGGCTTCTAGTATCAAGATAGTGCCTAACAAACAAGTCCTCTCTTTTCTTTCCTTCTCTTGACATGTTGAAATTCTGCCTTGATCCTGATTAGCACGAGAGAGTAGAGATCTCAAATGGTGCCAGCAAGCTGGGCTGTGTTTGGCCTATGTTGTGTTTCAGTTTTTTTGGACTTGGTTCTCAGTGTTAAAATTCAGAAGATTTCACATAAACATGCATCTCTCAAGCTCCTCCTGGAAATTCAGATGTTGGTGACACTGGCATCACATGGCCACAGTGGCCAGAGCAGATTAGCATTTGTCCCTCATGACCAGGCACATGAGCTCCACCTGTCAGCCCCTACCTGGCCAGCCTCACTTCTCAATGCACCTGCCTGGGCTCGGTGGGCCTGAGCCTGTGGCACCTGAGTAGAACTTGCTTACCTAGGAAGGGTCTGTCTTCCCAGCCCATCAGACAGCACTTCTGAACAACAGGTGGTTCCTGTTTTTCTGCCACTTTGTTCTCTCAACCAGTTAACCTGGCTTCAGGTAAAAGAGAAAGCCATAAGGCATCCCATTCCATAATGAAGTTATTTTCCTAACGTCCCATTTGAAAACTGTGAACTTTCCAGAAGAAACTCTTGTTTGCTTTCCGCGTTGACCTAGTTGCAAAGGAAAAATCTCATTTTCTTAAAGAGCCACGATCTTGCTGGTGTGGTGTGTGGACAGGCCAGTCAGCCTTTCCATTAGGAACACTTTCCTGGGCTTTAAAAACCCAGCCATAAAGATGTGTTTTGGACCGAAATTGGTCCTCCCCCAGTGGAACCTGGGAATCTTTATTTCAAGGACTCTTTCAAAACATCTTTCACTCTTGAAGTGCAAATGTGTGTGGTTTGCGGCATCCTCGACCACGTTTGGGGTTTGGGATTTTGCTGCATGACATTTTTCCAACATTTAATTTTAAAGCCATCATCTTCTCTATTTATTTCCGTGGTTAAAATTGGTATTTTCTTTTTTTCTTTTTCTATTGGGAGAGGATTGCATGAAAGGGGACTTTGTCCATCATTCCCAGTTGGGGTACACACGGACATGGAGCCTTGGTAGAGTCCCTAGCATGGATGTCTCTTAAGTGTGTTCATTTATATCACCCGACAAGAGTCAGTGGACGTGATTCAATTACGAGTTAAGAGGAGGTTGCCTTCCCAGTACTGCTTTGCTTGTTATTCTTGTTTTGATCCTTGCCTGCCCTTTGCAGGTATTTTTGATGATCTTGTTGGCTTTAATGATCAGGAGATATCGAGTTCCAGGCTTGAGATGATTGTTCCGGGGGGAAATTTTGAAAATCTACTCTGTATCACTTAGTCATTTCTATTTTTCAAGAATTACTTGACATGTGAAGTATGAAGAGGTGGCCTACAGAAAATGGCCCAATACGTGTCCATTTGCTCCATTCATGCCAAGCTACTCAAGTCTGCTCTTCTTCCTCACTCCCTAACTTGGTCAAGACCGTTCATCAGCCTCCCAAACCAGAGACTCTGGATGCGGCCTTGACTCCTCCCTCTTGGCCTCTCCCACGTCCAGTAGCCACCACTTCCTGTCCGTTGTCCTGTCCTGGCTCTGTCCCTCTCATTCCCATCTCCATAACCATGGCCTTCCCTCTGTCCTCCCACCTCCTTGCCTCCTGACTAGCCCGGCTGTCTCCGTCTCTCCCTGGCCAGGCCACCCTCCACCCTGCCACCAGTTTTAGTCCTAAAAATGCCACGTCTCATCCCATTCCATTCTCTTGCTTAAAAAAATTTTGTTGGCCCCTGCCATCTCAGGATAAAATCCAAACTCTGCAGGATGACGTACTGACCAACTTTCCAGGCTTGTCATTCACCACTCCCCCTGAGGGACCTTATGTTCCCGTCACTCTGAACCCATCATGCCATGGACAACCTCTCCACCAATCAACATTCTGTTCTCTATATCTAGAATGGCTTTCCCCAGATGCCTTTCTTTTGCAAACTCTTTCAAGGCCCAGGTCAAACATCACAGCCCTTGGAAGTCTTTCTTGGTCTCTTGCACGTGGAGTTAGAATTTTATTCAAAGCTCAGCAATAGTGTTTGTCATCACGTACTGTGGTTTCTCTTTCTTTGGGTCTTATCTTCCCCTAGACTATGAATACTTTGAAGATATTATTCCAGATTTTTATTGATCTCTGAATTTCTGTCACCTAATACAGTGTCTGACCCATAGGAGGTGTGTCTTCAATGCCAGGTGAATTGAATAATCATAGCTAATATTTATAAAGTGCTTGGCATGCATCAGGGACCATTTTGAACGCTTTGTACATTTTAACTGTCAAAACCACCTTTGAGGTATAAGCACTCTTAGAATTCCATTTGCTGATGAGAAGACTGGGGCATGGAGAGGTTATGTGAGTTACGCAAGGTCACACAGCCTGGATTGCATTCAGCCTGCCTGAGCACAGAGCCTGTCTGCTGGCTGAATCCTGACATTATTCTGTTTTCCAGTAAATGAGTCCCAAGTCAAGTGCCCTGATCAGCCTCTGGATAGATTTGAGGTAAAGGTCATAGTAGGGGCTCAAACCCAGGATCCATTTCTGGTCCTAAGATTTTCATCTCAGACTGGAGACCCAAAGCTCCATCTCTGTGCTCTTTACTTCCTCAGCTACTAGACACAGGTGAGCCATGGGAGGCTTGGGTAGGAAGGCTGATAAATGGCTGGCTCACTTTTGGGAACAAATCATCTAAAACCTGAAATCCTGATCTGAGCAGATACCTCCTAGGGAGTATCAAACCTCGGGGACAAAGGCAGAGACACACTGGTCCCTTCATTATCGTCTTCATCATCACCCTCGTCCTTTGGGAGTGTCTCTGAGGTCAGCAAATAGACACTGTGCAAGTCTGCAAGCCCAAGTGTGATTGAGAGTTTTCTGTATGTTTGTCCAGGACACAGGTTTATACACGAATGACCCAGCGTGACTCCTGCGTGTGGCTGAAGTTTCCCCGGGGGACACCTGTCAGGAGAGCCAAGGTAATTACCTCCTTCCTGGAAGGATGTGGATGGGTTCATCTGTCTGGGATGTTTAGGTACAGTCTTCCCGGGAGGTGGGGACCTGAACTAGGACTCCTCCCAGATCTAGTCCACTTTGGAGGCAGGTGGGCTGGAAAGAACAGAGGCTGAGGGGTGCGCCTCCCTGGGGTTCCAGTGCCAGCTCTGACACCAAGGGAGGTGTTTGCTGCTTGTCTCTCCAGCATGAGTCCCTCTTTTTTTTTTTAATTAATTAATTTATTTATTTACTTTTGGCTGTGTTGGGTCTTCGTTTCTGTGCGAGGGCTTTCTCTAGTTGCGGCAAGCGGGGGCCACTCTTCATCGCGGTGCGCGGGCCTCTCACTATCGTGGCCTCTCTTGTTGCGGAGCACAGGCTCCAGACGCGCAGGCTCAGTAGTTGTGGCTCACGGGCCCAGTTGCTCCGCGGCATGTGGGATCTTCCCAGACCAGGGCTCGAACCCGTGTCCCCTGCATTGGCAGGCGGATTCTCAACCACTGCACCACCAGGGAAGCCCCCCTCTTTTGACCCTTCCCAATGATCGGCAGTCTCTGTTTTGCTGATCTGAGTGGTTTGGGGGAATGGATTCCCCTGCTGGCTCCAGGGATGGAGCCGTGAGGAGGCCAGGACAATCAGCACGTCCAGGAGTGGGCAGGAGACCACAGCCGGTCCCATCAGAGGACCTTTGCTGGGAATCCAGGGCAAGGAGACTTTGTTTTTCCCCTGAATATGCCAGAGCAATTCTGTAATCCTAGGGGCTTGTTAGAAATGCAAATTCTTAGGTCCTACCCCAGACCTATTGAGTCAGAATCTCTGAGCCCG
The DNA here is from genome assembly GCF_028564815.1 of Eubalaena glacialis. NCBI lineage: Eukaryota > Metazoa > Chordata > Mammalia > Artiodactyla > Balaenidae > Eubalaena > Eubalaena glacialis. The sequence continues at coordinate 10,235,593 of NC_083716.1, forward strand.
AGCCCAGGAAACAAGCCCTCCAGGTAATTCTGATGAGCCCTCCAGTTTGAGAAGCACTTCTCTACTTCACTCAATTTATAGATGATTAAATATATATATATATATATATATATATATAGGCACAAAAGAGCAAGGCGATTTGCCCAAAGTCACACAGCTAGTGAGGAGCTAAGCCAGGTCTAAGAGTCGGCTGTGCTTCCACCCACGCCATTTAAAGGCGTCTCTTTTTGTTTGTCTATTTGTTTTTGTTTTTTTTAAACTTTTTATTTTATACTGGCGTATAGTTGATTAACAATGTTGTGTTAGTTTCAGGTATACAGCAAAGTGATTCAGTTATACATGTACAGGTATCTCTTCTTAAAGAAAAAAAAAAGAGGCACCTCTGTGTTTTCGTTAAACTGTAAAACTATCAGCAACAGAAATCACTTCTCGCCTTTGAAGGTCCTCCCCTACCCGGTCTTTTTCTCCAGGGATGAAGATAAATTTCACTTGCTCTGAGGTTATGTGGAGTGAAGCCTCACTATTACTCACATGTTTATGTGCCCTATCACAGACTTGATCAATGTCGGCTGCCCTCAGGAGACCTTGGAGTCAGCGAGGACCACGTCCTGCCTGAAGAGACAGGTCCACCTTTGGCCCAAGCCCCAGGACGTGCTGGGAGAAAGGTGGGTGCCATCCCTTTTGGGGTCAAGGTCCTGGTCTCTTGGCTGGCTCCTCCCAAGTTGATCTGGGCTCCCAGCTTTGGTTCGCCACCCAAGGCTCTGCTCCCTGTGTATGTGAGGGTAGGTGGGGCTGGAGGGTTACGGCTGGGTCCTGGCCAGAGTCGTGGCTCCAGTCTGGAAGTCCAGGCATACCTAAGTCGTCTCTCGTGGCTCCCCAATGCCATATTAGGCTGCCCCCTCTGAAGGGTGGAATCTCTGACTCATCCTCCCCCTCCCCCCACACCCTCACACTCCTGCCAGTTTTGGCCAAGATTAGAATTCACTCAAATCTGTGGGTTCTAAGGTTTCTGTGCTATTTCAGTTTGGCAAATGGCTCCTTGTTTCAAGTTAGAAAAAGAAGTCCTTTCCCAAAAGGGGCTTGGGAAGGCTTTTCTTGGTGACCCAATGGTTTGGGCAACTGAAAAGGTGATGATTTCAGTGCATGTTAATCAGAAAGAAGCTGACTCTGTTTCTCAAATACATCCTGGGGTTAACAGATGAGAAGCAATGAGACTTTCTCATCAGAATGACAATCTAATCTACCCTCCCGGAATGTCCTGTAGATTTCCAGCCCCGTGCTAGGTCCTCTCTGGGCATTTTATTAAGCCACACCCCAGTCCCACCAGGTAGGCAAACGTTCCCATTTTAGAGATGAGAAAACTGAGGTTCAGAGTAGTCAAGTCCAAAGCCTGAGGCCATACAGCTGAGAGGTGGCATCGGGACAGGGGCTCTGGTCTCACCTGTGGTTTTGCCACCCTGAAGGTCCTGATTCTTGGGAAGAGGCAGGGGTCTCGCTCTGCTACCCCAAGATGACCAGCTCTGCAGCCTCTATGCCTCTGCCTTTGGATCTGAAAGGTGAATCAGATAGGGCTTTGGGGATGTGGGCAACAGAGCAGGCAATTGAAAATGAGGGACAGAATCAGGGAAAAGTAGACCAGCCAGGGCCGAAGGATCGGAACGCAGCTGCTCTGAGAGTCTTGGCAGAAGCAGATGGAAGGTCTCTCTGTGGTGCTGCCACTGGAACAAGGCCACCAACCATTTCCTGCTTTTTGGCCCTCTGCTCATGATTCAGATTCCAAGGAAAACCTGCGTAGTGGGCTCTATCGGGCTCAGGTGCCATCTCTTGTCTTGGGGAGAGTGGGGCATCTTGAATGACGGTCTCATCAGACAGCTTGCAAGTTTCCAAAAGGAAATCAGGATGCCATTACTGAGAGAGAAAGTGAGGAGAGTGGGTGTTGGATGGGGTGCCAGAAAACCAGAAACACAACACTGGGTGTTGATGGGGAGCCCAGACAGCCCCTGGTCCTCTGGCTGTGGGGTGAGTCTTCTTTCCTCCTCTCACTAACACCTCTGAGGCCTGGATGCGTTTTTAAGTCTGGTAGACCTGAAGACATTTTCGGGTCCAGGCTGACCTGTCATCCTGAAATGTGGCTTCGAGAAATGGCCCAGCTGTGATAATGGGGCTGGGAGACGCCAGCCTCACGCAGCTCAGGCCCCTCCTTCAGAGCACAGCCCACTACCGGCTAAGCAACGCCCAAGGGGTGTGCAGTAGGGGGGCGGGTCATGCATGCCAACTATGAGAACTCCCTGTTGTTCTGCAAACTTTGAAGCTCTGGGGCAAAAAGGGCCAGGAGATAATGAGTGGGGGCTGAACAAAACTACTCCCCTGCCTGCCTGCCAAGAAATGCTCCTGGGATGGAGAGAGAGGAAGACAGTCCAAGGGGTCTTAGAGATGACCCACGCCAAGCCTTGTACTCTAAGAGGGAGACTGAGGCTGGAGAGGGGAAGGCAGCGGCCAAGGTGGTACCACTGATGACTCAGGTTCCAGCCTCTGCTCTGGCCATGCCCGTCCCATTCAGTCTCGCAGCCACCACTGATCAAGCACCGACTGTGGGCAGCTCGGTGGGCACACTGGGTCTCATGAAACTACTCTTTACCCCAAGGGAGTTTATAGCCAAGAGGGAGGAAACAAGGAAATGAAAAACCACAACAAGAGGCTGGAGGTGAAGGGTTTTACCTCAGGGACTCAGGGGGGCACCATTTTTGGCCTCTGATGACCCCCAAAGCTTGTACCTTTGTCATGAGAAACCTTGGGGGCTCTTGTCCAGAAGCTCAGTTTCCTTCCTCTATGCCTGTTCTACCTTCATCCTGGTCTTCTAAGTCCCAGCTCGAAGGCCTGCCCACACCTCTGCCTCGGGGGAAAGGCGCCTTTTCTGCATCCCAGTCCCGGGAGCCCTCTCTCGGCAGATCCCGAGTGAAGTGCCCAGGGCCCGCCTGTGGTTGGCTCTTCAGTAGGGCCACCTGCATACAATGAGGATAAATGATGAATTGTACCCTCTCTCAGTTGGACCCCCGGTGTTTGCCTACCCGCTTGCCCTTTCTAGGCTCACTCCCAAATAACACTTGCCCAGAAATGCTTTATACACTTGCTGAATAAACATCTTGGTTCCATTCTGGGGCCACAAAAGCATCAAAAGTGGAAATTATGCTTCACTGAAGTGGAATTTGGCAAGCATGTAGTGGCCATGGCCTCATGGTAGGTTTAAACTAGAAGTTCAAGCTCCAGCTCACCCACTTAAAGGCCGTGTGACATTGGGCCAGCTTCTGAACTTCACTAAGCCTTAGTTTACTGATCTGTAAAATGGACAGAATTCTGATGCCTATCTCACTGGAAGTACGTGAGAATCAAATAAAAGAGTATAAATATAAAAGTGCTAGGTAAACCTCAAAGTACTGAGCAAATACTAGGTATTATGGTTACATGGCCCCTTGATATGGTCCATTTGAGAAAGGATAGAATAATTCAAATCTTAGTGCCTGGGCCTAATCTTTATGATAAAAAGGAAAAAAGAAAAAGAAAGAAATTTAGTAACCTGTGGTGCTTGGCTGTTTTCTCTTAAAAATGAAGTTAAAATCCAACAAGAAAGGCCTGGGAAACTAGAACTGATTAGATAATTCTCCGAGGGCGTCCCCAATCCTTTTCCAGGAGGGCAGGCGAACATTATCACAGGGCTCAAACAAAACATGTGTTGACTTTTCAAAGTGGGTATTCCCCCACCCACAGAAAAACCCGGCCTGAAGGGGTGGCCTGGCTGATGTTATCTTCAGGGAGTGCCTGGTACAAAGGAAAGAAGTGGGGACATGATGGCATCCAGAGCAACAGAGGCAGCCACGGGAGGAGGCCAGGCTGGGAAACGCGCCGGGAACTTTGCCTTTCTTCAAAGAAACTCACTCGTTCCAGGAGCAGGATGGGGCATTTAAAACATTGTTCTTATCTGATTCTTATCCAGAGAACGATGTGGTAACGCTTTCCAGTATGTGACAGGGGGATGCCACAAGGAAGGGGGTTACTGCAGTTCCCCCTGGCCTCAGGATGGGGAGACCGAGGGCTCAATGCTGTGAAGGAGTCGTAAGCTGAGCTGTCCCCAGAGACAGAGGTGTTGACACAGAGGCTGTAAGGCCCCAGGGAAGAGGAGGGGGTGATGCAGAGAGAATCCCCATTAAATGGGATGAAGATGAGATAGAGGGTCATTTCGACTCGAGTTCTTCAGTTTTTTCCAGCTTTGAGATTTGGGGTTAAAATCCTAACAAGCACCTTCTAAAGACGAAATCCAGCAGAATGCATGGTCCTCTGCACTGCAGATCCTCCAGTGCAAAGACATGGACTCTCTGGATCTCCACTGGGTCCTCAGTCCCTCCCATACGGGCCCTGCACAAATAATTATTAGTTGCATAATCAATAAATGATCAGAGTCTGGTGGTTAAGTGTGCTGGACTGCTTGGATTCAACCATGGCCCTATTTCCTGCTACCTGTGTGACCTTAGCAAATTATTTAACCTCTCTGTGCCTTGTAGCCCTGGTTGGTGAAGTGGGACTATAAATACACTGGGCCTCATAGGTGGTTGTGGAGTTCAAATGGGATGATACGTGCAAACTGCTTAGCACAATGCCTGGCACGTAGTTAAGAGCCCGGGGGGTTAGCATGGAGGTCGTTAGGACACAGCATGGGGAGGACGGTACTTCCCACCCCTGTGAACTTCGGTGGGGCCATAGCACTTGCTCTGGCCAATAAAATACGTGTAAAGTGATGTGTGGGACTTTGTGGGTGAGAACTCTTTACTACGTTCCCTCCCCTTCCCACAGCCACTGTGGAAGCACATGCTGAGATGGACCCCCGGGTCCCCCAGCGATTACAAGGAGCAGAGTCCCCTGCCTCCCTGCACCAGGCAGTGATGGGAGCCAGAAGTGAACTTCCGGGTGGTTAAGCCTCTCAGATATGTGGTATGTTTGTTATTGCATCATAGCCTAAATTCTCCTGACTAATACAATCCCTTATTTCAGTTTTAGGATGCAGGTACCCATGGAGAATTCTCCTCACACACTTTATTTTCTGGTAAGAAGCAGCATGATAGGATGGCCAGAGCTCAAGCTCTTGTGGGATAGACCTGGGTTTGAATCTTGCCTGGTTCCTGTCTAGCTCTCGCTTTTCTGGCAGGTTCTTTAACTCCTCAGAGCCTCAGTGCCCACGTATAACCAGCCCTGCTGTGTTGGGTTCTAGGGGCTCCAGGTGCTGGAGGAGTGCCTGGCACAGGCAGGCAAGCCTCCCGTGTTTGGCACTGATGGGCTGTGGCCAGGGCTGCTCATGAGAACTTCTAGGGTGGCCGCACACCACCTCCTCCTGGGCTAGTGAGACACATTAGATAATTCTCCGAGGGCATCCCCAGTCTTTTTCCAGCAGGGCAGGCGAACGTTATCACAGGGCTCAAACCAAACATGTGTTGACTTTTCAAAGTGGGTATTCCCACTTTGAAATGGTGTGTAGTAACTGCTCAGAATCCTTCTCTGGCCATCTGAGCTGGGCTGACATCTTCGCTTTGCCCCTGTGGAATCACTCTCTACTGTCCCCACCTTCTCTGCCCCAGAGGCTGACACATATGGACACACAAGCAGGCCACTGGCCTCCACTGGGTTTGGGATGTTTATTCCTTCCATATCTATCCGCAGCTATCTGCCTGTGAAGCCACCTCAGGCTGGCACTGCCACTTGACTCCAGGGCCCTGCTTCTCTCAAGCTGGCCTCACCACACAAGGTTCCCTGGGGGTATGGTAGCTATACCTGAAGGTGGTAAGGGCTGTGCTGCTGCCATGTTTCTGCACTGTGGGGTTCCTCTCACTCCACCCACAACCTTTCTAGAATGATCCTATCTTCAGTGTGCCCCCCAGTCCCTGCCGAGGTCCTGATGCTGTCTCAGCCCTCAGTGCTCTCTCTCTCCCTCTCTCACCTCCTGTGATCTCTCTTGCCGGTCTTGCTTCCCCTGGACAGAGCCTTGTCTTCTCATAGCAGACTGGCTTAGCCCCTTCTCTATACCTCACCTTTCCAGTTATGTTACAGGCACGCTCTTTAAAGGCAGAACCTCTCAGGGCTTTCTTGGGCACCTGCCCAGAGTGGACTGAAGGACTCTCCTCTTGTTGCACATGTGGAGCTTGTATAAAATTACAGATGCCTGGGTTCTACCCAGACCTATTGCATCCAGATCTCTGGATGGGGCCTGGGATTTGGATAAGCAGAGAAGGGTTGAAAAGCAACAGAGGATGAGAGTTCCCTGGTGGCCTAGTGGTTAGGATTCTGGGCTTTCACTGCCACAGCCTGGGTTCAGTCCCTGCTGGGGGGGGACTGAGATCCCACAAGCTGCGTGGTGTGGTCAAAAAAAAAAAAAAAAAAAAGCAACAGAGGAGATGGTTGGGAACTGTGATACACCAAGGCCCTGTTAATTATATTATGACTGTGCAAGAAGCTTGATTATGTGTACTCATTCCATGTGGACACAGGTGCCGGGTGTGTGTGAGTGTACGCAGGAGCAGGCTGGCTAGTCCGCTCAATGTCCCACAGAAGGGCTCTGCTCACGGCTCCTCCTGAGCCTTCGTTCCTGCTGCGCTCCTGTAAGAACAGAAGAGAAATACCCTTCCTCCTGCTCATGTAAATTCCCCCATCTTTCAAGGCCCACCAGCTTCGGCCGACCATTGCTTGCAGCACACAAGTGAGGGAGAAGGTCCCCTTTGATATTTACTGTGGTTTCATGCCCAGTTGTATTGATACATGAACGATCTCATGCTGTATATTCATTTGGAGAATGGGAACTCAGTTTTTAACTTTCTCTTTCCTCCTTCTCCTCTGCACTGTTTATTGACTGCCTCGTCTATGCCAGTGACCATAGGTGCTTTTTTATATGTCAGGTCATTAATCGTTGCAACCATCCCATGAAGTAAACATTATTATCACCATTTGACAGATAAAGAAGCCAAGGTTCTGGGTGGGTGGCTGGACAGGTTGGGGGTAAATAACTCGTCCAAATGGCAGAATTGGGTTTTCATCCCAGGTCTGTCTGGCTCCAAGTCATTTGCTATAAATCAGACCAAGCTCTTTGGTCTCAGGACTCCTTTACATTCTTAAAAATTATTGAAGATTCCAAAAAAAACTTTGTGAACCTGGGTTGTATCTATCCATATACCATATTAGAAAATAAAACCAGAAAAAACACAAGTATTTATTTCACATAAATTAACAATAAGAAACCCATTATATATTACACGTATAACTTTTTAAATGAAAATTAATGATATTTTCCAAAAGAAAAAAGAGTGAAAAGTGGCGTTATTTTACATTTTGCAAAACTGTTGCCTGCCTTAATGGAAAACATCTGGATTCTTGTACTGGCTTGTGCAGTCAATCTATTGTGATACAAATCATGTAGTCCCTGGGAAACTCCACTGTACACTTTGGAGACAATGAGCGTGAAAAGGGCAGACAATTTTTAGTATTGTTACGGAAATCATTTTGAACCCATGTAACCCTGAGAAGGTCTTGGGGACCCCCGGGGATGCCTGGGCAGTACTTTGAGAATCACAGCTCTAATAAGCTCTTTGCATTCTCACCGTTTCTGGGTACTTGTCTATCTACAGCACAGTCTGGACTTCATGCATACCCAACCATCACTGGTTAACGTGAAGGTAGGAAGAGGATGACTAGGCAGTCTGCATCCATCCTTTACCACCAGAAAAGGGCACCCATTGAGCTTGGCTCTGACCCTGGGCTCCTGGAGAGAGGCTGCTATGGTCCAGTGAGTGGCCCAGGTTCTCCAGGCTGTACAGGGCACACGGGAGGTACGGCGTGTTCTTGACGAGGCTTCATGAGAGTTTGCAAGCTCAGCTTGATGATGAGCCTATGACCTGAATGAATCACTGCCATTTATTTTCAAGGGGAAAAAGAGAAAAAGATACAAATGTCTCTAGCACTTTGGGGATCAAAACACATTCCTGTCGGTTTTGGGGGGAGGGAGGGATAGGTGGAGCCCAGGGGATTTTTAGGGCAGTAAAATTATTCTGTATGATTCTATGATGGTGGATACAGGTCATTATACATTTGCCAAAACCCATAGCGTGTACAACACCAAGAGTGAGTCCTAACGTGAACTATGATTTTAGTTAACAATAATGTATCAATATCAGTGTATCAGTTTTAACAAATGAACTACGCTAATGCAAGACGTTCATAATACGTGGGAATGAGGAGAGAGTGAGAGGTTATATGGGAACTCTCTGTACTTTCCGATCATTTTTCTGTAACCGTAAAACTACTCTTAACAAAATAAATCAAAACAAAACATCCCTGCCAATCTGGGTCTTAGCAGAGGATCTTTGTGGTTTGGGGGCTGGAATGGCCCAGAGGAAACCCCTGAACCGCTGTCTTGACTGTGCCACCACCCTGGGAAACTGTACCCGCTCACACATCATGACCCCAGACGAGACGTTCTCTTGGGATCTTTCTCCCATCGTCTGCGTCTGTAGCTCCCAAAAGTCTACGGTAGCATCAGCTAGGATTTGGAAGGTATAATTCTGGTGGTGAGACTAGTAATTAGAGAATTGTTTAAAGACTCCTGGCGTTGTTTAATTACTTGAGAACTATCAGCCCATCATCCCTGGGATAATAGCCCCACTAAAGCACAATGAAGCCAGAGCACTGCGCATCTGTGGCTGGGGAATCTCCTGTAGTGTGACCTGGGAGGGAGCCCCAGCTCTTCTGCCCAGGCTGCTTGGGACTCGAGCCAGGAATTCAACAGGAAGATGTTTGGTGACTTGGGGAGGAATCAGAAGATGTGTCTGGCTGAGGTGTACGCACTGTGAGTTGATCACCAGCTCAGGCAGCCATGCTTTGGCTTGCTATAAGAAACACCCCTCCTCCCCGCCACTAAGTCTTCCTTTAAACAAGCCGAGTTGGGAGAACGGAACCTGTATTGCCATCCTTGGGGATGTGTGGACCATAAAGTTGGGATGGAGGAGGCAAGGGAGGCACCTAGGGCACCAGTTTTTAGGAGGTACAGTAAGTGCAGGCTTGGCACCTGAGAGCCTTTTGCATCCCAGGTACCTGGCTCTCGGCTCCCTAGTCATGGCCCTGTCCTACAGTGTGCCTTACCTTGATAGCTGGCTGAATCTTCAGAAGTGTTACCGGTCTTCGCCACACCTGAGTCCTATGCACTATAAATAGCTCTCAGTGTGGGCTCCCCAACTTCTTTCTCCAGTGGGCATCTCCTTCCCCAGCTCCTTCAGGGCTGGCGGTCCCAGGAAATGAGCTTGACTCTGGAAGGTTTGTTCCACAGTCCAATGAACACACAGGCTCTTAGATAAAAATATGCTTAGGAGACAATAAGTGGTTGTTTTGAGATTGAAAGCGGAGACCCTAGTGACAAGGCATGGGGGAGGATTTCCTAAGACTTTCTACTTTCAGGGTGAGGAGTGATGGGGGGGGGATTGTTTGTGAGGACAGGTATGGAGGTGACCCCTCAAGGAATTTGTTTGGGTTTTTTTTTTTTTTTTTTGGTTTTCTATTTGCTCAAACTTAATTAGTAATATTATAACTTTCCATTTAATCATTGACCTAAATGAGTTGTATTTTTATCTCAGCAGGAGTCTGGCTGGGGCTGAAAGAAGCAGCTGTGGCAGCTGAGTGAGAGGCAAAACTCTTACTAGAATATTTGGGCTGGCAAGTGACACCACTTCTGCTCCGAGATAAGATGGAGACTCTTCCAAGCTATGTTTTAAAATCATAAAAAACAGAGTCTCCTGCTGGAGATAAGATGTATGTTGGTTTGGAGCATCTGGGAGCTGTAAAAGAGGAGGGTTATACCAGCATTACAGAGATTATTGCTGAAACCAAGATTATAAGTAATTAAGGTTTTGAAAGTTTTCTCCAGGTACACAATAGACTACTCAGTATCTTGGATTCTTGAGCTGGGGTCAGGTTAACTATTAAAAGAGGAAAAAAAAGTATTTCTAACAAACCTGAAGTTTATTTAAAGCCTACGCCATTCCTGTTGCTTTAGCAGATCTCGCTTTAAGCTGTAGCTCTTTTCCTGGCTCTCAGGACATCTAATGTTGATTCAGTTCCATGCCTAGATTCATGGTGTTTAAACTCATTGCCAAGTTCAGTTAGCCTCATTTTTACCCCGGGATGGATGTCCTTCACCACACTGTGCCCTGGGATCCAACAGACTCACAGCCCTAGGAGAAATGAGGACCAACAATCATTGCATTTCTTCTCCAACTTTAACTCCCTTTGCTAGAACCAAATGCTGGGCTTGCACGGGAGATTCTTACTCCCTTTCTTTCTCAGAAGGAACAGATTGCATTTTTCATTGCAGAAGCACATGAGCCCTAACTTTCATGTGCCTAAAATGTTCTTTTATAGGCATCCTTTTTCAGTATCTTTGATCTGCAGGATGTAATCACATTTTCCTTGAAGATACAAATCATCTAGAAAAACATAGAAGAGGAGAAAATACCCTTAAATAACTTCTCAAACTGAATTTAAAACATAAGTTAATTATTTTGAATTATTTCACAATTCTCCCATCTATATCTCCTGTTCTCATCTTGTCTTAGCATCATCTGTGATGGCCACCCTGGATCTTAGACGAGACACTTCATTCACAAAGGAAAACTTTTAATTTGCTTAAATTGGCATGGAACGACTTTCGCAGGATCAGAGGATTTAACTTTGTTTTTTAAATGTCCGTTTTTAATTTTTAAATGTTTTTTATTTTTTTAATGCCCACTGATAAATGGATAAAGAAATTGTGATATATATCTACATAACAGAATGTTATTCAGCCTTAAAAAAAATAGGAGATTTCGCCATTTGTGACAACACAGATGAATCTGAAGGAGGTTATGCTAAGTGAAATAAGCCAGCCACAGAAAGACAAATGCTGCCTGACCTCACTCATATGTGGAATCTAAAATAGTCCAACACTTAGAAGCACTGAGTAGAGTGGTGGCTGCCAGGAGCTGGGGGTGGAGGAAACGGGGAGATGTTGGTCAAAGGGTATAAACTTTCAGTTACGCAAGATGAGCAAGTGCTGAAAAATCTAACATACAGCATGCTGACCGTAGTGAACAATACTTTATTGTATAGTTGTGTTTGCTAAGACGGTAGATCTTAAGTGTTCTCACTACACACACACACACACACACACGTGTAATTATGTGAGGTCATGGGTATGCAGATTAGCTTGATTGTGGTGATCATTTCACGATGCATACACAAAGCATACATCAAGTTGTACATCTTAAATATATACAGCTTTCATTTGTCTATTATACCTCACAATTACCAAAGCTAAAAATTTTTTTTAAAAAAAACAAGAAATTAAAACAAAACAAAACCAGAAATTTTAGCAATCATTTAACCAAAAGTGTGCCATAGTGTTCAGGACTTTTTGTGTTGCAAATACCAGAAACCTGCTCAAGAAATAAAGAGACACTATGGAAAAGATAGAGGGGTAACTCTCAGGACGGAAGGGGGGCCCCAGGGCCAGGCAGCTCCAGGGTCTCAGGAGAAGGTGCTGGGGCCCCTCCGGGCGATCACAGAAGCTTCTGCGCCCTGGATGACCTGTGCTGCCCATACCTTGGGGGTTGCATCTTTGGAGCTTGGTGCCAAAAAAAAAAGGAGGATGTTTCCAGTCGGTAGAGTTAAAAAAATATATCCAAGAGAAGGGCTCAATTTTGCTGAACTTGGGTCATGTGCTCACGTACACCAGCCACAGCACTCTCTTACAGGGGAGACATTCCAGGTTCCAAAAAAGTTCAAGTGACTCTGATTGTCCCTCAGAGGAGTTGCAGAGTTGCACCAGGAGATACACTTGCCCCACCACACAGGGTGACTTCATCCCCTACATGCCAAAATGCTCCCCCCCACCATTCTTTCTCTGAGGAAAAAATGAGCAAAGAGTAAAATACAGTGTTGCCATGACCAACTGGAACCTTTGATTAACCAGAAATCGGTTTTTCATTCAACTTCAGGGGAAAATAGAAGAAAGTCTTGGGGGCTTACTTCACAATCTCACTCTTAGGGTATGTTCCAGGAGGCTCTCATTCTTCCAGGTATCTTTTGCATGCTTTTTAAATTGTGATAAAATACACATAACCTAAAATGTACCATTTTAAGTGTACAGTTCAATAGCATTAGGTACATTCACAATGTTGTGTAATGATCACCACAATCCATTTTACCATCCTAAACAGAAACTCTGTACCCATTAAATAATAACCTCCCCCCTCCCCCTGCCCCAGCCCCTGGTAACCTCTAGTCTACTTTCTCTCTCTATGAATTTGCCTATTCTAGATACCTCATAGAGGTGGAATCATGTAATATTTGTACTTTTGTGTCTGACTCTTTCACTTAGCATAATGTTTTCAAGGCTGGTTCACCCATGTTGTAGCATGTGTCAGAACTTTATTCCTTTTAATGGCTGAATTATACATATATATTAATATAGATATATTTATATATATATTCCATTCATCTGCTGATGGACATTGGGTTGTTTCCACATTTTGGCTATTGGGAATAATGCAGCTGTGAACATTAGCGTACATTAAATATCTTTTGGCAGTGCTGAAAAAGTATTTATTTTCATTAAAATGATGCTGCAGTATCTTCAATTACAACAACAAAAAACTATTTCCCATCAAAATGGAGGCTCTGTGGGCTCATGGAGAAAGGATGGGCTCCAGAATCCCACAGACTCATCTTTAGTGCTGGGATTATGATTTCCTAGTCTGTGACACGGAGCAAATTATTTAATCTCTCGGAGCCTTTTTTTCCCCCTCATCCAACCAATGATGGACAAAAAAGTCTGAAATGGACATTACTGGGTTGCTTTGAGAATTTGATGCTTCCCAAAATCACTTAGTAACCACAAGAGTGCCTGGTAGCACTTTGGAAAAACACAGATTCCTGAGCCCCACCGCAAAACTACTGACTTAGAATACCTTGGAGTGAGGTCAGGATGTCTGCATCTTGACCAAAATCTTCAGATGAGGTTGATGAAGCCAGATTTAAAACTCATCACTGAAATCAAGCCTATGAAGCCAACCCCTAACTCAGGACTTGATACAAAGTAGGAGTTTAATAAATGCAAATCTTCCCTTTTCCCCCTTTCACTTCTGTATACTGTACCTATGAACAGAGGACGATTGCATTTTAAGGGACATTTGCAACAGTGACCATTCCACGTAACAACAACAGAAATTCTAATGATGGGTTGTTTTCTAGTTTGAATGACAAACCAGTCACCTCTGACTATAAGTGATGTTGGCAGTTCAGGCTATAAAGCCATTCCCTTTATTCATTTACATCTTTGGTTATGCATTTGGGTACCATTGCACTCTGTGCAATTCAGATTGGCTAATGAGGGTGCTGGGGTGAAGGGAAGCTGGAGGAAGGTACCAAGTCATGTTATGTGGAAGAGAGGACTCCTTAGAGATAGTCATGCAAACCCGAGGCTCCAATGCAGAGAGATAACCCGTGAATTTCTATCAAACAAGCCAGATTGATGTTATTACTTATTTATTTATTTGAGGGTGCCCTTCAAATTATAAAAGGAGTGGACAGAGGGAATGTAGTAGACGTAATTTGTTCCAGGTTCCAAAAAAGCATATTTGTGTCTTATGAAATCTTACAAGAAAAATGTAATTCAAATTGGCTTAGAGATGAGAGCTGTCAAAGAGATTGAAAGCTGAATTATGAACCAAGACTAATGAGAGCCTGCAATGTGCACCAAGTTAGGGATGGAGTCCAAGAGAATCACTGCAAGGTCTTACAGGGGCGGTAAACAGCCTATTAATTAAGGTAGCAGATGGTAGTAAATTGGGAGATATTTCAGATTCCAAGGACAGAAAAAGGAATGAAAGTGTGAGATCTGTATTGGGGGGTTAGTTAGAAATCCCAACATGAAATCAATGACAGGAAAATAATAATAGCCACAGGTAGTCTTGGAAGCGAGCAGTATTCGGAATAGTATGGGGTTCAAAAGAGACTGTAAATATTAGTGGAAAGGCTGAGAAGCTACTGGAGAAAGCCATCCACCATGCAATTGCTTAGTTTCAGGGACCCAGCAAGTCAGCTTGGGTATGTGTGCCTGGGCTGTAGGTTTAGGTTAACACATTTCTGGATAAGTGTAGTCTTAAATCTCCCCATGAGCATTTGCAGACAAGGAAGTTGCCTGATTAGAAGGGACTAAATTGCATGTAAATTGAAGAAGTAAATTAGCATAGGGAGATAAAAGCAGATGAGCTGAGATAATCAGTGTGATTTGACCAGAGTAAGAAGGCAAAGTGGTGAAGCAGCTAGAATGTGAGCTTTGGATCTCCCAGATTGGGGGCCTACATCATCTCTGCCACTTGCCTTCAGTTCATTATTTAGCCTTTTTGAGCCTCAGTTTCCCCACCAATGAAATGAGGACAAGATTTCTTACCTTCTATTGATAATGCAATTTCAGTGAGATTTCTGTGTAGATCACCAGGAACACAGTAAGTTTTGAACACATGCAGGCTCCTCCCTGTGCTACCTGCATAATGAATGTGACCAGTACTTACTTGTAGGAGGCGATGGTGGGAGATGTTTGGGGAAACTTTGGGTAGCATTTATACAACTGTGTCTGTTTCTCGGTTCTTATTTTCTACAAGCAGAAATCGGTTGTGCTCTGTTATTAGAGTGAAGTCATATCCAACTCAGGGGTTAGGTTCTATAGCCATCACATGAAGTGAGAATCGCATATGAGCAAAATTATCCTTGAAGATACCTGAAAGTGCCCATAAAATACAGTACTGTGCTATCTTTCAAAAAGTTCTTTTTAGCCAGTTTTTCTTCCAGTGTTGGAACTGATCACAATTTTTTTCCCCAATTGAGCACCAGTAGTTGGCTAGCACTTTTGAGCCATGCTATATAAAAAATCTTTTAACACTAAAATGGCACCTGGCATGGTAAGACGCTCGCACCAGAGGGGCCCCCAGGAACCGAGGGCAGGGCTGGGGCTCCCAGTTCATGCTGTCTCCACACCTGTGCAGGCCATGTGGAACATGGCATCTTTTGTTCTCTCTCTGGGCCACTCTTAGAGTCTGTCCTCATCCATTCTGGCTGCTATAACAAGATACCATAGACTGGGTGGCTTAAACAACAGAAGTTTATTTCTATTCTTCTGGAAGCTGGGAAGTCCAAGATCAAGGTGCTGGCAGATTCTGTGTTTGCTGAGGGCCTGCTTCCTGGTTTGCAGAGAGCTGTCTTCTCGCTGTGTCCTCACATGGCACGAGAGACACCCTTAGTTTCTTTCTCTTCTCATAAGGACACTAATCCCATTATGGACCCCACCCTCAAGAACCCACCTAAACCTAATCACCCACCAAAGGCCCTACCTCCTAATACCATCCCATTGGGGGTTAGGGTTTCAGAGTAAGAATTTGTGGGGGACACAAACATGCAATCCATAACAAAGCTGAACTTGGCAATTCTTCTGAGCTGAAGCAACTGAGGAGTATCAGACTGGCTGTCTGAGGGGTTGGCTTTGACTGTGGAGTAAATGTACACAACAGGGCTCCATACTGGTCACCTTGCCAGGTTCCCCTCCTTGGCTGGTTATGATGGGATCTCTGGGGCTGTGTCAAAGGGAGTGAGCCCCAGACAGTGGCTGCCTGCTCTGGACCCAGCATGAGTGTGGGTGAGTGGGGGCAGCCTGGCTGATTTTGCACTCTGGGTAAACAAGTCTGATCAGCCTTGGCAAGGGCTCAATCGGTAGCTACATCCTCCTTGGAGGAGGGTGTGTTCCTCCCCTGAGCCTGGAGATAGCCCAGGTGTGGGTCTCTTTCTCTGCTTCTGCTCCCAGGGAGGTAAGTTATATTAAAGCTTGGTCAATTAATGCATTGAGAAGACAGCAAATGATAGCATGGACATTCACTGTTCTCCAGTGGTAAACTTCCTTTTTTAAATTTAAAAATACATCTTGGAGATTATTTCTATTGATACATAAAGGACTTATCCTTTTTTTATTGAGGTAAAATTTATATAACATAAAATTCACCATTTTAACCATTTTGAAGTGTACAGTTCAGTGGGTTCCAGTATATTCACAACATTTTGCGATCATCACCACTATCTAATTCTAGAATATTTTCATCACCTCAAAAAGAAACTCCATACCCATTAAGCACTGATTCCCCATCCCCATCTGTCCAGCCCCTAACAACCATTGATCTTCTTTCTCTCTTTATGGATTTGCCTTTTCTGGACATTTCCTATACATGGAAAATCATATACTATGTGGCCCTTTGTGTCTGGCTTCTTTCACTTACATAATGTTTTTAAGGTCCATCCATGTTGTGGCATGTATCAATATTTAATTTCTTTTTAATACCAAGTTATATTCCATTGTATGGGTGTACCACAGTTTTTTTCTCTGTTCATCCATTGATGAACATTTGGGTTGTTTTCACTTCTTGGCTGTTATGAATAACATGCTGCTATGAACATTCACGTGCAAAACTTTACTTGAACACCTGTTTTCAACTCTCCCAGGTGTGTGCCTAGGAGTGGAATTGCTGGATCATCTGGTAATCCTATGCTTTACTTTTTGACAAACCATCAAACTGTTTTCCAGACCAGCTGTACCATTTCACAGTCCCACTAGCAATGTGTGAGGGTTCCAAACTTTCTACATCCTTGCTAAATACTTGTTATTTTCCATTTTTACTTATTATTATAATATCCTAGTGTGTATGAAGTGGATTCTTATTGTGGTTTTAATTTTTACTTCTTTAATGATTAAGGATGCTGAGCATCTTTTCCTGTGCTTATTTGCCATCTGTGTCTCTTCTTTGGAGAAATGTCTATTCAGATTCTTGCCCATTTTTTAATTGGATTGTTGTTTTGTTGTTGTTGAGTTAGAAGAGTTCTTTATATGTATGTTCTTCATACTGAACGCTTATCAGATATATGATTTGCAAGTATTTTCTCCCATTCTGTGGGCTGTCTTTTCACTTTCTTGGTAATATCTTTTGATACACGAAAGTTTTTTATGTTGGTGAAGTCCAATTTACCTATCTTTTTCTTTTGTTATTTGTGTTTTTGGTGTCATATCTAAGAATCCATTCCCAAATCTAAGATCATGAAACTTTACCCTGATGTTTTCTTTTAAGATTAATTGTTTTAGCTCTTACATTTAGTTCTTTGATCCATGTGGAGATAATTTTTTTATACAGTGTGAGGTAAGGATCCAATTTCATTCTTTTGCATCCTTTTAAATATCTGCATAGCATTCTGTTCCATAGTTTATTTAACCAGTTTTCTACTCAGATATTTGGGTTACTTCCAGTCTTTTACTACTAAAAACAATAATACAATAAATATTCTTGTATATAATCACTTCCTACACATCTGGAATATTTGTAGGCTATGTTCCTAAAAGTGGAATTGTAGGATCAAAGATTGATTGGCTAATTGCTCTCCCTGGGGGCTGAGTGGATGTGCTTGTCTTCCAGCACTGAGTGAGGATGTGTTTCCCCACATTCTTGCCGATCCTTGTAGATCTTTGCCAACCAGATGGGTAGTTTTAATTTGGAATGTTCTTATTATGAGCAAGGTTGTACACTTTTAATGTATTTAAGAGCCTTTTGTAATGTCTTTGTTACGAACTTTTCTTAACTTTTGCTTATACTTTCCATTGGATTATTGGTGTTTGTTTTGTTTTGTAGGAGACCGTCATAAAACAAATGAGGCCTCTGTCTGTAATAAACTTGTCATCTACCGTTCAGCTTTATTAATGATGTTTTTCTTCTCTAGAAAAAATGCTTTATTCTTTCTTTAAGATAGTTTGGTTAAGTGGCTACTTATAAAAGCTTTTTCCATTCCAATATTATAAAATTGTTTTATGTTTTTTTAATTGTATTTTTATGATTTCAATATATTACTTAGTCTTTGGTACAGCTACAATTTATTTGGTTATGTGGTGTGAGGTAGGGATTCTTTTTTTTTTTTTCTCTACATAATTTAGGTAGTTGCTTTTGAGGTCAGATATCCTCAGTTCCCTACTGCAAATAAAGCAGTAAAAGTTCAGTCCTGACCTGAGAGAGGCCCCAACCCCCTTCAGTGTTTGGTCCAGGCTAGGAAGGGCATCCCTATGCACTGGGACCAGAGGATGGCCCATTCTTGGCTTTGCCTTCTTGAGGAAGCATCGAGTAGTGGTTAAGAGCAAGACAGGTTAAAAATGCTGCTCTCTCAATGCCTGGATGTATGACCTTGCTCAAATTTGTAACCTCTCTATTGTGTTTTTTCCTTATCAGCAAAATAGGGATAATAACACCACCACAGAATGGTGATGAGAAGGAAACAAAGCCCTGTACGGAAACTGTTCAGCACAGGGCCTCACAAGCAGTAAATACAGGAGAGCTGCTGCCGTCATCGTTGTCGCTGTCATCACTATCATCTGGGCACTTTGTAATGGCTCCAACCTCAGGTCTGCCCTTTCCAACATAGAGGGCGCTGACCTTGGGCCCCTCCACCTGGACTGGCTCCATTATTTGTCCAGTCTTCTTCCAGGGGAGCAAGTGGTGACCCTCAAGTGTCTGGCTGAGGCCACCCTAGGGGGTTGTTCTGGGTTTTTTAATGCCACCACCATTTATCAATCTTTTTAATGAGATGAAATCAAATAAAAATACAAAACGTAGCTCTGAAGGGAAACAAGACCTCACAAAGGGTTAGAACCAAAGCTTGGTGATTTGTAGGTGGTAAACTGAGGTTCAGAGTGAGAAAGTGAGTCAATAACCCCAAATGAATGATTCCCTGGTTGACCAGGACCCAGGGCCCTGACTCCCTAATTAGGGCTTGGTTCACACAGGCATAGTTCCTGGCGCCCTACCCTCTCATCAGCTTGTGGTAGCAAGGAGACGGGGACCCTTAGATTTTTTTTTTTCTTTTTTAATATGGATAATAAAGCTAGCTCTTTACTTGGGGAGGTAGCATCATTCTCCAGGAGGGTCCCTGCTGCAATGTCACTTGGCATCACTCTTGGCACTCCTCTGTCTGAGAAGTGCCTGGGCAGTGACCTTTAAGTTTCTGAAAGCCTGGAGCTATGTTGTTTCCTGGGTATCAGGGCAGTAATTGGATGAATTAACCCTGGTGGGGTTTTGGTAACCATTACTTTCTGTGATTTTGTGACCTTTGATAAGGCAGCTACTGCTTTCTCTTCCCAGCCTCAGAGAAGGGAGACGCAATTCAGAGAACAAAAGAGGTAAATTCTTGCCTTTTGAGCTTTTCTACAAGACAAAAGCCTGTAGTTCTCAGGACTGGGGAGAGACGCCAGGAAAGGAAGGGAGATTAGTTTCTGATGGGTCCTTCAGAAGAGACTCCAGCCTCCCAGTGCCCTGGGGGAAGGAGTGGCAAAACCAGAAACCCCAGGCAGGTGAGGGATCTGAGTTCCAGGGGATCTTTGCCTCCCCTCACCCAGTGGATCTGGTTCTGGAAATGGCTGCCCTGCGGGCGGCTGGCCCAAGATTGCTTTGCAAAAGGTCTCTTAATACAGGAATGGATTTAATTTTTATGGGGCTTGAGGCTTAAACAATTCGAGACCCTCTTTAGAAAACAGAATTTGATATTAGGTATAGCTGGGGTTTCTTTTGGAGGTGATGAAATATTCTGGAATTAGATAGTAGTGATGGTTGCAGAACTGAGACAGGAAGTGGGCAGGCCACAACCTTTGAAAGAATGACATAGCTGTTGAGGACACGACATAAACTGGTGAGAACCAACTAGGTCCAAGATGGTGGACGAGTCGCCTTCCACTAGACCTTGAGCCTCATTATATGCTCACTGTAATACATTAGCATATGCTAAACGACACACCCACAGGCACCATGATAATTCTGAGGCCGACCATAAAAGGCCAAAAAGTGGGTGGTGACTCAATTCCTGGAAATCTCCGCCCCTTCCCCAAAATAGTTGGAATAATCCTCCCACTCATTAGCCTATGAAATTACCCAGCCTATAAAAACTAACCACGCCGTATCTCGGGGCCTCTTGCCTTCTGAGATGGCCCACACTCTGTCTATGGAGTCTGTATCTCCCTGAATAAACCTTCTTTCACTTTACTACGGCTCGCTCTTGCTTTCCTGTGCAAAGCCAAGAACCCACACTTGGTGGCCATGCCAGGGACTCACGTGAGACCTGGGACGTGACCATCCTCTTGTGCCCCACTTTTTTCCTACAACAGAACTCTGCAAATATACTAAAAAACCACTGAATTGTACCCTTTAAGAGGGTGATTTTATGGTATGTGAATTAGATCCCAATTTAAAAAATACATCGTTGAAAAATAACAGGCACAAGGTTCTAGAGCAGCGGTCCCCGACCTTTTTGGCACCAGGGACCAGTTTCGTGGAAGACAATTTTTCCATGGATGCGGGTGGGGGGGATGGTTCAGGCGGTAATGCGAGCGATGGGGAGCAATGGGGAGCCGCAGATGAAGCTTCACTGGCTCACCTGCCGCTCACCTCCTGCTTTGCGGCCCAGTACCGGCCCGCAGCCCCGGGGTTGGGGACCTCTGTTCTAGAGGGCCTGAAGCAAAGCTGCGTTTGCCTTAGTCTCTCTGATCCCAGCCAGAGCAGTCCTGCTAGGAGCTGTGGTCCTGGAGAGATGGCCCCTTGAGGACTAGGTCCTCCCTTCTCCTTGGCCGTCCTCCCATACCCAGGCCTGAGTGTGCCTCCAGGAAATTTCTTGCAATCCCGAAGGAAGAGTGGGAATTAACGGTGACAAAGCTTCAGCTCTGTGGGATGGCACTAGGAAAATAATGCAGTCTCATTTCTTGTACTCCTGACTCTTGTACTCGGGAACTGAGACCTGAACCTGCTATGTGTGTACAAGCCCTGGTGTACAGGAGCTCGGTGACTAGGCTTCCCTTGGACACCGCAGGTGACGGGGGAGCGGGGCGGGCTTATAAACTACGCCTTCTGTGCTGCGGGGGGCTGGCCAGAGGGGACCTCGATTCTACCCTCGGTGCAGTTTTGGATGGAGAAAATGTCTGCAATCTGGGCAAACAGATGAGCCTCTTTGGAGGCCAGGGATATGCCACTGTCATATTTATAATCAAATCCTTGTTTATCTTGAATCAGACCCGGCTCTCTGCATAACTTCTGTTCCTCACATTTTGAAGATTCGGGCCCAAAGGGCCCAAAACCCATTTCAGGGAATAAGGAGAAAGCTCATGTTTGAAAATGAACCAGCAAAATAAATCATTGTGTCTCTGACATGATGTCCACTGAATACTTCTCAATTCTGAGCTTTGGCAGCAGTGTTTTAAAAAAGCACACACACACAAAACCTATCACATAATTCTTTCTGAAAGGCTCATTCAGCAGGCCTACCCTTCTTGGTTCCCAGCCCCACTCTTTCCCTTTTCTTCTCTTTCTTTTTTTTTTCTTTTAAACCAGCCCTTCTGGTGAGAGGGCAAGTGTACATACAGTCTTCCTTTGTGTTTGTAAAACAGAGCCATATCAGTTGAGCAGTAATGATAACATTTGTAGTTATGCAAGCAGAGATAACAGTAATCAGATCTCATGCGCTCAGCAAAAACCAATGGCCAAAATCTAACAACTGGCTGGCTCAAGGTTCGGGGGTTATGCTGAAAGGTGAGTGGAATGTGTTTGTGTGTTTTTGTTTTATCAAAGCGCCCAGCACTTTTTTCTGCCAGAGGATCTCCTGGTTATAAAGTCAGAAGTTGTCCGGTTAAGGGGACCCTACTTTAAACCGAGATCTGAAGTTCCCCTCTGTGCTCAGATTCTCTTGGCTATTTTTTCTTGCATCAAATGATTTAGGGCTTCCTTTGCTTTCCAGCAGGTAATCTGACCTCTCGATACTGGAAGGAGCGAAGGCTAATGTATTCACTCAAGCAGAGGCCAGTTCAATGATGGCATCAGTTTGCAATGCTATTTTGGATTTTTTAAAAGGAAGGTGTTGTTCTGGAGTTGCCCTTATTCTCGCCAAATCTGATTTCCCTGAGGGGGTTTCTGTTGCACTGTTACCCAAACAACATGCAAATATATTGATACCTGGGAATTTAGACAGTGGCAAGGACGGGAAATTGCAACTGTATGACAAGGCCAAAAACAAGAGCCCAGGCATATATGGGACTTGATGTAATCGAGGCTAGGATCCTCAAAATGTGATGGATGTTTAGAGATCACCAAGTTAACTCCTTATTAGGTGTTGGGTGTCTGAGTTTCTCTGCTGGTTGGTTTCTCCACTTTCATTTTGGGGTTGTAGTTCAGTGATTTTGGGGGCAAAGAAGTAGTGTTGAGTTCTCCAGGTGTCGTCAATAGTGGCTTCACATAGACCAAATGCCTCATTATGGGCAGTTGTCAAGAGACAGATTCTGATTCTTATCTGACTTGGGAGGAAACTTGGATCCACGGTAAGCATAATTTTCAGCAAAATGGAGACCAAACTATTTTTCTCTTCTATTAAGAAGTGTTGCGTGATTATGTTTAAAATAAAGTGCATCTTTCTCTACTTCTCTTCTGGGTACCTGAAGAGCTGTCCCACTT
Organism: Eubalaena glacialis; assembly: GCF_028564815.1. NCBI lineage: Eukaryota > Metazoa > Chordata > Mammalia > Artiodactyla > Balaenidae > Eubalaena > Eubalaena glacialis. The sequence goes on from NC_083716.1 coordinate 10,258,215, forward strand.
TATCCCCCCTTTCTACTCATTTCTACCCAAAAAAGATACTGGAAATAGGAATGCAGAGTATAGGAGTTGTGGAAAGCAGCAACATAAACCAGGAGGTGCTAGAGGGGAGGGGGTGGGAGGGTGGAGAATTGTATAAAGAAATACATTTTGTTGTATTTTTTTAAAGATGCACCTTCTTCCCTGTCTCCAGACATAAGTGTGTGAATTAAAAATTGTACTTTGAATGCTGTACAGATGTTGGCATTTTAAAACCAAATACTATTGGCCTGCGGGTTGCTGAGCAACCTGTGCAAACTGTTCCAAGAGACAAAATGAAGCACCCAGGGCTCTGTCTGGTGTTCTGGGCTGGCAGGACAGACTCCCTACGTGCTGGCTCTAGTTAGAAGTTCAGCTTTCCTGGCTTTCTTTGCCTGAACACACATTTTAATTTCACCGTGTCAGTTCTCATTATCTGTCTACGTGGAATTCCCTTTTTGGTTTTCAGAAATAATTAAGTAAAAAGCCCTTTCACTCACTGCATTTTTGGCATTGATAGAGACATTTGAGGCATTTCAGACAAGGCGGGGGCCAGTATCAGAGCAGTCTTTGAAGATGTTCTTTAAAGACAGTTCTGACAAACAGTGGCAAACAGACCAATTAACCCCAGAATCGAAGTCCTGGTCGCTTTAAACTCCCTTCAAAAGAAATTAGCCCTAACGTTAATAAAGTGGGTGTTGGACCATTTCAGGATAGCAACTTCCACGGACTGAGTCCATTGGAATTATTACAGTGTTTTGCCAAAAGAGGAGCCTTGTGCTGGTGTGAATTTTTGTTATGGTTGCTGTTTGAAAGTTAGAAAAAAATGTCCAAACCACAGTTGGGGCAAAAATTCCAAGTGGAACAGTGCACGTTTCTTAAAAACAAAAAAACAAAAACTAGTTTTGAAAAGGAAAAAGACCCAGAAAAGGTAGTAAAGGAAGTGCCCAGAAGTGTATCCTCTAACGTTGGGATTTGTGGTTTGCATCAGGATTGCGTTCAGGGCTCCGGCTCCCAGGTGATAAGCCTCACTAATGCTTCTGCACTCACCGAGGAAGGCTTGTAGCTCAGCTGTTGATTCCTCATTGATTTTTCAGATCACAGGGAGATAGACCCAGAGCTTCAGGCTCTGCAGGTAGTACTAATGAATTGCCAAGGCCCGGGGTATATATTTGTGTTGCCTTAATGCTTTCTTATAAGAGAAAAAGGAAATTCCTTGCTGGGGGGATTGTTTTCATATGCTGGGACCGTACAAGTTGATTTTGTATCATTTTGGTTAAAAGTCCGTTTTGGTGCTTGAGTCTCACCCCTGGTTTATTTCTTAGAAGAGAGAAATAGACCTTTTGATCAATGCATTCTCTGTGAAAAGATAATATTTGTAGTGTTTGCCCTGCCAGCATAACTGTTTGACGACGAAGGGTAAGAAGAAAAGAAAATGGCCTCCCCAACGCCTGGGTGGCTGAGGGGAGTGGACAAGGGAGCAGTTTCCCGGGAGCACGCAGCTCTGAGCGCTGACGTGAATCTCAGACACGGGAGGAGAGGTGTGTCTGGGAGAACACGACAAACTCCTCTTCAGATGTGGGGTGGAAGCGGCCGAGGCCTGGGTTGACGTGTCTGAAATGGAATCAGAACTTGAAATCTAAGGAACTGCATTGATAACCTATGTCTGTCCTTGCTGGTCTCTCTCCCCACCAACCCCAGCTGTTTCCAGAGAGGAAACTGAGGCTGGGAGGAGAAGTCACCTGACCAGAGTCACATGACCACCAGTGCTGAGCCCCAGATCTCTGCCTTAAGTAGCCCGAATTCTTCCTGCTGCACCTGAGGTTCAGCCTGCTTAGGACTCAGGAGTGATTTGAGCTTGGCCATGGGAAGGCCGGGCTGCTGCATTTGTGACTGGTGCTTTTTGCTCACCCCGTGCGCGCCACTCTGCTCTTGGATGCGCTCTGGGTTAAGGAGGGCTGGGATCCCTCCTGGCCAGGGTCCCTGAGATCGGGGTGAGACTCTTCCCACTGTGGCCGAGGCCAGGGCAGACCTCAGAGGCCAGCTCCCTACTCACTGTGCCCAGCTCCCATTCTATCTACACTTTCTCAGGCTCTGCCTTATCTCTCCCAGATAATGCGCTCCACTCCCCGCCATCCACATTCTTTGACACCCAGTAAGTATGAAGCTTGACTTGGTAGGAAAAAGAACCCTCAGTGCTAAGCCTTGACTCTCTTTGTTGCTTTCAAAGGCTCTTATGTCATTTCTCTATGTTACTGTAGGAAAAATAAAATTCCCAGCTTTGGTTCACGTGGGAGAGCTGGAACATTCAGCTTCCTTTCAGGCTCGTTACCCTTTGCCTAGCCTGTGGGTGATGCCCCAGTTCTCTGGATAGTGGTTCATCAACTCAAGTGCACGAAGGGTGAATTCCTCTATTTAGCTAAATTCTCCACTTAATGCCAATTTTGAACCTCCGGGTGGCAGAAATCGAATCTCCATCAATTCAAGAAAACTTTCCTCTTTTCCTAGGGTTGGTGCCTAGGGGCTTATGAGGCACCAAGGTTATGAGGTTGTGGAGGCCAGGCCCCTACTAGCCTTCTTTCATGCTGGAGTCTGCGAAATGGCCGTTGTCACCAGTGTTCGCTGCTGCTGGGTCATCCTCATTCATCTCCCTGAGACACCCCCAGGTCTGATGTTCTCCGTGGCACTTCTGGGCACTCTGGAAACATCTGCTCCTCTCACACCACACTTGGGTAAGAGGAGCTTTCTGAGGGCCAAGACAAGTGTAGTCATGTTTTGGCTGGAGTTTGGCTACATTCTTGGTGGCTCCATCAGGATCTGGAGCATAGATTACTCCGCTCCAAGGTTCCAAAAATCATTCTTGGATTTTCTCATCTTCCTGCCACACTCAGATCTTGGGGTGCAGGTGGGGGATTTGGGCTCCCTCTTAGAAACCCACTGTTATCTAAGTTACCTTCCCTTCAGACTCTCCCTTTCTCTCAACTTGAGAATCTTTATCCAGTATGAAAGGCAGGACTCAAATTGCTGTCACACAAATGCCCTGCTTATGCTTCAGCCTGGTCCTCCCAGACCTGGGCTTTTTTTTTTTTTTTGGCTTGTGGGATCTTAGTTCCGGACCAAGGATTGAACCTGGGCCCTCGGCAGTGAAAGCGCTGAGACCTAACCACTAGACCACCAGGGAATTCCCAGACCTGAGCTTTTGAGGTTTCTTTTCCCTTTTCTTTCCAAGTGAAAAAATTGTACACACACACACACACACACACATACAGCTTTACTGAGGCATAATTTACATCATAGAAGTCAACCATTTTAAGTATACAGTTGGATGAGTGTTTGTCAATTTATGTAATGTTTGTCAATTTACGTAGTTTTGCGACCGTCACCACAATCCAGGTTTAGAACATTTCCATCACCCCCAAAAGTTTCCTTGTGCCCATTCCCGGTCAAACCCCGCTCACCCATGGCCCCAGGGAACCACTGATCCGCTTTCTGTTTTTACAGTTTTGCCTTGTCCAGAAATTCCATATAAGTGGAATCATACACTGTGTAGTTTTTGGTTTCTAGCTTCTTTTTCTTCTGCTGTATATTTTTTAAAGCTTCCTGGATAATTATGATTCAGGTGGTCTGAAGATGAGGGCTGGGGAACATGAGTTCTCCTTTAAGAAGTGTGGTCATGAATGGAGGCTGCAGGTATGGTGGTGGCTTGGCAGGGACAAGGGGAGGAGGGAAGGGCTTGTTTCTTTTAAGATATAAGAGACTTGAGAAGCTTAAACGCTGCAAGAAGAGTCATCAGCGGAAGAGAAGTCGAGGACGCAGAGCAGGTACAGGGTGAGAGCTGAGCTGACAGCGTGGGGAAGAGGCTGGAACCTAGCACTTAGATAGGAGGAGGGAAGACGGGAAGGGCAGGCAGGTGGGCATTGAGGACACCCTCCTCTTACTAAGGCTTCTTGTTTCTCTGTCATCTGCTGAGAGTAAGGAGGGTGAAGAGTAAGTGAGAAATTTGAGTAGAATGCAAGTTTGAAGTAATTGTCGTGGGGAAGGGAAGGCTGAACCGATCAAGGAGACACAGTTGGATGGCCAGGCAGAATGAAAGGCCCAGGCGGTGCTGGTGAGCATGACTTCATGATGGCAGCCGTCTGTTTCGACATCCCATTGTCTCCAACAAGGCTTAGTCTTCTGGTTGCATGTGGGAAGAAGTCAGCCTTGAGAGGATTTGGTGTTTAAGTTTCACCTGGTGACAGAGATGGAAGAATGGGCAGGGAATTTAGGGTTTTGGTAGGGGAAAGTTTGAATCAGTCATTGAACCCAAGTTGAATATGGAGGGACGTAAAGGGATGAAGAAAGGCGGAGGGGAGTCAAATGGGCAAATAAATGTGGTATTGGGAATTACTGAAAGAGCAAGCTAAAGGGAAAGGAAGCCAGGATCTCAGAGAGGAATGTCTGACTTTGTGGTTTCAGAGGTGGAGCATTCTGTAGAGAAGACCACCAGGTGGCTGAATGGGAGTGGAGAATAAAGTTGATGGACATAAGAGGTCAAGGATTTGAGAAGGCAGGTGTAGGAGGGCTGTTCCCATGCCCTCCTGTGAAGCTTCTTCCAGGGTAACAGTGGGGTTGGGCTGGAGTGGGAGAGCGACGGAATGACCACGTGGGCTGTTCATGGTGGGAACAGGCAAGAGGGGTGAAAGAAACCTATTTACCTAAGGATGGTGGTCTGGAAACCTGTAGCGGGTTAAGGAGGGCTCCAAGAAAGCTGCATTGGGTGTGGAAGCTGACCAGAACTCAGCTGAGACGAGGCGGTAGGGAGCAACGCTCTCAGTGGAGAACAGGTTTCCAATGGGGCCAGCGGATCAGAGCTGGGGATGGGTAGGAACACACTGTCACCTCCTTCCCACCTGTTCAGATATAACGGGATGAAGAGCAAAAGCCAGTCCCAAGTGTAAATTGCCCTCACAAGTTTCTGTAAAATCAGCAGCTCGTCCCTGTTTGAAATAGCTTGGGGAATTGCCTGATTTCCCAGCTGCAGTAAGGAAAGGAATTAAAATTGTTGGTGACGCTTTTCTGTTCAAATCTGCATTCCGCTATTTAAGCTTCTTTTGTTGCCCTGAATATCTGCTGTGTGTGCTGCTGCCTGAAGGACTGTTTGGATAGGAATGAATGATGTGCCTTCAACCAGGCAAGATGGGCTTTCTCCACTGTCTCTGTCTGTATAGGGTATTGGCTGTGGTGACTTGTTCTGATGAATAATATAAAATCGCCATTGGAAATTCTTCTTCATGAGAAGACCAAAAAAAAAAAAAAATTCTTTATTTTGTGGAGGATAAATGCTCCATTTCATCCAACTAAACGACTTTTATTTCTGAAGGCTGAGTGCTATTTAACTCTTCTGTTTGCTCCTCTCGGGTCAAAGAGCCTTAATCTTTTAAGTGTATTTCATAACCTTCCAACATCTGAAACCACCATGTTGCCTGCCACTTCTGGGCAAAGGAGGAAGAGCCATTTCGATTGTGCAGGCCTGTCCACCACTTTTATCCAGTGAGTCCGTGTCCTGAAGTGACTTTGCAATGGGTGGTGAGAATCTACTGTTCCTCCCCTGGCTCTACTTCCTGCTCACCTCTCCGAAGGGACCATCTCATTGTGCTGAGTGCGATGACAAGGCTTAGAGGTAGGGAGCTGTTTTTGACTCTATGTGATGTTTTACCTTTGCTCTGACCTTGAAACCCAAATCCATTGCATTTTTCTGGGGTCAAGATTGCATTGAGTTCCTTAGCGTTGTCTGATAGAGACACACGAATGAGGCCGTGGTAAGGCACGTCAAATACATGAAAGAATGCAGGATCTTTCTTTGGGTCTCCACTCTGGACATTTATAGGATTCTCTGTGTGGTGTCTCCCCCTCCCTTATTATCTGGGGACATCTTGTCCCCTGAATTCACATGGCTCTTGCAGGAACTAACATGTTCTAGTATGACCTGCCCTGCTGGCCACTGTCAGTGGGTATTAGGTAGACCCTGACCCAAGCTGGGCCCATCAGTCTCTTACTTTTGGATGTGAGAATGGAGGAGGGTGACCAACTTGTCCCAGTTTGCCCAGGACTTTCCCAGTTTTAGCCCTAAAAGTTCCATGTCCTGGGAAACCCTTCAGTCCCCAGCAAAGCAAGGCAGTTGGCTACTCTGGGCCAGAGAGAGCATTAAAGCCAGTTCCTCTGTGTGATTGAAGCTCTAAGCTAGTCTGGAGCAGGAAAATGTGCTGATGCGGAAACTCTGGCAGAGAAGGGAGATGGAGAGAGAGATACCCACTTCATCTCTGCATTTCCCATGCTCACTGCATGAACCCTCCTCAAAGCCCACCAACCACTGTATTGCACTTTTTGCTGATGTATATTAAATGGAGCTTTGTCACCTCAACCCCCAGCAGCCTGCTGACTGGAGTGCTCTGTCTACAGCTGTGCTAGGTCCTGCCTTCTCATTTAATCTGAGCACAACCTGTGGGCCAGGCAGGACTGTGAACTTTTACAAATAAAGAAACGAAGGCGCAAAGATTTTAAGAGACTAAAGGTCAATGTCACCAAAGTAGGAAGATACAGAACTGGGAGTGACATCTAGGCCCAGAGTCTCCAAGTTTAGGGTCCTATTGTCACCCTGCTGCTGCCTCTGCAGCTGATATCTGAACCTGTCAATATTGGCAAGGTATTGGTCAGTCTGACCTCTCATTTGAATGTTAGCAAGTCTGGAAAGGGTCAGTAGACCAGCTTACGCTCACTTTTTTTTTTTTTTTCGGCTGTGCGTGGCTTGTGGGATCTTAGTTCCCCAACCAGGGATTGAACCTGGGCCCTCGGCAGTGAAAGTGTGGCATCCTAACCACTGGACCACCAGGAAATTCCCTATGCTTACTTCTTAAAGTCCAGCTTCCCACTTTGGATGGGGGACATCTTTAGTGCTTTGCCTTGTTTTCCCCCAAAGTATTAAATGGCTTACAGAATTTTTGAGAAGGTTGAAGAAACAGACTCTAGGTTGACTATTCAAGAACAAGCCCCAAATTGACAGTGCAGAACTGACTGCCAAGATGATATGGGCCCTTCTATGAAAAGGAAGCCATTGGCTCCTGCAATCCAGAAGCTGCCCTAAGCAGGAGGCCACCACTGCTTCCACCAGCCCCAGAACCAGGCCGCATCTGCTATGATGCACATCAGTGAAGTGGATGCCTCATACCCTGCTTCCTGACACCTGTGAAGCTAGAGCTCTGAGCACTGCTGCAGAGAAGCCAAATGGCTCCAAGGCCAAGCTTACCAGTAGGGAGAGTCAACAAAGTGTTAGCTCCATCTACTTCTATCTTCCTAATCATACATGCTTGCATCTGATTGGCTGAGACTAAATCTGGCCTCCTAGTTGCAGGGGAGTCTGGGAAATGTAGTTTTTAGCTTTCTGGCCTCTGCAACTCAAGTAGGCAACTAAGAAGGAGGGCAGAATGAGCATTGGGTACCAATGGATATTGGGGATTTATACACCACACTAGGGTTTCCCCATAGGCAGGGCTCTCTGCAGGATGCTGAATGGAGCTTCTGGGTAGAACCGCTGATGTTCTCTGTGAAATTGATTGCTGGGTGCTCAGATGAGGAACAGGGCGTGCACATGCTGGATGGCAAACTCCCTGGTCCTCCACAGTGTTGCACTGTGAGCGTGACAGCTGTGCAACACACCCTCTGGGAAATACCTTTCTCTGCATTTTATGTGCTAGGTGGAGTGGGCAATGTGGCGGGGCATGAGGGACTCTGGACAGAGGTTCTGGTCGCCCTTTGCTAGTGACAAGGTGTGACGTTGAGCATGTGTCCTCTTTTGTAAATGAAGGGGCTGGCTGAGGCCTCCTCTTACACTGAGCAACCTCTAAATTTACAAGAAACAGACTCACATGTGGTCACTTCATTCCAGAGCAACAATGGAGAAATAACATATTTCTTTTCAATATCAACGTTGTCAAAACCACAATATCTGGGTCTGCATGGTTTCTGGTAAAACAGAGGCTCTTAAAACTATGTCAGCGCAAATGTGGACATAAATAGATAATAAATCTTGGTAGGTATATAGGACTGCTATATTTGGACTCAAACCTGTTAACCCTCACAAGATAAAGTTCAGTTTGATGGCTCAGCTTCCCAAACTGGGCAAAGGTTCAGAAATGGAAGGTTTGTGGATTTCATTGCTAAGAAAACAGAGAGGAGAAGTAGCAATCTAGAATGTCAACATTATTGCTGAATTTCACTGTTGGAACCCAGGCCAAAATCCTGCCCGTGGTCTTTTGGCTTGGTGGAGGTTAGGCGTGAATTCCTGGATTCTATTAACCTGACATTTCAAGGGACTAGAGCCACTTTAAAAAGCTGAATATGCATACAAAGATCAATGTGTAAGGGCCAACATTTAGATTCTGTTTAAGAGCTCCTAGCAGCCGAGGTGACCTTCCTAAGTATAGGCAAGCCCTCGTTGAAGAAAGCCCAAATTTACAAATGTTTGATCAGGGGGTTTATACGAGAGTACTTACATGGAAAAATCCCAAGTATCATAGTAGTTAGCTTTTTTCTGCATTTTACATGAATAAGTCTTTCTTGGCTCTTCAGAAATCCATCCTTTATGGGGCATGAAGTCCCCCAGACCAGGCAAAGCTCTTCCCTAGGAATGTACATTTTCTTGGTTGCTAATGGTATTCACTGTTTGTTTTATTTTTTGTTGTTGTTGGGATAAGAAGCCCCTGAGAGCAGTTGGGAATGAAGTCAAAGTAGGAAAACTTTAGAGGAGAGGGTTCCCCCCGCACCCCACCCTTCGCCAACAGTGCGTTCAGCTCACATCCTGGACGTCGATGCTCTGCGGCTCAGTTCCTCCCCCCCACTCCCATTCCATCCCCTGTTTGTTTTTTTTCCCCCTTTCTTTCTTACGGAATCTGTGTTGTGTTTCCTGAAAAGACTTTCCCAGTGCTTCAGCATCTCGGACACTTAACTAGCTTTGAAGCTATCCAGCTTAGCTTAGCTTCTGAGTCTGATCAGTTCCTAATTATTGATCCATCGCTTGACTGAAACCCCTCTCTTTCCCCTCTACCCCCATCCACACCCACTGATGGAAATGGATAGGTCTTGGCTGGACCAGGGGTGGGGGGGACCTGGACCAATGTGAGCAGTTTCTCTTCCAGGGCAGTGAGGATGCCCACAGGAACCGGTGGAGAGGGGACAAAGCAGGAGCCTGCAAGTCCCGTAGGTCTCCAAACCAAAGGAGCCACTGGCGGATGTTGAAGCCGGGAGACTAGCCAAGAAGAGAACAACCTCAGGGGCAGGCCCTGGGGGGCTTGGCTAGAGCAGGATTGCTCCTTCATGTTAACCAGAGCGAGTGGGGAATACTCAGTTTGGTATATAGGCCAGGATGAAATAATAGCATCTACTGTGATCTCAGCACAGTGTGTGTGTGTGTGTGTGTGTGTGTGTGCGTGTGTGTGTGTAGGAACCTATGTGCAACATGAAGCTTAAGGCACAGTCCTTATTGATGGTTTCTAATCCATTTAGAAACATGTCACAAACCCATATAACACAGCCAGCCATGTATTACTTGCTAAATTACGGTGGACAGAGAACTATACTAGTAATGGAGTTGCCCCATTCTAACGGCCCACCTGCTCCTGAACTTGGCTGTGTGGGCCTCAGTTTGCTCTTCTGCAATGTGGAGGGATGGAACTAAACAATTTAAGGAAAAACAAAAAAAAATTAGAGAAAAAGATAATGTAGATACAGGAATGCACACAGAACATGTGAATTTCCACAAAGTAAACACTGGAGTTTATGGTGTCAGTATCACCCAGGTCAAGTCTTAGAATAAAGCCTGCACCCAGAGGCCACTTTTGATCCTCCCCTCCTTAATTCTCCCCTTTTCTCTCCAGATGCACCTGCTACAGTCTTCATAGTTTTGAACTCCCTTTCAGCTCTAGATACGACCACCATGGACAGAAGGTCTCCACAGCCCTGGCCAAAACTGTTAAAAACTAGAACTCTGTGTATCTAAGTTCTTTTAAATAGTTTTGCCATAGTGAGTATTTAGGGCCTGGATTGTTCTTTTGGCCATCAGGGCTCTAGTTTTTTTTTAACAACTGAGGATGATCAACCAAGTTGCTATATCTGCTCTTTCTCCTGTGTACTTGGCACCGTGGTTCTGAGGTTGTTCTGTGGGTCAGAAAATTCCTGCTTTCATCCCAAAGCCCAGGACCGAGTACAGCGCTATTTTTTTCTGGTGGTTCAGAATTGAGCTGGGTGGGTACATCATGGTGCTAAGCTGTTCCTCGGGGCTGCCAAATTGTGACTTGGCTTGTGTACTTACGCCCGTAAAAGGTTGTTTCAAGCACAGAAATAGGGCAAGCATCGTGATTAAACACACACACACACACATACACATGCACACCCAGAAAGCATGACCACCAGCATAATATCTACACTATGCACCCATTCAAATGATGTTTGCAAAAGGAAATGATTTGAAAGTTCTTTGAATGGAAAAAATGGGGCTGGATAGTGTTCAGAGACAAATGAGTACATGAGGTTTTACTGAAAAGCTGGTTTCCAGCAAGGCTTAGGATAATTTTGCTGTGGCTTTCGCCGTATTAGAGGTTTCTACCCTCTTTCAGTTGGTGACGCAGTTGGGACTTCTGAAGCTTCACGGGGGAGTGAGTGACCTTCTGTCTGTCTTCATCCACCCATCAGCTTAGCCCCTGTCGGACCATGCCTGCCCACGTGTTCCCTGCCTCAGCTCCTGAGCACATCAGCTGCACACTCACACACATCTCCACACCTACGCGTGTGCACGCACGTACACGCCTCTCCTTTTCAGCTCCCGCTACTTCTGCCTACCTATCAGAAGCGAGGTCAAGGCTGGCCTGACCCTCAACCTGCTGGTCGGGAAAATGTCAAAGAAGCCAGTCCTAGGGGTTCTCTTCTGACCCCAAAGCATGGAGAAACGTGGCCTCTGGTGAGCTGAAGTGCACACTCCATTCCCTGCCTGCTGGGATTTAAATAATTCTCACCCCATGGAGTCTTCCACAGGGGTGGGTCACACGTGGAGCTGGAGAAGGTTGTTACTTATGTTGCATGATTTGAGGAGTGGCGAGGGCTCCATCGCCTCCATCTAGCCCCGTTTCTCCATCCCACCAGCCTGTCACAGTGACCGAAGTCCACCTGCTTATCTCCACTCCTATGGGCTGTGAAAGAGTTTTGGTCATCAGGAGTTTCTCATTAAGAGGCAGGTGCTCAAGCCGTTATAAGCTGACACCTAGTAGCAATCAGACAGCACAAGTGAGGGGCTGTGGAGAGGGGCTGCTGGGGGCTGAGGACAGCTTTGCTTCCTAGCAGCCAGGTGGATTGCTGAAGTTCATTGCAACAGGCAGAAGGGGATGTCCAGCTTCCAGGTAAGCACTGGGTACAGGTGGAACCGCTCTATCAACAGGCTGAGAATTCACGGGTGGTGGGACTGAGGCTTTCTGGAAGGCGTGTTCAAGGTGCTAATGACAGTCAGCTTAGTGCTCATCGGGGTGGCTTCCTGTCTGTTTACTACTTGGTGCTTTTCTTTCTCTGCGGCGAGGAAGAAGGCACATCCTCCTGGCACAGTCCCAGGGATAGACCATGACCTTTAGGGACACAGCAAAGCTTGTTCAGTGTCCTTGATTTGCACAAATCAGTGGCACTGATTTGCAGAGAGTGCCTCCCTGCTACCCAAAAGGCGCTGCAGAGTCAGGGAATCCATCAAGCAGGGTAACCCCCGGTGGGCCCGAGGCAAGCCCGTCCAACAACTTGAGGATTTTTAGCAGAAGGAAAGCAAAGTAGTTCTTGAATGGGAGTCCATGCAAGACTGCAAATGAAAATATAGAGTGAAACTTGATCAAACCTGGCGCTCCTCTCCCAGGCTTCCTCGGGGCGGAGGAGATTGCTATAGACTGGAAAATGTAATTTCAAGAGGGCCTGGAGAGAGACGGCAATAAAGACCAGTTTGTTTTATTGCACATTTTGAGGGGAAAGGCTTAGGAAATGCCTCAATGGATGAAATGAGAGATGGTTCTAGAGGACAGAGCTTGATAAAAGGAAGGCGGTCCGAGCTCTCAACAGGAGAGGTCATGCTTCTTTAATTTGGTGGAATTCATGAAGGTTTTACTGTAACTGCAGCACAGCAGAAATCAGGGGCTGTTCGAGCTTCTCTTTATCGGTGCTGATGAAGCAGAGATGAAAAAGGGCTGTGGCTAGTTGTCAAATAAACAGTGGTGTGCTGGTAAATGTTTAACCAGTGGCTCTGGGGGAGGGGCAGAGGCGAGTTCTGGTCTGTAGTGTTTGCTGATTTCCTTGGTGTAAATACTCCCACTGTATTCAAGCTTCCAATGTGATGTCACTGAACACAGATTTGGGAAGAGGTACGCAGAATGGGTTCTCATGAGCCTTTATGAGCCAGCTCCAGCCCAGCTCTGCTTAAACAACCCAGGCAGTCGTTTCTGTGGCTTTGATGTGGGGTGAAAGGGGAGGGAGGGCGGCTGATCTGGTTGTCCTTCCTCGGATGAGAATTGACAGCTTGCTTCAGGATGGCAGGCCAAGCTGTTTTAGGTGGCACGAGACTAGGGCCAGGGAGGAGAGCCAGATACAGGCCACTCTCTCCCGAAGCTGTGATTTAAAATTCTAATGCTTTAAAATGATTCCTGAGGCATCGGAAAGGTTTCAGGGAAATTCCAGTAAGCCCAGAGGATTCTGAACAACACACAGTACGAATGGCAAAAGAATATTGGGTCTTTAGGGAAAAGTGCCCATTATTTGAAATGGACTCTTTTTTAATGAGGTGTGTGCTGACCCCGGGTAACAGGATCAACAGGGGTCACGGGGTCATCCCTCTTGTAGCTGGTGAAGATTGCTTAGAAAGGAATGGCTGTTTCTTCCCTTGGAGCTCCTTGTCCTTACTCCATATGCCTTGCATTTTTTTTAAAAGACCAGACCTGAATTAAAACGTTCTGTCCTCTTACCCCGAAAAGTACAGTCATACTTGTCAGACCAAGAACGCTATGTTTGGTCCACTTATGCGGCACCTTTCCTTTGAGTGTAGGGTTTCACCTCTTTGGGGCCTCAGAGTACCAAGGAGCAGCCCTCCCCCCTCCCAGCAGCCATGGGAAAGGGGACGCCCTGGGTGGGTCCCTTGATCCTTCCATGGAGCAGCCCTGCATTTGGGGTGTTTGAGGCAGATTCTGATTAGACAAAGTTTTCTGTAGCTAATGAATAGATAAATGGTCAAAACCCTCAAATACAAACACCCACACCTCCACTTCCCCCCCCTAAAAAATCTTTAAAGAAACAATAAAAAGGAAAATCTGCTGTTTAATAACTTATTCCTGCTTGTTATTTTCCTCTAATATATCCCATGCTTAGCGGACATATACGTCTTTTAAATCTAAAGACTGGAAAGCTGGGAAGCCCCTTAGGCAGTTTCTTCTATGTATATTTATTTCTAAGTGCTGGAAAAATAGATAAGACCTGGTTTCAAGATACTCATTATTTAATAAGGAATGTCGTGTGTGGAAGGAGTTGGAACTTATACCAGGAGGCATTGGGGAGGCATGGGCAGTTTTTCATCAGGGGCAGACACCGAGCTGTGCTCTTGAAAAGAGAGACCATGATAAATGTACAGGTTTCAGGAGAGAGGTCACAGCAGTCCACGCAGGTGGAGATAGTGGGAAGGGAGGAGATAGAGGGTGAGTGGTCTCACCATCAAGAGACACATAAATGTTAAGAGGAACTATTTTGAGGGCAGGATGACGAGTTGAACTGAATTGTCAAGCTTGAGGGGAGGTAGGAAGAAACTGATACATTCTCCACGGGTTCCTGCTGTTTCTGCAGTCTTGTGAGCAGAGGCTCTGAGGGCTTTTGTTCCAGGCTCCCTTTTCAAGGATGTTTGTCTGGCGAACAGACTTGGAAGATAGAGATAATGTGTTCCTCTGGAGCAGAAGGTAAGTTTGTTTATCATTTTAAAATAAAGATAATGTCTACCTCAAAGTTCAGGCAGAGTTGCTCGTCGTCCTTTACGAAAATGAAGCTCATACCGCCTGCCGCGCTGTGAGCAATAATGTCCTCGGTCTCTGACCTGGGAGTCTTGTGTCTTCCTCCAACATTCATGACACTGCGGCAGGCTCATGGGTTAGCTTGCAAGTAGGGCAAAAATCTCAGACCCTCCGCAGTTCTGGACACATGGGAGTAGACGTTTAGGTCTAGGTAGACTTTTCATATCATTTATTTCAATTTTCTTGGATTAGAGATGAGGAAACGGAAGACCAAGGTGACTTGTTCCAGGACACAGAGCAAGCCTGTGGCCAAGATAAAACTTCGTCCCAGGTGCCCCCCAAGTCCTTCTCTAGAACCTTCTCCCCATCGCATGTTGTACTTGCCTTGACTATAGGAGATGCTTCTGTGGATAATAATAGCAGGAGCTCTACGGGGCACCCTGCTGCTCCAGCCAGGGGTGCTTCCAAGAGCTTTACAAGCACTTGCCATCTCACTTAAACTTCTTCTAGCATTGTCTCTAGTTGAGAGATGAGGAAGCTGAGGCACGCAGCGGGTAAGTGCTGGATCTGCGCCCAGCAGTCTGGTTCCAGCATCTGTGGCCTTTACCACCATCCTGTACGGCCTCAGGCTGGTCAGAGTGGAAAGCCACTTTCTGGAAGGGGGCATAGGTGAACTTTAAAAGTGTATATTTTTATTGGATGGGTCATGAAAAGAGAGGAAGGCCTACAATGTGTTTTTTTTGTTTTGTTTTGTTTTTCTAATTAATTAATTTATTTATTTATGGCTGTGTTGGGTCTTCGTTTCTGTGCGAGGGCTTTCTCCAGTTGCGGCAAGTGGGGGCCACTCTTCCTCGTGGTGCGCTGGCCTCTCACTATCGCGGCCTCTCTTGTTGCAGAGCACAGGCTCCAGACGCGCAGGCTCAGTAATTGTGGCTCACACGCCCAGTTACTCCGCGGCATGTGGGATCCTCCCAGACCAGGGCTCGAACCCACGTCCCCTGCATTGGCAGGCAGACTCTCAACCACTGCGCCACCAGGGAAGCACCCCTACAATGTGTTTTGATCATGAGAGTCTTGATGATTCCTTTGGGATTACTTTTATTTATAACTATACATTCCCTTTCTTTTCTTTTTTTTTTGTGATAAGTCTAGTTACAATCTGTCACCATAAAAGATATTAATTATTGATTATATTCCCCACACTGTGGGGAATTTAATTGTATTTCATACTGTGACTCATTTATTTTGCAACTGAAAGTTTGTACATTTCATTTCTGATTTACTTATGAGTTGAGAAAACCTCACGTTCAATAAGATGACAAAGATATCATCTGTTGAGAGAGAGAAGGGAAGAGGAGAGGGTCAGGAGCACAAGCCAGCAGTGACAATTCCCTCGAGTGAGAAGGAACAGGAATTTGCTTTTGCCTTTTGTTTTCAGTAATACTCAACGTGTCCTGGCCTCTTACTATGTGCCAGTGACTACGCGAAGCATTTTACATGTGTTATCTCGTAGGAACCCCCCAGTGACTCTGTGGAGTAGGTATTTTCATCACGTCCGTGTTACAGTGAGGAAATTGAAGGCCAGAGAGGTAAAGTCATTCAGCAGGTATGTGTTAGAACCCAGGATTAATTCCAGGCAGTCTTCCTTCAGGCCCTGTACTCTCAGCACTGACTTGGCTGTGGGATCATGGAAGGCTCCATGGAAGAGGTGGCATCTGAAGGCTAGGCAGGCTTCTGATGTGGGAGTGGGGATGGCACCCTGGTTAAAGGACATGATACCAGCAAAGGCACAGTTAGCTCTCTGGTTGATGTGGGTAGTGGGAGATGGAGTTGGAGAGACGGGATTGGATCAGATTGTGGAGAGTCTTGAATGAGAAACTAAGGGAGTCTGAGATGGCTTTCAAGGAGGAAGAGGAGCAAATAATGAATGCTGCTGTTTCAGACATATGAAATGGCAAGAAGAAGAGGGCTTCAGCTGGATTCCAGGATAGTAATGGGAGGATGGAAGAGAAGGGGCTGGCTTCCTGCTGCCTTTCTTCCTGTTCCTGTGCTGGCTGTTTCATCATCTAGTAATTCTCCTTGTTTGTGGTCTTAACACAGTTCAAAATACGTCAGCCTAGACTATTAGACATGACTGTGTGGATTAGGTAGTTACTACCCACGCTCTAGGAGCAATCAATCGTTCTACTTGGGAAGAAACACCCAGAGGTGATCCGTATTTGAAACATTATTCCCAAGGGCGCTCTCTGCAGGTAGGTACTGCAGGCTTTAGTTATCTTTACGTACAAACCCAGGGGCTTTTGTTAATAGCATAACAGATGAGGGAAATTGCTTTCCATTGGTGAGTTATGTGTGAGACTGGCCTGCAGTCTGAAACCAGCACCTCCCTACTGTGCAAGCAGGTAGAGGAATGTACCGGGGGTCCAACAAACAGTCTACGCCCTTTGGAATGATGACCCAAGCTTGATTCTGAGCCGGCCCAGCCCGGCTAGTGCTTTGGAGGAGTCTTACTGCCCGCATCTAAGGATTGGCCTTGGACATTGACCTTGAATGACATTGACCTTTCATGCAAGTGCAACTGAAGCACCTGAAAAGAAGACAGCTGAGACTTCCTCAAGTTTTCAGAAGAGCCGTGTGACTGTTTTTGTGCCACTTTGCTATGTTTATATCTGGGGCACAATCAGTCTGAAACTAACTTTCATTGTAACCTAGAAGGGAGGTTATGGGGAGGAGACCCTAGCCCCATTTACATCTAATTGTTGGAGACTACTGATATTTGCCCAAAAGAAGCTCATGATTGGGAATGACCACATTGCCTGTCGGTTTGCAACTCTCCCGTATGAGGTAGCTGTTATTAATACCTTCTTAGTCCAGGTGAGAAAACTGAGGCATGGAGAAGGGGACCAGCTTGCCCAAGGCCACGCAGCTAGGAAACATGAGCTCCAAGATTCAAAACGTCACCTTCACTTGTTCTGCTAAAGCAAAATATATCTGTCATTCCTTCCTCATCATGAAAATTTAATTTGTAGCAAGGAAGGAGTGGAGATTATATATGTGGAGTTTGCTATTTAAAATACATGACTGTCAAAGGTCTATATTTTTAGAATTCATTGCCAGGGGGCAGATGAAGTTGTGCACAGGACAGGCCCAGCCCTCCGGCTTTCACTCATCTCTTCCAGCCCTAGGGGATCCAAATATAGATTTTAACATTGGTGCCTTTCCCTCCGGCTTATTCTGATCTTATTTTAAGGGCAAAGAAGAACGCTGACCTTGGCTTGGGTAAAATTGGAATTTACCTGCCTGGTGTTTTTTCTTCTCATAAGTTAATGTTAGTCTTGGTTCTGTGAAGGTAGATTAATGAGTCCTTGGTGGTAGATGCCTCCCAAGAGCTAATCTCCCTTTTTCCTTGATAAGCTTGGTCTAAGCCAGCCATGGAAATTCCATCCTCCTTTACTGGTGAGTGGTTTATGGGGAAACATGTAACCCAGTCCTGGACAGCAATGGGGATTTTGTGAGTGATTTTGGGAAATATTTGCCTTCCTGATAAAAGGCAGAGAGCATTATGAGGAGAAAGCCCTTTTCTCCTGCCTTCTTCCTTCTTGCATGGACGGGACACTGTCATGTGAGGATATGATGTCTGGTGCTGCAGCAGTCATCTTGTGACCATGAGGGGAGACTCACCAACATGTGAGGATGGTAGGCAGAGGAAGGACAGAAAGATCTGGGGTCTCTGGTGGCATTATTGAGTTACCTAACCATCCCTGGGAAGGCTAACCTGCAGCCCAGTTGTTGTGGGAGACTAATAGTTTAAGCCACTCTCAGTTGGATATTCTGTTACTTGTGGCTGGAAGCATTCATAACTGAATAATTGTTCATTAGTAAAGAACACATCAAGGGAACAGTGACTAATTCTCTGAAAGAATAGTCAGCTCCGATGTTCATGAAAGATATGTCCTGAGACCTTGATTAATCCCATATTCATAAATCAATGATAGGCCCATAAAAAGCAATAAAGCATTACTTAAAAACTGAAGGGAATTTTTGTCCTACTAAGGGATCTTTTGGTGGCAAATGGCTGTGAAAAATCAATGAAAAGAATCTATTGGCCCAGTAAGTAAAAGATGGGAAATGTAAGCTTCAGATATGGCTTGATCCAGGGCTCAGTGATGTTACTAAGTCCTAGTCCCTCTCCATCACTCAGTTCTGCTCTTCTTAGAGTTGACTTCAGGCTCCAAGTGGCAGCAAAAATGCTGCCATCAGTTTCAGGTCCACAGACTCCATTATTCAAGTCCAGCACTAAAAGGGTAAGTTCCCTTAAAGGTCCCAGCAAGACCCATTGTTTCCACTGGCTCTAGTTGGGCTGTGTGATCCCCAAGGAATGTGGTGCTTTGATTTAGGCCTTAGTCACCTGCCCAGGCTTGGTGCATGGGTAGAGTCAACCTCACCTGAAAGTGCATAGGCTGAGAGTGGGGAAAGACTGCTTTTCCTGAAGAAACCGGGACTGTTGCCAGAAAGTGAATGGGAGGTGAATGGCAAAAACTGGAGTGGTCCACTCTGCCCCTTCAGATCCTTTAGAAAGTCTGTTTTCTGCTATTTCTTCAATATTCTCATGTTTTACACACATAACACTGTTAAAAATTCCATCACAAGCATTCCTTTTCAGTGTCATTTTTCTTGAAGTTTTTAATGTGATGAGCAGAAAACAGGCCACAGATATGAATGCAGAGAGGTCTGCTAAGACCCTCGCCAGCCTGAAGGTGTACAAATTAAAATTCACGCCTTGGAAAGTTACAAATTAGTGCAGGGCACGCAGCTTCTGGTTTTGCTCTCAAGTTGTTAGACGGATAAGTTTGTAAAGTGACAAAGAACTGCAGTGATGAACATTCTACTGTGGGTGACAAAAAACTTGGAAGGACGAACAGATGGTGGAGTGACCCGATTTGTGATTCCATGTGTCACAATTTAGCAGAAAACAATGAATGCCTCTTTCCCTGACAGCCGTGACAAGGCCTGGGGTGTGCCTGGGGGAGGCCACTGAAGACCCTCCCAGGAGCTGCTGAAGGCAGCGGTGTTAACCTATAGTGCAGTGTCTTCTGGAATATGGGGCTCACACCAGGGGGGAAATACGCTGTGACATTAGGGGTAACACAAGTAAGCTCTTCCTCACTTTAAAAGCTATTAAAGTATAAATAGTAGGTTAAAAAACCCCACACAGCTAGCACACCAGGTTTTGATTTTCTGGATTTTGCTGCAGAAAAGGAGACTGTAGCAAGCAGCTCTCAGGTGTTCATCATATGCAGACCCTGTAGATCATGGGTGCAGCCCCCGGGGGAAGGTGCACGTGGTGGGTGTTGGGAAGATAGACTGCAAAAGCTGAGGTTTGGGAAACGGGACTCCTCAGAGTCCTCTCACGTTGAAAATGTTGTTTGCCATTGTATTCATTTTCTATTGCTGCGTAACAAATCACCATAAATTTAGCCGTTAAAACAGCACCCATCTTGCAGTTGCTGTGCGTCAGGATACTGGGCATGGCTTAACTGAGTCGTCTGCTCAGGGTCTCCCAAGTCTGCAGTCAAGGTGTCCACTGGGCTCCTTCTCTTCCTGAGCTCAGGGTTCTCTCCCAAGCTCATGGGGTTGTTGGTAGAATTCAGCTCCTTGTGGTTGCAGGACTAATGTCTCTGCTTTCTTGCTGGCTGTCAGATAAAGGCCACCTGCAGTGAGTGCCTTGCCATGCAGCCTCCTCATAGACCCACCTAAAACATGGCAGCTCACTTCTTCTAGGCCAGTATTCAGCAAAAGAAAGTCTCTTCCTCCAGTCTGCTAAGACAGAGGCTTATATAGAGCAATTTCATTATAGGAATGACTCCTTTGCTATCTAACATAATTGAATCAAGAGAGTGACAGCTCTTCATATTCTCTGGTCCCATCACTTCAAGGGGAGGGATTTTGCTGGGTGTGTATACCAGGGCACAGGAATCTGGGGCAATCTTGGAATTCTGCCTTGATTTCTCCCTGTGGATGGTTAATTTTATGTTGTCAACTTGATTGTGCCAGGGGTGTCCAGATATTTGGCTAAATATTATTCTGGGTGTGTCTGTTTCTGGATGATATAAACCTACAGATAGCTCCCTACATAGAAGCACCCCTATTGGTGCTCATGTGATTATGGAGGCTGAGAAATCAAGACTCAGAAGAACTGAGGCTATAAGTTCCAGTCAGAGTCTGAGACCGAAGGCAGGAGAAGACAGATGTCCCAGCTCGAAGACAGTCCAGCAGAAAGAAAGAAGTCTTTTTCACTCGGCCTTTTATTCTATTCAGGCCTTACTGGATTGGATGAAGTCCACCCACATTGGCTTCCGCTGCTCTTGGCCCTGGGATTCTGGTTGAATATGAGCAGCCGGTGAAGGCTGTTTGTCCCTTGGTCTCTTTTACTGCTGCCTTTGTACCTGACCGTGTTTTCATTTATCCAATAGAATTTGAAACTGTTGACCAAAATGTTTGGTTTCTCTATTTACGATGACCCTCAAGCACTAAGTGCTCATTCACTGTGAACCCCTGGATAGAGAGAGATTCCCTAATGGTCCACAGGATGCTGGAACAGCCAGGTCCCAGAGGTTTCTTTGTGAAACTCTAGGGGTAGAGGCAGGAGGCTGAATCTTGCAGGTATTGGGTGAAGGACACACCAGATGCCCAGGTGGGCAGAACTGAGGAAGCGTGGAATCAGGCTGGCTTTGTGGCCTTGTGACCCGTGCAGCTGCCCCATGCTTAGAAGAGGCCCACACTTAGTTTGTCTCTGCTCTTGTCATCTTGAAATTCTTGATCATTTTTGAACAAGGGACCCTGCATTTTCATTTAGCACCGGGATATGTATATTATACAGTCTATCTTGCATAGATTTGTATTGGGTAACTTGTAGGATTCAGGTAAAACAGCATGAGAAAAATGAGGGAAATATGTAAAATAGGATGAGTACTTTTATGACCTGAAAGCTAGACTCGTGTCTGTAATTACAGAGACACCTGGGGTGTTTTTGTAGGCTTGGGGACAAGCCATTGAGATTTCCTGCCCAGGATTGCTGGTTTGGGGTGAAGCAAAGGGAACTCACAAAGGGATCTCACAAAGAGCCCATGGTTTGATGGGGAATAAAGACCCCCGAAGAGGAGTATAATAGAGCACAGGGATTGTGGGAAAGTGGAGGAGCAGCCCCTACCCGCTGGGGAAGGGGGATGGGAGAGTGAAGCTGGGGAGACTCCCTGGAGGAATTGAGGCCAGAGCCAAGCCTAAAAGGATGAACAGAAGGTAGCCCAGGGACTTCCCTGGTGGTGCAGTGGTTAAGAAGCTGCCTGCCAATGCAGGGGACACGGGTTCGATCGGTGGTCTGGAGATCCCACATGCCGCGGAGAAACTAAGCCCGAGGGCCACGACTACTGACGCCTGTGCGCTCTAGGGCCTGCGGCTGCAACTACTGAGCCCACGTGCTGTAACTACTGAAGCCCGCGCACCTAGACCCCGTGCTCCACAACAAGAGAAGCCACCGCAATGAGAAGCCCACGCACCGCAATGAAGAGTAGCCCCGCTCGCTGCAGCTAGAGAAAGCCCGCGCTCAGCAACGAAGACCCAACACAGCCAAAAAAAAAAAAAAAAAAAAGATAGCCCAGCAAAGGGTGGGAATGTAGTGGGATGTATGGGGGTGTGTGTGTGTGTGTATGCATGCACTGGGGCAGGGGAACGATTCTAGGCAAAGTAACCCCATGAACAAAAACACAGAAGTAAGAGAACCATAAGCATCTTGTAAATGTCAAACTATAAAGTATGGACAGTAAGGGATGCAGCTGGAAGGACTGATTGTGGGGCCCCTGGCAGCCCTGTTGTGATGATTGGGGCATCACGCTGTAGGTGGTGAAGAATCATCCACATTATACAGCAAAGGCAGCTGACTCTAGAGAGGCAGCTACCCTGCCCAAGTCTGCATAGCTAATTAGCAGCAGCACTGGCATGCAAATCCAGGTCTGGCTGATCCCCAACTAGGGCTGTCAGATTTAGCAAATAAAAATAGAGGATGCCCAGTTAAATATGAATTTCAGACAGACAAGAAACAACTTTTTTAGGCATAAGTAAGTCCCTTGCATTATTTTGCATGTACTTATACTTAAAATTATTTGTTGTTTATACTAAATTCAAATTTAAGTGGCAACCGAAATCTGGCAAGCCTCCTCCCCAAACCCTGTTCTTACTCCTTTTGCATGATGGTCCACCACTGTTAATGCTCCTCCATCCAAAGAAAGTTCCATGAAAGACATGGGAGATGGCATAAAACATGAGATGAGGAGAAAGAAATGTCCGGAATATGCAGAGTTGCAATTTAAATAGATATTTATTTATTTTAAAAATCATTTATTTATTTATTCATTTTTAGCTGCGTTGGGTCTTCGTTGCTGCGCGTGGGCTTCCTCTAGTTGCGGCGAGTGGGGGCTACTCCTTGCTGCGGTGCGTGGGCTTCTCATTGCAGTGGCCTCTCCCGTTGCGGAGCATGGGCTCTAGGCACGCAGGCTTCAGTAGTTGTGGTGCATGGGCTCTGTAGTTGTGGCTCGTGGGCTCTAGAGCGCAGGCTTGGTAGTTGTGGCACATGGGGTTAATTGCTCCGTGGCATGTGGGATCTTCCCGGGCCAGAGATCAAACCCGAGTCCCCAGCATTGGCAGGCAGACTCTTAACCACTGCACCGCCAGGGAAGTCCCTAAATAGATATTTAAAAATAAAAGTCTTTTCCGGTTGCCTATGTCAGGGAGCTGGGATTTAAATTAACCATTGCTACGGTCCACCATCCCATTATCCTGAATGCTAAACAGGGGATTCTCCAATTTCATGTGCATATGGGGAGACAGAGAAGCAAGTTCTTTGACACTGGGATTATTTTGTCTTTTTTTCACCCATTATATTTCAGGAGCTTTACAATCTTTAAGGACAACCTCGGGGGCAAGTACAGATGTCACTTATAGTTTTAAGCATTTTCTATTGTGTAAAAGAAAAAGAGGAATTCCAAATATGGAAGACCATATTTTCCAGTGTTCCAAGCCACTTTAAATACTCTTCAAAGGAAGTGCCAAGAAGAATGAGAATGTAGAAAAGTTTCTTTTTTTTAATGTCTCCCTTATTATGTTCTTGCCTTCTTAAGATCTTAACATGCCTGTGTCAGATGCAAGTAGCTTTTTACTATTATCTTGAAACAGAATCATGAGACGTTGACTCTCGAAAAATGTAGATGATTTTTTCTTCTTCTCTAAGTAGAAATAGCACATTATGGTTAGCATATGTGTCTCTCCCTTTCATGTGCTCCTTTTGATTACGTGTTCTGTCTCGCTAGGTCTTTGTAGTTGAAAAGGTGAGGCTTTCCCTTATAAACACTGCAGTCCTGTGGAAATGCCTTGGCCAGCATTACCCTGAGAAGTGTCTGCCTGGTTTATAATTGTCAGTGCTGTGCGTTTCTGACGGGTGTCTAGAGAGCTCCCATCTCTAGACTGTATTCCATCCACGCGCCTTGCTGCATTGCAGGGTTCTTTTTCCCCTTGTTTGGAATTGTTTTTGACTGGGCAGGAAAGCGATGACTCTTTGATTCCTGTTCCTGGCCATGTCGACTTGAGTGACACTCACTACTTGGAATCCTCCTTCGCTCACCTGTAAGTCAGGAGTGGGAATATCCCCCTCTCAGCATTGTTATAAGCACTAAACTCCACCGGCACGTACAGCTTGCATTAGTTTCTCGAGGCCGCCTCAACAAATTGCTACCAGCTTGGTGGCTTCACACAACAAAAATTTGTTCTCTCACAGTTCTGGAAGCTAGAAGTCTGAAATTAAGGTGTCAGCAGGGCCATGCTTCCTTGGAAGGTTCTAGGGGAGGATCCTCCCCTGTCTCTTCCAGCTTCTGATGGCATCACTGCCATATCTGCATTGTTTTTTTTTTTGTTTTTTTTTATTATTATTATTTTTTAACAGTTTCCCCAAAGGAATGTGTCTTGCTTATTACTGACATTTGGTATGTTTCATTCATTGGAATATTTCTTTTTTTTTTTAAATTTTAAAAAATTTATTTTACTTATTTATTTTTGGCTGCGTTGGGTCCTCGCCACTGCGCGCGGGCCCTCTCTAGTTGTGTCGATGGGCTTCTCATTGCGGTGGCCTCTCCTGTTGTGGAGCACGGGCTCCAGGCGTGCAGGCTTCAGTAGTTGTGGTGCATGGGCTCAGTAGCTGTGGCTTGCGGGCCCCAGAGAGCAGGCTCAGCAGTTGTAGCGCCCGGGCCTAGCTGCTCTGCAGCATGTGGGACCTTCCCGGACCAGGGCTCGAACCCGTGTCCCCTGCATTGGCAGGCGGACTCTCAACCGCCGCGCCACCAGGGAAGCCCATCTGCATTGTTTTGATGTGGGCTTCTCTCTGTGTCTCTGGTGGTCCTTTTCTGTCTCTTATAAAGACAGCTTCATTGGGTTAGCGCCCACTCTAATCCAGTATGACCTCATCCTTACCTTTTTCATCTGCCAAGACCCTATTTCCAAATAAGTTCCCATTCTGAGGTTCCTGGAGGACACGAATTTCTGGAGGACACTATTTAACCCACTACACAGCTTCTAGGGCAGTGCTGGGCTTCAGAGAATGGAAGTTCCCTGTTCCACCTCTGCCATCCGGGCACATGTTAACTTAGCCAGGATTTTATGTAACCTTCTCAGTCCCTCTAAAGAATAGGCTATTTACACATGGCCTCAGAAGATGTCTTGTAGAGCCACTGTCTGAGTGGCTCCTCTGCCAGCTGGCCCGTGCCAAATGCTGGGAGCCAGGGGCTAGGTGACGGCCGTCCCAGCCCTTCAGGAACCCACGGTCTAGCAGAGGAGAGTGACATGTAAACAAGTAATTACAATACTCCTATTTATTAGGCTGGTGCTTGCCCGGGACTCCGTCCAGAACAATGCTTCCAGAGCTGTTGGCTTCACACGTGGTTCAAGAAGCCAGCCCTAGCCTGGCTCTCCCTGCCGGCTCCTCGGGCCTCACCCTCCTGCCCCGGCGGCTGGGGGTGGCAGGTTACTTACAGGTTAATCTCAATCATCACACTCATCCAGATCCTTGTCTACCCTCTGGTTTTGGCCTTTATCTTTATTGGAAGCATCTCAGCTGGCTTACTGCTGTTTCACTTTTTTTCCTTGGTGAAGGATTTCTACACCCCTTTTCAAAAGACAAAACAAATTGTTTGTTTAACCTCCCCAGGAATAAGTGGGCCAGGGGTGGCGTGGGAAGGGAAGCGTACTTATTATTCTTGTGGGCAGGCCTTCCTGGGTATTTCCAAAGAGATTCTTAACTGTCTCACCTTATTTCATTTTCCCCATTGTATTAAAGAAAAAAAGTCACCTCTCTGATTCTTCCTTATCGTCCCCCCTTCTTCTCTTTCTTTTTCTCCCCCAACCCCATGATCTTCCATTATAAAATGTGGCTAACGTGTACTTTCGTATGGCTTACTTTTAAATTTTTTAGAGATCAGTGCATGGGGCACAGAAGTCACTCCAAATGTCATTTGATGACGGACAAATGACTGTTATGTTGGTTGAATGGGGTCGGGGGCTATGTTAGAAGTGTATGTCTGTGGCAGAGCTCAGAAGAACCAATCTTTTGGGCAAATTCCCAAGGTAATGCTTCTCAAAACCAGTGACTACATCGGAATCACATGGGTGGAAGGTGCTTGTTAGAAATGATCAGTCCACCCTGGAGATTCTGATTCCTTAAGTCCAGGGGGAAGGCCCAGCCCTGACATGTTTTAGAAGCTTCTCGGGTACCTGACACATAGCCAGGCTTGAAATTCTGATGCCCGGGGTGTATCCCAGGCCCATCAAATCAGACTATCTGGTGTGAGACCCAGGTATCACTTTGCTGGGCTTTAAATCTACCCAGGTGATTGCAGTGTGTGGCCAAGGCTGAGAAGGCCCGCCCACGCTCAGACTTGAGCTGGAGGGCAGGTTGAAAACATGGTGGGCACCGTCCTGGGCTCTGATGCAGTCGGGCTGCGGTGGGGCCTGAGAACTGACATTTCTAACGTGGTTCCAGGTACTGCTGCTGCCGCCTGTTTGAGACCACACTCTGGGGACCACGGCTGTAAAGCCAAGTCGCTTTGCCCTAGGTCACATGTTATTCTCATTTTCTGCATCTTCCCTTCCTCCTCACCATCTCCTCCCTTCCCTTCAGTCCATCCTCATCAACTCAGAGACCCTGGTATTTCTTCTGAGCCCACCCGCCCAGGGTTTGTCCTCTGGCCACTCTGCTGGTATCACAAATAAAGGGCAATTGCAGAGTGGATTTGCAGAGGAAGAGAGACCTGCTTTTTTTTCATCTGTTCCCCTTCCCTGGAGGAGGCTGGGCTGTGTCCCCAGGGCTGGTGAGGACCCCTCTTAGCACAGCTAAGAGATCTAGTCTACATTGGGTGCCACAGGGCTCCTGAGCCTGTGGCAGGTGTGGGCAGCTGACGGGGAATCTGGGGGATGGTGCGAGGGTCGGGGGAGGGTGGGATGCTCTGGGCTGCAAAGGCTACAAACCTGGAACTTCAGGAAACCAGGAGCCCAGGAGCCCCGTATTCATGGGTGTTCTGCAGGGTTTAAGGCAGGTATACAGCAATGCAATCTGGAAAGGAGCTTGGGACAAGGTGAGCGCCGGCCTGGCTGCTGCAGGAAGGAGTTGTCTCTCTTTGTCTCTCTCCTCCCCGGAGCAGAGAATTTGCCGTCCAGATCTGTGGCCCAGGAGCCACTTAATTTAAAGGACATGATCCCGTAGTAATCATAGAGGCTTCTAGTATCCTCCCCACTCTTACCCTGTGGGACAAAAGCAGCAAATGTCAAAAGCGGCACTCCCCGTGGAATAGAAGGCCGTCTTTGTTGAGTGCCAGGCTTCTCTGAGAGCTCTTCACAAACTTCAGGCAACACACCCACTCCTGTTTCCCTTGGGCCAGGTAAGCCTGAGTCCTGAAACCCTTGTGAAGTTATCTGTTGAGGAGGTGGCCTCTGTTTGAGGCGGGGAGGGATGCCTGGGAAGGGGGACGACAAGGAGGCCAGCTGCTCCCCCAAAGGGGACAAGTGAGGACACTGGGGTGTCTCTGGGCTCCCAGGACAGGGATGTTCTACTCAGATTTCTTTCCTTTTGGGACCTCAGTGTCCCTTAAAGCTGCCGTGACCAGCTTATGGCAGCTCGTGTTGACCTGGGCACGAGATCTGGGTTTACTGTAGGAGAGTCTGTTCATCCTGAGTGAGCAGTAAGGAGACCGTTCCAGAAATCAGGCCCAAGAAGGCTGGAACTCGGGGGAAATGGCTTCAAAGAGCATCTCTTCTTTACTGTAAGAGGAGATAGGGTTCCATGCTTTTCAAACCCATTTCCCCAGCAAAGTCAGTGAAGGAAAGAGAATGATGAGACAGCTGCTGGAGAGACCCATCTCGTCACTCTGCACACATCTGTCGGGCGCCCCCCCCATGGTCCCAGAGTTGTTGTGGGTGCTGGTGATGCTGAGAATGATGAAGGCAGGATCTCTGTCCCCTAGGAGAGCAGTTCTCAAATTTTTGAGTCTAAGGACCTTTTATAGGCTTAAAAATCGAGGACCTGCAAGAATTTTTCTTTGAGGGTTATATCTGTCAGTATTTATCATGGTAGAAATACAGAGAAATGTTTAACATATTTATTTTTTAATTCATTAGAAAATAAGTCCAATACATGTTAGCATAAAGAAACATCTTAATGAGAAAACTGTATTGTCTTTATTCTAAACAGGTTTATTGAATTATAATTGATATCCAGTAATTTGTGCATATTTAACGTGTATAAGTTGATGTTTGACATACGTGTACACCCTTGAAACCATCGCAGAGCATCCCTCACCCCGAGAAGTTTCCTTGTGCTGCTTTGTGCTTTTCCTTCAGTCCCTACCTCCCCCTTTCCCAACAACCATTGACCTGCTTTCTGTCACTGTACATTAGTTTGCATTTTATAGGGTTTGTATAAATGGAATCCGACAGCCTGTAGTCTTTTTTCCTAGCTTCTTTCACGCAGTGTAATTATTTTGAGATTCATCCAAGCTGTTATATGTAGCAATAATTCATTCCTTTCTTATTGCTGAGAAGTATTCCATTCTACGAATTTACCACAATTTGTTTATTCACTCATCTGTTGATGAACATTTAGGCTGCTCCCGATTTTGGGCTCTTAGAAATAAAGCTGCTATAGATATCCACGTACAAGTATTTATATGGACGTATGCTTCCCTTTCTGTTGTGTAAATATGTAGGAGTGGAATAGCTGATCATACAGTAGGCATGTGTTTAACGTTTTAGGAAACGGCCAGACTGTCTTCCGAAGCAGTTGTACCATTTTACATTTCCAGCAGTAGAGAATGAGAGTGCTAGTTCTCCCGTATTCTTGTCAATGCTTGGCATGATCAGTCTTTTAAGTTTTAGCCATTCTAATAGGTAATGGTATCTAATTGTGTGTTTAACTTGCAGTTCTCTAATAACTAGTGATAATTGTGCATCTTTTATGTGAATTTCATGTTTATCATTTTTGATGAATTTCTATTTAAATACTTTAGTCGTTTAAAAAATTGGGCTGTGTTTTATTGTTGAGTTTTGAGAGTTTAAAAAAAAAAAATATATATATATATATATATTCTGGATACAAGTCCTTTATTAGAAAATGCTTTGCAAAGTGTTCTCCCAGCCCATGACTTGTGTTTTCATTCTATTAAAAATGTCTTGAAGAGAACCTAGGGGCAAGATGGGAATAAAGACGCAGACCTACTAGAGAATGAACTTGAGGACACAGGGAGGGGGAAGGGTAAGCTGGGACAAAGTGAGAGAGTGGCATGGACATATATGCACTGCCAAATGTAAAATAGATAGCTAGTGGGAAGCAGCCACATAGCACAGGGAGATCAGCTCGTGCTTTGTGACCACCTAGAGGGGTAGGATAGGGAGGGTGGGAGGGAGGGAGACGCAAGAGGGAAGAGATATGGGGACATATGTATATGTGTAACTGATTCACTTTGTTATAAAGCAGAAAGTAACACACCATTGTAAAGCAATTATACTCTAATAAAGATGTTAAAAAAATAATAAAATAAAATAAAATAACTAGTGATAATAATATTGCATTATCTGTTAGTTGGGCACTAATTTTTGACCCACAATTATTTATATTTGCTCTTTGGAGGAAATGTGATTAAAATTCATTTCACTAAAAAAATAAAAATAAAAAAAGTGTCTTGAAGAGTTGCAATTTTATTTTCTATGAAGTCCATTTTATCAGTTTGTTCTTTCATGGATTGTGCTTTTGCTGTCTAATCTCACAAATATTTGCCTAGTTCTAGTTACAAAGATCTTCTCCTACATTTTCTTCTAGAAGTTTTATAGTTTTAGGTCTTAGATTTACATGACCCATGTACATTTAATTTTTTAATTAAATTTTTAATTTTTATATAATTGCATGCTCACATGCAATTCTAAGAAATAATACAGAGAAACATCATACACCATTTACCCAATTTTCTTCAATAGTAACATCTTGCAAAACTATAGGAGAATGTTACATCGAGGATGTTGGCATTGATACAGTCAAAATACAGAACATCTCCATCACCTCAAAGAGCCCTCCTATTGCTCTTTTATAACCACACCCACCGACTTTTCTCTGCCCCCTCCTCCATAAAACCACTACTCTCCTCTCGGTCTGTATAATTTTGTCATTTCAAGATTGTTATATAAATGGACTTAAACAGCGTGTAACCTTTGGGGACTAGCTTGTTTTCATGCAGCCTAATTCCCTGGAGATTCATATAAGTCATTGAGTGTATGAATAGTTTGTTTCTTTTTATTGCTGAGTGGTAATCCATGGTATGGATGTACCATGATTCATTTAACCATTCACTCATTGAAGAACATCTGAGTTGTTCCAGCTTTTATGGAAAAACTTTATTATAAATAATACTATTTGTATTTGTACTACTTGTGTGCCAGATTTTATATGAATGTAAGTTTTTATTCTTCTGGGATAAATGCCCAGGGGTGCAATTGCAGGGCTGTATGGCAGTTACATGTTTCGTTTTGTAAAAACTGCCAAACTGTTTCCCAGAGTGGCTCTACCATTTTGCATTCCCAGCAACGGTGTATGAATGATCCATTTTCTCTACATTCTGGCCAGCGTTTGGGGGTGTCACTACTTTTTCTTCTAGCCATTCTGATAGGTATGTAGTGATATCTCATTCTGATTTAATTTGTTATAGATCCCGAAGATTTTCTCCTACATTGTTTTCTAAAAGTTCTATCGTTTTATGTTTTATCTTTAAGTTTGTGATCCATTTTGAGTTAACTGTTGTAAAATGTGTGAGGTTTAGCTCAAAGTTCAATTTTTGGCCTATGGATATCCAATTGCTCCAACACAATTTATTGCAAAGTCTGTCCTTCCACCATTGAATTGCTTTACATTTTTGTCAAAAATCAAGTGGGCATATTTGTATGGATCATTTCTGAGTTCTCTATTCTGCTCCACTGATTTATGTCTGTCCCCCCATCGGTCCCACACTGTCTTGATTACTGTAGCTGTATAGTAAGCCTTAATATGAGATAGAGTGATTCTTTCTCACAACTTGATTTTTCTTTTTCAAGATTGTTTTAGCTATTCTAGGATCTGTGGCTCTCCATATAAATTTTAGTGTAAGTTTGTCTATACCTACAAAAATCTCGCTGGGATTTTGATAGGAATTACATTAAACCTATAGATCAATTTGGGGAGAATTGTCATCTTTACTATGTCGAGTCTTCCACTCCATGAACATATGCTACATCTCTCCATTTATTCTTTGATTTTTAAAATCAGCATGTTGCAATTTCCAGAACACATGTACTGTACATGTTTTGTTAAGTTTATACTTAATATTACATTTTATTTGGAGTGATTTATTTGTAGTGGTATTTATTGTGTCTTTAATTTGGTTTCCACACATTCACTGTTACCATATAGAAATGCGATTGATTTTTTTCTGCGTGTTGAACTTGTTTCCTACAATCTTGCTAAACTCCCTTATCAGTTCCAGGAGTGTTTTCAATCATGTCATCTGCAAAGAGAGATATTTTTATGTGTTCCTTTCTAATCTGTAAGCTTTCTATTTATTAATTTATTTTCTTGCTTTCTTGCTGTGGCTAGAACTATGTTGAATAAAAATAAGAGCTGATGTCCTTGCCTTGTTTCCAGTCTTAGAGAGAAGGCATTCAGTCTTTCACCATTAAGTATGTTAGCTATAAGCTGTTTTATAGATGCTATTTTTCAGGGTGAGGAAGTTCCCCTCTATTTTTAGTTTGCTGACAATTTTCATGAATTATCACAAATGTATGTTGAATTTTGTCAAATGCTTGTATTGTGTCAATTGACACAATGTTTTTGGCTGGGGTGGGTCTTCCTTGCTGCGCTTGGGTTTTCTCTAGTGGCAAGCCGGGGCTACTCATCGTTGAGGTGCACAGGCTTCTCATTGCGGTGGCTTCTCTTGTTGCGGAGCACGGGCTCAAGGTGCGCGGGCTTCAGTAGTTGTGGCTCGCGGGCTCTAGAGCGCAGGCTCAGTAGTTGTGGTGCACAGGCTTAGTTGCTCCGCGGCATGTGGGATCTTCCCAGACCAGGGCTCGAACCCATGTCCCCTGCATTGGCAGGTGGATTCTTAACCACTGTGCCACCAGGGAAGCCCATGACTTTTATTCTTTAGCACATCTATATGGTGAAATATAGTGATTGTTTTTTTTTTTTTTTTAATGCTGAACCAACTTTGTATACTTGGAATAAACCCCATTTGGTCATGGTGTATAATTATTTTTTTATGTTGCCAGATTTGATTTGCTAACATTTTGTTGAGGATATTTGCTTCGAAGTTCATGAGAAAATTGGTCTATAATTTTCTTTTTTTTGTACTCTCTTTGTCTGATTTTGGTATGAGGATAATACTGGTCTCATAGAATGAGTTGAGAAATATTCCTTCTTTTTTTTTTTGGAAGAATTAAATTGTTCTACATTGGTGTTAATTCTTTTAAAATTGCTTGGTAGAATTCTCTAGTGAAATCATCTGGGCTTGGAGATTTCTTTTTGGGGAGCTTTTAAAATTACAAATTCTATTTTTTAAATGGTTATAGGACTATTCAGGTTGTCTGTTTCATCTTGATTGAGTTGTTGTAGTTTGTGATTTTCGATGAATTGTTCTATTTCTTCTAACTTGTCAGATTTATGAGCATAATTGTCTGTAGTATTCTCTTGGTTTCCTATTAAGGGATATGCAATAATATCCTGTTTCATTCCTGATATTATTGATTGCACTTTCTCTCTTTATCTTTGTCAGTCTTGCTAGAGATTTATCAATTTTATTGATTTATATTTTTTAAGAATCAGCTTTTTATATCATTGACTTTCTCTATGGTTTTCCTGTATTCAATTTTATCAGTTTTCTGTATTTATCTTTGTTATTTCCTTTTGCTTGCTTTGGGCTTGTTTTGTTCTTCATTTTCTAAATGTCATTATGTCCAGAGCTTTTTAGTTTTAAGAAGGAGGACCAGGGAGGAATGGGGCTGCTCTGTATCAGTGGAACTGAAAGTCAATTATCTTTTAAAAGGATTTAAAAAATAAGAAAAAAATCTTACATGGTTTCACATTTAGTAACTGTTTCCAATGGTCCAAATTTCTTTGTGTACATTCAGATTTTCATATGAGGTCATTTTCCTTCTGCCTGAAAGGACATCTTTTAACATTACTTATAGAGTAGAGCTGTTGATAATAAATCCTTTCAACTTTTGAATATCTGACAATGTATTTTGCTTTCATTTTATTTTTAATAAATTTTAATTTTAGAATATTTTAGACTTACAGAAAAGTTACAAAGATAGTAAAAAGAGTCCCCAAATACCCCAGACCCAGTTTCCCGTACTGTTAACATCTTTCATTACTGTGGTAAATTTGTCACAAGTAATGAACCAATATTATTAAAGTCCGTATTTTTTTTGTGTATCCTCGACTCGTTTTTACCTAATGTCCTTCTCTTCCAGGATGTCACATTACATTTAATCATGTCTCTTAGGTTCCTCTTGCCTGTGACAGTTTCTCAGACTTTCCTTGTTCTTTACAACCTTGAAAATTTTGAGATATACTGATCAGATTTTTTTAGAATGCCTCATAATATGGTATTTTTTGATGTTTTCCTCATGATTAGATTGGAGTTATGGGGTATGGGGAGGAAGATCACAGAGGTAAAGTGCCATTTTCATCACATCATATCAAGGTTACATACTGTCAACATGACTTATCACTGTTGATGTTTGGTGTTTATCGGGTTTTTCCACTGTAAAGTCGTCCCCTTCCCTTCCATACTGTACTCTTTGGAAGGAAGTTGCTATGTGCGGTCCACACTTATGGAGTCCAGAGTTATATTTTACCTCTTTGAGTAGGTGGTCTCCCCAAAAATTATTCCCCACTTATTTATTTGTCCAATCATTTTATTATATCACATGGATTCATAGATATTTATTTTATTCTTTGGGTTATAATCTAATACCATTTTTTTTTATTTTGTTGCTGCCTTCATTTTGAAAGATATTTTTGCCAGATACAAAATCCTAGGTTGACAGGTATTTTCTTTTAGTACTTTAAAGATGTCACATCAGTGTCTTCTTGCTTACATTTTTCCAATGATAAATCTGCTGTCATTTTTTTTGTTCCTCTGTACATAGCGTGTTTTTCTCTGGCTGCTTTTAAGATTTTCTCTTTATCATTGGTTTTAAGCTATTTGACTCTGATGTGCCTTGGTGTAGTTTTTTCCGTGTTTCTTCTGCTTGGGATTTGTTGAGTTTCTTGGAGTGTAGGTTTATAATTTTCATTACATTAGGAAAGTTTTAGCTATTACTTCTTTAAATATATATATATATATTTTTGTCATCAACTCTGTATCTTCTCCTTTAGGAACTCCAATTATCCATATATTAGGTGGCTTGAAATTGTCCCACAACATATTGATGTGCTGCCTATTTATTTTGATTTTTTTAAAAAATGTGTTTCACTTTTGATAGTTTCTTTTTTATCTATGCCTTCAAGTTTACTAATTTTTTCTTCTGCAGCGTCTAATCTTCCACTAAGCTCATCCAGTGTATTTTCCATTTATAGACATTCAGTTTGGGACTTTAAAAAATATCTTCCATGTCTGTAGCTAACTGAATTTCATATGTTCAAAAGTTATAATAACAGACTTAGTATCCTTCTTTGCTAATTCTAACATCAGCATCATTTCTGGGTCCCTTTCAATTGACTGATTATTCTCTTCATTGTGGGTCATGTTTTTCTGCCTCTTTGCCTGATAATCTTTGATCGGATGCCAGACATTGTGATTTTACCTTGTTAGGTGCTGAACATTTTTATTTTACTATACATATTTTTGAGCTTTATACTGGGATGCAGTTATGTGAGTTGGAAGCAGTTGAATTCTTTGAGTCTCACATTTATGTTTTGCTAGGTTGACCCATAGCAGCACTCATTCTAGGGTTAATAATTGCTCATCACTGAGGGAAGACCTTCCTGAGTACACAACAAATACTCCATGAATTATGAGCTTTGCCAGTCTGGCTGGTGAGAACTAGTACTATACCTGGCCCTGTGTGAACACTAGGCATTGTTTCTTCTAATCCTTTTGAGTGAGTTCTTTCCTTGCCCTTGGGTAATTTTCTTTTACCCATGCACTGATTATTTCTCAGCTGAATCTTTGAAGAGGACCTTCTACAGATCTCTGGAGTTTTCTTACTGTGCAGTTTATTCCTCCTTGTCCTATGAACTCTAGCTGCCTTGGTCTTTCTGGACTCTTAGCTCTGTATCCTCAACTCAGAGGATCTCTGAAGCTGTGCCTCAGTTTCCCCTCCTGTGTAACATCCTGCAAACTCTCTCAAGACAATTGTATGGCTCACCTTGTTTGTTTCCTGTTTTTCAGGGATCACATTTCTTCATTGCTTGATGCCTAGTGTCATGATAACTGCATTATATATTTTGTCTGGGTTTTTGGTTTTTTCAGATGAGAGAGTAAATCCAATTCCTGTTATTCCATTTTTTTTTTTTTTTTTTTTAAACATCTTTATTGAAGTATAAATGCTTTACAATGGTGTGCTAGCTTCTGCTTTACAACAAAGTGAATCAGTTACACATATACATATGTTGCCATATCTCTTCCCTCTTGCATCTCCCTCCCTCCCACCCTCCCTATCCCACCCCTCTAGGTGGTCACAAAGCACCGAGCTGATCTCCCTGTGCTATGCGGCTGCTTCCCACTAGTTATCTATTTTACATTTGGTAGTGTATATATGTCCATGACACTCTCTCACCCTGTCACATCTCACCCCTCCCCCTCCCCATATCCTCAAGTCCATTCTCTAGTAGGTCTGTGTCTTTATTCCCATCTTGCCACTAGGTTCTTCATGACCTCTTTTTTTTTTTTTTTTTTCCCTTAGATTCCATATATATGTGTTAGCATACTGTATTTGTTTTTCTCTTTCTGACTTACTTCACTCTGTATGACAGACTCTAACTCCATCCACCTCATTACAAACACCTCCATTTCATTTCTTTTTATGGCTGAGTAATATTCCATTGTATATATGTGCCACATCTTCTTTATCCATTCATCCGATGATGGACACCTAGGTTGCTTCCATGTCCTGGCTATTGTAAACAGAGCTGCAATGAATATTTTGGTACATGACTCTTTCTGAATTATGGTTTTCTCAGGGTATATGCCCAGTAGTGGGATTGCTGGGTCATATGGTAGTTCTATTTTTAGTTTTTTAAGGAACCTCCATACTGTTCTCCATAGTGGCTGTATCAATTTACATTCCCACCAACAGTGCAAGAGTGTTCCCTTTTCTCCACACCCTCTCCAGCATTTATTGTTTCTAGATTTTTTGATGATGGCCATTCTGACCGGTGTGAGATGATACCTCATTGTAGTTTTGATTTGCATTTCTCTAATGATTAATGATGTTGAGCATTCTTTCATGTGTCTGTTGGCAATCTGTATCTCTTCTTTGGAGAAATGTCTATTTAGGTCTTCTGCCCATTTTTGGATTGGGTTGTTTGTTTTTTTGTTATTGAGCTGCATGAGCTGCTTGTAAATCTTGGAGATTAATCCTTTGTCCGTTGCTTCATTTGCAAATATTTTCTCCCATTCTGAGGGTTGTCTTTTGGTCTTGTTTATGGTTTCCTTTGCTGTGCAAAAGCTTTTAAGTTTCATTAGGTCCCATTTGTTTATTTGTGTTTTTATTTCCATTTCTCTAGGACCTGGGTCAAAAAGGATCTTGCTGTGACTTATGTCATACAGTGTTCTGCCTATGTTTTCCTCTAAGAGTTTGATAGTGTCTGGCCTTACACTTAGGTCTTTAATCCATTTTGAGTTTATTTTTGTGTACGGTGTTAGGGAGTGTTCTAATTTCATACTTTTACATGTACCTGTCCAATTTTCCCAGCACCACTTATTGAAGAGGCTGTCTTTTCTCCACTGTATGTGCTTGCCTCCTTTATCAAAGATAAGGTGACCATATGTGCGTGGGCTTATCTCTGGGCTTTCTATCCTGTTCCATTGATCTATATTTCTGTTTTTGTGCCAGTACCAAACTGTCTTGATTACTGTAGCTTTGTAATATAGTCTGAAGTCAGGGAGCCTGATTCCTCCAGCTCCATTTTTCGTTCTCAAGATTGCTTTGGCTATTCGGGGTCTTTTGTGTTTCCATACAAATTGTGAAATTTTTTGTTCTAGTTCTGTGAAAAATGCCAGTGGTAGTTTGATAGGGATTGCATTGAATCTGTAGATTGCTTTGGGTAGCAGAGTCATTTTCACAATGTTGATTCTTCCAATCCAAGAACATGGTATATCTCTCCATCTATTTGTATCATCTTTAATTTCTTTCATCAGTGTCCTATAATTTTCTGCATACAGGTCTTTTGTCTCCTTAGGTAGGTTTATTCCTAGGTATTTTATTCTTTTTGTTGCAATGGTAAACGGGAGTGTTTTCTTAATTTCACTTTCAGATTTTTCATCATTAGTATACAGGAATGCAAGAGATTTCTGTGCATTAATTTTGTATCCTGCTACTTTACCAAATTCATTGATTAGCTCTAGTAGTTTTCTGGTAGCATCTTTTGGATTCTCTATGTATAGTATCATGTCATCTGCAAACAGTGACAGCTTTACTTCTTCTTTTCCGATTTGGATTCCTTTTATTTCTTTTTCGTCTCTGATTGCTGTGGCTAACACTTCCAAAACTATGTTGAATAATAGTGGTGAGAGTGGGCAACCTTGTCTTGTTCCTGATCTTAGTGGAAATGGTTTCAGTTTTTCACCATTGAGGACAATGTTGGCTGTGGGTTTGTCATATACGGCCTTTATTATGTTGAGGAAAGTTCCCTCTATGCCTACTTTCTGTAGGACTTTTATCATAAATGGGTGTTGAATTTTGTCGAAAGCTTTCTCTGCATCTATTGAGATGATCATATGGTTTTTCTCCTTCAATTTGTTAATATGATGTATCACGTTGATTGATTTGCGTATATTGAAGAATCCTTGCATTCCTGGAATAAACCCCACTTGATCATGGTGTATGATCCTTTTAATGTGCTGTTGGATTCTGTTTGCTAGTATTTTGTTGAGGATTTTTGCATCTATGTTCATCAGTGATATTGGCCTGTAGTTTTCTTTCTTTGTGACATCTTTGCCTGGTTTTGGTATCAGGGTGATGGTGGCCTCGTAGAATGAGTTGGGGAGTGTTCCTCCCTCTGCAATATTTTGGAAGAGTTTGAGAAGGATAGGTGTTAGCTCTTCTCTAAATGTTTGATAGAATTCGCCTGTGAAGCCATCTGGTCCTGGGCTTTTGTGTGTTGGAAGATTTTTAATCACAGTTTCAATTTCAGTGCTTGTGATTGGTCTGTTCATATTTTCTATTTCTTCCTGGTTCAGTCTCGGCAGGTTGTGCATTTCTAAGAATCTGTCCATTTCTTCCAGGTTGTCCATTTTATTAGCATAGAGTTGCTTGTAGTAATCTCTTATGATCGTTTGTATTTCTGCAGTGTCAGTGGTTACTTCTCCTTTTTCATTTCTAATTCTATTAATTTGAGTCTTCTCCTTTTTTCTCTTGATGAGTCTGGCTAATGGTTTATCAATTTTGTTTATCTTCTCAAAGAACCAGCTTTTAGTTTCATTGATTTTTGCTATTGTTTCCTTCATTTCTTTTTCATTGATTTCTGATCTGATCTTTATGATTTCTTTCCTTCTGCTAGCTTTGGGGTTTTTTTGTTCTTCTTTCTCTAATTGCTTTAGGTGCAAGGTTAGGTTGTTTATTCGAGATGTTTCCTGTTTCTTGATGTAGGCTTGTATTGCTATAAACTTCCCTCTTAGAACTGCTTTTGCTGCATCCCATAGGTTTTGGATCGTCGTGTCTCCATTGTCATTTGTTTCTAGGTATTTTTTGATTTCCCCTTTGATTTCTTCAGTGATCACTTCGTTATTAAGTAGTGTATTGTGTAGCCTCCATGTGTTTGTATTTTTTACAGATCTTTTCCTGTAATTGATATCTAGTCTCATAGCGTTGTGGTCGGAAAAGATACTTGATACGATTTCAATTTTTTTAAATTTACCAAGGCTTGATTTGTGACCCAAGATATGATCTATCCTGGAGAATGTTCCATGAGCACTTGAGAAAAATGTGTATTCTGTTGTTTTTGGGTGGAATGTCCTATAAATATCAATTAAGTCCATCTTGTTTAATGTATCATTTAAAGCTTGTGTT
This sequence comes from Eubalaena glacialis, assembly GCF_028564815.1. Taxonomy (NCBI): domain Eukaryota; kingdom Metazoa; phylum Chordata; class Mammalia; order Artiodactyla; family Balaenidae; genus Eubalaena; species Eubalaena glacialis. The sequence goes on from NC_083716.1 coordinate 10,297,121, forward strand.
CCCTTATTTATTTTCATTTTGGATGATCTGTCCATTGGTGAAAGTGGGGTGTTAAAGTCCCCTACTATGATTGTGTTACTGTCGATTTCCCCTTTCATGGCTGTTAGTATTTGCCTTATGTATTGAGGTGCTCCTATGTTGGGTGCATAAATATTTACAATTGTTATACCTTCCTCTTGGATCGATCCCTTGATCATTATATAGTGTCCTTCTTTGTCTCTTGTAATTGTCTTTATTTTAAAGTCTATTTTGTCTGATATGAGAATTGCTACTCCAGCTTTCTTTTGATTTCCATTTGCATGGAATATCTTTTTCCATCCCCTCACTTTCAGTCTGTATGTGTCTCTAGGTCTGAAGTGGGTCTCTTGTAGACAGCATATATATGGGTCTTGTTTTTGTATCCATTCAGCCAGTCTGTGTCTTTTGGTGGGAGCATTTAATCCATTTACATTTAAGGTAATTATCGATATGTATGTTCCTATTCCCATTTTCTTAAATGTTTTGGGTTTGTTATTGTAGGTGTTTTCCTTCTCTTGTGTTTCTTGCCTAGAGAAGTTCCTTTAGCATTTGTTGTAAAGCTGGTTTGGTGGTGCTGAACTCTCTCAGCTTTTGCTTGTCTGTAAAGGTTTTAATTTCTCCATCAAATCTGAATGAGATCCTTGCTGGGTAGAGTAATCTTGGTTGTAGGTTTTTCTCCTTCATCACTTTAAGTATATCCTGCCACTCCCTTCTGGCTTGCAGCGTTTCTGCTGAAAGATCAGCTGTTAACCTTATGGGGATGCCCTTGTGTGTTATCTGTTGTTTTTCCCTTGCTGCTTTTAATATGTTTTCTTTATATTTAATTTTTGATAGTTTGATTAATATGTGTCTTGGTGTGTTTCTCCTTGGATTTATCCTGTATGGGACTCTCTGTGCTTCCAGGACTTGATTAACTATTTCCTTTCCCATATTAGGGAAGTTTTCAACTATAATCTCTTCAAATATTTTCTCAGTCCCTTTCTTTTTCTCTTCTTCTTCTGGGACCCCTATAATTCGAATGTTGGTGCGTTTAATGTTGTCCCAGAGGTCTCTGAGACTGTCCTCAGTTCTTTTCATTCTTTTTTCTTTATTCTGGTCTGCAGTAGTTATTTCCACCATTTTATCTTCCAGGTCACTTATCCGTTCTTCTGCCTCAGTTATTCTGCTATTGATCCCATCTAGAGTATTTTTAATTTCATTTATTGTGCTTGTCATCGTTTCTTGGTTCCTCTTTAGTTCTTCTACGTCCTTGTTAAATGTTTCTTGCATTTTGTCTATTCTATTTCCAAGACTTTGGATCATCCTTACTATCATTATTCTGAATTCTTTTTCAGGTAGACTACCTATTTCCTCTTCATTTGTTAGGTCTGGTGTGTTTTGACCCTGCTCCTTCATCTGCTGTGTGTTTTTCTGTCTTCTCATTTTGCTTATCTTACTGTGTTTGGGGTCTCCTTTTCACAGGCTGCAGGTTCGTAGTTCCCGTTGTTTTTGGTATCTGTCCCCAGTGGCTAAGGTTGGTTCAGTGGGTTGTGTAGGTTTCCTGGTGGAGGGAACTAGTGCCTGTGTTCTGGTGGATGAGGCTGGATGTTGTCTTTCTGGTGGGTTCGTCCACGTCTGGTGGTGTGTTTTGGGGTGTCTGTGGCCTTATTATGATTTTAGGCAGCCTCTCTGTTAATGGATGGGGCTGTGTTCCTCTCTTGCTAGTTGTTTGGCATAGGATGTCCAGCACTGTAGCTTGCTGGTCGTTGAGTGAAGCTGGGTCTTGATGTTGAGATGGAGATCTGTGAGAGATTTTCGCCGTTTGGTATTACGTGGAGCTGGGAGGTCTCTTGTGGACCAGTGTCCTGAAGTTGGCTCTCCCACCTCAGAGGCACAGCCCTGATGCCTGGCTGGAGCACCAAGAGCCTTTCATCCACACGGCTCAGAATAAAAGGGAGAAAAAATGGAAAGAAAGAAAAAAAGAGGATAAAATAAAATAAAATAAAGCAATTATAATAAAAAATAAGAAAAAAAAATTATTAAGAGTAAATTTATTAAGAAAAAAAAATTTTTTTTAATTTTTAAAAATAGATTTATTAATTTTGTATACTAAAAATAAGAAAAAAATTATTTAGAAAAAATTTATTAAGAAAAAAAATTTTTTAATTTTTTTAAAATAAAAAATATGAAAAAACTTATTAAAAATTTTTTTAAAAATAGAAAATAAGGAAAAAATTATTAAGAAAACATTTATTAGGGAAAAAAAAAATTTTTAAGCCAAAAAAAAAAAAAAACAAAAAAACAAAAAAAAACGGACGGACCTAACCCTAGGACTAACGGTGAGAGCAAAGCTATACAGACAAAATCTCACCCAGAAGCATACACATCTACACTCACAAAAAAAAGGAAAAGGGGAAAAGTTAATATATCCTGCTCCCAAAGTCCATCTCCTAAATTTGGGATGATTCGTTGTCTATTCAGGTATTCAACAGATGCAGGCACATCAAGTTGTTTGTGGAGCTTTAATCCGCTGCTTCTGAGGCTGCTGGGAGAGATTTCCCTTTCTCTTCTTTGTTCGTACAGCTCCCGGGGTTCAGCTTTGGATTTGGACCCGCCTCTGCATGTAGGTCCCCTGAGGGCGTCTGTTCCCCGCCCAGACAGAACGGGGTTAAAGGAGCAGCTGATTCGGGGGCTCTGGCTCAGTCAGGCCGGGGGGAGGGAGCGGTACGGAGGAGGCGGGGCGAGCCTGCGGCGGCAGAAGCCGGCGTGACGTTGCAGCAGCCTGAGGCGCGCCGTGCGCTCTCCCGGGGAAGTTGTCCCTGGATCACGGGACGCTGGCTGTGGCGGGCTGCACAGGCTCCCGGGAGGGGCGGTGTGGAGGATGACCTGTGCTCGCCCACAGGCTGTTTGGTGGCGGCAGCAGCAGCCTTAGCGTCTCATGCCCGTCTCTGGGGTCCGCGCTGATAGCCGCGGCTCGCGCCCGTCTCTGGAGTTCGTTTAAGTGGCGCTCTGAATCCCCTCTCCTTGCACGCCGCGAAACAAAGAGGCAAGAAAAAGTCTCCTGCCTCTTCGGCAGCTGCAGACTTTTGCTCGTGCACCCTCCCGGCTAGTTGTGGTGCGCTAGACCCTTCAGGCTGTGTTCACGCAGCCAACCCCAGTCCTCTCCCTGGGATCCGACCGAAGCCCGCGCCTCAGCTCCCAGCCCCCGCCCGCCCCGGCGGGTGAGCAGACAAGCCTCTCGGGCTGGTGAGTGCTGCTCGGCGCCGAGCCTCTGTGCGGGAATCTCTCCGTTTTTCCCTCTGCGTCCCTGTTGCTGTGGGATCCGCGCTGATAGCCGCGGCTCGCGCCCGTCTCTGGAGCTCGTTTAGGCGGCGCTCTGAATCCCCTCTCCTTGCGCGCCGCGAAACAAAGAGGCAAGAAAAATTCTCTTGCCTCTTTGGCAGCTGCAGTCTTTTTCCCGGACTCCCTCCCGGCTAGCACCGAAGCCCGAGCCCCAGCTCCCAGGCCCCGCCCGCCCCGGCGGCTGAGCAGACAAGCCTCTCGGGCTGGTGAGTGCTGGTCGGCACCGCTCCTCTGTGCGGGAATCTCCGCTCTGCCCTCCGCACCACTGTGGCCGCGCTCTCCTCCGTGGCTCCGAAGCTTCCCCCCTCTGCCACCCGCAGTCTCTGCCCACGAAGGGGCTTCCTAGTGTGTGGAAACCTTTCCTCCTTCACAGCTCCCTCCCACTGGTGCAGGTCCCGTCCCTATTCTTTTGTCTCTGCTATTTCTTTTTTCTTTTGCCCTACCCAAGTACGTGGGGATTTTCTTGCCTTTTGGGAGGTCTGACGTCTTCTGCCAGCGTTCAGTGGGTGTTCTGTAGGAGCAGTTCCACGTGTAGATGTATTTCTCATGTATCTGTGGGGAGGAAGGTGATCTCCGCGTCTTACTCTTCCGCCATCTTGCCCCTCCCTCTGTTATTCCATTTTGATTGGAAAATCTGTAGAGTTTTAAAAAACTGTACATGGTCAGATCCTAGACATGGGGATTCTGATTCACTGTTAGGTCTGAGGTGAGCGCTGGGCATTCAAGTTTCTGAGTTGAGAAAACAAAAATCATAACAATAGCAACATTAGCAACAAACTAGCATTGGTGATTCTTATGTACCACCTCCTCCCACCCAACTGAGAACTCTACTATAGCATGAGAATAATAGTTATTATTTATTATACTTTCCCCATGAAGTATGCACCATGTTAGCTGTTTTACATGCTTTGTATAATTTCATTTTTGTAATAAACCATCGATCAAGGTGTTCTTAGCAGTGCATCTCAGAAGAGGAAACCGAAATTTAAGAAAGGATAGAAGGATAAGAAAGGAGAACAAGGAAAAAATATCCTAGCCCTTAGTCACTTCAGGCCAGTTTTCTAATCCTGCTGAAGTGTTGCCCTGCAGTGCACATCCTCTCCCATCTACAAAGTGCTCACTCTGATATTTGAACAAAGCAGGCAGATGCTTTCAGAATCATTTTTATTCATTATGATGATTTACTGGGTTTTACTAACTCTGTCCTTGTGCAATTACTTTGCCATTTAGAGATATCTTTTCCTTTCTTAGTTATGATATTTTTGTTGTTGTTCTTTCAGTCCTTTTAAAGAAAAATTGAACAATTATTAAACACAAACAAAAGAACATTTACAAAATGTGTAAGACATAAAGAATGTCTGTGTACCCACCAGTCAGCTCAAGAAAGAGTTGAATGGTTCTCTGCAGATATTTCAGATGAGACTAAGGTGCTTTGACTGAGTGCGTAGGCCTCAAACTGCACCCCTCCGCCTCAACCCCTCCCACCTCTGTTTGCTCTAATCTTTATTCTGAGCAAGCTCTCCAAAATGTTTTATTTAATAAGGTTCAGGGATCAGGGCCCCTTGTGAATGGGGCACACTACCTCACATATCCCGGGGAATAGATGCTCTCAAAGGCATCATTTGGCTGTTTGCAAAAGGAGAAGCACTTTTGGCAATCATGTAGCAAATTGCATAGTTAATAAAAAAGGAAATACCTCAGAGGGAAGAGTGGAGCATATGTTACAGTCTCAGGGAAGCAATATCTCATTTTCTGTGCCAAAAATCAGAAACTGTTTAGGAATTGCATCAGGTAACTTCTCTACTCCGGAGTTCTGGCCAAAACCAAAACTGCCCTTGACCACCACCTCTTTCACAGAAGATAAAACATGGCATCTGCTTTCTTTATTTTTCTCTCCAAAGAAAGTTACCTATAGGCATCATAAGTGGAACTACAGATGTGTTGCTTTGTGGATTACACCTCCTCTCCCAAGCTGGCTGAGTGAATTGTGTTGATTCATACCATGAAGATCTGTGGTTCCCGTGTGTGGCAGCTGTGACATCCGGGAGATGGTGCCAGGTGGGGATGGGGGATGTCTCAGAGTAAAAATTCATATGCACACTAAAGCTTGTGCACACATATACTACTGGTTGTCAGATATAGGTAGATGCTTTGAGAATTAAAGATGTGAATCAATTCAGTTTCTGAATTAATGGTAAGTTTTTACTGTATATATATTTTTTCAATCAAGAGACAAAATACTACTATGAAGGGATTTGTGGAGTTTTCTGACTTTAAAAATAGGCTCATTACTCAAAGTTGAGAATTGTTGGACTAGATCATGTCTAACCTTTCTTCTTGTCTAAAATTCCGTGATTCTGTAACCTTGGGTATGTCCTTGGATATATGCTGGGCTTTTCATGTTTTTCACCTCCTAGGATTCTGTCTCATGTGCCAGAACGTGTGTCTTGATTTTACATTTTGAGCAGGGTATTTCCATGGACTGCAGCTGAAGAGCTCCCCAAAGTTCACTGTGGGTCTTTTGCTCCCCGCTAAGTCTGTACTTTCTATGCCATTTTTACACCCCTTGGGTATTTCTGTGTTTTTTCACTCATTGCTTTCATAATCTCCTAATTACCTGACTGTAGCATTTAATCCATCCTTCGCTAGTCCCCCAAGTGATCTCTGAACTAAAATTACTGCAACTACTTCTTCTCCCATCCCATAGTAACACTCCAATTCCCATAGTGCCAATGATCTCAATTAACTAGGGGTTAGGAGGAATGCGATCTGATTTAACGTATTCATACAAGTATGACTGAGAGCCCCATAGAGACTAACTCCCCTCATGCATTTACCTTTGCAAAAGAAAATGCTTATTAATCTCAATTATCCCTTAATTGGTAACTTTCAACAGTGAGGGGGAAAAAGATGTGAAAAAGTACGCATACCTAGGAAGAGGAAATAATTTTTTGGGCATGAGCCCACCAGACAGGTGGGCCAGTCTGGGCTAGAGTCTCTTCACAAAGTCAGCATCCCTCCTTCCCTTCTCCCTTCCTCCCCTCCCCCTTCCTTCCCTTCTCCTCCTTCCCTCCCTCCCTCTCTTCATTCTTCTACTTCAAAACACTGCACATTTTCACAAGTGCCAATATTTTTCACTGTGGCTTACCTATCAGGGAGGGCAGAGGAAGGAGAGAAAACCTGTAGGTTGTTGACAGTGGCAGATTTTTTATTTTTTTATATAATTTGCCAGTGTGAGTCTAGTACTTTCTTACTGGGAGTGGGGAGCAGAGCAATCGTAATGGTGAAGAATTAATATGAAAGCATGGCTGAAGATGTGAGTGTTTTGCAGCACTTATATCCTGACTGTATTCATTTAGAAGTTTTGTGCATTCTAGAGTTTTTTCCTACTCTGTCAGAAATAGTGAGTCAATGGACTTGGTAACAAAGCCTGATTTCTAGAGAGCGTTTATCCCAGAAGAGTGGGAGTGAGGGGCTTGGGAAAGCAGGGCTGGGGAAGTGCGGGGATGGGGAGGGGCGCTGTTCAGCAGGGGCTGATCCAGAGAGGTGAAGGGTACCTGGACATCATGAATCCTACTCTGTAAGAAAACAGGGCTGCAGTTTCCACTGGAGGCTTGGGGCCAGATTCTAGTTCCTGGTGGTCGATGGGGCATGGCGTACCAGAGTCCCTGTGTTATTGGAATAAAGACGTGGAAAACTGGAATGGCTTGTGCTGAGGGGAAAGCAAAGTCTCCATGGTCAGGATGGAGAAGCCGTGAAGGGGGCTGGGACAGGGATGTTGGAAGCCCAAGCATTATCCCTGGACTCCGTATCCCAGGTCAGCCTAATGGTGAACTTGGCCCAGTGCTAAGACCTTGTGCATGAGGGGCTGGAGAACAGAGGTCTTACCTGTCACAACTCAGGTTTGGTTTGCTAAAGTTTCCTGATCTCTGCAGAGCTTAGCCGACCTGGGGATCCAGCAGAGCAAGAGGACATTTAGAATACAATTTGGTTAAGTGGTACAAAATCAGTATGAACAAGTTCTGGGAGAATTGTGGGAGACCAGGAAAAGATAAAACTAACTCTGTCTTATGTTAGGTGTTGGGGAAGGTTTTTCGGGAGGAAAACCTCTGCCAGGCATTGAGACATTGAAGCTCTAAGCATTTCATAGTAACTTGAATGAATGATGTGGCCAAGCTCTATTCATTTTTAACTTTTTTAACACCCTAAACTTTTAAAAATTTTGGGCCAATTTTAGGCTCACAGAGAAGTTTCAATAATAGTACAGAGAGTCCTCAGATGCCACTCACCCAGTTTCCCTTAATATTAACATCTTATATAACCATAGTATAATGATCAAAACCAGGAAATTAGCATTGGAATCATGCAATGAGCCAAACTGCAGACCTTGTTAGAATTCTACCAGATTTTCCACAAATGTCCTTTTCTCTTCCAGGGTCCTATTCAAGATCCCACAATATATCTAGTTATTATTTCTCTTCAATTTCCTCCAATCTAAGTGATAGCTCGGCTTTTCCCTTCTCTCACGCCCTTGACACTTTGGAATAGTACTGATCAGTTATTTTATAGAATGTCCCTCAGTTTGGGTTTGTTTGGTGCTTTCTAATGATTAGAATGTTGTGCATTTTCAGAACAAAAATTACGTTGTGTCCTTTTTGCTGCCTGCTATCGAGGGGTTTCTGATGTCAATGTGTATTGTCACTGGCGATAATCACCTTGATTACTTGGCTCAGGTGGTGTCTGGAGGGGTACTTGCTGTAAAGCTCTGATCTTCCCTTTTGTAATTAATAAATAACTTGGGTAAGATGCTTTGAGATGATGGAAATATACTGTTTCTTCTCAAACTTTCATTCACTGATTTTAGCATCGGTCAGAGATCTTGTCTGTGATAATCATGACTGTGTTATTTGCCTAATGGTGATTTTCTATTTCCTTCTTTCCTTCTACATTTATTAATTACAATTCTTCTGTAAGAAAGAGCTGTCCCTTCTCCCCCCATTTATTTACGCACTTGATTTTTTGTGTTAATACAGACACTGTTTTAGTCAGCTCTGTGGCCATACAAATACCATAGACAGGGTGGCTTAAACAACAGAAATTTATTTATCACGGTTCTGGAGGCTGGAAAGTCCAACATCAAGGTGCCAGCTGATTCAGTTCCCAGTGAGACCTCTCTTCCTGCCTTACAGATGGCTGTGGGGAGAGAGAGAAGAGCTCTTTCCTTCTTCTTATAAGGCCACCAATCCTGTTGATTAAGACCCCACCCCCCCCCATGACCTCACTTAACCTTAAAAGGCCTATCTCCAAATACAATAGCATCGGGGGTCAGGGCTTCGACATTATGAGTTCTGAGGGGACACAATTCAGTCTAGAGCAGACACATATATATTTTATTTTGTGGGTTAAAATCCAATACTATTATTTTTCATTTTGCTGCTCAAGTTCTAGTTTTGGACATTAGAAGCTCTTTCAGGGTGTCTCCTGTGCTTTTTGACAGGCCTCCATTTCATTCATTCATTCATTCATTCGCACTTTCTTCCTTTCTGGCACCACAAGATATTCTAGGCTCATCTTGTATTTCCCCTGCCCCAACCATGGAATCAATCATTTCTCCAACGAGCTCTTATTTTTTTATTGGAGAACAACATTTAGAAACCAGTATTTGAGTGTTAAGTGTGCTTATTGCTACTCGAGTGTCTGCATCTAGGCCCTCTCAGTGGACAGAGCCAGGAAATATATGTGCGTGTACTAACCCAGGCGTATACATGCCTCTATACTTCTGTACCTATCTGTGTCTTCGTATATACAAAATACCATGAGTTCCATGATCTGTTTTTAATTCACTACGCTTCTTGCACAAAATGTGTGAGATTCGCCCCCTTCCCCAATACCAACCAATTCTCTAACCCTCTGGACACCACTTGTCAATTCAATTCAATTCTGGCACTCCCTATCTGGAGGTAGCACAGCCCCTTCAGGTTAAGGGCTCAGTCCCATAAGACTGCCCCCCTTCAGACACCAATTACAAGTCTAGGCCTCTGTCATTTCTGACAGACCAGCTATAACTTGGGGGTTCCCACAATCTTCTCTTCAGGTTTTATGTGGTTGTACCATAGTTTATTCAACTACTCTCCTATGTATAAGCATTTAGATCGTTTCCAATGTTTTGCAATTACAAATGATGCTGCAATAAAGGGCCTTGTGCATAAGTTTTGTTATATTGTTGGAAGTGTATCTGCAAAGTAGACTTCTAGAAGTGGGATTGCTGGGTGTAAAGGTAAGTGCATATACAGTTTTGTGAGGTTTTGCCAACTTTCCCTCCAGAAGGGTCATACCAATTTGAATTCCCACCAGAAATGTACAGGGTGCCTCTTTTCCCACAGCCCCAACTATAGAATTTGTTGTCATATTTTGAAAATGTTGCCAGTCTGGTAGGTGAGAAATGGTATCTCAGGAATGTTTTAATTTGGATTTTTCTAAGTATGAGGGAGTTTGAGCACTTTTTCATTTATTTAAGGGTCATTGTTAGATCTTTTTTGTAAATTGTCTGTTCTGTCTGTTTCCTTTTTTTTCTATTGGGTTTTGTTCCTTGGTGCCACATTTATGAAGTCTTTATATATTAAGGATATTAGCTCCTTGTCTATGGTATATATTGTGAATATTTTCCTCCAGTTTGTCAGTTGACTTCACATAACAAATGACACCATAAATAATTTTTAAAAATGTTTATGTATTCAAATCTGTCGAGTTTTTCTTTTATTGCCTCTAGGTTTGCATCATAGGTAAAAAGCCTTTTCCTACACCAAGATTAACCCTGTTTAATTTCCAGGTCCGGAAATCAACAGTCTGGATTTGGCCATTGATTAGGAAGTGGGTTGCACCACTCCCCATTTTGTAGGATTCATGCAATAGTCTAGCCAGCTAGGTGAATCACACACCTATTATTGATAACTAATCTTTATAACCATCTCATACTTGCATATCCCGTGAGCACCTCCGCATAATCTACAGATATCCATTTACCCAGAGGCTCCGAGGCCTGGCGTTAAAGCCCTGAGAGGTCACAGTCGCTTGAATCAGAAGGCACATTAAGCTTTTGATATTAAGACTTGTTCCTAGAGAGTAGATAGATGTGTTTTCTTCTGCGCAGGTGAGAAACTGAGACAAAGGGAAGATTAGTTGTCTTCAGACAGGGAGAACCAAAAAAAAATCTTTTTTAAAATTTCAGTTTCTAAGTCTGGGGTTATAATTATGTCTAAGAATATAAGTTGAACTTTTCTTTGTTTAAAAAGAAAAGAAAATTTGATCTCAGTACTTGAAAGCCGCTGTCCTTTAAAGCCCTTCTCAATTGTCTAATCATTTTCTGTTTCCTCCTTCATCCAATTAGGGAACCCAGGCAGCGGCAGAGTTTTGGTGACTGAGTGAGTGCATTGTTCAATTAGGTCATTCGTGCAGCTCATTCAGCAAATATTTGTCTGGACTTATCGTCTTCCAGGCAATTTTGTGTTAAAAAAAATTTTTTTTTTAAACTGATACCTGTACCTTAACCCAAGTCTAGTTAGAATCTCTGCATTTGGAGCCTAGACATCAATATTACACAATTGCCACCAAAACTTTCCAGGTGATTCTCATATGCAGCTATGGTAGAAAAACTGGACTGTATCATATTTCTCAAATTCTAATGTGTCTGCAAATTATGCAGGAATCTTGTCAACATGCAGACTGTGACTCAGTAGGTCTGGGAGGGGGAAGGCCTGAGATTCTGCATTTCTAACTGGCTCCCCATTGAAGCTGATGCTGCTTATTCATGGACCGTACTTTGAGGAGTAAGTCTAGACCATCCCAGAGAGTAAGTTTGTGGATGTGTTTGTTGGGTAGTTTCAGCTGTTAGGACTGACTGAATGGTTGTCCTGAGGCTGGAGGACCCTTCCCTAGAGCCATGCCTTTTTTTCTGTTTTTTTATTTTAATCCCAAAAGCGGAGGGAGGCTTTGCCCATGAGGCCTGGGGCTACTACTCCAGTCCCCGAAATCCAGCTCCATAGCAAGGTGTAACTCAGCTGTGTAATCCATACTGTTGCATCCAGCAAGCTCTTTTCAGGAATGATATTTATCCTGTTCCCTCTTGTTCTTTCTCTCTGCGGAGTCTGCACTATGTACTCTGTGTAATTGCAGGTTGGAAGGGAGCTCTCCAGCCCACCATAGGGAGGGTGGCTAGGACCTCTGCAATACTCTCCATCCCCCTAACCAGCAACCAAAACAATGGCGGTTTCATCAACATGAAACAAACCCGGGATAGACCGCCCCATTTCATTTTCAGGATGAGACCAATGGCAGCCCCTTCAAACAGCTGGGAGCTGTTCTGCTAGTTTTGATCCAAGATGTGATTAGTGGTTAATGGGCCTTGAAAGACATCTTTATTTATTACCATTGCAGATCACTGTTGCCTTGATATTGATCTTTTCCAATTTTCTATTTTGTCCTTTGAAATGCTCAGAACACAGCAGGGGCAACTCGTTGCCTGCAGCATTCACATAGTTTAAAGCTCATTTCCCCTTGCAATTAATGTAGTGATATTTCATTGTAATTATTGTTTGGTTCGCTTTGCTTTTAGACCAGAGGCTTGAAAGAAATGAGGACCCATTGTCTTAAAGGCAAGTGGCAGGTAGATGAGAACCTAGTTTGAAAATAAGTTCAAAACTTCTAACGGGGCATCGATGGTGGCTTAATCAATGTATTTACCAAGAGGTTGTAATTCTTGATACCATAACACAGGAAAAAAATGCAATGTCAGATTTGGAAATTTTAGAAAATTGATCACGTTCGTATGTTATCCAAAGTATTTTTAGGAGGTCTATATTTATGTTCAGAGAAGATGACAAATAATATTACAGTTTATGAGAGCTGGGCTAGTGTTTATAGCTTTGGTCCCTTTGCTCAGTTGGAAGCACCCAATGTTACGTACTTTCAAGGTGCTGAGTCCCACCAGGGACATAGAGATGGATGGCACATCCCTGTGCTCTAGAGGCCCAAAGTCTAGGGGAGGAGGGCAAATAGATAACAGAGAGAGCCATATCTCAGACATAAGTGAGGTTCTAAAGTCAGTCCACAGACAGAAACTCTATAGAGTCAAAACACCATAGAGCCAGTGTCATTTCAACAAATCCAACTCAGCCCATGTGTCCTCTGCCCCGGGACAGAGCACTGCTCTTTCATTTACGCTCCAGATGGAGAAGTTGGCTTGTGTCGGGGTCTTGCGGTTCTAAAAGTATGGGTCTTTAAATGCTAGAATGATTCCCAGAGAAAGAAGATGTCCGTAGGACAAGAGGCACGTAGGGACAGCGGATGTGTGTGTCTCCCCCTAGTTCCCTCTGAGACTAGCAGCTGGAATTCCCTGCCCCATCTCGTTGCCCTTTGTCTCGTGAATTCACATATGCACTTTTTGTTTGAGGCAAGGAGCGGGCAGAAGTTATTCGACCTGTGATTCTGCTGGATGAAACCAGGTAGACTTTCCAGGTGCTGGAAGGAAGGTATGCCCAAAGGGTTAGGGGAATTTGGGGGAAGAAGAGATTAATTCCAACCAAGGAGATGGGGGAAATCTTTTTGGAACAATGAGAATGGGAGTCAGACCTCGGAGGACAGGTGTGACTTTGATAGGTAGTGTGTGCGGACCTTGAGACCCAGGTGGAAAAGGCACAGAGGATGCTGAATCAGATGTCTGGGATGCAGATGTGTGAAAGTGTGGGAACGGGCAGTGGGTGACACTGTGTGCCTTTCACAGTGTGCCTTCCTGGGCCGTCTCTACTTTATTCTGGAGGCAGCAGTAGAGTGAGGGCACAAAACGGTGAGATCGTTGATGGAAGAGGGCGGGAGCTATGAGGTTCCTGTGGTGGTCGTCTCAGTGGGCCTTCAGTGGAGGCAGGATAAAGATGATTCAGGCAGGGAGTGTTTATGACACAGAAGGGGCAGTGTGATGCCCGGTGGGGTGGCGGTGGAGAGGTGGGAGGATGGGGATACTGAGTTTGGAAGGACCTGAATTGAGTGGGGAGCAGAGAGCTGTAACAGAATCTCTGGGGGGCGTAACAGTGGCCATGAATGTTTTGTAAAAAGCACATACAATGTTATGATATCATTTTGTATTTGGAAAACAAAAAAAAAGTTAGATTGTTTTGATGATGTAAACTATAGGAAGCAAAATACTAGAGTCATTTTGGGGTCAGGGGATGGGGAGGGAAGAGGGCATGTTTTTCTGGCTGGGCAAGGGGGTTCCTCAGAGGGATGGGGCAAGTCTGAGAGCAAGGGAGTGGGCCAGAGAGAAGTGCTGTGTGACTCTCCCAGAGTCCAGAGAGACTGAAGAGAAGGGCCAAGACATACGTGATCTCTGCATGGCTGAGGTTGGGCCGAGGATCTGTTTGGTAAGGGGGTCCTTAACCTATTTTTGTGCCATGGACCCCCTTGGCAGCCTCAGAATAATGGCGTTAAATGCATGAAACAGTACATAGGCTCATAAGGGAAACTGATTAGACCAAATTAAAATTACCAAAAAAAGGTTAAAAATCACTATATATATATATATATATATATATATATATATATACATATATATGTACACTTTTAAGTAAGACAGTGAATCAAAAGAACTAGAAGCAGGTTTACTCATGAATGTAATTTTGGAACAGTGATGAGTGGAAATGAAATTTTGAGGTTTGCAACAAATTTGATGGGATAGGAAACATTTTTTTAACATCTAATCTTGCTAAGATGACCATGGTTTGTTGCTACCTTCGTAATTACAGAAAATGCCAAATCTCAGATAGAGGTCGGTGTCGTTACAGAGGTACTGTTTTTCATCCTAGTGTGTGCACCCTGTGAATTCAGGTTAAGATCCCCTGGAATCCCACAGTCAGCTTATGCCTTTCTCTTGACGTTGAGCGCAGGAATGGGGACAGAGGAGCCAAGTGGCCACCATCACTGCTCACAGCATTCCTCAGAGAAAACAAGAGCAGTCACCATCCCCTTTTGGTTGTTCCTAGATGGTGGGAAGATGGGTTCAGCAAAGGTTTGTGTGGGTATGAGAGCGGGCCCTGTAGGAGAGGGCGCTGGGCTGTAAATAGAATTGGTTTGGACAACTCCATGCGCCCCTAATGGCTGGGAGACAAGGAGGATCTCTAGGTGTGTCCTAATGCATGCAGAGCTTCCTATAAGGATATATGTTTCATATAAGGATTCCTATAACACTCGAAGTAGAGGAATTGGTTTTAGTGAAGCAGAGTTTCAGAGCAAAGCGTCGCATCTCTGGGATGCCAGTTAAATATCGTTCAGTAACGATGTCCTCATTTAGGAACCTCACCCGAAGGCTCTTTTGGGTGCAAAAACAGTGTCCACATCTTGAATGTCCTTAGGAATTCCCTCACTTAATAACCCAGCACCTCATCAAGGGTATGAGAAAATGTCAAGAAGATGCTAATTTTAAAAGTGTTTAGACGATGAAAACGTAATCTCTGCTGTTATGACAAGTGACCACAGTCACCGCTGAGCCCATTTCTGTTGACGTTTCTGTGCAGGCTGGTCCCACGAGGCCCTTATTCCACATGAGGATGACAATCGTCATTGTGGCGCTAACCCAGGCCCCAACAGAGGTAGAGCTTAGGGTGACTTGAACTGTTTTCATAGGAGTGAATTCTAAGTGGGTCAAGTGGTCTGACCATGGAAATCAGACTCATCTTGCATTTTCTTTTTCTTGACCACTTAAAGCTCAGCACAAAGCAGTGATGTTTAGCTATGTGGATTTGATGGAAGTCAAAGGGCATCTGAAAGTATTGCAAATATGACTGAAGATTTTATTTTATTTATTTATTCAGCATTTTTGTTCAATTTTATTTTATTTATTTATTTCTGTGTGTGTTTACATATTTATTTATTTATTTTTAACATCTTTATTGGAGTATAATTGCTTTACAATGTTGTGTTAGTTTCTGCTTTATAACAAAGTGAATCAGCTATACATATACATATATCCCCATAAGTCCTTCCTCTTGCGTCTCCCTCCCACCCTCCCCAAAGATTTTAGAATGGGGTGTG
Source organism: Eubalaena glacialis (assembly GCF_028564815.1). Classification (NCBI taxonomy): domain Eukaryota; kingdom Metazoa; phylum Chordata; class Mammalia; order Artiodactyla; family Balaenidae; genus Eubalaena; species Eubalaena glacialis. Next base: position 10,312,538 of record NC_083716.1, read on the forward strand.
AGGAAAATGTGTCACAATGCTTACAAATAATTGTATCTTTCCCCCTCTTTTGGTCTGGAGAGGAGATGTCATGAGACATCTGGATGTGTTGGTGATACACCTTAGCAGACGGCTTCATAAATCAGACTCTCCCCACCTCCGTTGTCTGGCCCTTGAAAACAGAGCCCCAAACAATACCAAATTGTAAATCTCTTATGCAGAAATTACAAGCTGTTTGTGAAACGCACACTTTCTATTGTGTTCTCACTAGCCTTTGAGATTCTCCAGAGCAAAATTACTGGCATTCTTGTTAAGAGCCAGCTGGGACTTCAACTGTTGAGCTGTGTGCCTCTTTCAATTGTCGTCTGTAGGAGCTCGTGACGAAACTTACAAAGTTCCCGCGCCCAGTTGAGGATGAGTTTCCTAGGGCTGCCACAGCGTAGCACCACAAATCTGGTGGCTTGAAACAACAGAAACTTATTCACTCCCAGTTCCGGAGGCCAGAAGTCTAAAGTCAAGGTGTTGACAGGGTTGGCTCCTTCTAAATGTTCTCAGGGAGAAGCTGTTCCATGCCTCCAACCTAGCTTCCGGTGGACCAGCCGTTCCTTTGGCTTGTGGTAACTTAACTCCAGTTTCTGCCTCCGTCTCCACATGGCCTTCACCCCCTGCGTCTGTGCGTCAAATCTCCCTTTCCTATCTCTTATAGGGACACTAATCCAGGATAATCTCATCTGGAGGTCCTCAGTTATATCCGCAAAGACTGTTTCCAAATGGGGTCATATTCGCAGGTAGCAGGGGTTAAGACTTGAATATATCTTTTTGTATGATTACGGGAGATGAGGGAAGGCATGTACCTAGTACAGTGCCTGGGACATAGCAGGGGCCCAATTAACAGTAGCTATCCTTATTGTACTTAAGGCCAGACAAAGTGTCGGGCAGCCTGGGTTTGGTCCGTTTCCCTGTCCTACTGTGGAGCCACGGTATGCGAACGTAATCTGACTACTATTGGGGCAATGCCAGTGGGTTATGTATCCGACAGTTTGGCATCATCTGGATTAAAAGTTGGGCCTCCTTCCCACGCTGTGACTTCTCTCCTGGTGCTTAGGGGTGGAGCCGACCTCCATCCTGCCCTGGACAGAGCTACCACTGGTGTTGATCCAGACCCAAGTCTGTACCTAGTCACGAGGAAAATGAACCTGTGCTCGAAACACCACAGGGCAGACAGGTCAGGGGTAGTGTGTCAGAACTCAAATCCTTGGTATCGGCCAACTGTCTATAGTAGCCTGATAGATAAAACACTAAAGGACCCAGTCAACAGTTTAACTTAGGGAATTCCCTGGCGGTCCAGTGGTTAGGACTTGGCATTTTCACTACCGTGGCCCGGGTTCAATCCCTGGTCAGGGAACTAAGATCCTGCAAGCAGTGCGGTGCCACTGGAAAAAAAAATTTAAAAAAACGAAAAAAAACAGTTTAACCTATTGAGTTATAGCTCAGGATGAATGGAAGGGCAGAGAGATTCTGTGGCTAATCTCCTGATAGAATCATCAGTAGGATTTTTGCCACCATTACCAGCTGTGGACCCTGGACAAGTGACTTAACCTTTCTGTACCTCAGTTTCTCCACCAGTTAAAGAAGGATAATTAGAGGATAGTCCCCATCTGGTATGTGGCTCACAAATTTAATGAAGGCAAAACACATGGGCCAAGGCCTGGCACATAACAAGCCTGGGATTGAGGCAGAGGTTGTCACTAATATTGTTATCAGGATCACCATTCCCCACGGTGTCAGGACCACAGTTCTATATCTTTGGAGGGACTTTTGCTCACTCTGGTTTTAAAAAGACTAAAGGAAATCCAGGTTTTGTTTCTCAGAGGCTTGTCCCACGAATCACTTATTTTGTAGGCTGAGCATCTTTTGAACAGATAACTGGGCTTTCTAGATTAGCTTTCAGGTAGAAGTGATTGGCTGGGGTAAATATGATCACTTATGGAGTCAGGGGCCGAGGTGCCTAAGGAAGTAGAAATTACAATCAGCAGAGATATTCTCTTTGCTGCCAGATGGTAAAACAGCAGCATTTAACTTTTAAAACTTGGCTTAAGTTTGAGCTTTAAAACACTTGCAAGCGTTATTATTCCTTTCAGAAGATATGTAAGCACAGAAAACAACAAAATAGTTACTCTTATACCAACATCAAAAGGAAACATTATCCAATTAGCTTCAGATCACATTAAAAAGAAAGAACATAGTATAGACTTTACGCATCCACCCTCTCACGGTCCACACATTATGTAAATGCTGCTTGTTTTTAGTATTAATATTGTTGTTACTATTATTCAGTGTCTCCAGATCACAGTTCTACCCCTTGGGTTTGATGTATATCATTCTTGTATCTGTTTGTGTGTGTTTTTAACCATGTGTGTATATACCTACAAGAAGTAAATATTCATGTGTTTTAAAATTTTATCTGAATGCTGTTGATACGTAAATCGAGTTAGTTCATTTTAATTGCTAAATGGAATTCTGTTATATGACTAAAACATAGTTAATTTATCCACATGCTTGTACCCTGCACATGGCATGTGTGTGAGACTGTCTATACAAGTGCAATTCTTGGACTGTGGAATGTGTAAGGAAGCACATCTTCAACTTTATTAGGTATTGACCAATTATTCTCCAAATTCGCCACAGTTTGCACCTTTGGATTGGGAGTGTGGTAGCATTCAAAAACCACCTTAAATATTTTTGTCAAATGGATAAAATGAGTTGAGGACACATGGCATTTAACAGAATTTGAACCAAAACATTACAAATCCTGCATTTTTGACTTTCAGATAGCCTCTTCATTTATTGTCTTATGCATTGTACAGACACCCCTATTTTTACACCATAGCTTCAATTTTGCTGGATCCGTAATCCAAATCTCCAATTGCTATGACTTCTGAATATGTTTTTCATTTATTGCTCAGATGCTAAATACCCCACGCACTTTAGTAAATTCTTGCTGTGTTTTACTTCAAAGAGAGAAATACGTCATATTATTAAAACAAATCTGAAATGTAGAAAGCATTTAACCCTTTCATAGCAACACTAGAAGAAAGGGGATGTTACAGAGCACAACTAGATGGAAAACATCAAAGAGGGCCAGATATTGTTTCTACTTTTAAGGAATTTATAATCTAGTTGTGGGTGATAGATTCAGCTTGAGCAACAGTTTCATAGCAACGTATTAGCAAGTACATGGAGGACAGGTTTTCCATATTTTATGATGGAGGAAATAAGAATAGCTTGGAAGGATCTGACAGCAAATTAATAGCTGTAGAAGGAAACTCACGTAGCTTGATATGCCATTTATTATCTTCACCTCAGTTGATTAATAGGTCCTGGTGATGTTGAAAGGTTCTAAATCTGTACATTCTCGAAGAAAGGAAATGGAACCTTGCTGGTGTTGACCACATTTCAGAGTGACTCTTGCCTTCTTTTTTACTAAGTGGAAGCAATGGGCTGGCCGTGGCCAGAATTTTTAGCTCACCTTTCAACTCTGGGGACAGACTTCCTGCTTGTGAATTTTGCCTGGACATCTGAGTCCAGCCCCAGAACCAAGTTGTAAACCTAAAAGAGTATCCTGCCGTTTACATTTTCATCAGTTTGAGACAACCTGTGTAGAGCTCAAATGTCACTTAGAATTGACAAGCAAAGCCACTTTTGCGAGAGGAACATGGCCAGTGGGCCCAAGGAATGAAGTGAGGCCAAGCTGGCTGCGGCTCCAGGAAGTTTGTTCTTTGGTGGTGTCTCTGCTTGGGGAATTTGGGGGAGTGGGAATGTGGCACCGACATGTCACAAGCTGTCTTCTGGAAGGAGAACAAATGTCCTCTTCGGAAAGTTAACATTTCAGAGTGATGGGTGATGAGTTTCATCTCATCTTTTGCTTTCCAGAATTTTCTTTTTGCAGCATCATGCCGCTTCTCTCATTGACTCTTTCCATCGTTTTCCTACTGTACTTATAACGGGATTTCTGAATGTCAGCACTACTGACATTTGGGGCCAGATAATTTTTTCGTAGTGGTGGCTGTCCCGTGTACCGCAGGCTGTTTAGCGATATTCTTGATCTTTACCTACTAGACGGCGGTGGCACCAACCTCTCTTGCTCCACCCCATGACAATCAAGAATGTCTCCAGTCGTTGCTGAATGTCCCCTGGGGGACAAAATTGCTTCCTGTTGAGAACCACTGACTTAGAGTAACATCTAACTCCTTTGCGCGGTCAGCAACGCCTTGGTTCCTCTTTGACGTCTCCTCCAGCTGTCTCTCCTGGCTCAGTACGTCCCTCGGTTCTTTAAACCAAGCTCATTCCCTCCTAAGGGGCACCGTTCAGGGCCAACAGCTCAGCCTGGAAGGCGCTTTGCTCAGATCTTTGCACGGCTGTCTGGCTTCTTCTTATCCTTTAGGTCTGAGTCAGAGGCCTTCCCAATCTTACCACCTTAATCGCTCTCTCTCTGTTACATCCCTCTGTTTATTTCCTTCATCACGCTGATCCCTACTGGAAGGATCTAGATAGTCCTTTGCTTTCTGGTTGTTTATCTGTCTCCTACTAGACTGTGAGCTTCCAGGAACAGAAATCATGTCTATCTTGCTTATTACTATATCCTGGAGTCTAACACCTAGTTGGACTCAATAAATTTTAGTTGAATGGAATTATGAGAAAAGGGTGGCTAAAGAAGGAGACCAGATGACCGCTTCCATACCAGCTGGAGACTTCACTGAGGATGTTGCTGAAAATAGGTTGAATGGGGCAGACTTGCCTGAATGATTTTTGGGAAGTGACTTTAAGTTTTACAAACCTCTAAATTCTAGCAGACCTCCTTTTTTTTTTCCTGGTTATATCGCATCAGTTTTTGTGGTCATGCCAGCAGCTCCCTAACAGATTGTTGTCTTGCTGAAGGTCAGAGGTCACCCACAAGGTCTAACTCATAAACTCCACTGGTGAAAGACTGGTGTGGGGACAGGTTCCAATTCCTTCCTAAGCTCACCTCTCACACTGGTTCTTTTCTGCAGATAATTCCCTAAATGAGCTGGAAGCTTATAGTGCAAAGACCAATGGGGTCATTGTAGTCGGCTTTGAAGTCTTAGCAGTTCCAACACAGTCAGCATTTGGAGGCCGTGGAGCACGCTCTCCTTGTCGGACGGAGAATGCTCATCAGTTTCGGGCTGAGGTGTAGAAGTAGGGCAAGGAGAGTCACATTAATAAAAGCAGTGAAAATGAGACTTCAGCACGGGGCGGTGAAAGAGCTCAATTTTATTTTGTTTTCACACATTAGGTTCTGCTTATAGCAGACAAGTACCAGTGAAAATGTTCTGAAAAGAGGCTTTGTGTAGGAGCTGGACGTGGCTCCATCAGATTTGTCATTTCAGGAATGTCGCCAGATGTATTGACTTACTAGCAATTGCTTTGGTGCCATCTGGCCTCATGGAGGCCGTGCTTGGGATGGAAAAAGCTGAACAGAAGAAATGAAATTTGTTAATCATGCCATTACCCTTGCTGCTTATTTAAAGAAGGGGAAAAAATGTAACTTCTTGGCAGGGGGTATGCCATTTGAAAATAAAATATAAGGTTTTTGGGAGCAAGAGTTCCAGAATTCCAAAGTCAGCCGTGATGTTTACACAGAGACTTGAAAGCTGACCCCCCTTGCTGTCATATTGTGTGTGTGTGTGTGTGTGTGTGTGTGTGTGTGTATTTTTTGTTGTTGTTGTTCAATGTAAAACTTCTTGGAGACTCTACTGTTCCGTATGTAAAAAAGTTAACCCCTTAGATCCTGGTCGTTTGAGTGAGCTACCTTGTAATACTTCTTGGAATGTCACCAAATAACTAACCCTTTGGCTTTTACCTCATGACAGAGATTTCTGCTTTATCCCAGCTTATAATAAATAGCTGAGATTGTTGTCACCTAGTACAAACTCTTTTCCTGCATCAAGGGGATGCTCCAGGAAAATCAGATTAAATTTGCTTACCATACCCTTGTTCATAATCCTTCTTCCCTTTATAGTTGTGGCTTCATTTCTGAGTATAACTTCAATCAGTTTACTCAGTCTGGGGGTGACAAGGCTGTATAAATATTTCAGACATTGGAATTTATATGTTTTTCTGGGGTAAGTGGTAAAAACACTGTTGTATATTCAGAACCAACTACATAATCTCCTGGGTCCAGTGTGAAATGACAACATGGGACTCTCTGTTCAAAAATTATGAAGACTTTCCAGATGGTGACAGCAGAGTGTTTAACCAAGTTGGGGGCCTTCTGAGCGCGAGGCCCTGTGTAGATCACACTTTCATGAAGCCCACCCTGTATATGTTTTCATTACCCACGCTTACCCCTGTATGAAGAAGTTTCCGGGATCCATCCTTACCCCCTGCCATCTGCCCCAACATCCTACTGGCTCACTTAGCCTTCAAAACTCAGCTAAATTGCCTCTTCCCTGGGTCCGTCTCTCTCCCCACTAACCCTATATTCCCTTTTTGTATTGTACATGTAACTTTCAGTTTTTGTTCAGTTGACATAAGAAACATTTATTAAGTACTACTGGATGCCAGGCACCCGGGATACAGTTGACTTTTTTCCATGAATTTATTACCTCCTTCATGTTTTTCCTTTACTTCCCTCTTGCCTGCCCATCTTCCTTACGTGCAGACTCAGATAGGCCTACCTGCCTCAGGAGGAGACAACCTGAGGGCAGGCTGAACCAATATTACAAGGAGATAGCCGAGAAAATAAAGGCAACCCTCAGCATCCTGGTGTGACTTGTGTGTGGGCTGTTAATCAAGTAGGAAAATAGTCCATTGAAGGAAATTACAGTGTATTTTCCAGGAATTTTGGACTTGCTAGTTTAATTCTTAAAAACAACCATTATTATGCCCATATTATAAATGAGGAAACCAAGTGTCAGAGGAGTAATTTACTCTTGGTCATATAACTACTAAAATGTAGAGCTAAGATTTGAGTCGCTGTCAAATTGACTCCAAGAGTGCTCTGGCATTTGATCTCAATACTATGATCTGTCTGATTTGTGAAAAAGGATGGAGTGGAAGAGGCTGTTTCAGGTGCAAGGACAGAGTAGGAAAAGCAACTGGGCAGTCAGGTACGGGAAATGTTTCCTGCTTCACATTTTATCTCACATTTTCTTATATGTATTATCTCCTGTACTTCTTGTACCAATCCTTTGAACTATGTAGGGAAGGTACAGTTTATTGTCTTAACCTACAGCATGAGTGCACGGCTCAGTTTATTTGGAAGAGTTCCAGTGTCAAATATTCTGCATTGTCTCCCCAGGCTCACTCATATTTGTCAACATATCCCTGCTTTTGTTTGAGGAAATATGGTCATCACAGGTATATAGGAAAATCCCATACCTGATGTATGGGAAAAATGTAAAAAAATTTATGTATGTAAAAATGTATGTCATAGAAAATTCTGGACCAATGCCATTTTTATTGATGAGAAGGCAACACGAGATACAGAAAGAGCCTAGGGCCTGGGAGACAAGAGACCTGGATTTTGTTCCCATCTTTGCTGACTCCTGAGCATGTGACTTTGGGTAAGACATTTGGCGTCTTTGCCTCAATTTCCTCTCCCTGTAAAATGGGCTCTACGATATCTCCTTCTAGTTCTAACGTTCTAACTTCTAAGGAATACATTGATTGGCTAAAGAAGAACCAGCTAGAAACATGAGAAGATAAAAACACCTTATCAAGTCTTTTGGTATTCTGGATTCTGTAGGAGAATAGCGTGAGTGATTTGTGGTAGGTAAGTGAGTGGTTTTCCTTCCTCAGTGTTTATTTATAAAACTGTCCCTCAGGACTTTCCTGGTGGCGCAGTGGTTAAGAATCCATCTTCCAATGCAGCGGATGCAGGTTCGATCCCTGGTCAGGGAACTAAGATCCCACATGCCTCAGGCAACTAAGCCCACACACTGCAACTCCTGAGCCCGCGTGCTCTAAAGCCTGCGTGCCACAACTAGAGAGCCTGTGTGCTGCAACTACTGAGGCTGTGAGCTCTGGAGCCCACGTGCCACAGCTAGAGAGCCTGCGCACCACAACTACTGAGCCCGTGAGCTCTGGAGCCCGCGTGCCACAACTAGAGAGAAGCCCACGTACTGCAACTAGAGAAGCCCGCACGCCGCAATGAAAAGACCCCACATGCCACAATGAAGATCCCGCGTGCCGCGACTAAGACCCCACGTGTTGCAACTAAGACCCGACGCAGCCAAAAAAAAAAAACTCTTATTAAAAAACTGTCCCTCTGTCTGATTTGAACCACAGATGTCTTCTGAACCCAGACAGAAATGAAGAGCCATCATCCTGACAGAAGAACCAAACTTTTTTTTACTATGGTGCCAGGGGTGAGGGAGGAACACAGGATATGTGGGTGGAAGCCAGAGGAAGACTGATTCCAACTCAGTAAAAGATGAGGTGCCTCCCAGGCAGCAGCCTCTGATAGTGGGAGTCACCCACCACTACCAAACCCATTACTATTCAGTGGAATTGAAACTGCAACTCAGATTGGGACTCGAACCCACGGTCTTTTAACTGAGATCACACACCTGGTCTCAGGACTTAATGAAGCTCAGGTTCTTGATGTCTCATCTCAGAGAGAATTCAGTGAGAGACAAGTGGTAAGAAGTGGATTTATTAAGAGAGACACACACTCCACAGACAGAGTGTGGGCCATCTCAGAAGGCAAGAGGCCCTAACATATGGCATGGTTAGTTTTTATGGGCTGGGTAATTTCATAGGCTAATGAGTGGGAAGATTATTCCAATTATTTCCAGGACGGGGTGGGGATTTCCAGGAACTGGGCCACCATCCACTTTCTGACCTTTTCTGGTTGGCTTCAGAACTGTCATGGCGCCTGTGGGTGTGTCGTTTAGCTAATGTATTACAATGAGCATATGAGGCTCAAGGTCCACTGGAAGTCGAATCTTCTGCCATCTTGGACCTAGTTGGTTCTCTAACCAGTTTTTGTCATGTCCTATGGCTGTGCCATTCTTTTAAAGGTTGTGCCCTGCCCCTTTCCCTCCAGTTTCAGAAGCAGATGCCCACTTATTGTGGCCTGTGTGTGTTTGTAAGGGGGATGAATGTGTGTGTGTGTGCTCTAAGCATCAGATAAAGAACTATTTTTAAGGACTCGAGAAGGTTTGGGAATTGTTTTTGGAGCTTCGAGAAAGCCCTAGAGACAGGAAGTAACCCCCCTCCCCCCCCCCCCGCTAGGATCTCTAACAATCTCCACATGTATAAAGGCTCCCAAATATTACAAACTCCAATAAGCAAAGAGCTCCAAATAAGCCCTTCACAACATAAACACCAACAATAAAGACAAATGCGAAAAAAGTCAGATGCCCGAAGATTCCAGGTAGACTGAAAAACCCCATTCTGTCCAATCGTTCTGGATGTATGGTCCTTTCTCTCTCGCTATGTGCTGCAGCCCAGCTTGTGCTCTCAGTTCCGTGGTGAGAACAGTACGGGAGGGGAGGACAGAGGTCTGACCGCTTCAAATCTCTGCACGCCCCACAGCTTATGGATTCCGTGGTTTTTGTCTCTCAGTACTCTGTAGCCGTTTTGGGTATGTCATTCCGCCGGGCAGAGATTCAGCCTCCTGACTTCCCAGCATGGTTCCTCCCAGTGACGCCGGGACATGGCACCCTGGATCATAGGAAAAAACATGATGGCCTGGGAAATCTGGGCCTTATATTTCAGGTCCAATAAAACAGAAAATCCTCTTTATGTGTTTACACTCTGAGTAATTACATTTCAGGTGCCTCTACTGGAGTGCTAATGGTTAGGAAAAAAAGTCCTCATTTGGGGCAAGAGGTCAGATGACTCTTGCTGGCTGGAGTGTGAAATTCAGTCACATGGAAATGCCCAGCGCGATGGGAAATGATTACCGTAAAGGCCTTGGGTAGAGTCAAATCTCCGTGAGTGGGAGGGCTCGGGCACGGGGACCGCCGCATGATCTGGCCTTCCGAGGGTCAACCAGGAAGCCCGCAAAACTTTCATTCCTGCTGGAAATGATTTTACGATTGTCCAATCTCTTTCCTGATGGCACAGTGTAATGAACATAATGAAATAAAAAAAAAAAAAAGGTGACCTGCCTTTAACCTCATGGACTTCAGTTCCTGTTGTGTAAGTGCAGACAGTGTAGGACATGAACTAGAAAGACCTGGAAGTTGCTTTTTTGGAACAAAACCTTGCTACCCCTCTCGTGTGGAGCTAAGTGGTCAGTCTCTGGATAAGCGACTTTGAATCCTGGCTTTTCCACTTGCTGACTGCCTGTCTTTGGCAAATTATTTGCAACCTCTTTAAGCTTCAGTTTTCTCATTTGTAAAATGTCTCTAATAATCCTGCTAGCCTCATAGGGTGACGGGGAGGATTAAATCCAGGCGTGCCATTGTCTGTGCTATGTCCGGTGCTGGGCATGGGCTAAGTACTCAAAAATATTCATGTTTTTGTTACCAGCTTGGCGCGGTTTGTCAACCCCTCTTTTAAAATGAAAGCAGTATATAGGCAGAAAGTTTTGTAAATGGAGGATTTGTGTCGGTTGGGTTTAGGGCCTTATTCAAGCCCTCTTAATGCTACTCCTCCAGACCCATGAGGTCCAGAGAAGGGCTCTGGGGATGGTACTTCACGACTTCAGATAAGTCTCCAGTATGTAAATCTGGGCTTCCGAGAAGCACCTAAATCTTGAGGACATCACATGACCTTTATCTAAATCTCTTAGGTTTGCAAATGGAGCTTTGATTTCACAAGAAGGCTTTCTGGAACTTCCTGCTCCTGGTCCGGGTAGCACCGTGAGAATAGCCTTCCCTGTGTATTTTGGCAGGGGTTGGCCGGAACAGGGAAGCACAGTGATGTGCAGAACTCAAGAATAATACAAAAAGCGTGAAGTGATACTTTCCGAATCTCAAAATTTTTTGTTTGAGTTCATTTCAAATTTGAGCCCAGAATCATGGGGCTGGTTCTCCTTCTGTTCACAGGGAGGGCTGTGCTCCTTATAGCGGGGAGATATGCAACCCTTTTTTTCACCTGTTTCCCCTACTCTTCCCCACAATGGTGATTTGAACTGTCCTGTCCTTTTCTCTCATTTTTTCCAAGTAAAATCCCTGTGTTTCCCAGTCCTTTTAGGACTTCAGTGAGTGTTTTTTGTTTGTTTTTGTTTTTTGTTTTTTAATTAATTAATTAATTTATTTATTTATTTTTGGCTGTGTTGGGTCTCCATTTCTGTGCGAGGGCTTTCTCTAGTTGCGGCGAGCGGGGGCCACTCTTCATCGCGGTGCGCAGGCCTTTCACTGTCGCGGCCTCTCTTGTTGCGGGGCACAGGCTCCAGACGTGCAGGCTCAGTAGTCGTGGCTCACGGGCCCAGTTGCTCCGTGGCATGTGGGATCTTCCCGGACCAGGGATCGAACCCGTGTCCCCTGCATTGGCAGGCAGATTCTCAACCACTGCGCCACCAGGGAAGCCCCAGTGAGTGTTTTCAAGGAGACCTGTGTAGAACCCAGTTATGAAGTTGGGCTTAGAAATTGACTGACTCCATATTTTATACTTTCCTTCCATGGAACATTTGCTCAGTGAGCTAGCATGAACCAGGGACAGCACTGACCTTTAACATAAGTAGATTTGTGGTCCAGCAGGTTATTAATTTTTTATAAGGAAATCTGCTAGGTGAAACTAACTCTTTATTTCCTTTGGAGTGGAGCAAAGAACTACTTTGTTCTTTGATTCCTACTTGGAATGTTCCAGCATTATTCCTGATACAATGCCTTTTTCCTGATACTTTAAAAAAAAAAAAAAAGCCATCTTCCAACTCTCCTAATCAAGTTTATTTGAAAGAAATATCTATGGGAAATCTAAAGATGTCATATTTCATCATGTGGGCCTTATCTAAGTTGGGCTGATAGGACAGTTAGGAAATGTTTTCTGGGGTCTGAAGATATGATTTCACTGATACATATTCAGTTCAAATATATAATGATGGGGCTTCCCTGGTGGCGCAGTGGTTGAGAATCTGCCTGCCAATGCAGGGGACATGGGTTCGAACCCTGGTCCGGGAAGATCCCACATGCCACGGAGCAACTAAGCCCGTGCACCGTAACTACTGAGCCTGCGCTCTAGAGCCTTCAAGCCACAATTACTGGAGCCCGTGCTCCGCAACAAGAGAAGCCACCGCAGTGAGAGGCCTGCGCACGGCAATGAAGAGGAGCCCCCGCTCGCCGCAACTAGAGAAAACCTGCAAGCAGCAACGAAGACACAACACAGCCAAAAATAAATAATAATCAAAATAAATAAATTAAAAAAAAAAAAAATATATATATATAATGAAACAATGATAAAGTGGAATCTAAATTAGATTTTCACTCCTGGTGGATAGCACCTTAAAAAGCTTTTCTGATAAAGTTTAAGTGAGTCATATTCTTTCAGATATTGATTTATCACCTTCAATGAATGTTCCGGGCTTTCTAAGCATTGGAACATTGGGTGCTTCCCTTGGTGATAAGAGAAGAATGTGCCCTTTAACATTTATTCAATACAGATGTCTTGAGCACCTACTGTGTGCTGTGAGGAGTGTTTACTCTGTTTCCTCTGTCTACAATGTTCTCCTTTAACTACTTAGAATTCTTAAATTCTAAAAGCATTTCTTCCTGCCTCTTAAGGCCCAGTGTATAAACATCACTTTCTCTGAGAAAATGTCACGTTCCTTTCCTGCTTGTTTCTTTGAGATGGTTTGTACCTCAGGCTCTAGTACAGGATTCCTAGTTTGTGAGGTGTTCCCCAGAATTGGGGACTTTTTTAGAGCACGAAACTTATCTTTTTCTCCTTCTTCTTTGTCTTCATTTTGGACTTTTTCTGTTCTCAGAAAATGTTTATTTAATGAACGTTGAGTGATCTTCAAAATAGGTGTTGAATAAATGGATTGTCACCTCTTAAAAGGACGGATGATCTTAATGACTGGGAAGACAAAGGCTCACACCAGCCCGGGTGCTTCAGCTGCCTCTGGGGAGGGGGCTTTGTCCACAGAGCTCATGGGTCTGGGGGGCAGCAAATCAACCACTGTGTGACTTGATGTACATACGGCCATGGCGAGTGGTGGTCTGCCTGCCATAACTCTTCGTGTCGTCCAGTTTGGCTGAAAGAATTAGTGGTTGAGTTTATTTTCATATTGGGTGGTCACAACACAGATCACCATGATCCATAAAGCCCCCCCATGAAATCAACAAAAGCCCAGTAGTGGTGTGCGTTATGGACCTAGAAGTGATTCTTACATTTGCTAAGCAGTTCCTTGTCCAGTGAACAATGCTTAAGTTAATTTGTCACCTTTCTTTCTGAATTATCCTGGATTCTTAGTAAGTAGGATCGGAAGGAATGACATTTTACCGTATTTCCAAACAAGCAAATGAACAAAACCAATAGTCACGGGGTGAGGAGGAAAAAAAAAAAATCATGATCTTAAAAAAAAAAAAAAAGAAAGAAAAGACGAACCTCTAGATTTTTTTCTTTTTTAATTTTTTAACTTAAAATTTTATTTTGACTTTTTTCTCTGTTTACATTATATTCAAGAAAGAATGAGAAAGAAGGAATATATAGCCTCCTCAAGGTGCTGTGTTGACCACATCTGAGATCAAAGTTCCCCCTCCACCCCAACCCCCCAGACCTATTTTTCTAAGCCTGCCAGGAAATTTCTCAGACACCCTACCTGACGGCTGCCTGGCCCTGAGACTGTCCTGTTACTGGGCTGACAGGCTGATTGAAGCCTTACCCAGACACCCTCTGTGGTCAGTTGTGGCCTTGATGGTGGGCTTTTAGAAAAGTCGTAAACTGTCCTTTCACTCTTTGCAGCAGCCATATTGGCTCATAGGCTTCAAGACAGAAGCCACATCCTCTGGTGGTGTCTGTGGGAACTCCAGAGACAATCAAGGGCATCCGGCAAAGTGGTCACATCCTTCAGGACTTTCCTGGGCTGGCCAGATGAGGGCCCATGCATCTCTCTTCTCTGCTGAGGTCAGCCCTGCATCCTCAGCACTTTCAGGCTTGGTGGATAGTGGTCCAGGGTTTCTGCACACAGACCTCAGCCCAGAGGCTGCCCTGAGCCAACACCATAGCTGAAGGAGCTTTGCCTTCATCTGACAAAGCAGAGTGAAATCTATAGAGATCTCAGATAATACTGTACAAGCATATATAATATATCTGATTTTAATAACTGTAAAGATCTTTGTTATATACATGTATATAGTATGTATAGAGTACTTCTATATGGCTTCTGTGTAAGATTTCATTTAAAGAAATAATTCTTTACCTTTAGCAAACATTCAAAACCACTGCTATATTTAAAAGTTCATTTTCTTTATTCATCCAGCCAGCCAGCCAGCCAGCCAGCCAACAAACACCTATAGCACTTCTAAGGTGCCAGGCTAGATTCTAGGGGTGTCCCAAATATAAACTCATTTTATCTTCACAATCATCCCAAATGGTAGGTACTACCGTTGTCTCCATTTTGTGAACGAGGAAACTGAGGTACAGAGGACTTAGGGTGCTGCAGCCCGAGCTGTCTGGCTGGGTCTGCTCTCTCAATCTCCTAGACTTTGCAGCCCTCCCCCAAGACAGACCCTGTAGGCTACTTTCCCTCCACAGGCTTGGAGCCCTGGGACAAATGGCCCCATCCCTCCAGCCTGCTGGCAGGGGCAGTTCCACTCCATCATCTCCAAGGTCCCATTTAGTACTGATGTCTGAGCCTCTTAATTCAGAGGACTGACTGGTCACATGACTTACTGTGCATTTGACACTGTGGCAGCCAGCAAGAAGGTCCCAAGGGCAGGGATTCTGAGACCCGAAGCAGATGTGGGTCTCAGGCCTCAGGCTGGACTCTAAACAGCCCTGACAAAAGCCAAGCGGCTATTAGATGGTAATGAATGTGGGCCACTGTGGACCATTAGCAACCTGAACCAGATGTGACTCAGCTCTTACAAACAGAAGGTCTGCATTCTATTGCCCATCAGTTGGGATGGGAGAGACAGCAACAGTTATACTTTATCTTAACTGCAGCTGAAAACAGTCATGCTTCCATTGAACTGACGCTGATATTGAGCAACCCTTAGAAATCAGAAGTGATTTACTAACTGCTAAGTAGCCAGTTGTGGTCATAAGTTGCCTAAGATTTTATTAAAATTATAAAAGATTTTATGAACATAATGAAGTAGAGAATAAGCAGAGAATCAATAAATATGTTGGCTCTTTTTTTCCTATAGAAGGGATCACTTATATTGTTACAGTCAGCTGCCATACTGGGGGGAAAAATTATCCTTTTAAGAGAGCAAAAAGGTTTTAAGTGACTATATGTTTAAAGGCTCTAGTGAAAAGAGATGTCTTAAAATGACTTCTATGCATTAATCCAAGTTTTTGTGATGCTGCTGTAGTACAAAGTGTGGCTTTTAACGTAGAAAAGTAGTGCCATTTTCTGTGACTCCCAGAAAGTTCGCAAGCTGTACTCCAGTGTGATGTTGGGAAGAGGGTTGCAGGGAGAGATGGAGGGAAATTTGAGGAAGAGAGAAAGTTGATGTTTCCTCTTTGGGCTAAAATCTCCCCTGTGGCTCAGTGGTGGGCCTGGGGCCAGGCCTGCTTCCACAAGCATCTCTCAAACGGCTTTGGAGATTTTATGCAGCCCTGATCTGACTCCGGGAGGAAGGCGTGGGAGCGTGCCTTGCAGGGCTGGCCTGCAAGAAAGAGGGACTGGCGGTCTTATGGATGGGGCTGGGGTGGAAGAGATCCCCACGTGGAGAAGGCTTCACATATGGGGGATTTGTGATAATATCCCCGTTCATTTGGCAAGTGCTCCAGTGTCACTCAAGCGCTGAGCCTTGGAGCTGGATACTGGGAGCAAACCCTGCACCATTACAATAGAATATGAAACGTGCCACAGAGGGCTATGGTAACTGGAGGGCAGAGACTGGGATTTGGAGAGCCAGGAAATTGTTCACAGACGGGGGTGTGAGACATCTGAGCTGGACCTGAGGGGTGAGCAGTGGTTTGAAGGATATAGGGGTAATTAGCAAAAGGCATTCCATCTCCAAGCCTAAGCACTGAAGGCTGATTTCTTGCAGAGAAATGGGAGCAATGGCCATTTGATCCTTCAGGATCAAAAGTTTTAGGTGTGGCGAATGGAGTTAGACTAAAGGAACTCCGTGATTCCTCAATTATCCTTGCCCCCTCCTTATTCCCTCCCTCCACTTTCCTTGTTCCAAAAGAACTTATTGAGGGGCTTCTCTCAGCCAAAGCTGGTAGCCCAAATCCTCATTCACTCTACTGTGCCAGCCTCCCAGTATTCCCTCTGTGATCCCTTCCCACACTCTGTCATGGTTGGTCTGTGTGACCAAGAGCATACGGCAGAGGTGGTAGGATGTCACTTCTGAGACTAGGTTATAAAAAGACCGGGTTCCATCATGGGTGTGTCCTCACACTCCGGGTCACTTGCTCTGGGGGAGCTAGCTGAAACCTAATGGGCATCCAGCTTAGCTGCTCCTAGATTCCTGACCCAGAGACATCTGGTCTAATAAACGCTTATTATTTTAATCTGTAAAATTTGGGGCTAATATTTTATATGGCAATAGATAACTAGTACAAAGGCTACCTTCTTTCATCTTCATTCACTTTCCTATTCCTACTCTCTAAAGTTGAGATTAGCTAATCAAGAATATGGCTGCTTGAAGTATTGGTCTTAGATTCGGGCAAGAGGTACCTTGCACCAGGCCCCATGCTTTAGTGGGCCCAGTCATGTCTCTTTCCATGGGCTAAGGATCTGCTGGGGCAGGAGGACTGCAGCCTTCACTGCCTGACTTCCACATAGCAACTATCCAGGTACCTGGGACTCTCTGTCCAAAGGGGCCCAAACCTGCTTCCAGGACCTAGAGGCATCGTCCCTGGGCTTGACCTCACAAGGGTGAATTATGCTGCTGGAAATAAATCTGGGTCTGTGGGCATCAAAGGGATGACTGATCTTGAGGATGTGGATACATCTTGGATGTGTGGGCCACACATCCACACATGCACATCCACGCACGTGTGTGTATGTGCACAAGCGCACATACACATATGTACTAATTTTTTCTTTAAACGTTTAACTGATGTCCACGTGGGTGCTCACAGGGACCCCATGGTGTGCAATGGTGAGGGATTAAGAAGAGAAGAGTGCCAGGCTGCAGGTCTGGGTATGGTTCTTCTTCAACATTCTCACAAGAAACCCTGAGAATTCTTAATTTTTTTCTCTTTTTGAGAATTCTAAATTTGAACCTGGCCTTTCAAGTCATTAGGAAGGCATATTTGTCAAGGTAGGAGGACAGAATGGACTTTTTTTTTTTAAACAGTTTGTGATTGTAATATATAACTTTAAAATATTTAGATTTATGGTATTTATTCTTGTTCTGGGCCCTACAAATGTTAGAGTCAGTCATGGCCACTTGATCTCAAAAGGGATTTATAGACAACAGTTCTTTGGAACTAGAGTTGGTCAACCTACAGATAAGGAACACTTTTCTACCTCTTAGAATCTGGGATAAAATGGAAATAAATAAAATTTATGTGTTTAATCTTCAGCTCTATCTATATATATTCTGTCTAAATAGGTAAATATCTATCTATCTATCTATCTATCATCCATTCACCCAGTCATCCATCTACCTACCTACCTACATACTTACCTATCTAAAAATACCTTTCTCTTTTAGGACACTTTTTTCCCTCTAAGAAAATTTTCTGCTCCATACAACACTTCTTATTTCCCTTGTGGCCACCTCACCTATTTCCTTTAGGGCATTCTTCTTAGGGATTACTTTTAAACACTGGGCTGGCTGGCCAAGCTGTTGGATGCACACTGGTGAATTTGTGGGATTATTGGATTTCTGAACTCAGTACCTCTGCTGTTCCCAATTAGAAGTAAACTTCTGACTTCTCCACCATTTTTCATGCTAGAAAAATGCTTCCTCCCTGACTTGCTCTTTCTCTGTGTCCTATTACATACAGCTTCTCCATTGTAGTCCAGGAGATGACGCATTTTAGTGTTAGAAGAAGTAATGGGGGTCTATATTTCTCTATCTTTTGTTGACTTGTGAAACTCTTTGTCTCAATTATTTGTATGTGGGTATTCTAACCATTGGGGGAAAGATATAGAATCATTTTCTGTTCCAGCTGGAACTGGGACCTTAAACATAAACCGTATTGCATTTGAAAATGGCCCTCTAGTTGTATCACGCTCACAGGAATCTTATCGCATTCTTGTGTTCTAATGAAATCCAAAAGAGACTGGCTGGCCATTAGTAAAATCAGTGACTATTAAACAATGCTCAGGTTACCTGACCCATATCTTTCCTTCCCTAAAGTATGCGATAGCACCATTTTAGTAAATATGATACAGGAAAGCAATTTTCAAGTTATTTCCAGATATCTAAAAGCATTTAATAATCTACAAGTTGAAGAATATTTTGGAGTCACTTTCTCAGTCAGTGTCTATGTGTGTGTGTGCGTGTGTGTGCACACATGCACGCATGCACATACGTATTAATTTTTTCTTTAAACTGATTTTTATTCTGCAGTTGTCCCACATGCCTTCTGGCCAAGTCAGAATGAGTTTGTCTATGAGAAACGTTGGTTCCCGAAGCAGCTGCAGCATCAAACAGTCAGCATAGACAGGGTGTTCCAAGTTATCAGTGTAACTCTAAAAGACACGTTTATTTAATCCTGACTCGTAGGACTTAGGCCATCAAGACCCTCCTTCTCCTTTGCCAGCAAAGTAATTGCTACCACATTGAACTCTATGAATGTGGTGCCATTTCCCTGCAATTGTGGTTAACTAAGGAGAAATCTTGAGACACATAAACCTTGGTCTCTATGAGACATATACGTATGTCATTGAAATATGAGAGCTCGCCTTTACAATGGTATCCTTTTAGAGAGCCAGAGCTATCCAAGGCTCCTTGGAATGGTTCTTAAAAGACTTTGGCAGTGCTGTGAGCTTTTCTTTTGCTTGTCTTGTTTTTTTTTGGGGGGGGGGGTGGCTACAGATTAGGGAAGGAGAGAGGCAAATGGGTGGGGGAGGGTATTTATGTTTTTTGGTCAGGAATCTGGCGTTATTCGGTAGAAGCCATTTAGGCCCATTTTTAGGCAGGGGCCTTAGCGTCTGACCACATTTGAAACATTCACCCTGTAAATGTTCCAATTTGCGGATGGGCTTCCAAGGGGAACATCTCCAAAGCGTGGCGACTGACGACAATCACCGATGGAGATTAAAGCTTCCATCCTCTGTTGACACCTGAGCACATCATCAGAGGGAATACCGAACTGTCAGCAGATGTCAAGGAATTATTTACCGGAGACCTAGTGAAACCAAGGGGGCTAGAAACATAATCATCCATAAAAACACATCATTTAAAAACCGGCTTCTAGTCTGGCGGTCCCTCGGCAGCCATCTTGGATTTATAGGCACGATCAGCGGGTCGGTCCGTCTCTGTCCTCACGCGCAGGCGCAGCGTCTTCTCCAGCGGATGCCGATGGAGAGCCATTTCCACAAGTTCGCTGTTCATTTGAGTTTGCAAAAGAACCGTGAAATTCAGGAAATAAACAGACACCAGGGAGAGCACTTCTGCTCCAACATACACATGTGTGGGACATCACATCTGTGTGATCATATTTTTATTTCGGAAATTTGGAAAGCACACTAATCATAACTGAGCCCTTCTGCAACGCCTCGGAGTTTTCCAGTCAACATGCACCAGTCCTGCAATGCGCAGCTAAGTGGACAAAGTCTGTCATCCTTTTACATGTGCAGGTTAGGAAATGGAAATAGTCAGGAGTTACCTGCTGGATAAAGGGAGAGAGCAGGTTTATGAAAAGAGCAAGTCAGAGTGTCTGGGTCCAGGTGTGAGAAGCTGTCCTTGACTCTTCCCTGTTTTAAATATTTACTGAGCGCCTTCTACGTGCCAGCCCCTGGGATGAGCAAAACAGGAAGACTCCTGCTTTTACAAACTTCCCATTCTAGTGGGAGTGACAGACTTCAGATAAACAATCACACAAACATATAATTACAAACTGTTGATAACTGCTACTGCAGTGAAGGACAGGATGCTCTAAGGGAACGAAACTAGGGGACCTCATTTATTTATTTATTTACTTTTCATTTTATATTGGAGTATAGTTGATTAACAATGTAGTGATTGTTTCAGGTGTACAGCAAAGTGATTCAGTTATATATGTATCTGTTCTTTTTCAAATTCTTTTCCCATTTAGGTTGTCACATAATATTGAGCAGAGTTCTCTGTGCTAGGGGACCCCATTGAGATTGGGGGGAACCAAGGGATGTCCCCCTCCCAGGAAGTGACATTTAAATTGAGAACTGAAGCCACAGTTGTCCAGGGAAGAGAGAAGGAAGAACTTTCTAGGCTTGAGGGAAGGGTATGTGCAGAGGTCATGGTATAGGAAAGAGCTTGATCTGTTGAAGGTCTTGGCTGGATCCAGATGGAGAGATGCAGAGGGAAGGTGGAGGAACCAGAGAGAGAGAGAGAGTGCGAGAGACCAGGATAACAGGTCAGTTGGAAGCAATGAGCCTGTCTCAAGGAGAGAGCTCCGTTTCCCACCTCCACAAGGAAAAGAATGGGACCTCCTTTCGGTTCCCGTGGAGTTTCTGATTCAACTTTGGAAAATAAAATATCTTTAAGGCAATTTAATAAAAGTATCCCCCTCTGTACTGCATCCAAACAGGAATTCTAAACCTATTGCTGATATAAATCACTTCCCAGAGTGTGTGGGTGGGAAACTTCTGTCTTATTGTTTCAGTAATCCTGTGTCTACTGTTTATTGTACAGAAATAAATCCCCAAAAGAACAAGGTTCATGTTAGAGTTGATCCTCTGGGAAGAGTTGCAACAGATCTATTCAGTTTCGTTTTCATATACTTCCTCATGTCGATAAATCTCTGTCATGTCAATAAATCTCTATCCACATTCCTTTAGTTATTTTGAAATACACAGATTTTAGGAAAAAAACAGTTCTTCTTATTCAAGTCCTTGAGCCAAATGCTGTTCTTGAACTTTTCAGACAGAAGTCTTCATTGAGACTGTTGTCAAAGAGACTCCAACTGAGAAACTAGGAATAAAATGCAGCTTCACATACATCTCTTCCACCTCTTCCCAGGTACACTGGGAGCTTGGACAGATCACCCCAGAAGAAGAAATCACTGTGAAATTAAGACTGAAGCAGCAGTCTGACCCTGAGTCTCTGAGTTTTCTACTATGTGATGGGATAAAAAACTTTTCTACTCTGCCAGACTTCCTTCCAAAATGCTTTTTAAAGGTATGCAAAATTGGTTGTGAAGAACACCTTTCCATTGGTCCGTTGGACGAGTATGTAGTGAATGTTTGTTACGTGCCATGTACTGGATCAGATTTTCTAAGGGA
Source organism: Eubalaena glacialis (assembly GCF_028564815.1). NCBI lineage: Eukaryota > Metazoa > Chordata > Mammalia > Artiodactyla > Balaenidae > Eubalaena > Eubalaena glacialis. The sequence continues at coordinate 10,333,992 of NC_083716.1, forward strand.
CTCGCCCTCCCCAAGAAAAGATTCCACCCTGTCTTTACAGAGCTTACAGTCTAATGAGGACAGAAAACCCAAGTTCTTCCACCCCAAAGTAGGCATCACATTGATAGTTCCAACTGAAAAGGCAACCGAATTCAAAGGATGTGGCAATACCTTGGGCAGGGAGATCTGGAAATGGGGGTTGCAGGGGAGGGGAGGAAGGGTCAGGTGTGGATATCAGGTGAGCAGTCACGGGGAGACAAGAAGGAGGGGATGGACCGTGGTTGGGGGAGAGGAATACAGAAGCCATAATGAAGGGGTGATGCTTGGGGGAAACCACGGTCTTATTTCATGGGGATGATCTGAGCCCATATTTTATTTGGAAAATGACTTCTTGAGATGAGGGGTTGACTCCTGTAGATGCAGTGAATGGACTGCTGTGGATGAGAAATTTGCAGATGACCAATAGATGATCCGGATGGGGGAGGGAGGGAGCGGTACCTTAGGGGCCATGTTCTTGTTGGTTTCACACACATCTACTGACTTCTTTTTCTAACTTAAAGTCGTGGATATGGCATATAGGAATGAGGAAATACAAAAAAACTACGAAGGCCAAGAATAGTTCATAATCCTGCTGTTATGAGATGACTTCTTTCAGCATAACATTTGAGTATATTTATTTACCCATAGCTACACACATCATTTTTGGAAAGAAAGTGTTTGTAGTACTAGAAAAGTTCTTTATTTTATTTTATTTTTTTTACTTACTTGTGTATTGTAAGCATTGTTTTATAGCCCAAAATGGTCTCTGAGAGTATTATTTTAATGGCTGTAGAGCATTCTATGGAAAGGACGTGCCACAGTTTCCTTAGTCATTCTCATGTTGTTAGGCATTATATGTTACTTTCAAATTTTTGCTAAAATGAATAACTGAGTGATAAAGACTCTGGAACATAATATTTGTTGTCATCTCTTGTTATTTCCTTAGGATACATTTCTAGATGCGTAATTACTGGCTGAAGCAGCATAAACATGTTCTAGGCGTTCGGTGCACCATGCCAAATTGTCAGGGCCCACCATGGACCTCTTTGTTCTTAGATAGGAGCAAACATTTCATCTGGTGAGCTTGCTTCTGCCACTGGGATGCCATTTTTGTGTCTTTCTTCCAATTTTCCAAACCAAGAATGGATTCCCATGCCCAAAAGTGTGGGTCCCGTTGTACAGTTAACAGATCACAGACGAGAACTCCCTGGCATGATGGATAAAGTAAATGTGGTCTGTTCACACATGGAATATTATTCAGCTATAAAAAGGAATGAGATTCTGACACCTGCTACAACATGGATAAACTTGGAAATTATTCTGAGTAAAAGAAGCCAGACGTAAAGGGTCACACATTTCATGATTCCGTTTATATGAAATATCCAGAATTGGCAAATCTATAGGGAGACAGAGAGTAGGTTAGTGGTTGCTAGGGGCTATGGGGATCGGGGGGGAATGGGCAGTGACTGCTTAATGAGTATGGAGTTTCTTTGCGGGATGGCAAACATGTTCTGGAATTAGGTGGAGGTGATGGTGGCACAGCATTGTGAATGTACTAAATGCTGCTGAATTGTATGTTCAAGAATGGTTAAGATGATAAATTTCATGTTATGTGCATTTTACCTCAGTGAAAAAAAAACATGCCTGGTATGTATAATAGCTCAGTAAACCAGATAAGAGAACTTGCTCAGGATCACAGGGACCCTCTTCATCTATTTCAGCAAATCTGGTTCAGGCCATCTGAGAAGCAAAGCACATTCCTTTTGGAAAGAGAAGAAACTAGATCAAAGCTTTGATTTCGGTCGATGACAATTACTTTTCTAATAACTGTCCAGGTATATTTAGATATAGCGCATTCCTCATAGCATTTAGTTTTTCTTTAGAGAGGCTTCCTGATAGGGCAAGATCTAGTTTTCACAAAATAATATAAAATGAAATTAAAAAGACAGCTGGAAGTGTCAGCATTTTAATATGGTGGTGGGTGCCTTTTAATGTAAAGATGACCCCCAGAGCCCATGTTACAGACTAGCTTGGAGAAGTTCATCTTTATAAAACCTCTCCCTGGTTCTTTAATTACTCATTTTGTGAGGGAATGGGTTATTGACTGTAAAGTTGGCCAGAGAAAGTCTCTGGGAGTTAAAACCTGAATGTAAATTAATAATTAGCTCACCTGGCCTCAATTTTCAGAAGTAAAATATATTCCCATATCTAGGTAAAAGTTGCCAAATAGCTAGCTCATTGGAAATCTCCTAATTATAGGGAAATGGCATTAAATCTCTTTCTCTCACTATCTCTGAGATTTAAGATCTTTAAATGACAGTTTTGGCTTTGGTTATGCATTAGAATTAGTGTTTCTGAAAGTTTAAAGATATTGATATAAAATAAAAATAGTCTTTTGTCTGAAAAATGAAGAAGAGTACCTTTAGAAATTTCCATTAGAAGGTAGCAACACTGGAAATGAAATTTCCGTTGGTCTTATTAACAAAACCTAGGGGACTTTTGACAGGTATTTTAATAGAAAAACCTAGCTCAAGAGACTTGCAATTAAACCCTAAAGATGAGAAAAAATTAACTTCTTCATCTTTGTAGTTATTAGATTTGTGATGGAGGAAAACCTGTGTCAAAGATGAGCCCTCCCAAATAGTGACTCATTAATTAACTCATTCATTCATTCATTCAATAAGCATTTACTGTGAAGTGGCTACCTGCCTTGCATCATGCTAAGCTCCATTGATACAAAGACTATATGAGACAGTTTTTGACATCAGGGTACTTATTGATAATTCAAGACACATAAATTAGTAATACTGATACAAAGTGGATAGGAATATGCCACGTAATTAGTGCAACAAATTCTACACAAAAGGAAAATATGCTTACTTGCTGGGGAGATTTGAGATTTCACAGAGAAAATGACTGCGGCACTGGCCCTTGACAGGTAGATTGCCTTTCAACAGGCAAAATTGAGAGAGGGCATTTTGTGTGGGGTAAATAGCAAAGTATGCAGGTAGCAAGGTGAGTAGGCAGAGAGATTATGGTCTGTTTGAGGCACGGTGGCTGCTCTCATTTGGCTCAAGTGGAGTTCTTGAAATAGTGGAGTGGGATCTGAGACTGGGTAGGTAGAGGTACAGTGGTACATGGGAACAGAAAGGCAGGTGGGGCTGGACCATGGATGGTCATGAGACAGAAATTGAAACTGAGCATTGCTTTGGAAGGGGCCTCTCAGCTTGGGCATTCTGGTCTTTTTCTCTTGTGGGGTCTGCTGAGGACACTAATTGTTCCCTTGATCAAGCCACTTTGCTGTACTTGCCTCTCCTTCCCTCTAACAAAAGCCCGTACATGGAGGGAGCAATATGACATGTCCTAAGAGCCCTTAGAAATCTTGGACTTAAAAGGCACTTCTTTTATTTAAAAATAAAACAAAGCACTTCTTATTTTATTTGGGGCTGTGATGCTGTGGCGAGCTGAAAGAATAGCTGAAACTATTCTTTGGCAGTGAGTTCCCCTCCAGTGTCTGATGATTTAAAGCCAGGCTGAGGAGAGCTACGTTGACACCCAGGAAATTTCATCTCACACACCTTTTTTGGGGGAGGGTGTTACCCATATTACTCAAACTGGCCAGGGTGGTGAAGATGTTCATTGGATCCTACAGAGGGTCTTGGGGTGGAGGGAAGAGGGCTTCTCGAGTAAGAAGGAAAGAGCAGCCAGAAGACATGCTGAAGGCCACGGTGAGCCTGGGCAGGGAGGAGGGTTGCCACAAGTGGTGGCAGCAGGAAGACCAGGAAAGGAGGCAGCCGTCAAGACTGGGGCACTGTCCTTTGCTTCCAGAAAGGGTCTTATATGAGTCTTTAGAGGCAGCAGTGTAAATATTGTCAGTAACTGCCAATGAGGGACACGTGAAGATCCGGATTTAAGTTTTAGTTTGCCTGGGCCCATATAGGATTACTAGGTAGGTCCTTTTAAAACTTCATTCAAAAATTCTCATTTGCCATCCATCCCTCCATCCTTCCTTCCATCCCTCCATCTACTCTTCCATCTATCCCTTCATCCATCCATCCATCCATCCATCTCTGAACACAGTATGTAATAATGCCCTCCTCAAATCAAGGTATCACCATATGCTTGCTTATTTATTGTCCTTACCCACCTCCCACACACCCCTTAGACTAACTTCCATGGGAGTACACATTGTCTCTGTCTTGTTCACCACTGTATCCCCCATACCTAGGAAACTACCTGGCACAGAGTAAGTGCTAAATAAATACTTATAAAATAAATGTATTAACTCATTATCATTCTTTAATTCACTCATCCAACATTATGTACCTACTATGTTCTAGGCTTCATGATATATCCTGGGCATACAATGAACAAAAGACATGTTCTTTGCACCCAAGAAACTAATATTGGGAAACAGGTAAAAAGAACACAGTAAAACATATATTTGATAATAGTGATATAGATAGAAGACAGGAAACCACATTTATTAAGTAGCCTGTATGCACTCATTACTGTGTTTGTTGTTTTCCATGTGATGTATTTTTCTTACATCACCTTTGCAAGGCATAATCTCCATCCGACTGATGAAGAAACTGAGGCTCTGAGAGATAAAGTCACTTAGTTATTGCTAATAAAAAGTGCTTTAAAATTTTTTTTTAATTTTATATTGGAGTATAGTTGATTAACAATGTTGTGTTAGTTTCAGGTGTACAGAAAAAGTGCTTTGAGAGTACAGAGAGGGTGTGGTTTATTCTGTTGGTGAAGGGATATAGAACTAGTCAAGGAAGACCCCTCAAAGTAGGTGACAACTGCGCTGAGACTTGAAGAAATAAGCAAGATTGCACCCGGTGGAGAGAGGGGAGCTGGGGGAAGAGAGGCTTTCTGGTACTTCTTCCTAGCAGGGACACGAAAGAGCAACTCCCCTTTCAAATAGGAAAGTCAGTAAAATATGTGGATCATCAATAAATATGGCCCATGAACCAGTGCACCTGGAAACGAAAAATAGGATGCCTGTTCCCTGCACACCTAACATTCTGTTTCCATGGTGTTGTCTCCCACGAAACCAAGAAAAGCTTGACTTGCTGTTTGGCTTCTTTTTAAGGACAATAGTGATCACAGGGAGGGGAAGACCCATTTGTCTTCCCAGAAACAGATTATGGTCTTAAATTTAGCAGGCTGAGTCCACATCCTCAAGTGCTGATGCCTACCATCAACAGACTCCCTTTTCTTTAAAGAAATCATTATCTTTCAGAATAGAAGGATTCACAAAACGTCCTTAACTCATTAGTTTCTAGTTGTTCCATCCTGCCTTAGATGGTAGCCTGTGTTTGGTATTTAGGCATAAAATATGGCATTCAAACAATCTTTTCCCTCCCCCACCATCTCTAAATTATATGGGTCATTGCCTTGCCCTCAACTCCAATTTGACAGTCCCACTCTGGTGTGAGAAGAAACTAACAGTATCAGGTTCCTTTGCCCTAAACAGTTAATTCATCTCACATGGTTGAGCGGTTCATTCCCAGGAAATGCCTGCCCAGGCTCCGAACAGGGTCAACCCCGACTGTCGCTGGAGGTGAGGGCTCGGGGTGGCAGCAGATGCCCCCTACTTCCTGCTTCTTCCCCTCCAGAGAACCCCAAATATTCTGATAATTCAAAATAAACATCTGTTTCATGTGTTCATCTTCCATAATTCAAATACCTGATGTGCTATACTGTATTTAATTAAAAATGTGAAGCTAATATTAAAAATCTGGAGAGGCTTTAAGAAGTTATATGTGCTGGATGATTCCCCCAAATTTAAAAGAGGTGAATCCATGTATTGATAGAATTAAAAAAAAAAATGTGTTGTCACTGTCAGATTGAAAACCACAATCCCCCAAACAAAACCATCTTCATGGCCCACTCTCCAGACTCCAGCTCTGTGTCTAAACGGAGGTCCTCAGATATCTCTGCGCTCCTGGCAGTGGCTCAAATTTTACAGTTGTTTTACCGAGGTGTCCATTGGTATTAGGCCCTCTTGCTTTTGATCATTCTGACTTGCTTTCTCCTTCTGAACTGTGTTTCTGTAACCAATTTACAGGACTGCGTATTCAATTTCAGCTGCCCTGTGGCAGCTGACGTGGACAGCACAGCCCAGGCACTCGCTCTCCCCAGCCATCTAGCTGGCTTTTGTGCCATCAGCTGGCATCCTGAGTCATTCATAGGCTAGCTGATTACAGGCAGCTGAAGGTCCAGATAAAATGCCCCTGGCGGTCTTTCACAAGCTCCTGTCTATTCACTTCCCGGGAAACCCCTCAGAGTCACCCCAGTGTCATTCTCTGGTGGTTTGTCCCAAACAAAGAGAAATGGGTTGGTAATACTCGAAGACTATCTGACCAAGGGAGTCGGCCAGCCTTGGATCAGTCCTACAATGAGCTCTCTCCTTGCCCATCAATTACCCAGAATTTTCTGGGTAATTGGATAAAGAAAATTGACTATTTTTCTTTTAGAATCAGCGGGAATTTTGTAACTTGACAAGTGATAAATATATATTTTTTTCTCTCTGATAAAGACTACTTTGCCAGGAGAGAAACTCCTGAGAATCAGTAATGCATTTATTCCTGGTTAACAGTGGGGGGTTAGAAGTGCTTTCAGGACCCATCGACTATTTCCAACTTTAAAATTTGTAAAAACTCAACCCAACTGCCAACATCTTTGTCAAACTCAACATGAAACTGCAAAAAGCCTTTTTCAAGAAGACTCCTAAACGTGCCCTCTTTTTATGACCTGTACCCCCAAGAAGGTTTTATGGCTTTGCAATGGTTTTGTCTCCCATTCATAGGCTGGGTCTCACCCCATTCCAGTTCCTCTCTACCTTCCTCTTATAAACCTCTGAACGGCAATAGGAGGCAAAGTAGATTTCTGCTGCCTTCTCCAGCTGTCTTTTTCTACTGTCAGGGTTTGCAGCTCTGAGCAAGAGGGGAGGGAAAGGGTATCAATGTCTGTGTCCCCTCCCTGCTTCCCTCCAAGCTGCTGCCTGGGAGAGCATAAAGCCATGATAAAGACGCTACTAACGTTTAGCCCATTTGACTGAACGAGTCCAAAGGGATGCAGACACCCGAGGACTTTATTTAAAAGTCTGCCACCAGGGCGAGGGCTTCAGGCCAGGCTGGCTCTTTTCTTGTCTGATGTTCGGTCCTGCAGAGAGGGCGTTGAGCTGCCGGGACCTTTGTCTCAGTGAACCTAAATATCCCTCCCACAACATCGTGCAGAGCCGATGCCTGAGCATTTCAAAGACAGAGGGGCCTGCAAAGGGCGTTGGGGGTCCCGCCACTTCAGAGAGAGGAGAGAGGGAGCTGACGCTGGGAACAATGGGAGCCCGGGGCTTTGTAACTCAGAACCCTGTGGCCCTCTCAACTCTCCTCCTCTGACCTTCCCAAACTGAACCAAACAATGGAATTGTGGGAATGCCAAAATCTAAGCAGCTTTGCCAGGGCTTTTGCATTTCTGCTTGAAGTCTTGTTTCCAGATGGAAGAAAGTCGTTGAAGCGAGGGAGGGGGTGTCTTCATGTAGATTAATCCACGTTAGGCTGCATGAAATGGGGCAATGGCTTTGTCATGGTGGTCATGATCCTAAGAGTTTCTGATTTTCTTTTAAAGACTGGGGAGATCACTGCCTATACCCGATGGCCCCAGCGGGCTAGGAAAGACATTAAGTCAGCTTTGAAGCTGACTTAAGTCTGCAGATCAAAAATACTTTCAGTCATCACTCAGTGTTGGCAAAATTTAAGGAGTATTGTGTAGCTCCCAAATCATTTTTATTAAAGAGCTGACACGCAAACTTCTCCCGACCAAAGTATTCGGGGGGGTAGAGGAATCCTACTGGGTTATCGGTGTTTGATTTTCAGTGAGTTTAGCTTTTCTCCCTTCACATCCATTTCTAATTTCAGAAATGTAGAGAACTGAAGCTTCAGATTAATTCCATTCATGCATTATGCCGGTTAGTGAAGGAAGAACTGCAGAGGTCTAATTTTATTTGGAGAAGTAGACCCCAAAACTTTAAAGGTCTCTGCCTGCATAAAAGTACCCAACCACAGGGGAAATTGGGATGAAACATATAGCCCTGCTTCTGATGTATTTCCATTGCTTTTTGGTTTGGATTGAACAGAAAACCCAGAGCAAACCGTCTTTCTAAGGATATAAACTTCCATTTTTCAATTCTTTTCTGAGCTAGAGAAATACCCAAATTTTCCAACCTCAGAAGAATATTCTGATTTCAGATCTGCTCAACATTTGCTTGAGGACTATGAATTTCTTATCTTACAGGGTTTTGCAACTCCTGGTGAATATGTCTATTTCAGAGATCTCCATGGGGATCACACTGATTGTGGGTTACCTATAGCAAAATGTTTAATCCCAGTTGACGTAGCTTTTCTGCTTCTCGTGGCACGTGTCAGTCAGTTTATGCCTCGAGACTCGAGAAAGAAATTTCCCTCTACTGATAGCCTGAACCTGGTGGGGATCAGGGGCTAAATCATGTAGAACTAAACCAGCGAGTACACTCTGCCCTCTCCCATCATTGATCTTTTTTGATAATCTGCAGTTCTTAATGTCTTTCTGTTCTAATTCTTTAGCTATCTTATTAAAATTTGATTTAAAATTCCAGTTGCATTTTCTGAAAGAAGGTAGCTGTGTTTTGAAGGCAAATTGGAAAACAAACCCGGTTGGATCTTTGGTTGAATATATTTGCCATTGGTGAGACATAATCACCGAAAACAAAACAAACCAAAACCCAAAACCCACACTGGGAACTGTACTTGAAGACGAGCCTGGCCAAGTCGGAGTTGGTGGCAGAGAGAGCTTTCAGCTTCCTGATGTGTTTTGTTCGACCTGCAGTATGATTTCAACACTGAATGCTTGTCATGGAACGTGGACTTATAGAAGTGAATGTTCCTCCTTCTTGCCTCACACCCGGTCCTCATCACTCATTGCTGTCACTCATCTGACTTCCGAAGGCATCTGAGATTCTGCCAGGTATGATTCCAGGCACTGGGTCTACCCACTTGTGGACAGGACAGGGAAGTCCTGCCCTCATGACGCTTTTGTTCTAGGAGGGGAGACTGAAGTAAAACAACCCCAAAAATAATTTCCAAGATCATTTTTGATAGTGATGTGTGTCCTGTAGAAAATGGTAGAGGGTAACATGGCAGAGGGTGACAGAGGAGGAACATTACATGGCATGGTGGGGAAGGTTACTGTGAGGGTGACATTGAGCTGAGCCCTGTGACACTTTGAGGGAGTGGCAGCCCAGGCACAGAGAATAAGAGGTGCAAGGTTAGGAGGCTGGAATGAGGTTGCAGAGGTCCAGTGTGGTGGAGAGGAAAGAGTGAGGGGTGATGGGGGATGACAGTGGAGTAGCAGTCTCCACAGGTGAAGTCAAGTTGTGGAAGCCATTATCGACAAAACAGAAGTAGAGGCACCGAGGTAGATAACAAACTTATGGTTACCAGGGGGCAAGGTGGGGGGGATAAACTGGGAGGTTGGGATTGACATATACACACTACTATGTATAAAATAGATAACTAATAAAGACCTACTGTATAGCACAGGGAACTCTATTCAGTACTCTGTAATGGCCTGTATGGGAAAAGAATCTAAAAAAAGTGGATATATGTATATGTATAACTGATTCACTATGCTGTACACCTGAAACTAACACAGCATTGTAAATCAACTATACTCCAATGAAAAGAAAAAAAAGAAAAAAAAAAGTTGTGGAAGCCATTGGCAGAGCCTGGAATTGGCTGTGGGTGTGGTACCCAAGCTGGACGAGGTGCCCGTTGAGATCCCTTCCAAATCTGATTCTGAAACTCTGGTTGGTGCCTCCATGGGCTGTACGGAGACTGGTCGCCAAGCTTTGCCATCAGATGAGAGTTCAGGTCTTCTAACAGAGTTCTTATGAGATGTGCAGAAGTATCGCAGCTGCAAGCAAGCGCTCCAGCCCTATTTTGCAGAGGAAAGAGGGGATGGTGAGGTTAAATGAATTGGCCACAATGACTCAACAAGGCATGAGCAGCACCTGAAATAAAGCCCCACTGTGTTGCCTCCTTTTGCTCTAAGCTCCGTACCACAATTTCTCCCCTGTATCACCTCATTATTATTCACTTATGTGGGTGTGATCTGAAAGGGAGCATTGTTTCAGAATCAATAGGGGCTGAGTTCGCGTAGTACAGTGAGTGTCTGAGCTTCAAGTACCTCCTTATCGCCAGCACACAGCAGAGGACAGGTCCAAATAAAACACATTATCTGGCCCTGTTGAGTGTCCAAGCCCAGCAGCTGTATTCATGGAGCTCTTTATATCCATTCCGTTTGCGAACCGAATTTTCTCACTTTCATTTCTCTGGGAACTTCTAAATAGAGCTCTTGCTGAAGAATGACAAGGGTGTTTGAGTTGGAGAGTTGAACAGAAACCATTTGCTCAATGGAGCTCAAACTTGCAAAATGGAGAAAAAAATATGTAAGGAAAGACCACCCCCATTCTAAGATGGCAGAGAGGGATTCAATTACCTGCTTTGTGGCATTCCATATCATGTTTAAATTTCTGGTGCTAGACTGATACACTTAGCATTGACTTCATACGTTTTTCTATGAATCTACATGTCTGCAATTAGACACTTAAAAAAATTTTAACACGTTTTTGCACTTAGAACCCTAGTAATTCTCCATTGGGTTTAGCCTGTGCATAGATATGATACTATAGTAATTTTGAAAAGATTTAGATTATCAGTATTATGCCATTATTGAAAACTTCTAGTAAAACTCTTTCTCGTTACCTTCTACCTTCTGTTACTGAGTAGATTATCATTATGACTGCCTGGTGGGCACTTGCAGGAAGAATGGTAGTTTCAAATAGTACCGATCCTATCAAATTCCAAATGAGTGTGGTGTGTTTAGAATTTTTTTTTTTTGTATCCCATCGTATAGACCCATAGGCCTGATCCTCCCTGTAAGTGTGTTTTGCTTGGTTTACATACTGTTTAAATATTTTCTGAGTCGATATAAAAGAAGTTTTTAAAAATAAAAATCTGTATTTCTAGCTTATCTGGAAAAGTTCTATCAACACGGGGTCTACCCAGGGCCCAGGTAGGGGCTTGCCCTGACTCCACAGTCCCCATCGCTCCCCATTACTGCCTGCCCCTGAGGCTGAATGTCAGTCTGTAATTTATCATTATACTCTTTTTTTTTTTTTTTTTAAGAGTAGAGAACTATTTCTCTGTATTTGTGTCTTTATCAAAAATGGAAATATAGGGACTTCCCTGGCAGTATAGTGGCTAGAACTCCATGCTTCCACTGAAGGGGGCACGGGTTCGACCCCTGATTGGGGAACTAAGAATCCACATGCTGCACGGAGTGGCCAGGAGAGGGGGGGAGAAAAAAGAAAAAGAAAATTACCCAGGTGACTGTATGCTTCACAAAATGTGGAGTGCTTTGTGTTTCATATGTTGATAGATGCCTGATGGCCAGGCTTATTTAGGGGTTTGCTGGGCCCCTAAATTCATTTGCATTTTTCACCCTCACACTTGCATTTCCTCCACAAGGAAAAGGCAGACTTCCCTACCTTTTCCTTGAGTTCTCAGCTTAAATGTCACCTCTCCATCCCCACCTTCCCTGATTCCTGTGTTAGATTAGGTGGCCCTCCTCTGTGAGGCTGGTACTTTCCCCATCACAACGCTTGCCAGGCTTTCTTGTAATTACATTAAAACATCATCCTTTAACTCTAAGTTCTATGAGGTCTATGAGGTCATTGTCAGAACCCCAATTCTAGGACATAGTAGGTGTGCAATAAATATTTTTTAAAAAGAATGAATGATGTCACTGCGATCTGGATTTTGAATAAAAATAAAATGTAATCTCATTTCATTTGAGTCCTTGTAACAGGCTTTTAAATCTATTCATTATAGGTTCAACATAGAGCGACTGCTTCTGAGAAGAGGATTTTTTTCCTCTTTTAAATCTAGAGCAGAAATGGATTGAAACAGTTGTTATAGAAATAACACTATTCATGCAATAAGTAGTAATTGAGCACCTACTATGTGCCTCGTGCTATTCTCATTGTTGAAGATGCATTGGTCTCTTGTGAAGCTTTTACTCTTGTAGGGCTGCGGGATGTGCCAACGATAAACATGTAAATACAGATGAGATAAGCTCAGGTATTGATAAACACTGCAAAGAAGTTAAAACAGGCAAGTGGACTCGAGAATGCCTGAGGCGGGACAGGTGGAGAAAAGAGGTTTCTGTAGCTGATGTTGTCAGGGAATGCCTTTTCCTTGATCTGCTATTTAAACTGAGATTTGAATGATAAGAAAATGCCACCTTTAGGAAGACCTGGGAGAAGAGTGCTCCAGTTACGGCAAGGAGCAAGTGCAAAGGCCCTGGGGTGGGAGGAAGCTTTGTGTGTTTGAGGGACAAAGACGGAGCTAATGAGGCTGGAGCTTGAGTGAGGAGCCTGGTATGAGACGAGGTCAGAAAAAAGGCAAAATCTTATAGGCCACACAAGAGCATGGATTTTTATTCCAAGGAATGCTGTGCCTTTCACAGACATACAGACTCCAGATTTCTCTTGGCAGACAGAATGGTGACCTAGAGAAATTGTGGGCTTGAGAATGAAACAGACCTTGTTTTGAATCTGCTCTCCACCTTCTACCAAGCATGACCTTCAGCAGGTCTTTCCTTTCTCTGAGCTCAGATTCCAGCTGTAAAATAGGATTAATGCTTTCAATGTGATTGATTCATGCCTTTGTCCATTCATCCCAGAAATACTTATTGTGCTTCTACTGTGTGTCAGGCCCTGGAGGTGGATCCTGTTTTGCAGATGGAAATACTGAGGTTCTGAAGAATAGTTAAGTGACTTGCCTGGGCTGAGCAGATATCAAGGGGCTGGGGCAGGACCGGAATGTGGTCTTCACGGTCTAAATCCTGAGCTTATTCTACCTACTTGATTCCTCCCAGGGTCCTTCCTACCACCAGATGCTCTCCTTCTTCCCAAACCTCTGACCCTAGGAGAGTACTTGACAGTGACACGTCTTAAAAAATACATTTTGATTGTAGGGGTGGGAGGTAATCTCAGCAGTTGACACCACTGTTTGACTTGAATCAATGACTTACCTTTAGTAGTGATATTGGGACACTTCAAACATCATCCAGTAGGTAAGAATTTTTGTTGTTGTTCAGGAAGCTTTTCTCTAGGAATCAAATACTACTTTCACCCAATCAGGAAGGCACTTGTCTTATTCATAGCTACTATTGCTCTTGAGAGTTTTATTATTAGTATATATATATTAAAACTTGAAATAAATGAAGCGGATTCTTCAATATGTGTAGTGGGGATTTGGGGAGTGGCGTGGGGTGGTGGCTCCTAGGGGAAATGTTCACGCCTCCCTCCCATCCCTAGGTCACCAGGCACCAGCTCTTTCCCATTTCCTCCTTGCCTTCTGGTTGACCCTCCCTGTCTTTTAGGAGGCTAACCTACTCCCTGGCCAGGAAATATTGGGTTTTGCAAGGTTGTACCAGAACCCCCCATTTTTTTCTTTTAGAGTGAGGCACTGATCCCAAAGGGATTTTTATTCACTTTACTTTTTTATTTTTGTTTTAAATTTTTATTGGAGTATAGTTGATTTACAACTGATTCACTTTGCTGTACACCTGAAACTAACACAACATTGTAAATCAGCTATGCACCAGACCCTTTTATCTCCTTACTGTCTCTTCCTGGAGCACCTCATTCATACCCACAGCTACCATTACCACCACTGAGTAGGGGACTCACCACCTTCTTCCTATCAGACGTTGTCTTTCAGCTGAATATCTGATGGTGTACTTGCTATTTTCTCTTGGATCTCTTGAAGGAAACTCAAACACAACATGTCCAGACAGATTTTCACTCCCCAGACCTGTTGTTTTTCTAGTGTTTTCTATCTCAGTGAGTATTACCACCATCTATTCCATTACAGAAGCCAGGAAATGGGGAATTAACTCTTCATCTCCACCCCAGATCTAGTTCAGCCCCATTTTATCTCCTAAATAGTTCTGGTAATTCTACCACTACCACACTAGTCCAGGCTGCTCTAGGAACCCCCTTCCCCTGCTACCCACTCACCACAAGGCAGCCAGACTGGTCCTTTCAAATGGCAAAGCTGGTCATGTGACCCCATGGCTTAAAATTCTCCAGTGGTTTTTTAATTTAGAATAAAGATGGAATTCCTTGACTTTACCTACAGGGCCTTGTTGAGTGTGGCCCTTTCTATCCTCTGTAGTCTTATCTTAAACTAGATTTGTCCATGCTCTCTCCCCTCCAGCCAAGCTGGTCTTCTTTCTGCCCATTACGCCATAGCCTCTTTTCACACTCTTCCCTCAGTCTGGAACCCTCTTTCATTCCTTCTTTGCTTGGTTGAGTCTTATTCACCCTGCAGTTCCCAATTTCTTATCAGTGCTCAGGCACGGATTTCCTGGCTGGGTTGAATTCCTTCCTTACAGATTCTGTGTTGCTGTACTGCCACTTTGCAGCCCTTTTTATACTTACAATTTCATTTTTATTTCTTTATTTTTAATTTTTATTGGGGTATAGTTGGTATATACTTACAATTTTGAAGTTTTATTCATGTGATTATTAATCTGTCTCCTCCACGAGCCTGTGAATTTCATGAGCACCGGGACCCTGCCTACTTTTGTCTCTACCCCAAGTATAGTAATTGACATTGTAGATTCAGTAGAGGTTTCCTTACCATGAACTGTCAGTGGATACTAATACCCACTACAGGTTTTGAGTAGTGTCAATCCCAGATAGCTGGGTTGGAGTAATTGACCTGAATTGCCATTACTACCATCACTACTACCACCATCACTATCACCACCACCACCACCACACCACCACACCACCACCATCATCACTGTCATTATCATCATGGTACTCTTAGCCCTGGTGTCAAAGTTAGACAGTTATTATTTTCCTACTATGGAACATAACCAGTTGTTCACTGGTTTCTTGGGAATATCTAGAGTTCTGATGAAGTTGCCTCAGATTTTTATATTATGTTGTTTGTTAGTTACCTTCTTAAATAATAAAAATAGTGCTTTTCCTTCGGGCCTTAGAGAGCTTAGGTCTTCAGATTGGAAAACACACAAATTCTCCCAAAGGTAAGAATTTGGATCTCGGTGGCTTGGATCTCACAGGAAGAGTGTTGGGCACGGCTGTGGCTCCGTCTCCAGGCTGCGCGCAGAGTGGGAGGGCTCTCTTCATGCAAGCGCTTCCTTGCGGAGGGGTTGGAGCTGCGGCAGACGCAGGCCTGAGCAGCCCCTTCTCTGCCACCTCTTTCTCTTCCTGAGGGCTCCCCGGTACTCCTGCCGTCTGACGCTACCCAGCCGTGTGGCTGACAGGGTCTTGGTGCTCCGGCCGGGTGTCAGGCCTGAGCCTCTGAGGTGGGAGAGCTGAGTTCAGGACATTGGTCCACCAGAGACATCCTGGCTCCACGTAATATACAGCGAAAGCTCTCCCAGAGATCTCCATCTCAACGCTAAGACCCAGCTCCACTCAATGAGCAGCAAGCTCCAGTGCTGGACACCCTATGCCAAACAACTAGCAAGACAGGAACACAACCCTACCCATTAAGAGAGGGGCTGCCTAAAATCAGAATAAGGTCACAGACACCCCAAAACACACCACTGGACATGGTCCTGCCCACCAGAAGGGCAAGATCCAGCCTCATCCACCAGAACACAGGCACCAGTCCCCTCCACCAGGAAGCCTACACAACTCACTGAATCAACCTTAGCCACTGGGGGCAGACACCAAAAGCAACGGGAACTACGAACCTGCAGCCTGTGAAAAGGAGACCCCAAACACAGTAAGTTAAGCAAAATGAGAAGACAGAGAAACACACAGCAGATGAAGGAGCAAGGTAAAAACCCACCAGACCTAACAAATGAAGAGGAAATAGGCAGTCTACCTGAAAAAGAATTCAGAGTAATGATAGTAAAGATGATCCAAAATCTTGGAAATAGAACGGAGAAAATACAAGAAACATTTAACAAGGACCTAGAAGAACTAAAGAGCAAACAAACAATGATGAACAGCACAATAAATGCAATTAAAAATTCTCTAGAAGGAATCAATAGCAGAATAACTGAGGCAGAAGAACGGATAAGTGACCTGGAAGATAAAATAGTGGAAATAACTACTGCAGAGCAGAAAAGAAAAAAGAATGAAAAGAATTGAGGACAGTCTTAGAGACCTCTGGGACAACATTAAACGCACCAACATTCGAATTATAGAGGTCCCAGAAGAAGAAGAGAAAAAGAAAGGGACTGAGAAAATATTTGAAGAGATTATAGTTGAAAACTTCCCTAACATGGGAAAGGAAATAGTCAATCAAGTCCAGGAAGTGAGAGTCCATACAGGATAAATCCAAGGAGAAACAAGCCAAGACACATATTAATCAAACTATCAAAAATTAAATACAAAGAAAAACTATTAAAACCAGCAAGGGAAAAACAACAAATAGCATACAAGGGAACCCCCATAAGGTTAACAGCTGATCTTTCCGCAGAAACTCTGCAAGCCAGAAGGGAGTGGCAGGACATATTTAAAGTGATGAAAGGGAAAAACCTACAACCAAGATTACTCGACCCAGCAAGGATCTCATTCAGATTTAAGGGGGAAATTAAAACCTTTACAGACAAGCAAAAGCTAAGAGAATTCAGCACCACCAAACCAGCTTTACAACAAATGCTAAAGGAACATCTCTAGGCAGGAAACACAAGAGAAGGAGAAGACCTACAGTAACAAATCCAAAACAATTAAGAAAATGGTAATAGGAACATACATATCAATAATTACCTTAAATGTAAATGGATTAAATGCTTCCACCAAAAGACACAGACTGGCTGAGTGGATACAAAAACAAGACCCGTATATATGCTGTCTACAAGAGACTCACTTCAGACCTAGGGACACATACAGACTGAAAGTGAGGGGATGGAAAAAGATATTCCATGCAAATGGAAATCAAAAGAAAGCTGGGGTAGCAAGTCTCATATCAGACAAAATCGACTTTAAAATAAAGACTGTTACAAGAGGCAAAGAAGGACACTACATATTGGTCAAGGGATCAATCCAAGAAGAAGATATAACAATTGTAAATATTTATGCACCCAACATAGGAGCACCTCAATACATAAGACAAATGCTAACAGCCGTAAAAGGGGAAATTGACAGTAACACAATCATAGTAGGGGACTTTAACACCCTGCTTTCACCAATGGACAGATCATCCAAAATGAAAACAAATAGGAAACACAAGCTGTAAATGATACATTAAACAAGATGGACTTAATTGATATTTATAGGACATTCCATCCAAAAGCTACAGAATACACTTTCTTCTCAAGTGCTCATGGAACATCCTCCAAGGCAGATCATATCTTGGGTCACAAATCAAGCCTTGGTAAATTTAAGAAAATTGAAATCGTATCAAGTTATCTTTTCTGACCACAACGCTATGAGACTAGATATCAATTACAGGAAAAAATCTGTAAAAAATACAAACAGATGGAGGCTAAACAATACACTACTAAGTAACCAAGAGATCACTAAGAAATCAAAGAGGAAATCAGAAAATACCTAGAAAAAAATGACCATGAAAACATGATAACCCAAAACCTATGGGATGCAGCAAAAGCAGTTCTAAGAGGGAAGTTTATAGCAATACAATACTACCTCCAGAAACAAGAAACATCTCAAATAAACTACCTAACCTTACACCTAAAGCAATGAGAGAAACAAGAACAAACACCCCCCCAAAGTTAGTAGAAGGAAAGAAATCATAAAGATCAGATCAGAAATAAATGAAAAAGAAATAAAGGAAACAATAGCAGATCAATAAAACTAAAAGGTGGTGCTTTGAGAAGATAAACAAAATTGATAAACCATTAGCCAGACTCATCAAGAAAAAAAGGGAGAAGGCTCAAATCAATAGAATTAGAATTGAAAACGGAGAAGTAACAACCGACACTGTAGAAATACAAAGGATCATGAGAGATTACAACTATAGCAACTATAGCAACTATATGCCAATAAAATGGACAATCTGGAAGAAATGGACAAATTCTTAGAAAAGCACAACCTTCTGAGACTGAACCAGGAAGAAATAGGAAATATAAACAGACCAATCACAAGCACTGAAATTGAGACTGGGATTAAAAATCTTCCAACAAACAAAAGCCCAGGACCAGAGGGCTTCACAGGCAAATTTTATCAAACATTTAGAGAAGAGCTAACACCTGTCCTTCTCAAACTCTTCCAAAATATAGCAGAGGGAGGAACACTTCCAAACTCATTCAATGAGGCCACAATCACCCTGATACCAAAACCAGACAAAGATGTCACAAAGAAAGAAATCTACAAGCCAATATCACTGATGAACATAGATGCAAAAATCCTCAACAAAATACTAGCAAACAGAATCCAACAGCACATTAAAGGGATCATACACCATGATCAAGTGGGGTTTATCCCAGAATGCAAGGATTCTTCAATATACACAAATCAATCAATGCGATAAACCATATTAACACATTGAAGGAGAAAAACCATATGGTCAGTAGATGCAGAAAAAGCTTTTTACAAAATTCAACACCCATTTATGATAAAAAAAAAAACCCTCCAGAAAGTAGGCATAGAGGGAACTTACCTCAACATAATGAAGGCCATATATGACAAACCCAGAGCCAACATCATTCTCAATGGTCAAAAACTGAAACCATTTCCTCCAGGATCAGGAACAAGACAAGGTTGTCCACTCTCACCACTGTTATTCCACATAGTTTTGGAAGTTTTAGCCTCAGCAATCAGAGAAGAAAAAGGAATAAAAGGAATCCAAATCGGAAAAGAAGACGTAAAGCTGTTACTGTTTGCAGATGACATGATACTATACATAGAGAATCCTAAAGATGCTACCAGAAAACTACTAGAGCTAATCAATGAATTTGGTAAAGTTGCAGGATACAAAATTAATGCACAGAAATCTCTTGCATTCTTATACACTAATGATGAAAAATCTGAAAGAGAAATTAAGGAAACACTCCCATTTACCACTGCAACAGAAAGAATAAAATACCTAGGAATAAACCTACCTAAGGAGAAAAAAGACCTGTGTGCAGAAAACTGTAAGACACTGATGAAAGAAATTAAAGATGATACAAACAGATGGAGAGATATACCATGTCCTTGGATTGGAAGAATCAACATTGTGAAAATGACTATACTACCCAAACGATCTACAGATTCAATGCAATCCCTATCAAACTACCAATGGCATTTTTCACAGAACTAGAACAAAAAATTGCACAATTTGTATGGAAACACAAACGACCCCGAATAGCCAAAGCAATCTTGAGAACGAAAAACGAAGCTGGAGGAATCAGGTTCCCGGACTTCAGTCTATACTACAAAGCTGCAGTAATCAAGACAGTATGGTACTGGCACAAAAACAGAAATATACATCAATGGAACAGGATAGAAAGCCCAGAGATAAACCCACGCACATATGGTCACCTTATCTTTGATAAAGGAAGCAAGAATATACAATGGAGAAAAGACAGCCTCTTCAGTAAGTGGTGCTGGGAAAGCTGGACAGCTACATGTAAAAGAATGAAATTAGAACACTCCCTAACACCATACACAAAAATAAACTCAAAATGGATTAAAGACCTAAATGTAAGGCCAGACACTATAAAACTCTTAGAGGAAAACATAGGCAGAACACTCTATGACATAAATCACAGCAAGATCCTTTTTGACCCACCTCCTAGAGAAATGGAAAGAAAAACAAAAATAAACAAATGGGACTTGATGAAACTTAAAAGCTTTTGCACAACAAAGGAAACCATAAACAAGACGAAAAGACAACCCTCAGAATGGGAGAAAATATTTGCAAAAGAAGCAACTGACAAAGGATTAATCTCCAAAATTTAGAGCAACTCATGCAGCTCAATATCAAAAAAACAAACAACCCAATCCAAAAACAGGCAGAAGACCTAAATAGACATTTCTCCAAAGAAGATATACAGATTACCAACAAACACATGAAAGGATGCTCAATGTCACTAATCGTTAGAGAAATGCAACTCAAAACTACAATGAGGTATCACCTCACACCAGTCAGAATGGCCATCATCAAAAAATCTATAAACAGTAAATGCTGGAGAAGGTGTGGAGAAATGGGAACCGTCTTGCACTGTTGGTGGGAATGTAAATTGATACAGCCACTATGGAGAACAGTATGGAGGTTCCTTAAGACACTAAAAATAGAACTACCATATGACCCAGCAATCCCACTACTGGGCATATACCCTGAGAAAACCATAATTCACAAGGAGTCATGTACCACAATGTTCATTGCAGCTGTATTTACAATAGCCAGGACATGGAAGTAACCTAAGTGTCCATCGACAGGTGAATGGATAAAGAAGGTGTGGCACATATATACAATGGAATATTACTCAGCCACAAAAAGAAACGAAATTGAGTTATTTGTAGTGAGGTGGATGGACCTAGAGTCTGTCATACAGAGTGAAGTAAGTCAGAAAGAGAAAAATAAATACCATATGCTAACACATATATATGGATTCTAAAAAAGAAAAAAACCAAACAAAAAAAGGTTCTGAAGAACCCAGGGGCAGGACAGGAATAAAGACGCAGATGTAGAGAAAGGACTTGAGGACACGGGGAGGGGGAAGGGTAAGCTGGGACGAAGTGAGAGAGTGGCATGGACTTATATATACTACCAAATGTAAAATAGATAGCTAGTGGGAAGCAGCCGCATAGCACAGGGAGATCAGCTTGGTGCTTTGTGACCACGTAGAGGGGTGGGATAGGGAGGGTGGGAGGGAGACGCAAGAGGGAGGACATATGGGGATGTATGTATATGTATAGCTGATTCAGTTTGTTATAAAGCAGAAACTAACACACCATTTAAAGCAATTATACTCCAATAAAGATGTTAAAAAAACAGAAAAAGAATTAGGATCTGATTCATTCATGTAACAAATATTTATTGAGTGCCTAATGTGTGTAAGGCACTCTGTTAGGGGCTGAGAATACCAGGCCCTCAGGGAAATTATAGTAGAGGAAAATAGGCAATAAACAAATAAATTAAAAAATATATATTAGGAATATAAACACTATCCTGAAAACAAAGTGATATAGTAGAGCCTGAGGGGGCTATTTTAGATTGCATAGTGCGGTAGCTTATTTTGCAATGTAACAAGCAGCCTTAAAATCTCAGTGGCTTATTTCAACAGCAAGGATTTATTTTTAGGTTCCTCCGTTGTTCGTGGGCTCTTCATTCACCTGGGACTGGTGATTATCTAGGCACATTCTTCTCAGCAGAGGAAGTGGGCGAGTGGAAACATATAATAGGTCTTAGGGCCTCAGCTCAGACCTGGCCCACTGTCACTTACACTCACATTTTAGGACCGAAGCAAATCACGTGACCGATATCAATGGAGAAAAGTTGCTCTGCCTACAGTGAGTGGCGCTGAAAACACACCCGGCAGGAGTGTGGACGTATAATCCTCTTACTGGGAACAGAGAGTTGGGAACCATAATCCAGTCTATCCTAGAGAGCTCAGGAACCCTCAGCGGAGGTGCCATGCCAGCTGAGACCTACACAAGAGAAGGAGCCAGCCCTGTGATTGTCCTGAGAAAGAGTTCAAGGCAGAGGACCCAGTGCGGAGGAGGTCCCAGGGCAGGAACAGGCTTGGGGGATTGGATGAAACAGAAAAGAATCAAGTGTGGCCGAAGAGGTGGCAGGAGGGAGATTCAGAGAGTTGGCAGGCGCCTGATCACAGGTGGCCTTGCAGGTCACAGTGAGGGTTTGGGTTTTGCAATGAGAAGAATGGGTGTGACAAGGGTACTTATGTTTTCGAAAGAAAACTCTGGCCATATTTGGTGCCTAATATCTGGCAGGTGGGCAAGTAAGGCAGGTAGATCAGCTTTGAAAACCTTTAAGAAGGATGACCTGAAACCCCAGAGGCTTTTTCTCAAGGGATTTAAGAGCTACCCTAGAAAACTGCAGGATAATGTAGCCCAAGCTCTGGTCCTTGTCGCTGGAGCTGGGCATGGACCCTCTGTTTCTTGGGGGTGCACCTCCCCAGGGAGCCAGTTGACTTGTCCGGGAGAAAGAGAGTTCATGGTGGGCCCCAGATATGTACACCACTCTGACACAACCTCCTAATTCAGAGCAGAAGCCTCAATAAGGAATCACTTTAGAAGAAAGGCTGTGCTTTAATTTATTGTTTTTTTTCCCCTAAAGTTTAAACATTCTCTGCACTTGAGTGGCTGTTGCTTATGCATCTGACTTATTTAGGCAATTTGCTATTGTGTG
This sequence comes from Eubalaena glacialis, assembly GCF_028564815.1. Taxonomy (NCBI): domain Eukaryota; kingdom Metazoa; phylum Chordata; class Mammalia; order Artiodactyla; family Balaenidae; genus Eubalaena; species Eubalaena glacialis. The sequence continues at coordinate 10,356,428 of NC_083716.1, forward strand.
TGTGGTCCAATCCAGCCTGTTTCAGTAAAGTGTATGTTAGACGCTTGGAAATTGTCCAACGGGCATTTTGTGCGTGTGTGTGTGGTGCAGTGGAGGCGGTGGGGGAGAAAAGATGGCAAGAAAATTTTTGACTAGCAACCCAAGCATGATGTTCACAGATGAATAGTATACATTTAATTTGAAGAATGAATTCTTTTTTTTTTTTTTTTTAATTTTGGCTATTGTCAGTCATATTGCAAGCACACTGACATGGTTTAAATTAGCGTTGTGGAAGCAATATACTGCAGAGGAGTGCGTGACTAAATTATTAAGAGCGATCCGTGAGGACCAAGCACGAAACCATCTCAGCAAATAGAGAAACTTTATATGGAGCTTTTCGCCAGCTGTGTCCCTGGTCATCGAGCACAACATGTAACAGTTTGCCCAGGGACTATTTTGGGAAAAACAGTCATTTCATGAAGGGTACAGATTAGGTTTGAAATTTTGTTTGGATCATCTGCCAAGAAATTGGTGTCCAAAAATTAAATATGAAAAATGTTAAGGGAATTGGAAACTAAGGCAGGGAACTCGGCTCAGCAAATTTTAACTTTTACTAACCTGTTAGAAAAGACTATTGCTGAGTAATTCTGTCATGTTTATAATTTATCATTTGTTCCTAGTCTATAATTTCTGTAAGGCTCTGATGGGTAAGTAGAAATCTCAGGAGCTTTAAGAGTGAAAGGGCTAAGATGAAATCTTGGCTTCATGACTTACGGACAGTGTGAGCTTGGGCAAGTTATCTCACTTTGTGCCTACATTTACTCATCTGTCAAGTGGGAGGGGCTGTGCACACCTTACAGGCTTAGGAGAAGAATAAATGAGCTCATGTTGGAAAAAAGCCTTTTTAAACTTGCAAGTATGCACAAATATGCATTACGACTTTTACTGATGGTAATGACCAGTTGAGGGTCACTTCTGAGCACTGCAGATATGAAGAATTTGGAAATAAGAAAATAAGAATCTCAACATTTTTGAAAATTCCTAGGGCTATTTAATTGAACAATCAAAAGAAAAAGCCAGGGCAAGTGTTTCAGCTCCGACGCTGGGGGAGTGGACTTGCAAGACGGTGGGAAGCAGATTGTGACCAAAGGCAAAGAAAAATAAAATGAGAACAAATCTGCAACAGGTTTCAATCTGATGTTTTTCTGAACCTCATAAGCCAATAGAGGACTTGGAGCCCCTCATCTTGTTCTCATTTCCACATATGATGGGCCCATCGGCTTGGGATGATAAAGAGCTCCCCCTATAGAGAGAGAAGCATCCGATGATTCAGAGCAGCTACAGGTGAGGGGCGTGGGAGGGGGCTTGGGGACCAAGGGCAGGTGTGAGGTCTCTAGGATAGACACCTCCCATCTCAAACAAACAGGGGCCCAGCAAGGCTCCTACCATGACATAATCACTCAGGATCTGTTTATTGCACTGATGAACAAATGGACTAATGGAGACAAAAGCAGGAGATGGAGGCTTAAAATCAGATTCTGCTCATTCTTGAAGTCCCACCTGAAGTTCCACCTTGTCTGTGTGGTCTTTTCACCAGGTAGATATCCTTTTCACCCTGGTTCTTACAGTTTCTACCATTGAGGAGAATGCTTTAGGCCTTTCTTTGCTAGTCTCATTCAGTCTGTTTTTAAAATAGGAGGTTCTTTTCTGGGATGTTTGCCATTACTAGGGGCTGCCCTTTGCACTGAAGACCCAAAAAAGAAAGGGTGTCCTCTACTATCATTGAGTCTACTGCCTGGAAGGGATGATTGATATAAAAGCCAATAACCAACATTTCTCCAAAGAAGATATACAAATGGTCAACAAGCACATGGAAAGATGCTCCACATCTTTAGTCACTAAGGAACTGCAGGTCTAAACCACCGTGAGAGGGCTTCCCTGGTGGCGCAGTGGTTAAGAATCCCCCTGCCAATGCAGGGGACACGGGTTCGAGCCCTGACCCAGGAAGATCCCACATGCCGTGGAGCAACTAAGCCCGTGCACCACAACTACTGAGCCTGCGCTGTAGAGCCCGTGAGCCACAACTACTGAGCCCGTGTGCCACAATTACTGAGCCTGCACTCTAGAGCCCATGCTCCGCAACAAGAGAAGCCACTGCAATGAGAAGCCCACGCACCGCAACAAAGAGTAGCCCCCGCTCTCCGCAACTAGAGAAAGCCTGTGCGCAGCAACGAAGACCCAGCGCAGCCAAAAATAAATAAATAAAATAAATAAATTAAGGAAAAAAGAAAAGCATTAAAAAATATATATCTTTAAAAAAACACAAAAACCCACCATGAGATACCACTTCATACCCACCAGGATGGCTATAATTCAACAAACATGAAATGACAAGTGTTGGTGAGGACATGGAGAAATTGGAACCCTTATGTAATGCCAGTGGGAATGTAAAATAGTGCAGCCACTATGGCAACCAGTTTGGAGGTTCCTCAAAAAGTTAAACATAGAATTAGCAGATGACCTAGCAATTCCACTTCTAAGTATGTACAATAAAGAATTGAAAACAGGTGTTCAAATGAAAATTTATACATGAATGTTCACAGCAGCACTATTTACAATAGCCAAAAAATGGAAACATCCCAAATGCCTATCAACTGATGAACGGATAAAACAAAATGTGGTATGTATCCATACAATGGAATATAAGTCAGTCATAAAAAGGAATGGAGTACTGATACTAAGTACAACATGGATAAACCTCAAAAACGTTAGGTTAGGTGAAGATTTAAGACACGAAAGCGACCTATTTAATAATTCCATTTACATGAAATGTCAAGACTGGGTAAATCCACAGAGACAGAATGATTAGTGGTTACCAGGGGCTGAGGGGAGGAAAGAATGGGGAGTGACTGCTTCATGGGCACAGGGTTTCCTTTTGGAGTGATGAAAATGTCTAGAATTAGTGCTGATGAATGCACAATATTGTGAATGAACTCAGTGCCACCGAATGATATACTTTAAATGGTTAATTTTACGTGATGTGAATTTTACCCCAATAAAAATAAATTAGTTAAACAGAACTCCAGTAACTATTCATGGCTTAATGAGGGCTGTAAGAGATGTGTGGTCCTTGCACTGTGGGAACATGTGTGGAGAAAGACTGCCTCTGTCTGGGGGTGTTGAATGGGAAAGATTTTTGTGGAAGGAGGTGGCCTCGTGCGGGCAGCATCTTGCAGAGGAAGGGAGTATGCTCCAAGTAGAGGGAGCGATGCAGGTAAGATATGGAAGTCTGAACAAGCGTGGTTTGTTTTGGGGACATGAATCTTCTTGCAGGGTTGGTGAGTAGGACAGGCTTGAAATAGTGTAATAGAAAGAAGAAGCAAACAAACACTTATTGAGCACTTACTATGTGCCAGGCAGCAAAGCTAAGGGCTTTGCATCCATTAGGACATTTAATCCTCCCAACAACTCTGATATTTTTTTCAGTCTTATCTGTGATGAAACTGAGTGTGAGAGGAAGTAATTTGCCCAATGTTGTACAGAAGCTTCACCTGTACAGCTACTCAAAGAGAGCACACACAGAGTCAAGAGTTTGTGAGAAGAGTGTGACGCTCCATCCCTCCTAGTTAATGCCGCTTTATTAGATGTTCAAAGGTGGATTCAGGGATGGCAGGAGAAGCTTTGTTCTTGGAACCAAACCTAAACCCACATTGTAATAGCCAGCATTCTCTAGTGAAACGAGACCAATAGGATAGATAGATAGATATATGAAGAAATTTAGTATAAGGCTCATGAAATTATGGAGGCTGAGAAATCCCATGATCTGCCATCTGCAGCTGGAGACCCAGGAAGTACGGAGGTGTAATTAAGTCTGAGTCCCGAGGCCTGAGAACCAGGAGCACCCAGGGCAGGGGGAAGACCCATGCTGCAGCTCGGGCAACCAGGCAGGAAGGACAAAATTCTGTCTCCCTCCTCCTTTCTGTTCTATTAAGCCCCTCAGCAGATTGTATTATGCCCACCCACATGGGGAAGGCAAATTGCTTTCCTGAGTCCACTGATTCAAGCGCTAATTTTATCCAGAAACACCCTATGACACATCCAGAAATAATGTTCAGCCAAATATCTGGTTACCCCATGATCCAGTCAAGTTGACACATAAAATTAACCATTACATGCGTGTTATTGATCTCTTGTGTGTTGGGTTCTGGAAGAGAGTTGTGAGATAGTGTTGCTTTTTATTACGGTTTTAAAAATAGTTAAAATATATTTAAGCAGATCTAGACCAGACTTTTGTGGGTCGCCTGGGTTCAACAGAACACAGTTTGAAAACCACTGCTTGCATTATCAGAAGCCATTTGGCCCTGTTCAGTCATATCATGTGTGCCTCTTGTGCCTTTGGGTAGATTACTATCTTCCTGTGGCCCACTTTTTTACATGTTACACGTAACATGTGGTCAAAAAAGTGTCCAATCATTGGCAGGATTGATAGAACTGCTGTGATTGAGACTTGATGAATGATCATTTGTCCAGTAGATTATATATTTCTGTAATGTCTCTGTATGAGCAATTTAATTTTTGACCTTTGTAACTGCTGGAAAATTCTTCAGAGTTCTCCTACATCCCTTATCTTATCTTTTTAAAAATAAACATCTTATTTTAGAATAATTTTAGATTTACAGAAACATTGCAAAGATAGTAGAGTGTGTGTGTGTGTGTGTGTGTGTGTACACTCCGCACCCAGTTTCCTGTACAATTCACATCTTACATTGGTGTGGTACATTTGTCACAATGAATGAATCAACACAGATACAACGTTATTAAACAAGTCTTGTATTTTATTCAGGTTTTCTTTGTTTTTATGGAATGTCCTGTTTCCATTCCAGAAACCCATCTGGGATACCACATTACAACTGGTTGTCATGTCCCCTTAGGCTCCCCTTGGCTGTGACAGTTTCTCAGACGGTCCTTGTTTTTGATGAGCTTGACAGTTTTGAGGGGTACTGGTCAGGTGTTTTGTAGAATGTCCCTCAACTGGGATTTTTTCTGATGTTTTTCTCATGGTAAGACTGGGGTCATGGGCTTTGGGAGGTAAAGTGTCATTTTTATCACATCTTATCGCGGTACGTACTGTTAACATGACATCACTGTGGTTGCTAAACTTGACCACCTGGCTGAGGTCGTGTTTGCCAGGTTTCTCTGCTGTAAAGTTACTCTTTCCCCCTTTCCACCTTGTACTCTCAGGAAGGAAGTCACTATGTGCATCTGCTCTGAAGGAGTGAAAAGGTACACTCCACCTCCTAGAGATTTATACCATCTTCTACTTGCTCTCCTTTCTGTTCTCAGTGAAGGAGTATACAGTGGGAATTACCTACATGGGGATGACTGTATTTCCCTCCAGGCTTACATTAAGGCAAGGGTTCTCAAACGTGGTCCTACTGACCTCTGAGGGAAGATAATTCTTTGTGGTACCATTTGCTCCATAGGGTGTTTACCAGTCTCCCTGACCTCTTTGCCCTAGATACTAGCAATAAACCACTTCCAACCACCAGAAATGTTTCCACACATTTCCAAATGTCTCCTGGGGGGCAAGATTCCCTCCATTCCTCGTCCTGGTTGAGAACTACTGCCTTATAGCAAATCAATACTCTGATAGCACTAAGAAAGATCATTCTATTAATTAAAAAAAGAAAAAAATATAGTAATATAAAATATTATTCCTTCTCCAGCCACAGAACTATTATACCCCAGTAAGAATGCCCCCATTCGCAGGTTTAACTTAGAGAACTCAGGAAATATATGCATTTACTCAGTGCCAAAGTGCTGCCTAGATCCAGGGGCAGAATGTAGAACACAGAGTGAATGGCTGTGCTCTACGCGTGCAATTCCCATAGAATGCAGCATGAATGGTGCCCACTGGAGTTGTGCAAGTGAGTGGCCCTGAATTTACAGATCCTGAAGCGATTCCTAGCATATGTCCCCCTTTATGTTTGTCAGGATGGACAAGGTTATGCTGTGGTAACAAACATCCTGAAAAATCTCAGTGGCTTAAAACATCAAAGATTTATTTTTCATTCATGTCACATGTCCTATGAGGGTCAGAGATGACCCTGCCCTTTGGAGTCTACTCAGGAACCCAGGATACTGGGGGCTATATCTTGACATATACTTTCTCAATCTTCATGGCAGAGAGAAGTGAGCACTGCCGTGTGTCACACAGGCAATCATGTTTCTGGAAGTGATGCTCATCATTTCTGCATAATTTTCATTGGCCAGACCAAGTCACAAGGCCATGCCCAACTTCAAGAAGGCAGGAAAGGACAATTTTACTTTGTACCTGGAGGAGACAAGTGAGAATATTTGTGGACAGTCCTAATGACCACCACAGCCTTGAAATACAAAACATGGTGCTATTATGGCTAAACTGTTTATTGAAGAATCAATATATAAATGATACATCGGTACCTTTCTACCATGATGACAGGGCCTCAAAAATATTTGTTGAATAAAATGAATATCTCAAAACATCCAGATATTTTTTCAGGAAGAGAAAGTTGCACAGGGAGTCATTTGTATAGTAGATGTTCCAACCAAGTCTAAACCAAGATATAGGGTTTGGTTGTGTCTGAACTGTGCCTTGCCCATGTCTCTTCCCAGGACCTACTATCTATAATAACTTAATGTCTATCTATGTTACAGAGGGCTGTGGGATCAGAGTTTTCTGTGAAGATTTTTGTATGTAGGTCTCTGGGAGACTGTAGTGATCTGTCCCCTATTTCCCAGCCTGCCTCCATGGACCCAGAGGTCTGAGCCCTGGGGAGAGAGAAAGCTGTAAAGGAAGAACTGAAGGAGCTGGTTTGACTTTGAAAGATTCTGGATATAAGTTGTGTAGTGTGGGTGCCCTGATGGTGATGGAGCGTCATGGAGTAGGGAAGAGGAGATGCCTCCTCACCTCCATGGACATACAGTGGGGACCCATCAGAGTGGGCATGGCATCGCCCTGGCAGTGAAGGAGGAAGAGTGATGTGCCTTCCTCAGGTGGCTTAGTGGGCAGTGGGCACCAATAAGGAGGCTGGAGTGGGGAAACAGGTGAGTTGCTCCTCTGGTCTCCCAGGAGTAAGACCAAGGCAGAGGGCTGACCTCTTGCAGATAAGCAGCTGAAGTTTTAGAACCAGAAGGGCCTGGGTGTTAATTTAATATAATCTCCTTCATATCCAAAGGCTTGTGAAGCCTGGGGAAAATTCCAGTTATGTGAGGATTTAAGAAAGATTTTAAAGATCTGTGAAATTGCAGCCTCAGAAAAGATTATGGACCTTTGAGTTAGATGCTGGTTCTCCTAGAGCAGAATAGCTTTTGTCTGTGGTAAATCCCAGTGTTAACCGTAATATTAACAGTTATATTAAAAAATGAATATTGAATAGTTTGGTTTGATTACTGTTTTCTGAAAGTATTGCCGTGTGTGTGTGTGTGTGTGTAGAAACACAGAACTACCAATGAGGTATATCTGTATTGCAGTATATATGTATGAAATTACTTATTATGGACATGTCTTAGCTTTTATATGTTTGCTTAAAGTGTACCTTCTACTTAGAATTCTTTAAGGTCATAAGTGGCCTGCTGTTTGGAAAAGTGTGGTTTGGGTCAAGCAGCACCCTTGGCTATTGTCAAGCGATGAAGTGGGATCACTTATTCCCTGGGAATGGTAAAACATTCCCTTCTCACCTATGAGGTTTCCAAGGCTAATGTATTGTTTATGATGATTTGATGTTCATTCATGTGGTAAAGTTTATTTTTGTTAATTGCCTATGAGTCAACAACTATACTACGATTTTCCAGGAGAAAGCAGCCCACTCTCTAGTGTACACACTTTCAAGTTTCTTTAAGAAGGAAGAGCCTAGAGAAGCATCTTTGAAGTCATCACCCTCCAGAGGAGAGACTGATGCACGTCCCTAGAACCATCATCATCGCTGACGTGCATAACAAGGCAAAACTAAAAATTGAGACATAACAAACCTAGAGATGACGGGCTGGGGGAGGAAGGTGAGAACAGAGGCAGATGAAGGCATGCCATGGCACTTGCTTTGTTCAGTATAAAATGTAAATATTAATAAATTTAAGAAATGGATGGGGGAAAATATGGTGGTGAATCTTAATAAATTAGGAGCAACTATCAGAAAACAAAAATGGATTGTATAACTTTCAAACAGTCAAAGAGTTTGATCTATCTAATGGAAGGCAGGAAAGGAGAAGAAAAAAGAAAGAAAAGAAAGTACAGTATTTGTGATAAAAATAAATTAGATGGCAGGAATAAATCCTTAATGTAGCAGTAATTACTGTAAATGGGAACTCACCAATCAAAAGACAGAAGTACTCAGATTGTATACAGAACATAAAATCTGGCAATATTTTGTCAACAAAAGAGTAGCGAAAGAAAAGAATTTGGTTAGACTAATAACAAAAAAAATGAAAAAAAAATATATATCCTAGACAAATGTGAACCAAAAGAAAGTTGGAAGAGTAATATTCATATCTGATAAAATAGAATTAAAGGCAAAAACCACTAAGGGCAAAGAGGGATGTGACATACTTATAAATGTAACAATAGGTTAAGAATGTATAGTCATAATGAACATAAATTCACCTGACAACATCAACTTGAAATATATAAAATGACAACTGATAGAACTATGGAAAGGAATAGATAAGTCAACAACTGTGGATAGTAATTTGATTTTTATTTTATTTTATTTTTTTATATATAAATTTACTTATTCATTTAGTTTTGGCTGCGGTGGGTCTTTGTTGCTGTGTGTGGGCTCTCTCTAGTTGTGGCAAGTGGGGGCCACTCCTTGCTGCCATGTGTGGGCCTCTCACCACGGTGGCCTCTCCCATTGCATAGCATGGGCCCCAGGCGCGTGGGCTTCAGTAGTAGTGGCACATGGGTTCAGTAGTTGTGGTTTGCGAGCTCTACAGTGCAGGCTCAGTAGTTGTGGTGCATGGGTTTAGTTGCTCTGTGGCATGTGGGACCCTCCCGGACCAGGGCTTGAACCCATGTCCCCTGCATTGGCAGGCGGACTCCCAACACTGTGCCACCAGGGAAGTCCTGGATAGTAATTTTAAAACAGCACTCCAAAATTGATGGGTTAAGCAAACCAAATATAAGCAAAGATATAAAAGGTCTGAATAATACATTAAGGTGAGAAACTAATAGGTATGTGTAGAATTCTATATCCAACAAATAGTAAAGGCACATTTTTTCTTGAGACTGGATCGTTTATAAAAAAATGACAATTTACCACCAAGGAAGTTTCTGATTTCAAAGAAGCCTATTCAATGCAGAATATGTTGTTTAATCAAAATGCAGTAAAATGAGAAATAAATGTCAAAAGAAAGCTAAAAATAGCTCATATATGGACTCTAACTCAGAAGTCATAAGGGAAGTTACAAATACTTAGAACTAAATAGAAATTTAAAAACTGCTTATCAAAATTTGTTAGATAGCTAAAGTAGTACTTAGAGGAAAATATAGCTTTAGATATATTTATTTGAAAACAAGAAAGACTGAAAACAAATTATCTAAGAGTTCAAGAGAAGCTGGAAAAAGAACAAAAACAAAGAAATGAGAGAGAGAGCTATAAGAAATTTAAAGGATACTAAAAATAATAGAGAAGATTAAATGAAACCAAAATCTGGTACTTTGAAAATACCACAATAGAGGTATTTGGCTGGACTGATCAGGATAAGGAGAGAATAAGCAAATAACAAAATTACAGAATGAAAAACAACGAAATAAAGTAGACACAGCTGAGAGAAAATATGAAAAATATTATGAACAACTATCTATCAATAGATTTGAAAACTACATGAAAAACACACATTTATGCACAAATATAAAATACTAAAATTGTGAGAGAAACTAAAAATATCAAAGAGACCAATAATCAATAATGAAATTAAAATTATATTCAGGCTCTTTTGTCTCACAAAAGCTCCAGATCCAGTGGTTTTCTTAGTAAGTTCTACCAAAGTTAAAAAAAAAAAAAAAATAGACTACTCTGAGAAACAGGAAAAGAGTAAAAGCATTAGAAATAATTTTATGAGACTAGCATATTATTGATTCCAAATTCTGTCAGGGTCAATACACAAGGTCATTTGGCTTTTAAACATACATGTAAAAATGCAAAATGAAATATCAGCTACAAAATAAAAGGGTAAAAGTAGCAGAGGACCATGGAGAGTTTAGCCCAGAAAAGCAAAGATGGTTCAACCTCAGAAAATGCACTGCTACGTTAATCCAAGGGAGAAAAACCACTTGATCATCTCAGATATAAAAAGGCAGCTTAATAAAGTTCAACATCAATTTGTAATAAAAATCTCTTGCAAATTATGTCTAGAAGGGAACTTCCTTAATGTGGTAAAGATTTATGCCTCCGACCTACAGCAGACAACATACTTCAGAGAAACTGTGGACCCAGCTCCTCTAAGATTAGAAACATATGCTGCTGCTGTTTAACACAGTGCCAAAGGTCCTGGCTAACTCTATATGATAAAACCAAACCAAAACAAAACAATGTCAAGTCTAATAATCGGGAGGGAGGGTATTAAATTGTCATTTGCTAATGATATGATCTAAATAGAAATCTGTAAGAATCAACAGAAAAAGATTAGAATAGAGAGTTGAGGAAATTTGCAAGACACAGATAAACTATTCCCATTTCAATTGGCAAAATTTGTGATCAATTTATTGGCTAATGCAAGGGTTGGCGGGACATGGGATATGAGGACCCCTCCTGTCCTATTGGTGGTAATGGGAACTGGTCAGCTACCCAGGAGAGTGACTGGGCAGGACTTACTTAAATGATGTGTGTGTGTGGATGCAGGACTCAGAATCCCACTTGTGGGTGATCTCAGAAAAAATCTTTGCATGAATCCAGAGGAAGACATAGATGCAAATGTTTGATACTTAGTGTTTGTGTCATCCTATGTGTCAATTAGAGGGGAAATAGTTCAGTACAGCATGGTGAGTGGATAATGAAACACCATGCAGCAGTTACAGGGCACAAAATCGATGTACTCATAGCAACAGGGATCGAGCTTGAAAACACAGCTATCAATTGGAAAAGGAAAAAAATGTGGTTCATAGCCCAATGCCATTTATGTAAATTAAAAACTGCATATACACAAAATAAACAATTCTACATTTTACAGAGATATCTACAAATTTGTGGATACATATAAAATGCATTCGAACTGTTGCCTGTGAGGGGCAATGGGAGTGGGAACTTTTTAAAAAAGGAAGTCGATAAGTAAATAAAATAAGAGAGCAGTCTTGCCTGTATCAATGAAGAAAATAGGCCATGAATGAGACATAAGATAAATTCAACCATCTGTCTCTGAAATCCAGAACGCCAAGCAGAATAACTCTACGTGTACACATTTCTGCCCATGTGTATTTTCTTTGTTTCCTTGTGTGCCGTGAAACATGGACAACTTAATATGAGAAGTTTTTAAACTAAGTCACCATTGAAAGAAAGAACTAAATTTCCGGCTCCTGAAATTTGGAGGAAACAAGTGGTCTCCATCCTTAATTTAGAGAGGTTCAGCCTAGTGTTCATCACTTGTTCCTAGCACCTGGTTTTACTTGGTCTCCTGTTGTAGCCTAGGGAAGAATTCCAGGGAGACCTTCTGTTTTCAAAATCAAGGCTTTAGAGCAGGCACCTCTTCCTGCCCCCCTACTTTGCCTACATAGACTTTCTAATTGATTGATGCTTTCCCTTCCATCAAGCTGCATCAGTTATGTTAGCAGCTTTATCGTCTGATATCTGACCCCCTGGCAATCCCACCAGGCGAATGTAGGTTGTTACAGGCAACCAGGTCCTCAGACAATGTCCAAGTTTCCCAGATAACAACTTCTCAAGATTTATTTTTTTTATTAAGAGTCTGTTAGGTTCCCTAAATTTTATTTGTAACACGGTACAAAGCAGATTAATTGAATGTCAGGGACTTTCCCTTCTGAGGTGAACTTTATCCTCTCCTAAAGTAAAAAACAAACAATTATGGGGCCCCTGATAGACCAGCTCAACTAACTGCTGCCTTCAGCTTAGGTTACAACTATCCTGGTGTATTGGTCCTATTTTCAGAAAACTCTTGGGCGTAATATTTTCCCACCTCCATTTGGCCCCCTCATGAGGGAATTCGCCTTTATAGTAATCCCACATCCTCCACGAGGCTGGTTTCAGCTTCAGTTATTATTTTGTTCTATGAAGATAGAGCATCTGGAAAATATGCTTTGTTCAATAAATGTTCATGAATATAAGCCTATTAATAGTTCCCCAAGCAGTCTTTACTTCTCTCCCTAATCAATTTTTGTTATAGTAATATTTCTAATGGTGATAATACCATGGAAGGTTGTAATTCTAGGTATTTAGCAGATTTCCTATTAATAACCAATTTCATTATTATGGGCCTATGTGGAATTTGTCACAACATACAGTTTATCTGAAGAACCCAATGTTCTTCCTACAGATTTGGTGCTGACTTAGTCTCCGTCATTCAAGTAAGATTAGTAGATGTTGTTTCTCAACAAACTACCAGCCTCTTGAGTCAACATGTCATTAATGTAGAATACTCCATTTATTAAAAGTATTAAATTTTGCTATTTTTCAGTATGACAAGGTCAGGGGTCACAGAGGTCAGGGCCTTTAGTAAGCACACCTGTGCTGCATGGACTCTGGGTAGAATAATTGGGAATCTTGACAGTTTCCAGTTCACTTGATCATGAGCACATCTCTGTATCTAATTAAACTTATAGGAACATACCTGTATTTGGAAGGCAACTTTACCTCTAATTAGTTGGATGGCCTTGAATACATTAATTCACCTCCCTAAGCCTCAGTTTCCTCACCTGTGAGATGAGAATTCCTTCATTCATTTAGCAAGTACTTCTTAAATACCCACTATCTGTGAAGCACAAGGTTATGTTTCTTGTGGAGCTCACATTCTGGTTGAAATTTAAAGCACAGACAAAAAACAAACAAAAAATAAAATAGTGACATAGTGCAATTTTAATAATACAGTTAAGCCTTGAGCAATGCGGGGGTTAGGGGCACCGACCTGCAACATAGTCGAAAATCCTCGTCCAACTTTTGATTCCCCAAAACTTAGCTACTAATGGCCTATTGTTGACTGAAAGTCTTACTGATAATATAAACAGTTGATTAATACATATTTTGTATGCTATGTGTATTATATACTCTATCCTTTCAATAATGTAAGCTAGAGAAAAGAAAATGTTATTAAGAAAAACAGAAGGAAGAGAAAATACATTTATATACTATACTGTATTTATTGATACTGTAAGTTTATGTTGTCTCTTTACAGGATGAATCATCTGTCAGTACTTACATCAATACTGCTTTATAATATATAAAACACTGTAGATGTTATACATATCACTAACACTAGACATCAAAAATGAAAAGGTAATGTGACAGAGAAATTCATATTTACAGATAAAACGATTCATGCATTGATAATGAAGAAGCAGCAATATGATTACTGTATTGCACGGTAGCCTAGTGTAATTGATACAATTGCTTCAAGGTAGCCTAGCCTGTACACAAATGAATGAATCATTATACAATTTTTATGGCATACAGTATTACAGTCATATTCATAATATAGTATTGGAAGCATTTTTACATTAAAAAACCCACTTACCTGTGATCATAGGCTGATAAGCACTTTCTCCAATTATTACTATTATTATTTTTTAACATCTTTATTGGAGTATAATTGCTTTACAATGGTGTGTTAGTTTCTGCTTTATAACAAAGTGAATCAGCTATACATATACATATATCCCCATATCTCCTCCCTCTTGCGTCTCCCTCCCACCCTCCCTATCCCACCCCTCTAGGTGGTCACAAAGCACCAAGCTGATCTCCCTGTTCTATGTGGCTGCTTCCGACTAGCTATCTATTTTACGTTTGGTAGTGTATATATGTCCATGCCACACTCTCATTTCGTCCCAACTTACCCTTCACCCACCCCATGTTCTCAAGTCCATTCTCTACGTCTGCATCTTTATTCCTGTCCTGCCCCTAGGTTCTTCAAAACCATTTTTTTTTTTTTTTAGATTCCATATATATGTGTTAGCATACGGTATTTGTTTTTCTCTTTCTGATTTACTTCACTCTGTATGACAGACTCTAGGTCCATCCACCTCACTACAAATAACTCAATTTTGTTTCTTTTTATGGCTGAGTAATATTCCATTGTATACACATGCCACATCTTCTTTATCCATTCATCTGTTGGTGGACACTTAGGTAGCTTCCATGTCCTGGCTATTGTAAATACTGCTACAATGAACATTGTGGTACATGACTCTTTTTGAGTTATAGTTTTCTCAGGGTATATGCCCAGGAGTGGGATTGCTGGGTCATATGGTAGTTCTATTTTTAGTTTTTTAAGGAACCTCCATACTGTTCTCCATAGTGGCTGTATCAATTTACATTCCCACCAACAGTGCAAGAAGGTTCCCTTTTCTCCTCACCTCCTCTCCAGCATTTATTGTTTGTAGATTTTTTGATGATGGCCATTCTGACCAGTGTGAGGTGATACCTCATTGTGTTTTGATTTGCATTTCTCTAATAATTAGTGATGTTGAGCATCCTTTCATGTGTTTGTTGGCCATCTGTATATCTTCTTTGGAGAAATGTCTATTTAGGTCTCTTCTGCCCGTTTTTGGATTGGGTTGTTTGTTTTTTTGATATTGAGCTGCATGAACTGCTTGCATATTTTGGAGATTAATCCTTTGTCAGTTGCTTCGTTTGCAAATATTTTCTCCCATTCTGAGGGTTGTCTTTTCGTCTTGTTTATGGTTTCCTTTGTTGTGCAAAAGCTTTTAAGTTTCATCAAGTCCCATTTGTTTATTTTTGTTTTTCTTTCCATTTCTCTAGGAAGTGGGTCAAAAAGGATCTTGCTGTGATTTATGTCAGAGTGTTCTGCCTATGTTTTCCTCTAAGAGTTTTATAGTGTCTGGCCTTACATTTAGGTCTTTAATCCATTTTGAGTTTATTTTTGTGTATGGTGTTAGGGAGTGTTCTAATTTCATTCTTTTATATGTTGCTGTCCAGTTTTCCCAGCACCACTTATTGAAGAGGCTGTCTTCTCCATTGTATATTCTTGCCTCCTTTATCAAAGATAAGGTGACCATATGTGCGTGAGTTTATCTCTGGTCTTTCTATCCTGTTCCATTGATCTATATTTCTGTTTTTGTGCCAGTACCATACTGTCTTGATTACTGCAGCTTTGTAGTATAGTCTGAAGTCCGGGAGACTGATTCCTCCAGCTTCGTTTTTCTTTCTCAAGATTGCTTTGGCTATTCAGGGTTGTTTGTGTTTCCATACAAATTGTGCAATTTTTTGTTCTAGTTCTGTGAAAAATGCCATTAGTAGTTTGATAGGGATTGCATTGAATCTGTAGATCGTTTGGGTAGTATAGTCATTTTCACAATGTTGATTCTTCCAATCCAAGGACATGGTATATCTCTCCATCTGTTTGTATCATCTTTAATTTCTTTCATCAGTGTCTTATAGTTTTCTGCACACAGGTCTTTTTTCTCCTTAGGTAGGTTTATTCCTAGGTATTTTATTCTTTCTGTTGCAATGGTAAATGGGAGTGTTTCGTTAATTTCTCTTTCAGATTTTTCATCATTAGTGTATAAGAATGCAAGAGATTTCTGTGCATTAATTTTGTATCCTGCAACTTTACCAAATTCATTGATTAGCTCTAGTAGTTTTCTGGTAGCATCTTTAGGATTCTCTATGTATAGTATCATGTCATCTGCAAACAGTAACAGCTTTACGTCTTCTTTTCCGATTTGGATTCCTTTTATTCCTTTTTCTTCTCTGATTGCTGAGGTGAAAACTTCCAAAACTACGTGGAATAACAGTGGTGAGAGTGGACAACCTTGTCTTGTTCCTGATCTTGGAGGAAATGGTTTCAGCTTTTGACCATTGAGAATGATGTTCGCTGTGGGTTTGTCATATATGGCCTTTATTATGTTGAGGTAAGTTCCCTCTATGCCTACTTTCTGGAGGGTTTTTTTAATCATAAATGGGTGTTGAATTTTGTAAAAAGCTTTTTCTGCATCTATTGAGATGATCATATGGTTTTTCTCTTCCAATGTATTAATATGGTTTATCGCATTGATTGATTTGCGTATATTGAAGAATCCTTGCATTCTGGGATAAACCCCACTTGATCATGGTGTATGATCCCTTTAATGTGCTGTTGGATTCTGTTTGCTAGTATTTTGTTGAGGATTTTTGCATCTATGTTCATCAGTGATATTGGCTTGTAGATTTCTTTCTTTGTGACATCTTTGTCTGGTTTTGGTATCAGGGTGATTGTGGCCTCATTGAATGAGTTTGGAAGTGTTCCTCCCTCTGCTATATTTTGGAAGAGTTTGAGAAGGACAGGTGTTAGCTCTTCTCTAAATGTTTGATAAAATTTGCCTGTGAAGCCCTCTGGTCCTGGGCTTTTGTTTGTTGGAAGATTTTTAATCCCAGTCTCAATTTCAGTGCTTGTGATTGGTCTGTTTATATTTCCTATTTCTTCCTGGTTCAGTCTCAGAAGGTTGTGCTTTTCTAAGAATTTGTCCATTTCTTCCAGATTGTCCATTTTATTGGCATATAGTTGCTATAGTTGCTATAGTTGTAATCTCTCATGATCCTTTGTATTTCTACAGTGTCAGTTGTTACTTCTCCGTTTTCAATTCTAATTCTATTGATTTGAGTCTTCTCCCTTTTTTTCTTGATGAGTCTGGCTAATGGTTTATCAATTTTGTTTATCTTCTCAAAGTAACACCTTTTAGCTTTATTGATCTGCTATTGTTTCCTTTATTTCTTTTTCATTTATTTCTGATCTGATCTTTATGATTTCTTTCCTTCTACTAACTTTGGGGGGGTGTTTGTTCTTGTTTCTCTCATTGCTTTAGGTGTAAGGTTAGGTTGTTTATTTGAGATGTTTCTTGTTTCTGGAGGTAGTATTGTATTGCTATAAACTTCCCTCTTAGAACTGCTTTTGCTGCTGCATCCCATAGGTTTTGGGTCGTCATGTTTTCATTGTCATTTGTTTCTAGGTATTTTTTGATTTCCTCTTTGATTTCTTAGTGATCTCTTGGTTATTTAGTAGTGTATTGGTTAGCCTCCATGTGTTTGTATTTTTTACAGATTTTTTTCCTATAATTGATATGTAGTCTCATAGCATTGTGGTCGGAAAAGATACTTGATACGATTTCAATTTTCTTAAATTTACCAAGGCTTGATTTGTGACCCAAGATATGATCTGTCTTGGAGGATGTTCCATGAGCACTTGAGAAGAAAGTGTATTCTGTTGCTTTTGGATGGAATGTCCTATAACTATCACTTAAGTCCATCTTGTTTAATGTATCATTTAAAGCTTGTGTTTCCTTATTTTCATTTTGGATGATCTGTCCATTGGTGAAAGTGGGGTGTTAAAGTCCCCTACCATGGTTGTGTTACTGTCGATTTCCCCTTTTATGGCTGTTAGCATTTGCCGTGTGTATTGAGGTGCTCCTATGTTGGGTGCATAAATATTTACAATTGTTATATCTCCTTCTTGGGTTGATCCCTTGGTCATTATGTAGTGTCCTTCTTTGCCTCTTGAAACAGTCTGTATTTTAAAGTCTATTTTGTGTGATATGAGAATTGCTACTCCAGCTTTCTTTTGATTTCCATTTGCTTGGAATATCTTTTTCCATCCCCTCGCTTTCAGTCTGTATGTGTCCCTAGGTCTGAAGTGGATCTCTTATAGACAGCATATATACGGGTCTTGTTTTTGTATCCATTCAGCCAGTCTATGTCTTTTGGTTGGAGAATTTAATCCATTTATATTTAAGGTTCTTATCGATATGTATGTTCCTATTACCATTTTCTTAATTGTTTTGGATTTGTTACTGTAGGTCTTTTCCTTCTCTTGTGTTTCCTGCCTAGAGATGTTCCTTTAGCATTTGTTGTAAAGCTGGTTTGGTGGTGCTGAATTCTCTTAGCTTTTGCTTGTCTGTAAAGGTTTTAATTTCTCTGTCGAATCGGAATGAGATCCTTGCTGGGTCGAGTAATCTTGGTTGTAGGTTTTTCCCTTTCATCACTTTAAATATGTCCTGCCACTCCCTTCTGGCTTGCAGAGTTTCTGCGGAAAGATCAGCTGTTAACCTTATGGGGATTCCCTTGTATGTTATTTGTTGTTTTTCCCTTGCTGCTTTTAATAGTTTTTCTTTGTATTTAATTTTTGATAGTTTGATTAATATGTGTCTTGGCTTGTTTCTCCTTGGATTTATCCTGTATGGACTGTCTGTGCTTCCTGGACTTGACTGACTATTTCCTTTCCCATGTTAGGGAAGTTTTCAACTATAATCTCTTCAAATATTTTCTCAGTCCCTTTCTTTTTCTCTTCTTCTTCTGCGACCCCTATAATTCGAATGTTGGTGCGTTTAATGTTGTCCCAGAGGTCTCTAAGACTGTCCTCAATTCTTTTCATTCTTTTTTCTTTATTCTGCTCTGCAGTAGTTATTTCCACTATTTTATCTTCCAGGTCACTTATCCATTCTTCTGCCTCAGTTATTTTGCTATTGATCCCTTCTAGAGAATTTTTAATTGCATTTATTGTGTTGCTCATCATTGTTTGTTTGCTTTTTAGTTCTTCTAAGTCCTTGTTAAATGTTTCTTGTATTTTCTCTGTTCTATTTCCAAGATTTTGGATCATCTTTTCTATCATTACTCTGAATCCTTTTTCAGGTAGACTGCCTATTTCCTCTTCATTTGTTTGGTCTGGTGGGTTTTTACCTTGCTCCTTCATCTGCTGTGTGTTTCTCTGTCTTCTCATTTTGCTTAACTTACTGTGTTTGGGGTCTCCTTTTCACAGGCTGCAGGTTCGTAGTTCCCATTGTTTTTGGTGTCTGCCCCCAGTGGCTAAGGTTGGTTCAGTGGGTTGTGTAGGCTTCCTGGTGGAGGGGACTGGTGCCTCTGTTCTGGTGGATGAGGCTGGATCTTAGCTTTCTGGTGGGCAGGACCGCATCCAGTGGTGTGTTTTGGGGTGTCTGTGACCTTATTCTGATTTTAGGCAGCCTCTCTGCTAATGGGTGGGGTTATGTTACTGTCTTGCTAGTTGTTTGGCTTAGGGTGTCCAGCACTGTAGCCTGCTGGTCGTTGAGTGGAGCTGGGTCTTAGTGTTGAGATGGAGATCTCTGAGAGAGCTTTCGCCATTTGATATTATGTGGAGCTGGGAGATATCTGGTGGACCAATGTCCTGAACTTGCCTCTCCCACCTCAGAGACACAGGCCTGACACCTGGCCAGAGCACAAAGACCCTGTCAGCCACACGGCTCAGAATAAAAGGGATAAAAAAAGAAAGAAAGAAAAATAAATAAATAAATAAAAACGTTATTAAAATAAAAAATTTTTTAAATTAAATTAAAAATAAAAAAAATTTTAAAGTAGTTAAAAAAGAAAGAAAGAAGAGAGCAACCAAACCAAAAAACAAATCCACCAATGATAACAAGCGCTAAAAACTATACTAAAAAATAACAAAAACAAAGAAACAAACAAAATAAACGGACAAACAGAACCCTAGGACAAATGGTAAAACAAAGCTATACAGAAAAATTCACACAAAGAAGCATACACATACACACTCACCAAAAGAGTAAAAGGAAATATATATATATATATTAAAAAAAAAAAGGAAGAGAGCAACCAAATCAATAAACAAATCTACCAATGATAATAAACTCTAAATACTAAACTAAGATAAACATAAAACCAGAAACAAATTAGAAGCAGAAAGCAAACCCCAAGTCCACAGTTGCTCCCAAAGTCCACCACCTCAATTTTGGGATGATTCGTTGTCTATTCAGGTATTCCACAGATGCAGGTACATCAAGTTGATTGTGGAGATTTAATCCGCTACTCCTGAGGCTGCTGGGAGAGATTTCCCTTTCTCTTCTTTGTTCACACAGCTCCTCGGGTTCAGCTTTGGATTTGGCCCCGCCTCTGCGTGTAGGTCGCCTGAGGGCATCTGTTCTTCGCTCAGACAGGACGGGGTTAAAGGAGAGGCTGATTAGGGGGCTCTGGCTCACTCAGGCCGGGGGGAGGGAGGGGTACGGAATGCGGGGCGAGCCTGCGGCAGCAGAGGCCAGCATGATGTTGCACCAGCCTGAGGCGCGCTGTGTGTTCTCCCGGGGAAGTTGTCCCTGGATCATGGGACCCTGGCAGTGGCAGGCTGCACAGGCTCCCAGGAGGGGAGGTGTGGATAGTGACCTGTGCTTGCACACAGGCTTCTTGGTGGCTGCAGCAGCAGCCTTAGCGTCTCATGCCCGTCTCTGGGGTCCACGCTGATAGCCACAGCTTGTGCCCATCTCTGGAGCTTGTTTAGGCAGTGCTCTGAATCCCCTCTCCTCGTGTACCCTGAAACAATGGTCTTGTGCCTCTTAGGCAGGTCCAGACTTTTTCCTGGACTCCCTCCCGGCTAGTGGTGGCGCACTAGCCCCCTTCAGGCTGTGTTCACGCAGCCAACCCCAGTCCTCTCCCTGGGTTCCGACCTTCGAAGCCCGAGCCTCAGCTCCCAGCCTCTGCCCGCCCCGGCAGGTGAGCAGACAAACCTCTCAGGCTGGTGAGTGCTGGTCGGCACCGATCCTCTGTGCGGGAATCTCTCTGCTTTGCCCTCTGCACCCCTGTTGCTGCGCTCTCCTCCGTGGCTCTGAAGCTCCCCCCCCCCACTGCCCACCCCCCCATCTCCACCAGCGAAGGGGCTTCCTAGTGTGTGGAAACTTTTCCTCCTTCACAGCTCCCTCCCAGAGGGGCAGGTCCCGCCCCTATTCTTTTGTCTCTGTTTTTTCTTTCTTCTTTTGCCCTACCCAGGTATGTGGGGAGTTTCTTGCCTTTTGGGAGGTCTGAGGTCTTCTGCCAGCGTTCAGTAGGTGTTCTGTAGGAGTTGTTCCACATGTAGATGTATTTCTGATGTATTTGTGGGGAGGAAGATGATCTCCACGTCTCATTCTTCCGCCACCTTGAAGATCCCTCCGCACTTTCTCCAATTATGAGAGAGTCATACTGTATGATGATGTAGGTCTTTGAAGGCAAAGTTATAAAATAGTAAGCAAACTAACATTAATTTTGTATTAGATACCACTCATGCCTATGTAAGGATAGACTAATCTTTCTATATGTATTTTATGCATTCATGACATAACTAATTTTTCTTAATTATTTTTGATATTTCTAGGCAACGAGGTTTGTCTGAAAGTTTTTTTCAAGTTGTCACAAATCTCCAAAAAATTTTCCAATACATTTATTGAAAAAAGTTCACATATGAGTAGATTCGCCCAGTTTAAACCCATGTTGTTCAAGGGTCAACTGTACTTACCTTAAAGAGCAGTTGTACGACTTGACATGTTACAAGGATTAAATGAGGAAAGACCTGTGTAGCTCCTGGTGTGTAATATGTGTCATTCAGTGGTAGTTAGCGGAGTTGAAGAACTGTAGTTAAAGGCTGTTGCTTTTTCTGTCCCCTTTGAGAGACCAGTGGGTGTGGTGGTAAAGATGCAGTAAATAATCTTGAAGTGGTGCTGGAGTGCCCAGGGAAACTTTTTCATAGAAAAAATGTTGGGGGAGAGGCACTAGTGCCCCTTGGCGTCCTAAGACAGAGAGAATGTGGGAATGCATATGGAGGTGGGTACAAACACCAGTCTGTGTAGCAGATCTCCCGCCTGGCACCTCCCCTCCCACTCCACGCACTTCACTCTACCTGGAGAAGACACTGGAATTATTTCCCAGCAAGCATCAGAACAGACCTTGGCTCTGGTTTGAGGTCACTTATGATTAAGTTGCCGCACACATGCGTGCAGGCAGCTGGGTGGGTGGGAGGGAGGGACAGCAGGCAGCCTCCCCAGGCCAGTGTTCTTCCTCTCTTGTCTTCCCCTATACACTCATTGAGGATCTTGTAATTCTCTTTATCATGGCCCAGCCTCTGTTTCCTTGGGCCAAATAGGGGATGTCTTGGGGCCTCTCCAACTGGGACACATTCTAAATGCAAGGTGGTTCTTGTCTTCTTCATCCCTGTAGGACTCAAGCTTGGGGAGGGAAGAAGCTATTCTGATGGTTGGGATTGAACTGACCCTGGCCATTCACAGTGGCCTGGACCCTCTTTCTGGAGCCCTGAGTGTTCCCTGGCATTGTACAGAAGACTGGCTCAGGCTCCCCGGCTTCATAAAACCACTTAATATATAGTCACTTGATAGACTGAGAATATCTCTGGCGCTATACTTTGTGGTCCTTTTGGAAGGGACTGTGAAATATGATTGAAAGGCACATAGGAGGAAGGAAAAGAGAAGTGGTGTGGCTGAACAAGTCAGCAGAAATCGAGTTTGGATTTGTGAACTACACAGTGGAGTGAAAGCCAAGTCATTGGAAATAAATCAAAATGAGCCAACACATTTTTATATTATCCTTATTTAAATATTTGTTACATCCATTACAGCACTAAGGCCTATTGACCTTTCCTTGGGGACGCTGATTCCCGGGTTGTTGGCTTTTGTTTCCCTAAAGCAAGTAATCAGTTGAACTCCCTGGCGTTGCCCTTGACCATGAAGCCTGCAGGGTAGAGATGTGGGGAAACTAATGCCTTCTCTGGCTGCCCATCTGTGCGTGAACTGGCTAAGTCTATGAGCCTTGGAGGCCCAGCAAGCCAACACAAACACGCTGATTCCCCCGAACTGGTCAAAAGGAGTTTGGTCGGGTTACAGAGAATCCAATTCTTGCTCCTGGAAAACACAGCCAGGTCGAACAGTTCAGATGTGTCACAACAGACTAGAAGTGAGCATCCCTTTTTAAAAGACAAAACAAAACACTGACTTTCTTGTAGGAACTTGACATGATACAGATTTGAAAATATTCTGCACAAAGATTTTCATGTTGGGTATCCTGACCAGTACCTGGTAAGGTAAATTCATTAACCGGATTGTATTTCAAGCCCAAAGAGGAATGTCCTAAGTGAACATGATTTAACAGCCCAGGACCACGTGGATTTCTTGAAGCAGCTGTGTCAGACATTCAAGTCAAGTTGGGGCATGAGTGACCTCTATCATCTAAAGGAGAGTTCACTCCTTGTAAGTTTATCCTCCAATTTTTAAAAAATAGTGTTTGCTGACATACAGCCTTCATTAAGCTGCCAGAGACTTAAGATAATAGCAGGAAGTTCTGCACAGATAAACCCAGTATGGTAGTCAGGGAAGAATGGGACTTAGTCAATTAAAATCATTAATGGATATTTGAAATGCCTTTATAATGGGGCGCCAATGCAGTCCACACATTCGAATAAAGGAGAAAACATCTTATCTCGTCCCACGGTTCTTCTTGGGGCCAAAAGATTCTCCCTTGAACTTACTCTGTTTACAGATGGCAAGGAACGAGGTTTATTTGAACCGGTTTTGTTTTGAGTTTGTGTGGGTTTTTCCTCTCAACTGCAGAATGTATTCTTTGAGTTCCTGCATCTCTGAGCCTGGTTTTTCTTTTTTGTAGCAGTGCCAGAGTTTATCACCACTCACTTCTGGATAGTGTTAATGCAGCAGTCACTTCCTGTCTGCAAAACAATCGTAACATTCACCAGAGTTCTGGGTGTTAAGGCCACGTGGGGGATTGTTACCTGAAATGGCTAAAAAAAAAAAAAAAAAAATAGTTTTTAAGAAGTTAGTGCAAGATGCTGACACTGTTTATAGAGAAATATTGTTCTAGGTTCAACACGTGCCAGTCAAACACATGGGAAGAAGAAAACAGACCTGTGAACAGACCGGAGGGGGACCCTTTTGTTAGTGTTTACCTAAGAGTGCATTATGAAGCCATCGCTCTCCGCCTGTTTGCAGCGAGTGTTAGTCTATAAGTAGTGGGAATTCCAAGGAAGGGAGTCTGTTAATGTAGAGCGGGGGTTCTCATACTTCAGCAAACATCAGAATCACTGGCGGAATTGATGAAAACATGCATTGGGGGACCCCATCCCCAGAGTCTCCGAAGCAGTCAGGCATGGGGTGGGCCGTCCTGAGAATGTGCATTTCTAACAAGCTCCCAGGTGATGCTGTTGCTCCTGGTCCAGGGGGCACGTTTAGAGACCCGCTGACATCAGTGAGGTCAGAAGGGACTGAAATTCCATGCGGGACTTAATGCTTCAATTCTCTTGTCCTGTTTAAAGGAGATAACGTGTCGTGAAAGATAGTTTTGTTGTTGCTTTAAAGGTGAATGCAGGCATTCCTGGCTTCATGGAATAGACGTATTTTAATGAAGCCATGTGCAAACAAATGTACAGATGAACAAAGTACAAATGAATCCTATTGCTGATCTTGTCTATCAAGTCAGGGACAGATTCCTTTAAAGTGGAATTCCCTGGGAGCACTAAGTAGGAGCACTTAGTTAAGGAAGAGGCTCAATGTCATGCTCATGGCATCCTGGGTGTAGGACCCTGGGGTTGGTACTGTACCTTTTTCTTAATTCTGCAAGCTCTCCGCCCAGCCTCTTTGCACCTTATTATTCTACCTCAACCTTCAGCACTCCCCTCACCAATAGAAATTTCTCCTGTTCCTGTAGATTGACTGATTATATATGACACACTCTTAGAATTTAGCTCCCCTCTTGTCACCTGAGCTTTTTAATATCTGATGTTAGTAGACATTTCATGTCTGACTTCATTTGTAGAAATTGGCGCCTAAATCTTTCACCATACCCCGAAAACACCTTCAGTTGAAGTCTCCAGGTTATGGAAAATAAACCACACACACAAAATGAAATCAAATGAAATCAAGGTGAAACGTGTTGGCTTTTCCATTTTGTAGTATTTTAAAGTGGGAACAAGTGATTAAATCATGTAGTGGTGAACGCAACAAAGAATTTCACTGCTTGATTGTCTTTCTCAATGGAAATTCAGGAGTTACTGGGGACCAGTGGAAAGAGGAGTGGGCTGTGCTTCCCAAACTGGGGGCGGCACTCAGGAATTATTTCTTTGGAAAAGTTTTAAAGGAATTTGCAGAATGTAAATGATTCATTATCTTCATGATCCAAAGCATATCAGCCAGTGTCAGGAATACATATCATATTCTGAGGTCGTAGTTCAATATTGGATTGAGCTACAGATAAAATCACACGTGTCCCTGCCTGAGGCTTAGAAATTGGAAAGGAAGAGGAGAGGTAGATTGAGTTGGGGCTAACTCTTCCTGTGCAAGGGGAGAAAAAAAAAAAAGAAAAAACAGGCTTTTCCATCACTTCAGAGTTACCTCTTTGGCCTCTAAGACTTACCAGTCTTTGGAAGCCGTTGGCACTTCTAAAGAAGTCGGGGGATGGTCTTTGCTTCCTTCCATTACTGTTTCCTTTTTTATCTCCTTTTCATCCCTGCCTCTTCTCTGCTCTGTCCCTTTTATAGCAGGGCTGCCATGGAACTGGCCTTCTGGCTTCTTTTCCCTTCCCTGCAGGGAACCACGTGTGACAATCCTTGCTCATCGCCCCAATCCACCTACTCTGAATAGTCTCACCCATAACACCTTGGGCTCCCCATGCTTCCTCGTAAATGTGCTCAAAAGGATAATTGTGATTTCTCAGTTACAAGCTCGATGTGAGGTGACAGTTTAGTGGTCAGTCCAGCTGTACTGGGAGTTAAAATTATCTACGCCTGTCTGCACTCTGCTTACTGAACTGTACGGTTCTACCTTTTTCCGGCTGATTTAGCCTTCCCTCCCCTGTGGAGTGTACAGCCTGAATCCTTTTGCCTGCTCAGAACTTGGCTCCTGGGGTCTTTAGGAGTTTGTCAGACCACAGGGATAAGGAAGAGGTCTGGCATGTGCAGACTTCTCTCTTTGATGAGCTGCAAGAAACCACTGTTTTTAAAGTGACAAAATAACTAGTTGTTCCCCTCTTAGGAGGAAAAGCATTTCTAAATTATATTCTTTTCTCTGTGCTGGTTCCTTCCCTATTTTGCCTCTGAACTTTGCTCGAGGTCAATTTTCCATCTTTGAAGGAGGCTTGTTGTGTAGTCATCATCTAGTTGAGAAGAAGTAGAAATATCATGAAGGGGTCCATGGATCCCTGGGTTATTAGGAACTTTGTGGTTTCAAACACTGCCCTTTGGATTCCAAGAGAGGTCGTACTTAGGATCAAAGTGCACTTTTCTGTCAAAGACTCATCCAGGAGGAATATTTTCAGAAGTTAGACAAGTCCAACCTTTAAGCTCCTTCATTGTGTGCCATCCAAATGGTTTTCCCTTATCTTCCTCATTCATCTGTTTCGGCTGTATTTTCCTTCTGGAAATCCAGTGTGCATTTTAATCAGGAAAAGAAAAGGGGCATGAGAAGCAGCCCATCGATTAAGGCTGCATCGACATTAGCTCCCTGGGTAGGGGAAACCTTTGTGATTTTACAGAGTGTATTTTCTCTATGGATTTATCAGAGCTTTGTGTGCAATATTCTGGAGTCTATAGATGAAATGCTTCCAAATGTTTTTCAAGGCAGCACTCCTCCAGTATTTTCTCACTTTCTCAAGTAAAGAAATCAAATCGCCTCATATAATGTTCATTCCTTTAGTCATAAAACATACTGTAAGCTCAATAGTGTGGTAGAGACAGAAATGAGTCAGACAGCTTCTACTCCCCAAGGAATGTGCTTTCTAGTGTTGTGGATGGAAGGAGGTACAGGGTACAGTGGGAGTACTAGAAAAAAAGGGACAGATCGAATTCCAAGTGGAAAAGTTGAGTGGAAAATTTCCTAGAGAAGATGACCCAGGAGCTGTGTTATGAACGATGATGAACTGTTGACCTGGAGACAAGGAGAGGAGTGGCATCTTGGGGGGGGGGGGGCGGGGAGGGGCAGGATGAGCAAATGCCTGGAATCATGAGCCCAGCTGGTGTGAGCAGGACAGCCTAGGATGCCATACGCATGAATCTTTCTTGCTATTTAAGTTTGGGCAGCTTAAGTCATGAGCAATTTTGTGTGCACTTAAGGGCAGATCTTCCTCCCAGTAGAGATTTGTATCCTCTTTCTCGTAATGAAACCCAGAGTGTCTTTTGGGCTCATCTGTAAACTAGAGAAAACACAAAGTCAGGATGCACTTCATCCCCCTCCTCCACACACCCTGGAACTCCAAAATATAAATTGCACTCTGTCGGACTCTCTGTGCTTCCAACACTGCCGGTGTGTGGGGTGAGAACCGTGTGGAACTGAGAGCAGTGGCTGCAATTATGATGAAAGCTGATGACCTCCTAGTAGCCTTGATCTCAGCGTGCCTTGACAGAGTCCAAGTCTGTCTGTCTCTACACAGTTAGAGCCTGGCCCCAATTCTAGCAGATTTAATAGCTCCTCATTTATTTTTCCAGTCTTCATCAACTTGCTTCTAAGTAATTGTCTTCACATCCCATTACCATTTTCTAGAATCTTCCCTGCAGAGGAAAACCAACACACCAACCCGCCACTCTGGTTAAACGTTGGCAGATGCCTTGTGAAGTTTTATAAAACATACATTAAGCAATTCAACTGAAAGCCTGTCCTAACAAGCCATTTGATTTTCATGAGCTATCTGCACTGAAGGGGTTTTGTCATATTTACACTATGTCTTTCACTAACTAGTTTCCTTTTAAGCTAAAAAAGAAAAGAAAAAAAAAAAGAAAAAGAAGAGAAAAAAAAAAAGAAAAAGAGAAAAAGAAAAAAAAAAATGAGTTACTTTTCAAGGTAAAGACAGAAATTCCCTTGCTTGCAAAGTTTTCCTGAAACCACATGATCTACACCATATATAAGGGACACGTGAAAGACCCAAACCCTTCGCTGCCCCTCAGGAGTACCCACTCTTTTTGTACAACAAGGTGGTAGTAAGTCAATAAGTAAGTAAATTTTTTAAAAAAGAGTAACCACTTTTATGGAGGTTGAAGATTGGCCAAAACATGGAACCCAACAAGAGATGAAATGGTCGGTGCTGCCACATGTTGGTCTCCTGTCAGTATGGTTTTGATATGACACTGTAATTTACTGCCCATTAAAAAAAGAAGTCATTCGAAAATGAAAATCACAAGTGTTAAGCTATTTCTTTGACAAGATAGGTACTCCCTGGAAGCCGTATTATCCCATGGATCGTCCAATTGTTAGTCAGTGGCAGCGGAACCAATAGTACAACCCCGGTGACCCGACACTTCTGGGGTTGAACGTAGTCCGGGGATGGATGTGTTATTTATGTAGAAAGGCAGTGGTTCTGATGTGGCCGTTGGGTCGTGATTCTTGTCATGTTTCCTATCAAGGTGTGTCTCTTAGCAAGAGCTGACTCTGTTAGCAGGAGGCCATCGGTCTCTTTCTAGTTTATTCAAGGGACAGCATTCCAGGCAAGCTTCCAGTTGAATAGGGGTCTGTGTTATACAAGGTTTCAGCACCCAGGGAAGCGTTTGTGTATGTAGATGCGTATTTCTGTGCATATATATTCACAAGCCTTGTCCAGCCTTAGTTCCCCTGAAAGCAGAGCCCAAGACAAAGGCTTGCATGCAGGTGGTTTGTTTAAAATGTGATCCTAGGCTGTGGGAGTGAAGGATGGAGGGAGTGAATAAGGCAAGGAGGCAAGTCAGCCAAGAGATGTGTTTCTAAGTTGACCATTGTGTGGGCAACTGGTGCTGCCTCCCAAGGGGCCTTCTGAGGCACTTAGGAAATGCACCTCAGACACGTCTGTACAGGCGACGCAGAGGGGCACACTGGCACATCAGCTCTCGCCTGGCACTGGCTAGGGTGGCCCCGAGGGCTCCAACTCATCTGCACTCCTGGATGTACTTGCATGTCCTGGATCAGACCCCAGGACCTCGGAGAAGCTCCAAGGCAGAAAGTGGAAAGTGTGAGGTGTGGGGCATGGTTAGGCAGATTTTAAGTGTTTAGTTCTAACAGTTTTGATAAATGCGTAAACCTGTATAAGTAACCCACATATACAGGTTTATGCATTTGCAACACATAGATCTGATAACTAACGATGCTGAGGACACTTTCATGTGCTTATTGGCCGTTTGAATGGTTTTTTTTGGTGATGTCTGTTCAAATCTTTTGCTCATTTTTTATTGGGTTGTTTGTCGTTTTATTACTGAGTTCTATGAATTCTTTACATATTCCAGAATCAAGTCCTTTATCAGATCTATGGGTTGCAAATGTTCTTTCCCAGTTTGTGGCTTGCCTTTTTATTTTCTTAACAGTGTCTATTGACAAGCAGAAATGTAAACTTTTGACTTTGTTCAATAATTGTTTTTTTCTTTGATGTTTAGTGCTTTCCGGGCCTTCTCTAAATCATCTTTGCCTATTCCAAGGTCGTAAAGAGGTAGTCCTAAGATTTTTGTGGAAGCTTTGTAGTTTTACAAGGCATATGCGAGATTGTTCTGGGTAGTCTATGCCAACTTGTATTTCTTACCAAGAAAAGTTGGTAGTCAGTACTTTTTATTACCTCTGAACATTGATGGAGGCGGGCTGATGAATTATGGAGGCCTTTAAAAATCCCAACTAAGTTCCCTATGTTTACATCAACATCTGCCCCTGTGATGGTATGTGAGTCGGGTCAGAGATGGAGGAATGGTTTCTGTATGTTCCTTGAATTTATTTTCAAGGGTGATGCTGTTTGCCTTACCCCAGCCCACATGTGCCTGTCACCATACACGGGGTCACTCTGCTGTTGAAACCTGACTTATGTTAAATGCCTGTATTGACACTTCTTTTCTTAAATGAATGGGCTTTTTATTTAACTAGTGGCTGCTGAATTTGTGGGAGCTGCCAGGTCATTAAAATTATGTTTGTTTGAATTTGGCAGAATGAAAAATTGGACTTATATTTACTTTTTTTTGTTCCCAAGGCTGTTCTCAACATTCACCCCTAACAATACTCTTTTGATTCTATGAAGAAGCCTTTACAAAAAAGAATGAAGTGCAGTAGAGGTCCACGGCATGTTCTAGGCTTCATTGGTGTGCAGGGCCTCTCTCTTCTGCAGTGCCTACAAGTGAAGAAGTGAAGAGGCCCTGGATTACACAAACAAATTAGGAACAGAAGTGTCTTTTCTGAAATTGCACATTAATTGTACAGATTGTTATTGAATCCCAGCTGGTCAATAGTATATGTATTCAGGGAACATCTTAATTTGGGTCTTAGGGGAAAGAGGGCTGGAATCAGAAGGTTTGAATTATATTCTGGGCCCTGCTACTTGCTGTCAATGTAATCTTCCACAAGTCTTCTATTCTCTGTGAGTCTGGGTCTTCTCACCTGTACGATGGGAACAATAATAGCTAGTGCATTAGAACAGGCTAAGTTTTGCTGAAGTCACCAATACAACTCCAAATCTTTGTGTTTTAGTCATAAAACCATATTTCTTTTCTTGAGTAAAATTCATGTATTTAATTCTTGAGCATCTCCTGCTGGTCTTCAGTGTCCTTCCATCTGGTGACTCAGAGATTTGAGATCTCTTCATATTTTCTTTGCCATGTCACCAAGGGGCTCCCAAAGTCACCACGACAGGGAGAAGGGGAGATGGAGGAAGCACACCGCCTGGTAACTGCCTTGCCTTGGAAGTGACACTCATCATCTCTGCTCACAGTCTACGTGAGTCACACGGCCCCCTCCCCTCCCCCTGGGGAAGGCTGGGAAATGCAGGGGAACACGTGCATTGTTTGGTGACTACTTCCTGTCTCTGTCACATGTGTCTCATGTATGTTCTGTGACGCTCAAATGAAATTACAGATTAAAGCACTTCATAAGTTATTAACAATTTATAACGGGATTATATTACTTTATATTCCATTCAGGACGTGCTGATTTCTGTATGTTTGCTGGCATTTGTACACATTTACCTTTTTTAAATTTTATTTTAACATCTTTATTGGAGTATAATTGCTTTACAATGGTGTGTTAGTTTCTGCTTTATAACAAAGTGAATCAGCTATACATATACATATATCCCCATATCTCCTCGCTCTTGTGCCTCCCTCCCACCCTCCCTATCCCACCTCTGTTGCCTCACTTTAAAATAAAAGCAGCAGCCATGACTTTTCTTAAAGGCTGGTTGGCAAACAGGTCTTCCACTCTCTACATTTTTGCACCTAAACGCACGGTCACCCATCACTTGATTAGAGTAACAGAGTGAAAACACATCGGAACGAGTGGAAGATTGGAATTTTGAAAGAAATACAGGAGGCCTGTAGAAATTTGAACTAGCTGTTACCAACTCCGCCAGTTCTGCTTTAACGGCCATTAAGACGCCTCTGTAATGAGCAGCTGTCACTGCATGCAAATTGCACGCAGAAGGCTTCCCTGAGTAGCTTCCACAGGACTTCTATCAATACTGTTTGCATTATTGATTTGTTTAGTGAAACCGCTACTCAAAGAGAGTACAAAGGCTGGCTTCAATGCAGCTCAAGCCAAATTATTATAATTCTGGAATGAGTGGAATCTGAAACAATGAGGTTTTATTTTACTTTGCCCTGGAGGTTTCTATGTAGTATTGAGAGAGGAAGAAATATTTGTTCTATTTAAAAGACACACAACTTTCATTGTGTTCAAAGTGGAGTTGGAAAACAAGTCAATAAAACAGCCTCCTGGTACAATGGGACTTGTTCTGTTATTAATTTCACTGTTCAAGGCATTTAACTCAAAAGAGCTGGGGTTTTTCCCCCCTCACTATTTCCCTCATTTAATTTTGAACTCGGGGCTTATAAACATAACTGCAAAGTCACTGTCTTTGTTATTAATTTCTTGTTTGATTTTCTAAAGCTCTGAGCCACGGATTCTGTGTGTGGTGTGTATACTCAGACTTTTTTTCAAGTGGGGTGGTGACCCATATATCAGTGGTCACGCACACGGCCATAACCTAGAGAAGCTTCCATAGACCCGATTATAACTCTTGCTCTTGTTTTCTTTCTGCACCACATCTGTGTAAAACATTGCACATGGAACACACGTTCTTGGGCTTGGAACAAAGAGGGGCTATAGGTTATCTTCCTGCCTTGGCATCCATTCCCTCTCTTAGGTGACATCCTTTCTTCATTATGTGCAATCTTGGTGGGACTTTTTTTTTTGCTATATAATAGGTTCTCATTAGTTATCTATTTTATACACAGCAGTGTATATATGTCAATCCCAATCTCCCAATTCATCCCACTGCCCCTTCCCCCATCGGTAACCATAAGTTTGCTCTCTACATCTGTGACTCTATTTCTGTTTTGCAAATAAATTCATCTGTACCATTTTTCTAGATTCGAGATATAAGCGATATTATATGATATTTGTTTTTCTCTTTCTGACTTACTTCACTCTGTATGACAATCTCTAGGTCCATCCACGTCTCTGCAAATGGCACTATTTCGTTCCTTTTCATGGCTGAGTAATATTCCATTGTATATATGTACCACATCTTCTTTATCCATTCCTCTGTCAATGGATGTTTAGGTTACTTCCATGTCCTGGCTGTTGTGAATAGTGCTGCAATGAACATCGGGGTGTATGCACCCTTTTGAATTCTGGTTTTCTCTGGATATATGCCTAGGAGTGGGATTGCTGGGTCATATGGTAGCTCTATTTTTAGTTTTTTAAGGAACCTCCATACTGTTCTCCATAGTGGCTGGAACAATTTACATTCTTGGTGGGACTTTCAGTTGAATGCCCTGCCCTCTCTTGGCCAAGATAGGAGCACATGACCAAGCTAAGCCAATCAAAATTCTCTCTCTTTGGAATCTGCATATTGACTACAAGGATGGAAGCTGTTAGAATTGATTGTTCTTGGCAGTTGCTTCCTAAAGAGGTTGTCACTATTTCCTGCTACCTGAACTCCTGAAGGTTCTCTGAATCTTCATTCTCTGATACTTGGTATTTCATCTTTTTCTTCAGTTCTGTGTGCTCCCCATACCTTCCCAGTATTTCTTTTTTTTATGCTTAGATTAATTCGGGTTGTTTTCTATTGCCTGCAAAAACGAGTTCTGTTTCAGCATATTTATTTGCATTTGCCATGGAATCACAGAATTTTAGTAGGGTGGAACCTTAAAGATAAACTCAAAATGCATTGAAGTGGGATCTGAAAGGTTGGGCAAGCTCCTTCGTTACATTATACTTTCACCTATAAAAAGTGGTCAAAAGAACGTTATCTGAAGACTGAAAATATTTTTATCCCCTGGATTGTCCCCTGGTCATAAAATTAAAGGAAAAAGAATCCTCTTCATTGTAGACTTACAGACTCAGTCACTCACTTAGCATTGCTACTTGTGAGTCTCACAGATACTTCAGTCACAAAGTGTCTAAAACCAGATGCAATTTCCTCCAAACCTGTTCCCCAGCGAGACAAACAGAGGAGAGATCCGGACAAGAAACAAGTTCTCATTTTCTTTCTGTTGCAACTTCTCACATGGTGTCCTTACCAGAAAGATGACATCTAATAGAATAATTTAATACTGTATTTTTCCAGAAGCTTTTAAAAGCTTTTATCTATCTATCTATCCATCTATCTATCTATCTATCTGACATTATTCTTCATTATAAGTACATTACTAAATTTGGAATATAGAGAAGAAAAAAAAATTGCACTCAATCCTAGCATGCAAAGACAGCTCCTGTTAACAATTTGGTGTGGTTCCTTTCCTATGGATTTTAATGCAGTATGGCTAATAGTACATACACATTTTTTTTTTTAATTCATTGGAGTATAGTTGATTTGCAATGTTGTGTTAGTTTCAGGTGTACAGCAAAGTGAATCAGTTATACATATACATATATCCACTCTTTTTTTTTTTTTTAGATTCTTTTTCCATAGAGGCTGTTACAGAGTATTAAGTAGAGTTCCCTGTACTATACAGCAAGTTCTTATTAGTTATCTATTTTGTATATAGTAGTGTGTATATGTCAGTCCCAGTCTCCCAATTTATCCCTCCCCCCTAGAACATATGCATTTTTCATCTTGCTTTTCACTTAATGCTGTATCATAAGCAGTCTCTGTATGGCAATACAGCTTTCATAACCATCTTCCAAAGGGCTATGTATTATTCTATTAAGTGACTATTCTGTATTTACTCGGCCATTTCCCTTCTGGACATTTAGACAGGTTGAGTAGATATGGAATACCCAGGTTTTATACCTACATTTATCCTGGTAGAAGAACAATTCAGACAGCTCTAAAACTTGCCATGGTGGAGGCTTTACAACGCATTTGCGATTCATTTGATTCTTTTGCTACTAGAGACAGGATTGCTCAGGTATAATTGCTTATCACAACATAAAAAATATCTGTAGTCACAAAGCAGTGGGAAACTTTTATAATCCAAATTTGTTGCTTACCCATGAAAATTTGAAAGCACAATAGACTCTTTTTTACTCCTAGCTCCTAGAGTTGGTAACATTTGAATAATTTGTATTTAATTTCAACCATTGAGTTTACCGGGTTTAAGTTTTGGATCTCAATCTCTTTGGATTTACTTCTGCTCTCTCCCCTATATTTCAGCAACAAGTGATTATGTTTGGGTTTGCACTCTTGGAGGGCAATCCTTGGTCTGAACTGTTTTCATTTATTTTATTTTAAAATTACAAAGCCATTTCAGTTATATTTGGTTTTGCAATTCATTTCTCCTCTGTGTCACAAAAACCATAAAACCCACATTGTCTGAAAATGCTGTGTTGAGCAAAATGGATTCAGTCCTCCTTGGAGAGCAGAAAGGGATGGAGCCAATATGAGTTATAAACATTTCCAGGGAGATTGTCTCTTTCCCAGAATTGGTTTTAGTCAAAGCCTGCTGACCAGTTGTGTGATTTCATTTGGGGTTGCTGACCCTGGACCCTACTTGAAATTGACTCTGGATGTCATGTAGGCATCTACCCACATCACATCTCTGTCCTCAATCTCCATTCCTGCTGGGTCAGTCCCTGCTATTATTTTTTAAGGACCCAAGCCATAAGCAACCAAGAATTTGGATTTCGGAATGAATCCTTCTAAGGTTAAACTTGGTGGTTTCCTGTCATAGAAGCAGAGACTTAGTGAATTCTGATTGTTCTGCAGTGTGGCTCTTTCTTCTCTGGTTAGATTAAACATCCTCATTCCCTTCGACTGCAACATGCTATCTTCCACGCTCAGAATCTGCAAATTCTTTGAACAGTTTATTTTCAGCAGATTACAACAGGCCTTTCATTTTCCAGTCTGAGGAAAACCAAGTGGAAAGTGTGGGTTTTCTGGGGGATTTTTTTCCCCCTGGTTGCCCTCATATTTAATTGAGGACTCTGAGGGATGAAACTCAGATGGAGGACTTTCTCATGCAGGCCCTTGCTTCTGGTGGGCACTTGTGTTCTAGATGCTGTTAGATGGAATCCTACTTGCCCTGTGTCAAATCACGGGTATTAGGACCTGGCTATTTCATAGGTGGCAGTAGTGGTCTCAACCCAAGACTTCAGAGAGAGATTTTGAGAGAATCTGAGACTTGGTCCCTCCACAGAGACCACCTCATGGTCCTCCCTGCCACCCCACAGCCCTCCTTCCCTCCCCCGATTGAGGGAGGGAAGAGGAGGGGAGGAACATGTGGTAGGTCCATTGCTCACCATGCTGGTCTTCTTGGGGTGGGAAAACTGTCCATTCCCGATGAGACGACAAGTGTGCATGCTCCTCTTTTTGGAGCACCTTTGGGATCTGAGCATCCCACTCTGGTCTCCCATACATTTTGTATCACCTTTGGTGCCTGCTTGCACCAATCTTGTTATTTTTGCAAAGCCTCCCTTCTCTGCTAGACTATGAACTAGCTGAGGGTAGAGAGACAACTTGATCAGCAAATGTTTGTTGAGTGAATAAGTAAATGTCATTGCTGAGGGTCTCCCAGGGCCTCTATGCTAAAAGGAGGAGTGGTGACTTCATAGCTGGATTTGAGGAGGTTCAGATATTCCATGGGCCTTCTTTCCCAGCAGCGCCCTGTATTGGTTTCCTGTGGCTAACATAACAAATGACCACAAACCAGGTGACTTAAAACTACAGAAACTAATTCTCTCACACATCTGGAGGCTGGAAGTCCAAAATCAAGTTGTTAGTAGGGCCTCTCTCCCTCTGAAGGCTCTAGGGGAGAATCCTTCCTTGCCTCTTCCGGGTTTTGGTGACTCAAGCATTCCTTGGCTTAGAGCTGCATAACTTTAATCTCTGCCTCCATCTTCACATGCCTTCTCCTCTTCTGTCTCTTATGAGGACACTTGTCATTAGATTTAGGGCCCACCACGTAATCCAGGATGAGATCATCTTGAGATCCTTAACTTAATTACATCTACAAAGACCCTTTTCCCAAATAAGGTCACATTCACCAGTTCTGGGGATTAGGATGTGGATGTATCTTCTGGTGGACCACCGTTCAACCTAACACACCCCCAATCTTAGTTGTGCAAAAGGGGATTAGGTTTCAGAGGTTTACAGTCTTATTCTGAAAGACTAAGTTGAATTAGAGTTTGGTTCTGCCAAGTAGATAGTCAAGGACCATGACTGTCTCATGCCCCTCCCTTCAATTCCGCCCACACTTCCCCATTCTTGAAGAGAAGATGGACAGCTTTGACGTTTCCTTTGCTTTTTCTTTCCAGTCTTTTTGTTCAAACAGGGAGCATCTTCCCCAACGAACAGGGCCAAACATCCACATGAGTTGCTAATCACTTGCGAATATGCAACTGAAAAAAATACCTTCTTACTTAACAGTTCATTACTTAATAATATGTTAATTATTTATGAAAGACAGTTTGGAAAATGCCTTTTTGACTTCAGTCAGTATTTGAACTTCCTAAGAACTGAAGAAAGAATGAAATCCCTCCCTTTTTCAAAGATGGTTCTTATTTGCTCTGTGTCAAATCAAGTCGTTTCAGCAGTGAGATTCTAAGTACAGCCCAGATGTAAGGCAGGCAGCTTCTTTGGAGAAGCTATTACCTTCTGTTTGTTTCTCTCATCACTTGACTTAGTGATTTTTGTTTGGCTTAAGTCAAGTCGTGACAGTACAGAATCAACCATTAAATGGGTTTTCAAAGGCACGGTTCATGAAGGATCCCCTGGAGCCACCTGAGGCTGGCCCTAGAAATAAACAGTGCTGAGTTGACCTTCTCACTTTCACTGCAGAATCTAGGCTTTAGTGCTTGTGTCTAAGAAGGGAGAGGGTAGAGGTGATTAGAATCAGAAGATAGAGATTTTGTCCCCTTCACCAGTGAGTGACCTCAGATATGTCACTTTAACTTCTCTTGTCTTTAGCGTTCCTGTCTCACATCGGTCTAAAACTGTCAATCCGCCTCTAGTTCTGAAAATCCAATGCTCCCTGTGACTCTCAGACTCATTTCTAGCTCTAAAAGTAAGTTTCTACAATTGATATTTGTATCTAAATCATTTGCAAAACTGGTTTGGAAGTTGGAAATAATCTACAAAGTTACCCATCACTTTCTATGTATTCAGTCCTTCTCCAAAAGCATATTTGTGATATATATACATATATATTTATATTACAGCTTAGAGTTCCAGGTTGCTTTAGACAGGGAAAGATCTTGGGTGTCCTTACCCGGGTCTTAGTTAACTCCATCTCTACACCTGGGTCCTGCATACCTGAGATGGTTTTTCTTAAACAGGAAGTTGTCTAAAATTTTAGTGGGAAGGTAACTATATTAACGAGTATACTTCATGCTAACAGCAGCCCACATCTCAATGACTTAACACAATAAAATTGTCTGACTTGCTCACACAAAGTACAATGTAGATGTTCCTGATCTGGAAGCTCTCCTGGGAGGAAAGCTACTTCTTCTCCAAGCTGTGACCCAGATTTCTGCCATCATTTGGTTTCACTTCAGAGCCCATTTTTATGGCTTGGAAGAAAGAGAGAGAGAGGGAGCAAAGAAGATGGCAACAGAAAATTATGTGGTCCCAACCAAACTGCAAAGGATGTTGGGAATACAGTCTTCCTGTGTGGCCAGGGAGAGGAAATAGGTTTGGTGAGCACGTGATATTATCTCTGCCATAGTAATTCTACATCCTACTTTGGAGTGATGAAGAGACAGAGGCCAACTGATTACCCTTAGCCCTTGTGATATAGCTGGGTAGATCTCAGAAGAAAATTTGTAATTTCCATTGCACTCCTGAAGACATTGATCCAAGCTTGCCCTGTCATCATTCTTTACCACAGAAACATTATTTAACCCAAGACTGTGGTTTTATTCTTTAATTTGCATTGTGTGCTCCCAATGCCTCATGGGAATAAAATGGGAAATAATGTGGGTGACTGACAGCCTCTACTCACTGAGGCTTATACTTCCTTGTAAAAGGGCACCCAACCACATCTTAAGAGGTCGGAAGGGTAATAATCATGATAATAGCCAACATCTATTAAGTGCCTACTATATACTTAGCACCATGGTGGGCATGCTTTAGATCTACCTTATTTAATCCTCTCATTTAATCTTCAAGTCTTCCTTTTACCCAGTGACTTGGAAACTGACTAATTTCTAACGATGGATCTCTAAGTGATTTTGAGGAGAAGAACAATTATAATTCCTTTTAAGGTGATCCGCTTGAGAACAGCAACCATTTGGATGGATACGTTCTGATGGGTTTGTGAAAACATCGGTCACGTGACCATAGAGTCCCATCTCAAGTGACTTGGTGGGGGCCTGGGGCTGGCCTGTCATCACTTCTGCTAGTAGATGGGGTTGCCCATCTGCTCTTCATTTTCGATATTGCCTGCTCAGCCGGCAACTTGCAGTCAGAATGTTGGAGAGATCTCCCTGACCATCTAACTGGACAGAACTGTCTGTCAAAAGTGGAGTGTGTCAGTATTCTCTTGGGGTCTCATGTTTTGGGGAGCTGTGCTTTGGGGGACACTGACTGAAGAGTAGCTGAAGTGGTTGGGAAAGGTGGCAGCAATGGGTTCAGACACTTTTATAGACGAAATTAACATCTCTAAGCATCCTTCCTTCTCCTGGAGGTAGTGGCTGGATCTGCTCCTCCAGCAAAAATTTGGGCTCCCTATGCATTATTCAGATTTATGCTATATAAAGGTATGTGGTTGGGGAGGTCTGAGTCCTTCTTTCTTTCCTCCACAGCTTCAGAGATGGCCCTAAAGATAAATTTCCCAGGGACTTTTGTGGGGCCGAAGTGGAGTGGATTTGAAGGTCATAAAGCTGTTGGAATGGACACCTAATCTTTAGACAACGGGTACCTCCAGCACAAAGGATGTTTTTATTAGAGATGGACACTCAAAAATATTTTCAGAACAGGTTTTCGAGGGAACTTTATGCCACCAAGACAATGGGAGACATTTCCCCACACAGGAAGGGCTCTGTCTAGTGATGTTTGCCCTACTGTGCAAAGGTGGTCAGAATCTGGGCCAATAGCTTTCTAAATTACAGCCTCTGCTTCAGTAAGTCATTAGGGCTTGCGATGAAAATGGGCTAGAGCAAAATGTCTTTAAGGTGTAAAATCATAACTTTCAGCTTCTGAAATACAGGCTAAAAATTCTTTAGTTCCATTCAACTATCCAAGGGAAGGAGGGAAGAGGCAACAGCCCTTTTAGGAGAAAATGGCGGGTTTGAACACAGGCCCTCAACTGCGTACATTCGTTCATCCTCTCCCAGGGCCCTTTTCTCGGCTGCGTGAATTTGGACGTGATGGCTTCATAAAGCAGCCTCGAAAACAGAGCTGCCATGGGAGGTGTGCGTCCTCTTCCAGCCATTCGCGGGGCGCTAAGCTGCCGAGCTGCGGGTTGTGAACATCCAGTAGGTGATTAAATAAGACAAAATTGAAGAAATACCAGAGCGATTGATATTCACTCTGAAAGAGGGGAGTTGGTTGGTGACCTTGACTTTTTAGGAACATACACTCTGTGAGACTAGCATAGACTTTCTCTCTGCTCTCTGACCAGGGATCGTCTTTGGTCTCAGCGCTTACACTCCTGTGCTCTGACACCATCAGCACCAACAGTCCCTTCCCTCCACCCGCACCCATATGTATGTCCTGGGCCTGGTATTTACAGGATAATCGAATAGAGCCACCAACCAAGTATACAGTATACTAATAGGGTTGTTTGATTTGAAAGTCTTGAAAGTCTAAATAGCCATAATAGCCATAAACTTCAGGAGATAGTCTAATGATGATCATAAAATTTACTATTGAAAGTATCTATTATTTGGACTGATTACATTTCCATGGCTAAAATTTCATTATTGCCTGTGTTTTGCTCAGGGTCTCATAACTTGTCAAGAGCTAAAGCCTGTCAGCTGGGACCTCCTTTGGGGAATTTGATTTCATTAATACTTTAGGGTTAGTGGCCTTTAATTAATGTTAAATGAAAATGGGATTCTAAAGGCGTTACAGAGGACTTTTCACTGGGGTGTCAAAATAATTTACAGTGATTAATAAGCTTTAAATGACCATCACAAGAGATCATTTGAGTTCCATTTTGATGGTAAGGCATTGCCTGGAATATCTTTATAATTTTTTTAAAAATGTGTCCTTGGGAAAAATTTCTGTCTGATCTTACTAGTAAGAAATGCAGCACTTCTGAGTAACGGGTATGTCCTTAAGGGGTGGCTGTTAGAACAACATGCAAGAGCTATGTTGGTGGCCTGCCCTGTGCTATTATGGGATGCCTGAGCCAGCTTTATTTATTCATCCCTTTTTCCTTCTACCCACCCTGCTCAACACACACACACACACACACACACACACATATTCACACA
The DNA here is from genome assembly GCF_028564815.1 of Eubalaena glacialis. Classification (NCBI taxonomy): domain Eukaryota; kingdom Metazoa; phylum Chordata; class Mammalia; order Artiodactyla; family Balaenidae; genus Eubalaena; species Eubalaena glacialis. The sequence goes on from NC_083716.1 coordinate 10,397,160, forward strand.
CACTTCTATTCTGGAGAAAGGTGGAGTATAAACAAAAGCTAACATTTATAGAGAGCTTGTCATGTGTCAGATGGTGTGCTATTTATAGGCAACGTCTCATTCATTTCTTATAGTAACCCCCTGAGGTCTTATTATTCTCCCCATTTCATGGATGAAGAAACTAAGGCCTACAGTGATTAATGACTTTCCAAGGTCCTCAGCTGGTAAGTGGCAGAGTAGGATTTAAATGAGGTGATTGTCAGAACTCAGAATCAGCATATTATACTGTTTTCAAGGATAAGCAGGTAAGATTTCATACCCCTGCTCTCCTGGGGGCAAGCCTGGGACTCAGGGCGGGTCTCTGCCTCCATAAGGAAACAGGGCAGGTCAGGGGACCAGAGCAGAGGTTCTGTGAAGCATACTAGGCATGCTCGATGGAGGGAGAAGCTACATCACGGTGGCCACCAGGGTACCCAGGGCCAGTGGGTGCCCCTTCTCACCCAGCTCTGATGGGCAAGCAGCTGATGGGGAATGCTGGCTGTTGGCAGAGGGCTTTGTTGAGAAAAGATGGCAGTCTTGACTCCACCCTATTTCGTAAACATTGTTCAACATTTTTACTATAATGTTCTCCTTTCCGTATTTTTATGTAACACATTAAGAATGGGCCTGAAGCCTCACATAGAAGATTCGAGGCAGTCCTGGCTTACCCTTTCCTGGATCGTCCAGTGCCAAATTTTAACTCAGCCTGCTCTGCCCCTTCCCAGCTGCCTCCCTCGGGGTGTCTGGCCCCTCTTCCACCTGCGTGGCAAGTTCTCTTCTCTCTGAGGGGATACAAACTCCTTCGCCGGAGACCTGGAGGCCAGCATAACTAGGACACTGAGTGATCCCGTGGAACAGCACCGGCTACTTTTATCCGGAAGCTTCCAGGTCCCGGCAGGTGTTCGAACTGCACGTTCAGCATCTTGTGTATCCCTCACAGCAAACTGTTTCTCTGAAATCTGTTTCTCCCGCTATAGTCACGGGAAGATGTCTGCAGCCACACACACACACAAACACACACCCCCCGAGTGGGTGTGTGTGTCGATCATGAGTCTTTAGACGATTTGAGTCTGCTTCTCTCTGGGATCCTGCGTATTGGAGAGCTCGGTGGCCCTAACAAGGAAGCTAATGCAACTGAGTCCCTGTGTGGGCCGGACTGTCTGTAGGTAGACTCGTTATGTCCACTCTGTGTCACCTGGGTTGTCACCGTGTCTTACCCTGTGAGGGGATTGGAGCCCTTATCACGGTTGTCGTTTTCCATCCCTGTGTGTGATTTCTGGATCACCATCTGCCTTCACCCTTAGCTGTAGGATCCAGATGGACAGGGACCCTTTCCCTTGCTCCGCCATGCTGCCTCCAGGGCTGGGGGCGTCTTGGGTCCTGCCTGGCCCTTGGGAATGGTGACCTGAGTGGGTGAGCATGTGTGTGAAGGGGAATCAGATGATCTGCCCTGGGACAGGCTTGCTGGGGGTCCTGGCAGACCTGGCAGACGCTCTCTGTCGGCGGATGCCATCTCACCCCCATCCATGCCTTGTTTAGAAGAGAGGCTCTGACTGTCACCTGCGGAGAGGAGTCGGGAGACTGCCGGTCCTTCAGTTGGCCACGAGTTGACCACGACTTGCACTCCCATCGTATCTGCCAGGACGTGGGAGCTGCTGAACTTCAGAGCTGAGAAAAGTAAACGTTGCCATAGAAACCGTCTGCTTAATTGGTTGAACTTTATAATGGGCCCTCCTGGAGAGGCCTGGTGATCAGAAACTGTTTTCCCTCAGGTCCTGGGGGTTGGGGAGTCTACTGTGACAGCTCAACCTTGGATATCCCTGCCCTCCCTGCTGGCCAGACTGCAGCTCCTTCTTTCCTCTTGTCTGTGTGTGTGTGGTGTGTGTGCGCCCTTGCACACAACCAGGTTTGTGCTGTGGGCGTGTGTGTCTCTCCAGGAGTGTGTGTGTTGGGTGTGAATATATGTGTCTGTGCCTGGGTGAGTGGGTCTGTGTGTGCACGGGGGATTGCGTGTTGTGTGTGTATTCATGACTGTGTGCGCCCTCGACTGTGTGTTTGTGGAAGTGTATGTATCAGTGTGTGCACGTGGGTGTCTGTACGTGTGTGTGTCTCTGTGCACACATGGCTGTGTGGGCCGGGGGGGTGTATCTGTCAGCATGTGCCCGTGTGTGTGTGTCTCTGTGTGTGTGTCTCTGTGTGTGTGTGTCTGTGTGTGTCTCTGTGTGTGTGTCTGTGTGTGTGTGTGTCTGTGTGTGTGTCTCTGTGTGTGTGTGTGTCTGTGTGTGTGTGTCTGTGTGTGTGTGTGTCTGTGTGTGTCTGTGTCTCTGTGTGTTTCTGTGTGTGTGTGTCTGTGTGTGTGTCTCTGTGTGTGTGTCTCTGTGTGTGTGTGTTTGTGTGTGTGTCTGTGTGTCTCTGTGTGTGTCTGTGTGTGTGTCTCTGTGTGTATGTGTGTGTCTCTGTGTGTGTGTGTCTCTGTGTGTGTGTCTCTGTGTGTGTGTCTCTGTGTGTCTGTGTGTGTTTCTCTGTGTGTGTGTGTCTGTGTGTGTGTCTCTGTGTGTGTGTGTCTCTGTGTGTATGTGTGTGTCTCTGTGTGTGTGTGTGTGTGTGTCTGTGTGTGTCTGTGTCTCTGTGTGTTTCTGTGTGTGTGTGTCTCTGTGTGTGTGTGTCTGTGTGTGTGTCTCTGTGTGTGTGTCTCTGTGTGTGTGTGTCTGTGTGTGTGTCTGTGTGTCTCTGTGTGTGTCTGTGTGTGTGTCTCTGTGTGTATGTGTGTGTCTCTGTGTGTGTGTGTCTGTGTGTGTGTGTCTCTGTGTGCGTGTGTCTGTGTGTGTGTCTCTGTGTGTGTGTCTCTGTGTGTGTGTGTCTGTGTGTGCTTGAGTGAGCCCCACCCCCGCCCGTGAAGGAGATGGTGGCGTGTCGTGCTGCCATTGCCATTGCTCCGCATGTTGATATTATCACCTCGGCTTCCCAAGTCTGGCAGGAGACGCAGAATTAAACACAGACGCTCTGGTGCCAAAACAAAATCGCGAAAAGATTTGAAGCCCCCGTTTCCTAAACTTGCAGCCTAGCAAACTGGGAACAAGCCCGGCTTTGTTTTATTTCCTGCATTGTACGGGGGTAGAACAGTCTGGAGCCACATTGGTTCTGATAGAAGAGCTGACTCAAAGCCAGGGAATTTAAAATTGCTGAAACCCAAGGCAGAATGGAGACAGCAAGATGTGAGAGGAAAGGAAAAAAAGCCTATAGGGGAGGGGGGAAAAGACATTAGGAATGAGTTAGGAATGAGGAGAAGTGGCAGCCCAATTTTGGAGAAGTATAGAAGCACAAAGAGGAAAAAAATGTTGGTTCAGGCAAAGAAACCCGGCAGAGGTCGGCAGCCTATGATCTTGCTTTGCCCTGGATCCTGGGCCAGCTCAGTGGGTGGTACTGACAATAAAAATGGGCAGGAGGAGCCAGGTCCATCTGAAAGTGTTCTCGTGTCCAACCCTTCATTTCACGTCTGGGGAAACGAAGGCCCAGTTGGAAAGCCACGTCCCTGGGTCACAGGGGTCTGGGGCTGAGCAGCCTGGGGGCCTGGGGTCTCGGACTCCCAGCCCAGGGCTCCCTGCACCTTGGGGTCCTAACGGGAGGCAAGAGCGGGCTTCTCCCGGGGTCTCCCCGTGCGCTCCGGGCTGCCTTGCTGTCTCATTGCTTCACTTTCTGAAAACAAGCTTTTCTCTTTTATTTGGAGTCGCTGATCTTGAACTGGCCTCACCTGAGTTATCTGGTTTTTATTTTAATAATTGGGCTCGGCACGATGATATCAACCAGATTGTGTTTTCACTGATTATGACTAAAGAGTTTCTTTCTTCTTTTTTCCCCCCGTTATCCGCCCCGAGGGAATTGATGACAATAGTTCCCCGAACCTACAGATCCCAAGGTGGCTGGCCTCCAGGTCAGTTGTGACTGTGAAGTAGAAGAGGTCTGTGGGAGGGTAGGAAAAGGCCTCAAGAACAGAGGTGGAGGGTCAGCCGTTAAGGGAGAATCGGTCCACTGCCAGGGGTGGGCATCTGGGCCAGCTGGTAGAACTTGTCAAAGGCTCATCACCAGCCCCATGAAGCCTAGACAGTTACCCCTGAGGCATGTCCTTGAGACCACATAGGGCCCAGAGCCTGGTTCCTGCTCTGGGACTGGGCCTCTCTCCCTAGAGGTCATTAGGCCAGAGGGACGGGATTTCTCCCGCTCTGCTCCAACCCTTCCTCCAGGCTCACCCTCCTGGAATGGCCACATCTGTATAGAAGACCAGCCCTTCCCAAGAAGAGGCCCTTGCTCAGCTCTGAGAGCTGTAGGCTGTGGGCGTTTTAGCAATGACCGCATCAGCCACTGACTTCACCACTCTCACTCCATCCTGTAGACGCCCCCTAACAGCCTTTAAAGCCAAATTTCTAATCTGCTCAGGTTCAAATGATAACTCTTCCCTCTGTTATCTTCTGCCAAGAAAACTTTGGATTATAAATCTCCTTTATTGGGGCTTGTAAAATGGATTGGGGTATATTCATAGAGGAGAATACTCTGTAGCTGCTAAAAAGAATGGGGCAAATTTATATAAAGGAAAGACATTCACAATATTATTTCTGATTCTTTTACTTTGTTAAGTGAAAAAAGCCAGCTGTAAAAGAGCATGGATTGTTTGATTCCATTTTTATTACATAATGAGTGTATGTGACTGGAAAGCTATATACCAAACTGTTAGCAATAGTTGTCTTGAGGAGGTGGAGGTTGGGAACTTGTAATTTTTACTTTATGTATCTGTTCTCTCTCTCTCTTTGTCTCCCTCCTTCAATTGATTCTATTGAGCATAAATAGTTTTTAAATAAAAAAAATCTCCATCCAAGATGGCAGGAGTTCATGGTAAGCCCACCCCCCCCTTTTTTTTTTATCAGTGGGAAGAACACAAGGGTAAGAATTTAGGAGACCTGGCTTTTCTCCTAGCCAGGGGTTTTAAATCTTTTTTGTGCCATGGACCTTTTTGACAGTCTGATAAAGAAAGAGGATTCCCTTCTTAGAACAATGCTTTAAATACATAAAATCAAATACACAGAATTAAAAAGGAAGCCAAGTGTATTGAGATATAGTTACCAAAATATTAAAGAAACAAATTTATGATATAATAATATATGTTCTTCTCAATGCATTAAAATACAAGCTCTAGCTGCAGGTCTCATAACTACTATAATTTAGCATTAGCAAGAGCATATGTGATATTTTGGGAAATCTGTAACCAGTGAATGTTACATGAAAATATCTGTAATTGCCATTATTGACAGAGTCAGATATGGTAATACTGCTCCGGTCTGTTGTTTTCCTTTGTAAGTGAAGGAAATGATAAATTATAGTTAGGGGCACTGAAAATGAAGATGTAAAAAATTTTCCCATCCAGTAACACAGAGCCCTGTTTGAATTTCCCAGGCTGAGAACTCATGCTCTAAACTAGCAGTGAGACATGGAATCATATTATTCCCTCTCTCAGAGTCTCAATCTCTCTATCTGTGAAATGAGGACTTAGCTATGGCACATGTGTATCGTCTTAAGTGTCGACTGTAATTGATTAATAGTGACTTGGTGAGGCATGTTGAAAATGTTACCGAGATCACCTCTGAGATGCACTGGAAAGGATGCCGTGAGTACTGGGTGATGTCTGCCACGGGCACGAGATGGAAGAGAGGGGAAGAGTATGCGTGGCACAGATTGCCATCCCTGGACCAGAAGGAGCCTATGGTCCCTTCCAGCTCTGATATTCTAATCAGCCTGAAATTAACTATTCTCTTCTGACTCTAATGAAAAATATCTCCTGTCCAACAAAAATAACAACGTCAAGGATTGTCAGTCCTTCCTGAGGGTTTTGTGTGTGTGCGTGTGTGTGACGTGTGTGTGTGTGTGTGTGTGTGTGACATGGGCCCCCCTCCACCCCCCTAGACCACATCTTCTGATAGACTTTTCATGAAATGAAATTGTAAACATTACCTCAAGTTTCAGCAATAGAATGGTTACTGGGAACAGATTGTCTAGAAAGAAAACAAGAATTAGTAAACACAGTCTTACAAATGAGCCATCTGGAGATTTATTTACATAAGAAAAGAGGGAAGCTTTGGTATTTTCATGCTGGGGTTTATTTCTCCTACAAGTAGCCACAGGGATGTATTTGTCATGAACGCACAGTGAACATTTTAGCAAAGATTGCTGAAAGCATGAAAAAACAATGCTCATTTGGTTGGCTATTTTGGCAATGGGAAGGAGAAGAGAGAGAATGGAAGAGTCCAAAAAAAAAAGAAAAACCCATACTTTTTTTTTCTTTTTTCTAAACACTCAACAAACCAATGCTTATTGAACAGGCTTTGAGTCAGGCATTTTTACTAGCTTTCCTCTCCTAGACAGAATAAAATTTAGATTTGTACAAGATCATTAATTTTTCAATGTGTTTTTAACCGCTGTTTATTTCTTTCATATAGGGAGAGCGGGGAGACATTGTAGTCATTTATACATTGACACTATAAGTCCTTCCTCACAGATGTTGACATTTAGGTGTCAGGAGACTGGATGTATTACAAGAAAAAGGCATTGAGCTGAAAGACAGACAACCCCACACTTTTTGAATGAAATTTAGCATACGGTATTTCAAAATAGCTTCAATGCGTTCACACCCTAGTTTTAAAATTACACATTATCCCCAAAGTGTCAAATGAGAATGATTTTCCCATAACAAGATCAAATTTGGAGGCATTGAACAATCCTGCAAATGAAGAAGGACCGCAGAAGAATACTAGGGGATCAAAACCTTGACACAATTTGACTCGCAGTGGGAAGAGTGATCCTTGACCCCAGAGAGCCCCCTGGGTGTCAGCCCAGCTCTGCAGAGCCACTTAGCCCCCTCCTCTTGCTTGTCCCTTTCCCACTGTTCCCTCAGGAAGTGCACATTGAAATAGTCCTCTCTTCCTAGGAGACCAGCCATAGCACCTCTCCTCCTATCCACCCGGGAGTGTTCGTCCTTGCAGGGTGGACACCACAGAGTAGATAAGAGATGGGTGGGGAGGAGCCCATGGGTGATGCACTTACTAAGCCCTCAATTCCCCCCTGTTGGATGACACAAAAGAGGTCCAGGTTGCATTGCTTGCTACACCTGCAAAGTGATAGTCTGGATAAAAATAGTCCCACCGTGTCTGGACAAGCACTGTTTGGCCAATAAAATACAAATTAATAAGACAACAGTTGGACTGACTTTATAGAAAGATAGCTTTGTGCTCCCGGACTGGGCTGGGTTGTAAAGTCTCTTACGTGTTTGCTCTGGATTGTGTAGCTCAGGGCAGCAGTTCTTTACAGGGGCAAGAAGAGGCAAGGACTGAGCAGGTCTGCTGCCCCAGGGCTCCTGCAGTCAGAAACAGCTGCAAGGAGGACGGGAAGTGAAGCTTGAAGAATGAACACAGCTGGAAGGCACCCAGCAATTCAGAGCCATCAGCATGGAACGTAATTACCTGCCGACAAGTCTCTGATGTATACCTGCATGGGTGGGTGTGTGTGTGTGTGTGTGTGTGTGTGTGTGTGTGTGTGTGTGTGTGTCTTTACAGGCAACTTGGGGGCATATTCCATACTCCATACCTGGGCAAGAGGGGGAAGGGCTCATAAATAAATATCCAGAACCCTTGTATTGTAAGCAAATCTGCAATTAAGCATTGTATTGCAAGCAAATCTGCAATTACGCTTGAAAATGTGGAAGATGTAAGGAAAAACAAAATTTGAAATGTAGGAAGGTTCTGGAAGAGGCAGAACCAGAGCAGTGCTTTGGGCCAATGTCTGGCTTGGAGATGTTTCAGAACGGGTTATGAAGGAGTGTATGATCAATTGACCAACTTGACTGAAGGGAATTATAAGAAGAAAAACAGCTAGTATGGATGGCAAACACTTGGCCTGGCTCTGGGGCTAAGACCCTTCATGACCCATCTCGCTGTAGGTACTCCTTGTGGATCCATTACCCAGAAGAGCATCCTGAAGCTGAGAGAGGGTAGGTAAGTGGCCCAAAGCTATACAGCTAGTGGGAGGTAGGGCTGGGATTTAAACCTACATAGCCTGACCCCCAAACCTGCCTTCTTAGCTCTTACTTAAGCAAAGGTGACCTTGACCTTATGGAAGTGACAAACAGGAGGCCATGTGAAGTGGGAGGAGCATTGGAGTAGGATAAGACCCCAGCTTATGAACCTAAGACCCTTCAAAATGTTGGGCAAAGTCATCATTACTTTGGTATGTTCTTCCTGATGTCATCCTCATTACAGCCATTCTGATTTATCATCACCAATATATGGAATAGGACGATAACATTGTAGCATATTGGATTTTGTTTTTCAGACTCTTAAAAGGATACTTACAGGGCTCTGGAAGTGACCTCAGACAATAGTGAAATTGGGTAGTCTTCCAGTTCAGTGATTCCAAACGTGAAGGAACTACTCGTGATGTGTAGAAGTTGTGCAGGCTGTACTTGTATATTTAGTATCCAGTGTTGATGAAATGCATAATGTCAAAAACTAATCTAAATTTAGAAATGCTTTTAAATGAATTTGTTCATTATTGTTATGACACCATCTACACATATTTGAAAACAGTCATATGTACATGGAGGAGACAACAAGATTACTTAGAACACAGGCCAGGCTTTCTGGGCAAGGGTGGTTAGGAAGGTATGTTTCCATCCTAAAATGAGAGAGGAACGGGTACTTTTCAAGTAGCACAAAGGTGTTTGTCTCCTTAGCACCAAATGGACCTCTTGACTTTCTGTGCAATCTAACATGACACCATGAATCCCATATGATTCGTTCAAGAATGAAAGTTGAGCTTGAGGAAATAGTGGTCTAATTTGACCATTAAGGATGTCAGGCTAAGAGTCTGACTCTCAGGTGAAGTAATGGATACGACTTGTTCCAACAAAGTTCATTACAGAACACATGACTTCAGAGTCAGGCAAGGGAAGATGTAAGTTCAGGACCCGTTTTCCACTTCCAATTCCTATTATCGAGAGCCTCCTCTGGTTCCTTGATGACAGCAGTTGGGGGAAATGTGATCTATGGAGAAATGAAGCCTGCAGCTCTACTGATGGGGTGCATAGATGTTTCTACCCCAGCCTCCCATTTCCAAAGGCAGAATTGGTTCTGCTTCATTCACTCTTGCTTTTTCAGTCCTGATGCCAGGAGCAGCAAATTCCACAGGCACTTGGTAGGGTTTTATCTGATTGTCCCTGCCAGGGACCGACAGTGTAACTCATTGCTGACGGAAAGGAGAGGTAACGTAATACTGATATTATGCTACTTTTCCATGGAGGCCCATAAGTAAGAATCATGCTTGTTATCCATTCATCTTTTTCCCTTTCTGAAGTTTGCAAAATTTAACCAGCCAGAACAAATTTGTGTCCTCTGTCATCATTTTAGAACTCATGGTGTTGGAATTTTCTAACATTCCCGGTATTTTCAACTTGAGTGCCAAATGATCTCTTAGAAATGAATGATCTCTTCAATCTGCAGATACAGAGACAGGAGACATTATGTCTTCCTCTGTCTTGACACATAAATACCTACCCAGAGAGGACAAAAGTGTTAGTGGTTTCCTCTCACTTCTGCCATTATATGAACTTGAATGAGATTGCATTACGAGCAGCAATTCTGTCCTCCGTTGCGAGGACAATATTATATATTTGGCTGAGTTTTTGGAGAGAGCGCAAGTGGTAAGGATTCAACAGTTATTGTGAGGAGAATCTAGTAGGCTTACAGTTTCAACTTGTATTGGTGCTCAACTTTTGGAAGACAGCCTACAAAAATAGCAATTTACAGGAAAAAAAAAAGCAGGTCCTGAGGCATTTGGTCGGGGCAGACATTAGTTCTATTTAGGGCTTAAACCAGCCCACAGTTAATTGTAGGTCTCTTGCACTAGCTTGTAGGAGCAGTAAAAGCATGTAATTCAAGCTAATCTGATGGGCAAATGAACTGGGTGCTTGGTGCCAAGTGAGACCGTGAAACAAAAGGACACATGTGTTTTCAGGAAAAAAAAAACCCAACACAACATAGTTTCAACTGTTGCACACATGGAACCCTGGAGAATTCTTTGGAAGTTTTGTCATTTTAGAAAAAGGGCCTTGGGGGTACAGCGATGAACCTCTGGAGCCCAGAGCTCTCAGTTACCTGGGCAGTGAAGCACGTGACCTGGAATAATTGGGGGACAGCTTTCAGAGAAGGTTTATTTCAACTGATTGTCAAAGCTTTCTTTATAAAGCTCCTCTGTCTGGTAGGTCTTTGCATTCATTTTCCTTGACTGTGCATTAGAATCAACCCAGGTCCCATCCCTGTTAATTCTGATTTAATTGATCTGGGGTGGGGCTCAGGAAGCATTGCTTTCTAAAAGTCCCCCCAGAGGGTTGCAATGTGATGATGACAGTTAGGATTCAGAACCCCTGATCTAGCAGCAGATATGGCTTAAGGAGGGTGAGCTAGTGGTTGAGGTGAATAGCCTTACTTTTAGCTACCTGCAAGGGAAGTGACGCACAGGCAACCGCGAGGTTGTAAATGAGTATTTGACACTTTGCAATGATGCCATCTTGTCCATGTTGTGGGATTTGTGTTCCTGGGGAGTTAATGCACAGGTGATTTTTCTAATGTCATTTGTCCAGAGACTGTCTTCCTTAAGCAGAAATGTAATGTGACCCTAGATCAGACCGGCTCTAATGTGCTACCTGCCAGAGCAAGTCCTCCAAGGAGATGGCCCTGACCTTCTTCCTTTGATCCTGAGTCTCAGATCAGGCTTTAGTACATCCTTTCCCTGGCAGGGCTGCCCTCCTGGGGTCCAAGGTGTGAGTATCTGTTGGTAAGTTGCCTTTAGGATAGTAAAACAATCAAGCAGTTTAATCATTTAAGTCAGAAATCATCCATTTCAGCAAAAATGTGTTAAGTCAGTAGTTTAATAAATATGTTAAAACGATAGTCAGTGTGCTTTGAATACATTTTGCTAACTTAAACCAATTATGTAAAAGCTGTGTTAAAATCAGGCCTTTGGTTTTTACCATTAAAAGAAAAACTTGAGAAGGTAAAAAAAAATTTAATACCAAAAATGTATAATTTGGACTGAACTACAGAATTAGAATCCTCAAAAATTGGAGGCAGAAAGTTAAATAGTAACTCAAACATAAGCTATTACATGGCTTGAAAATGAGATTTTTAAAAAAACATACTACTGATTAATAGGGTTCATCAGAAAGGACACTAAAAAGAGAAGGCAGTCTTGTCTGTTGCAGACTAAATATTAACCCCACATTAGAGAAACAATGGGTATATTGTTTTTATACTCTAGATGTTTATATATATACTCCACAGTATAAAACAATGGGTATATTGTTCTATCCTCTAGATGTTATGAGTGGAAATTGAAGTAATTACTATGACTTCATATTGAATTAGCAAGTCAGCATAAAAATTGTAAATGTAAAAATTGTGATCTCACTGGAGGGCATAACAAGCAACATCTTCCGTGCCCTCAGGTGTGCAGTTAAGGTTCTCAGATCAGGTAAACAAAGTATGGGAAGGTGGATGGCAAAAACAACTTCTTAACAAACATTTAAAATAGGAACAAAACATTCATATACAGATAGGAGCTTGTGAGTTGGTAACTTTGGTAATTTTGCTAGTATTTCAATTTACATGAATTTCCCAGAGGGATATGAACAACAGGACTGAGAGGGCTCCATCCCAGGGTCCAAGAATAGTTCATTCCTCCCTCCCTCAATAAATATCCTCGGAACACCTACTCTGTGCCAGGTGACACCACAAGGAACATTTATGGAAGTAGGACTCTATGTTAGTCAGGGATCTCCAGAGAAACAGAGCCAATAGGACGTGTTTATCTGTCTCCATCTCCATCTCCATCTCCATCTCTATATCCATCTCCATATCCGTCTCTGTCTCCATCTCCATCTCCATATCCATCTCCATATCCGTCTGCATCTCCGTCTCCGTATCCATCTCCATCTCTGTCTCCATCTCCATATCCGTCTCAATCTCTATCTCCATCTCCATCTCCATCTCCATCTCCATATCCATCTCCGTCTCTGTCTCCATATCCGTCTCCATCTCCGTCTCCATATCCATCTCCATCTCCATCTCTGTCTCCATCTCTATATCCATCTCCATCTCCATCTCCGTCTCCATCTCCATCTCCATCTCCATCTCCATCTCCATCTCTCACTAGATTTCCATTCTGTCTCTTGGGAGGAAATTGTATGTGAGAAAGATCAGCCCCTTTTTTCTGTTAAGACCTTCAACTGATTGGATGAGGTCCACCCACATCATGGAGGGTAGTCTGCTTTATTCAAAGTCTAATGATTTAAATGTTAATCTCACCTAAAAAATACCTTCACAGAAACATCTAGAATAATGTTTCACCAAATATCTGGGTATTATGGTCTAGACAAGTTGACACATCAGATTAACCATCACAGAGAGACTCCTTGTTGTGTGTAGGATAAAAGAGTCTGGATTCTGAGTGGTGGGCTCCTTGGTCCACCTTGCTGGTCCATGCATACCCCTCTCACTCTGTCCTTCCCAGGGAACATTTGATGATGCTCCCTGAGGGCCCATCAGCTTGGTGGATGGGTGTTACCAGATGAGGCTCAGTAGGCAAGGAAGGGGGCTGACCTTTCTCACATACAATTTCTTCCCAAGAGATGGAATGGAAATCTAATGAGAAAAAATTAGCAGAACAAGTGTGGGGTTCAGAAAGCAGGAGGAACCTCTTTTGTTACTTCTTTGTCCATCAAACTATTCTCATCACTAAGTTTATTATGCAATCACATTTTGACTCTCAACTAGAACAGTGTTTCCTTCCCTGCATTTGACTAGGGGTGTCTGGTGGTCATTATTTTAACATAAATAGGACAAGTAAAAGTGTAGCTGGTGATGCAAGTTGATTAAAGGAATTGTTTCTCATAATATTTGTATGATTGAACTTAATTTTTCTAATCTTTTCTATATGATAGCATTTGAAAATTTGGGAACATGGAGGAAAAAAATAAGTGTTCCCACCGTAATAGCACAATGATTTATACTTTTGTGTGGTCATTTTTAGTCCTTTTTCAGATACATACATTTGCTTGCATGATTATCATAGAGTCCATATATTTTTATCCTTTCCCCATTAACATTTTATCATAAGTACATTTCCATGTCTTTTATAATTAGTCTTTATGGAGTCATAACATTTCATCAAAGGGATGTAGCATAATTTAATTAACCAACCCTTATTGTTGCTTATCGAAGATGCCTCAAGTCTTTTGCCGTTACAAATCATGTTGCAGTGGTTTGCATTTCTTTAGGATAAATTCCTACAAACAGGATCCTGAGCCAAAGGACATGAACATTTTATGGCACTTAACACATACTCCTTTTGTTGGATTTGATTGGATTGTGTGGATTTTTCTAAGTTTTTTTGTTTCTTTCTTTCTTATTTCTTTGGTAATGACCTTATATTACCACCTCTGGTTTCCAACAACAGATGGCCATCCCAACTTCCTGATTCCTTCAGTGATAACTTTCTGACAAAAATAGCCTTTGAGGTTAAAAATGTCCATACCTAGTCCTAGCTTGAGAGAGATTTATAGCTTGGAAAATCTGAGTAGAATCTCTGCAGTCATTTTTCAACCGAGAGTGGAAAAAAACTACATTTCACACTTAAAAGCAATTTGGAATTTATTTTTGGTTCTTTGATAATTCAGGGAGATTTGGAAATGCTTCACATCTTATTGCTTCTCAGCATAATGGAAGACGAGCCCCAGGTTGAGAAGTTTAAGGAATAGTAGTTAGAATTTGGAGCAAACATTTTAGAAGACAGAAGTTAATGGTGCTATTATCTCTTTAAAAAGAGTTTATTTTTATTTTGTGTTGCAATCTTTGGAGCTTCATGTTAAACATCAATGTTAGTTCTACTTTCTTTGGTGTAGTCTGGTAAATATGATTCAGGCCTCATTTTAATACAAGGAAGTAATATATTTAAAGAAGTCAATTTAAAAATTGATGTTAGGCATGGTGCTAAATGTAAGTATGAGGAGTAAATTACTTGTATTGTGGGAAAATTATTTATACTTGAACCCATATGTTTTTTCATGTCTCATATAAATGGAATCATACACGAGGTGGCCTTTTGTGACTGGCTTTTTTCATTTAGCACAGTGTTTCTGAGGCTCGCCCATGTTGTAGCACGTGTCAGATCTTTGTTCCTTTTAATAGCTGAATTATATAGATATGCCACACTTTATTTATCCACCCATCAGTTGATGAACTGCTTCCACTTTTCAGTTATTATGAATCATGCTGCTATCAATATTCATATACAAGTCTTGGGTGGATATATGTTTTCATTTCTCTGGGATACATACCTAGAGGTGGAATTGCTGTGTCCAATGGTAAGTCCATGTTATCTCTTTAAGAAACTGCCCATATGTTTTGTGGCTCACACATGGAGATGGACAGCGTTATGCGTAGGTCTGTTCGTGTCAGTTTGGGTGAAGGGAATGACCCAGGTTGAGGGTAAGAAAGTAAAGTGGTAGAGGAGTGCCTCAGACCAAGGAAATTTTAACGAGGATGGTTTTCCATAATAAAGCGTTTATTCAGAACAATCTCTTCAGTTTTCAAGCATATTTATTTGTGTCATAGTGCAGTTGTAGTAGGATATTAGTGGTCTGAAAGTTTTTCTGTGATCCATGTATGAAGCTTCCTATAATTTTAAATGCCTCATTTACTTTTTAAGAATTAGCTTTTGCATTGGAAAGCAAATACCACCCCTATCCCCTCCTCAAGCTTTTCTCAATCAATATCCTGTTTGGGCCTTCTAATAAAAACAATCTCTGTGCCTGCCTTCTGTTAAATACACTAATGTTGATTCCTTGAGACCCAGTGAGGGAAACCAACAGTTCACCAAATGTTTGAACTCTCCCTGAATTCTGCTGTGTATGTGAAGATTATAATAAAATTGGTTTATTTTACGCAAAATCCCTTTAATAACACGGGAGACAGTGTTTGGGGAACATTTCTGAAATTGACATTTAATAAATTTAAGAAGATATACTATAAGTATGTTAATGTTACTATCAGATGCTTAATTTTTTACTTTTAAATATCTGAATATGAATACCTTAGGAATTTGATATTAGCCTCGGTATTAAACCCAAGATGGTAAATTCACATGAACGCTGGCCATGAGGATCCCTTTTCCACTTCTTTAGTAGAAAGATGATATTTGTGTAATTATAGTCCTAGCTGGCATTAACCACAGAATTGAAGGTTTGGCTTCCTTCTGGCAAACAAACCTCAGTTTTTGACTTGACACTCGTACTGCTTGCTTGTATAATCACGCTACATGTGAAGGGTGGAAATTAGGGTGTAGGGTTGCTGATTTATATTCCATGAACTGAGTTTTCCTGTGCCAGCCCAGAAAAATCTTAGCATTGCTGAAGTGTCCAGTTTTCTTCTGGCTTCTCCAGGCCCTGTAAGTGATCCAGGAGAGGCAGATTTTGGTACATTCCAGCATAAGGTCTAATTATGGATGTAATGATTGGTGAACATTTAAAGCAAAAGCCTAAATACTAAACCTGGACCTTCTTGTTTTTAAATTAAAAGGTCAGTAACCCAGTGTCAACAGTTTTAGACAGCTTGGGTTATACCTCTAAGAAATAATCGAAGTCAGCAAGAAAAAACAAACCCAGACCATTCTGTTGCTTATAAGTGAAGGAATCCAGTTGTCTTTCGTGTTGTAACTGACACGATTTGACATGCTCATATTTTTTTAAGTCTTTGGGTTTTGAATAATTGTTTCTTGTAGAAAGCCTATATTTTCTGTACTCTGTGGTTGCCAAGCTGTACTTGACTTTTAAAAGAGAGTCAGAGGAATGTATCCTTGTGAGAAATTGCTGCTTTGTGTACAAATGAGAGGTTTCATGATCTTTGAAGCTATGAAGGCCAAATCTGGCTTAGAAACCCCATCACCAGGCTGCATTTTATATTCTTCATTGCTTTACTAAACTGAACTGTCCTTTTGTTGGAAGTGAAAGAGAAAAAAAAAAAGATGTAGTGAAGAGTTGCGGTTTAGATAAATGATTTTTCCCGCCTGGCTCCGAAAGCAGAAAGTTCTCCTTGACCATTGCAGCCCAGAAGTCAGGCAGAATGGCAAGCAGCTCCTGCCCTAGACCCGTGGTTCTCAACTGGGGAAGATTTTGTCCCCCAGGGGCCATCAGGCTATGTCTGGAGAGATTTTGGGTTGTCATAACTTGAGGGGAGTGGTGCTTCTGGCATTTAGTGGGGAGAGACCAGAGATGCTGCTAAGCATCCCACACTGTACAGCCCCCCACTACCAAGAATTATTCAGGTGGAGAGATGCTGACTTGGAGAGGTTACTCTTAGGACCAGGTGTGAAGTTTCCTGTTCTACTGTTCACAGAGGGACGGAGAACAGTAAAGAAGATCCAGTGTCTTTTTTCCAATAAAATGTTCGCTTTTATTTGGCACTTCATTTCTTGGGGCTGCTCTTAAAGAGAGCGCTAGAATAAGAAATGTGAAACCAGCGCCCCACCTGCAGAAGTGCCGAGGAGCCAAAGGACACGCAGGCACACCGCTGGTGTCACGTGACTTCAGCCCTGTCCCTCCACTGCTCAGCGAGCCACTGGCAAGATCCTACAGGCCTGGACTTCATTTCTTCCTTTGTTTGTCAAATGTTTCGTAAAATGCTTTTGCCTCAGGTTAACGTTCTTCTTCTTTGTTGAAAAGAATATGTTTTTTTGGGTGAGGAATTATCCTTTAAGCCTTCACCTTTCTTGGAAGGGAAACACTTTGACAAACAGATTATCAAGTCATCCAAAGTCACCGTAACCTCTAGTCTGTTTGGAACCTTGCTGACATGTGAGTGCTTCTATTTTCCTTAGCCATGTCTACAGGGAAACACAACCGCTTTCACCAGTTTTCTAGAGTCAAAATGTCCAAGCATTCCGGGGGCCAGTTGTGGTTTGTGAAGAAACGTGTAACCCCGGTTGGCCTCCTCCCCGGTTTCTGAGCCCTGATTCCACTGCTGATTCTTGGGGTTACTCCAGGCAGGAGAAAAGTGAATGAAGCTCATTCATACTAAGATGTTCATGTTCTTTCTGACTTCGCTCCTTCGCTTTTTAACAAAAGGCTTAGACAGAACGACACAAGCTAAAAGGGTGATTGTCCGCCATGGTTGTTTCAGAAGTTGTTGGCGGTGGTGGTGGTTGGGTGGGGGGAAGACGTCTTGGGACCTGGAAGCCTTCTGCATCTCCTTAACATCCCCAGATCAGGCCAACCTACTTAGCATTGTCTTTATCAGCAAATATTTACCGTGCTACCCAGTGCCAATCACTATGAAAAATGGGAAAGTGGATTAAATGTGTTTTCTGCCCTGTGCTTTGTTAGGATTACCTTATTTAATTTTCCAAAAAATTCTACGAATAGAGAACTTTGATTATTTTTGTTTTGCAGATGAGGAAACGGAGGCTTAAGAAATTAATCTGTCGAAGGTTATAGAACTTCTAGGTATCTAATCTGGATTTGAACTCAGGCTGAACACCTTTGTATTTTCTAGATTCTGCCATAGAGTAGGAGCTCAACATATGTCCCCTGTGCTGAAATGTTGTCCACACACCAAGTGAAAGCGTATATATGAATTTAACTTATAATTTCAACTACATATGCTGAGCATTTGAAACGATCAAATCTCAGGGATCTACAGAGGGTGTTAGATGGCCAAGGAGACTCTGTCCTTCTCCTGACTTCTCACACTCAAGACAGAGGTGTGTCTTGGAAGTGAGACCGTCTTGCTCAATGAGTGATTCTGATCCTTAAGGATAATTTTTCATCTTGGACCCTGAATTCAAACCATCTACTTTACCACGGTTCTCAACTAAAGAATTAGGGACCTGGTTTGCATCAACACTGGAAGAAATCCTGGTTGGGTTGCCCTTCTGAAGACATGGCCTTGCCTGCCTCAAGTAGACACAAGGATGCTTCAGAGCTGTGCTATCTAGGACTTTAGTTGGCTACTGGGCACTTGAAATGTGGCTAGTCTGAGTTAAGATGTGCCGTAGGTATAAAGTACACACTGGATTTTGAGAACTTAGTAACACCCCCAAAAAAGTAAAATATCTCATTAGTAATTTTTAATGTTGGTTACATGGTGAAATAATATTTTGGATACCTTAGGTTAAATGAAATATATTATGAAAATAAATTTGACCTGTTTCTTTTTACACTTTTAATGGGCAAACAGAAAATTTTAAATTACATATGTGACTCTCATTATATTTCTGTTGAACAGTGGTGGGCAAGTTAGTGAGTTTTCAAGGAAAATATGACTGTATGTGTTAACTTTCAAACCTAACTTCCCCCACCAATCGCAAATGAAAATTCAGCTGTATTATCATTTTCAAACTAATCCTGCAGAGCAGGTGTTGCATTTTTATAAATGAAAAATTCAGTGTTTTGGTGAGATTAGATTATTAAGGCAAATTCTTACAACTGGCAATGGTCATGCTGGGAGTTGAATTCATGTCTGTTTGAATTCAGTCCCGGTCTCTTTCCCTTATAGTTTGTGAGAAATGAACCTAGAGTAAAAGGGGAGGAAATGTGGCCACCAGCTTCCTGATAGTTTTCTTATCACTGCTACTTACTTAAATGCAGAAGGTGTACAAATTCCAGTGAATTGAGGGTTTCGGTTAGTTGGTTTTCAGTTAATCCAGATTTCATGAAATATTTCAATTTTTATTTCTTCATAAAAGTTAGGGGGCATACAAGAAATGGCAGCTTTGAAGATGACAACTTTCCCCCCTGTTTTATTGAGATATAATTGACATATAACATTGTATTAGTTTTAAGTGTACAACATAATGATTTGATATACATGTATATTGTGAAATGATTATCACAAAACATTTAGTTAGCACCTATCACCTCAGATAGTTACAAATTTTTTTCCTGTGTTGAGAACTTTTCAGATCCACTGTCTTAGCAACTTTCAAATATACAATATGGTACTGTGAATTATAGTGACCATGCTGTATATTACATGTATATTACAACCTCTTATTTTTTATTGTAGAACGAGCTTATATCTGCAGTTCATCACCTGTGTATTCTTTAATCTCCGTCAGAGAGGACTCTGTTTGGGGGACTCTGCACCAGTTTTGGTTTGGTTCCATGAGCGTCTAGAAGTTAAGAGGGGTTTTCAGCTGACTTTGTCACAGTCCCCCGCTCTACCCTGCCTAAGGTGTGTGTCTACACAGCACAAAGTACAGCTGAGGCTTGGCAGCTATTCACTTTCTATGGTATAGACCAAGTGGGTGGCCTTTGTTTATTTGCTGTTTTTAATCTCCAGCTAAATGTGAATAGAAACTAGCTTTTTTGTTCTATAATGTTTTGGACTGGGATTTTTTTTTTTTAACATCTTTATTGGAGTGTAATTGCTTTACAATGGTGTGTTAGTTTCTGCTTTATAGCAAAGCGAATCAGCTATATGTATGCATATATACCCATATCCCCTCCCTCTTCCATCTCCCTCCCACCCTCCCTATCCCACCCCTCTACGTGGTCACAAAGCACCAAGCTGATCTCCCTGTGCTATGCGGCTGCTTCCCACTAGCTATCTATTTTACGTTTGGGAGTGTATGTATGTCCATGCCACTCTCTCACTTCGTCCCAGCTTACCCTTCCCCCTCCCCGTGTCCTCAAGTCCATTATCTACATCTGCATCTTTATTCCTGTCCTGCCCCTGGGTTCTTCAGAACCATTTTTTGTTTTTAGATTCCATATATATGTGTTAGCATACGGTATTTGTTTTTCTCTTTCTGACTTCACTCTGTATGACAGACTCTAGGTCCATCCACCTCACCATAAATAACTCAATTTCATTCCTTTTTATGGCTGAGTAATATTCCATTGTATATATGTGCCACATCTTCTTTATCCATTCATCTGTTGATGGACACTTAGGTTGCTTCCATGTCCTGGCCATTGTAAATACTGCTGCAATTAATATTGTGGTACATGACTCTTTTTTGAGTTATGGTTTTCTCAGGGTATATGCCCAGTAGTGGGATTGCTGGGTCGTATGGTAGTTCTATTTTTAGTTTTTTAAGGAACCTCCATACTGTTCTCCATAGTGGCTATATCAATTTACAGTCCCACCAACAGTGCAAGAGGGTTCCCTTTTCTCCACACCTCCTCTCCAGCATTTACTGTTTGTAGATTTTTTTGATGATGGCCATTCTGACCGGTGTGAGGTGATACCTCATTGTGGTTTTGATTTGCATTTCTCTAATGACTAGTGATGTTGAGCATCCTTTCATGTGTTTGTTGGCCATCTGTATATCTTCTTTGGAGAAATGTCTATTTAGATCTTCTGCCCGGTTTTGGATTGGGTTGTTTGTTTTTTTGATATTGAGCTGCATGAGCTGCTTGTATATTTTAGAGATTAATCCTTTGTCAGTCGCTTCGTTTGCAAATATTTTCTCCCATTCTGAGGGTTGTCTTTTCGTCTTGTTTATGGTTTCCTTTGCTGTGCAAAAGCTTTTAAGTTTCATTAGGCCCCATTTGTTTATTTTTCTTTCCATTTCTCTAGGAGGTGGGTCAAAAAGGATCTTGCTGTGATTTATATCGAAGAGTGTTCTTACGTTTTCCTCTAAGAGTTTCATAGTGTCTGGCCTTACATTTAGGTCTTTAATCCATTTTGAGTTTATTTTTGTGTATTGTGTTAGGAAGTGTTCTAATTTCATTCTTTTACATGTAGCTGTCCAGTTTTCCCATCACCACTTATTGAAGAGGCTGTCTTTTCTCCATTGTATATTCTTGCCTCCTTTATCAAAGATAAGGTGACCATATGTGCATGGGTTTATCTCTGGGCTTTCTATCCTGTTCCACTGATGTATATTTCTGTTTTTGTGCCAGTACCATACTGTCTTGATTACTGTAGCTTTGTAGTATAGTCTGAAGTCAGGGAGCCTGATTCCTCCAGTGGACTGGGATCTTGACTACCCACTGGAAGATACCCCCTCAGCAGCCCCTCTGTCAGTGCTCAGTCTATTTTGTTGTTGTCCACTGCTCCAGCTAAGAATCATGTTCTCTACCCAAGCTATCAAAGCATGGAGGCAGTAGAGCCAAGGGCTTCTCCTTCCTTCAGGATAGGCATGATTTTGATTTTAGAACAATCAAAATTAAAGTCTGGAGAACATGTTTGAGCATGAGTAGCTCAATTCTCAGTGTAATAGATGAGAGAAGGCCATGGAAGTGGTTGGTGGCGGATGGGGGACCAGATCCCAGGGTTTACTGCTTTCTACACTGCCCATGTCAGTGCCATTTGCAAAGCAGGTGGTGTCAGGTTGGCCAGCATCAGCTGGGGCTGAACTGTAGGGGTAATGCCCTTATCTTAGCATCCATGTCTGCAGTGATGCAAGGGAAATCATGCTTGTCCCCCCCTTGCATATGTCACTTAGCTACAACTGGCTAATGACAGATGATTGAATAAGAAGGAGTGAAGATAAAGTCCTGCCTGACCTCTTCAGCCCCAGATTGACATCTTCAGCCAATTGACATTTCTGTCTAAAGATCTAGTGACAAGGGAAGCATTTAACATGTGCCAGATATGGCTCTGAATGTTTCATGTGCATGAACTTATTTAATTCTCACAATGGCCCCATGAAGTATGCGCATCATTATCCCCATTTTATAGATGGGGAAACTGAGGCATAGAGGAATGAAGAAAATTGCCCAAAGTGACACAGGTAAGTATCAAAGCCAGAATTATGAGTGCAGGCAGAGGCTGGTTTTAGAGTCTTTGTTTTAACCACTACACTGTGCTGTCCAGTCCGAGAAATCCTCAAGTATATTGGGTCCCAAACTGAACCCTTGTCTGCACCCTCCACCAGCCCCTCCTCTTGCTGCCCCATTTCTCTAAATGGCTTTGTCGCTCTCCTTGCCAGGGAGACACGAGGGGCTGAGGCTAAAACCTCCTGCTACCTGCATGTACTCAAAACATTGTCAAGTCTTGTAAATGTTGCCCCCCTCAGAGTTTTTCAATTCCTTCTGTTCCTTTCCATCACATCCTTGTAGCTGCCATGGAGCTCAGGTGCTGTTCCAGCTTTGGATCATAGAGTATTAAGGGGGAGGGGCTTACAAGGGCATCCAGGCTCAGCCTCTTCCTTCTCTACGTAGTGATCTCGCCTCCAACCCTGTGAGAGCCTCCTGTCCGACCTGCCAGCCTCCAGTCTTTCTCCACCCCAGTGCCTCCCATTCTAGGCAGAGAGCTGGCAGTGTGAAGAGCAACCCACAGCGCTTATGTAAATGCAGACTGCAGGTCCCACGCCAGCCATGCAGAAGCAGAACTTCTCAATGAAGCCTAGAGTCTCCATTTTTAACAAGCTCCCCAGGTATTCTGAAAGGCAGCTTGGTTTGGGGGTCACTTCTCATTTACTCTCCGTCAGGCCATTTCTGTCCTGCGTGGACACCCTTAAGAGTAGCTCTCTCTTGCCACGTAATTAACACACCCTTTGCTTACCTGCCCAGAGCCCTCTGCCTCGTGGCCTGGGCAGCTTTTCCAACGTCATTTCGAGCTGCTACTCCACTTGTACGTTCTACTCCAGCTACTCCAAATCATACACCTGGGGGGATGCACAAGGAGATGGTCAACAATTGGCATCGTTCAGCCGACAGGGGGCCTTTGCTGAGCTCAGGAGCTTCCAAGCAGAGACCTTGTGAATGAGCGTGCGTGGGAGAGGCCTCCCTGGTCGGACTAAATGATGTCTGGGAGCTCTCTAGGACCCGGGAACGCTTGTGCTGAGCATAACCCCTTCTCAAGTGGTGTTTAGACGTTGGTTTTGACGACTGTCTGTGTTGTTTTTGCTCACGGCCCAACTCCCTAAGTGGAAGGCAGAGTTTGTTTTAAACTGCATTACCGCAAAATTGGGGTGTTACATTCACAGGCTCAGAATCTCCAAGGAGCAGCATTCCTCTCTGTTAAGTCCTGCTCTGCACTCTTCGTAATCTGGACCTGTCTCTGCCCTGGACATTGGCTGCTCCCAGTGACCTCCCTACCCCTGGAGGACAGAAGTGAGGCTGGTTCCTGGATACCTCCTGCAGCCCATTCTTTGGCCTCTGTTGTCATTTGTCAAAACATGGACTTCAGGACACAGCTCTGAGACACTCTCTGCAGACAGGGAGCCTGGCTTGTCAGAGGGGACCCCTACTTACCTGTCCCCCCTTATATGATGTATCTTCAGAGGCAAATCAGACATAGTACCCCTCCCTCCATGTGCCCCTTTCTCTCTATCTGGATCCTCCGAACACACAGGATACATGAAACTTGTGCATCATGTTTATTTACTCACCTGTTTATTCATTCATTCAAATGATATCCCTGGACTGCCCAGGTATTCCAGCAGCTACAGTGACTCATGCCTCAAAGTGTTCCTAAGTGACTGCGATAATTCCTCTGCCTTTTTAAACCCACGTCTGCTTCACTGAATTAAAAAACCCATGTCTTCTTTTATCATTGGTTGACGTAAAAAACCAAACATAACTGTCGTGGCTAAAAGCAAATTAAAACAACAATAATTTTATTTGTTTTATTTTATTTTATTTATTTTTAATTAATTTTTATTGGAGTATAACAATGTTGTGTGTTAATTTCTGCTGCACAGCAAAGTGAATCAGCTATATGTATATGTATATATTCCTTCTTTTTTCGATTGCCTTCCCATTTAGGTCACCAAGGAGCACTGAGTAGAGTTCCCTGTGCTATGCAGTAGGTTCTCATTAGTTATCTGTCTTATACATAGTAGTGTATATATGTCAATCCCAATCTCCCGATTCATCCCACCCCCTCCTTCCCCCCTTGGTAACCATACGTTTGTTCGCTACATCTGTGTCTCTATTTCTGCTTTGCAGATAAGTTCATCTGTATCATTTTTCTAGATTCCACATATAAGCGATATTATACGATATTAAAACAACGATAATTTTAGATGGCACTCCCAGCTTCTGATGAGTAGGCCCCGCCAAGACTCCCACAAATGTGGGACGCTTCCGAGTGTGACAGCCTGGATTTGTTTCCTTCCCTCTGTGACATCCACACAGCTGACTAGGAACTGTCATGGCCAAGGTGACCATGCCCTACCCAGCACGTGGCAGGCACTGGTCAAGGAGGGTAAGGACCACTTCATTTTGTAGCCAGCCTTTCCCTACCCAGACAGATATTGGATCAACACAAAAACTCGGAATGGCTGCTCAGACCTATCCCCTCTCTAGGGGTCTCTGTTACACTCTCTTCACGGATTTGTTTCCCAACTAGATGGGAGGTCCCTTGAGGGTAGATGTTATGTCCTTCTTATCTGTCTTGCTCTCTTTCTTTCTCATGGAGCCTAGGACCGTACCCTCCACTACATATGTTGAGATGATTTCAAAAACAGAAATTTAAAAATTGGTGCCAGAATGCCCCCAAGATCCCGCCCAATAGGATTTTGGCAGCTTTCCTTTAAAACTACAACTAAAAGTATACTGTATTTTTTTTTTTTAATTTCCTAATATTCCCACTTCCTTAACCAGGAAAGGATGCAACACGTGTTTGGTGAGACAGATTTGGGCTGTGATGCTTGTGGGCGATGGCTCTGTTGTGATTTTTGAATCTAGAGCCAAGGCTGTCTCATTGCCCTCGGGGACCTGGCTGCTGGGAATTCCCCCAGCTCCTTCAAAGGGAGAAGGGCTTTGGCTATGAAAGGAGGCAGGGTTGACCTCGCCCCCTTAGGCAGCGCTCAGGACATCCCCGTGGGGAGGCTCACCTATGACCTTGACTGTGACACCTGGCAAGACATCTGACACCTGTGCTTTATGTGGGCCATCCGTGCTCCAGGTGGCTCCCCAGGTGCGAGGTAGGGAGACAGGCTGACCAGCGAGGGCTCTGGTAACTGATGCAAGTTTCTTTGGCAATGGAATGTCCCTTCTTGTCCATCTCATTTCTCTTTTATCACCCCAGAGCCCTGCACCAAACACTGTCTTTGGAATTTCAGGAAGACTTCACCCAGCACTCAGGGCTAAGGTTGCTTGTCTTAGTGTCTGAGACTAACAACAGCTAACATTCATTATGAGAACATTCAGCACGTGGTATGCATCAGTTACTCTATTATTTAATTTAATTATAATAATCCTTTGAGATAGATATTATTGTGCCCATTGGCCATGCAGGAAACTGAGGCTCAAATATTGAGCAATCCCCCTTGAGTCCTATTCCGAGTAAGCAGCTGAACTAGGATTTGAACCGTGTCAGCCTGACTCTAAAGCTCTTACTGTTTACCGGATAGTTGACTACAAAACAAGTTAATCCTGTAAACAATATTGCAAGAAGAACGCTTAATCTGCTAAGGAAAGCGAAAGATTCAGCAGCATAGAAACAAAATTTATTGCTGGCTGATTGATATATTAGTTACAAATCAGATTACATTCTCCATTAATCATTTCCTAAAGGAGCTCTCTGTGGCACTGATGTTAGCAAAGTATGAATTATTTTAGTACTTGAGAGTTACTAAACTATTTGTCGTTAAAAATAATTACTTATTCGGACTTTCTTCTAATTCAGACTGGCAGTTTCCTGGAAGTAGACGGGGTTAGCATTTCCTATCATTTGCTAATTCATTGGGCCACAAAAGCAATCAGTTTGGCTTGCCGATATGGTTACTTAGTCCTGGCTCTATTTATCAAATATGTTGATGGCTTTAGCTCCCACCCCGCCCCCCATCAGAATTAAACGCATCCCCTTCCAGCATGATCTCATGCACTGGTTTGCTATGTTTTTGTCTAGGAGGTGCCTGGCACAGAGTAATGTGCTCAGTGAGTATTTGTTGAAGGGATGAAGCAATGTGCTCATTTGTGGCATTAATCAAACTGTCGAACAGGACGGGGCTGAAATGCACGGCTCAATATGTCTTGGGTCCCCACCATTATCTGCACACGAGCTTTGCTAGTCACCAATGGCTGCTTGATGGCTAAACCCAACTCTTTCTTCCCCTCCATCCTTTCTCATTGATTAAGGTTCAGAACAAAATTGTCACCTTTTGTTTCTTTTTAAACCACTCTGTCTCGTCTGTCTCAATCTCTTTTGCTCTCTGTCTCCTCTGGTTATCCCATACATGCAAATGTTCCTCCCAGCTCCACTCTCGGCCCCCTTCTCTCTATGGGGTCTGATCCACTCACATGCCTTCTGGAACTACTTCTAGGGTGATGACTCCCAAATCCATCTTTCTTCCAAGTTTTGGAAACACATATCCAACTACTTACTGAATGTCTTCTCCTGATTGGAAAGCTCCACAAAAAAGAAAATTTCAAAATCAAGTTATCATTTCTCTCACATCCCAAACTTGAGCCTCTGTTTGTATTTTTTAGCTTTTTAGCTTGGTGGGTGGTGTCACTAAGTCTCCTATTCTAGAAACTTCATATTGTCCCTCTCTGCTCTCCCATCACCTTCTTGTTAGTCACTAAATCCCAGAAATGTCCCACAAAGCCAGCCCTTCATCATCCTAGATTCTGCCTCCCTTCCTGCTCAGTCAAGTTCATCTTCCACGGGCTGCCAGACAAGAGCACCACGTGACAGTAGAGCAGGCCAGTAGCATTTCCCAGTCTTAGACCCTTCCTGACCGAAGGCAGACAGCTGTTGGCTCTGTGCATCCTCCAAGCTTGTTAGTGATTGGAGGCACTACCACATCACGTGTGCAGACTGACTGGTGAGAAAGTGGCTTCCAGTTGGGCAGAAACAGCCCAAGACACAGAACCAGGTTGGCGTCCCTGGGCTGGCCTCTCACCTTCCTTCTGTGCTGTGGTCCTCAGGTCAGCATCCAATAAGAAATATAGACAGAGGAGGGCCCCAGGGATGCTCACAACCTGCCGCATGGAACCTAATCCCTATCGCCAGTTGTGCAAATGGTCTTCCTGGTGTAACTATTTTTCCTTTGGTTAAAAGTACTGTATCACCACTGCTGTGTGCATGTATGTATGTGTGTGTAAATTATTGTACATCAGTATGCGTATCAGCAAATTCATAATGAGAAAAATCTAACCCACGTGGCCTGGAAGAGAGACGAGGTCAAAATAAGACCAGGATTCAATCTGTTAGCAAAACCCTTGTGCTTTTAAACAGGAACCACTGGAAACAGTCACCCCTCTGCTTAAAAACCTTAGTTCCCTTGCTATTGTCTATGGGATTGAGTCTGACCCTTTGTCCTGGGGTCCAAGTCTCTAACATTGAACCTCACCCCCCTACCTCTAGCCAGCCCCCAGCCTGCCCTGCAGCCTTTCCACCCCTGCAGCCACAGCTCCCCTTTGGACAGGGAATGGCTCTCAGGACTGTGTACCATGTACGCGTTTCATCCTGTCCTTTGACCACTTTGCCCACTTTTCGCACATCCTTGTTCAACTTCACTGCAATATCAGCTCTGCTATGAACATCCCCTGGTTCCTTGTCAGATAAAATGTAGGATACCAGTTAAATTCAAATTTCAAGACAAATAACCAATAGTTCTTCAGTGTATGCTCCAAGTAATTGAGTCACCGTTTATCTAAGATTTGCAGTGAACTGGACTTTGTATTTCCACTTCCTCCATCTGGCACCCCAACATGTGACATTCCTTCTGCCTTCATGTTCCCATAGAACATGGTACACAGATTCCCTAGAGCTCCTCTTACATTGCGATGATTTGTTATTTTACCAACTGTCTTCCCTACCAGCACATGTATCCTTGAGGCAAGAACAATGACCATCCACTCAATAAACATTTCTCAATCATGTCCCATTTCTGAGGCACTCTGATAGGTGTGGGTTCCAAGACCAGTGAGATCAAGGCCCTGCACTAGACCAGGGATTGGCAAACTGTGGCCCTAGCCTGGATCCAACCCACTGGCTGTTCTGTAAGGGCCATGGATGCTGCCACACTCACTCATTTCTGTATTGTCTGCTGTTGCTTTCACGCGACAATGGCAAAGCATGTGGCCTCTTGGCCCACAAAGCCTAAAATATTTACTACCTGGCCCTTGGCAGAAAAACATTGCTGATCCCTGGTCTAGAGGATCTTACCATCTAGAGGAGAGAGACAGACATAAACAAATAAAAGCAAATTCACCTTTCATCTCTGAAGCCTCGTATATATCAATGTGTGGTCTGGGATCACCTATCTGAGAATCACGTGGAGCCTCACCGGGTTGATCCTGATTTCTGAGCTTGGAGACTCTGCCTCTTTTTTTTTTAAGTGATTCTTTCTTAAAAATAATTAATTAATTAATTAGTTAATCTTTAATTTTTGGCTGCGTTGGGTCTTCGTTGTGGCACGCGGGATCTTCGTTGTGGCGCATGGGCTTCTCTCTAGTTGTGGCGTGCAGGTTCCAGGGTGTGTGGGCTCTGTAGTTTGTGGCTAGTGGGCTCTGTAGTTGAGGTGCGCAAGCTCAGTTGTTGCGGCGCGCGGGCTTAGTTGCCCCGCGGCATGTGGGATCTTAGTTCCCCGACCAAACCTGTGTCCCCTGCATTGGAAGGCGGATTCTTTACCACTGGACCTCCAGGGAAGTCCTGACTCTGCCTTTTTAACAAGGCGTTTTGGTGATTCTTTATACCGGCGTCTGAGCGTGGCTGCCCCCGTGCCTGCCACCCTCTCTGGTGTGTGGTCAGCCCTGATAAATGTGTGAATGAGCAGAAAGTGTCTGTTTGTTGATTGCATCTCGATTCTGTTAAGACAAAAAAAAAGCTGCTGGCATTGCTTGTTACATAAAGTAATAATTTCAGCCTGTACTGCTCGAAGTGAATTTAGCAAAATTTACCACCAATCCTGGCGTGGTGTGGCTGGGCTTCCTCCGCAGAAAATGCATGCACAGACCATTCTCCTCAACTGTCCTGAGCAGCATCTCACGCATCCCAAGGGATGGTGGTCACTGATCACTCTTGAGCATTGGAGCAGAGCATCCTTTAGCATCTTCTACCTCAGGGTCCCTTGCCTGGGGCTGACGTGGGCAGCATCCCTCACAATCACATAATCAAAATAGGCTAACTGGTTCCTTCATGTCCCCGAGCTCAGAAAATGCTCTGTCTCCTTTTGGTGCCATGTGAGGGGCTGACAGAAAATAAATAAGCGTGAATTCAACCCATTAGCATTTGGAAGGCAAATGTTTCCTAGTGAAAATAAAGTCTGTGGCTGTATGTTGAGACAGATGTTCACACTTGCTACTCCTGTTAGAGTCCTTAAGAAAATAAATTCAAGATAAGAGAGCCAGCCACGGGCATTCCTGGGGCCTGCATGGTCCTGGCTTTTCAAGCTCCTGCAAGCAGCATTCAGATACAAAGGGAATCAAAGATGGAAACAATTTTCCTGGTAATTCAATCTAAATTTTCTTGTGATAGCCAAATAATTGGGGCAAATGGATTTTTTTTTTTTAAAAACTTGGATTATCTGTGCAATTAATTACTTTAATGACTCTCTTTATTTCACCTACAAAGATCCAGACTAAATGTTCCGTTGATGTGTTGGTGAGAGTGAAAGTATTTGGACCACACCTTACATGGACGGCAACGTGTAATGTAAACTGAACCAGTCACACTTGTTTCTGCTGTTTGGGTTTAGTGCAGCCAAGCAAAGGAGTTTAACTGCAGTCATCCTAAGGTAATTGAAATGTCTGGGCTTCATTGGGTGCTCCAGGTTTTCCTGTGATACACGTCAGCGTTCCTCCTCCATTCTTTTCATTTGACACATGAAGTTATCGGTTGTAGACGTGTTTATGTCAGTGATTGTTAAGACATATTTTAAGTGAAATGCCGTTGTGTGAGCAATTTGGCTTTGGGTATTAAAGTAAATGAGAACTGCTTTCTCTGTGACAAGATTTGGATTAAAAAACAACCCCTCAAATATCGCTCTACTTACAACCTTCGGATCTTTTTTTAAAATCCAAACAACCTAGGTCATTCTGTACTTTATGATTTCTTTGCTTGATATATCCCATGTTTGTTAAATTTGTTATATTCCAAGCAGTTTATGCTATACTACATCCCATATATGATCTTATTTGATATAAAAACTCTTCTTTGGGGAATTCCCTGATGGTCCAATGGTTAAGACTCTGTGCTTCCACTGCAGGGGGCATGGGTTTGATCCCTGGTCAGGGAACTAAGATCCCGCAAGCTGTGCAGTGCGGCCAAAACTATAAAAAAATAAAAAGTAAAGCTCTTCTATGCCTAGTTATATTTTCACATTCAAGGGCCCAACATGATTTTTTTCTTTTAAATATATTCTTAATAACTTAATACTTTTGTGTGTGTGCTTCAGTCATTTATAGAAACACACCAGGGAGGGAAACTTGAGTTAAAAACTATCCTCTCACATTTTTAGAAAGGAGGCTTAGAATTGGTTACTAATTGCACCATCATGGGGCTTATTAGCCCGTTAAAGCCCTATGTATGTAAATCATTAAAGGAGGCCAGATAAATTTTATGTGCAAATCTGAAGTTTACCAAGAAAACAAATAAATCCTCACTTATGTAATCATGCCGAGAAGGGATCAGGTGTCGTTATATACCTAGGACACAAAATAAATATAAAAAGCAAGTCCCTCACCATTCAGCTGTTTTTTATTAATAAACTTCCATCCATCATAAATTGCTGGGAAAGCTGGCCAGATGTTTGAAACCCACCCCACTTGTCATCTAGGTCACTCCTGCAGGAGTTGCAATTTAGTTAATTTCACTACGACAGTAGCTTGATATAATTAAAGACTCAGTAGGGTGTGTTTTAAACGCTATTAAGTCATTACGGGTTTTTAGGGGACCAGGAATGTTCCTTCATTGCAGTAAAGAGGGCAACATTCTCTTCACACAAAGAAGCCAATGATCCATATTTTTAAAAGTAGGAGTTAAAGTACCGAGGGGTGAAATGCGATTCTCTGACATCAATGATGGAAATCAATAAAGAAGCTGCAACATACACAGTGCTTTCTTGGCCCTCCCTTGATCGAAGGAGAGACCATGGCAGAGCCAAAGAGACTTGCACTTGGTTAATCAAAGCAATAAATTCTCTATGGCAGAATTGTTTTCTAAAGATGCTCTAAAATTTCTTCTTTTTTTTTTTTTTTGGTGCTGAAGACTGTTTCTGAACCCAATTTACCTGATTCCTGAGAACAAGAAAGACACAGGATTTTCCCCACCGAACCAGTTTAAAATAACATATAGATGCTGTTTCACAAATCTTTCAACAGCTCAGTCCTGTGAGCAAAATACGAGGCAATTGGAGAAAATCAAGGGCTGAACGGGACTCTATGAGCAACAAAGTTCTAAAAAAACTTAAAAAATGATAATAGGTCCAGAGTGCATTTAAATGGATTGAGTGGATGAGAAAGTGGATCATTCTGAACCTCCTTTGCGAGGCTAGGCCACTTTCAAGTCCGTTTTGGTTCAAAAAACCTGTGAGCAGGATGCGTTCCACCCTGCCGAGTGGTCCCAGCATCACCCCCTGGAGCTCCCCTGGCACCACGAGCCCTTTCACCAACCCCTCCGGGGCACCAGCGTAGGGTGTCTGTGAAATCTTCCACGTGCTTCGTGATCGTTTGAGTTGGGTTTTACTATGTAAGTGCTACAGCAGTTAACAATCAGATTCCGAGACAAGTCTCATAAATCAGGACAACAGCCTCGAAATCCCCCACTCCCTCTGTTCTGGCAACAAGGAGAGAACAGGGCACCAACAAAAGGTGTTGGGTTACTCTCCAGAGCTGCCTGGGGACCCCCAAAGTTGCCACCGATGCGTTATAGTGAGATGTCGATGAGGGGTGAGGATGAGGTGCTGGTCAGAAAGATTGCGGCTGGTCTATAGGGCTTGTCAAATCACGCCAGATTATCCTGGCAAACACTTGTTTGCCCAGATCTGGAATGCTTTGGGCACTTTGAGAAAGCCCAGGGGGTGGTGGGGGAAGATTCAAAAGAAAGTCACACAACCGTGATGAAGGCTTCAAGAGCAACAGGGCTGTGTTCATTCAAGGTCAAGGATGTATGACTTGTACATGTATGACTTGTAGTATGACTATGGTCACTGTTGGCAGAGAGTATCTGAAGGGTCCAGGTGGTTTGGTTTTGGCCGGAGGGAAGAGAGTGGTGAATACCATGACTTACATCATTAGGCTGAGGAGGCTTCGTCATAGCAACCCCCAAACATATCTGAATGAAAATCCAACCGGACCCCAGACTGGCTTAGGCAAAATAAGGAAATCTTGTCCCATGGGTGCTGCCCTAAGGCTAAATCCTCCTCATGGACCTGCCTATTTGGGGCTGTCATGAGGAAGAGAGGCCTGATCTAATTGGAACCTTGATTTCCGACTTGATCCAATTAGCATGCCTCGTTTGCTGGGGTCCTTTGGGGACTGGAAGAAGTCTAGTGACCAGCGGCAATGCAAAGTTCCTGTTTTGAGCTGGAAGTAAACCAGATGTTGCCTGTGCGTCTGGCTGTCAGTGTTGATCTCGGTTCACATGGGGATGACTCCTTGCAGAGGTGTGGACTAATCAAAGCCAACTGGCTGTCTGGTTTTAAATAGATCTGGTCCTCTTGCCTGATCCCCAAACCCCACCATAAATGATTCACCCTTTACACAAGTTTAACTGTAGCTCAAGTTAAGGATTCATCCGTCTTTTACTGAGCACCTACTATGTGCCAGGCATCATCCCAGGCGCTGGGGATACACATGAGACAGAGTCCTCCTTAACAAGGACTTCAAGGCATGATCTGGCCTTGGCCTGCTTCTCCAACCAGATCTGGTACCAAGCCACACCTCTTACACGGCAGTCACACTGGCCTCAGGGCCTTTGCTCATGCTGCTTCTCTTGGAATGCTCTTCCTCTTGCTCATCACATAGCTGTACCTGTCCCATCTTTCAGGTCATAAATGCCTTTCCTGACCACCCATTCTAGAGTAGATTTTCTACCCAGTGATCCAACAGACAGCCATAGTAATAGTAACTGTTACATCTTAACCGTATTCACTTAATTTTTTTCTTTACAGTCCTTACTACAATTTGTAATTATTTTGTTTATGTTTGTTTCCCCAGTAGAGTATACTGGTTAGGAGTGTGAGCTCTGAGGTAAGACTGCCTGGGTTCAAATCTTGACTTTGGTACTCCCTGACACTGTGTCTTAACCTCAATGCCTGAGCTTCTTAATCTGTAAAATGGAAAAGATAACAATAGTTTTTTTTTAATGTCAGTTTAAATAAATCTTTTAGATAATGGCCCCACATTTCCCTCTTTTACTTTGGACTATTTGCTTAATAAAACATTAATATAGCAATGAATAGAGACAGACTGCATTAGCACACAGACTGCATTAAACTGAAAAAACGTATTTTTAGACTACGATTATTAAAATAACTATATATCATTATTAAATGGAGCAATTTACACTTATAAAATATGAGGAGGAGCTTTTGCTTGTCCATAAAATATATATAGTTCTGACTTAGGAAAAGACAGTGACCTTCCAAGCTCACAAGGTGCAGCCTGAGATTTACCTGGTCAGTGGACCCATATGTGTAAAACAACTGAATTCAGATGGTTCAACTTAATCTCCGAAAAATTGGCCATTTCTAGGATTTAATCATTTGCTAGTTCAATGTAATGAGGGGAGAGCAGGTAGTTAACACGTCTAAAATACAGCAGGTGTTAATGACACGAATGAATTATTGTAAACTGTAGTGGGAAGTATGATGAGTAGCTTAAAACAAAAGAAAATAACTTTTTTTTTTTTTAATTTTATTTATTTATTTATTTATGGCTGTGTTGGGTCTTCGTTTCTGTGCAAGGGCTTTCTCTAGTTGTGGCAAGCGGGGGCCACTCTTCATCGCGGTGCGCGGGCCTCTCACTATCGCGGCCTCTCTTGTTGCGGAGCACAGGCTCCAGACGCGCAGGCTCAGTAATTGTGGCTCACGGGCCTAGTTGCTTCGCGGCATGTGGGATCTTCCCAGACCAGGGCTCGAACCCGTGTCCCCTGCATTGGCAGGCAGATTCTCAACCACTGCGCCACCAGGGAAGCCCGATTAATTCTCTTAATTTTTATTATTCTAGAAATGTCTTTATCTTGCTTTCAGTTTTTGTTTTCAGTTTTTAAATATTTTTATTGAGGCCCAAGTTACGTACAGTAAAGAGCACAAATCTTAAGTTTATAGCTTAATTCATTTTTATATATGTACCCACCTGTGTAACCACCACCAAGATCAAGATATAGAATATTTACAGCATCCCAGGACACTTTTTGTACCATTCCAAGTCCAAGCTTGCCCAGAGGTAATCACTGCTCTCACCTCTAGATTAGTAGGTCAGATTAGTTTTACCTATTTTTAAAAAATTAATGCAAGTAGAATCCTATCAGGTACTCTCTTGTTTCTCCTTGCTTTTGCCTAACATTATATCTGTGAGTTTCATCTATGGTGTGTGTATAGCAGTAGTTTTTTATTATTATTGCTTTATAGTATTCCATTGTATGACGTTACCATATTTTATCTGATGTACTGTTCGTGATCATTCGGTTTGCTTGCAGTTTTTGGCTGTTGTAAAGACTGCTTCCTTCAATATTCTTGCTTAAGTCTTTGGAGGACATAGTGCAATTCTTCTGAGTACCTACCTGGAAATGAAAGTGCAAAAAAGCAAAAAAGGATAATGTGTCTTCTTTTCCTGTCTGCTTTAAGATTTTCTGTTTGTCTCTGGTTTCAGCTATTTTATTGTAATGTGCCGAGATGTGATTTTTCTTTGTATTTATCCTACTTGGTTTCATAGCATTTCTCAAAACTGTGGCTTCATGCTAATTTTCAGTTTGGGAAAATTCTTAGGCATTATCTCTTCAAATATTGCTTCAGCCCCATTCCTTTTATTCTCCCATTCTGGGACACTAATTACATACGTTTTAGACCTTTTCATCATGTCCTATATGCTTCCCATGCTGTTTTCTGTACTTTCCAACTCCTTTTCTATCCATTCTTCAGTCTTGCCTATTTTCTATTGTATTTCTCAATACTCATTTCTCTCTTCAGCTGTGTCTCCTCTTCTGTTAAAGTGCTCTATGGATTGTTAGTTTCAGTTATTCTATTTTTCTAGAATTTTCATTTATTTCTGTTCTAGGATTTCCACCTTTTTATACATTTCAGTTTTATTCTATTTTCTTGAACATATTAATTGTAGTTATTTTAAAGTCTGTGTCTGATAACTCTAATACCTGGGTTAACTGTAGTCTGTTTTCATTGCAGATTTTTTGTCTTGGTTCTGTTTCTTGGTATGATCAGGTAATTTTACACTATATGCTAGGTGTTTCTGTATGAGTTTTGCAGAAGCTTTGCATGATGTTTTTCTTCCTCCAGAAAGAGTACACCCTATCCTTGGGCAAGCAGCAGAGAGGCAGATTACTTCAGTCCAACAGGGACCAAGGTGACTCAGGCCTGGTTTCGAGATTTTGCAATGCTTGGCTCTCTCCTGGTTTGCTCCTACTCCTAGGATGTCATCCTCTGGTGTTTCCTGGAGCCCTAACATGTTGGTGGGTCTAGAACTCAATTTTTTGTCTTTCCACCATTTTGAGATATCCACAAATTCTGTTCTGCTCTTAAACCCCTTTCTGCTTGGCTTCTTAGCTTCTCTTTCTGTGCAACTCACTAAGAAAACGCTTCTAGGAGAGATCACAGAGTGTTGGGCTCAGTCCTCTGTACCTTGCTTTTCTCTGGGATCTTGCCCTTCAAACTCTGGCTACTTGGCAACACTGAACTCCAAGTTCTGTCCCTCCAGCTTGTGGGATTGCCTAACCTCTGCTGGCTCCTCTACCTCTTAGCAGCCTCTTTCCTCTTTGGTTCTCAGATTTTGCTTCATGCCAAACACTGGCAAATGCTACAAGGGGAAAAGAGGTGCGCAGAAATTTGGGCTCATCTCAGTGAACCTCCCTTCTCTCTGGGACGTGCCTTCTCAAGTCCTGGATGCCTTGGCAGATCTCTGATGCCTTTAAGAGAGAAGGTTTTGGTATTTTATCCAACTTCTCTGCTGCTGAGATCTACTATAAGTTATTCCATCACAGCTGAAAAGTTTTTACCACTTTTAAATTTTAATAAACTCATGCTACAGTCTCCAACCAACCCAAAGTAAGAAAAATAAAGCAACATTTAATAAAATAGAACACGATATGGCTATTTTTATAATTTCTTCACTATCTGCAGTGATACATAATAGCTTCTGGAACGTCTTAATGTAAAGTCACCTGGAGTGCAGATTTTGGTCTTGTTAGTGTTTATGTTAAGATAGAAAGATTAAAATGTTACTCAAGTATTCATCTGAAGGAAAGGCCCCTGGCGTCTAGGAATGCCGATGTTACTACAATGAAGTCACTGGATGTGGGAAGGGCTAGCACTGTGGCTAAATAATTCAGCTCTGTCTCAGTTCCCCGTATGCAAGTGTACTGAGGTGTAGGCACTGATGTCGTTTATAGGCTTAGGTGAGCTCCATTGCTTGGAATCAGCATTGCCCTTCTTTCTGCAATGTGAAATTCTCGGTGGCCCAGAAGGTCTACAGCTGCCAATCATTTCTGCAGGCATCAGAAAGAGAAGCTCCCTTTTAAATGGACAGCATTTTAAAGGCTGTCAAATCAGAGCAAGAAGGGCAGGAGCCAAGTCTGTCTTGCTCAGAGGGCACCTCATCTTTAGAAAATGCCTACTTCAGATTTCGTGAAGGAAAAAGTGGCCATTTTGCCACTCTTCATTCTTTTGATAAATATTATGTACTTACTATGTGTGTTCAGGTGCTGTGAGGGGTACATAGGGATATAAAACATTATCCATGGCAATTCCAGCAGCTTCACACTCTAGGGAGTAGCCAGGGCTTAGCTCACAAGTCAAAGCAGCCTGCTGTTCAGGGGGACCATGATTTCTATGGAAGGGAAGTGCTGGGGGAGACTGGCCAAGGGGGAGATCTGTGAGATGTGGAGGGATTCGGGAGGGCTTCCTGTGGGGGGCAAGCCTCACTGATGCCAATGCTCGGCAGCTCTTAGCCACTGCCTCCCGGGATGAAATAATGCCCCACCTCTGCTTCATGCTTTCCACTGGCTCTTTCTTCCTCCTTTGGTTCTGTGGTCTAAACAAGATTTGACAATAACCGCCACTTTAGCATTCTGTGGTTTATTCCTGGGCAAATCCCTCTCCAAGGTAATTGGGTGTTACGGGATGTCTTCCCAGGCTTTCTTCTCCTCTGGACCTTTGCCATCCGGATTCAACCTGCAGATAGCTCCCTGCACCACACCGCGGCTTCTCCTTGTCAGTCAGCAGTTGCCAGAGGATGAATGAAAAGGCAGGGCAATAAGAGAGAGAATCAGGACCTGAGCTGCTTTGGTGCCATTGCTCAGAACTTTGAAGGGGCTTCAACAAATTAGTGGCGTTGAGAGAAAAT
This sequence comes from Eubalaena glacialis, assembly GCF_028564815.1. Lineage (NCBI taxonomy): Eukaryota > Metazoa > Chordata > Mammalia > Artiodactyla > Balaenidae > Eubalaena > Eubalaena glacialis. The sequence goes on from NC_083716.1 coordinate 10,434,691, forward strand.
TCTTTGTAATCATTTCCTCCCCTTTTCTTCTTGGCTCCATGAATTTTCCAGAAGGCAATGGCCAGAACTTTATGGAAACCAAATGATATGTTATTTGAGAGAAATAAAAGATAATTGATTCAGAATATCAATTCATCACTTCCCTGTAGCTCAGTAGAGAGGGTTTCCAGCCCCCTTGTCCTTGGAATCTAAAAGGGGTTTGTTATTTAAGGCTGATGTTAATTTGTCAAGTCATTTGGCCTCAGAAATAGTTTTTTTTTTAAATAGGTTCAGGCTCCAGCAAGGAGGCATCCTGTGTGTAGAGGGAGAGAAATTAGCAGGATACGAGGGAGGCAGGAAGGTGAGACCACCTGGAAGGCAGAGACCTCAGATGGGATTCTCCAAGGTCTAGTACATTACCGAGTACACAGCAGGGATTCACACTGTTCAGTCAAATTGATTATTGGAAATGAGTTGCTTTCTTGCATGTGCTGGTCATATGCTCTCACACACCTCACCTGCCCGAGAGTGAACGTCTACTGGGCTATTCCCTGCCTTGGGAAGCTGTTAGAATGAGGGCTGCAACACTCAGGAAATTCTCAAACCCACCATCATCTTGACCTCCTGGGTTTCGGCAACCTCCCCTCGAGCCTTTGGAGACATGATGGAAAAATGGGAGCCTAACGCAGTATGAGGGTCCATATCCACTTGAAAAAGACCCAATGGTTGGTAAAAATGGGCTGAACCCCGCTGCAGGGAGGTCTCCAGAGTGTGCATGTGATTCAAACTTCAGTCCTTGCCTTCACTCTGTTTAACATTTTAAATAATGGTTAAGAGGAGGACAAAACAATGTGAGTGGACTAGGGGTGCTCGAACTTATTCTGTAAAGGGTGCCATAGTGAATGTCTCAGGTTTTCTGGTCTCTGTGGCCTTAGTTGCATCTGCTCGACTCTGTTGAAGTTCAGAAGCAGCCATAGATAATATATAACAAATGAGTATGGCTGTATTCCAGTATAATTTATCTTTGGATGCTAAAATTTGATTTCCAGATCATTTTCACTTGTCATGAAATATTGTTCTTCTTTGGATCTTCCCCTCCAACTAACTAAAAAGGTAAAAGCCATTCTTAGCTCGTGAGTTATACAAAAGAAGGCGGTGGGCTGGACTTGGTCTGTGGGTGTCGTTTGCCGTCCCCCGGCGTAGACAGTAGGATGCTTGGAGGGATTCTGACTACAGCTTATGATGGATTCAAGATCCCCAAGAACCCTGAGCAACTTGAATATGGACCAGATATACCATAAAATGTGATGAGACTCATGCACTCAGCATTCATTTGACAAATATTCATTGGGCGTCTACCATGTTCATCACTATTCTCATCACTGGCAGCATGATAGTAAACCAGATAGCCAAGGTCCTGCCCTCAGGAGCTTTGTGTGTGTGTGTGTGTGTGTGTGTGTGTGTGTGTGTGTGTGTGTGCTCTGAGGACTAGTCATCGCAGCTCAGCCTGGGCCCCTAAGAGCTAAACACCTCTTGCCTTCGGAGACATAAATAACATTCTACTCTTAGGTTCAGAGAACCAAATCCACAAATACAGGACAACGGCTACACCTTGTCTGGGGTCTTGGTTGACTCAGTGTGAATCAATAGTGTGTTGCAGCAGAATGAAAGGTATAGAAAAAATAGAAGTAGAGTGTTTGAAGTCAAGGCAGGATCTTCCATCTCTTCTCAGGCTGGTCAGGTCCAGCTTTGAATACTGCTGTAGACATGATGTGATTCCCTCATCCAACAGCTATTTATTGAGGGCTTATTTGTGCCAGACATGAGACTGAGCGATAATTTCTCAGGGATGCTGGAGCAAGTGAGGTGAGACTGGGCTAGAGGATGGTCGACGGCCCTTCTTTTATTCATGATCGGGTGGTACAGCTAGGAGGAAAAAGTGAATTCACAGGGATCTGGAAAGGCATAGGGGTTCTGAAATGATAAATAACTACGAAAGGTATCCATGCTGTGCCTCTGTGATTGAGGCTGATATAAGGGCAGAGATGGGTCCTCCCACAAGGAGTATCTCAGGGCTATTATTGGCAATAGGATACTGAGCTGAAAAGTCCTGGGTCCACCAATTTTGGCAATAATGAGAACCTCACTGAAGCAGAGTAGGCCCTAAATTATCTGCTAATGGAATTATTAGCAGATAGTTAGCTAATATACAATTATTTAATATTGTATATTTGATAATATATAATTTTATATTATTTAATAATTCTTATTTTTCATTTTCACTATGTAGTGGACAGTAGTGTTCATAATCGTGACTTTGAGGCATTGAATATTTCATTAAAGATATATAACGAAAAAGAAGCAGACTCACAGATATAGAGAACAAAGTAGTGGTTACCGATGGGGAGAGAGAAGCGGGGAGGGGCAGTATGAGGGTAGGGGAGTAAGAGGTATGAACTATTAGGTATAAAATAAGCTACAAGGACATATTGTACAGCACGGGGAATATAGCCAGTATTTTATAAGAACTATAAATGGAGTATAACCTTTAAAAATTGTGAATCACTGTATTGTACACCTGTAATTTATATAATATTATACATTAACTATATTTTAATTTTTAAAAATAAATATTATTAAAGAGTAAATAGTGTTAAACATCATCTTGATATTAAATATATGGTACTGTTTCAATTGTTTGATAAATGGAACTCTTTGTTGACCAGAATGTTTAATTACCAAGTACCCATTTAGTTTCCAACCAACTCAGGTAACAGAGTACCATCATCCTTTTGTAAAGCTGTAGAAAGGAGTTACTGGTATGTAAGAAAATAACCATCGCTTGCCCTGGAAGATCTGAGATACAGCAATTCCAACTTAAAAGTTTTCTGAAGGAACTGGTGAAGTGCAGGTGACTCCAGAGTATCATTCATTTGAAAAACCTAACATATCTAATTAATTCTAAGATCCGCTCCCCCACTCCACTTCTTAACGTTTTTGAAATCATGATGCATCTTATAATCAGTGGCATCTTAAACATTCATAATTGTCTTTCTTCCCTCCTTTCCCTTCCTTCCTACCTCCCTCCCTTCCTCCCTTCCTTCCTTCTTTCCTTCCTTCCTTCCTTCCTTCCTTCCTTCCTTCCTTCCTTCCTTCCTCCCTCCCTCCCTCCCTCCCTTCCTTCCTTCCTCCTTCCATCCCTTCCTTCCTCCCTCCCTCTCTCTGTTTCTTCTTTCACATAAAAGTACATCTTTCAGTTAATAGCATTTTACATTGATACAGTATTTTTAAATAAAGAATTCTAATCTTATTGGTGGTAACTTGGGGTGACTTGGGAGGTGAGGTCTGATGTCCGTAATATCCATCACCCTTTTCCCAAATCTACCTTAAATAAAAATAATATTCCTTAACATGGAAAATTAATGTTTTCTTTCTTGATTTTATGTAAAACACAAATGAAAGCATCTTTATTTTTATTTATTTGTAACAAACACTGTAACTGAAAAACAGAACAGTACGTTTGCTGTGCAGATGCAACTTTAAGAAAAGTTTCTGTCTGAACCACAGCCAAACTGCTGACCCGGTGCTTCTCCTGTATTGGAAAATCGATGGTGCCGCTCTCAAAGAGCGGCAATTTTATTTCAAGTATGTCTTTGCAGTTTATAATGAAATAGCCTCTAAATCCCTTTTTCTTCATCAGCACACTTCCTCGCAATGTATAAAAGAGGCTAGATGCAAGTAATATGTATATATTTTAGATCAAGGGTTTTTTTTGGTCAATTGTGAACTCAGGGACTCATCGGATATGAGTTCGCAGCTACTCTTTTCATCTAAATCGAGACCAGGAGACTCATTGATGGGCTTGAACTTGCTGGTAAGAAGATTATTCTGCACTTGAGCTGGAGGTAGAGAGACCTCATTCCCCGTGTTAGATCTCTGGGAGTGAGCAGCGGGGATGGTGTGACTGGCGATTTAAATGTTTTTGACACATCTTTCTTCTGGTTTTCATTCTGGGTAGTTCTTTACAGAGTTCAAAGACTCTCTCTTCTAGGGCTAGAAACTTGGTGATATATGACTGTCTCTAAGTTTGTCCTACTTTCTGCTTTTAACAGTAATCAAACCTTATTTCTCAATTTAACTTGGCTAACTTTAAGAGATTTCTTGTGATGTCAGAGAAACATAACTCTGGGTTTCTCAGCCTTCACAGTGGACAGAATAAAGAGGTTGACAGGCTTTTATAGAATAGATTCTTTTCTTTGTCTTTCCTTTATGTTTGAAGTCATTTTGTACGGTTTAATAATCATCTGCTTTCTTTTCTCCATCTTTGGTCAAAAGCTTTGTGTAGGAGTAAATAGAAAATAAAAGTATATCCATGGAAAGTTCTGCTCACCACGCAGTCTGCAACCGTCTATCACTTTACTATATAGCATTTCAATGTCTAGTCTGGGACAAACAGCAAAATCTTTATTTTTAACACTTCAGTCTGTTAGTTCTTCTAGCTCCAGTTTTGTTATAAGGAAGCTCTGCACAATCACAAACACAGCAAAAAATATGCAATGAATTAAAATGGAGACGATAACATTGTTTTTGATATTGTAAGTTTTACCAAGCATTCCAGGGACTGTTTTTTCACACAAATGTTTGGTTAATACTTATGAGAGTTTTTGGAAATATCTGCTTTTTTTTTCCCAAAAGAAACAGAACAGGAGGACACCCTTGTTCACCCTCTCCAAGAGTCTTCATGGTTACCCTAACCTCCAACCTGAATATCTAAAAATATCTCCAACCTGAAGAGCAGTTAGAAGTCAGCTCACAGACCTTTACTTCCATCATTGAATATCCTGCTCAGGAACATGGGACCTAGTCTCTTGAAAACTTTCACCAGGAAAATATTTCATCTCTACGAGAAACCGAAATGGTCTTTTTTCTTACACAGAGAATTGTATGACCTTTGTCTTCCTCCTTTTTCCCTCCCTCCCTCCCTCCCTGCTTTCTGTGTTTTAGTTTGGCAGCTAGCAGCTCAGCAATAAGATTATTTTATCCTAAGAACAACTTCTCCCACTATAATATATAGTTTATGAACTCTTCAATTCTTATTCATAAATGTTTCTTCTCATAAAAGCAATATTTATTGTAGAAATGGCTTTTAAAAACCCTAAAAGTATAATGAAGAAAAGAAAAAAATCATCCAAATTCCCACATCTCAAATGCTGAAGTTTGGGTGTGTTTTCATCTGTTGATTTTTCTCTGCAAAACAACTTTTTTTTTTTTTTTTTTTTTTTTTTTTTTTGCTTAGTTGAGATTAATTAGTAATGTATTTGGTATTCTGCACTTTTCACTTGAGATATTATGTCTTCCATATGCTAGTAAAATGATTTATAAATGTAATTGTTGATGGTTGCATACTATTCCACCAAATGTTGACCATATTGCCCCAGCCCTTCCACTACTGTTAGCTGTTTAGGGTGAATCTAATTTTTACTTCAGTTTATGAATTAATACAGTGACCACCTCTGGGAATAAGTCATTGTCAGCAGTTTCCCTGTCTCTTTCCCTAGTGCAGGAGTCCGCAAACTTTTTGGTAAAGGTTTAGGTAGTAAATATTCCTTAACTCTTCCTTTGCAAAACAAAAGCAGCCACGACAATATGCTGATAAATGGACACAGCTGGTTTCAATAAAACTTTATTTACTAAAACAAGATTTGGCTCTTGAGGCCGTAGTTTGCCAACTCCTGCTCTAGTGTGTACAATTTTAGGCTTACAGGTCACAAAATTTTTGAGGCCGTAGTTTGCCAACTCCTGCTCTAGTGTGTACAATTTTAGGCTTACAGGTCACAAAACTTTTTTTTTTAGAATCAGGCATTTAATTAATTACAAATCAGTTGCATTATTCTCTCAAATTGAGTCCTTTAAAGTCCAACCCGGCTCACTGGCAGCAGTCCACTGCCGGCCTCCAGGGCAGAGGAGTGGTTTGCTGCCGGCAGCTCTCCTGGCTGGTCAGATGGGCCATCTCCCAGGCTGGGAAGCCCGAGGGAAATCATCAGCTGGCCTGGAGCAACGACACTGCGACATTATTTACCCACATGTCAACTCTGTTTACAAAGTGACTCCAAAGGGGCTTGTCTCTGTTTGTACCTGCATTTGCCAGACGGTCTCTGGTTCTAGCCTCCAGCCAGCTAGGTTACAAGCCAGAAAAGCCAAATGAAAGGAAAAATGCAGTGAAACTAGTCTTCACAGGGCTCAATCCTCCAGTTCTTAGGGGCCAGATGCCACTTCCCCAAACCCAGCTCCTTTGAAAGTTTAAAATAAAACCAGTTGAATATGAGAGTTACTGAAATATTCTCTCATATTTGATCATTTCAAGCCCCTTTGTAGCTATTGTGTAGAATGTGCCTCAAAGGGAAAGGATTCTGTTATGTTTCTAGGCAGTGTCAAAAATACGTGTGAGCGTGCAGAATTGCGGGTGATTCTCTTGTTCTGGGAATAATCAAAAGGGAGCTCAGGGGTAATGGTGTCCATATATTTCCATGGATGCAAGAAGTGTATATAGTTGGCATTAAAACCCCAATCAGCCTGCTTTCTTCCAGGGCAGGATGAGAGCTTTTGTGTGACCACGCTGTCAGGTAAGGTAGAACTCAATGTTTCCTAAAGCACTGGAAGTAGTTGCTGAATGCGTACTGCCGCTAAACCAACCATAATATTGAGTAAAAACCCAGGCTGGGCTTTCATATTGTAACTTGAGACGTGATTTTTTTTTTTTTTTTAGCCTGTATCAGGGTTGTCTCGGGTTCTCTGGCTGTGAACTCTAACTTATTTCTAATTTATTACTCATGAGGAGGAGCAAATTTGGGGGGTTATTATATTTTGTCTTGAAGCTGATATTGGAGGGAGAAGTAGAATCATGGCCCACCCACTCTGGGGTTTGCCAGCAACAGATTTGCTTCTTTATCCTTCAAGTCAGTGGAGGAATTTTAGAGGGGAGAAGACAAATGCTGGTAGAAAAATGTTAACTTAATAAAACAGGGTAAGATCAGATTTCCCTCGCTCTGGCTGCCTCCCTCCTGGAATCCTTTTGTTGACTTCTTGAAACTTACCGTGATTTATGGGACCCCTTTCCTGTAGGCCGAATACCTTTTGATTAAGAAGTGAACCACAGTTCCAAAAGCACAGTGACAGCTGTTGTTTGAATTATCCAGAACACTTACTGCCATCTTCCACTTTGTTGTGCAAAGACAGAATTTTAGTGACAAAAGTTGCCCCAGATGCAAGAGGGCACCCCATTGCCCTAGACAATTATTGCTCCTCCTTTTTTGCACCTTTTGATCAGCAGAGGTCTTAAAGCAAAGAGTCTTTGGATGTCTTAAATGGGTGGCGGGTTGGATAGTGGTGTTCAACTCTGTGTGTTCTGGATTCCTTCCCACCCTAAGATTTTGGGTACATTTAAGGCTCTGGGATCCTGTAAGTAACATCTCAACTACCCAGACCAGTGATTCCAAAGGAGGGGTTGGGGGATCCCTCTCCTTTAGAGGGTCCTATCGGGGTCTGGAGTGGTGGGGTGGTAGGGAATGGGGAGGGTATGTATTGTTTGAAAACAAAGCATGATTACCCCTGTTGGTCAGATGCCTGATATAGTTTTAATTTCAAATAGCATTAAAAGAGAGCATGGAATTTTCATTTGTCAAAGGGGAGCACAGGTGGAGATGGGAGGAAAAGCTCTCATGTGGATGATAACAGACCAGGTCTTACAGGTGGGAAAAGAGATGGTAAAGATGTGACTGAGTGTCTCTGCCCTTGACGCCCCTTAGGTCTCTAACGTGCTTAGAGTTGCCAGGATGAGAGCCTTTCCTCTGAGACAAGCTGAACAGTCAGAAGGACTGTATAACTGTACCTGTGGCATCTGGGAGGGGAGACAGACTGAAGCACCTTCACTCAGGAAGGTAACAAGGGCATCATGTCATTGCTGGGCTTAGAACGCAGACCCCAGCCACCTGGGACATGGGGCAGGCAGGTTTGATAAAGAGGGAGGGGGTAGTCTAGAGCAGCGGTTGGCAAACCGCAGCCCATGGGCTGATCTGTCCCACTGCCTGTTTTTGTAAATAAAATTTTATTGACGCACAGCCATCCCATTCATTTACACATCCTCTACGGCGGCTTCTGCTCTACAAAGGCAGAGAGGAGTTGTTGTGACAGAGACTATATGACCCGCAAAACTGAAAATATATGCTACCTGGCCCTTCGTAGAAAGAGCTTGTCAGCTCCTGTTCTAGTGTACGGGTCCCTCAGAGGAAGATGCCCCAAATGGTCCTTAAGTGGGAAGACCAGGCACAGCCAGAGAGCACATGAAAGCACTGTGTCCAGGGACAGGTGGAATGAAGGAAAGAAGGGGGAAGAGCCTGCTGTTGTGCCCGTTGCTTTTTACTCCTTTGAGTTCTTTCCCTGGAGCTTTCCTCATTGTATTTTGTCCAGTTTAGTGGGCAAAGGGCAAATTCATCCCTTGTCTTCTTATTGCTACTCACACATCTTTGGTGAATGAAGATGGAATCCAGTCTGGTGCGTGTGCACAACCCTGTGTTTAACTTGACCTCAGTGAAGTGTAGAGACGTGTTCTCCGGTGACTCACGTGCTGAGGTCATAGTTCTATCTGAAAACAAACAGAATGGAAGGCACACCTGAGCAGGAGTGTCCTCTGCAGCTACCATCCGACCTGAGAGCCCCAGTCAGGAGCCACACATGGGCTCTCACCTGCCCTGCCTAGCTGACAGCTAGGAGGCCACCACGCGGTGCCCGTCAGCCCCAGCCAGCTTCATGCAGAGAGGCAGGTTCACAGAGAACCATGGCCCGGGGAGGACATTGCTCTGCCTGTTAGAGAGCTGAACAGAAGGCTTCTGGAGTGTTCCCCGACCCTGTGTGTAGAGTTCTTAGAGACTCCCTCCCCAGAACGCCAGCAGTGTGATCAGCTCTGAAGATGCGCTTTCCTGGGATGGGCTGGGGGAGGGGACTGTACAGCCATCGGAAGCCTGTTCGCCAGGACCACCTCCTTTTCATTGATTTCCCATCTCCTGAAACTTAGCAGAACACCGTGAGCAGGAGGCAGTCATTCTTCTCTGGCTGCCACAGCAGGTGGAGTTGCTTCGTGATTCTGTGCCAATGGCAATGAGTTTGCTGTGAGCTCCTCCTTCCTGACAAAGCCGTGGGGACCTAAGCAACAGGGGTGAGGAGGTAATCCTGGTGTTGAGTCTCCTGTTTACTCCTCTGGGTTTTTCTAGTTACATTTTAGAGCGCTTCGGGGTTGAGCTAGCCAACAGACATTTTCGACCCAAAAGTCTGGGGTAGGGGAGAATTTAAAACTTAACTTTGCCAGTAGCCAGCCCCCCAAATTCCACAAAGCGTAAGTTTGTTTTTCTTTAAAATGGAAGCTGTGTATCCATCCAGTAGCAGGCGATTCATTGAGGTCGCCTTGTAAAGTCTGAGGCAATATCATCATCTTTACAGCCTCATCTTGCCTGCTTTCCTTCTGACAAATTCTCTTTTGGGAGAGGGATGATGTGGTCCTGAGCCATTTTTTCTGTTACAGTTGGAGTTCTGCTCTATGTGATCCATGTTACCTGGCTGCATTTTAAAAGCATGATTTTGCAGAAACTGTATTTGCCTGGGATTAGTCCTCAGACTGGTGTCTGGGCCATTTCAGGAATATATCAACTATCATTGAGGCTCTGCTTGGTCCTGGCATGTCTGCCTCAATGCAGATCCTGCTACTCTGCTTCCTCCAGTTCTTCCATGGTGACTTTCCCAATGAGAGTCCTCTTGGAGTAGAATGTAGGTCCTCTAATCCAATAGCTTACAAGCCAAGGCGAGTTCCGAGGACACAGGTTCAACCACTAGGGCAATGTGGTGTGATGGGAAGTTCCTTGTGGCCTAAAGAGAAACAACTCCTTTCCCCTGAGATCCATCTTCTAACCATTAGAATTTAGAAGGAGTTATATTTTTCTTGTCTGCAAAATGGAGATGTGGGTACCTACCTGGCCTATTCTACAAGATTTCCACGTTTTTTTAAGAATGAAAAAGTTTAATAGTTACAGATGCAAAAACATTAAAAAGATAATAGAGTATTATTAACAAGTTTATGCTAAAAAGCTGAAAATTTGTTAGACATGGATAAATTCTTAAAAAATATAACTTACTGAAATGGAATCAACTAGAAACAGAATATCTGGATAGTGTTATAACCATTAGGGAAGTTGAATCTGTCATTCAGATTGTTCCCACAAAGAATTGTCCTAGATCCAGACAATTTTACTAGAGAGTTCTAATAAAGACAAATGCTGTATTTGTTATTATTTGAGGAACAAATAAGTACAATTTTAAACAACTGTATTCTTATGGTATAATAAGAAATACATTTGGTTTTTATCCTCAGTTCCTGGCACATAGCTTTTTTTTAAAATTTATTTTTACTTATTTATTAATTTTTATAAATAAGTTATAGAAATAAGCAACCAATAAATGGTTGCTTTACAATGTTGTATTAGCCTCCACTGCACAACAAAATGAATCAGCCATACACGTACAGATAGCCCCTCCCTTTTGGACTTTAGGTCATCACAGTGCATTAGGTAGAGTTCCCTGTGTTATACAGTATGTTCCCATCATTGTCTATTTTATACATAGTGTCAATAATGTATATGACACATAGCTTCTAAAACCCCCATTCCACAAGATTTTGAGGCACTAACTTTCTTATAAAATACATTGGTGATGCAATAAACAAAGGTAAATATGGGAATATGCATAAAGAGTTTCATGGTAAGGATAAAGGAAGTTAATTCTATGTGAGCCCCAGAAAAGGATCCATAAAGGGAGATGTACATCAAGAGCCAGATGCTGCTGTATCTGGGTGAGATTATCATTCCTTGAAATAACTGGGCAATATAGTTAAGCACAGTTGGGCAGAACAGGTAACAGGTGCTCTTTGGTGCTTTTATTGTTTTGTTATGTGTGTAAGACTCTTCATCCAGAGCAAAATAAACATATATCCTGGTTATTTAATAACAAGGAAAAGGCCACACACCAAATCAGGGTGAAAAGACAAATAGAATGCGAATGAATCCTCTCCTTTGACAGGTGGCAGGTACCAAGAGGGCAGGGTCCAGTGGGGTATTAAGGTGAGGGGCTTAGCGGCAATAAGGAACTTTCCAAAATCGAGGTCTGAAGCCAAGGGTGGTGCTGGGCATCAAACCCAATCCAACCGCCCTTCTTGATGGCTGGGGGAGGGGCAAGCACACCCTCAAAGGATGGTGGACCTGACCGTCCTGTGGGAAGGTGGTGGTCTGGTCTGTCGGGGTGGGGAGAAGTTCAAATGAGTTGTCAAATGTGAGGGAGTCAGAGGGCACCTCAGAGTTAGGGTGTATGGGTTACGGAGCAGAGCTCTCAGTTCCAGGGAGTTGGGGTGAGTCAGAGAAAACGGGCTAGAGCCAGGAGAAAAGGCAGCTGAAAAGAAGCTGGCTGCTGCCTTGAGCCTCTGCCGGATTTGTGACCTCCTTTTATGAACCAGCTGGGCATGGAGCAAGGGTCACTAGGCACAGCATCAGGGACGGGGCTGAGCGGACCTGATGTCTTGAGAGCCCCCTGGATTTCTGTGTGTTTGCCTGAGCATCACCAATCATTGGTCTGAGAAAGGACTGCCTACTTTGGGGAACTTGTTTAAAAAATGGTTTGGTTTGGTTATTTTTTTCTTGTTCCATGATTTGGATGATTTTGAAAATAGATACCCTTTTACACTTCCACAGGTCCAAAACTCATGAAAGTAGGGAATGCATGAAATCCCTAAAAGATGGTCTTCTTTTTGCACTTATTTGTTAAGGCGTTGATAAAATCACTTTACTCCACAGATGTATCTCTATTTTTCTTTGGCCTTTATATTTCCCTCTCATGCAAATCTCCTTTAGAACAGTTTACACTGGCTGTTTGAATTGTTTTAGAGCTGCCTTGGTAGGAATACAAGCTCCTTTAGATGTTTGCCCTGAACGTTTGTCTTTGGCATAAAAGGAAACAGTTTCCATTAGGAGGGGGGTAGACACACGAAGAGAAAAGACGAGGGAGCTTCCATCCCATTTTATGTACATAGAGGCCAAGGCTCGATGAAGGCTGAGCCTTGGCCCCTCACACAGCAGAATATGGGATACGTTTGAAACAGTTATGACCACTGTGGGGCTTCTTGCTTTCTGCACTGCACAGTGATGGGTGGAAAAGTAAACCAGGAACTCTAAAGGGCAGAGAATTGCCCTCCATGAAGTATCATAGACCAAGGAAGGGGAGAGCCGCCATGGCTATAGGAGCCCAAATATTTATTGACTTTCATAGAGGGTGAATATGGGAGCAAGGCAGAGCCTCTGCATGACCTTACTAATAACCAGCCAACCAACCAACCAACCAAACCTTCTCCTGACTGCTTTTCTTCCCATCAGAGGAAGGGATCTGAGAGGTCGGGTAATTTAGATAAATTCTAATCAAGTCTGGGCATAAAATCAGGGTCAGATTAAGCTGTTGCTAACTGAAGATAATAGTTAAGGTGGGGAACAGTTAAGGATTAGTAAAATAGATGCCAAATGGTCCTCAAGGATCAGTCTCTCTTCAACGGTTATTGCAAATCACCGGGTGTTTTTGCTTAAAATGCAGTTTTTTTCTTTTTTCTTTTTTTAAAAAATTTTATTGGAGTATAGTTGATTTACAATGTTGTGTTAGTTTCAGGTGTACAGCATAGTAATCCAGTTATACATATCCATGTATTCATTCTTTTTCAGATTCTTTTCCCATATAGGTTATTACAGAATATTGAGTAAAGTTCCCTGTGCTCTACAGGAGGTCCTTATTGGTTATTAAAATACAGTATAAATCCCTGATCCCATACCATCCTGTCAGTGCCCAAGGAGTGCGCTGGCATGAGTGCCACGGGAAAAGTTTGAGAAACAGTACTGTAACTTACATGCAAAAATAAGTGAACAACTTGAAAAAATACTTTCTTCGGTGTTGATGTGCTTGATGCTTTGGGGTTACCTGCAGGGACGCGAACCTTTCAGCTTCCGCTCTTACCCCAGGCCTTCTCTGCTCACGCCCTTGGCTGGGTGAGATATACGGGTATATCTGTCTAAGGTATGTACGAGAGATACAGATTCTTTTCTTTCAACTTCCTTCATATGGGCAGTTGGGCAGAGAATTTAAACCAATATCTGATCTCTATCTAGATCTTTCCGCCTCCCCAGGGGATGAGATCCTGGAGGTGGGGGGGGTGGGGAATAGGAGCCCCGCCTGGGCCGCACCATCAGCTGGCTGTTGCAGACCATCTTGTCCAGATTCTGCAGAAGGAACCTCCTGTGCATAAGGAGGGGCTCTGCACCCTCATTCACTCACTGCTCCTTTTACCTGTAGGTCCCTCAGCAACCCTGCAAGGAGGGAGGCTGACGAGGGAGGGGATGGAAAAAGAAGGGGCCCACTGGGGAGGAGGGCTGATGGTGGTTGGGAAAGATAAGAAGGAGAGGTGGGGTGACCACGGGGAGGGAGCTGATGATCAGGGAGTCTGATGGGGGGGGGAGGCAATGGGGCAGGGCGAGGGCCTTAGGGAGAGAACGGATGGGGGGTGTAACAGGAGGGTGATGGCGGGAGGACAGTTGGGGTGGGGCCGACAGCACGGTGATGGGAAGGGGAACCAGTAGGGGAGGGAGACCAATAAAAAGGGGGCCAATGGAGCCGAGGGCTTATTGGCCGGGCAGGACCTGGTTATTTCCAAGACCCTAACGATAACGGTACCAAATTCTGTCAAAACATTTTCCTTAACCATGACATTATCTTTTCATGAAAGATGATGTGTGTAATAAAATATTTCAATCTCTAAGAAGACCTACAGCACCCGATTGCCCTACCAGATAGCCTGGCTAAAGTGCCGCCATCCACTGTCAGCTGGTGGGTTTTGCTCTAATTACAGGAGAAGAACCCTAAGGAAATGAGTTCTTTAAAGACTGAAGTTTTAAAAACTGAAATAGAAAGTAACAGCAGTTATTACACACAAATTTGTGGAAAATGCACAAATTTTCAGCATGATATGGGGTGAGAAAACTCACTATCTTGCTCACTTGACCACACATATTCTCAAATATTTGTTTCTTTTTGTAAGAGTCTGAAGGAGTGGCTGGCAAGCCAGAATACTTTCTGATGCTATTTCCCATTCCTACTTTTTGGAAGTAGATTTCCGTCTGGAGTTTAACTTCTTGAAGCTCTGTAACAACATGTTTTTTATATTTTGAATAAATAAAAGGAGCCAATAACAGTTCATTAAAAATGACATATTATTCTTTTTTACTTAAGAACAATGACTATTAAAAATTAGGGATATAGATTGATTCAACTTTGTATAAAATATCTTCTGAAGTTAGTGAAAGAAGCTGGCAGAATATGTTTTAGATCATAGAAATGGATAATAATTAGGTGTATTATGATATGCTCATTTCAGGAAAGCTCTAATGTTTCCACCATAGAGAAGCACTCTGATTTTTATCCCCTAAAAACTGAGTTTGGGAAATCTGGTCTTTGGAGTTGTGAGTATGGTAAGGATGTGACAGAAGCTCTGGTCAGTTTTGCATGATGCTGCATGATGCTCAGATAGAATCCAACACAGAATCCACCCCCCCCCCTCCACCTCCCAACATCCATGGTCCCCCCACTGGCCACCCAGAGCCACCCTCAATGTGTAGACCTCAGGCCTGACCATGTGCTCTGCTCTGGGACCCACCTCCTACCCATCCTTCCCAAGTATGAGCCTACCTGTCATTTTTTGGTCTTTATCACATGCCTGGATTTCCACCCTTGAACACTTTTTCCTTCTGCAATCCACAACCTCAGCTCCTTGCTGGATTCTGAAAACCCTCCGACCTTGACACAATCCTAAGTATTAATCTGACCCTAATATGAATTATGGTTCTATCAAAAGAATTCCCTGATCCCCAGGCATCCCTTTGTGCCTGATTGGAATGGGGCTTTGTTGTTGTCCTCCTGTATCTGGCAGATTGGACCAGGGAGAGACGTAGCTCAGGCCAGCTGGCATGCACTGGGCTAGGAGCCATCCTCTGAGGGTGTGGCAGTTAGTGGTTTTGAGACTCCACGGTGGCTTTTAACCACAGAGGGGTTGACCTGAGGAACTGAGGGCCAGTCCCTTGGGTGTTTCCTTTTCTTCCAGAGCTTCCTATCCCTGCCACTATCCAACCCTCATGGCTGGAAGCTGTTGACCTTGACCAACACGTCAGCACAACTTCACGCCCTCAGCCAATCCCAGCCCTGTGTTTGGGTAAATGGGTGGGTGGGGAGACAGGAGGCCCAGGCTCCAAACTCGGGATCCCATTTCTCCAGAAGATACTTTGTGCCTTATTTTCCTATTAATTTCCGGTTCCCAAGGGAATAGACATCCTACCTTTGAAGTGAAATATTCAAATGAACCGTTTCCCTCTGCTTCCACACCTGCTTGAATTACTGACCCTCTTGGACAGACCCTCTGAGACAGAGTTTGGATGTGGGCTAGTGATACACTTGTGTCTGATTATTATTATGCTCTTCCCAGGGGTGGGTGAAGACTTGGTCAGGAGTTCTGCCCCCGGGCTAATGGAGGCTCCCAAGAAAAGGCCGGGCCAGGATGGTTAATAAGCAAGGGTGGCTGGACCCTAGTCCGCTCTGCGGAGGGGAGCTAAGGGTGGTGGTGGAGGAACAATATTCGGCATTGGAACCAAGGGTCAAGTGTGAGGCTCAGGCTAGCATTGAAGTCAGGGTTTAGGAACATGGGAAGATGGAGGGAGTGGTGCTATGAGGTGGAAAGGTTTGGGATGAGGGCTACAAGCAAAGATGGAGATGCAGAGAGTTCGTGTTTTTTGGATTCGATCTTATGATGAAGGAGGGCTTGTCTAATCCATCATGCTTATCATATTTCTCATTGACACACTTCCAAATTTGAGCTTACCATTTGACCCACATTTAGTGCCCAGCATATATCCTGGCACATAGTAGGTACTTGTACATTTCTAAGGAACAGAAAGCTCTTTGAGAGCTTGGTTCCATAGTAGTAGACCCTGTCCTTCTCAGGGGTCCTCAACAGTGGATGTGCTACCACCCAGGGGTTTGTCACAAATTTCTGTTTGTCACAAGAATGTGGAGGCACCATTGCCATTTGCTGGTAGGACTGGGGGGCTCAGGGGTGTTAGGTGACCTGTAACAGGAGATCTCTCACTATGGAGAATGAGCCCATATCTTACTGGGCATCCACGAAGGTGAAAAACCCACTGACAGTTACCTGAACCTAAAAGTGAACTCTAGTTTACACATAAATACAAAGTATTTTGTGCATGGTTTTAATATACACTGAACTTTCAAGAAATGAAACTAACCAAATAAAATGAGGGGCAATGGCACTTTGTTTTGTTCGGAACTCTCCCAAGGGTTGTTCACCCTTTCTGAAAATCATGTCATCCACGGCTACACTGCTCACGGCATCTGAGTTCCCCAGACAGCACCCTGCGTAAGTCTATGCTTACAGCTGTTGCATTCAGGCCAATTCAATGTACATTTATGAATATATTTGTTGATCTCTTATTTTTAAATGTTAAATATAAAGGAAACCTATCTACAACAACTTCTCTTAAATCCAAATATATTCAAAATGTAAGCCTCTGGTTACCCATTACATCTTGAGGGTAGAGGTACTCAGCACTTACATATCGAAATACAGGTTATTTTATTATAAATTATTTAACTTTTGATTTCTCTTTGTATTATAGTTAGAGCACTATATTGATTTGATTTTTTGAAATTGTGTGTGTGGCTACGTTATATAAGCTATGAAATTCAATACAGGTTCATAAGGAGAATGTTAATAAAGTATTTATTTTAAAAAGAGGGCGTGGGTCTGCAAGGATTGTTTTGTGCTCTGACCCTGGTTTTTGACTGGCCTTCCCCGCTCTGGTCTGTCTTTCAACTGTAGTAACCGGGCTTCTTACCTGTCGAAAGTAAACCCTATTCTAAGTGAGAACTCTTGGAGACCCAGTACCTTCAATTTGATTTAGAAAATACAGTTTTCTTCTATTTTTTTTTTTTTAAATCCTTTTCAGAAGTATGCTTTCCTCTAGATAGCATTCCTGTGAAATCTTTACAGAAGTCCATGCTGACTTTTGATCTTTGGCATCCTGGGATGAGAAGTGATCTCTCCCAGCCTGCAGTTTGCCGATGGACAGGAACGTGGGCTCCCCTTGGTCCTTGAGAGATTCCCCTTCAAGTTTTAAGCTGGGGAGGTCAAAGGGACCTGCCCTGCTCTTTGCCAGATTCCTGCATCTGTCAGACCTTTTCCTCGCGTAGCGTCGTGGGGACTGGGAGACATCTCGGCACCTCTGACACTGGGGAGGATAATGGGACCCTTGATCATTTGAAGAAGTCTGTAGATTGTCTCTTGCCAAAATTACCTCGTGAGAGGTCACCGTCTAGAATACGCTTTTCCCTCAGCCCTCCCAATGCTGCCCCCTTTGACCTTTGACCTCACAGCCCAGTGGCAGAGTGCCACCGCTTGTCCATTTCCACCCCTCACCCTGCTATGCTGCTGGAAGTCCTGGTCTCCAAAGAGGGTCAGAAAGACAGGACTGAGTAAGAGGAAGGGTGGGGCAGGTGAAAGCCGGGGCCACGTCAGGACTCCGTCCTCGCTGGACGGCTCCAAGCCCAACGTCCAGGGCACTTACACCGAGTGGATGGTGAAACCCACTCTTTACCTTTCACCAGCCTGGCTCTGCTTTTCTGATACAGAATCCAAGCATGACGCAGCGGCTGTAACTTGTCAATTCCACTTAGGCTCAGTGTCCCTCCCAGGGGTGGCACGTCATGAGTTTATATGCCTAGTTTGCAACTGGCACCTCTGTGTGTGTGTTCGAGGATGATACATTTGTTTGTTCATTTGCTTACTCAACAAAGATTTGTACAGAGCCTGTTCTGTGCCAAGGACTTTGCTAGTCCCTGGAGATACTGTGGTGAGTAAAATCGTCATCTCTTCCCTGGCAGCTTTAAAAAGTGAAATAATAAAGTAAATTATCTAAAACTCTGACCAGTGATAGAAGGGAAAATGTAGGAAGCCATGAAAGAAAATAACAAGGTGACTTACTTAGATTGGGCTGTTTAGACAGGCCTGGCTGAAGAGGTGACATTTGGCCTGAGATCTAGTGATCGGGCAGGGTGCAGGCAGACCAGGAACTGAGGACCACGTTGTAAGCAGAGGGGACAGGATGTGCAAAAGGCTTGAGGTGGGAACGTGCTTGATGTGTCTGAACTCGCAGGGAACCAGTGGGCCTGGAGCAAGGCTTACCCAAGAGAAAAGTGATGTCAGGTGAAGTCAGAAAGGTAGGCATGGGTCACATCATGCAAAGCCTGAGGGGGAATTTTTAAATTTGTCCACACAAATTCTTTGGTACTCATCCCTTCAAAACGTGAATCCTAATTCCCCTCCCTCCAGCACAGTCTGTCCTTAATGACTGGAATGTGGTGGAAGGGATGGTGGGTGACGTTCGAAATTAGGGCAGAAAAACACAACTGGGCTTCCTCCTTGCTCTCCCTTGGATCACTTGCTCTGGCAGAAGCCAGCTGCTATATGGTGAGGACACTCACTCAAGCAGCCCTGTGAAGAGATCCACTTGGCTGAGACCTCCCACCAGCAGCGATCTGGGGACACCATTGTAGAAGCAGATTCTCCAGTCCCCATCAAGTCCCAGCCCACATCTTGAGTAACCTTAAGAGAGACCCTGAGGTAACACCTCCCAGCTAAGTCACTCCTGAATTCTTGACCCATGGAAATTGTAATATAACAAAGGTTTGTTGTAAGCTGTTAAATTTGGGGGTAGTTTGTTATGCAGCAATTGATAACAGATATAGCTTAGCAGACCATATTAAGGAACTTAAATTTTTGTAAGTGGAAAGAGAAGTCACTGAAGAGTTTTGAGCAGGACAATTGCATAATCAGATTTATTCTTTTAAAAGGATCGCTCTGGTTGCTGCGTGAAGAACAGTTTGGAGATGATCAAAAGTAGGAATGGCTGAAACAGTCAGAATGCAGTTGGCTACAAGTGTCTGAAATTCCCAACCAAAACTAACTTAAGCAATAAGGACATTTATTATCTCATCTTTTAAGAAGCCTAGGTGTAGGGTGACTGTTGGAGGAGTTAATTCAGTGGCTCACCAATATCATCGGGACCCCAGCTCTTTTTGTCCCTGTTCTGCCTGTCTTGGAGTGTTGGCTTTGTCCCCAGATTCACTTCTCTCATGGAGACCAGACGACTGTCAGGATTCTTGATGTCATATCTAGAAATGACAAAGACCAGTTGACATAAAGGCCATCTCTTTCTAAGTGTGTCTTAGGAGTGCGGGAGCCTTTCCTGGAAGCTCTCGCATATCATTGATGAAAATTTCATCACATTTTTCCAGCTAATCGGTCCCCAGCAAGGCCATCATGGACCACCATGATTGGCTCAGGCTAGATATGATGGTGGCCTGGAGTGGGATTGTGGCAGGAGGATGGAAAGAAACAGATGGATTTGAGATATATTCTGTGGAAACCAGGAGAGAGAAAAGAATTGTGTATGACCCTTAGGTTTTTGGCATGAGCAACCAGGGGTATAGAAGTACCATGTTCTAAGATGAGAAGCCTAGGGGTGGCAGCTCTGGGCAATGGGGGAAATTAAGAGTTTGTTTTCTACTTCTACAGGCAGGGATCATCAGGCCCAGTTTGCTAACTACCATCATATACCTAAAGGATACAGTACCTTTGCTTCAAAGATGGATTCACCAATGACAAAGGTTTAGCACCATAGCTAGGAGAGTACATTCAGTGAGGGAGGCCTTTCTAACTAAAGCACAAAGGCTGCAGATTTCCTTTTACTACTAAGGTTTGCTTTAATGATCATTGTTAAAGACATTAATTGATAATGTAAGTTGTAGCATTGATTTCGATGGTGTCCTTAGATCATTTTCTCTGCAGTGAACACTTTCATTAGTTCTCTTGGCAGCCAGATGCATTACCTTACAACTTCCATGAATAATAATGACATGAGCATTTGCCTCTAGGTTGTACTTTCTATTTTTAAAGCTCTTTGCCACATTAATGGATTGTTCCATAAATGTTTAAAAGCTATGGGAAAGAAACATTCTTATCACATTTTTATACTCTGTATTATTTGAAATGCATTTAAGACCAAAACTCTATGTGACAACTTAGTTTGACAAACATTTCTGGAATCTCTCCTGTTCCGGGCACTGTCCTAGGTGCTGAGAGGACAATTAGGATAGTAGGTGCTCAATCAACATTGCTGACTATTGAATGAATAGGCTTAGATGTACTTAGCCAAGGAGGAGAAAAAAGAGGCCTATGATCCATGAAAAATGGCATTTTTCCTCTTTGGTGGAGTTTCCTCTTTCTAGAAGTGATGGCAAAAAATCACCCTGGCCCGTGAGTCTTGGGATTTTAAGAGAAAACTGCCTGAGCTGAGTGATTGGATCTTACTGGCTGCATGTCATGCTTCTGTGTACAGAATCTTTAAATCAGTTTAAGATTTGGGGGTCCTAAGAAGGAGTTCCAAAAGCCTAAACATAAATTATGGTGATATTGGATTTGCTTGGATGGAAAGTTCCATCTTAAGTCTACAGAGCAACTGAATATACTCTACCAATCTTTTTTATTAAATTAAATTAAATTACATTTTCTTAGTTTATTTCTTACTATTTGAAATGAACTTGTTTATGTATTTGTTTTTGTTTTTATTATCTGTTTCCTACTGAGACACTAGCCCTTAGAACAGTGCCTGGCACAGACCATAAAATTAAATACTTATTGTATGAATGGATCAAATCCCCCTCCTGCTGGAAGTTTTTCTGATTACTTTTCTCTCCTTGCCCTGGATTCCAGTTACCCTAACTATTATACAGTAAATTGTTCTTATTTAGGACTTGACTGTTAAAAATTGGCAATTTAAATTGATACCTGACTGCAAGATCCTTGAGGCCAAGGACCAAGTCTTATACTTCTCATAAAGCCAGCCTCCCAAGCTCAGATAAAAGGAGTCCAGAGATACTGGCTGGTCAACTGGTCAAGGTGTGAGGCAGGTAGAGATTCAGGGAGGGCCCTTCCTCTACCCATCAAGTCCCCAGTAAAAGCAGAGAGCTGTGGCTCATGACAAGAAATGCAAGTCTAGTGTCCAAAGGAAAACTCAGCAGCTTCAGGAGGTTAATTCACTTCTGAGGAGTGGCACTCAGCTCTACAGTTCTGTGGGTTTGCGTGAGACTGAGTAGTGTCATAAAATTGTCAGTTGTGTATGTGACTTGGAACTGAAATTGGCTGCCAGTTCACACCCTCAGGAAATGCATAACGGAGGTAGACTTGTGTATTTTTAAGAAAAACCAACAACCAAAAAAAGATGCAGAAAACATTGTTATAACATGTGCTCTCCACCCATTAAGGATGAGAACAGACACTGTGACAAAGAAATTACAGGATGGACACAGTTGGAGGTAGGAAATAGGACAGATTTTTATCGTAGTAGAATTCTGGTTGCTTAGCTCTTGAAGTTGTATGAAAAGAATCAGAATAAATGTGACCAAGATGAAGAAGATGCTTTTGTTATTAAATATCTTTGGGGCTGTTTGGCTCATTCTTTCTGCATTCAATAAAGACAGAGCTCACATTGTCTCCAAGGAGGCATTAAGTTCAGCAGTATTTGCCATTGATGAGTGGTCCAGAGTGCAGAACGGCTTCCAATAGCTGGATTGTTAGCAAACTGGCAAGGTCAAAATGTGGTTTTGGGGTCCCTTGGATCTCACTCTCTAGAGAGACACACTTTGGAACAAGAGCCAGGATGGATTTTACAATTACTCTGGCTATCTTGGGAAAGTTAATTTACTTTTTGAGATGCTCAGGAAACTGTCAAAATGGCTTCTGAGGTGTCATTAAGTGTTTTGAACTAATTTCAGACTTTCAGAAAAGTTGCAAAAAAACCCGAAAAAACCAGTACAGTGAGTTTCCATATATCCCTCATCCAGTTTCTCCTAACATTAGCATATTATATAACAATAGTATAATCATCAGAACCATGAAATTAACATTGATTCTATACTATAAACTAAATATCTTATTTGAATCTCACCAAATTCTCCACTAATGTCCAGGATCCCACATTGCATTTAGTTGTTATTTCTCCTCGGTCTCCCCCAAGCTGTTGTTACAGTTCCTCAGTCTTTTCTTGTCTTCAGAGTTTTGACACTTTTGAAGATTACTTGTCAGCTGTTTTGTAGATTACCCCTCAGTCTGGGCTTATCTGATGTTTTCCCATGATTGGAACAAGGTTATGCATATTAGGTAAGAATCCCGCAGAAGTGATGTTGTATCCTTCTCAGTGCATCATATCATGGGTTCCTGCTGTTGATACATCTTGTTACTAGTGATGTTTACCTTGATCACTGGATTAAGATGATGATGTCTGCTGGTTTCATCCACTCTCCTTTCCTTTGTAGTTAATAAATATCTTGGGGGAGATACTATGAGACTACAAATTCTGTTTCTCCTCTCACTTTCACCCTCCAAATTTAGCATCCGTAGGTGTCTCTTGTCTGCAACAATTATTACTATGGAGTGTGCCTATTATTACCATGAAGTTTGCTATTTCCCTTTGTCCTTCTACATTTATTCATTGGAATTTTATTCTGAGAAAGAGCAGTCTTTTCTCCCCCTAATTAATTTATTAATATAAATAAGTTAGTATGGACTTGAGTTATTTATTCTATTCAAAGAATTATAATCCAATGCTCTTACTATTGATTCTGTGCCTCAGGTTGTTCCAGCTGAGGCCATTAGGAGCTCCTCTGGCTGGGCTCTTCTGTTCCATCAACAAGCCCTTATCGTTTTTGAGCATTCCCTTATTTTCTGGCAACAGAAGATGTTCCTGGCTGGTCTTGTACTTTCCCTGCTCCAGCCCTGTGGTCACTGGGTGACTGGGAGTGAATATGGAGTCATCATTCTGACCTTGAATTCATATCCGATTTACTTAGAAATCATGAACGACTAAGAGACTTGATGACCTATCATATGGCACCTGAAATCTGCCAGGGTGTCCCAAAGATACTATTAATAATGTATGCTAAACCTTGAATGCAATTATGAAGGGTGGAGATCGGTTTCACGTCACAGATGAAGGGGAGAGCTTGCAGCATGGGAAGATCTGGTTTGGAGGCGTCTCTACCACCTACTATCTGTGACCTCACACATGTCACATTGCCACTCCACAAAGGGACCAAGTCTGACAGAGCATACTACTCACAGACTTCCTGTGTGGATCAAAGGAACCATGCATGAAAATGTTTATGAACTGCAAAATGTTATAAAAATGTTAGGTGTTAGTGTTATTGCTTCTATAAATACTGATGCATCACAATTGTCATGGAGCTAGAATAGACCTAAAAGATCATCCCGTCCAATACCTGTGTTTTACAGGCAGAGAATCAGAGCCCCAGACAGGTTAAGTGATTTGTCCAAGGCTCCAGGGTGGTAGAATTGAGACTGAAACCCAGGCCTCCTAACCCCTCGTTATGTGTTCTCTCCATTACAACACCTG
The DNA here is from genome assembly GCF_028564815.1 of Eubalaena glacialis. Lineage (NCBI taxonomy): Eukaryota > Metazoa > Chordata > Mammalia > Artiodactyla > Balaenidae > Eubalaena > Eubalaena glacialis. The sequence goes on from NC_083716.1 coordinate 10,458,333, forward strand.
CTATTTAAGCAATTTTTTCATCATGCAACCTGGGAGGAGCTACCATGCTTTTTTCTTTTTAACTCCTCTTTCTAAAATGGAATTCAAGTAGACTAGAGAAAGAGAGTGCCAGTTTTACTTTTGGGAATGTTGTTACTTTAAAATTGTCTTGTATTTATTTTCATTCTCTAAACTTGGCTCTCTAGTTAGGGCAGGGCTAAATCTTTTCTGTAAGAAACTGTACAAGATAAGGTATCTCTCTTCTCAGAAGACTCGTACACACTGTGACAATGACTAAGTGATGCCAGACGTCTGGATATTTAGAAACACGTAGATGATTACCTACATGTTTTCTCTGTGTTTATTCTAGATGTTTGGAATCATGAAGACAAAATCTCTGTGTCTAGAATGTCAGGGAAGAAAAGGTTTGTGTTTTTTTTTAACTTTTTTTTTCATTGCAGAAACAAAGCTGATTTTTTTTTTTTTTTGCCACACCCCATGGCATGTGGGATCTTAGTCCCCCGACCAGGGATTGAACCCACGCTCACTGCATTGGAAGCGTGGAGACTTAACCACTGGACTGCCAGGGAAGTCCCCAAGGTTTTATTTTTTAATTTATGTATTCTCACAGTATCTCAGAACAGGGCTTTATTTATTTTTTTCTTTCCTGGAGTATTTGTTGAGCAGGAACTTGGAACTTGGGACCATGCTTCACAAGGTCCCAATTCTAAAAAATTTCCTGTTAAGATCAGTAACGGATGCTTGCTGTAATTTGGTGTTCAGTACTCTTCTTTCCTTTGGGCAATTGCTTTCTTATCCCACGTGGATGTGGGAAATTGTTTGTTGGGATGTCCTGCCTGCTCTCCAGCTGCAGACATGGGTATATGAACAGATCTTGCTAATCGTGGATCCCATCTCTGTTGACGGTAATTGTGCAAACTGACCATCATATTTATATTTCTGGATCCAACTACACTTGAGCCGGCTTCATGGCCCAGTGAACCAACTGATCTCTTCATTGCTTAAACTGATTGAGTTGGGTTTCTGTCTCTTGCAACCACAAGGGTTCAGACTAATTCCAGGTCCTTGTCTCAGGTACGTTCCATTCTACCTGCCCAGGTTAGGGTTCTGTTCTAACCCTAACCCTAACCTGCCCATTACAGGCAATCAGTAAATGCATATTGAATAAGTGAACACATTGGGAATAAATATAGCAAGTATGTGAGCCTGTCACTTTGACCTCTTCTTCCAACAGTCATTTATCAGGATACAAAAGAAAAATGGGGAAGGGAACATTATTTTTGAATGATCAGTGAGCAGCGACATAACTCAAAGGGCAAGAAGAAAGACAACCAAGGTATCTGAATAATTCACAGACTGGATAATTAGCCGGAATGCTTAGCATTAGCAGAAATTCCACCGCTCAGGATCCCTTTGTTCAGCCAATAGTCACAATCTGTCTCATTTCATTACATCAGATTTTTAATGAGAAGGGAAGGAGAAAAAAAGACACTCATTTGTTAGAGCTCTACTACATGCCAGACACCAGGCTGGGCAGTAGGGCCAGCTCCCTGGGCGTGAGCCGTGCGGTTCCACTGGGCCCCGTGCTCAGAAAGGCCCTGAGCTTGGTTCAGTGCTCTACTGTTGCCAACTTGAAGTTCTTAATAATTTTTGAACAGAGGTCCCGTGGTTTCACTTTTCCTGGGGGCTTGCAAATTCTGTAGCCAGTCCTGCTGGATAGTTTGTTTTCTCTCTATTCATCCTCATATCAGCCCAAGGATGTTGTGTCATTTTCCCCACCTTTTAGAAGGAGGACCTGGATAAACGTGCAGCCAAAGGTCATATTGCAGAGGCGGGATTTGGAATCACGTCAACTTAGCATGGGAGCCTCTGAGCTTTCCTCTGTCTCCTCCATGCACACACAGGCAGTAAGGGGGAGTCCTGCTTCCAAGGGGCCTATGTCTAATCTTAGACAGGTAACGTGGAAAGCATGAGGCCGGGTGAATTCCAGGATTCTCCAAACACGGTATGTGTGATTGGACTTGAGAAATTTATTCGTTTGTTTGACTGATATTTTTTGAAGGCCTTGTATTGGTCAAGCACTTTACATGCATTTCTTCATTCAACAACAGACTTTCACTGAGCTCCTGATCTGCGCCAAGTTCTTATTTGAGGCTCTAGGAATAGGGCAATGAATAAAGCAGGTGAGATCCCAGCTCTTGCAGAGATCGCACGCATGAACGTGTGTGTGTGTGTGTGTGTGTGTGTGTGTGTGTGTGGTGGTGGGAGGTTAGAGGGGGCCAGTGGGAGTAGAAATAAATAAGTTACCAAACAAACTGGATAATTTAGGATGCGACAATCACAGTGAAAGAAATATACAAGATGTGTGATCGAGATAGGGTGAGCGGAGAGTATCTCTCCAAGGGCTGGATACTTAAGCTGAAGCCTGAAGAATCCAGCCATGGGGGAAACCAGCTTAAGCAGCTTCAGTCAGAAGCAAGAGCAAGTGACAAAAACCCTGGGGCTGCAAGTAGCTCAGCAGGTTGCATGATCCTCATCCAAGCTCATTTTGCAGATGAGGAAACTGAGACCTGGGGAGGTTAAGAAATTTCCTGGCATACCAGTTAGTGGGAGACTAAGCATTAAATTCTGTCTCCAGAGCTGGTGCAATTGGTCCCTCCATGCTGGCCTCCCTGAAGTGATAAGCTGATGAAGGAATTGATTTTATTTTATTATTATTTATTATTATTATTTTATTATTATTATTATTTTTGCTGCGCCACATGGCATGCGGGATCTCAGTTCCCCGGCCAGGGATCAAACCTGCATCCCCTGCATTGGAAGCACAGAGTCTTAACCACTGGACCACCAGGGAAGTCCTGAAGGAATTGATTTTAGATGGTGACAGCCTTGGAGGGACAGACACGCGAATCTGAATTGAGACCTCTCTGACCACAAAAATACTTATTGCAAATTTGCATCACATTTTCCAGTGTTCTACTTTAAAAAAAAAAAAATTCCCCAGCACAGTTTGTATTGTCAGGGACCCATAAATCCTCATGGAAGGTTGCAGTTTGACCCGGGGGTGGGCGTGGGCATAGGGTAGAGTGCATGTCAAGTAGGCTCCCTGTTTCTCCTCACCTGAGTTCAGTGGCTCCTTACCTCACTTTTGGGAGTTCCAGTGCCCTGAGAGGTGAGAATCTCCAATAGAATGGCCCATTGTCAGCCTGGAACCACACGCAGCCAGTGAGATGCTCCTGACACCTGGCTCTGATAAAGAGGGTGGATGCACTCTCTCCTCAGACTTGAACTGTGTCCTTGGAAAGCCCTGCCCCAGTCCGTAAGTGGATTAGAAGCTGAGCCAGGGTGCTGATCGGTGTGACCCTGTTTCCACATTTCACCGAAAGAAAAAAAACCACGACCTGAGTTCCATCTTGCTTTAAGTCCTGTAGAAGAGAGAAACATTTGCATTCATTACCTTGCCTGAAATTACTTTGGATGGATTTTAAAACCAGTCACAGATAATAATAACTATTATTATGGATGTTTAAATGTAAGACATATTCACTTAAATGGCGAACATCAACAATTATCATACAAGATAATAAGATGATTTAGACCTTCAATATGTATTTGTGATTCAGCTAAATGCACTAAAATTTGCATTTGTGCCTGTTTCAAACCACTACTTTTAGTGTGTAATAGTTAATTATTGGGGCATATCATTGCTTTATTGCTTTGGGCTATACTATAAGATGTATTAAACAAAAGCATAAGTAAAATGTAATTTTTAAAGTAAGTTGTAAAGATCCACATGCCACAAACCTAAAGAGGATTTCTGGATGTAAAAATAGCTTTTTTTTTTTTTTTTTTTTTAAACATCTTTATTGAAGTATAATTGCTTTACAATGGTGTGTTAGTTTCTACTTTATAACAAAGTGAATCAGTTATACATATACAGATGTTCCCATAGCTCTTCCCTCTTGCATCTCCCTCCCTCCCACCCTCCCCATCCCACCCCTCTAGGTGGTCACAAAGCACCGAGCTGATCTCCCTGTGCTATGCGGCTGCTTCCCACTAGCTATCTATTTTACATTTGGTAGTGTATATATGTCCATGACACTCTCTCACTTTGTCACATCTTACCCTTCCCCCTCCCCATATCCTCAAGTCCATTCTCTAGTAGGTCTGTGTCTTTATTCCCGTCTTGCCACTAGGTTCTTCATGGCCTTCTTTTTTTTTTCCCTTAGATTCCATATATATGTGTTAGCATACTGTATTTGTTTTTCTCTTTCTGACTTACTTCACTCTGTATGACAGACTCTAACTCCATCCACCTCATTACAAATACCTCCATTTCATTTCTTTTTATGGCTGAGTAATATTCCATTGTATATGTGTGCCACATCTTCTTTATCCATTCATCCGATGATGGACACTTAGGTTGCTTCCATGTCCTGGCTATTGTAAATAGAGCTGCAATGAACATTTTGGTACATGACTCTTTTTGAACTATGGTTTTCTCAGGGTATATGCCCAGTAGTGGGATTGCTGGGTCGTATGGTAGTTCTATTCGTAGTTTTTTAAGGAACCTCCATACTGTTCTCCATAGTGGCTGTATCAATTTACATTCCCACCAACAGTGCAAGAGGGTTCCCTTTCCTCCACACCCTCTGCAGCATTTATTGTTTCTAGATTTTTTGATGATGGCCGTTCTGACCGGTGTGAGGTGATACCTCATTGTAGTTTTGATTTGCATTTCTCTAATGATTAATGATGTTGAGCATTCTTTCATGTGTCTGTTGGCAATCTGTATATCTTCTCTGGAGAAATGTCTATTTAGGTCTTCTGCCCATTTTTGGATTGGGTTGTTCATTTTTTGTTATTGAGCTGCATGAGCTGCTTGTAAATCTTGGAGATTAATCCTTTGTCAGTTGCTTCATTTGCAAATATTTTCTCCCATTCTGAGGGTTGTCTTTTGGTCTTGTTTATGGTTTCCTTTGCTGTGCAAAAGCTTTTAAGTTTCATTAGGTCCCATTTGTTTATTTGTGTTTTTATTTCCATTTCTCTAGGAGCTGGGTCAAAAAGAATCTTGCTGTGATTTATGTCATAGAGTGTTCTGCCTATGTTTTCCTCTAAGAGTTTGATAGTGTCTGGCCTTACACTTAGGTCTTTAATCCATTTTGAGTTTATTTTTGCGTATGGTGTCAGGGAGTGTTCTAATTTCATACTTTTACATGTACCTGTCCAATTTTCCCAGCACCACTTATTGAAGAGGCTGTCTTTTCTCCACTGTATATGCTTGCCTCCTTTATCAAAGATAAGGTGACCATATGTGCGTGGGTTTATCTCTGGGCTTTCTATCCTGTTCCATTGATCTATATTTCTGTTTTGGTGCCAGTACCAAACTGTCTTGATTACTGTAGCTTTGTAATATAGTCTGAAGTCAGGGAGCCTGATTCCTCCAGCTCCATTTTTCGTTCTCAAGATTGAAAAATAGCTATTTTTGATAGCTTGTAAAATATCATAAACTATTTGGTATTTTATGTTACAATGCTGAGTTAATGACATCAGCCCAAAGAGCAGCCACTTCTGACTTCTGATGTAGTGAAAGCAAAGGAAGAAGCTCTAAAAGTTGTGTACATGACTGTGTCTGGCAATAAGCAGTTTATCTTTTCTGGTATTATTCTTGGGTGGGTATTAATGAAAACATCCTTTACAAAATGTCAAATGTGTCTACAAATATGGAGTTCAGTTTAGACTTTTGAAAGATCGAAGAGATTTGTGGGTAGATGGACACCCCAGTCAATTAGTCAATTATGTTTTACTGGGTTCAATCAGTGGCCTGTCTTTAGGAATGAACATTTCTTGGTGTTGCGGACAGGGTCTTCTCTACACCTCTTCTAGCGGGTGTGGCATGGGTAGATGCTGGGAAGTAAATTGGTTAATTATTCTTTTACAATCCCCTCCCACCCTGCTGAATACATTATTACTATTATTATTTTTTAAATTATTATTATTATTATTATTATTATTATTAGCTTTGGTTGCAGGTGGGGACCTGGTCCATGCTGAAGAAAGATTACTCAAAAGTCACCCCCTTAGTAAAGGTATCTGAGCCCTTGCTCTCAGTGTGACACTGGCCAATTTAAGAGTGATGCCTCTAGACAGGTAGCAATCTTATTATTTCCCCTCCCTTCCTGTCTCCTGTGGGTCTCTCTCAGCCCTTCCAACTTTTTCCTTATTGCATCCTATGTATTTAGATGCTACCCTGCTTTTATTTTACTCTGTGTTGATAATGCCATAGCGACCTTCTTGCAAATTACCACTCCCCACTTGACCCAAGTTTCAGGTAATTATACCTCGTTTGGCTACAATCACGGGCGCACAGCAAACTTCACACCTGCCTGAGCAGTCTGGAAGCGCTCGGATTCATGAGGGATGTCTACTTGCTGGGTTTCACATGTGAGAAGAGGCTCACCCCACCCCGATCCCCTACATGGGTCACTGTTACGGTATCATAAACAATAAGAAATCTGAGGAAAGCGTCACCTCTCAGCAGAGCTGGAGTGTGCAGCAGTGCTCTGAGACTGGAACATTCTGCTGAATTTGCCCAATGAGCCACTTCAGGAAGTCAATTGGCAATAACAATAAATTGGGTCAAAAATAATTTCCTGCATATTTCTTAAGTTTCTTTCTTTTCTTTCCCAAAGAAATGGAGGGGGGATATGCAATAAAAACTGAGGCATCCTCTTTCCATGAGCACGTGAAAACACACCTGCTCTCTGACTGCAGGGGCCGTGAAAAACGCTGGGCTCAGCACCCTGGTCACAGTTCCAGAATACCTACGGGCTCTGTGCCTTTGTAGAATGTCCCAGTTCATTCTCTTCAGATAATCCCAGACTGAATCTGAATTATGCCCAGAGTGATTCTTTCCCACGGACTCTGCCGTTATGGGGGGAGCCCTGGTTCAGCCACCTGGGCATCAGATCTAGGTCATCCGTGGTGTTGACGTGCACACGTCCATGGTACCCGCATGCTTACTGCTCCAAAGACAACAGTTTCCTCTGATTCAATCATGTTCCTTTTGCTTCACAAGTTGGGGACCCGGTGGGGGAAGCGTCCCCAACTGCAGGCAATGTAAGGGTTTGAGTTTCTGGGTCATCGGGTGATGACTTCCCTTTGCCATGCCTGGCAGGCAGCCTTTGGTGGAGGCTGCCTTAACACTGACATGTTTGGTAACTTGAGGAAGGGATGGAGCAATCCGTTATCTGCTTCCATATCGCTTAGCAAGCCTCGTGCGCGGAGTAGCCATCTTGAATTGATTGCTCCAGTGACACAAGTCAGAGGCGAGCTCCGTGCCAATCCTGCCTGCTAGCAGATGGCTCCAAATGAGGTCATTGTTTTGACAGTTTCACAAAAGAACCCCAAACAGCCTGAACAAACCCTTATACGTGTTGGATCATCCGGAACAGTTGTGAGATAAAAGATGAACTTGGACCGAAACGTTGGAAAGTGTGAAACACCACCGAGGGTTTCTCTCTGACTCCTCACATCCAGGGAAACCCCGAGCGAGGATGGAGAAGATTGGTCTGATTCCCCTCCCAGCCTCCTCTAGCCCTGGGTGTTGGAACTGCTTGGGTGGCAGTGATGATCTGATTAGGGGAGGACAATCGTCTCAAACCTCAGTGATCTCAAGCTCCATTGAGAAGTATCTTGGCAGCCTGGACGCTGATATTCTTGGAACGCTCTGTATTTCTCACCAATTCCAAGAGTGTGTGTATAGCAAGTCACGTGGCCCCCAAAGTAACGCTGGAAATTCATAGATTTAGGGCATCCACTGGGACTACTTATCATTTGGGTTGGGAAATTGGACAGGCATATATCTTTCTGAGTTCTTTGCAGGGGCGACCACTGTGTCTTGGCTTCTAGAGTCTGCAGCCCTTGACGGCAACACTCGAATCCTTAGCACTGATCCAACTTCTCTTAGTCCCTCAAGCTTGCACCTGAAGGAGGGACATTTCCTTGTTTTAGATCTGTGTGCTCATCAGAGCGGGGGTCAAAGTGATCACATTTTTCTCCTTCTTGATGTGGTAGAAAGACCACTGGGTTCGAAGAAGGTTTTCTACCTTTAGGTTCTAGTTCTGGAAACTCATGAAGGCAAAAAATGTGTTCTGTGTTTGCAGTGGTTTCCTACAGCTCCCATAGCAAAGCATCACTAGTTGGATGGCTAACACAACAGAAATTTACTCACCCACAGTTCAGGAGACTAGAAGTCCAAAATCAAGGTGTTGGCAGAGATGATTCCTTTTGGGGGCTCTGAACAGAGGGGGGATCTCTTCCATGCCTCCCTTCCAGTGGCTGCCAGAAATCCTTGGTGTTCCTTGGCTTGTGGGGGGCATAACTCCAATCTCTGACTCCCTCTTCACATGGTGATTTCTTTATGTGCCTCTGTGTTCAACTCCTTATAAGGACACCAGTCACTGGATCAGATCCCATCCTGCTCCAGTATGACCATCTGCAAAGACCCTATTTCCAAATAAGGTCACATTCCCAGGTACTACTGGGGTTAGAACTTGATGATGTCTTCTTGGAGGAGACAATTCAATCCACGGCAGGGTTTGACTCTCAAGACCATCCCCAGTGCCAGCCACCTCTTGCCATCTGTGGGCCTTTGGCAGATCAAGGCATTTCTAGACCTGAGTTTCTTCATCCGTGGAACGAGAACCCTAAACTAGAAAATCTCCAATGTCACGCCCTCTGCTTGTATGCTGCTGTTTGTGGGAGTTATTACGTATGTTCTAGGGCACCTTTATCTGGGTAGGGATAAATATCGACCCGGGAGGGACTTGAATTTTAAATGTGAATTTCAAGTTTTCTCAATAGTTTACTTCCAAGCTAGGCAATATTGGTGAAGTAAGTCTTAAAATGAAAACCGTTCAAGTGCAAGTCTTCAGACCCATGCGTGGAATTTCGTTAGCGGCATTTACCACACAACATTTTATGGGCGAGCACACAAACATTTTCATCTCCCCTCTTGGAGTGGAAGGCTTGCAGAAAAACTCCATGATTTTAGAGAGACATGCTAGGGGGATACAACACTCACAGGTGTTCTGGGCACAGGACTCGGCCTTATTGCTGTGCCCGGCGAGGAAGTCAGAACTGAAAGTTCATGACAAAGACTGTTCAAAGCCCAGCGGTGCTGTCACTCCAGCTTTTGCGAAGGGCGTCTTTGCTTTTTCACTCTGTACAGTGATGTTCATTTCATCACTTTAGCTTGTGTGTTAGTCCCTTTCATAGCCCAGGATCGTGAAGCCCCATCTAAAAATCTCTTAAAATGACTTCCTCACCTGCAGTCACTTCCCTCCCCTACTCCCTCCCCAGTGCATCACTGAACACGGTGCTTCATTTATTCTAGGAGCTACTATGCAGGGTGCATATGAGCCAGGCCCACTTGTGTGAGGTGTTAGCTGCTCAAAAATGACCATGACACAGACACTTTCTTCCAGGAGCTCACAGTCTAAAGGCAGGAAGTCAGAGCACAATATCTAACGGCAAGGATGGACACAGGCCCAGGCAGTTATGGGAGCACAGAAGCCCGGGGCCCAGGGAGACCTCCCGGAGGAAACAGATGATTGGAGGGGAAAGGGGGAGTCATCAACGGGTTTGTTTGGATGGTGACGTATTCCAGCCAGAGGCGAAAGGAGCAGACGAGAGGCAGGAACAGCAAGCTAAGTGTTGTGTGTGGCTTCTCGGACTGCCACTCCTATGCTCCGAATTCATGGTCAATGAACCTCAGGGAAAACAGTGAAGTTTGTCTTCTTCCCACAGCACTTCCGTCAGATTAAGTTTTGTCTTAGAGCTGATGGTAAAGGGGAGGCTAGGCCGGCTCCCGATCCTGGTGTGATTTACACATGACCCTCCGAAATGTGTGTATAACGTGAAAGGGTGATTCGCCTTGCTTGTTCTGAAGACACTGAACGAATAGTGGAGGTTTGCTTCTGAACGTAGTGATCATGGCAGAGGTTGGTGGGCAGGCCGGACCTACAGAGTGCCCCCTGGAGGTGCACTGACTTGAAATACGGGCAGCCTGGGGTGGGAGTTGCAGAAACCTTAAAATCCTCCACCAGTTAAAACTCTGCTCAAGGCCTTTGTCTGCTCAGCCAGCCTGTGTGGGTCAAGCCTGTCCTTGACCCCATCTCCCAGGCAGTTCGTCCCATCTGGCCAGAAGCCTCCCCTCCCTTAAAGAAACTTCAGCTATTCTGTAAGGTTCTGCTCACCCCAGGCACCCTCTGTGAATCCCTCCAAAAGCCTCCAGGAAAAATTAATGAGCACACGCCATGATTGATATTCTTTTAGGACTTTGTTCATCATCATAATAATAACATCTTAACATTGACAAAGCTGGTCAGACGTTGTGCTTGACATAACTATAACTTTCAAATTAAGTCATTTATTGATCGCTCCGTGTTCAATGGGATGGTTATGGAAGAGGTGGGGAAAAAGGTATATTTGTAGAGCTTAACACTTAGCCAAGGCTACCAAGCACATTTGCTGGACATTCACAGACTTCAGATCCTGATCTCAGGGCAGAATCCTTTTTATGGTAGGGTTCTCTCCCAGTATGGGTTTTTTCAGGAAAATGGAGCCAATCAAGTATTCCAGGAATGAAGGGCTTTAATCTAGGAATGAGGGCTTATTTGAGTATTGGAAGAGCTAGTACTGCCAAGGTCTGAAAAGTTACTGCAGAAAATCAGGGAAGTTGCAGCCAGATGGTTGGGGAAGTAGACACTGAGACCTCAGGCTTCTCAAAAGCTTCTAAGGAAACTACTGGAGTTCTTAGAAATTTCTGAAGAAACTCCTACCAACTGGCTTAGTCTGCAGTAGCAAAATGGGTGATTTACAATACTGGCTGAGAAGCAGCCACGGATTTCGCATCTGTTCATGTGTCTGCTGAGCTGATCTCTAGAGAAGAATGACCTCTGCTCCTGGCCCACCATGCAGGGCTCATTGGCAAACTTGACAAGGAACTGTACAGGGGAGAGATTCTGGGAGCTATAGTTGCCTGATCCTTGCAGGGTGTGGAGGGTGATATGCTGACAAAAGACCATTCATTCCAGGTGGTTCTCAGTTGGGTTTTCGTGCCATTATTCTTCTTAGTGTTATTATTTCAGGTAAACCTGACTTACAGACAGCACATCTAGGAACATTCCTTTCACATGTTACTTTTCTGCCTCCAGTGCCATGATCATCCCTGAGAATTCTCCTTGCTGCTTTTAATCCTATCATCAGGAGGTCCTCATCTACTTGCCTTAGGTTTTGCTTATCTCTTAGCTGTGGGCTGATTCACTAAGTGGTTACCCATCTTTTCCTCTGGGGGGATGACAAATGCCTTGTTGAGCACCTAGTGTTGGTCACATAATTGGGCCCTCAGTAAATGTAAGTTCCTTTCTTCCCTATGGTAGATATTTGGTGTTTTTGTCCTTCCATTATCCACGCATCCTTCTACAGGTCACAGCAGCTCAATTCACCTTGGAAACCATCCTTCTCCCATTCCATACCCAACTATCCATGTAATTTGGATGAGGCTGATCACTCTCCACCCCTCCCCCTGCTTTGGGTATGGGCATACGACTTGGGTTTGACCAATCAGTGTTTCCCATCTCTCCGGTCCTCATGATTGGCTGAGAGATGAGCACATGCTCAAATTGGTCCAGTGAGACTCAAACCTGGTAATTGGATGGGAGCTGTGGGAAAAAGGAGCACTTTTTTTGGCTAGGGTGATTCAGGTGGTGAAATGTAAGCCTAGACATACTGGAGGCCTCTTTATCTCTAAGAGTTGAGAACCTGCCTGAATTGAAGCCAGGACAGTGAAAACAGAGTCCAGGGATGTAGAAAAAGACCTGACAACTTTGTTGAGTCCCTAGAGTGAGTTGAATCTAAGGCTTCTGGACATTCATGCTCCAGGTTAAACTTTCATCCTTGACCCTCAACCCACAGAGATTCTGGAACCAAAAATAAGACATTCTGAGAAAGCAAAGGAGAGAATTTCAAATCAAAGGTAATGCAACTACAGTGTAGGAAAAAGGGCAGGGAATGCTTAATGGTTGATTTAGACACAAAGTTCCAGCACCATGGATCCAGTTCCATGGATCTCTCATGCTCTCTTGAACTCTCCCAGAATCTTCCCAGAGTCTGTCTCTAAAATCTTTAACCACCTGCTTTAATAAAACTTGCTTTACCTCAAATATTGGAATAGAAAATAAGTAAAACACATTACATTCAATATTTTTTCGCTAATAATTAACAGCATAAGAACATATGAAGAAATGACTATACATCTACCAAGACAGTATTGAGTATTCTCCATGTTCAAATGGCTTTTTTTTTTTTTAAATTGAGGTATCATTGACATATAACGTTAAGTTAGTTTCAGGTATACAACATAATGATTCAATATTTGTAGTTATTGGAAAACAATCACCAAAATAAGTCTAGTTAACATCTGTCACCATACAGCATTACAAAACTTTTTCCTTGTGACAAGAACTTTTAAGATCTACTCTGTCTGGAAATTTCAAATATGCAATAAAGTATTATTAACGATAGTTACCATGCCATATATTATACCCCCATGACATATAGTTTATAACTGGAAGTTTGTACCTTTTGATACCCTTCACCCATTTTGCCCACTTCCTCACCCCCAACCTCTGGGCTTTTTTTTTTTTTTTAATTTATTTATTTATTTATTTATTTATTTTTGGCTGTGTTGGGTCTTCATTTCTGTGCGAGGGCTTTCTCTAGTTGCGGTGAGCGGGAGCCACTCTTCATCGCGGTGCGTGGGCCTCTCACTATCGCGGCCTCTCTTGTTGCGGAGCACAGGCTCCAGACGCGCAGGCTCAGTAGTTGTGGCTCACGGGCCCAGTTGCTCCGCGGCATGTGGGATCTTCCCAAACCAGGGCTCGAACCCGTGTCCCCTTCATTGGCAGGCAGATTCTCAACCACTGCGCCACCAGGGAAGCCCCCCAGCCTCTGGGCTTTTTAAAAACTATGCTCAAAATATGGGTCCTTACTAATGTTTTATACATTATTTCAAACAAAATGTATTTCAATTATGGGAAGGCTACAGTAGGCTTGGTGATTTGATCTATGAATATAATCTTCATGTACTATAATGTTTTTATTAAAGTTTTGATTTCAAATAATTAGCCTACGAATGAATTTTTAGAATACAGGCTTTGAGAATTACTTGTTTCTCCAGTTTAGCATTTGTTATCATACAGGACTTCATGTATGCTATGTACTAAGGAATGCAAGTTCAATGTTAAAGGGAGAAAAACAACTATGTAGAAAAGCCAAAATGAGCATGCTTTTGAGCTGCGGTAATAGAAGTCCAATGTCTGGCTCAAGAGAGGTGACGCTCTGTGCTGGTCACACCACACAGAGCATCACAGGGAATGGTCAACTGCACGGTCAAACCACAGTGAGGGGCTCAGCTACAGAGCCAAATGCTAAGGACAATGATAAATAGGTGAAGACTGGAGAAGAGTAGTGGCACACTGGGTCATGGGAAACTCTGACAGTCAAAAGACCCAGGAGGTTTTAGTTTGGAACACAGAGGACTTGCAGAGGACATATGGTCATTCAGTGGGTGATGGGTTCCCTTATTCTGTGTAGTTTCAAGGGCAGAACAAAGCCAGTGAGTGGAAGGTGGAGGAAGACAGTATAGAAGCCTGGGGATGGTCACAGTTGGAGGGCTCAGCCTGACCGGCCACCAGGAGACTCGGCCAAGCAGTTAAGAGCTCCAGCTGTGAGGTTAGATGCCTTGGTTGGGATTCTGCTTAATCCCTTGTGACTCTGAGCAGATTCTTCATTCGCAAATTAGAACAATGATAGTACCTACCACATAGGGATGGTGACGTGAGTTAACAGATGAATGCAGAAGTCTTCAAGAGTATGGCGAATAGTAAGTTCGGGGATCACACTTAGCACAGTGCCAGGCATAGTAGGTGCAGGTGTGCAATTACTTGTTATTGACTGACTGACTGAATGAATGAATGAATGAATGAATTAAATTAATGGATAATTCCCAAGTTTTCGTCCATCTGTGAGTCTGGTGCCTCATCAAAAATAGCAGCATTTTCTTTTTCTTTGATGTACATCAACTCTATTTTTATGTGTTTTAAGAGAAGTGTGTATATAAAATATTATTTGTAATCATAATATATATAAAATATTATATATAATATATAATTCATATATATGCATGTATCGATACACATGCACATATATAAACCATTTAAAAGTATAGAAAATCAAGAAGCAGGAAAGAAAACACCCATGATCTCGTCCACCAGAAATAATTACTAACATTTCCTTGGACTCTTTTTCAATGTATTTGTTTACATAGTTGGATCAGACTATGTATCGATTTGTGTATCCTGTGTGGGTGTTTTTTTGTGGGTTTTTTTTTGGCTTAACGTTGCGTGATAATTTGATTGCTTTCGGAGATGCTTCTCAGTGTTTATTTACTCCTTCCCTACTTCAGTCCTGAGCATTTGCTGAGCACCTACAATGTGTTCAGGTCCAGAAATAGAGATGCACAGGGGGCTCGCTGTTCTTGTCCATTTGCCAGGAGAGACGCTAGATGGGTTCGTAACAGCGAATAACTGAGTGTTAAGCAATTAGAAATCTCTGCCTTCACCATCTTCATTGAAACTCTTGCCCCGAATGTGTATTATCAAAAGTTAACATGTATTTCTTTTTGCCCTTGGACTAGAAAATCTTCCCCAAATAAGTAGTTCCTTTGCCTTCAACAATGCTGCCTCCCCCCGTAACCACCTGGGTTGCTGGGAGCTGCCAGTGTACATGCAGAGCTAACTAGACATGTTCCCAGACGATGCTTAATTAAATCCTTTAATTATTAGCCACTCACCACATTTGCATCATTCCCTAGTGCTTAGCGCCAGACTCATTTAGGGGAGGAAGCCAGCCTCCTATTTGCCCAAATTACTGCCTCTATTAGAGTTTTATCGGATTCAGCAAAGTTGGAATTCTGAAAATATTTTTTTAGAACTCACCAGCATTTAGCTTGATATTAAGCAAGTCTTGACACCTTGAAAATGCCCTTTATCCAAATCGATAAGTTAAGCCTAGACTTCAGGTTGAATCCAAATATAGCATTAGCTTGCTCAAACCATTGAGCTGCTCACCGGGCAGCTACAGGGTTGGAAGGCAGGACTGGTGTTAACATCTCCATTTTACAAATGAGGAAACATCGTTAGAGCACCTAAGAGGACAGCTGACTCTTCCCCAGTGTCCACACCCCCAGTAAAATGTTTCAAAGCATGGCACAGAGTAGGGCCTGAGTGCCCTGTCCTGCTCCAAATGAGAAAGCAGGAGACCTGGAGCTGGGGCTGCCATAGGTGGGTCCTTCCAGGAGTGCCCTCCGTCCTCCCTCCTCAGAGTCCCCAGGTGCAGCCAGACACAGCACCAATGGCCGCCTGTAGGCACCCGAGGATGTGGCAGAACCAGTGAAATAAAAGCTACTGCATGGGAGCAGAGAAAGTATTTGCAATGCTGAGCACAGATACTGTGCTCCAAAATATTTTTTAAATAATGAATTTCATTCCGCATATGCCTGATCAGTGTTCCTATTTCTGAGGCCTTCCCTGACCATGGTATCTAGAATAGCAAATTCCCTGGGACTTCCCTGGCGGTCCAGTGGTTAAGACTGTGCGCTTCCACTGCAGGGGGTGTGGGTTCGATCCCCAGTTGGGGAATTAGGATCCTGCATGCAGCTCAGGGCGGCCAAAAAAACAAACAAACAAACAAAATAATAATAAAATAGCAAACTCCCTCCCTCCCACCTGAGCACTCTCCCATAGGCCTGCGTGACCTACTTTTTCTCCTTAGTACCCGTTACCCTATTACATACGAGAAGACTTTTGGTTTATTGGCTTATTGTCTGACCCTTCCCCATCCTCCTTTGCCAGAAGGCAAGCTCAACAGGGCCGGGCTTTGTTGTGTTCTCTGCTGAATGCCCAGCTCCAGCATAGCTCCAGGACATGGTAGGTGTTGACTAAATAGTTGTTGAATAAATAAATGAGTGTGTGAGCAAGTCCTAGAACCTTCTGAAATTTGCAGGTAATGGAGTTTGCCTTAGGGACCTTTTATTTATACAAAAATACTTCATTAGGAAAGATCGTTCTCTGGATGAGATGATGTGGGAGCATTTGCCCAGGCTTGTTGTAAATCATACTCAGAGAAATGGTTCCTTCATTCTTCAGACATTTCATGAGCACTGTTTACGTGCCAGGTATTGTGCTAGGCACTTGGGATTTTAAGAAGTGAATGGGACGTGTCTCTGCTTCCAGACTAATGGGTAGGAAAGACAAGTAAGCAGGTCATCAGAGTAGAATGTGCAGTGATTGGGGTCATTCAAGCTGCTGAGGGAATCTGGGAAGAGAAGCGAGTAACTTTACTTAGGGGGGTTGAGAAAATGGTTTTAGAGAGGAGACAAAGAGGAGAACTGAAGACATTCCAGGCAAAGGAAAGAAGGTATAAGGGCAAGACACTGACAAAGGGCAGGACTGCTATGCATGGTTGTACAGGTTGTGCACTGCACAGCTCCGGGTCTGTGTGTGGTGGTGAGGGGGACATTCATATTGTAGTCTATGTGCAATATGGTGACCCTGTGAGAGGACACGACAAATTCAGAGAATAGAGAAATGCGCAGGAGCCGGAAGGTAGAGTAGATTTAAGGGAAATAAGGAAAATGGCCAGGGATTATGATGGGAGGTGATGATATCAGAATGTGAAGGGCCTTGTAAGCAAGGTAAGGAGTTTGAAGTTTCCTGTCTAAGCCACCCAAGGCTAATGGGACAAAAACCAGAGACAAGAAGGCTCAAAAGGAAAAGGGTGGGACTAGAGCCTGGGGAATTTTCTTAAGCCGAAGGAGCTTCTGTAGAGAGCTGGCAGCTTCAAACACAGGTGAGGGGCACCTGTCGGGCAGATGAGAGGTTTATACAAGAAGAGCAAGGGCAGGGCCCGTGGACTTCCAGGCTGGGGATCAGGATCGATAGTTGGAGGCAATGTAAGGATTAGGGGAGAGTGATGTCCTTGAAACAGAGTGAAGAGAGTTTTGAAAGTCACTTGTGGCCAGCAGTGCCGAATGCAGAAAGATGAACTCGAATGAGTCGGAGGATGGAGTTTGGGACTGCTCATTTGGGATTTCACTCACTGGGGTCCGGTGGGAAAGTCAGACTGGGAGGAACTGAGCTTTGGAGGAGAGCTGAGGAAGAGGAGACAGAGGCAAAGAGACACCTCAGAACTCAGGGTGTTCCTGGCCCACCTGGGAAGGACATCTCACCATCTGGAGTCGGAGGCTTACAAGCTTTACTTGTCCTCTCTCCTTGAGCTTTGGGATTATTATGTGTGTGAATATATTAGCCATAATTCATTCACAAAATATACTGTCGTGTCCTCTATGCCAGGCTCTGGAAGGACATAGCAAAATGGGACAGACATTGTGATTTTTACCTTCTCGAGGGAGAGGCTGGACCATCAAGACCCCTTCTGACGTTGCACCACGACCTCATCCTCAGCTCCCATGGAAGCCCGGGAGAAGCCCCACATTTTACATGTGGCGGAGCCTTAGGGGCAGCTGTCTTGTTGGAAGGTGTAACTGAGGGATTTATCTTAAGAAAACATGTATGTAGCAAATGCACATATAAATTTTGTTTCACCAGAAGTATAGTTTGTATACTTTAAAAAAGTACTAATTTTCATCTCTATTGATTGTTGATTTGGGGAGGGGCATGGAGATGGAGAGTATAGGGCTAAAGTTCCTCTCACCATCCCTTGGTACCTTGCTGTCTTAAACTCATTTATCCTATCTTCTGACCACACCATTGACCATCTAGATTTTACACTCCTGTTCTCACAATTCCTGTTCTTTTATCTTACCAAAATCTTTGGTCCCTTTACCCTCCATTTCCACCATTCTCTCACCTCCCTTTTGTCTGTCTTCTTTCCTTAAATGTTGGTCTTCCATCCTTGATATTCTCTTCCATTTCATAGTCTTTTCCTGCCTTCTTTCCCCCCATCCCATATGTTGTCCATATTTGAGTGACTCCCAATATCCAGGACACCTCTCTCTCTCTCTCTCTCTCTCTCTCCCTCTCCCTCTCCTGAGTTTCAGGTCCCTTTAATCAATTGCTTCTTGATATCTCCATCTGGATGTCCCGCTGCCACTTCAAATCTCATAGGTTACCAACCTCTGGCCCAAGCAGAACTCATTTCTCCTTTTGAACCTTAACCTTCTCATCAATTCCTTTCTCAGTGAACTAACTGCCAGTTCCCAACAGCCCAAGCTAGAAACCTGGGCTAGTTCCTTGACACCTCCCTTCTCTGAACTCCGCATCCATAACCTGATTATCAATAGCTAATCCTCTCTCTATCTGCTCTCTCTTCTCTCACGGCCTCCTACTGAAGCCACCTTGTTTCAGGTCCTCATTCCTGGCCTGGATTGCTGGGATGGCCTCCAAAGTGGTTTCCTGGTCCCCATCTAATCCTTCCTCCATGAGCTTCCAGAGTTGCCTTCTACAACGGTCATCCATCTGGCCCCTCTCTCCTTAAACTGCTCCCTGGGCTCAGCCGCCTTTGTTAGCCAGCCCTGCGGCCCTTCCACGGCCCCTGCTCCCCCTTCCAGCCTCATGGCTGGCTGCTCCGTCTCCCCCTCTGTGTTCACACCCTGCCATCCTCACCCTCAGCTCCTCAAAGCTATACCACACGCTCGGCTCACTGCTTGGGCTTTGTACAGCCTCTCTCCCAACCTGGTGTGTGTTTCTGCATCACTCCCCCTGAGCATCCCTGCTTCCCCTCCACGAGGCATCACCCTCAGGTATCCCGAGAACATGGTCACATCCCCCCACCTGGCCTGACTACAGGTGTCACCCTCATGGGCTGGGTTGCAGACACATCAAGGGCACAGATATTGCCCTCTTCACTTTCACAGGACATATTTTTGGCAGTCCATTCAATAAAAATTGAATGAACAAATGTGTATTTCCTTGTCTGGAAGCCAGCTTTGTAGATAAATTTGGGCAGGTGATGCCTGTCTCTAGACATCAGACTCCTTATGGAAATGGATTGAATTCAATCATCTCTCACCTCCCTTCTAGCACTGACTATACAAGAATTGATTCCAAAGGATTCTGTATCCAAGAAAAAGAAATATTTATTTGGCTTCCCATTTCTTTTTCTTTCAGAGGTTTATAATCTTAAGTTGGAGCTTAAATTTATATGAATTTAAAGTAAACACCACGGCAGCTGGTAGAAAAAGACAAAACCTTCAGGAGACAGTGACTCGTTTTTTAATTAAAGCATATCCATCACTCTATTCTTCTGAGTCCTTTACTCTTAAATCATCATTTGTGAAGGGATCTTGAAAATGGATGTGGTTTTCACTTGAAAGACAATGGTAGGGGCGGGGGCGGTGAGCAAGTGGAAAAGGATGGCTGTTCCAAACCCGGCAGCCAGGCTTGACTGTTTCCAAAGGCCCCCTCTGATTGTTGCCCACCCTCCGCATCCCTGGCCGTCAGTCAGCAAAGACGGGGGCAGGGGTGTGGAGTGTTGGGACACGCCCCCCCGGTGGCTGATTGGCGCTGCCCCTTGGAAGGTTAACAACGCTGAGATTAATTCCTGCTCCAACCCACAGCCGCGTGGGCCCCGCAGCTCTGCCCCTCACCCTCCCTTGGCGGCATCTCCGTTCCTATGTCGCAGGTGGGGGAAGATGGATGAGTAAATGGGCGCTCGCTCCTGGCCGTGATGGAGGGAGCGGGAAGCCCGGTGACAGGCCTGATAGGGAGGCGTTATTCGTTACGTGCAGTGGACTCATAGCACCTTAAAATGATGAACTCGAGGTAGAAGTTTGACACCATCCTGAAAAGCTCCAAGGCTGAAAATCACCTTCGTTCTCTTCCCAGCTGTCCTTCCCGACACTTTTCGTGCTCTCGGTCCAGGTCTAGCCTCGCAGTGTGTTGCACCTTACACATGGGATTTGTCTTCTCCTGTCTGACATGTTCTGTACATCTTTGGAGCTGCTGACGTTAGCTTCTCATTACCCCGTGTGTCCCGAGGGCTGGGTTCCAGAAGCAGGGATGCTAAGTCACACTGTGGGACACCCTAAGTCTCAAAGGGAGACTTTCCAGGGAAGCCTCCAAGTTCATGAGGTGCTCCTTCCATAGAAAGCCCCAGCCCGTGATGCTGTTTCTGACCGTGATTCCTTTCTGGTTGCAATAATTTATTTTGCGATGAGTGAACGATTTGAAAAAAATTTTTTTAATTTTACTTTCCAATGGTAATATTGTAGTTTCTAAAGATTATCAGAAATGATTATGAGTTGACCAGGTACAACCATGGGGTTTTCTGTAATCGAATCGCAGTGGATTATTCCCTCTTTTTTGGTGGACTTCAGTAACAGCTGTATCAGGGCTCCTGTCTAGATGGGCACTCCGTGCAGTTGAGGCAGCTGTGTACAGATCCTTCTTATCTCAGGATAGTTGGTTCTAGAAAAAGTAAAACCACTTAAAACCAAGACCAAAATTGTCATATTACATAATGGAAAATAAAGAATTTAAGAACCATGAAAGTAGGTTTACTTAGAGTAAGCAGAATCTAGGTTATTGTGCAGCACTGTGCTGACTTCTTAGTACGAACAAAGAATGAATCAAATCTTGGGGCGTCTGAGGCATAATTTTTTCTGACAAAACTGTCTTGCCCTCCATGGATGACTTTCATAGCACTAGATCACAAAGAAGCTCGTTCTGGCAAAAATGTAAGAGGCCATTTCTCTTTCCTCCAGGAATCTTCTTCATCCTTGGCTATTTATATCTCCCATTGTGTCATCACTCCAGATGATTTTTTTTCATCATTTGTTAACTGGTCCTATTCTACCGTTTCCTTACCTATCAGTGATGATGGCTCTAGTCTGAGCTGTTCTAATTTAATCATAATTTTAGCATTCTCTATACATGGTAATGCAATGATATATTTTTCTAATTTTATAAATAGTCCATTTGTCAGTTTGTTCACGAATATTTTTGTGTTCTGATAACTTTTCCTTACTCATGAGACCTCATAACACAGAGAAACTAAATACCAAATGTCTTCCCCGCAAAAGGAACGAAACACAAGACGTGGTGGCTAATTGTCAAGTGAGTGGTCCAGAGGTTTGTGCTCTGGGTTTGCAGGAGGAGATTTATGTGGCCTGATTCCTGTCATGCTAGAGTCTTTGGAGCACTGTGCCTTGCCTTGTCAACCCTGGGCTCATAATTTCCCGCAAGGTCAAAGCTGACAGCCCATTTTACAGATGAGCCTCCGAGGGTAAATGCAATTCACCCAAAGGCACATACATGCTGGGCAAGGCCAGGGCTGGGACTCCAACTAGGTCTCTTCATTTTAAGAGCATTGAGGGAGCCTGGGAGGAGGGAGGGAGCTTAGGTGAGCAGAGAAAAGGGAGGGATTCTAGGTGAGGGACCTGTGGTGGAAATAAGCTTGGAATACATCACATGATGAAAAATTCAAACAAAATAGTAGATGTGGAATATGTAAAAGGGTCTTTAACTTTCTATGTCAGATGACTGGGCTTTTGGTGTTTCATGGAAGAATCTGGGCAAGCAGCTGAGACATTGCCTTTATCTTTACTTCCCGGACTGTGGGGAGTTCCATTGTACCCAGCCCTTATCGCCTGTAACATAGGCTCAGCAAACTCTTGAAGTTAAATGGAAAATAGTCTTTTTATCCTGCAGCAACCAGCCTGCCAGATAGTATCTAGATAAGGCACCCAGGATCTTTCACAGTGCTTCGCACACAGCAAATGGTTTTTGGTAATAAAAACCGTCAATGTAGAAAGAACTTGGAAAAAAAAATCTTTTGAATTGTTATTTTTCCCTGAGGTCTTAGAGGAAGAAAGAAAGTTTATTTAAAGGAGAACACTTTTCCGTAGACTCTAGTAGCTAGTAATTTGGGCCTGTAAAATGGTATTCCAATGACAACCTGCCCCAAATGTCTTGAAAATCACTTTTGACCCAAGGAACAGGCTCCAGGAAGCCACTGTTGATATATTTAAATGAATCCAGCTGGATCACTCTAATGTATTGACCCTGGGGATGTGGAAGAGACCCTGGGGACAAGGCTTGAAATCGATCCAATGCATTTTGAATAGAAGTTTATTTTATTGCTACTTTTATTAAAAGCCCTAAGACCAACCTGCTGCAGTGGGAACACACTGATGGCTGGCTCATGAGTCCCGGACCCTTCTGGTGCCTCCATCAATGGGTTGAGCACAGACCCTCCTTAGGTGCGGGCTACTCCCTGGTGCTACCCTTTCAGTGCCCTGGATTGGAAAATAACTAGGCATAGCTCAAGCTTGTAATCATTTTCATGAACATCCCTGAGCAAAATCTCACAGTCATCTCCTTTCTACTTGCCCACAGAAGGCTGGATGGGACCTTGTTTCCTCCCCAGCTGGCCTTGCATTCTGTCGACCACCATCACTCCTCTGGCCTCATGTGCTACTTGGGCTCAGCCCCAGGCTGCTCCCAGCGTCCCAAGGAAGGAGCCTGTGGGCTTCCTTCAGGACGCCACGATCGGGGCCCAGACCAGGCAGCCGCGCTCATCCCCCTGTTTACCAGTTTGGGGCAGGGATGGTACCTGAGCTGAGTCCTGTCCTCACCTGCCACATGGGCCCCTCTCGATGGCTCGGGCTTTTCTTTTCTGTGGAACAGTGTCGGCCTTTGGTGATGGTGGAGAGCACAAGGGTAAGCCTTGTCGTTCTCAATAAGCCAAAAAATAAAAATAAAAACCCCAAACAAAACAACCCAACCCACTTTGGACAGGCCACCGAGATGTGATGGATATGAGGATTCTGGTGCTCATGAGCCAAGAACAAGCTGAGGAAAAGCAGGGCCACGAGGGAGGCAAATAACTGACAAAGACAAAAATGGTCTTTGTGCAGCCTGGAGCCAACCAAGCGGGAAACCGTTGCCGATGAGTTGCCCAGAACGGGAGCACCGCCCAGACCCGCCTATCCAAGTCCTACACTCTGGAGTAATCTTTAGCAAAGGAATGAGGTCCCGATGCCCCAGGGGTCTGGAAGAACTTTTCAGGCATGGTCCTTCAGAGATTCCTGGAAACCAAGGATTTTGTCTGTTTTTCTGACGTCCAGGCTCTGGTTTGAAGGACTCTATTGTGAAGAACCCACTGTCACCCCGAACGATGGATGCCCATGGAAAATGAGAGGAGCTACCCATAAAAATGCCCATTGTAGTCTCAAAGGCCACCACCCAAACACAATGGAGTACAAACTGTTACACTCACACCTTGACTTGGCCACACAGCCCACGTAAAACCCAGGTGACCTAATGCTGTGATTGAGTTCAGTTAGGCCCATTGTTACCGATGTAGGCTTGTCTTAACAGAGCCATGTTGCAAAACTAAAAGCAATCCTTTTTTCCCAACCTTCCGTTCTTGAATTTGGTGACCAGAAAGGAATTTTCAGAGGTTATGTTGCCCATAGTTCCTTAGTCTAAACAGAAATCATGACGTTTAGGATAAACATTTATTGGATCCCTACCATGTGCCGAGAACTGTGCTGGGCGTGGGATGGCTGCTCTTCTCTAAGGACTGGATAGTCTATTGAAGGAGACACATATGTACACAATGACGATGTCATGTGACAAAAGTTATCCTAGATCTATGGCCAGTCCGAGCAGATACCTGTCTCCTTTATTTTGCAAATGCCCTAGCCAAAGCAATGGCTACACTCTTCCTTGGGAATGCATGCCAAGTAGAGCAGCGGGCCCAGAGGGCTTCATGTCTTCTCGGCTCATTCCTAGGCTTTCTGCCTGTGGCTGATGGGTTGATGGGTTGAACTGGGCTCCTCACCGGGACAACATATCTTCCAGCTCTCTTGATGCTTCCCTTGTCACACTGGACCAGGTGAGAAGATATGAACAGGCCTTTTGAACCCGCCCAGCCCACAGCTCATGCAGGGGATAAGGCAGAGCTGACTTGGTCATCTGTGACGCTTATAACAAGGCCCAAGGT
Source organism: Eubalaena glacialis (assembly GCF_028564815.1). Classification (NCBI taxonomy): domain Eukaryota; kingdom Metazoa; phylum Chordata; class Mammalia; order Artiodactyla; family Balaenidae; genus Eubalaena; species Eubalaena glacialis. The sequence goes on from NC_083716.1 coordinate 10,482,426, forward strand.
GTTCCACCTCCACCTGGCACATTGCTCTTCCTAACTCAATGACTACCTTTAGCTTTCTTCCCAATACCTTGAAAAAAGTGCTTGAGCCCCTCTGGTCCAGCGGTCCCCAACCTTTTTGGCACCAGGGACTGGTTTCGTGGAAGACAAATTTTCCACGGATGAGGGCGGGGGGCGGGGGATTGTCTCGGGATGATTCAAGTACATTACATTTATTGTGCACTTTATTTCTATTATTATTACATTGTAATATATAATGAAATAATTATACAATCCACCATAATGCAGAATCAGTGGGAGCCCTGGGCTTGTTTTCCTGCAACTAGATGGTCCCACCTGGGGGTGATGGGAGACAGTGACACCTGAAGTGTGTTGCTTATGTCCAGTCTACTCCGTAAGATGCAGCTTGTCACTTGCCACTCCCTGATAGGGTTTTGATGTGTCTGCAAGCCATTGATTTATTATGGCCTCTGTGCAGTCAAACCTCTCTGCTAATGCTAATCTGTATTTGCAGCTGCTCCCCAGCGCTAGCATCACTGCCTCAGCTCCACCTCAGATCATCAGGCATTAGATTCTCATAAGGAGCGCGCAACCTAGATCCTTCGATTGCGCGGTTCACAGCAGGGTTCGCACTCCTATGAGAACCTAATGCTGCTGCTGATCTGACAGCAGGCGGAAAACAGGTGGTATCGCGAGTGATGGGGAGCGGCTGTAGATACAGATGAAGCTTCGCTCACTCGCCTGCCGTTCACCTCCTTCTGTGTGGTCTGGTTGGGGACCCCTGCTCTAGTCTATAGAAGAAACTTTGTTGCTGAAGGGGAAAAAAATTCTCTGTTTGCACTGATCTGCATGGAATTTTGTGGTCAGATTTGCTGCAGTTCATTTTTCTTTGCTTTGTGCCATTTTGAAAGCAGCCCAAAGTGAAACCCTGCTAAGATACCAACCAACGTCTCCACCCTTGGCTGCAACTGGAAGGACATTTGCCAAGCCTAGCCCTGTCTAGGAGATAGATCTTAGACAAAACCAGGAACTGTGCTGCCATAAAGCAGGCCCATCCTGATTCCTGGCCACCTCTCCATGGGCGCTCGTTGACACTTGCACAGTTGTGCTGAATGGGACCCTGAGTGATTCAGAACACTTTCTCTCTTCAACTTACTGAAGGTATTCGTGGTATTGCATTATCGGGAGAGGGAATCACATCTAACATTCTAAGGAAAGCCTTTCAAAAATAAAAGCCAAAGAACGTCCCACGAAGCACTGGCTCATTCTCTTAGCTGCCAGAGGATGTGTCTGCACTTACTCCTTAGTTAATCATGAATGATTGTGGGTAGTTCAGGTCATTAGTGCTGTCTTCAGATCCATAATTTCCATTGCATCTCTTGATCTTGAGCGGGGAGCATCTCTTAATTGTCACATGCATGTTTCCCCCAAGCAGCAATTTTGTCAGGGCTTTGTTTGATTGTTTCCCTAACAAAAAACCTAAATGTTATTTCTGAAGATATTGGAGATTATTGAGATTTCCCTGTAGAAATCTGAGAAGCCTGCCTTAATTGACACCAGCAAAATATTTGGCACTGGGGGTTTTCCTCTTCAGCTAGGAGCAAATGAAAAGCTTGTCTTTGCTATAAAAATTTCATTTTTAGTGAATGGTCCAATTCACGTGCAGAGTCAGAAGCTAGAATTCCAGGAGGATGGTTCTATCTTAGGTTTTAATTGATTCTTTTTTTTTTTTCCTGCCTAGAGATGATTGACTGTGAGATTTTTTTATTTAAGGGAAATATCACTGTGAGTCTTCCTAATACTGTTTCTCTGAGGGGAAGTTTAAAGTGCTATGCAAGCATTTAAATGCTACAGCACTTTATGAGTTAGAACATTTTAGAACATTGATTTTTACCAAGGCTAATTAGATATCACTGGGTCAATTATAAAGCAAGTTCAGAGGCTATCCTATTTACCAGGGAAACAAATCTTTGACAAAATTAATTGTTTGGGACAATGATTTGAAAGATGGATGCTGCCACTGTTCCCTCCCAAATTCAATTGGAAGATTCCACTTTGATATGTATTAAATATCGGGGTTCTGCATAAGATTTAACTTTAAAAGGGGTTGCTTAATATGTTTAGTAAAACCATTTTCTATGGAGTATTGCTTTGGTCCTTCCAAAATTTTTTTATCGCCTGTTTTCTCTTCTTAAGCACATATACCCATTTTCAAAAATATATACAATGGAATACACTCCAACCCAATCTTATACTCTGTGTAATACCCAGCCCTCTTAGCCAGTTCACCTGACTTGGGAAACATGGCTTAAGTCAGACATGTAATTTGATTGGCAGGAAATTGAGCTGTGTGTATAGACTGTACTTTGCTAACAGGAGTGCCAAGCTTCAAGAAAAAGAAGAGGAAGAGTTTCCCCTTACAAAGAGATGACCATTACCTGACAGTTCTATTCACTGGTAAATCAGCAAGATGTAACTCTAAGAACCATCTATACCAAAGAGTTTTGACTTCTTCAAAATTGTAACCTTTGGCAAGGACTCACTCATTCTAAAGATGCAGGCATTTCTTTTTGAAGATTTCTTCAGCAGCTATGCCACTAAAGTCATCCTTATTGATAGCACAGCACAGCTCTTGAATGATACATTGGATTTTAGGGGACCCACCAGAAAGCATGAAGAATCAAATTGGTTGGATGAGATGGTCACCAGCCTACATAATGAAGTTGTAAGTCAAAATATACAGAGGTCAGTTTTGCCCTGGATTCATTAACTGATTCCGAAGAACTTACATTGAAAAAATTAATTCATTCTTCCAGTCACTGCTTATTGAACCTCTTCCCCAGACAAGTAAGTTCTCCTTAGCTACTATCTCTTACTGTTCTTCAATTAGAAGTATTTTGCCTCTTAGCCAATGTTACTCATTGATTTAGAGCAACTGTTTCACGTCAGTCACTCAAATGAAAATTGAACTATTGCTTGAAGGGTCTCAAATCTTTCCTGAAGCTGCCGTATTTAAAACTTAGGCTCCAGAAATTTTGCTTGCATTCCATAATATTTGGGAGGTTGACCACAGTCTACAGTTATTCTGGGCTATGTTTAGAGCACAAGCTTATGCCAGCACATTATTTACATTGGTCAAATTAGCTGGCTACTTGCCAGGTGGCCTTTTTCTTTTCTGATATGCTGACATTACCTTGATTCTGCTGCTTTGAGGAAGGCCTAGGTTTCTTGTGGGGGGACATGGGCTATATAATTGCAAAAACAATAACTATCTCAAACATCTGCTTACATAATCCATTCCTTTTTCTCAGAAAGGGCCACAAACACAAGCTGAATTTTTTTTTTTTTTATCTTTTTTTTTTTTATCATGATAGTAATCATGTTGCCAGACTCCTGGGGCGCCGAGTAGATTCAGCTAACCAAAACACAGAACGAATTCTAGGAGACCATAAGGATGTCAAATACAACACCATTCCCTTTGTTTCCACAGAACTATGTTCATATTGATGGTTTGCTTTAATTTTCTTGCTTGTAAAATATGCTGGCGAGACATGGGCCTGTCTGAAATGTACGGAGGGAGACTAGATTTCCAAACTCATGGAGTGAAATGAGATGGAGCTTGTGAAAGCACAACGCACAGAGCAGAGAAATGGCTCTGTAACGTTTTCTAGCTGACCAAGTGTTTTAAATATCAAACTGGGAACATTACCCAAAGTTTCAACACATTTCAGTGTATTATACACTACATGCCATTATTAGTCATTTCAGAACAGCTTGAAAAATTGCACAAAGTTCAGTGGATGGCCCAGTCCCGTTAGAGTAATAATATAGCTGAAAAAATTCCTCCATGCCTCCTTCTTTCACGTGAGAACCTTCTTGCACTTTATAAATTTGACTTTGTTAATCCTCACAGTTTCTTTACCCGGTTGACACGTTTTCCAGACTTTCAGATGTCTCTCTCTCTCTCTCTCTCTTTCTCTTTCTCTTTTATTTCCTTATGTAAGTGTGCAATAGCAAGGCCTACATTTCAGAAAATGGATGCAGTCCTTGACTTTTACCCATTCTAATATGATCATTAAGTAACCCTGGAGAAAAGGGAACACTTTGAACAAGAGATGTGAAGCAGATGTAGCTTCAGAAGTAACATTTAAAAATGTGCATTGGATATGACGTCTTCACATTTCAGAAATCGTCAACACAGTGGATTGTTTAAAATATATGAAGTGAGATTTAACAGCTGGGGAACACTTGTTTATCTACTGCGTAGTGTTAAATCCCAATAAATGTTTTGAACAACGAACTGGTATGTAACATTATCAAATAACTCTTTCTATGAAATGAAGCTTTTTAGATCTCATGGCACAGCTGAGTTTTGTAATATCAAAGGATTATGGGCCACATGTTAATCCAGGATAACGTATAATCACATAATTGTTATAGCTGTATTTCAGAAGTTGTTAACTTTAGTATGCAACTTTATTTTATACATTATGGTAAGATATGCCTTATAGTCTGGAAGCAGGGCCAATCAGAGAGCCTCAGATTTTGGAGTAGAGCTACTTGCTTTGGCCAAATCATCCACTGAGGGAAAATAATCAGAAGGCCTAGTTGGTGTTTGTCATCAACACTACCTGTTTGGTTGACCAGATATCCATTTTTTATCTTGTTGGGTTGGCTTGTTGTAGATACCATTGTAGAATGGTGTCTTGGATTTTAGTTCTACCGGAGACCACAATAAGGCTCAGATCCTACTAATCTGAGTCATTTCAATTCAGATGTGGGCCCTCATATGGTGGTAAAAAATCATCTTGCCAGTTTTGTTTTCCCTGGCTCTTACATGAAGATTATGAAAGTCTCCTCCCCTGGAGCCTATTATATAGTGTGGGCACTATACCCCAAAAATTGATTGGAAAAAAAAAAAAACAAGACAGTAACTAATGTCGACAGCAGGTATGAAGCTCATGTCACAAAATCTGATGTGAGAGATACAACTTCTTCATTTTTCTCATTCTGGGTTTTGCCTACAAGGTGGGAGGGAGCTGATGAAGTGTCAGAGGGGTATAGGTGAGCATGTCCAGTCCCGGATCCATCTCTCCGTATAGGTACCTGCTGATTCCTTCCTCACTTGGGCTGGCTCTTGGTCACTGGCTGGTGTAGACCTCTGCTCCTTTACCGATATTCCCATCTGTAAGACCACCTCATGTCCTGTAGCTCTCTTTGTTGCTTTCATACCTCACAGGAACCATTTCATGGCTGCAAAAGCATTTGAGGAATAGAAAATTTGTGAGACTAAGTCCCCATCTACCTAGAGATTCCATGCTGCCATGTCTTTCTTTCCCTGGGAATGGGTCATAGGTGTCTCCTGGTCTTGGATCCCACAAACTGGGGATTGATTCCTTCCTAGGACTGGAGTTGGAGAGGTGGAGTAGGAGGGAGTCAGGGTCTTTATCCTGAGCCCCTCTGGTTTTTACCCTCTAATCTGACTCTTCTGGCCTCCAGGAAGTACTTTTCTGTTCTTGGGGGTATTATACTTTTACTCATGAAGTATCCTCCTTAATCTTTTAAGATTAATCATCTTCTGTCCTCAAATTATCTAAGCTTTTGAAGGAAAAGACAAATTAAGAATGAGAGAAGGAAATTCTGGAGAAAAACATTGTTAGATATTTTAAAACATTAAGCTAGCGCACATTTATGGATTGCTCGTAAGCCAGGCACTGTGTTTACAAATAATATTTTATCCCATTTTTCAATACCTTATAACATAGGATCTTTAGCTTTAAAACACACACACACACACACACACACATACACATATATATACAGAAATCTAAGCTCATAAAGTTTAAGTAACTTGTCTAAAAACCAGTAAGTGGGAAAAATGAGATTTGAACCAGACTTTTTTGACTCCAGAGCCAAGAATCTATCCCCTAAAACAGTGGAATCCCTAGAGATGCTGATATGACTGGTCAGGATGAAGCTCAGGCATTAGGACTTTTTTTTTTAAGTTTCCCAAGTGATTCTGTTCAGCCAGGATTGGGGGCCATGGCCCTAAATGCTGTGCCCCACAAATCCAAACACTGTTTCAGAACAAGTATACCTCACTTGAAGGTATCTATTAGAGATGGATCTTTGGTTTTCATTCCTTCTTGTCTCTGAAAGGTGAAACTCTAGCCAGAGGAATCATTGACATCATTGGGGTTTTGAGCCACAGAATGTATACCTTACTTCATATCCTTTTGTGGCCAAAATGATTTCTGAAGGTTCACAGGTTAAGATGGACCTCTGGTCATCTTGGAATTCAATGGCAAAGAAAACCTTCTGAGGACAAATGTTTAGATTAAATGTTAAAGCTCTTCAAACAGAGAGAGAGGGGCCGAGGAACAGGCACAGTGATGTTGCTTGGAAAATTTATTTGGAGAAAAAGTTTCTTTAGAACATTTGCTGAGGCGGGGAGGGGAGTGGGAGGGCTATTTTTACCACTTCCGATGAAACTCATAAATGATCTTCCAAAAAGGCTAATTTCGTAGGGGGCCGGAGAAGTCAGTTAAAGGCCTTAAATAAGTTGAACTTCTTTACACTTAAAGGCCATTCTCAATCGTAGCCCTTGTTAAAAGTTAAGCCGGGAAATGTCTCTGAGGAGAAATTCAAGCTTTACTTCCAGCTTGGACCGGTCATGAATGGTGATTATCTGACTGTAATTCAAATCATATGTGCTGCCCTTGTTTTTTGCCCTACTCGAGATTATTTTTCCCCTTTTAAATAGAGCAAAATAGTCCTTGGCTTAAGGCAGACCTGTTCACATAAAGACAGGAAATGAGATGGTGTTCCAAGACCTGAGACTGCAAACCAGATTTGTAAATCTCCAGCGAAGATGAGGCCTGGTACAAACGCATCTATCATGAACTTGATCATCCTCAATTCAGCCTTCCCCCGGTGATGCATGAATGAATACATTTCAAAACTTGAAACTAAAATTGTCAGAAAAATACAGATGTGGACAAAAGAGAGTCAAGTACTTTATATTCTAGTAGCAGAGACTCACTTTGTATACAGATGGGCCTAATTAGGCTTTTGTCTCTGAACAGCTGAGTGAAGCGTGAACAACCACCGTGTCTCTAGGAATATTTCCCAGCATCTCAGTGTTGGATATCATTGTGGACAATGTGTGTGAATATCTGGTTTTACTTGTGTGAAGGTTTTCCATGCATTTGGTGTCTTTTTCGGCAGAAGTTTAGGCCAAGTGAGCCAGCATGGCCTGGTAGGGAGAGCTTGTCATCAAGAGTTACTACACAGCGGTGGAGGTTCTGCTCTGTCGCTTACTGGTAGTGACGTTAGAAAACCTGTGCAGTACGTCCCCTACATACGAACCTTCAAGCTGCGAGCTTTCAAGGATGCGGATGTGCGTTCACATGTCCAATCATGTAGGTTAGTTGTCATGTCTGGCGTACACTGTCACGTGTGTGCATCCTCTACTAGTGGTTGTGCTTTTGTGTACTTTACTGTACAGTGCTGTAGAGAGTACAGTAGTACAGTATCTTTATTTCAAGCCCAGGATATCCGGAAGAGAGCGTAAAAGCAGTGGTGATGTGGCTGGTACTACTGTATTTTTCAAGGTACTGTCCTGTAAGATTAAAAATGTTTTCTTTATTCTTTGTGTTTGTGTTTTATGTATTATTTGTGTGAGAAGTATTATAAACCTATTACAGTACAGTACTATATAGCTGATTGTGTTTGTTGGGTACCTAGGCTAACTCTGTTGGACTTAACGAACAAATTGGGCTTATGAATGTGCTCTCGAAATGAAACTGGTTCCTAGGTACCGGTCTTACATATGTGATTTGAGTCTCAGTTTCCTTATGTGTAAAATGGGGACAACAATTTGTACCTCCCAAGGGTCATTGTGAGGTTAAAGTAAGTCTACAAGTGCAATTTACAGAGCATCATAGAAACACTAGCTATTGCTACTGTCAGAGGTCATTAGGAGGATGCTGAAGACTGCAGAGGAAATAAAAATGTGCCTTGAAAAGGGAAGAGTGAGATAAATACCCCCAGCCTCCTCCTTGCTCTACACAGGAGTATAGCCATCAATTACTCGACCCTTCTGTGCTTTTCTTTTCATTGGCCTCAGAGTTTTCTTTGGTTTTCAAAGTTGTTTTCACTGATATGTACCAGATTCCTTTAAAGGGTCCTCAGTGTTCTGAAAGTTTTAAGACCCTGTTCTAAAAATAGATGTTTTTTAAAATTTTATTTATTTATTTATTTTTGGCTGTGTTGGGTCTTCGTTTCTGTGCGAGGGCTTTCTCCAGTTGCGGCGAGCGGGTGCCACTCTTCATCGCGGTGTGCGGGCCTCTCACTATCGCGACCTCTCTTGTTGCGGAGCACAAGCTCCAGACGCGCAGGCTCAGTAGCTGTGGCTCACGGGCTTAGTTGCTCCGCGGCATGTGGGATCTTCCCAGACCAGGGCTCGAACCCGTGTCGCCTGCATTGGCAGGCAGACTCTCAACCACTGCGCCACCAGGGAAGCCCTAAAAATATATGTTTTATCCTGTGTTGCCAAAGGCAATTGTTTTTTTCCCTCTGGCGTGCTCATGAAATATCAACTGGACTTTCTAGAAGTTGCCTCTAGCCGTATTTTGTATTCCCCAGCAATTGGTCAGCACAAGGCCCTCTGTAGCTCCCGTCTCGCCAGCTTATCTCTGCTTTGTGTGTGCACGTGAGATACATTTATTTGGGTGTATGTCCTTGTGCGCTTGCACATTATCCTCATATGTTTATTTGGTCAAATCGACAGAGCAGTAAGTACAGCAGATCTTTTGGATGGGACTTTATACTGCATCTTTTTAATGAAATATTGTAATGTACAGGATTATTTTAAAAATTCACCTATGTGGCAATGTCTTCTTCTGACAGTTTCTGCCCCAATCAGCACAGGACAGCTGTCCCTGAAGCAATGAGAACGTCATCCGGTTGCTGCCTTTCAGATACGTTTTGGGGTGCAAACATGCCCCTCCTAAGCTGTGGGAGGAAAAGAAAAGAAAACAAATGAAAATAATAACAGCAAACTAAAGCATCATCAGGCACCATTCAGGAAGGTTAGAGCGGCCTGACTTGTAAACGTCTGAAACTCAAGGCTCTCCCCGTGTTAAACATTAAGTTCCTTGTCTCCTTTGGAATCATGATGGAGCCAGGAAGCAAGAGAGTCAACAACAACTAGGTGGAAGAAATACCTCCATTATTTCTGGGATACTTCCTGTTACTGTTTTAACAGTGTTACCGAGATGTCAAGCCACGGCAGACCCTCAGGTGGTGTTCCTTGTGCAATTTTGAAGATGGGAAGAAGCACATGACTTAAAGCAAAAGGTGTTACAGAAAAGGGCTTCCTTGGGAGGCTTTTTACCTATTTCAGGTCACTAGGGCACCCTCTGAGACAAGATTTTTTTTGCAGGGTGTTAAGCCACGTGCCTGGTTATCTCCCACATTCTTTAACTACCCTTAGAGGAATGCCTGCGTGTAATCTCTAGGATTTTCCAAAATGAATCCCAATGCCCTTTGGATCATCAGAGACCTGGGCACTCAGCAGAACAAATTTAGCCCTTAATTCTTCTGCTGTAGAGTCAGCAATGGCCACGTACAACCTTGCGGCTGTTGGTGAGGGTTTTCCAAAAGTCTAATTTAGCACAATGGATACATTCCAAAGAAAGGGGGAACATGCCTGGGTCGGGTTTGTTTTTACAAAGGGAGCCCTGATTTTGTGAAGGATGACAACTGAGGCATCTGCAACTACAAGCAACATTTTTGTGCCTCGTTCCAACCAAAATTTTCCAACAGATTTTTAATGTAATTTGCTCCCCTCGCAATGAGAAAACCAGGATGAGAAGTCAGGTTTCAGCAAAGAATAATAATCTCTTTGCAACTCAATTATGAGTAATTGAGAAATGGTTTTTGCACTGCAAATGCTCAGCCCAGCGCAGCGTAGAGGACGCCAGGCTTGGGCGGGTGAGTGTGCTCCTCAGGCATCTACGGCTGTACTTTCTTCTGGAAGAGCCTCCTTATCACCTCTGCAGGCCAGTGTCAGCCGGGCTTCTTGTGTGGCTCCCTGTGGCAGGTACCGGGGCACCAGCCATCTGCAGGGAGGAAAAAACTCCGTTCCTTTGGAATAAATACATGGAATAATGTGCTGCCTCATTGCCATTTCCATTTGGGCTTTTTGCACATCCTCAGGTAAACATGTCTTCTCAATTGAAACTACTATCAATTGTGACCACAGAGGAAAAATGGAAGGGCATTTTACTTACTTGTTCAGAGCTTGAAATAACACCAGCTAATGCTTAAAGGGGAAGAAAGAGGGGCCCCGTTTTCTCTTGTCTTGTATTATAAGAATGCTTTTGGCAGAGTTCTGAAAGTTTTTACATTAATTACAGTTAATGCTGACTACCAGCCTAAGCATTTACATGCCTCGTGTTATTCACTCCTTTTATGTTATCATCCAGATCGAGTCTCAGACAGGCCCAAGTTTATGCAGATAATAAACTGAGTCAGGAGTCAAATCCACTAAAAGCATTTTGCTGAATCTGAGTGTTTACTGGTAAAGCAAGGTCTTAGCATCCTCAGATCATCGAGGGGACTTTGGCCCATCTGCCGCTCTCCAGATCATCCTGTTCGTCAGGAGGGAGGACACACTCTGGACAGAGCGACCTCCTAAGCCTTTTCCTTTCCATTTGGCCTTTTGCGTGAGCCGGGATTTTCATGGCTTCCTCTGACATAGATGGATTGCTCAAACTCAGCCCAGAAGAACAGGGACAGGTCATATTCAACAAGATTGGGTTAGTTAACACAGCCTTTTCCAGTAGAAAAGTAGCAACCTGGAAAATATGCTCCTTCATGCCATATTTTCTTTTCCCCATTTCCAACATTTGAATCATTTATTAAAGAAAGGAGCTGTTCTTTTCCTTGCTTTCCTAGGACAATATGTTCTTCAAAAATACGAAATAGTGCAAAAGCCAAGATTTGAGGCCCAAGCAAAGCCACCCACAGAATATCCTAGATAGAAGCCCGGGGGTTCTCTCCCACGAGGTGCCAAATGCCACAATTGTCTTATATATGCATTGAGTATATGTGAAAAAAAGTCTCGACTTGAACTAACTGAAATGCACAGTAAATTTGATTAACGAATGATATGAAATTTGCTGAGTAATTAATTTTGTAAACGTACATGTAATACAAATTCTGAATGTTCAGAAGGGCACCCAGTGAAAAGGCTTCCTCCCATGCCCTCCAAAGGTCCACTCAATTCCTTTCATTTAAGGCACACCAATGCGACCAGTACCTTTCCCCACTTTCTTCCCTCCCTCCTCCCTTCCCCCCTCCCTCCCTCCCTTCCTTCCTTCCTCCCTCCCTTCCTTTTTTCCCCTGTTTAAATTTAAGTGTAATTAACTCAATCTTCTTTTCAGTTATCGTGAAATAACTGGGATTAAAATCATCGTCGATTCTCCCATCTAGATTTGCTGTTGAGGTGCTGAGGTTGTCTGATAACCTCCAGCAGAGTACCTCAAGGCATTTCACTTCTATTAACATTTATTAAGTATCTACTCTGTTCCAGACTCTGTGACAGAACAGCCAGCTCATGGTGTCAATCAAGTCAAACAGCTGTCAATTAGTTTTTAGAAAATTGACTGATAGCCAAAAGTTCCAACTGGAAGCTAGATAAGTTAATTAGGAAAAACAGATAGATAGCATCAGCCAAGAGAACCCTGACAAAGAAGAGCAATGAGGGGGATGAGCCTCCACCAGACATCAAAACATAGTAGGAAACCTCTATGGTCCAAACAGCTTGGTATTGACATATGAATAGGCAGACTAATGGAGCAGAGGAGACAACCCAGAAAGATCCACTTGCATATAGAAACTCAGTATATGAAAAAGGGGGTATATCGAATTGGTGGAAGAATGGACTTTTCTACAAGTGGTGTTGGGATAAGCAGATAGCCATTGGCAAAAAACAAAATTGGATCCATGCCTCATACCATATATGAGGTTAAACTCCAAGTAGGTAAGAGATTGAAATGTAAAAGCTGAAACTATAAAAATATTTTTTTAAATATTGGCAAATTATTCCCTAACCTTGGAGAGTGTGAAACTGTCTGAACTATGACTCAAATCCAATTACAGTAAGAGAAAAAAATTGATAAACTTGGTTGTATTGAAATTTTTTTTTTATGTATGGGGGAAAAAATCAAAGAATAGAAAAAAACAAACAAAAATAATTGCCATGAGTTAGATAAAAAGACAAATGACAAACCAGGGAAAATATTTGCAACTTATATCAAAAACAAATGGTCAGGGCTTCCCTGGTGGTGCAGTGGTTGAGAATCTGCCTGACAATGCAGGGGACATGGGTTCGAGCCCTGGTCCGGGAAGATCCCACATGCCACGGAGCAACTAGGCCCGTGAGCCACAACTACTGAGCCTACGCGTCTGGGGCCGCGATAGTGAGAGGCCCGTGCGCTGCGATGAAGAGAGGCCCCCGCTTGCCACAACTAGAGAAAGCCCTCGCACAGAAACGAAGACCCAACACAGCCAAAAATAAATTAATTAATTAATTAATTTAAAAAAACACACACACAAAAAAAACAAATGGTCAGTAACCCTAAGGTACACACACAAAGACGCTTCTAAAAAATAGAGGAGAAAATCTCAAACAATTCTACAGAAAAATGGGCTAGAAATATAAGCGGACAATTGGCAGAAAAAGAAATGCAAATCTCTCTTAGAAGTATGAAAAGATGCTCAAGTTCATTCATAATAAATCATTGTAAAATAAAGACTACAGTAAGATACCATTTCTCATCTACTAGATGCCAAAATCCGAAAGGTTGATTACATGGTCTATTGGCAAAGCGGTGGGGAAACAGGGACTCTTACATGGTGCTGGTGGGAATGTGAAATGGTTCAAACCCTGTGCAGGAGACTTCGCCACTACCTAGCAAAATTACACATGCATTTACCCTATGACCCTGCAATTGTACTTCTAGGAATCTCCATAATACCCCGGCCAAAATATGAAAAGACAAATGCACAGGGTTACTCACTGTAGCACTATTTATAAGACTGGAAACAACCCAAATGTCCATCAATAGGAAACAAATTGAGTAAATCATGGGACACCCACATAACTGAGTAATGCACAGCTATAAAAGGGAATGAGGATCATCCCTGGGTATAGCTGTGGTTTCCAGGGTATGTTCAGTGAACAAAGAAGGGTGGAAAAAAAGAATAGTATGCTGTCATTTATCATTTATGCTACTTGCTTATATTAAGAGAACAATGAAAGAATAAACCATACATTGAAAAAAATGGCTACTTTGGAAGAAGGGAGGAACTAGTGTGATGGTTACAGAAATGAAAGCTAGCCTTGTTAAATCTATTCTGTTTTGTAGATTTGACTTTGGAAACATGAAAATGTTTTACATAATTATAAAACTGAATTATAAAACAAAATTTAAAAAGCAATCTCTAAGAGTTGAAAATAAAAGGAAACCAATAAACCTAACTGTGTATTGAGCTGGTGGCATAAGCAAGGAGAGAGGAACTCCTCCAAGTGGCTTTTAAATGTGGTAATTTAACTGTATGTCCCTGGTGAGTATATACTCTTAAGGGCCAAAGGACTGCAAAAGGAAGTCTTAACTTGTTTTCAGTAATCACATTGTTGGTCCTAGTGCTTATGTTATTATTCCGATACTGTTTTAAGTATGGTGTGGGATAAAGCAAATAAATAATTATGTTGGTGTCATTAAGAAATGGGATCTTGGCATGAGTATAGATACAGTTGTAAGAGCAAGAAATTTAAGTAAAATCTTATTAGTTCTGATTTTGAATTAGGAGTGTGAACTCAGATAGATAGATTTTTTCCAAGCTCTGTCCAGTCAAAGTGCCTGGGACCAATGCTTAAACCAATACCAATGAGTACACCTAGCACCCAGATTGTGGTTCTGCTAAAAGGTTCTACTTGCCAAGCCTTCTTGGCAAAATGGCAGATTCCATGTTTGGGAAGAAATAAACAAGGTGAGCGTGGAGCAACTTGTCATAAGTGAATGCAAGGAAGCTATCAAAGACTAGAAGGGACATGTCAAAATGACTCAGGAGCCAACTTGCAAAAGCTTCCACAGGGCAAATATTTTAACATCAATAAACACAACTAAAATGGATGGAAACACATCAAATATGTTTGAATCCGGAGTTCCAAATGATACTGGAAAAAAATCACTCGTCACCTTTGGAGAATACTAAGAAATAACTCATTATTTTGAAAATGGGTGAATAAAGGAAAGAATAAAGCGTTTATCCTGTTGTTTCTATATGAACTGTACCTCAGGGAACAAAAGAGTTGATGAGAGGAAGTTTCTTTTTATACAAGTATTACAGCTAATGAAGAGGAATGAGAGGAGTAGTGCAGCCGGGCAGAATGAAGCCTCAGCTTCTGATGCCCCTGCCTGGGGTCATAGGCTGGAGAAAAGAGGACCATTGTGCAAACCCCAATGAATAAATGGATCTAGGCAATGACCCTCAATGGCTGCAAACATTACAATGGAGAGAAAACCCGGCTGTGGAAGAACACAGCACTGCTTGTGAAGTGGTCTCACCAAAAAATCAAATTCGAATCTGAGCAAGATTCTAGATCCAACTACCAGTTACAGGGAGGACAGGGGCCAGAGGAACAGGTAAACTCCATGGGGATGCAATGGATGAAGGGAACTGCAGGACAAATGACCCAGTTTCTGCAACAAAAAATTTCAAGGATATTAAAAAAGAGAGATGAGGAAGAACCTATACATTAAAAAAGACTTTGGAGACTAAAAACCAATCACATTGTATGGACCTAGTTTGAATATTTCTTCAAGTAATTTTAAAATGTTTAAGAAAATCTAGGAAACGTGAACGCTGGGATATTGACTAGATAACTTGGTGATAATGAGTAATTATTATTCATTCTTTTTAGAGGTGGTAATATTCTTTTTTTTTTTTAACCAAGTAAGGCAAATTTATGGCAAATAAGCACGTGAAACTATGCCCACAGTCATTTTGGAAATGCAAACTACAATGAGATACCATTAAACATTTCTTACAACGACTAAAATAATTTTTCAACCTGATGATATAAAATGATGACAATGATTTAAGGCACCTGGAAATCTCATATCTTGTTAGTGGGAATGCAAAGTAGTTCAGGATCAAACATAGTTCAGAAGTTTATTATAAAGTTAAATGTACAATTACCATATATGTTCACCCTAAAAAGTATACACAAATAATTTTATTTATAATCAAGAGGTGGTAATATTCTTGAGGTATTTTAAAATGTTCTTTTAGATATACATATTGAGATATTTATAGATGAATTGATAGGATTTCTGAGATTTACTTCAAAATAAATTGTAATTTGAAGACAGAGCTTTATGGGGTATAGAGAAAATAAGACTGACCACAAATGGATAATTTTTGAAGCTGGTGATGATACCTCCGGGTTCATTCAACTAGTCACTCGACTTTTGCAGGCATTTAAAATTTCCAAAATAAAAATTTGAATAAAACGTAGAGAGTAAGGAAAGTATAGAGTGGCCTTTCTTCATTCCAGAATAGCTTTATCCAGTTATAATTCAGAGTCCACACAAAAAATGAATTTGGACTTTCAAATGTTCCTAATATACAGCTAACTTGAATCTTTAAAAAAAAGTATTCAGGGATCTTTATTTCAGTTCAGTTCAAGTTTATTACCATCACAGTGATTTTTTAAAAAACCAAATAAAACACAGGTTTTCTGGGGATTGATTATAAAAGGGGGATTTCAGCATATTCCTAAAAATTTTTTTTTTACCAAAGACTTGGAAATATCAGTGCTAAAAAGAGGCAGCTAACCAACCACCACACAAAGACCTGTCTCGGATAATTAAAACTCTTCCTCATCCCTTCTGTCTTTCCCCATCTGTTTTGGTTTTTGAGGGTGAGTACTATTTTTTCAGTTTACAAATTGCCCTTGATAAAATTGTGATAATTGTCAGTATCAGAGTTCTGAGGGAGGCACAGCCTAACCATGGATTTATTATTAAATGTTCCTTGGGTGGAACTCATTTTAAAATTAAGGTTTACACATAGATCCCATTACCCTATAAATAGAAGTTCATTATTTGTGGTAAACTGCTTAGACTTTGCAAGCTGGTTGTTCTACAGTTTGAACAGCTAGGGTCTTGCCTGGCTTTGAAGAACAACCTCCAAATGGCCATAGGGGAAAGGGGCACCAAGGGCAGGAAGGAGGGGGACTGGGGAAAAAAACAATTGCTGCCAAAGTCCCTCCGATTGTGGATTGTGGCCCCACGCCCAACATCTGCTGCTGTCCTCAGTGGGATGGGCCCTCGGATGGACCACTGGCCATTAGCATTTGGGAGAGAGCATTGATTAATTTCAAAATTAATAATAATTATAAGCTCCATCAGGAAGGTGTTATGATGACTAAAGAATGAAAGGTGAACATTCAAATTAGTCTGCACAGTCTGTGTCTTCTACAGGACACCTCACAACTTTCTGAAAAGCTTTTGCACAGCAAAGGAAACCATAAACAAAACAAAAAGATAACCCACAGAATGGGAGAAAATATTTGTAAACGATGCGACTGACAAGGGATTAATCTCCGAAATATACAAACAGCTCATACAGTTCAATATCAAAATAACAAACAACCCAATCAAAAAATGGGCAGAAGATCTAAAGAGCCATTTCTTCAAAGAAGACATACAGATGGCCAAAAGGGACATGAAAAGATGCTCAGCATCGCTAATGATTAGAGAAATGCAGATCAAAACTGCAATGAGGTATCACCTCACACAGGTCAGAATGGCCATCATCAAAAAGTCCACAAATAATAAATGCTGGAGAGGGTGTGGAGAAAAAGGAACCCTCCTACACTGTTGGTGGGAATGTAAATTGATACAGCCACTTTGGAGAACAGTATGGATGTTCCTTAAAAATAGAGCTACCATGTGGGGAATTTTTATCAGTGATTTGATGACCTGTTTTGCATTTTAAACATAGTAGTTTCAGAAACAAAGCAAACCACTGGGTCGATACCAGCGATGGAAGGTTATTGGACAGTGAGACATCTCTCCATGCATTCACCAAACAGAGATTTTTGAGGCATAAACCATTTACAAAACATAGCCCTAGATACTGTGGGAAATGTGTAAGAAAAAGTCTGGGATCTCAACATAGTTGGCATTTAGTGGGAGAATTGAAACAGAACAGAACTTTTACATTTATATTATAATTAATTATGGTTCAGAGAAAGGGATATGGGACTTCAGATGAGTTGATTTCCAAAATTTCTGGACAGATCAAGTGTGGATTCCTAGAAACGTTCAATTTGAGATGGGCTTTGAAGGTTGGTAGGATTTAGACGATTTAAGTTGGACCATGTGTGTCTGTGTCTGTGCCTGTGCACACTGGTGCCTGCACACACGCCTGGGCCCGTGCTTGCATGCAATTGTCTGGGGATGGGGAGATGAGTCTGGGAAGAGCATTTCTGAAGAGAGAAGCAGCATAAACAAAAATCTAGAGGGTGGGCAATTGGGGCCAGTGTTTGGAGAACGGTGAAAAGTTTGTTTACACGTGGTTTTATCCATCCTTTGGATTTTTGGATCACTCTCCTTGCCTACTAGACCTGCCTGTGTCTGCAACATTTCTACCAAAGAGTGCACCAATTATATCTGTTGTAATGAAAGAGTTCTTTCAAATGTTTATGAGGATAATTTCTTTCAATTCTTTTATGTTGGTAGTGAAATAATTAGCTGGCGAATGATCAAGGCACATAATTTGTTTTTCTGAGGCTCTTGGTCGTTGGCTCCCTTTTAGCAGTGATAGATTGTTTTAAGAAAATTCACTGTAGGATCTTGAAAACCTGATGAACTTGTATCGAACTATTTTAATTACAAAATATTTATTTACCTTCCGAAAAGGATGCCTGAAGGGGATTCCCATCAATAGCCAGTTTCCCTCATTGTGTTTACAATACAGTTTCTTTTGCTACAGTTTGGTTTACATCAAATTTCCAGGTCCAAGTGTATGATATGAGGCTCATTGTAAAGCAACATGGAAATGAACAATACATTTTTGTTTCCATTATTTAGTTCTTTTTTTTCTTAACATCTTTATTGGAGTATAATTGCTTTGCAATGGTGTGTTAGTTTCTGCTGTATAACAAAGTGAATCAGCTGTACATATACATATATCCCCATATCTCCTCCCTCTTGAGTCTCCCTCCCATCCTCCCTATCCCACCCCTCCAGGTGGACACAAAGCACCGAGCTGATCTCCCTGTGCTATGTGGCTGCTTCCCACTAGCTATCTATTTTACAATTGGTAGTGTATATATGTCCACGCCACTCTCTCACTTCGTCCCAGCTTACCCTTCCCCCTCCCTGTGTCCTCAAATCCATTCTCTACGTCTGCGTCTTTATTCTTGTCCTGCCCCTGGGTTCTTCAGAACCATTTTTTTTTTTTTAGATTCCATATATATGTGTTAGCATACGGTATTTGTTTTTCTCTTTCTGACTTACTTCACTCTGTATGACAGACTCTAGGTCCATCCTATTTATTTATTTAGTTCTTATGTTGTACATTCACAAGGGAAGGTCTTGTTTCCCAGCCTGGAGCAGTGGTCTCCAAGTTTGGTGTCCAGAAATACACATGCTGGTCCCCGGGAAAGGAAATATTGGAACTTATCTTTGCATTTATTTGTTTTTTAAATTTTTTATTTTTGGCTGCATTGGGTCTTCACTGCTGCGCGTGGGCTTCCTCTACTTGTGGTGAGCGGGGGCTACTCTTCGTTGCAGTGCACGGGCTTCTCCTTGCGGTGGCTTCTCTTGTTGTGGAGCACGGGCTCTATGTGTGCGGGCTCTGTAGTTGTGGCTCGCGGGCTCTAGAGTGCGGGCTCAGTAGTTGTGGCACACGGGCTTAGCTGCTCCGCAGCATGTGGGATCTTCCCGGACCAGGGCTCGAACCCACATCCCCTGCACTGGCAGGCAGATTCTTAACCACTGTGCCACTAGGGAAGTCCCTGCATTTATTTTTATGAGAAGGAAATGAATCATACTGATACTTGATATGGGGATTGATGACAGTGCATGTAGATAATTTTAAAGTAAATATACACGTATCAGCCTTGTGTGTTCACAGAGGTTGTTTTGGCTGGTGTGCATTCTGATTGGTGAGCGCCTAGGGTGTCATTATATATTTGGAACGTCAGCCTTGGTTGTGGGCTAGCGTCAGCCTTTAGATTATGAGTAACAGAAGCCACTGATGAGTTTTAAGCAGGGGAGGGGCATGGTCAGAGGTGCATCCTAGAAAGGTTGCTAGTGCAGAATGGATTGGAGAGGGGCAAGAACAGAAGAGGGGAGACCAGTTAGCAGACGGATCCAGTAATCTAGGGACTCCACAGTCGTGGCATGAAAACTCGAACCAGGTGGTGATGCAGGCCACATGGATAGACCTGGTGCTGTTGATATCATGTTTGGTGCAAAATTTGTTTTTAAATGTTCTGTGTTACATGTGCCCTGTGGCTTTAAGGGACATATTTGGTTATTCAGTACCGTGACGAGAGGTCTGTTGTGGTTAATAAGGACTTGCCCTAAATACATGGTTTATTTTCTCAGAATTTGAATAGAGAAAAATCCGTTTAGTACTAAAAGTTTACTTGTCTGCTGAGAACAGAGGCTTGTGGAGCCCTTGAGTCATGACTCCTCTCAGACAGTTGTTGACTTACTTTATTATTGGCCTTGCTCACTCGGATGTAAAGGCAGACACTGTCAATCGCTTTCCAGCCTGGAACCGACTCTGACGTATAGGAGGAGCTCAATAAATCTTTTAAACGTGCTCAACTCTGGACTTGCCCATGAACATCAAGTATCCTTGTTCTGGAGCCTCCTTGGCCTGTGTTTGTATTGTGGGAGAGATGCCCTGGCTGGGTGGCAGGCTTAGCCTTCGTGCCCCAGGCCCTGTACAGTTTGGAAGAGCTCTCATTTGCAAAACAGCAGTCATTTTTTTTTTTTTCAAACATTTTCCTGACTATGGAGAGAGAGCCGAGGCGGAAATGAGAAGTAGGTGTGTGGTACCCAAATGGCCACTGACCTGACCACAAGCAAACAGTGTCGTGGCCCCTGGATGGTTCCAGGAAGGGCAGCAGGGGGACCTGTTAATGAGGACAGAGGTGCTTATGTTTTTGATCATCATCTATTATGCTTTTCACTTCTTTTGGGGTTTTATTTTATTTTATTTTTTCCTTAAGGAACAATTTAAGGAGTAAGCATATAGTCTTCTTTCTTTCCTCCCTCCTTCTGTTCCCCCCGCCCTTTCATTTGGTAAGCTATTTCATTGATTTATGTGGATTACAGGTTAATAATTAAAAAATAGTAATGGCTAAGATGCACTGAGCTCTTACTATGAGCTGGGTATTGTCCTAAACACTAAAAAGGCTCAGCCACTGATAGCTCACAATAACCCTCTGTGTGGTGCTACAATGAACCCCATTTTATAGATGAGAGAACTGAGACTTTTTAAAAAGGCCAAAGTAAATGTGCTCACTTTCGCCTAGTCACATAGCTCATAAATGGTGGGCCTGAGAACGAAACCCCAGCAGGCTGACTCCAAAGCCCCTGAATGTAACTACCACGCTATCCCACCTCCTCCTGTAATGTGATTTAATTCTTGCTTTCCTGGAGAGAGTCATTTCACTACAGCACCCAGAACAGCATTTCTAATATGGTAGATTCACTCCTCGGGGCACTTGGGGCTTAACCTGGACTCGGAATTTTTGGAGAGGAGGGGCCGTGCTGTGTTCATCTTTATATCCTTATGCCTCCCATAGGATAGCTACTCAATAAATATCCACTCGATGAAAGTCGGATGACCTCATTTCTCTTGCCTCTCAGTCCGCAGACTGTAGAGGGTAGCGCCAGAAGGGATCTGACATTTATTTTGACTTTCTGGAAACGCGAAAGCTCAGAGGACCATGGCAATGTGACTGCACAGTCCTGGAGAGCTGCTTTGGGATTCTGTTGTATCTTTGGGTGCCTCTTAAGGAAACCTGATCATGGGAGTGTCTCAAGACGGACTTGCCGACAAGGTAAAATTCCACTCCGAGGTGAAAAGCCTGAGAATCAAGTTCCAGTGAAACCATGAGGATTTTACTTGGTTTCATGGCAAGTGGAATTGCCTGGCTTTTCCTGCTTGTTCTTCTGCCACCACTCTACTCTGAATTGGGCACAGAGGCTGGCGGATGTGCATCGTGGGCCATGGATGCATCGCTGAGACTTAGCTCACTGATGACCACTGTGGTGGCTCCATCACAGGGACAGGCCGAGGGGTAGGGCTATCCACTGTCCTTCTGCTTTTAAGATTGGCCACACCTGCTTTTTAGTCTAGAGGGCTTTTTAACTGGGATCCTCCCACAGACAGTCATTGTGGTGGTATATCTGTCTTTTAATTTTTAATTTCGGAACCATTTGGCAGCTATTCATACAGAGTTGTTGAATGGGTTAAGAAACATATTGCGGGATGACGTAACATCAAGATCCTCCCAGGCCTCACATGGCGTCAGTACGGTCCATTAGGACCTGATCTTAGGACATCCATGTGGCAGCGAGCATTAGGCAAGAGTGATCAGTTACAGCTCAAGATGTCTTGAGGGTTAGAAATCCTTAAAGGGGTGATAAGCAATTGGACCCAAAGCACACTTTACATTGCACGATCGGGGGAAGGGTTACATCTTGGTTAAAAAAAAAAAAAAACAACTCTCTTTTTTTGGAACTGCTGTAGTATAGGGTGGAGAACAGCTGCTGCAGGAAGAATTAAAGAGCTAGTCATGAAGAGTCAAGGCAAAGACTTGTATTCTTACCTTGTGCTTAGTAGGCACTCAGTTGATATTTGATGAGCGTTACATTAAGAAAATCCTTGGGCTAGGTACTTAACCTCTCTGGATCTCATTTTCTGTATCCATAAAAGAGTGAATGTGGATCACGTGATTTTGACAGTCTTTTCCAAGATTTAACGGTCTGTGGCTATGATTTTTTTTTGTAGGAAGACCCACTAAGGAGAGAGAGATTTAATTAAACAGAGTTCAATTAAATCAGCATATCTTAGATGAGATCAGGCAACTAAGGCATCCTTTTAATCAGTAACTTTATAAATGGTGAGTTGACAGGTGCCTGGGGAGTTTCAGAAACACCAAAATTACCAAGAAGAATTCAGGGGTCGCTGTGGTCAGAGGTTGGCTGTAGTAATTTAGTCCACTATGGATGGTAGAATTTCATAGTTCAGAACGTGATCAGACTGCCTGATTCTGAGTCCTGGTTTTTCCACTTACTAATGTGTCCTTGGGCAAGTGTCTCCTCTTAACCTTCGGTGTACGTGACACGGTGATAACGATCCGCCTTTCCTCATACCGTCACTGGAAGGGTTGAATGGAAATGTCACCAAAACACTTGGCGCAATGCCCAGCATGGAGGCCAAGCACACGTTTGGGAGAGAGAAAAAGGACATGTTCACCGTATACCCAACGTGGTCCAGAAGACTTAACTAAACAGTTCAAGCAATGGTGTTCTCTAGAGTTCTCTAGCTACTCCAGAATGGGTGGGGGAGGGGGGAATGCCTCAGAATATCTTTTATGAAGAAGATGCATTAAGAACAGTGGTATTTCTTTATTCTGACTCAATAGTCACCTTATTTGAATGTGGTTTTCCTTATTTCAGGGAAGGAATTCATTGACCTGTCAATGGGATCATTCCAGTCTGTTAACAGTTTACTGTTTCTCATTAAAAATCCATACATTGGCATTCTGGTTATATACCAGTCTTTTATGAGTTTAGTTACTGAGAGTTCATTATTCAGGGTTTTCCCAGCTCCAGGAACTAACCAAACCTACTGAAACCGAGTTCCTGGAGAAATGAAGTACAAGGTCACATCCTGGACTGAGGTCCAGACCCCAGTGGGATGGCCTGAAGGACATCTGACTCCACTGGATGACACTGAGATCACACATTTTTTGACCCTCTACCTGAGTTTCCTGTAAAGTGAAGGATCCTCCGTAGGTACCACTTGGGTTACAAAGACCCCAATAGATACAGTCTAGGTGCTGGGTCTGGTCACTGCTGGCCCTGAGCATCCAAATGCAGAACTTAAGAATGTTCGGTAAGTGAAGCAGGAACTCTTGAACAGTGGTTATAATCTCCTTGTGTTGATTGGCACTAAACCAAGATAATTGCATTTTACTATAATTATGAAAAGAATACAGAAAACACATGAAATGTTGGAAGCAACAGCTTGAAGCCATCTCTTAACATCTCTCCTCTCACTTAATCCTTACAAATATCCTGCCATGGGGATTTTAAATGAAGATATCCTCATTTTATAATGAGGAACCTGAAGTTCAAAGCGGTTGAGAAACAACCCTAAACTCTTGGTTATTACAGGGCAGAACTTGGGCTCGAACCCAGGTCTTTGATGTCAAGCTTGGATATTTTTGTCTTTGCACTAAACTCAGGGTTTTCATCTGTACAGATATGTATTAGAATATGCTGAGGAAATGTTTGTGAGTTTATGAAAACGTCAGAGGCAAAATTCAGAAGATCATTTTTACTTCTTTAGAATGGAAAAGCCAGTTGTTGGCTATCAAGGAAAAGGCACTAGCTATATTATGGCAGGTCCTCAGCCAGGTTGAGTTTGTTGTGTTCAGTATCCCAAGATGCGTGAAGGTTAGCATGATGGTGGATTGTAAACTATTCCTCTTGTTTTGCTTGTTTCCTCATGTGAAATTCACTCAAAAGGCTATATAAAGAAAGAAGGGTAACACATGCTTACACATGGACTTTGATTACTTTTATTGGTTTGTATGAAACCGTAGCAAATTGCCACAAGAGCGCCCCTGACACACCTTTCCGAATGAGCAGGTGCCAGTCCTGTTCATTGACAAGTTTCTAATTTCACCCACAAGAATCCAACAAGCACACTCTCTCCAATAGTACAGTTTTGTGTTTCACACATTGTCATGGGAGAACTGTTCTGGGTTTATAAAAAAATTTTACTTCCTACTTCCCACCCCACCAGCAAGGAAAATATGAATAAATGTCAAATAATTTGTACTGCCTTCCTGAAGACAGATACCACACCTGTGACCAGGTACCTGTGAGAAGACACCAGTTCAAGACTGAGTTATTCAAGTGCCATGGTGATCATTCCAATCCCACAGAGCATGTGATGGAGGGTGCCTCACAGTCGCTGGGAGAAGCCTGATAAAGAACTTTTCACTGTCATTACCAGGGCTGATGCTGAATGCAGGTTTTGGATCTAAAAATTGTGCAGGTGCAACTGGGGAAGAGTTGGCCCCTCAAATCCTCATGTTGACGTCTGGAGCCCATACTTGCCAGGATGGAATAAAACAAAAAGAGCATCCAGTGTACAATTCAGCATGATGCACCCTTGAAAACCCTATTAGGGAATCAAATATTCCAGAGTTGCTGGTGAGCAAGGCATTTGGTCAGTGCTTTGGAAACCAAAGAGCCAATTTCATATGACCTATTGTTTTATTCCTCAAAAAAATTCCTGGAGGAGTGTTCTGCTGGCCTCTTTGATGTCACTGAGCTATTTTCACTCACGCTGTGTGTAGAAGCCATGCATAACTTGTCTGCTGGGAGGATCCTTAGATGTCCCTTTGTCTTCCAGTTAATTTAAGTCAAGACCATGCGTATAGGACAGACAGATCATCATTTAAGATATTTAAGACCTGCAGAGAAGGTCTCCAGCTCTGTGGGCACAGAGCTTAAAAATCTTCACTGACGGTGATTTCTTTTTTGTACTTCACCTCTTTATTGAACGAATCAAGATTTACTGAGTAGTCACTATATGCAACAACAAAAATAATAGCAACAACAATAATCACAATAGTACAATAGTGTCCTGAACTTCAATGCTTTCTTCATTTCAGGCCGATTGCTAAGTGCTGGACATGTATTATTTTATTAAATCCACATAGCACAACCTTACTTTCCATGCCACAGACAAAGAAAGCGATGGTAGAGCACATTGGATATATGGGTGCTATACAACCCACTCGGACACAGATGTCGCTTTTAAGGAGACTCTATCATTCCACAAGTTTTTTGTTGAGCACCTAATATGTGCCACTGGAGACATGGGGACCCTCAGGAGACAGTAAGAGCCCTGATCTCAAGGATTTTCCTTCTAAGGGATTATGACAAGTGCATACGTAACTCTAGTATTAAATGGCTCAAAAACCCAAGTCATCTTGCATAGAAACCACATATCAAACAGCATCTGTCAAAAACTATGTGTGTAATTCAGATGCCTGATTGTTTCATAGTGGGGACTCAGCAACTTCCACAGCCCTTCCTTCCTGCCTCTTCCTGTCGTCTTTCTGTCCAGCCTCGAGTTCCTAGACCTGGTATCCGTACAGACGTGTCTTGCCATGAAGTAAGTTATCTGTAAGATGTAGTTTCCCTTGGAATAGTCTGCTCTCCTCTGTCTAGAAAGTTTTTTGTTTGCTTGTTTTAATAGCTTTGTTGAGATATAATTTATGTACCTACATAAATGGTATAATTCAGTGGTTTTTAGTGTACTCACAGATATGTGCAACTATCACTAGAATAAATTTTAAAACATTTAAACCTCAAAAAGAAATCCTATATCTATTATCAGTCACTCCTCATTTCCCCCAACACCCCAGCCCCTGGAAACCACCGTCTACCTTTTTGATTCTGTAGATTTACTTATTGAAGAGATTTAATATAAATGGAATCATATAATATGTGATCTTTTGTGAATGGCTTCTTTCACTTAGCATCATATTTTTAAGGTTTATTTTTGTTGTATCATGTATCAGGACTTCTCTTTTCAGACTGTTTTCCAAAAGTAGCCGTATCATTTTACATTCTCACCAGCAGTGTATGAAGATTTTGATTTTTCCACATCTTCACCAACACTTGTAGTTATCTGTCTTTTAGATTGTAGCCATTCTCTGGGTGAAGTAGTATCTCACTGTGGGTTTGATTTGCATTTCTCTGATGACTAATGATGTTGAGAATCTTTTCATGTGCTTATTGGCCATTTGTATATCTTCTTTGGAGAAATGTCTATTCAGATCTTTGACCCATTTTTAATTGTTTTTTTTTTTTTTTTTGTCTTTTTATTATTGAGTTCTAGGAGTTCTTTGTATTATGTACTAGATACAAGTCTCTTATCAGATATATGATTTGCAGGTAGTTTCTCCCATTCTGTGGGTTGTCTTTTTACTTTCTTGATAGTATCCTTTGGAAAGGCACAGAAGTTTTAAATTGCAATGAAGTCCAATTTATCTATTTCTTATTTTGTTACCCGTGCTTTTGGGGTCACACCTAAGAATCCACTGCCAAATCTGAGACCATGGTTTACCCCTCTGTTTTCTTTTAAGAGTTTTATGGTTTTAGTTATTACATTTAGGTCTTTTATTCATTTGGAGTTTTTTTTTTTAAATGTGATATTAAGGTAAGAGTGCAACTTCATTCTTTTCTTGTAGCTCTCCAGTTGTCCCAGTACCATTTGTTGAAAAGATTATTCTTTCTCCATTGAGTGGTCCTGGTACTCTTGCTGAAATCAGTTAACCATAGACACATAGGTTTATTTGTGAACTCTCAATTCTATTCCTTACATCTGTCATTATGCCAGTACAACACTAGTGCTTTGGACCAAACTGCTACCAGTATCACACTGTTGCCAGTCTATCATTATGCCAATACCATCCTGTTACTGTTGCTTTGTAGTAAGTTTTGAAATCAGAAGTGTGAGTCCTCCAACTTCATTCTTTTTTGAGATTGTTTTGACTATTCTGAGTCCTTTGGAATTCCATATGAATTTTAGGATTAGTTTGTCAGTTTCTACAAAGAAACCAGCTGGGATTCTGATAGGAATTGCATTGAATCTGTAGATCACTTTAAGGAGTGTGGCCATCTTAACAATATTAAGTCTTTTGCTCCATGACCATGGAATGTTTTCCCATTTATTTAGATCTATTTAATTTTTTCAATAATGCTTTGTAATTTTTACAGTATGTTTTATACTTCTTTTGGTAAATATATTCCCAACTCTATTATTCTTTTAGATGCTATTGTAAGTGGAATTGTTTTCTTAATTTCATTTTTAGATTTATCATCGTCAGTATATAGGAATACTTTTATTTTTGTATATTGACCTCGTATCTTATAACCTTGCTGGACTCGTTTATTTGTTCTAATACTTTTGTTCTGGTGGATTTGTTAGTATTTTCTACACATAAGATCATGTCACCTGTGAGTAGGGACAGTTTTTCTTTCAATATGGGTTTCTTTATTTCTTTTTCTTGCTTAATATCTCTGGTTATAATCTTCAGTACAATGTTGATTATAAGTGGCAAGAACAAATATTCTTGTCTTGTGCCTGACTTTAGGGGGAAAGCATCCAGCTTTCACTCTTAAGTATGATGTTACCTGTGGGACTTTTCATAGATGCCCTTATTCAGTTGAGGAAATTCCCTCCTATTCCTAGTTTGTTGAGAATTTTTATGAGGAAGCATTGTTAGGTTTTGTCAGATGCTTTTTCTGTATAAACTGAACTAATCGTGTGGCTTTTGTTTTTTATTCCATTGGTATGGTGTACTACATTCATTGACTTGGGGGGTGTTAAACCAACATCGCATTCTTGGGATAAATTCCACTTGGTCATGGTGTACAATACTTTTTAGTATTTTGTTGAGGATTTTTGCATCCATATTCATAAGAGATATTTGTCTTTAGTGTTTGCTTTTCTTGTGATGCATTTGTCTGGTTTTGGCATCAGAATAATATGAGCCTCTCTTGAGGGTTCTTGGCTTTCCTCTTTTACTTCTCTTCCCACTGCCTTCTCTAGGTCTCCAGGAAACCTTAAATCTCTGTTTGTAAACAGCCATGGGTGGTACTTGATGCAACCATTGCACTCCACAGTAACCACATGTGTCAGTGCCCCGTAGGACAAATTGGGGGTGCTCTCTCTGTTCACTCCTGTGGCACTTTGTAGATTGATCCAATGAAGAACGGTCCTCTGCTAACTTTTCTCCTTCAAAGTGATGTCTGATCCCAAAACTAATCTGTGCATGAGTACTTCCTGAGAAACTTTTAAAAATACAAAAATCATTCCAGACTTTAAGAAACTCTAGAAGTGGCACTCAGGAATCTGTATTTTAAAAATCTCCCCTGGTGATTCTGATGATTGGCCGGGTTTGCACTCACTGTTATAAACATGGTGTTTGAGCACTAGGCAGGTTTTCTCTGCTGGACTTTGAACATAATGGATGATCAGTCAATGCTGTCATCTGCCTAGATCCATGGTTTACAAACTTTTAGAAACTTCATTCATAGTGTGAGATACATTTTACATCCTGACCCAGTACACAAAACAAAATTTTATGCAATAATACCTACTTTTATTACAGAAAATATGCTTGGATTTTTTTTTCTATTCTGTTCCATTCTCACTTGCTCATTAAAAATAATGATCAAAATCCACTAATTAATTTCACAACCAACTAATAGGTTTGAAAACCCACAGTTTGAAAACTAAAATCCTAGAATGCATCTCAGAAGCCTTGGCATTCCACCTATTACTACAGTTCTGGAAGCCTCAGTTTCCCCTTCTGTAAAATGAGAAGGGTTTTAAATCAGATGAACTCTAAACTCTTGGATTCTGTACATTTGTTAGGTAGTAAGTGTCTCTTTTGTTGTTCTTTGCTGCTATGAATTCTCTTACCCTGGCTAAAAGTGTGTGCTTTCAGTCTATCATTAGTTTAATCTCTGTACCCTCTCCAAGTACCCTGTGTCCCTCTTACATCAGGAAAGCCAGAACTGACTTCAACAGATGTGTTCTGTACCAAGGATAACTCAATAAAATCAATCATCTCCTTTCTTCTTACGCTTTTGTCCGCTGTTTGTTCTGTTGGGAGCGTTAAAGAAAAGAAACTACTTATTAGTCTGCACAAGCAACGTTCTTCTCTTTATTCAATCATTCAGCAAATGTTTATCGAGTGCCTGCTATATGTGTAATGACCTGTGTGTATTGGGTAAATAGAAAAGTCTTGAAGGATTCCTTTTTTAATAATTCTCATTTTCTTCATTCACACACAGAGATGGAAGAAAGAATGAGGGTGGGTAGAGGTTACCACATCATGTTCCAGTTGTGTAACAAATTACCAGTCTGTGCTGAGACGGAGGGTGGGGTGGAGGAGATAATGCTGTAATTTATATCATATATCAGTTGGGAGCGGCAGTCTCAAATTTTAGCTTGGCTCCCAGTAAAGACAGTCTCAAAAACACTCCCAGCTCCGGTGTCAGGATTCTTCTGGATGAAAGTGACAGGAAACCCAATTTCAACTGGCTTAAGCCATATAGGTTTTTGTGGGTTTTTTTTTAAATCCCTGAAAACTTCAGGATGCCAGCTAAATTCAGGATACCAGTAATGCTGCAAGGGTTTGGTTCCCCTGATTTCTTGGTTCTGCCTTCCATGATGTTGACTTCATTCCATCGGGTTGTCCTCAGCTCTTCCAGGTTTTCCACTGAAGGTGACAACTCTAAATCTAACATCCTCCTCACGTTGAGATTGAGTGCCTGCTGCTGCCTCTACGTGTTCATTAGAAGTGATGCTGAGTCTCACTGATTGGGTCTCACGCCTGCTCCTGAAGCAATCATGGTGGCTGGGGAAATACAACATGCCGATGGGCTTGGGCCCGGGTGATATGTCCCACCCACCCCAGAGGTGGATGTAGAGCTCCCTCCAGACCACATGGTCTGAGCAAATGGGAAGCGGATGCTCAGGGAAAATTGGGGACTGTTTCTGGAGCTGGAGAAATGACTGTCATGGAGGATAGGCCCATCAGATCTTTGCGGATAGGAAGAGACCTATGCTAGTGTCCTCAATTTACCTTTTGGAGAATGGGACTCTAAAAGCAAAAGTGACTTGTCTAAGGCCCTGCCAAAGATGGCACACTAGAAATGTGAGAAGACGGCAGAGATATGGAAGAGTATCTGCCTCTAGCCTCAGTGTGGAACAACTAGGCAGATAGTCTAAACTGCCATAGACCGTATTTACTTGTGTATTTCCTCATTTCTGTTTTCACCTTCTTGCCCCTTTCCCCTCCTTCATGTTTAGAGGATAAATAAGTGATTTATTCTTTTCTCCCACCACCTTGTTTCTCCCTGGTGGACTGCTGCTCTTATCCTTGGCAGTAATGGATTTGCTCTTGCCATTATGACTTGATCAAAGAGGTGGGAGTCATGAATACCATTTCCTAGAAGGACAAAAGCCTAAAAGTGGTTTGAAGTTTTTCATGATGTGTCATGATCCAAGAAAAAACACAGAAGCCTGCACCTGCCTGAAATGAACCTGAAATCAACTAGGGCAAAGGTTGGCAAATCTACCCTGCTGCTTGTTTCTCTATGGCCTGTGAGTGGGGAAAAAAAAAAAAAAATGACGTTTACATTTTTAAATGGTTGGGAAAAAATACAAAAAACAATATTCTGTGACACATGAAAATTCAAGTCCAACTTTAGTGTCCATAAATTAACTTTTATCAGAATACAGCCACGTTCATTCATTTATATATTGTCCATGCCTGCTTTCACATTACAATGACAGAGTTACGTAGTTGTGACACAGACTGTACGGCTTGCAAAGCCTAAAATGTTTACTATCTGGCCCTTTACAGAAAAAGTCAGCCACCTCCTGCTCTTGGGGCAGCCCGTCTGCAGAAAGTTGACTAAATAATACCCATATACTCCCAATTCACTTTTGAATATTTTACGGAAAATGAAGGTGGTATCAGTAAATACATTGCTGATAATGCCACTAGGCAGAACCAGGGAATTCTGTGTATCCATCCTGGATTAGGTCACCATCTTAGACCCTGATTCCCCTGGATGCTAATGAGCCTTGACGGGGACCAAGGTGTTTGGTCACTAAGATGTGTGAATGGCTACCCTTCTCAAAACATGCACTGGATTAAAAAAATCTATGTTAGATCTTTCTCTTCCAAATTTCTTTTAAGCCCCTGACAGTGGGATCTCTTCTTCACCAGGGGATGCTTGGAGGAATCAGTAGCAACAAATGGAAGGTGGAGCTATGGGGAGTGGCCCATCGTTCTGAGATGTCTGGTCTGGTTCTTTTGTGGATGATGGTGGTTTTCATGACATCCACACAATGGCGTCATGTTTTCTGCTAGTAATTTTGCCCCTGACTTGCAAGCTGGGCTCTGCTCTGATTGGTGTTTCTGAACCCCTGTCCTGTGAAAGGCTTTGAGCTGCATTGCCCCAAAGGCAGCATGATGCAGAGAAAGAGTACAAATTTGAGGGTCAGAGAGGCAGGGGGTTCAAACCCCCGACTCACTCACTCACTAGCTGAATGTCCTTCACAAGTTCTCTAATCTTTCTGAGCCTCGGTTTCTTTATCTATAAAACAAGGGTGAGAATGCTGTTTACTTCAACCTGGTGAGCACGCAAGCACTCTCCTGTGTCAGCTGTTACGGTAACATCCAACACACACACACACGCACGCACGCGCACGCGCACGCACGCACACACACACGCACACACGCACACACGCACACACACACACGCAGAGTTAATGCTGGGAATTGAACTAAAAGAATTTTAACTTTGAACTACTTCCTTCTTGGTCGAATGAATCACTGCCCATTATCTTTACGATACAAAAATGTAAAAAGCCAGTGAAAGGAGTCGGTGTTCGTTTCAATGGACCATTACCTCTTCAGGTCTGATTTTCCTTGTCTTGCTACTGAAGTCTGCATTAATTTTAAATTAAGGAAATATTTGGAAGGCAATAGCCAAGAGAACAAAAAATGCTCTGTTAGTGCCACGGCTGCCACGAAAAGTTCAGGGAGACCTGATAGGGATGACTTTGTAGTTACAAACTGTGGGTCACTGTTTCTGCAAGGGCTTAGCAGGTCCTTGTTTATACCCGGCCATAATGGAGGCCTGGCCCCTTCCCCAGGGGTCTCTGGTCTTATAGTAAGAGATCAGGTAGACATTGCTGTGGAGCTGAGCCCAGGTACGGGTTCTGAAGTTTCCGGATGCTGGTTTTAAATATGCCGTCTTTGAGTTCTCTTTTCTTTTCAGATTTCCTCGGCAGGGTTTTGATCACACTGTCCAGACCTCAATAGAGACATTTCTTTTTATCTTCTTGAGTTGTTTCCCCAGGCATATCACTGATGGGTGAGTTTAGTTTTTAACCCTGACCTCTGAATCATCTTCAAGATGGAGCTTGCTAAAAGGCAAATCTCATCATGTCTCTGACGGGTTTAAAATTTCTCCCTGGCTGTGGCAGTTTTATTTTGTAATTTAATTGTTGTTTTTTTATTAAAGTTATACATTAACGTAGGGTTTTTTTAAAAAGGCAAATAGTAGGACTAGTTTATAGGGAAAACAGCTGCCCTCTACCCTACCCCTCCCTAACCTCAATTCCTCTCTCTAAGAGGAGATATTTTCCACTCTTTTATAGTTTTACATCACTTTTCCCAGGAACACATTTTCCCTCTGTGGTTGGCAGAATAATGGCTCCCAAAGATGTCCACTTCCGAATTCCTGGAACCTGTGAATATGTTAGGTTATGCAGTAGAAGGGGAGTTAAGATTGACAGTGGAATTACGGCGGCTAATCAGTTTACCTTAAAATAGGGAGATTACCCAGGATTATCTGGATGGGTCCAATGTAATCACAAGGGACCTTAAAAGTGGAAGAAGGAGGCAGAAGTTAGAAGTCAGACTTGACCCACCATTTCAGGCTTTGAAAATGGAGGAAGGAAGCCATGGGCCAAGGAAGGTAGGCAACCACTAGGAGTGTGAGAAGCAAGGAAATGAATTCTCCCCTAGAGCCTCCAGAAAGGAACACAGCCCTGTCAACACCTTGACTTTAGCCCAGGGAGACCCATTTCAGACTTCTAATCTACAGAGCAGTAAGGCAATGAATTTGTGTTGTTTTAAGCTACTAGGTTTTTGGTATTTTGTTACAGCAGCGACAGAGAACTAATACATACTTCCACGTCTTGATTTTTTTCTTATTAGTTCTAGAGGTTGTCGATTGACCTAATACTGTTGAAGGTGAAGACTCTAAAAACTGTCTTGTCCATGCCTACTTCCCACAATTTCCCCACTTCTCTTCTCACATCCTCCCCAACAGTTACACCATCATTTTCCAGTTAGAATATTCAATATGTAATATTGACCTTGTCATAATGGTGTATTTTGAGCTGAGCCAGCTAGTGTACTATGATCACATTTTTTTTCTTGTACCCCCAAACATTTCATCAGAAGTATAAATCTTCTCTCAGTATATTCTAACTCATCAACTGACCTCTCAATTTTATCCTTTTTGTGGAGACATCCTTCATCCCTTTTGTTGCTCTTCATTCTCTCACTCCAGCCGGGTCTGTCTGCCTTCCAGGTTTGTTACTTGGTGGTCATCCTCTATCTCCTTAATCACCATCAGATATTCCCTTTGTCCCATGTTGTGGCCCCTGCTTCTTGAATCCCATTTCTTCTTTTTCCTGCTTTGTTACATATATATAAATATAAATACTTGTGTGTGAATGTGTGGAGCACATGCTCTGAAGCTTCCAGAGAAAAAGATGTGTGAAAAGTATAGTTTAGAGAACTTGTGTAGCTAAGAATGTCTTTATTCTACCTTCAATTTTAATTGATGGTCTGGTTGGAAATGGAATTCTAATTTGGAAGCCATCTTTCCTTAGAATTTTGAAAGCTTTGCCCTATGGTCTAACAGTTTGAGAAGTCTGATGCTTGAGTTTTTAAAAATGATTTTCTCACCACAGTTGTCTCAATCCTTTCTTTTGGAACACCTCTATTCCAGAATGTTGGACCTCCTGGAATTGTGTTCTAATTTTCTTTTCTCTTTATTTCCTACCTCTCTAGTTTTTTTCTTGTTCTTCACCTTTATCTTCCAAAATTATAATCGAATCTTTCATTTCTGCTCTCTGCCTTTTAACTTCAAGATTTTTTTATTGTTCCTGTTTTATGACTACTCCTTTTTTATAACCTCTGATTCTTATTTCATGAGTAAAATAATTTCTCTTGGCTTTCTGAGAATAGCAATTATAGTGTTCTTTTTTTTAAAAAAAAAAAAACAACATTGCTTTGATTTCCCACAACTTTCTTTTTTTTTATTTTGTTAGCTTTGATCTCTGGCTTACAAGCTTTCTTTAAGTTAATGGTACTCCTTGATTGCTTATGTTTAAGAGTTTTACGTTTAAGTGTGGGTGTTAGTGTGTATGCATGTGCGTTGTTTATTTGTGCACTCACTGTAGGTTGATCCAGCTTCTTCACTGGGGAAACCTAAACCTTCAGCACTTCTGGATTTTTCTGTCCAGCTGATCAGTTTTCCAGAGAGGAACCTTTCCATCTTCTACTTGTGAGATGAGAGCCTTGCTTCAAGTTTTCTCATTGCTGAGTGATGCAAAGCAGCTGGGATTTTCACAGTCCACTAGGTGACTTCCAATTATTATTTTTGCAGCCAAAAATGTTATTGCTCCAAAAAGACCCACCTCAGATCTCTTTTTTCCAATGTGTGCAACTGTCTCTAGGTATCAGATGCTGTTGCCTCTGAGAGTGGGCTCCTGTGACTTTTCTTTGGAGAACGTCCCGTGGGATACTGGAACACTTTGCTGACATGTGCAGAGTTGCAATGCCTGAGAGTTTATACTGACCCTCCCCAGCCTATGGGAGTCCTTGACCAATGATTCTCAGGATGGGAGTATGAAAGCCCAGCAGTCCTGGCTCAGAATGGGCAGCTCTGAAGCTTTCCTGAGCTTTAGGGTTTTGTGGAGCTTTGCCTGAAATTTCCCACTTGTTTAGATTCCTCCCTCCTTCCTTGTCTCCCCTGAAGCCTTACTACATCACTTGCCTTCATCTCATAGACTTTTCTGGGAACTCCATCTAAGACACCCCATTTTCAATATGGTACCCATCCCTGATGACCTTCTCCAGGGCATCTCATTTCAAGTGTCTGAAAGCCTGTCAAGTGGGAGAAAAGTTACATGCAGAAAGTGTAGCTCCAAAAGACAGGTCTTAGATCTTGGATGGAATTTATCAGGAGGCAGAGTTCAGTTTTGTTAAAGGACTTTCTTAGTAAGTAGTAAGTTCACCACCCCCAGAGGTATACAGGCCAAGGCTAATGCATGCTTGATGAAGTGTTTGAACAATTCAAACAATTCGTGGGGAGGCTGACCTCAGATTCTGTGGATATTTGTATTTCAACATAGGACCTCCTTAATGAAATAATGTGGTTGGTGTAGAAGCTGAAAAACCTCATTGAGGAAGCAAATTTTCAATTTTGAAGTTTTGTTTCAGTACCACGTGGTGCTCTTTTGACACTGTGAGTGTAATTAGAGCTTGTACGATTATAGAGAGGTACCCACGTGTTAATTTCTCAACAGCAATTATAGCTTGATTAAAAGAGTACCTAAACCATTGCAGTAAAAATGCATTGACAGTAAATTCTTTGTGTGCTCTTGGCATTTCTCTGCCTCACTTTCATTACCAAGACTGTGAGTCAGAATTAAACATTCACACGCTTCCAGAATCATGTGCCTGGAGCTCATTGTTCCTGGGATCTGTTTGTCATCTTCCCGGTGGCAGTGTGTACACACAGAATAGAGTTTGCTGATTCAGCCCTACTAGTCCGTTTGCAGCTCTCTGACCCAACAACCAGGCGTTGTTTCCAGCCATGAAGACAGTCAGTGTAGGAAGGAAGGCAAAGCCCTGGTGATTTCATTTCGTACAGTTGTAAAGACTGATGATATGCCTTTGTCAATGAAGACTGAGGATGGAAACTCAAGGTCAGGGGCAGGGATACTACTGCCTCCGTCACCCCACGGTTGTTGAAAACTTAGGCAGAAGTAATTCCATCAGGACATGAAAGTACTTGGGTACTTGGTACTCGGGTTCTTGAAAACCTGGACTAAAGAAACACAAATAACCAACTTTTTTAACCTTTAAGTGACAAGAAGTTTCTCTTTCGGGAAATAAATATTACTGTCTCTAGCTGACAGTGAGTAGAGAAGCTAAGGGTCCCTCAGTCTTGGCTGAGGAAGTGCTTAATGCCAGGAGGATTTGCTCTAATCTCTGCACTAGATTGAAATATAGTTAATGTACAATATTATGTTATTTCTGCACTATATTCAGATTCTGGACACCCCGGCTGCACTGTGCTGACTGCCTTCCCCTGTAAAATGGGGAATAAACTAAGTAACTGTTAGGTTCCTTCCTTCCGTTCATTCAGTCAGTGCATCAGCAAATAGTTGTTGA
This sequence comes from Eubalaena glacialis, assembly GCF_028564815.1. Lineage (NCBI taxonomy): Eukaryota > Metazoa > Chordata > Mammalia > Artiodactyla > Balaenidae > Eubalaena > Eubalaena glacialis. The sequence continues at coordinate 10,518,847 of NC_083716.1, forward strand.
GTCTCCACTACCATTAGAGACTTTCCTAGGAGCCAGGGATATATGACGGTCAACAATACAGATGTAGCCCCTGCCCTCCCAAGCCTTACGTTCTAGTGGAGGAGCCATAGCACAATAAGATATAAATTGAGAGGGAGTGCTCTAATGACAAGTACAGCCGAGTGAGGGGCAGGTCACGGGGCTGCCCTTTTGGAAGGGTGGTCAGGGAAGACTCTTTATGAAGTTGAGAGGAATGAGGTGAGGAAGCGAACTGTCCAGGGTGACCGGGTTCAGGCAGATGGCACGTAAATGCAAAGGCCCTGAGGTGGGTATGTGCTTGATACATTGAAGGAAGAAAAAAGAGACCAGTACGCAGCAGAGGACATGGCAGAGAGGTGGCAGGAGAAGTAATGGGAACCAGCCATGCCAGGTCTGTGAGTCTGTGGAAAGGAGTTTAGTTCTTCTCTGGTGAGGTGGTGAGTCCTGGGAGAATTTCGAGCAGGTGTGTGATATGATCTGATTTGCATTTCACAAGAACCATCTGGCTGCTGAATTGAAAGTGGACTAAGAGGAAATGTTGGAAATTCGCAAGTTCAAATGCTCTTTTAGGTTTCAGGAGAGAGGTGATGGTAGCATAGCCTAAGGGCAGTGGTGTGACTCAGGATTTATTTTGAAGATGTAACTGACCTATTTAGGGTATAAGAGAGGAGCCATAGGTGATGCCAAGACTTTCGATCTGTGAGCTATTGACTGGCAGAGCTATTTACTGAACCTGGGCGTTGTGCCTGGAACAACTCTACAAATTCTCTGAGATTGATAGAGCCACTGCCTATGGGGCACTCTCTTAGCACCTGGAGATGTACATAATCTCCTATGTCTTTGATGTCTGGTCCACAGTCTTCCCAAGTTTGGGGTGTGGATAGTCTTGCCAGATTTTAAAGTCCCTGAGGATAATCCCTCCAAGACTGGAGGCTTTCACATCCCTGAATTCTGTCTTTAGACTTCAAACCCATGTGCATATGCAGGTCCTTGTCTTCCTCGTTTCTGTAAATATAACTTTGGACGCCTTACCCTCTGCTCACAAGCTCCTATTGGCTCCCCGCTGTCCTTGGCTTCCAATAAGCCTGCCTCTTGAGCTCTGCGAGCCCCACTCTCTGCACAACCCTCCCTCCCTCCCTGTACAGCAGCGCCCTTTCTTCCCTGGCACCGACGCATCATTAGTGGCTTTTATGAAGCATCTTTGGTTCCCCCACCCCCAAACACCAGTCTCCAACCCTGCATGAATCAAATCATCTGCCTTCCCTCTTCTTCTTCCTAAGCTAAGCTCTCTCTAATCTTGCTAGAGAAGTTTCCAGATCTGACTAATGTGATTCTGGATTCAGCTGGGCTTTGCTACTCATCTGCCGTCTTTGTCTCCATCTGTGATGGACAGACCCTTAGGTGTCTCCCAGTGCTCCTACTCCTGGTGCTCGTGCCTTTCTATTATGCCTTCCCCTTGAGCATGGACAGAACCTGTGACTTGCTTCTAACCGTAGGATATGACAAAGATGATAGGATGTCATTGCCATGAGTGTGTTCCATTATGTAAGAATCTATCTTACCACACTGGAGGGAGGGACTCTCCTTGCAGGCTTGAGGAAATGAGTGGCTTGTTGAAGAAGTTCCTGTGGCAGAGAACTGTGGGTGGCCTCTAGGGCCCGAGGATGGCCTCCAGCTGACATCCAGCAAAAAGCTGGAGTCCTCAGTCATACAGCTGCAAAGAAATGGATTTTTCCAACAACTTGAATGAACTCGGAAGCAGATTCTTCCCCAGTCAAGCTTCCGGATGAGAACACAGCCCAGGCAACACCTCAATTGTAGCCTCGTGAGACCCTGAGCAGAGAACCCATGGGAACCACGTTCATGCTCCTCACCCACAGAGACTGAGGCAATAAGTGTGAATTGTTTTAAGCTGCTAAGTTTATGGTGATTTGTTATACAGCAGTAAGAAAGTATACACCATCCCTGATCCCTTTGTCATTTGCAAGGGATTTGTTTCAACCTTTGCCACTTTCTCTTCATGCCCCCCCACTTCATGCCATGGCTGAGCAGGATGGTCTTGAGATCAGAGAACATGAGAAGCTCGGCTATGAATTCCATTACCTTCCTTCCCCCATCACCTCCAAACTTATCCATATCTCTTCCCATCCTCCTTTCTTTTCTCCACCCCTGGACAAATCCTTCTAACTGTCACTGGACTCAATCTTCCCAGGTCACCCCAGGACCTTGTTATACCCTCTCATCCTTATCTAGTCAGTTATTACCCCTCTACCTGCTTCTTAGTCTCTCTATAAAGCTCCCCTCCCTCTCCTAAAACAATCAAATGGGAAACACACACCACAAACAAACAAAACAACTTCCCTTGAACTTGCCCTTCTGTCAAGGTGTAGTTCTTACTTTCTCATTCTCTTTTCTACAAAATTCTCTAAAAAGTAGACTCTGTGTGTTGTTTCCTGAAACTTTTTATCCCTCCCGTGCTGTAACTTGCCTTTGTCCCCATCACTTCACTGAGAATGCTCTGAGTAAGGACAGCCATAGGCTTCTAGATGCCAAATTCTCTTCAATCCTTATCCTGGATGAAAAGTCACTGGATGCTACGAATCATTGCCTTCTTGAACATTTCCCTGGCTCTTGTAAAACTACTCTCAAGGATGTTCCCCTGTGTCTGTGGGCTTCTTCTCAGTTTCCTTTGTGGTTTCCCCTTCTACTGCCCTCTGTCATCTTTTAGGATTAAAAAAAAAGTTTCATTGTAATTAATCAAGAAACCCTCACTCCTAAGTTTTATCTACTGCATTTCTCTGATACAGTTAATCCTTATGGAAATTTTTCTAAGTGATTCTTCAATTCTTAATTATCTACTCTAAACCTTGTGGGGTCATTAAGCTATTTCCTCCGTAATATATTGCCTAATTTGTGTCTCCTGCTAATAGAAAACTATGTTAATTAGAATTGGAAATAATTTGCAAATTGTTCCTCCCGTTTTTCTGGTTTCACAAAGAGAAGGGGAGTAGTTTGCTGGAGGCAGAGGAGAAGAAGGGCCATGTATGAAAACAGAGTAGAAAAGAGGTAGATTACACTGACATTCAGTTGGTGATGGATTGCTTCTGTTGAATAGTGCCCTTTTATTCAACTGTCCTGTTGGTATAAAATTTTATTCTGTAGGTTCAAGAATAGTTTGCTTAATATTTTGATAATTACGGAAATTTAACCCAGGCATTTAAACCAATACAATTTTCCCAACTAATCTGAATTTATTAATAAGCAAGCATTTATTGATCACTTACTATGTCTGTGGCATTCTGCCAGTCTTGTGGCTGGGCATGATTAGATGAAGAAACAGATCTAAAGAGCTCTGAGTCAGTGGGCAAAGGCAGGATTCCAGTGCAGATGTAACCCTTGTGGCAGAGACAATGCTGCTCTGAATTTACCCCAGGGATTCCTCGTGCTGGGTACAGGGGAAGCCCACGTTTGCCAGCATTCCTGGCAGGGAGCTGCTATCCCCATGACTGATTGGATTTGGGGCCAGGAGCTCTCTCTGTGTGGTGCTCCCTCCTTCAGGGACATCCAGTGTTGTGGGCAAAGACTTTGCAGTCACCTGTGTTGACACTTTGAGCCAGCTTAGTTCCACTCCAGGACTGTACTGATTTGCTCGTTCCTTTAAGAGGGGCGTTTGCTACCAGCTGCTGCTACCATCACAGTTTGTCCATAATAGTGAGGAGTAGCGACAGTTAATTGAGCACCTAGCACATGCGGGAGCTGGAGTCGGCCTCCACAGCCTGTGCTCTTAACCACTGTGCTTGGCATAGCTTTCAAATGGGGTTTGTATCGTCTGAGTTGTGTAGAATGGAAAATGACTGGGGGGCCCGGGACAAGTGCTCTTAGCTCTTGGAGGCTAAGCCTCCTGGGAGGAGTTTGAGGCATCATTCCCATCAGTGCCCACGTGAGCTGTGCTGCCCTCCCCGCTTCGTTCTGCCCAAAAGCGAGCTGGCCCTTCTCCACAATGCTCTGTGTTGTCTCTGTCGCTGTCAACTGGCCGCCCCGGGAAGCCCACAGCCTCCCTGACTCCAACCTTATCTCCGAACAGGACACCCTCCTCTGCACATCACTGAGCTGCCTGTGAGGCCAGCTCTACTCCTCAATCGGGCTCTATTCATCTGTGACCTTAGGCGGGAGCAGAGGAGGGACAGGCCAGCTGCCCCCTTTCCACCTGAGTGGCTGTGATATGAAGTCCCACTTTGGAACGCTGAGACGCCCGAGCCTCGCCGAGCTCCCCAGGCGCCCGCATCCCTGCATGAAAGGCCCTTCTTGTTCTGCGAGTGCGGCCAACTGTGAGATAGCCTCCAAGGTGCTTTTCATGTGACTGCATCCAGGCGCTCCCCTCTGCATTTTAATAGCCAAGTTAAAGGTAACTTGATAGGCAGATATGCCTGGAGCCTGGGAACAGGCCTTATATTCATTTATCCCTACTTTTAAAAATTTAAATGAAATAGCCGTCATTGCTAATTTCCCCCCGCTTTCTTAAATATCTCAATGTGTAATTTAACAAGCAGCTGAATTTACTTCATAGTTAGCAAGAAACTAAAGCCCCTGAAACATGATTTGCCGATGTCACATTTTCCCAGATTCATCTAGTCATCCCCGGGTATAGCTTCACTGTTGATCCAGTAAGGCATGGGGTGCAGACCTCAGGAGCCTGGTTACCATCTCATTGTGCGGTCCCTGCCGTCTGCCACGCTCTAGTGACTCCTAGAAACAGCCAGGAGCTAGCCAGAGCTAAACGGAGAGTGGATTAATTCCTTAAGAAGATGGAAGGATATGGCGGACTATACTGAATTTGCATTTCACTTTGGATGTTGGTGTTGCCAGTGGGAATTCACTCTCAAAGAAAAACCTCGCTGGGTGCCAAGGGCAGAGTCACATGCCTCTCTGAGGTTGATCCTCTAATCTGTAACAGGAAGGGTCTCTGCACACCGGGACTGGAGGTCAGCTTTTGGAAAAATGCACAGACCCTGTGAGGTTCAGGGTGGTTCCACCATGACCAACCATCTGGGTTTGCCCGGGACTGAGGGATTTCTGGGGAAGCTAACATGCGGAAAGTCCCAGGCAAATCTGGATATTGGTCATGTTATCACTAAAATTTTACCCTACCTTTCTAAATACTTGTATTAGTAAAAACCAGAGGATTTACTCTGTAACATTTGTGTTTTTATTAGTAAAAATCTGTGCTTTGTTAGTGGTGTTTCTGTCTTTTTCAGACTGCAGGACACTTTCAATGGAAATGGTGGGGGCCACTGTAATGAGATACTGGAACTGTGGTTCTCCACCGGGGTGTTTTGTTCTCACAGGGCCCAGGGAGTGAGTCAGGCATGACTTTTCTGGGCTCTAGGATGCCAGGTGTCCTGTAAGAAGAGGGATTTTATTTAAAACGCCAGTAGCATCCCCGCTGAGGAGCCCTGGATCTGGCCAGATTCCTGCCGCCTCCTGGTCCTGCTCCTTGATGGGTTGGTGGTCCAGCCCATTGGCAGAACACAGCCATTCCTGGGGGTGATGGCGAAGCTGCTCTGTAAAGAGAAGTGGTGCCTCCACATTACTTACCCATTCATTTATTTCAGGACATATTTATTGAGCACTTACCATGTGCTCTGGGAATCAAGTGGCGAATAAGACATGGTTCCGTCTTCATGATGCTTATAGTCTAGCAAAGAATGCTGTACCAAAAAGCTGAGAACTGTTGGGAGGAAGGAAACCCAGGGTGATGGGGAGTCCAAGGCAGGTCAGCTCTCTTCATTCAGGGACAGTGAAGAAAGGAGTGGAGGAAATGACTGTCCCCATGGCACCTCCCCGTGAACAGCTAAGAGGCATCATGGTGAACAGGTCCAAAGTAGTGTACTTGATTACCCCAAACCCTGCTCTTTCCACAATCTTCCCCATCGAAGGGGAGAGCACCACCATCCTTCCTTGGCTCAAGCCAAAATCCTTGGAGTCATCCTTTCTCTCCCATCCCACACCCACACCCACACCCACACCCAGTCCATCAGTAAATTTGGTTGGATAAACCTTCACAGTAGAATCCAACCACATCTCCCCACCTTCCTGTTACAGTCTCATCTAAGCTGCTATCCTGGCTCATCTGGATTTTTGCAGCATTCTCCTAAGCGGTCTCTGGGTTTCCACTCTTGCCCACTTACAGCCTGTTCTCAACCCAGCTGCTGGAGTGGCCCTTTGACAGGGCACGCCACTGATAACAATAACAATAACTGCAACAACCATAAGCCTGATAAGTCCTTATAGCAATAAGTATGTGCTAGCTAGACATGTAATTGCTTTGTAAGTACTAACTACTTTGAATAGTCACAATAATTCTAGGGGGTGAGTATTACAGTCAGTTCTGCTATAATGTGGCATATGCATTCCGAAAAATCAATGTGCTGTGCAAAATACATAAATACCACACTGGATATGGCCCTTCACCTTGGAAAAGGCAAAGTGTGCTGTAGACGTGGGTGTCGGAAGAGTCAGACAGGGTCAGCTTGTGAGTTACTGTGACGTGGTAAAAGGGGGGTTTTCTGAAAGGGATAATTGTGACATCACCTGGGGAGGGTGTGGCCCCCAACACAGGCAGTGAACTGAGGCAGCTGGGAGATGTTTGAGGCATGTGTGTGTGCATTTGTGTGTCCATACTGGACTTCATTCACCTGGGTGCAGTTTTCTGTTCACTTTGTGTGTTTTGCAGTTGAAATCATGGATAGCCAAGCATGAAATTGCTCAAATATGCTCAAATTGTTCCCTGGCATATCATAAGTTGCATTAGAATAAACTTTGATTTTCAAAACAAGCGTTATCACGAAACTGACTGCGTTGTCAGCCCCATTTAACAGATTAGGAAATTGAGGTACAAAAACATTAAGTACCCAAGGTCAAGTAGCTAGTAAATGACAGACCTGGGTTTTGAACTTGAGTTGGATTTCAAACCTTTGCCCAGGAGCCTCCAGAGGCTTCTCCTCACCCTCAAAGCGCACATCCTCATCGTGGCTTGAAAGGCCTCACCCAACCTGGCCCCCCACCAGCTCTCGACCTCATGCCCTGCTTCTCTCCCTTTACCCCCTCTCTACACCCCACCAGCCCCTTAATGTTTCTCTAGCCCGCAAGCATGCTTCCACCTCAGGGCCTTTGTTCATGTCTTTGCCTAGAATTCTCTTCCCCCAAATATTTACTGGGCTCATGCCCTCACTTCTTTCTGGTCTCTGCTGATCAAAGAGGCCCTCTTCAAGTACTGCAAGTCCCCTACATACGAACCTTCAAGTTACGAACTTTCAAAGATGTGAACTGTGTTCCATCAGCATCAGGCGTGGGTGACATTGCAGCTTGCCCTCTGTCTCCTATTGCTGACGATCTTTCAGCTCTACCATCTCCCATCTTCCCTCCCTCCTCCAGTCAGTAACTCTTCTTGCCTGTTCACTCGATGCCAGCCCCTGTATGCCAGCTGTTGTAGTGTTACTGTACTTTTCAAGGTACTGTACTGTAAGATTAAAAATGTTTTCTTTATTTTTTGTGTTTATTTGTTTTTTATGTATGATTTGTGTGAAAAGTATTATACATTGTGATTTGTGTGAAAAGTATTATAAAAAAGTATTATAAAAGTATTATTATATACTGTATTACAGTACAGTACTATATAGCCCACTGTGTTAGTTGGGTACCTAGGCTAACTTTGTTGGACTTACAAACAAATTGGACTTACGAATGTGCTCTTCAATGGAACGCGTTCGTATGTAGGGGACTTACTGTACCTGAAATGAAGAGGAAGCCTCATCATTACCTCTGTTCTGTGTTTAATTATTCTTTACATCACTTATTGACATGTATTATAGTACCTCTTTATCTGTATTTTTAGTATATCTCCTTCACACCCTCCAAAAGAGCATGGGCTCCGGTGAAGGGACCTTTCTCTGTTCGCTAGAACGGACCATAGTAGGTGCTCAATCAGCCTCTATGGAAGGAGTAAACCTAGGAGGACAGGGGAGGGGAATGTCCTAGGCAGTGAGAAAAGCACATCGGAACCAAAATTTGTTGCCTACACTGAGTGCTTTTAACTTCTACCCCCTTTGAGGACTCTGAGGTCAGCTCCTCAAACTGGACCTGGCAAGAAGCCCAGAGAGACCAACTGGCTGGTCTCAGAGCTGGCAGAAACGAAGTCAGAGGAGAGGAGGGAAAAACAAAAACATACAAACCTCCCACCCCTTTTCCCCAGAGGCCCCAGAATTTTCAGCCCAGCTTCACAACTCAGAGTTGTAGGTTGAGATCAGAAAGTGCAGAAAGATTCTGCACCAGAACCAGGTCTTTTAGTGACCTCGATCCTGACTAGACAGGCTTGCAATTGACTCCCTTATAAAGTGATCTCTCAGAGCTTATCCCAAGTGGGAAAAAGTTGCTTGTAATGACAAAAATAATAAATAATGTGTGTACATGTATGATGTGTGTGGTATTCATCATGGACCAGACACTGGGGTTGTCTCTTTACTCAAAGCAGGATTAAAATAGCAGAGGTGGGTACCTCCACGCTCACCATTTTACAAGTGAGGAGAAAGAGGCACAGAGTAGCTAACTAACTTGCCCAAGATCACACAGCAGAACAAGGATATGAATTTGAATGATATCATTTCAAAGGCCACATGCTCACTAAATTGTCATGCTGTTTAGGACAGCCTCCCTTGCAGCAAATGGAATTTGATTTTAGAGCATGGGAACTTCAGATTCATAAGGATCATTTTACCGTTGAAGAGAGGGGCAGTGGCTTGCCCAAGCCTACATAGCCAACCCAGGCCATGTTCTCCCTTCCAAGCCCAGCGCTGTGAGCCCTCCCACTCACCCGACACCTGTGTCTCTGAAATGGGCAGCCACCTTAGGGGAGTCGAGATGAACCTTTTGTCTTCAAGGACTTTGAAATTTGGGGCCCTTTTCCAACAAGGAAAATGCTTCTTAACGTCCACCACATGTGGGAGCAATAACCTCCACTTTCTGAACACATTTGAAATTTGACAGATCTCTGGGTAATTACCACACCATTTGGTAAACGAATATTACCAACCGGTCTCCAAGGAGTAACTCAATGCCGATTCCTTGTCACAGCCCTGAAACCGTCCCCAGCCAAGCACCTGCTTCTGCCACCCTCGTGCCTCACGCAGTGGAGCCTCGGCAGGGACCGTGAATAAACCACTGGCGTGTTTATTAAACTGGCGTCAAACTACTGGAGGGGGCGAGTGTTTGACTGAGGCTGTCCCTGCCCTGAAGGACTTCACTCTGCTGATGATTGTTCTCTCCAGGGGAAGGAGAGCACCCGATCAGCAGCCGCCCACCTGGCTGTGTCCAGCTCACCTCTCTCCCACCTCGGTGGACGGTGATGGACCCAGAGCTGAGAACACACTCTGGGCTCCTGGATCCGGGAGAGTGTGGCCGGAAGAGGCGATATATTGGAGTCAAATGAGGTCTAGCCCCTGGAGGAAAGATTTTAGGCATATCCTTGACCTTCTCTGAAGCCTGGTCTCCTTATCTGAAAATAGGAAACAAAGAAAACCTACCTCACAGGTTATTATGAGAATGAATTTAGGCTAACTAAAGGGCCAGATGGGAATATTCTAGGCTTTGAGGTCTGTATGGTCTCTAGGGACTACTCAAGTCTATTGTCATGGCCCAAAGCAGCCACAGACAATATGTAAACAAGTGGGCATGGTTGAGTTCCAGTAAAACCTCATTTACAAAAACAGGTGGCAGGCTGGAATTGACCTGTGGGCCGCACCTCTGATAGAGCAGCTAGGTGAAAATCTAGCACATGGTAGGCATTAAGTAGAACCTCTTATTATTATTATTACTGCAATTACTACTACTACTCTGCTTATTCCACCACTGTGGCTGGATGACCATGGGCAACCATGATGCACTGGCTGTGTCAAAATAAAGTGAGATTAATATATAATGATAACAAGAATAATAAAAAATATTATAGTTGTTGTTGTAAGAATAACAACATTTATGAAAGGCTTACCATGTCCCTCCCAGTCGCTCTTCTAAGCACTTTATACATATTAACTCATTTAAACCTCAGGTAGATTTTACTATACCCATTTTGCAGATGAGTAAACTGAGACAAAAAGATCTTAGTCACTTACTCAAAGCATCTAGCTAGGATTCAAACCTGACGATATGGCTTCAGAGCCCAGATAAATTTTTTTTTTTTGGCTGTGCCAGGCAGCATGTGGGATCTTAGTTCCCCGACCAGGGATTGAACCCGTGCACCCTGCAGTGAGAGCGTGGAGTCTTAACCACTGGATTGCCAGGGAAGTCCCCCAGATAACGTCTATTAGTACGTGGAGAACACTATATTGTTATCATTTATTATGTGATTCTTTCACTCATTTCTTTGCCTCTCCTTCAAGCGTGATGCCTTCCTGAGATTTGGGGTGCTAGCATTGCTCGGCCTGCTGCAGAGCTAGACCTCTGGCCGGGTCCTGTCCCTGGCTGGGGCGGATTCTTCTCCCAGGGTGCTTAGCTCCCCATCCTCGGCTCTAATTACTGGCCGACCGACGTGGGAGATGTTTTGGGCACAGCTAATTGTGTTCCAGCACCTGGGTAACTCTCATTTACTGGTGCTAATTAAAGGACTTCAGTGCTAGGGGTGCCCATTACCTAGCTGATTACATTCCCTCTGCCCATTAACAGTAAAATTATAGAGCCTGGAAAAGGTCGGCTGGAAGAGAAATAACTCTTATTCAGGTGGGATGATTATTTCATTTTTACTATAGATTACGTCCTTTAAAACAAACAACTTGTAGACATCATTTCATTTTGGAAACCTCTTTCCCAGCCCCCCAGTCCAAAATCTGGTGGATTTTGATGATGGTAAAATTTCCATTTCAAGTGAATTTTTAATTTCTCATGGATTTATTGCCATCTTTCCACGGCGGGGAATGTATTTCCCTCTGAATTTAGAGCACTTGGTCTCCTAGACCAGCGCCTAGAATGTGTGGGGATCTGAGAGGCCAGGGAATGAGCTTTGCTCCCTCCCCAGTGGGCTCGCAATGGCAAATTAAATCAGAAAAGCAAAACAATCAGCTTCTTGCTGGAGACATGTAACATCAGCCCCGGGAAAGGAGGAGCAGCCGTGCCCTGTCCATTGGACAGCCAACTGAGCAGGATGATCTAATGGATCTTTTCCACATTTGACGTGTGACTCATCTGTTATGTATATAGGAGTGTGTTTCTCAAGTGAGCCAGGCCAGAGACTGACAGGATAGAACAAACCTTGCTTTATTTCCATTTGATTCCCGTCGTTATAGGCTGGGGTCCTTGGGTTCTATACATTCCTTTGTTGAGCACGTGGGGAGAGATTATTTTTCCATGCATGGTGGGTCGTCTTTGAGGCCACACAGTCTACTGTTTCCAAAAACCAGAGCTGGGCGGTCATCTTCTGCTGCGTTTCTTTGGAAACCTCAGTATCCTCGGTGCCACTCAAAGGTGAAGAGAGCAGCTAGCCAAGGCCAGATGGCATCTCTGCGAGCTCCCAGCTCCCCGAGGCAGCGAGGTGGGGGGTTTGTGGGGGGAGAGATGGAGGCAAGGTTTAGGGGAGCGGGGCAATCCAGACAGGGGAAGAGGGAGTGCTCCGGCTAAAAATAGCACGCGCACGAACCCCTGACCCCCAGTCCTTGGTGATTTCTCCGCTGACTTGGGTTTGGCTCTGGGAAGAACAGTGGGCTCCGAGAACGGTTCCGCAACTGGGGAGAGATGGAGGGAACCCGCCTGCCAGGTGGGTTTTCCAAGCGCTCGCAGCTCTAAACTTCTCCACATGTGAACAAGTGTTTACAGTTTTAAAGATGTGTTGAGTAATTGCACATGCGAGATATCTCCCCTTTAATGCGCACAGCATGTTCCCAGGTCTCCCCGAGAACACCCTGGTTGACTATGAAATTGTTTGCCTTGTCTGCATCCAGGCTTAAGGAGGCACGGGTTTGTGTTGAGATATAATTGGTAGCACTTGTGCCTTTGTAGTTCTTTTTTAGCTACTGAAAATTACCGGCTTAATCCACTCTTTACTTACCCAGATTAGGGTAGAAGCCCCATGGAGACCCCTTCACATCGGAGAGCAGAGTGGCAGTTCTTAAAACTTATTCTGAGGCTCACATAACATTTGGGAAGGCTGGTTAAACAACAAAAACAACAACAGCATTGATTCACTTTCGAGGTCTCTCCATTTTCAGGAATTCTGAATCCCCTCAGAAGACTATAATAATTGTTCTTTTGCTACTGAAAAGTCATTGAAAATACTCCTGTTTCTACAGATGCGTTTCTCTGCGTCTCCCCTCCCCCTTCTCTTAACTATTCCTTGCTCCCTTTATTTTCATGGGAAAATAGCTGGTGTCACCTCAGGGAGACAGGCAGGGCATTCTGCTTTGCTTGTTATTTTTTATAGCGTTCTTTGTCTTCTCTCTGGCTTCCAGCAAAACACGGCCAAAACGGTTTGGCAGGTCACTTTGCATTAGTAAAACTCTGTGTCAGCCACAACGGAGGCCCAGAGTAAAGGACTAACATCAGCTTGCAAGTTGGAGAAACGTACCAGGCCTGCAAATGTCTTCCCATCAACCCTCTGATGGGGGTCCATGGGCAAGCAAGACCAAGGGGATGGATGACACATCTCATCCCTGTGTCACCTGCCTGCTGGTTCTCTGGCTGCTCCGGGATCTCCCCCATCTCAGCTGACAAATGACGGAATGCCACGAGCTGGCTGGTGCCTCAGTTAACTTCAGGGCTGCATTTTCCAACTTGAAAATCTTTTTACTACTGTTTTGCAATTTTCCCCACTGAGCGCTTTGGCATCTGAGGAAGAGTCTCTGAGAAGTAGGGCGCAGGGGAACTGTATCCTCTTTCCTAGTTTGGCAACTCTGGCCCTGCTCCAGTCACCCTGTTTATGTTGCCTTCATTCCTCCTATAGACCTTCCGTGAAGTCAGACATGCAGATCCTCACCTGAGAGATGAGTAGCTGTTTGCAGAACAGACCTTGCAATTTCTAAAATCTTTGCAACATCTGAGCCTGAGCCTCTGTCTTGCTGGAATGAGACATGAATTACATTTAAATGAGAAGTAAAATTTTGTTCACACTCCTTGCTTTCACCCTTAACCTTTCCATGGGCTCTCACGGCCTCCCCTCTCCCTAAGCCAGGGTGGGACAGCCTAACGCTGAGTGCTCCCCTTAGAAGGATGGTCTGGTGGAGAGACAACTGGAGACTCTTGGCTTTTCTCCCCCGGCCCCCATAGCTGTGGCAACAGAATTGGAGCGTTTATCATTCTAGGGTGGTTATTTGTTTCTTTGCCATTTTGGGGGGATTCTCAAGGGTAGTTTCTGTGGTTGCTCAGTTTTGTGCAACTCTCAACAGAAGGCCTGGCACAGACCAGGTGCTCAATAAATACTGCTTGAGTAAAGCCTATATTATTCTCCCTGGACTCGTGCCTATTCCTGAGGTTGGTGTTCATCCCAGAATATGCATTAGAGATAAAGTTCCCACAGCCTGGAATAGAGGCAAGGGAACTGGACTGAAAATGGGAAGAGGAGGTCCAGATGTGGCATCTGGAGGACCTGGGGTCAGTGCACAGAGCAGTCAGCGTTGGGCAGCTCCAATGTGGAGAAGGGAAGCGATCCATGGGCAGTCCTGGGTGATCTACACAGGACGGAAGTGTCAGGGCCTCCGTGCAGTCACCAGCAGCCACTGAGTGTCTGGGGAGGGAGGGAACCAGGCACTAGGTGGGGTCTTGCGGATCCAACAGGGAACAAGAGAGAAGCAAACACTGTCCTCCTGGTACACACCGCTTACTGAAGGAGATAGATGATGACATGTAAAATTAGTAATTCTGAGAAGTGCTAGGAAGGAATTGCACCCCTCGCCAGCAGAGGTCAAGAGTAGACCCTCATCCAGGAATCATGTGGACAAGGGCGGATAAAGCAGTGGTTCCGGCAGGGGCTTGGCTCATAGGATCAGAGGGGACACCTGGCATCCTGACTGGGGACAGGGCAGGGGTGGAGTCACAGCAAGGGAGGCTGGGTACTGAATCCCAGAAATCCAGGTCAGAGCTCCCTAAATCCATTCTGCGTCAGGCCAGGATTTGTCCTGAAGAAGGAGGCAGGGCTAAGCTTAAAGCTCAAGGCCAATTTCATTCATTCATTCATCAAATATTTGTAGAACACCCACCCTGTGACTGACATTGCTGTGGGCATACAGCAAAATCAGTACAAAATCAGTACCTGTGAATATCGTACCTGATGTTGCAAAAGGGACTTTGCAGATGAAGGTTATGGACCTTGAGATGGGAGGATATCCGGGATGATCTGGGTGGGCCCAATCTAATCACCTGAGTCCTTAAAAGCAGAGACATTTCCCTGCTGCAGCCAGAGAAGGATATGACATTAGAAAAAGGATCAGAGAGTTGCAATGTTTGAAGAAGGAGGAGGGGGCCACGAGCCAAGGAATGCAAGAAGCTTCTATAAGATTAAGAGTGAGGGAAACAGATTCTCCCCCAGAGCCCCAGAAAGGAACGCAGTCCTGCCGACACGTGGACTTTAGCCCCGTGAGACCTGTCTGAGACTTCTGACCTACAGAACCAGAAGATAAATTTGTGTTGTTTTACGCTACTGGGTTTGTAGTAATTTGTTTCAGCAGCAATAGGAAACTCATACAGGCTAGAGGCAGAAAAGAGCTTGGTACATTCCAGAGACCACAAGGGGGCTGGTGCAGCCAGAGCAGTGTAGGTGATTTAACACACACACAAAGGATTTAAGTAGGGGAGGGGCAGACATAATGATTTGATTTACATTTTGCAATTGCACTTGGGTGTTGGGGGAGAAAGGGTTAGATGGGGCAGGTGTAGAGGGAGAAACTGGTTAGGGACTATTTTAGGGGCCCCCATAAAAGGTGACAGACGCTCAGATTAGGGTGATGTCAGAGGAAAGGGAAAGTAGTGGGTGGATTTGAGAGCTGTCTGGACATGGAATTAATCAGACGTGATGATTGATTGGATTCAAAGAGCAAGGGACAAAGAGGAACCAGGGATGACCCCCAGGTTTCTGGCTTGAGCAGAGGCTGGGAGCAAAGGTCGAGGGAAGCTGGGAAGGGAGCGGGCAGGGCCCCACCACACGTGGCTGCTGCACAGATGGTCCCAACTACCACCAGTAAAGCTGATCATTGAGCAGCATCTGTCATCTCAGAAGATGATGGAAAATCCTCTAAAAAGCAAGGAAAACGTCTGTTACAAGGCCTGTTGGTTGAGACTCTTTTTGAAGATGTGAGTGATGGAAAAACCAGTTCCAAGTGTTTAAAGCCTGAAGAGAATTTATGTTTATTTTAAGCTGAAAGTCCAGGGCATACATCTGGCTTCACCGTAGCTCCATTCAGGGCATCATCTCCTGGCCTCACTTCCTTTGAGGAACTCCATAGCAGAGGAGAGTAAGTGACCTTGCCCCAGAATGCCCAGAAAAACTATGGAGACAATTATGATGGGACCAGCCTAGATCAATCCCTGCCCTCTCCCACCTCCCCCTCCACCTCCCGCCTCACTACCACTAAGGAGCTCCTAGGACAGGAAAATGGAAGACGCTGAATGGCTTGGCCTGGGTCATGAGTTCTACTCTTTAAGCTGTGGCCCGAGAGAGCAGGAGGGGTGCAGCTGGATGCTACTGGAAATAGGCAGACAGACCCAGAGCAGCGGGCTCCCCTAGCCCCACCCACACGAGCACAATCCCTGTAGGCCTTACTGATTCGTGGAGCAAGTGTGTGCAGCCCCCAGGTGTACGGCTTATTGACTTGAGAATGATGTGGAAAGCAAAGTGTGCTAAGTCATCGAGATTGCCTTTTTCCCCAAGTCATTGCCGTTCACGTTCACAATGGCCAGGAGAACAGAAATATTGGGCTGGAGGATCCAGGAAAATCAGATGCGGAAAAGGAAGTGACAGGAGGACACTGAACGCTTAGGAACTGTAGACAGATACGGTGTCTGAGGCTACTGAGTGTAGGGGCCACAGAACATTCCTTGGGCACCGATGAGGGTTGGGCACCTCTCTGGGGAGGGGTCCCTGGCTCCTTCCCTTGCGGCTGAAATGCTGAGGCTCCGTCCTCCCCCAGGCACTTTGTCTCTTGAGCGTAAGCGGCAGATAATTTGGGGAGGGCGTGGGGAGCTTTGGTCAGCCTGAGGGCTGCCTGGTTTGAGATTGTTTGAGGAGGGCTCCACGGGGCTGAGATCACAGGATCCATCTCTTGGCCCTACTTCCTTCGCGTGGACTCAGTAACTGAGCAAGAGAAAGACACTGGTTAGGTCCTGAGGGTTCTCTATAGGGTAGAGAGGTGTGTCACATCTCAGAAATGGTTCTGACAAAAATAATTCATAATGTTAAGACCTTGGAGCATGGGCAGGGGACATTGTATTCACTGTAGCCCCTGGGTCGTTCAGCTCCATAGCTGATGCTGTTAGGGCCCTGGCCACTCCCCTCCACCTCCCCATTGCCTTATGTGCTAAGAGTTCGCTACAGCAAAGCCGCCGAGGCTCCCAGCCAGAGGGCATTCTGTGGCTCGAAGTGTGCTTGTCCCAGCCCAGGGCAGGGTGGGATGCTGGGCAGGTAACCCTCCTGGAGCAGCCCTCAGCCAGTGATTGGTGGGGGTTGGTGGATCAGTACCCGAGCTGCCACAGCGCCGTCTGCTTTCAGGAGGACACCATCTCTCAGGGGTCCCCCGTGGGTGGTGGGGTGCTGGTAAACCGGCTCTGGTGGTGGAGAGAAGAAGCAGAGAAAGCCCAGATGGTCCCACCTGCCACCAAATCCTCCCCCCTGCCCTGCCGGTTAGGAGAGAGGGAGAGAGGCATGGCTTTGTGTATCCCTCTCTGACAATACAGGCAGCTTTGCCCTCCCTACAGGGACCGTGCTGAGTGTCCATGCAGCGGGGACCAGCACCACCATTGATCCTGGCTCCAGGAAGGAAACCTGGCTGCCATGGCAGCCTGGAAGCTGTCACTGCCTGTCCCGGCTGGTCACACTTCCCGTCCAGCCAACGCAGCCCGGAAGCCTCTCCAATCTGGCCTCAGAGCTTCCAGTCACGCTCTAAGACCCTTGGGCAATGGGCTGAATAGATGGAACAAACAACCCTGAATTCCCCTGCCAGCTTTCCTTCCACAGGGCATCTCACTTTGGTGCCACCTTTATTTTTTCACCAGAAGATGCTGTCTAAGGTTTATTGTCAGAAGGATTCCTTAAAATAACGTTTCTATGGTTAAACAATGTCCCTTGTTTGGAAATACACGGAGCTTATAAAATATGTTCCTGTGTTTTCCTGGATCAGGGCATATTGTAGAGTCTAGGGATTTATTTACAATGAAGAAATTGTTTTTGTGAATTGTGGTTAAACAAAAGGATGGTTGGGGAGTGCTGAGTAAAGGAGACATTGTTTATTATATTAGTTATTTGGGACACAAGCTGGATAAGGATGATTTTACAGGGATTGCGGGGGCAGGTCATTGAATGTAATCATCCATTTCTTTGGGTGGGCACGCTAGAAGTCAGACACTGTGACCTGTACACCTCCTCTTTTCCAAACATTATTTCACCTTTTCTGCTCCAGACTCTACAAAGGAATGTATATCAGCTATTTCCTCATCCTTATCCCCCTTACCCAGGGTTCTGTCACTCTGGCCCTTCCAAAGCCCAGTAATAGGAGATTTGCTGTCCGACCTTCCTTATCTTGCTCCAAGTCTTTGCTTCCAAGGAGCTCTCAGCACTTCAGAGACAGAATATCTCCTTCACCCGTACAAAGTCCCCAAGCAGTGGGGGAACGGAGCGTGTCAGAGTTCACCGGATGAAAATAAGAGCCGAATCCAAAATCTTTCTGCTGTCACAGCCTCATCTTATGAGCTTTCCCAAGTGGCAAAACTGGGGCACAGAGAGGGAGAGCTTATTAACAAGACCCCGTGCTCTGGAGGATACAGGCCGTGGTGTATCTGCCTGTGGTGTAACTGGGAAGGGATGTCCTTACTTATTTAAGGAATCTGTCACCTTCCAGTCCCTAAACTTTCTGCATTTTGAATTTTACTTTTTGGGGAACAGAACTAACATCAATTATTGGGCATGCGTGGCCGTGTGTGGGGAATGGGGCTTGTTAACCTAAACTCTGTACTCCACAAATGCCATTTTAACACCTCTGGAGATCCTGAAGACTCTTCTATCTTTCTGGAGCCCTAGTATAGTGAAAATATCCCTAGAAAGTGTGAGTTCTTGAGTGAAGAATAGTTTGTGAATCTGCTAAATCTGTAGGAATTGGTTGTCTGCCATCAGGAAGAGGATTACAGATGTGTATGTGGGGAAAAGGCAAGGGAGCCAGCTGATGGAGATGGTGTATGGGTTTCATTCCACTTACTTAGCAGTCTTTCCTAGGGCAGGGGACATTTTATTTAGTGTAGCCCCTGGGTAGTTCAGACCCACAACAGATGCTGTTGGGGCCCTGGCCACACCCCTCAGTCCTCTCTAGGCTCTTACATGCGAACGGTTTTCTATTGCAAGCAGCTGAGGCTGCCCACCTGCTATAGACTACATGTTTATGTCCCCCCAGAATTCATATGTTGAAATTCTAAACCCCCAGTGTGATGGTATGAGGAGGTGGCACCTTTGGGAGGTCATGATTGGATCATAAGGGTGGAGCCCTGGTGAATGGGATTAGTGCCCTTATAAGAGTCCCCAGAGAGCTAGCTCCCTCCCCACTTCTGCCATGTGAGGACACAGCAAGAAGATGCTCATTTATGGCCAGGAAGCGGGCCCAAACTTGCAAGCACCTTTATCTCGGAATTCCAGCCTCCAGAACTGTGAGAAATAAATGTTCTCATGTATTTAATATTTCTCTATTAAAAACACCCAGTCTATGGTATGTGTTAGAGCAGCCCTAATGGACTCAGACACCACCTGAGGGCATTCTTCAGCTGGGACTGTACTTGTCCTGTTCTAGGAACACAGGGCAGGTAACCTTCCTGGAGCGGCTCTCAGCCAATGACCGATGGGTGTTGGTGGGTAAACACCCTGGCTCCCCACTGCCCTCTGCCCCCTACCCATCATCTCTCTGAGGCCCCAGCAGGCAGTGTGTGTGTACTGGTAAGCAGGCTCTTTGGGAGGGGATGGGCACAGGTAAGGCCTTAATCTGCAGCATTCGCTAATTTCTGTGGTGTAATACTCCCACCGTGGCAGAATTCAGGTTACCAACAGATGCCACTGAACTCAGAGCTGGGGAGAGATTCACACAATTGGCTCTTGTGAGTCAGTCCCAGCCATTCCAGCACAGCCCTGCCAGCGGGACAGAGGCCCAGTTGCCCCTATTGGTAACCTGCTCATTAACACACCCTGAACTGGCATCCTCCCCTTCCCTGTCTCCATCGCCCACAGCCTTCCCAGTGCTTCCTTGGATCACCTCCCAAGTAAACAACTTGCACCCAAATACTTGTTTCAGGATCTGCTTCTGGTGGAATCCAAATTAAAACTAGATAAACTCATCAGTTGTTGTTCTTTGAACAAAGTGAGCAGAATTCTCCACTGAATGGAGAAATATGTGTCCTCTTGGTCTGGTCCCAGCCTAGATTTCAGCCTCACCAACCCCCGCCTGCCCCCGCAGAGCCCAACACCTTTCTCTGATTTCCTCTCCACCCACGACCACCATGGTTTTGCTACCTGAGCCCTTTCCACCTGGCATCCTCTCCACTAGTGCTTCTCAATCCTCCATTCTTTCTTCAAGTCTATTTCACACCCAGCCTCCTCTCCAAGGCAGTTCCTGGTCGCTCTGGGCAGAATGAACCACTTACGCCTGTTTTGTTCAGTTGTTTGGACCTTGATCATGACATTTACCAAGACTTGGCTTGTGTTAGCTTTACTTGGGTTTGTGTCCTTCCCTTGCTGCCCTGGGAGCCTGAAGGGCAAGGACCACGATCTGAACAGTTTCCAGCTGAGGTGCTGCTGGGTCGTCATCAATCAATGTTTGCTGAAATGAATGAACTTGGTGCCGGCCAGGGTTGTTTACTCCCCAGCTTCTGCTTCAGCTTTCCCCAGGTTGCAGCCAGGAGCATCCCATCCCTGAAGCAGGTGGGCACAGTCATGAATGTGAGCCCAGGGAGGGCGGTACTGAGGGGGTGACTGTTCCGTCCCAAAGGAGAAACAATACCAAGCTCCAAGGAATCTTTTCCAGGTACCCTCAGGGTGTGTTCAGCACGGCAGGGAGAGGTGAGATAGAATCTCAATTCCCCAGATTTCCCTCTGATGAGAGAATAGGGACACCTGGCAGTCACCACAGTCTAGCAAACATTCTCTGATTGGCAAGATCACTGGGGGGGCACTTTAATCTGTTCTTTTATCCATTAGTTCATCAAGTATCAAGTGCCTGGTAGCGTTCAGGGATTAAGAGCTTTGTCTAAACAGCCTGGGCTGCGAACTTGACTTTGTCTCTGTCACAGGCTGGGAGGCTCTGAACGAGCCATTTAACCCCCAAACCTCTATCTCCACTCTGCAAAGTGGAGATAATCCAGTACCCACCTCTCAGGATTTGGGGGGTGTTTGAATGAGATGAGGTATGTGAAATGTACAGTGTTTAGTACTTGGTACAGGTACTAAATATATATCAGTTATTATTGAAATAAAAATGTGAGCCAATCTCTGTGCTAAGCTCAAGGAGTGATCATTTGAATGAGATGCAGCCTCTGCCCTTAGGGAGGTCACAGTCTAGGGGGAGAGACCAACAGCAGACTTGTTACCCCAGTGCAGGGTGCTAAGTGGTTGAGAGTGAAGTTTGCAGGGGGCTCAGGGAGCCCAGGGGAGGAGACCTAGGCAACAGGCCCCCAGCCAGGAGCTGTCCCTGAATTCCTCTTACTTTTGATAAAAAATGTTTTGTTTGGTGAGAACTCTCTCCCTTCCTGTTCTTACTCTGACATAATGGAAGAGGCTGGCTGGGATAGAGCTAATATTGATGGAAAAGGCAGGACGGTGGGGAGGTGCCGGGGGCCTCTCAAGCCATCTTTCCCCGTAAGTCCTATGCCCATAAGACAGGAAGGTGCGGTGAAGGGGTCACCGAGGCCCCCGCTGCACTCTATGTTAAATCGCTCAACCTCAGGGAATGAGGGCTGCCTCGTCCGAAAGAACACTTCTTCCTCGGAGGAATTCTTGGATTTTCTCCCAGCTACTTAAACGCCTTGATTTGTTTAATCCAGGAAATAAATTGTAAAAGGGGAACTTTCTTACTCAGCATCTAGTATCTCTTGGCTTCACGAAAAGCTAGAAATGATATGGCCCTTTTAGGTCTAAGGAAACTGTGGTTTGCAATGGAGCAGGGAACGATTTTACTCACCAGGGGCAATTTACAATGTCCAGAGGGATTTTTGGTTGTCCCACTGGGGCGGTGCCACTGGTATCTAGTGTGACAGAGGCCAGGGGTGCTGCCAAACATCTTACAATGCACAGGACAGCCCTCGCCACAAGGAACTATCCCGCCCAAAATGCTAATAGTGCTGAGGTTGAGAAACTCTGTTCTAAGAGAATGAAGATCAAGGAGTGCGCATTCACCTGTGTGTGTGTGTGTGTGTGTGTGTGTGTGTGTGTGTGTGTGTGTGTGTGTGTGTGTGCGTGTGTAAAAGAGCAAGACACATGGGTAGGGTGTGAGGAGGATGGCTCTAGAGTATTTTTCAAATGTTCTAGAAGGCAATGGAGTGTAATACCACGTTAGACCTTCCTGTGTCGGAATCAAATTTGCCACTGGTCAAGTCAATTAACCAGTAAAAATTCATATTTAGTTTCTAATGGGAGGTGACTGGGAAATAGAGATCTGTGAACAACAGAGTGAAGCCTGAGTCGACGAGAAGATGTTCGTGGTACAAGCTGAAGCTCAGGGATACGTTACACCCTCGTGTCTGGTCCTCTGATGGCAGCTGGGGAAATCCAGCTTTCAAAATGTCAAACACAACAGTTCAGGAGTTGTGGCGGGAGGGTGTGGAGTGGAGGAGAGCCTGATGATTGCAAATAGGTCTCCCCGTCCTACCAGCAACAAGCAAGTGGAGTTCAAAATAAACAGGGGGTCCTCCTACCGGGAGGCACAGACGATGCTGATCGGTTTGGAGGTTCATTAGTGAGCATCTGGTGGGGGGGTCCCTCGCCCAGCCCTGGATTGCTTGCCTGCTTTTTCACTGAAGGGGAAGCGGTGGCCATAAAACATCTATCCTGTGGGCTCCAGGGTCCCAGGCAGTCTGAGCCACGGCTTCTCATGCAGACTTGCAAAGCAAGTGGCCTGAGGCCTTTGCCCCCTTTGCAGATATCAGGCAGTTACTCTCCTTTTGAAGTGGCTGAGCATTCCAGGGCTTTGGACACTGTGCAGACTTCTCATCAAGATGGGTCTTGTTCAAGTCACTATTTATTTTAACCTTTCCTGCTTGCAGATAGCTGCTCCATGCCCAGCTGTAAAGACTCTTCATTTCAGCCTCTGGCTGTAGGGCATTTCCAGTGTGGATTGTCCGGGTGGAATGCAGTCAAGGCCGATAACCCTGAATGTAGGTGGTCACCACACTTCCTGTGTAGCAGAGAGGACCTAAAGCTTGTTCAAGGCATCCCAGATCAGGAAAAGACCCCATGATACCCATATATTTGGATTGAGCCTAGGAAAAAAAATACAGGCCTCCATGGGATAACCTCCATCTTTCTCCAGTTTGATCACTTGGATTAATGGAGGTGTCACTATTTTTTCCAATTACTGAATTAATTGTTTTAACATTTCTTGAGTGTCCATCACGTTCTTGACAATGTAATTAGATCCTAAAGGCTCCCAGGTGGAGCGGTGGTGAGAAGAGAAGGGAGAATACACAACCTCTCAAGGAGCTTGAGGATGGTGTGTAGGACACACAGAGCCCTGCTCTTTTGTGAAATGAAGGCTATGAGGTGGTGGAGGAGGGGCTTAAATAGACTTTGCTGGCCATGAGGTGTGGAGCCCAACAGGGGTTGGGCACTGTGTTGATTTTCTTAGATCCCCAACAGACTATGTGATTCAGTAGACTATAGATTCGGAAGCTGCAGTCCATTTAAAGATGTCTTAGGTAAGACTTTGCAATCCTTTGGTAGAACTGGTTAAGGACATCAGAGAAGGCTTTTTTTTTTTTTTTTTTTGGTGGATCCAGTCTATTCTGAGTCTGGGGCAAGCTGTCAGGTTGGTTTCTACTCACAGGTCAATTCTAGGCACCATTGAAAGAAGGGTTTTCAGGAGGAATCTACACTTGGCAGAAAAGTGTTCTGATTGATTATTGCTGTCTGCCAGCGTCCCAAGACAGTGGAGTATACAAGTGTGTGACACATCTTTGCCATCCTGGGTAAAACTGTGAGCCTTCAAAGCAGCCCGCTGGGTGTGTGTGTCTACCCTTCTGCCTGCTATGTGAACTTTAGTGGGGTTCACATCCTGGTGGAACGGTTCTTGCTCGTTAACACTCCCTCTGTCCCCCACCAAAGAGGATGTTGTGAAGCTCATGTTACAGAAGACCTTGAATAAGGGGAAAGAGCTGCAGTTGGGCCACAGATACAACACTTCATCTCTCCTAACCTCGAGCTGTCTCTGGATGCTGCTGGCATGTTTTTATCTCCACGGGAAGTGGCGCTTTGCTTGGTCCTTGCAGGTCTCCGTGAACACTTTGCATTGTTACTGAGACCATATAACTCTTTAAAGAGTCCCCCCCAAAACCCTGATTTAGAGTTTATTGTTTTGCTTTCTCTTGTCTTATTAACTTTTTGATATATTGAATTGCGGCTAGAGTAACTTAATTTGACATATCTAGAGGATCTAAAATTAGAGCTTCAAGTGCTTTTGAAACACAGCTAGAGAAATCTTACCTTGAGGAGGATCTTTAGATGGATTTGTGGCACATTTCTGAATAACCTGCTGCTAACCCTGCAGAGAAATTTGTTACCACCCATGAGTGAGTGTAGATCAAATATTCTCCCCTTTACTTTAAAAAGTAATGTTGCTTATTTATTTTTCTAAATACAAAGGCAAAACAATATGCATTATAAAACATTTGGAAAATATAAAGAAGTATACATATGAAAATAAAAATCGTCATTTTTTTCCTCCACCAGGGCAATAATCACTGGTAACATTTGGCTGTTTACTATTCCAGTCTTTTTCTATGCACATACAATTGATATGCATTTAAAAATAATCTTTATAAATATATGCTGTATTTAATTTTATACCATCCTTTTCCACAGCACTGTAACAGTTTCCTATGTTATTACATATTCATCAAAAGCAAGATTTATAAACACTGCATTATGTTCTCTGATATAGATTCAACACAATCCATTTAACCAAAGTGCTCAACATAGATTATCACCCTTTTTTAAAAAGTATGAATGTACTTCTAAAAAGTATGAATGATGGCAAGTAGATAAATATTTGATAAATGTTTGACTGCAAATTTGATTATACCCTTAGGATAATTACTAAAAGGGGAATTACTGAGGCACCAGACTCAAGCATTTTCAAAGTTCTAGAAACTTTGCTTCCTTAGAAACATAGTTTCCTTAGAAAAAAATACTGTTCACAGTTCTAGCAACACTGAATATTGTCATTAAAACTGTTTAATTTTAATTACATTTTAATTAAATTTAAGATGTAATAGAAATAATATCTCATTCTGCTGTGCTTTTTTTTTATTAAAGTGTAGTTGACTTACAATATTGAGTTTGTTTCAAGTGTACAGCAAAGTGACTGTTATGCATATATACATTATTTTTCAGATTCTTTTTCATTATAGGTTATTAAAAAGAAATTGAATATAGTTCCATGTGTTACACAGTAAACCCTTGTTATCTATTTTATTTATAGTAGTGTGTATCTGTTAATCCCATACTCCTAATTTATCCACTCCCCCGACCTTTCCCCTTCAGTAACCATAAGTTTATTTTCTCTGTCTCTGCAGTGGTTTTAAAACATGTCCACAAATTCTCTAACTCCTCCCATGGAGCTGTGGGATCTGTATCCGTCCCCATGAGTCTGGTTTGATCTTAGTGACCCACTTGCCATCAATAAAATGACAGTACAATGCCAGGGATGTGATGCTATGTGACCACCCAGGTTTGGTCAGAAGTGGCCACCTAGCTGTCATTTTACACTTGCTTACAAGCCAGCTGCCATGGAATAAGTCTCTCCACCCTGAGACCTCTGTGCTGGAGAATCCACATGTAACATTATCCCATGTTACAGCCCAGCTGAGCTCCCAGCCCACAGCCAGCCTCAACTGCTGGCCAAATGGATGACCATCCTTTTTTGGTGGTTTATTCATATCACTTGCCAATTTTAAAATGTAGTGATTTTCTCAACGATTTAAAAATATCTTATGGTTCATTAAGAATAATTATAATACCGGCTGAATATACTTTTCTAAGTTGTCATTTGCCTTTTTAAAATTCTATTTTGAAAATTATACAATTGCTATGTAGTCAGACTTATTGTTTCGTTTGTGTTCTCATGAATCATTTCTGGTTAGAAAATGCTCCTTCCAGAGCTCAGCTGTTCACCTACATTTTTGAGTGTTTTCCTTCCTTCCTTCCTTCCTTCCTTCCTTCCTTCCTTCCTTCCTTCCTTCCTTCCTTCCTCCCTCCCTCCCTCCCTCCCTCCCTCCCTTCCTTCCTTCCTTCCATGTTTACACTTAAATCAGTCTATAGCTATTTTCGTGTTTGATAATAATTTGGGTTGATGGCTGAATTTTCCAATATTATTTATTGAATAATAATTCCTTACCCATTGTCTTGCTGCTTATTGCTAATTTTATCATGATACACACACACACACACACACACACACACGTTGTAGAGTCCAATCAAACATCTGCTCTGTTTGATTTGCTGTTGGTCCTTGTTCCAGCAAAATACTGCTTTAAATTCTGATAGACCAAGTTATGCATTATTTTTTAAATTCCAAATTAATTTTTAGCTATTCTTCCTTATTTATTCTTCTAGAAGGCCTTTAAAATTATCTTTTAAATTAAGTTCAGCATTTTAGTTATTGGGAAATAACTGAAGTCTTTATTGTGCTTTGGTTTTTGTCTTGCAACATGATACCTTTCTCTATTTCCTCAGACCTTCTTGTGACTACCAGAGGGTCTCTATCATGTTCCATTTGTTGGGAACCTATATGTAGCCGTCAAGGGCTTTAGCATCCCATGGACCTGGACTTGAGCACTGGTTGCTAAGTACTAGCTGGAGAACCTTGAATAAATCACAACTTCTGTGGCCCGCCAGATTCTTCATCTGTAAAATGGAATAAAACTCCAAATAACATCAGCATTATTAGTTTTAAAAGATGAAGAGGTCAGTCCATGCTGTCAAATACTCCCATTACCTCTTGCCCTTCCCTCCCCCTGCCTCACATGTCACACTTCAGCCGTGCACACCCCTCCTCTTCTGTGCTGTTTTCCCCATACCTGTGCCCTTGCTCATTCTCTTTTGCCTGGAAGCCTCTCCCCACCATCTTGTGCTGGCCACACTCCTCCACATCCTCTAAGAGCCAGCTCAGGAGCCACCTCCTCAGGAAGCTCTCCATGATTGACCGTCCCCCCCCCCCCACCTGCCAGCACCTACAGCCCCCTAAGGCTGTAATAGGTGCCTGTTGCTAATCGCTCGCAGTCTGCAGGGCACGTCTCTCTCCGTTGCACTGACCACTTTGTTGTTGGGTTGTCTGTCTTCCCTGCTAGTTGAGGACTGTGTCTTACTCTCTTATATTCCTGGTACCAGCACCCTGCCTGGCCTTTAGAAAACTCAGGAGCACTCACTGCACTTCAGTGAATTGCATGGACTGGATTGAACAGTGCTTCTCTCGTGGGTCATCCACTTTAAGTGGAGTGCTAAAGGTTTGGGGTGGGAGGAAAGGAATGATGACCAAGCAAGCCAAGCAGCAGAATCTGCCCTCGTGATTAAGAGGAAGACACACGTGGTAGCCAGACTGCCTTCGCCTTTCAGATGGGGGAGGGCGGGGCAGTTTGATCCAGGGGCTTCTGAGCAGCTTCACTTTGAAATGGAAATGGCTCGCCCTTGCAGTGCGGCCCTTTCTTAAGAGCTGGCCCCGTCTCTTTCCTTCGGATAAGGACGGCCAAATTCAACATGCAGGAGAGATGGATGCGGAGACACATGTGTCACTCCCAGGCAGCTCCCGGCTCCCGGCTCCAAACAAGGCCCCACGGAAAGATCAAAGGCTGCACATGGCCCGGCAGTGACAAATTTATGAAGTCCCGTCATCCGCATGAAAACATTGTGTATTTAATCTGCCCAGTGGAAATAAATCAATCTCAAGTTTCTGTTGAAGGAATTGCAAGTCAGCTACACTTCTCCATAAAGATGTAAGGGATCTGTTTAAAGCCACTTTACCTCTTTCAAAGAATCGAGGTTTTCTCTTCGCCATGGAGGCATCTCAATGCACCTTTGTATTCCCCTTTTCACAAGTCCTGAACATCTAGCTTTCAGTGAGTATACAAGCTTTGTTATTACACTTAGATTTACAAACAAAATTGTTGGCACAGGAAAGCCTGTGGTAGGTAGGACAGACCACCCGTAAGTATGCGTATGAAAGCCCAGTTGGAAAATCTCCTCTGTCAGCCAAAAGTGTGACTGCATTTCTAAAAACTTGGCTGTTCTCTTGGTGGTTGAAACAGTGAACCTTTTTGTTCATTGAATGATGAAAAAACAAGTATGCCAAAAAGTGCCTTTTCCTAAAGGGTTTCAAGACTCCTAGCTATTTTTGACTTTTCTCTCAGGGCTTGAGAACATTGAACAAATGTGAATCAGAGATGCTTTATTGTTTCGTGTGTACGTCGGAGATTTCAGATCATGGCCAACAAGTGTTGGCCCATTTGCCTGCCATGTGGCTTACAATAAGGCCTCTTTCTGCCCATGTCTTCTTGTCACAGGCAGGGATGGATACTGGATGTATTGCCTTTGCTTCTCGAGGATGTGGGAGAGAGGTTGGGCATTGGATGAGAGGGAAAGGGAGCAAGATCTTTCATCCTGGAGAGTCCATCATGCAACATGGCTGACCAAGGCTCGGTCACGTGGTTATGCAAGGGAGAAGCTATGTCTCCGAATTGGGAGAGGACTAGTATCTCCTAGTAACTAGGAATTTCATGAGTTTTCTACTTCTAACCAGCTGGGCTAACAAAATCTCCAAATGTTATGTGTATATGTATGCGTGTGTGTGTGTGTGTGTATGTATATATACACACACATATATATAATGTAGTTGACAATAATTACATATATGTACTATGTAATACTATATATAGTGCTATATGTGTATATGGATATGTAATACTTTATAGGACATAGTTGACATAATTTCTCTGCCGTATAGAGTCTGTCATACCCTCTGATAGACTGAAAAACATTTTTTGAGCTAGGTTTTTTTTTTAATGATAAAGTAATTACATGTACAAAGCAAAAAAATTCAGAGTATGAAAAACTCCGCAATAAAAAATTACTCTCCCTTTTATCCTGGTTCCCCAAGTCCCCTCCACACGGCATCCACTGTTAATAGTTACTTTTCAAGCAAATCCTTCCGGAGTAGTTCTATGAACATGCATGCACGCGCACACACACACACACACACACACATTCAAAGCATAGAGCTGAACAAAATGGTAGCGTACTGGATTGTTCTCCACTTTTTTCTCTTGATGATTTATTTTGGAGATCCTTCTCTAATAGCTCATGTTCATCTACCTTTTTCTTTTTAATGACTGTGTAGTGTTCAAAACTGGAGGTAACACAATTCTTGCACCAGCCCTCACCAAAGGGTACGTAGTTCATTGACAGCTCTCTGTTACAATAAATAGCACTGTTTTTTATCTTCCATGTGCAAATATATCTCTAGGAGAATCTCCTATGTGTGGCTTATCAGTGTTAATGGGTATATGCATTGCAATATATTATGATTGTCATTATCATTTATTATTATTATTATATTCTTATAGATATCCAAAGCCCATTTACTCACCCTCCAGTGAGTCAACAGCACCTGTTTTGTTATCCATTCATCAGCCCAGTGTGTTTTGAATTTCAGTCTTTGCCAATCTGATGAATGAAAAATGCCACATTAAATGTTAAGGTCTTTTAAAGACAGAGTCTTTGTTGCTTTCCCATCGTACTATAACACTGTAGGGCTTAAACACCCCTTAGAGATAATTTAGTCCAATTTTCTCATTTGATGATTTTACATTTGAGGAAGAAAGTTCAGTGTGGGAACTGCCCTCTGCCTGGCCATGCAGCACCGCCCCAGAGACCCTCACTACCACCACCACCAATGCAGAGCCAGCAGCAGAGCTAATGCAGGGCTCATGTAGAAAATGATGTTTAACTACCTCCATTAGTGGAATTTCAAGTATGAAGTCACTGAAGTGATGTGTGAAGGCAAATTCTCCCCATATATGATCTGTATTTCCAACATTTATTTCTCACAGCTCTGGAGGCTTGGAAATCTAAGATCAAGGTGCTGGCTATTCCGTGTCTGGTGAGAACTTGCTTCCTGGTTCATAAATGACCATCTTCTTGCTGTATCCTCACATGGTGGAAGAGATGATGGAGCTCTCAGGAGTCTCCTGTATAAGGGCACTTATCCCATTGATGAGGCTCCACCCCCATGATCTAATCACCTCCCAAAGGCCCCACCTCCAAATACCTTCACTCTGAGGATTAGGTTTCAACCTATGAATTTGTGGAGGACCCAGACATTCAGTCTATGGCACTCCCTGAGCAGGAACCAGAGGCAGGTGGACAAGGGTTCTAGTTCTAGTTGTCTCTTCACTAGTGTTGCTGTTTGGGGCAAGCTACCTGATTCCTCCAAGCCTCAGTTTCCTCATCTGCAAAATGGGGATAATGATAGAATCCGCTTCTGATGGTTTCCATGAGGATTAATAACACATGAAAAGCATTTGACACAGTGCCCAACAGATGGTTAAGCCCTACTATATGAAGGTGTCCGTGTCAAAGTGTTGTTATTTTCTGTTCTCATAAGTTCATTTCTGCTAGTCTTCAGCCCAGCGGTCTCTGCTCTTCGTTTCTTAACCTGAACTTCTTCTTGTTCTCAGACCACTCTCCTGGACAAGCATTATCTAAAATAGATATGTTGTCAGGGAAAGGACTCCCTCTTGGAATAAATAAGCCACACGTCACAGGAAGGCATGTGAAAGACGCTCCCCAGAGAGGATGCACCCTCTCTTGGTTTTGCTGAAGCAGCTCTGGGAGACTTAGATGGTGTGGTGGTGTCTGTAGCCTCAGTTCATCCAAAGGTGTCTGGGAAGGGGGGAGACGTCAGGGTTTATCTCGACTTCTGCAGAACCAACCACGAGAGTCCTTCAGGCCTGTAGACAGCACAGTGTTGCTCTGAACCCTCTGACATTCTCCACTCATGTTTAATTTCAGAAGCTGGGCACCCTCGGAGATGAAACCCATGTGACAAAACAACCACCTAGAAGTGTGATTGGGATAAACATAACTTTTCTAGACTGTGGAATGCCAAGTAGGAACTATTTCCTTTCCATATTTTAAATCTAAAATCTCTATGTCTTTCAACAATTTTTTTCTCTCTCCTTCTCTTGTCATGGTACAGTCTGTGGTCTGACTTCTGAGTTTTTGAAGCTGGTGGTTGATTGTAGTTCTTGGATTCGGGTAAACAAAGTGTGTGTGTGTGTGTGTGTGTGTGTGTGTGTGTGTGAGCATCTCTTCTTATTAGCCATTCTCTTTATACCAGTAAGAGAACAGTTTTCTAGGAGATTTGCTTGTTTCTAGGGACTATAGGGGACATATTATGTGTGACCAGGTTGCAGATTAGGATTTCTATAACCTGCATGTTTTTTGGCCTCCTCACAAAAATGTCAGGTATTTTTGATAGAACTGAAACTGTTGCTACATCCGCTCCTTTGCTAGAAAAGATTCAATGTAAAGATTAGTTATAGGAACAATAGTCCCTTTTTCACCTAATTTCTATGTTACACATTCTTCTGATTTTGCTAGCACTGCCTCCTCCTAAACAATCAGGGCTCTGTCACAGAGCTTTCAACCATGTTTCAAGCACCTTCATCACACACACACACACACACACACACACAAGTACAATGTGGACACTTAGCCAGCTTCATCCATAAGAAATCTGTAGAAAAATATAATTAACTCTTGTTAAGAGAATGTCAAGGGTAAGAGGCTGGTGGTTAAGAGATCAGGGCTCTAGAGATGGAGGGGCCCCTGCCTCACTGCAGTGGGTTGTTGCCCTTCTGGCTCCTGTTTCATCATCTACATGACAGAACTAGATTAGATGATTTAGATTGGGGGTGGAGCCCTTCCATCTATGTTACACCTGAATCCCAACTTCTTGCTGCTGTTTGTTTATTCCTTATTGGTTTACTCGTGGAGTTTTTCCCCTCATTTTTGAACACATAAAACAAAATAACAACATCAAGGTAACAATCATTTTATTTCCATCACCTCAGATTTATAGGTTGATATGTATGCATCTAGAATCTCTTTCTCTCCTCTTGCCCTCTTTTAAAAATCATGCTATTGATATAGTAAATGTGTTATATGCTCATATTAAACAAAAACTGATACGCTCAACACAGAAAAGTACAAAGATGAAAGTTGAAAGAATAAATATGAAATCACATCCCCTAGAAACAAAAATTCTTAAAACAAAGTGAATATCATTTCTTCCATATACACATACAAAAGTATTGACAGACATATTAAGTTGGTGGATGGAAATTGTTTGTAAAGATGGATTTAATCTGTACATATTCTTTTATTAAGTACTTAAATTTAACTCTGAGTTTAAAAAAAAGAAAATCTGAATTGAAATAGAAGGTTTTGTTGGACCACAATTTTTTTGTATGTTATGAAAGATTATTTTCTAAAAGAATTCTCTAAGGCTAAAAAATTAATTTTTACCTTATGAAAAAAAGAAATTATTGGCTCATGTCACTAGAAAGTCCAAGGAAAAGGTGTTAATTCTAGATGCAGCCGGATCTAGAAATGGCAACGAGATCATCAAGTGTCTATACCTCTCCCTTCACCCATGTCTCTTGCTCTGTATTCTGGTTTGGTTCATGCACACGTGGTGGCAAACCTTGCTATGGGCAGCTCCACACTTACGTTATACAAAAATAGAGATGCTGGAATTGTCAAGAGATTGGAGTCATTGCATCTTCTGTGGTTAACTACTTGCTTCAGTTTTAGACAATATTTGCTGACTTCCTGGTCTAAAAGATAGGATCATTAGCATCATCATATTTCTTTTCTTATCTCTTCCTACTAGATACCAGTTTTTCATGATTACTCTGTTTACATCATCCAGATTTATAACATTCACATTTATCATCATAATTTCCACAGTTGTTTAGTGTTGGTTTGACATAAAAATGAATTCAGTGCTCGCTACCACTCATTTGAATGTGGTTCTCTATTCTTTTTCTTTTTTTAACAGTTCAACTGATTTATCTTTGAAGACCTTAATTTTGAATACATTTATGAGTCAGTAGAACAAGTGGTAATTTTTTTAAACATATGTTTCTAAAGCAGTGATAAAAAGTCATCTATTTAATTACCTAACTCATTTGATATATCACTTTTAAAAAGCATTCAATCTGTTTCTTTAAAAAACATTTTGGATTCTCCGGTCCTATAGATTTTCCTTACTCAATCTACAATGTCAGGGTTCCCTTTCTCTACGTTTCTTATTAGAAAAGGGAGAGAGATCCCTCTTTCTGATTGTATCGCCTTAAATTGTAGGTGATATACGACTAATTTTTCTCCCAGTTTTTCCTCAGAGTTAATGATGATCTATTTTTTTTTAAACCTCTTTATTGGAGTATAATTGCTTTACATTGTTGTGTTAGTTTCTGCTGTATAACAAAGTGAATCAGCTATATGTACACATATATCCCCATATCACCTCCCTCTTCCATCTCCCTCCCACCTTCCCTATCCCACCCCTCTAGGTGGTCACAAAGCACCGAGCTGATCTCCCCGTGCGATGCAGCTGCTTCCCACTAGCAATCTATTTTACATTTGGTAGTGTATATATGTCCATGCCACTCTCTCACTTCATCCCAGCTTACTCTTCCCCCTCCCCGTGTCCTCAAGTCCATTCTCTAGTAGGTCTGCGTCTTTATTCCCGTCCTGCCCCTAGGTTCTTCATGACCATTTTTTTTTTTTTTTTTTAGATTCCATATATATGTGTTAGTATACGGTATTTGTTTTTCTCTTTCTGACTTACTTCACTCTGTATGACAGACTCTAGGTCCATCCACCTCACTACAAATAACTCAATTTCATTCCTTTTTATGGCTGAGTAATATTCCATTGTACATATGTGCCACATCTTCTTTATCTATTCATCTGTCGATGAACACTTAGGTTGCTTCCACGTCCTGGCTTGATGTCACTATTTTGATTTATCATAATTGGTGGGATTTTGTTGTCAAGCAGCTTTTTCAAAATTGTTCATTATTAGTGTATGCCCAATGTTTTTTTTTTTTAAGTTTGAGATTGTTTCTATGTTGCTTTTATACCTGAACGATATCTTAGGTAGGTAAAATTTTCTTGGGACACACTTTCTTTACTTTGGGCATTTGTCATTGTGCCAATGTCTTCTGGCTTTAAATTTTGCTAAGGAGAACTCAGAGGCCGATTGGATTCTCCCCTCCATCCCCACACCCCTCACCACACTTATAGGTACTTTTTACCTGCTTTTTTGCTTGACAAATTATTTCTTTATCCTTTAAGTTTAATAATTTAAAAAGTGTATGTCTTAATGTTAAGCATACTCCTTCATATTTTCCTGGAATACTGTATACTTCTTTCAGTGGGTGGATTTGGGTCTTTCTTCATTGGGAGGCATCCTCATACACTATATATCTAAATGTATCTTTATCTTCAGTTGTATTCTCTAAGTTACCGATTATTTTTAAGTTGGATTGTTTTTACTGACTTCTATCTTTATTAGCTTTTTTTCATTGTTTTCCCATCTTAGTGAATTTTTAAAAACTTTGTATTTAGGTGAATTATTTCAAACCTCGGTAACAGTTATATAAATTTATATTTTACTTTATATTTACCATTTCTGGTACTCTTTATTCCATCTTGTAGTTCCAAGTTTCCTTCTATTGTCATTTCTCTTTAGCTTAAAGAACTTCCTTTAGCATTTCTTGTAGAGCATGTCTGCTGGAAACAAAATTTCCCAGCTTTCATTTATGTGAAAGTGTCTTTATTTCATCTTAAATTTCGAAGGGTATCAACTCTGGATATGGAATTCTGGATCGACAGGTTTTTTTTCCCCCTTTCAGCAATTTCATGGTGATGTTTCATTGTCATCTGGCATTTACTGGTTTTGGAAATGGTTCAGTAGCCATTCAAATAATTGTTCCTCTGGATGTAATGTAATTTTTTTTTCCCCTCCCCTGGCTGCTTTCAAGATTTCTCTTTATTTTTGGTTTAGTAGTTTAATATGATGAAACTTGGTTTGATTTTTTTTTTTTCTGTATTTACCCTCCTTCAGATTTGCTGAATTTCTTGGATCTGTAAAATAATGTTTTTCACCAAATATGGGGAAATTTGACCTTTACTTCCTCAAATATGTTTTTCTGTCCTACTCTCCCTCTACTTTCCTTTTAACACTACAATCACAAATATATGTTAGACTACTTGATATCGTCCAACAGGTCACTTGGTACTGTGGAATGGAATTACAATTTTTTTTGGAATTCCAATTCCAAATGCAATTCCAATTCCAAATTGGAATGTCTTCCAACTGTTTTTTCTTTTATTCATACTGAATAATTTCTATTGTTCTGTCTTTAATTTACTGACCCTTCCCTTGGCCATCTCTAATCTGCTGTTAAGACACATCCAATACATTTTTCATTTATTATATTGCATTTTTGATTACAGGATTTTCATTTGGTTCCATTTCTCTGCTGAGATTCCCCATCTTGTCACTATGACTGTATATTTTTAATTTTTTAGACATATTTTTACTATGTATTTTAAAGTCTTTGTCAACTGACCCCAACATTTGTGTCATCTTGGGATCAGTTTCAATGACTACTTTGACTCCTGAGTATGGGTCACATTTTCCTATTTCTTTCATGTCTAGTTTTGCTTTGTTTTGTCTTTATTATGGCTGATATATTATAGGGCCCCTGGATTCAGTTATCTTCCTCTGAAGAGTGTGGATTTTTATTCTAGTAAGGAGTTAAATTACTAGCTAATCACCTTGAACTTGTGGAAGCTTGGTTTTATACTTTTTTAGTATGAGTCTATTTTGGTTTTGACTTTTGTCTAAAGGTAAATCCTTGCTTCTAGAACATAGTCTTTATTCCTAAGGATGACCCTTCTGGGATTTCAATGAAAAAACCTGAGGTATTTACCAAGACCCTATAATCTGGCAGGATTCAAATTCAACACTGTCTCCCCTGATGTGGCCAGCAGCTGAAATCTAGGCTCAGCTTTTTCAGGCTTCTAGCTGTTTCTTTCTGCCAATCTTTGGAGTGTCTTTATCTATGTGCAATTCAGGAGTCAGCCAAAGATTTGGGGAAATATATATGCATATTTGGGGGCTCTCCACTCAGGCTATCTGTGATTTCCCCTCCTGCTTTCAGATGCTCTGGCAGCCCCAAATTCCATCTTCTAACACCTCAAGCCAATAAATTTGTGGTTTTCTGCTTGATCGTTACCCACCCAGCATTCTGCAGACTGGGGAGTGCCCTCAAGGAGAAAGTCATATGAACATAGTTCTTACCTCCATATTCCAAGGGTTGAATCTCTTCCAGTTCTGCCTGATTTAGGTTGTCCTCCAGCATCTTTAAATAGATGGTTTGTATATTTTGTCCAGAGTTAGTCAAGCACAAGCTTCCTCATCATGATTGGAACTGAAACACCATAGTCATTTGATTTTAAATAGTATCTATTCTGTACAATTAGTCCCATAATGAATTGTTACTGTCCTCATCTTTTTTCCCTAGGTCTGAACCTCCATTTTTATCTCACTTCTGTGGATTTAACATCTTATGGTCATCGCTTTAAAAAAATTTCAGACTTTCTGTTTATTCAGGAGCCTGACAGACTCAAAAGGGGGTCTGCCACATTAAGATGTAATTAACAGGAGAATAAGCCCTACTTGGCAACATAGTTGAGTCATTCCCAGTTATTTCCAATGTCGTATTGCCCAGAGTTGGGTTATCATTGGTTCCTTCTTCCATATACGATTGTGTTAATTAAGACTCCCTTTGTTGCAAATGACACAAAATCTGTCTCAGATTGGCTTGAGCATGAAAAGGAAAGTTACTGACGTGCATGAAAAGGAAAGTTACTGACGTGCGTGAAAAGTCCAGGGATATGTCATTTCACATGCTGCTTGATCCAGGAGCTCAAATGAAGACTCCGTTTCCCTCTCTCTGTCTCTCATCTAGACCCTCGGAACAGTGTGGGCTCCATTCTCAACAGATTCTCACCTAATGGTGGAAAGATGGCCACCCAAGCCTCACTGTGGTCCAGGTTCGAGTCCAGTAGAATATGAGGGACTGAATGTCTCTCAGTAAGTGTTGTTGCCTCTCACGGGCTCTGGCTGCTCATCCCTTGTCTCTGAACCACCCACCGTGCCAGGAGAATATGGTCCTCTCACTGGCAGCCTTGGGTCAGTGGCTGCCTCTAGTTGCAGGGCTCTAGTTGCCTCCACTGATGCACACAGATTGCTGGTGCAGGAAGAAGCAGTTTCCCAAAGAAAAACTGTAATGATGTCAACAGAAGACAGGTCCTCGGACTGTTGAAGGCCATAGAACAACAGATAATTCTTTACCTCAGAGTAGTGTGTTGGTTGCCTGGCTAGTTCCAGGTATTACTTTAAAAATCAAAGGTCCTGAAGTCTGGGAGCCTGATTCTTCCAGCTTTTGCACAGCAAAGGAAAACATAAACAAGACGAAAAGACAACCCTCAGAATGGGAGAAAATATTTGCAAATGAAGCAACTGACAAAGGATTAATCTCCAAAATTTACAAGCAGCTCATGCAGCTCAATATCAAAAGAACACACAACCCAATCCAAAAATGGGCAGAAGACCTAAATAGATATTTCTCTAAAGAAGATATACAGATTGCCAACAAACACATGAAAAGATGCTCAACATCACTAATCATTAGAGAAATGCAAATCAAAACTACAATGAGGTACCACCTCACACCAGTCAGAATGGCCATCATCAAAAAATCTACAAACAATAAATGCTAGAGAGGAGGTGTGGAGAAAAGGGAACACTCTTGCACTGTTGGTGGGAATGTAAATTGATACAGCCACTATGGAGAACAGTATGGAGGTTCCTTAAAAAACTAAAAATAGAACTACCATATGACCCAGCAATCCCACTACTGGGCATATACCCTGAGAAAACCATAACTCAAAAAGAGTCATGTACCACAATGTTCATCGCAGCACTATTTACAATAGCCAGGACATGGAAGCAACCTAAGTGTCCATCGACAGGTGAATGGATAAAGAAGATGTGGCACATATATACAATGGAATATTACTCAGCCATAAAAAGGAATGAAATTGAGTTATTTGTAGTGAGGTGGATGGACGTAGAGTCTGTCATACAGAGTGAAGTAAGTCAGAAAGAGGAAAACAAATACCGTATGCTAACACATATATATGGAATCTAAAAAAAAAAAAAAATGGTTCTGAAGAACCTAGGGGCAGGACAGGAATAAAGACGCAGATGTAGAGAATGCACATGAGGAGACGGGGAGGGGGAAGGGTAAGCTGGGACGAAGTGAGAGAGTGGCATGGACATATATACACTACCAAATGTAAAATAGCTAGTGGGAAGCAGCTGCACAGCACAGGGAGATTAGCTTGGTGCTTTGTGACCACCTAGAGGGGTGGGATAGGGAGGGTGGGAGGGAGAGGCAAGAGGGAGGAGATATGGGGATATATGTATATGTATAGCTGATTCACTTTGTTATACAGCAGAAACTAACACACCATTGTAAAGCAATTATACTCCAATAAAGATGTTAAAAAAAAAAGAAAAGAAAAATCAAAGGTCCTGACCCGAAACTAACACAACATTGTTAATCAACTATGCTCCAATATAAAATAAAAAAAATTTTTTTAAATCAAAGACCCTGAATGCCATTAACTTTTCTGCTTATCACTTGACCTTCAGGGTATGTCTCAAGACCTACAGAAAGCATCCTGGAAGAATTCATGTGAGTCTTCCAAGCAGATAATCAGATACTCACAAGAGCTGGATGGTCCTGTGGTTCAACCGCCATTCCGGGCTTATTTTTAAGGTAAAATAAGTGTTCAAATTTTATAAAAATAAATTGAAAAGTATCTCTTATGGACATTAAGATCACACATCCATTTAAAACTATTTAATATTCTAAGCAAAAGATACAGTGGAGGCTACAAAGTCCTCTGGTTGGCTCAGTTTATTCCTTCTTATTATCTCTGATTTTTGGAAGAAATGAGACTACTGGTACAGTGTGGTTTTGCAAAGCTTTAAATCTTTAGAGAAATATGCAGGTGAAAGGCTCTGAGACCGCTATCTGGAATTTGTTTACAGTAAACCAGGCAAAACTAGAAAGAATAGATTAAGCTCCTTTGCTACATAGCATAAAAAAGAATTATTCTGCAGGACAGAGCAGAGCCAGTTTGGGTGTATTCTTTCTTTGGGACACTTAGCTTTATTTATGATCTCTGTTTCTTGTCACTTCTCAGGTTATCTGGGAACTTTTAAGGCAAATGTGCAGACTGGTTAGTTTCTCTTAATCAGTGTAAGCATCATTTCATCCTTAGCCTGGATTGCGCTGTCCTGGTAGATAAAGAGGTTATCATCATGTAATTCTCACATCTAATCTTTAGAAGTGAAAAATAAAATAAAATTCCACATCTGAAGAGTTTCACAGATCTCTTATCCCAGTTTGATGTATGGAGGCCAGTGCTCAGTTTGATACTTTTAGGATTAAGAACAGGTCTGAGACCTTCAGAGATTTTTCTTTTGGTTCTTAAGTGTCTAACCCATGTTTCTGGGATATTTCCAGAATATCCCACTGACACACTATTCTTTGTCTTAGAGGCCAAGGAAAAAAACCAATGACTAATTATTATTTTTACGGGCGTTTGTGGCAGAGTCTCAGGATTAGAGGTTCCTTAGGGTAGAAGGAGGTACAGATAGAGGTATCTCACTGCATACTGTGCAATTCTCACAGTTTTCCAAATAGTACTTGGACTTAGTTTTATTTAGAAGATAAATATCTAGCATTTGTAGGAAGTATGGAAATTGGAACCTAAAAATTTTAAAACATGACTCAAAAGCCTTTCAGGGTGACCATGGTTTGCCTGCAGTGGCTGGGAGTCCAAAGGTGTCAGCTGAATCTCCTTATGGTTTCCATCTGAGGACTGTGCCATTTTGGGGGGTACCCTATCACATGACCCACTTGCTGCCTTTAAAGCTAGTGATGGAGGTAACAAGGAAGGGGGCGTTGTGGGATGGCTAGGAGTTCTCACACCAAGAGCTCTAAGCAAAGATGCCTTGCTAAAGGCCCTTCCAGCCTCTGGGCCTGCTCTCTCCAGTTCAGTCTCTGAACCACAGCTCAATTGATTCTGTAGAAACATAACCTTGACCCTGTCACTACCCTGATGGAAACTCAGATGTCACCTTGTCACTGCATGGTTACAACCCTTCAGTGGTCCCCCTACCCCCTCCAGGATGAAGCCCAAATTCCTGTGCAGGCCTCGCAAGGCCCTGGTGGTCTGGCCCTGTGGCTCTCCAGCCTCATCTTTGTCCCATCCCCTCCCACTCGGGGCTGCAGATGGGGAAGGTACCTGGCTATCTCCTCTCCTCTCCACTCTGCTGAACCCCAGGCTCACCTGGTACCTCCTTCTCACCCTCCCACTAGTCTTCAGACTCAGATACCAGCTCTTCCAGGGGAATCTCCCTACACTCCCCTCCCTAAAACCTGGGCCAGAGCATGTCTACCAACTCCCTGTCTGGAATGAAAGCTCCTGTAGGGAACCATCTTGGGTATTGCATCCTTAGAGCCCAGCATGGGCCCGGCATGTGGTCGATGCCCAGTAAGGATTTGTTGAATAAATCTAAGCATAGTTTACAATCTTTTCAAAGGTAGGACTGAGGGACAGAAAAAAAAATAGTTGAGAGCTGTTTGTTTTGTTTCCTTTTAAAAGAATTCTTTCTGAAAGTGGCATCACTTAAGAATTTCTGTTTTGTTTTGTTTTTTAACGTCCTTCAGGGTCTGATGTTTTACAAAGGGTCCTTCTTGATCTCTGGCTATCACCACTGAACACCAGGTAATGAAAAGCACCGGGGATGATTTACTCGGATTGGAGGTGGTGGAAGCAAATGAATGGGCTTCCCGCTTTCCTTCTGAACTATACTCATTTATACATAGTGATGAAATATTTTCTCCTAGCTTTTTTCCCTTAAAACATCTTGTCTGAGGGAACTGGGAGGAGAACTTGGAAAACCATCCCTTGAAACACTCATTAACTGAAAAATGGTGTTAAAGGAAAATATATGTCTTATGGAAATGCAGTTTAGTTATCACACATATGGGGTGCATTTTACTCGAGTCGAAAAGTTTCTGAAGAACAGAATCCCATAAATATACAAACTGTTTTATTTTGTTATTCAACTCAATTCAAAAGTGCTTCCGGGAATTTAATATAAGAAGCGCTGGCTTTTGAAGACCACACCTAAAATTTTATTATTGTTGGCATATTTACTGAAACAGGTAGCATAGATGATTGATTTATTTCCATGCTGTTTTGCTGAGCTCATGTTTAAGTCTTGATTTCTGTTCAAGGCTGAGTTTTGTCTTTGGGATCTTGTTTGAAAGATTTTTTTGCAATATAAAAATAGATCCATTTTGACTCATTTCTGTAAGTAGCAGAACTGTTCTCAGAACTTCCTTTTTTATGGATTGTGTAAAATTAGATCGTGCTGGTTAGAAGGTTTTCTCAGGGACTCCATCTCTGAAGTGTTTTCCAGGTGTCTTCCCCTCACCAGCTCAATTCCCCCGAGCAGGACCACCTGTGTCAGGGGCATGAACTCACATGACTCTTTGATATGGTAATGTCCATATGACGCGCTACTTAACCCAAACATAAAAATAGATCTTGGAGGATCTTAGTCTGGGTTCAGAATCCTAAGCTTCTGTGAAATTAAAGAAAGCAGAAAGTGGCCCACACTTTCTGCTCTTTCTTTGCCAATGCGGAAGCAAAATGCAGTTAAGGAAAAGATAAGATGCTGGCCAGTTGAATGGAAAACATGTGATAAAATGAGTATCTTACCTCTAAACCCAGATCTCTTTTCACCAAGTCTGCGCCACCTCTGACAGGACCAGGGGTCCTTGGGAGAAGTGCCATGAACTTGCATCACGTGAACAAAGTATTCCAGAAAAGTTAGATTGTGAGAATTCCTCTTATTGAAAGACACTCTTTGTGGAACGATGGGGAAGAAAGGGGGGAACTCGGAGCTCAGCAATGCCTTAATGACCAACAACTCCCCTGCCCTTCTCTTACAAAACAGTCCCCCAGGTTCCAGTATCCAGAGACCACTGTGATCCCAACTCTTCTCCTTATACATTCTCAAGAGCTTCCAGGTTTGTTTTAACTGTTGGTCTGACCCCTGTCTTCAAGCTGTTGTGAGCCTGGGCAAGTATTTGGCAATAGCTACTGCTAGACACTCTTTGGCCTTGAAGGGGGGAATGACCAAAAGGCATGCCCTCAGGGAACTCCCCCCGCACCCCCAGAAGAACATCTCACTCAGACGGCAGGTTGTTCAGGAACAGAGGCCCCTAAGACAAAAGTCTCCTGTGTTCAACCTCAGCCCTGGAAGTTTCTAAGGGAGGTGCTGTGTTGCACAGTGATGGACACCGACATTCATCTTTCAATGGGGCCAGCAGTCCATTTCCCCCTAGTATTGTAGCTGATCACCGCTTCTGTTGAGCACTAAATGAAGTAGCTGACTTGTCTCTAGGGGTCATGTTAGAAAAATGTATACTAAATATAAGAGATAGTCACAAGGTGAACATCTCCCAGTTAGGAGGTAGGGAGGGATGGCAAGGAAGATGCAACAGAGAGAAGACCAGATAACTACTTATTTCCCAGTTCACATGTACTCCGGCACCTGCTTGTTGAAGGGGAACTACCTGTTTAAATTGTTGTCTTCCTTTTTCCTCCCCCAATCCACTTCGCTTCTCCCCACCCCCTCCATGTTTGCCGATAATTGAACGTGTGTATGATGTTACTCCATTGGAAACCAACCAGGAGACTTCCTGATGATGGGGAGCCTGTCTGTTTCAGTCATTCCCGTATTGCCCGTGTCTACAGTGTCTGCTGTTTGCTGTAAATGTTTGTTAAATGAAATAAAATATTTAGGAAGAGATGACATGAGAAAAGAATAGAAATAATAGTAGACATTCCAAACAGTATCGAATGGATGAACTGATTAGTCTAGGAGCTGAGAGAGTGAGTCCATCAGCTGAAATTGATCAAGAACAGCTTCCTGGAGGACTTGAGAATTGAACTGCCCACTGACAGTAGGGTTGCATTAAATAGGAGATGGAGACAGAAAGAGACAAAGATTGAATAAATAGAGGCAGGGAACAATGAGATGAGGTCCTAGAATTCTTCGCAGACCAGTTAACTAAGAGGGTTAGTAGAGCACAAGTGGAAAAATTATATAATTAACAAAAAAACTGGACTATATTGAAGTAAAATCTTGTATTACCAAGACTTTTGGACACTTTCTTTGATATTTCTGCTTTCTTTCCCCACCGACCCTCTCTGACTTTTCAATTATCTACGAGGCTTCTCTTTATGGAATTTCCCATGGGTTAGAAACCTATTGGCTTAATGTTCCCAGGTAAGATTTGAAGAGGGACTCAGGTAGTATAATTCCTGAAATTGAAGTTCTCGGTGACTGAGGTGGTGAACTGAGTCCACTGTCTCTGTGAAATGGGGCACAAAAGGGTAAGGAAAGATGCTTCAAAATACATGAGGCAAAACCCAAGTGGCTGTGATATGATTT
Organism: Eubalaena glacialis; assembly: GCF_028564815.1. Classification (NCBI taxonomy): domain Eukaryota; kingdom Metazoa; phylum Chordata; class Mammalia; order Artiodactyla; family Balaenidae; genus Eubalaena; species Eubalaena glacialis. Next base: position 10,562,034 of record NC_083716.1, read on the forward strand.
AATATGATTTCTACATATTTTTCCAAATGTGTATTAACAGGGGAAAATGACATTTCTTACAAAGGGAAATATCCTGAACGAGGGTGGCTGATTTGGACAGATGGAATAATTCATATCCTGAAGTTGGTTTAGTTATCAAAAAAGTGTTAACTGGAGAATGCAGTCAAGTTCGAAAAATTTCTCAGGGTTCTAATGATAGAGCAAATGCAATAATCAGCAGCACATTTCCTGCATTACTATGCAAATCACGCTACCACTAAATTAATAGTTGTCATTTGTTGTGTTTCCTGGTTTCTCTTATCCCTTTCATTTTGGTATCAGAGATTAAGAAAAAAGGCATACTTCTATTATCAGTCAACTTTTGACTACATGTATTTTCACTCTTTTTGGCCAAGCTCTAGTTCACTGACACAGACTTAATGGAAAGAAATGATAGTACTATTAAAAAATAATTATGGACTTAAAATAGCAGGCACATTCTTACCCACCATGGTTATGATGGAGATGTGTTATGATTAGAACCTTAAGTGTAACTGTGAATTATTTTCCTTCTGCTGTTTGGGGGCAGGGGGAAGAGTACACAGTGATTCGAAATGATATTTTTTTCCTTTTTTAAAATTATTATTATTATTATTATTTTTTTTTTTTGCTGTGACATGCCCTAATAAGCCAGTTTAATGGTTTATCAGTGATTCCTAAGGGGGGTGGGAGGGTAAGCTGCATATCAGACCCAGCAGGCGTACTTTTTCAGTGTAAAGTCCCCTGGAGATTCTAACATATAGCTTAAGGAGTACCGTTCATTCTCCCTACCCCTTGCCAGCACAAACCACTTTTATTCATTGATAATATAATATTCTTGAGCTATCTTGGGGTTGCATGGGTTGAGAACTACCAGCTTGAATGAATTTTATAGCTTAAGAACTAGGTCGCTGTTACTCGACTCTCTTGTCTTACAGGATAAGATTAGGTACTAATTACTGAGTATTTGTACGTACTAGGTACTTTGCTAGGTACTTACATACGTAGTATCCAGTCTAAATGTTGTTCTCACTGTATAGATGAGAAATTGGAGGTTTAGTGAAGCGTATTGTCCAAGACTACCTGATAAGCAGTGATTTGCATCCTAGCCTTTCTAGCTCCAAAGCTCAATAAGAAAGATCACTATCAATTCAAACAACTGGGGCAGAGCCCTGTAATGGGCATCTGTTAATGCGTGTCACCATCTTTTTCTGTCTTAGGGCAGCAGCACCCCAGCTCTCCCTTGGGGGTCGCTCATCTCTCACTCTCAGTTCATGTGGCTCATTCTGACTGCTGACGCCGGGGATGGGCACTTTCCCTAGTTCAGCCAGTCAATAAGCACCTGCTAGAACCTCAGCCACAGTGATTGGTCCAGGGATGGGCACATGACCTTTATATATATAGTATAGGGATTTGGCTTATGCAATTATGGAGGGGAAGAAGTCCCAACATCTGCAGCTGGCAGGCTAGAGACTCAGGAGAGCTGATGTGTAGCTCCAGTCCGAGTCTAAAGGCCTGAGAACCAGGAGAGCCACTGATGTAAGTTCCAGTTCCAAAACTGGCAGCCTGGAGACCCACGAAGAGCTGATGTTTCAGTCTGAGTCTGAAGGCTGGAAAGACCGATGTCCCAGTTCAAGGCGTCAGGCAGGAGGGGTTCCCTCCTACTCTTGGGAGGGTCAGCCTTTTTGTTCCACTCAGGCTTTCAATGGATTGGATGAGGCCCACTCACATGAAGGAGGGCAATCTTCTTTCCTTAGTTTACCAATTCAAATGTTAATCTCATCCAGAAACACTCTCACAGCACACTCAGAATGAAGTTTGATCTAATATCTGGGCACCTTGTGGCCCAGTCAAGTTGACACATAAAATTAACCATCACAACGTCAGAGAGCAGAGCTGAGTGATGCTGAAAGATGGGTGACTCAATCATTGGCCCCCTACGTCCAGCCATGCCTCATTCTCTTCCTTGGGTCTTTTCAGTTACGTGAACTGATAAATCCCGAGCTCCTATCCCCCTTTCTGAAGGAGGAGGGAAAAGTTCTAACTAATATGAACCCTTTGCCAGTCGATATCTCCAAGTCTTCACATAGCCCTGATGAAATTGGTAAAAGCCAGTGCCCACTGTACTGAAACACACTGAAAGCGCACCTGAGGGTGCAATTGCTGGCCCTGTGTATGTGACCCTGCTGAGCTTAGGATCAGTGGCAGAGCCCACAAAGCAAGAACGTTGTTTCTGGGCATCTCACAGGACAGCACCCATACGGAATTGAAATGCTTTCAACACATTTACAATCTTTCAGTAATAATTTTCAATTCTTTTAGTCATTTTAAATTCCTGCATTGGTCAGATTTTTCCTTTTAGTTGTCTTCTAATTTTTTTAAATTTCCAATAAAATTACTTGTTGAGGCAATATTGTCCTGTGGTCTTGTCCACATTCTTTAAAAGTTAACCTGGTTTTTCTGCTGAGATATTTGGAAAAAACTCTCAACAGCAAAACTTAAGTCTTGACTGCCTCCTTAGTTTCCAGTGTAGTTTTTCATGCTATCCTTACATTCATGAATCTATTCACCATCACTTTTTTTTTTTTTTTTAATTTATTTATATTTGGCTGTGTTGGGTCTTCGTTTCTGTGCGAGGACTCTCTCTAGTTGCGGCAAGCGGGGGCCACTCTTCATCGCGGTGCGTGGGCCTCTCACTATCGTGGTCTCTCTTGTTTCAGAGCACAGGCTCCAGATGCGCAGGCTCAGTAGTTGTGGCTCACAGGCCTAGTTGCTCCGCGCCATGTAGGATCTTACCAGGCCAGGGCTCGAACCCGTGTCCCCTGCATTAGCAGGCAGATTCTCAACCACTGCGCCACCAGGGAAGCCACACCATCCCTTTTTTTATGATATAGAAATGGAACTAAGAAAAACTGAATTCTAATTATTTCCCAAAGTACTTTGTCCTTCTTTTAATGTGTCCCTGAGTGCTGGTTCTGGATTCATCCAGAAATGCTTATTTCTAAAAATAAGAGGAATCCCCCAATCAATTAACGCAGAAGCCTGCCTTTCAATAGAACAATACCCCTCGTTTCTGGCCAAAGGCTTCTCTTTGTGCTATAAAAAAACAAGATTTCACTATTGCTTGTTCACTTAAAATTATGCACTGCTTAAACTGGTATGTACTTCCCACACCTGTCCAACTAATGCCTCCTTAGAATAAAAATGATAAAGCAATCTGGGCTTGCAAAACTATAAAGATACTTTGAAAACATCTATGACTCAGAGTCTATCACCCATAAAATGAGATACTTGATATATTCTCGGTCTACCCAGTAGGACAATTTTGAGAGTAAACTAAAGTATGAGATATGAAAAAGTATGTTAAAATACCCCCAAAGATAGTTACTCCATATTATTCTTCGTAACATAGGATTGGGGGATTCTCATGGGATTGAGGGATGAGTAGCTTTTTAAACTATGTAAATCCGCTTTAGGAAGCTCATCGTCTAAAGTTCTAGGTCAGGGGCTCCCAACCCCCTGGGCCACGGACCAGTACCGGTCCATAGCCTGTTAGGAACAGGGCTGCACAGCAGGAGCCAGTGAAGCTTCATCTGTATTTACAGCCGCTCCCCATCGCTCGCATTACGGCCTGAGCTCCGCCTCCTGTCAGCGTTATGGTGAGCTGTATAATTATTTCATTATACATTACAATGTAATTATAATAGAAATAAAGTGCACAATAAATGTAATGCACTTGAATCATCCTGAAACCATCCCCCCTCCCCCCCCACCCCCCGCCGCCCCCGGTCCGTGGAAAAACTGTCTTCCACGAAACCGGTCCCTGGTGCCAAAAAGGTTGGGGACCGCTGCTCTAGGGGAGCCAGTGGAGGACAGGGGTTCTCAATCTTTCCCAGCCACAGCACGGATAACAGTCACAACCTACGGGGAAGCCCAGAATCCTAAAAGCTTTACACTCCAAATTCTCTGGGATTTAGCATCCTCATGAACGTGTTGCCTTAACTAGGAATAGGATATCAGTAATTGTGGCTCCCTCTGGCTTGGGGTGCAGCTAGAACAGGAGAGGGTGGAGAGAGTGATGGAATTTCTCCTCCCCCCACCAAAACACTCCATATCTCAACTCTTTCTCCTCGTAAAGCAGATGAGAATGCAAATGGGTGAACACAGGTCATTAATGGTTAACCTGAAATTTGCTGTAATTTTTTGTCCTTTAAACTTTAGCAACATAGCTTCTTAAACTCTTACCAGCAAGCATTACTTGAGGTGTAACTCACAAATGAATTTGACCCACCTGCGGGTCATGACCCTGCGGATGAGGATTGCCTATGCGGCGGGCGGTGGGTCAGTAGAGGTATTTGGTGGGAGAGATTGGGCTACTATGTCTAAAAACATCTTTTCAAGATCAAAAGTGTCCCTGGAATTTCAGAGCAAACCTCCATTTCCTCATCTATAAAATGGGAGTAGTATTAGGACTGGAGACAGTAAATGAAAGCACTTAGCCTACAGATGCTCAGTAAATGGGAGTGAATCTTCCTTTCTAAGATATAACAATGGAGTGGTCTTCCAGGTGGCAGTGACTCGGAAAGGGTTACGAGCACCAAGTGTTTGCAGTGTATCCTGCCGACCTGTCGGGAAGAAAACAGAAACAAACAGGGCATGTAGTCCGTGTCCTCCTGGAGTGCCCCCACTAAATGGGGAAGACAGACACCAGCTTAAGGCATTCTGCTATGGCTAAGTGTGGATAAAACCTACATGGAAGGGCAGAGAAAGTTCCATGGAAGTGGGATTGGCAGGGGAAGGTAGTAAATGTTTGCATTGAGCCAAAATGAATGCTGTTGTGATGCTTAAGAGCACTGTTCCCCCACCAAAAAAAACCATCATTCTCCAATTCTACCTTAACACATTTATGACTGTGCAGAGAGTCCTTTATGATATTCTGAAATCAGGTTTGGCTGCTGGGAACGCAAAGCCGTTCCTTGGTGCCATCCAAGGGAGCACAAAGAAAATTACAAGGGCGTGAACTACAATGATTACAGAGAAGCCGAGACAGGAGACTCTGTCAAAGGTGCACATTCCTTGGCCAGGTACAATCCAGCTCAGCTTTTATTGCACAAACAAACGCTACCCGGCAGCAGCGTCACAGATGTCATAGATGGGGCGTGGAGGGGACAGATGGCAGGGGGGATTTGTTGCAGCCACCAAGAGTGTGAGGCTCCTTTCCTCTTTGGAGAATTTTTGCCCTTAAAGGAAAGAACTAAATGCTTTCCTTCCTCGTGGCTGTAACAGTGGAGTGAGTGACTCCCGGCCCCCCTTCCTGGGTGCTGCCCCCATGCCCGCCCTCCGCCTGGCAGGGTGCTAGTATCGCACCTCTACTGTCTATGAGGGCTTGGCCTGGGACCTGGGAGCCCAAGAACTGCCCCGGGCTTCGGCTCATTGAGTGGCTGTTTAATGTGCAGGCTGCGTGCTTTCGGACCAAATCCAGTCCTTTGTCTTTCCTGAAGCTGCGCAGAGCAGCCTCTGAGGCTGGAGGAGACCTGGTTCCATCCAAACCTGGCGTGGAGGAAAAGGCTGGAACGATGGCTCGCTTGGAGCACTGATCCGAGGTGTGGCTGCCAGCGTTTGGTCCAGAGGTAATGACGGTTTGCCCAAGCCCTTCACTCAGGAGCCCCGTGATTAATGCACCAACATGAACACAATTGGGCAGCCTTGCTCCTGAAACTGGGTCAGGGCAGGGCAGTCCCAAATGCAGACACGCATTGTGAAAATATTGGGACAAATAAAAGCTCTTCTCACTCAACCACTAAGGGAAAGGGACTTGCACTGTTTTGAGTGCCAACAGGTTTCAGGCTCTATGCTAGCTGCTTTCAGTAAGTTGCTTGATCCAGGCTCATACTTTCATGTAGAAAGTGGCTATTATTATTTCCATTGTGTCGGTGAAGCAGACACTCAGAGGTTAAGGAAGTTGCCTGAAGTGGTTGCCTTAAGAAGCCTGGTAGAAGAACCAGGTTCCAACCTTGCCAGACTAACACCATTCCCACAGGCTCCCTTCTAGACTGGTCCTCCGCGAGGTCCACGGTTGCTGCTGTTGTTATTGTTATTGTTGGTGTTGGCGTTGTTTCTTCTGTGCTTAGCCCAGTATAGGTTCTCAAGTATTCGTTGATGGCCAAAGGGCTGGGCTTGTAGGCATGATCTTGTGCCAAGCATAGTACAGAGGGAGCTCAGGGACCCTACCGAGTACAGATGTTAGAATCCAGTAGACGGGATGTCCACAAACATTTTCCATCTTCTCCCATATGAAAGTGCCGTGTTGGGTGCCGCAGTGCCAGATAGGCAGGTTGGCTGCATCACACAAGCCCAGGGGCACCACTCGCAATAGAAGCGTGTGGATTGGAGGTGGAAGAAGGCGGGTCCTCGCCAGCGGGTCTCTGTCTCCCCACTAGGTGAAACTCCCACTCCCTGAAAGCCGAAGCAGCTCTACATTTATCAGTTGTCTCCGTTTCAGCTCCTGGTGGGATATCATTTGAAGAGCAAAAGCTGTGATCTAAATAGAATCAGCCTTGCCTTCCGGCTATAAAGCTGAGGTCCAGGTGATTTGCGGTGAGTTGCCCAAGCTCACCCAGAGGTTAGTGGCAAATCCAGAACCCACCCCTACATTACAGGAAAAAGCTCGGGGCCCTCCTGCATCCCATCCTTCCCTCTGAGCACCAACTGCAAGGCTTCCTCTTGGCAAGATGTGGCTAAGAAAGATCCCATATGAGGCATCGTGACAATTGGTCTGTCTCGTGAGAAAACTCAAGCTCCCTTTGATAACGGTAATCTGTTGAGGGCTTACTCGATGCCAAGACTGTTCTAGGTGCCTTTTAAGCCTTATCTCATTTAATCCTGGAAGAAACGGTATAGGAGAAGCACTATTATTATCACCATTTTGCAAAAGAGAGTAACATTTGCTCTGTGACTTGCCTGTGGTTGACCCAACTGTGACCTGGCCCGGGAGGCCCTGTATCTCACCAAAAGCTGTTTCTCCCTAAACGTTGCACTGAACACAGTAATAATTCAGCCGTTTTCCCCATTCATTTTGCATTTCTTCCGGTTACACTATACTTTTTTTAATCTAGTGAGGGATGCTTGAAAGAGGGTAGGCCAAGAGATCCTGTTTATTATTTAGGCAACAGTTTCAGTGATGACTTTCATATGAACCTTATCAGTGTCAAACCAGAGTTTACTAACACTTTGCTAACTTATAAACAGTCTCCCACACACTCACTCTCGTGCTTACACAGAGAAACACATGTAAACATTTCAAAACATTTCTGGTGGGCAATTAATTTTTTCCTTTGGGAAAATATCCGATTGATGATAATAATGAGGCAATGCATATTTTGGAGATAAATAAATTAAAATGGGTGGCTTTGGTCACTTTCAGTAATTGTGGATGCTTAGAAATTGTCATTAAGTTTCTGTGTACTTAGAGGACCATCTTCCCGCAGTCTCCGAGGACTTGTGCTCAGGAATTCAAGATGGAAGAGGGGAGACAAGTTATGAGGTTTTTTCGTTTATTTGGAAATTCTGTGTCTTCTGGGGAACCAAAGAATTTTGGGGGGAACATTCTTTGTTTTTTCTCAAGTACAGTGCTGCACTTCTAAGAACCTTCTCTGCAGCTACTTCCAGATTTCTTCCTTGCCGTTTCTGTTTTCTTTTTCTTTTTCCTCTTTCTCCCCTCTCTGTGTGGGTAAGGTAATCTGGGAGGGTGGCCAGTGCTGGCAGGGGGAAAATGGGAGCATGTTTATCATGGTTCATGGCCCCAGTGCTTCCAAAAGGAGAAACATTCCTATCTGTGCATCCTCCCTGGGTCTGCTGTCCATCTTTGAGATCTTCAAAGATGTCTCTTCCAGGGGGGAACCCCTGTGTCATTGCGGCTTGCTTTTCTCCAGCTCCATTAAGACAACATTCCTCCAGTGGAACACCAGGCAACATTTTTGGCGAAGGGCTTCAAGAAAAACACCAACAAATTTAAATCTATGACTTGCATTCTTGAATGGGGCATATTGATTGTCAGATCTGAAAACCTTTCACCCTGGGTTCAGACAGGGATACTGGAAAGGCCATTAAGACATTCAAAACCTCTCCTTTTTTCCTGGCACATAGTAGGGTTGCATCTCCCCACTCCCTTTGAAGTTAAGCATGACCATGTGACTTGATTTGGCCCATGAAATGTGAGTGGCAGAGCAAGGAGCCAGAGCGTGATCTGCCCCCGTCTCTTTCCCTCCATCCTGGCAACGAGCAATGTCTTAAAAGGTGAAGACTTCATCGGCGGGGATGCCCCTGCTGATCTGTGGTGGGCATGTTCAACTTGATAAAAGTACTCAGTGGGTGGGTGGGTGGATGTCCTTCTGTAGAAAATTCCTTGACTGGGTGAGAGTTGCCTTCTTAGGGTCCTTTCTACTGTAAGTTTCCAATTACTACAGAATTTTGAGTTGGACGTTGATTTTGGTGTCTTTCTGCATGATACTTCTGTAGTATGTTTTCTGACTTATGCTCAGAGATCCAGGGGCAGCTTTGGCCTTATTAGCTGTGTAAGCTTTATAGTCAAATCATTTAATCTTCTGGAACTCCAGTTCCAAAAATCTAAAAGTGGGGTGGCAACAAGTTCTGCCTATTTATGACACTTCTGAGTTTTAAAGACAAAGTAAGATGGTGTTTGTGGAAATGCAGTCCAAGCCGTGGCACTGTAGTACTGTCATTCCTAGCTATAAAGTGCATTATACCCACCAACTCCTGGTTGCTGGTGTGGGTGGTCCAAGGATTGGTGTAGACGGTGAATGCATTCCGATGGGGTCAGGGGCTAGGGGGCCTCACTGGGTCGAATAAACTGTTTCTGAACTCACGAATTGGAGGCCCCGTGTCTCCTCTGAACAGTGCTGCCTGCAGCTAAGCCCTCTTTTCCAAACACAAGTTCTGCATCTCGGCTCATCCATTTGCAAAACAGTCAAAATATCTACCTCATTTGCTTGATGCTTTATAAAATAACATCTAAGGAATCATCATAAAGCCAGAAGTGTTCAAGTAAGGGTTCTACCAGGACACTGGTCCTTTTTCCACCTGAAAGTCCCTTTGGTCAGTTGGTCCCAGTGTATTCCATCTGTGAGGAATCCAGGCTCAAAAATCAATCATCTTGGCCACTTCCTAGTCAGTGGGAGGCAAGGCAGCACTTACCAACTTCTGAATATCTGTCTTTCCTGGCAGATAGATTCCCTTTCTTGGGTATATCCACTAATTTTTATTAAATTAATCTTTTGCTGTGGAGTGGATCCTGAGCTTTGACTAATTTTTTAACTCCAAGAAAATGTTTGGATGATTTGAGACCAGAGAAAAAATGGCCTTTTAATTTTTACATATCTTTTCCTTTCAGTGCAACATGGTTTCTATTTTCATGCACTTGGCATCACACAGAGATTCAGAATAACGCAATTCTTCAATTCCTTCTTCCTTTTCTCCTTCCCTCCCTCAATTCCTGTTCTGTAGCGTTTTGACCGGTTCTCTGCTGATTCTGGCTTCTTTGAGGAAGCCGTGGTCTGGACATCTTCCAAAGCTGCCCCTGGAAGATGATGATGGCAACTCTCATAGACTCTTCCTTGGAACAAGCCCCCCAGGCCAGGTTGCCTCCCCATTTGGGAGTGTGGTTACCGAGCTGGGCGGGGATGCCAGGCTGTAACTGATTCATTCATAAGTCTGGCCTCAGTGCACAGAGAAAAGCCCTTTCCTTGCCCTACCCCAGCCAAACAGTTTCAGCTTATCTCTAAGAAGATTAGAGGACCTCTGCCTCCTTGCTGCCTTTCCTTCTGTGCCAAAAGGCCTGACAGATCAAAGTGGACATTACTTCACATAGCTAGTGGCTTATCTCCTGCCCGTCCTAAGACCACTGACCTCTCAATTAAGGTTTTAACAACAATTTCTTTTGGGGGAGGAAATGCTCATAGGATGGAGGACAGTTTACACTACCAGACTTCTGGTCCTGACCCCACTGACGGGGCGGTCTGTCATGACTGCTCACCACGCAATTAGGCAACGTTTTTCAATTCCCTTACAAAGAAAAAAATGTTATTTTTACTGAAAATAGCTCCAAGTGTCCTAAAGCCTTCCATTTTTCATATCTAATGAGGTGACAGTGGAATTTGTTAGATGAGTATGACTTTATCAAGCTTTAACGCTAACACTCCTCTCCAACCCAGAGCTTTGTGACGCGTCGAAGGAGACCATGCTAATCCAAAGCCTTGGGTGATTGATGCATTTGGGTGCGTTCCTTTGCTTTCTTGTGGAGACCAGCCCCTCACCCACTGTATAGTTTCGGCCTCATTGGAGTTTCGCTCGAACCATGGCCTGCTAGTTTGCAAGTTTTAAGTTGATTAAATTGGAGTACAAAAGAAAAATATTTTGTACCCCGACACTGAAAAATTCTCTGAGAGATGTGGGCTTTTCAGATGGACGTTGTAAACTGGTGAATTGTGTGTGTGTGTATGTGTCTGTGTGTGTATACACATTTACATATATGTATGTATATATATACACATCATGGGCATACTTAATTTTATTGCATTTCACTTTACTGCACTTTGCAAATATTGCATTTTTCACAAATTGAAGGTTTGTGGCAACCCTGCATCAAGCAAGTCTATCAGTGCCATTTTTCCAACAGCATTTGCTCACTTACTGTCTCTGTGCCACATTTTGGTGATTCTCGCAATATTTCAAGCTTTTTCATTATTATTATGTTTGTTACGGTGATCTGTGACAGTGACCTTTATTGCAAAAAGATTATAAGACCCGCTGAAGGCTCAGGTGACGGTTAAACATTTTTTTAGCAAGAAAATATTTTTAAATTAAGATATGTACATTTTTTTCTTTATACATAATGCTATTGCATACTTAATACAGTACAGAGTAAACATAACTTTTATATGCACTGAGAAACCAAAAAATTCATGTGACTTGCTTTACTGTGTTATTTGCTGTCTGGAGGTGAACTCGAAACATGTCTCACATATGCCTGTATATGCACATACACACATGAACATACACACACGCACATACACACACACACACATTTTTTTTTTACTAGAAGATAGATTTTTTTATTGGATGTTTGTGCCAGTTACCCTGGAAGATTCCATAGATGTGTACAACGTGTCTCTCTCCCCTTGAGAAGCTTACACTGTAAGGAGTGATGAATTAAGTGTTAGACTATTGTAATAGACTAGAGCTGAGGCTCTGGGGTGGACAGACCCGGGTTTGAATCTCAGCTTTGCTCGTTACTACCTGTGCACCCTCAGAAGGTTATTTAACTTCCTGAGCCTCAGTTTCGTTGTCTTTGAAATTGGGAGAGGCATCCTCAGTGCTTCTCAGGGTTGCTGTAAGGGTCAAATGACAGAAAGCATTAAGGTCTACAGCCCATACTTACATATGGCATATGTTAAGTATTCAATAAATAGTAATGACTAGTTGTTTCATTATTATTTATGTAAATTCTGAAAAGCTTGTTGTAAAAGGTGGGGTAGAATTTACTGAAAGGCAGAAGCCCTCGGCGGAGCAGAAGCGGACAGGAGCGCAGGCTGAGCATCCGGGCACAGCTGGGAAACCCTCAGGAGCCACTTGTTGGCCAGCTGGTTCTGTGCCCGCCTTCCTAGCTCTCCATTGCTATCTGCCCGCACAACGTGCTGGGAATTGCCCAGGAAGCCACAAAGTTAGTTTTCTGTATCTGTTACAGATGAGGGTCAGTTGTCATTTCCATCATAAAATCCATGCTTCATGGATCTCAAGCTTAGAATTTAAAATGACATGGGGCTTAAACTCCACTTAACACTTTTGATTTAAAACCTTCTCAGAGAACAAGAGTTCTTAAGTCCACACAGCCAGTAATACCACCACAGGCTCTTTGGTGTAAGTTACCTTTTGGAAATGAATCTCGTGCCTGGTTTTGCATAGCCTTTTCAATGATAAATAGCTTTAAACAAAGAGTCATAAAAAATCAACACTTTTGAAAAGCAAATAAACAGCCCCATTTGCGTTCTCTATGGAAGAATGACTGGTGCCTTGGGACAGTTTCATTTTCATGCCTTTTAATGATGACTTTCCAAAATGGCTACTTGAGAAAAGGACAGTTTAAGGAAAGGAAAGCGAGACATTTTTAGAGGCTACATTCTTAGCCTCTAGAGATATATATTTAATTCATCTAAATTTTAATATGAAATTTGATTTTAAAGATAAAAATGTGTTGTATATAATATCAGTAAATGTTTTGTCTTTTGACTTATGCATCAAAGATACCCTACAACTAAATATACATCTGTTAGCAGACTGATCCAAAAACATTTTATTTCAGAATAACGAGATCAATATTCCACAGAAAGTATCTGATGGCCAGGATCAACAAGGAATTTTAATTTTTTGTTGAAAACAAAAAGACTGCTCTTATTTCAACTTTGGAGAGAAATGGAGACATGAAAATGCTCAGAAAAGATTCCAAGAGAAAGTTGAAAGTTGGAAACACCTGCAGGAAATGCACATGATTTAGTTGAGATTTTTAAAACTCCATAGGGGCTTCCCTGGTGGCGCAGTGGTTGAGAATCTGCCTGCCAATGCAGGGCACACGGGTTCGAGCCCTGGTCTGGGACGATCCCACGTGCCGCGGAGCAGCTGGGCCCGTGAGCCACAACCACTGAGCCTGCGCGTCTGGAGCCTGTGCTCCGCAACAAGAGAGGCCGCGATAGTGAGAGGCCCGCGCGCCGCGATGAAGAGTGGCCCCCGCTTGCCACAACTAGAGAAAGCCCTCGCACAGAAACGAAGACCCAACACAGCCATAAATAAATAAATAAACAAATACTTCAAAAAACAAAAAAAACTCCATAGTGTTTAGTATCATGATGTAAACCCTTTTGTGTGGTGTCCAGGTAAAGGTGATGGGAAAAGAGAAAAGATCACGGACCTGCAGCTTCTTTTACTTGCAGTTTTTATTGTGAGCAGGAGCACAGGTGGTGGCAGGACACGGCCTGGGGAGATGCTTTCCCCCTTCAGGACAGGCACGGGTGTCTCCCATAGCCTTTCAGTTTTTATCTTCTAGACTCCAATGATTATATCTTCTCACCTTGGGCTACCTTCATAATTGGACTAAGATTCTAAGAAAAGCTGTCAAAAGCCTTAGGCAAGGGGCTTCCCTGGTGGCGCAGTGGTTGAGAGTCTGCCTGCCAGTGCAGGGGACACGGGTTCGAGCCCTGGTCTGGGAGGATCCCACATGCCGCGGAGCAACTAGGCCCGTGAGCCACAATTACTGAACCTGCGCGTCTGGAGCCTGTGCCCCGCAACGAGAGAGGCCGCAACAGTGAGGGGCCCGCGCACCATGATGAAGAGTGGCCCCCACTTGCCGCAGCTAGAGAAGGCCCTCGCGTAGAAACGAAGACCCAACACAGCCAAAAAAATAAAATAAATAAATAAATAAATAAGTCAGGAGCCCTTTAAAAAAAAAAAAAGATGGATGAATTCATAAAAATAAAAAAAAAATTTTTTTAATTTAAAAAAAAAGCCTTAGGCAAGGTTGGTAATGGAGTACAGCATAATATACTACTAAATAGGGCAAATCCACTTCCTTGGAGTCAAGGGATCTAAACAACTCACAGGCCCTAGTGGATTTCTATCTACTGGGTAAAGATGTGACAGCCAAGGTATCTTGTTCACTCTGAGACAGACTGAAAAATAATAACGACAATATTGGGCAGCTTCCTCTAGACCCTAGAGGTGGAGTTTCGTTCCCCACCCCTTGAATATGGCCCAGCCTTGGGACTTGCTGTGACCGACAGAATGTGGAAAAGTGGTGTAAGCTCTGGAGCCTAGGCCTCAGGTGGCCTTGCGGCCTCTGCCTTTGTCCTTCTAGAATGCTGCAGTCCCTGCATCAGAAAGCCCGGACTAGCTGACTGAGACTGCGTGGAGAGGAAGTTCAGGTTGGCAGCCAGCATCAAGGCCCCAGGCATGTGAACGAGGTCACCTTAGTCCCTCCAGCCCCAGCTGGGCCACCGGTTGACTGTCGCTGCCTGCAATGAAATGCGAGTACAGGCAAGACCAGAAGAACTTCCCATCAACACACGGAGTCGTGAGAAACAGCAAATCGTGATTTTAAGTCAGGGTTCGTGGGCCAAATCTGACTAGGCCTGTCCTTTTGTAAATAAAGTTTTATTGGGACAGCACCACAGTCATTCATTCCATATTGTCTACAGCTGCTCCTGTGCTACGACAGCAAAGTTGAGTAGTGACAGAGACCATATGGCCCCCAAAGCCTAAACTGTTTACTCTCTTGCTCTTTTCAAAACGCAAGTTTGCCTACCCATGTTTTAAGCCATTAAGTGATTTGATATGCAGTAACAAATGACATATACAAGTCAGTATCCTAGTCAGTGTTTTCTAGAGAAACAGAAGCAGTAAGGATTGGTTCATGTGATAACGGAGGCTGAGAAGTCCCCAGATCTGCAGTCAGCAGATCAGCCCAAGAGAGCTGATGATGTAGTTCCGATCTGAGTACGGAGGCCTGAGAACCAGGAGAGCGGGTAGTGTAAGTTCCAGCCCCAGACCGACAGTCTTGAAACCCAAGAAGAGCCTGTGTCTCAGTTTGAATCAGGAGGTGAGAAAAGACTGGCGTTCCAGCTCAAGCGGTCAGGCAGTTCTCTCCTACTCTTAAGACAGTCAGCCTTTCTGTTCTACTTGGCCTTGTATGGAATGCATGAGGCCCACCTACCTTGGGGAGGGCCCTCTGCTTTATTCAGTCTATCAATTCAAATGTTCACCTCATCCAGAAACACCTTCTCAGACACACCCAGAATAACACTGGACCAAATATCTGGGTACCCTGTGGCCCAGTCATGTTGACGCATGGAATTAACCATCACAGCTGGTACCTAAGAGTGAGGTGTTTCAGTAACAAAACCCTAAAAGTAATGACATTGGCTTTGGACTCAGAGGTGGCTAGACGTGGACAGGACACCATTAGTGAGGGCTGAAAAGAAGGTGAGGAAACGGCTACCGAAGGCTAGAGAAAAGGCAGCCCAGGTTATGTAATGGTGGAACAATAGTCCAAAACTGTCCAGACTCTCACCCAAGGTAATTTTCTAGCTTCCAAAATTAGAAAGCTAGAAAATTACCTACGGAATTCACAGATCTGGCCAAGGAAATCTCTAGATAGAATATTGAAAGTGCCAACTGGCTTCTCCTAGCTGCATGTGATAGTGTACATGACGAGAAAGATGAGCCAAAGCACTGTTTACTTTACAAGCAGAATTTAGAGGAAATATAGTGGGCTCAGGACAGGCGTGATTAGAAAACAAGACTGTCTCTCATTTCAGCCCACACTCTCCCCATCCCAGCCAACAAAACATTCTCCAACTGAAACAGAGCCTGAGATTAAAAATCCCTCAAGGGTGTGGCTGTGAGATCCTTTATTAAGACCTCAGAGAGCTTTAAGCTGACACCTAATCGACTCTCAGCTAGACAAAGTGCTTCTAAGAATCTCAAGGGGGTATCCCACAGCACGTTTACACTCAGCCCAAAGTAGAGACAGGTAGTCTCAAAAAAGAATAATGGATGTGATTTTGGGGGGTACCCCCAATTATGGGAAATTCACTATTTTAAAGACACTGTATTGGACCTAGAAAGGCAGAGACAGTTTAAAATGAAAAGAGCCTCTCAGCCCCCAACTTTCTATGGGAAGGAAGCAGGCAAAGAAAAAAAGCTACTCAATTGCAAACATGTGCCATGTCTTATGGAAAAGGAAGGACAGCTCAGAGAGCAGAGCCAAGACCCAGAGGGTGGAGCCAAGAGCCAAGGAGAAGAATAGGTTATGGACCCACTCTGTATGGACTGAGTGTGTGTGTCCCTCCAAAGTTCATAAACCCCCTGTGGTTGTGTTGGGGGTGGGGCCTTTGGGAGGTAATTGGGTTTGTATCAGGTCATGGCGGTGGAGCTCCATGTTGAGATTGCTGCCCTTGTGAGGGGATGAAGAGACCAGAGCTCTCTCTCTCTCTCTCTCTCTCTGTCCTGTGAGTGTGCAATGAGAAGGCAGCCACCTGAAAATCAGGAAGAGAGTCCTCACCAGACATGGAATCTGCCAGTGCCTTGGTCTTGGACTTGCAGTCTCTAGAACTGGGAGAGATAAATGTTTGTTGTTTAAGCCCCCAGTCTACGGTATTCTGTGATAGCGGCCCTGACTGTTAAGATGCAGTCCAGGGGAACAGAAGCGTTCTCCATCAGGGAGTGTTCCATACTCCTGGAGTAGGGAAATTGGAAATGTGTGCCTGGCTGGATCTCAGAATGCTATGGAGTGGCAACTGCCATGTGCCTCCCTTTCCTCCCCTTTTGAATGGAAATATCTACTGTGGTGATATACTTTACCAAGTGCATTGCAAAGTAGGGGCAGGTGACGTGTCTCTTTAGTTTAGTTGTCTGATTCAAGAAGCACTGCATCTGGAGAACTACACCTGGGGAACTGCATCCAGGGCATCTCACCTGTATTTGCATTTAGATGATCAAGGCCCTGGACTTTGACACTGAGATTGATGCTATAATGGGATAAGAACTTTGGGCAAGGGGGTCAATGTATTTTGTGTGTGGGACCAATGAAAAGAATTTTCCAGCCCCTCCTATTAGAGACGGAAGCTATTCTATCACCCCTTATACCTCAACTGGCCTTGTGACTTACTTTGGTCAATGGAATATGGCTGAAGTGACATTAAGGGGTTCCAGAGCTTGATCTTCATGAGACCATGCAGCATCCACCTTTGCCCTCTTGGCCCACTCTCTCTCCCTGATAGAAAGCCCCAGCTAGACACTGAATGATGAGTAAGCGCATGGAGAGAGAGGCACAGCCAACAACCAGACCAAGGCCCCAGACATGTGAGTTAGGTCACTCTAGACTCTCCACACTCAGCTGAGGGACCAAGTGCCTGAGGCCACATGAATGAGCCCAGGTGAGACCAGAAAAACAACTACCCTGTCAACCTACAGAGCCAAGAGAAGCAATAAATTGTAGTTTTAAGCAACTGTATTTGGGGTGGTTTGTTACATAGCAATGAATAACTGATACACTTTCCAACTAATTATTTTTTATGTTCACATTGAACTGAAGGAAATTCAGGGAGAACAGCGTGTTTAAACTCACCACCTATGGAAAAGTAATTATTGCGTACAATTTCCACCATAATGCCTTTCCTTCCATTAAAATCGATCATAATCACAGGCACCATACCAAACCAAATAGAAATCCAAGATCGTGAGAAGGGATTTGGATCCAATAGCTAAACAAAGCAGTTCTAAACCCACAAACCATGCCACTTGTTTATGTTTATTCATAAATATATACTTGTATATGTATTATTAAAAGGTGACTCCAGGGACCTTTCTTCCAAATTAGGAGCAAGATTTTCCATCCCAGAACCTACCTGGGACAACCTGGAGAGACATATTTAACTTAGAAAATACTGGTTAGCCACACAAACTGGGAAAGAACATTACTCAGCTGTAACAACACTGTCACTGCAGTGAAAGCAAAGAGGAATTGGGGTCACTGTTTGAAAGCATGGCTGACCGCAATACTTGCTACTAGAAAATTAAAACAGAGCTTGATGTTTGAACAAAAGTCTCCATGATTGACTAGAGCTTTCTTCCTCTCACTGAAAAAAACATTTATATAAGCAGTGATAAATTTCCTTGTCACTACATTTGAACAGAATGAGGGCACATCGAAGCCATAGGAATTTTCAGCCAGCCTCTGGGGTTTTATGTGTTTACTGGCATCCTGCCCACGGCTTGCACTTATGTGAGTCATTTTTGTTTGTGTCTCTGTTTCTGTTTGTAAGAAGGGAACTTCTTTTCTCCCCCAGGGCTTGGCCTTCTTCAGCCCATGGCTGTTCTGAGCATGCAAGAGCTTACTGATAATTGTACGATTAAATGCCATTTCAAAGATTCCCCTGGTATTACTCATTCTTCCTTACTAGGGCTCAAAGTGCAGCTCTGCTACTTACTGTGGGACCTTGAACAAGTTATATAACCTCTGAGTTTCAGTGTCTCATCTATGGAGAAAAATAATCCCTGCACCTTACAGGATAGATGGGAAAATTAGCAACAATATGGGTACAACACCTCTAAGGGTGCCTGGCATGTACAGTACTTCTCTTATAGGGATTTTATGTGGACCTCATAAGTTAATATCTGTAAAGCTCTCAGACCAGTGGCTTGCACGTGGTAAGTCTGCTAAATAAAATAAATAAAAATCTTCTAGACTCTGTTGTCATCCATTAGACTCCAGACCCCAAGGATTTTGCCTTCTGTCGTGCATATGATGCACAGGGTCAAAAACCTCATCATTTGTGACCAAGACCAGTGGTCAAAATGCAAGTGTGCCCTGGATGCAACCTGCACACATGGGATACCTGCTGTGTGCCCCATGTTAGGCACCCCAGGAGAGCACAGGGGAGGGTGGAAGCAGCAGAGGAGAGCTTAGCCAACCTGGGTTTTCTAGAGCAGCCTCTGCGGACACTGGTATTGCCTGCTCAGCGTCGTAGCCTGTTTGGGGCTATGATAACATGATACCACAGACTGGGGGGCTTATAAATGACAGACATTTATTTCTCACAGTTCTTTTTTTTATTGGGGTATAGTTGCTTTACAATGTTGTGTTAGATTCTGCTGTACCACAAAGTGAATCAGCTATACGTGTACATATATTCCCCTCCCTCTTGGAACTCCCTCCACCCTACCCCCATCCTACCCATCTAGGTCACCACAGAGCACGGAGCTGAGCTCCCCGCGCTATACAGCAGGTTCCCACTAGCTATCTGTTTTACACGTGGTAGTGTGTATATGTCAATCCCAATCTCCCAATTCATCCCACCCCCCTTCCCCGCCCCTGTGTCCACACGTCTGTTCTCGACGTGTGTGTCTCTATTCTTGCCCTGCAAATAGGTTCATCTGTACCATTTCTCTAGATTCCATGTATATGCATTAATATACGATATTTGTTTTTCTCTTTCTGACTTACTTCACTCTGTATGACAGTCTCTAGGTCCATCCATGTCTCTATGAATGACCGAATTTCATTCCTTTTTATGGGGGTCTGGAGGCTGGAAAGTCCCAGATCAAGGCACTGGCAGATTCGGAGTCTGGTGAGGGCCAGCTTCCTGGTTTGCAGAGGGTCGTGTTCTTGCCATGTCCTCACTTGTCAGCGTTAGAGCTCTCTGGGGTCTCCTTATAATATAGGTTACTAATCCCACTCATGAGGGTCCTACCCTTATGACCTAATCACCTCTCCAAGGCCCCACCTCCAGATATAATCACATTGGGGGTTACAGTTTCATACCAGTTTTCGTGGGACACAAATGGCCCATAAGAGCCTCCATCCCCTTTCTTCTACTTACTTTGGGGAGCTCCCCACCCCAAGGAATACAGTGTTGGTGGGACTGCCCTTCAAGATGTCTTCCCTTCTCTGACCAAGAGGTGACCTCTGACCCATCTGGACCAATCAGAAGCTCTCTCTCCCGGGCATCAGACTCTCCAGTGAGACCCCACTGCACACTCTGGTTCTGGCCACTTTATGAAACTATATCAGATCTCTGGGGATGGGATTTGGAAATGTGTATATTTATCAGGAACCCTGATGTTTCTTAAGCTGTGCCTTGGAGGACTGGTTTCTGGGGACCACTGAGACAATCACTCTGAAAGACTAGAAGAGAGGGGAACAGAGTGGAATAAAATGGAAACAGAAAATGGAGCGTAGATGACACGGGTGAGCAGTGTTTCATGAAACTTTAAAAATTGGTCATTTGTGTGTGTGTGTGTGTGTGTGTGTGTGTGTTGATTTGCAATGTAAAGGGTGTTCGTTAATGTATCTCTTACTGTGGGACTTGGCAAAAAAAAATGTGAAAGCCATGCCCTGAAATACATTTATCAAACTTGCTCCCCAGGGAGCTTGTTAGAAATACAGATTCCTAGGCCACTGGCTGGTCCTTCCGATTGGGTCTGTTTGGAATGGGGCAGGGATTTCCTGCCTTCCTCCTCTGCCTTTTTTTCCTTTAAATGTCAGGTACCCTGTGATTCCTATCATCATCAAGTATGTGGGGAAGCGGGGCACTGCCCTAAACCACCGAGCTTTGCTCTTGAGGAAAAAGGAGCCGGCAGAGAAGGCTAAGTGCTCAGTAAAATTGGTATTCAGAGTGGGAAAGCTGCAAAATCATGATGAGTAAAAACCAAATGGCGAAGGGGTGAGGACTGGTGAGCTTGAAAACCATGAACGTGACCTGACATGCCCCTTCTTAAGACCAAGCGCTCACTCCTTCTTTCAACCTGCATCTCCTGAGACTACCAAAGGCCCTTGAAGGCCAGCTCGTTTCATTCTTCCGAGCCCTTTAAGTACAGCTATGGAAACTGGCACTCTGACAGCTACAGCTGGGGAGGCTTAGGTGGACTTTGAACCCGCGTCCCTCTGACCCAGCGCCTAGCTCTGTAGCTCTCACTGTCCTCTCTTGGATGCTGGCACTTTCCAGCAGACTTCTACTGCCCTGTCTCCTCAGCTTGCAGGCTGTGTCCTTTTGACCTTTTCCAGCCTCTATCATTCTCCTTGGTGACAGAAAACACTCTCAGATAGCGGGGAGGGAGGGAGGCCATCTCTGCTCGCCCTGACCTGCGAGGACATTAGCCTGGCGCATGGGAGCTGCTGGGAGAAACGTGATTCCTCATCTCGTCCACGCTCCCCTGCCCCAAGGCTGTTATCAGAACACCAGGGAGGCAAGTCTTCAAGAAGACTCAGTGCGTCCTCTGTGGGGCACAGCTGTTCCTCATCATGAAGTAAAACAAAACCCTGGCTTGGGCACAGCCCAGAAACTTCTGCCGATCTTCCTCTCCCACAGGAGGAAGCTTTGTCCCCATCCCACGGAGGCTCGGGTGGAGAGCGGGAGGGGCTGGCCCTAGCTCTGCATCCTGCCCAGAGGACAAGCTGCCCTTCTGGGTGGAGGCTTTTAGGAGGGAAGGGAGGATTGGGGGAGCCTCCGGGGCCCAGTGTGTGCCCCCCCAGTTCAGGGTTTGTCTCCTGGGACTTGATAAGGAGGTAGTTTGCTTCACTGTGGAAAGAGCCACACACCAGAGCCACCAGGCGGGGAAGGCTCGGAGCCCAGGTTCACCCTCTTAGAAGATGACCCTTGTCCCTCTTCACATCCTCCTGCTTGAAGCCTTTACTTACAAGTGTGTCTTGGGGACTTCCCTGGTGGTCCAGTGGTTAAGACTTCGCCTTCTAATGCAGGGAGTGCGGGTTCGATCCCTGTTCGGGGAGCTAAGATCCCACATGCCTTGCAGCCAAAAAAACCAAGACATAAAACAGAAGCAATATTGTCACAAATTTAATAAAGACTTTTAAAAAAATGGTCCACATGAAAAAATAAAAAATAAAAATAAAATAAAAGAAATGTGTCTTGGCTGAGTAGAAAAAAGAGGATGTTTAGGGAAAATGTCAAATTAATGTTAAATTAATTTTTTTAATTAAACCACTAATATGCATTGAATGTGTGTGTGAGAGAGAGAGAGATTGTTCTAGAAAAGTGGCTTGGAGTGCAGAGAGAGCTGTGATCTGAGAAGGAGACCATACGGGCACGAGTCCTGGCTTTATCACTTTCTTCAGCCTCTGAATGTCACGTTTATTTTTCTCTGAAATGGGGGAAATGATAAAAGCCATCTTGGATTCAACAAAGCTTGGGCAACTCCTACCACATGCCAGATAACATGTGGGAATTTTTCATACACATGAACTTAATGCACGATCACACACAATCCCATTTGGTGGAGATGTTGCCCATTTTGCGGTCTCGGGTATGGAAAGTTAGTTCTAGGGATTTTCGTGCGGTAGCAGACTGGATCTCCTGGATGGTACGTCTCTGGTGCACCATGGTTGCCCCAGGCTTGTATTAAGTGAGAAGGCTAGACTGTACGTCATTCATGCATTCATTCAGTACATATTTGTCGAGTGCCTACAATATGCCAGGCACTGTTCTAAGCTGGGGATACGTTGGTGAACAAGACAGATAAGGTCCCTTCTCTGGTCAAACTCTTCCCTCTTCTAGAAAAGAGAGATTATAAACAGTAAACAATAAGGCATAAAGTAAGAATCAGTGCTATGAATAAAATAAAATGGGGCAATAGGATGGAGTGAGTTCAAGGGCCGTTACTTAGAAGGGACATGGCCTCCTTCAGAACAATATTAAAACACAGTCTGTATCCTACGGCCTTTAAGGGACAGATGTGCTCTGCCAGATGTCCCCAGTCCTTGGATGCCAAGTGTCCAGAGACCCTGGAAGCTTATCTTTATAACCATGCCAAGCTGTTGGGTGCCTCTCCTAGGTGTTTTGTTCACTGTGATAGCTGTGTGTCTCAATCTTCAAAAGAAGATCAGATAATGAGATTAAGAGAGGCCACCAGACAAAACAAAACACGTGGTTTTATGCCAATTTGAACTCGATTTAGAAAGAAACATAAGGCATCATTTAAATAAACCATGATTTTTCTAAAATGAATAGCCATTTGTGTTTGTGTGTGTGGAGTGTGTCTGTGTGTGTCTGTGTGTGTGACGTTTCTTCCAGTTAGCGGAAGTTGCTCTGTGGCCAGAGCTCATTGATGAGCTTCAGCTGTCACCCCTTCCCCATCACATCCTGCCTATTGCCACTGGGATGTAGAAAGAATCACTCACGAGCTGAGGACCAAGGTCACCAGGATCTTGGTGTTGGGGGGGACTCAGCCGGACTCTGGCCCCCAGCTGCCGAGCCAGATACACCCCCTTTCCAGACACACCCCAAGGCTGCAAGGCCTCGTGTCTGTCCTTAATGCAGGAGCAGAAAAGAACTCTCAGCTACACGCCAGACTGGGGGCCCATCTCTCATTGTCTTTGGCCTCATTTACGTTTCCTGTTATCTCCGTGGCCCTGACACAAAAGGCAGCGCGGTGCTCGTTTTCGCGCGGTGGTTCCCATCCCCAGCGACCACTGCTGACTGTGCAGAGAGGCTTTTCACGCCAGACGGGACCTGAGAAATTCTGTTGCTCAGCAGTTTGATTTGATCTATGCGCTGAGTTATTTAATTCCTTAATGGGGTTTTGACCACCAAACCCTTTGTTGAAACAAAATTTCACAGAGTTCTAAAATGTAAAACAGATACAAGAGGGTCGAGGACCCAGAGTCCCTCCTCCTGGGCCCCCCCCCATCCCTGCAATAGCCTCTAGGGAGGCCCTCAAAATGCCCAAGCTCTTCCCAGCAGCCCCGTCTGGAAAACACCCATCTCGTTCCAACCCCCTCTAGTTCCAGAAGGGCCGGGAGGAGTGAAAGTTCCATTTGCAATGGCCAGTGGCTAGGAAATAGTCCACTGATTCATTCAGTGCAAAAAGCTAAAAGGATCGAATAGTGGTGGAATCAGGAGGTGGCTACCGTGGGAGGGTCATGGCAGGATCGGAGGTTGACCCGAGAATCGGGATCCTCTGGGCTGCAGGGAAGCAGTGATCCGATTGCCAAGGAGCTCCACATGTGCTGCACATGGGTGCCGGGAACTCGCAGAGAGCTGTGATGACAGCTCAGTAATACATTCATCCCCAGGTGCTCTTCTGCACGTTATGGGGTTTGATATTTTTATTTAACTGGAAGCAGTCGATCTGGTGCATGTGAGGCAAGGAGGCTGGGTCGGCTGATGGCTGCCCCCATGGCCATGGCTCCCCTTCCCACCGAGAGGGCTCCTGGCCTCGGAGTGTTGCAGGCAGGGCGCCAGCCACTCTCAGCCTCATTCCGAGATGCTCTGGGCTTCATCTTAGCTTAACAACCTCTTGGAAAGGGTTTGGTCCCAAGTGTCACTGCAAGAGAGACAGACCGGGGAAAAGTGCACTGGACTGGGAGGCAACCCATGGGGGTGAGCTAGTGTGTGCCCGGGGTACGTTTCTTAACCGCTCTGGGCCTCAGTTTTCTCTTATGTAAAATGAAATTGACAACAACAGTGTTTATCTTGCAGGGTCAAAGTGAGGACTCCACAGGCAAACCTATAAGGTGTTTAGAACAGTAGCCCAATGAAAATTAGTTGTTCCTACTATTCCTGCCTCAGACCTGGTGAGTCCCTTCCCCTACTTCTCACCAAAGGAGGCCAAATTGCATAAGCATTTAACTGCAGGGAGGGCTGTCTTCTGAAGACCTTACAGAAGAATTTAGTGGAGAAAATTCTACTGCTTGCTAACAAGCAAGTGCCCGGTGCTGTCTGCCC
This sequence comes from Eubalaena glacialis, assembly GCF_028564815.1. Lineage (NCBI taxonomy): Eukaryota > Metazoa > Chordata > Mammalia > Artiodactyla > Balaenidae > Eubalaena > Eubalaena glacialis. The sequence goes on from NC_083716.1 coordinate 10,586,357, forward strand.
AGTGCTTTGTCTGCATTTTGTCATTTATCTCTCACACTGGCCCTATGAGACTGGACACGTAACTTCTCTTTCGGAGATGAGGAAGCCAAGGCTTGGGGAATTTCAGGAATTTACCCAAAGCCACATGGCCAGTAAACAGAGGAGCCAGGTCTAAAACCTGGGGATTTGATTCCTCCGGGTTTGTGTTTGCTTGTTGTTTTGTTTTCCTTGGATTTTGTAGATTCAGGGGACACATGTAGCAGGGAGAACAGTGGATGCTGTTGGAACAATGCAAAGCCACAGCTCACGGTGGAGGGCGTGATTCAGAGGGGCAGAAGCAGCCTGACTGCTCCCCTGCCCCTTCGGAACCCCAAGAACCACCCCAGGGGGCGGGAGTCCTGGGGGTGCAGTGACAATGAGCTGGGCTTCGACACCTCTTTCTTCAGGACAACTTAGTGAATTCGTTCCTCCTGAGGATTCTGGGATGGAGACCCTGCTTCACTCTGAACCAGCCGTGTGACTTCCAGAATTCCTCCTACCTCCCTGCAGTTTAGTTTCCTCCTCCAAAAAATGGGAACAGTAATTCCTGGCATAGAGTATCATGCCATACAGTTTTCTTTAATTAAATACTGGAAGTATGCTGCAGGTTTTTGTAACATGTGTGTACTGTCCATTATGAATGCCCTCCAGTACCGTGAGAACTGCAAGTTCGATGATGAGGAAAATGTCAGAGAACCTCACCTATCAAACCTGAGGAATTCTTTTAATTTTGGCTGGGTGGACTTTTTACAGTGTCACCATAGAAACTCTCCAGATGGAAAACCCTCATCTTTTGAGTAGTAATAATATGATTGTGCTGAATGCTGATTCACAACCACCCTGAGATGGAAGAGGGAAGAAAGCTCAGAGGTGTTAGGTACAGTTCCGAGGGCCGCTTGCTCTGCCTCTAAGTGGCAGGGTAGAGATTTGAACCCCGGTCTGAGGAGGTCCTGATGTCTCCACGACACCACGTGATCCCCCTGGGGCTCTGGACGTTGACAAACAAAGAAATAGCAAAGTGGATTTGATGGCTTGGTGCATGTGCATCTTCTTCAGCCTGTATCCTGCCTTAGCACTGTGACTGGCACATGCAGCCTCTCAAGGATCTTGGTTAAACGTGCTAAAGAAAGTCGAGCGTTGCTCAAGTGTCTCCTGGCCACATCCACTGGAGTGGTCCCTGGGTCTACCTGCAGAGGCAGTTGGCAGGTTCCTTCTGCCCACCTGAATTAGACACCCATCTAGAGCTGCCAAGTGGACAGTTCCCCAGGAATCCTCATGCTTGTAAAGTATGCTTGTAAAGTACGCGTCTTTGTAAAGTATAGAAAATCATCTCTCCCAGCTCAGCCCCTGCAGATGGGCTCATTTTCCAGCTCTCCCTGCCAACGGGCCAACTCTACGGTTGATTAGGGTAATGAGGCTTATGCAGGCTTCCTCTGTCCCTCCCCATCTTCTTGGCTCTGAAAGTTAGCCCACTGTCTATCAATACTGTCTGGCACCAGAAGAAAGCCCCTCTCCCTTCCTGCACCCAGCATCTGGTTGCCTGGAAACCAGGACAGAAGCCTAGAGCATCTTGGGTTTCTTTTTAATTTCCCTGCCAGCTCCTGAAAGCAAGCAGTGTTTGTTTTAAGCAGAATCTTTGCACTGTGGAGACTTGCCTTAACCTTGCCCAGAGTGATTTCATCAACCTGCGTAAATGTGATGCGAAACGGCAGGGACAGCCACTCCAGGCTCAGTGTCATTTGGTTATCGGTGTACAGAGTCATAATTAACAGTGAAAGCTGAAGATGGATTGTTTCAGAGGGAGCCAGGACAAGGCTCAACTCGTGTGTGTGTGTGTGTGTGCGCGCGTGTGCGTGTGCGTGTGTGTGGTACGTGAGCCCATGCACATGTGTTGAATTGGCAGCTGTGTGAATTGCAGCTTGCTGTAGCCACATGCAGAAAGGAAGAGAGATTTTTCTTTTTCCAAAAGAACAAAAGCCCATCTTGAAAAAAATGTCTTTCAAAAGTCACACAATTCGGGGAAAAGGCTCCAAGACTGCTTGGCTCACCCCCAAGCTGTGCTTCAACAGGAGTGTGAACAATCTTCAGATAGGGCCACAGAAGAGGTGAGGATGTAAAAAGTCACAAATGGGAAAAGAACTCCCCTAGCCCCCACCAAGCCTTTGGCTTAACACTGAGAGGGCCTGCCAGGGTTTAGGACTAAACCTGGCACCCAATGCCTTGAATGTGTCCTGGCCCATGCCACCTGGCTGCTGTGTGTTCCAGAGGCTGAGAGGCATTTCATTTGGGGCGGGTGGGATGGGACTTTCTCTCTTGTCCAGGCTGCCCTGTGTTCCCCCAATAAGAAATCTTTTGAAGAGCCATCCCACCAGACCCCACCGAGAAAGCCACTTCCTAGGGATTATGAGCTAACTATCTTGCCCCTCACTACACCTTGTCACCATAAATGGTCTCCCATTTTACAGATGAGAATGGAGAGGCCCAGAGTGGCCAAGCATCTTGCTTGAGGTTACACAGCTAGTAGGCAGTGGAGTCAAAACTTGAACAGCAGAGCTTACTCAGAAATCATTATAAGAAACACTTTATCTGACTTCCTGAATCTAAATATCTTTCAAGGAGATACTGGCTCTTCAAGCTGACAGTCTCTTGGAAAATTCTTATCGCTCAGTGAATAAATTGAAATAGAGCTAATAATAGATAGGTATGTAGCGTGTCTGTAAACATCTATTTGCTGTATCTTCTTTCTAGAGTTTTTTTTTGAGAAATTCTTTGATGTACTTTTTACCAAGAGGTTGAGGTGTGGAATATTTTTACTAGATAACTAAACCCATGTTTCCTCATTCCATTAATTTTCTGGACTTCCTTTGTCTCTGTGTTTTGGGGAGTCCTGTGTGTTTTGTGATATTTTCCTCAACACTGGTTTCTCTCCTTGCTTGAAGAATATTTTAGAGACAAACCAAAATGAAGACAGGGACTCATGTTTTCCCCTCATAAATGGAGGCAGAGTTGATCAGAAAGTTGCCAACATTCAGCCTCAGCCTTGGATTCAAATCCTGACTCCACCAGTTTCTTGCCTGTACGACTTGGAGCATGTTGACAACCATCCAAGCTTCAGTTTCTAATCTGTGAAATGGGCATGATAATGGTCCTGAGTTATTAGAAAGAAGAATTAGTGTGTAAAGTGATGAGCACAGCTCCTAACAAATAGGTACTCAATAAAGAGTAGCCACTATTTTTATTCTATTACCAACGGGGAGGTTATGGGGTAGACTAAGGCTGTGGGATAAACCAGGACAAAAAGTTAGAAATTCCTAGTCCTAGGAGAGGTGCTCAGAAGAGGCTTTCCTGATACAAAGAGGGTTTTGTCACTGATCCTTGTCTCATGACTCCTATATTCTTTAAATTTTAAAAATACTTTAAAAATAGTACTGGGAAATATCTTCATACCTACCTCCTTACTACAGGAAGGTATTGTACAAATAAGGTGATTCCTATTCCCTGCTTGAAGGCACAACGCTGGATTTCAGTGAAAGAATTTGAAATACGGCCTTAGAGGAAAAAAGAAAAATAGAAATTCTACCCCAGGCCCCTCAAAGAGATATAACCCTTCTTCTATTTCCCATTCATTCAAAGGCTATAAGAAATGAGGTGATGGTGTTAAGACCAGGAAGCCTGTCACTGCTAAGGGATCAAGTCTTCTGATTTCTGTGTACAAAGCAAACCTTTAACATTCATAACCATTTTTCATCTTTGTAGCCTTTGCGGTTTCCTGGGCAAACATTAATTGGGCCCCATCATGTATAAGGCAGGGTGTTAAGCATTAAGGGATACAAACCATGTAAGAAACAGATCCTCCTTTCCAAGTGTTAGTTTCTGGGCCCGACTGCCTTCATGTGCATCCCTGTGGATTCTGCTAAGCCTCGTCACCTGGACCAGCTCTCCTCTATCCCTTGGCCTCACACAGCGGGGACTGGGATGGAATTTATACCTCTGTGCTTTTGGCTGGGATAGGATTCTAAGGCTGTGAAAGGCTCTATCCAGCTTGCCTGCACCTACTTTCTCTCCTCCAGAACCCTCATCACCTTGGGAGCCCCCGCTGTACCTGTTACACATAGCCCCTGGTCCATCCCTGGGGCTGAGCAGAAAGATAACTCTTCTTGCCTTTGTCCTGTTAAATTCTCCCTTGTCTTCCCAACCCCAAACTCCTCCAAATATACCCAGCTCAGCGATCTGCTCAAAGGATAACTTCCTATGTTTCCCTTTGCAGGAAACTGATTTGCATTTCCATGCAAATTTCCTGGAGCCTCGAAGACCATTAGAGACACCTAAAGGATTGAGTCTAGGCGCCAAGGCCTAACATCTGGGTTCATAATTTTAAACATATGGTTCATTTCAGATCGTGCCATCCACCAGCCGGCCATTCTGCTCCTTCCCGCCTTCCCCAAGCCACACACTTCGCACCTTCTCCGTACAACTTCCCATTCTTCAAACTAAAAGCAGTTGTACTCGCTGCCACTGGGGGAGAGGCTTTGGATGAGCTGACGGTAACAGCTGCAGTTTCCAGCCATAAGCCCTCCATGCTCTCATTGTATCTGATCCTCAGAGCCTGTGAGCAGTGGTGTCACCACTTCCACTTTACAGAGGAAAACAGTGAGGGCGCAGAAAGTTTCAGTACCTGGTCCAAAGTCACAAAACTAGAGGCGAAGTCAACATTCAAACTCAGGGTCACGTGATTTTTATCCATCACACCGTACCTCTGACCTGGGTAGCGGAGACCTTGAGAGCTATTTCCAGCTCCTAGCTGTCATAATAATTAAAACCAGCAACATCCACTAAGCAGTTATTAGGAACCAAGCAGAGGGCTTTACATGCATTTGCGTTTGATTGTCCGAAGAATCGGTCATGGAGGGTATTAACCTCACACTCGTGGTGAGATGAGGAAGTTGAGAACTTGAGTAACTTCCCAATGCCAAGGGCAAGGGAGATGCACTGTGTGCTTAGCCACCACCTCTTGTTGCTTTGCGGTTGACTCACTATGTGACTTTTGGCAAGTCCCTCACCTCTGGGAGAGGAGGGGACTTTTCTCGTCTGACAAATGCAGTCGTTGGCCTGGAAAATGGCTAAGGTCCCTCCTAGGGTTTCCACGCACACAACCCTGAGATGAGACCAGAAGCAGAGCCAGCCTGGCCGGCCTCCCTTCTGTACTCCCAGGGTTTATTTACGCTCTGTGTCTCTGGCGACAACAGCTAGGCCATATGGGCTGCCCTGGCATAGGATGGGCTCAGTGACAGCCCCCGAAGGAGGGAATCTGGTCCTCTGCATTGCTGGCCTGCTGGGGGGCCGCAGTCCCTCGTTGCACCCTGAGTGGGTACCCGTGGGCAGCTGCTCTGGCAAAGACAACCCCATGGGGCAGAATCCTTGCTGGTCCCTTTGCTGCTTTTATTGCTTCATTATCTCTCAAGTCAAAAAACGCAAGGGCTACAGCTTTGGCTGCAATCTGTTAACTTGCCAGCTCTCAGGGTTTCAGCCCTGGCTGAATCCAGCAAATTACACCGTTCTCGCCTTTCTCAACCACATCTTATTGCACACACCCAGAGCTCACAAATTACAGATACCCTTTTCTTCTTTGTCCCCAGTTTCACCAATAGCACTGCTCTATTGCAATGAGATGGAGTGTTAGGGAAGATTTTGTAAATTCTAATGCATTGTGCTCACATTCATTACTTTGATGCCTTTTTGTTTGTTTATTATTGTTGCTGTCAAGAGGAAATGCCCCCCTCCCTGAACACCCTGAGGCTGAATGCTCAAAGCTTTAATCTGCAAGGCCCCATGGGTAGCACTTAACAGATTGCTTCTAGATCATGTGTTAGCTATCCCAGATTCTGAGCTGGGGGAAGTGGCCCTGCTTTCACAGTACTGTACGTAGATGAGCTGGCTTTTGAGCCTGTGACAGGTGCTAAGGGCACGGTGTGACATCTTTACAGAATGATAAATCTTGCTTATTTTCTGTCACTAGGTTAAAGGACTACTTCTTCATTTCTAAATCCTCCGGCAACACCTGGAAAAACTACTGGAAATTTTTTCAGAGACTTGCGATTGTACCAATACTTCTGTTTTTAAAAGGCTGCAAACACCAGGAGAGTTGTTTTTCCTTCTCTATGCAGAGGAGGAGTTCCATCTTGTAATAATGTTGTTGAATAGAAAGACAGAAAGACAAGGAAAGGGAGAAAGGGGTGAAGAAAGAAAACCCTTTCAACAGCATCTGGCCTAAAGAGGCACCCAAACCAGACACTGCATGGGCTGTGTTTCTCTTTCAGGTGGGGCAGCTTTTCTTCTCTCGCAGAGTTTGTGGCTTACCCCAGAGGCACTGAGCAGCTGTGTCGGGGGCTCCTTCTGGCTTATGTCAAGTACAAGGGACAAAGAATGTTAACAGCACATATAATTGCAACTGCGGTTATTATCCCCAGTGAACCTGATCTTGCAGCAACCTGATCGCTGGAACCTCCTTCACACAATCCAGAAACTCAGCCCCCGCCCCCGTGTCACCTTGTGCTGTGGGCCTAGGTTTGATGATGATGATGAGATTAGTGCTGTTTGCTTAGTTTCATTTTGGATTTGTGCTAGCTCATATAAGATGAGCCCCGTTTGATGGTTGCAAGGCTTTTTCCAGTGACGGTTCTTGGAAATCACTTGAAATGGCTGACTCTGAGGTTCTGTGTATGCCTGGGCTCAGGAGGGCAGCGAGGAGGAGGAGGAGGAGGAGGAGAAGGACAGGAGGGAGCAGGCAGCAGCAGCCTGGGCAGCCGAGCCTGGGCAGGCGTAAGGTGCAAACCTGGGCAAATCAGCCCCCAAACGGGTGGAAAGATACAGTCCTCACCATCCTGGAGCTAGCAGACAATCAAGAACATTGCGATCATTGCTAGAATGGAATTTTGTGTAAGAAACAGTGGGAATATAGAAGAATGAGGGTCTGAATGGATCCAAGGAATCAGAGAGAGAGAGGGTCATGGGGAGGTTGACCAGATGGACAAATGAGGTGGGCGTATGTAAATAATCGTAGTACCTACCATTTATTGTGTACTTACGAAATACCAGGTGCTGTACTAGCGATATAGTATAAAATAGTATAGTGCAGCATAGAGCGGTGTAGTGTTGTGTAACATAGTTAGTACAGTACAGTATAGTGTAGTATAGCGTAGTATAGTAAGGTTTAGTGTAGTATAGTATAGTATAGTATAGTACAGTGTGGTATGGTATAGTAAAGAATAGTGTACTATGGTATAGTATAGGGTAGGGTAGTATAGTGCAATATAGTGCAGTGTAGTACAGTACAGTATATTGTAGTACAGTAGAGTATAGTGTAGTATAATAAAGTCTAGTGTGTTAGAGTGTAGTAGAGTGAAGTACAGCACCGTGTGGTATAGTATAGTACAATACAGTATAGTACGATGCAGCCTAGTAAAGTATAGTGTAGTAATGGTAGAGTACAGTATAGTGTAGGGGAGTATAGCGTTGTATAGTGTGGTGCGGTACACCACAGTATTGTATAGTGTAGGATAGTACAGTATAGTATAGCATCGTGTAGTGTACGTTGATATAGTATAAGATGACGTAGGGGCCAGGATTTGACCCAGGACAGATCTGTCCCCACCGCTGGCCCCTTGACCACTGTATTGTGTGCCTTTCGTGTGTACAGCATTAGTCGCCAAGAGGGTGACAGCAGTTGGGCATGAGAGGGCCATTAGCCACTATGCGAGGATGTCTGACCTAGATGACAGCCATGGCCTCTAGTCAACTGTCGTGTCTCCAGGCCCTGCTGGCCAGGCAGGCAGCCTCACGTTGCGAACGTTACGAAACCTCCCAGGCAGCCGGGCTTCTGCAGTGCCCCCCTCACATGCCATCAGCTTTGCTGGAAGAACACTGGGAGCTTAAGCCCCATTCTCCTGGGGGTGCGGGTGGGAGCAGGAAGGGTCAACCTCCTGCTTTCTCATCCTTAACCCCAAGCGCGGAGTCCGAGGTGGGGAAAGGGCTGCCACCAGGTCTCGTTTCCCTCCAGCACTGCAACTTGGACATCGGAACATTCTTGCTACTGGCTCCTCCTGGGATGGAGAAACTGGAGACGACGGGCTGTTAGGAAATGAAAAATGAGGCGCAGAAGCAATTTTCCTCGTGGGCTCCGGCCCCAAGAGTGTCAGTCTTTGCTTTGGATGCAGGTCCTTGTCTGTTCTGTTCTTAATTTATTCTTGCGGATCTGCCCAAGTGTAGTTAAAGTTAATGGAAGGGAGGAGAGCGGAGAGCAGGGAGCCGAGGGGCCGAGGTGCTGCCAGGAAGAGGCAGACGAACCCGGAGGTGTTCAGGCTGGGGCTCCTGAACTGCCTTGTGCTGGAAGTGATGGTTCTACGTAGGATGCTCCATCCTTACAGGGACATGTGGGTGTGCCAATGGGCCCTTCCCCAGGGACCCGCTGCCCCGGTCCCGGGAGACCTCTGTCTTTGACTCCCTCTCACTGGCTTTATTGTCATTCAAAACGTGCAGGAGGAATTTTCAAATGGGGTCCACAGGTGAAGAGAGAGGAGCAGCGGACGACAGTGCTCTGTGTTGATGGTCCATCCAGTTGCATCTATATTGGAACAGATTTGGGTTTTTCTTTGATGCTGGGCTGGTTACTAACTCCACCTTGTTGCCTGAGAGTGAGATGAATAATGAGAGCGATTAGAGAGGAACCGCTCTAATTCCTCCTTGGCATCCTATCGCCGGCCCATTGCATCTCTCACCTGAACTCCTTAATGAGGCGTCCCGGCCTCCACCCACCTCCACCCACGCTCCCTCAAACCCCCTGCCTACATGCGGCCGCCAAAGCGGGTGCTCTGATGTGCCCATGTGACAGTGCAGCTCGAAACCCTTCTGTGATCCCCATGCTACAGGGTACAGTCTGAGATCTTGAATGGGATCTCTACAGCCCCTCAAGGTCTGACCCCTCTTGGTATCTATTCAAGCCTCTGCCACCTCCTCACCCCGCACCCTGTTCTCCCTCCCGCAAAGCACAACGGCCTGCACTTCCTGCCTCTGTCCCCCTGGCGTCGCCTCTGGCTTCAGCCCATGCTGCCTTCTATCCCTGAAGTGCTTCTACAGCTCCTTCTCCTGGCCAAGCCCTACCCCTCCTTCAGCACCTGCCTTCAGATGACTCCTCTACTCAGAAGCCATCTGAGCCCCGCCCCTGCCCACCCCCTCACCCATCCCCCATGGGTGGGGCTTCCTTACTCTGTGTCCCTGTAATATACCGTGTCCACTTGTATTCCCACTTGGCACAGGGCATTGACATGTATCTTGATTACCTGCCCAGAACAGGTTCTCGGCGAATCTTTATGGAAGGAATGAGGGAAGAAAGGGAGGGAGGAAGGGGAGGAACAGGAAGGAAGGGAGGTGGAGAGAAGAGGGGTCCCTCTGTCCACTCCCAGGAACCTTATTTAAGACCAGGATTGTCGTCACTCATTTCTATATTGCCATATTAGCTCCCAGTGGCCAGAGCAATCCTAAGAAAATGTAAGTCAGACCATGTCATTCCTCAGCTAAAACTTGCCAACCTCCCTTGAAGTGAAAGGTCCTTATGATAACCTACAAGGCCCTGCCTGAGCCGGACCTCCTAGATCTCAAATCACCTCTCGGATCCTCCTCCCTACACCTCTCCCCTCTCTCTGCTCCAAGCCCACTGGCCTCCTTGCAGAGTCATGCATTCTCTACAGGGATATTCCCACTCCCAAGTGTGCAAAAATTGGTTCTTGAGGATAAAAAAAACTTACTCTTTTTATTTATAAAGCATGCATATACACACATTACGTAAACAGATATACAATAAAATTTCATCAGGGGGGCAATTAGGAAAAAAGTGTCTAAAAAGCCTCCTTAGGAGTGTGATCATTAAAAAAAAAAGGTTGAGAAACACTGCCTAAATCATGCCAGGAATGATAGACCCCAGGGCCTTTGCACTTGCTTGGAATTTTCTTTCCCCAGATTCTTGCCTGGCTCACTCCCTTACGTCCTTTACTTCCTTACACGGATGTCATCTTAATGCGGCCTTCCCTGCCTACCCTTTCCAAATAGCAACCTTTCATACTGCCTGCTCCTGTCTGCTAATTTTGTTTTCTTAGCCCTAGCCTATTTGGCCCATTATATATTTTACTTATTTTTTCCTTGTTTATTGTCTTTCTATTGTTATCAACGCCTAGAAGTAGACTTTGTTTTGTTCACTGCTACATCTTCAGTGCCTGGAATAAGCTCTGGTGCAGAGTAGGTGCTCAATAAATACTTGTTTGATGAATGCTTAGGATGACCTGGCGTGTAATAGGTACTTAGCGTGGCAGTGACCGGAAAGCCCCATTCTTGGCAGTGGTTTCAACTTTCTCCCCAGCCGTGATGCAGGGAAATGCAAGTAGGCAGCTCAGGTGACCCAAGATCAGAGAGAGGAAGACAGTCTGAGATTCTGAAAACAGAACCTGACTACACAGCCCTGGACAATTGAGAGCTAACTGAGTGCGTCCTGTAGCTTAGGGTGTGATGGGATGACGCGGAGTGCGTTGGATCAAATGCCCGTCGGACTCCCTGTGCTGTCAGTTTGCTCTGGAATGGACATCAGAGCCTGCAAGGGAAGGGATGATGGACACTGTCCCAACCCTGGCCATGTCGCATCCTCTACCCTGGGCCCAGGGACAACCGGTGGGATGACGCCCCTGCCCCTGCTGACAAGCCACACTGGTCCGTTTCCCCCGAGAAACGTGTTCCTTTAAGCTTCGCCCACTCACTAGCCAGTACCTGTCATCACGTATTGGACGTTGTTCTTTTCAAGTCGAGCACAGAGAGTACTGTCTGACAGTAGTGGAAAACTTCACGGGAGGAATGTTACCCAACTTTGTCATCACTTTTTTAATGAGCAAGGGTCCCCTAGCCAGGCCCTTACTAGCTAATAAACTGATGTGAAACTGCATGCCAGGTTCTCAGTGAATTGAATGGCTACCTAATGATCACTCAGGTAAATTATATAAATGTATTGCTACATTTATATAATTTATTACAATATTATGAATTATTTATAATCCTTCACAACCTAAAGAGTCAAGGTTCATGATTCAGCTAGTCTTATGAAGAAAGAGAGTCACATTCTCTCCAAAGAAAATTTTGGCCTGAGGTTGTCTGGCCAATCTGTACAAGCCAACCACTTATGAGATAATTACTTAGACCTTCAAAATCTTTATTTTGTTTCCTTTTCTTCTCTTGTAAAAGAGTTGTTTTTAACTGTAAGTGAAGCTTGTAAAAGGACTCTCAAATCCCACCAGCCTGGATGAGTTACTTTCCTTTATTCACTCCCCTTCCCTTCCCTTTGCTTCTCTTCTTTTCAGACCGTTGCCTTTTCCTCCTCCTCTCTCTCCCATGCCTTTGTTTCTCCCTTTCCTCTACCTCTCTGTTACGTTTACTATTATTATTATACATTTTTTTAAATTATAAGTTGATGGAAGCTCATTGTAAGAAATTTGGGGGAAAAAGGCAATAATTCAACCACCTGGTGAAAAAACTGTGTATTTTTAAGAACATTTTGATGTACAGACTTCTCATTTCTTCCCTTCCTTTCTTTTCCTTTCAATTTTTTAATCATGAGATTGACATCAGACCGACTTCATAACCCCTTTTTTTTTCCCACTTAATGTATTATGGAACTTTTTCCATCTCACAAAGTATTTTTCCACAACATGTTTTGAGTGGAGGCTTCATATTCCCGTATAGGGATGAGCTATAATTTATTAAACCAATCCTGTGTTGTTGAGCCTTAAGGTAATCCTCCCCACCCTTTTTATTGCTCTAAGTAATGCTCTAAGGGATGTCCTCAAACAAAATAAATCTTTGTGCTAACTTTCGCTTTTTCTTAAATTTCTAGAGGTGGGGTTGCAGGTCATAAAGCATGAAGGTTTTTCACTCTTCTTAGACCAATTAGTTCTTGGGAGTCAGATGCATTCCCCACCCTCCATGGCAAGGGGAAGCCTACTGAGTAAGGGAGTTTTCAATGGCTCCTCTCTCTTTCCTTCATGTTTGTTACTGATCTTGGCCCTGAAGATCTCCTTTCCTTCTTCTTTGGGGAAGCTGTGCCAGGGAGCAGCTGTATATCTGGAAATCCACATTCCCACTCACTCTGACCTAGGGTTAGCAGTCTTCAAAATCCACTGGAAAAATTCTAGCAATGCCAAGTCCTGGCTAGAGTTGCCATGGTGACAGACGATGACAACAACCCTTTATCCACCTCCCATCCTACATCTTCAGAAGCTCTCAAGGCTCAAAAGGCGCTAGGGAAAATGTCTGCTTTATCGGTGGAGGCAGCTTAATCCCACCCAGCTGGGTGTCTCATATGGGCAAAGCTAATGGCCAGCCAGATTTCACCTGGATCTTATAAAAATACCACTTCTATGCTTTTTGTAAATGCTTTTTTCTTTTTCTTTTCTCTTCCCTCTTTCCTGCTTTCAGTATGTCCCCAATAATCCTAGATTTCCAAAAGTCAACTAAACACGTACCTAGGGCACTGACAAAGAGGGGACGTTAAAAACGTGAGAACACAGACCATATGAAAATACCCTTTTGAGACAATCAGGAAAATGTGGTTATGGTCTAAGTATTGGAGGGAGCCCTCAAAAAAGTAAATTTAACTCATTCAGGTATAATACTGGCCTTGTGGTTACAAAAGACTATGACCGTACTTTTTAGAGATGTATACTGAAGTATGTGCAGATGACATGAAGTGATGCCTTGGATGTGCTTTCAAATAGTTTAGCAAAGAAAAAGAGAGAGAAGATCAATGAGGCAATGTGACCAAATTTTAATAATACTGAACTTTGACGATAGCTTTAAAAATCATACTCTTCTCTCTACTTTGAGTGTCTTTCAAAGTTTCACATAAAAAAATTAATAAGAACAACATTATGTGCTTTATATTCATTTTTTTCTAACAAAGCATTGTAATGGTCGTGAGAGAAGACCATCAGAACTCTTACATTTATTCTGTGACTTAACATTTCCTTTTGAATTACGTCTAGGGTTGGACCACTGTCATTTCAGACCCCTGGTCCCAGTGTCCCAGTCCCAAAGCTACAGGGAAGACCTCCCCCTCCCCCAATGCCAGTAGTAGGACAAAGGCCAAGGAGACCCCTGATCTCTCCTCCAGGGTGGGGCCTGGGGCAGGTTACCTTTCTGGTGGTTCTCGGCCTTAGTGTCACATACATCTTCAGTAATTTAACACTCAAAAATGCATTATTCACACAGAAAAGGTTTTTACTGCAGTTTACACGTACAAGGGCCTGTGAGAGCCAGACTACTTCCTCCAGCCCTGCTTTGGTCTTGGTTGCTAGGCACCCTATGGCTTATGAGAACAATATTTACTTTTATTTCTTTTATTTGGGCTTGTATTTGAAGTCTGGGCAGCACCCAGGATGCCAGGGCTGGGGATTTTCTAGGGGATAAAATGCTCTATGAAGCTGTTTGTCCATGCTTCTATCTTGGTGATAGATAGGTTCTTCCCACACAAGGTCAAGGCCCTGGATTGGTGCTTGGATCTCTGCTTGAAGCAGCAAGTGTGGGATTCCCACAGGAGATGTGGGTTCAAGGGGCTTCAGAAATCTGTGCGGAAATGCTAACCAATCCACCACACCTCCTCGATTCACACTGAGGGCTTTCTTTGCAAAAGAGATGTTTTAAAATAGTCATATTATAAAAGACTCAAATAATAATATGGAAGTAAAATGCAGAAGTCCTGGTCCTTCCCCATCCCCTGTTCCTTCCCAGTGGTAACCAGCACGTACCATTTGTTATGGTCTTTGACCTTGTAGACCCCACAGCTCCTCAGCAGTAATTCTAAGGACCTACTAGGTATGTGGCAGGCAGAGACGCAGGTACAAGACAGACAAGCCCTGGTTCCTACCCTTAAGAAGCTTATGAGGTTTGCGGCCAAGGAAATCTCTAAGAGGTCTCTAAGGAAAACTCTAAAGGATGGGTGAGATTCAAAGTTATAGGTTGTAATCACATCCATTCAGAGAAGTAAAGAGAAACCTCTGTTTAATCTACTCACAACAATTTTGACAACAAATGTAGAGGGATTTTCCCCATACCAACCAATCCTCCAACTTGGCAGACAGCAGCTGGCTGTCCTACAATTCAATTCTGACGCTAAACTACCCAGAGTTAATGCAGAACCCACAGTTTAATGATTCAGTCCCACAAGACTGACCCCACTTCAGTTGCCTATCTCAAGTTCCAAGCTGTCACCCATGTCTCTTACTGGCTCTGAATCATGGTTCTCATGATCCCCCCCTCAGGTTCAATAATTTGCTGGAATGGTTCTCAGAACTCTGGGAAACGCTCATTTCACAGTATATTATAAAGGATGCAGAAGAACAGCTAGATGAAGAGGTGCATAGGGCAAGATCTGGAAGGTCCCAAGCGCAGGAACTTCTGTCCCCATGGAGATGGGGTGCACCACCCTCCTAGCCTGTGGATGTGCTCACCAACCCGGAAGCTCTTGGAACCTCACAGTTTAGGAATTCTTACGGAGACTTCATCACGTAGGCATGATCAATTATTAACTTTACCTTTAGCCCCCCTCCTCCCCTCTCCCTGGAGGGTGAAGGGTGGGTCTGAAAGCTCCAAGTATCTAAACATAGCTTGGTCTTTTGGTGACCAGCCCCCACCCTGAAGTTATCCAGGAGCCCACTAAAATCTGCCTCATTAAAACAAAAGAAGCTCTTATCACCCAGGAAAGTCCAAGGGATTTCGGAGCTCTGTGTCAGGAACCAGGATCAGAGACCAAATGTTAGAACAAAAGATGCTCCTAGCACCCCTATCACTCAGGAAATTACAAGGGATTTAGGAGCTCTGTGTCAGGAACCAAATATATATATCTTATTATGCCGCAAGAAGGAAATAATTAGTGAGAACAGAAGTCCTGGGACACTCCAGGTAACATCTGAGCAATACTCCAAAGGATGGGGAAGATTTAGATCATGGAGAAGGAAGACTTGCCTGGTGGGAGAGAATGAGGGGAGCAGGGCCTGGGCCTTATGCACATGTATAGGCATGGTGGTTGTGTCCTTTAGGTTGCAAATGATAGAAAAATCTAACCCAAATTGCCTTAGGCAAAAAAGAGAATATTTATTCATGTAATTTAAAAGCTCAGCAGATATATTGAGTTTAGGCATGGCTTGATCCAGGAGCTCATAAGATGTCAAACAATATCCCTCAGCTCTGTTCTCCTTCTTGTGGACTTTATTCTTGTACCATATTTGGTGGATCAAGATGGCGGTCAGCAGCTCTAGAATCTAAAGTCTTTCAGGTTAGATGCTGAGGAGAAAAGAACACATCTCATCCTGTTAGCTTCCCAGGATTTACTCTCATACGACAAATTTCTCCCTGAAGCAGTCACTGGCACCAGGGATTGAAATTATGCTAATTGATCCATTGGGTCCCATGCTCAGAGAGACAGGAGTAGTTGTTGTTCAAAGAATGTTTGCGGTTCTGTTACCAGAAGAGGATGCATCAGTGCTCAGAGGAAACCTGCAGAGCATGGCCTCCACAGAGACTCTAGACATAATGAGAGCTTTGCTTGTCCTACTTGCAGGAGCCTGTTTGGGAGCAAAAAACCACAATAAAGAGATTAAGTTGAGCAAAGACTCCTCACTCAGCTCCTGGGAGCCTGTTTTGCTCCGTGAGTTCTGGCAGGGTGACTTAGGAGGGCCACACCTACCTCAGTCGGGGGTTCCCCAAGCCTTCTGAGGAAAAGCTGGTTGCCTCCTGGACAAATCCAAGCCTGAGGCCTTGAGATTACTGAATTGTTCAGGCTTCTGGAGATGATTAATCATCCAGAGAATCAGGATACAGGAAACCCAGGGAAGTGTTGACTCAGAGTTTCTGTCCTGATATTTTGGTGGACCGAGGAGTGAATTGAGGACCCCGCCATGGCCATGGCCAAGGCAGCCACACTCTAAGCACAGAGGACACTGAGAAAGGGGGTGACATGAGCAGAGGCCCCAGAGCCTCGAGGCCCAGCCAGGAGGGAGCCCCTTCAGGTGCTCCTCTGGGGCATACCCTCAAGAGAGGCCTGAGGACAGAGTCCTACTTCTGTGGAGTCCAGCAGGCTCTCAGCCACCCCATCGGGACTCCTTTACTCCCCAGGAGGGAAAGGTAGGGGGAGCTCATCACTGCAGCTTCAAAGAAACCCCCTGAAACACCAGGAAGAACTTTTGTTTCATTCCTTTTTCTGCTCTTCCCCAAGGACCAGGTGTTGCGTTCCACTGGAAATGAAAAATATGGGAATGAGAAGATACAGAAGGGAGACACACAGATGGGGAAAGGAAGATGAACTCAAGTTCGGAAGAAAACCAGGTGTAGGCTTGAGATTTAAGTGTTTCCTTAGAAAGTTTATAGAATGAATATGTTGCTTTTAACTGACAACTGGAAGTAAACAGGGAGAGGGGTCTCAGGGCTCAGTTGGGGAATGGGGCAGGCAGAGAAATTAGCCTTTCGAGAAGTAATACTTTTCACTTTACTTAAACCATTTTGGACAGAAGTATTTCATAGTGTTTTATATAGTGCTGTGCCTCCTAAAACATGAGATGTAACAGAATTGTTTATCTTTTTGTCTTGGAGTTGTCACTGTGAACTCAGATGTGATAATACCTTCTGAAGTGTTTAGGATTTTTGACAAAACCAGAAGTCCACACAACTCTATGCTGGGCATAATTTTGTTTCTTTAAAGAAAATAACTGAGGAACACTCAAAAACCAAGGATAAGAGGGAACTTCTTCAACCTGATGAAGAGCACCTATTAAACACACACCCCTAACATAATGCTGAAAGACTAAATGTTTTCCTCCTAAGATCAGTACAAGACAAAGATGTTTATTCTTGCCACTTCTATTCAACATTTCACTGGAGGTTCTATCCAGGGAAATTGGCCAAGAAAAAAGAAAAAAATAAAAAGCAGCCTGATTGGAGAGGAAGACATAAAACTAGGTAGACATGATCTGCAAATGATAGAAAAAGCCAAGGAATCCACTAAAAAATCTATTAGAACTAATAAACAAGTCCACCAAAGTTACAGAATACAAGATAAATATGTAAAATTAATTGTATTTCTATACACTAGCAATGAACAATGAAAATGAAATTAAGAAAACAATTCCATTTACAATAGTATCAAAAAGAAGAAAATACTTCAAAATGAATGAAACCAAAGTAGTGTAAGACTTATACACTGAAAACTACAAACCATTGTTGAAAGAATTAAAGAAGATTTAAATAAATAGGAAGACATCCTATGTTCATGAATTGGAAGACTTGATATTGTTAAGATGGCAGTACTGCCCAAAGTGATCTACAGATTCAATATAATCCCTATCAAAATTTCAACTGCCTTTTTATCCCCCAGAAATTTACAAGCTGATTACAAAATTTATTTTAGCCAGAACAATCTCAAGAAAGAAGAAGAAAGTTGAAGGACTCAAACTTCCTGACTTCAAAACTTACAACAAAGTTACAATAATCAAGGCAGCGTGGTACTGGTATGCTTATAGACAGTGTCTATAAGGATAGACATATAAATCAATGAAACAAAATTGAGAGTCCAAAAATAAACCAATACATCTATGGTCAATTTATTTTCAAGAAGGATGCCAAGACTATTCAATGGGGAAAGAATAGTCTTTTTAACAAATGGTGCTGTAGCAACTGTATGTCAGTATGCAAAAAAATGAAGTTGGACCCCTGCCTCACACCATACATAAAAATTAACTTAAAATTGATTACAGACAAAAATATAAAAGCTAAAATTATAAAACTCTTTAAAGGAAACATGAGTAAATCTTCATGACCTTAGGTTAAACAATTGTTTCTAACATATGACACCTGAATCACAAGCAGCAAAAGAAAATATAGACAAATTAGACTTTACCAAAATTAAAAATGTTTGCGCTTCCAAGGACACCTTTAAAAAAGTGAAAAGGCAACCCACAGAATGGGAGAGAAAGTATTTGAAAATTATATATCTGATAATAAACTTATATCCAAAACACGTAAAGAACTCATAAAACTCAAGAAGAAAAAGACAAACAACCCAATTTAAAAATGGGCAAAAGATCTGACTCGACATTTCTCCAAAGAAGATGTACAATGGTTAATAAGCACAGAAAAGGATGTTCAACATCATTAGTCATTAGAGAAATGCAAATCAAAAGCACAATGTTATACCACTTCATACCCATTAGGATGTCTAAATCAATGCAACAGGCAATAACGAGTATTGATGAGGATATGGAGGAATTGGAGTCCTCATACACTGTTGGTAGGAATATAAAATGGTATGGCAGCTTTGGAAAACAGTTTGGGAGTTCCTCAAATAATTAAATATAAAGTTACCATGTGACTCCACAATTCCATGCCTAGGTAAACACTCAACAGAAATGAAAATATTATTCATAAAAAAGGGGAAACAATCCAAGTGTCCATTAACTGATGAATGAATAAATAAAATATGGTATATCCATACCATGGAATATTTTTCAGCCATAAAAATGGAATGAAGTGCTGATACCGATAAATATGAACGAACCTTGAAAAATCATGCTAAGTGAAGGAAGCCAGACATAAAAGGCCATGTATTGTATTACTCCATTTATATGAAATATCTAGAATAGGCAAATCTATAGAGACAGAAAGTATATTAGTGGTTGCCTAGGCCTGGGGGCTGGAGGAAAAAGGGATGGCGAGTGACTTGCTAATGAATATAAGCTTTCTTTTTAAGGTGATAAAAATGTTCTGGAATTAGATAGTGAAGACAGTAGCACAATTTTGTGAATGTACTAAAACCTACCGCATTTTTACACTTTTATTTTTTTTATTTTTTTTTAATAAATTTATTTATTTATTTTTGGCTGCTTTGGGTCTTCATTGCTGTGCGCTGGCTTTCTTTAGTTGGGGCGAGCGGGGGCTCCTCTTCATTGCAGTGCACGTGCTTCTCATTGCGGTGGCTTCTCTTGTTGCAGAGCACGGGCTCTAGGCTTGCGGGCTTCAGTAGTTGTGGCATGCGGGCTCAGTAGCTGTGGCTCATGAGCTTAGCTGCTCCACGGCATGTGAGATCTTCCTGGACCAGGGCTCGAACCCATGTCCCCTGCATTGGCAGGCGGATTCTTAACCACTGCGCCACCAGGGAAGCGCTGTACACTTTTAAAAGGTGAATTATATAATATGTGAATTACATCTCAATCAACCTATTAGAGAAAAAGGTGGGAAAAAATTAACTGAGGAAGTAGAAAATGCGGGCTACCAAGAAATCTGGAGGCTAGTCAGAGAGTTTTTCTGTTGCCTCTTTTTTTCTCTAAACAATATGCTATTATTTAAACAAATGATTTATACATCTTCTAGATGTTGCCACACTGGCTTTAGCCCCCTGCTTCTTGTATAATGTCAGTTTCTGCATGTGCCATGAATTATTTTTTCATGTATCTGACCAGCCCTAGACTCCCCCCGCACCCCGCAACATTTCTGGAGGTAGACACAGAATCTGGATCATAGCCAGAGGAAAGATGTTTCCACCCCGCCCGTGAATTTTCTTAGGAAAGAAGCGGTAGGTAGTGGTATTAATTTCCTATTGATGCGGTAACAAATGATCACAAACAATTACTTACTACCATGTGTGGCACAACACAGGTTGCCTTATAGTTCTGGAGTCAAAAGTCCAGTATTAGCGTCACTGGGCTAAAGGCCAGGTGTCGGCAGGGTTGGTCCCTATAGGAGGCTCCAGGGGATAGTCTTTTCCTTACCTATTTTCTGATTCTAGCAGCCACCTGCATCCCTTGGCTCTTGGCTCCTTCCTCCATCTTCAAAGCCAGCAGCACAGCATCCTCTGACCTTCTTCCATCTCTTCCACTGCTGCTGTTGACACATCACTTTTTCCTCTTCTGTAGTTGAATCTCTCTCTGAGATTTATAAATGTCCATTATTAAGTGTCTTGAAAGGACCCTTGTGATTACATTTAGGGTCCACCAGATAATCCAGGATAATCTTCCCATCTCAAGATCCTTAACTCAATCACATCTGCAAAGCCCCAATTTCCATAAAAAGTAATAACCACAGGCTCCAGGGATTAGAGCCTAGATGTCTTTGGGGACCATTATTCAGGTTACCACAGTGGTGGTCACTTCCAATTATAAGTCCAAAACTACTGGAGGCACATGAAATGGGTGGGTCCCTCTCTAATCTTTGTTGCAAGATTAATCAACTAGCTGGCATGGCTTTGGGACAAAAATTTCTCATAGGAACTTTTCATGAACCATTGTTCTGCTTGTTGCAGTAATGTGAAATTTATCTTTGTGAGGCAAAGTTATCAGCTGTATGGTGAGTATTTCAAGGCCCTAGTCCTAGAAAGGGTCCTGGAACCCAGGCTGCCTGCATCAGAGAAAGGCCTGATGCCCTCTCACTAAAGGCTCCAGACTACTGTCCTTTGATCTCTGATGTCTGTTCTGTGCTAATTTTCTCTGCTTACCTCCCTCTGTGAGGTCCCCAGGCTTGTGGGGATGAGGAAGCAGATCATCAGCTTTGGGTAGAGTAGAAACATAAACTGAGGGGCCAGAGAAAGACCCTCTTCCATTCCCTCCTGCAACTGTGAGTCGACATTGGTATTTCTCTTTTAACCCCTGAGCTTTTTTGTGAACACACTTCTAAATTTTCTAAGACACTGCAGGTACAAGAGGTTGCTAGATTGCTGGCTTCTGCATAACTGAAGCATTCTTGAATCAATCATCCCCAGAGTTAACCAGATTCCCCTGAGGCCCGCTTGTATTTTCAGCCTGCTCTGGCATTTGCAGTAAGAGTCTCCCATTTTATTCTTTCCTCTTCATTATCAAGATCATTCTGAGCAAGTAAAATAGATGCAACAAAGGACTGGAAGAGTTCTGTAGAATTTGATCCCAACTTTCCTTGAGCTCTTTGCTCTGAACAAAACTAAATCAGACTTTTTGCTGTCTTTGACATTTGTTGTGGCCTGAGATGACACTTCCCAGAGGTCCGTGTGACATTTTTATATTTGTTTCCCATTAAGCTCCCATCTCTCGTTGTTTGCTAAGGTGCTTCTTCGGGCATCACAACTATGCAAAAGCAGTGGCTTCGGCCATCACCACCCAAATTCCTGTGCCCATTGGGCCTTTTGAGATTGCATTGTTGGGACTCACTGTCGGGCACTTCCAAACCCTCTTCATAGTAATAATGGTCACAATGACTACTGTATATGGAGTGCCCAGCAATGTGCTAAGAGTTTACTATTTATTTTCTCTTCTTTAACTATATAAACAACTCTGTAAGGAAGCTAGTAGTGTTTCCATTTTACAGGTCAAGAAACTGAGACTTTTAGAGAAGTTAACTTGTCAAGAATCCCAGTTATTGGGTGGCAAAATTGGGATTTGAACACAACTCTGTTTGCTTTCAAAGCTTGTGCTTTTAACCACTATCTCATGCCCATAAGATCTAATCCTACTTCTTTCCCCACCCGGTGAGGCTTGCCATCCTAAATATAAAGGCTGTGATGGCTTTACCAGACTTTGCCTTGTGCACATGTTCAGAAGAGGTAGCTGCTTTCTCCTGTGATTTCTGTGCCAACCACTCTACAAACCAAGTCCCTCCTACAGCCAGGATCAGGGCCAGAGCAGCAGATCTCTTAGTTCCTTGTGAATCTTGGAGATGCTTCCCCTTGGGAACTCTTCCAATGTGAGCCTTGTGGTTCCATTCAAGCAGTCTCCTGGATCTTTCCCTTAAAAAGGTGTTCATGTTGGGGTGGGCGGTCCTCAGCCCCTTCCAGTGTTTCTTGTGACATCATATAGTCACATCTGATATGGTAGATCCCTAAATCTTTACTGGATTTATCTCTTACCCTCAAGAGTACGTGTGTCCCAGCAAAGCTTCCAACATCCACTTCTTGCACATCTGGCTTCACCAACATGATGTCATGGATGTAAGAGACAAATGTGATGTTCTGTGCAATGGCCAGATAGCTCATCCATTCAGAATACACTATGACCAAGGGTGAGGCCTGAGATAACACTGGGTCAATATAGTAAATATACGCAGTGCTTCATCTCAATGTGAACACTAGAACGTTCTAGAACACAGAACTCTTCTGGTTCTCCTTCCTGGTAGGAATGGAAAGGAACACATTTTCCTGATCCACGACTCCATTCCATGTGCTTGAGGCCATGTAATCTGCTCGAGTAAAAATACCACATCTAGCATCACAGCTGCAATCAGGGCTACTACTTGGCTGAGTTTACATGAATCCTCCAGGATCTGTCCGGGATTGCAGGGTCTAAACTGGTGAATTACATGAGCATAGGATGGGACCACCACCTCTGCATTCCTTAGCTTTTTCTGGGCCTCCACAATTTCCCCTGAGATGAAACAGTGGTTTGGGTTTACTGTCTCGGCCAGGGGAGGGAGGTGAGATTTTAGAGGCTTCCACTTGGCCTTCCTTACTATGATAACTGTAACCTCACAGGCCAAGGAACCAATGTGTGTGTATGTGGTGGGTATGGGGATACTTGCTAATTACCAAGGGTATCCATTCCGATTACACATGCATAGACTAAGGAAATAACCGCTGGGTGGATCTTAGACCTAGTGAACCCACTGTGAACTGGGCTTCAGCTAGGACTTTATTCATTATTTGGACCTTATATTCACCCCCTCTAATGGGGGTGGGTCACAATAATGTTTAGGTCCTCAGGTATCAATGCCACAACAACCTGTGTCCAATAATCCTCAAAATATCTGAGCATCCCCCTTTCCTCAGAGTACAGGTGGCCACATAAATGGCCACAGGTCCCTTCGGGGAAAGGACTGGGGGACCAGCCTCCTCCAGTCAATCTGTTTCAAGTGTGAGAAAGTGGGTAAGGGATGGTAACTTTTTATTGTGATGGCTGCTCTCGGCATCCTGGTTATTCATCCTTCATTTTGGTTTATTTTGGTTGTATTGAGCAGTACCCTTGATGGCCGCCCATCTATTGTTCCCCTCAGAATGCACATTTCTTTGAACCATTTCCATAGCTCCCTGTGGGTTAGACCCCTCTGGCTGCCACTCACACCTTGCTACTCACAGTGATAATTACATGAACCTTGCATCTGACAGTAAGCTCTGCCTCTTGGCCTCTATCATCCCCATGGCTAGCAAGGAACCCAATTCTGTATCAGGATCTCCACCAACAGCCTTGACCTTCAGGGCAGAGGCACCACTGGGCTTCTTCATGCTGTTTGCCCTCTCACCAGTGCATTCTTTTTCCTTTGGCAAATGTAGCATCCTTCCAGGTCTCCCTGTAGAACACATGAGCCATTGGGTTCTCTGGCCTTGCGTGGTACATCCACTCAAGCTTGCCCACTTTCCCGAGCCTTTTCATCCCTTCCTACACCACCTGCTATGGCAGAACTGGCATATCTACTTCATTTAGCATCCCATTGTCTAAGCTTCCAGGAGCCAAACTAACGAGGTGTTAGCTTTGCCTCCTGGGCCCTTGCCAGGATGTTAAATGCTGTATCAAAGGAGAGTTTCCATAACAATAAACTTTCCCATCCAGCTTTGCACTTCATCTCACTCATCCAGCACGCTCAGCATCCATCCCACACATACCCTCCTGGCTCCTGCAGGGATGTGTTGACTGGGTCCCACAGCTCCTCCGGGCTATACTCCCCTCCATCCCTTCAAAGGAACACACTTCTCTGGCCAGATTATGCTGTGACAGGAGCCTTCAGTACTTGTGATTGGTCCATTCCTATTTTCTACTTCTTCCTGGTTCAGTCTTGGGAGATGGTACCTTCCTAAGAATTTGTCCGTTTCTTCTAGATTTTCCATTTTATTGGCATATAGTTTCTTGTAGTAGTATCTTATGATCCTCTGTATTTCTGTGGTGTCCTTTGTAACTTCTCCTTTTTCATTTCTAATTATATTGATTTGAGCCCTCTCCCTTTTTTTTCTTGATGTGGCTGGCAAAAGGTTTATCAATTTTGTTTATCTTTGCAAAGAACCAGCTTTTAGTTTCATTGATCCTTGCTATTGTTTTCTTTGTCTCTATTTCATTTATTTCTGCTCTGATCTTTATGATTTCTTTCCTTCTGCTATCTTGGGTTTTGTTTATTCTTCTTTCTCTAATTGCTTTAGGTGTAAGGTTAGGTTGTTTATTTGAGGTCTGGTGACAGGAGGGGAGCTGGGGGTAGATCTGCAGGGGGGAGGGGGAACATGGGAGGGAGTTGCCATGCGTTGTCTTGCAAAGCAGATCTCATCATCATCTTCATGCAAAGGCAGACATTAGCCTGTAAGGAGAAGAGCAGGATACTTTTGCAGGTCTAGAGAATTCCAGGGGATCTGGGATTTGAGATGGTTTAATATATCAACCTCGTGTCCCCATCCCACTCCTTTCCAACCAGGGCCCTGACCTTGCCATAGCAGACCTGCCAGAGTTGAGACTTCACTTTTCTTTTGAGCTCTTCTACTCTTCTAATTAAATTCAGGGCCTGCTTCTTAGCTGTCTCTGCCCAGTTGCAGAAGACGAGGGTCTCTTCATTAGCTGCCAAGGAGGCCCTTGGGTTTTCATATTTTGCCTTATATTGATGTCTAATCACCATTAGCCTTTATTGTCTTTCTCTGATGCACTGATAACTTCTCGCAACAAGCATCTGATTCCATAGTTCTTATAATGACTATTTCCTCCAAACTCTTATACACCTGAGATCCAGTATCCACCAGAGCATCTCCCTTGCAGCTATCACGTCCTAGTTCACTTACCACTGGTGACAGGTCCTCACTGCAACAGCCAGCAGGTGACCTGGCTCCAGTGCACTCCCAGGACCAACTTCCACAGGTCAGGCTCCGCAGCAGACAGACTGTGCACAGAGCTTTTCTGGGAGAGGTCTCGGGACCCACAGCTGTGAGGGATGGGGGAGGAAGGAGCGGGCAGAGGGAGAAGTTAAATTGTGATGCAGCTGCAACAAAAGCCTCAGCCAATCCCGATGGGAGCTCTAGAGCTGGACTCTCCCCAGGTTAGGCAAGGGCTGGACCTCTGTGCCACTTCATCAATGAGTAATAGGATGCAGGCTGCCTCCAGCCAAGGGATGTACCCTTGGGTGAGGCTGCTCTCCGGGGCCAAGGGCAATTGTGGAGAGGAACTCAGGGAGAAGCTACAGCAGCCAACTGTTGCAGAGCTTGGAGGATGAGTGCCGTGCAGCTCATCCCTTCACCTTTCTAAGACAAAGGGGTGTGCGTGGGGAAGAGGGGGGGACATTAGCCTATTTGTGTAATTTTTTTCATTGCTCTGAGACTATAATTTATACCCTTAACACTGAATTAATCTTACACCACTTTGAGTGTAGGGTTTCACCGGTATACTCACGTTCATACCCTCCTCCTTCTTTTGTGCTATGATGTCCTATGTTTTACTTCTGCATATCTTATGAACCCCATAACACGTTGCTATTATTTTTGCTTTAAACAGTTAATCATCTTTTAAATAAATTAAACATTGATAAAAATTGTCTTTCCTACTGACTTATTTACACTTTGGGGTGATCTTCATTTCTTTCCTTAGATCAACCTTTCTGGGCTATTTGGGCTAAGAAGGGGTTAAGCTGTGATTCCAGAGGCCTGTGGTTCCTTTTGGGTTAAACTCTGTCTGGGCTTCAGAACCCAAGCATGTCGGGGCCTGTTTTCCAGGTCTTCTTCCACTGCCACCTTCTCAACTATAGTCGAAGCCAGTGGGGTACAGGTGGGGAGAATTCTTGACTGACTGATTTGTTTGGGGCTCTTCCAGATTTCATCCATCCCGCCGGCCCATACACTCCTCTCAGGCTCAACCAAGTCCTCCTCTGCTGCAGTCTCCCCAGTTCTGGAAGGACCCTCCTCCATCTTCTCATACCAGCATCCAGCTCCCTCCCCCGGTAAGAAGCCTGCTCACCCTTGAAAGGCTTGCTTTTCTCTGGAATTCATTTCATCAAGGTTTTCTTGCAACCCATGGCTCTTAAGTAGCCTGATAGAAGAGCACACTGTTTATTTGCCCAAGTTTCTCTTGTCGTTACCCCAGGAACAAAGGTCCATTCTCTTACATTCTAACCAGAAGTAGGAGTCCTCTGCTTGTTTGCTTTGCTTCTGTTCTCTTTTCTCCTTTATGAGCAGGTGGTCGGGGGGAACTAAGGGGGGAATGTACTGTATCATGAGGCCAGGATGATCACAGAGCTCGGGTTTCTCCAAGCCAGCGTCTGGGATGCACGACGTTTCTGCTCCTCCTTGGAATGGTCACTGCATTTCCCTCCATCGAAGTGGAAGCATTGGGGATGTAACCAGAGCACACACAGCGTTGCGGGTGACAAGACCTGTGTCTTACCTGTAGGCGCTGCTGCCAAAGCACTGTGAGGTCTTGGGCTTGACATCACCTCTTTGGACTTCCCTTTTCTCCTCTGCAAAGTGAGGAGTTTCTGCTATGCCACCTTCATGGAGAATGAAGTGGTAGCACTTTAAGATTCTTGCTCAGCTTTTGCAGGAAAAAAAAATGAGGAGGGCATTTTGTGGTATCTGAGTTCCGGTAACGTGAGAGGCCCCCGTCATGCTATACCTTCCTCATTAACTTGTGATGATAATGTACACACAAGGCACTAATCCTCTATTTTTAAAAAATAAGATGGTGGCTAATTTGATTTGAATGCTCCGGTCTGGGTATATGCTTCATGATTTTTAATCCAATTAGCATTGGCGATACTTCTGATTCTAAGGGTATCTGGTTTCTGCTTATGGTATAAGTTCTATGCCCCAATGACTCATGTTTCAATAAGGGAGAAGTGGCAACCTATAGTCAATAAAAAGGGTCTGTTTATACGGTTGCTTTGTTTTTTGTTATCAAATGCAAGCTGCAGGGAGTATAGGCCTTGCTTTTAGCTCAGATTTCTGTAAGCAGCAAAAAACCCACAGATGATTTCGACTTGAAGGTTTTACATACAAATTAGCATTATTTCTCAATAGGGTTTACTTGAAGGTAAACAAAAGCTGCCACCATGACCACCAGTCTGGGGAACCTTCTGGAAGTCTTAGCCCAGAAGTCAGGGGTCAGTAAGCCCATGGGTCAGCTCTTGGTTTGAGCTGAGTTATACAGACTTCAGTCCTGGATTCGCCCTGTTCTTGCATCCTTTTTCTACACGTTAGAACTCAGAGTTGGTCCGAACCACTCTCCAAATAAGTGGCATTTTCACTGAGAAAATAGTGCCTTGGATCAAATCTCCAGTTCTGTTTTGTTAGCACCACATCCATTTAATACTCTGAGAATTCTAAAGAGAATAGGTGTTTGTAGTAACATGGTGGTGCAATTTTCACACTTAAATTTTTGTCATCAGTAAAACTCCTTGTCACTCTCAAGACAATTTCATAATAAGAAACTTTCTTCTGTCCTTGGCTGTTGTTGACAAAATCCCATGAAACCATCTCAGACACTGACACAAGTTGTGCCCTGTTGCCCCTGTGATAAATCAGCCTATGATCCAATTTTTATGTGACAGGAAAGTGTAAGGAAAGCAGAGAAAAGTGAAAATGATACAGAGGAAAGCACTGTGTAGAGCCCATCTGGTTGAGAATGTGTGCTTTGAGCTGTGATCCTACTTGTGTGATTGGGGAATAAAGTTTGTATCGAAGCACAGTCTCCTACATCCTTGTTCAGAGGGGAATGTCACTAAATAGTTCTGGTGTTATTTCACAAGATGGAATTTAATCTCTCTGCAGCTGAGGCTCTCAGGTGACCAGAAAAGAACGGAAGATGAATCTTACGTATTTTCAGCAGGAAAAATATTCCCGAGACATAATTACCCACAATGCCCTCTCCAATGAATCTGGCTCTGTATGTTCAATTAATTATGAAAACATAGATGAGACCAACTAAAATATTGTACAGAAATTAAAAACAAATACTGTTCCATCAGTAAGTGTTGTGGAGAGTATGAAAAACATACCTCTGTCAAGAATGTGAAAAACAGGGAGTGGCCTTGAAATAACATTTCTTTTTTTGACGGCTCTAGGAAAATCAAAAGCATATTGAGCTTTGGATCAGGGCTCATGGCAAAGGGGGTAGTGACAAGATGATTTCTTCTTGGCACTTCTAGGAGAGGGATTAGTTAATTGAATCTGTGGTTTTTAGATTTAGTTGGTGCTTCTGGCATGGCTGCTGGATGGACAAGGTACTTCTTGGGTACCTTTTCCTCCTGGATCCTATGCCCAGTTCTCCAGGATGAGATGAAAAGATTCTGCAGTCCATCAGTGCCCCGGCCTGTTTAGACAGCCTGATGTAATGAGACGTGGATTTGTTTGAGCAGCATGGGGAACTTCGATGTCACTGGGTACCAGGAGAAAAGGTTCTTTTTTTGGAGATGTGGTTCTGTACTATTATCTCAAGTCCAAAATGGGGAGTTTGGGTGAGGAGGAGAGTACGGGTGGTTGTGAAAAGAGAAATAAAATTACGACCTTAAAAAGACTCCTCAACCTTAAGATATGGAAAAAAAATACTAAAATATCTAAATATATAAAGCAGAGAGATGGTGGGGAACTCACTGATTTCTCTTTTTCACCTAATTTTAAGGCTTAAGACTTTGATAAAACTGTTAAGCTCTTACAGGGGCCTCTCACCAGATTGCCAAATGTAAGGGGTATCATTGGAATGATTGCAGGAATGAGATCTCCCAGGGAATCCCTATATGAATTGTGTTTCCATCCGACACCCATCAGCACCACCAGTTACTGATCTTTATTCTAAGTGTGAAAACGGTGGGATTATTTTTATCCCTAGTTTATAATCAGGACATTTATGACCCAAATAACTTCTTTCCTTAAGTAAGATTATTGTGCCCAGTCCATTTCTATAAAAAACCCAAAGCAAACAAACTTTGAAAGTTCTCTGGAGAACATGGATTCTTCATACTTTATGGTGATGAACTACTGTTTCCCCCTCCAAATCTCCCAAATCTTCAAGTTAGAAGTCCATGATCAGGGGATGTGGTACAGACTGGGGGAGCATGCAACACCCACACACACATTTGACATGGACAGCTGTCCTACCTCTAAATGGTGTGATGGCTGCATAAGTCAGATGACCTGGACGAGTCTTAATTTCCTCATTCATAAAGGGACAGTGCTGGGACAGATAATCTCAACAATCTCATCCTCCCCTCCCCCCAGATCTACTGGTCTAGGAGCTGATGAAAACTCTTTTTTTTCCCGTGGAAGATTAAGGCTCATGTTTGTTAATATCCTAATATTCTAACACAACTGTATTTATCAATTTCACACTTTATAAGAGTTTTTTAGAGCGCCAAGTCAAAACTCATGATTCTGAAAAAAAATTATACTGTGGTTTAAAAATATAAAGAGCCAACAAGCACCCCAGTTGTATCCAAATTCTTGGATGAGTTTGAGAGATGAGAAAACTATCTTCTTATTGCTAGTGTATAATTCTCACCATGAGTGTGTTCTTTCCTGAGATGTGAGAGAGTATCTTGCCCAAAGAGTTTGACTTTCTAAATGTCCAAAACAAACCAAGGCAACCAAATACAAAAAGAAACAAACAACAAGAAAGCAAAACAAGGAAACAAATAGGATCCAAATTCTTTCCTCTTACATCATTCTAAGACAAGATCATGCCTTCAGATGTTTCCTTTTAGACTTCAGACAATTCAGGTGTTTTGCATATGATCATCACTCCAGACCCTGGCCACTGGGGAGAAAGGAGAATGGGAAAAATGTTTTCTTTCCAACTTACCTCCCATAAAGGGGTTCCAGCAGGACACTGGGTGGAGTTTCAGCAAGAAGCAGGGTGGACTTGTTTCGTTTCCCTTTCCTTCCTTCCCCACATCCTCTGCTTTACTCCAGAAAATGCAGGGTGCAACATTATTTCTTTTTGAAGCAGTCATGTAGAAAATTTAGAGAAAATTGCAAGACCTTGGATCTAGCTCCAATGTAGCCATGCTGTAGCCATGTGATTTAGGGCAAAGATTCCCAGGACTCAGTTTCCCCATCTTGGAAAGGAGAGGTGGAACTATCTAAATGGTCTCCGAGGCCTCATCCAGCTCTAACATTCCATGTTGCTTAATCATCATCTTTAAATGTTCGGTAAGGCTCCCAGAGATGTATCTTACTTGTTTGCAGAACCAGAACCTTCTAGAAGGGTTAAAAAAAAAGATACCAACTTCATATTATCTAAAACTCTAATAGAACAGTTTTGGGTATATCTCTTCCTCTTGATAATTAAAAACCTTTAGAGATACGTATTTTAATTTAACTATTGAACTAGTTTAGAGTTAATTAAGAAAGAGACACATTGGCACTAAGTACTTGCTCATTCCAAGATGACTGAGGCTTTAAGTATTTAACTTGTAAATATTGTGATTCAGACAAACATAACTTTTTGAACAAGGAAGTTCAGGAGATTAAAATCCAGGAACACCAATGATGCAGTTGGGTCACGTTATAGATTGTGCAACCTTGTGAGCACATATTCATTTGGGGCAAGAGATTCCAGTTAAGGATACATGGCTTTGAGTTGTGGAAGCTGGCTTCCTCAGATTGCCCTCCATCATTTTCTCCTTCCTTTGCTCTTTTAAAATTCTATGTCTGTCTTTGAAGAGGTTACCCCTAATATTAACAAGTTCTTCTGTTCTGCATTCAACTGGACGTTGAGCATATGTACTTTAGCTGCCTGAGTACAGCAGAATCTCCGATTAAGTGCACCTGTGAATCATCCTGTGCCAGTTATCCATTTAATACCTCTCAGCTCCAAATTCACCCTTAATTGCCTGCTCTGGGAAAATGTAGAGAGCTCTTTAAATTTTTTTCCCTTGCCAGCTGGCATGATACCAAGCTTTGTCAAGGGAGGCCGCTGGAGAGACGTTACAGAAGGAAGACGTTTTTCTTTCTGGTCCTGGCTCCTGCACCTCACGTGACCTCTCCAGCACCAGGTTTCTGTGGCTTCCACGGCTCCCCAGTGCCCAACTCCGACAATGTCAGGGTCAGCAGCACCTAGTAGCCGGCAGCTTCCCCCTTAGTATCCCCTGGAGCAATTTTGTAATGAAATACCTCCAGTGAGAAGTTGCCCTGTGACGTACTTTCCCTGGCACCCTAAAGGGCAGATTTCTGGCAAGTTTCTCTGGTGTGGCACCACAGCAACTTTCCTGCCATCCGGTGAGCCATGGCAGAACCCTCTGGATCTCAGCCCTGAGGGTGGGCTGGGCGGGGTGGAGACGCTTCCTTGGGCTCTCTACACCAGCCCTAGGGCCAGTGACTGCTCCTTATTATCTGCTATACGTATATTCCTTAGAGGTCTACTGATTCATTAGCAGCCAATTCCCCCTTATTCCAATCCTATCTTGTAGTTGATAACTCTTTACAGTAAACTTTTCTTGTTCAAATTATTGTGTGCTTTCTTTCTCCTGATGGGACCCTGAGTGATACAGGATGAAAATTTACATATATATATGGGGGTGAGGGGGGAGAAAGAGAGAGAGAAAGAGTTTAACCTGGAACAAGTATGGTTAAATTCATTGTTCATGCATTAATGTTGGGTGACTAGTTTTGGTGTACACTCTTTTACCTGGTATTACTGAGCACTAGCCTGCTAGGACTGTCGTTATAGAATACCACAGACTAGGGCCTTAAACCACAGAAAATTCTCCCAGTTCTGGAGGCTGGAAGTCCAAGAAAAAGGTGTCAGCAGGTTTGGCTTCTCCTGAGGCCTCTCTCTCACCTTCTCACTGAGTCCTCACATGGCCTTTCCCCTGTGTGTGCACGTTCCTGGTGTCTCTTTGGGTGTCCAAATTTCCCCTTGCTATCAGAACAGCAGTCCTATTGGATTAGGACCCACCCTAATGGCCTCATAGTAACTTAATCACCTCTTTAAAGGTCCTACCTCCAAATACAGTCGCATTCTGAGGTCCTGGGGATTAGGGCTTCAACATGTGAATTTGGGGGATGACACAGTTCAGCCCGTAACGCGTTAGTGTTTATTTTCTAACTTTGGTGTTAAATATCATGTAGAAGTAGCTCTGTGGTAGTGAGACGATCATCAGACTTGGCTTTGGAAGACCTGATTTGGGTCCCAGATTCTGCAACTGACCAGCTGGGCAAGTTGTTTAACTTCTTGAATCTCAGTTTTCTCACTGGTTAAAGGGGCTTAAAAGGGCATAATGGGGATCCATTGAGATCATGCAAATGCAAGTGCTTTAGAACTTACCAAAAACTTTATAAAAAGTGAGGTATTCCTTGGTTGGTATATAGACTCACACATTTTTTTTAAAGTCTTGCATTCCATTTCATACTTTATACTTATTAAAAGGCAGTTGCCAAGATATTAAACTGGTGTTCAGTATAAATAATTTGTGTAGCCAAAAAGTCTCTTTGGCTTATCAGACACAAGAAAAATTTCTCTAGCCCCACCACTGTCTCTGCACACGCCAGCAACCTTAATGAAACCAAAATTTTGA
This sequence comes from Eubalaena glacialis, assembly GCF_028564815.1. Lineage (NCBI taxonomy): Eukaryota > Metazoa > Chordata > Mammalia > Artiodactyla > Balaenidae > Eubalaena > Eubalaena glacialis. The sequence goes on from NC_083716.1 coordinate 10,618,934, forward strand.
ATTATTACATTATCTCTCTTATGTTCTCATTCTCTTCAGAAGTAATATGCCCCAGTAACTCAGGGCTTGCAATCACCTTGCACAGTGGGAAACTAAGGCACCAGGCATCCCATCTTGTCCAGGTCGTGAAGGAAAAAGAAACTGTCGTGTATTGAGAAGGTTTATGTAAAATGCACGTTGCATAAACTTCATTTAATCCACATGACATCCCTAGAAAGTAAATATTATTATTATTAACTCCACCTTACAGATAAGGAAACTGAGGCTCACAGAAGGGAAATAACTTGTCCCGAGTCCAGTGGCTAATAAATAGTAGATCAAAGATCAGAACTCCGACCTACCTGACTCTACTACTGCCTGTCTTATCACCTCCTTTGTTACCCAAAAGGTATTCACATTGGCCTCGATTTAATAGTGCTGTTAGCAATTTAGTTGTCATTGGATGGAAAGCAATTAGCAGTCGAATCTAATAGAGCTTCAATTGATAAAATTCTCCAGTGATTAGTTACTTAAGAGTTTTCAAGCTACATCATGGATAATAAGAGTTAAGTGCTACATCCAGAAAAAAAGATTGGGGCACATGTTCAACCATATGCTGTAATAGCACCAACTGGCTATTTGCCCCTTGTGCATATATAATCACTATCTACAATGATATTTATTCTGTTGCCTTTTCGGTTTTCCCTTTGTCTTCTGTGTATGTATTGACTTAATCTGTAGAGCAAGTCATGTTCACGTATTTATCTAATAAAAGAAAGCCTACTCATGGATAACTATTTGTTTTCCTTGTTAATTTTTATATCAGGTTCAGCAGCTGAGAAATAGCACACTTTTATTGTTGTATTTTTACTCTAGACTCTTTTGAGTTTGTACTAGATCTTTAAGAGGCCCTCCATTAAGCTTCACTTTGAAATCTTGTTGGAGTAATCTGGAAGACTGATCTGATTTCAAAAGAAAAACAAACAGACAAAAAGAAACAATCAAACTTTACTGAAATTGAAAAGACCAGTGACAAGGCTCAAAGGAGGAATGAATGAGACCATTGCTTTAATAGCAAAAAGGAGGAAATGATGTCAATTAAGTAGGACCATTCATGGGGAACCACCCTCCTTTGAGGTTCTGCTCTTGGAGTTTTTCCTTAACAGGGCTTTGCAGTTCGGTTAGTTCAATATTAGGTTTCACCCCCTACTAAGTCCTGGAGATCAGGAATCACTTAACGCATCTTTAGCTCCTATTTTTCATCATGTCTCAACTGCCTTCCAGACCATCACCTTCTCTACCAGGGCTATCACAGTGGCTTCTAGAAGAGCCTGATCTTGTCAGCATCACCTCCTGTCCACAATGCAACGTGATCCAGCCCCAGAACTCTCCCATCTAATGCCAGATTGATCCTCAGATACCATCCGACCACCTTCGCTGACTCTGAAGGCCTTGCAAAATCTTGCCCAAGCCAAATACTTTGTCAGCCATGTTTCCCACCATCTCTACTCTTCCCCTGAGCCCCACTCCCTGCAGCTCTGTGAAGGAAATAACCAGAATAGTGAGATAGCGAGGACCATGTGGTGGGGTGGCCAAGGCTATAGACTGGTCAGAAAAGGGTTCTTTGAGGAGGTGACATTTGTGTTGGAACATCTGGGGGTTGACCATATGGAGAAGCGGGAAAGAGCATAAACTGACATACAGAGGCTCAAATATGAAGGCCCTGTGCGAAGACATGGTTGACGTTTTAAAAGGACCTAAAGGAGACCAGCGTGCCTGGTGAGGAAGGGGAGATGCAGGAAACGCAGCCGCAGATTAGGAAGGGAGCAGGTCCTGCAGGAGCTGTTTCTCATTGTAAAAAAGGCCATAATAAGCCCCTGGAAGTGCCTATATTATCTACATTTTGAAAAGACCATCCTGGGCACGGAGTAGAGTGAAATGGAGGGGGCGCCAGTTTCAAACAACTGCTTTCCAAAGTCACCTCTCTGAACACAATCTGTGTATAGATGAGGGATTATTTACGTCTCAATAAATTGTGAGGAGCCACAATATCTTTCTTTGGGCCTACATTTTAAAGTCTCCATGGAGTAGGCAAATGTCAAGACACTTCTTTGGAATTATTATGCAGTTTGGATAATGTTCTTCTCAATAAAGTCATAAATCTATTACTAACACTTGAGTTCCAAAAATAAACATGTGTTAAGTATCTACTCTGTACCAGGCATGGTACTTGGCATTGAAGATACAGAGATAAATCAAAGTGATACTTTAGAGTGTAGTAGGCAAGCATTGTTCCTGGTGGCCCACGTTCAAAGTTCTGCTGGTGCATCATTTTGAGACTCTTAACCAACCATGGATTTTAACACTTGATGATACTGTGACATTGTATTCTTTACATCAGCTTATAATTCATTGTGACCATCAAGTGATATCTTTAGCAAAGTCACATATTTTTCCTCTATTTCCTAATTTAATCTGTGCAGTTGGGTTTTTCTTTCTCAGACAAGGTTTCAAGGGTTCATTCCCTTTGGTTCTGATGACATCTCTAAGGATATTTATAAATTTGCCTATTGGCTGCAAACAGGTCAGGGATCACTTCAGAGAAGTCTTTCCCCAGTAATAAAAAATGGTGCCAATTAAACAGTTCCAGGAGTGGAGTTGACACTAGGGTGTCCACAGTAGTTTGATAGGTTTCTTCTCAGTTTTGGCAGAAATTATAGTTAGGAAGTCTATTTCTTTAAAGTGGGACTGTGCTTGGGTTTGGGGACAGACCTGAGATTTGCAAGGATTTTGGAAACTTCTGAGGTATGTGCCCCACAGTTACAAAATTATATCTTAGACAAGTAGCCCATTTTTGAGGAGAACACTTAGCCTTCTATTCACAACCACATTTGTTGCACTTGGATCCAGCAGAGAAAATTAAAATCTTGTGTTTGTCAGCAGTGAGGCCAGGATGCCTATGCCTCAAGTTTAAATACCCAGGAATCATCCAGTGGTTTGCTTTTATTGTTCCTAAAGTCGGCAGAGACAAACCACCTGAGTAGTTCCAGATGTTGAATCAACAAGGCTGTACTTCACAGACCTACATGTAAAAAAGTAAATTTATAGGCTCAAGAAAAGGCTGGGAGGATTGTGCTGTTTCAGGATAGAAAGATACTTTCATTCTTAAAACAGATTAAACACAGGATGTCCAGTCCTGCAGATGACAAGTCTAGGTGACTTTTACCTTTATTAAGCCACTTGAGGCTTCGGTAATCCACTCCCCTCTGCTCTCTTTGTAAAGAAGAAATCACAGTGATTGGCTGGCCAACTACAGCTGACTGGACTGTTTTAAGATAGCAAGGCTCTCTTAAATTTTAACAGAATAACTTGAGGGCAACATGGCAAAGAAAAATTTCTCCACGTTGACTCGAATTCTGGAGAACATAGAGACATAAATGTGGCTTATGGCTATTAAAGTCTACTCCGTCTCACTGGTATTTTGGCAATGAAACCTAATATTGTTCTAGGCACCTTACTTTGTGAGTTGGCTGCACAGGGTAACATTATAGGGTGGTAAGTAATATGATTTGCATGGGCCTGGGGCCAGGAAGTTAGAATTTGTTGCCATTAATCTTGAAACTGTTGAAGGTGTCTTATGTTCAAGTTTATCTGGCACAGTCCAAAAAATGAAAGTTCTGATAGCCAGAATGCCTACGTGACTATAATACATAACCTTAGTGAGTGGTAAAGAATTTTTATGGCTACTGGCAAGAATCCAAACAAAGATTCAAGTATCTCTCCACAAGATATTTCAGTGGAGTGACCCGAGTTATCCAAGTAAGAGTCTGGCTCATAAATCTGGGGTTGGAATAATAACATTATTCTGTGTCCTAAATATTACATGACAGTGGCCAGAAGATGGAAGCATCTCTATTATTTACGCACTGTGCTACTCCATTGTCAATTGATGAGTCATCATGACGATCATACAATCTAGTGAATTTTGTGCAGTAGCTAAAAATCTAACATTTATTGAGAGGTGGATTATGTGTCAGAGTACGATGGTAAGTGGGCTTCAAACATTATCTTGTTCAAGCCTCGCAGGTATTATGGAGGAGGTGCTCTTGACAGATGAGAATTGCAAGCACAGGGCAGTTGAGTAGCTAAGCACATTTTCCAAGGTCGAGGAGCCCCATACACACCAGCCCCTTCAGGGTCTCGACCATGCACTAAACTCCACAGAGGTCTTAAGACCTCTTTTGACAATGATAGAAAACCTTTTAAAAATCTTGAGCACTTTAAAATATTAAAGACATACAAAAATGTCTCAAGAATAATGGAAAGAATAGTCATGCAGCTTCACTCCAAGCATAAGAAATAAATATTGCCAGCATAGTTAGACCCAATTGCCCTCCCTGCCCTCCCTACCCCGGGGTATCTCCTACCCTGAACTGGACACGGGTCATTCCCGTGCATTTACGTTATATCTGAACTACATCAGCATGTAACCTTAGGCTATGTATGCAGTATGGTTTGGCATGTTCGCATGAATGATATATCATGCCTTATGTGTTCTTTTGCAACTTTCTTCACTCAGTGTTGTATTTGATTCAACCACGTTGATACGTGTGGCTGCAGCTCTGTTCTCTTTCACTGTACGAGCCTACACTGTTTATTTCTCCTCCTCTAAAGGGCATCTTCACATCAAGCATGTCAGCGACCTTTACAACCACCTTCTGCATTTAGCAGGATTGGTACTGATATCATCATTTTACTGATAAAAAAACTGAAGCTCTGTTTCAATGCCTCCCCCAAGGCCTCTGTCTTAGTTCAAGATGCAATGACAGAATACCATAAAATGGGTGGCTAATGAACTACAGATGTCTATTTCTCACAGTTGTGGAGGCTGGAAGTCTGCAATCAGGGTGCCAGCATGGTCGGGTTCTGGTGGGAGCCCTCTTCCAGGTTGAGACGGCTGACATCTTGTGTCCTCACATGGCAGAGAAAGAGAGCTCCCTGGGGGTCCTGTTGATAAGAGCACTAATCCCATTCATGAGGGCTCCCCCCTCAGGACCTAATGACCTCCCAAAGACCCCACCTCCTAATACCATCACACTGGGGATTAGGATTTCAATATACGATTTTGGGGCAGGACAAGAGGGGAGAATAAACATTTAGTTCATTGCAGCTGCACAACCAGAAAGGGGCTGAGCCTATATTTGAACTCAGTTCTGCTGACTTACGGTCTGGAGCTTTCTCTCCCCCTGGATTTGGCCTTCTCAGGGAGCGCTCTACAAGTCTGTGCTAACGCCCCATCTTCTGGGCCTTTTCTGGCCACCTTTTGGTCTTCTATTTTTCATTTTGTGGCTAGAACAACTTAACAAACTTCGCTTGGGACCTCGCCTCCCACCCAGCCTCTTCTCCGAAGCTCCTGAAGGAGGCTGAGGGTGAAGGTAGCAGTTACTATCTTATGCCCATCACTTAAGACATCTGAAGGTCATTGTAGCTATGAAGTAATAGAGATAAAGACAGTGCCTTCCCTCAAGTAGGCCTGGAGCAAAACGCTCCCCTTTTATTTGTAAAAGACTCATAAAAATTGTGTGTGTGTGTGTGTGTGTGTGTGTGTCTTGGAGGAAAGCCCTGGAGAGTGCTTCCACCTTGCTAGGGACATGAAGGTTGAAAGTAATTACATTTTGTCAAGAGGTTTAATACTTGAATTTGGGGGGACTTGTAAACTGACAAATTGAAAAACAAGAAGGGACAGAAAGCAAAAGTGTATCATTTGGGTCTTCCTTTTGAAGGGGTTGAAGATTGGTTAATAAAGCTAGAAGCTAATTATTTCTACCCATAACTTCCTTTCCTGGCATCCTTGGCAATGAGGACCATTTAGAAGCAGAAAGATCATTACTGTTTTGCTTTCCATAGAAAGCACTTCTGGAGGAATAAAGTTGATTATTTGGGGGTGGGCATTTTTAGTCTTTTATTCTTTAACACTCGAGCAAACTGGTAAAATCCAAGTAAGATTGTCACTTACTATTGATAATATTGCACCAATGTCAATTTCCTGGTTTTGATATTGTAGCATAGTTATATAAGATGTCATTAGGGGAAGCTGGGTGAAGGGCACCCTCCACTATTTTAGAAACCTCTAATGTGAGTTAAAATTGTTTCAAAATTAAAGATTTTTTTAAAAAACTTGAGCAGCTCTTTTTTCGCTCTTTGGATTTTGAGCCAGGCAAACCTCATCAATGGGCATTTTATAGCAAAGTGCTTATAGGATAGGTGGGGAATGGGAATTTTGAAACAATGTCTACCAGCCAGTAAACCTGCTGGAAGGTAAGGTAGTGCTTACAAAAGCATCTTAAGAAGTTTATGGGGCTTCCCTGGTGGCGCAGTGGTTGAGAATCTGCCTGCCAATGCAGGGGACACGGGTTCGAGCCCTGGTCTGGGAAGATCCCACATGCCGCGGAGCAACTAGGCCCGTGAGCCACAACTACTGAGCTCGCATGTCTGGAGCCTGTGTTCCGCAACAAGAGAGGCCGCGATAGTGAGAGGCCCGCGCATCGTGATGAAGAGTGGCCCCCGCTTGCCGCAACTAGAGAAAGCCCTCGCACAGAAACGAAGACTCAGCACAGCCAAAAATAAATAATAAATAAATAATAAATAAATTTTTTTTAAAAAAGATGTTTATGATCACCCAACCCGTTGGGGCACATTAGTGCTACAGTCCAACTCCCAGATGTTCGATACTTCAGGGTTTCTGAACTGCAGCACTATCTGCATTTTGGAATTGACTAGTCTTTGCTGGAGCGGGGTGTCCTGTGCATGGTCCCGTGTCTAGTGGCATCGGGATTTCTACCCACTGGATCTCCATTCATTGCTAAGTGTCTCCAGAGGGAACAAAATTGCCCTGGTTCAGAATCTCTGCTATACTTAGTAAACAATCTATTGTCCCTCCCTGCTTTTAAAAGAAAATGAAATTTACTGATTTTGTAAGTTACAATAACAGCACCCTCCCACTCATCCTTCTGTTGGCCTCAAAGCACAAAGCCCTTGAGTTGAGCTTCTAGATTTTTTAAAAACATACAATTTCACCCAGTCTTCACTATCTTGGAGTGGAATTGAAATGGAAGTATTTTCTATTCTTAAAAGGCTGTCTGAAGCAGATATTTCAGAAGGAGAAATGTACATAGGGCCTCCAAAGAGCAGAGTGGAGACAATGCTGGCAGTACTACTGAGTATCATAGAGGGTCATAATTTCACATGTGAAGGTAATGCGTTACATTAAAACATTCACAGGCTTTCGTTTATTTAAGCCTCTGGGGCTAACACAGCACATTTCTAAATATTATGGGTTTTGTAAAGGTGCATGACGAACACGCAGACTGCCGGTACACTGGAAAAGTGATAAAAATCAGCACTGAGCTTAATCATGGCTTTCTTTGGAGTGTATATTTATGCGGTGATGTCAGCACGGTATTCTGCAACCGGCTGAAGGTCATGTTCTGTGTTCATCTGCACAGGATTTAGAAACCCTCCAACAGTCTGGCTGGAGAAAAATGGCCAGCTGAGTCGGAGCACGGCTGCCCCTTCCCGGTGTATGTTGTCCTCCCTCAAAGGAACTGAACAAAGTAATCTATCTTTAAATGAATTCAAAACCACAGCGGATCCGTCTTTTGCCACATGAGTTATTGAGGCTGGCTCCAGTGTCAAGCCGTGTATGTTGCCTTAATGTATTTATTTAACCCAGGACTGCCGCAGAGAAGGAGAACCCACCTCGGCACTCGAAGGTCCATGACAAAGAGAACATTCAGGCCAGATCCAGGGTAACAAACACATCAGGAACGCTGGGAAGGGAAAGATGTTGCGAGGCCAGCACAATGCCCGGCTTTATTCCCCATGTGGAGGCAGGCTGTAGCCAGCCAAACTGTAAACTGTCGTTCTCCGAGCACAGTCAGCGGATGGCGGACGTGGAGGGAGAGCGGAGCGCTTCAGCCGGGCTGCTCGGAGGCCTGATGGTGGCGCAGACTCTCTGAGTCCCAGCCATTGGTGGCCTTGTGTTTCCTTTTAGGGGCCCAGTATCGGCTGGATGTGCTGGGTGGCTGCTGCACGGAAAGAATCTAGAAGCCAGTTATCCACAGGGCAATCCACGAGCTCATGCAGCATTCTGGCCCAGCCCACCGAGTCCCAGCCCCAGCAAACCTCACCCACATCTGGGACTGGGGTGTGTGTGGGGTGCAGATGGTGGTGGGAATTGATGCCCGTGAGCACTTCCTTCAAGTACGAAGCCCTCTAAGTGCGATGACTCTACAGATGACGTGCTCCCTGGGCCAGTCACGGATTAGGCTAATCCTAGCTAATAGTATTCAGTTTGTTTTTTCTTGGTTTATAGATTTGGCAATTGGGAGGCAGGTCAATGGCTTTGGGTGAAGTTAGAGGCTCTGTTACCACGCGAGGTAGCCTTGTCTCTCCGTCAAATCCAACTGAGGTTCCACCCACGAAAGTCACTCTGTTGGCCAGGAATCTTTCCATTGCGAATGACAGAAAGGCAAAGCCAACTAACCTCAACCCAAAATAACTATACACATTTATGTGCCAGGCACTGTCCTTTCATATATTAACATCTTCCATCTTCACAACAACTCTATGAGGCAAGGCTATTATTGCCCTCATTCTAGAGATAAAGAAACTGAGACACAAGGAAATGAAGCATCCTGCCTACAAGTCACGCGGTTCTTCAGTGATAGAGCTGGGACTGGAACCCAGGCGGACTGGATCCAGCATCCACACTCTTGAGTAGCATCTGATACAGCACATGGGTCAATGGGTGGACTCAGAGGACTGGTTTAGATACTGGAGGTGTCTGCAGACACAGAGTGAGAGCTGCAGGGACTTCACAGCACCTGGCTTTTTCTTTCTGCACAGGTCTTATCTGCTTTTGTCTCTGCTTCTCTTTGAATGCTGGTCTCATTCTCTCCTGCAGCAAGCCAGCCCTCTCTAAGCATGGGGAACATGGCTGCTTGAAGCCTCAGCTGAGCAACCCAATGGAAACGTGAGCTTCTTCCTCCCAGGATTTACGTATCAGTACTTTGCTGGGCTCGGTGAGGACCACTCGGGTTTGCCCATCATCTGGCCAAGCCTAGGTCACCTGCCTCCTGCGGTAGATTGTAGCACTAATGGCCCTAATTCTGCACCCTTCCCTGTATCCACGCCCTTTTGCGTGAGACTTTGCAGTTCTTCCCATATCCCGTAATTCTCCATCCCTTGATTCTGAATTTGGCCATGGGATTGCTGTGATCAATGGGATGTTAATGGATCTGACGCAGGCTGAGGTTTGAAAAAGCACTTTCGCACTTCTGCTTCCACACCTGGGGCTCTGCTGTGACGTGAGAACAGGTGGGTTGGCATGCTGAAGGCCAAGAGAACAGTGGAGCAGAGCCAAGATGCCCCAGTAGCCCGTACAAGAGCCAGGCGACCCCCAGGCTTGTGAGAGAACCCAGCCAAGACCAGAAGTACTGCTCGGCTGAGCCCAGACTAAATCATCCACTTGCAGGCCTATGAGCTAAAGCATTACTCTTACGCCTCTGCGTTTCTGGTGTGGTTTACCGTGCGGCAGTATTCCCAACGCGAGGGACAAGGCTTGCTCACTGATGCCTGTCAGGACCACGGAGAGTCAGGGAGTTGGTGCCCAGAAGAAGGGGGGTGCTCTCAGCAAACAAAGGGCCTGAGGAAAGCATTCTGGGCTGTCAAAGTAGTAGCTCTAGTCCCACACATCTTGTTGAGGACATTACCTATTATACTATCTGGAGTCCTTTTGTGATGAACCACTGGGAATTTCTTTTAGATTTAAAAGTCAAAAACTCTTGATTTTCTCAAGTATTATTTTTCCTTATGAATAATGTACATTTTTTAACTGATTACATTTTCCTTTTTGCCTTGAACTCCGGGAAGCTCAGGGCCAAAATTGTGGACCAAAATTAGTAAATTTTTGGACCTGAAGATATGCATTTTGTTATACTAAACTTCCCTCTTTTATCATCCTGCCATTTTGCTTCTATTTTTCTTTCTCCTGATTTAAAAAACTCCTTTCCTCCTTCCTCTCTCTCTCTCTCTCTCCCCTTCCCTCCCTCATTGTTCTGTATGTTTTTTATTTAACCACCTCAAATTCATTTGGGGATGAGCAGTGATACAAAAATGTAATTAATAAAACTAAATATATTTTTAGTTTCAGGTAAAGAGCAGTTCAGGATGAACACAAAATTTGTGGCTGTAGCACCTCTGACATCATGAGAAGTATGATTTAATATTAAACTAGAGTCCTGACAAAATAAATAAGATCTCATAATAATAGACATGAACGTTAAGAGTACAATGAAATTAGCACAGATCAAAAAGTTTGATAACCCATCTTGACAGTAGGAGTGCAAATTGGCACAAGTTCTATAGAGAGCAATTCAACAATGTCTACCTTAAAATGCATATATCCTTTGACCCAGCCCTTCCAGGAATCCACTTCTAGGAATTTACTTCATTTAATTTTCTAATTTAAATTAATAAATTTTAAATTTAAATTTGAAAATAAAATTAATTTATTTAAATTTCACTTTCAAGAATTTATCTTGGGAGATGCAAGAGGGAAGAGATATGGCAACATATGTATATGTGTAACTGATTCACTTTGTTGTAAAGCAGAAGCTAGCACACCATTGTAAAGCAATTATACTTCAATAAAGATGTTTAAAAAAAAAAAAAAAAGAATTTATCTTTCAGCTTCATGGTTGATATGCAAAATGATATACGCATAATAACATTCACTATGTCTTTTTAGTAATAAAAAGGAAACAGCCTAAATGTGCCTTAATGGGGACTGTTTAAAATATGGTACAATCCATATAACAGAACAGTAAGCAGCCATTTAAACCTGAGAATATTATCTACATGATAACATGAAAAGGTGTTTAGCGTTTAGCATTAAATGAACAAAGAAAAGTGGAAAACAGTGTATATACACCACCTTCTAGGGATGAGGGGGCAGGTGGATGTAGGTATACATATAAGCCCACATGCATACGCTTATGTATGCAAAGAATATCTCTGGAAGCATACGCAAAAAAAAATACAGGGGCAGCTACTCATCTTAGGGATGAGAGCTTAGGTGACCGAAGCCAGAAGTCAGAGACTTACTTTTCATTTTATACCCTTTTGTAATTCCTAAATTTTGTACCGTATTTTATGTAACCTAGTTAAAGAAACTAATGAGGAAAAATTAAATGAGTTCTTCCTGGCTTGTTGCATAAGGAATGACCACAATTACTTCTTAATGTGAGGGAAGAAAATGAATCTAAGCCCTCTAGCAATTCCCCATATTAATGCAATTGTGCCATTTATTAAATTACAGTTCAGTGATCTGAAAGAATTAATTAATGCCCATGCCCCCCAAAGCCTGGCTGTGGCCCACGGAGCACAGGTTTATATACAGCACCCATCATTACACGAGACACCATATCAATCTAATTCAACAAACGCTTACTGAGGGTCTCTCATCGGTCAGGCCTTTTGTCAGGAGCTGGAAACAAAAATACTCATAAGACTCTGTCTTTGTCATTAAGACAATCACACAGGCAACTAATACACTGTGATGAATTGTAGGGTGCTTGAAGGCAGGGGCTGTTGCAGTTATTTTTGTATCTCTAGCATCTAGTATGTAGTAGAGACTTCCAGAATGTCTGGAGAATGAATGAATGAATGAGTGAAAGGAGCGTGGACACTCCTGCACCGGGTGTGGACAAAAATGATGACTCTAGGAGGGAGGTAACTAAGAAACAATCAACTGAGTCATGAGGAATTACCCAAATCCACAGCCTCATTACCCGGCGCTAAGACTATCCCAAAAGCATCCATGCAAAAGGTTTCTCATTACTGACACGAACTACATTTAGTGGGTCGGCAGGTAGACCGCTTCATGATTTTTCTGGAAGGGCATGAACTGTGGGATCCAAAACACCTGTGTTAGAAACCCAAATCCACCGTTTGTCACCTAAACAACCATGGGTAACTTCACCTTTCTGAGCCTTAGCCTTCTCGTTTATAAAGTGGAAATAATCTTATTTAACTTGCAGGTGAATTATGAGGTGTTAAGGATCATTGATTCATTTATTCATTCATTGAGAAATATAGGGAGCAATTAGTGGGTGCCTGGCACTGGGCTAGGTGCTGGTTAATGCACATACGAAGTTGAGCCCAGCAGTTAAACCCAGTAGGTATGAACACATGGAATGTCTTGGGACGATTCATATTGCCTGGTAGCTGGTCAATCCTTCTGCCTTCCAGTCAGGAGGAATGAGGGAAGAGTAACCACCGGACACTTCTGTTGGTGTGAAATGAATGGAAGGAGGTTTCACAAAGAAAACGAAGGTGAGTAGAAGCATAAGTCCGTTAAGTTCAGAGTTACTCAAGCAGAGAGGCTTCAGACTCATTAACAGAGTCAACACTGCCTTTGGCAGGAATCCTATGTTCTTGGTGTAAGATGTGTGATGCTTTTTTCCCCGAAGGTAGTAGGGGATAACCAAAGGAAAAATCAAGAAAAATGGAACCAGGAGTAGACAATAGATGATCACCCTCAGTAGCCCCTGAACAGCTTTTAAACCTGATGTCCCTCTCCCGCCTTCACCTGACTGAGGAGAGAAGGGCTTACCCTTCTTACCTCCCAGCCAGGGAGGCTTTGAGTCCCAACAGGTCAAGCTATTTGCTGAGCCTTTGTATCAGGGGTGAGGAGGTGGAGAGTGGCTAGAATTAGCAGGGAGGTGGAGACATTGTTGGAGGAGAAGAGTTGAAGGGCAGAAGTTCTGGAGGAGAGAGAGAGGAGGATTCTGAGGGGTGCTCCCTACCAGCCAAGAGGATGCCCTGAAGTGCTGGTGGGTGAGACCCTCCTCCGTGCCGTGAAGGTAAACCAGGAGGCACCATGCCTGATTTCGTCTCCCCTCCACCCCAACCAATAGTGTAGGTTTGGATGAGTTACTGTAGACATTGAATAATGACCTGTTTGCAACTGCTGGGTGCATGCATGCACGTGTGTGCACCTGCTTTGGGAAATGTGAAATAGATAGTGATCATGGGCATCGAGGGAAGAGTTCCCATGCCCCATAGAGCTATTTCCAGATGGGCTGCATGGCTGCAAGGAGCCCCACATGCAGATGCCCCCAGGGCTGAGATGTGCCCCCGGACCCAAGATAAGGGACTTAGCACAGGGGCAAGGATGACAGAAGCCAGCATCGCTCCCCAGTCTTGTCTCCTCTGCCACCTTCGTGCAGGGCAGCAGCCCCGTGATGCGTCTCCTTCCTCACTCCGGCACATTTCTGCAGGCTGCACCTTCTGTCTTAAACATTTTGCTAACTCCTTTGTGTTCTTCAAAGTTCAGACTGGGGTTACCTCTTCCCAGAAGCCATTTTTGGCCTTCATTTCCTTGACCTCCCCGTGCTTACCGCCCTCAGGCTGGTCCCCCAGCATCCTGAGCATGGTAAGTCTTACCACTGTGTCTTCAAGTTCTTTACTTCCTTGCCTCCTCTGCTGGACTGTGGGCTTGAATACAGGTCATGGGTCTCATATCTTCCAACCCCCAGGACTTGTGGCAGCATTGGCACATAGTAAGAATTCAAAAGACTGTTGGTTGAATGAATGAGCCAGTCACTGGATGAATTTGGAAAACTCAGTCACTGTAGGAAAATTGTCATTTTTAATCAGGTTCTTTTTCAAGGAGTTGAAAGTGTTCCACAGGGACACAGGGGTGTAAGAATATGCCTGATGTACAAAGAAGGGACAGAGCCACAAAGAGTCCACAGAGTAATTGATGGCTTTATGAGTTTTTCCACCATTTTCAAATGCCAGTCCCAAAGCCTGGGCACAGTCTCTTTGGAAGGTTTCTCAAAAAGCATTTTTTTCAGCAAGAGTGCAGTTAACAGAGCTAGAAACACAAGACTTCACTGAGAGGAAGTGGCTTTTCTGTGGGTTTTTTTTTTTTTTTCCTCTAGAGTTGAAGAATGGAAAACCCAACCCCACTCCTCCTGAAGATTTACAAACAGATGTGGCTTTCCTGGCACATCCACACCTGCTGTCCCCCAGCCAGCCTCTGGTGGCTTATAAGGAGCAGCTTATCCCCTCCAAGGGCAGAAACCCAATCAGTTTCCTGCATGCAGTCATTACTTCACAACGAGTTTTCAAGCTATTTGTTTTTTAAATAGCTAGTTTCAACCTTGTACTTGCATCAAAATGTAAAATTGCAAAGCAATTATTAGCATTTCACATTGGATATAGTCAAACATTGGGGGGTCAAGCCACAGGCTGGTCTTGTTCTGGTCATCAGCACTGCTGAGCCAAGAGAAGCTGGGCAAAGGCAGTGCAGAGATGCTCTGGTGAAGGGAGTGGGAGGTTTTGCCAAGACTTCAGGGCAAGGACCCCGGTGGAAGGTTCTGGAAGACTGCTGTAGAAAAGTTATGCATGGAGAAGACTGGATTCCCTTTGATGCCCAGTCACCTTGAGGATGAGTCTTGTGACATCACCGAGGCTGCTAGATTTAGAAAGCAGAGATACAAATGGAATCAGGCTAAATCTTGCGAAAATCAATGTGAAGGAAATACCCTTTTGTCAGCCATTGATAACGAAGGAAGAGACATGGTATTTAGTATCAGCAGGTTTAGTTTCAAAACTCCAGTTTCATCAATAGAGCTGTATGGTTTTGGGCAAGTTACTTAAAACAAGACAGCTTTAGTTTCCTCCTGTTTATAATGCTCGCTATGAAACCTACCACAGTGTGTTGTTGTGAGGATTCAGATAATGTACAGAACGCACTCAGCACAGTGACAAGCACAGCAAAGATACAGTATCAACAGTGATATTAGTAACAGTAATGTAGTCTTTTGCTTTGAAAAACTCTCTTTTCAAGTAACCAGGCAACCCACTGCAAGGCCAGGAAATAGAGAAAGAGGCAGCAGGCAAGATAACAATGATGACAGGGCCAAGGTAATGAAATCCCTTTTTATTAAGGAAATGACAAGGTGCATATGGCCTGGTCTAGTACCTTCTTCTTTATGGGCTCTTGCCAGGATCATATACTTTTTCATGTGTTGACTAAGGTAAGACTAAAGGTCTCTCCATATTCATAGCCCAAGAAAACTGGATCATTTCACTGTCAGATGGAAGGGCAGACTGCTCAGAAGGGAGGTTTATTTGATCCATACTCCCTAGGGCCCCAACTTCCCAAAGGAATTCCATTCCATTCCTTTCCCCCAGTGCGTGGAGCTTAGGCCACACAATCAGACTATCTTTTGGCACCTGAGAGATGCCTGAGAAGCAGGTGTATCTGCTTAATATCCAACCTGTTTTTATTGCCAATCCCAATGACACAAGTGAGTTCAACTGGCCATGATTTTAGAAGAGTCAGAGTTTGTCATTGTTCCAAGAATACAGTTTCACAACAGCCATAAAATGAGGGCTCTGTTTAGCCCAAGAATATTGAATTGGGTTGAGGAGCTCCAGCTGCAAAGCTAAGAATGATAAACTTTTCAGCAAATTGGCAAGAGTATTGTTATACCAGTCTTTTGTCTTCTTGGGGAGGTCATAAAATACATCCAAGACGCTGTGTTTGTGTTACGATGAAATGAAGATCCTCCATCCCTTTTCCCTGCCGCAGGGGTGCCTGCTTGGACAGTTTAGAAAGGGCGTTTAATAAAATCCTTTTCATGTGAAAGGCCGGAAGCACAAACCGAAGGTTATTATCAATAAGTCTGTGGTCTAGAATTCTGAGAACCAGTTGTTCACTGCCAGGCTCAGTTTTGGGTCAGGACGAACCAATAGAGCCATCTCTACTGTTGGCATAAAAATAAAGACTTGCTAAACTATAATCTAAGAAGGAGAGGGATAGGCCGAAAACAGCTAGCAGACAAAGAGCATCTTTTGTTTATTGCCACCCAGTATTTCCCATCAGAGAATCACCCCTTCACTTGCTATCAGTCCTCACGTTTCTGGGAAAGCGGACTCCTTCTCTGATTCAGGAGGCTGATTGATCCAGGCTTAAGCCAATCAGCACGTTGTATTTTCCCTGACCACTCTGATTGGTTGAGAGATGGGCGTCTGACTCAAACACAGTCAATGAGATGAGTGAGACTTTCAAGGGGAATTCTGGGGAACTGTCACTGGCTCTGAAGTGAGAGAGATGTGAGAACCTTGTAAGCTGTGGGGCTACAGCAGGAGGAAGCCCATGGCCCAGGAAGAGCCAAGTGGGGAGCTAAGAGACGAAGGAAATAGGGTCTGAGAGTCATCATCTGAGCCCTGCTTTAAGCCTGCCCTCCTTTTCCATTTTGTCAGTCACCAACTTTCCTGTTCTGCTTCAGCCACTTTGGGTAGGAAATTTGCCGTTTACACCCCTTTATTGCCCCATTGTCTCTACCTTTGTTTCTCCATCACTTCCTCTTTTTTTACTTTTTTTCCCATTTTAAAAGGAATGCATACTTATTTTAGAAAGTTTCATAAACACACAACAAAAGAAAATGAAGTAACTTTCCCAAGACCACACAACTCTCAGGTGGCGGAGCCATGATGCTGACCCAGCCGGGCTAATGCCAGAGACTGCGTTTCTCAATCCTACAATTTACTTTTAACCCCTCATAGATCTTCTAGGCATTTTAATGTAGATTCTTCAGTCTCTTCCTTCCTTTGAAGTATTTTTTTTCTCATGAGCATATATACTTATGGTTTTGCAAAGTTGGGATGATATTACAAATACAGTTTGTGTGTATTTTTTTTTTTATGTAGTAATATATCATGGACATTTCCCCAAGTCATTAACTATTTTATAAGAACATCATTTTTAATAGCTGCATAATATTTCATTTGAACTGAATACATCATAATTTATTTAAACATTCTCATATTATTGGAACTTTAGATGCTCTATATTCTTTTCTATTTAAAAAAGCCAATAGGGTATAGCTGATTCACTTTGCTGTACCACAGAAACTAACAAAACAATTGTAAATCAACTATACTCCAATAAAAATTTTGAAATTCATTCATTCATTCATTAAAAAATAAAAAAAAAGCAAATAGGTAGAGCAAGATTTTTAGGGCATACAGTATCTGTATCTGTATGGTGGGTCCATGGCATAGATTTGTCAAAACCCATAGAATGTACCACACAAAGAGTGAACCCTAATGTAAAGTATGGACTTTAGTTGAAAATAATGTTTTAATATCACATCATCAATTGCAACAAATATACAACACTAATGTAAAATGTTAATGGGGAAACTGGGAACACTCTGTACTTTCGGCTCAATTTTTCTGTAAACCTAAGACTTCTACCAAAAATATTCTATTCATTAAAAACAAATACTTAATTAACAGTATAAATGAACAAGCGAGGAAAAGGCAATGTAAATATAAATTTTCGCCAGTTCTGATTAGAGTTGACCCTTGAACAACATGGACTTGAACTGTGTGGGTCCACTTAGATGTGAATATTTTTCAATAAATATATCAATAGTACTACACATCTGTGACTGGTTGAATACAGAATGGTGGATACAGAGAAAGTGTGGATAAGGAGGGCCGACTGTAAAGTTATACAACGATTTTCGACTGCAGGGAGTGTCGGCACCCCAACCCCTGCCTTATTCAAGGATCAACTGTATTTTATTACAATAGATTCCTAGGGGTGGAATTACCAAAACAAATGTTAAGATATTTTAGACATATTGCCATAGTTTCTTTGCAGGAAAAAAAAATGTACCATTTTATAGACTCCCATCAATGTATGAGAGAGTCTAGCTCATTAGATTCTTGTCACACTGAAAGCTGAGTTTTTAAATCTTTGTAAATTTACTAAGAAAACGTGATGCCTAATTCTAATTTGCCTGTCTTTGATTATTAACTGTACAAACTAAAACTGTATGGTACAGACGAATGGTACAGAACAAACTTTAGAAACAGAATTAATTTATTGAAAAAGGTAGCCTCACAAATCAGAGGAAAAAATAGAAAAATTCTTCAGGACAAAGTGAGACAAAGTGCGATCCACACCTCATACCTCCTTCAGTGGTCCTCAAACATGAATGTACATCCAAGTCCCCTGGAGGGCTTCTTAAAACACAGACTTGGGGCCAACCCCCATCTCTGATTCAGTAGGTCTAGGGTAGGGCTCAAGATTTTGCACTTCTCCCAGTGTCTCAAGTGATGCTGTTGCCAAGGTCTCCAGGGACCACACTTTGAGAATCATTTCTTTGTATAATAAACTCCAGATCAATGAGAGGGGTGGGTGAAAAAAATAAAATCAAATTCTACGTCTCTCTCACTTCTTGACAGATCAAGAATATAAAATTTACAGATATATGTGAGCTCGATAGTATAATTAATAATATATGTATATATTAAATTAAGTCTAAAATATATGTTAATGTGATATGTGCATATCATATATCTCATATTATTATATTAGAGAATGCATAAAGGCAACCTCAACATATTTTTAATGGTAGGAAGGCGATAGATCACATTTTCTGACCAAAATGCAATAAAGCTAGAAATAAGTAGAAACAAAAAGCATTAACTTCCCAACCACTTGGGAAATATGCCGCTCTCTCTCAATACTTATTTGCTAAAGCAACAATAATGAGACTGCTGCTCCCTTAAATGCACGAATTGAAGCTAAATTTGGGGAAATTTTTGTAGCTGTAAATTCTCTCATTACTAACAAAAGAGTGAAATCAAGCAAATTAATCACAAAACTCAAAAATTTAGGAAAAGAATATCAAACCTAAAGCAGAAGGAAAAAACATAAAAAGCATGAAACTGAATTTATACTAGAAAACCTAAAAACAGTAAAACTGATTAATTCAAGAGATATTAAAAAAACTTAAAAAGAGAAGTCATAATCTACCTTAATCAAAGAAGAAAACAAGAGTTGGAAAATGCAAATATCCAAAATTAGACAAAAGGAAGGGCAGATACAGATACAGGGGAAGTTTTTTGAAGTATTAAAGAATACTTTGTAAAACTGTAGAAGTAAATTTAAAAACTTGGATGACATGGACACTTATCCTAGAAATAATAGATTTCTTATATCAAGAAGAAATAGGAAACTTAAAATAAGCTGCTAGACAATTATGAAGGAGAGTCTCCTGAAAGGGGCCAGGCTCATACAGCCTACATGGTTCAAACCATAAAAGAATAGACATCACTGAAATTATTTAAATTGTTCCATAACTCAGAGAAGGAGTGCTTTTCAAATGCTTTTATTGTTTTTATAAAGCCAGCAAAACACTATACTAAAACCTATTAAAGGCATACCCAAAAGGAAACTATGGACCTCATTTCACTTATAAATTCTAAACAAAATATTAGCAAGTAGAATCAATACCAGTGGGTCATTATCATCACTGTTACATACCATCTGTCCAAGCCAGCAAAATAAACCAAAACAAAGGGTATAAGTATTGGAAAGAAGCAAGCAAAATTGTCATTATTCGAGGATAAAATGATTTTATACCAAAGAAAACTCAAGAGAATAAACTGAGAAAACTATTAGAAACAGTGGTAATATGACTCTGGTTCCAAAACAAATGCTCAAAAAAGTAATAACTTTCACACTAACAATAGTCACTTAGAAAGCATGACGAATAAAAAATTCTATTCATAATAGCAATTTATATATAACTAATAAGACATATGCTCTATAGAGAAAGCCACAAAACCCTATTGATAATAAAGGAGCTTTGGTAAAGTGGAGAGATGTACATTTTAGATACGCTATCTTAACTTTTCGAAGAAGGGAAAAAATAATTATTAGTTTTGGAGCTGTAAGACGAATATAAATTCCTCTTGGAGAGAAAACTGAGTTTTTTTGCTTGTTTGTTTTTGTTTGTTTTGTTTCATTTTTTTAGCCAAGCACCTGGGTGGGATGGGTTTATTTTGGAAAGATAAGTCTTATCCTTGTTGTCATGACTAGAATTAAGGTAGTGAAATTGGGCTGGAGGTGAGTAAACCAGGAGAAAGAAGGGAAGAGATCAAAGTAAAGGAGCTTAAAGAGAGAGTGAGGACCTTCTTCTGTAACAGGACAAGTAGATGAACGTTTAAGAGTAAACACTTCTAGTATTTAAAGTCATTCGTTGTGATCCATTATAATGCAGCCCATTTGTACATCCTTCAAACCTTTGATGATGATGATGGTGGTGGTGCTGATGGTGATGATGATAAGAGCTCATACTTATTGAGTACCTACTTTCTGGGCAATGCACTAAGCGCTGTAAATGTGTATATCATGTAATTGTCACAAAAATCCTGTTTCCCATTACAGATGAGGAATTCAGGCAGAGAGAGAAGTGAAGTAACTTGACCAAGTACACAGCTTGGAAGTGGAGTCTAGCGGTTGACCCAGACATTCTGACTCCAGGGCTCAGACTGTAACTCTACCCTGAAGTCACCTATCTAGTGCTCATGGCCTAGAGTTAATGCCAGCGTAAAGATCGGACCATCTCCAGTGGGGTGCTGTGGACTGGAGAAAGGACAGATGTGCGAGGGTCAGAGCCAGAGCAGAGATCAAGAATTCTGTGGAAGCAGGAAAATGGAACTGGCTCCAGGAAAAATAAACACCAACCCCCTCCACTGCCATGAAACCCCAGAGAGACTGAAAAGCACGTTGGGATTCTATCAGGTGTGAGATGGGGTGTTGAGACAATTTTATTACATCTTAAAGTAAACAATTACTTCAGCTGGCTGGATAACACAGATTCATGGAAGAGGCTGAAATGTAGCTTACAATTATTAAAAAGCCAATGCTCCCTGAATCTATTAAAATAAATTCAAGCACTTCCAAATTCTAATGGGATTTTTCAACTTGCCCAAATTATTTAAAATGCACTTGATAGAATAAACTTATACATATCACCAAGAAAGAGCTAACAAAGAATTACCAAGGAAAACTTGACTCATGAGATAATAAAACACACTTTGAAAACACATGAATTAACAGAGTATATATTTCAAATCAGAAAAGTGGTCAATAACTAACATTTGAACAAAGAGCTAAACATTTTTAAGAAATCTGGATTCTTCTCTACATCTAACACCAAATAAAATTTCCAATGAAGCAAAGATTTAAATATAAAAAATTAACACAAAAGTACTAGAAGAAAATATAGGTGAATAATCTTGGTGTGGCAAAGACCATTCAAGTTTGACAAACCTCTGGCTCACTCCCTAACCACAAAAAAGGGAAAAGAGGATGGCCTATTTAAACTGCTGGATTGGATCAGATGTCTAATTGAGCACTTGCAACTACCCCCAGTTCCACACCAAATCTCATGAAATGTAGAAAAATGTATACTTTAATAATAAAATCATAGCTGATTTGAATAATAAGAAAAAGTGCTGTCCGCATATAAGAAATTTTGAAAAACTCCTTTAAAAATCCAAATAGATCAGATCAACAAAGAGAGGAAAAAAAAAAAAAAAAAAACCTGCAGGAGACCCATCCCTCAGACATTTGTAAAAAAAACTTCCGTGGATGAGGGAGAGGTTGGAGGATGCTGGGAGTCCAGAAGGAATGGCCGTGAAAAGGTGAGCCTGGAGCTACTGCACGTGTGTGGTTAACTGAGGACCTGCTTTCAAGTGCTGACATCCAGACAAAAGCAGTGAGTAGACACGGGGTCCAGAGAACAGAGCAGCCTCCACGTAGCTACTGACCCCAAATAGCAGAGGGAGCAGCATCTCAGTAAATAAAGAGGGTGGATCAAACACCAGCGTTTTCTTATTCTCCCTCCCAAAACAACTGTAAAGAGATTTTTTTTTTTTCTTAACAGATAAACCCACGAGGTCAAACAGACTGGGAAAAAGAACAACTAACAGAATTTTAGATGCTGGAACACAAATGGACCAGTGGTGACTGGTTCCTCCAGGGAACGAGGGAAGCCAGAAAGCAACCTGATTTACGGGACAAAACTCCCCAAAGGCACGGATCTCGGCAGCGTCAGGTACCTCTGGAGTAGGTAGTGGAAAAAAACAAACAGGTGTTTAAGAAGTTGGTTCCCTCGGCCCAAAACCACCACGACCACCCAGGCAGAAATGCAGAGCCCCAGCCATAGGGACGGAAAGTCGGGGAGAATCAGGGACAGTTGAGGGCTGGGGTGCCATTCAGGGGTGTAAGGGAACTTTCACCTAACTGAATGCCAACTTGTAATCAGTCCTCAGAATTGTGGCAGGCAGGACTACATCTGCCAGGTGGGAGACGCAAGACGCTTCTCTAGGGAATGTGATCGGCCCAAGAGAAAGACCTGATCGTCTTGCAAGAAGCCTGTGGTTTACAAACTTCACCCTCAGATTCAGAGCTTCCAGTCAACATATTTTTCCTATTCCCAGAATAGTGATCTATCTCACAGCGGCCCTTTTCACCCAGCACTGAGCACAGTGCCTAGACCTCTCCCCTCACAGGCAGGGGATGAGCCTGGCCCTGCTGCTGGATGGCACGGCTTCGTGGGGAGTTCTTGGCTACCACCCACTTTGCTGCTGAGCATCTTTGTGAAACAAACACAGCTGAGAATCGTGTGCCAAGTCGTCCAGGAGACGCTGCAGCAGGCGGTACCCAAGGAGGCACTGTGGTGTGGTGGTTAGACATACTCTCTTGGAATGAGGCAGGCCTGGGTCCACATCCCAGCGTTGCCCTTCCAAGTCATGAACCTCGGGCAAGTCACTCAGCCTCTCAGAGCCTCCATTTGCCACCTGCAAAATTGGGAAAATAATAGCACTTGCCTCCCACTGCCCCCACCTCCCCGGCTGGTGATTGTGAGAATTACACAGTGTTTACCCTCAGCCCAGAGTCTGGCCTGTAAAAGCACAATCATTGTTTTCTTAAAATGATCAAAATCTTAAGGCATGCAATTAGACCAAAGCCTCCGTTCAAATGCCAGGAGCGAAGAATATACAAGTTGGACCATCTCCTGAATCAGAACACATGCTCCGTCCTAGCTGGTCCTTACTGTTGTTTTGATTTTTTTCCATTAGACATTTTAGAGCTTCATAAGAATAGAAGCATTTTTTTGTTTTTTGAAGAGCAGTTTGTTTTTTTTTAATTTTGAGGAAATCGAATTATCAATTTTTTGTTTTATGGTTTATGGTTTTGGTGTCCTATCTAAGAAATCTTTGCCTACCTCAAGGTCACAAAGATTTTCTTCTATGATTTTAAAAGTTTATAGTTTTAGCTTTTATGTTTACATTTATGATTCACCTAATGTTAATTTTTGTATATGAGATCAAATAAGGGCGAGGTCAGTGCCATTTGTTGAAAAGACTATCCTCTCCTTTTGAATTACCTTGGCTCATGTGTCAGCAGATAACTGATCGTGTATGTGTGAGCTGATTTCTGGACTCTGTTCTGTTCCATGGGTCTATACATTGAATACTATACCATCTTGATTACTGTGGCTTTATAGGAAGTTTTGAAATCAGGCAGTGTAGTTCTTCAGGTTGTAGCTCTTTTTCAAAATTATTTTGTCCAAATCATCTTTTTAATGTCCCACTTTAATTTTGAGAGGAAAATCAAATTTTACCAGGCATATGAAAAAACCTGTAACACGAAAATTAAAAATAAAAATAAAGAAAACACAAGAGCAAGTTAAAGGAAATAGAGACACTGCATGCAAGTAGGGGAAAACTTCAAAAGAAGTATCAATATCCTCAGATATAAGAGAAGATAGTGAAATCTATGAACAAAAAACAATGTGAAATTGAAAGGAATATTAAGAAAATGAAAGTGGGAGCAAGCCCTTCAAACGACATTCATTGTCAAGTATGTAGGGAACCACTTCACACTCATCCACTCTAGACATTTATTAAGCACCTACTGTATGTCAAGCACAACACGGGTCAAATGAGATGGATAAGACTATAGGATACTTGAGCAGGAAGACCTCAGAGATCACCTTTATCAATTTCCAGAAGGAGAAATAAAAACTCACTGATGTCAAAAGCCTTGCCCAAGATCACACATCAGTTGGTGGCAAAACCAAAACCAAAATCCAGGGCTCTTAACATGCCCATTGGTGTTTTGTTTGTTTGTTTTCTTTTTTTTATTGGAGTATAATTGCTTTACAATGTTGTGTTAGTTTCTGCTGTACAGCAAAGTGAATCAGCTATATGCATACATATATCCCTCCCCCTTAGACCTCCCTCCCATCCCCCCCATCCCGCCCATCTAGGTCATCACAGAGCACCGAGCTGAGCTCCCTGTGCTATACCGCAAAGTCCCACTAGCTATCTATTTTCCACATGGTAGTGAACATACCCATTGTTGTATGTGGTTTATTTCATTGCACTGATTGTAATCTTCTCTTTTAAAAGCACAGTGGAATAAAAGGTAATCTGATATTAAAAAGAAAACAATTCAGTTAGTAAAAAGGTAGGGGGCATTTTGTTAATAAGTAGTGCTTTGTATGACCTCAGTTCCTTATAAAATGTCTTGTGGAGATTATTGCACTGCTGCTGAAAAGGATGCTCTGTCTACCTAGTGACTTGAGTATTTATTTTCTCAAATCTTAACTCTTTTTAAGGATAGGTGAAACTTTACAAACTTCAAGGAACTCATTATCAGAGAGGAATTTGAACGGTTTATGGCCCCTCTCATCACTTGGAAATGGAATCCTCCTTATGATCTGGGGATCCCTTGCTCGGAGGCGCTGTTGCATGGAATCCTGTGGACAATTCCTGGTCATTACCTTCCTGTATTTTCATGTTGACTATCGGTGGGGGGCTGGGAGGTGGGAGGTTGAGGGTAGCCCATTATTCACAGATGAAAGCCATTCTGCTCTGAACTGTTGATGCTCCCTCCTCCTAGTCTGAATCGAATCCAGCACCACCTTGGAAAGATCTAGAGAAGAAAGCCTTTGTTATGCTAGACATACTTTTGTTTTTAACTGCACGATAGAAAAGAAACACAAGAGACTCTTGAGTCAGATTCTAAGAGATGAGTAGATGGGACAAATTTCATAGGTTGATCAATTCATCTATCTGTCTATCCATCCATGTATCTATCTACTTAAAGAGACTGGATTTCTCGTGGGCTTCTCTCCATAATCATTCCTCTTGCTGTGGTCTGAGCTGCACGTGTACTTTTATGCCACTTCCATCCAATCATGCAATTATGGCAGTTCCACACTGTCTTCTCCAAAGCTTCTCACTCTTTAATTAGGAGGTATTGGTTCTGGTTTCCTAGAAACCTAGGGCGTCTGCTAAGGGTCAAGTCCTTGATATCTGAGCTCTCTCATAAATGACAGAGGAGGGAGGGATTTGTGGAGGTGGAAGCCCTTCTACAGATCTAGGGGGTAAAGATTTGTGTTGCCCTGGTTGAGCCCAATCTACCACGTGGGTGTCTGTTACACAGGATAAAATGTTAATGTTAGTTTTCCTTGTTCGCTTAACTTTAACCTTTTCTTCCAGCCAGATGACTCTGCTCCTGTCCTCCAGAGACACCTGGTAAATCCTCACTTTCACCCAAAGGCTTGTTTCCCTGCTTTTCATATTCCAGCCTCACTGCGGTACTCAGTTTCTTGACCCCACCATGCACACTCATGCCTTAGAGCCTTGTGCCTGCTGTTCCCTCAATCTGGAGCACCCTTCACGGTCCTCTTTGCTTGGTGTGGTGTTCCCTGACCTTCATTACCCACAGGGAGACTTGGTGCCCTGCTTTGTGCTTTCACAAATGCAAGCTTCTAAACTAGTAACCTTCCAGACTACTTATAACACTGCATCTGGTCAGCATCTTCCTATGTTGAAGCCATGAACCCCTCCAGAGTGGGAGCTTCTTGGAGCCAGGGACAATTTCATCCATTCTTTTGGATCTCCAGTGCTGCCACATATAAAGTCGCATTTTAAAGTAAATAAGAGCATGATTGTCAAGAAATAACAGGATCTGTTCATAGGGGCTTCCTCTTCAGTTGAGTTATTTTCTGAAAACTTTTCTGATTTTTACAGATCTGTCTTTAAGTAAGTCTGTTCTAGTAAGTATGGAACTCTTACTATGTGGATCGAATTCTGGAGATATTTCTTACTCCAATCATTGTCGATTTCCCACAATTTCACTAATTTCTCTTCATCAGAGCAAAGGTAGGGACTTCTAATTTTATTATCAAGCATCTTCCTTTCATTGAATTTTCAGAGTAATAGATTCCCCTACTTTATTTAACCATAATTACAATAGATGAACCATGTACATAGAAGTATACGTGGAGTCTTTCATTTATCCTGTGAGAAAGAATGGTCATAATAATTCTGTTATTTATACAGGGGTCAGATTTTCTTTGCCTTATGGGATACTAGAAACTTGTAAGATAGCAGAAATAAATATTTTTCCAGTGAGCCAGTTGGCTCAGGTGCCATAGTGCTTCACGTGGAATAATCTATTTGTACCATACACAAAATCAGGCAATAACACGGATATAATTTAGAACACAGCAAACCTCAAATCCCAAGTTATTAAGATGAAGAGGGAGTATGCAGATTTTCCCTCCCCCTCTCCTCTGCTCACCCAAGATAATCCTGTCATTGCCATCCCACTGCAGGGCTGGTGTGGAGAAAGGCTTGGGAGACCAGTGGAGAGAGAGGTGCTCCAGAAACCTGGTAGGATGGATGCGGGGACAGAATGGGGAGGCTGGTGAGAAACATGCCACTAGAAGAAATTGTTGTTAACTCTAAATTTGGATCCCCTTCACAGTTTTGAAAAGCCCAGGTAAGGTATGGAATTCCTTTTCAATTACTTTTTTGGCCGCAAGACTATGGTTCGTTGAATGCAGTGCTGCCCACATGGGTCCCGGGATTTAGCAGGGTTACAGAAACAAGGCTGCTCCCAGCTGGGTAGGTTTGCAGTGCTTATCTGCCTAAACATGCCTACTGTATGCTGTGTAGACATTTTCTTAAAGGAAGATAATTACTATGAGAAAGAAAAGGAAAGTAGGAAATGACACGTAATCTATAAAATAGTTTCAGAGAAGAAATATATTCCTGCTTGGCACACACACAAAAAAAGGATCTTTTTGTTGCCAGAAGAAAGTCAAGGCTAGTTTTCAGGGCTGTGAAAACTTCAAAGTTTTGCCTGAAGGGATTTCCTCCTACAAGAGAATTTTGAAAACCTTGACTTTCATCTACCTTATTTGATCCATGGAAAGCAATATTGACAATATCTCAGGGTTCAGCGGAATACCCGTTAACCCGCCATCACCGTGAAGTGATTACTTCTGCTTAAACAGAGGCATATTTAAAATAAGACAGAAGCCTTCGACCAAAGGCATCTCACGTGTCCTAAACATTCCCATGTGGAGGACACAAAACCATTCTCAGTAAACCCAATAATCCAGCTGGTCTTTAGAAGTCCATACTAACAATATGGATTTATGGGGGTTTCTACTGTGTTTGGCAGACCTGGTATGGGGGGCAGGTTCTAGGCCTCCTCCATCCCCTAGATCTCAACTGTACTTGTTGGTTGTAAAATCTGTTTTATATCGCGGGCCAGCATGTAAGATGTTATTTGAACAAAGATTGCTATAGCTAAAAGAAAAGTGTTTGAAAAGCATGAGTAGCCCACCCATAGCTACAAATGGGCTCTGTTTTCAAACAGTGTATAAAGTCAGTTACTTGGAATTCAGAGCACATATCCCCTCCCCTTGAAATAATAGTGAAGTTGGTAGGCAGGATCCTAACCTGGTCCATAGATGCCAGGATATTGTGGAATTGCCACTGCAACTGGATATTCTAGAAGCAGGAGGCTTACTGAAACTCTAATAAAGGATGGGAAGTGTTAGTCATGATAAGTAATATTATTTGTTGAACATACTGTATATGTCAGGCTCTCTTTTGGTTGGTGTACATGTGTCATCGTGTGTGTTATTAGAGCTGACCCTCCTGCCCTCTGTGTGCCAGGCACCTTTCACAGATTTCTCATGTAGCCTTCTTAATAACCTATTTTATAGACAGAAAAGCAAAGTCAGAGAAGTTGATTTATTTGCTTTCCTTTGCTTGTGTTTCAATCATGTTTTCCAATATCGGGCAGAGTGATTCTTTTCAAGCAGTCTGCGTGTCAGGCCCCAAACCTACAGATGTGTGTTTTGGGTCACACTGGGTGGGGTGACAGGCCAGGCCAGAGGGTGTGGCCAGCTGCGCAGCAAGTCAGCGGGCCTGGGAGAGCCAGCAGGTTTGTCTGCTGAGTCCCCACTTACCAGCTGCAGGAACCCAGCCAGTGGTGTTACCTCTCTGAGCCCCATCGTCCCCATCTGTTTACAGAGGATAATAGTGGGATCCACTGAATTGGGAGATTAGGATTGACATATACACACTACTATGTATAAAATAGATAACTAATGAGAACCTACTGTATAGCAAGGGAACTCTACCCAATGCTCTGTGTAGAGTTTTCCTTCCCCTAAATGGGAAGGAAATCCAAAAAAAGAGGGGATATATGTTTACATATAACTGATTCACTTTGCTGTACAGCAGAAACTAACACAACATTGTAAAGCAACTATACTCCAATAAAAATTAATTTTAAAAATAGCATCAAAAAAACTTTAAAAATAGTAGGATCCACCACATGGGGTTTTGGTGAAGATTGAGTGGGGAGGGATTAAATGTCTTAGCTGGGCACCGGGTGCTTTGTAGCTATTATAATTCAGAGTCCCCTGCTTCCCTGAGTCACTGAATTCAGAGCTAAAAGCCTCACCTTGGCCACTATGGACTCCTGACCCACATAAGAATTAGGGCACTCCTGGCGATTTCTATAGAGACCTAATTATAGAATCTAACATCACAATGGGAAAAGCCTGTGACGAATGCCCGCCTCCGACTTTCTTGATAAAAAATCTGTAACAAGATGGCAAGTGTGGAGGCCCAGGTCTGGGGTCAGGGTACCAGTCCCAGAACTCCAGATTTCCGGTCAGTATCTCTCCGGGTCAGCATGAAGGGATCCCATCACTGACTACTGGCTCGCTCCTTCTCACCTCTGAGATCCCAGCTTAAAGGCAAGTCTTGGGGGCTGGGGAGAGGGCTTGCTGTGAACGCCTGGCTTCGTGCTTCTCCCTTTCCATAGACTCATCCCGTTTGCAATGACCTCTTAAGCCTCGAGATTCCCAGTAGATTACAAGCCATACGAGGGCAGGAACTGTCTGGTTTCCTGTTCCATCCTCAGGACCTAGCACAGAGATTGGCACTTGGGAGGTGCTCAGTAGATATTTGGGACATGAAATTAAATGGCTAATTCTAGGCTGGCAAGGATTCCAGGCATTGCCTTCCTCTGCCTTATCTCAGGCCCCACTTCCTGTTTGGATTCGGGTTGCAAATAAAAGGTGCAGGTGAGTAGCACGGCCTTATCAACTGGGCAAATTTAGCCGGGTCACCTTTCAGATTAAAGAAATTATGGCAGGGGAAGTTTGGGCATGAGGTCATAGAGGGAACCTCTTGGGCTCGTTTCCATAATTCTGAAGCCGTTTTTTCCCTCTCATTTACTCATTCATTCATTCTTTGCTCATTTATTAGGTGTGCTTTGAACCCTGACTTGGGGCCTGGCCCGGGATAAAGGTATTTGGTAGCAGCTTAGTCATTGGCAGAGAAATATTTGTAAAGACGTCTTTAAGAATCAACCAGACATGGCTTCAAATTCTGGGTCTTTACTGAAAGCCTGTGAACCCTGGGGTATGTTTCTTAGCCTCTCAGAGCCTCAGTTTCCCACCTTTGTGAAAAGCACTAATCAGCTTTGTCTTGCAGGGCTGTGGTTGAATCCAAAGGTGATGAAATAGCTAAAACGACCTGTGGGAGCTCCATGTGTGTTAGTTCCAGGAACACCCTGCACCCGGGCCACCACCGCCAGGTCTCTAAGTAGTTTGTTCCACCCCCTTTTTCAAAGGATCTTCTCTTCTCCAGTGTTAAGCCATTTGGAAAGCTTGCATCGGTGTCATTCAGAGCTTCTCGATGTGAGTGCAAAGACCACCAGCCTCAGTCACCCGGGGAGCCTCTTAGGATGCAAATTCCTGGGCTCTGAGGTAGTCTGATAGGATCAGAACCTCTGGTGGCCGAGCAGACACTTTTCTGAGGCGGGAACACCTGCACTTGGCACTCCCCGCCTCTTAGGGGCCCCAAGGCAGCCAGATTGGTGCCAAAGATCTGGATTCTGCTCGCAGAGAAACCAGACTGGAAAGAGGGTCCAGAAACACCTGTGTGTTTAGCAAGGGGCCTGGAGGAGAGGGAGCAGGAGATGAAATACGTTGGCAGGAATAAGTTGGGGGGGGAGTGGGGGGGAGACAGGGATGATGGAGTTACCTACCGGATAGAGGTGCCCAGGCGAGGCAGAAGCAAGGAGACCACACCTGAGCCTGAGGGCGGAAATCCTTCCCACGCCAGGGGTGGCAGAACGCTCCAGGTACCACCTCTGCCAGGAGTTACCTGGGAGGGTCAGGACCTGACCAAGCCCTGCAGGGGGCATCCTGACAAGGACCTTCTCCAGATCAGTCCTGGTTATGAAGATTTTGTCCCCTTATTAGATTATGTACCCTGATGACATTAACAGCTGCTACCATTGATGAGAACTTCCTGTGAGGCAGCTCAAACACAGAGAAGGGGGCCAAGGTCAAATTCACATTCAGATCCTGGCTCTGGCCAGGCTAAGAAGGGTGGCGTCAGGAAAGCCGAGTGCCTCTGTTTGCTCATCGGTAAATGGGGGTAACAGAGCCCACCCCTCAGGACTGTGGTGAGGAAAGAGTGGAATAGACCACATGCTCAAAGCCCACCGTGAAGACAGACCCAGAGGGTAGGTGCACAAGGAACGTTCCAGAACAGAGCCCGGGCAGCAGCCTGCCCCTCACCCAGCATAGCCCACGGCTCTGGCAGCCACACAGCCCTGAAGCCACCACAGAGATGATTTTCTGTTGTCCTGCACGAAACACAAAGGTTTGCGTTTTCGGTGGGAGGGGAGGGAGAGACGGGCAGAGGTGAGGCATTAGGAGGCCAACGATCTAGAGCTGGCGGCCACAGGCAGGCCCCAGAGGTGCAAGCAGAGGTGGACCTGCCAGTGGCCCATGAGGGACAAGGGGGACTTGGTTAAGACCCAGCTCCTTGGCGTTTTTCTTGGAACGAGCCGAGGTTTTAGCCATTTCAAGCTACAAAAATGGCTGTGACACACTGAAGGTGAGAAGGCCCAGGTAGGCTGAGCAGCGGTACGTGATTCCACGGGGTTCCAGGCTCAGAGGAGGGGCGCTGCCCACAGTGGGAGGGGCACAGCCTGAGTGGAGTCAACGCCCCTGGCTGGCCCCGGGTCTCCATCCTCACTCCCCCCTCTGCTCTTTCCCGGGACCCTCATCACTCGGGACCTCGGGGAGCAGGGCCGAGGCCACTTTACATCAACAGCGGGAGGAGGGGGAAGGGGGGTAGCAGTGCTTCTCCACCCCGACAGGCTTTCTTGGAGGTGCTGGTGGTTCACTTAAAAGGAACAGCTTTCAGCTTTCGGTGCATCTTGCAGGGACTTGCTGTGGCAGCTTCACGGTAGCAGGGAGGTGTGTACTCTGCTGGCAGCAAACGCAAAACCACTGAGGGGAAATTCACTGCCCCCCCGCACCCCGCCCCCAAAGGCAAGGCAATGTTTGGCGATTATCCCTCTCCTCTCACCCTTCTGCTTTGGGATTTCAGAAGGGCCTGGGAGAAGCCCATGAATCTGGAAGCAAGTCGCAATGCCAGAGCCTCAGGGTGAAGATCTGCGTCTCTGGTTCTTCTTAGAATTTCTCATCCTGATGGCTGTCCTCCATGTGTCCATGTACCCAGCCTCCCCCGCCCTCCTGTGTGATGGGTGAGGGCACCACTCCACCAACCAATGGGAACCAGCAGCTGCCTCCCCATCAACTGACCCGTCTCCCTCTTCCTCACCACTCACACACACACACACACACACACACACACACAACACATGCTTCCACGTTGAAATCTATGATCTCGAAGAGTCTCCAATGCTGTCTCACTGATTGGCCATGCCCTAGTTCAGAGGGGCACCTTACCTAAGAGCGTGTCTCCCCTGCTCTGCTTCCAGGATCAGCTTCACAGAACATGACTCAGTCCACGCATCCCCTCTGCCCAGAAATTTTTGCCTCCTGGTCTCCCCAGTGTCCAATTTGTTGCATGTCACAGACCTGGACTTTTCTTTGAAGCGCCCTCTAGTGGTTCATCCAGGGATCCAGCCAAGAATAAGCCCACCTGGCCCTGCCTTCAGGGAGCTTCTGCTCTAGAGAACAAATGACTAAATAAATGTGTAATTTACCAGTGGTGATCTGCATCTTGGAAGAAGCAGACAGCACTCAGTGACAGAGAAGACTGGGCCATCAGCAAGGCTTTCCTGAGGAGGTGGCATTTACAGCAGTGACCCAAAGCTTGAGAAGGCAGACACTGTCTTATCCTTGAAGCTCCCCAGCTTCCCAAACCCATGCCTCCTCTGTCACCGTGACGCTTTAACTCACTCAGAAGTGTGTCCGGTGGAAGCAAATTGGCAAAGCTCAGATGTGAGACCCCGGAGCCTGGCCAGCTCGCTCCCCACAATCCAGGGTCCCCAGGGGCTTGTGTAGGCGCCCCCCTGCCCACCCCAGGAGTTTAGCCTCACACCCTGCAAGGCCCCGAAGACTGAGACTTCCCTTCGTCTCCCTCACACGGAGGCTACCCGTGCTCTTCCCTGGCCTTTGGGTCAAGTCTAGATGGCAGGGTCCCTCCGCAGAAATCCCAGCAGAGAGGAAAAGAGCACCCCGTGTAGGGGACGCCAGGGAGGGAGGGTGCCGCGGATGGGGGTAAGCGGATCTGTCCACACCTGTGTCTACACCACCTGACTCCCAGCAGGACAGCCCATGGCACCCCGCACCCCCTCAGACTTGCTTCCTGGGCTGGGGTTAGGAGCTCGCCCACCCCCTGGAACCCAGAGGGTGTGGCCAGCACTGTCCTCGGGCTCCCGTATTGTCCTGCGTTACAGCACTTGTGCCCCGTCTCCCTGCCTGGATGACAAACACAGGGCCTCCTACCTTTGCCCCATCTCCCCGGTGGCGACACCAAAGGCAGGAACACAAGCTCACAGCACTTCCAACAGGAATCTGGCTCTGGCCAGTGGTTTCTTCCCTTTCCGTGGACCAGCTTTGCCCCCGACCTTGTCATTCAGGTAAGAAGATGTCTTCTGGCCTCCCCACCACCCCTCTGCTCTGCACTGTTGCTGGGCTGAGCGTCAGGGATCCCCCCCACCCGAGGGAGACCCCCAGCCCGGCCCTTTCTCCAGCTGAGTGCGCTCCGAGGTGCGTGCCGGCCCTTTCCCTCCTGGACCCTTGGGGGCCTGCACCCCACATTTGCACTCCTCCTTCCTCCCACGGCCCAACTCACATCTCCTCTGTTCTGTTTCTCCCACCTTCCCAAGTCCCTGAACCAAGCGGTAAGGACAGCCACGTGTCCTGATTCAGGAGATGGCCCGTCTTGAACGCTCTTTGCTCCTGGCACTTGAGTGGTGGCTTTGGTCTAATCTCGTGGCTTTTTTTTTTTTTTTTAAGTATTTGTTTATTTATTTATTTATGGCTGTGTTGGGTCTTCGTTTCTGTGCGAGGGCTTTCTCGAGTTGTGGCAAGCGGGGGCCACTCTTCATCGCGGTGCGCGGGCCTCTCACTATCGCGGCCTCTCTTGTTGCGGAGCACAGGCTCCAGACGCGCAGGCTCAGTAATTGTGGCTCACGGGCCCAGCTGCTCCGCGGCACGTGGGATCTTCCCAGACCAGGGCTCGAACCCATGTCCCCTGCATTGGTAGGCAGATTCTCAACCACTGCGCCACCAGGGAAGCCCTCTCGTGGCCTTTTTTAAGGAAATATTTATTGTTATGACATAGGCTAGACCCTGGGCTGAGGGCAAACACCACACAGTTCTCACAGTCACCAGTCTTGAGGGGTAAGCACCATGTGTTCCCAGTTTTACAGATGGGAAACAGAGGCTCTGAGAGGCTGACTTGCCCAAGGGCTCACGACTTGGAAGCGCATTGCTGGGATGTGGACCCAGGCCTGCCTGATTCCAAGAGAGTGTGTCTAACCACCACACAACACCGCCTCCCTGGGTACCACCCGCTGCAGCCTCTCCTGCAGGACTCGGCAGCTCCTCAGCTGGGCGGGTTTTATGAAGATGCTCAGTAGCAAAGTGGGAGGCAGCAGAGGACTTCCCACAGAGCAGCTCCGGCCTCAGCGTGGCCGGGCTCATCCCCCACCTTGGAGGGGAGAGGCCAAGACGGGAAACAGTGTTCAAATCCTGCAGCTGCCGCTGACACACCGGAGCTGGGCGCCTGGAGGAGGGAGGGAGGCCCCTGGCCAGGGAGGAACGGCTTCAGGGCCCACAGGCCAGCCTCACTGGGCCTGGTGTCCGTGACTCCAAAGCAGGTCGCTGATGGATTTGGGAGCTGTGCTGGCCCCGGGGGGAAGAGGGCAGCTATGACACAGACCATCATCCTGGCAAAGCGAGCTGTCACAGAAGCCCTGTGTCCTCCTGGGAACCAGCCTGAGGTGGCATAGCTAAGGCAGGACACCTCCCAGGACCCGGCCCTCACATGGGAGCTTCTCTCACCTGTGTCCTGGGGCCTCCTGAAAGCCAGCCAGCGCCTTGTCAACAGTGATGCTAGGCACTCCAGAACGCCACCAAGAATAATCACAGTCGCCCCAAGATCCCTGAAGGCAGATGCCGTCATTATCTGCATTTACACTTGAAGAAGCACGGTTGGGCAGGCGCAGCCTTACGGAACCCAGGCCCAAGACGAAGTGCAAGGCTTTGCTGGCTGTGCTGCGAACACGCCATTTATATTTGCTCAACGAGTTTTAATGGAGAGGGGTGACACAGAGGGTAGAAGGGGACTGTAGATATCTCTTTCAGACAGACAGACACACACACACACACACAGTCTGGATGAACACAATACTACAGAGAGCAGTGGATAGTAAGAAAGATTTGAGGGGGCTGGGGGTAAGAAGAGTCAGGAAAGAATGGCCTCTTCGAAGTGGAGGAGACCAACCCCTCCATCCATTCCCTTTGCCTACAGTATCCTCGACTCCCTCTGCTTGGCCAACCTCCCATTCTGCTCAGAACTCTCCTCCTTCAGGAAGCCTCCCTTGATTGCCTCCCCCTCCAGGCGGGGCTGGGCATGGCTCTCCCACAGTGCCTGTGCCCCCCGCATCTTGGCTTTTAGTGCCTTGGGCTGTATAAGGCCCTGCATCCTCCCCTGGGTTGTGCCATCCAGGAATGCTGTCACCACATCTTACTCCTCTGGGTCCCCTTTGCCCAGCCTGAGTCAAGAAGGCCACAAGTGTTTGGAAGAGGTTTGTTGAGCTGCATGGAGGGGAAGGGGTGAGCAGAGCCGGGGAGGAGAGGGAAAGCCAGGCTTGTGGGTGGTGGCAGTGCCTGGTTTGCTTGAGGCTAAGGGTCCCTACAGGAGCCCGGTGGCGGGTGGCCCTGGACAGGTGGCTTGTCCCAACCCTGGTCCTCACAGCCATGAATGCTGTGGTTGCAGGAATTTGGGGGAAAGTGCCATGGCTTCTCCCACATTCATCCAAATAAAATCTGGGCCCAAATGCCCCAGGCAGCTCTCCTCTGCAGAATCACCGTGCGTGTGTGTTTATTTTGCTCCCTCAGGCTGAGCTGACTGCAAGGGCACGGGGTGCTGGAGTGAGCGAGTTAAGGGGGCGCTGTGTACAGTTGGGGGACAAATACAGTCCAATAGAGTGATGAGGGCTGAGCTGTTGGCTTTAATTCCACATTTCTTGCTCCTGAGCCTTTGAGAAATAAAACATGCTCGGATCTGGATTTCTCAGACAGAAGCCCCGGGCTTGTTAGTTATCCAGCGTGAGAATTCTGGGGCTGATGCCGAGTCCTCCAAGCCTGGGAGGCGGCAGCAACCATGTGGGGATGGAGCGGGGGGCCTCCTTTCCACAGTGGCAGGAACCTGAGCGCCAGACTGCTGACCCCACCCTGCAAAGGAGAGGAGACGTGGCCCGGAAGTGCTCTCCCCTCCCCAGTTGGGGAGAAGGGAGATGGTTCCCCCATAGTTGTCCCCAGAGCTCCATGAGGAAAGTTCACACTACATTCCAGGCATCTGAAGGCTAATCACTGAGGGAGGGGGTTTGTAGCCAGCTGCCAATCTGGGGTGCAGGAAATGTGGGCAAAGGCAGAGAGGTCTGGAAGAGAGCAGGAGGCCAGGAGAGGGAACTGAGGAGACCTCAAGTTACTTACAAGGAGGAGGAGCTAGAGAGACGGGTGCAGACAGTTCAGAAACCTTGGAGTCAGACACGTGGGGAGGACAAAGGGCCCAGCAGGGAGGCATCAGCCACAGGGGGAGAGGAGGGGAGAGGAGTTCCTGCCTGGATTCAGAGTCCCGCGGCTCCATCAGTGTGGCAGGCAGGATAACAGCCCCCAAAGATGGGGGCCATCCTAATCCCTGAAATTCACAGAGCAAAAAGGACTTTGCAGTTGTGATTAAATTAAGGACTTGCGATGGGGAAATTAGCCTAGATTGTCTGGGTGGGCCCAGTCTAATCACATGAGTCCTTGAGCTGGATGACAGAAGGGTCAGAGAGACGCTGGCTTTGAGGATGGAGGAAGGCGCCCTGGGCCAGGGAATGTGGGTGACGTCTGGAAGCTGGAAAAAACAAGGAAGTGGATTTTTCCCCTAGAGCAGAACTGTGACACCTTGATTTTAGCCCAGGAAGACTATGTTGGACTTCTAACCTACAGAACTATAAGATAATAAGTTTGTGCTGTTTTAAACCACCATATTCGTAGTCATTAGCAACAACAGCAATAGAAAGCTAATATCATAACAAAGGAATTCCCTAAACTCCACCCTCTTCTCTCCACTCCCACTCCTACCTGGCCAACCTGCCCCACCTCCCGCCTCCCCAAGTCTCTGTGCTTCTGTCCTGCTCCATCCCCACCGCCCCACCAGACCACCTCCTCCTTTCCCCTACTTGGATCCTTTGGCATCAGCTCCACCTGGGCCACCTGCCTAAAGCTGTCTCCCTTTCAGTCCATCCTCTTAGATGCTGGAGTTATCATCCAAAAACTCAGCTTAGGTAAGGAAAACAACTCCCATCTAAAAACTGTTTTTGGCTCCTGCTGCCTAAGGAAGTCTGTCCAGATGCCTTCACCTAGCACCCAAGGCCACCAACAGCTTCCCCTTTGGCCTTCCTCTCTAGCACTTCCCTTCTTGCCACTTGCCAGCCACAGGTTCCCTGTCTGTGCCCCGCCCTCCCCATCTCTGCCACGTTGCCTGTGTTGCCTCCATCGCCTTGAATACTCTCTCCAGTCTAGAGATGCTCAAGTAGACCCTCTTCTTTCAAGTCCTCCCTGCTTGGGAATAAGACCTAAAATCATTCTCCTCTAAGATTGCTCATCGCCTAACCTGGCTTTTTCAGGGATGAGAAGACCCTGTTCTATCTTGTCGTTTGCTTATTGTCTGTCCGTCTTGTCTCCGCTGGTCCATGTTAACTCCTGCAGGGCGAGGATGGGTCTTACTCATCTTTACTGAACGTGCACATATTTCCTTGAGAAATGCAGGTGAAGAGGGAGCACTTGGGTAGCCCATGGAGAAAGGCAGGGAGGTGGAGGCATCTGAGACCTTTGGCAAATAATCCCCATGGCTAACTTTCTCCAGCACTTGACAGTTTTCTAATCATGTACAACTCTACAAGCACATTCAAGTCTCCAGTAGAATATTTTACCAAGAATCTTTAAATCCAGCTGCTGACATTTACTAAGCACTTGGACCTTAACACAAACCCCAGGAGGTAGAGAAAATGCCAAAAGTTTCCCTACCACTCAGCTAAAGAGAAGCAAAAATGAGTGAGAAAAAAGTAATAAAGGAAGTTGTAGTTCTCACATGTCTCAGCTCGTGGGACCACTACACATGAATTATCCTCTCATCTCCTCACCACCAGGCTGTGAGACGATCACAATTTCCCTTCTGTTAGAGATGATGAAAGTGTGGCTTAGACAGGAGGTGACCCACTCAAGGTCATGTGGCCAGGAAACAGCAGAGCTGGGACTGGAGCTGGGGGCTGTGCTTTTCCCACACGTCCATAGGAAGGATGTGTTCAATATTTTGTCCCAGTGTAATCGATCCAACCCTGAGCCGTATGGACTTAAGGGATTTTCTCTGCCTGCCCCACATAAAGTCCACTTGTGCCCCCATTCTGGGTTCCTGGGCTGAGATCTATCTAGACCACCTGCAATGGGTTGAATTGTGCCCCCCTCAAATTCATATGTTGAAGCCTTAACACCCAGTACTTCAGAATGTAACCATATTTTGAGATAAGGTCTTAAAAGAGGTGATTACACTAAAATGAGGTATTTAAGGTGGGCCCTAATCCAATGACTGAGGTCCTCGTAAGAAGAGGAGATTAGGATACGTGGGGAGACACCAGAAATGTGCACAGACAGAGGGGCTCTCGTGTGAAGACACAAGGAGAAGGCAGTCGTCTAAGCCAAGGAGAGAGGCCTCAGAAGAAATCAAACCTCTTGATCTCAGACTTCCAGCCTCCAGGCCCATGAGAAAATAAATCTCTGTTGTCTAAGCCACTCACTCTGTCGTATTTTGTTATGGCAGCCCTAGGAAACTAATACACCACCTGAATAGTAAACTACAAGGCCATGCACACCTATTAGAATGACTCAGAAGAAAAAAGAAAGAAAAGCAGACAATTCCAAGTGTTGGAAAGGATGCAGGGCAACTGGAATTCTCATGCATTGCTGGGGGGGAAGCACAATGGTGCAGCCACGTTGCAAAATAATTTGGCAGTTTCTTATAAAGTTAAATATACCCACATGACCCATCTATTCTACTCCTAGGTGTTTACCCAAGTTAAGTAAAACTTACATCCACGTAAAACCCTGAACATAAATGTTTATGGCAGTGATTCACCATCACCTCAAACTGGAAAGAACCCCAATGTCTTCTGCCTGGTGAAAATTATGTACCAAACTCTGGTACATCCATATTATAGAAGGCTACTCAACAATAAAAAGGAGGGGGTGACTGATACACAACATCTTGGATGGCTCTCGAATACACAGTGCTAAGTGAGAGGAGCCAGACTCAAGAGGCTACATATACTATGTGATCCCATTCACATAACATCCGTTTATATAACATCAAATCATGCTATATGATTCCATTTATGTAACATTGAGGAAAAGGCAAAATTATAGAAATAGGACGGATCAGTAGTTGCCAAAAGTTGGGAATGGGGAGAGGGGTTGGTTACAAAGGAGAAACACGAGGAAATATTTTGGGGTGGTGCACCCGTTCTGTATCTTGATTTTCGTGGTGGCTACATGACTACACCAAATGTCCACCAAAAAGAGTGCATTTAACTATATGTAAAATTCTTTAAGTGAATGAAAATAAGGCCACAGTTAAAAAAACAAACCAACGTGCAAGGCCAGTTGAGCTACTAGAATGTAAGGTAGATACCAGCCCCCTTCCTCTGTCTGGTGCTTTACAGTGTGCCCAGGCCTTTCCTATGCATTCTCTGGCTGGGTACAGAACTGCACAGTGGTGGTTCATTTGGGCCTGCATGGACTTGGGCAGAGAACCAGCACGTAGCCCCTGTGGAGGGCTTGGTTTTGCATGGAGGGGTACTTCCCAGCAGCCTCCAGCCTCAGCCCAGCCTGGTTCAGCCCAACAGTGTTACAGAGGGAGCTGCTCTGGCTGCCGTGGCCACAGAGCAGGGTCTCTCTAGAACCGGCCTCACACTCTCTCCTTGGATTTCATTAACCGGGATCAACACAACCAGAGCTGCCCTCTGTCCCTCGGACACAAATGTTCTAAGATGTAGGTTTCATTATTATTCAGGTATGGTGAGGCCAACAGATCAGGAGACAACTACATTAAAAAGAGAGTTTTTTATATTCACAGATCCCAAGAGAAGGGGACAGGTCACACCATGCAGGGCCACATGGTGAAGCACCAGAGTCAGAAAGGAGGCAGAAGGAGTGGGGGGCAGAGGGGGGAACGAGGACAAGAGCCTTAATTGTGGTTTCCATGGGAAAAAAACAGGCAAGGCAGGGTAAGCAGTTGAGAATTTTTTAGTTAGAATAATTTCAATAGGCTCTGGGGTGTAGGGCCCTCCTGGTTGTCTGGTACCTGGCCCTGGGTGATCAGGGCAGGAGAATTGGCCTGGGGTGTCAAATCTGATAAAGGAGGTGGTTGAGAGTATGGGCTTTGGGTTGGTTTGCTTATGAAACGCACATTCACAGACCAGGAGTTTGCTAGCTTTAGGAACTGTCCAGCCCTGGGAAGGCAGTCCCTCCAGGGTCAGCAAGGCATGCCAATAGGTCAAAGCATCCGAAACACAGAATAAAAAGACATCGTTAATAACAACAAGCCCACACATGCCCCGCCAGGTGTTAGTGCTCTCTCAGCCTCCCTTAGCTGACACCTCCCAGACCAGCTTTCCCGCTGCCCTACCTCACACATGGGCTGGCCGCACAGGACCTCAAGGACACCCCACCAGCATTTTCTCTGAGAATCTGGTGAGTGTAGGTAAGGTGTAAGGTGGTCCCATCTTGATGGGTTTTTGCTGTGAGAGAGAAACCTCATCAAAATGTCCCTCACGTTGAAAGCGCTCGCACACTATCCTTTAGGCAGAATCTCACAATTGATTTGTGAGGTGATGTTATTATCCCCATATTACAGGTGAGGAAACAGAGGCTCAGTGAGAGAAAGGGACTGACCAAGGCTCACAGAGCCACCCTTGGGTGTGCTGGGGGTGAGGGCGAGGCAAAGGAGTCCCAAACAAGAGGCCTCAGAAGTTCACAGCCTTCTTGGGAAGATCAGTCATGAGTACATGAAAAGGTAAAGAAGATGATAAATGCAGAGCAAAGAAGGAATGAGTAGAAGATGGAAAATGGGGAGGCTCCGATGGCTGAAGGGGTCAGGTGGGCTGCAGTCAGGTGAACTGAGACAGACTGCTGGGTGCTGCAGGTGAGAGGAGGCTGGGACCCAGGAGAAGGGCTAGGACACGGCCTGGTGCAAGCAGACAGAAGGATGAAGACAAAGGGGGCGGGAGGGAGATACTGTCGCAAAGAGGACAGCCGAAGCAGGCTTTGGACACCCGACAAGGAATGAGAGCTATAATCTGGGCTATTAGGGAGCCACTGGGGATATCTGAATGGGCTTTCAAGTCGACTGGACTGAAATTTTAATCCCCTGCTCTATCACTTACGAGCTGTTTTACCTTCAGCAAGTTGTTTAGCCTCTCTGGTCCTCAGTAGCCTCATTTACAAAGTAAGGATTAACACCTGGAATTAATATGCCCAGAATTATTGTCCAAATCAAATGAAACAACCGTGTAAGGTGTCCAGCATCATATCTAGCACGTAGTAGGTCCTCAAAATACTAGTAAGTGCTCACTGCTCATCAGAAAAGAGACAGTGTCTCTGAGTTTCAGGTGCCTCACCTCTAAAATTGGGGAAATAACACCAGCTGTCAGCTTCTCAAAATGAACATCAGGCAAGTTTATTAGACTTACTGCAATAAGGGAGGATACCAATGTGAT
Source organism: Eubalaena glacialis (assembly GCF_028564815.1). Lineage (NCBI taxonomy): Eukaryota > Metazoa > Chordata > Mammalia > Artiodactyla > Balaenidae > Eubalaena > Eubalaena glacialis. The sequence continues at coordinate 10,660,506 of NC_083716.1, forward strand.
AATCTTAGTAGTGTCTTGGATGGGGAAGTCGGGGGAGGATAATGACGGGAAGTCCTGAGCTGGGTGATTTTAAGGCAGCTCTGGAAAGACTGGTCTGGACGGTGCAGAATTTATGACAGAATACTTTTTGGTTCGTAAGCAGTGAAACAGGGGTCTTGAAGGGAGAATCAATGAGCAAGCGTTTAGCCTGGATAAGAAAATAGGTCTGCAGCCTACCGCCAGCAGCAAGTATTTCCTAGAACCAGGAGCTACATTATTTTGCATAGTCACAGTTTTCTTTTAGCGTGCTTTGTCTCCATATTGTTTAGCACAGGAACGATAAAGTAGCAATACTTACCTCACAGGATTGTTCGGGAAATTATGTAGAAAATGTGCTTCGCACAGTGTCTGCTCAATAAACCATTGTTAATTTAGATGAGGTGGGAAATAACCAGAGCAGCAGAGGACAACACAAGTTTAATAAGGTGAGCAATTGTTCCCGTTTGCCAAAGATTGAGGGAGTTTCCAGGATGTGGAACTTTCAGTTTTAACACCCAGACAACTTCCCCTCCCACCCTCCCCCCAGCCCCTGGCAATCACCATTCTACGTTCTGTTTCTATGAATTTCACTATTCGTGGTTCTTCATGTAAGTGGAATTACATAGTTTTCTGTTTTTGAGACTTAGCATAATGTCCTCAAGCTTCATCCACATGCCATCTGCATGTGTCAGAACTTCATTCCTTGTTAAGGTTGAGTAATATTACATTGTATGGATGTACCACATGTTGTTTATCCCGTCATTCCTTGATGAACACTTGCGTGGCTCCACCTCTTGACTGTTATGATTAATGCTGCCGTCAACATACATCAACACGGGCGTCCTCTTTTTTTAAGCATCTGAAGTGTTGAGCGATGTTTACAAGTTGCAGAGCAGAACGGGGGGCCCTTAGTGAGTAGGGAGTCAGGCTTCCAGAGTGGCAAAGGCACTATCCTTCAGTGAGCCTTTGCTAGCATCCTGCTTTGCAGCCTCTGCTGAGGATGCCGAGATAGCCCTTTAGAAGCAGCCCGGCTCCTCTCGGAGACCCCCATGCTGGGAAGAAAGAAGCCCGCGGAGGATCACGCTGCCCGGGAACCTGAGATCCTACACCAACCAGAGGTACCCTGGGTGTGACAGGCAAAGCTCCACCTCTTGCTCTCATTTCTCTCTTTTGTTCAAAGAAAAAAACTGAACCTGAATGGAGACATGCTCAGAATTGGGGTTAAAAACCAAGCAACTGGATTCAAGGTTAGGACTCCCCCCTTCCCCCCCCTCCACCAACCACACCACTTAATGAGCTTTGATGCTAAATGCTCGGCTGGCGCCTCCCATGCTTTCCCACCACTGCCCTTAGAAGGGTGTATTACCACCTCCACATTGCAAACCCGGAAATTAAGGTTGAGAGGGGTTAAGGGAGGTCGTGCAGCTACGAAGGGACAGGGTAGCTGGGATTCCAGCTTGGGTTTGTCAGGAGAGCCCAGAGGCCTTTCTTCTCAGCCTCCTAAGGGTGAGCCGTCAACTGCTGGATGATCAGATCTCCAAGATTAATGAGTCAACAGGCTCTCAAAGCACTATCTGAAGGTAAACAAGTCAGTATCACCTCCCACTTAGGGTTTGTGAATGACTTTTCCCCTCTGGGGAGACAAAGGTGGAAATCTACACCTAATCAAGCCCAGGGCAGGGGCTCAGGTTTCTCCCTGGCAGCCTTTGCTGCCAGCCCCCTGGGGATCCTGGCCTGGTGCTGTTTCCAGGAGGGTTTCCCCCTCAGCAGAGAAACTAGAGCAGGATTCACAGAAACTCCAGATGGAGAGCCCTGGGGGGCGCTTGGCTTAAGCCAGATCTGAACTGTTTGCCTCAATGCTGCTCCCCAGGCATGAGGCCCCCTGCAAGGCCCTAACAACACTGATCTTATCTCCTCCTGGGGAATTTTCCCACGGGAAGGTGGGAAAGGTCAGCAGTGTGGCCTGGGAGCCTTTGGGGCAGGCTCAGTCCCTTCTGCTGTAGAGGGGCTATGTCAGAGGTCCCAGAGCCTACACACATGTGTTCCATGGGTCCCAGTGTCCTTCTAAGACACAGTAGGGGGCTCTGAGTGGGGGATGCCACCATGGTGCCTGGCCTGCAAGACAGTGGAGAGTCAAGTGCATTGGCAGGTTATAATAAGTTCCCAAGTGACAAGGTTTAAAACGGGCCCAATCTGGGCATGGGTACAGAGTCAGAAACTCCATCATCCTAAATTAGTAAGTCTGAAATGCCACATCTTTATGATTCACGCACCATTTTCACTATTTTTGCCACATCTGTGTTCCACCAGTGCTGTTATTCAATTTTTAAATTAAGTCTCTTCTTTTATTATTCTTTAATAATTCTCGAAAGTACCAGTGGAGAGGTAATGGAAAACCAGGATCCGTGGATTATAGATAGTCACCATAAAAAGAAATACAATGAATACTCTTCAGCAATGAGAATGGACAATCTACAGTGACACAGTCATGCAGACGAATCTTACAAAGAGAAGGCTGAGCAAAAGAAGGTGGGCCCCGGGGTATTCCATTCATTTGATGGATGTGAAAAATGGGCAAATCTAACCCATGCAGAGACTTCCCTGGCAGTCCAGTGGTTAAGACTCCGTGCTTCCACTGCAGGGGGCACGGTTTCGATTCCTGGTCGGGATCCTGCGTGCCATGTGGTGCAGGAAAAAAAAACAACTAACCCATGTGGTCAGGAGTAAGGAGACTGGCCACTCCTTGGGGAGGGGGGTAATGATGGAAAGGGAAGAGGGGGCTTCTGGGAGCCCAGGAAATTCTGTTTTCTGAATTCAGAATCATCAGATTCTGTTTTTTGGTCTGACTGCTGGTTTCACAGACAGTTCAGTTTGATGTAATTCACCCAGTTTAACATCCAGCTTAACACCTCTTGTGGTACTAAACTTCAATATAAAAAAAAAAAATGTTAAAATAAGTAGAAACACCATGAACACAAGACAATGTTTATTACATTCTGGGGAGAAGCCAGGGTCTGCTAAGGGCTCCTGCTCCCATAGTTAAGAGTGTCACGTGCGCTCAAGAGGGGTCGAAGGCCTGCTCTTCCTCATCGCAAGGTTTGGGGGAAAATCGGAAAGGAAATGACTTTCTCATTGTGTGATTTCAAGGTTCTGTCCAAGCACTTGGGAAAACACTGAAGGAGGCGACTTAGTCCCAGCTCCAGGTAAATGATTAAAATGAGATAAGCGTGGAGAGCTGGGGGGGACAGTGTGTGCAGTGGGCAGCAGGTGGCAAAGTATTCTTTGCACAATACTTTATTTTTTGCAATTTTTAGTAAAAATTTCCAAAGTGAACAAAAAGATACTGTATAAAACACAGTGGACATTAAACTGACAGTAGTATTAGATCTCATTTGTCTTGATCCTTTTGTTTTACCACATCTTGATTTGCAGTGGAAAGAGTTTATGTGGCTGGATGGAAGGATGGGGATGGGGGACCAGCCGAGGTCAGAGCTGAAGGCCTCAGGGCTGGGGATGAACCGGGTCGGGGCTGGGAAGAGCCTGGGGATGCCCAAGCCCCAACCACTGGCCCAACGAGGAGTCACGTGGAGGGCCCTGGACTCGCAGGGCCCTCGCTGGCCCGTGTGTGGCTCTGGGCTATTTACCCAACCCAGATCTCGGGTCTAGGCTAGAATGTAAGCTAATGCCTTTACCTTCCCAGGGCAAGGCGAGCCGGTGGAAAAGATTCAGTTCCTTAGGTCAGGACCATCTAGGCGTCCCCCCTTCCTCCCTAGATTCTCAGGGGGCCCTTGGAACGGACAGGGCGCATCTGCCCACTCTTGAGGAGAAAGCCCGGTCTGCAAGGATGAGCCCAGGACCCCAACCCCACCCATGGGAGCCCAAACACAGTCCGACCCCAGGAGGGCCCCCCAGCCCCCAAAGGCTGAGCCAGAGCTTTCCGGGGGCCTCCCCCCTCCCCTCTCCCCCCTCCCCCCCCCCCCACCTGGGCGGGCCTCCTCGGGCTGCTTTAGTATTAAGCGTTAATGATTAAATCCCGGGTTCTCCATTAACCCCGCCGCCGGCCTTTGTCTCCGCGCCGCCCAGCAGCCTCCTCCTTTGAAATGCCACATAAAAATGAAAAATGCCTTTTTCCTCCCTCCGGGATCGACGGGTCCTGTTTCCCTTTAAAGTCTGCGTCGGCCGCACAGGGTGCGCCCTGCTCCGACGCGGGAGCGCGAGGCCGGCCTGGGCTGCGCAGCGGCGGGCGGGGCGCCGGCGAGACAAGCGCTCTGCTGCGGGGCGCGGGACAAGGACCGCGGGGCAAGGGGCGCGGGGCGGCCACCGCCACCCGCCCGCCGGCGCCGCGCACCGAAGGTGGGGGAGGGTTCGGAGACCCGCTAGGACCTCTTTGGCGGCGATCACGTGGATGGCGATAACAGCATCAACCGCAAGAAGAATGCTTCGACTTGTCCACAGGGCAAAGTTTGGGAATGAGACGAATGGGAAAGGATGAGGGCCCGGTTCGTAAATTCCGAATTCTGCCGCCTACACTTCTCAGAGCGGGTTCCGGGAAGAAGCATCCGGCTCACCTGGGAGCTTGTTAGAAGTGCGGCACTCCCGGCGCATCGGGTCAGAAGCTGCACTTAATTAGATTCCTGGGTGACTCATGTCCCCATTACAGTTTGAGAAGTCTGGTCTACGTAACCAGTGGCTCTGGTAATAATAGTAACAATCCTGGCTACGGTGTATTGAGTGCTTCTCATGAGCCACATTGTTTTAAGCACCTGATGTGATTGTCTTGTTTAACTCTTACAACGTGCCAGATGCACCATTTTGCAGATGAAAAGGTTGAGGTCCAGGGAGATATGGTGCCTTGCCAGAGGTCAAACGTGTAGGGATTAGAAACCCAGACTGGATCAGCCTCACATAAAAGCACCCACACGGGAGCCCCTCCAGGTTAGCTTTCGTGCGTGTGCCGCAGCAGGCTGGGGACTGTCCTTTGGAATAACCAGGGGCCAGCTGCTGGTGGCTGGATGTGCAGCCAGCTGAGATGCATAAGTAGCAAGCACGCTTGACAGGCTCCTCTTGTCGCCCACCTCCACCTGCTGGAGATAACGTGACACATCTCACCTCCACCCTCCAGCTTTTAGGAGGAAATACCAGAGCTGGATGCAAGCAACCCCTACTGCACACATATCCCCAGGTCCTCTGTGGCACCATGAAAGGGTTAAGTTAGGGCTCAGCCACTACATAAATCTGTGTTTATCTGCTGCAAAGTAAGCTATTTAGGTTTCTGATTTACAATCCTCGGTTTTCATAAAAGTCAGTCATTCCCAGTAAAAGAATGTGGGTTAGATTTATAGGATCTGCGTTAGTCTTTAAAGCCCAAAGGGTCTATGACTCACCCTCCGTAATGTTTTTGCTCTAGTCCGGAGATATTCATGTGCAAAGAGAAAGATTCAGATCTCTGCCCTGAAAAATAAGACTTTTGGGGGGAACTAATTATAATGGCGTCAATTGTACTATGCTTGTAAACTTGCATCAGCGGGCCCCCCTAGAGCCTGTTTTCCAGGGGTTTTATTCCGCAATAAAATGTGCTCTGGTTTGCAGCTTGGCATATAAGACCTCCACTGGTATGAGCGAATGTTTTTTCCTACCAAGTTATTAGAAATAAACAGCCCACCAGTGGGAAGGCAGAAAAAATTATAAGCAACGAAAATAAATCTTGGAATGTTTGCATTTGGTGACTTTAATAAAATCGGTCACTTAGCCTAGCAGCCCAACTGGCTAAATGGAGCCAGCCTGGTATTTTTATTTTAATTTGAGTTTGTGTTCTGCCAGTGTGAAATGGGGTCAAGGCAAGACACCATGGAAAAAGCCTTTGATGTCTCCTTGAAAAATATTTTGCACTGTGACATGGTATTTTGTGTCCTTCTCCCCCTCCCAACCCCCAGCCCCCAGCTTGACGAGCTGCATGTCTAACCCATGACCATCACACGTAATAAAATATAGCCATCATCAACAATCCTCCTTCCAGCTCTCTCCCCTCCCCCAATGAAGTCAGAATTCAAGGCAGAATGTCTTAACAATGCAAAATAAAAGTGCTGATCAAGATAACCGAATATGATTAAAGGGGATGGAGGAAACCAGCCTTTTAAACTTTCTCCAAAGCAAAGCCAAGGTGAGGGGCCCAAGTGCAAGAGAAGGGGAGGGAAGGAAGGTCGTATGGATTGGGCTGGCGGCCAGTTCAAATAGAACTGGGTTAAGACCAGGAAGGTTTGCCAGCCAGCTGAGAAGCAGAGAAGGATGAATTGAAAAGGATGGCAGGGATCAATGAGCCCAGAATGAAAGCAAGTTCTCCTTCACCGAATGTATGAGAGAAAAAGATGATGTGGTTATGCTTGCCAGAGCTTTAATTCAGTCTCAACACAGGCTGAGATGGTGCACGGGAAAGCGAAAGAGTCAGAAGTATGTGCTCTCGGTCAGAGTCAGGAAAGGTTTACCGGGGACCTAGAAGGTGCAAGCTGAGGCGGGGACACACAGATAAATGTGATTTGCCCTTGACTTTTCCCAGACTAGTACTTGGGCAGATGAGTTAACAGAGGGTTTCAGTACAAGGAAGCAGTGCACACAGAACAGTCCAAACCTACTATGTGTGGCCCATTCGTGTTTCAGTGTAGCCAGGACAAAATATCCTCTTGGGCATCTTCCTTAATTCATCATCACCCTTACCTCAGTGCAGGGCATTATGGTAAGAAGGTCCTCTAGGGCTTTCAAAAATGAACAAAATGTGGTCCCTGCCCCTGGAGTTCAATGGCACAAAGAAGAAGTATACAGACCACTGCAATGTACCACATACAAAGAGACAAGGGCAGTAAAGAAACCAAGGAAGGCTTCAGGGAGGGGGTGGTGTTTCTATGGCTCTTGGAGACTCAGTAGTAATTTGACATATAGAGGTAAGGAGCAAGGATAATCAAGGGAGAAAGAAGAATGAAAAAAATGTTTAGCAGTAGGAGGGTGTTGGTCTGTTTGGAAAGAGGCAGGATCCTTTTGTGGGTGCTTCACGGAACATGTGAGGAGGCTAGAGGGCAGGAGAGGGAATCTGGGCCAGGTATGAACAACCTTGAACCCTTACTAAGGAATCTAGATCGATCCTTCAAGTACTGGAGGCCTTTCCTGACCCACCAAGTCTGAGGTTTGTGTCCTTCTTTGTGGCCTCAAGGCACACTCACCTCCCTCCCTATTACAGCACTTTTCACCCTTGTATTTTCAACTTCATGTTTGTCTCCTCCATTGAATCATGAGCCCTGAGAATCTTGTTCACTGTTACAATCCCAGCCCCTAACACAATGCCCAACACGTAATAAATATTCAGGAAATATTGGATGCAGAATGAATGAGATGGAGTTTTCGCAATAATAAATTGGAGGCTTGTAACAGGGACGGATAGCTTGGAGGCAGGCTTCAGAGAATTTGGATTTGGGGTCTAGGGTAGACTGGAGCCCAGAGAACCAATAAGCAGGGATCCGTGGGCATTGACAGGCAGCTGGGGGTTGCAGGGGTGGGAAATGGAAGGTATGGGGAAGCCAGGATGCTGAGAAGTTTAGAGATGATGATGATGAGAGAAACACAGCAAAGGAATGAATCAATGCATCAATGAATGAATCAATGAATGAGTTCAGATAGAGATATACTGCGTTTGAAGTGTGCTATGACTCCAGATAGAGGCTTTGCAGCCTTCAGGTAGAAATTTAGCACAGAAACATCTGCACAGCGAGTTCCAGAAGAGACAACGCAGAGAGAAAACCAAGATCACAGCCCGGGAGGTTGCCTATTTTTAGGAGCTGGAACATCAGACACTAAATCTGAAATTCCTTTTTCTACGATCTCCATCTTCTCTACCTATTTTAGTTGAAATCACTGTAGACTCACAGTGAGTCTGCCAATTTTCCCCCTGACCTTGTTTTGATCTTAAAGCCTCATAAACTGCAGGCCTCCCTAGGCATGTACCCCACTCCAGCACCTTGGGAAATAGCCCGGCTGGCAGCAACCTTGAACTTTGTGTCATATTGTGATGAACGGTCCTGGACAATGGACAGCCCTCCCCTCCCCAGGCTCCTCGCCTTGGCTCTTCTGCCATCGGTGGACACAACTTATCTGCTGGGAGAGCGTCTAAAAGCAGGTGTTTTCAGCTCATACATTGGAGCTGGTTGGGAGGATCACTAGGTAATGGAAGAAGGAGTTGGCCTCATAGCCAGGGAGCAAGGAAACAGAAATGTAACTGACCAAGGTCAGAAATGACAGTGAGGGAGGAGAATGGGGGCCGTGATGGAGTGACGGGCAGGAGGTGAATGTTATAAACAGGGAGAGGTTGGCCTAAACATGAGCGATCGTGAAAGGAGAGAGTATTTCTGGAGATTCCGAGTGTGAGGATCAGGAAGGGGCAGTGCCTGGGGAACCATGTCAGGCTGCAGCCAGGAGCTCCACCTGGACAACCAGCCAGGAAGGGCCTGGTGTCTTTGGCGGGTAGAGAGAGAGTGAGGGGAGCTGGCTTGGCTCAGGGGTCCCACGTGACTTAGAAGATAATACAGAGGTTTCCCTTAAGCTGGACTCTGGGCTGGTGGATGCCTCCTAACCTCTGCCCAGGCCACATCTCCAGCGAAACAGTCGTTCCTCTGGGCAGACTGTCTGGGGTAAGAGAACAGACTGTCCTCAGCTCCCCAGTGGAGCTGTCAGAAGTGCCTGGGGTGGCCTCAGGTATGTCTTCCAATATTGCTCAAGAAGTTTCTGGAATCTGTGCCTCAAACTACCTGCTCTGGTCTCCATGCCATGCTCTGGTTAGCAGAAGCTGCTGAGATGAACTGACCCTCCTCTGCAGAGAATTTATTTGCATTTCCAGAAGCAGACATACTTTTACAGGAAGGATCCTTCCACAAGTAAACAGCAGTTGCTCCCACAATGTGTAGGATCAGCTGAGATTTAGGGTCCCATCATGGAAGTGATGACACCTTGGTGGAATTGCCAGAGTCTGGGGGTTTAGTCCTGGCAGGAGTCATATGGCACATTTAAAGTAATTTAAAAAGGAATTTTTTAAAAAATTTTATTTATTTATTTATTATTTTTGGCTGTGTTGGGTCTTCGTTTCTGTGCGAGGGCTTTCTCTAGTTGCGGCAAGCAGGGGCCACTCTTCATCGCGGTGCGCGGGCCTCTCACTATCGTGGCCTCTCTTGTTGCGGAGCACAGGCTCCAGACGCGCAGGCTCAGTAGTTGTGGCTCACGGGCCTAGTTGCTCCGCGGCATGAGGCATCTTCCCAGACCAGGGCTCGAACCCGTGTCCCCTGCATTAGCAGGCAGATTCTCTACCACTGCGCCACCAGGGAAGCCCCTAAAAAGGAATTTTTGTACACATAATATAAAACTTACATTTAAATCAGTTTGAAGTGTATGATTCACTGGCATTTAGTGCACCCACAGAGCTGTGCAACCATCACCACTATCTAACTCTAGAATATTTTCATCACCTCAAAAGGAAATGCTGTATCTATTAAGCAGTCACTCCTCATTCTCACCTCCCCCGAGCCCCTGCCAACCACTAATCTGCTTTCTGTCTCTGTGGATTTGCCTATTCTGGATATTTTATATAAGTCAAATCTTACAATATATGGCCATTTCTGTCCAACTTCTTTCACTTAGTATAATTTTTCAAGGTTCATCCATGTTGTAGCACATATCAGGCCTTCATTCCTTTTTATTGCCAAATAATATCCACTGTATGCCTATATCACATTTTGTTTATCCATTTGTCCATTGATGTACATTTGAGTTCTTTCCACCTTTTGGCTATTGTGAATGATGCTACTTATGAACATTCACATACGAGTTTTTATTCGTACACCTGTTTTCTTTTTGGTCTATATCTAGGAGTAGAATTGCTAGATTGTATGGTAATTTTATGTTTAACGTACTGAGGAACCGCCGAACTGTTTTACTCAATGGCTACACCATTTTACATTCCCACCAGCAGTGTATGAAGGTGACACTTTCTCTACATCCTCACCAATACTTGTTATTTCCTTTTTTTTTTTTTTTGATTATTGCCATCCTAGTGTGTCTCATTGTGTTTTGATATTCATCTCCCTATTGACTAAGGAGGTTGAGCATCTTTTCATGTGCTTGTTGGTCATTTGTATATCTTCTTTGAAGAAATTCAAAGTCCTTCACTCATTTATTAATTATTTATTAATTGGGGTGTTTGCCTTTATTATTGAGTTAAGCATTCTTTATATATTAGACTCTTAGCGGCTATATTATTTGCAAACATGTTCTCTCACTCTATAGGTTGTCTTTTCACCTTCTTGCTAGTGGCCTTTGAAGGACAAAAGTTTAATTTTGATGAAATCCAATTTACCTATCTTTTCTTTTGTCGATTGTGCTTTTTTTGTCTTTCTGAGAATCCACTGGTAAATCCAAGGTCATGAAGACTTACCCTTATGTTATGTCCTAAGAGTTTTATAATTTTAACAGTTATATTTATGCCAGACCAGGAACTTTTTCAAGAGGTATATGCAGAGTTACAAGAAAAACAAGGAATGGAGCAAGACCTTGGGGCAGGCAAGGGTGATGTTACCATCCCGAAACCTTTGGTAGAAGGATGCATCCTCCACATCCCCCAGGGGAGGGAACCAGGGACTCTACTCTGTTTTCTGATCTTTGTAGGTGCTTCCCATTGGTTGCATCCTATCAGAAGCAAGAGGGCAAGGGAGCCAGGAGGTGCAATTCCTACTTGGGTCAGACTCTGGGGGCACCAAGCAGCCTGGAGGAGGTGAAGGGAGTGGATTTGGAGGTGTGGTTGGCAGAATGATAGCCCCCAAAGATAAGCAAGTCCTGGTCCTCAGAACCTGTGACTATGTTACCTCATGTGGCAAAAGGGACTTTGCAAATGTGGTTAAGGATCTTAGGTTGGGGAGATTATCCTGGGTTATCTGTGATGGCGTATATTACTAATTACAAGAGTTCTCATAAGAGGATCGTTTTGTGTGTGTGTGTCTGAGAGAGAGAGAGAGAGAGATTCGAAGAGGCTACTGCCTTGAAGATGGAGGAAGAGACCATGAGCGAAAGAATGAAGGAAGCCTCTAGAAGCTGGAAGAGGCAAGGAAACAGACTGTACCCTAGAGCCTCTGGAAGGAACCCAGCCCAGAGGACTCCATAATTTTAACCCAATGAGACGCACTTTGGACTTAAGACCTCAAGAACTGTAAGATAGTAAACCTGATTTTTAACGAATTTTGATTTTTCAAATTGTTGATTTAAGCCACAAAGTTTGTAGTAATTTATTACAGCACTACTAGAAAATTAACACGGGAGGAACAGGTGGAAGGTCCCTCTACCTCTGCATGGGGAGCCCTGGGGTTACTGGTCTGAGAAGAACCGCATATGATTTCTCCGGGAAGACCACATTTCAGAAATCCCGGTCCATGGTTTCTCTAGAGGGGGAGGCATCATCATCGCCCTTGGTGATTGTACTGCCCAGGATTAACTCAGAGGAGTAGAATCACTCTGAGAGACAGAGAATCGGGGATGTATTATAAGAACTGGGTGTTAACGCAATACTGGAAGCTGGTGGAAAATTCTCTGCAAGGCTGTTGCCTCTGGTGTTGAGTCTGAAGTTGATTAGGTCAGCAGAGCAGCAGTGAGGAAAGAAGGTTGATGTGAAGCAGAGGAGAGCAAGGATCAGCTGGGATCCGCTGGGGAACTGGAAGCCAAACCTCTCTCCCATGCAACCTGGGCGACATGGGCGACCCGCAGAGAAACCGTGCCCTGTGCCACAGAAGTCACAGGCACCCGGCCCAGGATTGGGAGCAGTTGAAGAAGAAGATGCAGCGGGGCTGCTGGGGCTGCCGGAGCTGCTGGTGTACGCGCTGCCCCCGCTGCAAAGTGAGCCGGCGGAGCGGCGGCCACAGACGTGAGCTGCCGCAGTGCCTTATACCGACCTTCAGAGCCTGAAGTGGCTACTGCACCACTTGCGCTTTCCCAGTTCCCCAGAGATGTCTCTGTGCTCAGTCTAAAGCAATCTCAACCCAGAACTGTACAGGAACTGTACAGGGAGTTCTGGGAATCAGTTCCAGCCTAGCTAGGCTACTGTGTTTCCTGTCAATGGTGTGGAAGGGTAAACCTTTGCTGAGGGCTTACTATGTATCAGGGACTCCAGCTTCGTTACCTCATTTACTCACCTTCTGATTACCTCCATTTTACAGGCAAGGAAACCAAAGCTAAGGATTACGTACCTTCCCAAGTCATGCAACTACTCCAAAGAAGACACACTAATGGCCAGTAAGGGCATGAGGAGATGCTCAACGTCATTACCCATTACAGAAATGCAAATCAAACCCACAATTAGAGGCCTCTTCACAACACTAGGATGGTTATAATAATAATTTTTAAAAAAAGATGGACAAAACAAGTGTTGGCATGGATGGGGAGAAATTGCAACCTACATACACTACAGGTGGGAATGTAAAATGGTGCTGCCATTTTGGAAAACAATCTGGCAGTTTCTCAAAATGGTATGCATGGAGTTATCATATGACCTCACAATTCCACTCCCAGTTATATATCCAAGAGAAATGTAAGCATGCATCCATGCAAAAGCTTATATGCAAATGTTCTTAGCGGCCTTATTCATAGTAACCCCCAAAATGGACACAACCCAAATGCCCACCAACAGATGAATGAATAAATAAAATGGTATATCCACCCAATGGAATATTACTCAGCCATAAAAAGAATGGAGTACTGACATACTACAACATGGATGAACCTTGAAAACATTCTAAATGAAAGAACCCAGACACAAACAGCCCCCTGTTGTATGATTCCATTGATATGAAATTCTGTAATAGAATAAGCAAGTCCATAGAGACAGAAAGCAGATTAGAGATTGCTTAGGGCTGAAGGGTTAAGAATAAAGGGAGAGTGACTGCTGATAGATATAGGGTTTCTCTTTGGATGTACTAACAATGTTCTAAAATTGATTGTAGTGATGAATGCGCAACTCTGTGAATGTACTAGAAACCACTGAATTGTAGGTACAAATTATATGGGCGAATTGCATGATACGTAATATTTCAATAGAGCTGTTAAAAAATCATGCCACTAGTAAAGAGCAAAGCACAGAATCCAGCTAGTGTTTTCCTGACTCCAAAGCCATCCCCCTCCTTAGTATTAGCGGATTCCCAACTTCACTAAGTGGAAGGATCACTTAATGAGCTTGTTAAACATACAGATTCCCTGGTCCCCTTCCCGGAGTCCAACTCAGTAAAGGCAGTGAGGTTGGGGGAATCTTTGTGCTTAACAAGATCCAGGTGAGTCGAGAGCATGTGGTCTGAGAAACCAAGGTCCCCTGCTCAACAGTGGGACTTTGGCATCTCAGAGCCAAACATGGCTCCCATTGGTCAATAAGATCAGAGAAAGGGGAGGTTTCAGAGGCCAATTTTTCTAGAGGGTGGTTTTTTTTCCAGGGGCTGGGTAGAGGGAAAGGAAGGAAGGAGAAAGACAGGGAAATAGAAGCTCACGGACCAGGAGAGGTATTGTAAGGAGACACTGAGCGGAGAACTCTCCGAGGGAGGGTGCACCAGAGAAGAAAGGAATGTCAAAAGTGTGTGGAAATTACTCCAAAGAGGAGAGAGCGAGAGAGCAAATACTCACACACAGGCCGAGCTGACCGCCTGCCTAGGGCTTTCGAGATACTTGCTTCATGTTCAAGTGTAATCCTTGAGAGAAAGAGAATTTCAGTGAACTTCAGGTAATGTCAGCTCTCTGGGGCTTCTTTTTGAAGAACTAATCTGAACAAGTTTGGAAAGCACCCAGCGGTGGGGGTTAATTTCAATCTTTTTGTGCTCTTACATCTTTGTTCCCTTTACCTCCTCCTTGAAGTGGAAATGATTGATGCCTAAGTAACGTTGGCTATTGAGTAATGTTTATTCAGACTGCAGGGGAGCAAGATAGGGCTTAAAAATGAGGTGAACATGTTTCCTTTGAATGGCACACGTTGAGCCTTTGAAAGTCAAGTGTATTCCCAACTGTGCAGTAGAATAAAGAGAGAGGGGCCAGCAGGTGAAAGGTCTCCTGCAGACGATCAATGTACAGTAGTTAAGTGGAACTCAAATAGTCTCAGGAAGCCACCTGAGCTGATGCCCCGGGTGATAAATATTGACTCGTCTGTGGGATATCTTAGGTCTTGTGGTGAGCCCTTTCGACCCAGGAACTGGAGGGCTTGGTAAATAAGCTTCTAAAGCTCTGAGGAAAGAGACAAGTCATGTTCCCATATTCCAAACTCTCTCTAGATAATGCCAGCACCCCCTCAGAGGTAAGGGAGACTGGCAAGGAAAGAGGGACCTCACCCTCCGCACCCGTGATGGGGTGATTGCCCCTGGAGACCCCACTCTCTTCCATGTGTGCGCTGCTTCCTGTCAATCGGTTCCAGGTGGCCTGTAGAAGTGGCCAGCGGGGCTCAGACAGATCTAAAACACACCCAGCGATCAGGCTTGGCACACTATGATTTGATCTGACAATCTGAAAATACACAAACAAAAGCAGGGAAGAGTAATTGTTTATTTGTCTTCATTTTGCTAGGATGCTCTAACAATTGACTTGGTCGCCTTTGAACCTGTGGATTGAAGATGGGGTGAGGGACCTGCATTGTCCTGGGAAGAAAAGAAAAGTTATAATTTTCTGGGTTCTGGGTGATAAGTCCAGCGTAAGTGTTTGTGGGGCAGGGTGAGGAAACAGCCCTCTCCTTCTGGGGGGGTGGTGTTGGAGGGAGAGCTGGGGGTCTCTATGCATGCTCTGTCCCACCCACCCATGCCTTGGTCCCTGGATTTGGAGGGGAAGAAGTTGGCAATCTATACTGAGAGAACCAACAACCTAATTGCCAAATTCCCATCACACTGTGACCAGCCGGTGTTCAGGCCCAACATGAAAGGGAAGGAGGGATGGAGGAAACTGTCCAGAGCTTCTAAAGGAGACTTAGGGGACTTCCCTGGTGGCGCAGTGGTTAAGAATCCGCCTGGCAATGCAGGGGACACAGGTTCGAGCCCTGGTCCGGGAAGATCCCACATGTCACAGAGCAACTAAGCCCGTGCACCACAACTACTGAGCCTGAGCTCTAGAGCCCGTGAGCCACAACTACTGAGCCCCCAAACCACAACTACTGAGCCCACGCGCCACAACTACTGAAGGCTGCACGCCTAGAGCCCGTGCTCCGCAACAAGAGATGCCACCGCAATGAGAAGCCCGTGTGCTGCAATGAAGACCCAACACAGCCAAAAATAAAAAATAAAAGGTATTTTAAAAAAAATAATAAAGGGGACTTCAGGATTGGTTTTTTTAGAAGGGGCTGAGTGGGTGGGAAAGACTCAACATCCATGAGTTGGCTTGTACTTGTGGCTATAATACAGCAAGGAATCTCTACTCCGGAACACTTCCACCTTTTAACTCCTTCATACTTTAAGTATTTACATTTTTTTAAGCTTTTATTTAATTTAATTTTTTAATAAATGTATTTATTTGTTTATTTATTTTTGGCTGCGTTGGGTCTTCATTGCTGCACGTGGGCTTTTTCTAGTTGCGGCGAGCGGGGACTACTCTTCATTGCAGTGTGCAGGCTTCTCGTTGTGGTGGCTTCTCTTGTTGCGGGCTCTAGGCTTGCGGGCTTCAGAAGTTGTGGCACGCAGGCTCAGAAGTTGTGGCTCGCAGGCTGAAGAGTGCAGGCTCAGTAGTTGTGGCGCACGGGCTTAGTTGCTCCGTGGCATGGGGATCTTCCCAACCCAGGGATCAAACCCGTGTCCCCTGCATTGGCAGGCAGATTCTTAACCACTGCGCCACCAGGGAAGTCTTTTACATTTTTATTCCCCACTCTGCTCCTTTTAAAATTTTTAATAAAGTAATCTTTGAAAAATCTCAATCATTTCCTTTGAGCTAAGCAACAAGAGAATTTTCCCCTTGCTTGGGCATATGACATCAGCAGAAAAGAAGAGAGATAATAGGAGACCAAAGCACGGTCACACTGAGAGGGCTGAGAAGAGGGATGGATGTGGCAATGCCCTTCAACCTGAGCCATCAACCACTGGCTACTCATCCCTCTTCATCCCTCTGGGGGTTCTTCTTTAAAAAAATATGAAGGTGTAATTCACGCTATATAACTCTTTTTAAGTATACAATTCAATGTTTTTTAGTATATATACAAAGTTGTACAACCATCACCTCTATCTAACTTCAAAACATTTTCACACACCCCCTAAAAACCCAACACATTAGCTATTAGCACCCCCTCCTCCCCCCATAACCCCTCCATCCTCTCCAGCCTCCAGATTAGATAACCTCTAATCTACTTTCTGTCTCTTTGGACTTGCTTATTAAGGGCATTTAATATAAATAGAAGCATACAATATGTGGACATTTGTGACATTCTTCTTTCATTTAGCGTAATGTTTTCAAGGTTCATCCATGTTGTAACACCAACCAGTATTTCATTGTATGGACATGCCACATTTTGTTTATCTATTCATCACTTGATGGATACTTGGATGTTTCCCCCTTGGGACTGTTATGAATAATGCTGCTATGAACATGAACATCAGAATACAGCTTTGTGGGTTTTTATCCAGGGATTTTGTTACCCTCCTCCTATGGAAGCATGCAGGTTCAGGGCATATGAACTGCAAAGAAGTGAACCTCAAAGAGATCAATTTGATCAAGAAAAATAAGACAAAGTGTAGGATACTTACATTTATTGACTACACATTATGAGCTGGATGACCTACCCCAATGCTGTGTGATACATTTTCCTTTTATAGATAAGAAGACTTACAAGAAAAAGAGAGATAAAACAATTTGCCCAAGAACACATAACTACTGGACTCAAAATCTGGAGTGACCTCTCTGGTACCATACTAAAATGTGCAAAGACAATTTACAAAGGACAGAGGTCAAGTGTCAAATGATAGGCTAGTTCTTTAGAATTGCTGATTGTAAAGTTGGGAAGAAGCTTTATATGTTGGTGTAGAAATTTAAGGCCAAAATATGTTACGTGACTTTCTCAAGATCACGCAACCTGTAGGTGGCAGACCGTGGTCTCCATTTGGGAGAAAGGAAAGCTGGATATGTCCTGAGACTTCCAATAAAGATGTCTATGGTTGTCAGAGTTTGTTAAGTTATGCTGCAGTAACAAAGATCCCCCAATCTTACAGAAACAAGAGCTTCAATCTCGCTCATGTTGAGAGCTGCATGGTGGCCACTCTGGTTCTTCTCCATGTGCCTTCTCATTCTGGGACATGTCCTGAGAGGGAGCAGCCCATAGTTGGGATATTGTGTTCTCTTGGCAAAGGGAAAAGAACAAGAGGCAGAGCCAAGCCATGTAACTGCCCTTAAAGCTGCTCAGACATGGCTTCTATCATATCCATTCACATTCTATTGGCCAAAGCAAGTCACATAGCCAAGCCTGGAAGCCGGGCAAGGAAGTATCCCCTGTGGTCACATGTCAATGAATGGGGATGTTTGGCTCTCCTACAGGGAAGGCAGTAGATGGGAACATTAATATCATCAACCATAGCTTTCAAAAGGCAAAGAAGTGGTTCTGTAAGCCTTAGACTGCTGGCAAATATTCCTTCATTTAACAGATTTTTATTAAACATCCCGTAAATGCCATGGTGAGCAAAAGCAAGTATGTTTTCTGTCCTCATGGAGTTTATAGTTGAGAGAGAAAGACCAAGATTAATTATAGAAGTACACAAATGATGGTGGAATTCTGACAAATGTCATAGAGGAGAGGCATGTGCTATCATGTGTGTGTATACAGACCTGGTCAGGGGGATCCAAGAACCCAGAGCCATGTGCACCAATTCAGAGAGAGATCCCGACTTCCTGGGCCCTATTGTGATACACGCTGAGCCAGTTGTAGCAATGGATTTCCCTGTGACACTGTTTTGTATCGGTTGCTGGTACCCATGAAGCTGACACAGGGTGTGAGAATAACCAACACCACAGGAGGGACCTTGGACTTTATGGAAAGAAGAAGGAAGCCCATGGCTGGAGGATCGAGATGGGTGATTATCCTAAGAAGCAGGTGCCAGATGCAGTGGTGACCAGGCAGGGAGTTACAAGAATGTAGTTTCACATTTACAATCTAGGAGCTGCCTGTCTCTGTGCGGGTGTCAGTTTTCTCGTCTATGGGTATAGTAATGCACTTCCGATTCACGTGGCTGCTGTCAGGTGTGGGAGATGGAATAATGGCCCTCCGAAGATGTTCACATCCTAATCCCCAGAACCCATGAACGTGACCTTACATGGCAAGAGAGACTTTGCAGATATGATTAAGTTAAGGATCTTCAGATGGGAAGATTCACCTGGAGGGCCCAACGTAATCACAAGGGTTCTTAGATGAGGGAGACAGGAGAGAAAGAGTCAGAGAAGGAGATGTGACACGAGCAGAGATCAGAGTGATTTGAGGAACAGAACACGAGCCAAGAAATGTGGGAGCCTCTAGAAGCGGGAAAAAGGAAGGAATGGATTTCCCCACAGAGCCTCCAGAAGGAGCACAGCCCTGTGACACCTTGGTTTTAGCCCAGTGAGCCTGTACTGGATGTCTGACCTCCAGAACTGTAAGGTCAGAGGTCTGGGTTGTTTCAGGCACATTTACTACATTTGTGCCGATTTGTTAAAATACGCCATCAATAGAAAACTAGTAACAGGTTAAAATAAGATCATGGATGTTCAAGTTCTTTGAAAAAGCCTTCCGCATGGAAATCAGAAGTGTTCTTGTTGCCCAGAGGCAAGGAGGGGTGGGGATGGCCGCTGGATTGACCGCATCCCTGCAGGTGAATTTGTCAGCCTTATCTTCCCTATCGATTTTGGACCCTCTCTAGGCAGATAAAACTCCCAAAGAGCTGAAAGCTAACATCATCCTTCCCGTACCCACCGAGGCATGTACTACTGACCCCGAGCAGAAACTAGGAGCCCCCCCTTCCCTTTCTACCAATTTTGGAATCTTTGGTGGTTCTCAACCGTGGTGTCACATTAAAATCAACTGGAGAGATTTAAAAATATTCCTGTGAGTGGTCCCCACCTTCAGAGAATCAGATCGACTCATTGTACAGTGTGGCCCAGGCCTCAGCATTTTTTAAACACTCCTGCAGAAGCGTTCGGTGTGCAGCCGGAGCTGGGAACGGCTGGCCAAGAGGGGCCACCATGCTGGTCTACGGGAGAGTCGTCCCCCCTCACTGACAAGGATGCTGGTGTCCAATTTCTCCCAGCCCCTGCAGCCTGGCTGGCGTCAGCTTTGCCCACTAAGCCAGCTCCTCCCAGACAGGCAGGCTCAACCATAAATTTTAATTCAAAACTTTTCCTTTTTATTATTTTCAAATGCTCAAGGCCCTAAAGGAGATGAGAAATTTTTCTCACGCTGGGACCTGCAGAAAAGCAGAGAGCTCTTCTGGAAGTTCTCCTTCAACAAGGTGCGGAGTCTTTCAGCAGCCCCACGCCCCTGTATATACACGCACACACTCTCACACGTTAAACTGGTTATTCTTTGCATCTGTGGATACTGTTCTATCCAAGTGCGAGGCCAGTGCCTTCGCTCTGCTAAACTCTTTGTGTGGCGGCTCCTTCTCTGGGGCCAGATGGAAAGAAAATCCAGATAATCGTGGGTAATGTAAGTGCTGACAGGTCCAGGCGCATGGCTCTACCTGTACAGCCTGCCTACTCACTGAAACACATGCAACGTGCCCGAGCGTGAGTTCCTGGGGCTCCACGTTGGCATGAGCTCACCTACATCCCCGGGTTGTTTCGTTTCTTGACAGTGCTCCCGACGCCATGTGCCTGGGAGCAACTGAGCCCCTTCTGGCTGGCCTCCTGCCTGGAATATTGAAAACCCGAAAACCTGAAGCTGAAGGCTCGCTTAGTACCTGGAGGGAAATCCTGGTCCTGCTCCTGCCCTGGCCTCCATGGCCTGGCCTCCATCCTTGAGGTCACGTGGCCCCAGGCAGCGGCCACTCTTGGTCTAGGAACTCTCGGGAAGTCACATTGTTCTGGTGAGCTGGAGAAATCAGATCCAGTGGGTCTGGGGCAGAGCCTGAGGTTCTGCATTCCTCACAAGCTCCCAGGGAAGGCCAATGATGCTGGTACCTGGACCACACATAGAGTAGAAAGGCCTGGGGGGTTCTGATGCGCTCTGCATCTAGGTCCAAACCCAGCTGGAGCTTTAAAGGAAACATCACTTGCTAATAGGCAGAAAAGCTCCAAAGGGATCCACGGGGGACAGTGGAAGGACAGCACAGCAGCGTGACCCATTTCTGGCTGTGGCTGACAAGCAGCAATGTTGCTAAAAAGCAGCCAGTGGAAGAGGCCTCCCTTTCCTCTCTCTTCCAGCCTGTACCTCCCAGCAGGGAAACCAAATATTCCCTTGCTGGATTCCTTCTGTAGCTCCCTAGACTAGGCGATACCCTTCTAATTGCTGGGGCAGCGTGTGGGGTCCTTCCCTTGGGTCTCAACCCACCTCTCCAGCCTGAGTCCCCTGCCCCACATCCTTGTCCCTGACCCCTGACCCCCACCCGCTCTCAGGCCAGGACCCAGGGACACCCCATCACGGTCAGAGGCAGAGCCCAGTAGTCGCCTCCTGTGTGTGGTCTCCCCACCTTTAGCTAGAATGATCCTTGCATTCCCCAGGCCTTGCAACACCTTGTTCATTCCCCTGCTCTGGAGCTTTCTCAGTTGTGCTATAATTGTCTCCCCTGCAGGCCTCTGAGCACCTTAAAAATAGCACCTGCCAGGCCTGTGGTCGGCAGGCAGTCAATGGCTGTTTAAAATACAAACAGGGCGAGCCGGCTTCCCCTGTGCACAGAAGCAATCTTTCCCTAACAATACAACAAAAATGCAGCCTGGTTCAGAGCCCAAGGAGGCACAAAGGGCATTCCCAGGGCAGTAGTGCAGGGGTGCAGAGGATGACCGCTCTGAGATAAGAGGAGAGAGATGGAAAGTTATCTCTTTCTCACTCTGACAGCCCCCCTTAATCTTCTTTCCTAAATAAAAAGCCCCAGGTCTGCAGCAGGCCTCCTCGGAACCAGCAGGTGTATGGAAACCTCACGGTGTGAACGCTGAGGATCCCTTTGACAAAGAAGTTCATCCCCAGAGGTGACGGCCAGGCTCTGGTCCAGGGCATCCCGCCAAGGCCAAGGGGCTGTGGTCTTTGAGGCCTCAGCCTTTTTGTGATGAGGTAGGCTCACGGTTTTTCCATCTCTTGCTTCTTTCGGGGGTGGAGTAGGTCTTTGTTAAGAGCTTTGGGGGCTCCCAGGGAACTCGCTTTTGGGGAACCTATTCCCTATTATATCAAACAGAACAAAATACATCCCTGGCTAGTATTCGAACACATTTTTATATGAGTATGGTATTAAAGCAGAGTGGTGGTTGACTTTTAGATGTAATGTTATGTCTTGTAGACATTAAATTCAACACGTATTCATTTTGGGTTTGTTTTTTCACTCCCTCTCTTTGAGGGAGGGGATGTGGCTTAAATTCTTCTGTAGAGTCTGGGTCTTGGCAAGCCCAGTGCCTCTAGGGCCCTTGCAGGCCCGCCTAGCTGGGGAGTGCGGGTGTTGGGGGTGGTCAGAGGCAGGGAGGCATCACTTTTCTCTTCTCCCATTATCATCTTGGACAAGCATCAGTGCCCAGCTAACAGTTCTCTTTTCTGCCTCCAAGCAGGATTCTTCCTCCAGGTTCCCTCCTTTGCAGGAGCGAGGGGAGTGAGCTCCCTGTAGGGTAGAGTCATTTACCTCGAGCTAGGAACTCAGTGACAGCCCAACCCTTAGGCCAGCAGAAAGCCTCCAGGACCAAGAAATCAGCTTAGGGTTTGTGTTCTTCTTTGAGAGGGGCCACCCAGGTGTGATTGTAGAGTTGCTTCTTTTTGATGTTGCACGGCCCAGAGCCATTTCTAGGGGCCCTGACTCCTGCTGATAAAGCACCTCTGCTGCCCAGGGGCCATTGCAGCTCTTATCTCCGGCCATCCCTTCCCTCCCCGCCCCTTTATGTAAGTATGAGTCCCTTTAACCCCAGGTGTCTTCATTGCCCTCCCCTCCAGACGCCCCCGGAAACACACCTGCAGCCCGAAGCCTCCTGACCTGGGCTGGGCCAGGCAGGTGCGCACTCCACATTCCTTGGAGCGCCTCACCTCCGGGCTGGCTCAGACAAGCACCCCTCCCCAGCTCGGGATGCACAAACAGAGGCCTTTCCCTCTCCTCGGCTGGGCCTAATTGCAGTGAAGCCTGGATGTGAGTGTCAGGCGGGACCGAGGAGAGCAGGTGAACAAACCAGGACGCTCCCGCTCTGAATTCTTCTTCACCAGTCAGGATTCCTGCCCCAAGCGTGAGGCCCAGAAGCAGAGACAGTGCAGGCACAGGAGCTAATTAAGCTGTAAGCCATCCCCAGAGCCCCAGTTCATTTGTAATTATGCTGTCTGATCTCAGAAGCACCCCCAGTGCTCTGGGAGAGCAAGGAGGAAAAGGGGGAGCGGATGATTGAGAAGTTGATCAGGCCTTTTAGAATGGATTTTCATGAAACTGACATTTACACCATTCTTAGAGAACCCAGCTCCCTGAAAAGAACCATAAACCGTGCCTAATTCTGCCATGTGATCTGAGGCGCTCCAATCGGCCGGCCCCAGGGGGGTGCTGACTTGTTTCATGTAGGTCAGGGGACCCCTGTGTGGTGTAATTTTGGAAGGCCCCCCCCCCTTGCTCCTGCCCACGGAAATACCCCAGCTAAGCTCATTGATGCTGGCAAGCAAGCTGTGCTTTCATTCTACTGCTATGGCATCACAGAAATCCAAACGCTATGTTTGCTTTCACAGACGCCACACCTCAGTGGGCAGGAGGCGGATCCAGTCTCTACGATGACGTGACCTAATTGCTGTATCCTCCAACCTGTATTTTTTTTTAAACCATCAGCAAATCAAGACATGACCTAATTTTTAGACCTAATTTTTCAAATGGGTAAACTGAGGACCAGAAAGTGTTAGTGACTTAATTCAGTGTCATGCAGGCAGCATGTGGCAGAGCAGGACTTGCATCCAAGTCCTCTGGCCTCCAATCCAGAAGACTCTGCAGTTCATAAGAAGTAGAGTATAAAGAAAAAGCTAGAAAGCTAAGGATTGGTCAAGCAACACTATGGAGGCTGGTACTGGGTAGGGAAGGGTGCCTGCAGAAAGGGTTGCAGCCTGAACTTGGTCCCCGTTATCATCTTTGGTCATTTTTGATTTGTTAACTGTTAGAAAAACCCAGGTTGAGAATACAGCCACGCTCCAAAGGATAAGTTGCCGGCAGAAGCTCTCAGGCCGATGCGCTTGCATCTGTTAACCTCATCCCGTGTAGTAATGGGCCCTGCTGACAACTGACTCAGGTCTGGGCCCCGAGCACAGGCTCTCCCAGACCTTGCTGCTACCTAGACAGCCCCACAGAACCAAAAGGCAGCCGCTCATCTTTACGCGCCTTTGAAGAAAACCAAATAATACTGGGCTCAACCTAGCTTAGGCAGTGGCTATTTCTTTTAAAAACAAAGAAGGAGACAGACAAAATTCCTGCCTGAATCTGTTTGCCCTGTCCCTGTGGCCAAGCCCCAGGAATTCTGTCCTGGCTGGGAAGACTCAGGCCTCAGCACTTTTCTGAGCGGTGGGGACTTGGGCCAGAGACTCTGATTTTAGTTCCCAGAGTAGCAGCAAAGGCGTGTCAGAGGGAGCCGGCCTTCCAGAGCCTTCCAAATCTGTGGAATGAAGCTAAGGGATCTTGAGACTTTTTCTATTTTTATTACAAATTATAAAATGTAAACAACTCTTGTTTCATAGAATTTTAATAAAGAGTCAAGAGTTAAGGAACTTAGCCCAGTGCCGGGCAGAGAGTAAGCACCCCCAAAATGATCATTATAGAAATAATACATTTCTAGTGATAAAGGTAGCTGTCTCATGGTAAACAAATTTGGAAAACACTGAGAAGTACAAGGAACAAAATTAAATTCATCTACAGTCCAAACTCTCAGACGTGGGACCTTATATATAAGGTCCTTATATATATCCTTCCAGAGTTTTTTCTAACCATAAACTCAATATATCTATATAATAAACTGGATATGTCTATATCACACGTCATAAATGGAATATATTTATTCACACAAAATTTTTATTTGTACATGGTTATACATATTGTTTGACTACATTTTCACTTGACAGCATTTCATGAACTTCTTTTCATATTAACAAATATTCATCTAATTCATTATTTTCATGACCACATAGTACTCCCTTATATTATAAACAACTCTTCAGTGAACATCCTTGCACATAAAGATTCATCGCTTGCCTGATGATTTTCTCTGGATGATTCTCAGAAGTCGAACTCTCAGAGTTAAAGCTTTTAGAGACACATGGCCCAGCTCCCCTCCAGAATGAGTGGACCAGTTTTATCCTGAGATCTTTTCAGGTACTAACAATACATTGACATGAGTCTATCCTCCTTATTCATGGATTCCCTGTTTGCAAATTCACAAAAAACATTCCCCAAAGTGTTCCAGAAATCTCTATGGAAAAATAGGATTCAAATTTTGGATCTTTTAACTCTTACTGTCCCTGGTTCATAGTAAGCACTCATTAAATACAGTGTGTGTTGAATGAGTGGGGAAAAAAGACAGAGGTGGTTATACAATTTGGACCCCAGTTCAGCATAATGAACTTTTCTGCTTCCTCTTTCTTTAACCTGTATGTTCCCCCACCCCCGCTTTTGGCTGGCTCTTTTTTTTTTTTTTTAATTTATTTATTTTATTTATTTATTTTTGGCTGTGTTGGGTCTTCGTTTCTGTGCAAGGGCTTTCTCCAGTTGCGGAGAGCGGTGGCCACTCTTCATCGCGGTGCGTGGGCCTCTCACTGTCGCGGCCTCTCCCGTTGCGGAGCACAGGCTCAGTAGTTGTGGCTCACGGGCCCAGTTGCTCTGCGGCATGTGGGATCTTCCCGGACCGGGGCACGAATCCGTGTCCCCTGCATTGGCAGGCGGATTCCTAACCACTGCGCCACCAGGGAAGCCCCTGGCTGGCTCTTTACAGGAGTTTATCTGAGGCACAAGCACCCAGCTTACACATACCCTCTCAGAAGCAAGCTCCAGGTCACACCCTTGACCCTTCATCACACACTGAATTTGAAGGCCATCGATGGCACTGAGCACAGTGGGGAGGCTGTCCACATCATCCCATTTCCCGAATGAAAAAGTCAGAAACGAGGATGTAATCTGATTTATAAATCTATTTACGGGGAAGAAGAAAAATATTTGCAGAAGAATAATATTTTATACAGAGCTCAAATTTCAGTGTCCATAAATAATGTCACTGGAACATAGCCACTCCCATTCGTTTCTGACCATCGTTGGCTGATTTTGTGACTCTGCGACCGAGTGGAGTAGTTGCTACAGAGACTGTACAGCCCACAAAGCCTAAAATATTTACTCTCTCTGATGCTTTACAGAAAAGTTTGCCAACTTCTGACCTGGAGGTAGGAGAGGATATTTAGTCACAACGGACATTTTTTTTTTTTTATTTCATGGTTGTTTATTTATTTATTTTAAGCTTTTTTTTTTTAATTTTTATTTTATATTGGAGCGTAATGGACACAATAGACTTTTAAGTGCACATGTGTGTTTATGCACACGCTAGGAGTGTGAACGTCCTACTGTTGAAAGCTATGATTCTCAAACTCCTTGGCCTCGGAAACCTCTTTAACCTTGAAAATCACTGAAGACCCCGAAGAGCTTTTGTTGACTTTGAGTTGTATCTATTGACATTTGCCATATTTGAAATTAAAACTATGAAACACTTTAAATATTTATTAATTCATTTAAAATAATGTAATAATCCCACTACGTAGTCACACATAACACATTTTTAGGAAAATGATATTTTCCAAAACAAAAATTTCAGCCTAGGAGAGTGGCATTGTTTTACAGTTTTGCAAATCTCTTTAAGAGCTGGGTTAAGAGAAGACAGGTAGATTCTCACCATTGCTTCTGTATTCACTCCAGTGCAACATTACACATCACACAACCTCTGGAAAACTCCACTATATACCTATGAGGGAACAAGGGCAAAAAACACAAATAACATCTTAGAATTATTATGAAAGTAGTTTTAACCTAGTGGATCTTCTGAAGGTTTCTTGCAGAACCCCAGGGGTCCCGGGGCCACACTTTGAGAACTGCAAGTTTAGAACACAAGGGACACACATATGGCAACCTTTGCAGGGTGAAGCCTCTATGAGAAGCTGACTGAGCTGCAGCAAAGAGCCCCTCTACTGCCTCCCACTCCAGCAAGGTAACCAGAGTGTCGGAGATGGAAAAGGTTAAGACAACACTGGCCACCCCCTCACTTGTCATGCAAACCTGGGGTGGGGGAGGGGCAGCTGCTCACTTGCAACCATGGCAACCAAAGCCTTGGGAGTAGCTGGAGCAGCTCAGGAGTAGCAGTTCCTCCTCCCCTGGGTCCCAGGCTTTCGACCAGCCTTGTCTGTCTGCTTTCCTATTTCTTCTCCTTCCCTCCGCCCTCACCCATAAGCTGGGGGAAAAGAAACCAGGTGACATGCCTCCCTGTGCCCAGTATGTCATAGGGAACGACCAAAGAATTCTCGTTTTCATTTCACGTGGGTATGGCTATCCAAAACCCTCCCTTTCCCTGGAGGAGCCATTTCCCCTGAGGGCTCCCCCGGCCACCTTGCTGCACCAATGCTTTTGGTATCATTTGGGTGCAGCTATTTTCTCTCCCAGGGAACATAAGATTCAGTCTATTCCCACACCTGCTTTTGCTCTTTTTATTTTGAAATTGTTGTTGCTAATCTGTAGAAACAGAAGGACAGTCTGTATACTGAACACAACCTGAGAACAAAAGTAAACTATTCTGAGCATGAAGGTGAGGTCTTTGATGTGCTTGAAGCATGAGTAGCTCCATCCCGCAGGGCAGACTACTGATAAGAATATTACTCTACTTTTATTGTCTGCTCACTAAGTACCAGGCACTTTTTCAAGTACTTGGGACACAGACTGCAAATTGTATACCCTGATATCTGCTGTTTCCCTTTTCTTGAATTCATGGTTTTAAGCTAGGCACATGGCTTCCCAGTATAGAGAAAATGTCTTCAGTGAGGGTCTCATGGTTGGAACCCCAGTAACCATGGGCTAGAACTAGTCACATGGACCCACCTACCTGCAAGGGGACTGGGAAACATGGCAGGGCACGTGATATGTGCTGAGAAGAAATGTCTCTGCCATCGCATGTAAGCACCCACATGTCTACAATCAGGTCCTACTGAAAAACATTCTGAGTCCTTTCCTTAGTCTTTGGTGGGGATGCATGGGAAATTCTAAGCTCCTATTAATGGAAAGCACAGATGCATAAGGACTTTCATGGGTATCCTGTCCTGGTGACAGAACAGGTGAGGACCTTAATAAGTATTTGATGGCTAAGGAGCAATCAGTCAAGTGGGGTCTGAGAACTAAAAGAGGAAACTTAGTGGCCTGAGGACAAATAAGCCAACTGTCCCAGCTGAGACTGCCTTCCAGGCATGAAGACACCTGGACCAGTACCTGGGGCGCCATCTACTCCTCCAGCCCCTCTGATCACCCCCGACAAGGATGAGAGGAAATAGATACACAGATTTGTGGACTTTCTAAAGAGATAACTCAAGAGTATATATCTAGAGAAATGTACATTTTTATTTATATCCAAGTCCTCCAGTCTAAACACATTAGATTTTACTTAAGAGGGTTTGAAGAGAAAGAGTCAGCTTCTCTTTTTTACAGTTGGCCAATTATAACTAGCACCTAAGGACCTTGTGGAACCAGGGGCTGGCTTATTTTTGCTCTGGAACATAAATCGATCACCCAGGTATTTACTTTGTCCCTATCATGTGTCTGGTGCAACGTTAAATACTTTGATGAAAAGAAAAGTACAGTGTGCTATACAGCAATGAGACAGGTTTTGTAGTAAAAAATGCCACTTTTTGTAATATTTAGCCTGGAAGAATTTGCCCTTCAAAGTAGTCCCTTTAGAAGGTTGTATACTCATTTCTGAGATGGAGATGAGAAGGGCTGTGGCATCCTCTTTTGCAAATGTTTTCAGGCCCCAGGTAAGGACTCATATGAAAGCTGAGTCCATTTCTACTGTGACTTCTCCTTTTCTGTTATTATTAGCCAGCAGAGTTGTCTGCCTTGTTTACTAGAGTTGGCTTTCAATACCTTTTGTGTATCCTCAGAAATTAAATATACACTCAACAGAGGAAGAATAGCAATGCCCAGTGAATATCTAGAAAAACGCTCTGTAGCCTCTGAAGGCAAACCCCAACGTGTATTTTAAAACGTTATGACAGATTATATTTTCCAAAAACAATATTTCTAATGATATTTCTCATTCTATATGCTTTTTGAGAAACTTAACACCCACCTACCAAGAGGTAGAGTCTAATTCCCCTCCCCTTGAAACTAGGTGAGCTTCTGACTCACTAGTAAGCAATAGAATGCACGGAAGTGATGCTGTCTGACTTCAGGGTGAGGTCATAAAAGTCAGTGAGTTGAACAGTCTCCCCGGAACCCTGACCCATCATGTAAGCATTCTGATGGCTCTGAAGCTTCCATGCTGTGAGGAAGCCCAAACCCCCGACATGGAGAAAGCACATGCCTGTGAGCAGCGGGAGATCTCCAGCCAGCCTCCGGCTGTTCTCTGTGCGCGAGAGACCCAAAACCATCCAGTCAAGCCCTTCCTCATCTCCTGTCACACACAAACTGTGAGAGATAATAAAATCATTGTTGAATTAAGCAGAGCCAGTGGTAATTCTGGGCTCTCCAGAAAAAAAGAAAAAAAATCCTAATTTGTACTGTCTGTCTATTTCCATGGTATAAATACTCCTACAATGACCAACCTTAAGCTACCAATGTGGTGACTATTGAGTTGGGAAGAGATGCAAACAAGGGGCTCAGCCAGCGGCACGAGCTGGCTCCAGCCAGCCCCTATCCAGTGCTAGAGCAGACCCTAAAAGAGGGCAGCTCTGCAGCCCCAACTGAAGCTGCTGGGTGTGTTTTAAAGTTCCTTCCCCAGTTTATGTGATGGAGCCCAGAGCCAGATGGTATTGGGATTTGTGGAGCTTATCTGTGCCGGCCTTTGGCCAAGATAGAGAATAAAGCCCTTTTGGCTTCATGGTAGACAGAGAACTGAAACCTCTAACCAACCCTAAAGGACCCCTAATTTGACAGTATCTTCCCCTTCTAAGGGATAGATATGCCGATGGTGGTGGGCAAGTGAGGCCATAGCTCTTTGGGGTTCTGAAGACTCTTCTTCCCCAACTAGGCTGGGAAAGCCTGTCCTGAGGGATTTGCCAAGTGCAGAAGAAACTTATATACAAGAAGCTTTGGGAATGCTAGGTCTACTTTGTGAGAGATGGCCACACTTGCAGGGATGGAATGTGCCTCCCCCCGCCCATCACACTGCCCCCAACCCTGGCCAGCACCACTTGGGAAAAACATCCATCTCCGCCCATCTGAGTCTGCATGAGGGGTTCAGACAAAGAAGGTCATGCTATTTTCAACAACTTGTTTTCTATCATAAATTAATATATTTTACTGTGGGGAAAGAAACCACACAGATAAAAGGAGAAAATAAACCACACCCGACCGATCCCCACTATCCCATCTGAAAACTTTAGGTTTTTGTTTTCAGTCTTTTAAAATATACAGTATGTACAGGTTTTGCATCCAAAGTTGTTCCCTTAGCGTTACATCATGGGCATTTCCCTAAAAAAGTAATGATAAGAATGGCTACATAATACTCCATCATTTGGATGCTAACAACTGTAACAGATGTAGAGCCCGTCTCCCAAAACTTTCGAGCTACTCCAAAAATGGAAAACCTTGTGAGTAAGTCTTTGTGTTCTTATCTGACAGTAGAACATTAACAGAAGTAGGAAAACATAATGAAAGGATATGGCCATTTTTAAGACTCTTGATTAATATTATTGTTTTAAGAAAGTTTCTATCAGTGTGAACTCTGACCAGAAATGTGAAAGAGTGTCTGTCCTACAGCAAATTAATGAGCAAAATGGATTTTCATTATTGGTTTGATTTACATTTTTGATTAATGTATATGAGTATTTTACATGTTTGTTGAACATTTGTATTTCTGTTCTTTACTCGTGTTCTTGGTCCATTTTAATATGGTTATGTTAGCACTTTTCTCATTGTTTTGCAATAGCCTTTCACATAAAAATAAGATTCTTTGTGATACTTATCACAAACACCTTTCCAGTGTTACTGATGCCTAGAAGTTTTAATGTTTCTGTGGTCAAACCCAATAATCTTTTACTTTTTAACCTATGTCTAAGCTTTTATAGCTATAAAATTCCTCTCTCAAGATCTGAAATTTCCCCATGTCTTCTATTTTTATGTTATTTTTGCATATAACTGTTAAGTGCATGTGGAATTTATTTTGGTATATGGGGAGAGCTAGGGATTATCTTTAATATTTTCCACATGGTTGGGTCCTAACATCCTTTATTGACTAATCTCCCTTTCCTCACGGATCTTTACCACGTACTAATTTTTTATCTCTATTAGGGTCTGTGTTTGAGACATTCTGTTATACCCATCCATATGTTGATGGTTTGATTTGGCTATTGAAGTTTTATAATATCTTTGTTTTTCTTCTTTTCCCTCAATGGTGTAATACTTTCAATGTATTTCTTTCTCAAAATATTCTGGGCTGGATCAAGCTACCAAAATTTCCTGAGAAGGAGCATTCCTGGCTACTGCAGGCCTCGTCTGAATATGACTCCTATTGACCTGAGTAGCCACCGTTGTCTTACGATAATAGTCAGCTTTATAACTTTCACCCAGGAACCTACTCTTTTGATTTTTTCCTGCTCATCCGGACCTTTTGCTGTAGAATGGAAAAGCAAACAAGGGCAGAACGAAGACGGAGCTTGGGCCTTGCTGGGCCACCTTGATAGGAAACTAATATGTGTAGTCACCTTTTTCCTATTAAGAGCCTACTGTATAGCACATGGAACTCTTCTCAATATTATGTAACAACCTAAATGGGAAAAGAACTTGAAAAAGAATAGATACATGTATATGTATAACTGAATCCCTTTGCTGTACACTTGAAACTAACACAACATTGTTAACCAACTATATACGCCAATATAAAATAAAAAGTTGTTTTTTTTTAAGAGTGTCCTTTGCCTATTGTTGCTAGAAAGCAACAACTTGGATTTAGCTATGTCTTCACTGAACCTTAGCAGAGAGACACCCACAAAGGAAACCAGTAGCTCCTCATTAAAGAACACTGGCAAGGGGGAAGGTCTCTACTTGTAACTTTATCACTAAATTCTTTTGGGTGTGCTGCAGTCTCTCGGGAATTCTGCCGCACCATCTGTAAAATGAGGCTTCCAGACTGGACACCCTCCCAGCTCTAACGCAGCACCACTGGTTCTAGACAGCCCCATCCAAATCTTGCAATGAAATCCTCCAACTGTCTTTATTTTCCTGAAACCAGCATTTGTCAGAACTTTTCAATAGCTCTAAATTCAGACATCTTCCTGTTTTTCCTGAGCCTTCTTGCTTTGTGAATGGTCCTTTCAAGATCCCAGGAATAAAAGCATGCCCAAAGTGTGAAGCAGATAAAAAGCAACAGCAGTACAAGAGAAGAAAAAAGATGTGGGTTTTCCCCCCTTCCTCTCATTAGTTTAATTTCTGATCGATTTAAACATTTGTTACATTTTTCCTGGAAACTTCAAAGTTTAATTTGGAATCCAGTCACAGAGAGAAAATTCTGCTGAGGATATAATGCAAAAATATGGTTGCTAATGAGTGGCACTGATTTAACAGGAAATAAGGAAGAAAAATACAAATTTTGGAAGAAAATAAGCAATTTCACAATGTTTCCATTTGCTCCATATCCAACTTCATTGCTTCAGGGGGTAGCTTGGAAATGTTTCTCCTGAAAGCACAGTAAATATTCCTGTAGACTGTCTATTTTCTGGCCTGGAAGAGGTGGGTAGAGATGACAAATTTCCTAGAACCACTTCTGGGAAATTTGTGTTGATGGCACCTCTGATTTTAAACTCTTCTCTTTCCTCCAGCAAAAACACACCAAATCGGGCAACAATGCAGGACAAAGCAAATTCCTGCGTCTTTAATTTAAAAAAAAATCTTTTAAGTCTTTGTTTTGCTTTGTTTGTATGCGAATGTGTCTGGGTGGGGGGTGGAGTTTGGGGGCGGTGTTTTAGATGCCTTTCCAGATAGTTCAGGGAGATATCACAAAATGATCACCTTCCTCCCCATTATAAATTCTGATTTTACACCATTAATTGGCATTTTCAAAACAACCAGCACCCAATTTGAAGTCTACAAATAAAATACAAGCCCAGATGCTGCCTTCACACTTGCATGCATTTAACACTTCATAAGCAGTTCATTAAACTGATAACACTTTAAACAGAAACACTGCCTCTTTCAGACTCCCTCAGCCTGCAATTGTCCAGAGGCAACGAATGAACCCTCCCTAGGCTGCCAACCACAGGAATTTACATTCTTGATGTGTGTCTCTTAATTATGGATACCCTGGTCCCTGGCTGAGTCAGAGAGGGCCAGGCCCGGGCCTGCATGCCCCAGTTACTGGGCACACAGGGACAGGTCCGAGGGGTTGTCGCCAGGACGCGGCACAGGGACAGATCCCGGACAGCGGCAGGAACAAGGCTGTCTCACAGCTTTCCAGAAACACCTTGGCTGGGTTTCAGCTGAGCCCCTTGGCTCTCCTAAACACCCTCCTTCTGACCAGAAGCTGGTTTTCCAAGAGTGAATCTTCCTGATTAAAAAGGATTTGGATCTATATGTGGAATCTAGAAAAATGGTACAGATGAACTTATTTGCAAAGCAGAAACAGAGACACAGATGTAGAGAACAAACGTATGGACACCAAGGGGGCCAAGAGCGGGTGGGATGAATTAGGAGATTGGGACTGACATATATACACTACTATGTATAAAATAGATAACTAATGAGAACCTACTGTATAGCACAGGGAACTCTACTCAATGCTCTGGTGACCTAAATGGGAAGGAAATCCAAAAAAGAGGGGATATGTGTATACATATAGCTGATTCACTTTGCTGTACAGCAGAAACTAACACAACGTTGTAAAGCAACTATACTCCAAAGAAATTAAAAAAAAAAAAAGGATCTGGGAAGAACGTTCATCACCTTCCTCCTGAGAGTCCTAACCCCTACCACCCAAGTTCTCTTGAGATCACAGGAGACCCTGGCACAGTGAGGCCCCAGCTTCCCGGCACACACCTCTAGGACCTGGGGGTGACCATAATTAGAGAGGCAGCAGGATGTCTTGGTCAGAGTCCCCGCACACAGTACACTCTCCAGAACAATGGAAAGGTTAACAGTCTTTGGCTATTCGGGGTGTGCCAGGCGAGGTGTGAGCTCTGCACGCCTTTCATTCAAATAAACAACAAGCTAGAGAGGACACTAGACCTCTTCTGCGGATGACGACCCGAGACTCGCCTGGCCTGAATTAAAGGATGACGAGGATCAGTCGACTTCCCCGTGTGCTTGAGCGCAGGGCGCTGTTCTGAGTAAGCCTTTTCCAGCATCCTCTCCTTCAATCCTACTAACTGGTCGGGTCTATTATTATCACCATATTGCAAAAGAGAAAAGGGAGGCAGAAAGGCAGGGATGGTATTTGGAACTCAAGTCCATTGGGCTCTCATAACAGGGCAATTGACCTATACGCTCTGGTCCCTCTGTGGACACAGGGTGTATACAGCGAACTAGAGGCTCTCAAAGCCTGGTTCCTGGGGTTTCACCCCGAGGGCAGCGAGAACCCTGCCCCTCTGGCCCCTCTGGCCCCTCTTGCCCTGCCCGGCCCCCGGACGCCCTGAGTTCCCACGCCTCCCGCCTTGGGGATGATTTCCAGCCCCATGGAACTGATGGGTAACTGATGGGCAACTGATGCGTAACTGATTAACCTTTGCGGGGCTGCTGAGACGCCGGAGGCGACCCGCGAGCGCCCTTCCCAGGGTTGGAGCCCCGCGGTCGCTCGGAGCTGGGAACCGAATCCTGATTTCCCATCCGGGGGGTCCGGCGTGAGCGCGCGCGGGGGCTGGATGCGCGGAGGCTCCGCGGCCGGGCCCACAGCGCCATCGTGTGGCCAGAGTGGGCAGTGCGGCTGGGGCCGTCGGCTCCCACCTTCTCCAGGACCAGAGTGAGTTGGGCGATCACGGTGGTTGGGGAAGGACGGCCACACCCTTTGGGGACATCCCCTGGGCTCCAGCTCTGGGCGCGGGCGGCCTGTGTGGCTGCAGCAGCAAAGGGAATGGCCCGATGGGGTCCTACTTGGGGAGGACTCTTTGGTCCGCCCTGAAATAGTGTGGGGAGCAAGGCACCCAGCCTGCCCTGGTGGAGCCGCAGGTTTGTCACAGAGAAGAGCGCCGGTGATAAAGGCTCCCGGAAACCTGCTCCTTCGGGGATGCATGGGTCCCTGAACCCGGGCAAGGTTATATTAAGGCTCCTGCTAGTATTCATTCGTTTTATGGTTCATTCAGTAAGTCAGTTCGCAAAAATGTAATGAACACCTGCTATTGCCAGGACCTGAGGTGGCTCCAGATGATACAGAAAAGAATAAAAGTGAAGGCTTAGAGCACGCTAGGTGCCTTTGCCAGTCAGATGAAGCCCCTGGGCTCCTTTTAATTGTGAAATAGTCATGCTCTTTGTTAATACATGATGTAACAAGAGCTACAGACCAGTATGTTAACTACCATTTTTTCAAAATAGTGATGAGCACAAATGATATCAAGAAAATGGTATCGGGCTTCCCTGGTGGCACAGTGGTTGAGAATCCGCCTGCCAATGCAGGGGACACGGGTTCGAGCCCTGCTCTGGGAGGATCCCACATGCCGCGGAGCGACTGGGCCCGTGAGCCACAACTACTGAGCCTGCGCGTCTGGAGCCTGTGCTCCGCAACAAGAGAGGCCACGACAGTGAGAGGCCCGCGCACCGCGATGAAGAGTGGCCCCCACTTGCCGCAACCAGAGAAAGCCCTCGCACAGAAACGAAGACCCAACACAGCCATAAATTAATTAATTAATTAATTAATTTAAAAAAACAAAACCAAAAAAACGGTATCAATTGCAATATAATATGAAAATAGCTGTGATCTCTGTTGGTGACAAAGTCACAGCCACCGCTAATACACTGTGACATGTTGCCTATATTCATAATTGAAAAAAATGTTACATTTCACTTCGGGGTTAGTGAGACTAATGATGTAAATGCTTCCCTAGGCAAGTTCAGGGACCTTCTGGATTTTATGCACAGAACCCTTGGTTAAGAAGCCTGGTAGGTGAGCAGACAATAAATAAGTAAACAGGGTGAGTACAGACGGTGCTGAATGCTTTGAAGGAAATCAACAGGGTGATTCTGACAATACAATGAGAAGAGAGGGCCTGAATCAGGTGGGACTGTCAGGGAAGGCCTGGAAGATGTGAAATTTGGTGTTACCAAGTCTTATACAGAGGTAGGAAATGGCCACCAGGGGGCCCAATTTAGCCTAAAACCTGCACAGTCTGAAAAAATCTGACTCTCCTGTGCAGGACCAGTTTTTACCCTCTGACCACCATGCTCCCCCAGTTTCTAAAGCCCTGACTCATTTACATCCTGTCTAGACCCTAAAGGCATTTGATTTTGCGCCTTTGCTGCTTGGGGGCAACCCAGCCAAACAGGAGAGATCTGCCCAGCAGAATTAAACCCCTCAAAGTTTAATCTAAAGAAAAAGCTCAGGATCTCTGAGTCCTATTTGGGAACCAGCCTCCTTAAGGCTTGGAGAACCCCCGAAGCTTCCAGGTCTCTACCATGTTTCATTCTAGCTGTGATGCCCCGGGGTCCCTCCTAAGCGAGTGGGTGTGGGGCACCTCTGTTCTCATCCTCGGATTCCCAGTCCAGCAGCAGCACGGGGCAGCGTTTTGGAAGGTGGTTGGTGACTTACGGCAGGGTCAGAGGTGGCCTTTGCGGTCGGGTATGAACCAGTGTGGCAAGCTTGCGGGGTGATGTCAGGGCTGGCACCGGTGAAGAACAACTTTGTTGACAAGAAGATAATTAGACAAATGTAGTGCCCATCAGTTACTGCCACCCCTCCTTGGGGTCAGCTCTAGTCAAGCCTTTTGCTAGAGACATTTTTGTTCATCTTTTTGAAAGAAAGCCTAACTTCCTAACAAGGCAGCCAGAAAACAATTCATGGCGTGCCAGTGAGCAAGTACCTACAGGCAGGTTCTGAAGGAAGGGTTCCTGCAAACCGCCAGGCCTCGGGCTGGCCCCTCCTGGGAGCGACCGGCCTCTTCCTTCTACCTGTACAGACCCGGCCCCAGGAAGCATGTTGAGCCCTGAATCCTTTCTTCACGAGGGAGGACGCCCCGTTCGTGAGCTCTATTGATCTTGCTTCCTCTCTGCCTTTCATGGGAGAGCGTCCCTGGAGAGGGGCTGGCAGCCAGCCATGCCGGGTCCTCAGAGCTTGGGGCCTTCCACCACCTACACCTTCCCTCCTTTCCAATGCCCTCTTTCTCCTATAGGCTCCTGTCCCATTGTGCCATTATTGGAAGAGACAATGAATCAGTAAGTCATCGTGGCCTTATTCATCATTTGATAACTATTCACTGAGCCTCGGATGCCAGCAATACTGGGGATACAGGGGTGATCTTGATACATCAGGCCCTTGCCTTTTGAGGGCGGGAGCGGAGGCTTATATTCTAGAAGGAGAGACACAGCAATGAGTAAAATAAATGCACAAACGTGTCTGTGGTAAAGGTCCAGAAGGAGCTAAGTGAGGGGATGTGGTGGAGAGGGCCTGGAGGTGGCAGCCATTTTGGAAAGGGCACCCCAAGGAGGTGAAATTGCAGTTGAGGCCTGAGGAGGGAGGGAAAATGGGAGGGAGAGCTGGCTTTCTCTCGGCCACAGGGGACAGGAGTCCGATGGTGCCAAGGGAAGGGACTCTCTGTAAATATCCATTGACTGAATGAATAAAAAATTTTCTAAGTTGTGTTTTTCACACTTTAATGTGAATTAGAATCTTCTGGGGGAATTGTAGCCCTGTCTCCAAGCAGCCTGTTCAGTCCTGTCAGGTCTCCCTGAGGTCCTGGAAAGCCCTCGCGGTCAGGCAGTGGGCACCCAAAGCCCGTGTAGCTCAGCAGGCCAGTCGCCTCGTAGCTTGTCATAGCCCAGGCCAGCCTTGGGGGAGGCCCGGGTCCC
Source organism: Eubalaena glacialis (assembly GCF_028564815.1). NCBI lineage: Eukaryota > Metazoa > Chordata > Mammalia > Artiodactyla > Balaenidae > Eubalaena > Eubalaena glacialis. The sequence goes on from NC_083716.1 coordinate 10,697,867, forward strand.
ATGCTTGGCGTGGTGGAGGCACCTGAGCGCACAGAGACTCCTAGGCCCAGACGTCTCCTTGGCAGTGGTGGGTGGAGCTGGCCTTCTCTTTCCGGGGCCTCTGAAAGCCTCCTAGGGTTGCGCAGGGGTGGTGGCACTCAATGGCTTTGTCAACCTCCTAGACTCCCTAGAGCCCCACGGGTCCCCAGTAGCCTCCTGGACCCCGCATCTATTTCCTCTATTCCCGCCTGCAGGAATCAGCTGAAGGTCCACATTCTACTTTGGTGGCTGATTGGAGCCCAGGGTCTGATGGGCGCCTGCACTGAGTGGGGTCCTGGGAGCCCGGCCCTTTGAGGAGCGAAGCACCGTGGTCAGTGCAGAGCCCTGGGCCTTCCAGGCCAGGAGGAACAGGCTTTGCTGCCCTGAGGCTGTCCTGTCTGAGACCCAGGCAGGAATGGGGACCTGCTCTGCCCTTGGGGCCATGCCCCGTCTGTGGGCGGGATTCTCCGGGCCCAGGCGGTACTTCCCTGGGTCCTGTCCTTGCAGAGGTCATCTTGAGTCTGCAGAGCCCTGAACCGGCTCCGGGTCTGTGTGGTGCCGGCCTCTCCCGCTCCGTCCCTTTCCCTGTGGGCGACAGCACGGCTGGATGAGCCCAGTGGAGGTGGGGTCGTGGACGGGACTTGGACACGTGGGGCTGGTGGGAACACACACATGTGCAGCAAGGCCCCTCGTGGCCCCGGAGAGAGCTGGGGGTGGACCTCCGGGGGGGGGGGGTCCCAGCCCGGCTCCCTGTGCCGCCGCGTTCTGACGGGCCACTCCTGCAATTCTTAATTTCAAACCTCACCTTCCAGATGACGAGGAAGATGTTTATCAAGGTAGAAAAATAACACATTTTCTCTAACAGCTTATTATCTTGATTAATGATAGTACTCAACACATGCTATGGGGCCTCCACTTTTGCTCTTGTCCTGGCCTCCAAAACGTCAGGGAACTAGGAGACACTTGGAGGAATTTACCAGAACGTAGGAAGCATCCTCGTGGGGGTGGGTGAGTCCGTGCCCCCTTTCTTGCATCCTCCCTGACTGAACCTCAACTCCATGATCCTCCAAGTATGGATGGAGAAGACCAGCCTGGGTTTAACAGTGAGATCCTAGGGCCGCCCCCAGACCTGATGAACGGGGTCCCGGGTGAAGGTCTCGGGAAGCTGTGTCTTTTGCCCTCGCCCGCTCCCAGTCAGGTGACTCAAACGCACTCAGAAGTGTGAGCCCTTCGTGGCACAAGATCCATGCGTGGAAAAGGGGACGGGAGTTCTCTGTTTAAAGCCTGGTTGAAGAGGTGCAGACTAGGAATTATCTGCTGTCTCTGAACAGATGTTTGGGGGCCCTGGAGTCAAATCTTTGTAGGGAACTCCCTTTTCCAGCTGCACATGGAGGGTTCTCCAAACTCATGGGGCCCAACTCAGAAACTACCCGTGTCCGTCGCATACCCCGTCCGGAGGCCCCCAGCGCCCCACCTGGCCTGATTCTCTTCCAGGAGGGAATGTAAAAGTTAGAACAGGATGGAGTGAAAGGCCTGTGCATTATCCTGACCTGCCACCAACATGTGACCATGGACCCCCTTGTGCAGGGTGGGCTTCAGCACTGCACCCCCAGTCTTACTGGCACTAATGACTGACTTTCTGATTTGTTCTGGAGCCTGTGGATCCCAATCATTCGTAAAAGAAAAAGTTTGGGTCCATCTGAACCTAATCTACTAAAATCAAGCAACACAAATCCAGTTGCTTACAGCTCTTTGTGCAACACCAGAAATATGGGTACATTTCATTCTGTCCCAGGAACCAGCCAAACAATACTAACGAACTAGTCAAAAATACAGCAACACTGTATGTTTTCATTTTTAAAATGTCATAACCACAAACACATCTAGAGAAAAAAAAGCTGTTGACCTCGACATTGCTGGTCATTTCCAAGTTCCCTGGTGTACGTGTGTTTGTTCCTTTGCTCGCTAGTGCAAGGTAAGCGATATCCAAAGCAATGGAAGATTTGACAGTGACTTGCTTTCTCTGGCTGCCCTGGTGGGAGAGTGCCTTTTCTTCCCTCTCCAGGCCTCAGTTTCCCAGAGCTGTAAAGGTGATTCAGAAAAAAACTTCTGTGCAAGGCATCAGTTCACCTCTCCCCGTCACAAAAGAGAGAGCAAATGGATTAGGAAGTTTGTTGTTCCTTTGGCTAGTGGTTTTTGGAGCACTCAGTCGCCAGACTGCTGTTGTTGAAACGGAAGACAATTCAGTCCGTCCACATGGTGTTCAGTGGGGTGATCGGGCTCCCAATTCTGCTCCGTTTTCTGATCTCTGCTGCCCTCTGCTGCCCAACATGGGCTGGGACAGGCCAATGCAACCCGCAGGTGCGGCAGCCCAGAACCACTTTGTTTTTACTGGCAGGGGACCTGAGGCTCAGAATGGGCAGCAATTTCTTCTAGGCCACACAGCAGGGCTGCTGCCTCCCCGTCAACCAGGCAGAGGGTCCTCTGACCCACGGACCCTCCTGGTGCCTGGAACAGCCTCTAGAAAGGCAGCTTCCCGGGCCTCACCCCAGACCTTCTGACTCAGAAATGGTGGGTGGGGATCAGTGCTCAGCATTTTAATAAACCCTCCAGGTGATTCTCATGCACACTCTAGATGAGAACCTTTGCTATCTCTTTGGACATAGAAGTCTGGAGGAGGAATAGACCTTTTTAAAAAGAAAATCATATTGTGCATCTTTAAAATTAAAATAAGACATGGAAATGCAGAAGTTCGACTACTTGGTTTTTATTTCGTATTTGGGAAGTTTGGTGCTGTGAGAATGTTGGATTCCCACAGCGCACAGGTGGGCTCCGTTCGAGCTTTTGCAGAGAACAAGACTCCTCGGGGACAGATAGAAAGTCTCCTCTGATCTGGGTGACACGTGTGCCACTCCAGTGAGTGACAGAGAGCTTCCGCTGTTGAGTAGGATCTCTGCATTTTGGTGACACCCATCTGATGATTGGCAGCATCGGGCTTTGGATTTTCTGAGACAGTCCTGATTCGAATTCATTCATCCATACTTTCACGCATTCACTTATTTAGCAACTGTTTGTCGAGCACCAACTATGTATTCTACAGACTATGCTGGCTGTTTGGCATTTGGTCCCTACCTACCCTTATTGATACAGTCCAGTGGGAAAGACAGATAGGAGAACACAAATTGCACAGAGAATGAATTTGCTGAAATTAATTAGTCACAATGATAATAAGCTCTATGAAGAGGATATTCTGGGTGCTCTGATAGGCAGGAGGTCACAGCCCAGGGAAAGAGAGGATTATAAAACAGTGTGAAGACACGTCTTATGAAGGAGGTGGTCCCGAGTGCTATGGGAGAGGGAAGGATGCCTCAAAACAAACCTTCCCAGGTGGGGCACAAGGGAAACCCAGAGAAAAGACATCACAGAGGTTGAGGATTGGTGGGCTGATTCTTTTTACCATTAGAATTTAAACATGACTTTTATTATGGGACGATTTTTTATTGTTAAACATTTTTAAAATATAGATAATACAGTGAACATCTTAAACCACCGACAATCCCATCATGTAGATGTAACCACTGACAAGAGTTTGCTCTAGAGCCTTCTGAATATTTTTATGTCAATCTACGTGATATATATATTATACTATACTATACTAGCCACCATACTATATTGTTTGGTGATTTGCTTTTTAAATGAACAATTTACCGGGGCATTCTTTCTTCCTGCCCGCTGTTTGTGTGTGAATACCACTCTGCTAGTACTTGGCTGTTTCAGGTGCATCCAATGCTTCTTTCATTCTGATACCCATCAGGTTGTCTCCCCGCCCCCAAGTGTACCCCGAACAGGTCAAACCACTGGGAGGGATTTTCTTATTAAAGATGCGGTAACGTTAAGAAACAGTGGCAGTGTTGTACGGCTTACTATGGGAAAATCATTACACAGTTACAGAGATAATGATCCCCCAAGGGCAGGGGAGCACAAAATATGGATCTGGGAGCTCCAGGCAAGAGCGGGGAGAATAGTGTGGGCTCTGCACGGGCAGAGACTGGGAGGGTAGGGGCAGGGAGACAGCAGTGTGTGGGGAACCGCACTGGGAAAGGCAGAGCCTGATTGGAAGGGGAGCAGAGAGCTGGGGGCTGAAGCGCTCACTGCCCACTCACCTCTCTGAACAGACACTTCAGGGGTCAACGTCAGTAACAAGGACCAAAGGCTTCTTCCCACAGGCTGCCAATCAGCAGCAGAGCCATGTGTCCACTCTGTGCCCTAGACCAGACATGGCCCTGGGACTCAGCCTCTGAGGGTGACAGAGCCTTCCACCGAGGTTCTGGTGACAGCAAGGCAGGAGCGAGGGAGGAAAATAGCTCCCAGTGCGAGGGTCTGCTTGAAGCAGCATGGGGGTATCCGCTGGGGGTGCAGAGGGCAGGTGAAGAACTAGGACACAAAGAGACGTCTGGGGACAGGAGAAAGCTCAGAAAAGCAACATATGCACGTGCACTGCACTTCACAACCTATTAGCTGCTCGCAGAATTTTGCATCAGTATCAGCATGATGACTGTGTTAAGAGTAGGGAAATTCAGATCACATAGCAAAGCGCTCCAGCAAGTGACAGAGGAAAGACCCACCCTGGGGCTTTCCCCTGTCTCTGAAGGGTCCAGAGAGTGGGCCAAGATGTCTGTGAAGAGGTGGACGCACCCCTATGCTGAGAAGACGGTTCCTTCTAAGCCGTCGGGGTCTTTGATGAAAGGAGTAGCCATCGAGGGCACATCAGCTCTTAGTTGCCATCACTCTGATAAGAGAATAGCAGAGGGATAAGCAAGTAAATTCAGTCCTGACTGCACATTAAAATCACTCAGGGCGCTATGCAAACCTCGATGCTCAGACCCCAACTCTTGAGACTCCAACTGAACAAGGCTGTGTGGTTATATGAATTTATTTTAAAAGTTCACACACACTAATCAGGTGACCTGGAGTGAGGCAGAACTGTCTGGGACTCTACTCTCAGAGCCCAAGGGCATCCAGGAGGGGCCCTCGGTAGTTCAGGGAGACCATGGTGCTCCAAAGAGTTGGATATCTTTTAGCTTTCTTTGCCTATTAACATAGTGAAGCTAATAAGTGAAGTGTGATGCTGATGCTTTCTTATTTTTATGATCATGGAAGTCACAAACTATTGGCACAAGAGCTGATTTTGGCCCAGAGATGTATTTTCTTTGGCATGAACTGGCTTTTTAAAAATTTGAGCCAAGATTTAAACATCTGGATATTTCATGTAGTTATGTCGACTTGCAGCTCCTTTTGAAAGATCAAAAGATCTGACACTTGGTGCCCCAATGGCACTGTTTCTGTGCCAACAGGCAGCCGGTGCTGAGTAGTGGCTACTGCTTTCTTTCCTGAGCCTGTAGCCATGGGACCCCCTTGCGCAGGGTGGGCTTCAGCACTGCACCCCAACAGTCTTACTGGCACTTATGACTGACTTTCTGATTTGTTCTGGAGCCTGTGGATCCCAGTCATCTGTAAAAGAAAAAGTTCTGGTCCATCTGAACCTAATCTCTACTAAAATCAAGCAACACAAATAGAGTTGCTCACAGCCCTTTGTGCAACACCAGAAATATGGGTACATTTCATTCTGTCCCAGGAAGCAGCCAAACAATACTAACCAACTAGTCAAAAATACAGCAACACTGTATGTTTTCATTTTTAAAATATCATAACCACAAACACATCTAGAGAAAAAAAGCTGTTGACCTGGACGTTATGGGTCATTTCCAAGTTCCCTGTTGTACACTGTGTTTGTTCCTTTGGTCACTGGTGCAAGGCAAGCATTATCAAAAGCAATGGAAGATTTGACAGTGACTTGCTTTCTCTGGCTGAACTGGGGGGAGAGTGCCTTCTGTGGCATTTACAGTGCACAGCGCAGCCCTTAGACCATGCAGGTGAGAAACCAGGGCTGCTGAGTCTTACCTTTTTCTTCAAGAAGTGGCCAAAATGTTTTTTCCTGGGTTTACACATGGTGACAGAGAGGCTGAGAACCAAAGTGAAGCTTTCAGTAGACAGGGAGGATTGAGGGACCCTGAAAGGCTTGGTATACTCTAAAAATAAGAGTAAACCAGAGATAGACCAGCCCTCACAAGGGTCAAAACCCAGTTTGAATCATGTCATTTCCCAACTGGATTAAGGTAACCTGAGATTGCTAGCGCCCCGAGCTTAGCTGCCTGCGAAACCTAACTAAGTCCTCTCTCGAGGAAGCAGCCCCATCCAGAGCTTCAAATTATATCTAAATTTTTTAATATAGAATATCTGACAATCAAAAGTATCAGGCATATTCAAAGGTGTGTCAATAAGTCTGAAAACTGGCTTCTCCATAGAAATAGCAGAGGCTGGGAGACAATGGAATATCTTCAAAGTGCTTAAATAATTGCCAACCTAGACTATCCACTGAAAATAACCTTAAAACATGGAGATCAGAGATGACCGTTTAAGCTGGTAATGGGTACATAGGGGTTAATTACATTATTTTCTCTACTTTTATATGTTTAAAATTTCATAAAAGAAATGAAAACAAAATAGAGTTAAGATGAGCAAAAGCTGAGAGAAGTCATTACTAGTAGACATGTACCAAGGAAAATACTGAACAGTGTTCTTCAGGCAGAGGGAAAATGACCCCAGATGGCAGCTTGGTGATGCAGGAAAGACAGAGGAGCATTGGAAATGGATAATAATGTGGGCAAGTCTAAGTGGAGATTGACTGCATAAAATAATAATCATTATGTCTGGAGGGCAGTTGAGATACACGTGGAATTAAAATACATCATAACAGTAGCACATAAGACAGAAGAGGGATAAACGAAATGAGAACGTTCTAAGGTCCTTTTCAGTATGTGGAAACTGGTAAAAGTCCCCATTTATGTTAGACTTTAATAATAAAGATGAATGTTGTAATCCCCTAGATAATTATGAAATAAATAGAAAAGACTATATAAGCAACAAGATAACAGTGGGGAAATGGAATATTTAAAAATCCTAATCTAAAAGAAGACCAGGAAAGAGGGGGAAAGACATAAAATAGATAGGAAAATTTGAAAGCAAATAATAAAGATAGCAGATTTAAACAGAAGCACATTCAGTAACACCATTATATGTAAATGGTCTAAGACTCCAAATGAAAGGCAGAGTGAATAAAAAACAAAACCCGTGGGCTTCCCTGGTGGCGCAGTGGTTGAGAATCTGCCTGCCAATGCAGGGGACACGGGTTCGAGCCCCGGTCTGGGAAGATCCCACATGCCGTGGAGCAACTGGGCCCGTGAGCCACAACTACTGAGCCTGCGCGTCTGGAGCCTGTGCTCCGCAACAAGAGAGGCCGCGATAGTGAGAGGCCCACGCACCGCGATGAAGAGTGGCCCCCGCTTGCCACAACTAGAGAAAGCCCTCGCACAGAAACGAAGACCCAACACAGCCATAAATAAATAAATAAATAATGGAGTTCCTAAAAAAAAAAAAAAAAAAAACAAAACCCAACTATATGGTACTTAGAAGGGATAGCCTTTCTATATAAAGACACAGAAGGCTAAACATAACACAATACAAGCACAAGGGAAAAGAAGAACAATGCAGTTGTGCTAATATCAAACACTAGACAGTGAGACAAGAAGCAAAGAGCACACGAACCAGTGGTATGTGGACCTGATGGCGTTGTCATCACAGTAACCTCACCTTCTAGTAAAGACATGGCCTGTGAAGGTCCTGGCCCCTGATTCACCATGAAGACGCAGGTTCATGGAAACTTGGAGGTGCCTGACACTGTAGAAAAGCCAGAGATGCTGGCGGGGTAGGGCTGGGGTGGGGTGGGAGGGAGGCTGGTCCTGCTTTCCCAGGGCCAGCCCAGCGTGGGAGGCTGGCCAATGAAGGGTACTTTACTATGTAGAGTGATAGGATGTGTGGGCCTCAGAGATGGAGCCCCTGCTCTGGGTTGTGGGGAAGGGAGGCCTCAGATGGGAGAGAATGCTCAGCCTTGAGGACGTGTAGATGCTCTCCAGGCAGATGAGACAGGAAAGGTGTCCCAGACAGCAAGGGCAAAGCTGTAACGATGTCACGTGATCAGAAACCACAAGCGTTTCGGGTTGATTGCATCGTGGGGTGCAAAGAGCAGATGCTGAGAGAGAAGGGTGGCCTGGGCCTGGGTAATGGAGAGCCTTTCACGCCATTTAGAAGTGAACTTGAGCCTAGGGGGATCAGTGACAGTTACACTGATTTATGGGGAAAACTGGAGGGGCAAAGTGGTTTTTTAAAACCACTTTCTCTTTTTGAAAGAGAAAGCTCCGGTAGCAGAGAAGGGAGGGACATCTTCATTGTTGTAGCTCAACAAACCACAATCAGCTGAAAGCAAGCAGAATACAGGGAGAACCTGTGATCAAACAGGTTTGGGAACCTTGAATACCACGTCCTTTGCTTGGAGGGACACAACTTGTATCTGACATATTAAAAGCCCTGAGAAGGTCTGCAGTACAGAAATTTGTTTAACTATATTTATTTTGGCAGTTCCCAAACTTATTTGACTATGATGTTTAAAAAATATTTACTAATATTTTGCAGAACATTACAGTTCTGAGGAACACATATTGGGATAAACTGACTCAAGGTATTCTTGGTTCCAGAAGCCTGGAAAGTTAAAACCACAGAGAATCCCCGACTCTGGAATCTTCCCCAAGCCAGAATCATGGGTCTGGATGGCTTTGACTACCAAGTGGGACTTCCCTGGGCTGTGGGTTCTGGAATTGCTGTTGTCCATGGTTCTCTCTGATCAGCAGAGGGCAGTGGAAAGAAATGCCAGCAAAGCATCATGAGGGCTGCTGAAAAGAGGCAGTTGGGAACAGAAAGCAGGGAGCCTGGTTATGTCAGTCTGGTTGACAATGAAATTTCTAGGTCCAGAAGTGCAACTGAAAACCATTCCTTTCTTTTTGGAAAAGTGGGTTCTTCCCTGACAAAGCAGATTCAGTAAAACAAATGCAGGCTGAAGGCCTCCTCCAGCCCAGCCAGAAAAGAATGGGGGAATGGAGTCAGAATTCTTATGGTTCTGGGTGAAGAAGGGGACGTCAGCCCTACAACTTGAAGTCCCTGAGGAATTCCGTGTCCTCCTTTTTGCTCAGTGCAGGTGTCTTAGTTTGCCAGGACTATCGTAACAAATGAACACAAACTTGGTGGCTTGAAACAACAGAAATTTGTTCTCTTGAGGTTCTGGAAGCCAGATGTCTGAAATCAGTGTTGGTAAGGCCATGCTTTTTCTTCAGGTTCCAGGGAAGAATCCTCCCTTCTGCTTCCCAGCTTCTGTGCTTCCAGAGAGCCTCAGCGTCCATGGCTGGCAGCTACGTCACTCCGATCCCCGCCTCTGTCTTCACATGGCCCTCTTCCCTCTGTGTGTCCTCTCCTCTTCCTAGAAAGACACCGTCATTGTTTGATGATTTCATCTCAAGGTCTTGACTAATTATATCTGCAAAGACCCTATTTTCAAATAAGGTCACATTCGGAGGTTCCAGGTAGACGTGAATTTCGGGGGGGACAACATTCAAGCCCCTACAGGGAGGCCAGCAACTCCCAGCAGCCTCCAGCAGGTGTTCCAGGGCCCTCACCCTTGGCAGAGGCTGACGTGTGTGTCCATGGGGCTCTTTCTGGGTGTATTTGGGTTTGATCATGGCCTGAAGGTCTGGGAGCTTAGGGGCTGGGCTGCAGCCCTGAAACTCACCAGGCGTCACTGTTACTCTGTGAAAAGCCAGAGCCCCTCACCCTTCAGAAAGCAATCCCATGCATATTCCTAGCCCAGCAGGCTGAGGCATGAATGGCTGGAATCTTGGGGGAATCGAGTTTGGCCCAAAAACTTGAGTGGGCAGGGTCCAGTAGCAATGGAACTTGAATGTTTTCCTTTGTCTTTTTGCTCTTTTAATCTGCTCTTTAATCTGCTCTTTTAATCTGCTCTTTTCTATAAGTGGTTGGAGACTCCATAATTCACCTTGGGGATGGACTCTCTTTGTTGCTGGACAAAGTGGGTCCAGGGGTCCTGGAGAGCATTGCAAGGATACTGTTCCTTCACCAGGCCCTGAGGATTGGAAGCAGATAAGGGGAGAGGGTCCCCACCATTGGCAGCTACAAATTTACACAGGGTCCCCGGAGAGGAGAAGGCAATACGATCACAACCCTCTCACTGGGGTTCAGAGCTAGAAGAGCCTAAATGTGGGCAGGAAATGAGAACAGGGCGCCTGAGAAGCCATGAATCAGAAGGGGGTTGTTTGGATTGGGGACCTGGGCTTTGGACATAAGAACTGACTGTGGGCAGGGCAGCATCCGTTGTCCAGCTCTTTCCTGGTCTGGTGCTCCTGGTGCCCTGCCTACGCCTTGGGGAGCTGGCCGCCTAGGTGTGAGTCTGAGTCAGGAGACCAGGTGCCTGGTGCCCAGGCTGGATTCACAGACCTGTACGTGCTGGACAGAGAATCCCAGGAAGAGACAGGGCAGGTAGGTGCCCCAAGTCATCACAGTTTAGAAAAAAATCACGTCAAAGATTCATCCCAGGTGCCAAACCGTGTTGTATGAGCTTTACATCACTTATTTTATCCCCTCAACAACCCTGAGTCGTTAAGTATAATGTGTGATCCCCATTTGGCAGGAGACTAAACTGAGGCTCAGAGAGGCATAGCTTGATGCCTGTTGCATACAGCTCGTGAGCGATGGAGCTGGGATTCTGACCAGGCGGTTTGGTTCAGGGTCCAGGTTCTCGCCCACTACACTGCACTGCTGCTGCCATGTGAGGGGCCTCTGGAGTCATCTTGCTGTCACCTAAAGCCCATTCTGGTGGTGGGACCTAAGAGTAATACAAGGGACAGCCTGGAAAGTAGTGAGTGCCCTGTCACGGGAGGTGTGCAAGCAGAGGCAGGATGCAGCTTGGAAGGGACTGTGGCAAGGCTGGCTTCCCACCCTGGGGACCTGAGAAACGAAACGGAAAGAAAGCTGTGGCGGCATGAATTATTCAGAAACTTGAAAGGGCTAAGAAATCGCATTAAAGGTGCTGTGTTCTCGGGGTCATTTTTCTTCGGTTTGTTTTTTGGTTTAAGTGTTTTTGTTTTTTTCCTCCCCATGAAACTTCTAGACCTGGAGGAAATTGTTTGATGATCTAAATCCCAGCTTCACGTATATAAAAGAGTTAGTTTCTCTCTGGGAAAAGACGTTAAATCCTTTTGCTTCAACTGAGGTCAGATCAGAGCAGAGCAGATCTGTTCAGGGAGAGCCCTGAGGCTTGTTCTGGGAAGGAGTCATCTCCGTGGTTCAGGGGCTAGCTTACTGCAAGGCTCAGACCCCTGGGTCACCCATGGTCCCTTGGCGCCAAGTGTCCCAGAAATCCTGTTGAGAGTGTGGAGTCATTGCTTTGTCCTCTTGGAGTGACACCCTATACCCAGCAGGTCCCTGTGCATGTCAGGTGACTGCTGACTCTAGCCCTCCATGGGATGCTCAGAGACAGCAGGGGGATAAGGGAGGGAGGGAGGGGAGAGGGAGAGCAAAGAGGGAAGACGGGTGCTCCTCTTCAAGCATGTTTAGCTATTGTTGGTTGAAACACAGTTACACAGGATTCTTTATTACAGGACTTTTCAGAGCCTTTAAAGTGTCAGTGTGCATTGTGAATCTCCACAAGGTGACTTTAGAATGTCTTGTTTTCCCAAATTATTTGATCCCCCGCCCTTTTTAATAGACTTTATTTTTTGGAGCTCCCCACCTCAGCTGCTTTTTTTCCTGAGGAATAACCCGTGGGACTAGCAAGCTTCCTTGGCATTTTCTTTCGGAAGAAATAATCTTAAACCATCATCTCTGTATTAGAACCTTTTCTTTCCACAAATATTTATGGAGTCCTTACGGTAAGGACACCAGGTAGAGGCTCTGGGGAGATCTCAGCAAAGGACTCATCTCTCCCGCGGTTTACCGAGTTCAATTCAGAACCCAGAGCTGGGCTTTTCATGGGTCTTTGCTCAAGGATGGGGCACAGCACCCCTTCCCTCCTTCCCCAGGGGCCAATTGTGCAGCTCCGGGCCAGACCCAGCGAAGGAGGGCCATTTGAAGTCCCCCTCCCTCCTCCCTCGCCTGCTTCTCGGACTCCAAGGCCGCTCCAACACGTTCTGGTAGGAAGCTGTTGCAGGTGTCAGGGCTGAGGGGCGCTGCAAGCCTGACCGAGTGATGAGACATCTCTCTGGCTGTGGACGTGGCCCAGCAATAACTGCCCCAGTGAAGCGGGGGAGGGGCTGCAGGGCTGCGGGGAGGCGAGAAGGCGCTGAGGGCGGAACCGGATCTGAAGGCTGGGACCGTGGCTCTCATCACAGACAAGTGCATGTTATGGGGGAACCCTTACTCCCTGCCCCTCGTTGGGGGCAGTGGAACGAGCATCTTGCTTCCTCTCCGAGCTCCTTCCTGCTGACTCGTGAGGCTGGTGAGAACCTGTCATTCCCGGGGCACACTGGCAGAGTTACTACTGCTCACAAAAAACAAGAGACCAGGCACCCGGTCCTTGTCCTGCCTTCCCTGGCTTCCATTAACGGAGGGGAAGAGGAGGCTTTCCCAGGGACGCTTGGAGGCTCATTAATCAGAACGTTAAGGATGTTCTGATCCTCACTTGGCTCTTTGGGGGAGAACGCAGAAAGGGGGAGGTGAGTCTTCTCGGAACCCCCAGCCACGCATGCAGCTTCCCTCTGGGGCAGAGAGGCCCCCAGACTCCTGCCGACAGCTGTCTCCTCGCAGACGGCGCCAGGCCAGAAATGAGAGCCAATATTCGACAATGTTCCTCGTGCCAAGCTCTGTCCCAAGAACTTTTCAGCTCAACAAGGGAAGCACTGTCATTGAGCCCATTGTACAGATGAGGAAACTGAAGCATGGCGATGCTAGATTAGCTGGTCAGGGATCAAGCAACTAGCAAATGCAGAGCCAAGAGGGAGTCAGAGCCAGGGGCGGCGGGGCCGAGTGAATCGCTGTCCCAGGGAGGAGCAGCTGCAGGGGCTCAAAGGGCTGCTGAGAGGGACCGGGGGCAGAGCCAGCACACCAAGGTGGCAGGCGACAGCACTCAGGGGTCACCCCGTCTACCCTGCCCCCCAGCTTCCTCCACCCCCTCCAGTAGAGAGTGGATACTGGCTTTTCTGACAGGTTGCCTCTTAGTATCTACAGATTTTAGAAAAGAAAAAACAATGAGCATCATTTTCCTCTCTCAGAAGTGCTTCTTTCTGTATTCATCAACTACAGCAGAGGATGTTGTTAGACTGACACTCCAGTTAGTTAAGTTTTCAGAGAATTGCATTTAAGTAAGACATCATGTGCATTTGCTAAAGGAAATGAGATATGATGAGAAAAAGATGCGTGAGGAGGCTTGTCCTGCCACACGTGCCAGGGAAAAATGGAACCTCGTGGAACTTGATTACCCAACACTTGTCGGTAACCTTTCTACAACACTGTGGAGAATGTAGGGGCTGCCCGAGGGCGCAGTCAGGTGGGAAGGCCTAAGGTGCAGGCCTGGTGCCAGGCTGGTCTCAGAAGGCTGCCAGAGCCCTCCAGAGGCCCCGCCTGTAAGAGTGGATCAGGGTGGCCCTTCTGATGGTGAGGTGACATTTGAGCAGAGGTCTCAGGGAGGGAAGAGCGAGGCCTGTGAACAGCAGGGGAAGACAGCTCCGGGCAAAGGGCACGGCAAGTGCAAAGGTGCTGAAGCGGACGGATTGGCATGTTCAAGGTCAGAGACGTGGACAGAGGCAAGTGGGCAGGGCTAGATCATGCAGGGCCTTCCTTATAGACAGGCGTGGTAAAGGGTTGGCTTCTACTCCAAGTGTGATGGGAGCCGCTGGAGAGAGGTGGCCAGGGCAGCATGTGATGAGAATCTTGTATCTAAAGCATCACTCTGGCTGCTCTGTGAATGGACAGCAGGACTAACAGTGGAAGTGGGGGGACGGCTAAGCTGCTCTTCCCACCGCCAGGCCTGGACCTCCCTTTCAGGGGCAGTGGGCTGGGCCCACCACAGTGGTCCGACAGACCCGCAGCCTCACTGCCCAGCAGGTCAGAAGCTCCTGCCTCTTCCTTCTCACCCATCGTCAGCGATGCGGCTCTGGGAACGCAGCTGCCCCGCTACCTGGAGCCGCTGATGGGAGCCGCGGGCCGGTTCTCTGGCGAGCAGAGAGTGCAGGACCGGGCCCCACGGGGGCCTCCATGGGCACCCGAGCAGCTGGTCCACACGCTCCTGCCACCCAGCCCCAGGGGACGTATCCAACATTGCTGAAAAATGGGACCATTTGCTGGTGTTGGTTCTAGGTCTGTTTTCATGGCCACACCTTTCTTTGCGCTTTTCATCTGCCTGGACTGGCTGGGCTCATTCCTGCCCATCCTTCAGGGCCACACTGACACCGCCTCCCCAGGAGGCCCCAGTGAGTCGCCTGCTCCCTGGCCTTTCTGAACCCCACTGCACCTGCTGTGTGCCTTTCCTGGTCTGTCTTCCACTGTTCGCCGTGTGTCCTTTCACGGCCACTCCCGGTAGATTCTGTTCAGTCCTTCCCCTGTCGGGGGTGAACGTCCCCTCGTGCCCAGGGCTGCTCTTCACTTCTCTACTCCATCCCAGCCTCACCCAGTTGTAGGGAAGTGCCTCCCACAGAAGGTGGTGGCTCAGTCCACGCTCGGAGCTTGGTGGTTCCCACAGGTAAGGACAGGGCAGGGGGTGGGGAGGCAGCAGAGGGCTGGGGTGGGGGAAGGTGATGTGAGTCTCAGGCAGCAGGAGACCTGCTGCGTATGGGGGAGACGGTCAGGGAGGAACTGCTGGAAGTGGACGGAGCAGGTGTCTGGAGATGCCTCATGGAGAGAAGGTGGTCCACCCTGGCACCAGACCAAGTTCTTTCTGCTCAGAACAAGTTTTTCCACGATGCCAGAGTGGGCGACGGACGTTAGGGATGCCGAGAGTCACTTTCCGTCTTCCTTTTCTCTCCCTTCCTCCCGGCCTTGTTCTAATCCCAGCTCCTGCTGGTCTGTGTCTCACAAGCAAGACTCCCCGTCCTCAACGAAAGCTGACAATCTCACCCATCTTCCCATGAGCAGCGACGCAGACAGAACACACACGTTCCTGAATAACTTCTAAGGACTTGGGCATCCTCTAGACTGATGAGCCCTCCCATCTGTCATCTGTCATCTTTCTCTCAACCACCCTGGGAGGCAGGCAATATTATCCCCCTCTTACAAAGGAGGCTCAGGTGACAGCTTGCCCAAGGTCAGGCAGCTAGATGGCAGGGACATGCCATCCCGAGGCCACGCTTTCCTCTCTGTTCCACACCTTGGGCACTGGTGTTCAGAACCACTGCTGAGCAGGTTTGCAAAAGCAAAAAGCAAAACCCAAGGCTTGGCTGACAGTTACCAAGCTAGCCAGTGTGGCTCCCGCAGACCCTCTGCAACGTGCAGTGGCATTGCCAAGAGCACAAACTTAAATCAGATTCTTAAGATCCCTTGAATTAACCAATGCTAGACTCTTGCTAGAACACTATCCTCTAGGACAGCTTTCCAGCTGCTTCACGGGACACGGTCTATTCTTCTTGTCCTACTCTTGACAGATATTAGCAACTTCAGACATGCAAGGGCCTATCGTTCAATTACATTCCCGATGCGCACTCGAGACCACTGGGAAGTGAACTTAATCCACAGAACTAAATTTTGTTGTCGGACAGATGGTTCTTAAGAAAACGATCCGAATCATTTCCCCCCAAATCAGCCTTTAAGAAATCTCGTTTCTCAGGCCTTCCTCCTTCCCTCCCTCCCTCCCACAATGTATCTGTGCCAACTTAACAGTTTGCCAGTTTCCTCCTCAGTTCAGCTTTTCCATTTGATTATGCTGCAGGCTTATCCATCCTCCCCTTTTGATAACCGTTCCACTTCCTGGCTCATCCATATGGGATTACACAAAGCCCGAGTCATCAGTTGCTGAGACTTCCCCCACCCAGGGTTTCTGTCCAGAAACATCTGTACCCTGTGAACTCACGTCAGCAACAGTTAACGCCTACCACGGGCTTAGGGTGTAACGATTTTTCATCTTCCACCCTGCCTGAAGCATGAAAGCTCTAGACGGTAGAATGTCAAAATATTGGAATAAAATGAGGTCTTATTATAGCAGAACACGTTAGGAGGTGTCTGGAGTAAGACTGAGATTTGCTTAAAATTGCTGGTAATGAAACAGCTCTTGGATATAAATTTTCTATCATCTGCTGATGTCATCTATCATCGACTGATGACGTATATATACCATCTATTTATCTCAGAACTGTCAGAAATAAGACTAAGGTCAGCCCGGGTGATACATGTTGTACGTAGTTTCCTAGACCCACTGCCATGGGAATTGGGGCCCATAAAGGAGCCGGACGCGATAACACTTATAACAACATCTTTCTAAAAAGAGGTAAGCTCTAGTGTACCTAGTCAGAGAAGGATCACTGATCTGTACCCAGAAAGACAACTGGACATCTGAAATTTCATCTCAAGTTGGCATTATGGACCTAGAGTAGGAGTGGGTAAACTTTTTCCTGTGAAGGGCCAGACAGTAAATATTTTAGGTTTTTTAGGACATAGAGTATCTGTTGCAAATACTCAAATCTGTTGAATGCTACGGACACTGAACAAATGGTCATGGTTGTTCCAGTAAAACTTTGTTTACAAAACAGGCAGGTCTGCTGGCCGCACTCTGCAGCCCTTCATCTCGAGGAAGTCACGGAACGGGGGCCCCTTCCCGTGCAGCCTACCCACCCACCCCCGCTCCCCGCCAGCCCACACTGCTGCCCCACACCAGCCCACCCGACTTCAGTTTCAAGAAGACAGTCAATGCGAGAGAAAACTGACCCAAGCGACGTTTTTAAGGCAGTGACTGAGGAATATCTTTTTATCTGATCTTAAAGTCTTAACTAATTTGTTCAATCTTTCTGAAGCAGTACATCACAGGGTTTTTAACAGCCTTCTTGCCTAACTGCACTTGGCTTTGCTAAAAATAAATATGCAAGATGGAAAAGCTAAATATCAACCCAAATCACCTACGGAACCTAGAATGTCTTTCCTTCTCTTGTACTTAGGACAGTTACTTTCACCTTGACTAAGTCATATTTCTCAATGTCACTGAAAAAAATAAGGAGGGTCGGTGGTGTTTAGTTGGCCTTTTTAGGTTTGAGAGCCAAATGCTGAGGCAAAATGCCTGCAGGGACTCATCTGAGAGCCGCAGTCACTGAAAATCTGAGTGGGAGAGAAGTGGGGCCTTCATGGCATTATTCTGCGTGGGCCTGGCATGGCTGACGGAGCAAACACATGCAAGGAGCCTTTAAGGACAAGAAAGGCAAGCGGGGCAATCTGCCCATCTGAGTGCCCTTTGGGCCTGCCCAGCTAATTGGATTCCAGCAGTTCTCAGGAGAACTGCATTCCTAAAGCCCAGCTCCTTCGCTTTTCTTCTTTTAAAACACCAGCACCTTCAAGTATAACCAATTAAAAATCCCTTTACATTTTAATTGAGAGACTTCTTTCATTCACAAGTTGCTTTGAGTCAGTCAAATCAATTACAAGATGGGAGCAGAAGCTTTTGTTCTTCTAAAATAGATCCCAAAGAAATAGAGCCCTACTGGCTCAGAGAATATTCTAACTTGTCTGTCATTTCTGCCTTGCAGAATTCTTTTATTCTAGCATGACTACAAGTTTGTACCTGAACACTTTACTTCAATCATGAAGTGCTGCCAAGGAGAATGAAATACTGTGGGTGATCCCGAGCTGAGGATTCACTGAAACCTAATACTGTCTTCACGCAAGATGAAATCTCCAGGCAATAAATAGTCGAGAGAGGACCTGTTTTCGTATCGAGGTGAGGTCTATTCCGTAGAGAATTTCTGATTAGTTGCATCTGGGAGGGACATGAAGCTTGTACTGATGCTGCTCTGATATCTATTTTAGAAGAACAAAAGGTTCTGCTCCCACCTTCAAAGCGATGGAAATAACTAAAGCAAGAGTGCGGGCAGGCCGAGAGCATGCCACCACCCGCACAACAATTAGTAACCGAACAGGAAAAAGGTAACAGTGAGCGACAGGAAATGGCTCTGCGAGAGCAGCCAGAGGAGTGGTCTCACACGGGGCTTCCCTTGCGCAGAAGCCCCTGCCCGCCAGACCAGGTTTCTCCCCTCCACCCAGGCTTCCTTCATTGCCAAGGGAAGGGCCAAGGGCCTGACAAGCACACCTGTGGGGATTTGCACAGGGAGACACCTGCTGACCTGAAGTCACGGTCACCCTCCTTCCCAATTCCCGCTGCTTGTGTCACCCTGGGAAGCCTCCTTTGCTAATGCATTGATAACACAATGTGCTTAAAGACCTTCCGTGAAAAGGCAAGCTGAGGTTCAGAAAGACTGACTGTGAATGTGATTCAGCTACCCTTGAATTTGAATGCTCACCAGAGGGGCGTGGAGCACAGTTTCAGCTTTGAGCCCACCAGGTCACGGGGAAAGGGAAGTCCGGGTTCTGTTCAGAACGGGACTTTGAGTTGCATCTTGACACAGACTGGCTGCCATCCTGACCAGCCGGTCTGTGACATGTTCCAGGCTCTCGGGCCTCTCTGCTCAGCGGCTGCTGCCGAGCTGCGCCTGGTCCTCTCCTCCATTCCCACAATCAGGCAACAGCTCACTGCCTATTTGCCGGCCTCCAATCCAAAGCACATTTAATTTTCAAGATGCCCTATGCTGGAATTTCTTCTTTTTTCTCTCTGCTTACTAAGGCCAGCATTCTTTTCTCCTTTAGCTAGTTGACGGTTGAATTAATAAAGCCTATCCTGACAATCATTTAACTAATAAACAATATAAAGAGAGCTGGGTTTGCCCATGGCCTTCAAAAATTCTATGTAACCTACCTAGGCAAAGAAAGGGCAAGAAGGTTAGCCAATCACAGGACCAATGAATGGGTCCTGGGTTTCTTCTAGGACATTTAGCCAAAACACTGGCCTGGGAACAAGCATTCCCGGGACAGGCTCTTCCTCTCCATGGATCTCAGTTCCTTGTCCGATGGGGCACACTGGTTGATATCTAAGGGTAGAGACTACGATTTTATCTAAAAACACCTCCTGGTGGGTGTTACGATACGTGCCACCGTGGACGTCCAGGAGGAGAAGACAGGAAGGCCATTTCCTCACCTCTGAGAGCCACAAGCCGAGCCCTGCCCACCCAGGAACTCAGAGGCAGCTCTATGCTGCGGGCCTGAGTTCCCGCAGCCCAGGTTCTCCGGATTCAGCAAAGCGGCTTGGATGCTGGAGGGCCGGCAGCTCGACCGACTCCTGAGGCGCCAGCCCAGCACCCAGCCTGGTGCACAGCAGCTCAGAGAACACAAAGGCCTGGCTGGGATGAAGTCCCTTTTTATTTATGATTTCTGTAAATTATACACATTTAAATTTTTAGCAATAATTTATAACAGTCACATCTCATATAGTTCAGTCACTGGAGGAAAACAAAGACTATTAAAGAACAGCGCCTTCAGAGGGGGGGTTACTATAACGCATCCCAGGAGTTAAAATCCAAATACACAAGACTCCACACACTGGACAAAACATAAAGCGGACAATTTCTCTATGCGCCTATGAACCTGCAATTACAAAACTTAGCAACTGCCTAAATCAGGAAATCAACAGTTCTGTTTTCAAGGTAAGAAAACCAGGAATGCTATGGTAAGTCACCTTTACTGTTTAAATGTTTCTGCTCTGTTTGTACCTGGAATGACTGTATATAAACACAGGCAAAGCACAGATTTCAGAATAGGTCTCACAAACTCCTTTTACTATAGATTTAAATCTAGTCAATGAGAAAAGCAATTCAGTTGCTTGGATCTTAAGTTAAAAAAAAATTAAAAGTGTTTCCAGGGACTCTTAAAACTGTCTCCAAAAGCATAAAATGTTATACTTTCAAAATCTGAAGCGCTCCCACCTTCCTCTGAGAGAAACACAGGTTCTAGAACCTGCTCCTGACAGTGTGAATGTTCACACGCTGCTGTGCACAGGTAGTGAAACGGCCCACGAGGACCCCGGCAGGGACGGCGTCCGCATGAGCCTGGGCTGTGACCGTCCACAGCCAGACCAACGCCCCGGCCCACTGCTCGCGAGGCCGGGTGCCCCGGTACATGCTGACCTGTCACTCTTCAGTCACTTCTTGCTTGGGGAACTCCAGCTCATTCAATAAATCTTTGCCAGCTGCTCCAGCTTTTGAAGCAAAAAAAAACGCTCCCTGTTTAAAACCGAGGTTCTTCAAACTTCGGGCATAATCCGCATATATAGCAGAGATGAGTTTCTGTAAACCACAGTTAAGGAAAAGAAGGGCAAAAAGGGCTCCACCAGCTTCCCACAGGCTGGAAACAATGACCAGCTCTGCCGGAGTGTCCACGGGAGGGCAGCACGGGAGAAGCACAGGTACCTCTTCCCTGGGGGAGGGCAACTCCCGGCGGGGGAGGCGATGTTTCAATGTGTAATGTCCCTGCACTTGCACCAGCTGAGCCCAGAGCTTGTCCTTCTACAAGACCCAACTAACATCCTCCCGGATTCTCCAAGGTCTAAATGCACTTAACGACTGGAGAAAGAAGGATGACAGAAGTGAAACTCACGTGCACACCCTCGTGCCGTCTGAAAGTCGGAGAGGCTGTGGTTTAAGGGGCAGATGAGCTTCACTGAGAGGTTCTATTTACAAAGCCTGCCCCAAGGCAAGAGCTCCAGATAGCTGGGTATTGGGATTTTAGACAGCCCTGTTCCACTGTGTTCTAATATCCAAAATGGCTCCTTCAAACTAGAGCCAACTTCTGCAGTGCCTAGATATATGACACTGAGTTCAGTTTAATTTTCTAGAAAAAATATACAGAAAATCAAAACCATGACATGTAGCAATGAGGCCACAATGTAACAATTCAAGAAAAAGTGCCATGATATAACAACAAGGCCTCTGCAAACACAAGGACCTGGGAGTTGGATTCTCAAGCTCATTCTTTTCAAAGAAACACATGTGACTCAAGTGACGTGTAGAAGAACTGAAATGCTCCTGGTCATACGTGGACCACAGTGACCTGCCTGCATGACACGTCTCTCTGAAGTGCTGTTGTGTCTTGTTCCATGTTAGACTGTCCCTATGGATAACAGCAAGTCTTTCTTTTTATTCTATTCCAGTATGCATTTATTCCAGTAGCAGCCTCCTATACCTTTCCTAAACTAGTCTTCCTCTATCTTCTTTTTAAGTTCAAACAAAACATTACAAAATTCGGGCTCCCTCCCCTTTACAGCCCTTCCTGACCCTCCGTCTATCTCACAGCTGATGCCGGTGGTGCAACAACCTTCTTTCTGATTCTGTCTCTCTCGTTTCTCCCTCTTTCCTGGCTCTGGAGGGTCAGAATACAGATCTTTCTCGATAGACTAGTTCTTCCCCGGCAGCACAACTGAGAGAGATTCTAAAACCCGCTCACGGCATCCGCTCCTCCTCAGCACACATGTCCCGGCAAAGGATATCCGTGTCCTCGCTGACTTCAACCGCACCGTACTTGAGACAAGCTTCCACAAACAAGGCCGCTCTGTCGAAGTACCTCATGCTGCTCAACAGAACACGAGTTAGGTGCTGTAACTTACGGCATCTGAGAGGAGAACCATCCCAGGGCGCGTTTCTACGTAAAGACTTGTACACACTCTCCCCGGGAGCCCGAGTGCTGCGTAAGTCGCACCAGCACCGTTCTCAGCCCCGGCTTAGAGGACAGGAAGGGAGAATTCTCACGCCCCAACCCCCCGCTCTTTTTTATTAATACTTAAAAAAAATGTGTGAAATCGTTGAATTCCACAGAAATCTACAGAGATAGGACAAGGATCCACGTACCCATTGCCCAGATTTAACAAGTAAGCTTTTGCAGTATCTGCCTCAACCTACCTCCCTTAGTTTTTAAATAAATAAAATGTCCTATAACAAGTGATGAGTATTAATTACCCTTCAAGGTTCTCAGAAGGGACACCTCCAACTCGCCACACTTTCTTCACCCTTCCTACTGCTTTCTAGCCTTCATCTCAGTTGTTCTACTCAAAGATGAATTGTCCCCAATTCTCTGAAGACTTTTTTAATATTCTTTTTAAACAGGTACCTGTTAGGTGTGACTAGCATATTGGTAGGAAAATAACACAGTTCCTAGACCAAATGAAGAATTAATAAACATAGACTGTTCCATCCCTTTAGGTTTCTTTTTTAAATAAACCTAAAATGTATGCTTCTCCCTTCACTCCCGACACCGAGGACTACCATCGACCCGGCAGAGCCTCACGACAGCGTAAGGTGGTTAATCCCGGGTGGTCCTGACCAGCCGTGGACACTGGGTGTACCTGTGAAGCGTCTCAGCCACGCTGGAAAAGCAGCCCAGGGAGAGGAGGACCAGGAGGGCCTTTGACTTCTGGTTCACTTGAGGGGAGCAAAGGTGGTCAACCCACCGCTTTAAAACATCAGCGCACTCTTCTGAATTTAAACGGACCTGGGAGAGATGCCCACGTTAAAAACAAAGACATCCTGCACTATAGAAGGAAAAAAGAATTTAATCGAAATGGGATCTGTACCTATGAAACAAAGCTCGGCTCTGCTTTATTACACACCCCCTGATGCTGCAGCATCATGACCAGCAGTGACGGGGACCCACACCTTCGGGACCAACAGGCCTGGCAACACCTCTGGGCTGTAGTCTGGGCTCACACCCCAGTAGGGAGAGGAGGCAGCTGCTTTCACTTAATTGCTACAAATGCAACCTCCAATTTGCAATAAGAGATGTAATTTATACTCAAAGAATAAGAGCATGAAAGTTGCAAGAAAATATTCGCAAAGCCGCTTTGCAGCCACAAAAATGCTTCTAAATCTTGAGTCAAACGTTCAAGACTGAACTTTCTATCCCAAATGTTCAAGGCACCTACTAGAATCACCTACTTTGGCAAGCCACGCTGCCCGGCTCCACTCGCCGTAGGTCTGCAGGTAGCGGCAGGCATCTGCAGCTTTGTCTATCAGGCAGAGCAACTGAACACCCTCTGGAAGACAAAACAGCAGCCCCGTAAGTGACACTGGAGCTGTCTCTCTGACGAGTCACTAAAGGGTAAAATCACCATTTGACTTCATCTGCTCTTGGACATTTTATACCCACCTATTGGAGACATTACTGACTTAAATTTTAAAATATTAAAATAGGGCTTTACAATGTTACCACTCAAATGACCAGGGTTGGAAGTACAAACACAGTCCAGAAAACAAACAAGTAAAGCCTACCTCACTCACTGGTTTTCAGCATTTAGGGTGCCCAGGTTTATCCAATTTATGCCTATTGTCTTGGCAATTATTAATAGTGCCCCATTTACTCTTTAAAAAGCACTCTGGTCTAGATGATTAAATTATATGGTCATCTTATAAACTGCTAGCAATAATCTTTCTACTTTTCTCCAGTGTATATAAAAAAGAAAGAAATATCCCTAATAACCAATTACTTTCCAGGAGTGGGTCTGATTTTCCAGAGTATTGACGAATATACCCAAAAACATGACTTACCTGCCAATTTCCCATTGGCAATCATATTAGTTGCCACGAGCTTAATGGTGCTCTGGGAGGGGCCTGACGAGGTGACAGTTGTGACCAAGCAGGCTTTCAGTGAATCACAGTAATAATGCTGGTTATCTGCACTTGTTTCCAATAGCAACTGCACAGCTCTGTCTGTCTAATAAGAGAAACAGTTCTTCTAATTACGAGGCCATTTTCCTCCAACATAACCTTTTAAAATTCATAATTTGGAACACTGAAGTTTTCAGCTTAAAGAGGACTTTTCTCAAAAATGTTCGTGAACACTCTGTTTATGTATATACAAGTTGAACAAAAGTACAACACTGCTTCTTTAGGACAAATGTAAAACCACATTCTGGTTTATACAGGTGCTTATGTAAGCTTTGTGCCAGTCAATTCAAAGACAAAACCAAAACAAAACAAAACTAGTTAGGCCTCATGTGACAGTATGGAAGCCAAAATTACAAGCTGGTTAACCATATATCTTTGTTTTCTCAGAATGTTTGTTGGTCTTATTTTGAAAGAAAGCATAAATTTATACTTATACTTTTATACTTTTAGGGAAACACTATAGTGTATGTGTGTGTGTGTGTGTGTGTGGTGTAAGTAATGCTGTAAATTACTAATCAACTAGGAACTCCCTGAAACATGAAAAGAGTTATAAAAATTGACATACTTGACCCAAGAGAAGTAGCTGGTCTGTACATTTCCTGGTATGATCATAAGTTGACCGTTTCACCTCCTGGAGATTAACCCTTTCCAGCTGAAATTTCTAGAAATTTCAGAAATTTTCAAAAAAAAAAGAGAGAGAAAATTGAGGCTGGATTTTAAAACTTTTGAATTATTTAAATTATACTTAAAGTCATTTTAGTAAACATTACTTTGACTTCTGAGGTTATTAATCAGCTTCATAGAAATCTAACAATTTAATAAGAATCTAAGAAGAAAAAATGTTGAAATGTATTATAATCTGTATGCAAGTTTGCCTGCTTACAGAAACTGGCACTTCAGTAGCGCTGGAAGAAAAATCCCTATGTGTAATTTAGTACTCTACTGGAGGTTAAAAAAATTATTAAACTACCTTTATATATACAGAACAGCAAATTCAAACCAAGTAAATTTATTATTTGTTATTTATAAAAAATTAAAATGAACCAAGTTAAAAATTTTAAGACCAAAAAAAATTAGAAGACTGTTAATAATAAAATTTTAATGTCTATTAAAAAACTCTGTAAGCATTTATGAGCTTTTCAAGTACTGAGTCAATCCTTTTTTATGTGAATGTGCCAAGGGACTCATTTCTATTACATGGACCTTTACTTAGTGCGAAAGTTTCCCAAGGTTAAGATACTTACAAAGACAGAGCTTTAAAGGTTTTTAATATATGAAACATAATACCTGAAAATAGGCATTTTCACAGAGCACATCATAACATATATCTAGTGGGTTGTTCACTTTGTCCTGAGGAGCAGTTTCTTTAGCAGCTGGTGTGCTTGCTGCCTTTTCCTGGGACAAGCTGTGCAGGTAGTGGGCAGCGACAGTCCAGAAGTGCAGCTCCGATTCATCGCCGTAAAGCCTGGCAAGGGTGAAACCAAAGTTTCCAGTGAACTCACACAGCAGAGCGGGGCCTGGATGGGGGCTTCCCACAGTAGCTTCAAGTGCTGGGAGCATGGTGCTGGCACGTGAAAGACCACGTGCCGGGCTGGGCGGAAGAGGTGAAGCTGCAAGTCCTCCAGCCCTGTTACTGGGTCTCGAACAGCACAGGGCCCTGACTGCATGAGGCCCCTTCAGACCCAAATCCCCCCTTGTTGTGTGTTCAGAGGAACACCATGGTTCTGAAGCCTGGGCCATTATTTACCTGGTTTTCCATTAGCATACCTTTCAATCTGGACCAACTAAGGAAGAAGTTCCTCTGGAATAACTGACTAGATAAGGTGTGGAAATAACATGCTATTTATTCTCTGGGGAGTGGAGGGAAATGTCTTTTTTTATAAGGGACAACTCTACTGTACAGTAAGAATGTATAGGTTATTACTTCTCAGTATAACTTATTGGTATATTTAATACCAATATTGGCATACCAATATATATAGGTATATTTATGCACTTTGTAGCTGATATTTTAAAAAGCTGTCTGTAGGAGGGAGTCTTTTCAATAGAGAAGGCCTAGATCTCATGTTTAAAATGTGGGTTTTTTTTTTTCCTATTTGTAGTACTACTTTCAAAATTAATTGTAAGCCAACTATAAAGGATGAACTGATATATTTTCTAAAATCCAAAAGAGTTTGGTCTTAACTAACAACCTTAATAAAAGAAATGAGTTAACCTGAAATTCCCTGTGTCTTACACAAAACACTTCAAACAGAGTTACCTTGAAACAAGCAGGCATCTCTGCAATAGAGTAAATTCCGGATCGAGCAAGAGTTTCTTTATGTCACTGCGGACAGGAATCCAGACAAAGGCAAGACAACATTTTTGAATCCAACAATAAAGGAGATAAATCAGTATACTCTTAAAATGAAAAATCCTACCCAAAGGGTATGTTTAGAACTTCCAAAAGAAGTCACTTTGCTGTGACCCTGAAATTGCAAAAGCTTACAGGGCTTAGAGTGTATCTAGGTTTGGAGAAGCAGTACCCATCAACCACCACAGCTTAAGGCTCTAATTGTGATTTACCTTCTTGCTTCTTGAAGCAGTTCAACTCATGTTTTTAAAAATATGAACAGCTGTCTAACTATAGGAACAAGAATGTCATTGTTGATAAAATGATTTTGCTGATAATCATCAGGAACAGTATATACTTTAGAGACGATGCATTCAGAATTTATTCTTGAACGTATTCAAAAATTAAAATATTTAGGAAGAAAGGCTAGTGCTTTTATAAATTGCTATTTCTAAAATAGCCAAATATAGAATATTTATAAATCAGGAAGAAGAGAAGATAGTCTTTAAATCTATTCTTTTCCATTTAAACATAAAGGCTAACCTTGGAAGAGAGAAAACAATAAAGTAATTATTTCGAATCTGACATCAATAAAATATTCTATTATCGTTAATTTATTAAATATTAAAATACATGTGGCAGAGTCTAGATTGCAAAAACATGCTATGTTTTACCAAGAACTCCTTGTGGACCCATATTTTTCTACTTCCTTTCCAATATTATTCCCAGTACATATTTTTAAATGCTCTTGGCTCTAGGGAGCATATTAATTTCTTAGCCAGAATAGTGCACACACAGCTCCTGACACAGAGAGCTCATTTTAGGAGAGGGAAACGGACACACAAGAATCACCCTGTGTACACCCTCTAACATGAGGCTTCGCGGGGGACTTGTGCTGGAGGTAGGCTGAGCTACAAGACATCCACCGCACAGCAATCTGATCCTTACTTCCACAAGACAAAGATTCTAAAGGGAAACACACCTCTGTGAACAGAATGGTCTCTCCGTGGGCCACTAAATATTTTCTAAAACAAAGCTTATTTTAATTGTAAAAAGCCTAAGTCATTGCGTTTTTCTTTTTCACATTCTTATCTGCTAATAAAACACGGCTGGCGCGCTTACGTCGACAATGAGTTCAACTGCTCTTGAAGGAGGTTCTTTATTTCTTCATTTTCTGGATAATCACTGTACCAAGAAAAGATTTTAAATGAGTTCATTTTCTCTTCACTTACAACGATTTATTTCTTCACCAGAAAAAAAGTTGTATTAATACAGAAATAACTTCTTTGTAGTCCTTGGTTAAAAACCTGGTTGTAGACCAAAATAGCCAACAGTCTACTCAGGAACTACTCAATCATCTTTAATGTCTGCTTTTATGTTATTTAGTCAAAACCAAGAAATGAGTACAGAAAGTCTCCTTGGCTTTCAAGAAACCAGAAAATTTATCAGTGAGCTCTAAAAACTATCAGATTTAGATTCATGTTAATAAGGAACTTAGCAATGACTAAAGGAATCTGCTTGTTCTGCTCTGCAAAATGACCCTTCTTTTCTTTAAGTAGATACTTCTTGGAGAAAAGACACCTCATCATATTATTATCTTTTTAATTCCCCTAACCCATGCCTATCTGTGCATTCCACATGGCATAAGTCCTGTAACACCTGTGGTACTTTAACTAATAACCACTAATAATGTGACTATTTTTTTGCAATGAGGCAGACTATAAAACATAAAATACCTCTGAAGTAGGCCCCTTCATGCTGTTTCTAAAAAGAATTAATCTTGTCCCCAAATTCCTCTTGGCCTCAACTGGCCCTCTTCACACTCAGTATGCCATGCCCCATGTTCAGACAGTAAGACTACCACAAAGCCACCTGAGAGCAGCATGTGTACTCACAGCTGTCCACAGGCTCACGCTTCCCCAAAGTCCCCAGAGGGGTGAAGACAAGAGGCAGATCAGTGATTCTTTTATTGTGTCTGCCATGACTGCCTCAGCTCGGTTTTAAGGTTCCAATCCCTATAAGCCCTGGAGACAGGCCACTGCTGATTTTCATGGGTGTCCTTCAATCTTAAATCAATTAGGAAAGGAAAACAAAAATGCAAAAAACTTACACATGAGAAATGTCTAAAGAATACCGTCCATTCCAAGGCTGATGTAATAAGAAAGCTTTCAAGGCGAGGGCGGCCCTTGGAACAAGGAGATATGGGCACCACACAGGTTCTAGACAAAAAAAGTTTTTGCTTTTAATAAGTAAAATTTCATACTACTATAAAGCTTCAGCTATAGACAGTTTACAGAGAAGTCAGCAGAGAACGGTGTGTAAGTCTGGTGGCAACTCAGAGAGTATATTCAATGTAATCACCACTTACGACACAGGGGCTAAGAGTTGGGCAGAAAGTGAGACTGAAGAGTCTCTGACACCATAGTGATACTATTTAAAGTGCTTGGAAACAGCATCATACTAAATGTTATTAAAGTCTCATACTCTTGAATTCCTTTTAGATGCTGCTAAAAAGAATATTAAGATTGTTTTATGCCATTTTATGCCCCTGATAATTGGCAGTGGGCAAGAAGGATTCTCCAACTCAAAAACAGGGATTCCAATTTGCTACATTTGTCTGACCTCCCCCTTTATGGGGGGCGGGGGGAGGTATCAGACAAATGTAAATAAGGCCAGGTGGAAGAAGAAGACTATCTAAGCTATTCTAGGAAAACATATTTGAATCAATATATTATGATATTTCTACTTGTCATCAAGGAGAATTGAAGAAAATATATTAAATATTATATCACTGCCTATGACCTCAAATGATTTTATTTTTATCCGACATCAGTAAGTCCAAAATACATTTCTAATTCCTCAGAATAGGAATGTATTATATCAAACAGATTGATATTTTTCCGAGCTCAAATCAGCACATATCTGGCAGCAAACACAGACATCTTTTTCCTAACTCCATATTTACACTCTCACCAGTTTTTATTCTTTAACATTTATTGAGTGTTGTTCTGAGTTTAAAGTTCAATATGTGGAAATATGCACAATTTTATTGACCTTTCCCCATTATTATTTAAACATTTTTCCCTTTCTGGCTGAGGTCACACCCATAGAGATTGGACAGGAATAATTTTTTTTTTTTTTTTTTAGTATTAGGAAAACTTTAAAAGAAAAATGTAATCTAAAATCTGGCTGCCGGTCAGCTGTTCGGGTATGGTATTAAACATGTGCTAATGATGGGCTCTAATTCTGTAGTCAGTTTAATTTAAAAATAAGTACCCTGGCTACGGAGATTTTTAGATACAAGTTTTAAGTTAAAGGTCAAAGAAAAGCTTCTCAAACATTTAGATTATATTTGCACACTTCTTTACCTAGAATTAGTAACTAAATTAAAAGAAAAATCATCCTTGAAATTCCCTCCATTTCCTTAATAACTTTATGTTTAAAATATTATCTATGCTTGTCCTTCCCTAGGAGGAAGTCCTGTTACTTCTGCAGAGCTGGCAAGTGTCTCAAGGACAGATATGGGAATGCAATGCTCAATTTCTGCCTCAGCAGATGGCAGACACGGTTACAGAATAAGAAGTGGTGGTTCCCAAATACAGTGGCAGGGTGGGGCAGTGACAAAAACAAAAGCACACCTAGATAAGGTAGCCCAGCCAACATAAACAACAACTTGGTAGTGCCTCAAGCACAAACATAACATGAAGGGGCAGGTTTTCAAAACACTATTGCCTCTGAATGCGCCAAAGACCGACTCTACAAAGGTATAGACAATTCCCAGAGCTGACAGTTTCTAAGATGAAACTCAGTAAATGACTAAACAATTCTCTAATGAAATTTTTTACAGATCAGATAGCTTAGAGTGTACACCAAATATATGCTTGGAGAAAACTTAATGAAGGATGTCTGATTTTCAAGTAGATTGATGGGCGCATTCACAAACTTCTCATCCTTTTTTTACAGTCACAGTTATTTTTGCTAAAATATTTTTCATTCTGGAAAAAAAAAATCTCAAAGCATAAACCATACAAAACCATACAAAAAAGGGTAAGGTAGTGCAATCATCTAATTTTGTTTTGACTGGCCCTTTAACAAGTCATAAGATGGGCATCAAAATTCATGATACTCAGCACACTTTCCAAAGTGATTTCTCCATGATGCATGGTTGAGAAAGATATAAGGCTCACTATTAAAAAGCCAGCAGCACCTTATCACTAGATTTATGTCCTCTGATGAGTTCTCCTAAAGTCTGTGGAAGTCATTTTTATAAATGTAAACATCTTTGATCTTTTGACAGAGCACTCAGAAAAGGGTCAAGGAAGGGGCGCTTGGTAAACCAGAGTCGGGGAATGACTGACGTCTGCAGTTACAAAGAGTCTAGCATCTCAGCAATAAAAACACTCAAGCTTTAAGTTAATATATAATATTTTCTTAAACTCAGATTCCTAGAAAGCAAGACTGAGATGAAACAGAAGCATCTCTCTCCCCCGAAGAGAGCAGCTGGTACAAAATAAAGACAGGTTTCCAAGCATCCTTTCCCTAGAACTCCATACCGGTTAACTCCTGTTCATCCATCCTAAAACACGTGGACTTCATGGACATCTCCAGGACCCTGATACACCCATCATCTGAAGCCAGGATCACTTTATCTGATGTACACCAGTCCACGTCCAGTATCCGAAAGGTTACATTTCTTCCACTTCTTAAACTGCTCACCATCTGAACCTTCAAGAGTGAATCTGATTGTCACTTTCACAAAGAAAAGGAAGATGTTTATCATTCCGGATTAAACAGTCAAGGAAAGACAGCGCCTGTGGCAAAGGTCCAGTTTACAGTTCAAAACTGAACAGTCTTTGGCAGTCTACCTTCCACATGCAGACTGCATTTTAAAGGTCCCAAAGATAGTGCTAACATTAAAAATCTGTTGGGCTATCACCTTTAAAACAGAAATACTGTGAAAGAAAAATTTTAAAGGAAGAAAACTTTTAATCAGCTTGACAAACCCATTACATAGTTTTCATTTCTAAATCAGAAGGAAGAAAAAAATACATAGTTCCTGCGGCCAGCAGCTTCATTTGCAGCGTACCCACGTGGAGCTGGGCCTACCTCTTTAGCATCCCATACTTCAGCTCCATCATTGTACATTGCTATTAATTTTTGGTTTCCTTTACCAGGGGCAAAACGAATCTTCCTCACCCAACTTCGGTGTGTAGGTATTCCTCTGAGGACAAACAAACAAAAACCAAAACACCAATATGAAGTAGAGTAATATCTCATCATCAAGAGATATGTCCAATGTCTCTTTCTATTTCTGTTTTTGACAAGGTCTAGTGATGTGACAGGAGAATCTCTGCTTTCTGGGACAGGGGCCACGTATAACAAAGTGTCTGCTCTTTAACAATGGCTGGAATAGTGTCCCAGGACTTCTGCATGAGCCACCTGCAGATAAGGGTCTTCTATGAATGCTCCAGAGTTTGGCTCAAGGCCCTTCCTCCCAAGTTCAGTGACAAGAGACCCAAGGGTCCAAGCTCCACATGACCATATTTGGTGACCCTGCTTATTACCAAGTCACAAGCCTCCAACGGAACCATACCAAGAGATTTTTTTTTTTTTTAAACCAAATAACACGATTGCATTTTTGATTCATACCTGGATACTCTGCCTTTCAAATCCCAAAAATTTAAATTTCCATCCATATCTCCAAGAACTAATGTATCACCTTTCCAAGCGATGCAGGTAATACTACCCATACTTCCCTAGAAAACAACAGCAACAAATACACATCAATTTCACCACTTATAAGCAGTCATAACAGAGAAATATTTTTATTTAATAACTGTGATAAAATAATAAAATAATATTTTAATAAAACCTAATTATAAATGGTTTTGCTTTAGTAAGAACGTCATCAAACACTAACAGAGTTCAGACACTACAAGAGCTACCTAGCATTTCGATTTCAACTAAGAAGAAACAGGAGATTTCAATTCGATAGACACTGTTATCTGAACTAGATTTATAGAAAAGGGATGTCTTTTGAGGAAGAACTACTTCAGAGAAAAGAAAATTAAAGAAAGAAAAAAAGAGAAGGAAAGGACACCCTTTCAAGAGAGCTCTTGTCTCCAAGTTATCCCTCACTGCAAAAGGATAAATAAATCTATTCTGGGGGAAACTTAAAGCTGTTTCACAGCTAATTGTTCAGCAATTTTTCTACTGAAAGAGAGGATCCATCACTATGTAGTACACCTGAAACTAACATAATATTGTATGCCAACTATATTTCAATTAAAAAAAAAGAAAGAAAAAGGGGATCCAGAGCTTCACTGATGCCTTCTGGAATAAGGAAGGTGAAGAGATACTGTGTATTAAAGGCATCTGCACAATTTGAATTCACAGAAGGCTCTGCAGAGAAGTTACATAGGGAAACACAAATAAAAGAATGAAACACTACTGTAATAAATCAAAGTGAGGAGAAAGGAGCTTCAAGATCTAACACATGCACAGAGGTAATGTGATGGCGAGCTGAGGAGCCTGGGCTCTGGGGTCAGCTGCCTGGGCTTGAATCCAAGCTTTATCATGTAATTTGCTGTGTGATTTGGGGCATGTTTACTTAATCTTTCTGTGTCTAGAATTTATCATCAATAAAGTAAGGTAAGCACACAGAACTTGAGGAGTTCCTATTAGTGTTAATAAATTTCTACAGGTAAAGATTTTATGACAATGCCTGCCACAGAGTAAACAGTCAATACATGTTAGCTATTAAATAATATTATTGCTCAATTACTTTTCTACTTATTCTCTACTTACATTAAAAGAAATCTTGTTTCTTAATTTATAGAACAATATAAAAATTCACGTGTTTAGTTCTCATGGCATCAATAGTAAGAAGTAGGAGAGTTCCAAGGGTTTGCCAAATTGGCTATTAATAGACTTGCACACACACCAAATACTGCATAAATCGTAGTGTTAGTCAAGAAACAAAAGAAAAAATTGGATTAAAAGTGGGTATTTTAATGAATTCAATTAATAAAAAACTTAGAAAGCTATGTTAAATAGAACTCTGTATAGTATAAAGATCTTATTTCTATTCTCCTGACCATATTAACAGAATGTTTAAGAATTTGCCTTTAAATTTACTTTTTCAGTCTTAAATTTTTTTTTCCATTTTATAATCTTATTTTCTAACTTCTAAAAATTAGAATATTAAAGTTTAAATTTGCCCAGAAATCAGTGTTACCAGCTTAGAATTACAAGTGATGTATTAATACAACTGCACAATTAAACAACCCAGACCTTTCTACCTAAGAGCTTGTTGATGGGATATAAGCCATATGGAAAGTCTAAGGTGCTTTCAGAGGATGTGGCACAAACTCGCTTTGTGGCTCCAAATAATCCCAAGAGAACCAGTGTAAGATTTAAAACTCTATGATAGAGTATTATTAGTTGACATTGATATGTTGCCTACATGTAAAATATGATGTTCAGAAGATCAGAAGTAAGGCTGGCAGCAAAGCAAAGATATTCATTCTCTCCTGCTGTTCTGATTTTCTGAATAAAGGCAGTCAGTCAACTATAAACTCGCCATGAGAACATAATTTAAAATATGTCAAGCTTTCTTCTTCTTTTCCATTTTTATATACTGTATAGTTCTGGGGCCAAAACTCAGGGGAAGTTTCAACTCAAAACAAATGTTTAATACTTTACATTTGGGAGGAGGGTAAGATAAATATTGGATTAAAATAAACAAACAAAACCTCTGCCTAAATTCTACATATTAGTCACTGAAAAATATTTTGATTACTGCAAATAAAAATAATGAACCAAAACAAATTTCTCATGTTTTATATACTAGATGCTTAATTCTCTTTCCCTAAAAATAATCTGCTCTAAAATATGCACTAATTTCACTAATAAGGCTGGATCCTTATTAGGATGGTCATTCCTTGAGGAAGCTGCTTCTAGCTGTGGAATAAAATAATCTGGCAGGCAGAATAGAGACTTGCTATATCCTGACTTCAGATCTCCATAAAACAGTGTAGAATCTTAAAAGCTGTGTGGTGCAATAATCCTGAAAGAAGCAGTTACAAAAAGGAAAATTCATGTGTCTAATGTTAAAAAATTTTAAACTTTTTTTTAGGGTGGGGAGGAACTAGAATCTCAAAAATTATTGGATTATTTCTATTCTAATCTCAAATGCGACGTGATTAGAAAACAGAGAGACTGGGCTATTTGCAAGTGCCACTATCGGAGTTCAGATGGGTCCTTCTCTGGAGTCTAGAGGAGGAGCTCTGAATATTACTAAGAAAGCAAACTGATTTTCCAGAGGACAGCTCATTACACTGCAACTCTTATGTCCACACCCTTTAACTGTAGCTTTTCTTGCTACACACTTAAAGTTACTGCTCCTACTTATAACTACCAAATATCAATTTTTCACATTTGCATTATTTTCACACTAGTGAAAACTTTTGGCAATATTAGAGAGTTTCAAATAGACATTACTAAGTCTCAGATATGACTTGTTCTATATAACAGTAAAAATGTAATTACAGTTTGAAAAGCACTTTCACATGCTAGTTGCAATTTTTATTAATGAAGGTTTTTTGGATGCCCTCAATTCTTCTAAAGTTGTTAATAAGGAAGATGTGGTAGCCAGCCCCTAAGAGGCCCACCCCCCTACCTGATTCTGCCTTTGGTATTCACGTCCTTTGGTAGTCACCTCCCACAATGAACAGTGACCCAACAGCATACTGTGAAAATGTGACTTCTGAAAACGAGGTCCTAAAAGACACTGCAGCTTTCTTTTGCTCTCTCTTTGATCACTCGCTCTGGAGGAAGCTAGCTGCCATGTCTGAGGACACTCAGGCAGCCCTATGGAGAGGTTCATGTGAGGAAGAACCAAGGCCTCTCACCACGGCCAGCATTAATAGCCATGTGAGTGAGCCATGTGGGAAGGGGATCCCCTGCCCCAGCCAACATCCTCACTGCAACCTCATGAGACTCTGAACCATCTGTAAAATATGGGGGCTGGCATTCGACTACAACATTCCATTTTTAGATGGCAATTTTAAATAAATATATATATATTTAAAAAACCATCTCATCCTCCACTTAACGGTTATAGTATTATACGTTAACAAAAACATTTTCTTCATCCATCCATTAAAAACAACCTGTGAGATACACGTTGACACAAATCATTAACTACAAAACCTTGGTTAGAGAACTCCACAAGCCCACAGGAGGATATATATGTTAGTAAATATTAATGAATATTTTTATACCTACAACCTGATTACTATTACCCAAAAATAATACTAGATTTTAGTCAAATCCTTCAGGGTAATGCTTGAAATGGAAAGAAGAGAAACTAGAGTCAGACAGACAGACCTGGGTTTAAAATGCTGCTCTGCCATGTCACTAGGCTGGGCAACCTGGGGAAAGTTACTCACTCTCCCTCAGTCTTGTCATAGATAAAATGTAAATAATTCCTCATGGATTATTATAGTGATAAAAATGAGTAGCACATGGTTAAGTACTTAATCGAAACAGTTATAATACTATTCTCTAGCAGTATGGAACAAGTTTAATCAGTGATAATAGCTCCTTAGTAAAGTTTAGTTACATTACACTTTTCTGAGATAGTTTTCAAACTCAACTATGGCTTCACTGGATATAGAACCAATAAGGACTTTGATAAGAAATCTTAATGAAGATTTAATCACAGGTTGGACTCACGTCTGGTGGAATCCGAGCGCTATCTTTCACTGAGTTTCCTTCAACAGTGAGATGATAAACTTGGCCATCATTATCGGTAAACACAAAATGCTCCCGGGCAGAGATGTTCTGACTGAGTTCAGATTTACTCTCAGCCTCCTGCAACAAGCTTTGGGATAGAGGAAAATAAGATAAAGATATTTCTTTTCCCTAGAGTGACATAATTAATTAACTCGCCCCAAATACAGATGCATTAACAGGAGGTCAAAACCATTTTTAAAAAAAGAAAGGCTGAAACTAATCTTTGCCTAGCAATAATAGGAAAACACAAATTACTCCTAATGCCACGAGTGAACGTTTACCCTGCACAGAAAAATGTGGTGATCTAGACCTCACACAAGAAAAAAAGCCTTTTTGCTGTTTCTGCTGCAGAACAGAGGCCTTACCTCGACTCATCATTCTCTCTGAAGTTTTTTATTTGTAAATTTAGTGGGGATGGGGACGGGGTGGTACATAAGTTAGAACTCCTAATACCTTTCCTTTGGTGAACATAAATGACAATATGATCCATCTGGATACTCATGCTACATTCATCTGAATTTCAGAAGCTGAAGTTTATGGAGCAGAAGGGCACTGAGAATGATCATGTTCACTAACGGGTGCTGACGTGCAGATGCTACCGCACAGGTTACTGCTGCAAACTGCACCAAGCAGTGCAATACTAAAACTAACTCTATAGTAATATGAGCACGTACTGAAACACCAACGTATGTTCAAAAGCAGACTAGCGGTGCCTTGGGATGACACTTGTCAATTTCCCAACCATGACTTGGCTATTACAAACGACAGGGGCGGAAACA
Source organism: Eubalaena glacialis (assembly GCF_028564815.1). Classification (NCBI taxonomy): domain Eukaryota; kingdom Metazoa; phylum Chordata; class Mammalia; order Artiodactyla; family Balaenidae; genus Eubalaena; species Eubalaena glacialis. The sequence goes on from NC_083716.1 coordinate 10,734,487, forward strand.
GGGTACCTGATCACAGATGACTCAACAACACTCAGCTCTGTATCTGAGACCACGGTCTGGCGGGCCATGGCCTCTCGGGTAGCCAGCTGTTTCTTTCTTAGGCTCTTCAAGTTGTGAGAAGGTGACCACTCCTGTGAAGCAAAGATAGACATGCCCACAAGTGATCAGTTTCTCTGTCAAAGAACCCTTCCAGAAGAGCTGGGCATACCCGCCATTGCCCAGCGTCACTTATTATTACTACACATGAATTCACAATTTGTTCTTAGGTTTTACTTTTTTTAGAAAGGTTGAATGAATGCATCTTCATTACAGCTTATGATAAAAGATTTTAATTATCTACCTCTATTTCCTTCTACCTCTAATCTTCAATTACAGCTTAAGGGAAAAGAGCTTAATGGCCAACTCCAACAGGTTTTAAACTTTTGATGCTTTCATTTTTTACAGAATGAAAATAATACGTTTAATTATGGTATCTCCCACTCCTTACCTCCCCACCTCCCCCTTAGGTATGCAAGGTGAGATGATCACACTCCTCCAATCATGGCCCATTATCATCTGTAGGTCCACCCCAAACCTCTCCTTTTATTTATTTATTCCTGCTTATTCTAATGCATTTAATCTAATATCCTCTCATATGTATAAATTCTTAACATGTAGTTATTTTACATGCACATATTTGTGATCTGCATTAACAGTAGTGTGTTATATATCTCATCCTGTTTCTAACTCTTTTTACTCAGTGCAATGTATTCAAGTCCCACCTCTGTTGTTTCTGCATGTTATATAACACTCCATAGGTACATCTGCTAATTTTTAGCCTAGTTTTTAGTTTAGTTTAGTTTCCCAGCAAAAGACACCCAGATTGTCTCTATACTCTCCTCACGGCAAATTACACTGCAGTCAATATCCTCACAGAAGTTCCTGTATGACCAGAAGCTGATCAGCTGGGACACAGAGGATGTCTGTGTTTGCCTAAGTGCTGCCAGTTTGCTCTGCAGAATGGCTTCACTGGTCTACATACCTATCAGCAGTGCCAAGGAATTCCTACAGCCCATATTACACCCACATGGGATGCTACCTGGCTTTCCAATTTTTGTTAGTCTAAAAGGTATATCATGGTTATTTTACTTTGCACATCTCAAAACCGATGAGTTTGAACATTTCTTCACATGCTTGTTGGCCTTTTAGGTTTCTCTGCCATTCATTAACTGCTCACATGCTTGTTCATCCTTCCACTGGGGCTCCTGTCGCTTCACTGCAGGAGTTCCCACAATACTAATCCCTTAGAGGGATTAGTTAGCCCTTTGTCCATCTTAGACACTGGAAAATTTCTTTTTTCAATTTGTCTTCTATATTTAACCTTGACAATGGTCTGATTCATTGAATAGAAAGCACCAATCTTGATATAATCAAATTCATTCAATTTTTTTGCCTTTTGGTTTGAGCTTCGGATATCCTCTTTTGCCCCCAGAATAGAAAAATATTCTTCTGTATTTGTATTAATTTTATAGCTTTACTTTTTTTTACATTTAGGTCATTAATCCTGTGGAGCCCACCTCTGAATATGGTATTATGCAGAGATCCAGTATTTTTCTCCATAAAGTGAGACAGTTTCCCCAATACTGTCTACTAAACAGTCTGTCCCTCCTCTTGGGTTTGTGAGCTACTTTACTGTACAATCAGTTCCCAAACATTCATGGGTCTGTTAATGAGCTCTTTATTATACTGATCCATTTCTCTTTCTTGGGCCAATATGACACTGCTTTTATGTCTATGGTTTAATAATATGTACTGTATGGGGTAGGATGGGTCCGACCCCCACCCATACTGCCTACATTACTCCTCTTTTTTCAAGGTTGACTATGACCTTTATTTTTCCATAAATATTTTAGAATATGTTTATCATGTTCCTCAAAATATCTAAATTAAATTTTAATTGGAATTTAATATAATATTAGCTTAACCCATCCAAGAAAATAAGAGTTATCTCCGTTTGTTTAGATCATCTTCTCTGAATACACATTTTTGACAAGAAAATACACAGGAGTAATGATTTCAATTCAAGCTAAAGAAAAATATTCACCACATATATACATACCTAAATAAAATGTTTTCTTCCTAAATTGTAACTTACCAAAGCAGTTATTGCAGGGAAGTTTTTGGACATTTCTCTAAGAATGGTACAGGTCCTAACATCCCATAACTCCAGGGGTTTATCTTTGAATACAACTGCCAAATACTGCCTAAAATAAACAAAATTACTAAATAAACCTCTTTTTGCAAAATTTTCACAAGCAGTGCAAATAAAAAGTTCAGTGAATCAGAAAGCTCAGATGACACATTCTAAACAAAGAGAATTTAAACTAACCTTTAGCCCTCATGATTAATATAGTCCTAAGAAGGTAAAGCTCTAAAATGACCTGTGAGAGCCACATAGCCATAATTAGGCAAGGAGCCCAGCTCAGAGTGATGAGAAAAGGCATGAGTTCACATCCTGGTGCCACATCTTACAATAACCCTCCTGCGGCTCAATTTTCTCATCAACACATGAAAATACCACTACTCACATCAATGGATTGATTGGTATGCAGGTTACGTAAAAATTAAATGAAAAAGTAAGTAAAGTTTCTATCATGCCGACAGTGAGGAAATGTGACAGAGTAGGAAGATCCCTGTAGCTCAGTGTTATCAAAGGACTCCCACTTGATAATTATGTGACCTCAGACAAACCATGTGACCTTTTGAGTTTTATTCTGCTTATCTTTAAAATGGCAACACCTGTCTTACATACCTCACTAAATACTGTAAGGATTAAAAAAAAAAAAAAAAAAGGACCAGCACACATGAAAGAATTTTATAAACCGTGATGGATTATACAAATGCAATATGTTACATTTTTTTATTATATCTAATATAAAAACAAGTAAAGGCATGTATGTAAATAACTAATATAAAAGAGAATCTGGTAAATGCTATAAAGATTCACTATGAAAGTTGAGATTAATTTTGACAATAGGAAAATGGCATTCTAGGCAGAGTTACAAGTGTGATAAATGGCAAAAGACAGGAAAGGACACAGGGTGTTTGGGGGAACATGCTGTTTGAAATGCAGAGTATGCGACAGCAATCGTCATGAGAGAGAAGGCTAAAATGTGAATTTTGGATTCACATTATAAAATCCCTAAGACACCCTAAAATGCAGTGCTAGCATGTGTAGAGATTCATCCTGCAGAGAACAGCAGATCACTGAGTTCTGAAGCAGTGGTGATAATGTGATCAGTTGTTTAAGACGTACTAATTTAGTAAGCTTGTGTAGAGTCAAGACTGACTGGAAATAGAAGAGACTGGAGTCCAAACAGTTTGAGCAATTCTCAAACTCCTTAGTCCCAGGACCCCCTTACATTTAAAAAAATTATTGAGGCTCTCCTCCAAAGAACTTTTGTTCTTATGTGGGTTATACTAACTGATATTTTGCATATGAGAAATTAAACCTAATATAATTATAAACTATATTAATTCATTCAAAATGAAAAAAAGAGAAAATAACTACCAAGATGGTAGATGAAGACATATGCCATATTGATAATTACATTAAATATGAATAATTTAAACAATGCAATTAGAAGCAAAGATTATCAGATCAAACAGTAAAACAAGTCCCTATTATATGCTCTCTATAAGAAATCAACTTTAAAGACAGAGATAAGTTACAAATAGGAGGAAGGAAAAAGATATACCATACAAACACTAATCAAAAGAAAGCTAGAGTGGCTATACTAATCAGACAAATCAGACAAACTTCTGAACAAAGAATATTACCAAAGACAAACAGGATTATTTCACAATGATAAAGAAGTCAATGAATCAAAAGGATATGATAAGCATGGCAGTCAATGAAACAGAAAACAGAAAACCAGGGAGAAAAATCAAAGAAACCACAGACGTTTCTTTGAAAAAATTAATAAAATTGACATAATTTACTGATTATCAGAAATGAAAGAGACATTACTCAGATCACACAGCCATTAAAAGAATAAGGGAATTATTATGAACAAGCTTATATCAATAAATTCAACAACTTCAATGAAATGAATGGACAGATTACTTGAAAGACACCAACTACCAAAGCGTACTGAAAGAAATATATATATAACCTGAATAGCTTGGCATCTATGAAAGAAGATGAATTTATATTTAAAAACTTCACTGCAAAAAAAATTCTAGACCCAGATGGGTTCCTCAGTGAATTCGCCCTATTTAAGGAAGAAATAATATCAATTCTACACAAACTCACCTAGAAAAAAGAAGAGGAGGAAATATTTCACAACGCATTTTACAAGGTCATTACCCTGATTCCAAAACCAGTCAAGGATATTACACAAAAACTAGACCAATATCCTTCATGAACTCAGATGCAAAAATCCCTAAAAAAATATCAGTAAATCAAACCCAACAATATATCAAAATATTAGCAAATCAAATCCACTAATACATCATGACCAAGTGGAGTTTATCCCAGGAATGTCAAGTTTAACATCTGAGAAATCAAGCAATATAATTCACCATATTAAGCCAACTTAAAGAACAAAACAAAAACACACCAAATGATGATGTCCATAAATGCAGAAAAAGCATATGACAAAATTCAACACTTACTCAATGATACAAAGTTTCAGCAAACTAGGAACAAAAAACTTCCTCAACCTGATAAAGGGTATCTACATATACCTACAGCAATATCTTTCTAGATATGTCTCCTCAGGCAAGGGAAACAAAAGCAAAAATAAACAAATGGGATTACATCAAAATAAAAAGCTTCTGCACAGCAAAGGAAACAATAAATAAAACAAAAAAGACAACTTACCGAATGGGAGAAGATATTTGCAAATGATATATCCAATAAGGGGTTAATAGCCAAAATATATAAAGAACTCATACAACTCCACAACAAAAAGACAAACAACCTGATTAAAAACTGGCCAGAGGAGGTGAATAGACTTTTTTCCAAGGACACACAGATGGCACGTGAAAAGATGTTCAACATCACTAATTACTTGGAAATGCAAATCAAAACCATAATGAGGGGGCTTCCCCAGTGGCACAGTGGTTGAGAATCTGCCTGCCAATGCAGGGGACACGGGTTCGAGCCCTGGTCTGGGACGATCCCACATGCTGCGGAGCAACTGGGCCCGTGAGCCACGATTACTGAGCCTGCGCGTCTGGAGCCTGTGCTCCGCAACAAGAGAGGCTGCGATAGTGAGAGGCCCACGCACCGCAATGAAGAGTGGCCCCCACTTGCCACAACTAGAGAAAGCCCTCGTGCAGAAACGAAGACCCAACACAGCCAAAAATAAATAAATAAATAAAAATAAAATAAACAATTAAAAAAAAAACAAAAAAAAACCCATAATGAGATATCACTTCACACCTGTCAGAATGGCTATTATCAAAAAGATAAGAAATAAGTATTGGTGAGGACGTGGAGAAAAGGGAACCCTCAGTTGGTGGAAATGTAAATTGGTGCAGCCACTATGGACGACAGTATGAAGATTCCTAAAAAAATTAAGAATAGAACTACCATATGATCCAGTTATCCCACTTCTGGGTATTTATCCAAAGAATAAAAAAAAAAAAATCCGAAAAGATACCTGCATCTCCCATGTTCATCGTCACATTAATTACAATAGCCAAGATACAGAATCAACTTAAGTGCCCATCAACAGAGGAATGGATAAAGATGTGGTATGTATATATATATATATATATATATATATATATATATATATACACAATGGAATATTATTCAGCCATAAAAAGAATATCCTGCCATTTGCAACAATGTGAATGGACCATAAGGGTATTATGCTAAGTGAAATAAGTCAGAGGAAGACAAATACCATGTGATTTTACTCATATGTGGAATATAAAAAACATAAACAAATTAAAAAAACAAAATAAACAAACCAAACCAAATAAAAATAAACATGTAGATACAGAGAACAGAGTAGTGGTTACCAGAGGGAAAGAGGTAGGAAAGAGGGCAAAATGGGTAAAGGAGATCAAATGTATGGTGACAGATGGCAAATAAATTTTTGGTGGTGAGCATACTGTAGGGTACACAGAAGTATCAATACAGTGCTGTCCACATGAAACTTACATAATGTTATAAATAAATATTACCTCAGTAAAAAATTAACTATTTCAGTATATAAATAATTGAAAATTGAAATAAAAGAAAAAACACCATATATAATATCATCAAAGAAAAAGCAAAAAATAATTCACAAATGATGCGTAAGACCTATATGCTGGAAACTACACAATATTATTGAAAGAATTTAAAGAAGAACTAAATAAGTGGAGAGATACACCACGTTCATGAATCACAAAACTCGGTAGACGTCAATTCTTCCCCATGTTGATCCACGGATGCAATGCAATGAAAATCAAAATCCTAGGAAGCTTTTATGGTAAAACTGATAAGTTGAGTCTAAAATTTATATGGAAATGCAAAGATCCTCGAAAAGCTAAAGCAATTTTAAAAACAATTTCAGAGTGCTTACTCCTTCTTTCTTTATTCTTTTGATTTGTTTTCATTCAGTCTCTGTTGTCAATAATCCTGCTTTACATTTATTTTTCCTTGGAACAAAAAACTCAGAAACTTACTGGAATTAGATCTAAATTACAAATAAGGAAAACGAATTCTTTTACTCAGTAAACCCAAACTGAGGTGGAAGTTGAAATAAGAATTTCACCAGACAACAAATAACATTTCTTAGTGAGTGACAGGCATTTATATCAACATAGCTATAGTGGAACACAATGGGGTTACTGGTTTTACCAATCTAATGAAATGTTAAGGTTCAGATAAGTTACCTTGACTTTTTAGAAGTAGAGAATTAAAAGCAATAGCAACTTAATTTTGCAATTAAAATATTTTCTTTGATATGGCTGCACATCACAGTTTGCTATCACTAAGAAATTCTATACGCATGCATGCATACTCTCACTTTCTTAAAGATAAAAAAATCCTTGAGGTTACCTTGTGATAAGACCAGAGAATTTTTTTTTACGATGACACTTACTTCAAATGAGATACTTTAATCATTTCGATGGGCGATTCATCATTACCTCGTTCACCACGAAAAGCAATGCTCCTACCTTTAATTGCAAATATTAAAGAAAAGGTAAAAAAGCACATAAAACATGTAAGAAACTAAAAGCTGTACCAGTGTAATTTGATCAGTGCTACCCTCTATTCCTGTTCACTCTTCCATTTGCTTCTAAGCTGTTTCTAATAATCTAAATTCAAAAGTATTACAAGTTAAAGACCAACAGTATATTACTTACATTCAAATATCTACTTTATAAAAATATATTTTCATTTTTTATAGAATTTCTTGAAGTCCTTCTGTGGTTTCTTTCAAATAATTTAATCTTAGAAATTTAGAAATACCAATTTCTAAAGTTTTAATGCATCTATGGTAAAGCAACTACTTACTATAAAAACTACTGGTACATTCAAAGTAATATAAATATTTTCATGTTTACAAATACTAACTAGTGGAGAAAACACTCTTTGAACAGGTATTTAAGATTTCTTGTCCCATGTGCAAAATACTCAACTACAATATTTTGACATGTTCCTATCAAAAGGTCCCTATAAACTGAAACTGGGGAATATTAAGAATTAGTTAATAGCCAAAGAAGCTAAATGGTTTTCTGTAACTTAAAAAATGCAAGTTCTACTTTATGTTTGAACAAATATACATTTTTTTTGGCTGCGTTGGGTCTTCGTTGCCGCGCGTGGGCTTTCTCTAGTTGTTAACGGGCGGGGTCTACTCTTCATTGTGGTGTGTGGGCTCTCATTGCGGTGGCTTCTCTTGTTGCAGAGCATGGGCTCTAGGCGCACAGGCTCAGTAGCTGTGGCACACAGGCCCTAGAGCATGCAGGCTTCAGTAGTTGCAGCGCGTGGTCTCAGTAGTTGTGGCGTGCAGGCTCAGTAGTTGTGGCTCAAGGGCTTAGTTGCTCCACGGCGTGTGAGATCTTCCCGGACCAGGGATCGAACCCGTTTCCCCTGCATTAGCAGGTGGATTCTTAACCACTGTGCCACCAGGGAAGTCCCTGAACAAATATATTTTAATATCTTTTCCTAGATTTCTATTACATTAAACAAAAGAGAGAACATACTCAATTCAAAGACAAATGGATGCCTATATGTCTCCCTGCTCTTCAATGCCATCAAACAGAATCTCACTATTATTATTTGCCAAACACCCTATATCCTTTCCTGGCTCTGCTAGTCGGCTGCCCTCCTTAGAAGACAAGGCTGTAAAAGTCTATAATCTATGAATTTAAATGTCCCACCTAAAAAGTCAGTAACTATTACTTAGAAATTTGTTCCTCAGAAATAAATCTGTGAAAGACAGATTTTAAGTTATCTAACAGTCCTAGACCTGAACTGATTGGAAAAAATGAACAGGCATTTTTTTAGTGAATGATACTACAGAACAGCATTTCATCCCTGGGCCACCATGTAACTACAGTGACCAGTGCCAGTTTATTGGCAAATCAGGAATGTAGGGATAGGGGTCACCGGGCAGGTCATTTCCAATTAGACTAGAGCAACACTGGACTAAAGTGGGGCTAATTCTTTGAGGTTTAGTAACATACTCTGACAAGTAAGAACAACGATAAATTAGAAATATATATTGAGAATACAAGGAAGCAACCATATATATGATTTATTATACACACATGTAACTTATTGGTTAAAACTATCTACATATATTCATATTGCTAAGCCATTTAAAAAAAACTCCCCACAATTTTGTAAAAAAAAAAAACTATTTGAAATCATTCCATGTGCTATATATAAAATAATATAAAACCTTCACCTTACTCTATTTTCAAGTTCTTATTTTGAAACTCACTGGGCTGTAGGTTTCTAACAACTGTGAACGAGTTACTTTACTGGAATATTTCCTATTGTAAAGTCTTTAAACTCCGAAATTAAGTTTTCCTATTTAGCCAGCCAGAGATTATCAAAAGTTTTAAATTTAAACATTTAAAAAGAATCCTTATTTATAAGATTTTTAAGGGTTTCCTGCAAAGGCCAAAATTTTTAAAAGAGAATCTAATAAAGTGTAACTACAAAGATTTATTTTAAAACTGTACTTCTGGTTATCTACAACAATGTACTTGAAAGTACAACTGATACCATATTTATGGATCTGTCCATTCAGGCTAATGGTACTCCATTTACCATGCACTTGTGTTAACACAATTTGCATACAAACAATGATGAGTCTTTTCTAAGGCAATTATTATAGAACAACCAAAAGATGAACACATAAACATAGAATATATAAAAATGAATATATAAATAAGAAAAAACTCCAAGGTGAAAGAAAGTACTTTGGAACATGTTTTATAAATAGCAACATCTTTGATCAATATGATGGTACCATTTTAAATATCTTAATAGTCTAAATACACAAACCTGTTGGAAGATCAACCAGCTGAAGTTCGTTCCTCACTAATCCCATGTTGTTTGGTGTTGAGGTAGAAAAAGAAAGAAAACCAGTTAAACTCGTCCATTCAATACCCCTATAATGAGAAATTAAACAAAGATTAATCTAATATTCTTTTTTTGTTTGAAAAATTTATTTGAAAAATAAGTTTTTTCTATGACCTAAATTTTATTATACAAGTTAATTAAGGAATTATATTAATATGACATTTATTTGAGACTATATTATCATACATTTCCAACATATATAAAATTATTTCTAATTAAAACTTCATCTCCAAATCCAATAAAAAGACAGGTTAGTTATCAGAATTCATAGCACTAAAATAGCTATTAAAATCTGGCAAAGGAGAGAGTCACATCACAGTATTTGCCAAGAATTCCACTGTTTAAAAACAAGTGGTACAGAAATATTCTGAGCAGACTGCTTAATGTTGAGTACACGTAGGAACTTTATCAAATTTTATCAAAATTCCTAGTTGGTTAGGAAGCAGACATTCCTGAAGCAAAAAATACAAACTGAGCTACTAGATTTGGAAGTGGATGAACGTTCCAAACAGTATGTCAATTAGAGAAAAGCATAAAAGAAAAATCAGACACGTATGACAAGACAGTAACCTAGCAACCTAATGTCCTGGGAATCCCCTTTTTTGGGGACTGGTAGTAGGTGAGTCCATGTTTTTTTCCCACTAACATAACTGGCTTCACCATCAATGGAAAATGGGGGGACCCAGGACAAGCAAATTCATCAGAGTCACAAAAAGAAGTGAGAAACACTACTATTACCCTGCATTGCTTACAAGGTAGCTGGCTGGGAGGCAAGTCTAAACCTCTGTTCTAAACGCAATTGCTCATTCAGCATTTACAGGACAACCATTTTTAACAATGACATAATGTCTATGGCTGCTTTCACAATACAATGGCAGGGCTGAGTAATTGTGACAGAAATTTTATGGCCTACAAAGCTTAAAGTATTTGCCATCTGTCCTTTATGGAAAATGTTTGCTGACCTCTGATCTAGTTTTTCCACTTCTACTCCAATTTGAATGCTATTGCTAGATTTAGCATTAATACTGCTCTGAACATGTCTCTCACCTGCCCAAGAAAAGGTATCAATACAATGGCTCCTGCATCAAATCCAAACTCTTCTCTGTGACTTTCAAAGCCATTCGGCATCAAACTTACCTCTCAATCATCTGAACCTTGTGTTAAAAAGGTTCAGATGTTAAAAACCTTGCTATTTTAACGAGAGTAGCTTTTTCTCACTGACCCCTGTGTACCCACCTACTTGTCTTTTCTCAGAGGAGCAAAGATTATCCCAAGAGAACTGAAAATAATATTTGCAACAGCAGGGAATTACTGTAGTTATCAATTTATAACTCTTCAAATGTAAAGTTGTGTTGAAACACTCAGATTAGGCTGCTAAAAACAGAGAACTCTTGAGAATTTCCATGCCTGGAATGACCCCTCTCCTTCCCTCTTCAAATACTATCTAGTATCAAGTCCCGGCTCCAGCACTTACCAGCTCTGTGCTCCTCTACCTCTCAGTTTCCTCATCTGCTGTGCAGGAGTAATAACACTGAGTGCATAAAGAAGGCCTGGCACAGAGTAAGCGCTGTATGTATTCATAATCACCATCAATGATTACTCTTATTTCAAGATCTAACTCAAGCCCTATTTTCTTCATTAGGCCTCCTCATTTACTATACTCAAACTGCACCTATAGCGACTACTATATAAGTTGGTTAATTATTCACTGGAAAAGTCCCTTTGTCTTGTTTCTCTTTCTTTCCCCTAACACATAGTACTCATTAATTTTTCTACTGAGAGTGAACAAAAGGAGACAAGAATCATTTTGAACTTCTGTTCTCTAAATAACTCTGGTAGCTTCAATCAGATCTGTTTACCCACAGAAACCTTAAGATATACTTTCCAAGTCTTGCTGCTGGCAATCTGAACTACTTATACTCCAGTATAGTAATGCCACTACCTCTGGACAGTAAAAATTTCAGTCCTCCCACTTTTCATTTATTATTTTTAAAAATACATCTGTTAGGTACCCCATATATGCCGGTGCCTGTGCTATTAAGTACCCAGTACATGCCAGCGACTTTGCTAGGCTAGGGAATACAGATGTGAATGAGATGGAGGTAACTGTTGTCCTTCAGGAGCCTACAATCTAGCAGAAAAGAGACATTATACAAGTGCATCTGGTATTATCTATCTCAAAAGAGAACAGTGCTGAGTTCAACAGGAGCTTGTAAGAGTCACATGGAATCTGGTCTCAGGGGCCAGGCTGGGCTTCCTGGGGAAACATTAAAGCTGAGACTCAAAGGGCAAATACGGTTTTGCCGGGAAGCCTCAACAGCTTTCAGTGGAAACAACAGTGTGACTGATGGAGAAGCACTGCAGTAGACTGTACTCTCTTAGAAGGGAGGTACCATGCCCTGTCTCTCTAAGCACATGACAGGCACTCAGCAAATTCTGTTAGATTAAAAGAACGATGTCCCAAAAAAGCCTACCATGCCTCCTTATGTTTCTAAGTGCCGTACATATTCAGAGAAGTGCTTTCCCCACTGTTTACAGGATGTCCCAGTGTTCAGGATATAACAGAACATGGGTGGCTGCTTATTTATAATCGAGCACCACGAGTGTGTTGCCTTCGAGCAGATTCCAGCAGCAGCCTGTATATCTGACTGCTACTGATCAACTAAAGAAAATAAAAATCACGTTGGACTTCAAAGTGTATTAGATAAGGAGGGGATTATTTCTCAAAAGAAAAGAATGAAAACTCTTGTCAAACACAGCTGAGCACAACACTGCTCCCAGGGTTAGAAAACCATTGTCTAGGTTTAACCACACACTGAGCTCTACAAAAACTCTTAAGAACAGCAGCTCATTTTCTGACTCAGTCTAAATTTGTTTTGTAGCATTCCTTACTACTGAACAATTGTAACCTTAGAATCTACCAACAGGTATTCAGTGTTCTGACTCCTACAGATTCCCAAGTTGGGCCTGTTCACCCGCATTGGGGATGCTACGTTAGCTACTTCTCAACACTGGGTGGCTGTGGGGAGCAAACACTTTCTGAAAGGTCTTGAAGTTCTACCGTTATATGAAACTGACTTCTGCAAATTTACAGACAGACAAAATAGAGATCATTTTACTTTCCACAAATCACTCAATGTACTCAAAGCAATACTGAGTCAATCAGTGTTTTGATACCCATATAAACTACTGTTTTAACCATTTTTAACACTGAAAATAGTATTGGGCTATATTATTGTAATTTTAGCCTATTGGACAAAGACACCAACTAATAATATAAGAACTCTAATAATCTAAGAAAACCTATATGTACCACTCTACATTATTTACTTCTAGGTATCTTCCACTGGATTATAAGCCTCCCAGGTTTTGTCTGTTTACAGGCATACAGAAGAGGCTCAATACATGCTTCATATTTGTAAAGCATAACTGGTTAAAACATCATAGCTTTCAAAAAATGCATAGATGCAACTATCTGTAGTTAGGCAGTACCAGGCCATATGTATGCTAAAGACTGAAGTACTTAAGATGAAGTGGTTTTTAAAAACACTTTTAGTACTAAGTAGAAAAACAACTTTCTAAAGTTGGCCTTTAATTTGCATATGAGTATCTAGAACGTATTGGGTTTATTGCTAATAAGTTCAGCAATTTTTATAACACATCTGTGAAATTTTCATAATGGCTTTTAATTGTAATACTATAATTGCATTAATTGAAACACAAAGACAGCAGTATTTTAGCATCCTCTTGGGCACCATCTCTGGATGTAAAATGTGAATTATCTTCAAAATGGCAATTAAGAGGGAAAATTTATATTTAAAAAAATGGAGCATATTTGCGTGACTGTTCACAACACTAGCCTGACTGAGTAGCATACCCCTTAGAGCTATTTGGTACCCCAAGTAACACATTATAAATAATTTTGGTGTCAATAACAAATATTATCATAACATGTGTAAGTCATGTACTTAGTGACATCTACGACCTGAACAATCCAGGATAACAATCTTACTTACAGCAAATAGCTCACTGATTAACTAGCTATTGTGTCTTTATTAAAGATTACGTACTGTGGTGATCATTTCACAATATATACAAGTATTGAATTATTACATTGTACATCTGAAACTAATATGTTATATCTCAATTGTACCTCAATATAAATAAATAAACAAACAAATAAATAAATAAATAAGATTTCAGTGTTCTGAAAAAAATGACAATGTGCTTGATTTTCCAGAAGCATGTACCAAATTCCTGGCATTAATCTGGTTTAGTCAACATTTTTATCTTATTGCCAAAATGTTTCCAACTAATCTATGTGAATTTTTTAGTTGGAGATTTAGCACATGTATCCTAAGAGCTCAGTTCTAAAGCCTGAAACGCCTGGACTGAATTCCATGTACCTTTTCATGACTCCACAATACTCAGTTTCTTCTCCTGTAAATTGGGAATAATAATAGTGCCTACTGCATAGAGTTGTAGGGAGGATTCAATGAAACAATGCCTGTAAAGTATTAACACTTAACATAATCCTTAGAACAAATACTGATTAAATGGTGAGTTTTGATTGATTGGTGTTTGCCATAAAAGGGAACACTGCACACAAAAGCCAGGGGTGAAAGGAAGTGTCAAGAGAAGAAACGCAAACAGGAAAGAAAGGGAGAGAGAAGGTATCAGTGGCAGCAGGGACTACTGGAAGGAGAGAGAAAAGATGAACAACAACCTGGAAGGATCCAAGCAGAGACCTGTGTCTCTGCACCCCAAAAGCCTAACACTTTTGAAGACATTACTCCTCCATGTAGATGTATTTAGGGAGATACTGTAGGGGCATAGCATAAGATGGCGATAAACAGTCACTCAGGCTGTACCAAAAAATCATGCACTTGAAAGAATAAGGCAACATAAACTCTTCAGAAACTTCCATCACAATCAGAAGTTGAGATACTTCAAGGGTTGACCCTTCCCCATTTAGAAAATGCATTTATTCCAAATAATGTGCACACTAAGGGTTCACTAAGAATTTTAACGCACACATGAGAACTATAACTATAATACAACGTACAGAAGTGAGAAATGGCCTTTCGGATACATCTGTTCCAACATCATCAAAAAATACTGGAAGATTAATAAATTTATATTATATATGTGTAACTTTACAATCCGTCATTGCCAGGGCAAAGAAAGGAATATAGTCATGTGATCAGCAAGATAATGCTATGGAGCAGGTATGTATGTACTTTATTTATTTTTAAAAAATTTTTATTGGAATGGCATGTATGTACTTTAAAACAGAAAGCAAGAGTCATCCTTCTGTCCTGTTAGCCTTCCCTCAGATACCTCTGCATACAGAGAACTCATAAAACAGATCACATCTCAAAATGAAAGAATAAATGAGATTAATTAACAATTAAAATGTCCTTATTTAAATTTTTCATGAGCAGTCCTACTGAGGGATCTTTACAGAAAAGGGAAACAAACTATATAAACCGGAACAAGGGAACAGAGTGATATCCAGTGAGAAAATAGCCTAGACCTTAGGAGAAATAAATAAGATGCAGAAATAAAGTGAGAAAAAAATTCTCCACTGCATAATGTTCTCTACAAAGTAAACAACTAGTACTCATCCTTGATGAACATAGCCATTAGTTGGACATGAATATGCATTACTCAAAGTTTTCAGCCAATAATCACCACTGCAGAGTATTCAGTGTAGAAAAGTCCACAAGAACTTTTTTCTGGTATTACATATGTTTATGATCTCAATATCCCAATGACAGACTCACTTGACTTCACACGAGTGGATGCTTAACTCCTTGTGCAGCAGCCCACTGGTGAGATGGTACACCAGGACAGAACCGTTACTTGTACCTATTAAAATGACATAATAGAGGAGAATTAATCTAGTGGAAGTTCCAAATCTAACAAAAGTCTTTTCTCAAGATTTCAATTATTTTACAATATCTATATTTTATAAAAGGAACCCAAGCTAGGTGTGAAGAAAGAGTAAATTTCTCTGTCTTCCCTCTCATCAAAAATGGGCTAAATCTCATGTGCTCTGTAATCCTACCTAAATCCAGGGACAGATTTTCAAAGACTTCACAACCTAATTCAATACACACAAAATCTGAAGATGCACCTTCTTAAGCTTTTTGAATGTTTATTATAACTGATCCTCAAAAAGGCAACCTAGGGCTTCCCTGGTGGCGCAGTGGTTGAGAATCTGCCTGCCAATGCGGGGGACACGGGTTCGAGCCCTGGTCTGGGAAGATCCCACATGCCGCGGAGCAACCGGGCCCATGAGCCACAATTACTGAGCCTGCGCTTCTGGAGCCTGTGCTCCGCAACAAGAGAGGCCGCGATAGTGAGAGGCCCGCGCACTGCGATGAAGAGTGGCCCCCACTTGCCACAACTAGAGAAAGCCCTCGCACAGAAACGAAGACCCAACACAGCCATAAATAAATAAATAAATAAATAAATAAAACCCAAAAGTTTAAAAAAAAAAACCCCAATTTAAAAAAAAGGCAACGTAGCAGAACTAATTAACCAGATTTTTCTAGTTTTCTTTACAAAGATTTTGGTTTTGTTCTGTCTTTAACATTAAATACATCATAAAGTAAAGCAAAGTACAGTGGCTCACTGTGGATTTTACAGTTAAAGAAGCCTGAGTTTAAGCCCTGGCTCTGCCCTATACTCTTGCAAATTACTTGCCCACATACTCACTAAATTTGTGTTAGTATCCCTTTAACATGGGAATAATGGAAAATCTATTTGTTGGAGATTAAATGAGAAACATACGTAAAACACTTAGTATAACACTCGGCACAAAGTAAGTACATGATTATTACTATTTCTGTTATCACTGTAATTATGATTTGTAGTTATTATTATGCCTAAAGCTTTTCGTGGTCTCAGGTAATATGTCTAAATTTTAATTAGAAGGGACATGGCCACTTGAGAAAGTAATACTTTCTTGAGAAAGTAATGTTTCAGCCCTCAACATGTTTTTATAAGTCAAGCAATAAAAGTGAACAATGTAAGCAGTTGCACAATCACCTTCTCACTGCACATGACTTAAAAGAATTAATGGATTCATACAAAGCAATAGAATGTAGAAATAATAATAATATAATAATAATAAATGTAAAAATGCTAGGCAATTTCCAATTTTAGCTAACTTGCTGAATTAAAGCTTCAGAAATTTCTTGCAAAACTATTCTAGAGAAATACAGTATTACACTTGGTTACATTTATCACCTATTCTACAGTATCTTCTAGTACTGAGAAAATATCTAAAGAATTACCAAAACTTTTCAATTATCAGATGTTCATAATAATCATATGATTTCTACAGTCTGCACATTTTGATGATGTTGAAACTATGATTTAATATTTAAGGGGCCCAAGAAGAAGAAGTAATTCTGGTTGAACTCTGCTTCTCTTTCCTAATGACTCTGCAAGACTTGAGGCACTTACATTTTTTGCTTTTACTTTGTTATTATACTAAATTCAATAAATGACTTGCTATTCACTATACACCAGCACAATACAGCTTATTCTACAATGGAAATCTCAGAGCCTGACTCAGCTCTTGTTATCTAGCTATCCCAAGAAGTAATTTTCTCCAAGAAATTAATAAAATCCTAATTGAAAAAGAAGGTATACTGACATTGTACAGAGAAGTACACACTATGTACACTGACAAATCCCAATTGAAACCTCAATGAGAAGTTTAATATGAATCAATAGTTTCTAAAACAAAAATTAAACATCTATCTGCATTTATATAAATCTGGACACCTGTAAACACAGACCACTGAACCTTAAAATTCAAATCACTTTCAAAAGATAATAATGGAAAAAATGGGAAAATAAGAGTAGTGCCAAACAGTAATACTCAAACGAGCCATTAGGGCTCACAAGTCAGCCATTAAGTTGAGACACACTGGCCATAAGGTCAGGTTTTCATTTTAGGAAAAAAAAGAATCACAAATCACATGTTTACCAACCTTCTGGGAAAAAGCCAGAAGTCAAACCAATAGCATCTTAAGAAAAATGTTGACAATTTCAAACAAATATATTATTGTTCAAAATTTTAGAGAAATGAATTTTAACCTTATATACTAGTAGCAAATAGAAATTTGGTCCTCTCTGTAAAAGAAATCAGGTTAATCCCATTACCATGAAATTACTGTGACAGCAAGTTGAAACCCAGACCAATTTTTTTTATCTACAACATAAAAATATGCAATTTCAACCCAAAAGGCAAATCTTTAGTTTATAAAGACAATAGCCACTTTAAACACAATAAAACCAGGTTTAACATACAATTCTTAGCACATGAAGAACCTTGCTATTATTAAACTATTAAGTGTAACCATATTATTAGTTAACAAAAACTCACAACAAAATGACATGCACAGGAAGAGCTTGAGATGGTCCAAGAAAAGACAAGTAGTCTGGTTTCAGCATTACACAGGGACTTTCCTCCTGACATTTTAGAGATGTACCCATGGTGTCAGGGTCTCTGTCATCTGGTGTCAGGTGAATGAGTTATCATTGTGATTAAAAAAGATTAATAGAACAGAAAAAAAAAGTATTTCAAGATGAGTATTTATACAATTTCATTTAGCCTCTTCCTCCTCTTAAAGCATTTTAAAGGAGAATAAAGGATTTTCTAGTACCCAGGAAACTTAAATATCTTAAAAATGTAAAATAGACATTAAGAATTAAAAAAAGAAGTGGTCCAATACTCACCAACAGCAAGCAATGGCTGATACATCTTGATATTTTTCGTGGTCAATGGTGGGCACATACGGATAGCAAACTGTGGTGAGGGCAGTCCTGAAAGCAGACCTGTTAGCAGGAATTTGAGTTGCACTTCCTGCAGAATGGAGCCTTTGGGATGTTCTTCCCCAGCAATTGCACTTTGCCCTGATTTGTAATAAAAAATACAAATATGTTATTTATAACATACGCTGTTCTTAAAAATCTAAAGGAACTTTACAGTGGAAGTATACTCTACAGGTCTAGAAGGTGTAATGTAGTACTCTAGTGCCTGTAGCTATACAATGAGTCTTACTTGGCTATGGGACTTAAACTGCATCATCTAATACCTCAAAGGATAGATTACTCCAGAGTATTGCTATCCAGAATTCAGGGACCTTTGTCTTCTAAGAAACACCATTTTAGCCAAAGTTCCTGGTATTAGGGCACCGAAGGCAAATCAAGAGGACTAGGGTTAGAGAACAGTTTCTGTAGCATGAGATGTTACATTCCTATCTTACTGCCTTTCTAAAGGATTACTTTTCAATCTGATGCTCTTTAAAGTGCACATAAAATTGGTAATCACAAATAGCAGGTTTAAAATTGTTCCTAATGTGGGGTCCTCCCTACTAGCAGACTCTGCCCCCCTTTTCCACTATGTTCCACACTAGTTTTCTTGCAGTTCCCTGATGTTGTTATGCTTTTTCCTACTTAAGAGTCTCACTTTTGCTTGTTCGTTCTTCAAATATTCATATTGCTCACTCCTTCTCATTCAGATTGCTGGCCAAATACGACCTTTAAGAAAGGCAATGTTCTCTTCCCTCTCTCTCCACCCCATTACTATTTCTTCTCATTGCTTTAGTCAGTACCTATTTTTTCCCCTTTCTCTTGATTAAAAGTATCTTTAAATGAAAAATTGATGTTACTGCTTCTCATCGTATAAAAAAAGTAAACAATACAGATGAAATTCAAGTTCTCTTCAAGTACCTCTCCTAATCCTGGTCTCCTCCCCAAAGGCACTCTAATATGCATTTGATGTGTATCCTTACAGAGCTGTTTTTTGCTCATTTAAATCGTATGTTTCTGTTGAAATAAAAAGAATTTTATTTCTGTTCTATAAAAACTCATCCAAAAAAAAAAAACAAATAGCAGGTTCAAAGAACTCATTTAGATTTCTAATAAGAAATCTTAATGTGTCAATGTAATTACAACATTTAAGCTTTATAATTACATATTTTTATATAAATAAGTAAAATAAAATTTAAATACATACTTATAATTACTAATATATAATATATAAACCGTCACTAGTGACAGTTAAGTCTTAAATGGCATTATTTTTAGATACAGCGTTCGTACTTAAGTTATCAAATTTCAAACTAAAAAGATGATTCAAATAAAAACCATTCACAAAATGTGAATACAAAGTGTGCAACAAAATCAAAACTATTCACTAATAAGGGTATAAAAATTTTCTTCCTTTAAAGCACTACTAAATACTGGGATAAAGTTGTCAAAAGTACATATCAGGAATACGTGAGTGTATATATATGTACACACACACACACACACACACACACACACACACACTGTGAAAGGGAAGAATGAAATAATTACTAGGAGTGGGTGACGGGATTCTAACTAAACCTTTTAAAGCTGTAAAGTTGTTTTAGTAATAACGTTATTCTAAAATCGGTAAGATATACAGAATAAAAGGCCATCAATTGAATCCAAACAAATGATCCCTTAGGATAAGCCATACAATTGGTATCAATCTTTAGTAACAAAGATGGGGTCTAAAGGAATGGCAAGTTCAACAGGTAGGTACCATGTTTACCAACTCTTGGCAGCTTGGAGTTCACTTCAGGAAACTGCCATATTTCTCTTCAAGCATCTTTCATGTGAGGTGATTCACAAAGTAGGGCAGATTAGGCCTTACTAAGCAGCAGCCTTTACCCAATGAATATAAATCAGGCCTCTGTATTTAACTGAATTGCTTTCAATTACCACTAAGTACATAGTGAATTTCAAATTAAAAGTTTTAATTAAAATGTTTTCAAGTAACAAAGATTTATTTAATACTTTTAAATCAACAACACTGTCAAGAACCACTATACAATCTGTATCATTTTGTCTCCTAAAAAATGTAATTTATATAACTGCTATACAATCTGTATCATTTTGTCTCCTAAAAAATGTAATTCATATATCACTTAGATAACTAAACAGCATAAAATTTCAAACTCCTACAGGCTTTGTATTACTGATTAGTTCTGTGCATGTGTGTTTATAATTCTTTTCACTTTAATATTTTATATTAAGTGCAGACAAGGTCAATTAACTTGGAAAATTGTGTAACTAATAAAATAAATTTTGCAAAACAATTATGTGTCTAAACTTCCTCATATGGATTTAGGTCTAGAAGGTGAAAAGAATTTTAAGTATAAAAGTTAGTGTCACTGTGCACAAGGATTCCACAGCTGGCAGGAATTGTGAGAATCCCAGGGTCTGGAGAGGTCAGGTCTTGCTTAGATCACGGTGAAGCAGCCGGGACTAGATGCCGTGGCCAAGGAGCAGACTCCAGACTGGGATGACTAGGTTCACACTTCCACCTATTGGCCGTGTAGTCTGGGGCAAGTTTTTTAATCCCCCTGGGTCTCAGTTCCCACATACATAAAATGGAGATAATAATAATAATAGTACCTACTTTGTAGGGTTGTTGAGCTAATACTTAAGAGAATTTGGCACAGTATTTAACATAGTATTAAGCACTCAATAAATGTCATCTCTGATTAAGAAGATTAGTAAGTTAATGCTCTTTCTAGTATATCATGGATCTTTACAGCATTTAAACAAAAGAACCTAGTAAATAATATCCATTTTCAATTACACTGTGGGAGAACAAATAATGATAAAGAAAATCCTTTATAAACCACTAGCCACAATTTTAAAAGAATTAGACGTCAGCACTGCTTGGCATATTTACAATTTCTAGTTGTATGTATTTGAAACCACCAATCCTCATTCTTCCTTGAATATATAGTGGTCCTATAATAATTAAATAACTTTGAAGCAATATATTATCTGCAAATAAATATTTGTTGAAAGTAAGAATTCCCAATGTGAAAATAAGAAAATTTAAGTCAAAAAGTTAAGACGATTTTTTCTAATACTGCTCAGTTACTTTATTCCTTCAATAAATATTTATCACACATCTAGAATGTGCAAGGCCCTGGGCTGAGCGCTGGGGATGCAAAGCTGAATCAAGCACTGTCCCACCCTTGTGGAGCTTATAATTTACTGTAGGGAAACAGACAAGTAAAATCACAACTACAATCAGCTGATGACTATTAGGGACCACATACATCAGGCTTGGGAGATTAAAGAAAGCAACACCTGAGCTGAATTTTGAATAAGGAGTAGCAGAAAGGGAGAGAGAGAGGAAGAGTGTCTTCAATTCTGAGCTGAGGGAGCAGCGAGCATGGAGGAGGGGGTATGGTATTGCCCAGCAAGGGCTATACATGCAGCATCCAGATGCCTCATGCCGTCTCTTTCATTTAGATCAGAGTCCCTCACGAATGAACATTTTCTAATTCCAGCACTACAATAACAGTCTATACTACTTCAGGTACTGTTATGCTTAAATATTTTATACCCCTCTGATTTATTTAGGAAAGAATAAGTCTACATTTTAGTTTCCTGAAGTATTAACTTTGACTTTATAATAACTGCAACCACTGACTATTAATTTTGCCCTTCAAAAAGTATACCTAACATGAAAGTGAGAGGAAAAAAAAAAAAGCAGTTTACCAATCATGTTATCTAAGGAGAGGTCTGGGAGTTTATTCTGTAGCACTCCTACAGGAATTCCACAGAAAGACACGGGTGAATATAAAGGTGACACGCCAGAACTACTGCAAAGACATAATAATTAGATGGTTCTTACATATTTAAAACATATTTAAAACCTGGTTCTTACATATTTAAAACCTGCATCACATGTTAGTAACTCAAAATACTAATTTTAGATCATAGTATTCTATCAATTTTTACAGTATTCATTAATCTAACCCATAGGTGAAATATCTCTAGCAGGTTTACATAATCCCCTAATAATCTAAAGTCTTAATTATCAATTTAAAAATATTTTTTTCAGAAAAAAGGTCCTGCTATTTTTATATGATTCTGGTAATCTAAAGAAAGGGGGAAACAAAGCAAAACAAAAAAGAGATCCTATTGGTTCATTTACCTGTTCCGTGAATTTCGATTACAAACGGCAGACTTCAGTTCCCATATCATAACCCTGCCATCACTCACTATGAGGGCAGCTGCATTCTCATTGACAGGACAACACACCATACTGAAGGGACGGACAGTTTTTGTCACCCTGATTGCATCACACTGGCTTCGTAAATCATAGGTAAGCTCCTGGACAGGATCTGGATCTTAACAGAGTATAGTTTTCTTTTATATATTACAGAGCAACCATATCAATGTCACTGCTACTTGTTTTAATTTAAATAATACCTCAACCAAAAAGGATATCATCCCTTCACTAATGCAAAGTTTGTCAAAAATGGCTTCCCTGTTTACAATTACTAATTTCTTCAGGATATAAAGATAATTTACTTAATGACTGTCTACACCAAGTTTAATTTCCAAAATAATTATTATCAAAATAGTCTATTTAATATTTTTAAAATAAAGAAAAATCTTTGAAAAAGGATCAACAGTAATATATGATTAAATAATGAACAGTGCACTTGTAGCCCAACAGAGTTTACTGTGGTCTACAATAAGCCTGAAAATAATTATACTTTATAAAAGATGTGAAAGTCACTTTCACCTTTACATAGTACATCATTCCATAAAAACATTAGTTTTGTTCTCCAGGATAAGATTGAAACTGACAACTGAATGCCCTGGAGACTTATTAACCTGTTAACTTTACCATGGAAATCCTAAAGCAGAGAAGTCAAAGGGGTGTAATAATAAAGGTATATACAAGGTTGGACTTGTGCTAAAGAAATAATCACAAAAGATAACATCCACTTAGCTCATGGATATAATCAAGAAGGGATTACAAAATATTACTATCTTTGCAGCATACAAGAGGTGCACTGTTATAACACTCAGAGATTATCTTGGGCTTGGGCTTTTTTACGCCTCATGTTATAACCATATTCTACTTTCTTAAGGCAAGGATTATTATTAACTCCATGCTTTGGTAAGTATTTGCCACATGAAGCTTTATAAAATAATTCTGAAGAAAAATATAATTAACATTATTGTGAGATATAAACTCACCTGGTTCCTCACTTGAAGTGGTGAAAATACTATTGTAAGATCTTCGAACACGTAAGGTTATACAACCATTTTCATGTAGGCAAAATAAACCATCACGTTGAAAGCAGGGTATTACCTTTAAATAGATGATGTATTTGTTTTTAAAAACAATAGATTTTAAAAGTACATACAGTGAGATTCATAAACTCATATTTAGAGAATATGGGAGAAAAAAACCGCAAAACACAAAAATACACATATAATCCCTTAGTTTTAAAACTAAATGAACATTTTAAAAAATCCATCAATAATCCTAAAAAAATCTGTCTTTATCCATGTAACTTAAATAGTTCAGCACATATCTCCAGATCAGTCAGAAGAATTTCTAGGGTTAAATCAAACCAATCTAAAGTGCAGAAAAGTAAGGAATGTACAATAACATTGTTAATATTTAAATAAATAGAAAAAGAGAAAGTGAGACTAAGGACTTTTGCAAGATTACGGTTTTTCTCTATATAATTCATAATCAACTTTCGGTAATATAATTTATAAGTTGTAGATACCTGCAGAAATGGAACTCCTGTTCGTTCTATTGCAATCACACCCACTGTCTGATTCACCTCAAGGTCAAGGATTAAAATCTCTCGAGGATAGAGTAGCAACATGTGATTCCTTTTGGAAGGCAGGTATGCCAACTGAAGGCAATCATTGAGAGTTATGAATTCTGCACTGAAAAAAGTAAACATTTACTTCAGGCACCAAGAAATGAGTCAGACTCACAAATGAACTTATTCATGAAACAGAAACAGACTCAGAGAAGCAGAAAACAAATTTATGGTTACCAAAGGGGGAAGGAGGTAGAGGAGGGATAAATTAAGCGTTTGGGATCAGCAGACACAAACTACTATATATAAAACAGATAAAACAACAAGGTCCTACTGTGTAGCACAGGGAACTAGATTCAATATCCTGTAATAAACTATAATGGAAAAGAATCTGAAAAAGAACACGTAATATAATACGTATAACTGAATCACTTTGCTGTACACCAGAAACTAACATAGCATTGTAAATTAACCACAATTCAATAAAAAAAAAAAGAGTCAGACTTTATTCGTATCAGAAAAAGCTAAAACAGGATTGAATTTTGTACTTTCCACATAATAACTGTCAATGAGAATGTACAACTGTTTCCTGAAATGACCAACATGGGCTAGTATCTAAAAATTAGATCTCTCCTTTGTGCCAAAATGCAAATTACGACAATGATACTGCATAGGTCAGATAGAGACATGTTTCTGAATATTTGAAAATGTAAAGTAGTCTAAGTCTGTGGTATGAGACGGTCAGTGACAATACTATATGGCATTCACAAGATAGTAGTTTTATTTTTATTTTGTAGTTAGAAGTACTAGACAGACTGCTGAAATGAAGCCTCAGGACTAAAATATAAAGCACGTAGGGCAGTTAGGGCTAGGCAACTGGATCAGGAGTCACTGCACTATCTGACGGCTTGGGCAAGGCCTTCATTCACTTTTCAGCTATCTTAAAGCTTTCTTGAAACAAAGCTTGGTACTTTATTCACTTACCACAGCATTTTCTTCTGTGTAAATAAAAGAGATGAAATGATATGAGGATTATAAAGACTGTTAAAGAGTCTCAAAACTCATTTTAGTAAGTTGTGATTGTGGTATATATTTAATCACAACTTTATTTTATAATAAATTTATATTTAATATATTTCAGTAGGAATGGGCATACAATTATGTACCTCTTTTCTTACATAACAATTTTATTCAAAGGTTTTGAAACTTAAAATAAAGTTAGATTAGAGAACTAGAGACAGGGATGTGGATTGCATTAAAATCCTGGCTCTGCATTTCCTAGCTGGGTGAGCTTAAGTAACATATTTAAAACAATGTGAGACTCAGCTTCCTCATTTATAATGTGGGCACAGTACTACTGCCCAGGATTGTAGCAAGATTATATGTAATAATGTATGTGAAAGCACCCAGAGTAGTTCTATTTGAAGGGATAAATAATGCATTTCCCCAGTACTCAAGATGAACATATGATTCACATGACAGAAAATATAACGTATATAAATCGTAACTTATAAAACTATGCAGGCAAAAAATAATTATGATACAGAATCAATGCAAAGTAAATAAAAAGTTCTCAAGATATTTAAGGAGCAATCTTAAATTATTTCAGCACAGGGTGGGGGATAAATTAGTGAATTTAATCAGCCTATGGTTTACTATATAAAAATGATATTTACATACAAATTCAGAATGTATTTGTAGAGCAATTTGTATTTTACATTTTTTAGGTAATTACCCACAAAGTCTAGATAGAATAATCTTAGCATATTAAAAATAAAAGCTTTTAAAAAATGAATGCCAAAAAAACTACCAAAGCAATAAAAATATAAGAACTACCATAGCACTAGGAAAAAGACAGAAATCTATTTTTAATGCATAAAATTAGTTCTTTAAAATAAAATTGTATTCAGTTGAAATTTCTGAAATAAACAATAATAGCTAGCCTTTACCAAAAGAATGCTTATTGAGTATCAGACACTATGTTCAGTACTTAAGCTATTGCACCTATTAATCCTTACAACCCTAAGAAATCCTTTAAAACACTACTTTAGAGATTGGGAGAGTGAAATTTGAGCAAGATTAAATTATATTTTGAGTCACAGAGCTACAGCTTTCCTTAGAATCTTGGCCCTTAACCAGTATGGGAAACATCTTCACATGCATGAGAAAAACACCTATATTTTATCGGCTAATGAGATTACACAGCATTTAAGTCAGGAAAATGTATTTAAAATGAAAATCAAGCTTTTGTCCCCCAATTTTTAATGTGTTCAGTGGCCATAATCTTAGAATCTTTATCTCCTATTTTCAGAAGTCAAAACTTTTCATGTGTAAAAATCAGTGGGGGTTGTTTACCACATTACTGGAAACAAAGGAGCCACGTTAATGCTAAATCTCTTCTTAGGGGAAGAAACAAAAAACATTTTTCCTCTTATAAATTCAAAATTACAAACAAGAAAGGGTAACATGAAGAAAATTAATCTTAGTACATCTCCAAAAATGATGTTTTCATGAATAGATAATATCTAGATAAATGTTGAATAAATAAATGAATGTTGCTGTTAGTTTTACACTTGTAACTTACCTAGGTTTCTCTTGAGTGATTAAGATTTTCACTTTATTAAGAGCCTTCTTGGCCCCTGTGGCTGCAGCCAGCTTGCTGTGAGCTGGGCTGGAGTGTGGGCTGGATATGTACACTTTTTTCCCAGGGCCTGAGGGTGGCTTGGACGGAGAGAAGTCTAAGATGAATACAATGCCCTCACTGGTGAGTACTGTATTGAGAGAAGCAAAACTCTGATTAAAGTTTAATCAAGTTTAGCATAGCGTTTTATTCCAATACAATTTTGAGAGCAAAGTAATGATAATTTTAATAATATAGAACTGGCAGTGTTATGCAGTCATAACATAACGGGAATGTTCTCCAAGTTACAGTGAAACTGGTGGTCCATTACAATTCATCAGAGGCCTCCAAGCTCAGCATTCCAAATTAATGTTTTATATTAAAAAGACACCAGAAGGTTACTGGCAGAAAGAACAAATGTTTGTTCTTCCAAATATAGTCAGTGCATGGACTTTCATTAAAAACCTTTCCTCATTATATCTCATAACTTCAAAATCCAAAGACTTTCAGAATATAAAATTCACAGAAGAAAAAAAAAAATCCCATATGTAAGAGGCTCTGCATACCACACTTGGTAAATTCAAATATTTGACTTCATGATACTAATTTTTCATCATTATCATGAGCTACTCAGTCTAAATATATTTATTTCCTTTTTCTTCTTGCGTATCAAATTGAACCTCGGGATGTGTAAAGAGTGTTCTTTTTCTCTTTACATCTAGAGTAAAAGTAAAGTGCCAACAGCGGTTTACTAAGTGTAGAGGAAACAGAAATATTCAAGGAGGCAGCACCACATTTAACAATACAAATTATGCCTTTTTATGACTGAAAAAATAATCCCCCTCAAAACGGGCTGGCTAATACTAATACATATCTGATTATAAAAGTCTTATCTATCCTGGCAATCAGCAAGGCTGCTTTAAACACAGGGAACAAAGCAGCATTCAAGAATCATGACAAACCCAGCACATTCAATAAGCAAATTAAAGATGTTAGGTCAACTGATGCTTTGAAATAAATAGTGCTTTCATCAACCAAATTACAGAGATGCAGTAAATTAGCCTGAAGCCTTGTCTCCTTTCAGATTACAGAAGTCACCCTTCAAGGTCCCAGTCATTCTCCTTCTTTTGTGATGCCCTCACTCCCTGACTCTGCCAGCTAGGCCAGCCCTCCCCTGTGCTCCCACAGCACTGCATTTCACAGCAAACTAGTGAGTGAATGAGTGAGTGAGTGTACACATATGTTCATATACACACATTTATACATACGAAGCCTAAACACATTGTATTGCAATTATTTATACAGCTGTGTTTCCCATTTTAATTTCTACTTGTCTGTCCTACTCTCCCTGCATCAACTCACACATACACACACCCCTCGATAAATGTTGGTGGATACATGTTAGAATTCTGAGTCATTCAAATCCAGGGAAAATATTCTTTACCATAGTTAATCCCCTTACCTCTTTCAAGTCGTTGATCAAATATCAAAATGAAGCCTACTTTGACCACTTTATCTAATACAACAACTTGCCCACTCCCATTCCCCCACTCCCTTTACCTTGTTTTACTTTTTTATACCACTTATAACCTCTTAATATATTGTAATTTATTAATTCATTATGTTCATAGTTTACAATCTGACTCTCCCTCACTAGAATGCAAACTTTATGAAGGAAGGAATTCTTGCCTTGGTTCACTGATATATTCCAGGTTCCCAGAACACTCCTGGCATATAACAATAGCTCAAGAAATATCTGTTGGATAACTGAATAAAAAATATTTTCTACATAATTTAGTCACAAAAATATCTGTCTAGAATCTAATTTTTAGATCAGTAGCTCAGTAAAATATCAAAAGCACATTGGGAAAAACAGCCTCCACGAGAAAAAAATCCCTTGGGCTTGGTCTGTTCCTGACATGCATCTGTTTATGGCACTCAAAATACACGGCATGAATTAAAACAATTTTTTAAAAAGGAAGAAATGAATTTGGCCACAGACTAAATGAAACCCTTGACTCAGGTTCTTTCGATGTTTCTAGAAAAAAATTTAATTAAGTCTGAATTAGAGTAACACAGCAACTCTCTCTTTCTCTGACTAATCTAATTCTGTTCACAAATTCCACACAGTGAAGGTCTAGCTTGCTGATTTAAATTTCTAACCATCAGAATACTTGCAAATGCTATGGGTTATGATTTAGTATCTGTAATAGGAGCTGAAAATATATGAACTAAATGTGTTTCTCATTTTAACATTATAAATGTATGAAGGGTGTGCGTGTGTATCTTATGTACATAGCATTAACCATATATGTTACAAACACCTCAACTCATTTTCCACAAGAAACTAGTACTCACAAGTTAAATGTGAGGGATCAAAAGGATCAAAAGAACAAGAAAGAATGTTATCTGCATAGCTCTTCTTCCAGAGTTTGGTGCCAGTATCTGCATTCCAGAGCACAATA
Source organism: Eubalaena glacialis (assembly GCF_028564815.1). Classification (NCBI taxonomy): domain Eukaryota; kingdom Metazoa; phylum Chordata; class Mammalia; order Artiodactyla; family Balaenidae; genus Eubalaena; species Eubalaena glacialis. The sequence goes on from NC_083716.1 coordinate 10,763,809, forward strand.
TAATTTGGCGGATGGATAGCAAGCAATAAATCTCGGGAAGCATCTTGATTCCATAACCACTGAACATCTGTACAGACCAGAAAAATAAAGGCAAAATTCAGAAATCACCCACTTCAAATTATTTGTCTAATGTGTCCTTGATATCTAGTTGTGTGTGTGTGTATGTGTGTGTGTGTTTACATAATCCTTAAAATCTTAACTACCCCCCCCTCAATGTTGCATATATGTGTCAGGACTGATAGGAAAAGCTAATTTTATATAAAAATGAGCTGTCTGGACATTAGAATCTAGAGGTCAAAATTTCCAAGTAATCTGAAATATTACTTCAAAGAAAATACAAAGCAATTTACACTATTCATTATTTAAAACTTTATGTCAAAGACTGTCCTAGCCATGATCAATGTCAGACTCTCCTAATGTTTTTGTGGAATTACTTAATGGGACTTTACAGAATTTCATGTTTTTTCATAACAATAAAGAGGATAAGGATCTAGTTCAATAGTACAGTTAAGTACTTGACAAGTATTTTTTAAATAGTCATTTAAAAGATTCACTCAGTCAAGAGAGCCACTCAGTCAAAGCCTGAAGAGCCCAGGAATACTGTATTGATTATAGGTCAGTAACATAAGCAAGCAAACGAATGATCTATATGAAAATGAGAAAAAAATTTTATCTCTATTAAGAGAAAGTAAGCACTGAGGGCTAATTCAAAAGAGCAGTTCGGGCAAGCTTACTTATATTATAGCTTACATTTACAAGACTGTTTACAGCAGCTTCATTTTTCTCATCATGCTCAATCAACTGAGGGCAAGATTGAAATTAATGCATTTTACCAAAGCACAAATCAACTGAGATTTGAGGAAATAAGCCCAGAAGCGTATTGATAAGGAAAAGAAAGCTAGATTCGGATCAGCAGAACAGGCTAAACACAATCAAGAGTTAACTGAGAAGTGATGAAATTAAACGAATGGGAAAAACCAACCACTCTAAGAGTAAGTGTATTAATACAGATGCTTGGCGGAGTACAGACTTTCCTCACCCTGAATAGGCTTGGCATGCTCCTGGATCTCACACTGAGCTACTCCTGCTGCTACATCCCAAACGATGATCTTTCCATTGACATCAGCAGAAGCTAAGCGCAAGGAATATGGCGAGCCAATGTTATGGTGATAATTTTCCCTGGCCCATTTAACCTAGTATCAAGAAGAAATCAAATCAAGTAAATACTTGCACTGGATGAAACTACACATAATTTTCATAAAACACCAACTGGAACCCAAACTACGTTCTACACTTATATTATAAAAATAGGAAACTAGGGGACCCTCCTACACTGTTGTTGGGAATGTAAATTGGTACAGCCACTATGGAGAACAGTATGGAGGTTCCTTAAAAAACTAAAAATAGAACTACCATATGACCCAGCAATCCCACTCCTGGGCATATACCCGGAGAAAACCATAATTCAAAAAGATACATGCACCCCAATGTTCATTGCAGCACTATTTACAAGAGGCAGGACATGGAAGCAAACTAAATGTCCCTCAATGGAGGAATGGATAAAAATGTGGTACATACATACAATGGAATATTACGCATCCATAAAAAAGAACAAAATAATGCCATTTATAGCAATATGAATGGACCCAGACATTGTTATACTGAGTGAAGTTAAGTCAGGTACAGAAAGACAAATATCATATGATATTGCTTATATGTGGAATCTAAAAAAAAGGGTACAAATGAACTTATTTACAAAACAGAAGTAGAGTCACAAATATAGTAAACAAATTTATGATTACCAAGGGATAAGGGCAGGGGGAGGGATAAATTGGGAGATTGGGATTGACATTTACACACTGCTATATATAAAATAGATAACTAATGAGAACCTGCTGTATAGCACAGGGAACTCTACTTAATACTCTGTAATGGGCTATATGGGAAAAGAATCTAAAAAAAAAAGTGGATATGTGTGTATGTATAACTGATTCACTTTGCTGTACAGCAGAAACTAACACAACATTGTAAATCAACTATACTCCAATAAAAATTTTTAAAAAAGGAAACTAGCTTCCATCTTGAAAGTCAGACATTTTTATTATTTATGATATTTTTTAAAAGTTGCAATTAAAATATTTTTGAAAACATCACAATGTTCCTGCCTTTAAAATATGAAAAATGATGCACAGCCTTAATAATCTGGGGAATTCAGGTAAAAAAAACTCCAGAATACCATATCTTAAAATGGTATGATCATTGGTATATCGTTTGATCATAGTAATAACCATAAAATCTAATTCTGACATAACATGTAAAATCCTAAATTGCTAAGCAGAATCTTTTCCTCCATTCTATTCTTCTAATTAAAAGGAGACAACTTACAGCTACAAAAGCCTTGCAAAGGAAAAAAACAAAAGCAAACAAAAACTCTGGCTATCCCTCTCATAAAATTGGAAAATAACGTTAACAGTTTTTTCTCTAAAAAACAAATTTGTGCATCATAGTTTTAGTAATATCATTAAGAATAGTTTTTTTAAAAAATAAAAAACACAAGAATCCCGGCACAAAATCAAGGAATTAACTGGGCGTCGAATAATGGCAGAGTAAGGAATAAAACACAGAGTCCTTACTCTGAGCTAAGGCCTTCCCTGGACACAACCTCCCCTCCCCTCTAGCTCAGCATCCTACTTGCTTACTTCAGAACATTTCCCACACAACACTTTGTAATTACTCTGTTTACTTTCTTTTGACCTATCACCAACCCTATCACCAATCCCACTCCATAGGGCAGGATCACCAAGGCCTCGCTCACATTTCTATCCCCCAGCCTATAACACAGTGCCTGCAGCTGACGTTCGAGTATGTGTTCAGTAAACGAACTTAACACCACAGACGCTTCAAATATATACCTACGTAGACATATGTACACAGACACACATATGTGTGTACTTATAAGTAAGCACTCATAGAAAATGCTAGGTTAGGGAAGCATGCTAACCAATTCCAACAGCCTTCATGAAAAAGATGGAAGCAAAAAGTTTTCTGAACTCCAGTGTTAATAAGCCTTAGGTTTCTACTCCAACACATCTTTTCCTCAGGCAAGAATTTTTTTAATAAAATGTGTGCGTAGGCATATATATATATGCATATATGTTTGAATGTATATATACGTATATTCACATGTGTGAATGTATGTATACTCTCCCTCCTCATTATTTGCAGATTCTGTATTTGTGAATTTGCCTACTCGCTAAAATGTATTTGTGATTTTATTTGCGAAATCAGTATTTGCAGTGCTTTTGCAGTCATTCATGGACATGTGCAGGGTAGTGAAAAATCTGCATCCCAGCTGTGGTTGAATGAGGCACTCTTGTTCCAGTTCTCATAATGTAAACAAATGTCTTTTCTGAGGTCTATTAAGTACCATGTTTTTTGCATTTTTGTGCTTCTTGTTGATGATTTCACTGTTTAAAATGGTCCTCAAGCGCAGCGTTGAAGTGCTGTCTAGTGCTCCTAAGCACAAGAAGTTGTGATGTGCCTCACAGAAAAAAAACACGTGAAATAACCTTTATCCTGGCATGAATTATAGTGCTGTCGGTCATGAGCTCACTGATAATAAATCAACAATATATAATAAATGTCTTTTAACAGAAACACATATAAAACAAGGTTATGTATCAATCAGTTGATGAAAATATTGTGACTAAAGGCTCACTCGGAACCACACCGTGTATTTCCCCGAGGAGCCATCAATGTTTCAGTATATGCTAACTCAGCGTTTGCAACAACTTTACAGAATAAAACTACCACGGATAAGAATTATTGTTGTGTGTGTGTGTGTGTGTGTGTGTGTGTAGTACTTGAATTCCATCTTTGTAAATGTCAAGCAGTGTACATATTAAAAAAAAAAATCAGACCTACTAGGGAATGGACTTGAGGACACGGGGAGGGGGAAGGGTAAGCTGGGACAAAGTGAGAGAGTGGCATGGACATATATACACTACCAAACGTAAAATAGATAGCTAGTGGGAAGCAGTCGCATAGCGCAGGGAGATCAGCTCTGTGCTTTGTGACCACCTAGAGGGGTGGGATAGGGAGGGTGGGAGGGAGGGAGCCGCCAGAGGGAAGAGATATGGGGATATATGCATATGTATAACTGATTCACTTTGTTATAAAGCAGAAACTAACACACCATTGTAAAGCAATTATACTACAATAAAAATGTTTAAAAAAAAAATCACCTAAACACAGCATAATCAAACTGCTGAAAATCAAGATAAGGAGATGAGATGAGAAAAGATACAATGCATACAGAGAAACAAAGACAAAAATTTCTCATTAAAAATTACCCAAGCTGGGAGTGATATCTTTAAAGCACGAGAAAAAAAGAAACAAACAAACAAACAAACAAAAACTGGTGAAATAGTTTCTCAGCCAAATAAAAGCTGAGAGGATCAACCAGCTGAGAGGATCAGATACCTCAAGGACTTAAAGGAAATTCTTCAGGCAAAAGGAATATGACGCCAGACTGAAACACAGATCTACACTAAGAAATGAAAACTCCAGAAATGCCAAAAAGATAGAAATGGGGGGTGGGGTGGGGAGAGAGAATATATTTTTTCTCAAAAAAAAAAACCAAAAAAACCCCCTATACCTAACATCAGAATTGATGGTGAAGGACTGAATGCTTTCCTCCTAGGCTCAGGAATAAGACAAGAGTATCCTCCCTCCACTTCTATTCATTGTAGTAGAGGTCCTAGTCAACACAATAGGACAAAGGAAAAGAAATAAAAGACACCAGATTATCAGTGAAAAACCCAAACTTGTCGTTATCTGCAGATAACATGATTGTCTATGTAAAAAAAAAAAAAAAAAAACACCCAAATTACTAGATCTAACAAGTTTAGCAAGATCACAAGATACATGTTAGTATTAAAAAAAAAAAAAAAAAACCTGTATTTTTCTCTACTTCACATTACATACAAAAATTAACTCAAAATGGATCTTAAATTTAAATATAAGAGCTAAAACCATACATTCTTAGATGAAAACAAAGGTGTAAATCTTCTTGACATTGGGAAGAGCAATGGTTCTTGGATACAGCAACAAAAGAAAAAAAATTATACCTACATCAAAATTTAAAACTTTTGTGCTTCATAGGGCACTATCAAAAAAGTGAAAGATAACTCACAGAATGAGGGAAAATATTTGCCAACCATACATCTGATAAGGGACTTGTATCTAGAATACATAAAGAACTCTTACAACTCCAAAATTTTTAAAAATACAATTTTAAAATGGGCAAAGGAATGAACAGACACTTCTCAAAGAAGATCTACAAATGGCCAAAAAACACATGAAAAGATGCTAAACATCATTAGCCATCAGGGAAATGCAAACCAAAACCACAATGAGAACCACTTCATATCTGCTAGGATGGCTATAATCAAAAGGACATGTAATAACAAGTGTTGTTCAGGATGAGGAGAAATTGGAGCCCTCATACGCTGCTATAGGAATGTAAAATAGTGCAGCCTCTTTGGAAAATGGTCTGGCAGTTCCTCAAAAAGTTAAACATAGAGTTACCACGAGTCAGCAATTCTAATCCTAGGCATATACCCAAGAGAAATGAAAACATAGGTTCACGCAAACAGACTGTGCACAAATGTTCACAGCAGTATTATTCATAATACTTAAAAAGTGGGAAATACCCAAATGTCCATCAATAAATAAATATTGTATTTCATACAATGGAATATTATTCAGCAATAAAAAGGAACAGAGTATTGACATATGCTATGGCACGGATGAACCTTGAAAACATTATGCTAGGTGAAAGAAGCCAGGCACATATCGTATCGTCTCATTTATTTGAAATGCCTAGAACAGACAAATCTACAGGACAGAAAGTAGATTAGTGGCTGCCTAGGGATGAAGGGGACGGGGAAAAGGCATGGGTGGCAACTGCTAATGGGTACAGGGTTTCTTTTGTGGGTTATGAAACTGACTGTGGTGACAGCTACACAGCTCTGTGGATATACTGAAGGCCAGGGAATTGTATGCTTTAAACGGGTGAATTTAAATGGTATGAATATCTCAGTAAAGCTGTTAACAATGAAAAAGACCCCAAATCTCTATCTCCAATTGTAACATCTCTCCTAAAATTTCAGATCAGTATAATTCAATTGTGCCAGGTGTCTCAGACTTTGCACGTTAAACACTTAAACTCACCGACTTCTCACACACTCACCTCATCAAAGCAACACTGCCATTCAACTACTCAAACAGAAACGTTGGAGTCATTCTATTCTGACTCTCCCTTAAGATTGTTTACTATAAAGGCTATCAAGTTTACCTCTTAGCTCCTAAATGTAACTCCTTCACGCCTCCGCTTTATTTTAGGCCCTAAGAATTTCCTGCCCAAATTACTGCAATTCTCCTAAATGATCCCACTGCCTTGTCTTGCCTTTTTCCAACAGATCCTCCACTGATTCCAGAATGAGTTTTTCTAAAATGCAAATACGATCATATCAATCTCCTACTTAAAAATCCAGATTCCTTCATAATCTTACAAACCTTTCGGGGCAGGTGAATTTCTCCAGCTGCCTTCTTTCATCACTCCTACATGTGTATCCCATCTTTTAGCCATCCTCACACATATTACTTCCCTTTGTGTATATCCTCCCTTTTTCCTGCAGTGCACCTCTCCCAATTTTCACTTGGCCAACTACTGTTTACCAGTTCCTAAAATGAAAAGACTTCTGAGACCCTCCTCTGATCCCTAAAATGAGGTGACCTGGAGCTCCTTTGTCTTTCCACAGCATATTAGGCAGGTCTCACTTCCCACACTGTATTTGTGTGTTTTCTTTTCATTCTTCCTCCCTAGACAATGAATTGCTTGAAGGCTTTCATCTCTATATCCTTAGCACATGTTAGGTGCTCAAAATTAATGAGTGAATGAGTGGTCCAGTACATGGTAGAATTAGTGTTTTCCACCAGCTTTGAAATGACCTAAGAACTAGCATTTTAGCTCATCTTAGCTCATCTGAGCCATACTAGCTCATCCTGATGTGACATTATATATGGAAATACTAGGCTACCCCAAACAGATTATCATACTTAAAACCTATTCAACATGTGTACATATGACTTACTGAGATTCTAGCGATATTTAAAACTTTAGAATAGACAATATGTTATAGGGTCAAAGTGGGATCTGACTTACCTTGACAACATCAGCTTTATGTTTTTCTAAAACTTGAAGCGTTTGAGCAGTATTGGAATCAATCACTACCACCAGCGAATGACATCCATAAGCAATTAAACCTTGCCAGCCCCTAACAAAAAGTGTTAAAATTTAAGTAAAAAGCAAAGCAAAGCAACTTCTCTCTTGCCAAGAGGCAGCCTAAATAAGTGAGAAATCTAACTAACATGCACCACCATTAATAAAATTATTTAAGCCCAAAGGCTAGTATTTTACATTATACCATTTAAATAAAATGTCTAGTTTAGCTTTAAAAAAGCTTGTTTAGTTTTTCTTTCAGATGAAAAAAGAAGGTTCTGAGAGATATGCACGTAGAGCCGTGAAGACGTATAAAGCAACTCCCATCGTCTATTTGTCTTTGAGGGCATATGCCTTGTCTTATTCAACTTTGAATACTGAGCATCCACAAAGTGCGTGGGACCACGCTCCCCGGTATCTGTGATTAGCCCCGGTCCTTCCCACCAGATAAAAAGACAAACAGTGAACAGGAGGTTTCGGTACTCTTGCCAACATTCCCAGTAGCCACAGCGACCGCAGTTTGCTTTATATCTGTCTAGTTGTTAATTTGCAGTGTCATTTTACAGTAAACCGATAAAGGTGAAATCAAGTGCCGGCGAGAGCACAGGTGCCTGGCACAGGGTCCGGCACACTGTTGAACGAATAAAGGTAAGAAACAGGGATGAAAGAGAAAGAAGACAGAATGGGGACGAGAACGTGGTCGGGGAATTGACATTGGGGAGAGAAGGCTGGAGACTGGAGAGAGGTTAAGAGACGGGACTGGGAGGGTGAGGAAGGTGTGGGGAAAAGAGCAAAGAGAAACAGAGATGGGAGAACGAGGGCAAATATATCCACACAGGGAAAGTTCCCACATGGGGCATTTACGGCTTTTACAACAACAAAAATCCAGCATTTAAATGAAAATCTCCAAGTGTGAAGGCGGCACCCAGTCTTTGCGAGGCCAAACTAAGCGGGGGGGGGGGGGGGTGAAACCTCTTGTTTTGTCCCCTTCCCCTCACAAACTCCTGGCCGAGCCCGGCGGCCTCGGAGCCCCGCGCCCTCACCAGTCCACCGCCGCCTTGTTGTGGGCACTGAGGGCCCCGGTGAGGGTGCGCGCCGACACCTTAAAATTCACCGTATAGGGCAACATCGCTGCGGCTAAGCCCGGCCCTCGACGCCGAGCCGCAACCAGGAAGCGGCGACCACTGCGCTTCCGCTCCAAACAGAGTCCGGGTGGCTCCGTGGGCGCCGCAGTTTGGTTCCGCCGAATCCAAGGTTCCACCGCCCCCAGATACGGCTTCCTTCAGGTTCCGCCACGCCTATGTTCCGGCTGCTTCAGGATGCCGCCGCTGTAGCGGTTCTGCAGCTCTGCGTAGGAGCCGGTGGTTCCTGGAAGAAAGAGGTGCTGACTCTGGTTACGTCCGGTTTGTTCAGACTGGGACTGCGTAGACCTATGTGCCCTGCTGGAAATGGTGAAAAGCAGGAGCTAAAAGCCCCAATTAGCCTTTCTGCCTTGGATTAGTTCACTTAGGGCAACTACCAACGACAGGCACTGTTGTAGGCATCGAAGATGTGGTGATGAAGAAGACACAAAGTCTCCGCCCTCATGGAGTTTATAGAATAAATGCATGTGTGAAGTTAATTGGATGAATGGAGAGAGTGAATGAGAAGAATGGCCGGAACATAAAAAATTTGCAAATATGGAGAATACTCCATATCTGGCCTTGGAAATACTTAAAAAACAACCACCACAAAATAGCGTTTCTCCTGAGGCCAAGTGCCCTTTGCCTGTTTGTCTGTTTGTTGGGGTAGCTTTCGTTTGCCAGTTTCTCCTCTGCTGCTCTCCTTCAAGTCAGACTCAATGCCTCCCTCCTCTGTACTCCACACTTTTTTTATCCTTTAACACTCGACACAATGATTTCTTTACAATTTTTGCAGTTTTCTGTCTCTCTCCCAATACATTGCTAGTTCCTTGATCAACAAAAGGAACAAAAGTAATGGTAATTTTGTCATCATGGGTCGTTGTGTCCACCTTATCACTCTTATAAAACAGCTTTCTCAAAGATTACCGACAACGTCCTCTTAGTTGTGAAAGTTAATGAATACATTTTGGCTTTTAGTTGTTCTCTGGCAATTGTTGCTGCTTCCCTTCCCTTCCCTTCCCTTCCCTTGCTGTCCTGCCTTCCCTGCCCCACAACCCTCCCTACTGATGATACTTTGGGGCTAGCAGAGATACCCATAACCACAGATCTAAATATACCACTCCCTTATTAAAAATCATTGGTGCCTCCTGTGACAGAGATTGCTAATTGGCTCCCAGAATTTATTCCCCCCTTCTTTCTTAGGAACGTAACCACAATTTGTTTCCAGGCACATTATCACTCCATTAAATTAATACATACCCCATCTTCCCTTACAACTAGATCAAGTCATAGGGCTAAATTCTGGCCAGTGAGATGTAAATGGAAGTGTGTAGTGACCTCTGAGAAACCACTCTTCTGTGCTGTTCTTCTGTGCTATTTCAATATTTATACCCTACATTATTGTTATCTGCAGATATGTTTGTCTAGCAAGGGAGACTAATACATTTTTAGGCAACTGTGTTATAGCAGAATAAATACACTCTAGTAGACTTAGAACTTCTCTCAGAAAGGAACCAAATCTCAATATTCCTTTCTTCCCAATGCCCAACACTCTTCCTGGTCCTCAATAAATGACTGATGGTGCAAGAGTTTTAAATGGCCTTAAGCATAAGGTCAACCAGGCATGAGGTGACAGTAAGGAGTCAGCGCAGAAGCTCACAAGTGGAGAAGGGGAGCAGGGAACCCGCTTATAGTAAGAGGAATTAATTAGTTTGAATCTGTAAGCTACCTTGAGGACATGAATGTTGAATATTCAGGGCAAGGATGGATGAACAGCTGGGGTTGGGACAGTAGTATGTCTCCCATGGTACGAGAGTGTGAATTAAGTATGTTAATGGGTTTTTATGGCTTTCTCTGAAGCGTCTGTCTTGGCCAGTGTGGAAGACAGAATAAACACATTGGACAATTGCTCTTTCCATGGGAAAGAACCTAAGCTCCTCTTCTATGCCTGAAAAACTACCATTTCACTCCATGTCCAATGACGTCAACTCCAAAGCCAGGTAAAGTGGGCTCAGAGCATCCTTCCACTGCTGTCTCATTTGCTTCCCTAAACTAGGACAACTTTTTTTCCTCTTTTAAAGTTGGTGGAGATAAGAATATAATGGTGATATTTCTGATTACTACTCTGCTTGGGTGGGACAAAGCAGAGGAAAGGGATGAAGACAGAAATAATACATTACTGAATAAATCACTTTGTGAGTGAAATTTCCAAGGTCACATCAGAGAGAGCGCTGGTAAATTGGTTTGACCATGGATGGAGATGTTGAGGATGAAGGTGATGAAGTCAGTTGCTTACTATGGAGCACTCATAAAATGCCAGGTACTATGATAAGCCCTTCACCTGCATCATCCCACTGAATCTACTCAAAGTCATAAGGCTGTATTATAACAAGTATCCTATGGATGACAAAATTAAGGCTCACAGAGTTGCCTGAAGTTATACAGTCAATAAAAGGCAGAGCCAGTGTTGGAACCCAGGTGAATCTGATTCCAGAACTGATACTTTTAACTAGTGACAATACCACATTGCCCTCCATGGCACAATCCACACCACAGTCCAGTTGCAATGAATGCCAGCTGCCTGGGAAGCATAGGATTTTTTAAAAATCATACTTTTACTGAGATATAATTCATATAATTCACCTACTTAATCACACAATTTGGTTGGTTTTAGTATATTCACAGAGCTTTGCAACCATCACCACAATCAATTTTAGACTATTTCGTCACTTTGAAAAGAAATCCTATACCCGTTAACAGTCAGTCATCATTTCCCCCTGACCTCATGACCCCCTCCTCATCCCTAGGCAACCACTAATCTACTATCTCCATAGATTTGCCTATTCTGGACATTTCATAGAAATGGAATCATACAACATTTGGCTCTTTGTACCTGTCTTCTTCCCTTAGTGTAATGTTTTCAAATTTTTCTATTTTGTAGTATATAGCAGTACTTTATTATTTTTATTTCTGAATAATATTTCATTGTATGGATGTAGCACCTTTTATTTATCCATTCATCTGTTAATGCACATTTGTGTTGTTTTTACCTTCCAGCTATGACAAATAATGCTACTATGAACATTCCTGTGCAGGTTTTTATGTGAACATATGTTTTCATTTCTCTTGGGTATATACCTAGGGCTGGAACTGCCGGCTCATACGGTAATTCTAATGTTTAACTTTTTAAGGAACTACAAGATTGTTTTCCAAAGAGGCTGCTGCACCGTTTTACAGTCCCATCAGCAGTGTATGAGGATGGCACTTTCTCCACACTCTCCCCAACACTTTTTATTCTCTGTCTTTTTGTAGCCATCCTAGTGAGTGTGAAGTGGTTCTCATTGTGGTTTTGGTTTGCATTTCTCTAATGGCTAACGATGTTGAGCATCTTTCCATGTGTTTACTGGCCATTTATATATCTTCTTTGGATAAATGTTATTCAGATTTTTGGCTCATTTTTCAATTGGGTTATTTGTCTCTTCACTATTGAGTTATAAAAATTCCTTACATACTTTAGACACAAATCCCTTATCAGATTTACCAAAAAATTCTCCCATTCTATAGGTAGCAACATGAATGTGGAGCCGCTTGGCTGAGCACATATACCCAATAAGGTCAAGGACTGAAGTCATGGTCTTATTTCCAAAACTAAGAAAGACAGCGGTGGCCTGGTTGTGGCCTGATTGTGGAAAGGGACAGGAACATAATTCTGATGCTGAAACATGGTGTGTAAGGACAGGGTACACGCCTAGGAATAATGAAATTAGTCAAAGAGAAAATTTAGGAATTAAAAATTTGTCTTTTTATTTGCATATTTTACTATTTATGTGGCTTTTAATTGTGTTTTTGTGTTCTCTCACTTAGGATGGCACGTAATGAGCAACTTCAGTCACACTGTTGGTAGTCCTCCTCGGTTCCTGGCCTTCACACTTGTCCAAATGTCTTCTCACACCAAGTGCTTCTATGTGCGCAAGTCCATGGAATCCACGCACTGTATGTGGTCCTTTAAAGGTTCTTTTAATTCACTTCTATTACTAATACCAGGTGTCATTTGCTGGGAATTAACCATGTGTCAGGCAGTGAGCTAAGGACTTTCCATGTGAGCTAAGCCTTTTCTTTGATCCTTAGACTGGATTTCCTTCTTCTGGTCCCAGGGAGTCATGGATAGTTAGCATCAGTAATAGAAGGGCATTTATTGTGACTCTGGGCAAATTACTTGAGTTGATTAAGCCTCCTTTTCTTCTATTTTTTAGAGGGGGTTGGTAATTATCCTTGGATGATTAAAAGCATTACATTAGATAATACATTAAAAGAGCCTAACACAGCATTTGGGTTCCTAAGTACCTTGTAATTTCCTGACAGAGCTGGGATAAAAATCTAGGCCTTTTTTTTTTTTTTTTTTTGATAGCACTGGCCCCTCTAAGCTTTATCACCTTGAATTTGAAGAAAGATCTTCCCTCTCTAAGATGCATCCTGCAAAAAGAAGAAGTAATGAGGATTTGGGTAAAAGTGGAGCTGAATTTGCTGTGTCAGTCACCAGGATACCAAAACCACAGTGACCAGCTTTAAGAACAGGGTTTTAAGGGAACACATCAGACAGGGTTTGGGGAATCGAAGTTCTGGATGGACCATGATGACCTTGGCCTGAAGGGGCTAACTCAGCTCTTTCTAAAAGACCAGGCTGTCCTCACACATAGCCAAAGACACAGGCTGTTTGAGCTGCCGAGCAAGCCCCAACCAGTGCTCTGCTGACCGCCCTGCAATCACATCGTGCTTACAATGCTGTTTGAAGCTCAGGGCCGGTGGCCTCAGGGGTTAGCTTTTAAAGGAGAGGGGCTGCAGCTTGTGTATCTTTCAGCATGACAATGCCTCATTCTCTTCCAGGCTTGGGTCCCCTGAGCCTCCCTTCTCAGGCTGTGTCTTTACTGAGACCCTTCTCTTGACCCTTGGTCACTCAGCCTCCCGCTAACTCTAGCATCACTTTGTGCCAAGACATTTACTGCATCTGTTAGAGTATTTTCCTTATAACATTGGTATTTTAAATTGGTCAATCCTGTCTTATTTAAACGAAAGCATTTGAATTCCAAACCAACCTTGTTTCGTCAGTGGTAGCTATTGCCAACCCCCTGTTCTAGATAAAGAAACTCAACCTCAGAAAGGGGAAGGGACTTACCCAAGATCACATTTCTGGCCAGTGACAGAGGCGAACCTCTACCTGGTTAGGACTCAGTCCAGGATACAGAGCTGCTTTCATGTGAGGTTTAGGAGTGGTTGTGACATTGTCAAAGGGGATGAAATGGGGACCAGGAGTGCGCACTTTGTGCAGGCAGTACATTTTAAAGGAAAGGCACCCAGTAACGTGGGAGGCACAGTTGGCAACTGAGCGGGGGATTGGCTGAAGGGGAGGGGTACTAGATTGACAGCCTAGACTTGGCATCTGCCTATCTTTCCTTGAGTTTTTCCTTAAACACCTTCCGCCCACTCCTTACTTCCTCATGGATAATCATCAGTCTGATTTATTATCTGGTTACTCTCGTTATTGATCTCTTTTTATGTCTCTACATATTATAGATAATTATTACAGTATAATGGATCAGTCACCGCACCTTCTGACATGGTAATTGAGGTTTATTAGACTAAAGGATGTTTCTGAGAAAAGCAGTCATGATGAAATGGATTTCTCCCGAGGAAGCTGTGTGAGGGATGTGTTTCTCTTACATCCTGCACACAAGGAGAGGCAGTTAGGAGTTGCTGGAGACCGCGAGGGCTTTGCGGTTAGACAGACAGCCAGACAGGCAGACAGGAGTCCTGCTCTGGTCCCGCCGCCTCCTAGCTCTGTGACTTTGGACAAATTTAGGGGTTAAAAATATTGCGTGTAAGATTCTCCAGTGTGACAGTTGTCCTGGGTATTAAGGACGAGAAGCCAGGTCAGCACCTGTTCTCACCCTTTCCCTCTTTCCAGGGAGGGTCCACATAATGGACCTGCCAGCAAATCTCATTCCTGGGGCCACTTAGGTTCTGTCAGTGTGTGTTTATCCAGTTATTGGCTGTTTTTAAGGGAAGAATAAACTAGAGGACTTCCTTATTTGGTTTATTCATCAGAATTTTGTTAGTCCAAATAAACAATGTCTTAATATTGTGCTCATGGAATAGCATTTCATAAATTAGATTAAGCCCACGAGGTTGTATGTGGTAGGCAATTATGATTTCCTGGGAAGAAATGATTCTATTGATTTTCACATTCTTAACGAGCTTGGACCTTGGTGGAAATAGATTGTGAGACACTCTAACAGGCTTTCACAACATTGTCTGGTCTTTCACAGAATCCTCCGATTGTTGCAATTAAAAACAAATGCCAACTTGCCACTGATACGTCGAATCTCTAAGTGTCATACTTGTATTTCTACTCAGGGTAGATGACTGATTTGTAATTCAAAGTCTGCCCTGTAATAAGCCTTGGGTGTGGACAGACTAAATCAAGAGGCCTAGAAGCCAGCATAAGACAAAGCAGGGCACTCGTAGCCCCCTGACATATACTGAAAGTGTTTATCTAAGAGCATCTAGTTTTACTCCTTTGAAATATAAAGAACAATATCACAATTTTTTTAAAAGAGAAAAATGTATCCACAATCTTTATTTGCTAATGTAATTTTTTATATTCACATGTTTTTCTCCCAATCCTGTCCAAATGAAGACATATTTTACACAATTTCATAATACACATACATTTTATTAATCTTTTTCTTTTCTTTTTTTTTTAATTAATTAATTTATTTATTTATTTTTGGCTGCGTTGGGTCCTCGTTGCTGCTCGCAGGCTTTCTGTAGTTGCGGCGAGTGGGGGCTACTCTTCATTGCGGTGCGCGGCTTCTCATTGTGGTGGCTTCTCTTTGTCGTGGATCACGGGCTCTAGGTGCGTGGGCTTCAGTAGTTGTGGCACGTGGGCTCCATAGTTATGACACGCGGGCTCTAGAGCGCAGGCTCAGTAGTTGTGGCGCACGGGCTTAGTTGCTCTGCGGCATGTGGGATCTTCCTGGACCAGGGCTCAAACCCGTGTCCCCTGCATTGGTAGGCGGACTCCTAACCACTGCGCCACCAGAGAAGCCCTTAATCTTTTTCTTTGAAACTTCTATCATAATTGTAATACTTATATAGTCTCATAATTATCATTTGAATGATTTCACAATATTTCACAGAATATATATACAATAACTTATTTAGCTGTTCCACTATTGCCTGATATTTAAGTTATTTCCATTTTTAATAACAAAGATAAAGCTACAGTAAATATCTTCATGCTTATAGTTGGTTTTAATTTTATGTTATTTCCCTAAAATAATTCACAGGAGTGAGTATAACTGTCTCTTTTTTACTATTAAATTTTTTCTAAATTACAAAATAAATAGTACTTATTGTAGAAAATATGGAAGCTTCAGAAGAGCATAAATACAAAAAATATATGATCCCTGGTAATATTGGCTTCTTTTAAGTGACTAAATATTTCTTCCTTTAAAAAATGCATATATGTTTTATTTTGTATAAAATTGAGGTCATACTATAAGAACTATTTTTACTCTCCTCTTTTCCACTCAATAATCAGATGTAATCATTTGCAAATATTTCCCTAATGTAATCTGCCCTTTATTTTGTGAATTTTTTGGAAATACAGAAATTTAACATTTTCTAATGGAATAAAATGCACTGCCCATCGTATGCCCTTTTCATACAATGAAAGCATGTCTTTCATTGCTTGACTGCCAGATTACCATTTGACAACACGATGTTCTGTATTTGTCATAACACACCTGACTCTAGGCCTGATGTCAGAAGCCAAAGAAAAGGAGCCCTGTCTGAAGTCCCCAGGTGATTCCAAATCTGGAGCTGGGCCAGGTGCCAGGACTGGGAGGTGTCATCCCTCCTTCCTGCTTATCCTGCTCCTCTCACTGGCCTGATGTTGTTCCCAAGGGGACATTGGGTACAGCAGGAACTGTCTCCCAAAATCTGTACTCACTGTCTACATGACCCCTGTGGGGAGCCTGGGATTCCCAGTCTCACCTTGCCTTTCCTGGTCCTTTGTGTGTCATTGAGCTCAACACCTGGGAGGCTGGTCCAGACCCACTCGTCTGCCTCAAGACAGACCTAGTAGGTGGTCGCCAAACAAATCGATTACTGAGAATTCAGCTCCTACCTCTGAAGGATGCTGTTTTGAGGGTGAAGTTAATGCCTAGGGGTTTCCAGCCAAATTCATTAGGAAAGTCATATCTGACTTTGCTATGTGCCAAGTCTCTCACATCTGTCTCATTTGCATGAAGGGTTTCAATAGAAAGTAGACAAGGAAAAGTCATTAATCTTCCTTGTGGCAGAATGTAGTGGTTGTAAAAGTTAATTCTCTGTAGGATACAGGCTTAAATTTCACTTAATATATTTTAAAGGGAAAACCACTAGGATTCTTGCATAATTATATAAAGGGGCATTTTATAAATCCTGATGAACTGAATAACAGTGCTACTTATTGAGAAGCAGTACACTAAAAGAAAATTTGTATTTCTGATTATGTATATGTGCATAATTACAAATACGAATACTATATATATACACACACACACACACACACATATATGAGAAATGTTTTCTTTCCTACCGTAACTTGCCATCTGGTAAAGCGGCAGTGATATTAAAATGCTCTCCTTCTGAGGCTTGCCTTTCCTAGCTGAGTGCTCTCTGGGGGCTCAGGAGGTAGAGGATGTGAGTTACTGCTGAGGCCGGAACAGAAAGGGCCAATAGAGCAGCCATTATCGAAGACATTTATGGTGTCTATGATTGAGGAATCCATTGGCTCTCTGCTTTATTCAGCCCATAAGAACAGTCTTTACATGGTAATATATTCATGTCAGGGCTACATTGGTATTGCAGGCTTTGCATTAGGGCTAATTAATCTACAGCAGGAGGTAGGAGGTTCCTTAATATGAACTTTAGTGATTCAAGGAAGTGATAATAACACATCAATTTTTAAATTGTGGCGAAATTGTCCATCCCTGAACAGTAGCTATTCCTAAAATGGAGTGTGCCAAGTGCAGTAAAAATTTCCTTTATTCTCTGAAAACTGCACAGGGGTTCCCAATAGCCCTCGGGATCAAATCTATCCTCCTGGAAAACCATGTTCTTCCCTGACTACTGCCCTACCCCTCCTGCTGCTACTCACCCATCCTCCTTCCACGTCACACATGTTCACGGAGCGCCTGTTAGAGCTAGTGCTGCAGGCCCAGCTGGAGTCCATCTGTCCATCCTCGATTGCGGGGGACACAGCAGTGAAACAGGCAGACCCCAAGGCAGGCTTTGGGGACCTCACCATCACCTGGGGTAATGCCTCTTTTCTCCTGCTTCTGGGCCTTTGTTTATGCCGATTCCTCTTCATGAAATAACCTTTGTCTTTCTTTGATTGTTTCTTCCTCCTCTTTTAAAACTCAGATCTGGTGTCCTCTTCTCTGCCAGGTCTTTATAGACTCTCCAGATTCAAGGCTAAATATCATTGCTTTTATGCCAAAATAGCTTTTCTTTAAAAAAAATATGTTTCCTGTATTCTTCTGATTATGTAAGTAGCATATGTTCATGAATGAAATATTGCTAAATTAAAGAAATGATCACAGAAATATTGGTAAATACAAAAATGTACAAAAGAGGGGACTTCCCTGGCAGTCCAGTGGTTAAGACTCCACGCTTCCAATGCAGGCGGCGCACATTCGCTCCCTGGTCAGGGAACTAAGATCCCACAAGCCATGCAGTGCGGCCAAAAATAAATACATAAATAAAACAAGGCAAAATAAAAGAAACTACAAGAAATGAGATTTTTAAAAAATGTACAAAAGAGAAAAAGTCAGTATTAATCCCCTCTGAAGATAACCATGACATTTATATATTTTAAAAGGTATCTTTTAATATGCCTGTTCCCTTCTCTAGGCCTCTTGGGGACATATATTCATGTCTCAGTCATCCTGTGCCTTCCTCTGCCTAGTTCTATGCCTGTCACAGAGTAGACCTTCAATACATATTTGTTGAACTCAACCAGATTAATTCACTTAAATGCTTTTATTGATACAAAAAAAAATGACCAAATTAAGCATTTTATTTAGGGTGTTAGAAAAGAGACATAAATTCCTCCTGCCAAATAGAGGTATAGAATGAAGGCAAAAAAGAAATAGAGTAGTAAAAGAGAGTGGGATTAATAAATCAAAGCAGTCTTCTTTTGAAAACAAGAACAATAAATGGATAACCCTCTTTCAATCCTTAAAAAAAAAAGCAAGAAAAAAACCCAGAAATAATATTAGAACCATGAAGGAGTTATAGGAATGGAAACATTAAAAAATTTTTTATAGTATCATACTTGATTTTTATGAAAAATAGAAATTGATACCACAATCTGCTCTACACTTTGCTATAAGCAGGATTAAGGTGGAGTGATTGAGAATGTGGGTTTTGGAGCCAAGTAGACCTATGTTTGATGTTCTGCTCGACCACTAATTATGTGGCCTTGAGGAAATCACATCATCTTTTCGAACCTGAATTTATTAATCTGTTATGGTGAGAAAAATACCTACTAACAGTGTTGTCATAGGGATTGGATGTTTTTCTGACAGTGCTTGGCACATAATGACCCTTGAGAAAGTGAAAATAGCCCTTCTGGTCATCAGATAGTCATGTTTTTAACAGAACATAAACACTGTTTCCAACGCAACAGGGACAAGGCCAGGCAAACAATGCTTCTATATGAGGCCGAACCTCGGCAGCCGAAATGACTAAGGATCCCTTCCAGGGGATGGCTGCTTTCTCATCAGTGCTGTCCCCCCTACCTTCATTCCTCCTGCCTCCAGAACAAAGCTTGCTGACATACTGGATGGGTGAACTGACCCGGCTTCTTGGCAACATCCAATCCAGAACTAGCCTCTGCTTCCTTGTGCTCTCTTCAGAACCATCCAGCACAAGCCCAAATCCTATAAGAAGCCCCCTTGCAACTCGCTCCTATTGCGATGCCCCATGGTTCAAGGCTCAGAGATCTGCATTTTGAAGCAGGTCATTCCCCCACCTCGATTCTTTTGCACACTGGAGTGTGAGCAGCATTGCTCTGGTCAGTATATTGTGCTGGGATGTTGCCAATGCCTTTGTCCAGTTGGGACTTTGCCATCCCACACCAGGGGTCCACAGGGCAAACCCAGCAAGAGCTCTCAGGACACTATGAGCAATTTGCCCATCCTGCCTCTCCTGATGAGAGTTCCTACTGCTTATTGTGGAGTGAAGGATGTTATCTTAGTCAGTTTGCATTGCTATGCCAAAAATATCATAAATTGGGTGGCTTAAACAGCAAACATTTATTTCTCACAGTTCTGAGGCTGGGAAGTACAAGATCAAGGTACTGATAGATCCAGTGTTTGGTGAAGTCTGCTTTCTGGCTTGTAGAACAGCCACCTTCTCACCATATACTCACAAAGATGAGAGCAAAGGGAGAGACTGCAAACTCTCCTGTCTCTTCTTTTAAGGACGCTAATCCCATTCATGAGGGTGCCACCCTTATGACCTAATTACCTCCCAAAGGCCCCATCACATTGGGAATTAGGATTCCCACATATGAATTTTGAGTGGACACAAACATTCCATCCATAACAAATATAGAGGTAGGAGTTTAAGAATTAAACTAAAAAGAGTATCTGTGTTGACAGTGCAACCTGGAAAGGAAAGTGAGCTGTACAAACTTTTAGCTAGTTAACATTGGCTAAATACCATTAGCTAAACTTTTAGCTAGTTAACATTGGCTAAATATCATGCATTTCCCTTGTGTCTTATCTAATAGAACTCAGACTTGATTCAGCTCTGTACCCCTTCCCAAATAATCCATAAACCTCAGGAGAAGCTGACTTCACTACCCTTGGCTCTAGGCTTGGGCCTGATTGGTTCAAGTGAGTTCCCTTCCTCTTTATCAGGGGTTCGTTCAGGAATTGGCATGAAATATTCTGGCTAATGAAATATGAGAAGTGTTTTGTTGGAAATTTCTGTGAACCTTCTTCCTTGCTCCTCTGAAAGGCTTTCAGAAACGATTCTCCCTTTGTCCTGTTGGATATGAACAAGGGGGAATGTAGTCCTGGTTGCTGCTAAAGCCACCCTATGACCAGGAGGAAAACCAGATTTAGGATGCCGTTGACTCTGGACATCAGAGCAGAGTCATGCAAAGAGCCTGGGTCTCAATTACATCATGAGCCTGATATCAACTACCCCAAAGCCCACCCTATCTTTGGACTTCCTCTTATGTAAGTGGATTTTCAGTTTAATCCAGTTTGAGTTGGTTTTCTGTTACTGCAGCCTAAGGTACCCAGATTGGCATCTTTTGACACGGGAAATAATACACACTCCAAAAGTTAAATCATAGCATGAAATATTGGTGCCAGCAGTGTCTGAAGACAGTCTTTGATAAGAACCAATGAGCAGTCCACACTCCCCATCAGGGATGTCATTAAATGCAGAAGGTACACACTGCCTCCTATCAGGAAGCATCAGGCTCCCATGAAGGCAATTCCTGCTCCTGTAGCATTTGACTTTGGCAGACCCTATTCTGACCAGCATTTCAGCCACTCAGCTATAGTCTGGACGCTTAGCCTTGAGTTGTGCCATTGATTTTCTTAAGACCTTAATCAACTCTCGATTTCTCCACTGCTATCCTAACAGGCCAAGGAGGGCAGCTGTCACTTACCTTGAGAAGCACTTTCATTTATATTCATGATTAATTTGTGGGGAGTCAGCTGAGAGGCAGCAATAGAAAAGCTGTTGCCTGGGAAACAAGATTCTTCCTGGAACTTTTTGAAAAATGTGGGGTCTTTGATGCTTCACAAAACACTCCATCTAAGAACTGAACCACCAAGGTAACCCTGCCCAACTGTTCTAGAATGCAGAACTCCAGAGCCTGAAGTCATGGTTGACTTTTTTACTCTGCCTGAGTGTGTCCAAACTGCTAGAGGAACACTTTGTATTTCCTACTCAGAAAGTTAAATCTACTCTGTAATAAACTCCACACTTATAGGCATAACTGAAGATAACAAATTCTGAGGGACTCCAGACTGTTCTGTCTTCTACCTGCTGGGCTTGGTGGTAGCATGTTCTTCTTTATCAGACCCTCATGGAAAAGATATCTTTTGGGCCTGGAGATGGAGGATTGTACACCACTGAGGAACTCCCAGTTTTCCCTTGAAGTAATAGCACGTTGCAACAGAAGCTGAATTTCAAGGGTAGCATGCTAGCAGGTTTAATAAAATATTAAAAGCCATGCCATCCCACCAAGGTGTACAAGTGTTCCACTTTCTCCACACCCTTGCCAACATTTACTTTTTTTTTTTAACAATAGCCATCCTAATAGGTGTGAGATGATATCTCACTGTGGTTTCGATTTGCACTTCCCTGATGATGATTATAGTGATCTTGAGCATCTTTTCATATACTTGGCCATTTGTATGTCTTCTTTGGAGAAATATCTATTCAAGTCTTTTGTCCATTTTAAAAAAGAGTTATTAGGGCTTTTTTTCCTTGAGTTATAGGAGTTCCTTATATATTTTAGAAATTAAGCCCTTATTTGGTTTGCAACTATTTTATCCCATTCCATAGGTGGCCTTTTCCACTCTATTGATTGTTTCCTTTGCTGTGTAGAATCTTTTTAGTTTGATGTAGTCTCACTTTATTTTTGCTTTTTTTAAATCTGTGTTTTTGGTGTTATATCCAAGAAATCATTGTCCAGATCAATTTCAAGGAGTTTTCCCCTATGTTTTCTTCTAGGAGTTTTACAATTTTGGGTCTTACGTTTAACTCTTTAATTCATTTTGAATTCCATTTTATGTATGGTATAAGATAAGGGCTCAATTTCATTCTTTTGCAAAGAGATATACAGTTTTCCCAATATCATTTATTGAAGAGACTATCCTTTCTCCCTTGTGTATTCTTGGCACCCCTGTCAAATATCAGTTGACCGTATATTTTTGGACTTATTTCTGGCCTCTCTATTCTGTTCCCCTGGTATATATGTCTGTCTTTTTGTCAGTACTATACTGTTTTGATTACTAGCTTTGTAATACATTTTGAAATAAGGAAGTGTGATGCCTCCAGCTTTGTTTTTCTTTTTCCAGATTGATTGGACTATTCAGGGTCCTTTGTGATTCCATATGAATTTTAGAAATTTTTTTTGTTTCTGTAAAAAGCACCATCGGGATTTTGATAGGAATTGCATTGTATCTGTAGATCACTTTGGCTAGTATGGACATTCAAACAATATTTCTTCCAATCCATGAATACAGATGTCTTTCCATTTGTTTGTGTCTTCTTTAATTTCTTTCAGCAGTGTTTTGTCATTTGTGGTGTACATGTCTTTCACTTCCTTAGTTAAGTTTATTCCTGAATATTTTATTCTTTTGGTGCTATTGTAAATTGGATTGTTTTCCTAATTTTCTTTTCAGATAGTTTGTTGTTAGTGTATAAAAACACAACTGATTTTTGTATGTTGATTTTGTATCCTGCAACTTTACTGAATTCACAGAAGGACAAATACTGCATCATTCCACTTATATGAGGTATCTAAAATAGTCAAATTCATAGCATCAAAGAATGAAATAGTGATTGCCAGAAGTTGGGAAAACTGTAGAGTTGTCAATCATTGGGCATAAAGTTTCAGTTATGAAAGATGAAAGAGTTCTAGAGATCTGTTGTACAAAAATGTACCTGGGGCTTCCCTGGTGGCGCAGTGGTTAAGAATCCGCCTGCCAACACAGGGAACACGGGTTTGATCCCTGGTCCGGGAAGATCCCACATGCCGCGGAGCAACTAAGCCCGTGCGTCACAACTACTGAGTCTGCGCTCTAGAGCCCACGAGCCACAACTACTGAGCCCGTTTGCCACAACTACTGAAGCCCGCGTGCCTAGAGCCCATGCTTGGCAACAAGAGAAGCCACCGCAATGAGAAGCCCGCGCACCGCAACGAAGAGTAGCCCCCGCTCGCCACAACTAGAGAAAGCCCACACACAGCGACAAAGACCCAATGCAGCCAAAAATAAATAAATTTATTTTTTTAAAAAATGTACCTGTAGTTAATAACACTATTGTATACTTAGACATTTGTTAAGAGTTAGATATTATGTTAAGTGTCCTCACCATAATAAAATAAAGTGTAAAAAAACCCCACACAAACAAACAAACAAACAACCATGACATCCCAAATAAACATGAGGAACATTTGCATCAAATAAAAATGGTGCTCCAAGTCAGGAATTTTGGTTGCAAGGGACAGAAATCCAACTCAAACTAGCTTTGGCAAAAAGAGAATAATTTGGCTCGTGGAAACTAAGGAAGGAAACATCTAAACTTCAGGAAGGAGAGGGGTGCAGCAGGCATCTGGAGGAATTAAAATTAGAAAGTCAAGTACTGACTAGAGTCTGGACCCTCTCTACACCTTTGCTCTCTGCTTCTCTCTCTGTGTTGGCTTTTTTCTCTCTCATTGCAGCCTGTTTTCCACCAAATTGCTGGCAACGTGGCTGTCAGCAGCTTTGAGCTAGATTTCACTGCTTCCCGTAGCTCTTTCCCAATTCCGGAACAACTCATGGAGATGAATTTTGATTCACCTGTTCAGGCTGGGTGCCTGGAAGAACCCCCTCTGGCCAGAGGAAGCCAGGCTCTGTAATAACGTAAAGGACCCCCATATAGTTGTGTGCATGGCGGAGATGCTTCTGGAAAAAAAAGAGGTTCTTGCAAACAGTCCCTGAGAGGTTCACTCTGCAGAGCCTCAGCTATGTGGGAGAATCAAGGCAGCAAATGACAGGGCTGGGAGTCACTATGGGGACCAACTGGTCCAGGTAACCAGGAATCAGACTGACCAGGGGGCTCAATCAAAGGTCACACAGAAAATTTGAGGTCAGAAAAACTGAGTGTCATTCTCTTGAAAAGAATTGTACTTCTCAGCTTCTTATAAACTCACAACAAACAGGAATGTGTAGCCTATGATAGTTTGTTGCTGCTTTTTAAAGAGGAATTGAGAATCCCTTCCTTCCTCTATGTTAGAAAAGAGGAAAGGGGTGGGGGACAACCCTCATGGGGCAGACGCTGTGCTCAGTGTTTCACGTTCCTCATTTCATTTAATCCTCACAGCACATCCCGAGTAAGCATACGCATTTTACAGATGAGAAAACTGAGGCTCAGTGTAACAACATAACTTGCCTAAGTTCTCCCAGTAAATAAGGGTTGGAGCTTGCTGGCAGGCAGCCGGTTAAAGACCCTCTCCATGGACCCACCGTGTGTAGGAGGGGTGGGGATGTCGGCAGCTGGCTGAGAATCTGCTCAGCCCTGATACGGCGAAAACATACTTCTTTCTGCCACCCTTGTGAAGGATTCTTAATGAATCTCTGGGGGATATTTACAGATTAGGAATTACTTGCCCCCTATCCTCCCTGGCCCACTAGGTAATACAGCAGGTCTAGACGCAGGATAAATACTTGTGCTTCCCCCTTTGTTGCCCAGGTAGCTGGAAGCCGCCTTCAGCCCCAGCCCCCAGAATCTGCCTGAGAGGGCTCTAGCCAAGCCCCCCCATGTTGCCTGGGCCTTGAGGTCAGCAGCACCTGTATAAACCCTTGTTTGGAAAGTTGTCATATACTGTATTTTCTCTCTAAAATGAGTAGGACTAATTTTTGATTTTCAGATATTTGACTTTCAACCATAAGCACATCATAATGAAAGCAGTGGATTTTCCAGGCTGGACCTTATTGCAGTACCTTCCAAATTATATTAAAATATTTATTTGTACCCTGAGTAGTCCACAGGGCTGCTAATTCCTTTCATAATGTCATGGTGTGCCAAGGCTAACAAAGCTAATGAAATAATCATCCATTGCCCCCCTCCCTCAAAGCAGTCATTTCTTATCACATCTCAGAAACTATTCACACAAAATCATTTGAAGTAGTTTTGGGGACTGTATTATAAAGATGGATTTCTGCTATGAGAGTGAAATTCAATTTAAATATTTTCAGCTGGTTGTCCAGGTATAAGAAGGCTTTCCCAGGGTTTAATGGAGCCATTTGTCTCTAGAAATAAGCACTAATGCAGTGTGACACGTATAGACCCAGAGTCCTGCCATTTTTCTCTGGCTTGAGCAGCCAGTGGGGGAAAGAAAGGCTCTGGTAGCAATGAAAATCACAAAAGGCTGCTTTTCTCTTGGAGATACTGTGAATCTCCAAGGAACTGCAAGAATAGTCAGACTATGCATTCTCATTGTCAAGGCATGTAGATTCCTGATCTAGAACATTCCCTTCTGTGTGGTTCTGGATTCTCATTGTAGGAACCCTTTAAAACCAAGAATGCCTGGAATTTAGACTTAGGAGAAAGGCTGGCCAGGATTATCGCACCATCCTAGTAATCTTATAGCAATTACCGGGGCTGTTACGATTACTTCAGTCTTCTGTAGAAATTGACAAACTGCTTTCTAGTCATTTTATACCAAAAATCAAGAGCTGAGGGACTCTTGCTAAAGAGCATTCAAAAATTGCTGACAACTAAAGAAAGAGCCACTCTGGTGAGGAAGTAAATAACTGGAGCTCATTATAGAAATTTACGAACAGATGATATTACAGATAAAAATAATGTTAGTTAACACTGCACTGTGCTTGCTATGTTCTATCTAAGTGGTATATATCATTTAACTCATGTAATCCTTATCACTACCTGGGGAGGCAGGTATTACTATTATTCTCATTTTACAGGTGGGGAAACTAAGGCATAGAGACTAATTCAAGGTCACCCAGCTACTTACTCCATCTCCGTTGTTTTTGCCTAGTTAATCTCCATTCCTGCTTTTGGTAACAACACTCCATTTACCCTTTGGGAGCCACTCACCCTTCCCCCACTCTCACTGTCTGTGGTTTGCTTGAGGTTGTCAACTCCCTCCCCAACCCACCCCCTGCGACTGAGATGGGTGGGTATGTGACTCAGGCTTAAGCCAATCAGCAAATTCCACCTCCACGATGTCTGACTCAGGGACAAGGCCATGGGCACAATCAAGCTGAAAACAACAATTTCTGCAATGTTAAGAGAACTCCTCTCTGGGCTCCACTCAGAGACGGGAGGATGTAAGCCTAGAGGTGCAGGAGCCCCCGAGTGGAGACAGCGGTCAGTCTGAGAGCGGAGCCACCCAAAGCAGAGCAGAGCTGCAGATGGAAAGAGATGGGGCCTGAGGATATTGTGGAGGCCACACATCCAGCTGTTCCCAAAGTCTGCACTGGTCTTGCCCCACTTTTACTTTTTTTTTTTATTCAGCTGTTTTCCTTTTTCTTTTCTTTTCTTTTCTTTCCTTTAATATTTGCAAGATTGTGCAACCATCACTACTATCTAACTCCAGAAAGTTTCATCACTCCCAAAAGAAACTCATTAGCAGTCACTCCCCATCCCCCGCTCCTACTAGCCGTTTGCAACCACAAACCAGTGCTCCAGTCCCCACAGGTTTCAGGTAGAAGCATTGCTCACTCAGGGTTCAGGTCTTCCTCTCCCTGGCTTCCATCCCTGCCCTGGGAGAGCGCTGGTCCTCATGAGGATCGTTGAGGACATCCACTGAGGATAATTCACATCAGGGGTGCCTTCTCTGTTGTATCTAAACATACATGTACAAATTAGGAATTAGAGAATCAACTGTGAAAGTGACAGTAAGAAGTGTAAGGTGATGGGGTGGTTGTAGCACGTGACTCTGATGGTGGGTAGGAACCTGCCGCCCCTTGCGTTCTGGATAAGATTGTCATTGAAACCCCAGATTCAAAGCCTTTCCCACCATTACTGCAAATCACTGATGGAGCAGGGTCCCCAGGCTGCCGCCCCGGTGCTGCTGACTCTGCGTCACTTGTGTCAATTTGGAACTTGGCTTCTGTTCGATTTCTTTTTCACTTAAACTCCACTTGCACAAAATTTACTTTATGATAAGTTGAGGGGGAGATAAGGAAGGTGATTTTGGAGCCCCACAAATCCCAAATTAATATCCAGCCTTCAAGCCAAACATCAAGGTCTTCCTAAGACCAATTGAACACTTAGCTGTGAGGCAGGGACACGTTACAACTTTAGTGGGCCTAAAGAATTTTTGCCTTCATGGGCCACTTCTTTCATCTATCTATCTATCAATATTTATTTATATATTATATATTTATATATATATAAAATCATATTCATGACTGTGTTGGTATAAGAAAAATGTAATTTTAGCTGGATTGTATTTTTTTTTAATTCTGATTTTAAGAGAAATTAAAACTTGCTCATGGGTCCTTAAAAGTTCCGTGGGCCCTGGACACCAGCCTACCATTCCTATTGGCTAAGTTGGCCCTGCTGTTAAGATAATACATTCTCCGTCCTGCTTTCTATCGGAGTGAGGTGGGATTTTCGGGCAGTGGAGAGAGAGTCTTCTACCTCTGAGGCCTCCCTCACAGAGTGGGCTTCTTGGTGGTCAGGCTGAGGCCGTGGCGAATCTCACTCTGCGCCCCCTTTTCTCTTTGCTCCCCTGCACTCACCGGGGAGATGACGAGGAAGCTCAGTCCAGGCACCTTGGGTTCCCCAGCAAATTCCTCACCGAGGGTGTTAAAAGACCAAGGACCAAGGGGTGAGGGAAGGGGCGGAAGGGGACCCATGAGCTATTGGGCCACGGCGGGCACTGTGCCAGCACTGCTTCGTTTCATATCCATGAACATCTGAGAGGCGGTCAGACAACAAGTACGCGTAAGGCCTTTACTATGTCCAGGTGCCATGCCGAACATTCTAATGAGCTTATTTAATATTCATAGTCACCTGAGAAGTAGGTATTATTTGTCTTTATTTTACAGGTGAAGATGTCGATGTTCAGAGAGGGTTAAGTAAAGATTTATGAACACAGCCAGGGATAGAGGCAAAGTGCAGGATTGGCCATTACTATAAGCTGAGTTTCAGGGACTATCCTAGGACCACAAATGACTCGTGCCCTCTTGGCATAGCACAGTCTGGCGTAGACTTTGACACAAAAGGACTGTCACCTGAAGCATGGGCCACTGTGTGTGACAAAGGGTTGACAGTTTAGTCCTGGGCTCAGGGGCTCAGTGACTACCTCCTCAGCTGGGGCTTAGGTTAGACTTTGGGAGAGGTGGGGTTGTGCCGTAGAGACCAGGCGATATTGAGACTCATACACCATGGGTCTCAAGAATCCTTTAGTACAATAAACACGTACCCACTTGTTTACCAAATCAGACACCTGGGAAGCAGGTTTCTAGTAGAAGGATATGACAGGTCCAATTATTTAATGTACAATTATTTTTCTTTTAAAGGGCCTGTTCCTAAGAAACTTGCCTTGCCCATAGTACCTTTCAGAACATAGCAGCCCATTCAACCGTCATGTGAGTCTGCCCAGTGTCTAATAACAATAACAGCTAATAGCAACCATCATCGTGGTTACAATATTATTGGGTGCTTATTGTGTTCCTGAAACACTTAAAATACTTTATATGTCATGTCTCTTTTAATCCTCCTAACTACCTTGGGAGATAGAAAATTTTTTTAAATCTATTTTTAAAAAAATATTTATTTATTTATTTGGCTGTGCCGGGTCTTAGTTGTGTCCCACGGGATCTTCGTTGCGGCACGTGGGATCTTGTCCCCTGACCAGGGATTGAACCTGAGCCCCCTGCCTTGGGAGCACGGAGTCTTAGCCACTGGACCATCAGGGAAGTCCCTAAATCTATTTTACAGATGAGAAAACTGAGGCTCAGAAAGGTTGAGTAACTTGTACAAGGCTACATAGTAAGTGGTAGAGCCACGTCAAATCCAAATCTGTCTGATTCTAAATCTGGAGCTCATGACCACCAGTATATTCTTCCAAACCTTAAACGTAAGTGTTTCTCATCCTCTGAAGTCAAGTGCTATTTCAGGAACCATGACTGTCTGAGGCTGAAGCTACTCAGATTTGCACACTAAATCCTATTGTCAGAAGTTTCACGTCCATGGTTTTCCAACAGGGATGATTTTACCTCCCAAATGACACTTGACAATGTCTGGAGATATTTTTGGCTGTCACAAACAGGGCAGGGGCAGAGGGTGCTACTGGCATCTAGCAGGAAGAGGCCAGGGATGCCCCTAAACACTTTACAGCTCACGAGACAGCGCCCACAGCAAAGAATTTTATCCAGCCTCAAATGTCAACAGTGCTGAGGTTGAGAACTCCTGTACTACATAAACTAGCACTTGGATTCTAAGTCAAAATAGAAAAATCATCCTATCTTGCCCCTCTTGATGCAGTGTGTCATTTGTCAAGGATGCAAAGTACAGCTTTGGAAGCAGCCATAAAATACTGGCTCTGAAATGAATGGCTTCTCAAGGGTCCTACTCGGTAGGGTGACTAGATATGTTATCCTGCAAATTAGGACACTGACTCTGAAAGGAGATGCTATTTACAATTACTTCACGACACCGGGCATATACGTGGACAAATGGCCCCCTACTATTGAGTTCACTGTTAAAGCATGCTCGTGGCAGAGGCCAGTGCAGCAGTAAAGATGAAATGCTGCCTCGTGTGTCTTGGCAATGACTTCAAACCCTCCCAACTTAAAGGTGCATTTTTTTCCAAGAACTCCCGAACACTTTAGATTCCCAGAGGCTGTTCTGGGTCCCTCCGTCATCCACACAAGTGACATCTAGCACCATCTGTTGGTTTTCAGACACAGCTGAAAAGCTTTTGCTCTGCAGCCGGTTTTGAAAGCCCGTCACTTGAACTTTGGCAATCGAGGATCTTCTACAGTTCATTTCATCTTGGCAAGCACCCTGTGAGGGAGGCCATGTGATATGGTCACTTTTAAGAAGTGTAAAGTGAGACACAGAGAGGCTGGTGCCTCTGGGGAGCAAAGCGAGTCCAAGCCCAATGACTCTGTCATAAGACAGGAGACAGATGGCGTCACATAAATACACCCCCAGGGGTATATCTAGACTTCAAGAAAAACCTGAAAATTTTTTTTTACTACAACCATATCTAACTACCATCATTGTTAACAGGCATCAGTAAAGGTGTGTCCTGAGCCAAGGAAGAGCCGAGGTGGTCGAAGGGTTCGGGATGTGCTGTCTGCACTTGACCCTTTTTTCTTCCACTCAGGAGGGCATATCAGAATGTGAGTGAAAGTTATTTCCTTGTAAGGATAACCTTGGCTGCATTCTGTTTTATTAGAAAAAAGATTTAGTCACAAGCTTTAATGTGTAGCAGTAATTGCCTGTGACCCATCTTGCTGTTGGCCATGACTCACCGGTGCTTTGGGCACCGTGCTCCAGCGTGGGGCTCCCCTCCACCGTGCTCTGTCTCTGGGGAAACGAACACAAGTAGCAAGCAATAAAACACTGTCATTAGTTTAGTTCTTATCTTAGAATTGTTTTGTTCTTGATTTCTCTTTTGAACTCAAGATCAAATCCCCTGGTTAAAGCTTGTGGGTTTTGGGAAGATACCAGTAGATATTTTGAGGCACAAAGTGTCTGGCTGTGTTAAGACTAATCATGGAAAAATGGGCTGGTGGCTAGAAAATAGTCATGAAAGGTAAGTAGGCTATAATTAGGGGTGAGGTCTTGTGAAAAGAAATGAGCTCCCCCGACCCAATCTGGAGGACGTGATGCTGATAAGGTAAAATATTAGGTTGTGAGGTTCATGTAAGGCTTTATCACACATCCTTTTAATTCTGCAATTAAAAGAGGGAAATAAGTGTGCCGTGTTTCTTTCTCCTTTAGAGAGATGGTGGAAGCTGTAGGCAGAAGCTGTCAGGTTGCTCACTGACAACCAGAAGAGGAAGATGGATGCCCCCAGCTCCTCCGAGAGTTTGCATTGGAGTTTTCTCCTCTGCTGCATTCCATTTTTCCTTGTCATGGATCCTGAGTTCTCCCTGTCCCCAGCTGAAATACACTCCCTTCTGTTTGCAGATGGCAAATGTGACAGTGCAGTGAGCTATGGGCTATAATCCAGCCTGATAGGCACCCTGGCCTGTGAGTGGAAGCCAGAAATAGTAGGCAGAAAGGCAAGCCATGGAGTTGAGGTGGCCTCCTGGAGTACTAGAGAGGCCCTGGAGAGCTCTGGAGGGCGGCTTTACAAATCAGCTTTCTCCTTCTTGTCTCCCATTCTTTGGGGCTTCTCCATCTTTTTTTCATCTCCCATCCCCACCTCCCCAGGCTACACTCTCCCTGTGATTCAGAGCACAGCTGTAGCACTGCAGGAATCCCCTAAACTAACTTCTGTTTGGGGTTTATGGGAAGAAGTGTCTCTCTCCATAGGACCTGTGGGGTCAGCTGAGGCAAGGTAGCTGGGAGAAGAATGGGCCTGGGGACATCGGCCTGTTGGACCTTAAGAGTGCAAGAGTTGAAAGTATTGATACATCTTGTTTCAATCACTGAACGCAGTGGATTTGAATGTTACCCTACATCTGTGCACATAAGAAATGTCACAGTGCTCTTATTCTCCTAAATCAACTTCAATTGGCTCTGCGCTCCCACCAACCTGACTGGCAGGAAATTCAGCCTTGCTCATGGAACAGGGGTCCTCCTTCCCCTCCTCTGGATTGTACCCAGGCTTGGAAGGTATGGCAGAGTCCGGAACATTCATCGAAGGCTCCTCTGGCCTTTGGGTCACATTCCTTATTTAAGGAATGCATCGAGGTGCCCTTGAGGGCAGGTGGCTCCAGAGCTTCCTTGTCAGGAGATCTTTGCTGGGACCGGGAGGCTCACTCCTGACTCATTCCCATGGGAAGTCCTGCCTAAGCCCCACCCACAGCCCCAGTCCCAGTGTGCCACATGGGAACAGGCCTCGGGTTCCTACTACCCAGTCAATCCTCAAAAGCTCCAGCCCCTCTCAGAGCCTAAGGAAGCTCTAAGTTACCTTGCTCCCTGTCTGTGTCTTCACCATCCTGACTCCTCAAAGTCTGCCTTACCACTTCCCTTTGTCTGCAACCATCCACCATATTTGCAAAATGAGCCCAGACTTCTGTCAAAGACCGAGCTGTTGACAGGGTTGGTTTCTTCTGAGGGCTGGGATGGAGAATCTGCTCCAGGACTCTCTCCCAGCTTCTGGTGGGTAGCTAGCTAGCTTTGGCTTTCTTGGCATCTGCTGAATCACCCGGTCTTGGCTTTCACCTTCACATGGCGCTCTCCCTGCGTGCATTCCTGTCTCCCAATATCCCCTTTTTATAAGGACACTAGCCATATTGGACTAGGGGGCCCAACCTACTCAAAGATCACCTCATCTAATTACTAATTAATTACAACTGCAATGACCCTATTTCCAAAAAAGGTCACATTCTGAGGTACCAGGAGTTAAAGCTTTGATATATGAATTTTGGGGGAGACACATTGAATCCATAACAGTGAGCAATTTGCCTCAGTTTTTCCTGAGGTTGTCCTGGTTTTAAAGTTCCATGTCCTGGAAACTTCCTCAGTCCCAGGCAAACCAGAACAGCTGGTCACCTTATTTGAAGACAATCCCGAAGAAGTAACAAAAAGTGTCCAATACTTGGTCATTTCCCGCCATATCTATTTCCTGGGAACCTCAAAAAAAGACTGGCTAGGGGCAGATAAATTTGGGTATTCCCAGATTCCTTGGGTGACTGTCACTTCTTTAACTGTTGACACGTAGCAGAGAGTCACTAAGTGTTGATGAAATGTGAAGGAGAGATGCGGAGAGGGTTGGGCTAAGGGCCAAATGTGAGGGGAGGAAGGAGGGGTTGGGCACTGGAGTATGGTGGAGAGATTACTCTTGGGAAGGAAGAGCCTGCGTAGGTGAGGTGTCTGTCTGAGATGCTGGGGTGCAGAGAGGAGGGCCTGTGGGGCGTTACACCTGAGCCCCCTGCCTCACCTGTTGAGAGTGAGCCATCATCATGCAGAGGAAGCCCAGCATCCAGTGATTCTAATCTCTGCCATGTTTTCTTGTTGCTACCACTGCAGAGAGAGGGAACAAACAACCCTTTAATTCTCCCATAAATTGAAGATGATGAAGGTCACCTCTTAGAAGGTTCTAATCATGCTTAGAACACGTGTGTTTTGCAAGTCTCCATCCAGGATTGATTACAGTGAGGACAGGGAGAATTAAATGTTGAGGAGGAAACCCATTTTAGGAGGGCGGAAGCTGGGTGGTAAGAGAAGGGTTCCCCTGTCCCCACTGTGGTCAGCTGTTGCTGCTGTTTACAAGTTAGGTTTCAGGAAACTTATGCAAATGCCTCCCGAAGGATCCCTGTGTTATTTGACATGATCTTGAAATAATCCCCTCAAAATAATTTTTCTGATTACTGATCCAGCTGATAGAGAAATCAAAATAAACTCCCTTTTGTGAAAGCCACTACTATGGATTTATAAAGGTGTCCTGGGCAGGCAAATAATTTCAGAAAAAGGTGTGATTTTGACAAATCAGCAACTGCTCTTGTTAAATAATCATTCTCTTTTCATAAGACCAGAAATAAGTCACAGCTCAAGTGAGGCACAGTTAATTAGAGAAACATATTTTCTTGTTTATAGTCTATCAATAATACTATTATTGAGCAACTATTAGGTATAGAGCAAAATTTTTAGGGATTCCAAATATTTTGCCCAGAATAGGGTTTCCCTCCACTACCAGAAATTTATGAAATTTTTGCCACTGTCCATATTGTTAATGACCCAGTCCTAGAAGTCGGCATCTCCCTGGTTTTAATGAAAACATCTTCAGAATTGCTCCATGGCAACCCCGAACCTATTTTACAGATGGAAACACTGAGGTACTTTGTGCCTTAGAGAACCAGCCAGAAGCAGAGTCATCTCTGAACCGATCTTCAGAGTTCTGGGGACTCCACATGCCACTCCACATGTTGGAAGGGGTGTCTGATTGGACAATTTCCGTGGGTCCTGGGTTTTAGAGGGGTTCACCATGTGCCATCTGTTCTTTAGTTTTGGAATCACTGCAGCACGCTTTCCTTTCTGATTAGCAACCACCACCTGCTGTTGGAAGTCAACCCAAAGGATCTGGCTGGTGTCCCATGGCAATCTGTCACCTTGCCTGAAAGAAACACCTCCCCCGTGCTAAGAGTTCTCCAGGTGACACACCTCACCCTGCCTACCCTTCACTTGTCTCTCCTCCATGCGGGAGAGGGTCACAGAGGGAACCCTGAGAAAAGCCAGGAGCAGGGACGGCCAAGAGCCTCCGTGTGAGAAGGAACACATACAACGTGGAGGCATCAGGTTCCTCTTGGGTTCTGTGCAACTACTCCCACTAATTCCAGTACATTTTAATCACCCAAAAAGGAAACTCCGTGCCCATTAGCAGTCACTCTGCGCTACCCTCCCCAGTCCCTGGCAGCCATTAACTTACTTTCTGTCTCCATGGATTTGGACATTTTGCAGTTAAAGACCTACCCATTAACAGCCAAGAAAAGGAAAACTTAAGGCCCAGGATAAAAGATGGAAAACCATTTTCATGACACTTCTTGACTTCTGAAAAGTAGCAGCACCCCACTCTCTCTTCTCTAGCTGCAAGTCATGTCTTTCTTTTGCATCCAATGCCTACATTCCACGGTGCTGTCCAGGGTTCAGCCCTGTTCGGGGCATCGGGGTGCGGTGTGTGGAGCTCCCTCCCTCCCTGTCATCCACTCTGTCCACTCCTGTGGCTTTGACCATCCCTTGTAGCAGTGGCTGCATCACCGGTCCATCCGAGCCCAGGCCCTCCTTCTGAGCTTTGATTTTTACCAGATACACGGCTGGGTGTTTGAATTAATTTCCTATTGCTGCTGTAACAAATGACCACAAACTTAGTGGTCTAAAAACACGAATTTATTCTCTTAATGTTCTGGGAAGTCAGAAGTTCAGACTCGTGTCATTGGACTGAAAGGTATTGACAAGGCTGCACTCCCTCCAGAGGCTCTAGGGGAGAATCAGTTCCTCGCTTCCTCCAGTTTCTAGAGCTGTGTCCCTCACATCCTTTGGCTCCTGGCCCCTTTCTCTCTATCTTCAAAGCCTGCAGGGCAGCATCTTCAAATCTCTCTCTGCTTTGTTGTCACATCGCTTCCTTCTCTGACTCTGACTCTTGCTGTGCTCCCCCTTAATCACTTTTGCCATGGAAGGTAACCTAGTCACAGTTCCAGGTATTAGGACATGGACACGTCGGGGGACCACTATTCCGTCTTCCGTGGTACTCAATGTATGTTCATGAGAGAGATAAAGGAAAGAAGGAAGGAAGGTAAGAGAGGAGAAAGAAGAAAAGATGAAGACAAAGCATAGTGTTTCCCTCCGAGACTCTCTGATCCACTGATTTTTCTGATGATTGAGGAGAGGGCTCCGGGAAAGGCAGGCTATTTGGAAGAGCCCCCGGTCCCAGGGAGGGACA
Source organism: Eubalaena glacialis (assembly GCF_028564815.1). NCBI lineage: Eukaryota > Metazoa > Chordata > Mammalia > Artiodactyla > Balaenidae > Eubalaena > Eubalaena glacialis. The sequence continues at coordinate 10,799,591 of NC_083716.1, forward strand.
TGTTGGGGAGGGTGGTGGCAGGGCGCCTCTGTGATTCTTTTGACCATCTCATCTCTCCTCTCATCAAACTCCTTTTAGGTTAGGCCAGGCTTGGGGTGCAGGACACGGGGCAGGGAGAGAATTTGGATAATAGCAATAAGTCACGAGGAGCTAGGGGTCCCGTGGCCATTGTGGAAGTGGTGGCTGTGACCCACTGTTGGAGCAGGGCAACTCTTTCCCCTGTTTACCTACATTTCGAAGGGTAGGTCAAGGAAGCAACTGGAAGAAAATTAAGAAAACACTGCAGAGTAAGGCTTTCTTCTTTGCTTCCTCTAAATCAGAATAACTAAGACATGAAGAGTGCATATGGTCCAGCAAGAGAAGCCCTCCTAAGCCTTTCACCACTTAGCACGTTGTTTTTGTGCAGGTTCTTGCATGATGCAGCTGTCACAACTAATACACATGCAGCTGAAAACACTGCTTTGGAAATCAAAGCTTGCCATCAGATCCCAGGGTTGTGTACACGTGAGTCAGTTTAAAAGCCTTTTCTGTGGTTGTTATTTTCAATTTTTCTTCAAATAAAATGAACTGTTTACAGCAAAAATAATCACAAGATATTATGTAGATTATAACATAGGTAGAAAGAAAATGTATGACTACAATAGCACAAAGGCTGGGCGATGCTATATGTAATCGTGCAGAGCTGTAATAATACTTGAAAATAGACTGGAGTAAATTTAATAGGTATAGTATATACCCCTATCCCCCTTGGTTCTGTTTTGGAGAATATGTTGTTTTAAATAAAAAATTATGTTACTTAATATGCATTGGGCTTATTTTTGTTGTTTGGGCTTATCATTTTAAAATGAATCAATCAATATTTTAAAAACCTCTCAGTTTTAATTTCTAACATGATAAGTATTGATACATAACCCACAAAAACAAAAGCTCTTTTCGGTCTTCAATCTTTTTAAGAGTACAAAGAGGGAATTCCCTGGCAGTCCAGTGGTTAAGACTCAGCGCTTTCACTGCCGTGGGCCCGGGGTTTGATCCCTGGTTGGGGAACTAATATTCCACAAGCTGTGCAGCACGGCCAAAATATAAAATAAAATAAAAAATAACCAAAATATGTCTCTAAATTTAAAAAAAAGAGAGTGCAAAGAGATGCTGACGCCAACAAGATTGAGAACCATGTGCCCGTGAAAAGAACGTGTCACCCAATGTTTATTATATTCCAGATATTGACTCCAGAGTCCGTTCTCTACATATGTGACTGCCTTGCTTCTCAAATGTTAAAAAAAAAAAAAAAAAAATCAAAATTTAACATCCATTTGTAAAGAAAAAAATAGAAATTAAGGAATAGGAGGGAACATCATTACTTGATAAAGAGTTTGCCTAAAATATATGGAGATATCATACCTAAAGAGTAGAACACTATACATATTCCTTTTGAATTCAATAAAACCTGCACTGCTTCAACCACTGCTTCTATTCAACTTTGCATTAGTTTTAAGTCAGTATAATAAAATAAGAAAAAGAAACAAAATGTATGAGAATTACAAAGGCAGAAACAAAATTGCCATTATTTGCAGACAAAATTTCTGTTGACACAAAATTTTTAAGTGGATCTACAGAGAAGCTACAAGAACAAATAAGACAGTTCTATATAGTTGCTGGACAGAAGTGTAATATAAAAAATCAATATCATCCCTATATCCCAGAAACTATTACATAGAACGCGCAATTTTAAAAGAAACCTAAACTTCATATTTGTAACAGGCCTTTGCAGATAAAAGAAAAAAGGTAAACAGAAAAACTTTATTGGAAGATGTAGAAGATCTAAATACCAGTTTGTAGGTGGGAAGATTTGATATTATAAAGAAGACATATTACCTTTATTATTTCACTGCCTATCTAATACAAGTCTTAACATTGTTTCTCACAGAATTTGACAAAATGCTAAGACAAATTTGAAGAATGTGGCCATGTGTGTGGAAACGGAGAAAGTTGGGGGAATATAACTTATCTGCTAGTAAAGCAGGCACTGTAAATAAATGGGTTCAGCATTGGACAGGGAGTCCAAAGAACCGTGTCAGGCAGCCTGGAAACAGAACCACATATATGTGTTTGAGCTGGTACATGACAGGTGGCTTTAAAATCGGTAGGGCAAGAGTAGTTCAAACAACTAGTGTGTTGGAGATTGGAGGGAACCAAAAGTGCCCACCGAACTGAGAAGGCGTCTTGAGACTGAAAAATGAGACAGGTGGCTCCATATAATCAATGGATCAGTTCATTAGAGGGTAAATTACAGGGTGGGATAGGGCGTTCAGCTGTCTGGAAGCATTAACACCTGCACTCTGCACTGCCGAGCGGCTACTGGGACAATTTTACTGTTATCCTAGGGTATGGGGGTAGGTGCTTGGAAACATGAAGTGCATTCCTAAGTCAAGATTTATAAATGGTAACTAGTCTCATGGGTGCCAGGAGTACATCAGCAAAGGTTTCCATCATTGTTTGGGGACCAACAGAGCATAAAGGCCACCTGGTCCTAATGATTATTAAACAATATCTATTAACTACAAAGCCCTTGACGACAGAGAAGTGGTTTAACGCACCATGAAGTCCTGGGTAGGGTCAGCAGAAAGAGGAGAAACTGCGACAGCCCGAGAAGGCACTGGTTATGCTAACAGCCATACATAGTGATCCTGGGATAATGAGATGTCTTTATTTTGGAAAAAGATAACATTAGGTCATTTCCTACCATATTAAAAATTAATTTCCATTGTGTAAAAGACACACATGTCAAAAACAAAACTATAAAACTTTTGGGAGAAAACACAAGCAAATATCATTATGACAGTGGAGAAGGGACAGATTTTTTTTAATGACAGAAAAAATGCATGAGTCACAAATAAAAAATTTCATCAAGCCGTTTAATTAAGACAATAAACTTTCATGACAAGAAGCAGGAAAAAGCATGTAAAGATAAGAACAGATTTTGTAATCCAAGTAATTGACAAAATGTCAGTTATTAGAATATATAAGGAATTCTTATTTAAAAAAGACAAACCCAGGGATTTCCCTGGTGGTGCAGTGGTTAAGAATCCACCTGCCAATGCAGGGGACCCGGGTTCAATCCCTGGTCCAGGAAGATCCCACATGCCGCGGAGCAACTAAGCCTGTGCACCACAACTGCTGAGCCTGCGCTCTAGAGCCCGTGAGCCACAACTACTGAGCCCGCAAGCCACACCTACTGGAGCCCAAGCACCTAGAGCCCATGCTCTGCAACAAGAGAAACCACAGCAATGAGAAGCCCGCACACTACAACGAAGAGTAGCCCCTGCTTGCCGCAACTAGAGAAAGCCCACGCACAGCAACAAAGACCCAACGCAGCCAAAAATAAATAAATATATAAATAATAAATAAATAAATACGTTTATTTAAAAATAAATAAATAAATAATTTAAAAGGCAAACCCAATAGAAAGACAGGGAAAATAAAATGAAAAGGCAAGTTTTCCCAGAGGAGAAAACCTTCATGGTCAATAAATATATGAAAATATTCTCACCCTCTCACATAAATAATCAAATTTAAACATGAAACAGCAATGAGATACCATGACGTGCATCAGTTTAGGACAATTAATAAGCCCGTTCAAACCAAGTGTTGTCAAAGATGTATAGAAATGGGTGCTCTGTCCCAAAGGTGGTGGGTGTGCTGATCGGTGAAGTGACCACTCCAGAGAGCAATATGGCACCTCTAGTACGTTCTCCTCCAGAGAAACTCACATTTGCACACAACTGATATGCACACTTTGGTCACTGCAGCTCTGTTGTTTCATAGGATATAAGTGGAAACCACCCAACAGTATAGGAACTGATAAATAATCTGAGGTCTGTTAGTTAAATGGAAGTTTGAGCTAGATCTACATGGAATCAAAGTGAGTACATTTCTAAGACATGATGTTGAATGAAAAAAAGCAAACAGCAAACTAAAGGAACAGTGTTATACTATTTGTCTAAATGTTTAAAAATATGCAATCTAGTAGTGTATATGCTATTGCATGGATGGTAAAATACATTAATGGCAATAATTCATATCAGCTTTAGAATGGTGGATACCTTTAAGGAATAATGTGGGGGGGGAATGAGAGGTGCAGTTAGGATTTAGCTGTGTTTGCAATGTTTTATTTCTGAGAGAGTTTGGAGGCCAAACATACATGGCAAAACGTTATCTGTTTAGTTTTGGTGGAAGACACCGCGTGGCAGCACGTGGGTGGCCCAGGACCTGTGTTCAGTTTGAGCAAGTCCATTTCTGAGAGGGGACTCAGGCGGGTTGGGGGCTGGAGCAGTGGCTGTTGTCCAGCCTGGGGTTCAGCCAGTGGCTTCAAGTGGTGTTTCAGGGATGCTTAAAGCAACTGGCCTTGCTGGGCATCTAGAGGAAAGATGCAAGGGCAGCCGTCAAGAGAGAGGAAAGCACAGAACCACAACAAGCTCAGTTCAGTGAAAGAGTTTTGTATAAGAGCACCTATAGACCAGCAGAAAGCAGGTGGGGAGCGGGGTTAGGCCAGAATGGGGCAGGGGGTGGACTTTTGCTTTGGGGGGAAGCTGTGCTTTTGCGTGTGTTGTGATGCAGGAAGTGAGTAAATCAGATTTGTGCTTTTGAGATTACTTTGGTGTAATTTCCCCCTGAATTTCATTTTACTCAATATAGAAAATCAGTCTTGGACCAGCACTGTATTCAATTCTTCAAGTGCATCTCCTTACAAATGCAAAGAGGTCCTTTGCTCCTAAAACATATATATATATATATATATATATATATATATATGTTTTTAACATAGTTTTACAGAGGGATGCAGTTCTAGGTGATCTTGTTTCCATGTAAATCAGAAAAATAAATCAAATTATTTATCAAACCTATTCTTTAGGACATTGTGCTTATCTTTTTTTTTTTTAATTGTCCTTCTATGTCTACTCTAATTATTCAATACAGGCTTCAATCTAGTAAAGGCACGTTGCTGTCCTTTTGAAACATGAAAAAGTTGTCTACTGTCAGACCATAAATGAAGAGTACTCTCTACCCTAGATTTTGACCTATATGATTCTTTTCTTCTGTTTGGCTTTACTTAATTGAAAGACTGTTTCATACATTTTTCTTTTTCCCTCATATCTATTTTCATTCTTTCTAGTCTCATTTCAGAACTCATTCAGCCATTTCTGCTTCTCAAAGCAATGCTATTCTGTTGGTAATAGAGAAAGCTCCAGGTGCAATGCTGTAACCTAATTTCAGGATATTATTAAAAGCATTTAATTCACATAATTGTGTTTGACTTGGAAAAAATGACTAAATCTTGGATTGAATTGACTGGGGCATAACTATTTCAGGGCTTGTTATTAAGAATTTAAACATTATTGGTCAATTTCTTTGGGCTGTTTGAAGTGTCTATTTTCACTTATAATAATAGATCTCCTTGGAAAACTTTCCACAGATAGCATTTTATACTTAACAGGGGGCTGGCCTGTTTTATTGGATATAATCACTTTAATGTCTCACCTCAGATGTTCTTCCATTATTTTCATTTTAAGTTTGGGGAAGAAGCCTGAGGCTTAAATGACCTGCCAAAGCTCATTGGTGGTGGGTGGCTCCTTCACTTGTCTTCAGGTTTAAAAGTCAAGTCTCCTTCCATTGTTGTCCTGTGAATTCCAGGACTCCATCTTATCCTTGAATTTGTTGTTCCACTTGTCTTCAAGACATCCGAGGATTAAGCTATCTGCCTCCCAGAAACATGGTATGACTGGTTTTTGTTCAACATTTCTAAAATTGAAGGAGGAGGGCTAGGAATGTTTCCATTGGATATTGATAACTCTGTTTCAAGTTGTGGTCTTTAACTAAGTCATGACGCATTATTATTCATTCCAACTGATTCTTGATATTATGGTGGGCACCAACGTTAAGTCATAATTCTAAATTATTTTCTCTACTGTGAAATCAATAACCCTTTTTTCCCCTTTACTATTTGTATTCTTTTGGTATTGCTGTAGATTGGGGTTTCTCAACCTCAGCACTACTGACATGGAGGGAAATCTTTCTCTGTGGCGGGAGGGGAAGGCTTTCCTGAGCACTGTAGGATATTTAGCAGCATCCCTGGTCTCTACCCACTAGACACTAACAGTGTACCCTCCCCCCCTCCCCAGTTGTGACAACCAAAAATGTCCCTAGGCATTGCCAAATATCCCCTGGGACAAAGTCATCCTTGGTTGAGAACCACTGCTGTCAATGATATACGCAATGAAAGTTAGTTAGAAGCACATTTATCTACTGATCCTTGTATAATCAATAGAAATCAGTTGAGAAAGTGTCCCAGAAGAAAGAAAAACAAAAATCCAGTTAATACAAACATAACCCCTGGGACCAGGTAATTAAAGATGTAATTAACTGGTTGTCTTACCAAAATCAATACCAATTGCAGTTTCATCCATCTTAGCTATAGACCATGTTTTCTTCTAGTGATGTTCCTGTTAGAGATCTTAGGACTAAGGATGGAGAAAACAAGCCAGGGATGGCATCTTTGGTTGCATAATAAATAAATGTGTTTGACAAACATCAATCTGATTACTCTGCAAATTTGATCACTCTACCAATTTTCCTTTATAATTGGAAACACAACAATCATTTATGATTGGGAAAAAAGGAGGTAAGGGGGGCTTCCCTGGTGGCGCAGTGGTTGAGAGTCTGTCTGCCAATGCAGGGGACACGGGTTCGAGCCCTGGTCTGGGAAGACCCCACGTGCCGCGGAGCAACTAGGCCCGTGAGCCACAACTACTGAGCCTGCGCGTCTGGAGCCTGTGCGCCGCAACAAGAGAGGCCGCGATAATGAGAGGCCCGCGCACCGCGATGAAGAGTGGCCCCCGCTTGCCGCAACTAGAGAAAGCCCTCGCACAGAAACGAAGACCCAACACAGCCAAAAATAAATAAATAAATAAATAAATAAATAAATAAATAATAAAAATAAAGGAATTCCTTTAAAAAAAAAAAAAGTAAAATAAATATCCTTTAAAAAAAAAAAAAAGGAGGTAAGGCTCTGGGTAAAGAGGCATAAATAGGAAAGGGAGAATAAAGCAATTCATTTCAACGCAAAGTGCTTCTTATTTGTCAGTGCCGTCCAGCACAGGGCTGTGTTGCAGGTAAGGCAGTGAGTTCCCTGTCACTGGAGGTGTGCAAACTGAGTTGTAGCATAGGAAATGGGAAGAGATTAGGTCAGGCGGATCTTGATTTGAAAGCTCAGTGGCTTGGCTATAACTTCACTGAGCCTCAGTTTCCTATCTGTAAAATGAGACTACCTAACATAAAAGGTTGTTTTGAGAATGAGAGATGCCATTTACAGAAGTCCTGACTTAGGCTAGATATTCAATAAAGGGCAGCTTTGTTTCTAATTTCTGTATAGGCCCATGCTTCTGCTGGAGGGTTGGGTGGCTTCACCTCTAGACTCTACCCTGACAGACACCCAGGAATCGTGGCTACGCAGGAACTGCTCCAAAATGGCTTTATCCATCACCATAAAGCAAACATTTTGCAGTACCCATTAGATGCATATTGTTGTTAACTTTTCCCTGAAAGTATCCTTGACTGTTTCATGGGTTGAGAAAAAGAACGAGCAAGAAGAATAATGGTTAAGTGCTCCATTCACTGAATCCTGGTTTATGGCAGCAATAAAAACAGTGCGTTATCCAACCATAGCGTCTATTTTTAAGTAAGTTAAGCTTAGCTTACACTATGCAGACCTGCATGGAAATGTGGACTTCAGTGTCTGGAAGCGTCTTGGGGTAGGTTACGCTGGCCCGGCTTCCTGGCATGAGATGCTCGGGTGGGGGGGCGGGGTGAGGGGGCAGGGGGGTGAAGAACCACAGGCAAGGAGAGAATGCCCTTCTCCTATTGCTGGAAAGCTTTCCGTCTGCACAGCCCTCCGGACCTGAGAAGGGCCACCAGGCCCGGAACAAAAGAAACCAACATACCTGTGTCGACCACAATCTAGGTCTTACTTTGTCATTCATCAAAACGTTTACTATTTCAAACTCTTTTGGTTCCAAAGAGAATACTTCATCAGCAAGGCTCTTGAGTGCTGGAGCAGGGTGCAGGCTAGTGGTTTTCAATTACTTTCAAAGATACGGGCCCGTCTCCATACATCGAACCTCCCAGAGGAGACTGACCTGTAAGACAAACGAAACGGACGCCCTCTGGCTGAGGGAGGGGTGGGAACTGGAGCTTTGCAGTCTGTCCACCTCCTGCTGCACGGCTCCCCCTAGTGGCCTGGAGGCATCCCCTTGAGCCTCTAGGGCTCCTGCAATCCCGGTCGAAAACCGGCGGTCTCGGCCATTTCAAATCCCTTTCTTAAGAGCCTTTGGCTGCACTCCTTTGCGCACAGTGGGCTTACAGGCCTTTCTAACGTCAGTAGGTAGTACAGTAGCTACACCAGCATTTACTGAAAAAGCACAGCAGCAAACACCTGTTCACTCGATGTTGCCATGATTTCAAGTGTCTGGGAAAATGTTGCCAGAAGTACAGAGTCTTGAGTGTGAATGATGGTTCTTCCATCTTTGGGAAGTGGAAGTTGGGGGCTGCTCTCCTGGACACTCTGCTGAACTTGCTTAGATTCCGAAGTGTCTAGAACAGGGTCTGGCACATGGTAGGTGCTCAACAGGCACTGGCTGAATAGGAAGGAGGGCAGGGCCCTGGAAGTGTCCCGGCTGGATCATGCTCTCTATCACACTGCTAACGTTTAATTCCAGCGTGAGAATTGCTGGATTTTGCTGACTAATTATTTCCCCCTCTCTTCTGGCTCCCATCTCCTGAGAAAATGAAGACAAAATATGAGATAAGATACATTTACATTTTTAATTTTCTTTTAGGAGAATAGCCTTTTTATTTTTTAAAACGCGATCGTGGCGGCAATTGGCACAAGTAGATGCTGAAACCAATTAGTGGGATGATGTGAAGTAAGACCAAAAAAATGTAGATTTAATTGAGGAAAGTTGCAATATAAAATCCAGCTGCCAGGCTTTAAAGTTGTAATTAACTCTAGGAGGAAGAGAAGGCTCATCAAATCACGCTGGCTGCATCTTCGGTAGAGTGTTTGCACAACCTCCTTTCTCATTTAACTCTCCCCTCCTTCAAGGTCCTCTCTCGGGCATCTTCTGATCCGTGTTAAATATTCTTCTCCGGGTGATGACTTTACAACTCATTGACTTACAGGGAAGCTCTTTCCTCTGGAGAGGTTTTGGGCACTTTCTGTTTGAACAAGGCCACATCTTAAGTTCTGCCCAAAGACGTGAAATGTGGCAGCCGACACAGTCACGCTACTAACTAGCATCCCAGGTCTATCTGAGGTCAGAAACAATGGTTTTGTTGGAAATGACTAAAACACAGTCAGTCAGGGTGCTAAGGATATCAAGCTTCCAGTCAGGACAGGCTTTAACCCACCCACCTATGAGATAGTTGACACTCGATAGACTCACTAAACAGTGAAGGAAATCTGGAAGGAGACAGTAAGGATTCAAACAGAGTCTGAAAATTCTCCCCACAGCCCCCAAATCTCTCTCAACCTAGGCTCCCCAGTGCCTGAAATCTCCTCATCACAAATTCGTACTGTGGTTGATTTCGCCAGTTATCTTTTGAAAAAGGTAAAGACTCTGAGAAGGCATCTCTATTTCCCAGTGTGAATTAGTTGATCAGATGCATTTCCTCTCTGGCTGTAGAGATACAGGCAAATGGGTAGGTCATTGAGTTTTGAGTGGTAGCTCATTGACCAAGCCTTTGTTTACCCTTCTCATTATGACCTTCCAGCATGTGCTAAGTTGTACAACAAATAATATTATAATGGTATATTATAATATTATAATCTCTGCTATATTTCTGGGAAAGCCATTCTCTGCAGCCTCTCTTCTCTCTGGAAAGGCAGAGAAAGCAGAAACCTAATTCATGGGCCCCTTTCTCAAGATCACTGTTCACAGAAAGCTCTGCATAGTGAAAAATGTCGAGTCATACATTCCTGACTAGGAAGGGCAAAGAACCGATACTATAAGGAAACAAAGGAGCTGGAGTGCATACAGAGATGCCCATTTGGGGCAATAAACGGGTCTTAAGGTTGTATGCAATTCTTCTTGAAAGTATTAGGGGCATATCAATTTTCATTTCAGAAATGTTATCCTCTTTCTCACCGATCTTTAATGTGCAGTGGCTAATGATTTTAACTTTCATTGTTCTTGCCCTTGAGCTTGTCAATGAAATAATGATCTTCCACGAAACATGTCCAAGTTCTGCAACCTGAAGAATTCTTTTGCAAAGTAAATCCTGATGCTCTAATTGATCTGTTGTATCTGTTTTTGCTTTAATACACTGAAATATTTTACTCAGCAAGGAAGTGAGTAGGATAGATAATTTGATGTCTTTTTCTTTTTTAATGTAAACCTTTCTCCAGAGAGCACACACAATTAGGAAACATCGAGGGTGAGCAACAAATAGGCTGAGCTTGTTTTTTTAAGTGTCTATAAATTCTGTAGTGATGTCCCCTCTTTCAATCTTGATATTGGTAATCTGTATTTTCTCTCTTTGTTTTCTCAGTCATTGAGGGTATGGACTGTGTCAAACTGCCCAAGCAAAACTACGTTTCCCAGGATTTCCTTCTCTGCTTTTTTTCCGGGTCACGGTTGGGCCCAGGAGAAATTAACATGAGATTTGGAAGGCAGAAGGAAGCGGCACCCAGCTCGTGGGCAGGCAGGCACGGTTCAGCTCCTGCTCGTTGTTGCTTCTCTGTAGGCTCACCTGATGGGTGGGGACAGCAGACAAGCCTGCAGGTCCTCCAGATCCTGCTGGATCTCCTCCTTCAGCTTCTTCAAATCCTGGTCCAAGTGCACCAGCGGGTCGGTCACTTGAGACATTGAAGGTGGATGCTTAGCAATGGTGAAGATGAATGCAGGTTCTAGTTTGCGCTCCTGCATTCCAGCTGGTCCTCCTTGCTTGTCCTGGTTTCTCCCACTTAATGTCCCCTTTTCATTCCTGACCGAGGCCCCTGTAGGCTTCAGTCACTGAAGCATTACTTCACATGGACTGTTTAACCAACTCCCCCAGTTACATAAGGTCAAATTCCTACATCCCGCATTCTATATGGCTCATATTGGCTCAGATTCTCCGATCAACCCCCAACTGAGAAAATCAGTGTTGCTAAGGGATAATCAATGTTACCAATTTCTTCAAAGAATTGACTATTGTCCTTGTTAATATTCTCTCTTATTGATCTATTTTCTATTTCTTCAATTGCTGCTCTTATCTTTATTTCTTTCCTCCTTTCTATGTATTTGAGTTTAATTCACTCACATTTTTCTAGTCCCATAATGTGGAAACTTATGTTCAAAAAGAAGAAGATTTTAAATCAATCATCTGAGATTTAAAACTATACATTCTTTTAAGTCAGTGCTTCACTGGAATCGTTGAATTTTTGATATGTCGTGTTTTTATTATCAGCTTTCAGTGCAAATATTTTCTTATTGCTTATGATTTCTTCTTTACCTATACACCATATAGAGGTATGTTGTTTAATTTCCAGGTATTGGAAGATTTTCTAGATACCTAGATATCTAGATATTTCCATATATATCATGTGTCCTGATGAGTTGACCCTCTTATCACTATGAAATGCTCCTCTTTATCTCTGCTCATGGTCCTTGCCTTGAAATTTATTTTGACTGGTCTTAATATAGCCACACCAGCTTTTCTGTGCTCATGTTTTGCATGATATGTCTTTTTCCATCCTCCATCTTTTGGCCTATCTGAATCTTTATATTTAAAGTGCATCTTTTTTTTTTAATACATTTGTTTTGCCATAGCATAGGAAGAAAAATCATAAAAATTACTAGATGACTTGTGAAGAAAGAAGGGTTTCTAAATGGTATTATGTCTGGATAATAATACCATTATTATCCAGACATAAGCTAATAATACCAAATATTAGCTTTCACGAATTTAGGCAAGTGATTGATTAAAAATATAATCTCCCCATAATTTGGCAGTTGCTCAGCTCACCCAGATCTTTTTGACAGCTGTTTCTTAAACAGTAGAAATATGAGACTGTCAGAGACAGTTTGGGTTGCTGGTGCTACGTCTTGCAATAATAACATCATTTGAATGAAATGAGATTATAACTGTTTGCTGCTATCTCTGAACAAACACCATCGTCTTGCAGCATCTCAGAGGATCTGCTGACAGAGTTCGATGACGCTCACTGAAGCGCTTATCATGAGAATTGAGATGAAAAGACAAAGAAGGGAGAGCAAAGCAATTATTCCACTCTAAACAATAGATGTCTTGAAATTAAACAATCTTTAGTAGTTAAATGACCTTATGTACCTGCACTCTTTCCTATCCATCACCGATGTGTACTGTCTAACCTTTCAAATTGCTAGACTGAATTAAAACTTTTATCTACACAGTCAGAAAAATATGAAAATCAATATAATAGTCATTACTATGGTGATAATTATACTCTGTATTTATTCTTTTCTATACTTCTCCTACTTTGTTCCTGTGAAAAACTGTTTCCTGTTCTCCCTCACAGCTAAACTCCTCAGTTCAACCAGGCAAGTGACATCACTGAAGGTTGGGGGAAAATGAAAGAGAAATATAGCACAGAGAATAACTAGTCACCCAGCCTGCCTCTGCAGGGCATACCCAGGCTCCCAGCCACCTGGAAGCTCCAGACATTCCCTGGATTGATGGAGATGAAAAGTTGGTTTTCACTTCCCTTTTTCAGCTGTGTCTAAGCCTCCTCTCCTGAGTCTTCATTTCCTGGACCAACCTCTTCTTAAAATGACTGACAGTGGGAGCCTCAAGCCCTGCAGGGGTGCGGACGAATCCTCCAGCCTGCACAAGAGACCCGTGAAATAGTCCTATACCAGGCACACTCTGTTTCTAAGTTGTGCAGCCTCACATGATCCCACAGGTGGGACACCTCTTAACCCAGGTGAGGCAAAACTGAGCTAAATTCAGTCCAATTTCTTTTCAGCCTCTTCCATTAAGGTTTAAAAGATCTTGGGGTTCATTCTCTCCTAAAGTCTCCCAGTTTCAGTAGGCACTGTCATGCCCATTTTACAGATAAGAAAACAGAGGCTCTGAGAAGTTAAGGACTTGGTCAAGGCCATACCTCAATAAGTGCCAGAAATTTCCACCATTCCTACAAATTCAGAATTCCTAAAATAAAAATCATCCCGACCTACCCCTCCAACGAGACAGGAACAGCTGGACTCGACCCTCACCCTGTCTCAGCACACGACTCACCCTTCAGTCTCACCTAAATGAACGTTGACTCTTCTCTCCAAATTGCAGAGGGAGGCCTCAAATAAATTTCCAATCATCCTCTCAGTACGCAGAAACTACATAAGTTATATTTAATAGCATTAACCTACTTTATAATGACTCTCCAAAGCAGGAAACATATCCATGGAGACTAATTCTATTTGAATAGATTTTTAGAAAACACCACTAGATAAAAGAACAGACTCCAGTTTAGACAATACAGGAGATGAAAGAAAAAAAAAAGAATAAACTATCCCCTAATGAAGGGGGTGAGGATGGGGAAATGGAGAAGAAATAAAGATTGGAAATGTTTACTGTGCATAATGCTGATTTTAGATTTGGACAGGATCACCGATGTAACCATGTTATAAAACATCCCCCCAAACAAAACAGCCACGTTGACACAGCTGTGTCACAATGTCGTGCTTTGGATTAGGGACTGATTAGAAAGCAGAGGGTGAGATGGTTCAAGGGGCTGATTCGGGACACAAAGGATGAATGAGGTGAGCACTGGGGGGCTTGTTTGGATCGCGTGCTAGTTAATTGCTTGTCCTGGGGCTGCTGGCCAGACGCTTGGCCAGCGGGACAAGAGGACGTGCCTATATTTGATCTGGGTCCTTTCTAGTACTGAGTCAGGGCATGTAGCAGGTGCACAATGAATGCTTATCACGTGATTGCATTTCAAGCTCGGTAAAAGGGTACTTATTTCCCTTATCAGTTGTAACTAATAGTTCTACCCTCTTCTTCATGGTATAAGTTATAATCAGTTAGAGTATTAATAGCAAAGGATGAGCACAGAGAGTAAATAAGCATGAACATGATGGGCAGAGGGTACATTAGATTTAATTTTCTTTAATTAATTATATGTGCTTATGGGATACATAGTTCATTCTTTAGAGGGAGAAAAGGAGGAAGAGAGAGAGAATACGAATGAGAAAGAAAGTGAATTGCTAGGAGTGGCCTGTCTTGCCGTTCCCCAGAGCGTTTTCCAGTAAGAAGGAGCTGGGCTGGGCGGGAGCGCTGCAGAGCGTCAGGAGCGGGGGTGACAGTGGGCGTGACAGTCTCTACACTCAAGAAGGTCTCAGACTGGCTCACCAGCTCTAAGGGGGATGAAACTACCAGCCCTGTGGGTGGGATGATGTTAGGCCCCAACTCCATCCACGCAGAGCTGAAAGCAGGTCCAGGACACGGAGGTGATGGCCACCCAAGGTCATGCATGATCACTGGTCCATCCCATCACACCCTTCCCCAAGTGCAGGGACCCAGTCTTGCTCATCCATCTACCTTCCAGCCCCACACACAGCTTGGCTCAATGTAGAAGCCCATAAACATTTGTTGAATAAACAGATGAACAAGTGAATGAATGAATGAATGAACTGTTTGTTCTTACATCTGTGGTTAGTAGAAACCGCTCTTTTTACTTTAGGAGCCATTCTCTCTTGTTGTTTCTTTGAATCGTTTCCTCTGTGTTTTGTGACGTTGCAATGCACAACCGCCCTCACACCTTACATTCAAATCCAGCCTGAAATCCTTGTGCTGGGGAACAAACACAAAAACATTTTGAAAAACACTCCAACCCTAGGCCAACTGAAGTCCACCCATCGCGCGGCATGGCGGGAATGTATGTGGGAGGGAATTGATGTTTATTTATGCATCTACAATGTAAGTGGTTTATAACCTGGTTTATCCTCAGAAGTTTCTGGCTAAACTCTATCTTTCACGATATTCCCAGCCACAGAAATTCCCCCTTCACACACAGATATTTTGAACTCCTGCCCTGACCAGCTTTATGGATTTGGCATCCTTATAGCCAGACAGCACTTCTAAAGGGCAACGGAAAGAACACAGTGGATCTTGACCACCTGTCCTGCAGAGGAAGCTTTGATGAAACCAATCCAAGGGCGTGCTGGGGCTGAGAAATTTTCTTTGGGGCCAGAAGCCCATCTCCAGCCCTCTCTTGATAATGACATCTGGCGAGCGGTGAGAGGTGAGTTTATCCACTAGTGAGGCAGTGTAAAATGTCAGCTGGCCAGTCTGAACCTATTAAATAAGCTAACCCATGTCACATAACATCGGCTATATGCTAGAACTCTTCTAAATGCTTTGCACATATTAATGTATTATCTCATTTAATCCTCAGGATCCAATGGGCTTGTTCCCACCATCACACTCATGTTACCTGGAAGACACTGGGACCAGGAGCACTTGAGTCCATGTTCCTGTGCTATGGGTTGTAGGCAGTGGGGCCGGGAGGGGGACTGAGTTAGGTCACGGCAAGTTTGCATTGCTTCTCGTCAAAGGCTGTGTTGCCTTTCCAGCTACGACCTCTGGGCATGAGACTTCACCTCTAATATCCATTACTTCTGTTACATGGGGGATAATTCGACAATAATATCTATTTCACTAGGTTGTGATAAAGATGAAAATTAATCACAACTAGTGATGCTTGGCCCATAGTTTCTGTTTGAAAAATGGAGTCATTTTTATTAGGCTAAAGGTTGAAAATGGGATAAACATGAATTCCAACTTCTATTAAGTTTAATTTGCTTTATATATAAATACAGGTTGGACTAACTAAAAACAGAAACCTGCTTATATTGATTTTCCTTTAAAAATCATTTTTATAAAGTAAATGTCACAGAGCTATTTCTTATGACATATAGCTCCCAGACAGCTTTGAGTTTCCAAAACTATTAGTTTCAACATGTCAATACATCTAGCCCACGGGCAGGGAGGGTTAGTACTAAACTTGGTAGTCAGGTCTCTCTGTGGGGCTCTTTGGATTTTTTGTACAAAAAAAATCAAATTTCCTTCCTCCTTCCACATAAGAGGCTATTCCACTTATTGATTATCTAACGTGTCTCAGGAAAGCTCCTTTTCCCTAGTATTGGATGTGCTCCCCATCACAGCCTTGTGAGGAAGGCATTATTAATCCCATTTCATGGAGGGGAAGCCTGAGTCTCCATGTGGTTCCGTGACCTACTCAAGGTCACACAGCTAGTGAATGGTGGTGCTGGGGTCCCAGCTCCCTGCCAGCGCCCAAGTCTGTGATTCCTAAAATGTATCCTGTGCACTAGGCCAGGCTTTCTATAGCTTTGGGTTCTGAAAAATTGTAAAATCTTTGATGTTTAAGCCCCTTTCTGGACAAAAGATTTGGAAAATTAAAAATTACACACTTTCCTATCCTGTAATAGTAAATAGGCCAAACACGAACCATTGCTTCATGATCCAAGTTTATCATTATGAACTGTCATCATCCTATCTCACCATATAGAGGTGGGGAGGACCCACTTCTTCTATACACAATGCCTCAATTGCTATGATTTGGAATATTTTTGCCTTTATATTTACTTTATCATTTTTTGCTGGATTATTGTAAACTACAGACAATATGATGTATTACCCTTAAATATTTCAGTACATCCTTCTAAAAAATAAGGACCTTTTCCCATCTAACCATACCACCATAATTATAGCTGACAAAATGAATGTCATCCTACAGTCCATCTATATATTCAGATTTCCCCAGTCGTCCCAGAAATAGCTGGTCAAATTCTCTCTTGAAATTATTACCCATGAGAGAAAATAGCTGATCTTGTCTGAAAACTGGCATTTGGAGGCATGCCCCCATGCAGCGGGTCAGAAGAGGTTTGGATGACTCCAGGGAAAGCTCCTCGCTGAAACACAACAAAACCAAACCTCTTGGCCAGATAGAAGATGCACCTACAATCAGGCAGTGTCATGTGTACAAGTTAAATTTAATATTTAGAACTCAGTGGTGGTTTTCCCGGGGCTTGTTACCTATTGTAGCTGATGCTGACGTGTCTAACCTCTCCCGCTGCTGGAGGCATGACTCATCTTCCCCTCCGGTGGACACTCAAGGTCACAGTGAGGTGTCAACCAGGAAAGCGGGCAACCCCCTCCCAGCTCAGACTGCCCGCAGGGAGAAGTTCAAGGGCTGCCAGTGTTGAATCGCAGCGCTCTAGGTAGGAGGTACAGATGCTGCAGAAACCTCATCTGTTCTTCCAGCAGAGTGACCAGCCATCGGGTTTCCCTGAGGTTTAGTGGACGTGGGACTTTTGAAACAGACCAGGACCCTGTGGGGCTCCTGGGCACAAAAGCCCTTCTGTGTCCCCCATTTCTTGATTACAGGAAATAGGCTTCATTCAGCTTCCATGACCTTCCCTGAGCTCCAAAGGGCAGGTTCAAACAGTTGCTAATTAGGGAAGAGAGGGGAAGCAGACACAAGGGAGGAACAGTCAAGAAACAATAGTGCAGCCCTGGGGCAGGGTCCTGGTTCCCCCTCAAGGGATACACATCACAGTACCTTTGAGCTGTTTTGCAGATACTGAAACGCCCTCCAGGTGGGAGAAGTTGACCGTACGCTGCCGACCTCGGTCTGGTTTCTCAGACCCCTTGGAACCGGAAGGTTTATCATGCTGACTCTCACTTACCTCACCACCAACCAATCAGAGGAACGCCCACGAGCTGATCACGCCCTCTTTGAACCATTACTACAAAACTCCTCACTACGCCCTCCAGGTCAGGACACACAGTTTTGAGGGCATTAGCCTGCTGTGGCCCCCTTTGCCTGGCAAAGCAATAAAGCTATTCTTTTCTACTTCACCCAAAACTCCTGTCTCAGATTTAATGCGGTGTTGGGGTATAGAGGCCGGATTTGGCTTTAACACTTTCAGTTTTAAAACTGGGACAAGTTGGCCACTCTACTCGTGAGGGCCCTCTGTTGGTCTCTTGTGGTGAAGCTCTTCCCTTTTACTTGGGCTGACACTTCCATCAACCAGCAGTAGTTACTGACCCCTCTTTCACGTCTAGCAGAGTATTGGGGTGGGCTGTACAAAGAAGGGCGATGGGAACTGGCATTACCGACAACCAACTGTGTGGCCAGCGCTTCACAAAACCAACCGGTTCACCCGGTTCACCCCAGGTGTTACCTCTAGGGGGAGGGGAGTGGAGGTGCTTCTCTCCTGGTCTCCAGCCAGTCTCCTGCCTGGACGTTAGAATCACTTGGGCAGCTTTTAAAACAACGATTCCAACATCTCATCCCCCAAGAGTGGGGTGAAGGCCTAAAAAATGCTTCTAGTTGATCCGGGATACTCTTTTTCATGGATCCCAGACCAGACCTATAGGTTTCTCAATGCAAAACTCTAGGCAGCCAATCTAGTTGGCATGTACGAGAAACATGATTTGCCCAACTGACCTGCAAGATGGCTCCCTTCGAACAGAACCAGTATGAGAGCAGTCTTGCCAGTGAGGGACAAGCTCACGGTGGGGTCCAGGCACTCTGGGCTGAGATGCCAGCTCTTTGCAGGTTGCCCAGACTCCTTCCCCCACCAGAGAAATGGGGAACTCCTGGTCCAGCTGGCTCGTTATTGAGCCAACCCTAGGTGAGTTCCTGTGGTCATTCGCAGACAAGCCAGCTTGTTGCCCCACCCTGTCTTGTATGAAGAAGTGAAAGTCACGGGCTTCCCTGGTGGCGCAGTGGTTAAGAATCCACCTGCCAGTGCAGGGGACATGGGTTCGAGCCCTAGTCCGGGAAGATCCCACATGCCGCAGAGCAACTAAGCGCATGTGCCACAACCACTGAGCCTGCGCTCCAGAGCCCGCGAGCCACAACTACTGAGCCTGTGTGCCACAACTACTGAAGCCCACGCGCCTAGCGCCCGTGCTCCACAACAAGAGAAGCCACCGTGAGGAGAAGCCTGCGCACCGCAATGAAGAGCAGACCCCGCTCGCCGCAACCAGAGAAAAGCCCACGCGCAGCAGCGAAGACCCAACGCAGCCAAAAAATAAAATAAATAAAATAGATAAATTAAAAAAAAAAAAGAAGTGAAAGTCACAGTGAGTGCCTGTTACATAATACCCACACCCATGTCTCGAATAAAAGTTGGTAAAATATGACAGGGTCTCATGAGAATATAATCAATAAGGTCAGAGAGACAATAAACGATGTAGGAGTGAAGAAGCACAACAGAGTCCTTAGGGCTGGGGTGGGTCTGGAAGGCTTCGTGGAGGAGGTGGTGTGGACAGGAGAAGACAGGTCCTGCTCAGAAGAGGATGGATTTCCCCATCATAACAGAAATTCATTTGGAGGAAAAAATAGGAGTGTCACTTCATTTTCAGACTTGCATTTTAAGGTCACTGACATTACCAGTGAATATAAAACTTAAAAATTAAGAACATAAACCCCTGAGTTGAGCTACCTGTGTCTAAGTCTGGGTTTCTGGTTATGGAACCATGGGCAAGATACAAGCCTTGTCTATAAAACTGGAATAACAATAACAATAAAATCTGCTTAATACGATTGTGGTGGTGGTGATCAGATAATGCACACGGTGTGTGCAGTACAGAGCCTGGGACATAATAAACTCCCAGTAAGTGCTGGTGCTGATTACTGCTATCATTATTAATCAAGTGCTTAACAAGTTGCTATAATAACCTGGGTCCCATATCATCTCTCAAAATATTAAGGAACATTCTCGGTGAAGTCATTACTCACAGAAGATGGCTCTCCGTTAGGGTGATGGGGACATAGCTGACACTGACATTCTCCCCACGTTTTGAGAATCATCAGCTTAACTCGAGATCTAGCTGATGTTTTAGTTTGCCAAGGGGAAGAATAAAATAGCACAGATTGGGTGACCTAAACCAAAAAAATTTATTTTCTCTTAGTTCTGGAGGCTGGAAATTTAAGATCAAGGTGTTGGCAGGTTTGGTTTCTCCTGAGGCCTCTCTCTTTGACTTGTAGACAGCTGCCTTCTCACTGCGGTCTTCCCTGTGTGTGTCCATGTCTTAATCTCTTCTCATAAAAACACCAGTAGGATTAGAGCAGAGCCCACCGTAATGGCTTCATTTTAACTTAATTAACTCTTTAAAGACCCTATCTCCCAATACAATGACATGCTGAGGTACTGGGGGTTAGGGCGTCAACAAATGAATTGGGCGGGGGGTATATATAATCAGCCCATAATGGCTGAGTTCTGGTTTCCATTCTACTTCTATCGATACAGAGCAAAGGGAGGTTCCAGTGGCTTTTTTATTGCCTGATTGGGAGAAAATCTGGAATCCTTCAAGCACACCTAACACATGGTTCCATATGCCCACTCAGCCTGGTGAGTCTGTCTGAAACACTCAAGAGCCACAAACCAGCAACAGTTTCCAGCATAAACAAAGTAGTCACTTCCAAAGTGCTTCTGAGAAGTGAAAATGAGTTTTTAAATATGAATCATTTGTTGAACACAGCTGCTAATATGTGCAGCCTATACTTCTCATTAATGGATGGGCTGAAAAACGAATTTATAGCCAGTCTTGCATAATGAAATAAGTGTACTCTTTATAATTACTAATGATTTAGAACAGATCATTCCCTTGCTTAGTAAATGGTATTTTCATATTTTTATCTTAAGTAAAATAAAATCATGTTAATGATATTCAACCAAAAGGAAAAGCAAAATAAAGTTGGGCTTTTTTTTAAGGTTTTGGGTGCACATGTGTGTTTTTAACATGCTTTCTCAACTTTTATATTGCTGACAACCTGCGAAATTTTATAATAAATTGTTGGCTTGTGGTGTTCAAATGTAGAAGAGCTATCCCAAATTATTGAGTTACTAAAATTTGGTCTTGCAGGCTCTTTTAAAGGTTTGTTTTTTTTTTTTTTAAGGTACTTGGATCTTCAAAATGTTTAATTTACGTGGCTGTTTTCTCCAAGGCAGCATAAAAAAGAAAATGAAATTCATTAAAAAAAATTTTCTACCCTAATAGCCTGGAGTATTCACTTTATCGTCACCAACACACACACACACACACACACACACACACACACACACACACAGAGCTCCTCTTAAAAAGTAATTAAGAGCTTAGAAAGCCTAGAAAGTGAGGTTTGATTCCAGGGTTATTTTGGAGATTCTCTTATGTTCTTTTGCTGGCTTGAAAATGTTGCCCCAGTGAGGACCAAATGGTGCACATTAGGCCTTTGGGTATCCTGATTTACTTATGAAAAGTATTCACCATTGATTATTTTATTCTTTTATCCAATTTTCCTTTTTGGGAAGATCTCTGATGTAGATTTTAAGTGTACCGTTTACCGGAATCTAATTTATGGCCAGCCGTGAAGATTGGTATCTGCAAAAAAAAAAAAGCTTTGTGATACAGGCTTAATTTACATGGCTTTATTGAGTTATAAAGTATAGATTAGACCTTAAAGCATAAATCTCCCCAGTGATGGGATGGCCATAAAGAATTGCTGTGCTCATAAAAGTCATGATATTCCCTTTGTCTCATTTATATTATGTAAATCATTTTATGCTATCGCACCATTGAATACACACACACTAAAATGTTGTTGGGATATTTAATCAGTAACTCCCTATTTTATTTGGCTAACATAATTCTAGTCTGACTTGCACTAGAGAGGCAGAGAGAGTGGTGGGAGCAGCAGTGTGGTGCTGGGCTCTGGGGCTGAGCCATGTTAGGTGGATGCTTTGATATTGCATCACTGCTGGTGACCTTTCAGGAGCTCCAGCTTCCATGAACTTGCTGACTTTTAATGAGTCTGCAGTTGCCCTCTCAAGTCACCAGAATGATGCAGTCTATCGATCAGCCACCTTCATAAAGGTCACCTGTCATGGGGGAGACTGTGTAGGGATGTGTAAGTGAAAGGTGGGGTTTCCCAGGGGCGGTTCAGAGGTAACAGGACAGAATGGTAGTCTCAGACCCAAGCCCTGGCATCTGACAGATCGTCTTTGAGCTAGGACCACCTTGGAGGGATTAAGAAATTCATCCAAAGCCACACAGATAGTAGATACCTACTGCACAAGGTAGTGAGGATTAAATGCCACCAATTGTCAGTTCCTGGCACATTCAGTAACGTTGGCTGTTATCGTCCTTAATACTGTGATGTTTACAAGGGCACAGCTCTATGGAAACTTAGCCATCATTTGACATCAGAAACATCTATAGACAAGTTAGTGAGACCAACTGGTTTGTGATCAGTTTGATTCTCTCTTGCCAAATTTCCACTTCATTTTGTGCTGGGTAGATACACTTAAGCACGAAGAATTGGAGATACTATAATTTCTAGCGTCTGCAAGCTGTTCCAAGCCTTTCAGAAAACTTGTGATTGCCAGTATTCACCAATTAAGCATCCTGCTCTGATGCCCATGATCTGAAGAGTTTCACTTCTTGGCAAAAGTAGCCAGTCTGTGATTTGCGGGACCAATGTCCACCTGCTGATCAATGCAGGGGAAACATCTCTGACCAGGCAGCCTTTGCTGCTCTGAAGGCTGGACTGGAATCTTGGTCCTTTACAGTTGGACCAGCTCTAGATTTTAGGGCTTCCCTCTCGCCTGGTCTCCCAGTAAGAAAAAGCTATTTTCCTTCCACAGTGAGGGGTGACTAAAACAGAGAAATAAGTTCCTTCTCTATGTACAGATGTCGGGACAAATCATGAAAGGGAAATGTGGAGAGCTGCGGGCATGAAAGCCGAGGGGTCCCCCAGCAGGCAACTCAGCAGTTCCCTCTAGCTGGGTCCTGCGTGGAGCCTGTGCAGTGTTTCCGTGGGGTCCCACAGAGCATCATTTATCAAGGCCAAGGCTGCAGACCTGCTTCTCCCTGCTGTGATGCTGCCTCCCCGCAGCTGCCTCCGGAGTCTCAGCCCCTGTAGCATTTCTCTCTGCTACAGTGTCTCAGGGTTCAGACAACTCAGCCATACTCTGTAGAGGCTATCTCTGTGGTTGGAGTGACTGCAGCTCACAGCTCATGACACAGTTCCTGCTGAGGGTCCAGGGGCAGCTCTGGTGCCTCACAGCTCCTTCAAAGAACCAGGCATAGCTTCCTAGGCAGCTATACAGCATCGTCAACACACCTCTTCCTGCCATTCCTTCTTGCTCTGCCCTGAAGCCTCACTGACTTGGTTAAGACATTCCTCTTCTGTTCCCTCCCTTGCCCCACCCCTGGGGGCTCCTAAGGGAATTTGATTTCCAGCCCTCATGTACTTTGTCAGGCCACTGGGAGCAGTGCATCTGGGGAGATGGAGAAAAAGTCAACTTTTTATCATTTTTCTTGGCAGTCTACTTGTATGTGCTGGAGATTACCCCGGGACCAAGGGTAAGAAGCAGGAAGGCCAGAGCAAGAGTGGGAGATAGGAGCGGGCCCTAAGGGCATGTTTCTGACTGCAAGGAGTAGAGTACCTGAAAGCAGACTAAGTGCAGTTTGAGCAGCAAGGGCTTTCTCCCCCTACATCGTAAGAAATCCAAAAGGAGCTGATTTGGGGGGGTTTGTTCAGCAACTCAGGGGTGTCTGAGGTGGTGCCTCTGCTCTTTTCTGAGTCCAAACGTCCAGAAGTAAGAGTAGGGTGAAGCTTCCTCTCTCGGGGAGGGAAATCTTTCCAAGAAGACTCTCAGTATATTTCCTCTGAAGTCTCTGGACCAAATTAGGTCCCATGACTGCCAGTGGATCAAGAGCAGCTGGAAAGTGAGTTTCTGGCATATTCAGCCTAGTTTATCATTGATCCACCAGCAAGAAAATACAGTGGGGGCTGGCGACTGGGGAGGCGACAGACAGCATTGGTGCTGGACACTGTCATTTATGAGGGCTTGAGTGGTGGCATCATATTTCTGCCCCTCTACCCCAATACACTCTAAGAATATTTTTGCAAATGTCTATATATCTTTCTCCCTATCCGCTCACTAGGGACACTATATTAAATCTTGCAGCACAGCTCCGTGTGTGCATGTATGAAAATTCTGTGTAAGATGTGGGTTATATACACATACAAGAATTAGCTTCATTTTCAAAGAAGAAACAAAATAGCATACCTAACTAGTGGTAGAAAATAAACACCCTTATCCCTTTATTGAATCAGAGGATTTGGACCTGGGATCTGCTATGAATTTAAATGCTTTAGCAAATTAGTAACCACAGTGGTGAGAAAGCCTAGCATCTCTTCCTGATTCCTTTCACCACCAGGCAAGGAGCCCAGCTTAAGATGGAGATGTGCTGCTATCATGTGAGCCAGAAAATGTCTGAAAGGAAATATAGAAATGTGTGAACCATAGAAAGTATTTTCTAAGATGTTATAAACCATACCACCGAATTAAAAATACCTAAGGTTATCCAAGGAAGGAGAAAGGAACATACTTGGTGACCATTTTACAGATAAACTAACTGAAACTCCTTGGTGGTAAGTACTTAGCCTAAGAGCTAGCATGTTGATCTGTCTGGTCCCAAGTACTGTTTTTTTTAATCACATCACCCAACGAAAACCTACCACTCTAAGGATTAACAGAGATTTTCTTTAAATTCTTCAAGTGTGTAGTGAATGTTCTATTTTACGTAAATTATATTTGAAAATTAGACCCAGTAGCACCTGTCGTTCTTTTTATTTTTTTATTTTTGCACATGAGATGTAGTTTGATATTTATGCAGTATGCAAATGACAAGGCACTTTATGCAGTATGCAAATGACAAGGCACGTCAGTGCTTGGCAACTGTGTCTCAGTCTGCATGATGGCTTCCTGGACTGTTCAGCCAGGCTCAAGCAGCTGCAGCTACCTTGGGACAGAAAAGCACTCAGTCTTACCCACCAGAAAGGGGATGGACTCAAAGGAGGCTAACTCATCTGCAAAGTTGCCAATTTTCACTTGATAAACCAGGCATAAATGTGCTGGATAATAACACCCACCTGCTCATGGCCAAAGTCACAATTTGAGAGCTCTTCTATTCACTCCAAATTTCTAAAACTCAAAACATCTATCTGTCACTTTTTTTGTTTATTATTTCTGAGGCAAGATGCATATAGTTGTTCACAAAATGTGTGATTTTTCTACAGAAAATCATCTGGCTGGGCAGGTAAAAGCTTTTTGGAGTGGGTGACAATCTATTGCTTGTAGTAAGTGAAATTTTCACCTTCTAAAAGAATAGGGTTGTTCTAAGAAAGGCCCTTCTGTAGCACCTATTTGAATTCCCTTGCTTTGAAGCTAAAGGCGCTAAGGCAGTGAAGGTGAAAAATGAACATTAAAAGCACACACAAAGCTAGTACTTAAATTGTCCTCAGAATTCTCATAACAAAATTATGTATTACCCAAGATATTGTAACTTCATTGTAGAAAAATTTAATATGCAGAAAGAAGAAAAATAAACTCACCTCTAACTGCTCCACTCTTAAGTAATTATTTAGAATGTTTTTCTTGCAATCTTTTTTTTTTTCTATTTTTACTGTCAGGTTTTCCAAGACTCCTAATTCCTATGATATATTCTTACTTAGGTACCAGGATCATTAAATAAAAGGATATGTAAAGTAGCTACTAAAATGTACTATAAATAGAATGATTTTTTAAATTTAATTTTTATTTTATATCGGAGTATAGTTGAGTTACAATGTTGTATTAGTTTCAGGTGTACAGCAAAGTGATTCAGTTATACGTATACATATATCCATTCCTTTTCAGATTCTTTTCCCCTATAGGTATTACAGAATACTGAGTAGAGTTCCCTGTGCTATATAGTAGGTCCTTGTTGGTTATCTATAAATGGAATGATTTTTACTGGAATAGTATTGTGTTCCTAAGGTTCTCTCTCTGCCTGTTGTAGATGGACTTTTGAAAATGCTTTCTCCAAATCAATTAAACATAGTTGGGTATTAGCATGTCAGCAGGACTTATTTTAACACGTCGACTCAATCCAAGGGCACAGGGTCGAGAGGCTGTACTCATAATTAGAGTCTGCATTGTTCTTTCTGAAGCACATCCAAATCCATCACGTCATTTAGTCCTTTCACAGACACTCTGAGCCAGGTACTGTTGTGACCTTTTTCCTGAAGAAGGACCTGAGACTCAGGGAGCAAGAGTTGAAAACTCATGAATGTCTGGAGGCCACGCCTTTGGACTCCGAGGCATGACCTTTACGAGCATTAAGGGGGTTGTCAATTGGACCTGAGGTTCTCGTTCTTGGAACCCTCCCAGCAGAGGTGAGGCTAGGGGGCAGCAGGAGGTTTCCTGTATTCCTGTATTTCCTGTAATGGGAGGTTAAACTAGATTATCTCTCATGTGCCTTCATCCTCTGAAAGCCTATAATTGTGTGTTCTCACCCCGTCTAATTAGTCCCAGTGCCGGGATGATAGATGGGCACTGAGTGTTCAACAAACAAGATGTTCTGTTCATAAAACTAGGTCCCATGTGGCCCAGTTTCAGAGAAAGAACTGCAGCCTTGTAGGGGATTTGAGTTTGTTTAGGTCTCTCTCAACCACTCATGGCAAAGTGGCAAAATCCACAACTTTTTATAACTTCTCCGTGTCCTTCTCTCCTCTGCTACCCCCAAATGCTCAGGGCTTTCTCACTCTCCTGCGTCAAGAGTGCCCTCACCCCACGCATGCAGTCCTGTTCCTGCAACGCCACGTGTTTGTCCCCCAGTCATGACCCATTTGACCAATCACATCCTTTCTGTCCCCTTGAAGCTACCTGGGGGGTACGTTCTGTCTGATCTCTTTTCTTAGGAGGCTCTGCATAGATTTTGCCCTCTCTGCTCTCAGAAATCAGGGAGAGGGGTGAGGACAGAAAAAGCCATGCTGGCAATTCTGAAATTGTTATAGGTAGGGGAAGGATGAAGTCTGAAAATCCCCACACATTAAAAATTGTGTGCCCTCTCACACAAAGGGAGGTATTGTCCCCGTGGTCGGTGTCATGCACGAAATGTCTAGCACCCTGAGTGCCCATGGTACCCCAGAGCCATCAATCTGCCATCATCCGCACAGCGAGGACCTTCCAAATGGGCTGCCCCTGCAGTGATATTACAAATGGAAGAGAAATGGGGGCGGGGAGCCCACGTGGGTGAAATGGAAGTCGCTTTGACCTCCGAGGCTGGCATCTGCAGTCCAATCGATGGTAGTAGCACTGACGCAACTTTGACGTGAGGAAGACAAGCACGTCTGCAGTAAGGCTGCATCTGTAACCACAGGGATGAGGATGGCATCTAACTGCTCAGCTCCCGTAGCAGCGTGAGTGGACTCTGAAAGTCTTCATTAACCGAGGCATTAAGATAATGGAAAAATAATGACACACACAAGACAATTGCTTTCATTATAATGTAGGAATTAAATCAGAACATCTTTTTTCCCACCACCCCCCCCCATGTGTAGTTCAGAGAAGACTCTTTCAGCTCTCTCTCAGAATGAGGAATGTTTAACTAAATTCTATAACTTTAGTTCATTATCTACGAAAGCTTAGAACTTTTTTTTTTTTTTTTGGCCACGTGGTTTGTGGAATCTCTGTTCCCCCACCAGGGATCGAACCCGGGCCCTCGGCAGCGAAAGCACGGGGTCCTCACCACTGGATCGCCAGGGAATTCCCAAAGCTTAGAACTTTATAGATGTGGCAAGATGGGTTAGCTTCCCTCTCTGCCCCTTTTCTGCCAACCTGCATCACTCCTGGCAGAGTTCCTGGGAGTCTCTCACAAGATTAATAAAAAGATGGAAAACTTTTTTTTGGTGGCGGTGGGGTGGGCAGCATAAAAGCACATTAGAATTAAGCAGGTGCATTTATTTGTCCTCTAAAAGATCCAGTCTGAAAAATCAAAAGGAGCCAAAGCTTCCCACAGCTAAGTGCTTGCCACCTCCTCTGCAGAATGGAGCCTAGAGCGATGCTCAGAGCCTGAGGACTCAACTTACAAATCTGGGATGCAGCCAGGAGCCCTAGGGTGAGAAAGGACCGCGGGTGATCATGGTGGTGAGACAGAGAAGGAGCCTGGAAAGAAAAGGAAAGTCCAGGTGTGCACCAGGTTGAAGTGTTTGCACTGCCCTTTGGACACCGAGTGGGTAGTTAGCCAAATGTAAGGGGGTGGTTCAAGTAATGCATGTACCTAGGGCCCTAAATAGCCTTATAACTAAGTATGTTACAAGCACTCAGTTGCATAAAGTTTTACTCCATCAAAATGTTAAACTAGAAGAGCAATAGTTTCCCTTGAAAGGGGCAGGGGAGATAGGATTAATATTTTAACAGCCACATTGTTGGTGGTGGTCCAGTTTTGCTTTTGTGATCCAGCCACAAATCTTTGATGACAGCTCTGGCTCTGCATTAGTTGACTTTATGACCTCTCGTGGGTCAATTGTATCCTCCCCCAAAAGATATATTTATGCCTTAACCCCTGGTACCTGTGAATAAGACTTTATTTGGAAACAGGGTCTTTATAGATGTAATCAAGTTAAGATGGGCGTCATACTAGATTAAGGTGAACCCTAAATCCAATGGCTGGCGTCTTTATAAGGAGAGGGAGATTTGGAGTCGGGGACACATACAGGAATGAAGGCCATGTGATGACGGAGGCAGAGACTGGAGTGATGCAAGCCAAGGACTGCTGGCCATCACCAAAAGCTGTGAAGAGGCCAACAAGGATTCTTCCCTAGAGGCTTCAGAAGGAGCACGGCCTTGCTGACTCTTTGATTTCAGACTTCTGGCCTCCTCAACTGTCAGAGAATAAATTCCTGTTGTTTTAAGCCATACAGTCTGTGGTGATTTGTTATGGCAGCCCCAGGACACTGACACATGACCTTAAGGTAATTGCTTAACTTTTCTGATCGCCTTCCTCAAGTCTGTATTAGGATGGTTCCCTCTTTTCTACATTCTCATAGCTTCCTCTGTGAACTTCCCTTGAAGCCACATGCAGCATTCAGCAGCCTTTCTGTTCTTATGTGTCTAGTTCTCTTTCCAGAATCAGTCAATAGCTCTGTGAACGCTGGGCTAATGTATTGATCTCATTTATTCCTCTGTTCCTGTGGCCATCCCAATGCCAGGAACACACTAAATGGTTGGGGGTAAATATTTGGAGGGGTTTGTATAAACATTAATAGCAATGCATAAGAGTGTGTTGTAAGGATAGTAGCAGAACACACCTGGCTAGTGATTGTTTTATAAGTAAGGCTAAACTAGGACATTGGGCTGTTACTTAACCCTGGGTGGTGGCTGAAACGAAGAGAGGAAAAGGAGGGCAGCAATCAGCGAGCTGTTGGGGTGTGTATGGAGGTTGTTCAGGCTGAAGACTCCAGAGGCTGATACAGAATGTCCTCTGGGAGCAAAGGAGCGGCCAAGCGTTAGTAGCTCGGCCAGTTTTATCTCCACAAGGCCACACATTGTCAGGCGTCTTCACAAATGATTCACCTCCCCAGGCCTTTAGCTTACGCAACCCACTCAAGGATCTTAGGAAAGTGCCCTGAGGACATTGGTCATTAGAGGACCTTCACCCCAAGAGTAAAACTCTCCCAACTCTGCCATACATCAGTTTTACTAAACACAGATTGATGAAAAGATATGTTGGAAAGAAAGTAGAGAGCTATGGGACAAGCAGAGGGGTCTAGTCAAGACTCTTGGATAGTATGAAAAGGTCCAAGAAGGTAGAAAGTGGTCCACCTTGAACAGGTTATATTATCTGGCTATTGTCCATGCAGGAAGATGAGACAGGGGGGCGGTTAGGATAAGGTACTATGTCCCAAGCCTTTCTCCTTTAACTCTTGCATTGGTTGAAATGTTTCCTCATTTTATTTTACAACGGTAGGGAGAGAATTTAGGCACAGAATCCATTCTCTTAGCCGTGTTATTTCAACCTGGTTTCTGACAGTGAAAGAGTGTTTTGGTTCCTGGGACAAGAATCTATTTCGTCTTTGCCCCCAGTTGCTGGCGCAGAGCTAAAATTCTTGGATTCCCTGAGTGTTAGGGGGGAGAGGAGTGTCTTCTGTTATTCATAATAAGCCCCTTTTAACCATATCTGAGTTTATGTTAATGAGGTGACTCTTTGTTTTTTTTTTTGTCCGATGTTTATTCAAAATAATACAGCGCAGTAGAAAGAGTCAAACGGCTCCACGTGGTGTTTTGAAATTCATCCCACCTGTTGGCTGAGTGACCTGCAGGTTGGACAGACTGCCAAAGTCTAAGAACTTCAGCATTTTCTCAGTGTCAGGTTCTACTTCAATGATTTCTTGATCCAGGGCTGAGACCTCAGGCACGTAATCAATCTCTCCTCTCTCTCACCTCCTCCTGCAGCTTGATGGAGATAACGTCTCACTGGACCTCTCTGAATCTGCTTCATCAGATGTGTGACATAGCCTGCGATCTTGCTGCAGAGCTTCTTGCTGGGAATCATGCGATCTCCTCGCACATGAGCTTGTTGGTGTGGAAGGCATTGCCCAGGCATGTGTAGTACTTCTCGACAACGACCCGGGCCGCCTTCTTCATGGTTTTGGCGTGAGAGCCGCCCATGTTGGTGGGTCCTTGGTAGAAGAGCAATGAGGTGACTCTTTATGGACCCCTAGATGGTTTCAGGGTGGAACTGGCTGCCAGAGGAACCAAGCACGCGGTTAGAAGGTTGGAACTTGCAGCCCACCCTCCCCTCCAATTCTGTGAGGGGAGAGGAGTTAGACATGGTGGTCAGTCACCGATGGTCAATGATTTAACCAACCATGCCTGTGCACTGGAGCCTTCATAAAAATCCCTAGGTGATGGGGTGTGGAGAGCTTCTAGGTTGGTGAACATGTCGGAAGTTCTGGGAGGGCGGTGCACCCAGAGGGGGCATGGAAGCCCTGTGTCCCTATAGACCTTGGCCTAGGCATCTCTTCTAAATGGCAGTTCCTGAGTTATGTCCTTTCATAACAAACCAGTAATAGTAAATAAACTGTTTCCCTGAGTTCTGCAGGCCATCCTAGCAAATTGTGGAACCTGAGGAGGGGGTCGTTGGAACCCCTGAATTACAGCCAGTTGGTCAGAAGTATGGAAACTGGCGTCTGAAGTGAAGGCAGTCTTGTGAGACTGAACCTTTAACCTTTGGGTCTCTGCTTACTCTGGGTAGTTAGTGACAGAATTGAATTCAATTATAGGACTACCAGCTGGTATCTGGAGAACAACGGACTAGGTCGTTGTGGGAATAAACCCCACCCATTTGGTGCCAGAAGGTTTGTGAGTACAAACAGTTCAGAGTTTCTGACAACAAAGTGTTCTTATCATCATTATTATGTACTATTATTAATAAATAGTATTTGTAAAGTTTTTTTATAGTTTACAAAATATGTCTAAACAAACAATATCATTTGATGCTTACAACACAGTAAGGTTGTATTATTAGTACCCGTTAGTATTATTGCTTTCATCTCCATTCTCCAGGCTCAGGGTTGTAAAGCTCATTTAGTCCAGGGTTTGTGACCCTAAATCTATTATTCTTCTCCTAGTGCCTCTCGCAATATTACCCCAACACCTAGTGGCTAATCCACTACTTCTACTAAACTGCAGGTGTTAGTTCAGTTCTTCCAAATGCCAAGACCAAGATGGGATTAGCTGTGCCTGACCACCTGTGAAGGGGAGGTAGCTGGGAGACCCATAAGTTGCCTTCTTGGGTCTGACACCCGTGAATGAGGTGGGAAGGAAGAAAGGTAGGGTGGCAGAGTCTTAGACGACACTGCAGTCCCAAGAGAGTTTTAGTAAGACAGTGGGGTGTTCTCAAGCTCAAGTGTGTGTGAGAGGAGTCCTGCATCTTGCAGGAACGGGTCTGTCTTGGTTGTCCCCGACATGCTCGTTGGCTGGGAGCAGCCTGAGAGAAGTGAAGTGTGGCTTCAACAAACTCGGGGCCAGATTCAGGGCCAGCAGCTGGGGCTGAGTCGATTTTGCTTCCAAAGAAGGAGATCTGAGGGGCCTTCTCTGGGCTACTATGTTCTGCTCTATGAGAGTGAGGTAAAAGTGTTGCTGTGCGGACTTCCCTGGTGGCGCAGTGGTTAAGAATCCGCCTGCCAATGCAGGGGACACGGGTTTGATCCCTGGTCCGGGAGGATCCCACATGCTGCGGAGCAACTAAGTCCACGCGTCACAACTACTGAGCCTGTGCTCTAGAGCCTGTGAGCCACAACTACTGAAGCCCGAGTGCCTAGAGCCTGTGCTCCGCAACAAGAGAAGCCACTGCAGTGAGAAGCCCGCACAACGAAGAGTAGCCGCCGCTCGCTGCAACGAGAGAAAGCCCGCGGGCAGCAACAAAGACCCAATGCAGCCAAAAATAAATAATTAAAATAAATAAATTCATTAAAAAAAAAAAGTGCTGCTATGATATTCATCCAGGAGAGGCACATGAGAAAAGTCAAGCAGGAGGAAAGAGGATCTTTCTTTGCAGTTCTCAGCAAAGAATGCAGTCCTAAGGGAGGAATCGAGTTTTCCCCTCCCAATCAAATCTGTGAACACCTTCAGGCTGAAGGACAAAAGTCTCCCCCTCACTTGCCAGAGATTTGAGTGGAGTTCATGTTTGTTGTTGGACCCTACGTTGCAGCTCTTGGAATCAACTCAGCAGTTTTGCTGATTTTCTCTCGATGAAAATTTATAAAGAAGATCCTGAGTGGTTTCCCTTTTTCTTCCTGGTAATAGCCTTGAGCAGTGGGAAGGAAGAGGCTGCAGACGTCTGAGTGTGGGACTAACTGAAAGTATCCGCTGCAACTAATGACACGAATGGGGATGGAATAGGAATCTCAGAATTCTCAGAAGTTTGGCCAAACTTTTTAAAATAGGGGTTTACACCCGCTGCCTCTGCTTTTTTGCTATACACTCACTTCTCAACTCCTTTTACTCTGTCTTGGATTTCTGAATTACTCTACTGAATTACTCCCTGGATGTCACAGACGACTTCCTGCGCACCAATAGGAACAACTTTTATGTCTATTACTGATACAAGTGTTATTATTATCATTGTGATTTTCTTGTTGTTCCCAAGGGGGAAACACCTCTTTCCCCCCCGCCCCCTCCTCCTCCTTCTCCTCATGGCCAAAGCCACGATTCTGCTCCAAACTTCAGGAGAGCCAGGCTCTGGCAGCCAAATGAAGCACAAAAAGCATTATTCAATGAAGAAATGCAGGGCTTTTTTGTACTGCATATGTTTTGTGATGGGCGGGGGGGATGGTCAGTTTGTGTTCAGATGTATTTATCTCCAAGCTCTCTGGGATGATTGAAAGAGCTCAGCAGGGAGCTGAGTTGAGTCAGACTCAGACACCAGTTCCTACTCCCGTCCCATCACTTCCTTCCATTGTGCTGTCTTGGGACATTCTTCAACTTTTCTGAATCAATATTTCTTTAGTTGCAAAATAGGGGTGATTCCCAACTCACAGAGGTCTTAGGGAGATTTGATATAATAATATTATGTGATGACATGATACTATGTACTGCAAACATGGGAGGCACCCAACAGCCAGGACTGTTGTGTACAGCTGCACAGGTTGTGCACTGTGCAATGACAAGGGTGCCATTTACACAGTTTCTGCATCACCATTTGCAGCAGCCCCATCCCCTAATGTCAGTTCCCTTCATCTCCTTTCCTCTAAGTCGGAGTAAAGATATAGTGAAAAGATTACAGGGCAACTTTATAACTATACAGCCAGAACAGATGCATTAAAACAAAAAGTGATGCTCTTCTGCTTCCTTTACTTGACAAAAGGGAGTCCATTCATTTATTGGCTCAACATTCAATGATCACTTACTAAGTGCTAGGCAGGCTAGACCCACAATAGGGGTTTCTGTTTCATTTCTGTAGAGTTTTTTATACCCTTTCCCCGCTGTATCCTCACCCCAGAATGAAAGCAAAAGCTGTTTCCATCCAAGACCATGTTACTTGTTCTGGGGTGGGGGGGTCTCTTCCCAAACTCAGTCTGTGTCTCTTCTCTCACCAAGAGATCTCACACCAAGCCCCCCACTGTGTGCCTGGTCTGTCGGTCCTCAGGGGACAGAGAGATTCGGGGTCACTGAGGTATTCAGTGCTATAGAAACTGAGCACTAGGAAAGCCTGCAGAATTCCACACGGCTTTGACTTTCTGTCTCTTATGAGCCTGGCCATCTGCACTTACTCATGTTTCTTCCTAAAGCTGTCAAGAGATGCTTGCAGTCAGGACCTTCTTTTCAGACATTAGTCAAATGTGTGAAAGCTGAAAATAAATAATATGTTTTGGAAGAGGGCTTCTGTTCTCTGAGAGATAAAGTATGAAATTTCTACTTAGACCTGCATTTTAGGCATGGAAAAATATAGGCAATATTTTTCCTCCATTTTGTACATGCTCTTCAAAATCAAATATATATTGCTTTCTATCTTTGTCTCAATTGCAATACACTTATAAGATCAATAATTCTTACCATTAATATCAGACCTTTAGTTTTTCATTTCCACTAATTTTTTAACTTTTTATTTTATTGAAGTTTAGCTGATTTACAATGTTGTGTTAATTTCTGCTGGACAGCAAAGTGATTCAGCTATACATATATATGTATCTATATTCTATTTCATATTCTTTTTCATTATGATTTATCACAGGATATTGAATATAGTTCCCTGTGCTATACAGTAGGGCCTTTTTGTTTCTCTATCCTATGCATAATAGTTTGCATCTGCTAATCCCAGACTCCCAATTCATCCTTCCCCAACCCCTCCTCCCCCTTGGCAACCACAAATCTGTTCTCTGTGTCTGCGAGTCTGTTTCTGTTTTGTAGATAAGTTCATTTGTGTCATATTTTAGATTCCACATATAAGTGATATCACATGGTGTTTGTCTTTCCCTTTCTGACTTACTTCACTTAGTATGATAATCTCTAGGTCCATCCATGTTGCTGCAAATGGCATTATTTCATTCTTTTTTATGGCTGAGTAGTATTCCATTATATATATGTACCACACCTTCTTTATCCATTCATCTGTCAGTGAGCATTTAGATTGTTTCCACTAATTTTTATATAACAATTTAAAAATGCAATTAGGTGCATAAGTACACACGGATGTAGAAAGACAGCACCCAAACCCTGCTGGAGCTTGGCAGGTAGTGCCACCATGCTCAGTCCTACCTGGTAATTTATCAAACACTCATGTGATGGAATATTATACAGCCATTAAGAAAGATGAAAAGATGTGCATGCATTTATACAGAAAAACATGTACAATACACTATTAAATAAAAAGCTGGCTATAAAACAGCATATACAATAAAATCCCATTTTAATTGTATACTGTTATATAGGATATAAATAGCTAATATTTATTGAACGCTTACTAGGTACCAGGCACTGATTTAAGATTTTACTCATGTTATCTCATTGGATCCTCCTAAAACACTGTAAGGAAGATACTGTTTTTATCCCAATTATACAGATGAGAAAATTGAATCAAAGTTTGAGTGAATTGTCCAGATCACAGAGTCAGTAAGTAATGGAGCGCTGACTCTGGACCCACATATGCTCTTAGCCACCAGGCTATACTATATAAACCTCCTCAAAGTTGAAAGCAAGATTAACAGTGGCTATTTCTTGCTTTAAACCCATTCTTGAAACGGGTCATTTTCTTCTTTAAGCTTATCTGTTTATATAAAACCCATTTTATCTTATATAAAATCCATATCTTATATAAAATTCATATATATACAGATAGAATTATATATGTACATAACATATTTATATATAAATATTTGTATATATTTATATATAAATATGTTTGTACATAACATATTTGTATATAACATATAACATATGAATGTCTTACACTGGAAAAATAACCAGTTAATAAGAATTAGAAAAAAGAATACAATCTGTGAAAGGACTTTTATAAATCTTTATTTCTGTCTATTGAGCTCTAGATGTATTTCAGGGCCACTTTGCAGCATTATTCATCTGCCTGTAATCTTTTTAAATACTCCAAGGCCTAATTGTTTAGTTGCTTAATGAAAGAGATTCCCTTTGAGATTCTCTAACAAGCTTAATAATGCCTTTCAAAAAGAGCTGAGTAACCAGTTAAATGGAATTATATAGGCATGACTATTGGCTGTTTTAAGTCAATTCTGGTATTTTCTGACTTTGTAATTGGTTGTGCCTTTTCTGACTCTGGGGCAAATGAACATGTCATACTTCTCAGTTTGTCAGCACAAAAGAAAATCGTTGTAAAGCTTTGCTTCCTTATATATATTTCATTGTGAGATATTAGAAAACATGCCCTTTCAAATGCTGAACAGACACTTTTACAAAAGGTCATGCTGACCATTGGAAAATTAGCTGGTGAATATAATTCCATTTGCCTTAGTAGTTCAATTAATCTTACAGTTTTAGGGTATGTGAGTACGGTGGAGGGGAGCAAAATCAACACGATGCCTGGAGTACAATCTCTGAATTTGAAGCAGCACAGGTTTCCTTAGGATCAGAGGAAAATGTCTAGTGAATGTACCAGAGCTGTGGCTTTATGGAATGTTATCACTCGGGAGGTCTGTCCAGGGCCATTACCCAATAGCTAGTTATCTCTGTTCAAGCTTAGAGCTTAGATCTAGGAGTCTGGCATCATCCTTTGGCAGGTTACACTTGGAGACAGAGAATTCTCATTCCCTGGTCCCAGCTTTAGCTCATTTATCTTTAAGGTTTATTGACAGAGATAAAGGACAATTGCATATTTTTAAAGAGGATTTTGGGGCATGAAAATACAAGGTTCTCAGTATTGATGTTTTTTATCACAGCAATTGCTTTCTTAATGCTGGAGGAGATGTGGGTATCAGCTGGGTTCCCCAAGCGAGAAGCCTGCCCAATAGTAATAGCTGCATTTATACTTCCGCCATAGAAGTCATCACAGACTGCCTGGTATTCGCTGTGTGTATGTATAGAACACAGCTTTAATAATAGTAATAAGAGCAGCTGTAATGATTTCCTGCTACGTGACGCTCGCTAATAAGCTCTTTACATACGTTTGTTTCGTTAATTTCATCCCATCACCTGATGAGGCAGATCCTCCTTATTATCCCCATTTGTTCATGAGGACATGGGGGCTCTGAGAGGCGAAGCCACTTGTCCAAGGTTACAAAGCTGCTGCAGAGGAGCAGAGTCGAGGCTCATAACCACGTGTGCCCAACTCCAAAGCCCCTGTGTGTTAAATCTCTGTGCCACACTGATGTGGAGGACACCCAGGTGGGGTATACTGCAGCATGGCTAGTGCCAGGGGTTGATGAGGTGGGTGGGAGAAGAAGGGGTCATTGTAGCAGCAAACCTGGGAAGTTTGTTTCCAATTTATTGTTCCCCGCCCCCGACTCCTAACAACCCAATACAGTTCTGGGGAGAAGCCAGGGACCGACAGTCACCCTTGACTGTCAGAGAAAAGTCCTGCTGCCATCTGTAGGAGAGGAATTCAAGCAAATTGTAAGCTATTGTTGCAAATTCTACCACAGGTGTCATTTCATTATTTAAAAGATTGCAATCCAAGAGGAAGGTATAACAATTGTAAATATTTATGCACCCAACATAGGAGCACCTCAATACATAAGGCAAATACTAACAGCCATAAAAGGGGAAATCGACAGTAACACAATCATAGTAGGGGACTTTAACACCCCACTTTCACCAATGGACAGATCATCCAAAATGAAAATAAATAAGGAAACACAAGCTTTAAATGATACATTAAACAA
This sequence comes from Eubalaena glacialis, assembly GCF_028564815.1. NCBI lineage: Eukaryota > Metazoa > Chordata > Mammalia > Artiodactyla > Balaenidae > Eubalaena > Eubalaena glacialis. The sequence goes on from NC_083716.1 coordinate 10,837,359, forward strand.
GATGGACTTAATTGATATTTATAGGACATTCCACCCAAAAACAACAGAATACACATTTTTCTCAAGTGCTCATGGAACATTCTCCAGGATAGATCATATCTTGGGTCACAAATCAAGCCTTGGTAAATTTTAAAAAATTGAAATCGTATCAAGTATCTTTTCCGACCACAACGCTATGAGACTAGATATCAATTACAGGAAAAGATCTGTAAAAAATACAAACACATGGAGGCTACACAATACACTACTTAATAACGAAGTGATCACTGAAGAAATCAAAGGGGAAATCAAAAAATACCTAGAAACAAATGACAATGGAGACACGACGATCCAAAACCTATGGGATGCAGCAAAAGCAGTTCTAAGAGGGAAGTTTATAGCAATACAAGCCTACCTCAAGAAACAGGAAACATCTCGAATAAACAACCTAACCTTGCACCTAAAGCAATTAGAGAAAGAAGAACAAAAAAACCCCAAAGCTAGCAGAAGGAAAGAAATCATAAAGATCAGATCAGAAATCAATGAAAAAGAAATGAAGGAAACAATAGCAAAAATCAATGAAACTAAAAGCTGGTTCTTTGAGAAGATAAACAAAATTGATAAACCATTAGCCAGACTCATCAAGAGAAAAAAGGAGAAGACTCAAATTAATAGAATTAGAAATGAAAAAGGAGAAGTAACCACTGACACTGCAGAAATACAAACGATCATGAGAGATTACTACAAGCAACTCTATGCTAATAAAATGGACAACCTGGAAGAAATGGACAGATTCTTAGAAATGCACAACCTGCCGAGACTGAACCAGGAAGAAATAGAAAATATGAACAGACCAATCACAAGCACTGAAATTGAAACTGTGATTAAAAATCTTCCAACACACAAAAGCCCAGGACCAGATGGCTTCACAGGCGAATTCTATCAAACATTTAGAGAAGAGCTAACACCTATCCTTCTCAAACTCTTCCAAAATATTGCAGAGGGAGGAACACTCCCCAACTCATTCTACGAGGCCACCATCACCCTGATACCAAAACCAGGCAAAGATGTCACAAAGAAAGAAAACTACAGGCCAATATCACTGATGAACATAGATGCAAAAATCCTCAACAAAATACTAGCAAACAGAATCCAACAGCACATTAAAAGGATCATACACCATGATCAAGTGGGGTTTATTCCAGGAATGCAAGGATTCTTCAATATACGCAAATCAATCAACGTGATACATCATATTAACAAATTGAAGGAGAAAAACCATATGATCATCTCAATAGATGCAGAGAAAGCTTTCGACAAAATTCAACACCCATTTATGATAAAAGTCCTGCAGAAAGTAGGCATAGAGGGAACTTTCCTCAACATAATAAAGGCCGTATATGACAAACCCACAGCCAACATTGTCCTCAATGGTGAAACACTGAAACCATTTCCACTAAGATCAGGAACAAGACAAGGTTGCCCACTCTCACCACTATTATTCAACATAGTTTTGGAAGTGTTAGCCACAGCAATCAGAGACGAAAAAGAAATAAAAGGAATCCAAATCGGAAAAGAAGAAGTAAAGCTGTCACTGTTTGCAGATGACATGATACTATACATAGAGAATCCAAAAGATGCTACCAGAAAACTACTAGAGCTAATCAATGAATTTGGTAAAGTAGCAGGATACAAAATTAATGCACAGAAATCTCTTGCATTCCTGTATACTAATGATGAAAAATCTGAAAGTGAAATTAAGAAAACACTCCCGTTTACCATTGCAACAAAAAGAATAAAATACCTAGGAATAAACCTACCTAAGGAGACAAAAGACCTGTATGCAGAAAATTATAGGACACTGATGAAAGAAATTAAAGATGATACAAATAGATGGAGAGATATACCATGTTCTTGGATTGGAAGAATAAACATTGTGAAAATGACTCTGCTACCCAAAGCAATCTACAGATTCAATGCAATCCCTATCAAACTACCACTGGCATTTTTCACAGAACTAGAACAAAAAATTTCACAATTTGTATGGAAACACAAAAGACCCCGAATAGCCAAAGCAATCTTGAGAACGAAAAATGGAGCTGGAGGAATCAGGCTCCCTGACTTCAGACTATATTACAAAGCTACAGTAATCAAGACAGTTTGGTACTGGCACAAAAACAGAAATATAGATCAATGGAACAGGATAGAAAGCCCAGAGATAAGCCCACGCACATATGGTCACCTTATCTTTGATAAAGGAGGCAAGCATATACAGTGGAGAAAAGACAGCCTCTTCAATAAGTGGTGCTGGGAAAATTGGACAGGTACATGTAAAAGTATGAAATTAGAACACTCCCTAACACCATACACAAAAATAAACTCAAAATGGATTAAAGACCTAAGTGGAAGGCCAGACACTATCAAACTCTTAGAGGAAAACATAGGCAGAACACTGTATGACATAAGTCACAGCAAGATCCTTTTTGACCCAGGTCCTAGAGAAATGGAAATAAAAACACAAATAAACAAATGGGACCTAATGAAACTTAAAAGCTTTTGCACAGCAAAGGAAACCATAAACAAGACCAAAAGACAACCCTCAGAATGGGAGAAAATATTTGCAAATGAAGCAACGGACAAAGGATTAATCTCCAAGATTTACAAGCAGCTCATGCAGCTCAATAACAAAAAAACAAACAACCCAATCCAAAAATGGGCAGAAGACCTAAATAGACATTTCTCCAAAGAAGAGATACAGATTGCCAACAGACACATGAAAGAATGCTCAACATCATTAATCATTAGAGAAATGCAAATCAAAACTACAATGAGGTATCATCTCACACCGGTCAGAATGGCCATCATCAAAAAATCTAGAAACAATAAATGCTGGAGAGGGTGTGGAGAAAAGGGAACACTCTTGCACTGTTGGTGGGAATGTAAATTGATACAGCCACTATGGAGAACAGTATGGAGGTTCCTTAAAAAACTAAAAATAGAACTACCATATGACCCAGCAATCCCACTACTGGGCATATACCCTGAGAAAACCATAATTCAGAAAGAGTCATGTACCAAAATATTCATTGCAGCTCTGTTTACAATAGCCAGGACATGGAAGCAACCTAGGTGTCCATCATCGGATGAATGGATAAAGAAGATGTGGCACATATATACAATGGAATATTACTCAGCCATAAAAAGAAATGAAATGGAGGTGTTTGTAATGAGGTGGATGGAGTTAGAGTCTGTCATACAGAGTGAAGTAAGTCAGAAAGAGAAAAACAAATACAGTATGCTAACACATATATATGGAATCTAAGGGAAAAAAAAAAAAAAAAAAAGAGGTCATGAAGAACCTAGTGGCAAGATGGGAATAAAGACACAGACCTACTAGAGAATGGACTTGAGGATATGGGGAGGGGGAGGGGTGAGATGTGACAGGGTGAGAGAGTGTCATGGACATATATACACTACCAAATGTAAAATAGGTAACTAGTGGGAAGCAGCCGCATAGCACAGGGAGATCAGCTCGGTGCTTTGTGACCACCTAGAGGGGTGGGATAGGGAGGGTGGGAGGGAGGGAGATGCAAGAGGGAAGAGATATGGCAACATATGTATATGTGTAACTGATTCACTTTGTTGTAAAGCAGAAGCTAGCACACCATTGTAAAGCAATTATACTTCAATAAAGATGTTTAAAAAAATAAATAAATAAAAAATAAATAAATAAAAGATTGCATTTGTTTTCAGCGGTACAATTGGTATTTCTAATAGACAATGGCCCTTGCTCAGTCAGCCTGAGTCTGCCTCCAGGTCTCACAGAAAATTCAGAAAGAAATAAGCATAGTGGCTGTATCAATTTACATTCTCACCAACACTGCAAGAGGGTTCCTTTTTCTCCACACCCTCTCCAGCATTTATTGTTTGTAGATTTTTTGATGATGGCCGTTCTGACCGGTGTGAGGTGATACCTCACTGTAGTTTTGATTTGCGTTTCTCTAATGATTAGTGATGTTGAGCAACCTTTCATGTGTTGGTTGGCAATCTGTATCTCTTCTTTGGAGAAATGTCTATTTAGGTCTTCTGCCCATTTTTGGATTGGGTTGTTTGTTTTTTTGATATTGAGCTGCATGAGCTGCTTGTAAATTTTGGAGATTAATCCTTTGTCAGTTGCTTCATTTGCAAGTATTTTCTCCCATTCTGAGGGTTGTCTTTTGGTCTTGTTTATGTTTTCCTTTCCTGTGCAAAAGCTTTTAAGTTTCACTAGGTCCCATTTGAAAAAGAAAAAAAGAAAGAAAGAAGCAGACCCAGGGTCTGGTTAGAGAAGAATGAAACCAGTGGGAGGGGTCCTAGCCAGGCTAGGAAATCTGAATAGATTTCTCCAAAGTAAGCTTTCCTTTTTCTGTATGCATTTGCTCTGTATGATTTTAAGTGTTATGAATTGCTTTATAGTAACCACTATGGTTTTCCATATTTTTTATGATTAGTCTACACTACAAACTTCTGTTTGGTTTGATGGTTTGGATACACACACACACACACACACACGTACACACATAGAGTTTCTCATATTTAAACAGGGATAATAATTATCTTACAAATAGTGGTTAGGATGGGAAAAAAATATAGATCAAGTTCTCTAGCATAATGGGTGACACATAATTGTTACACAATTCCAAATTTTCTACAGGAACTAAATAGTATTTTATAATTAACAGAAAATAAATGCAAACTTTTAATTTAAATTTCTTCAGTTATTCCACAATTGAGAATTCAACTAATGGGTCTGTGTGTATGTGTCCCAAACGTGTACACACATACACACACACACACACACACACGTATATTGCTTGAAAGCATAAAAAGTATATTTTCTAAGAGCTGCTATTTAAGAGCTATCAAAGCTCCAAGAAAAGAGATCACCTTTTTATAAGTATTTCAACTTATCATGGTTACTTGCATAAAATATTTGTTTTTTAATGGATTTCCTGGGATTGACCAGCACTTAATTAACTTACTCCATCACAGAAGAGCATAAGGAGAGAGTGTTTGTCATTTTCCTGGGGATCTGTCACAGTTTTGTTGAGTTTCTTTTGGTGGCAAATATCAGAAACTCGCTTCAAATTAGCTTAAGTGCAGAGTGGAATTTACTGGAAGACACTGAGGTAGTAACTCCTGAAATCAAAGAAAAGGCCAAGTAACCCAGAGGTCAGGAGAGGAGGAGTGAAGGAGGAACCTCTAAACCCCAGTTTGTGGGCTTTCCTTCTGGAGCCTCATCATCCTCATCATTCAGCCCTCTTTTCCCATTTGCATTGTTTCTTGATTTCAGTGCTTGAGAGAGAGGAGCTGAGTGGTCCAGCTTGGGTCGGGTGTCCACGCCTACTCCCATCACCTGTGACCGGGAAAGCAGGGTCTCACTGTAGAACCATGGCTGCTGGGGGCCCATGCCCGTGTATGTGTGTACATGTTTTTGTGTAGGCGTGTTTAGGTATGTGTGACCAGGGGTGCCATGGTGGAGGGGGTGGTCCTCAGGGATCTGGGACTGGACTGACACCCCCAAATGTCTTCTCCACACACAGTTATTGCTCTAGAGGGGTAGAAACTTCCATTCCTCTTATATTTTAATAATATTGCTCCTAGGTCACCTCCCCTCTCTGGATCTTGGTATCCTAACCGGAAGTCGCATAGGCGATACCTAAGCACCCTTTGAGCTTTAACAAAGCTCACTAATAGTACTTCATCCAGCACCTGGGGAGTCTCTCTCAATGGAACATTCGGCTGGCCAGGGTGGGTGACGGGTTCCACTTGGAAATACCTACTGCCTTTTGTAAAGGGACTGCCAAGAATGAATCATGTTACAAATACGTCCTTTTAAAAGAATAATCTTTGCCATAGCATGCCTGTGATTGCCTGCATGCCTGTGCCCTGTCATCTTTGCCGAAGTCCACTTCCTGCAGTTAGCTAATCACCTGCCTGCAATGGGCTGGAAGGAGATGAAAGAGACTTACCCTTTGGCTGGGAGTCAGGGGCCTAGGTGTTGACCCTGCGTCTGCCTTTATTACGGATGGAGACTTGGTTACTTAGTATCAACTGGCAGGACTTTGATTTCCTCATCTGCAAACTGGGATCAGAATCTCCATCTTACCCAAGGAGTTGGGAGAAGGAATAATATATGTGAACATACCTTTGACATCCTAAAACTCTATGTAAATGTTAAGTCTATTCTCCATTTAAAAATCTGCCAACCCGTTATCTCTTGGGTGTGTTAAACCACATGCATCTGTGCTTCCAATCAACCAGAGACCCTACTTTCTCTGGGCCATGTGGCAGAGGAACAAAATCTGTGATTATTTTCTTTGAACTACTCTTTCATTTTAGAAACTGCGACATCTTCAGAGAAAATAAATATTCTGTGATATTCACAGCTGTACCCCTATGAGAGTAATTAAGAGACTCTCAGAGGCAAAGTTATATATAAAATATCCCCAGCAGATTCATTTTTCCACTGAACTATTCCATAAAGATGAGAATCACTCCTCACACTCCCACCCGCCCCTACCTTGTTCCCGTTCCCTGAAGACACAAAATCCTTGAAGTATTATTGAGGTTATTTATATTTCTTTTCAAATATGAAACTTAGTTATCTAGGCTCTTAAGATTTAATATTTACACGTAAAGGGTCACCACAAATAATTAAATATCATTCAGAAAAGGTGAATAATTTGTTTTCCTGCAAAAAATAGCCTTAAACCTGTAAAAGATCCTTCCCACTCTGAAAATAATTCATACCTCTTGACCCTCAGAAATTTCTGGCCATGGACTTGGGGTACATCCTTGAGTGATGGACCCATCTGTCCGGAACCGGCCCATCTCACAGGACTTGTGAATGATCATGCAAATCTGCTTCACAAGCCTCATTGGCGGGCAGCTGAAATTCCAAAGACAAGATCATTGGTAGCATCAACAGCTACAGAGGTGTTAAGGACAAGGATTAGAAAGGGCTTTTGTTTAGAGAGGAGGCAGCCATTGGTGACTTCAGAGACATCAGTCTATGTTGGCAGAATGACAGGGCACAGAAGCCAGAATGCAAGGACTTAAAGCAGGTTGGGATGTTGAGGAAATGGAAGCAGAGGTACCCATTTGCTTGATAGATACATTAGCAATGAAAGGAAGAAGAATAATAGAACAGTGGCTCAAAGGAGGTGAGGCATGTATTTTCTTAGTTACTTATAGCCAAAACATGCCCATGCTTCAAGGTCAAGGAGAAGGAGCTAGTGAGATCCACCAGCTGTAAGTTGTGCAATCTTGGACAAGATACCTGACTTTTCTGAACCTAAAAATCTTCTTCCATAAAATAGGGGTAATGATACTGCATATTGATACTATATATTCCATTGGTAATGAGGTAGTTTGTGGATACTTAGCTTTACATTGTACGTGGCACCCTTTAAGTGGTCAACAAATAAGAAGATGATTAACAAAGGGAAGGAGGTAGAGGAGGAAGAAGAAGAAGCAGCCAAGGCAGCAACAGAGAGGGAAGAGGAGGGGAAGGAGACTGTATTGGAGAAGCTGGAAAGGGACCACTGCAATCAGATGGGAAAAGGATGGATGGCTGTGTAGACAGAGATGCTCTCTGGCAAAGAGGGGCACAGGTTGGGAGGCTCCTGAGGGACATTCCCAATTTCCTCAACAAAGGACGCATGGTTTTCTTTGAAACAATAGCAAGAAGGGGACAATTAGGGGAGAGAAGAAAAGGTTCGGGATTACCTAAGTGAAGCACATACTCAGACTCCACAGAGGTGAACAAGGAGCTTATAGAGTAGCCACAAGAGTCCATTTGAATAAGAAGAAAAGTCCACATCAGAAGTGCAGGTAAGGGCAGAGCAGAAGGTCAAGGGAGAGGGGATAACGGAGTGGAGGTGAGGACAAGTCTGTCTTTCCTTCCCTTTTTTTGTCTTTTCTTCTTCCCTCTTTCCCTCTCCCTTCATCTCCATCCTTTCATTCTTTCTTTCCTTCTCCCTTAAGGGGTAATATACACAGTAGAAAGAGTTCTTAATTGTTCCTTCTTCTGTGTTTTCTATCTTCTTGTGAAACTTAAAGGATCGATATTCAGTCTGTAGGTTCTTGTGAACATACTGAGCTCTTTGGAAAAAGGAGCTATAAAAAGGGGAAATAATAGCAAAATTAATGTTGAAAGTCTTAGAGTATTAGCATTATAACATGCAGCCTGAAAATGGATCCCAGAGCCCGAGAAGCTTAGGTATGACAAAGAAAAATGTAAGCTTAATTGGAAATCTCTCCCAGACTCATATCTTCATGCACTATTTACTCTGTTTGGGGGCTTTCCTTGTGATTAGGCTATTAAAATGCAATAACTCTCCCTTTTCAGGCTACTGAGGCAATATCTTTTTTCTCAAGCAAAACATAAAAATAAAAGCTAGAATTAGAAACATGACTTTACATATCATCTAAAATATCTTTGAATGAATCTACCAATTTATTGAGGAAATGTTTTAGTGAGAACTGGCTATGTGCTAGGCATTGTGCATTTAATGGGGGGATAAGCCTCATGGTTCCTATAATCATGGGCACTCATCACCTTTAGAAGAGATTCCAATTCTGGACACCATGGCAAATTAACATAAGCCAAACCTTACTCTGGAGATTTTAAGGAAAAAAATCAAAAGACATGTGGATGGTTCCCAGCACTTAACATCAAAACCATGGAAAACCCACGAGAAGACAGAAGGTGGATGAGTCCTTGTGTGGAAGAAAAGTGACAGCCCAGATCAGGAGGATCCCAGGGATGTAGGTGGGAGATGTGCTTGGGAGGGCTGACGGAGTGTACCTTTTCCTTCTCCCACCTTGATCTCAGTGGACTATTGACGCTTGATGCTTTCGTGGCAAATCACCTCCCCAGCCCAGCACTTATCAGAGGTAGTGATAAGTGACATTGGGGCAGAGCTGGAGCCCCTCTGTGGTGATAACAAACATGGCAAGGCTGGTCATCCCCTGAATATTTCCTCCTCACATCCCCCAATCCCAAAGCAAAGAGAAACAGTCTTTGGGAAAGAGCAGTTCCCAAGGTTCTCTGAGGGTGCGGTCCCTGGGGGGTATGAGGGTGAGGAATAGGAAGGAAGAGGAGAAGCACACTGCGAGTGGCTGCTTCCTAATTGCAGAATCCGCCAGAGTCTGTCCAGGACCACCCCCTACCTCACAGCCTAAGCCTTTGCCTCTCCCTCAGGTACACATTACGTCAACCGAAATTCCCAAGGCAAGACACATAGTCGGGGAGAAATAACGAGACCTCTGCAGAGCACACGTACCCCGAAAGGCAACATACTGAAAACCTCTACTGGAGAATTTTAAATAAGCCTGATAAATATCATTTAAAAAAAGGAAGGAAGGATATTTGAAACACAAAGTAAGAACACGCAGTTGTGAATAAAAAGAGATGGGAGATCTTGAGCATGAAAAATGAAAGTGTAGAAGTGAAGAACCTAATAAATGAGTTGGAGAGCTGAATGGATACATCCAAAGAAGAGAGACTGATTCAGGAGAGAGAAATTAGGTGTGGGAAGTATGGGTGGGTAAAGGAATTAACTCATTTTATTTTTGTTTAGATATGCAATGACCTCCTATTACTTCTCCCATAGAAACCAAAGCATAGCCATGACAACCAAAACAAAGATTCTAGATGAGACCAACAAGACAAGGGGGAAGTAATGCAAGATGGATGAAAGTGTGTGAATGTTCTTCTAAGGGGAAAAAAACCACCAATAATAATAAAGCAAATAGCAGATAAAATCTAATTAATAAATTATATAATAAAAATAATGCATTTTGGTAGGGGGAGGGGAGATGGAATGAAGAGTGAATGGGAAGGAGCTGTTGCCTTATTAATCTTTGGGGTAAAAAAATACATTCTCAAGTGTATATAAACCATGTAAATCATTGCGAATGTGTCCCTTTGGATCAAATGAGCCTCCTCTGGGACCTAATTTCTGAAATCCATGTTCAATTTAAGGTCTTATTTCCAATGGCTCCCCCTCAAAATTGGACCCTTCCATACTCAAGTCACACTTTAGGGATCGCTGAATGCAAATTATAAAGACATTCTTGGGATATCATTTCCACTATTTTTTTCCAAATCTTCTCCTGGACCATTAGATTTTGGATTACAAACCATCCTAGGGAAGTTTCCATGCCTTTGGTTTCTGAGCCCGGTTCATTGAATAAGAGGATGATTCATAACTAGAATGATATAACTTCCACTCTGAAGGACCACTTGCTCCCATTTCTCCAGTTACCTGCCTTTTTCTCCACAATGGCTTTTATCACAGCTTTTCATCTGAATTCAGTTCATTGGTCATCCTCTAATTAGCCAAAAGTGTCTCATTATCAGCTCATGCCTGGTCAATTATCTGGTTACCTGCAGTATCAATCAACAAGACATCTCCTCTGATTTAATTTGTAGGCTCACAGCACTGAGACAGCATGGGGTCCTTTGCTGTCAGAGATTTATTAGGGCGAGAGGATTTATTGCCCTCTCAGCGATATTTCCTTCATGGTTACCAGCTTCTCATTAGAGTTGGTTAAACTGCCTTTGTGATGCACCCTGTAGCCTGGGTTTCCACTTGGAAAGGTATTTTTTACTCCAGGGGGACTTGGTGATAGCACCAGCCTGCAAGCAATAACTTCAGGAATCACATGGGAGAACACTCACCATAACAGCCTGGGGAAGGGCGATGGGAGGCCTGGAATCTCCTTTATGCTTTGGGGTAACTGAATTGAATGATTGATGCTTAGAAGGATCAAAATTAGACCTTGAATTAAGGTTTCTCTACAAAAGTGACATCAAATTTCTTGAGACTCACAATATTTTTTGTGGAGGCAGTAATTGGATAGGATTGAATCTTAAAGGACAGGCTTTTTAACAAATTGTGTTTCTCCGTTTGGGTAAATTTCTCCTCAACTCAAGGTTATAAGAACTTCTTTATGCATTCAGCTTTTACTGAGCACCTATTATATGCAAGATTTATGCTATGTATTGGGGATATTTGGCAAAGTATCTTGGTTTGTTTATCTGAAAAAGGACAGTAATAGAATTCTCCGAAGCTCTTCTAATAGGTAAGATCTTTGATTCTGACCATGCTCTGAGAAAGAATCAAATCAAAGCTGTACCTTCTCTTAGAAAAATTCCCTGAACAGATACAGTGCTGAATTTCTCAGGATATGCTTTTTGCTTATCTTACCCCATCACAACTAGGGAGTACCAGGGAGTGCTTAATTCAGACCTGGAATGGAATATATTATTTGAACTCTCTTTTTCTCAGCAGAGGTACAGGGAGCAAATCAGCCAAGCCCATGAAAGAATCTACAGTTGACCCTTGAACAATGTTGGAGTCAGGGGTACTCACCTTCTGCACAGTAGAAAATCCGCTTGTAGTTTACGGTTGGTCTCTCCGTATTTGCTCTGCATGCGAAGATTCAACCAACCCTGGATCGTGTAGTGCTGTAGTATTTCCTATGGAAAAAAATCCGTGTATAAGTGGACTCATGCAGTTCAACTGTGTTGTTCAAGGGTCAAGCGTATAGAACTATTTTAGGCAATCCGTTTTCTATTTATTTTTTGCTATGAACCTACTTCTGTATTTACAACTTTAGATTGAAAAGCATGTATATAATAGCTATTAAATTGCCCTTCTGCCTTTCCAAATTGGACAAATGATACTTTGACTAAAAAAAATAATGTGTGATGCTTTTCCATCCTCTGGGGGGCAGGGAGTGGGCCGGGGTGGGGGGGAAGCGGAAGTTAAATTCTAATAACAAGATACCAAAGGTCACATTTCCAGGCATGAGGCAAGCTCCAAGGACTAGCTCCCTGTCTGCAAGTAATGCACATTATTGTGAGGTCCTGCAGTTAGGATTTTAGGTGCCTTTACATGTTCCAAATCCACCAATGGTGGGACTGTGAATAGGTACGTCCTCTTTGGAAAAAAGTTTGGCATTCCTGTTACATTTGAAGATACACCTACTGAATGATCCAGAAACCTTATCATGAGACAAATACCCTAGAGAAACTTCTGCACGAGGATTCCAATGTACAGGAGCAAGAACGAGTTTAGCAGCAAAATGTAAACAGCCCGAATGTCCCTCAGCTCAGGGATGATAGAATGGATACATCACGTCATGGTTACATAATGTCCTACGACAGCAATCAGAAGAATAAACCTCAATTATGCACATCTGTGTGAATGAATTTCACGAGCATCATGTTGTTCACATATGGTAGGACGCCATTCATACAAAGTTCCAAACGAGAAAACTAAGCTATATTGTTCAGTGTTAAAAATATGAAGAAGGCCAACAAAATGATTACTATGAAAATCAACATTCTAGTTGTGATTAGGAAAGAGCACAGGGGTTTGGGGAGGCTAGGCAGGCAATATGTATTGTTTCTTGGCCTGGGTAGTAGTGGCAAAGGTACTTCACTGATTACTATTAAATTGTGTATATGTTTTTATGCACTTTTCTGTATGTCTGTTATATTTCAAATAAAGAAAAAGTATCTCCCTTTCTTGGAACTGTCTTCCAGTGCTTTTGACTTATGCCTGTCAGGGTTTTGTCAGACGTGCTTCCCTCTACCCCAGATGCCTGGGTATCTTCACACTGTCAGCCAGGGGCTGCTGCTGCGTTTAGCTGTGCCGCAGAAGGCAGAAACGATTAGCTGATGATGTCCTTCCTGTCATCAGCAGAGCTCACATTTTTCCTCGTGTCAGTGCCTCAAAGGATCCACGTTTCTCAGGAGGATCACTGTCCTGCACAGCCTGCAGCCCACTGACAGCTTCCAGGGCTCTGCCGACAAGGCGATGGTGCCCATACGCATATGAAACTATGGGGCGTAGAAATGCCGTGGGGAGAAGAGTAGGGTTCGACTGAAGGAGAAGAAGAACTAGGGGAGGGAGCTGCTGATTCCCCGCCCCGCCCCCCCACACTGCCATATGCTGCCAAACACTCCCAGGTGAAGAAACACATCAGAACTAACACAAAGGTGTGGTGAAGTTAATTGAGTTCATTCATTCATTCAGCAAGTATGACTGATTCACTACTGGTGCTCAGAACAGACCCAGCTGTTGGAGAGATTTAGAAACACAAACCATACCCTGGGGAAGTCAAAGACAAAATATAGACAGGCGAGCAGCTGCATCTTCTGATGCGCGTGATGAGAAACACAAGCAGGGGGTACTAACGGGAGATGGGGTGTATCTAACGGGAGGTGGGGTGTATCTAACGGGAGGTGGGGTGTATCTAACGGGAGATGGGGTGTATCTAATGGGAGGTGGGGTGTATCTAACGGGAGGTGGGGTGTATCTAACGGGAGATGGGGTGTATCTAACGGGAGATGGGGTGTATCTAACGGGAGGAAGGGAACGTGGAGGGGGCGCAGCTATTTGGTTGGTCCACAGACAGTTTGAACTCACTGTGGCCAAATCTTAAATCATCATCTTCTATCCCATAACCCCCTCCTCCCCCTGTATTCCCAACCCAGGGTAAGGCGTCCCCATCTTTCCTCATGAGAACTCAGGAGTGGGAAAAACCAAGCAGAAACTAGGAGTCATGTTTAGATGTGGTCTCTCGCCTGCTGTCTCCTTCAACAATCGCTAACGTTGGGCTTCAAGGACTGCCATTCGATAACATTCTTCTGGACCAGAGGTCTGAAGAAATGGAGAGCTAAAACAAAGAGTAGCAGATGGCAGTAGCACCAAAATCTCCTCTAGGGAGCGGCTCAGTAGAAGACATGAGGCTTTAGATCTGTGGACCAAAGAGACTTGCAAACACTGAACCTCACAATTTGTTAGGGTCACCCACTCAGTCACAGCAGTGGGGCAGGATATCCCACATGGATTGCCTGTCCAGGTAAGAAGACCAAGGGCATGGAGAAGCAGAGAAAATCTTGCGTTCCTAGTGCACAGGCTCACTCCCAAGGGAGAAGGGCTGAGCTGAGCTGAACTGAGCATGCCCAGTTCTTCCCAAATTCACCCATTAAATGTCACTCTACCTCCCTGCAGAAGGAATAGAATGCAAAAGGTGTGAGTCCAGGAATGTGCTAGGGAACCCCTTTCTCATGGAAACCCAGAGTGTAGAAAATTGAGTCCTATTTTGTGAAGGTCTCATGACTTTGTCTGCTTTTCTCCAAACCCACTGTTAAAACAACTGCCTTAATCCAGACTTTCTTTAGTTACTTGCCTGAATGACTACTTCCTGCCCAAGTTGATTCCTGAATCAATGTTGCAGACTAAACAATCTTTATAAACACCAACCCAGTCTCATCCTTTTCTACCTGAAAATACTTCCTTGGCTCACCTCTGTTTTCAAGATCAAGCTCAAAGTCATTTGCTTGAGACATAAGGTTTTCCTTTAATTATATTTTGCCAACCTGCCCAGATTCATTGTCTGGACACTTTGCCTGCATGTATACTTCATTCCAGCCAGTCCAAACTACTGGCAGTTCCTGAGACAAACTTTGCCCTTTCGTGCCTCCATCCCTCCTCCATCCTTCTGTCTGAAATGATGTCTTCTCCCTTCTCTGCTTCAGTAGGTGCTTACTTAGCCTTTAGAATAGTGCCACTCCCATTGACTGTCACTCAGCACCCTCTATCTGAATTAAGTTATCCTTTTTCTAAGCCCCACAGCGCCTTGTGTGTGCCTCTGTCATAGTAGATGTCTCACTAGTGCATTTTTTACTTGTTATTCTCTCCCTTTGAACTGTGAACTCATTGAGGAAGAAAACAACACTTATTTCTTGTATAACCAGTGCTTAGCCCCAAGTCTGACACAGATTTGATGCACAGAAAATGTGTGCTGAAATAAATGAATGAACATAATCTCTACCGGTCATTCTTGTTTTGATGTTCCATGATTTAATGAACCTCAGGCATCCTAGGAAATGAACAGAACAGCTACTAACGATGACCAGCTGGGAAAAAAAAATAACTGACGTCTGCACATCCCTTTCTAGTTGACAGAACCTTTTTTATTTCCTCCCTTCCCTGTTCCCTCTGAACAATCTTACCCTAAATTCAGGAGCCATAGAAAAGGGCAGAGAGAAAAATGGAGACAGTAAGTTTAACAAATGCTAATCACCTACGCCTGCTGACCAAGCGGCCTAGAGTCTGAGCACTTCTGTTTCCCAGCCAGAGCTCCTTCCACGCTGTGATGGCAACTAGCAGGAAGGTGGGGCAAGGTGGCTTCATGAACCGGTGGGTTCTCCACGCTGGGCATAACACGATAGCCAGGAGACAGGACCCTCGAGGACACTGTCCCCATCCAGCCCCAGGATGGCCCTTTTCCTACATGATTCCAGCCGATGTCCTGTAGACAAGTCCCTCCCAATTTTCATCCTCTTTTTCCCACACGGAGCTCTCACAATCGTGTGATGTATGATTACTATGGACCTCATTTTTTGTGTTTTATTTTTCGTGGAATAAAAAAATTGGAAGGAGACCCATGTACTCAGGGGAACCAGGAGTGGGACCCTCTACTCCGCACGGCTGGCTTCTTCCCTCCTTCAATCGTTCCCTAGTCTCCGTCTCTTTATGTCTGTGTCTCCCAATCTCACACCGAATGTTCCATATTCCTTTATAGGCTGTGTTTCTATCCATAAAACATAAACTACAAAACATCCTCAGTGCATTTACCTCTGGAAGCTCTCTTACCAAATATATTATATATGCTTAATTCTTAACCTATACATTCCACTGTTTTAACACAATAAATTCTCTTCTCATCAACATTATACCTAACTTTTGAATATACATGATCTCATTTAATCTGCTTAACAACCCAGCCTTGTTGGTCTTACTATTATTGCCATTTACAAATTTGAAACAAACTCAAGCTCTGAGGGAGTAACGGCTTTGTTTAAAGTCTCTGAACAGATAAGGCGTCAAAATGAAACTAAAACGGCAACAACCAAAGCAACAATTATGTATTGAGTGGCTTCTATGGGCCAGGCATTGTTCTAGGCACTTGAGATACATCAGTAAACAAAATAGATAATGCATAATATTGGGGAAAAGAGAATGTATTGTATTAAAATATTGGAATTTATAGGGTAAGAATCACATATATATATAATGCATTTGATAAGAGATTTTCTAGATCCCATCGCAGTTAAGAATTAAATACATGTAATGCATTTGATAAGAGATTTTCTAGATTCCATTTGTTTCTATTCAGACAACAAACATAAAGAAATTGTAGAGAGATTTAGAAGGCGATAGAGTAGGGCAAAGGGAGTGTGAAGTATGGGGGGTGGAGGCGGATTGTAATTTCAATCAGGGTGGTCAGAGTGGGTCTCATTGAGAAGGTGATATTGGAGCAAAATCTTGAATATCGAAAGGAAGAGTGCTCCAGGCAGAGGAAATAAGAGGTGCAAAGTGCCGAAGGCAGTACCAGGACTTTTGGGTTCGATGGAGGGGCGAGGCCGGTGGGCCGGAGCAGAGAGAGCAAGGGAGAAAGTTGCAAGAGATAAAGTTGGAGAAGTCATATGGGGTGATGACTACATAAGGGCTTGTGTCTCAGGCCTCTGACTCCAAGTCCAGAATTATTTTCACCATTTAACCAGAAGAAATCAGAAGGAGCTCTACGCATCAAGAAAGAGTTATTACAGTTGAATATAAAGATGGAGTCCAAGGTTTATCCTGGACCATCTATTCATCCACATGAGAAAGTCTGGATGCCATTTGGATTCTAATTACTTTCATATTCCATCAGGTTAAAGCAATTTATGCATTGTGGATAAAGCACTAGTCACTTCTGCATAACTTTTAATGAGTTTGACCTAGCATCAGCATGTATTTCCCCCTAGAGTGAACACAGTTTAAATCTTAAGGGAAAAGTAGGAAATATTTTGAAGTTTCTCCACCAGTCATTACAAGAGTTTATTGGGACCTTCAGTTTTCTTGCCTGTGCATTACTGATTTGAACCAATTCCTTCCTACGTTGCAGAAGAGCAAGAAGCATCGTCTAACCAGAGCTCGAATTTGGGATGTCCCTGACCTTCACTTCAATTTCATTTCCCCAGGGAAAGAATTGGGAGGTACAAAACTTACTTTACCATGGTGATCATAAATTGGCAGGAAGATTCTAGCTCCTAATGACAGCTGAATAAAATGATGTGCTTGTGTCTGTTGGAGAGAAATGCCTTTATGCACAGGCCCCAACGAGAAAGACAAACGCAAATTCACTCAGAGTGGATACCTGGGGAAAGTGGTTGCCTCCCAGCTCTAATAAGTTTTACTTTGCTGCAGGGCAGCCCCAGTATAGCCACCACACGGGAAGTCTTTAAATAAGCATTTGCACACAAGGCACACTGAGCCGTTGCCTTCAGTATTGACTTAGAGGTTTATGACAGTCTTAAAGGCGAGTCACAGCACACAAACTCCAAGTTACTCTGTTGAAAAGGGAAATTTAGAGGACAAGACACAGGCAGGATGGGGATATTTTTTAAAGCTTACTCTCAAGTATAAATAATTTATAAACTTCATCCTATGTAAAAGTATAATCTTTTCTTCTGTGGGCATGGGCTCTGAGGTCAGACTTGGGTTCAAATCCCAGCTCCATCTTTATCGGTAAAGAAGTCAGAACAGTGGTGACCTCCAAGAGGTGAATGACTGAGAAGGACCACAGGCACCTTTCTGGGGGGATGGAAGGGTTCTATCTGGGTCATCTATGCATGGATTCCTGCAAATGTTTACAGTTATTGAGTTGTACACTTAAGAATCGTGTAACTTACTTTATGGAAGTTATATCTCAATTAAAAGGAAAAGAGGGAGAGGAGGAGGTGGAGGAAAGAAATGGAATGAGCTTCCCAGAGCTAAAAGTGTTCAAGCAGAATATGGATGACTATTAGGAATACTATAAAGGTCTCTTTGCATTAAGACTTTAGGATTTAAAGATCCACGTTGGGCTCCTCACCTTGGTAAACATATAGAGGATATTCGGATTAGAGCAGCGCTTCGGGAAGAATGGTGTAATGCTGGCTGTTTTGTAAGGCAGAACTCGAGAGAGATTGACTGAGCAGGAGATTTCTGTAATGGTCTAGAGATTTCTGTAATAGTCTAGAACAGGGTTTCTTAGCCTCAGCTTTATTGCCATTTTGGACCAGAAAATTCTCTGTTGTGCAGGACTGCTTGTGCATTACATGATGTTTAACAGCATCCCTGACCTCCACCCACTAGATGCCAGTATCACCCCTGCAGTCATAACAGTAAAAAATGTCCCCAAACATTTCCAAGTGCCACCTCCCAAGGAGTGGGGAGCAAAACTGCCCTTGGTTGAGACCATTGTTCTAGAAGATCAGTAACTCCTAATTAACAGGGGGCAGTTGGGGAGGAGAACACCTGAATCCCCAAGAGGGTCTTTAAAACTAAAGATGTTCCCCCTCCAAGCCAGATACCAGGGTCAGCCAACTTGATTCTCAATCCCTTTCTCTGTGATCCAGCTTTAGCCAATAAGATATAAATGGCAATCTTTCTACAGGTGCTTTTCTTTTTTTCCACTGAAGTATAAACGTGATGGCTGGAACTTCAGCAGCCATCCTGCAACCATGAAATCAAAGTCAAGAGAATTCTAGATACTTTGGTGCTGACATTGTGAGTGACTGGATCCAGTGCCAGCTATCACCCATCTGCAGACTTTTCAGAATGAACAAAAAATAAGTAAATAAACCTGTTTTGGTTTACATCACTCTCGTCAGGATTTTTGTTATTTGTAGTCAAGAGCATTTGTGATCAATACCGTTTTTTTTCAGTCCTTCTCCACTTTCACCATGAGGATCACTGAGGTGATCCACAGTTACAGATAAGAATGTGTTATATGTCTCAGGAATGGAGAAAATCTTGGTCTAGTTTGGAGACTCCTAGCCCTAGCTGCAATCAGAATCTCCTTGGAAGCTAAAAATAATGATGATGATGATGATGATGATGCCCAGGTCCCACCCCAGACAAATTAACTCAGTCCACGTGGGTGAGATTCATTTACCATTGTGTTCAGCATCTGTTAGCTACATCCTTCTATCCAGATGATGGAGGGTCCAAGTGGAGTGATGATTCAGTCTCGATGTCAAGCTGAGGCCTGTTTCCCACATTCCCAGCCCCACTAGGCAATATGATGCTTCAGCTGGTCCACGCTCTCCTTCTCAGCTGCCATATCCCCCTCTTCTCCCTCTTACTGCACTGGCTGCAATCTTCTTAGTGTCAGGGTAACATCCTCCTGTGTGTCTGCTCCTGTGGGAGTGTGTCTTTACTGCATTCACCATCATTTCCTGTCCTGCAGAACACAGCATCTCACTGAGAGTGATCAGGAACCAGGTACCAAAGTTTGGATCTCTCTTCACAACCACTGCTTTTAGCCCCAAAGAAAGATGCTCAGAAGGGAGCCCCTTGGCACAAGTGATGTTCGCATGAACCCTGACTACAGGGACCTTATTTCTGCATCCCAGCCGTGATGGTCTGACATCTCAGAAAGAGGGGCAGGAGAGCAGGGTGCTTACGGGCAGGGCATGTCCGGATCCTGCTGTGAGCAGGAAATAGTGGTTAAGAGAAGAAGGTGAGATTGGGCAGCTCTGATTTCAAATCCTTCCTTTTTGTCCTGGAACAATTTACTCAACCCGTCTAAGCCTCACATGCCAAAAGGGAATAGATTACATAAACAATGCATGTCAGGGTCAGGTATATAGTAAGGACCTAGGGCACTATCACTCCCAAGGGCTGAAAATTCGGTCTTGGAGGGCACAGATCTTAGAGGTTACAAGGATCTGTGGTCCACCAAAGGGTCACAGTACATAAACAACAATTTAGCACATCTGTGGGATTAAATTTCATGGGGGGGGCAGTTAGGAAAATGCTATCATAAAAGGCTCCTTAAGGTGCGGGGGACGATAATGGAAAAAAGGCCCAGCAACACTGGATCAGAGCCTGTTGATTAATGTGTCTTTGGTTCCGAACCCTGCATCCTGCTGCTACCCACACCCCCCTCGCCGCCGTCCTGATGCAGGCAGGTTGCTGGCAGCGTGCTGGAGCGCTGAGCTGTGTCGGGCACCAGGTTCCATATCTCTCTTTGTTTCTTGTTTTACAAGCTGATGACCCATGAACCAGCAGAAAAAGCACTTACTTTGAACCTGATGGACTGTAGCTTTTCTAGGATTTATTTCCAGTCCTTCATCCGCATCCTTCACTTTATCTCGTATTAAGTTCTTTAGCTTGTACACTTCCCATGTGTTTTTTTTTTCTCCTGAAACCTCTTTTGATTGTCCTTAAAATGGCCTTTAAAAAATCCACAAGGATTTATTCCTCTCTTTGGGGAGCAGTCCCCAGAGCTCTGTGAAGTTAAGGAGATTGTTCAACTCTTACTTCTCCAGCATGCTACCGCAATTCGTAGGTGGAGGTCTAGTGAGTTTAGAAGTACAAGCTCTTTCCAAAGCATGGCCCCCAGGAAAATTACCTTGAGTCAGAAAAGCAGAAATCAAACGATACCCAGAAATCAAGAAGGGTAGATATCACACTGGACAAAACGCTTGCCCTTTCTTTGATAGGAATATGTACATTTACTACAGAGTTACAAATCCGCTCATCCAACAGCTCTATTCCATTTTCACGCTACTGCATGGCTTCATTTCCCTATTTGTTGCTTTTCCTAAGGGTTTTTTTTTTTGTACTTAACAAATCACATTTATCTAAGCACCTTATCATCTCCCAGGTTCTCACTCTCACCTTGCTGGGAAGATGCTAGCTATCTTCCCATGTTGATATTTTAAAATTCAGCATTAATTACAGTAATTCCTTCTTCCCATCCATATGGGCACATGCAGAAAGAAGCAAAAAGTTTGTTTTCTTTCCTCCATGAAAAGCCTAAAGAGCGTTTTTTGGTAGTTAACCTTGGCTAACTACCAAATTAGCCAAGATTGGATTTAATTTCTTGATTTGGGAGATTGCCTCAGTGCAAGAATATCTGTCTACAAGTTAAGGGAGTAAATAAGAGTAAATGTAGCATGCTTAAACATTCAGAATGACAGAGTTCTCTTTGTTGTTATTCGAACCAAAACCCAAAAACAAAACAACAACAACAAAAAACAAAGGAGGGAGGAAAGTGGTAGAACCATCACCCATTAGCTCTGTCCTAGTCCCAGAGATTCAAGCGCCAGAGTAAACATTAAATTCTGGAATAATGCAGTATGTTCTTTTTTCTTTATAGGCCATCGATGGAGGGCTCTGAAGATGCTCATTTCTAGAAAAAGAAATAGCTACTATCGACTTAGAACCATCAGTGTGCACCATCAGTGCTAGGCTCTCTGCTAAGCACTTTGTATGAATGATCACATTGCACTATAGCCGTGCTGTGTATGGCATAAATTCTGTTCTTATCTCCGCTTTAAAGATGAGGAAACCGAAGCTTAGAGAGGCTAAGGACGACCTTGCAGATAGCTGAAGGGATCAGGTCTTAATTACAAAGCCTGGATTGCAGCTAATGGTTTGTTCTCAAAGGCCAGGGCTGATGGTGATGATGGGGAGGTGTCCCCTCCCTCTCCCGCCTCCCGCACACCTTACCCTTTCCCCCCTGCTTGGGCAGCCCAGCGTAACCCGGGAGAACAGCACAACCCCCGGCAAACAGACACGTCACTGCAGTGCTGTCCAGACCAAGCAGGACCTGCAGTACAACTAGTCCAAGCTTTCACGTCTCAGATCCCCCTTCTGACCCCGCCCTAAGCTCCGGACTGCACACCCCACTCCCTTTCTCATTAAGAAAAAGGAGGTGATCAGGGAGGGACTCCTCCTGCCTGTTGCTCCACACCTGCCAACGAACCCAGGCTGCTGCCACACTCAAGGCTCCAGGACACAATGGTGACACGACTGTCCTTCACTCGGCTTCTGAGAGCCACGTCCCACATCCCAACAGTCACCTCGCTCTGCGGATCCCGTCTCAAAGATCCCCACCCCGTCCCCACCCTTCCCCGTCGCACGTCTGTAATTCAGGCCCTTGTCCACTCTAGGCTGGACCACCGTCTCACGCGGCACACGGGAGTACTCCCCTGGCCTCTCCTTGCACGACACCGTTATCTTTCTTCAACTCAGCTCTGGTCCCACCACTTCACTGCTTACACCCCGGCGGCGCCTTGGAGAGGAGGCATCCAGGAGACCTGTGGAGAAATAATCCCCGTACCTAGAAGGACCGCTTTGATAAATGGAAAATCTCTCCTCTGTCCGCTAGATGGCGCATCTAAATTTACAAAGCAAACCTCAGAGCAAGCCCTTAACTCAAAGCACGTATTGTCTACATTTTCTTTATAGTGATTACAGAATTTGTCACACACCACTCACTACAATGCAAACACTAATCATAAGAACACTTATTCAGAATGTCAATTCATATATACAGTCGGTGGTCAAGGATCCATAAGATCAATTTTAAGATCTGAGCCGGCAATAGGTCCCCCTACTCCATCCATCACCACACCATTTCTTTTGGTCCTGGGAGATACATTTCTTAGCTCTCAGCCTGCAGATGCCCAAAGTTCAGCCAATTTTGTAACCAGTTCTAAGCAAAAAAATTGGAACCAGTAATGGCTCTGCTTGACCCAAACTGTGGAGTAGATTGGTGTGACCTTGACATTCCCCAGGTCTCTTCTCTGATCCTGAACTTCCCCTCCCTCCATTCTAAGACCAAAAGCCTTTGTCTTTAGGGAGTCAATAAACTCCCATGCTGGGGCAGGTACAACTGTTTTTACTGCATAGTAAGTGGCGTTTATAGAAATATACTAATATGGTGTTCCAAGCCAAAAATCTTTTAAAATGATAATGAGACTATTTCTTTGTAGGTGGAGATGCATATATGACTCACTTCCATGAATTCTGGTCTGACTGTATCTTATTCCTTTCATTTTGTTTTGGTGCCTGCAAGAATGTCATCTGAATTCACTCTTAGTCTCAGTTCACTACATAATTCACTCAATTCACTACATAAACGTGAGCGCTTCTTTATGGTCACTTGAGGAGAGAAAGGTGCACCATTCACACTTTAAAGGCAGGCATGGTCCACTGTAGAAACTTCACACATTAAATAAGCCAGGTTTGCCACCATCAGCCCTAAGACATTAGCAACAGAGAAGCCCCGTGCAGTCAACAGACTATTGAAGGACGTTCTCAGACAAGACATCAATTTT
Organism: Eubalaena glacialis; assembly: GCF_028564815.1. Taxonomy (NCBI): domain Eukaryota; kingdom Metazoa; phylum Chordata; class Mammalia; order Artiodactyla; family Balaenidae; genus Eubalaena; species Eubalaena glacialis. Next base: position 10,860,565 of record NC_083716.1, read on the forward strand.
CTTCAGCCATCACAGGGCTGGAGTTCACGGTGAGGTCAGTCCATCAACCAGGTTTTGCCATATGCCCCTGGAAGGTCACAAAGCTTATGCATAGTATTATAGGATAATACTGTAAATAGTATTTAGCTATTACTATAAGCTATTACCTAAAATTAGTATTTGTTTTTCTTTAAGACTCAACTTAGATGCCAGTAAATGTTTCCTCAGCACAGTTCAATTATCTACTACTACACTTAATGCAGTGGATCATAATTGTTTATGAGGTTGGTTAACCTCCGGAGGGCAAGGATTGTGCATTATTCCTCCAATTACCCAGCATAATGCCTGGAACATAGAAGGAAGTACAGTAAGCAAATGGATGAATTATTCAAGTAATAGGTAAAAAAAATAAACTGTACATTTTCTGGGGGAGAGGATCTGAGTCCCCATTTTTGTGGGTTGGGACATTTCCCAACTTTTATTTCACAGCTGATTTGTGTTTATAGGTTAAAGAAACTATTGGATTCCATCTATGTGACAAGAAATAACCAGATGACTTACTTAGTCAGTTTAATCAATGGCTGAGCAAAAAAGTAAAAATCATTCTATAAGGTCTCAAAAATTAATACATGATAACTTACATGACATTTTAAGTTACAAAATGGTCTCAAATATATATATATTGGCCATGCCAGACGGCGTGCAGGATCTTAGTTCTCCAACTGGGGATCAAACCTGTGCCCCCTGCAGTGGAAGTGCAGAGTCTTAACCCCTGGACCGCCAGGGAAGTCCCACAAATGTATTATTTCTTTCCATCTTACAACAACTCTATTGAATGGGTTAGTTCAGGGGTCATTTTACAGATGAAGGAATTGAGACTCAGAGACGTTAACTGACTTGAGTTAGTGAAAGGTGGAGTCAAGACAAGATCTTCTGATTCCAAATCAATGTCTGTCCTGTGACACCACTGAGCTCATTGACACCCCACCCCACCCCAGCCTTTCAGGTCTTGACCACTGGCTACTTGACTACTTTGGCCAGTGGACTGGCTGATTTGATCAGTTAGTGTGACAGTTCCAGGCAAATAAATTTGTTCTCCTCTTGGCTTAGCCATTTACAAGCTGTCAGACCTTGAGCAAGTCATCAAAATTTTGTCTAAGCCTCCAGTTTCCTGAAGTCGGGATGAAAGGGTAAAGTCAAGGTAAATGTATTACCTAACTCTCAGGTGGTTAGAGAGAGGGTTTAGCATCTTCCCTATCATCATTATAATAACAGCAATAGCTGCCATTTATTCCATTCCGACTGTGTACCCTCACTTGTTTTAGCCCCTGACATGTCGTAACTCATTTCACCCTCAAAACAACCAAAAGTAACGTAGGTACTACTATCGTACCCACTTTACAGATGTAGAAACTGAGGCATGATAAGGTTAAGTAACTTCACCACAGTTACACATCAAGTCAGTAGAGAAGGAAGGATTAAAGCTCACATAGTTTGAATTCAGAGTTTGTGTCCTATTGCATGCCAAGCACTTAGGCAAACCTAACCAGTTTTTTAGGGGAAGGCCTGTACCATTCTCATATTCATTGCAAAGGGGGCTTAGAGTTCATTTATCTGGAAAGATGAAAATTTGGGGGCCTCTTGTGGAAGCTGAGCCCTCATCCAAGTACACCCAAGCCTGAAGCTTAAGGGCACAAAGTGATAATTCCTGCCACTGCTGCAAAGCCATGCAAGCAATTAGTTCATATCAAGCTGTTATTAAGAAGTTATTTTTGTAACAAAAATACTGTCTTCCTTTAATTTCTATGTAAATGCAAGGAAGCCGACGCAAGTATAGTTTATTTAAAGATGTTCTTGTAGGAATTTAATTTATCCTTTTGAAGAAGCTACAAAAAGGAAAAGTATAGAGATGAGCCAGACAACTTGGACATGTTCTGAGCTACTGACAAAGAAAGGGCAGCTTCTTTCTCCCTTTGGATTCAACACCAAACACTCCTCTCACCTTGACCAAGGACAGAGCACACAAGTCTATGGTGGCCAGTGACACTTGGAGATAATACCCCAGGCATCCGTCCACATGGTACAGAGTTACCATAAAGTAAATCCCAGCACAAAACCAGTTGCCCTGAAATATTAGAACAGCAACTGCAAACGACAGTGCATGCCAGTGTGTTTAGAGTACCCTAGACTGGGGCTTGTTAAAACTAACGGGCAAAGAAATACTCAAGCACAAGGTTTGGAGAAGCAATATGGTATAGAAGAAAGAACATTGTACTTGGGGGGCAGAAAACCAGAGCCTGAGCCCAGGTCCACACTTAGAGATTGTGTCCCCTGGCTGTGTCATTAGCTTCCTTGAGCCTCAGTCTCTCTCAGAAAATAGAAATCATCTTAACTATTTCTTAGAGTTACTCTTTCTTTTGAAAAACATGAAATAGAGGGCATGAAAACTCTTGGCAAACTATAAAATACTGTTCAAATTGCAAGACATCTTTCATTCACTCCTCATAAAAAAAAGGAATCCCCTATATGAAGTGTCAGAACACCTGGAGGGAGCAGTACACTGACGATTATATGAATCCTGCTGTCCTTTATGTAGGTATCATTTCGTTCTTGTTATAGTGATTGGACCATGTACTTGAAGTTACATTCAAGTTATGCCACGCAAGTTATAGTCAGGGACGAATGTGTTGAGCAGAAAACTGTGTGGTTTAGTATTTACTGTGTAACAGATCTAAATTGGCAGTGAATATCTGGGGGGGCTGATTTAGGCTATTACGAGATAGCAGTGAAAAATGATTCAATCCCGTTGTAGTTCTGGAAGAAAAAGGCGAACTTCAAACATTCGTTTCTTAATGGCTTTTGATGAAGGCCTGATCACTGTTGACTGATTTTGATGCAAATCATTGACTGCTTAAAGGTTAAGCTGTATTATGCATCAACTTTACAATAATTTGTCATATATAATGCTATGCAGAATCAGGATCACCTTGGATACTCCTTTGAAAAGGCAAGGAGTCAGAAGTTATCAAGATCAGGTGAGCACTGGATATGAGTGATTCCTCCTCACTCACCAGCATGGTTTTTTTTGGGGGGCGATCAGCTGTACCTGGCTGAAATACACATGGGTTATGAAAATAAACATGCATGTGGGCAAACATGATCCACTGCAGATGAAAGATTTATCAGCTTGCCTCTCATGACCCATCTGGCAGCAAAATTCATGGCTGTTTAGAAGCTATAAATTTAGAAAAACCCTTTGTAGATGGGGACTCCTATTTACCCAGGCTGTATGTTAAGTGGCCTATGAAACTGCTGAACCATTGAGAAGCATCCTTTCCTGACTCTAATTTGTACACAGTGGCCCTACTTACTTGGAAACCCTCTTTATTTTCTGAGAAATAAATCCGTTGCGATACTTCAATAAACAAACAAACAAAAAATACTATTTAGATCCTGCAAGATGAACCAAATCGCACAGTGCCAGTTCCTGGGAAATGTTTACAGGAAAGGGACTTACTTCCTGTGTAAAGGGCCACAGGGGCCTCTGAAGAGCTCTCATGGCCAAGCTAGAACAATTTGAGAAACAAAAAAAGTAGTATTAGATTATAGCCCAAAGCATTAAACAAATATCCACAAGTCCATGTTGATAGAAGTAAATGATTCAATAAATAAATAAATGGGAGAGAATTTATTCCTTCTTTCCAAAGCACAGAGTGTGAAAAGGTGGGAAAAGAGTAACTTAACATTGGAGGAACCTGATAAACTTTTCCTTGGCCAGGCGATCAAGGTCAACATCAAGGTGACGTCATGTTGATAGTCTGTACCCTTGATACGATGTAATGAAAATGGCACGTTACCTCTGTGGTCTTCATCCACTGATGCATCCACCTCCATGTAGAACTTCCAGAGTGCCCATAAAAGGGAGGGCATCGAGACATCCTTCCTGTTCAATGCCTCAGATTGGAAGTGACACCTGTTATTCCCTCTTAGGGCCCAAACTAGCCACATGGTCCCAACCTACCTACACAGGAAGTGGGGACTGCCAGGGAGCTCATGGAGACTCCCGCAAATAGTACTGCTTCTGCATCTTTGGGTTTTGGAAGCAGAAGAAGTGGATCTTGTGTGTGACCATCTTATAAAACTGGCACATTCAAGCCAAATACAATAAGTTTAAATATTTATGGCTTCAGGTATCTCTGGGGAACAGCACTAAATCGGCCTGATAGATTTCTTTAATCCACCAAGCTGCAAAATGTTTGCCACTTCTTCACTTCCTATTCTCCTGGCACTGATGTATGTCTTGCCACCAAGTAACAGTTGCCTGCAGGAGTATATTACTAATGATGTAATTTGAAGCTTAAATTTTTATTCAAATGCTTACATACCTATGCTCTGGTATTTTTCAGAGAGATCCTGATAATTCTGAAACAGGATTTATTTCCTTTGAAATGAAAATCCACTTTTAAAACGGATTGAAGTTTGATCCTAAAATAATGTTTTGTCAATCAGCAAATAGCAAACATCACTCTCATATTTCCGTTTAAGCTGCATTTTCAAAATGTTTGAGAGCCATAGATAGCTAAAATTTAGTGCTTTCAATACCTTTTAAAAAATGATTGATCTTCTTCCATCCCTCTCTTCCTTCATCCCTTTCTTCTAGAATAATTCACTCTAAAAGTCAGGAGGGTCAGGGGACCACACAATGTGCTCTGGGTGCACCTTCAGAGCCTAGGTGAAAGATCAAAAACACTATTAGAATTCAACATGTTAGTGGTTGGAAAGTCTAATCAATCACCAAGTTGCAGCAGTTAGACCTGAAATAAAAGACTCAAGGTTTCCTTTAAGGTATTATTTCACTGAGGTCCAGGAAGCCACAGGATGGATCCACAGCCACAAGGTTCCTTTTGTAATTGGTGGATGTGGGAATAGAGACTGGGGTCTGGTCTTCCAGGCTGATGCTCTCTTGACTCTGCCACTGCTACCCTAAGAAGGCTCAAGGAGTGGGACAAAAGGACCATTTCCGAAACCCAGTGGGAGAGAGACTGTGCTGACTTAACTAACTCAAGTCATAGGCAAACAATGACTCAGGCACGAATTTCTCTTTATTTCTCTTGCTGTCAGACAAAAAACAAATCCAGACTTAGGTAAGGAAAGACTGTGTTTCAAACGATTATAGCAAAGAGAAGAGGGCTAGTGTTGTAGGAAAAGGGAAGCTATGGCATTAGGGGACCCCTACTGATAAGAGTAGATCTACAAGCAATAGCTCTACAAGCATCTCAAAGGCCATCTAGTAAAGACTTTCCTTTTTTTTTTTTTTTAACATCTTTATTGGAGTATAATTGCTTTACAATGGTGTGTTAGTTTCTGCTTTATAACAAAGTCAATCAGTTATACATATACATATGTTCCCATATCTCTTCCCTCTTGCATCTCCCTCCCTCCCACCCTCTCTATCCCACCCCTCTAGGTGGTCACAAAGCACTGAGCTGATCTCCCTGTGCTATGCGGCTGCTTCCCAGTGGCACATATATACAATGGAATATTACTCCGCCATAAAAAGAAACGAAATTGAGTTATTTGTAGTGAGGTGGATGGAGTTAGAGTCTGTCATACAGAGTGAAGTAAGTCAGAAAGAGAAAAATAAATACAGTATGCTAACACATATATATGGAATCTAAGGGAAAAAAAAAAAAAGGTCATGAAGAACCTAGTGGTAAGACGGGAATAAAGACACAGACCTACTAGAGAATGGACTTGAGGATATGGGGAGGGGGAAGGGTAAGCTGGGACAAAGTGAGAGAGTGGCATGGACATATATACACTACCGGACTTTCCTTTTATGGGGAGGAATAAGCAAGTCTAGAAAGAACCAGGTGTGGGGCAGTGGGATGAGCAGAGGTGAAGTCACTAGATCAGAGGATATTCTACCCTGAGGTCAGCCTATTCCTCAGGACGGGCCATTAAGGAGGGTGGTATGCTGGCTCAGGATGAGGGTGTGGCCGAATTCAGGGCCTTAGGGTACCAAGGGAATCAACCAAAATTTGGTTAATAAGCATTTTGTTCAGATTGATCACAGATAGTTCCGTTAACAATTATGAAGCAAAGAATAGAAATTTGGAGGGTCTCTGTCTAGTCCTGTTCTAGGTAAACAAGGCGGGCATCTGTGAGTATTATCTAAGCCCTATGGGGAGGCAAGGTTCCTGGCAGGAAGCCAGTTCTGGAACACAAAGGAGTGGGGAATTTCTTAACCATCTCTGTTTTCTGGGATTGCAGGGTACCAGTAAAGTCAATATTGTCAGAGCAAAATGGGGCATTTACTGGCACCATTTCTAAAGATTAACCCTCACTTCCCTGTCCCACAGCCCTTTCTGTGAAAAGTCCTTTGTTTTAAGAAGAGGAATTTATTTTGCAAGATTCCGCATATTAAACCAAGTCTAAAAGTGGGTCAGGAGGCTGCAGTGTCCCTCCTGGTAACTGAGACAGGATATTGATTTCAAAATATTGAGACCCAACCAATCGCATCCACCACTTCTCTCAAGTGACTCTTTTTAAATCTATTTTTTTCATGCTGCCCTCTTCTCTGACCTATGGATAAAAAGACTCTACTATGACAAAGCTAGAGGCAGAGTCTCCTAAATCTTGTGCCACTGAAGACCAATTACGTGGGACCTAGCAGTCCTTACCCAGGTATCAGCTAGTGCCTCCCTACCTCTCAGGGATTCTGTTTACTTGATTTAAACCCTCGATTTCACAACTCACGTGAGCCCTGATACTTCCCCTGTCCCGGTTTTTGCAAATTCTCAGAGCCTTCTCCCTCACAGACATTTGTCCTTTCCCAGGCAAAATCTGGACTCAAAACTCTGTGCATTCAAGACTCCCGTGAAAGCCTCACGGGCATGATGCATTGTGCTGGCCTCACAATTTTAATGAAGATTGAGGGGTACAATATACATCACACAGTCTTCCCCCAACTTGCTGTTTCTCAGTCAGGGAAAACTGTTTGTCCCACACCCAGATTTCTGTTTATTTCTTACTTTTCACAGAAAAAAAGTGCCAGCTTATTCTTTCCAAATGACTCACGGTTATACCAGATTTATTGGGGTGAAGCATGGCCAACTGATTGCATACATTTCCAAATATACACTAAAGCTTTGTTCTTCAGTGTGGTCCAGACCACCAGCATCAGCATCACTTGGAATCTTGTAGAAGTGCAGATTCTCAGCTACAGCCCAGAACTACTGAATCAGAGTCGGCATGTTAACAACATCCCCAGGTGATTATAGGCACATTCAAATCTGAGAAGTGCTGGTCTAGAGTCTGAGGTAATTTGGATCAATTCCTGTTACCAAGGAGTCAGCTGGTGTAGTGAGTAGAACTGTGTCCCCCGCAAACTGATGTCCACCTGGAACCTCACAACGTGACCTTACTTGGAATAAGGGTATTTGCAGATGTCGTTAAGGATCTTGAGATGAGATCATCCTAGATTTAGGGTGGCCCCTAAATCCAGCAACTGGTGTCCTTATAGGAGAAGAGAAAGGGAGGTTTGAGATACAGAGGAGGAGGTCATGGGAGAAGGAAAGTGGAGATTGGAGTGACGCATCTGCAAGCCAAGGAAAGCCAGGGCTTGCTGACTGCCGCTGGAAGTTAGGAGAGAGCTGTGCAACGGAGTCTCCTTCCAGAAGGAACCAACCTTACCGACACCTTGATTTGGGGCTTCTCACCTCTGGAACTGAGACAATAAATTTCCATTGTTGTTAAGCGTCCCTGTTTGTGGTCTTTTGTTACAATAGCCACAGGAAACCAACACCTGGTGAAACCAGGGCTTTACTTATGTGCCTCAGTCTGGGTTTTCTTTTCCACGGGGTGGGTCATCTCAGCCCCTTATTCTCCTCATCAGTTCTGAGCTGGTGCAAGCTTCCGGGTCTCCTGTAAGTGTGGTCTCACTGTGCTCACATACTCCCCTGCCCAACTTGACCACCAGCCTTTTCTCTCCTAGAGCCTCTTCCATTTTCTGACACTTTGTTTCTCCTCTTGGTCCTCAGCTTGGGTTACATCTCTCCCTGCTGCTTCTGCGTTCTCTGTCACTGAGCTTTCGTTTTCCCTGCATTTCTGTGCGGGTCTGTTAGAATCTGCCCCAGCCTGCATCCTTTCTATGTTACCTATTCTGGGTTGTTGTTGTTTTACAGAACTTTATTCATTTCCTTTGTGGATTTAAGTGTTTATCCAGAAAATCTTGTCCATTAGGCTGGAAAATATTGGACTTGAGCCAATTCCCTTATTCACACCGCCCATGTTTTTGTTTTTGTTTTTGTTTTTCTTTTTGGCTACACGGTGTGGCATGAGGAACTTCCCCAACCAGGGATTGAACCCATGCCCCCTGCAATGGAAGCACGGAGTCATAACCCCTGGACCACCAGGGAAGTCCTCACCTCCCCTGTTTGAGTCAGGGACAGGGAATCCTTTCTCTCTGGTACTTCTGCTTCTTTAAGCACCTCTAGACTGCACCACACACACACACACACACACACACACACGCACGCACACGTACACGCACACATATACACAGTAACTCCAAAGCCTTCCTTCTGAGATGAACAGTAGTCCATTCATCTTAATTCTTTATTTCTCTGCCATATGGGACATATTCAGAGTAAGCAAAGAGCAGTTTTTAGCTCATTTGTATTCTTTTGTTGGAAGATATTTTCTTGTTACCAAGACAATATTTTGTCTGGCCATATAAAAGTTCAAACAGTGCAAATTCACTTCTAAGATTAAGCAATTGAATATGGATTTATCCTGGTATCTTGTAATGCTTTTTGCTTTGGAGTTTATTGAAGAGTTCACACTCAGTCATCTTGCTTCACTGAGAAGTTCCATATTTGATCTTGATGAATTGATCCTCTTATCAGCAAGAATTGTCCCTCTTTATATTTGCTAATACTCTTTTTCTTAAAGTCTGCTTAATCTGATATTAACATAACCACACCAGATTTCCTAGGTTTAGTGTTTGCATAATATATTTTTCCAGCTTTTTAATAGTAATTGAAATGTGTTTACTGTTAACAGCATACAACTGAGTCTATTATTTTTTAATCCATTTGACAATTTATGTTTTTTAACTGGAATATTTAGTCCATTTGCATTTAATGTAATTATTGATATGGTTGGGTTTAAGTCTCCCATCTCAGTACTGGTTTGTAAGGCAGAAATAGAGACAAAGATGTAGAGAACAAACGTATGGACACCAAGGGGGGAAAGGGAGGGTGGGATGAATTAGGAGATTGGGACTGACATATATACACTAATATGTAAAACAGATAACTAACGAGAAACTGCCATATAGCGCAGGGAACTCCACTTCACTGTACAGTAGAAACTAACACAACATTGTAAAACAACTATACTCCAATTAAAAAAAAAAACTTGTTTTAATATGTATATAATTTATTTGTAGGTGGAATTTTTTAAAGTATTCACTTCTATTAAGCTTCAGTGTAAGCGTCACATTAATTATCAGGCCTTGAGAAACTGTAAAATCTTAGAGTCATAAATGATCCTTAAGATCATCTAGTGTTACTTCAGTTGGGAGAAGAGTCATACAGGGATATATCAAAATTTACAACTCAAATTTTACTGTATCAGAAATGACAAAATTGGATCCAACTTCTCTCTCTGGGTTGAGCTTACTCATTTTCTCTTGAAATAAGCAAAAAGAAGGAAATTCCATGACACCAGGAGAGCCGGAGAGCCACCAAAGGATTATTCTGCTGCTCGTGTCTTCTTAATAAAACAATATAATCCAATATCTAGAGATATCTGCACAGATTTCAGCCCTGTGATAGTGAGGCAAATATTTTCACATGTCCCAGCAGAACTGGACTCATTCATGTTTTTAGGGGACGGACAGAGGGTCAGAGTGCTACTGGACAGCATGACACAAACAACAACTCTATCACCTCATCCAAGACAGATAAAGGGCAGGTCCTGCTCCATCTTTCCTGGAAAACAGCTGGCACAGCTTTGCAAAGATTTCTCGTAGGAACTTTGCAAGCATCATGTGAACCATTTGGTGCAATAATGAGAAATTTATACTTCAGAGAAAGGTGGGCACAGGGCCTGATGGGACTTCCGAAAAACTATACAACCAGTCACAATTTACTGCTTCAATTTGTCTCTCATTAGCAAGGAAAACTCATCAATTTTATGATGTGTGTTAGGAGGGCTATAAAGTGGATTGACCATGGTCTCCTGCATTCACTTTCATTTTAACAGAAATGTGAACTCCCAGCCTTGTTCATTGCTCTCTGATACTAAATGGTCACTTCCCTTTTTACTGTCTTTGGCTTTCAGGCTTGGGTGAAGTTGGAAGAGTACCCAGACTTACTCTTAAACCTTGACAGGTGAGTGCAACTGTGGACCCGCCACCTGATCCCATGTGGTAATTGCACAGACCTTCTGGTAACTTATGGAAACATTTCACTGACGGGCTCCCGGGCCCCAGGGCCTTGAATGTCTGAGCTGCTGGCAACGGGACCGGTCTGCAGACCCCATGCACATCACTCATGCAACAAGATCAGCCTGTTCTTTGCTTTCTCCTGGTGAACATTTGTCATTTCACTCTTGACTACTGTTGGGTTTTGATGCCATTTCTTTCCCCCTTTTGCAAGTCCCAGATTTCCAATTTCCTAAGGATAAAAATCTGACCTAACAAATGCTAAATTGCCTAGAGTGTTTCTACCATGGAATCATAAACAAAGTTCTACTTCTTCAAGGACTTTCAAGAGCTGGAAGCTTCCAGATCATGTCGACTTGAGCCGCTTAAGGGTAGGGACAGGGTCTTGCTCAATTATGCATCCTTCACAACCTCCTTGCTTAAGGTTGAGGCTCACAACAAGTTTTCTGAATCAGATTTAGTACCATAATCCCAGCTGATAAAGGAGGATATTGGGGCTCAAAAAATCAACAGACTTTTCAGCAGATCAGTGATGGGAAAGTGCATTCAGGGTCCTGCCTGCTAGGGACGACTTTCATTCCAAGATTCAGCTGAAGTTCCACAGCCTCTGAGAAGTGTCCACAGCTTCTCCCATGAAAGGAACTTTGCAGCTTCTCCTCAGAGGAATGTTTTCAGCTGTAAAACGCAGCATTTGCTAAGCTGATGGTTACCAACTCTTCTTTGTCTTTTGCAATAGTCTTTTCTCCTTCCTGCTAATTCAGCAAATTCTCATTAAAAGGGAAGACTCTCTCCCCCGTTTCAGATTTTTGACCTCTCACCACCTTCCTTTTCGTGCCACATGCTAAGGATTATTCTCCCAGGCCAAGGAATCCTGTCTCTTCTGGAACAGAGGGTGGGCTGCCTTCTTGCCCACCACAAGCCTCTTGTTCAGATTCGATACTCCGGAGTTGGCATCTCTTTTAAGCAATCTCTGTGTCTCTCATTCCCTGCGGGCTGGCTTATCACACCAGTCAGCTCAAGGCTCTCGTCGACCTTCATGTTTGTTTTCCCACAACACAGTTCTTTGCTCTTAACTCTGTCCACAGCAAGCCGGCTGCTCTCGGGGGAGGCTTGATTCTCCCCTGCTCTGCTTCCTGTGAGGCCAGGGACTGTTTGGGCAGAAAGCTTCCTGTCTTAAAGCAGGAGTTTTCCACCTCAGCACAGGTGGCACGTTGAGTGGATCATCCTTGGCTGTGCGGAGCTGTCCTGCGCATCTGCGTATCGTCGGATGTTTAGCTACATCCATGGTCTCTACACACCAGAGGCCAGGAGCACCTGCCCACCAGAAAGGTCTCCAGACGTTGCCAACTGTCCCTAGGGGCAAATTTGCCCCTGGTTGAAAACCACCGCTTGAATGGAACGTGTCAGCTGCTCATTAAACGCAAATAAATACAGAAGACAGAGCTCTGTGATTTCCTACCTGTGTGGGAAGGACTGGGAACCAACCACCCGAGTCATGTCAGAAGAATAAGGCTCTGTGTTCAGGAAATCCACACGCACGTGTAACCTCTTTGTGTGGAAACACCAGTGTATTTTCTTGAAAACCAAAAAAAAAATCTTTTGTTAGTGTCTTAGCCCACACAGAAGCATGCTGAAGAAGAGGGCCTGACTCTGTGGCATAATAATAATAAGCTTTTGCGTGTAAATGGTATTTTAGAGCTTAATACAGCCTTCCACATGTATTAGCTCATTTTGGCATGGATCTTTGAGGTACTAAAGGGAAAATTATGATGACGATGGTGATGATGATGACGATTACACTGCTTTGTTAAAACCATCCTCTGGAAATTGAATTCAGCCAGTTTTAAAAACTTCTGGGACTTCCCTGGCGGTCCAGAGGTTGGGACTCCGAGCTTCCACTGCAGGGGCACAGGTTTGATCCCTGGTCGGGGAACTAAGATCCCGCCAGCCGTGGGGTGCGGCCAAAAAAAAAACCAAACCAGAAAAAAAAAAACCAAAAAAAACTTCTCCACTGGATTTATTTCCTTGCTAGACAAATTAAGAGCACATACATATTTTCTTTAATCATAAACTATGCAAAATAGAAATAACTTCATGAAATATTTGCAGACTCTATGAGGTTAGATCCTAATTGTTTCCCACTCTCTCTCCTTTTCCTATCCCAAATGGAAAAAATAATTTAATTACCTTTTGTTGGTGGAAAAAAATCCCCTTAGCAGAGTTATGAGCAGGAAGTGTGTTTTGCAATTCCAGAAGTTGCTTGGTAAGCATTTTGCATCCTTAAGGCCTCTTGATAATCAGTCTACAAAACAGCAAGTGTCCCAACAGCCTGGCACTTCCAGAGCTCTCTTATTATATTCCTAGGCTTCTTGATCTTACAAGCTCATCACTGATGTCCAGTTGTATTTTAATGTGTTCTCTTCCCCACTGCTTTCTACTCCCTTAATTAGACTAAGTGATGGGCTTGATTTGACGCTTCTCACCCAGGAGGGGATGTTGATCACAACCGTAGGTATTCTGAAATGGCCTTATCTTTGGCCCAGTGGGCCCATCTGCTACCTATAGCCTAGAGCATTGGTGAGATGATGGGTTAGGCCTCCCCAGAGAGCTGTGTGTCATCAAGTTCCCTCTGAATTTAGGAGGTACGCCTTGGGGGAAAATGGCTTGCTCTGTACTAGGAGTTGGTTGAGGTCACAAGCAGAATCATAATGGGGCTCTAATGGACTCAAAGCTATGCTTGGGAAAAAAACTGTTTTAATTGGCCATGTAACTGTGATGGGCGTAGGCTGAGCATCTGTAATTTGGAACTTGGAAGATCAAATTGGGCTGGCTGGTACAGATACGAGGGCACTCAAGAGAAGATGCTAAATGTGTGTTGGGAGGTTATGTGAAGGATGTGAGAACCTGGAATTTGACACAAATTTGCCCATGATGGGGCCTATCTTCTTGACACTGTGGGCACTGAAAGCTTTACTTATAACCAGAGGCAGTGGGACTGTAATGAAAATGTCCACCCTCAATTTATTCCCACATATTCTAGCTGCCCCAGAGGGTCCAGTCAACAACGAGTAGGGCAGAAGGACACATCCCGACCATCTGATGGAACTACAGACACCACGATAATCTAGCATGTACTCTGGGTGGCAGGTAAGGTGGAGTTCACTGTCAGAACCTGCTTTTGGAATCTGCAAAAACTTTCAGCCTTAGACATTCCAGAAATAATTTTTAAATTCCTTGGATGGCTGAGGAATCAGTCATGAATCTACTTCTTTCTTTTCAACAAACTGAATTCCCAGAAACCAGCTGTCCTAACATGGGGTTAATTTTCATTTCCTTTACTGTATTTTCAACCAAGTGGTTGTGAGGAGACTTGGAACAACCAACAATCCAGGAAGCTCCTCCAGATGGTCTTAAAGCTTCCATGACCCCCAGGCTCCAAGCCATTGCTGATATGCAGTGGACAGTCGTATCACATGATGAACAGACAGCTATCTACTTGAAATTGACTGTCAGGGAAGCAACAGTGTTTAGGGTGAAAGGAAATCAATTTTGAGAGCTCACAAAAATGCCAAACTACAAAAAAAAAACCCCAAAACAAGAAAACTATAAGTGAGCTGCTGCTTTCTTTGCACTGTAGTCCAAGCTGGAGGAAGGAGGGGTCCTAGTACTTCTCGAAGAAATTACTTCTCATCAGAGCTTTCCATCAATCATGCTGCCTGCAGTCAGAAGCCCGGCTGCAGTGGAGGAGTACAAAGTCTGCCTGAAACACAGAGAATCTTACAACTTGGGAATGTGCCCTCGGAGCTATGGATGCCAAAAACAATCATCCTTCACATTTACAAAGCCTGGTTTGGTTTGCAGAGAGCATCCTGGAACACTCCATCATTTAAAATGTAATCTGGGGAGCTGGGTTCGATGGAATCGCTGGTAAATGAATGGACATCCAAAGAGGGGGATTGTGCGCCTCTGCCTCTCTGAGGGAGAGATGCAGACAGCTGAGGCGTCTGAAGTGTGGATGGATTAGACTCATTAGCGGCTTCTGCTCCAAGGCGCAGCGTAAGTGTGAGTTGCCTGTGATTTCCATCCCTGTCTGCTGGAGGCCACTTAGCTTTTAGCTGCAAGAGGATTTTCACCAGGTGGGAGCTGGTGCTTCACTGCAGGGCTTTCTGAGGTCACCAGGTAAAGCTGGGAGCAGCTGCATGGCAGGCTTCCTGCTCTAAGTCCCAAGCAATCCCACTGCCCTAAAAGGAAAGCGTGCCCACGGGCGGATACTAAACACACTTGGAGCCAAATGCTGGGTGCCATGTGTGGATTTTTACACTGATTCAGTAGTGGATTCGGCGTGGGTCCTCACCACTGAGGGAGGTTGGTCCCATCCCCACCCCACCTAGCCTGCAGAGTGTGTAGTGGGGCGTGAGTTCTTCCTAAAGCAGGCGGGAAGCACAGAACGCCATATTAGACCTGGGTAGTAAGACAGGCCTGATGTGGCTGCCAGAGACTCAGTGGGTCCTTTTCTTCACCAGCAGAAATGCAGAGTTCCCAAAGCAAAGGACATTAATCCACCGGAAGCAGTCACCCTGCAGGACATTAGCCTAGCTTCCTGAATCCTCTCCTGAAAAGATGTGTGGGAGACACAGAAAAAAAGGAGGAGGTATTATAAGGCTATCTTCTCTTCTAATGGCTAATATATATGTTTATCTGGTCTTATTTCTTCCATTTTATCTTACAACTAAAGGAAGCTCACCATGGAAAAGTTTAAAAAAATACAGAAAAGTCAAAAGGGAAGAAGAATCTGCTAGGCTGCTCCCTATAGAAAACACAGCTGGATTTCATTTCTGTCTTTTCTCTATATATTTATATTTTATATAAACATTATATTCATATCCTGTCTTTTCTCTATGTGCATATGTTTATATATTTCAGAAATGCTCTCATAGGACACATGCTCATTTAACCTTGTTCTTTACAGTTTATAAATCTTGAGTATCTCTCCATGTCATTAACTTTAACGTAATGTATAAAGCTGGATGATATCTTAAGAGATTAATTTCTGTTTCTCCTCCCTATATTTCCCCATCCTTTCCTCCCTACCCTGGTCCCACCCCCTCTTAAAGCAGAGAGAAAGCTCTGTGTTTCATCCCAGTAAGAGTCTACAGCCAGAGAGAAAGAAGTTGCCATCAGAAATCTCCTGTCCTGGAATTTGCTTCTGAAAATGTCAGCCCACTGAAGGTGATAAGTGAGATGAGTCAGAGGGACACATCAGGTGAAAGGAGAGTCAGGGAGAGAACAACAGAGAGAAGAAGGGGTGGATATTAAGAGGCCTTTGGGACCTGTGGGAGCAGAGCCTGAGGAGGTGGCCAGAGCTGAGAGGGAATGGTCTTATGATGTGTTCAAAAAGACAGAATCTGGAGACAGGCTCCCAGCATCAGCAAAGAGACCTCATCCCTGGGTGGACCAAGGTCAGTCAGGAGCCTCTCACCTGAGGGGGCTGGTGTTCAGGGTAGAGGATGCTCAGTGGTCACCAGTGTGAAAAGACGATTGTAATTACAGCCGTCACCCTCCTGTTACCTCGCCAGCCATGGCACTGAAGACGATTCGGAGCTTCACCATGACCAGGGGGCAGAGTGGGCGGAGTCTTCAAAACAACTGAGGGACTTGAATCCAAAATTTAGGTTGAGTTAGAGTCAATAAAGGAAACGAGAATTCCTGTAGAGCTGGACTTTGAAAGCAGAGTCAGGCTCATTCTATGAACTTAACCCACCCATCCCATAATGTTCAGCACAAAGCGTAATTTTAATTTTCCCACCATTTGATCTCCTTAGTCTTATTTTGTTATCTAATTAATATCTTTATAAAATTTCTGGGACGAAGTGAGAGAGTAGCATTGACATATATACACTACCAAATGTAAAATAGCTAGTGGGAAGCAGCCGCATAGCACAGGGAGATCAGCTCGGGGCTTTGTGACCACCTAGAGGGGTGGAATAGGGAGGGTGGGAAGGAGACGCAAGAGGGAGGGGATATGGGGATATATGTATATGTATAGCTGATTCACTTTGTTATACAGCAGAAACTAACAGAACATTATAAAGCAATTATACTCCAATAAAGATGTTAAAAAAAATTTCACTTATCATTTTTTTCTTTCTAATTTCTCGTTCTAATTTTATGTGTTTAATCTTAACATTTCGTATCTGTATCCAGCCTGTATATACGGCAAGTGGGAAGTGTCCGCACCAGGCGGCCACAGTGAGGTTGGTCTGTGACCTGAGCAAGCCAGCCAAGGTCTCGTCCTCCCTCCAGCTGACCCTGCAGTGACCATCCCAGCCTCCGGCAGCAGGTCATGTTCTCTGCAGAGAGGAACGGAGAGGAGAGGCTGCCTGAATCACTGGCGAATCAGGCCAGTCCAGGCAAAGCCCAGATCAGAGTTCTCCCTGACAATTAACCCCAGGTCCTTCTTCCATTTCACCAGAAACCTCAGCCAGGAGACAGCGACTCCTCCCGCACCAGTAGCTTGGGATGACCGCAGGCTGCTGCACAGGCTGTAGAATGACTCTGATGGTGGCGCCTGGGTCAGCGAGGGCCCCAGCAGCTCCCTGGTGGCGGAAGCGTCCTATAGCAGCTGTCATGTCGCTGAGCGGGACTCCCACTACATCATGCTGGTTGGGTCGAAGGAGCAAAAACAAAACAACAGCAAACAACAGCAAAAAGGTCCAGTCCAGTGGCGTGTTTTCACATTTCCAGCTATTTAGACCAGTGATGAGAATATATATGATCCCCGGTACCCTTGGTATTTTCCCTGTCCGTCCACTGTACCTGGACTTGTGCTGGTCCCTAGCAGTGGATGTTCAGAAATCTCAGTCAGGGACAAGCTCTCCCCTGGGTGGGGGCAGGGAGGGGTCACAAGAGCCAACTTTTATTGAGAACCATGTCATGGGAGTAGCAGTCAGACCACCGTGGAGGCTGGAGAAGCAAAGACTTCTCTTTGGGGAAGTTGCGAGAGAGATTGGGCGGTAATTGCAGCAGACACGGTTCAAGAGAGGATTTACTTGGAATAAGAGTTTCAAAGCATTTCTAGGCTGAGAGGAAGCAACATAGGCAGAGAGAAATGTTGAAGCTACAAGGTCAGGGGAGGTCTGAGCAGCGAGGTGCTGGGGAGAATGTGAGAAAAACGGATCAAGAAACCCATTTTTCAGAGTCATCCTTGAGTCTTTCTTATCTGGTGGCTGCTGGCTACTTGGGTCACTTTCTAATATCTGTCACTTATTAAGAACATCATAATGAAGAGGGCAAAATAAAATTTAAAAGTCAAGACAGAATAAAAACCTACCTCTCCTCTTGTTTTGGATTGTGGTTATACGGATATATATGATTGTCAAAGCTCATTGAACTGAATACTTATAGTTGGTTCATTTTATTTTATGTATCCCAACGTAAAAATAAAAACAAACCTACCTCTCCTAGGAGCTATAGAAATATTAATTAGGAGTTCTATTGACAAACACGATTACAATAGTTTAGGGACAGTCAGAATTATAAGGTGTGAAAGCAAGAGTGATACAATGTTTTTATTTCCCAAGTATGATTCTAAAAATGCATATAGAAGCTGGAAAATCACCATTAATTCTGCCCTTATTGGTGTAAATTAGACAGGAATCTCTCAGTGCATGCTGAATCAATGTGTAATTTGCATTTTGTGATCAATAATACTGACAGCTAACGTTATAATGCTAGCTAACACTATTTACCATTTCTATAAGCCAGGAGTTTCAGGAGTATGATCTCATTTCATCCTCATTATGAGCCTCTGAAGTAATGGCATTTTTGTAATGGCATTTTCCCAATGAGGAACCTGCAGCTCAGAATGGCTATATTATTTGCTTGAGGAAATAACAGATCTAGGGTTCAAGCCCATCTCCGCCTGTGTCCAGAGCTCAAGATTTGAACCACTATGTGGCACTGAAATAAAAACTTCTGAAATTTTATTTTAAATGTAACTGAGGGAGGGAGGGAGACATGATATTCAAAGAAACCAAATGAGTAGTATTTTGGGTAAAATGAAAGACTTTGTAATGTGATGAATCAGATCATCTGTTGCATAAGTTAATACCTTTGCATCTGTCCATTTTCTCATGATGGGGCATATGCTCATGTGGCCAGGGCTAAGGGGAGGAATGGCATCTGTCCTCGCCCCGGGGCCTTTCCTTAATGAGGCAGAGATATGAATACTCAAGAGAGAATTTATTCTTTCAATAAACTTTAGTAATAAATCTACCTACAACTTCTGCTCATATCTCATTGGTTAGAACTGTGGCACATGGCAAAGGAAGTAGGGAAATATCACTTTTTGGAGCATATACTGTCACACCCAATTACATCAGTTGTTCTTTAAGCAGAAGGATACTGAGAACCTAGCTAGAAGTCCACGCCAGAGAGAAAGAGAAGGCAGGATTACGGGAAACCAGAGCACAGACTTGGGAGAAGGCACAGTGACAAGATGGCAGGCAGAGGGTCTGGGGTGTTAGGGCAGGAAGAACTCCTCGACCATCTGCCCTGGGTGCCAGCGCTGAAATGGAAGCTCTTGGCTGGCTCTGCCTGTCCTGGCATCACTTAGATCAAGATGTGGAGGCTGGGAAAGGAGTCCAAGTAGCCAAGTGTAGATAAGGAGGCTGTTCCAGGCTTAGACAGACAGCACTTGATGGGCCCACCAAAGTAGGTCTACATGAGTGTGGAGGGGAAAGCCTTCCTCCTCCAAAACAAATCCATGGTACCATTAGGAAGGAGGATGATGCCAAGAGGCCAGAAACCACATATATTCACACCCATTGTACACCTGTTTTGCTGGTGCATCGGGGTTGGAGGGTGTGTGTTTGTGCTCTGATGGTTGCATGGGTGAGTCTATTGGGGGAGCCAAGACCCTTCTTCTTAGGAGGTCAACAGGGTTGTAGCTCCTGCCCTGTGATGCTGCTCTCAGGTGGGTTGAATTGAATGGACTCAAACTGAATTTAATTGAGGACTACTGGTTTCAAAAAGAGGCAAAGCAAATACACTGTAGCATCTATCAAAGTGTGGTCAGTGGACAATTGCATCCGAATCACCTGGAAGTCTTGTTTAAAAACATTCATTTATTTATTCATTCATTGAACAAACAGATATTGATTTCATGTATGTGACAGGCATAGTGTGAGGAGCTGAGAACAAAACAGTAAACAAGGCAGACATCATCCCTGACCTACTGGAATATTCAGTTTAGTGAGGAAAAGAGTGAAAAGTAAAAGCTGTCATAATCAAAAAGTAAATAAAGCAACTGCACATTGTGACGTTGCTGTGAAAGAAGCAAATCCTGGTGGTGACCACACGGGACAGAAATCTACAGGCTGTCTTCTATTTTCCAGGCGCCAAGTCCCTGAGACCCTGTTAAGCCCTGGGGAAGGGAATGATCTTAACACAAACCGAGGTCACTTATCTCACCACCATGGATACCTTAGAGTCAATGTTAATTTGATTTACAAAACTAAAGGGACTTTTTTTTTTTAACATGATACATAAACTTCCCGTGTTTATCTCCTCTCACTAAATCCCACTAAACTCACTAAATTGCTGGTAGTAAACCACAAGTTCTGAGAGACTGGGAAAGAGGAAATAGCTTTTGAAAGATTTCAGTGTGTTTTTGGAAGATAGAACGCAGATGAAATAATGATAGCAGAGGGCAGGAAGTTACCACCTGTGTGTGTATGTTTTTCATGGAAGACGTACAGAGAGGGGAGGATGCTCATGATAAGAGAGTCAGATCATCCTACAGAACCTCAAGAAGCTCAAGCTTGGCACCACAGACTATGGGAAGCAGAGGGAGGACGTGGATCCAAAAGAGGGTGGTTGGTTGTCTTTGCACAGTGCAATTGTCCCCACACCTCCCACCACAAACTCCTCTCTGTCATCCCACACAGCCACAAACTAGCTCCACCTGTCTTCCTTCTATAGAAAATGGACTGCTTAGTATTTGGAGAAATGTATCCAGAAATCTCCAAGCTCAGGCACATCAGGAGGGAAGGAAGGAAGCATAGGGATACAAATAGGATGGAGTAAGTTAAGTCAAGGTCTGCATTCTGAACATTGGAATTCCCAGCCCGCCTGCCTAATTCTGCTCCCCTGACCCTAAATCAAAATATATACTTTCCTAAGCTGGAGATTGGCATATTAATTTAAGAAAACACTTACTGGTCCCAGAGAAAACACTTTAACATACCACCATTCTGAGTTCCCCCAGGGATAGCGGACTGACCACCCACATTGGAACCTACAAATTAATCAGCCCTCTGCCCCCAATCTAAGGCAAACAGAGATCTAAGTGAGTGTTTTTAGAGCTTATCCCTTAAGAAAAAGTGGGAAAATAGCAATTTGAGAAAAATGAAAGATGAAAGAAAACAGTCTGAGAAAAATAAAGGTGGAAGGAAACAGAGATGAAGCAGAAACAAGAGAAAAAAAATTTAGTTGAAGTATACTTGATTTAGGAAAGTTGATTTTTTTTTTTTTAAATACAGTTATTACTTTACTGTCCTCAGGGAGATGAAGAAGCTATCCTACCGATAAAACAAGAATAAATTGCTTTTAGAAAATAACAAATAGAAAATGAGATAAAACTCTTAAAAATGCAAATACATTAACCTAAAGTTTTTAAAAATCTGAGAAGGGTTTGAAGATAGTTTTAAAGAATAACCCAGAAGTCACCTAGGAAAATAAAACCAAAATATGAATAAAGGAAGAGAGGGGAAATGCAACGAGAGGATATATCTGTGAGGGTCTATGCAGTAGGAGTTCTGTTAAGAGTGAGGTCAGAGAAAACAGACAGGAAGAAATCATTAAGGAAATAACACAAGAAAATATCTCAGAACTAAATTTGGGTCTCCTGACTGCAAAGGTTTGTTGAGTGTCCAGGCCTATGGACAGCACAACACCCATAACAAGACTCATCATGATGATATTTCTGAATACTAGAATAAAAAGAAAACACTAAAAACATCCAGGGAGGAAAAATAACAGTCTGTATGCAAAGAAGCAGGAGTCAGAATGTTATCAGACCTTCCAGTAGCAATTCTGGGTGCTAGACAATGGTGAGAAATTCCTTTAAAAGATGATGAGGGGAGATTATTTTCAGCCTATAAGTCTACACTGACTCAAGGTTGAATGTAGAATAAAAACTTTTTTTGATGTGTAAGGATTCAAAGATTTACCTAAAGTGCACATTTCTTTAGAAAGCTGCTAGAGAATGTGCTTTCACAAAATGAGAGAGCAAACCAAAGAAAACACTGGAAGCAGAAATTCCAGTCCAGGGGAAGGAGAAGGGCAGTCTAGGAACAACCGGACAGAGTCCTAGAGAACAATCCATGGACGTTGGGACAAGAACATAGAGAGTTGTGGAAAAAGGTCCCCAGCAAAAACTGGGACTGACAGATTTTTGTTAGGGACTGAATGTTTTTGTCCCCTCCCCCAAATGTCACATGTTGAAGTCTTAGTCTCCAATGCGATGGCGTTAGGAGGTGGGGGCCTTCGGGAGCTGTTTGGGTCATGAGGATGGAGCCCTCATGAATGGGATTAGTGCCCTTATAAAAGGGACCCCAAAGGAGCTCTTTTACCCTCTCTCTGCCATGTGAGGACACCATGAGAAGTCGGCAGTCTGTAACTTGAAAGAAGACCTTCACCAGAACTGGATCATCCTGACACCTGTCTCAGACTTCCAGCCTCCAGAACTATGAGAAATAAATTTCTGTTGTTTATAAGCCACCAGTCTCTGATACTTTGTTATAGCAGCTCAAACTAAGACAATTATCCAATGTGTATGTGTATTTTTTTTTAATATGACACACCGTTAGGTGAGTTAGGAGTGAATTGGCAATAGAATAATAGAAAATTATGCAAATTATCAACTCCAAGGAAGACAGAACTCTATATAAGAGAGTAAACAGTCATCATGTCATTACTTGGTGCAGTAGTAAGCAATGCAGATGATCACAATTTAGGCATTTTAAATTTACGATATTTACCAGGAAGTGTGAAACAATTCTATTGGGACAACTGGAGGTGGTGAATTGCTAGTGATGGTAAAAGAGCTAATAGTCAATGACTACAGTAGAAAGTCAGTAAGTATTGCCTAACACGGATAACTGAGGAAATAGTACTGTAAATAAATTCCTGAATGTCATATCATGTAAATGCATTGCAGGCTTAACTCTTTGGTAAGTGTCATCACCTGAAGAAGATAGCTGATGTTAAATTTGTATTCAATATCTTTAAGCAGTAACTGCAAAATGTCAAATTGTGCTTTATTACCATCCCAACTTTCAAGAGCCACAGAATATTGACTACCACTACTTTCCTGAGTTGAAGTGGTGAAATCTAATTTTGCTAGTGTTACGGAACAATTTGCCAAGTGCGTGATAACTATGAAATGGAGATTTTACATTGTCCCCCAAACCAATTTTGCTTTGCCCTATTTGTGTTTCTGGGTATAATTTAAAAGGTTTTAAGTACTGAATCACCCCGTACTATTTTCAGTTCCTATAATATTAAGAAACAGGAGTATATACTTGACTCCCATTTTCCATGTGTTAATTTTTTTTATCGTGAGAAAGCCACACAATCAGAATGAGGACAGACTGAACATTAAGATTCAGCAGACTCAGTTTCAAGAGAAAGGTTGTAACAGAAAGAGGAAATAGAACAAAATTCACCCTGAGATAGCAAATGATCCAGTGCTAACTCTTTCCTCTGGCTGGTTTACTTTTGCAGTCGTCATTCTAGATGCTTTGGCCTAAAGGATCTTGTATGTAATTTAAAAACATCCTCTGTTCTTGGAACTGAGATAACTAATTTTGTATTTTCCATTTTGCAAGCAAAGTAGAAGAAGCTCTGGATGGAAATGAGGTGAATGTTTAGGCAAATATATAATTGCTCAGTTAGAAACACCTTCATCCAGAAAGATAAATCAACGTAATTCATTTTGGTGGCGTCTTCTTGAGCTAAATACATTTCAAAGTAGGGACAGGATAGGATGCAAGCTCTGAAATTGAAATGCAGAGATGTATTTGTATCAAAATCATTTTCTCTCCAGCCCTCTAAAATAGGAAGCTGCTGCCCAGAACAGACCAGAGAGCCCTTTGCCACAGAGCTGATGCAAATAGAAAAATTCAACACTTTGCCTTGGTATTCTGCTGCCAACTCTGACAAGAGGAGAAAAATCCACATTATATCCTAGACCTACCTGTATGAGGACTGCTCCAGGTTATCATTTCCTGGTTACATTTTTGGAGATTTAATTATCATTTTAACTTTTTTCTCCCACTGGGGAAAGGACTTTGTTAATTAAATGTTCTAATGAACTAAATGAAAAGTTTTACTGAAACTAAAATAAAACTATCTTTATTTAGGACTACTTTATTTAATGAAAATAAAATAAAACTAAAATTAAGCTAAAAGTTTTAATGAAAATAACAACTGAAAAACATTTGGGGTTGGGGAGGGATATTTGTCAAAGGCAGGGAAGACCTATGGACAAAGGAAATACTTTTGGCAAAGTCTGAATGCCCTCATATGAACTCAGTGAAAAGGAAAATGGTAATTATTTTACTGCCATTATTGTATTTTTTGGTTGAGAAAAAGTGAATTGCTGGATTTTTGTTCCTGTAATTCAGGAGATGGTTGCCAGCTGACAGGTATTAAGTCTGTAGGTAGCAATCTCAGTCTGGCTAAATTTTGTTGGATATTTGCCGCTGAAAATATTGACTATAAAATATACTACATCAAAGTTGAATAAAAACATCCATCAGTATTTCAGACAGGCATGTTATTGATAGCTTTCCTTCTGGAAAGACCTTGGCCCGAACCCTAGGAGAAACACTGCCTCCCGTGATAAAACAAGGAAGGATTTGACCACATTGCCTCTCAGTGTCCCAAAGAGCCAGGTGCCCAAGCACAAAATACCATGCAGTTGTCTGCCCCGACTTAAGATGGGGAAAGGCATGGACACGCCCGGGACACCCAGGCACTGAAGTGCTAGGATGAGGAGACAAGTTCCAGAGGGGCCCCAGATACCGGCTGAGAACGAGGATTCCAGCATATGTCTGGTGATGGGAACTCCCCTCCTGTCCATTGCGTTCCCAGTGGTGACCTCCAACTTGGCTTAAGGAAGAGACTTCCCCTCCCCACCCAGCCCTACATTTCCTCCCCACCTGCTCTCTCCACAGCCTGTGGTCAAGAGGACTGGCTTTGTACTCAGGGACCTGGGCTCCACTCTGGGTCTGCCAACTGTAGATGTTGTGCCCCAGCAGGTGACTTCAGCTCTCTTATCCCCTATTTCCTCATCTGTATAACAGGGAAGATGATTCTAATACCTACTGCCTGGGGTTAACATGAGAATCAAGGTGATGATGTGTTTAGCACTGAGCCTGGCATACAGTGTGAGGAGTGGCAGTTATTAATTGGTGTTTATCTATTGATGCTTTTAATTTTTGTTGGCCTCCTACTAAGTGGTCATGCCAGGGGACACGGAAATGAATCAGACACTAGTTACCATAGTTACCACGTGGCTCCATGCCTAATACAAGCCCTCTGACTGTTTGGGATGGAGACTTCAGGCACCATTTCAGGGCACGCATACGACTTCCCCCCTCAGGCCTCCACCCACCCTGTGTGTCCCACCCCGATGTCACAGCTGCACATCCCTCTCTATAATTGCTATTTGCTCTCCCAGCTTCAGAAAATCTTTTATCCGAGGGCTTTCTCCCCTCTCAGAGTCCTATGGGAATTATGATAAGTAGGTTCTGGAATTCATATGGTGGGAGAGGGACAGGTTCACAAAGGGAAGGGATGAGAGAGAGACAGAATAGCAGGGACCCACTTCAATAAGCTCTTGGCCAGTGCTCGTTGATTGGATTTAACAAATAGCTCTCAGAGAGGAAGTTTTGTTTCTGACTAATGGCCTTCATCCCATGCCAAAAATAATCAGGACCACAGACACAGTCAGCAATCAAATAGCAAGTAAGTATCCAGCCGCCGTCCACCCCCCTGTGCTGAAGGCATAAAAGGCCGACACCCGAGCGTGCCTCTGGCCGGATGGAAGTGGACCTCAAGCACACCACTCGGGAATTTTGCTGCCCGGTGACAGACCTTCTGAATCCATCCCAGCTTTCAGAGCTAAAGGTCCTCAGGGTCCTCATTATTTTATGCTGCAAAAGTATAAGTGCCCACAGAATAAGAAATGAGCAAAGGAGGCAGGATGGGAGTGAGGAAGATGTGTGCTTGGAGGTGAATGGGGCTAAACGGTTAACATCATTTAACTCTTGGGAGCCAAATGCATTTGGAAGATGGAGCATTTACGTGTCCTGATCTCTCTTCAGGATGCAGGGGGCAGATGGGCATGCTGAATCCACAGAAGCATCCTTTAGCCTTTGAGAGGCACTTGGGTCCAGAAGGCAAGAGTGTTTTCCCTACTGATCTCCATCCTCAATGAACCCACCAAGAGCCATCTCACTGAAGGGGGTCATTGAGGGCTTTCAACAAGCCTGCAGGAAGTCAGCTGCCCCCTCCCTATTCTGCATGCTGAGATTTGCCTGATTACAATTTCCTTCCTTTCTTTTTTAAGGAACTATAGCCCATACATTAACATCCTAGAGAGAAAATGAGCATATTAAAGGCTAAAAAAGTTATAAAGAAGTCTTCTAACTTTATTTAGTATAGTGTTTTTCAAACTTATTTGAACATTTGAACATAGACACGTGTGTGTGTGTGTGTGTAAGGCACCCATGAACACCCCACCTCTAGAGCACTATGATGTCCTGCCTAGGAGTGACAGCCAGAAAAGAGGGCTGTCCATGGTCCCACCACAACTGGTTTGAGCTCACTGTTGGTCACTGTTACATCCACTTCTCTGACCACCACACTGTCTGCTCCCTAAGTACCATCCTGAGCATCACTGAAAATAGTTTGCTGGGCATGGAATCCCACACAACGTACAGTTCTAGCCCCGACGTGATACTTACAGTCCAGCTGATACAACCCAGTAATTGTATAGATGAGAAAACCCCTAGAGAGGGGAAGCTAAGGTATTGGATTCTGCAACTCTTTTTCAAGTATTACGTTGATTGTTCTATTGTTTCTCCCACTTATTCCCCACCTCTTGTCCTCCTTGTCTGGGAGACTGGCAGGCCTGGTTACACAGCTCAGATCATCTGACATCACCAGACTCAATCGAATGCATTGTATATGTGTACCTTGCCATTTCTCCTCCAAACCAGCTCCACTCCCTATTCCAATCCTGGACTCCACTTCCCATTGAACACGACCACCATTCTTTTAATTACTTGTATTTGGAACACAAGAGCCATCTGGGACCCCTCTTATTCCTAAATGCCACATAATCAAAGATACAAAGATGCAAAGAAGTAGAAACATGAGGAGGTTTGCACATTAGGAAGACCACTCAGGCTACAGTAAGAAAATGGCTGGGGCTGGGGCTGGTCTCTCGACAAGAAAGCCTTTCCCCCAGGTACCCGCATGGTTGAATCTCTCACTTTCTTTGAGTCTCTGCTTAAATGTCAACTTGTCATCTTCTCAGTGAGGCCTTTTCTGACTAGATAAAATAGCCATCTCTCCCCATTCCTCTTACCTGGCTTTATTTTTCTAAATGTCACTTATCAGCACCTCCCGTCACATACATTTCTTTGTTCATCTGTCTTTTCTCTACCTGCCTGCGTGACCTTGTAAGCACAGGGCTTTTTCTGTTTTTTATACATTGCCATGTATCTAATGCCTAGAACATACTAGCTGCTCACTAAGTTTGTTGAACAATGATCTAAAAAACATTCTTGTACTTAACCTCTTTTTTAGGGACATCAGGGTTTTTCTAAAGAGTTTGTGAAAATTCAACTTTACTCATGATTTCCAAATTGTTTTCCAATGTGGTTGTATTAAGTCACACGCCTACAGACTGTGTTGCTCATTTCCTGCATCTTTACCAACCATTGATATTCTGTCTTTCTAACTTTCAGCAATAAGGGTAATGATTTTTAGTTATATAGGAAGAATGATTACCAAGTATAGAAAATATATACTATGTAATACTGGAAGGAAATGTAACAAAATGTTAACAAAATAGTAATCTCTGGGAAGTAGTATTATGGGTGACGGCTAGTGGGGCAGAGTTATAGCTCACTGTATAAATTTCCCTGTTTCTATGTGTTTTCCCCATCTCTCTTATCTCCCTGGACCACAAAGGCCATTTTTCCTTACCTCAGGCCATACTGAAGAGGAACAAAGCCTCAAAGGGGCCTCTTAATAAGATATGGAAATAACCCAATGTCCATCAACAAATGAATGGATAAAGAATGTGTGATGTGTACAAAAAAAAAAAGATTTGCAGTTCTTTTGAGTTAGTATTCACAGTTACTCATTAATGGTAAACACAGTGAGGAATCAAACAGGCTTAATTTTATTCTGCCTCATGTTTGTTCAGGCTTATTTAGCATCAGACAGATCAAAGCTAATGGCTACAGCTACGTTAACATCCACACACACGAGTGTACTTAAAATGAACACCACTTCCCTGGTTTGGAAACAGCACAAACCCCAAAGTGTATAACTCCTATGCCTATACAGTTAGCCTTTCAGGGGACTTTACCAAAGCATATATATGTTTTCCAGAGGAACTAGTGGTTCTTCATGTTATTTATTCAAATAACATGGCTTGTCTCATAGATAGAAACGGGCTTGGCATTATGGGAAAACCAAGGCTCATAAAACACAGTCCTTCCCCAAGAAACTTACAGTCTAGGTGGAGGGGAAAAAGCCACTCAGAGATAAGGAGTTAAATAATAACTCAGTGGTTAAAAACTGTACATGATGATGGGCATCATAGGCTCCTTTATAATTGTCTCCTCACATATAGACAAGTGTAAAGACAGTCAGAAAAGAGTGCTGTCATGCATGCTGGGTCATCTGGGGAAGTTTCCAGAAGAAATATGGACCCAACCTGCCCCTTGTTCTTTAATCAAGGTGTAAATTTCTTTTGAAGGTGGAAGTCAAAGACACCTGTAGGATAAGAAAGGGGTGCTGGGCTGTGCTGGAGGGACAGACGTCGGGATGCTAATGATCAGTGTGATCTTGGGCAAACCCTCCAACTCCTTCTTCATCTTTGGAAGAGAGATAAGAATCGTGCCTCTCTCTTGAATTTTGATAGAGGTTAAATGCGATAGCGAACACATGGAAACTCAGGAGCTCAATGCCAGCTACACTAACCACTCAATAAACAGTATTGATGCTGATTAATATTACTTTTCCACACTTAAACAGAGAGACAGAAGAAAGGAAGATTGTTTTTGTACTCTCAAATTCTTCAATTAAGAATGTTTAATTTTTGAGAAAAATGAATGGGAAAATTCCCTGTAGGCTCCACCTTCTTGCTGAAAAGGAATTATGTTAATTAAGCTTAGAGACAGATATAAAAGTTAGAATTTCAAATGCTGACTTCAACTCTTTCTAAGGCCAAGAGTACATTTTAAGTACATTTTTACATATATCATTTAAATATCATTTGTTATAGAAAATAAATGGGTAACTTTTAAAAATCAAAGCTTTGTTCTTGATATGATCATTCTTCTTAGCATTTTTCCTTAGCCACTGAAACGGTTTATTAAAATAAAATAGAGAAAGAAACAATTATGCAACAAAAAAGCAGCAAATTTTAAGAGGACTTGTTAGAGACAAATTAGAACATACTCAGTGGAGGGATCTAGAACCCATGGTATGAGAAATAGTTTCTAAGTTCAAGCATCTAGTGTAAAAAGAGGTGGCTTTAGGGCACTATAATCATCTTCCATTATTGACAAGCTGTTCCTTGGAAGAGGAAGAACGTTTGTTCTGCCTTATCTCAAGAAGCAGAAATTAGACCATTTTTTTTAAGTTTTAAGGAGACAGACTGGACTTAACATTTCTTTCAAAAAAAGGAGAAAAAGAAAGAG
The DNA here is from genome assembly GCF_028564815.1 of Eubalaena glacialis. NCBI lineage: Eukaryota > Metazoa > Chordata > Mammalia > Artiodactyla > Balaenidae > Eubalaena > Eubalaena glacialis. The sequence goes on from NC_083716.1 coordinate 10,890,007, forward strand.
AAGGACAAGAACCACCCCCACCCCACTCGCCAAGTTTCTAACAATTACAGACAAATTCCTAGCTTCCCTGATAGACAGTGAAATGCCCTCAAAGAAGCCACTTAAACAGCTGCCAAGGATACTGCTCTGGCCTCCTCACTGGGGTCCCCTCCTCATCCACCCTGCCCTGCCCAACATCCTCTACACGACAGCCAGACTGATCTTTCAAAATGGAAATCAGACGGTTATATGCACTTAAAACATTTTAATCCAGTGGTGCACAAGATTATCTTCACATTAGAATCACGTGACCACCTTTAAAAATTCTGATTTTCAGGCAGTACCCCAGACCAATTAAAATCAGAAGCTCTGGAAGCAGGGTCTTGGACTCAGCATTTTTAAAGCTTGCCAGGTGACACCAATGTGCACCAAAGTTGAGACCCAATGGTTTAATCCAGATGCCCAGATCCTTACATGGTTACAAGACCCTCATGGAATAGCCCCCATTTGCCTTCCAGCTTCCTCTCCCATCCCACTCCCCAACTCTCTCTCCACTGGCTTTCCAGCAACACTAGTTTTCTTTCTGTTTCTCAATTACCAACACCCCTCCCATTACAGGACACTGGTACACGGGGTTTTTCATCCTTCCCTCCCCATTTGACCAGGCCACATTTCAGCTACAGCCCACTCTTCAGAGCTGATCTTAGGGAGGTCTTTCTATGTCCTCCCACTCTAGACTGGACTACCCTCTTCCCCACCTGTTACATGGCCTCAAAGCTCAGAAAGACTTGACCTCAGAGAACAAGTCGTGGTTATTAATATAAATACTTACCTTATGTGTGTAAGTATTTGATCAGTGATTGAATCTCACATTAAAATATAAGCTCCCAGGAGGGGCAGGAGCAGCTATGCATGTTTTGTTTACCCTCAGTCTCCAGCACCTTGTACAGTGCCTGGCATATGGTAGATTAGATGAATGAAGGAATGAGTCCTGTTATGTAATTTCTGCACAGTTTAGCATGACATAATTTTTATTGAAAAATTCTACATTTACATGTCTTTAGTTCTAACTCATGTGGCAATTCCCCCAGCTCTGTCGTCTCAACACCCCATATACAGTCATCCTTCGGTCTTCATGGGGGATTGGTTCCGGGACACCTGCCAATACCAAACTCTTCAAATGCTCAAGTCCCTTATATTAAATGGCAAAGTATTTTCATATAACCTATGCATACCCTCTTGTATACTTTAAATCACCCTTAGGTTACTTATAATAACTTATACAGTGTAAACGCTATGTAAATAATTGGCTGGTGTGAGGCAAATTCAAATTTTGCTTTATGGAACTTCCTGGAAATTTTTTCCCCAGTATTTTAGATCCATGGTTGGTTGAATCTGTGGATGCAGAACCGGCAGATATGGAGTGCCGACTGTTCTTCAAACTGACAAAAGGTTTACGCCAAAGAATTCAGCCTTTGGAGTCAGACCCACATGGGTATTAGTCAGGACTAAGCTACTTATTAGTAATTAGTGATTATAGGCCAGCAACTTACCTTCTCTGAATTTATTTCCTCAAATGTAGAAGAAGGAAATTAATATTCATTTCATAGAGTCATTTATTTAACTGAGTTACTTAGTACAGCGCTTAGCACATGACAGGTGTAGCGTGGATAGTAATAATAATGCTGAGAATAACTATCATTTTCATGTTCTTCCCTTGCTCAGGATTCTTCAAAGGCTCTTCCCTTGAATGCCAGATTGAAACTTACCTCTGACTCAGCTACAGAACCTTTTCATACGTGATCTTTGCTGCTCCTCACCTTGTAGTTTACAAGGGTTAGATGCTAACCTAACTAACTAACCAGCACTAATCGTTCTATCCCTCCCACTGCTTTCTGACTCCCACCCAAACATCCCTCATTCTTCACACTCAGCTCAAAGTCTAGTTTCTTTGTGAAACCTCCCTGGATCCACCCCTTCCCCCAGGAGGGACATTTCTCCTACATTCTTTCCGAACTAAGGCACATGCCACCACTAAGCAATGACCACGCCGTGTTGTTCTTGTTTTAGTGACTGTCTACTCACTGGATTGCAAGATCCCTGAGACTAGGGATCATCTCTGTCCACCATGGTACCCAGAGATCCTTGTGCAAGCTTACACTCTAGGCTCTTGATAAATATGTGTTGATGTAATTATTGCCCCTGATCTCAGGAACCAGAAAACAGTGATGCAGATGGTTCTGGAGAAAGTCATTTTTCTCCCTGACGTCTTTTATGACCCTTTCTAGAAGGGGCATCCTAGGGTCTGTATGTGCTATGAAGAAGTCACTGGCACCAACCGGAGGGTGTGCTGTGGCTCAGGCTTGGGTTGGAGTTGGGGATCTGTGACTCAGCAGACTCTGGAAGGATCAATGCAAATCTCTCCTTGTCCTGGAGAAATAGCACAAAGCCTGTGCCTTCCTAGAGCGTGGTCAATGGAGAGCATCCATCCCTCACGAGTGAATCACTCCAGAGAACCAAGGCAAGCCGAGGGGGGATAATGATATTTTTTCCCTGACATCACTTTTAAATATAACTCCCTTTGCAAATAATCAAATGGAATGAAGCTGCCCCATTTTAAAGCCAGATCTTCTAAAAAGTACTTTGAGAGAAAAACAGCAATTTTCAGACTTTTTCACTTACACACACTGCTCAGATGAAGACTGTATAAAACCTGCCCCAGCATTTACAAGTAAGTAAGAAATGGCTTTCTTGGCCAAGACCTAAGCCTGTGAGGCCTAAGCCTCCGCTGTGCCTACCTCCTAATGGGCTCAGAGGTGGCCATGTTCTAAGAACTCAAAAGAGCACAGATTCACGGTTTGTTGTTGTTGTCGTTTAGTTGTTCTAAAAAGATAATTTCTCCATGTTAAATCCGCATACAGATTTGGGCGATGTTACCATTAAGATTTATTTAGGTTCAGTAATGGAACCAGCTTAGAGTTGAACATATGCCTGCTCTAAAGCAACAATCACCATCTCCATATATCACATTATCAGAGCAGAGAGGACCTACCAGTTCGCCGTAATTTGAAAAATGGCCAAAACATGCATCTGCATTCCGTCTAGTATTTGTTGTCTTGGGTAGGCAAGCCAGAGTGCCTCTCCCCGGATGAATTAGCTCCATCATGGCCACTCCAAGCATTTGCTAGAGCCTTTGGCCTTTTCATCCCAGCAAAGGTGTGGGTCTTTTTGACATGTCGCAGGAAGCTCTGATCGCAATAGCCCAGTGGTTTTCAAACTAGAGCTCGCCTCAGAATCACTGAAGACTTGTTAAAACAACATTGTTGTGACCACCACCAGGGTTTCTGATTTTGTGGGTAGAGTAAGGCCTGAGAATTGGCAGTTCTAGTAAGTTCTCAGGTGAGGACAATGTATTTCTTGCAATCTTCCCAGGTGATTCTGAAGCTGCTGCTCCAATACTTGGAGAGCCACGGTACGCCTGGTACTGCTCAACCCTGACTGTGCATTAGAATCCCCTGCGGAATCTTTAAGATCTGGCAACCCGGAGCTCCTCCCCCTGCGTCTGATTTAATTAGGGCTAAAGGAGACACAGTAACCTGTCCTGACACAGTACCTAAACTGACCTGCTGAAATAGATGCTCGCACCACCTTTAAAAAATAAAAATAGATACAGAGAAGCACGCAAAACAAATGTGTAGCTCAGTGAATTATTAAATGGTGAGTATCCTGGTAACCACCAGACAGGTCAAGAAATTGAACTTGGTCAGCCACCCAGAGACGACCCCTTCCCAGTCACAGCCCCCTCCATCCTGACTTTTACAGTAATCACTTCTTTGGTTTCTTTTTGTTTTGTTTTGTTTTCATACTTATGTATCCCTAGACACTAGTTTCGTCTTGCCATTTCAAAAGTTATTTGATACAGCTTTTAAATCTCTTTTAATCTTCAGAATTACCTCCATCCCTTTCTTTTCCCTATGTTTATGTGTTGAAAAACCCAGGCCATTTAACCTGTGGTTTCCAACAGTCTGGATTTTGTTGGTTGTGTGCTTATCTTGCTGTTAGTATGTCCCTCTTTCCTATATGTTTCTTGAAAATTGCAGCCGGATCCAAAGGCTTGAATGGACTCCAGGTTGATCGCATCAGTAAGACTATAGGCGGGCTATGTTCTTTCATTAGGAGGCCACAGCTAGTGTGTCTCTTTTTGTGATGTTAGCAGTTATTTTTTTTATTTTTAAAATTTATTTTTATTTATTTATTTATTTTTGGCTGTGTTGGGTCTTCGTTTCTGTGTGAGGGCTTTCTCCAGCTGCGGCGAGCGGGGGCCACTCTTCATCGCGGTGCGCGGGCCTCTCACTATCGCGGCCTCTCTTGTTGCGGAGCACAGGCTCCAGACACGCAGGCTCAGTAGTTGTGGCTCACGGCCCATTTGCTCCGCGGCATGTGGGATCTTCCCAGACCAGGGCTCGAACCCGTGTCCCCTGCATTGGCAGGCAGATTCTCAACCACTGCGCCACCAGGGAAGCCCGATGTTAGCAGTTATTAATCCATAATGCCTAGGTCTGTTCATTCCCTGGGGATTTCAAAATGGAGGTATTCTATCATTTCTTTTTTGCTTTTAATTGGAATGTTTTTACAACAGAGATGCTTTCCCTCATTAACTATTTGGTTAGCCAGTAGGACAGTTCATGCAGGAAAAGAAGAATAAATGCATCTTTCTTTCTCTTTATTGACCAGTTTTTAAGATAATGAAAGCCCACGAAGTTAGCCAGTTAGTTTTTGTTAAAACTATTATTGTTAACTCATGGACTTAAAACATATTTGATGGGTTTTAATTCATTTCAATTGTTATCCTTATTAGAGCAAAAATAGTACCACATATGTCAATTGGGAGGCTATTCAGGTTGGCTGATGAATGCTTTTGACGTGACATTAGTGGTCTTTGATAACTTTCTTGCCAACTGGCGTGACAATATATTCCAGGCTTACTGGCCTTTTTTTCTGCCCCAGACTTGGGATCAGTCAAGATCTCTTTTAATAGGGAATGAAATCTCAAGACTACTTGTGGGTAGGTCATGCTTCTAGGCTTTAAGTGGAAAGAGCTTAAATATATATATATATATTTATATAAATAAATATATATATATATTTATATAAATATATATATATATATATATATATATATATATATATATATATATATATATAGGGTTGGCCAAAAAGTTCGTTCAGGTTTTTCCGTAAGATGTTATGGAAAACCTGAACGAACTTCTTGGCTAACCCTATATGTATTTAAAAGATAAAATACTTCAGGAGATGATACAGATATGTCTAATTTAAATGAAGGACTATAGGGTCCTTTTACATGTAGATCTATATCTCTTTTTTTCCACCCTAAGAATCCTGATGAAATCCTCAGAACCAGAGGCTTATTTATTTGCTTCATTTCACAATATACACCCACCAACTTCAGAATACCAATACCAGTACTACAACTCCCAGTATGATTATGAAAAATAATTAAAGAATTTCTTACATATGCTCTTCTCACTCTCTCCCTTTTTAGAATAGTCGTACCATATCTACATTGTCACAGCAGATATATACCTGTAAATACTCTCTCCTTTTTAACCCTCATTTAGTATTCTTTCTACAAATAACTGTATACTCAATGCTCACCACCAGGCTTTATGTAAATGTATCTCTAGTTCCTTTGATGATCTGAAGCTCATTCTCTGGTATATTTTTCAGGAAGGAGCATGTAAACAATATTCACTGAGTTCTTGCATGTTGATAGTACATTGCTAGCTTTCTATTTATTTTATTCCTAAATCTTTCCTGAGTTTGGTGTTTCCTTTTGATTTTTTCCAATTTTACTGTATATTGTTATTTCATGTCATGTATCATTTTCCAAATGTCATTTTGCTCATTTTGAAATAGTGGGTTACAGTTTTCCGGGCTTGCCTTTCTGGCATGCGTTCATCGTCCTTAAGGATCTTATTCTGCTCCTTACTCTCAGTGTTTCTTCTATTAACTCTGAGTGGACTTGACCTTGAATTGTACTTGTTGCTCATTTTTATATGAATTTATTTTCTCCTGAACCTTTAGCAGGAGGCAAGGTTCAGAACGGCTTTTCTCATTTCTCAGAGTTCCTGCTTCTGTTTGTTTGTTTGCTTGTTTTTAAAAAGCGTGCAAACATGTGACAGCTGGTTTCCTGAACTTTCTCGGCGTTTTCCCCTCTTCCACCTCTATCTGGACTTTCTTCTTCCTTTTTCTCTGTTGTCCATATTCTGCTCGATTTTGATTCCACTCCCAGGTGTTTCTCTTCCTTGTGGGTTTCTGTCCTGGAAGGTAGCCCTGATAAATCAATTTCAGATTCATTCAAACTGCCTCATCTCCTTTCAGAATTTGCCAAGGAACTCCCCCATTTACTCACTAACAGTTTTATCCACTGTTCACAAATTGAAAGAATTTCATTTTGCAGCAAATACCCGCCGGGTATTTGGGGTTCTCCTCGTTCAAGACCTTCAGATGCCCCATTGTCTCCTTTCACTTCCTTCGATCATCACAGAAAGTTCTCTTAGAACATAGGAATACTTTTCTTTCCTCTGCTGCTGCACTCAAGAAAATTCATCATGACAGTGCGAATTCTATAATATATCCTTCCCTTGGAAAATATTTTAAAATAAGATTAGGAAGATGGTTACACTATAGGATGACAGCTACATTGTGGGATAGTCATTGAATCTACCTGAATGCTCACCAAGAAATACATAAAAGAAACTAAACCAAACTAAACTAAACTAGACACTAAACCAAAAACTCATGGACAATATTTACAAAAACATTAAGTGATAAGGCATCCCCACACACCCCATAATACAAGTAGATGGGGACAAACCTGAATTAGTCAATACATGCCCATTATTTTTCCAGGAGAAACTTGTTTGTGCTTCACATTTTAGAAGAACTGAAACATTTTAAGAAGCTTCCTTTTCTCAGGGTATATGCCCAGTAATGGGATTGCTGGGTCGTATGGTAGTTCTATTTTTAGTTTTTTAAGGGACCTCCATACTGTTCTCCATAGTGGCTGTATCAATTTACATTCCCACCAACAGTGCAAGAGGGTTCCCTTTTCTCCACACCCTCTCCAGCATTTATTGTTTGTAGATTTTTTGATGATGGCCATTCTGGGCATATACCCTGAGAAAACCATAATTCAAAAACAGTCATGTACCAAAATGTTCATTGCAGCTCTATTTACAATAGCCAGGACATGGAAGCAACCTAAGTGTCCATCAACAGATGAATGGATAAAGAAGATGTGGCACATATATACAATGGAATATTACTCAGCCATAAAAAGGAACAAAACTGAGTTATTTGTAGTGAGGTGGATGGACCTAGAGACTGTCATACAGAGTGAAGTAAGTCAGAAAGAGAAAAACAATTACCGTATGCTAACACATATATATGGAATCTAAAAAAAAAAAAACAATGGTCAGAAGAACGTAGGGGCAAGACGGGAATAAAGACGCAGACCTACTAGAGAATGGACTTGAGGATATGGGGAGGGGGAAGGGTAAGCTGGGACAAAGTGAGAGAGTGGCATGGACATATATACACTACCAAACGTAAAATAGATAGCTAGTGGGAAGCAGCCACATAGCACAGGGAGATCAGCTCGGTGCTTTGTGACCACCTAGAGGGGTGGGATAGGGAGGGTGGGAGGGAGGGAGATGCAAGAGGGAAGAGATATGGGGATATATGCATATGTATAGCTGATTCACTTTGTTATAAAGCAGAAACTAACACACCATTGTAAAGCAATTATACTCCAATAAAGATGTTAAAAAAAAAAAAAAAGAAGCTTCCTTTTAGCTGTGGCCAGAGAAAATTACATTCCACACCCAAATACACACAGCTGGGTATTGGGGTGTAGGGCGGGTAAGAGCTTTAATGGAGTTATTAAAGCTGCAGCATAAAAAATAAAATTCTCAATAGAAATTCTTTTAAGCTCATGAAATTTGAAGGAAACCAAGAATTTAAGACCCGTTTTATTGTTTGATTTCATAAAAATGCCTGGCGTGAAAGCAATTACCCATTCTTAATGCTTCAGAAAAGAAAATATTCACTTACTCATCTCGGATTTGGTGGGAAGAAGGCAGACAGTAGCCAGTAGCATCATAAGTCTTTGAGGGATCTGAACAAGCATCTTCTGAACATTTTAAGAGTTTAATGAGTGCTAAACTTCAGCCCTGAAGAAATGAATCAGAGAACAGTTTCATCTTTTGTAAATCTCGGTTTCCATCTGGAGTTTTTTTGCAGGGGGTAAGTAAACATCATCCTTTTTAAGAGCAGACAAAATCTTAATTGCCCGTTTGACCCTTGCACAGTTTTTCCCCAGGAGCAAAATTTAATGTAGGCTGTTTGGATATTGATAGCTTACTCATGAATATTCTTTGCGATATAAAATCAAGAGAGATCTGTGAACACTTCCGAAAAATTGCAGTCTGTCTTTGGAGAAAGAGAGCAAGCAGTACTACACCAAATACTAGCTGTGTCCCCAAAGTGACACTAAAACTTTTAAAGCTATGTTAATAAGGATGATGGCAAATAATCATATAAAGCCATTTACAACAGAAATCAAGATAGCAAAGGAATCTCTGGTATTTGATATATTTTTTAAAAGATTACAGCCTAGGGAGGACAATATAATCTAGTTTTCTGAGTTGGCTGCACCAGAGAATTGCTTGAAATGGGATCCACTTAGAATCCACATTTCCTGCCACAGATTATTGTCAGGGTGTTGGAGAGCAGTTTCCAATGTGTTCATTCATTTCTGTTTCCTTAGGACCTTGGACAAGGACTATCACATGATTTACAAAATCTTTCTAGAAGCAGAATGATGGTCCAGGGATAAACAATGCTTAAGGCAGAGGAACAAGAACTAGAGAAGTTAGTTAAAGCCACTTGTGATAAATTTGTAAATGATCGTCACGGCCAGATGGAGAAAGACAGTTGGCTTATTAGGATTCAACAGCTACATAGAGGAATCATCAGAAAACTGTGAGAGGTGCTGCAGCATGGTGCTTCAAAGCCTGTGCTTTAGAACTAGATGATTGGGGTAGAATTTTTGATCTACCGCTTGTGTGATCCTAGGGAAGTAACTTAACCTCATCCATCGTATTGGGATAATGATAGTATCTATCTCTTAGTGTGTGTGAGAATTAAAAGAGATGATGCTCATAGATGCTTAGCACTGGGCTAATTTCATATAATTTTTACACATCACTCAATAAACATCAAGGACAACCACGATAATGCCGACGGCACAAGTTGCCATCACAGGCTAGCATTGGATGCAATTCGGTAGGTGAGCTACTCTTATTTGGAAAGTAGAGAACACCCCAAACCCCTAAAACATTGCAATTGAAGAATTGTGAAAGAAATTAGGAAAATAAATTGTCTTATGTATAACAAAACTGATTTTCAGACAAGAACAAGAGAGTGAGTGGAGAACTTGTCTACTTAGTTTCCTAAGAATCAGGGGTCCATTTGACTTTCCCTACATGAAGCAGACTTGTTTGGGGTGTCCACTATTTTTTCCTCCCCTTTCTTCGAGGACACACAAAGGTGGTCATCTTTGTGCCACATCTCCCTGCTCCTCCCTGGCACAGTCATTGAGACCAGTGATGGACCCAACCAAGCACGGACTGGGCCAACCTGATCCTCTTTCCAGGACAAACTTGTCTCATGCCTGGATGCCATTTATCTCAAGCCGTTTTGCAAAACTCATCAGCAATTTCCAAACAAAATTAATTTAGATTTATAACTTTAAAAATACATACTTGGGCTTCCCTGGTGGTGCAGTGGTTAAGAACCCGCCTGCCAATGCAGGGGACATGGGTTTTAGCCCTGGACCGGGAAGATCCCACATGCCGCGGAGCAACTAAGCCTGTGAGCCACAACTACTGAGCCTGCGCTCTAGACCCTGCGAGCCACAACTACTGAAACCCATGCACCTAGAGCCCGAGCTCCGCAACAAGAGAAGCCACCGCACTGAGAAGCCAGAGCACCGCAACGAAGAGCAGCCCCGGCTCGCCGCAACTAGAGAAAGCCCGTGCGCAGCAACGAAGACCCGACGCAGCCAAAAATAAATAAAAAAATAAAAAATAAAAATACATACTTGTAGTAGAATAGTCCTAGGAATGAGAAAGAGGTTGCAACATTAGATCAGGGATAAAGAGTTCTAAAGCTAGAAAACCAATAAACTCAGTGCTGTCATAGGCATCCTGGGGGTGCAAGAGGTAAGAGAATCTGGCTGAGGAGAGCAGAGGAGGCACGAAGTGATGCGTTGCCAAGAGTTAAACTGACTGGTACAAAGAAGAGGTGAGAAATGGAAGCTTTACAGAGAAGTGTTCTAATTTCCCTGTGCTGAGGTCCTTTGCTTATTGTGATGAGTAGCTGGGAATGGCTCTTGGGAACACCCAATGTCTTCTACTCTTCCTGCAATAAACCCCAAAGGAGATTTGCTTATTTTTGTTCTTGGTTCTCCCTTTTCTAAACCTCCGTTGGCTACAGTAGGGAAATATTTTTAACATTTGAAGAAATGAGAAATGGAATTTTCACTTTGACTGAGGAATAACAAACTGTAGAGATTAAATGAAAACTGTAAACACCATTGAAGAGCCAGTCTTCTCCTTTATTGCCTTTTATATTTTTCCTTTCTTCTTCTTAGGCAGCTACAGGACACTCACTTCAGGAGCCAGAAGACTGTGGATGCTAAGCAATCTGGCTCCTTTTCCCTCAGACTCACAGAACTGACCCATTGCATCCTGCTCCCTTTATGAAGCAGGCGAGGGCCTTCACCATGGGGGAGTAGAACCACTCTGCAATGCAGCAGCACAGCCTGAAGGCTCCTGGCAAGATAAGCCATCCTTGTCTCCTTTCTTTCCTTTTGCTGAGTTATGACTCACATTTCATATTCCTTGCTCACCTTTAGCTATTGCTTTGGGCCGGTGATCTTATTATGTTATTAACATTATGACACAATGTCAAGATTTCGCCCTGGTCCTTGTGTTAGCTTAAGAAAAAAAGCTCTGAGCATCCCTTCCTTGGGGAAGTGTGACACACGTAGAATATGAGGGGCAGGAATGAGGACAGGAAAGCTTAGTTATTTACTGAGCGTCCACAAACTCACTGAGCTGGAAATGGCCCAGTTCAGAGAAATATTCAGGTTTATTCATACCCAAATGGAGATCACTAGGCTGTATAAAAGAGACTGAGAGTAGCCAAATGTCAAATTATACCCAACTGCCAAATTCGTGCAAAGACTACATCTATTGAAAAGATATGTGGGGCTTTGGGAATTGTATGATAATTAGTATTGCATAGAAAGAGCACTCAAAGAGCTAAGGTTTGTTCCTACTTACACAATCTCATAGCATCTGCAGTTTTTCCCTCAATTAAATCATGATTGTGCCCACAATGAGAAACCATGACACACATATTAGAATGGCTGAAAGTTTTAAAACTGACCATACCAAGTGTTGACGTGGAGGAACTGGAACTCTCATATACTCCTGGTGGGACTGTAAAAAGAATACAACTACTTTGAAAAACAGACAATTTCTTAAAAAGTTAACCATACACCTGCCATGTGATTCAGCCATTCTACTTGTAGGTATTTACCGAAGAGAAATGAAAGCATATTTCTATATAAAGATTTGTGCATGAATGTTCACAGCAGCTTTAGTTGTAACAGCCAAAAACTGGAAACAATCCAAATGCCTACCAAAGGTGAAAGGATAAACAAATTGTTGTTTGCCCATACAATGGAATTCTACTCAGCAATGAATTATTGATATATTCATCAACATTGATGAAGCTCAAAATAATTATCCTGAGTGAAAGAAGCCAGACAAAATAGCATACATACCATCCGATTCCATTTACGTAAAGTCCTAGAAAATGCAAACTAATCTACAGTGACAAAAAGGGGATCAGTGGTTGCTTAGGTATGTGGAGGAGAAGAGGGACAGGCAGGAGAGATTACAAAGGGGCAAGGAGAAACCTTTGGAGGTGATAGATATGTTCATTACCTTGATTGTGGTGGTGGTGTCACAGGTATATACATGAGTAAAATTTTTATCAGATTGAACACTTTAAATGTGTGCAATTTATTGCATGTCAGTTATATCTCAATTATTCTATTTTCTTTTCATTAAAAAATCATGTGATTATGTTCAACATCTGTCTCTCCTAGAGACATAAGCTCTTTGTGGGTCAGGCCTGGGGTGATCTTATTCACTGCTATATCTGCAGCAACTAGTATAGTGCCTGGCGCACAGTAGGCATACAATAATTATTTGTTAAATGAATTAATGGATGAACTAATTCCTACTTAGTCAAGGATTTGATGTTATTATGTCTTCTATTGTCAAGTCAGAGTTAATGGTCCTAATGATTTTTAAAGAACCGAATTGGTTATTCTCAGTTGGGCATTGAAAGATGGGCAACCTTACAGCTCATAACAAATATATGTTTGAAATCAGGGATCCTGATTTTAAAATAATTTTTGTTTCTGTTTCTGATTATAACATGATTATCATAGAAAGTTTGGGAATATAGAATAATAGAGAAACATTTTAAACTGATGTTGACTTGAAAACAGGATGTAGGACTTTCATTCATACTAGAAAATAAAGTCAAACAAATCACAAAGAATATGACACAGAGGACAGGACCAAGGTAATATCAAGGGTACCAAACAGAACCTCTCCCCATCCAAAAAATCCCCCAAAGAATAGAGAAAAAGATGAAGAATTAAGACCAAACATACAGAAATTACTTAAGTAATTAATTGTAAGTGGTTTAGCTTTACTTTTTAAAAAATACAAATGCGGAATCTAAATTAAACAAATAAACAAACCAAGCTCATAGGTACAGAGAACGGATTGGTGGTTGCTCAGAGATGGGGGTTGGGGTTGGGAGAAATGGGTGAATTGGTTTTGGTTTTGAATTTTTAATTTAAATAAATTGATTTATTTTTAGAAAACTAATTAATTAGTTAAAAATAATTGGATACTAGACTCATACAGAGCTGGGCCATAAGGACAGAGGAGGGACACACACACACACACACACACACACACACACATATCTCCACCCTCCATTTATTTTTCTTCTGTATTTTAAAATTTGACTCCCTTCTATGTGAGCCACATTCCAGAAAACTTCCACAGAAGCAAGTTAGGGTCCAGGAGCCTAAATTAGAGCTTTTCAGTCAAAGCTGTGTGACCTACAGCTGCAAGAAGAGGACTCCAAGTTCCTTTGGACTGAGGTGGGCTTCCTCTACCCCTTGAGCTGCAGGCAAACTTTCGATTCAATAAGTGGTGGTTGAAACCACTTTTTTCTTTCTTTTTTTCTTCCTGCTGAAACTGTACAAGGAGAAAAAAAAATAGTGGAAAAGGGATACCCACTTAAAACCTGGCTCTGAAATCAGCTTGTTATACAAACTCACTGTATGTGTGAGAATAGTCTCATGACCACAGCTGCACAGAAGGAAGGCTGGTCAAAGCAGTCCAGGGCTGGGCATTTGCCTCCCAGGAGTTACTTCATCCTGGGTGGTGTTTGGGGGGAGGGGTGCTTTTTTAATGTTTTCCTGGCCACAGCGCTTAGCTGCTTAGCCCAGGGCAGGGGTTGGGGGCGGGGGCGTGGTGGTGGTGGCTGGCACACTTTAGGAGCGCAGCAACTGAGCAAGAAGCCTCCCCATTAGCAGGCTTGATCGTTGTAAACAAATTATTTATTTAAAGTGAGGTTTCAAACTGTGTCCTGGTAGGAGCTGCATATTCAAGTATAAGGGGTTTGATTACAAGTGCTTCTTGAATGATTTAAGTATTTAAGCATTTGTATTGGTTGTAAAAATTTATATTTTTGTAAAAAGGAAAAATAACTGGCTTCTTCTGTAAGCCTGGGCTCCTCTACGGCCCCCAGGGGAAAAAAGCCCCCCTACAAAGGAGCCACATTGCAGTGACCAGATGGCCAGTCGCCATAAGCATCTCTTGAAGGATGACTTCCAGTGCCTGACCCAGAGAGAACTTCTCTGCTGCCCCCAACCAGCAGGGAGCAATCAGAGTTCTCGTATCTCCAACACCTTCACAGCCTAAAGAAGCCCACCACCCAAGGAGGGACCTTATTTCCCTTCCTTCCCCTGCCGCCTACCTTCCGTGGTCAGTTTAGAGACCCAGGATGACTGAACGTGGGCCTGGGCAGCAGCCCATCACCAGGCATTCCTTTGCTGCAATCACATCTATTTTTATGGGGAGTCACTTTGGGGAAAGGTAAACCATTGGCTGAGGGCAGGTAGACAGGCTCCAAATCCTCTTGCTACAGAATGGTTCTGGAGCCCACCCCAAACCCTCTGTCTGCCTCAGGGGCTCAAAGACAAGTATCCAGAGGGGCCTTCTCTGGGGTATGGTAAGGGGAGGTTTCATATTTATGAGCAGAGCAGGGTGGGGGATGCTTGGGTCACCATCTGGGGGTGGGGGCTCCAGCTGGAAAACATCCCTGTGGTGAAAATGAACCCAGCTGGTCTGGTGGTCAGTGGTGTGTTCTTTACAGACTCAAAACATTTGGCGTTCCACCATGTGTTACTTTTCTATGCTGTGTAACAAAGCAGAGGTATAGAGTAAAATAGAGGTAGTCCCTGTAAAAGAATGCATAGTAACCAAGGGTCCAAGTTTGATTTCAGGTGCCCAGGATCCCTAAATTATCCCCAGGGACTTTGGCCAATAGGGCGAGGATGGGAATGAAACTTCGCTTGGGAGGTAAATTCCTCCGGTAGTGAAAGTATTGAGCCCCATCAGGACCCTTGCAAAGTGCAAAGCCCCACAGTTCTTGAGCACAGGGAGGACTTGGCTTTGTTTTCTTCCTCTCTTCTCCCTCCCAAAAGGAGCTGCCATAGAGCTGGGGCCTTCAAGCAGGGCTGGGTGGAGACGGGCCAGCCCGATCCCTTCTTTTCCCCTTCCTTAAAGGACCAGAACAGAGATTGGCTGGGGCCGTTCTTCCATGCTGCCTGATGAACCCACATACCAGCCCAGGAGAGAAAGAATACATCCCTGCTAGGATGGCCAGGAACACAGCATACACCAAGTAACTCTCAGCCCCGTGCCTTGCTAGATAGCTTTAAACACAGGTGCCTAAAAACGTCTTGCTGGGATTCAAAAGCAGGTAGAAAATGCAGTGTGGAAAGTTAAGCAAGCTGTGGCTGAAATCATCTTCATCCCACACTGCTGTTTGGGGGAGGGATTTACAATGTGAGACTTTATAATATAGGGTTGTCGGCTGCCCTGCTGTAATTTATAACCCGCGTTTAATTTTATAACACTGCCCTCCGCCCCACGCCTTCCCTCCGCTGTTCCACTCTTTCTCGTCTCTGGCTCTTTGTCACTATTTGTTCATGAAATGACATCTGAGATAATAAAAGAGGATTCCTGCAATCTTCCGGGCAGACCGGTGAAGTGTAAAGGGCTCTGGATGGGTGTCAGGAAACCTGAACTCTGGGCCCTGTGACCTTCAGCAATTCACTTAACCTCTTGGGAATTCAATTAACTTTAATAAGGGAGTGGGTTATCTCCAAGATCCCTTGTAGCCCCCAAATCTATAACCCTATGTAGGGGAACAGGAAATGTTTGCAAAGAATAACGGTAGGGAAAACCAAAACTCCATTGTTGTGGAAGAATTAAATGAAGGGTTTGGGTATCCAGGATCACTAAGGAGGAAGTATTTCCCCGCCGAGGCATTCCTTGAGCTGCATGAATTATATTCTGAGAGTCTCCAAGGGCAAGTTCACACTACCATTCACCACCAGTACAATTAAGTCAAATTAGGAATATGCAAAGGTCCAAGGGTAAACTTAATTTTGATAGAGAACAGGAAGTTAATGCTATATGCCCTCCCCACCCACCTGGAAAAAGAAACAGATCCTGTTGTGAATGAACCTCTTGTTACTTTTTATGAGCGGGAATGTGAAGAGTCTTGCTTCTGAGATATTACAAGAGCGCCTCATTTCCTGATGAGGGTGTGTGTGGAAGGCTGATTAGCTCAGATGAATTTCCCCAGGACTGTGTCACGCTCGGCTTCTTCCTGCCTGGGTTACTTTTCTATGAGACTGAGATAGGCTGTCCTGTCTACAGGTTTATCGGGAAGGATGGCAGTAACCCATGTGCTTACGGACCATTAGAACAGCAAGACACCGGCTCTTCTCATTGATAAGTGATCAGTTGTAGAGGTTTAAACCAAGTTCACGCAGTGACTGAGTGTTATACTTGGAGAATCAAATGTCCTGATAGATGTCAAAGAACTTTTCACCCTGAAAAGTGGCGTTGAGATGTTAGTCATTATTTGGGGCCATTCAGTTCAACCCCCTTCTTACAGATGAAGAAAATGAAGCCCAGAGAGGGGACTGTCATCCTGAAGTCAGCAGCAGGAAGACAGCAGAGCCACGCCTGGAAGCTGGGGCTCCAGGGAAAGGCCGGAACCCCAGACCAAGCTCTTTCTCTGTGTAACCACGTAACGATATTGAGGACATTTTATCTTTTCATCAGCTTAAACATTTTGACTTCAAAGAATCTTAAATGCTTTCTTTGTGGTCCTGTGTGTTTTTGGGGAGGTGCAATTAAATTCTAGGAATTAAAACAAGTTAGAAAAGTAAAGCCTTGATTTGCCAGAAATCCTATGGAATGGGGAGTTTGGTCTAATTGAAGTTTATGGCATTTTTAATTTTACAACTAAAAGCTACCATTTTGGAGTACTTCTTTCATGCTAGGAGCGGTAATAGACATTTCACAGGCACTATCTTCACATAATCTTCACACAAACCCTCTGACGGTTAGCATTCCCATCGTACAGCGATGTTCATTCCAAAAATCGATGATCTGGGTTTCGTACCTAGGCCTCTAAGATGGTAGTTCTCCACTGGGAGGACAGCCCCTGCCTTGGGCAGGGGCACTGCCAACCACACTGGCCTCTTCCCTGGATGGTATCAGTGACCAAGGGAGGGCCACCTAATCTGAGCTAAACTACTAGCTCTCTGCCCCAAATCTGGGGCAAAATTACACAAGCAGGAAGCCAGCTGGAGTAAGTCATTCTCAGGGCTGGACCCTCAAAAACAGTCCCTGAGTTCCTACCTCTAGACCCCGGGGCTGGGCCATGGGCTTTGTCCTTCTCAGGACTGTTTGTCCCATTGTCCTTCAATTCCTTCTTTCCAATGATATGAACTCCTACCCCCATCCCTACTTTCGTCTTAAATTTTTTAAATTGGCTTCTTTTACTTGTAAGCAAAGAATCCAAAGTATCTATCACTATTACACAGGAATCCTTTGTTTTGCTTTAAAATATCAATCTTTGTAATAACCTTCTAAAATCTATAGCACCCACATCTCTGCCTTATTACATACAATAGTGAATATGTCAACATAGTATATTACTTAATGGAAAAATTTGGGTCTCCTAAAAATGAACGTAAAAGGCACAGTAAGTTAGGCTGATTCTTCGCTGAGCCCAAGACACAGAGTGGAAGATATTCTTGGGGAGGGGACATTTGTTTCTGTTTTTCTTTTCTGCTAAATCCCTAACATGAAACTTAGTGCTTTGCCCCAGTCCCCTGGGTCTCCTGGGTAGCCCTGGAGCCCCTGCTACAAAGCCCTGGGCAGACCTTCCCCCAGGCCCGGCCCTGTCCCCTGGTGCCCTCTTTGTGTTCTCCAGCTACTGCCAAGAATGACCCGCTTCCTTCCGTTCACACGGCCTCCGTAGCTATTGCTTCTCACCAGGGTCTTCAGCCTCATTGATCCTGGCCTGGAGTGGGGGTGAAGCACGCAGCTTATACAAGGCTGTTTCAGTGCTCTGGAAGCCAGTAGGGAGTTGCACTAACAAATAAGAGGAAAGCTACAGAGGGTCCTGGAGTCTCCTGCACAACCCCTGGTGCCACCGACCGGCCTGTGCAGGATGCATGGTCCTGATTTACCCAGCAGCCTTCACGCACGGCTGAGCCCATTCACTTCCCAGATTTTCACCCCTTTCCCAGCAGGAATTTAGAAGCTGAGTTATCCCAGGGCTGCATGGTGTTTGAGATTTTCCTGCACGTGTGCACACTCTCTCACCTATTCCTCTAGGTGGGCTGGAAGGTAACTCTTGAATCTGAAAAGATGAACCTTTTGCTCCAAGCTTCCTTTGGTGGGGTTGACTACTCAGTAGTACCCGTAGCTGCTCCACACGCCTCGCCTCCACCAGGAGAGGCATCCGGAGGGGCTCACACCTGTTCCAGACATATCCTGAGCACCTGTGCTGAGTGCCAGGTACTGAAGTAAGTACTGACGATGCCGGGGTTGGTAAAACACAGTCCCTGACCTCAAGAACTCCAAGACCAGGAGGCAAGAGAGGGAAATAAGGATTCATTGCATGACTGTGGACCACGTGTCATGTGAGAGAGGTGTTCGGGGGTTCTGACACACAGGCTGCAGAGAGGTAGAGGGGTCTCCTGGAATTCTGGAGAATTCTTCCTCTGCTGCCGTACAGTGTGCCCCATGCACCTGCTCAGGGCCAGCTGTGCTAAGGGGAGAGCTGCCATCCATCATTGATTCCTGTCACTGTTACGGAGTCATGCAAAATGCAGACGAGGATCTCAGCTCTCTGCCATTATGATTAATCAGTTGATGCCTATGTACCAGTCACATGAACATCACTCGCCCTCCCTCTGAGGGGAACCATGGGATGCGAGGCCTCATTTAGCTGATGGGAACATGAGCCCAGCTCTCATCAGGAAGCATCCCCGGCTGCTCTGAAGGAATCACTGGACCTCGTGAGGAGTTGATATGCGGAACACCATTAATTGATTCATTTTCCAGCTGCTTCATTGGTTCCTTTTAAATGCATGAGGCTAATAAAGAGTGCTTGCCATTCGGTGATTTTTCTCGTGGCCCCTTTTTGGCAGCCCACTTGGAGACATCAGTTACACAGCTTCCTCACTTACATCACAATCTAAGGTGGGAACAGATTCTGGAGAGAGGCGGGCTAGAGCTGCCTCTGTGACTGCAGGGCCTCTTCCTGAAAACACATGCGTGTGAGACAATCAGGCAGGGCCCCAGAGAGGCCCTGGGCAGAGGACAGTGAGTTTCCAGTTTCTCTGAGTCCTCTGTGGGAAAGTTCAGAATAATCCTGGTTTCCACAATAGTCCTGCTTTGTTTTCCCGCCTCCTAAAAATGGAATGCCCTCTTCCTCCTCTCTCTCTCAGCTTCCTTCCTCCAGATCTTTGTAAAATCGCTGGTTTAAGGTCAGCTTCCTGCAATAAAATACGAGTTCCAAAAGGGAAGTGTCTCCTTTGCCCTCTGCTGTATCCCCAGCATGTCTGGAAGTGCCTGGCACCTAATAGATACAGACCAAATAGTTGTTGAATGAATGAGTGACTCTTCTTCACTTTTCAACTTCAGCTCTCACCTCTGTGGGGACGACTCCAGCCTCAAACTTTCTCCTAAACAAAATCCCGCATCTCCAGCTGTTTGTCTGCATTTCTTTCTGCTGCCTGCTCACAGGCAACATGCTTGCAACAGAAATCTTTTTCTTTCTCTCCAAGCCAGCATCCCCAAATGACCTTCCTCTTTCTGCCGGCAACACCATCATTCACCCAACAACTCCCATACAAAACTTCAGGGTGGGGCTGCCCCCCCTCTCCTTCTGCGGACCCCAGCTTGTCCTAAAGCCTGCTTACTGGTTCACGGCAAGGTCTCCAGCCGCCTTCCCTTTCTTATCAATCCCAGTCGCATGGTCTAACTCAGAACCTCATTCCCTTAGATTTACCCTCTTACAACTGCCTCCTAACTGGTCTCATTGCTTTCCTCATCCATGGGACAATTTTCCTCCAGATCGGTATCCCCCAAATTCTTCGTTCATCTGCCACTTCTCTAACCTAATCAAAAGTCATCAGCCACTCTCCACTGCCTACTGTTTTGAACCTTGGCATTCAGAGTTCTCCATGGTCACCCTTTAAATCAGCTGTCCCCTACCTTTTGGGCACCAGGGACCGGTTTCATGGAAAACAATTTTTCCACGGACCAGGGTGGCGGGGGGATGGTTCAGGCGGTAATGCGAGTGATGGGGAGCGATGGGGAGCGGCAGATGAAGCTTCACTTGCTCGCTCGCTGGCTGCTCACTTCCTGCTGTGCGGCCCGGTTCCTAACGGACCGTGGACTGGTACCGGGGGTTGGGGACCCCTGCTTTAAATATTTTGTCCAGTCACACCTCCAGTGATTCCCAAGTTAGGGTCTTCCTTTGATCTAGCTTTATTTCCCAAACATGTTTTACATCTTCCCCCATCTGTACTCATGTCCTCTCCTATCCCTCCCCTAGGAGACTCTCTCCTCAACTCAGTCCAGGGAAATCTTACCCAGCCTTCAAGGCCAGCTCAGATCACACCTCCTCCAGGAAGCCTTCCCTCACCAGTTGAGCCCATAGCTGTTTCCCCTTCATCTGAATTCCTATAGCTCATGTACTCTGTACCCTCACTTGATCTTAGCACCCAGAGCTATGTGGACATAGTGAATCAGTAGTAATTTTGTCATGTGTTTTAGTCGTATCTCCCCAGCCAGCTTGTAAACTCCTTTTGAACAGGGCTCACGGCTCATGTTCTCTTATATTCCCTACAGCAGTTATCTCCTTGTTTCCCAAATCAGGACCTTGCACAGAGTAGGAACTCAGTGGGTACTGGTTGATTTTAAAGTAAGATAAGACTGAAATAAATGAACATCAGGATAGGAATCAAACTATGCATATTTAGGAAACGGCTTTCCTGAAGGTATTTTTAAAGCATTTTTCCCTCAATAAAATTGGATAGTTTAAACAGTATCAACAACACATATTAGATGTGAAATACACGAGCTTACCTTGGAATTTATTTCACTGTTACTAATTTATAGAAGAAAGAAAATGAGAGAATGTTTTAAATTCCAGTAACAAAGGTAGGTCATCAGGAAATCTATCTTAATTTTCCATATTTAAATCACCTCGTTTCAGCAATCACATGGTAGATTTAGTAACGATGAAGGGATCACATGGTAACTCTTTTGTAGTGTTTGTTTTAAATCAACACAAAAGTGTTGCTCATCTTGTTCTGATTCAAATAGGTTAAACTACATCAACTTTGGATTTCAGGAAAAATCTCCAATATGGTTCTTGACTCTAAAGCCCAGATTTGGCTCTCCCCCTCTTCCTCCCTCCTCTGGGATGAATGTGTGTGTCCCTCCCACAAATTCATATGATGAAGCCTAATCCCCAAAGCGATGGAATTAGGAAGTGAGGCATTTGGTTGGTGATTAGGTCATGAGGGTGGAACCCCTATAAATGGGATTAGTGCCCTTATAAGAAGAGAGCTCACCCTTCCTCTGCTCTCCACCATGTGTGGATACAAGAAGACAGCTGTTTGCAAACCAGGAAGCAGGTCCTCACCAGACACAGGCTCTGCCAGCACCTTGCTACTTTCATCTTAGACGTCCCAGTCTCCAAAACTGTGAGAAATAAGTGGTTTTTGCTTCAACCACCCAGTCTGTGGTATATTTGTTATAGCAGCCTGAACTAAGACAGTCCCCCTGTCCCCAAGCCTGTCCCCAACCTCTGCCATCTGGGCATCTTCTGACAAATAGTTTCCTGGCTCCGATCCCAGAGCTATAGCTAATAATCTCTTAGATGGGGCCCAGGAACATGCATGTCAAAATACTCCACTGGTGATTCTGATGAGAAATCAGCTTTGGGAATCCCTGATCTTCAGGCATGAAAAGGCTAAGTGGCCTCTAAGAGTCATGAAGTGGCCTACGAGGCTGTGCTGACCTCTGCCCACCAAGGCAGCCTCATTTTGAGCCACTACACTTTCTCAAGAGTGTGCATGCACATACACACGCCCACCTGTCTACTCACACCCCGGTGCCTCTGCTCAGCTCTCCACCTGTCTGGGTTACCCCTTCCCACCTTGCCCATCTACCCAGTCCCTTCAGAGGAAACATCACTCCCTTTGTAAAGTTCTGGAATGCCCTCTAGTGGCTCAGAGCCCTTGCTCCTCTGTGTCACTGCTGCCCTTTTGCACCTCTGAGTGGACATCCTTTATTCGTGTATATGTTCAAAAAGCATCAGTGGAGCGCCAATTGTGTATCAGGCCCTGTACGGGGGCTGGGAATAAGGAGCTAAATAGGACGCCGCCTCTGGGATCAAGGAGATTAACCAGAAAACCCAGGATGAGATTTGCAGGCCTTAATTCCCTCACACAGAGAGAACAGGAGAGAGCAACATTTGGTCAGACTTTGGGGTGAGACTTTCCTTTTTGAAAAGTTGGCTCTTCAGTTGAGGTTTTCTATTGTATTATTTTTTTTGTTTATTTTCATCAAGGGAAACACATAAAGAGTCAAATAGTTTCCAAGATGTGCTATGGAAGGCTTTAGATTCCTGTCCCCCCACCATTTCTTGTTCATCTGAAGAAGGCACATCCACTCCCTTTAGCTAAGTCTTTTCATTTTTAACCTCCATGTCTTTAGATAACATACTTGAATTGCTATCTTGTGATTTTTCAGCTTTTGGCATTTTTTAGTGACTTCACATTAGAGAAGATAAGACTTTAGTCCTAATGCCCATGCGTGCCCCTTGTATCTTCCATCCTCCTGGTAGAGTTCTATTGTGGATTTGATTTGATCAATATCCATTGTTTACAATATTACGATTTTATAGCATAGCTAACTCATGACCTTTTTTCCCCCAGAGTTGGTATTATCCTTTTTCTTCTTTAAAAAATTGCATAATAAAAAATTGCATAATAAGTTATCATCACTAATTTAAGATCAAACTCATAAACAATTGTCTAAATATCTTCCCAAGAAGTCCAGATGCATTCAGCACTTTTTCAAGTCCATCTTCCTAAGGAAGCTCTCTCCCAGGGCCTTCAGCCAGGCTCGAGGCTGGCCTGGTGGTCCTATGTGCCCAGCATCCAACTGTCGTCTTGGATCTCCTTGTATCAGCAACCTCAGGACTCCCTTCCCCTCTGTCATGGGTACCAGTATGGTAAGCATACTGCTTTCTGTATCCCACGTCTTCCTCTGCTTTGATTTATGGCCCCATTTTGGAAGAGCACATTCTCTGGGATCTTCCTAAAAAGGGTGCCTAGAAGGTAAAATTTCTGTGGCTTTGCATGTCTGAAAAAGTCTTTCTTCTAACATGACACTTAGTTGATTGCTTAGCAGTTGGGTCTCCAGCTCTACTTTAAATGGCTCCACTCATGCCATCTTTCACAATCCAAATGCTCCAGTCCTTGGGAAAATATATGTAGGAACTAATTCATAGTAGAGTGATAATTGCAAAATCTTGGGATAACCCAAATGTCCTTTTAACAGGCAACTGTTAAAAAATAATGAAAGATTATTAATCCATTTAGTCATTTCCCCAGCTAATGCTTATTGAGCATCTACCATATGTCAGGCAAGGTTCGATGTGCTAAAGACGTAACATTGAACAAGACAGAAGTTCCTATCAGCAGGTAGCTTACACTATCTGCCTTTTTCTCACTGTTAGGTGTATCTTTCTATATCCTAAGTGGAATCTGATTCTTGAATCTTTTTCAAGTCGAGGCCAACTGGGAAAAAACAAGAGTCAACCTGATTTCCATCTTACAATTGAAAGTTCTACTTAAGCCACATTTCATTTCCATTTATGTAAACATATAATTTCAATAATAAAATACCAAATACTGACATTCTTCACTATCTTTTTATTTATTTATTTACTTATTTATTTATTTATGGCTGTTTTGGGTCTTCGCTTCTGTGCGAGGGCTTTCTCTAGTTGCGGCAAGTGGGGGCCACTCTTCATCGCGGTGCGCGGGCCTCTCACTATCGCGGCCTCTCTTATTGCGGAGCACAGGCTCCAGACGCGCAGGCTCAGTAGTTGTGGCTCACGGGCCCACTTGCTCCGCGGCATGTGGGATCTTCCCGTACCAGGGCTCGAACCCGTGTCCCCTGCATTGGCAGGCAGATTCTCAACCACTGCACCACCAGGGAAGCCCCTTCACTATCTTTTGAAGGTCAATAACCTTTCAATGATTGTTAAAGATTTAAAGATTTAATACATTTTACCTAGTGCTTTTGTGTAGAGTGAATATTCAAATTGTAGACTCAAATTGGAGGTTAATTTATAGTTGAGTTCACAGCATAAAATCTAAGCATCAATTTCAAAATTTTCTTTGTACTTTTAACCTGCAATTTAGCAAGGGGTTACTATAAGTCTGGAAAGATATAAGAAAGAAAGAACTGAAGGAGTATCCTTAGAGGCCACAAGTGTCAGGCTTTTCTTTGGTTTCCCAAATGAAAATGTAGTCTTCTTGCTAAAGGTGAAAGTCCTGCAGTAACAGACATACAGCTCAAAGAGGCACAGAGAGAGACAGGGGTTCAAACACACTGTTCAAAAATATCTGCTAAAATTACTCCTGATTTAAACTTATGCTACCACTTCCTGAATAAATACTTATTTTTGTTTATGCAATGCCTAATTATTATTGTGGCTAATATTGTGAGCCAGGGTTTCTCAGCGTCAGCACTATTGACATTTGGGGCTGGATAATTCTTTGCTGTGAGGCTGTCCTGTGCATTGCAGGATGTTTAGCAGCCCTGCCTCTACCCAGTAGATACGAGAAGCACCCCTACCACTCTCACCGTGACAACCAAAAATGTCTCCAGGCATTGCCAAACGTCCTCTGGGGGAGGAGGACAAAGATAGTTGAGAAACATTGTTCTGAACGAAGACTTTGACTATCATCTGCTTGTTCTTTGCAATTGCATGTCCTGCTGGTAGTTAGAAAATAAGACTGCCATGTATGGTTAGACAGGTTACTCACTGCGTAAGGGCAACTGGCCAAAGATGTAAGGAAAAGCCAAAATCGAGCCCTTGCTCTGCTTGCCATGTCATGAGTCCTAAAATGGGTCTCTGTCCTGGAGGAAGAGACCTCTTTTTTTTTTTTTTTTTTTTTTAATTTTATTTATTTATTTATTTATGGCTGTGTTGGGTCTCCGTTTCTGTGCGAGGGCTCTCTCCAGCTGTGGCAAGCGGGGGCCGCTCTTCATCGCGGTGCGCGGGCCTCTCACCATCGCGGCCTCTCTTGTTGCGGAGCACAGGCTCCAGACGCGCAGGCTCAGCAATTGTGGCTCATGGGCCTAGTCGCTCCGCGGCATGTGGGATCCTCCCAGACCAGGGCTCGAACCCGTGTCCCCTGCATTAGCAGGCAGACTCCCAACCACTGCGCCACCAGGGAAGCCCGAAGAGACCTCTTTAGAACTCATATATAGGTGCCTGTGGGCTATCTTTTATTAGCAAAATTAAAAAAGTAACAGGAAGACTAGAATGTCAGATGCTAAATTCATCTAGCCCAACTCCTTTGGTCTTACAAATTGGAAAACTGAGGCCCAGGGTAATTCTGGAAGGATAACTTTGTGGAATGTATGCAGCCTCTAATTTAGACAGAAAACTTGGGAAAAGAAGGGAGACGCTAATTATACTTTAGGGAGCTTGAATCAAACAGGGAAAAATCTAACGTACATTTTGGAAAAGGGCCCTTGCCCAGGTGCGGGAGGAGGCACAATCCAGTTTACATGCAGGTACAAGACAAAGAAGAGCTAACCCTTTGTATGAAAGATGGTGCAGGCAGGAGGAATGGGATGTAATGGAGCACACAGAAAATGTCCCTGGAGAAGAACGTGCTGATGGCCACTGCTGCACTGAGATCAGTTCAAAACCAAGACCAGGGTCTGATTCATTTTTGTGGCCTTTGGGTTTTCTCCTGGCCCATATTGGCACAGATCGGAAGCACAGCAAAGCACAGTTGTTGACTGTGGAGACCCCTGAGGCAGAAACAGGAAGCCCTCCTGGGGCAAAGGGCAGGCTGTCCAGGAGGAGACAGAGAGTTCCAAGAAGCCACTGCCTCAGTCTCCCTGACCCTCGGAGAGTTCTCCTTTCTGTATAAGAAAGCACGGCTAAATACCACACCCTCTCTCCTCCAGATGATCCACCCACTGAAGGTGATATTGCAAGTTGTATTTTGCCACCATCTGTCCTGGTGAGCCTGGCTGCACCCACCTGCCCCTGGACTCACTAGCTGGAACCAGCCCTCCCCAGGACAAGGAGGGCTCTGGGTCTCTGAGCCCACTGACCTCCTGGAACCTCAGCATGTGGGCATCTGGCCCAAGCACATGCCATTCCCCTTGCTCTTGCAGGTAGGTCGACTTAACCTTGGCCATGGGCTCATCCCCTCGCACAGTCCCAGCGAGAATCCTGACCAAATGCATGATAGGGGTAACGGAAGCTGTAGTGAATGGCACATGCTCTCAGAAGCTGCCATTGACACGTTTCTCCTCTCTGGGCTTCTGGCTGCAACCCCATGGCAGGTGTCCTCCTTCCCTCCAGTCAGGGAACTCACAGCTTCATTGGTTCCTGTCTTTCCTGTTCCTCAGGCGCAATATTCAAATATTTAGGAAACAACTATAATGCACCAACTAATCAGGAGCG
Source organism: Eubalaena glacialis (assembly GCF_028564815.1). Lineage (NCBI taxonomy): Eukaryota > Metazoa > Chordata > Mammalia > Artiodactyla > Balaenidae > Eubalaena > Eubalaena glacialis. The sequence goes on from NC_083716.1 coordinate 10,916,569, forward strand.
GTGCCCATAGGACTCTTGCTCAGTCAGGTGTTAATTCACTAGTGGCTGGATTACATGGAGGTGCTGGGTGCTGGGGACCATCCCCATTAGCACAGGAGTATTTCAGGGTTTTACCCCTGGTAGAGTCTTACCAGTAGCTCTCAGTCTCAGATCTCTCCCTCTTTCTTGGAAGTGCAATTCGGCTCTGCTGGGCTCTTGCAAACTCACAGAGGTATCTGTAGCTTTCAACCGGTCCTCTAAAAGCACTTCAAGCTCTAGAGATTTCACACTCCTTCGGAGGTGATGGAGTCTACAGATGACCCCACCACAATTTCCCCGTGCAAGTTTCCTTCCTACAGAGCACCTGCTATGGCACTTTTTCAGGAAGAGCCCTATAATACAGCCCAGGCTGTTAACTCCTCTTTTCTGCCAAACTTTACAGACATTTCTGCAGGATCTGACTCTGTAACAATCCATAAGGCACTAACTACAGCTATAATTAAATTGGAAAAATCAATCCAGCCACAGCACGCAGCTGGGGAGGGATTCATCTCTTGCAGCGCCCCCAGTGGGCTCTAACCCTCCTCTGGCTGCCATGGCAGGTGGCAGAGGGCACTATGTCAGCAGCACAGAAGCTCAGAGTGCACCTCTGGCTGTTATTTCCACGGTAGAGGTTTGGGAATCAGTCATCTGAGCTGCAGCGACAATGACATGGAAAAATCGTCCATAGGGTAAGTGTCGCCAAGATGAGAGACGCTAAGGCTGGAGCTCGGAGAACTCGGCAGTGAGGGTGTAAGATCTGGTGCCCGAAAGGGACCAGCCAGGGTTGGGTGTGCGACTGGGCAGAGAGGGTGGGAGACCCGGAACCAGGAGAACGAGGGAAGAAAGTGATCCAGGCCAAAGTGGGGGCAGAACCCCCAGCACTTCAGACTGGGGTTGTCATCGGTAGAGACTGCCAACCAGACTAATTAATTAAATCTGCTTGACATTTAAAATTTGCTCCATATCTGCTTAAGTTGTGTATGTGTGGATTATTCTACAATGTAAATTTTATTTTCAATGACTCCATCTGTTATCTTTACAAAATTCTGGAATTAAAAGAAATCTCCTCGGATATTGTGAAGATGAAGTAATAAACTGAATCTGCATTTGGCACAAGTGCTTGGCAGCCTGGACTGGAAACAGCTGGTGACCACTTGCCTCACGTCCACTTTCTCTGTCACCTGGGTTGAACGGTTCACCATCCCCCAGTCCCCCCAGGATATGTCCATCTGGAACCTATGGCGGGTCCTTATTTGGGAAAACAGTCTTTCAAAAGTAATTAAGTTAAGGATCTCAAAATGAGGTCATCCTGGATTAGGATGGCTCCTAAATCCGACGACAAGTATCTTTAGAAGAGATAAGAAAGGGCGAAGCTACGAGTCTACAAGCCATCAGTTGCCAGCAGCCACCAGAAGCTAGAGGAGAAGCATGGGACAAATTCTCCCTCAGAACCAACCCTGCCAATACCTTGACTTCAGACATCTGGCTTGCAGACTGTGAGAGAATAAATGTGTTGTTTTAAGCCACCCAGTTTATGGAAATTTGTTATGGCAACCACAGGAAACTAATATACATGGTAGCTAGTGACATGGTGACATGGGGAGTGGCATCTAATGCTAGTTTTGGAGTCACAATTATCTGAATTTGGATTTTTATTTGTGTCTCTGCCATTTTCTATGTATATGATTTTAGACAGATGATTTCTCAATGTTCCCTTCTGTGCAGTGGGATAGTAAATAGTATTTATGTTACAAGGTTGTAAAAATGAAATGAGATGCAGCCACATAGCACCTGGCACATAGTAAGTACTGGATAAATATTAGGTTATTATCACAAACTTATTATTAGAAGTTGGTTGAACACCCAAGTTAATGACTAGTTAAGGGGAAGACAGGAAAAGATACAAGTTACTTCTGAAGTAGGCATTCCAGAAAGAGGTGATGGCTCCTCTTCCGGGAAGAAGTAGGGAGAGAGGACATTTGGGAGGAAAACTGAAGAAGAGAGTCCATTGGCTGTGTTTGAAAAGAGGAGAGAAAAGAGAAGACAGAGGAGTAGCTGGGAAAGACATGGGGGAAGACTGGTTTTAGAATAAAACAACTATTGCTCTTTTGGAAGATGAATGGAGGGTGTCGCTTTGTGTTTAGGAGGAGGATGGAAATGGAGAAACTATTCTTTTAGAGGACAGAGGGAGAAAGGCTATAATTATGAAGGGGGTACACATATCCTGCATGCTGGGTGATTAAATAAAACATGCTTTATGGAGGGAATGAGTAGGAGAAGCCCAAGGAAGGGTGAGCTTCCTAATCAGGATGCCACCTGGCAACAGCCCATCTCCTGGGCTAGGGGTGATGACAGGTCACAGACAGATCTCCAGGCAACTGCCCAGCATGAGGGAAAGAGCACTGCTTGGGAATTTGTGTTGGGCAGAAATTTAGAACCCACCTCCCCCATAAAAGGATACAAATGTGTTCATCAGGTCTCATCAAGATTGAGCTAGTTCTAGAGGTATATTTTTGACAGCAGAGAGGGTGTAGTGTGTTCTGGAAGAAGAGAACAGGCTGGACAAAGATAGTGAATGAATCAAAAAGGAAGGGGATACAGGAGGAGGGTGCAGGCATGCAGGATGTGTACAGGGGAGTAGCAGGAGAGAAACTGGGGCACCCATCACTTCTGAGCAAGGAGGTACCATGAACAGTGCTCAGGAAGGTCAACTAGGCAGCTCTGTGTAGAAAGAATGGGAGGGGAAGGAACCCTCATAGTGTTTTATTAAAAAGTTTACGTTAGTGTCAATTTTTAAGAATCAAAAAGTTTTCCTTAAAAAGCCAGATTACTGGCATCAAGAGAAATCAGAAGGTCTGACAGTTTTGGGTCCATATTGTGGTCTGGTCTAAGGGAGTTTGAGGCAAGGGGCTGTTGATGCTTTGGAAGGCTCATGCTCTCTTTGCCATGGCCCCATCTTACCCACCACTTCACTCATTTACATGACCTGCTTGGGCCCCACTGGCCAGACACAGAAAATGTAGATGGCATAGCACTAGGGGCAAAGTAGATGTCCTCACCCTCTCTCTCTGCAGGCCCTAGTGCTGAAATGCATCTCTGATTGTGGCAGCTGATTGATAGTGTTATGCAAGCCTTCTTTACCCTTAACTATTTTTGGTTTTGTCTACTGGTTGTATGAATTCTTGAGAAAGGAGTGCTAAAATCTCCAATTATGGTTGTGGACCTATTTCTTTAATTAGTTCTGTGAATTTTTGCTTAGTGGATTTTTTTGAAATTTTGTTACTAGGGGAATAGACATTTAAGACTGATATGTCTTCCTGACAAATCAACCCTCTCATCATTAGTCTGTCTAATATGGACACTCTAGCTTTCTTATAACTATTATTTGCATTATATATATATATATTTTATCCTTTACTTTTAGCCTATCTGCCTTTATATGTAAAGAGAATTTCCTGTAGACTGCACATAACTGAGTCTTACTTTTTAAATCCACTCTGACAATCTCTGCTTTTTAGTTGGAGTGTTTAAAACATCCATAATAATGTAAGTATAGATAAGGTTGGGCTTAAGTCTCCATCTTCCTTCTGTTTTCTACTTGTCCAATATGGCCTTTGTTCCTTGTTTCTAGTTTTCCTGCCTACTTTTCTATTAATAGTATTTTTAGCATTCACTTTTATCTCCTCTATTGGTTTATCAGCTATATCTCTTTTTTAAGTGGTTGCTCTAGGATTTAAAATATGTATCTTTAACTCGTCATAGGCTACCCAAATAGCATTATACCACTTCATGTATAACCTAAGAACTATGTACTTCTATCCCTCTAACCCCTTTGTGTTGTTTGTGCTATTGTGTCACATGTTTCTCCTACATATGTTATAAAACCCACAATATATAATAGTTTGCTTTAAACAAAATGTAACTCAAAATGGGTCACAAATTGCAATGTCAAAACTAAACCCAAAACTTCTAGGAGAAAACATGAGAGAAAATTTTTGCCACCTTGGAGAAGGTAAAGATTTCTTAGAATACAAAAGTATGGTAGAGTACCTACCATAAAGGACAAAAATTGATAAATTCACTTTATTAAAATTAAAAACATTTATTCTTTGATAGACACTGTTAAGAAAATGAAAAGGCAAGCCTCAGACTGGAAGAGATTATTTGTAGTATGTGTACATGAAAAAGGACACATAACCAAAATATATAAAGAACTTCAACAACTCAAGCAGACAAATAAAATTAAAACTCAGCAAAATACTGAGAACACAGACACATTTCACACATACAAATACACACACACACACACACAAACATACAAGAATGGCCAATAAGTAAACAGAAAAATGCTCAGTATCAGTCATGATACTGAAGTACAAATTAACACAATGATATACAAATATGCCCACTAGAATGGCTAAAATTTTAAAGATTGGCAGTACCAAGTGTTGCTGAGGATTCAGAGCAACTGGAATTCTCATACATCAGCAGTAGGGATGCAAAATAGTACAATTTAGAAACCAATTCCAAAGTTTTTTTTAAAATAAAGTCAAACATATACATATCCTGTGACCCAAAAATTCTACTCAATTTGCTCAAGAGAAATAAAAATGTATGTCAACGAAAAACTTAAACACAAATGTTCAGAGAAGCTTTATTTATAGTAGCCTAAAACTGGAAACAACCCAAATGTCAGCAAACAGGTGAATGGATAAATGCATTGTGGTATAGTCCTACAATGGAATACAATCAACCATAAAAAGTAGCAGCAATAAAAGAACTGATGACAATCACAACAACATAGGTGGCCCTCATAAAAGAATGCATGTTATATGATTCCATTTATATGAATTTCTAAAACTGGCAGCACTTAACTATGGCAACAGAAATTGGATCAGTGGTTGCCTGCAGGATAGGGATTGATTTTGAAGAGACACAAGCGACTTTCTGAATGATGAAAATGTTCTATATCTTTATTGGAGCAGTTAGATCTATGCATTTGTCTAAGCTTACAGAACTATATACTTAAAAACTGTTCATTTTATAAGTGTATATTATACCTTAGAAAAGTTGATTTAATAAATGTCCCTCCCATCAGAAGAGCCTACAGCAAAAGTATAGTTGCCAAAGGAAAGACAGATGCAAATGTGTCATGTTCAAACAGCAGACAGCAGGAAAGGGACTTATCCATCCCCTTCCAGCAAGTAACTAGCATCCTGCAGGGCATGTTACAACAGGCAACAACTTCCAAAGAAATGACGTGATAAAAGCATGGTCATTTAGAGGATATGCTTCGAGCAACTGCATAGGCAACATCCTGTGGCCCTAAGGAAAGAAGTGGATATTTCTACAGGGGGAGTGTGGATGGGTCGTGATGGTCTGGGGCATAAGGGAGGCTCCATTTCTGGGGAAAAGAAGAGTCCAGGAGATCCAAACTAATTGTTGTTGTTGGTGGTGGTGGTCGTGTGTGTGTGTGTGTGTGTGTGTGTGTGTTAACCAACTTCTTAGGAAGAAAAAACTGCAGTCAGAAATTAGAGCTCAGAGACACAAAAGACCCCAAATAGCCAAAGCAGTCTTGAGGGGAAAAAACGGAGCTGGAGGAATCAGACTCCCTGACTTCAGACTATACTACAAAGCTACAGTAATCAAGACAATATGGTACTGGCACAAAAACAGAAACACAGATCAATGGAACAACATAGAAAGCCCAGAGATAAACCCACACACCTATGGTCAATTAATTTATGACAAAGGAGGCAAGGATATACAATGGAGAAAAGACAGTCTCTTCAATAAGTGGTGCTGGGAAAACTGGACAGCTACATGTAAAAGAATGAAATTAGAACACTCCCTAACACCATACACAAAAATAAACTCAAAATGGATTAGAGACGTAAATGTAAGACTGGACACTATAAACCTCTTAGAGGAAAACATAGGCAGAACACTCTATGACATAAATCACAGCAAGATCCTTTTTGACCCACCTCCTAGAGAAATGGAAAGAAAAACAAAAATAAACAAATGGGACCTAATGAAACTTCAAAGCTTTGGCACAGCAAAGGAAACCATAAACAAGACGAAAAGACAACCCTCAGAATGGGAGAAAATATTTGCAAATGAATCAACAGACAAAGGATTAATCTCCAAAATATATAAACAGCTCATGCAGCTCAATATTAAAAAAACAAACAACCCAATCCAAAAATGGGCAGAAGACCTAAATAGACATTTCTCCAAAGAAGACATACAGATGGCCAAGAAGTCCATGAAAAGCTGCTCAACATCACTAATTATTAGAGAAATGCAAATCAAAACTACAATGAGGTATCACCTCACACCAGTTAGAATGGGCATCATCAGAAAAATCTACAAACAACAAATGCTGGAGAGGGTGTGGAGAAAAGGGAACCCTCTTGCACTGTTGGTGGGAATGTAAATTGATACAGCCACTATGGAGAACAGTATGCAGGTTCCTTAAAAAGCTAAAAATAGAATTACCATAAGATCCAGCAATCCCACTACTAGGCATATACCCAGAGAAAACCATAATTCAAAAAGACACATGCACCCCAATGTTCATTGCAGCACTATTTACAATAGCCAGGTCATGGAAGCAACCTAAAGGCCCATCCACAGACGAATGGATAAAGAAGATGTGGTACATATATACAATGGAATATTACTCAGCCATAAAAAGGAACGAAATTGGGTCATTTGTAGAGATGTGGATGGATCTAGAGACTGTCATACAGAGTGAGGTAAGTCAGAAAGAGAAAAACAAATATCGTATATTAACGCATTTATGTGGAATCTAGAAAAATGGTACAGATGAGCCGGTTTGCAGGGCAGAAATTGAGACACAGATGTAGAGAACAAACGTATGGACACCAAGGGGGGAAAGCGGAGGGGGGGTGGGGGTGGGGGTGTGATGAATTGGGCGATTGGGACTGACATGTATACACTGACGTGTATAAAATTGATGACTAATAAGGACCTGCTGTATAAAAAAATAAATAAAATAAAATTCAAAAATTTTTTTAAAAAAAAAGAAAGAAATTAGAGCTGAGACACATAGCCTGGCACATAAGTAGTCTCAATAGAACCTGCACCTAGTTCTCCTTCCAGAGTGCAGGTTCAGATGTTCTCCTGGTACCTCCATGATGTCTTTAGTAAGGACCCAAGTATGTAGATACAGCATCTGGGTGGACCCTATTAGTCTTATTAAATCAAGATTCTGAAAGTCATAGCTGCTTAAACCAGGTTAACTGCTACAAATTCTGTCTTAATAAGGCTTCTTTTTTTCTGAGTGGAATACAGGATATAAAGAAAAAATATGGATCTTTTCTGTTTTTTCCGTGGTTTCAAACTCAGGGCAGACATATCTATAGACCACATTAACTGGGTACAAGACTTTGTTCAATACAGGCATCACCCCCAGGGTGATTTTCCCCAGGGAAAGGCTTTGGAAAGCTTTCTTAATGTGAAGATGCTATAACACTCTTCAGCCAGCCTTGGGAATTGCAAATGCAGCCCAGAGATGGAATTGGAATTTACCTTCTTTAAAAAGATGGAATCCCAACACTTGTAGCTGAAACTGCAAAGAACTAACAGTCATCACGCAAGTCCATTTGATGGTAATTAATATTTATTATTTTTACTGCTTTGTGGAATTTCCTCAGACTTGTTTTCATCAGTCAAACAGTGACACTCCAGTCGTCTATCCTCTGACTTGACTAGGAATCAGTTCCAGGAGCAAAATACATGCTGGAAAGAAACACTATATCCCAGCAAGGATCCTGGAACATATGTTATAACGAGATTACAGTGGGGATGGGCTGGAGCTGAGCTTGAAGGCTAGAATATAGGTAGGCAGTGAGGACAGATGTGGTCTTCCTGATTGGGGGTGGGGGAAGGAGTATAGCCTAAGAAAAGCCACCTCTAATGACAATCTCTCCCATTGACCGTCCCTGCGGCATAAAGGCACCATCTTTCATGTGCATCTTATTTAGGCTAAGGGCCCAGGACAAAGACAATACATAGTCCAAATTACCACCTGTTATCACTCCTTAGAAAACAATGACTAGGGAAAGGGTGGGCCAATATTAACAATGGGAAAGAGGAAGAATTTTTTAAGCCAGGCTTAGATGGGTATCAGTGTGGGAGTCCTGGACAGAGAAGATCAGGGCACGGTCAGCCTGTGCGTCTCTACTGTTCTCCCCAACGGTGGAGTTATTTATGACTGTCTTCCCGCTGAGTTATAATCTCCTCCCACTACAGGGTCCTATTTTCCATTCAGCTGCTTATTTTCTGTTGAACTGTTGGGGCAGAAACAGTGCAAAAATGCACCCAGAGACTAGGAAACTGAGAACGTCTATTTCAGGTCATGACAAAGTAACTGGTAGCAGACTTATCTTCCCACCATGAATTACTAGAAAACCAAACAGAATATGTGAAACAACTGTTTTCAGACACTGGATAACAGGCAACATAAGAATGTGATCCCTAGAGAAGGGAGATAAACAAGGTGAACAAGGTAAGCTCTACAATCACCTTGGTTTTCTGCCTGGAGGCACTTTCCAGATCTCAGTACAGGGAGACAGATCCCAAGCAGAACGCAGCAATCTTGCTGAACTGAAGAGACAGAAATCATAGTTCGGGAAGACTGAGGCAGCTTTTCAGGGTAGAGTACTGGAGAGGAAGGAACTATGGAAAGCAAGAGTTCCAGAAGTCTGTCTAGGTATCCCTTTGAGTCTGACTGGATATTAAGCTGTGTGTTTTTAGAGTGAAACTCCACGGGACTGGGTAAGGAACAGCAACCTGTGAGCTGAGATGAACAATTCCCAGAGCTTACATAGGGCTGGGAGACACTTTAGTTCCACCAGCCAGAGTGGAAAGACCACAGTGAATACCCAGGGTATTTAATAGAGATTTTACAAGGGCCACAACACTTAGTAGGTCTAATTAGCCTTCGAATAAAGGCTACTTTAGGATCATTCTAATAAAACTTAAACACAAAGGATCTTCCAAAGGAACAGTTTGCTCTTCAAATAAGTTGACTGCCTGACAGAGCAAAGGCCAACTCTCTTTAAAGGAAGGCGACAAAATGTATATGCTCAACAAGGTAAAATTTACAGTGTCCAGCATACAATTAAAAATTACTAAACAAGTCATGAGGCAAGAATGGTGGCCTATAACCAGGAGAAAAAAAATTAGTTCATAGAAATAGAGAGTAAGAGCCCAAATCCTTTAGGTGTATTTTTGTCTCTTATCCAAATTCTCCTTTTCATAATTAGCAACTTACTTTACTCCTGTCAGACTCTTTAAATACAAAGCCACTCCTGTTTACCTACCATCTGATGTGCTTGACATGTAATTAACTAAAAATTTACAACAAGTCCTCAGAGGCCACCTGATAGCTTCTGCCTTGGAAGAAACAAAGGCTGGGCTTGCATGGGTGAGATAAAGAAAAGTTGCTCACCCCCAGCTGGTGACAATAATAAATACTAGATAAATTCTTTCCAGGGAGGTGATGGGCCAATTTCCTTTTCAGCTTCTCTGGGCTTTGTAAAATGGTCTCCCATTCCCACTTCCCCATCTCCATGCCTACAGTGATTTCAAAGCCAGTGAACGAGAACACACATAGCAAATATTGGCAAGATCCCAAAAGATGAAAGTAGGGAAAAGCAAAATGAGACTCTATTTGGATTGTACCTCAGTTTTCTCTATTATTCTTGGGGAACTGTGCCAAATGATTTCTTTTCTTTAAAAAGTACATTGAAAAGCAACCCAACATTCAATCACTATGATTTTACAAATAGCTACCTAGCACAGCCTGCAGGAAGTGGCAGTCACCAAGTACACAGAATATAGAGTGCGAAGAACAGGAGGGAGAAGGACATTTTCTCCATCTCAGCTTCTATGCGGTAGTTTAGGAACTTAGCTTTTGCTTAGCTTCATTTAACCAAGTAATCAGTTCAAATTTAAGCATTTATTTTAAATGTCATCCACCCCTGACCACCACCACTGGCACACACACAAGGCTCTTGATGTGTAGATTTTGAGTGTGAAAGCAAATCTCTAACTCTCTAACCCTAAGAAGGATGTTTGTCCACTCTTTGAGTGCGCTGGGCACACTGAATTGCAGGGCCATTCAACAGTTCCAAATGTTATTATACTATACATCCTGGAGTTGAAGTGGCTTCTGCTGTGCCTCTTAGTCATGTCACTGTGTGGGTAGCGGGGTTCTGGCCAACAATGACCACACACAGTTTGGGACTGAGTGACTTTTACAGCCATCTCACTGGGTTCTGAGAGCTCTCCGGAGCTGACAGCACAGGCTAATTAGAAAGGCAACTCAAGTAATTGACTAGATAATGAGGGGAAATGCCTGTGATTTAACTTTTACCTACTATTGTTCCCTGTGGGGTTTCTGAAGGGAAGTAATCACCTCCTCATTATTGCAGAGTGTCACTTGATGTGTGTTTTGTGGTTGCTGCCATATTTGTTTCTTCCTCTGAACTCTCCAGGAGCCTGAGTTACAGGCGTACCTCCTTTCATTGCACCTCACAGCTATTGCGTTTTTCACAGATTGAAGGTTTGTGGCAACCCTGCATCCAGCAAGTCTGTCAGCACCATTTTTCGAACAGCATTTGCTCACTTCATGTCTCTGTGTCACATGTCAGTAATTCTCATACTAATTCATACTTTTTCATTATTATTTTTGCTATGATGATCTTTGATCTGTGATCTTTGATGTTATTGCAAAAGATTACAACTCACTGAAGGCTCAGATGATGGTTAGCAGTTTTTAGCAATGACGTATTTTTAAATTAAGGTATGTACCTTGTTTTTTACAGTACACAGTATAGTGTAAACATAATATTTATATGTACTGGGAAACCAAAAAATTTGTGTATTGCAATATTCATTTTATTGCGGGGGTCTGAAATTGAACCCACAGCATATCTGAGGTCTGCCTGTATTTGTTCCCAAAAGGCTTGAGCTTCTCTCAGGTATCCCATTAAGATCACCTCAATTTCCAAGAGTCGAACATGAGACACAGACTCTAAGCAGTAAGCTAGTCTTACATTTTCTCCAGTGAATGAATTCCCTCATAGACACCCCCTGCGTGTGTCTGGTCTCGGCTTGCACATCTCCAGATAAGGAATGCACTACCTCACTTGGAAGCCCATTTCTCTACTAAGAAAGTTCTTAAAATGGAACTGAAGTATCTCTCCTACTTACTGGTTCTAATTCTTCCTTCTCATGCAAGAAACAGTCTACTCAGGTTTCCAAATGATGCCTCTTGTGTTATACTCTGCTCCAACCCCTTCAACCACTCCCCAAACCTGGTCACAGCCCAAGTGTCCTCCCCTCGAGACAGTGACACTGCAATAAAATTCTGACCCTCTCAGTTTCTTTTTCTTTTCCCTTCTTTTTCTGCTTCTTTTGTTTTTCCTCTATTCGTCCTTCCTCTCGTCCTTTTTCCTTCCTTCCGTCCCTCCCTCTTTCCTTCCTTTCTCACTAAAAAACATCAGACAGAGAAAGACAAATGCTGTGTGATATTACTGAAAAATACAACAAACTAGTGAATATAACAAAAAAGGAGCAGACTCACAGATATAGAGAACAAACTAAGGGTTACCAGTGAAGAGAGGGAAGGGTGGAGGGGCAACATAGGGGTAGGAGATTAAGAGGTGTAAACTATTAGGTATAAAATAAGCTACAAGGATATATTGTACAACAAAGGGAATATAGCCAATATTTTACAATAACTACAAGCAGAGTATAACTTTTCAAAATTATGATTCACTATATTGTACACCTGTAACTTCTATAATATTGTACAACTATACTTAAATAAAAATACACACACACACATATAAATACAAATTTGAAACATTGTTCAGAAACACCAATCACATGCCTCTAGTATTCCCCAAGTCTCTTTGGAAGTACTAGACTCAAATCTGCTAATGTGGTAGCTCTCTTGCTCCATAAAAATAGACTCTTGGATCCTATTTACTCAAAGAAGCATGGTGGAAATGTTGCTTTGGGCTCATATTTTTTCCAGAATGTCAGCCTCAAGCCCCCACTTTTCATTTCACTACACATCTCCTGAGCACGAAATAGAGCTGAGAGTCAAGAAATCACTTGGTTCAATTCAGATGACAAAGTTTTGGTCCCATACAGCAGCTGATAGAAGAAAAAGAGTTTTAGAAACATGAGGCCTTCTGATGAGTGTCCTAAGCCTGCACACCATAGCACAATGTGAAGACACGGCCTCTGAGTGCACACCAAGCTCGGTGACTCCTTCACCCACTAAATGGGGTGCTTCTCTTTTCATAAGCATAAACTGAGACCCTAGAAACTCCCCACCTGCCTGCAGGGGGACATGTCATTCACAAATCAAGGCAACTGTCACAACTCTTCATGGAAAACTAACATCATACTTGTAAAAATAATTCTCAAATAGTATTTAATGTGTTTCATCATTGCTTGTGATATTGATGGTGTATTAACTTACTTTCTTCTTGTTTCTTTGGAAAACAAACTACGAGGACTGCCTTTTCTCTTCATATCACATCAAAGTAAGGGTGGATTTAAATGTGTAGTTATGGATTTATATACACATATTTGGAGAAATTGGACAGCCGTATCCCTACATTTTCTAAAAGGACATAGCAGGTATCAGTAACAGGGTAAAATTGTGGCTCTGAGCCATCAGACAGAAATGGAAGTCATGGCCCAGCTGCATGTACACACTCAGGCTGATGAGGGAAGGCTGTGGAATTCTAACCAGCATGCTGAGGTGCTCTGCGTTCAGCCTGCATCACCCAAGACAGAAAACAGCGTGTTGATGAGGGAGAAAGTTGAATGACACAAAGTTCCACTGGACAGGCTCCAGGCATCAGCCAGGAGAACCGAGTGCCATGGCTGGCTTGAGGGCTGAAGCTGAGCCAGAAAAAGGACTAGGAGCAAATGAAACTCATAAAAGAAATGCAAGGCTCAGACAGACTCACACGCAAGAGAAAGGAGACCAGTGGGCAGGGAGGAAGCGGGCACTGTGTTTCAGGGCTTCGCGGTTACTGACCCTTGCTGAAAGCAGTGTCCATTTTGTTTGGTCACCTGGGATGCAGAATGAAACTAAACCTGGCTAAATAGGAAAAGGGAATTCACTGGTTCAAGTGACTAAAAAGCCAGGGGCAGGACTGGTTTCTGGAACAGATGGGTCGAGAGGCCCAGACAATGTCATCCGTTTTACTTTCTCTGTCTTTCGGCTCTGATTTCCTCAGTGTGGGCTCCACCTACAAGCAGATGCCCTCTTCTGCTGCTAAGATGGCTGTAGCTGTTTGAGGCCCCCATTGCATCCTCACAGCAATCTCAAGCAAAAGAGAACTTCTCTTTTTCAGTGGTTCCCACAGAAATCCTGAAACTGAGTCTTGGCAGCTCTGATTGGTCTGCTTCAGGCCACATGTCCATCCCTTAAGCAGCTGCCCTCTAGCAAATTATTTTCTGGGACTAAGATGAGCCAACTTCTTTGTTTCGATGTCTTCTCTGCTCTTCTTTTTCTTTTTCATTTATTTGTCAAATTAGTTACCCAAATTAGTTTGGGGCAATTTTCATTACCTACTGGAAGGCGCAATGTTCCAAAGAAGGGAAGATGTGTTTATGAACTGCGCTGAGAATGCTGCAGTGTACACAACCCAAACCTTGCCTTATCTTCTCCCTGCCATGACTCAGATTGTTGGCTGGTCTCCTGCAAACCCCAGATCCTCCACATTAAAGGATGAAGCCACTGTATTCTTAGTCTAATTTGCAATCATGGCTTTAACCCAGTGTAAGTTGAAGGAAGAGAAGAGACTAAGCCCTATGAGAGACCCATCGTCCTTGGGATTTAGAGAAGGACAGAACTTTAGAAGTCGTCTCGTTCAAAACTTCATGGTGGGTGATCGCTAATAGTCCCTTTCTCCAAGATTAGTCAGTAAGAAAAAGTAAAAATTACAGTCAGCATTTCTCAGGTACTTGTCAGCTGCCAAGGACTTTTACCTACATGCTTTACATGCATTGATTTGCTTAATTCTCATGTAATCTCTCAGATGAATACTATCGTTATCACCATTTTATGGATGAAGAAACTGAAGGTAAGAGAATCTAGGTAACTTGCCCAAGGTCACATGGTACAGGTGGGATATAAATGTATGGGTATGAATCTGTGTTTGAGCTAAGATCTGAATAATTCTAGAGGTGTCACTCTTACCCACTCAGCTATAGTTTTTCAACCAAAACTGAGTAGGACTGAGTTAACAAATATATAGGGAATAACGGACAATATTCTGAAAGACAGAAAGTCACATACCTGTACGACGTCATCGAGCACACACCTTCCACTGAAGTCTGGGTAAGACTTGGAAATTGTGAACTTAAGTGGGCAATAAATGTCAAGTTATTTTATTTTCTTTAACTCAAATTAATTTTGATTCTGAGTCCCCAACCCAATGCTTCTGGCCTGGCAAGGAATCCAGGCTCAGTGAATTGGGGGCTGTCCCTACCACCTCTGGGTAGGGCTCTGGGGGTCTTACACAGAGGAGAATGCTTAGGGGGTCCCATGGTTTCCAGTCCTTGCCAACCCACTCACTGCTCAAACCCATGTGGTTCCTCAGGTAGAGAGATTCTGCTGCCTTCTTACAGCCCTGGTATCCGTCAATCTTGGTTGAGGTTGAGGGCTCCAAGATGTGCGGGTCCCCCCTCTCCAGGCAGATCACACAGCCAAGCCTCCACTTCTCTCCCACATTACCCAGGAGGCTCTCTTCTCATCATTGAGACCATCATTCTCAGTCTCCACCGAATGTGAGCGCCACACGTACAGGAACGTCTGTCTGTTTTGTGTACTGACGTCTCCTCAACGCCGAAGTCAGAGCTCAACACGCAGACTTGTGCTGCTTCTGCCCCCCACCCCGCCCGCCCCCGAAAGCACTTCCTGCCTCCCTGTCCCCCCAGAACACCCAACACTGTCCCCACAGTAAACTAAGGCCATCAAGAGAAACAGGTTCTCGGGACCTGGGGGAGAAAGAAACCCAGAGTACAGAATGATAAAGGCTCTCATTCTTTTTGATTTCCCCTGCAGCAAAGACAGGACCCAAACTAATATCTGAATAAATCACTCTACCCTTCATGGATCAGCCAATGAAATTTCAGCACTGTTTACCTATGCTTTAGCTGTTGGGAAAAAGAAGAAAGACATGAGTGTGAAGACAATTATAAAGATTTCCAAGGTCTTTCTTACTGAAATGACAAAGTTTGAGAAGTTCCTCTCTCCAGCCCCAGGATAATGAGATAGCATTCGTACACTTAAAGGGATTTCTCTCTCTTTGGTGGAACAAAAGAGATCAGCTTTCACTGTGGGGGAGACTGATGAAGTTCTATACAAACTGCCAGGCTCAGCACCGTCAGTGCAGGTGGAGAGAGAGAGAGAGGGAGGAAGAGGTACCTGGCAGAAGGAAAGATAAGTGTAGAAGTCACAGACGTACACCAGTGTACAGAAATGCAGAAAAGACACTCTGAAGTACATAGAGACAGAGGAGAAGGAATCACTAAAAAGAAACTAGCAAGAGTTAGAACACACCAGTGCTGAACTGCAAATTAAATGCTCTATCATTCCCCAGACTTAACTGATTTCACTTTAAAGCAGTAGCTATACCACTTAGGCACCTTGAGAAAAAATGATTTCATTGAATGAGCTGTCTCACTGCAAACCTGCTTCAAGGTTCAGCCACTTAAAGAAATAATATATTTGTTATCCTTTGCCTGCCCTCATTTCCCAGGCACTTCTCCACGTGTACAGGCAGACTTCGGAGATATTGTGGGTTTGGCTCCAGACCACCACAATAAAGCAAATATTGAATACAGTGAGTCACTTCAATTTTTTTGGTTTCCCAGTACGTGTAAAAGTTATGTTTACACTGTTCTGTAGTCTAAGTGTGCAATAGCATTATGTCTAAACAAATGTACATATCTTAATTTTAAAATGCTTTATTGCTAAAAAATTGCTAACCATCAATCACAGATCACCATAAAAATATAATAAAATAATAATAATTTGAAATATTGCAAGAATTACTAAATGTGACATAGAGATACAAAGTGAGCAAATGCTGTTGGAAGAATGGTGCCGATAGACGTGCTCGATGCAGGGTTGCCACAGACCTTCAATGGTGGGAAAAAAAAGCAGAGCTCAATAAAACAAGGCATGCCTGTACTTGGTGTTTTGAATTCGCTCTCTCATAGCCCTTCGGGTATCAAATTAGAAACGACTCTGTCCTCTCCTTTTCTTGTCTTTCTGGCAAATGCCCCTTGGTTTTGTAAAAAATTAATAAACAGAAGCCTCAATTAAATAGAGTTGGGAGACCAGAAGGGGGAGCTATCACACCCTGTGAGGACAGCAGAGCCCAACAAGAAGAAGAAAGACTCTTCTTTCCTGGCAAGGACTCAGCCAGTGGAAAGCCATGACCCTTTGTTTACTGTGGCCCTCCCAATTTCCTTTCCCCCTCTATAAAAGTGTTCTCCTTCCTTTGCCATGGGGGGACTTGCCCGTGGCCTGCTGTGGTTGCAGACCCTGAATTGCAATTCTCTGCTGATCCTAAATAAACCCATCTTTGCTGGAGAAATACCTGGTGGTCTATTTGTTTCAGGTCAACAGTTTACAGGTACGTTTTAATCAATAGGCCTGCAGCTCTAAGTGTGCAATGGACAGCTTCTCGAAAGATCTTTGTAAATCAAATTGTAATATAGCAGCACTATTTACAATAGCCAAGACATGGAAGCAACCTAAGTGTCCATCGACAGATGAATGGATAAAGAAGATGTGGTATATATACATACAATAGAATATTACTCAGCCATAAAAAAAGAATGAAATACTTCCATTTGCAGCAACATAGATAGACCTAAAGATTATCATACTAAGTAAAGTAAGCCAGACAGAGAAAGACAAATATCATATGATATTGCTTAATACAGAATCTTAAAAAAAGGGACACAAATGAACTTATTTAAAAAACAGAAATAGAGTCACAGACATAGAAAACAAACTCATGGTTACCAAAGGGCTGGGGGGGGAAGAGGGATAAATTAGGAGTTTGGGATTAAAATATACACAATACTAAACATAAAATAGATAACCAACAAGGACCTACTGTATAGCACATGGAACTATACTCAATATCTTGTAATAACCTATAATGCAAGAGAATGTAAAAAAAGTATACATTTATATATATGTATAAGTGAATCACTTTACTGTTCACCTGAAACTAACACATTGTAAATCAACTATATTTCAAAAACATTTTTTAAAAATCAAATTTTAATAAATTATATCATATAAGGATGGGTTGGGGTATTAGTGTGATGATCAATACTTAGGTTAAGAAAAGAAGGCTTTTGTTAAGTTGATTGGTTTGCTTTGTTTAATGTAAATAACCTCCTTCAAGGTATCTGGGTTTGGTTGCTATGTTGTTTTGTTGTTATTTTTACTTCTCTCTCCACAGCTCAAATGTGATAGCTTTGAACCTTCTGAAACACTTTCAGGAGAACAAGCATTCTGTATTCTATAAGAAGGGAAGGCTGGTAGATTTTCTTTTATTCAAGCTGGCTCTCAGGGAACTATGGAGTAATTGGAATGACACGGGACTAGGAATCAAGAATTCTCTCGCTTTTAGTTGTGTCACCTCAAATAGGTAACCTAAATTTGATAAGCCAACCTTAGAGGGATAATGGTGAGAAAAAATAAGACGATGTGCCCATTCTTTAATTCAGCAACATACCAAGGGTCTCCTCTGTGCTGGGCCCTGGGGACAGAACTGTGAATGAGACAGAGGGGTGCCTGCTCCCACCAGACCTACACTCTGGTGAGGGCAGAAAGGAAAAAAAAAATGTATTTGTTTGCCAGGGCTGCAGTAACAGAGTACCACAAACTGGGTGCCTTAAACAACAGAAATGTATTGTCTCACAGTTCTGGAGCTAGAAGTCCAAGATCAAAGTGTCAGCAGGGTGGGTTCCTCTGAGGGCTGTGAGGGAAAGGGTCTGTCCCAGGCTTCTCTCCCTGGCTTGTGGATGGCCATCTTCACAGTCCTCCCTCTGTGTAGGTCTATCTCCAAACTTCCCCTTTTTAAAAGGTTATAAGGTCACATCATAAGGTACTGGGGGTTAGGACTTCAACAGATGAATTCTGAGGGATGCAATTCAACCTGTAAGAGTATATGAATAATATAATTGTGACATGAAGGAACTTAATAGGAGAATCTGAGAGAAAAATAATTATGTGTGTGTGTGTGTGTGTCAAGAGGAGTAGAGGACTGGCGTGGTGAGGGATGCTCGGAGGAGGAGGCATCTGAGACCAGAAGAAAAAGAGCCAGGCAAGGAGGAGCCCAGGCAGAGCTGCTGGGTGCAGAGGGCACAGGGATGCAGAGGGAATAAACTGCTCAGCTGGTTTATGAACAGAGCGGGGGGAGCCCGGAGCAGACACGCAATGAGGTGGATGGATCTCAAAAACAGACAGAAGTCAGAAACAAAAACCTTCGTACTGTGTGGTTGTATTTATGACATTCTAGAAAAGGTACAACCTTAACAACAGAAAGCAGATCCATGGTCGCCTGGGGCTAGGGACAGAGGAGGGCATGGCGAGCAGAGGAGAAAAGGAAACTCCCAGGAGGAGGGAGCAGTTCTGTATCTTGCAGTGGTGGTTACACAACCGTGTACAATGATCAAAACTCAAAAAGCTGGATGTTCAAAATAGGTGAGGTGTATTCTACATAAATAATACCCAAATAAAAAAAGAACACACGGTTATGATGTGATTCTTCTGTGTGATACTTACAGGATTTAAGCCATGTTAAGTAGCTCAAAATGGAGTCACAGCGGCCAACGTAAACATCCATGTAGTTGTTTTGAAACGTCTGCTGTAGGACTGCGAGTGTCTTAGAGGGATAAACTAAGAGTGCTATACCGAGATAAGAAGTCTGATGCACCACGGACATCACTGGAACACAAGGAACAACTGGTAGAGCCAAGACCCCTCCCCTGTTGCTCCTTAAAAAGAGACCCCACGCCACGCGGCTGGAAGGCCCTTCTGCTGGAAGGACCTGACTCCAGGCTGCTGGGAGCTGTTCCAGATGGAGCTGCCTAAGGCCCTGTGACCTGTGCCTGACCCGGGACCTTCGCTTGTGCTGAGACGCCTCCTTCCCGGACTTCTCCTAGGAGGGCTCGTTACCCCCTTTTCTATTTTCCCTACTCCGTCTGACCTGTGTTGTGTGCTGATTGGGTGCAATAAACCGTGTGAGTTGTGAATTAAATACTGACTATATTTTGTACATCTCCAGTCCCATGATTCTTTTTTTTTTTTCATGTTCCTACAAAACCTTATTTACAAAAGCAGGCAGTGGGCAGATCTGGCTCATAGGCTCACCCCTGTTATAGATAATTAAGGTGTTTTTCAGGCAACTGGGGTTTTGATAATGGATTTATCACTAACCTATTACTTGACTTTTTGGATAAGTCACTTTTTTTGGAGGCCTTGTTTCACTGTCTCTAAAATAAATTAAATCATTTAATGTGCCAGCTAAAACTTGGCACTTGCCATCTGCCTCTACAAGGATTAAGTCACTAGCCACTGCAGCTGCTGACCTTCAACACAACCTGAAAGGAGTTCAGGGTGGAGATCAGGAATGAGGCACTCTGTGCTCTGGGAAAAAACTGGCAGAATAGGCCTTCAGATAGGTATTTTCAGGAGAAGATTTTATGAGCCTAATTTCTTGTATCTTCTCATATCCAGAAAAGCACTAAAATCATTAACGGTGACATACGTTCCCAGCAACTAGCAGCAAGCCTTTGCCAACATGTGTGCTTGATGACACTATCCCCTTTTGCTAAAATCCTATGTAGACTGACCTGGCCCCTACCTCTTTGGAGCAGTTCCTCAGAGCTATCTGAAATGCTGTCTCCAGGGCTATTGTCCTCATTTTGCCCCCAGTAAAAGTTAACTCACAACTTCCACATTGTGCATTTTTTTTAGTCAACAAATGTGAACGATGAACCAGTGATACTGATACATAGGTTTCATGACGGAGATTGGTCTGTTTTCTTCAGTGCCAAATCTCCTAGAGCCCAGAATAGTGGCTAGCAGGTGAAAAGTGCTCAGATATTGGTTGAACTAATGAATAAGCTAAATGAAATATTAATATATGTATTAGATTTCGAATGTAAGGCCTGACACAAAGTAGCTGCTCTGACATGGAAGGTCGTCTGTATAACTGGCTTCTGGTATTTTCATCTATATGGTCTAAGCAGAGGCATACAGGAATAAAGACACATGTAGAGAATGGACTTGAGGACACGGGGTGTGGGGGAGGGGGAAGCTGGGACGAAGTGAGAGAGTGGCATGGACACACATACACTACCAAATGCAAAACAGACAGCTAGTGGAAAGCTGCCGCACAGCACGGGGAGATCAGCTCGGCGCTTTGTGACCACCTAGAGGGGTGGGATAGGGAGGGTGGGAGGGAGACAAAAGAGGGAGGGGATATGGGGATATATGTATACACATAGCTGATTCACTTTGTTATACAGCAGAAACCAGCCCAACATTGTAAAGCAATTATACTCCAATAAAGAGGTAAAAAAAAAAAATTATATCCGGACAACAGGCCTTAACAGGGACTGTCCCAGCCAAGTTCAGTCGCAGAATCAGCTTATGTCGCAGAATCAGCTTATGTCTATTTATGTTCCAATTTAATTTCTGCATTGCCTCCAAATGCCTTTTTTTTTTTTTTAAGATTTATTTATTATTTATTTATTTTTGGCGGCGGCGTCTTAGTTGCTGCATTCGGGATCTTTTGTTGCGGCACACGGGCTTCTCTCTAGTTGTGGCGTGCAGGTTTTCTCTTCTCTAGTTAAGGCGCAAGAGCTCAGTAGCACTCAGCATGTGGGATTTTAGTTCCCTGACTAGCGATGGAACCGGTGTCCCCTGCATTGTAAGGAGGATTCTTTACCATTGGACCACCAGGGAAGTCCCTCCAAATGCCCTTTTAAACACCACTGAAGCTCTCCAGGCTTTACAGACCCAGGCATTATTTTGAGAAGCACTGTCCTAGTTAGAAGTGAAATCCTCCTTTTTCTGGAACTCTCATACTAGTCACTAGATTGTTCAACTTTGGGGCTTCCTTCAAATGGTGGGATAGAAACAGGACACCTATCCAGCACACAGGTCAATGAATCAGTCTGCACACATCAACATCTGCTTCCTTTTTGACATTCCTGTAACCTGCCTTCACTAATCAAGGTCGTTTTAATTGTTGCTAGCAAAAACTCGCACGCCCTCCAAGCCACACTCAGCCTAAACAAGACGATTGCCGGAGCCGTTTGCCAGGTACTTGGTGTCAGGTCCAGTCCCATGATTCTTACCTGGCCTCAATGCTGGGCCCTCCAACACACACACACATGCAGACACGCACATGAACACAAACATGCACGTGCACACACATGGATACTTTGGCTCCCGAGTGGATCATGGATTGGGGGGCAGAGGTGGACGTGGTGATGCAGGTAGGAGGCATCACAGCAGTTCGGGTGAGAGAGGGTGACCCCTTGGACTAGGGCGGCAACAGCAAAGGAGGGGAGGAGTGGGCAAGTGAGGAGTGGCAGGTGTGAGGTGTATTTTGAAGGTAAAACCAAGAGGAGTTGCTTATGCATCGGACGAAGGGAATTGGGGAAAAGACACCATCAAGGGAGACGCTTGGGACTGGGGCTTCAGCAGATGAGTTGATAGTGGCCCTACAGGACACAGTACGCAGCACTGACTGAAATATCAACCAAAAATAAAACGTGATCGTTTCCGAGATCTTTCCCTCCCAGAGTAGAGGACACCCTAAGAACAGCCCCGTAGCACAGTCCCCTTCTCCCCTATCCTGTCCTCAGGGGAAAAGGGAGGCAGGAGCAGGGCTCCCAGCCACAGCGCCTGAGAATTGCTTGTGAGTCTTCACTACGGATTCTGGGTCCCTCCTTCCCCTCTAACTCAGGAGCTACAGGGTGGCACCAGGAAATCAGTAATTAAGAGAACAAGGAGGGCTTCCCTGGTGGCTCAGTGGTTGGGAATCCGCCTGCCAATGCAGGGGACGGGGGCTTGAGCCCTGGTCTGGGAGGATCCCACGTGCTGCGGAGCAACTAAGCCCGAGCGCCACAACTACTGAAGCCCGCTCACCTAGAGCCCGTGCTCCGCAGCAAGAGAAGCCACCTCAATGGGAAGCCTGTGCACCGCAACGAAGAGTAGCCCCCGCTCACCGCAACTAGAGAAGAGCCCGCACGCAGCAACAAAGACACAACACAGCCAAAAATGAAATAAAATAAAATAAAATAAAATAAAATGAACAAGGAAACCACCCCACCCCCGTGTACAGGTAACCTGAGGACCTGGAGAAAGGGGACAGGGGAAAATGCTGCGGACTCTCTCTTCCAAGCCCCCTTACTTCTGGGCTGGCCACAGGACAGAGGACACAGCGCTGGCCAGTGCAGAGGGACTCGGAGCACGCTCTCTCCGGGAGGGAAGAAGAGTCTCGCGGACCACAGCTTTCAAGCTGGGCTCCGTTTGCACCGTCTGCAACTTGCTTTGCCAGAGCCTGAATTAGTAACCCCTCACATCCAAAACAGACCAGGGGCTGGGGAACAAATGCCTTCATCCTTGGCCGTTTTATTAGTGCCTTGCGATGCTGCATTTCCTTCACCTTAATGGAGCGTGAAATTAAAATACACGGATCCACAAAAACACCTGCCTTTTGTGAACTGGCTCATACTGTTAATTATGTCTCCTAAGGATCCTGCCATACACTTCAGGTTATTACGTCCTTTGTGATTTTAATTACAATTTAATGAACGCATTTACATGGCCTGTCTTAGGACTTTCAACTGAATAATCATCAGCATTAACAACGCTCTGTTCTTTGTTACTTTTCAGAGTCCTTCATTTATCTTTAAATGTAAGTGTTTATATTAAATTTACATTTCATGGTCCAGAATTTTGTCATCATTAACTGAAGTGTAACTCTCTCACTTTCATTCTGCTTGCTATGCAGAGTATGGGGAAAACTGGAATCAAAGAGGTATACGGGCTGCATTGGTGGTTCTTTTTTTAAACAGTAGGTAGCAAAGGCTCCTTTTCCTGCTTTTTTATTTTTGACTTTATTTTGAAAATTACGAAATTTTTAGTTAGATCAGAATATTGTTTAAAATTTTACATGAATTTTGGCTCTGGATTTAAAATGACGTCTCATGAATTGCTATGACTTAGCTTTTAAAGTATCTCACATGTGTTTTCAAAGTTGCTTGTGAGTGTAACTGCTGCAATTTAAAAACATCTGACTTTGGAAGGATGTCACTCCAAGACTTCCCCTCCCCCGACCCCACAACAGGATGGTGGCTCCCTGGCTCAGTGCAGACACAGGTTTGGAAGCACCACAGCTGGAGGGCTGCACTGGGGCTCATTTGATAAGATCTTCACACACTCCCAGGCTGAGCCCGCAGCGGACGTGGCTGATCAAAGACATCCTGATGGTTCCAAGTGGCACACCCAGGGCAGAGCTATGCAGGTGACCACTTCTACAGCCACTCGAGTCTTTCCAAATGCAGTCTGTTCCATGGACTGCTGGAAAGTGACAGTCTTCAGACACCAGAAACGCTTCCCATAGCAGCAGGCCTGGGAATCTGGAGAACCACTTGGTGCGCCTGGTCAGAACTGAACGGCGGGACGCCCGCTGCTTTGAAGAGAACCAGCTGGCCGAGGAGCGGCAGGCTCTGTACTCAGACTAAAGACGGTTCTCGACTGGCCGCTTTTCAACAGTTCGAAGAGCGGAGCAAGAGACAGCATGTTGCTGACTGCTCTGGCGCCTTCTGCCCGCGCCGTCGTGCTGTAACGCCACCTGCCAGAGAGGAGTGGGGACGCGCCGCCACCGCCTGAAGAACCTTTCCAGCACTGGGATCCTACAGGGGAGAAACTCCTACCTGGAGGCTGCTTCTTACTCCATCGTCACCCAGCCGTTCCCTTGAAAGGATACGGCAGCCAGGGCCCTCAGAAAACTGCAGTGACCCCCTCCCCATACTTGGAATCTTTATTTTCATCGTGTTTGGTGGAAGCCTATGTGTGAGCTTATTCATCTCATTTCCTTCTAGATTCAACGATTCAAAAAGCCCTGGAGATACTAAGGCTGTATCTCCAAGTTGCAACTCCATTTCAGAGACATAAGCTGTGGTTGACTGTTCTGAAAGTTCTCAGCCTTTGCCCTCAGGCTCAGCATCTAGAATGACCACAGCCAGAGCTGGCGTTGGGCTGCCTCCTCACCCTGGCGGCGGATGTGAGACTCACTGCGGCCCCGAGTGACTTGTGCACTGAACGGGCAACGCCACGTCTTCCAGGTGGGACATTTTATTATGCTTTACAACCATGAAATCATAGGACGGTGGCTGTGATAGAAAACATTTCAGATGCAGGAATTGACCAAGCTGCGCCCGCCCACCCTTGCAGCCTCCTTCCAAACCCACAGGTCTCTCAGAGAATGTTCCTGGGTCCTTCCCTTGCAAACTCAGGAGAGCTGAAAGTAGACATTTAAAGTAGCAGGAACACCGTCGGCAAAATGGAAGCAGAAGGATAACTTGGAGAAACAATTGATGAGGAACACACTACAGAAAACCTCTTCTACTGTGTTATGATAGGTGGTGGAGCATGGCCTGGGCTCAGCGTCCCTCCTCCGAGGTCCCAGTCATACGGGGCCCTCGGTGATCCCCTCAGGGGGCAGGCTGGGTGCGCTGTCGGCCGTGGGCCTCTCATCTTTCTTCAGCGACGGCGGGACTCGTAGACTGACGTAGGGTTTGTGACAAGCTGTGTTGGCCAGAGGCGGGTAGTGCTGTCTGTAGCAAATGTAGGCAAAAATGAGGCCAATGACTCCACCAACAAAAGAATCTAGGACAGAAGAGCAAAACCGGGAGGAACGCGTTACGATTCATTCAAACGTGGCCAGTTATGTTTTCCAGAAAGCACTTTTCCTACCGGCTGCAATGACTGGTTTGCTGATTGGACCCCCTGAAAGACTAAAGGAAAGAGAAACCTCACTGGATCTATAGATCTTGCGGCTTCCGCAAACTCTTATCATTTTTAGAACTTAAACATCCCTTTTAAGTGTGTACTTGAGTCTTCTCTTTATATAATATGCAGCTGAACACAGCATGAACTCAGATTTGCATTCTTGATTTTGAAAATCAATTCTAAATTCTGGAAGAATTCCGGCCATCTCCATGGGATCTGGATACCCTCGGGGGCTGTCAATTCTTTTCCTTTAGCAAGTTCCCACTGGACTCCTGCAATGCTGCCGGTGCACCACAGAAACCCAGCGGGCACGCTGGCCTCTGCCTCACAGTCAGCGATTTCCCAGGGATGAAATGAAACTCCTGAGTCACAAAGTGAATGAAACATTTTATGATACACCAGGATTGGCAAACTCTACAGTCCCGGCGGGAGGGGCCCAATGCCTCCAAAAAGCTGCAGATTTTATCCAGTTGGAGGGCGCTGGGGGGGCAGACAAGGCAGGAGAGGGTATCTGCAGGTGAAACAGGTCCCTTCACCACCTCTATGGCGGCCCCTTGCCAAAAAGGGCATTCAGCTGGTTCCCAGTAGAGACCCCATGAAAGCAGCCCATCCCAACAATCTTCACTGTGTGTGTTTGTGTGTGTGTGTGCATGTGTGTGTCGTGTGCATGCATGCCCTTTAAACTGACTATGGGTTATTCTTGCCAAAAAGATCCTAAAATAATGGAAGACCTCCCCTGACAAGAGAAACTTTGCACTCTCATGAAGGTCGCAGCCAGGCTGAACTGTCATCCTCCATTTGGGGGTTTCCACTTTCACCTTCATTACCTTGTTGAATCGCCCACACCTGCTATGGGCAGGAAGCATCAGCCCCACTTTACAGAAGAAATTCAGGCTCAGAGAGGCCAACAGAACCTTCCACGGCCCCACCCCTTGTTAATGATGGTACTGGCCTTGAACTCTGGTGTCCCGACTCTGACCTGCACTGCTTCTCGGGGCTGTGCTCGAACCCTGGCAGGTTCATCCCAAGCTTTCTGTTGTCCCAGCTTTCAGAACACAGCAGGCCATGACTGAAGGGCAGTGCACCTGGGTTCAGATGGGGGACAACAGCTTTCCTTTACCAGTGCCGAGGATGTTAAGTCTCCAGACCCTTCCCAGTAAGCAACACACTGTGTACTGACCTCAGTTTAAGTCACAAGCTGACTCTCCTGTGTCCCCTGCAGGGGAATTTGGGGTGGCTATCAAAGAAATATATCTTCCAAGAAAACAAACTGTTCAACGCTTAGATATCTGCACCCCACTTATCAGCCCTTTTGCGATAGGTATTCTGGCTCCATCTAGAATAACTGGGATCATTTTTGAGGAAAAAGACAATATTTTGGTATTTTATTATCTTTTGAAGAATTGCTTCTACCTTCAGCATTTTTACTAGACTAAGAGTAAAATGTTTAAAATCACTATAATAAATAGCTTTAAGCTCTTTTAAATAAATATAGTAATTTAGTGCATGTAATTTTATTTATAAACAGCATCAAAACAGGTAAGGAACACAGGCATTTCTATGATGGCAGAATGAAGGTCCACTGTGTGCAGAACACGTGCCCAGACCCTGCTCTGGCACCTGAGGGTGGACACAGCTGCTAGTGATGGTTTCCCAAGTGCAGATATTGGGTTGGCCAAAAAGTTTGTTTGGGTTTTTCCATAACATCTTATTCCATAACAATAGATGAGGTTGTCCGCCTTATTAGATGCCTTCCCACTGCTCTTAGGGACTTGATTAAGCCCCTACGGCCTTCAAAGCCACATACCTGGTCCTGCCGACCTCCCAGCCATCCCCGTCCCCTCACTCTGCTGCAGCCACTGTCTTCCTTCTGTTTCTCCAATATGTCTGCTTCCTCCCCCTTCTCCCCTTCAATCCTGGGAATCCCTTCCCTTCATCTCACCTATTCAATTTCTACTCATCCTTCCAAGCTCAACTCAACATCCTTGTGCAAGGATGCATCACCTGACCTCCAGACTAGACCCTGTCTCCCAGGGACACACTTTCATTAGCCCCCGGGGGATAAGAATGGCAAATAGTACCGAGCTGTGCAATGATGTAATGTTTAACACTGGACTCTACACTCCACCAGGGCAGGGGCTCTGTCTGGGTCACTGGCTGTTGATTCCTCAGTGCCTGGAACAGCACTTTGCTCACCTTACGCAGAATTAAGTTGGCGGAAGGAAGTGGATGAATGAATACGTGCACAGCAACTGGGGGCTAGATTCTGGTTACTGCCCTGTGGTGTCCTGTGTGGGCCCCGTTCCCCTCTCTGGGCCTCAGTTCCCTCATTAGGAGCAAGTGCGTGGCCACTGAGAGGTCTTCTCATGTGAGTGTCCCAGGAATTTGGTCCCCAGGGTCAGCCTACTGAGACTGCCTTCAGATCATTTGGAAACTGCCAAGGCATATTCAGAAAGTAGGTCCTATCCTTGATTGGGATAACACATCTCTTACAAACAAAGGTCATTCTAACAGGTCAGAGAATGAACAACTGTAGCTACTTCCTCCCCACAGGAGTGCAAACACGGTGCGACTGTGGCCACCACCTGGCAGAAAAGCGAGGAAAACAGATTAGTGGCCACTCAGCCCTGGTGAGTAGCCTCCAAGGTAGGAGGGGAGGAGAGGACCATCGGAGAGACATCAGTGAGACCCAGGGGCCCATCCTTGCTCCCAGAGCAGGCATCTGGGGCCATGGTAAGGTATCCAGCATCTACTCTCACCCCCGGCCTAAGAATCCTCCCAGCTGAGGAATCCTCGACAAAGACACTGCAGTCCTGACCAGGGCAAGTCTCTGCACCTCGGAGCCTCAGTCTCCCTAGCTCTCAAATGCAAATCTCAATATCCACGTCATTGAGTCGTGACAATGATTTAATGAGAACTGCTTCTGAGCAGTATATCCCAGAGCACAACACAAAACAAGACCTTAAAATACATTGTCTAAGAAAACAGTGTCTATCGCTGTTACTCTGTTCCTCTCCGGCACTACTGGGGGCTTTCTACTCCTTCCCCACCCTTCTTCTCACACACCAACTCAGCCGTCTACAGTTGTCATCTCTTCAGCATGGCCAAACTTTCATAGCATTTTAAATAAACACGTGAACTTAAAAAACATTTGTCACCCAAGAAACTGGAAAGTGATGTGTACTATGAATTCCTCAATGGAGTCACGAGGCATAATTAATGCGATTAAATCAAATTCCTTAAATTGAGAAACTCTTCACACAGCCTGTGGCCAGCAGCCTGTGACATGTGCCAGGGCTTTTTCCAGTTCAAGGTCTTAGAGTCACACTATTGTTTCGTTTTTCCAATAGCCCCAGAGAACAGCCCCACAGGGTGTTACTTTTATTAGTATCTGAAATGATCCAGGACAATTGCATTTAAGCCATTGACTACTGAATAGACCACACAGCAAAACCTACAAATAATGCCATTTGACTTCCTATTTTCTGTGACAAGGCATTTTATTAGGTGCATCACTGACCAAAAGACATCATATCATTCTGAGTATATGTTCCCCAGGCTGACTGGTGCGGCAGCAAGCCAGAGAATGGTGATTGCTGCCAATGTTGTTTTCCCATTTAATCAGAGTAAAAAGTGGTATCATAGGTGCCACCACAGTTATCAGAAGTAACCAGGGCAATGAAAGGTCTAGCGAAGGCGCCTTCTCAGCAAAGTCATCCGGGGCTTTGTTTATCACAAAGGTGGTGAACAAGATTTACAAAATGACTTACTTTATGAGAGAGAATGCCACCAAGTGCCACTTGATGAAATCACATTCACATTCTGTAGAGCGTGTGCTGACAGAAAAGCAGGCAGGGGACAAGTGGGCCTTTATTAGGGAAAGAAACTACTTGGGATTGACTTCACCCCAAATATGGTAGCGTGGGACAGGGTGGGGCTGGGATTCAACGGGGGAACATGTGGAGCTCCGTGTCCCCGGGGTACACACGCTGCAGTCTCCTCACTCAGCCTTCATGTCATTCATCCATCACGTATGTTGCATGGGGATCAGGTGTCAGGCGTGATGCCCGGTCCTAGGACACGGGGCTGAACAAAACAGACATGTTCCCAGTCCTAGGGGAAGTGACAGTCTTACCAGTGAGCTGCAGCTATAGTGCACGCCATGAGGGAGAAGGTGGGTCTGTGAGATCAGCCAGCAGAGTGGCCTGGTTTGTCTGGACCAGTGGAGTTTCACTGAGGACAAGACCCACCGGCCAGCCCTGCAGGATAACCACGTGTGAACCCGGGGGTGGCGGAAGTGGAGGCAGGGAGGACAGCGCAGTCTTCTAGGCAGGGGAAGGAAGGGGCGTGGCAAGTTTGAGAAACTGAAGGAAGGTCCATCTTCTCTCAGGGGGTGGTGACATTATAAGTCTATAGGACGTAAGTTGACTAGGCTTCTGGTGTGGGCTGGAAAAGAAGGGTGTTCCACGTCCCCTCAGCCTGGACCAGGGTCCCCACTGGCTCTCTGGGCTGCTGTCTGTGCACCTCTCAGCCCACATCTATCTCTCGGTGTTGACTCCCTCCTTGACTGCCTCACCTTCGTTTCCCCAGAGCCCAGCAAACATTCAGTAAATGTTTGCTGAACTGAGATGCACTGAACAACATTTACAAGATGCACTAAAGAACAGACACCACCAGCCACAAAAGGCCACATATTGTGTGATGCCCGGAATATGCAATGTCCAGAAGAGGGAGATCCAGAGAAAGAAAGTAGATTCATGGCTGCCAGGGGCTGTAGTGGATGGAAGATATGAACATTTTCTGGAATTAGATGGTGGTGATGGTTGCACAACTCTGAAGATACTAAAAACCTTTGAATTGTGCACTTTAAAAGGGAGAATTTATGAATTATGAGTTATGAATTATACCTCAACAAAGCTATTTAAAAGGGGAGGTTAGAATCAACACCTAGTATGCTCCAATGGTAGTAGAAAGAGAGCTAGACTTTGAATCAGGCAACCTGGATTTGAATCCTTACCCATCAAATGGGCATGACCCCAACCCCTTCTCATGAGGTCAAAGGACAGGAAAGGGTCTCATGGAGTCTGGCCTACTGAGGTGCCAGCCCTGTTCACCTGCTCTGACACAAACAAGCAGAAAGGCTTCTGAAGATGTGCTGTCAAGTCCTTGGGAGGAACACATCCCTCTCTGTTGCCACGGCAACATCCAACATCACTCAGCTGGTGTGACTTGGGACCCTGTGTGCCTTGGGCTCTACGACCCAAGACTCTAGGGTAAATATCAGCTCTGGATAACTCAACAACCTCACATGATTGTTTCTGTTCTTTTTATTCTACTACTAATGAAGCGTCCTGTTTTTGTGACTTTGAGTTTCTATAAAAGAACTTACATAGCACAGAGAATGCACAATCCACCTGGTACACTGTAAGCTGGCAGGGCAGTGCCAAGTCTGTCTACCTCAATACTGTGCCTCCATCAGAGAATGCCTGGCATACAGGCAACATAATGAATGAGTGAATGGATGAACTGTAAAGTTCACTTCTTTTGTTCCTTTTTGAAGAGAAAGAACTTGCAAAGAATAATTTTAGTAAAACCAGTGTATAGAAAAAATGATACTAGTAAGAAAGGAATATGATTTAGTCAAAATCATTCATTCATTCATTCCACACATATTTATTGAGCACTGTTATGCATCAAGAATTGTTCCTCCAAAAGATACGCTGAAGTCCTAACCCCCAGTACCTCAGAATATAGCCTTATTTGGATATAGAGTCCGTACAAAGATGAGCAAGTTAAAATCAGATCAGTAGAATGGGCTCTAATCTAATATGACTGGTGTCCTTATAAAAAGGAGAAATTTGGACACAGGGACAGACACACACGGAGGGAAGATGATGTGAAGAAACACAAGGAAAATACCATGTAAAGATGGAGGCAGAGACTGGAATTATGCTTCCATAAGCCAAGAAATATCTGGGGCTAATAAGCTGGAAGAGGCAAGGAAGGCTCTTTCCTGTACAGGTGTCAGAGGGAATGTGGCCGGCCAACACCTTGATTTTCCACTTCTAGCCTCCAGGACCATGAGACGATTTCTATTCTTCCAAGCCTCTCAGTTTGTGGAACTTTGTTACAGCAGCCCTAGGAAACTAACACAAGTACCTACTAAGTGTCATGCCAACAAAAGAGATACAAATCCCTGCACAAAGAGAGAGTATATTCTAGTACAGAGCTCAGCAAACTATGTGCACCATTCATTTACATGCTGTCTATAGCTGCTTTCACGCCACCATTGCCAACTCGAGTAGCTACAACAGAGACTGTATGACCCACATAAAGCCTAAGACATTTACTATCTGACCTTTTACAGAAAAAGTTTGCAGACTCCTACTCAAGTAGATAAGAACAGACAATAATCAATACTAAGAAATGACTTAGTTTGTCAGACAGTGGTAATAAATGAGCAAAGGTGATTGTCAGACGGTGGTAATAAATGAGCAAAGGTGATTGTCAGACGGTGGTAATAAATGAGCAAAGGTGAGAGCCACAGGGAGTGTGGTGGACGGGCTGCGATTTCAGCAGAATGGTCACCTAAGACGGCCTCACTCGAACTAAGATTAGGAGGGGGAAGGGAAGGAGCCACACACACATCTGAGAGAAGAGCATTCCAGGCACGGGAGAGAGCCAGTGCAAAGGTCCTGAGGTGGGAAAGCACTGGCAGGAACAAGGAGGGGCAGTGCAGAATACTAACAGGGAGGCAGGAACTGAGGGACCAGATCTTAATGCCACTGCAGGACCTGGGCTTTGACGCTGACAGCAATGGGGGGTCACCAGGCGCTTTTCGCGGAGGTGAGGCACCACATGTGACAGGGCTTTAAAGGCTCGTTCTGGCTGCAGTGTGAGGGGCAAAGGAGGAAGGAGGGAGAATGGTAGCAGGGCTTCAGCAATAACCCAGGCAACAGGTGAGGGTGGACTACAGTGGGAAGAGGAAGTTGGATTCTGGAACTATTCTGAACATAGAGCCAACGGAAGAAACCAGAGAAAATCACAGAAAACAGAGGGGAGCATTCCCTGGAATAAATGAAGCCAGGTTGTCAATGAGACTTGGGAGCAGCCAAAACCTATCTTCCCTGGGAACTGAGAAATGAGGGACGCCAGGGCAGAGGGCAGAGGGCAGAGGGCCTGGCTGAGAAAGCCTCTCCTGAGGCCCAAAGCTCCCTGTCCAGTGGGTTCTGATTAAAAGGCAGGGGGCGGCCTGGGGCTGCAGACCACTCGAGCCCTCCCTCGGGGATGCCCTGGGTATGAAGGCAGAGATGGGCAGACTCACGGGTAGTCAAGGCTCAGAGGCCCCCAGACCCCAAGCAGCACTTGGCAGCTGAAGACAAATGTGAATGCAGACCCCACCCCCCGGGACAGCTGACTGCAAAGGGAAGATGAGGGGAGATCAGTTCACTCAGGACGGAGGATCTCGGAGTGAGAATCTCAGCGCTCTTGTTCTATGTAAGGCTGGTGGGTTTTGGTGGGAACGATGGTTTCGTTCCAAAGTCTCCTTGTCAAGTCACTTCATTTAGAAAATTTAGAGATTGCTTCTGAGAGCCCAAGGGAGGGAGGCCTGGTGAACAGTGTGTGTCCCTCAACTGTGTGCGTGTGCGCGTGTGCGTGTGTGCGTGCGTGTGCACGCGTGTGTGCTGCATGTGTGCATGTGCTGCGTGTGTGCGCGCACGTGCGTGTGTGTGTGTGTGTGTGTGTGTGTGTGTGTAGGGTGAACGTGGGGGGAGAGGAGGGAGCAGTGTGTCCCTCAACTGTGTGCGTGTGCGCGTGTGCGTGTGTGCGTGCGTGTGCACGCGTGTGTGCTGCATGTGTGCATGTGCTGCGTGTGTGCGCGCACGTGCGTGTGTGTGTGTGTGTGTGTGTGTGTGTAGGGTGAACGTGGGGGAGAGGAGGGAGCAGCCTCTACCTGGCTTTTTAGCGTGGCTCATGTACAGTCGGGCGCAGTGTCCCTGTCCCCAAACACCCCATCTGCAGAGACTGGAAACTACACATAAATTCATCTCACATCACAGACCCTTCACAGCCCAGTCAGAGAAACCTGGCAAAGGCAATGGCACCATCTTGAAATTTTCAGCCCAGTCAAGCATGGTATCTGTGACTGACATGGATGCGTTCCAGCCTCAGGCTGGGTGGAAACAAATGACTGCTTTCTCCCTTGAGACATGGTTTTCTGGATTATATTCAGAGGGAGGTGCTCTTTCTTATGACGAAACACTACACAGGCACTCAGGGCTGCTTAAAATGACCTATGATTAGAGAATCAGTGTTGGTTGGAAGGCTCCCCGAAAGCTGGAGTCACACAAGGAAAGCCTGGACCCAGATACAGGGATTTGAGGGCAGAGGCAGCTCCTTATTATGTCCATTAATGGAGAAAAACAACACACTCCTGCCA
Organism: Eubalaena glacialis; assembly: GCF_028564815.1. Lineage (NCBI taxonomy): Eukaryota > Metazoa > Chordata > Mammalia > Artiodactyla > Balaenidae > Eubalaena > Eubalaena glacialis. The sequence goes on from NC_083716.1 coordinate 10,950,159, forward strand.
CTTCCAGCTATAACTGCCCACTGACTGGAAACCACACACACACAAGGCTGTGAGTTGGGGCAGAAGAGGGTTCAATGAGGTGCTCTGTTCTTTCTGTGTGTTTTTCTCTACAGATGTTCTTCCCAGCATGGAAATTCCACAGGTTTTAACTCTGAAAACACACAGTTAATCACAAAGGTAAGCTTCTTTGTGAAGCACTGGCCCTGTGGTCGGCATCACCCATGGACTCTCTAGCTTCTGGTTGACCTGAAAGCCAGCATGTCACAAAGACGTGGAGAATCTTAGCCAGATAAAGATTTCTTATCCAGCCAGTGGTTTTATTTCTGAAGAGGTCCTGCTAAGTGTTTCGGTGCCCCTCCAGACCATGGCCTGTGCCCTCCATTTTCCTCACTTAATAAAACAACAGACTTGTGTGTTTGGAGTGGAGCTGGAAAGGCAGAAAAGACCAGAAGGGCGTCGATAACAGAAAACCACTATGAAAATGAACAGAGCAAAGTGCTTGAGATTATGGGCTATTTACTGTATATGAACATGTAATCGAGTAATTGGATATCCTTCCACATCAGGCGCAGTTGCTTAAATCAAAATTGGAATGGAGTCATAAAAATCTCATAATATTAATGTTGTTAACTAAAGTCTATAATGAGAGGTTCTCAGGTTGTGCTGCTGCCTATGGGTCTCCCCGTGAATTCTCATCATAACAGATGACCCCCGCCCATGGTCACTGGACACCTCAGTCCACCAAAGAACAACAACTTATTAATCTCGGTTGGGCATCCTGCCTCAAACATCCACCTGCACAGCAGTCGAAGGCCTCACTATCCATCCCTTCTCCAAGCTGGAAACCTTGGAAGCCTCTTTGATTACTCCCTTAATAAATGAGTGTTGAATGAATAAAATTTTCCACTCACTGAACATTGTGTCTTCTTAACACGTAATAAGGGAAAGAAAGATGGAGCTGAGATGTGGCTACAGGTCAGGCTTTCTCAATCTCAGCAACAGACATTCGGGGCTGTGGGGAAGGTGCTATCTTGTACACTGTAGGATGTTTAATAGCATCCCTGGCCTCCACCTACTAGATGCCAGTAGCAACCACCACAAACACCACCTCTACTTGTGAAGATGTCTCCAGTCATTGCTAAATGTTCCCTGGGAGGTTCAGTTGCCCCCATTGAGACCACTGGTATAGACAGTGACGGATGGCCTTGTAAAGGGGAATTCAGGTGAAATGAGCCTGACTCAGAGCCCATTAGAGGATCCAAGGAAAGGCACACTCCACTCCTGGCTGACTCCAGGGTACAAACTGAACAGACGATGGCACAGCTGAATGGATAGTTGGGCCACATCCATGACCTGTACCAACTGAGGCACATTCAGTTTTGGCTGCAGGAGTCTACCATGATGCAATTTTGGTTTGCCCCCCCATCCCAAGTATGGGCCTAAACATCACTGATCATAGATTCCCTTGCTTTGCTTTCCCATCAGCCCACAGAGCATTAATATTCTCCCTCTACTGCTCCAAGTTCCTTTCTGTGCCAGTTGGATAGAATGGGTGTGAAGCCCTGTTGCCAGCAGGCCTCGAGTGCACCAGCTGCATCAGAAGTCCAGCATCTCCCCAAAGCCAAGAGCTGTGATCCTTCATCCTTTCATGACGCACCAGCCACAGCTCGGTAATGAGGAACAAAAGAGCATTTAATAGAGGCCAACCTCACGTCTTAGGTTTTCAAGACAAGATCACTACACAAAAGCTCTTACTACCTTCCAAGATGAAGCCAAAATCTCTTCAACTCTAAAACCGTTAATCATTTCTCAGATCCTAAGTGGCTGAATAAAAGTGGAAACCAGGGATTCACAGCTTACAAACAGACCATGTTCCAAAAGCATGTCCACCTCGAAATCAGTGGTTTGGGAAACCCACACACCCTTCTTTAGAAACGATGCACTGAGCAACGACAATACCGATTCACATTTGTGCAATACATTTTCATTTACAAAGTACACTCAGATCCATTATTTCATTCAGTCTGTGAAACGGCTCTGGGAAATATTGGGGGATTATTGTTCCCATGTTCAGAAGAAGAAACTACAGTTTACAAGGATAAATGAGAAGCAGTCCATGAAATGCCATCTAGCCCATTACAGTTCTCATGGGGAAATGCTCTAATCATATGCGCCACAATGATTCTGTTGGAAAATATTCCTAGTTCCAAGGATGCAATGGTTATGCCCTTGTGCTGCTGGCTCAGCGATCCTCTCCCTGCCCCCCTCTCATTATGTGGCCTCATATATCCAGAACTTCATCCAAGTCACTGATAAAAGCAGAGAACAAGGGAGGGCTCAGGGTCCAGCCTATGGGCCTCGAGTGACTGCCCCCATCAGCATGGCCTCAAGACCCCGATCAGTGCTTGATGCCTCCACCTGTCCAGCGCATCAGCCTCCCTTTCCCCCTTCGCCCCCCAGGCTGAAGGTGGAGGCTCATGACACCCAGAGCGTGAGTTCCAGGAGGGTGGAGGGTGGAGCTGAGGCCAGAGAAGGCCGCCGGAGAAGGTGGGGCAAAGGCACCTCCAGCTAGCAGTTCCCTCACCTCTAGCCTCCACTGCCACCTCACTGCTACTGGAACACCAGGGAAGAGGTGAGAAGAGGGCGGTCAGAAAAGGGGGAGGAGGGGAATGGCGCCGGCTGACAGCAGGAGGACAGGAAAGGAAGAGCAGGTGGAGGCCACAGACCAGTCGTGGAGGCCATTCGTCCAGGGAAGCTGGATTAGGCACACTTAATTCAGTGCGTTTGCTGAAAGCTGACACAGTGGAGCTCTCCATGGTAATTCTCAGACTTCATCAGAATGAACAAACTGGCTTGTTAACAATGCAGATTCCTGGCCGCCACTCCAGACCCACCCCCAAGAATCCAGTTCCTAGCTCAGAGTGGCCTGACCCAGGTGATCTGAGGGTCGGCCTTTGGGAGACACAGCCCTAGACCCTGCGCTCCTGGAGGCCACACGTCCTGTGGACATCGCCTCTGCCTCTGCTCCCTTTCTCGCTGTGGCCGATGCTCCTGTGGTCCAGTCAAGCTGAGAGCTGCAGCTGATCTGCAGAGGGGCATGGCACGGTTTAGTTTTATTCCAGGAACAAGCCCCTCACTTGTTCTGTGTTATTTTGACTTTGCACAGATACCCCAGGACTGACACATACAGGAAAGCCTCACTCAGCCTTGCAGTGGCTGCTGGCATCCATCCCTGGGCTGGACATCTCCCTGGGCTGGACACGGTGACAAATACGTCCTTGTGGGATGGATCTGAGATGTGAAAGGAGCCAACCACCACTTGGCGTCGAGTCTGAGATGGAGGCAAGGGATCCAGCAGGGAAGTCCCATCTGAGTCTGTGACTGAGGGCCTGCCATCCTAGCAGGACGTGAGGGGTCTACTTGAGCATGAAGGAGGGGGAGGAGCTCCGATTCTGTCCCCAGCAAGGACAGTATGAAGGCCAGGACTCACCTGAACAGGTGCATTTTCTTTAAAGCTGTGTCTGCTCTGTCATTTCAGCCTACTCTGGCTTCTCACAGTGGGCACTTACCTGTCCCCAGTAGGTGCACATCTCCCCGCTTCCCCGCGGGAGAGAGGCAGACGGCACGAGGACTGGGGGGGCCCCAGGCAGGAACTCACCTTGCCAGTGATGCTTGTAGTCGCACATGCGGGACAGGGCGATCATCATGGCACAGTACAGGGGCAGGATGGCAGCACAGAGCCGCCAGCTCTTCCCCCGCCCACTCTCGGTGAAGCAGTGCAGCTTGCCAGCCAAGTAAAACGTCGTGAAGCCAAGTCCTGAAAAGGCAACTGCCGAAGAGAAACAGCAGGTGTTACTCTAGTAGATGGGAAGCAGCAGGGACACAGGGCACCCTGAGCATTCTGTCTGCCATCTTGCACACTCCCAGGGCCAAGGCCATGTTGGCACCAGGCACCACCTAGGCAATCTGTGCTCTTGCTAGAACCACGTTGGTATGAGAATGAGAATAGGTCAACAAGGATAATGACCTTCCAGGCTTGCATGTGATCAAAATCTATTCTATTTCATTCATTCATTCATTCATTCATTCATTAAACAATGACTTAATGGGTGTCTACTGTGTGCTAGACAGGCACTGATCAAGGTGGGGGGAATAAAAAGGTGCCTGAGTCTATATCTGGTCTCAAGGGCCTCACGGTCTGATTGAAGGTCATGGCCACGCTAATAGAGAGTTTTAATACAATGTGTTGAGTTCTACAAGAAAAAAGAGTGCATGCAAAACAAATGACTGTGATGACAGCATAGCTTTGAAGGGAGAGGGAAAATAAGGAATTTTTGGCTTGGTGGCACTCAGTAAAGCTGGAACAGCAAGTGCTGTGGAGAAGTGAGTTTGACAGAGAAGCCAATAATGACAAATTCCTTATTTTCTCTTACAAATTATGGTTATTAATTTTTAGAATTGCAAAGACAACTCATAGCTGTGCTGAATCCATTGTCAAAAGTGTGGAGTCTGGGGTAGTATGTGAACCCCAAGCTTTCCATCCAGTCAGGTTTAAACCACAGTTGAACTCAGTGAGTAAGGTGGGTCTTCTGTGGGCTTAGAACAACGGTCCTCAACCCCGGCTACACACAGAGTCACCTTTAAAACCTGGGAAGCTTTCAAAACTACTGGTAGCCAGGTCTCATTGTCAGACCTTCTGTTTGCACTGGTCTGGAGTGGACCTTAGTGGTGTGCGTGCGTGCGTGCCTGTGTGTGTGTGGACTCCCCAGGTGATTCTATTTTTTTAAATAATTATTTACTTATTTATTTATTCTTTTTTTTTTTTTTTGGCTGCGTTGGGTCTTCGTTGCTGCACGTGGGCTTTCTCTAGTTGCGGTGAGCAGGGGCTACTCTTCACTGCAGTGCGCGGGTTTCTCATTGTGGTGGCTTCTCTTGTTGTGGAGCACGGGCTCTAGGCGCACGGGCTTCAGTAGTTGTGGCACGTGGGCTCAGTAGTTGTGGCTCGCAGGCTCCAGACGCACAGGCTCAGTAGTTGTGGCACACGGGCTTAGTTGCTCCGCGGCATGTGGGATCTTCCCGGACCAGGGCTCGAAGCCGTGTCCCCTGCATTAGCAGGCAGATTCTGAACCACTGCGCCACCAGGGAAGCCCTCCCCAGGTGAGTCTAATGGCAGCCAGGAGTGAGTTTAGATGCTTTTGTTGAAGGCAGGGGCTACAGCTCCCACCTTCTCTGGACACCAGCCTATTCAAAACTTTCCTCTTGACGAGAAAATACTCCTGAGGCCTGAGGGGCAGAGCTCCTAGGTAACCAGCCCGCACAGTGATTCGGTAGATTTGGTAGACTGGGTCTAATGCCATAACACCAAGGACTTTAAGAGACTGTCTGAAACCTGAGCAGCGGCCTCGGCATCAGTGAGTTTGTCACAAATACAGAATGTCAGACCCACCCCAGACCTACTGAGTTAGAATCCGTATTTCACCAGATCCACAAGCGAGCTGCGTGTGCCCCGAAGTCTGAGAAGGTCTGGCCTACAGTACCTTCATCCTCTTTATACAACATCTCTGAGAGTCCATCTTCAGGAAATAATACAAAACTATGGAGAAATCTAGAAGATATTCTGCTCAAAGTTATTTATAATTACGGGAAAATGTAAAGATAAAGAACTGGGATATTTCCATTCAATGGATTATGATGCAACCATGAAAATTATTGTGATTATGTAGCACTACAGACAATACTTAGGACACAATGTTAAGAGAAAAAAGCAAGAGCCTAAATTGTAGGTTCAAGATGATCATGGTTATAGTACATAAAAATGAATAACCTGCAACTCTAACAAATTATCTCTGATAATGATGTGTCTTCGTAAACGGGATTCCCCAAGCATGAACACAAGCTGATACCAAAGCAGAACGTTTTCAGCATTCAAATTAAACAAGGGAACGGAGTTTTGTTTTTTTTTAAACAGGATATTAAGCCAGGTTTATCTCAGGAATAAAAATGAAGCACTTAAACATTTTTGAAGAATGATTTGTACTCAAACAGGAAAGCACTGCCAACATATATTGAATATTCTGTTTAAAGTAAAACTTTGCGCAAAACTGCATTGCCCAGGCCTGTTCTAGATTGTTTGCTATGATGAAGGGTATTAGATGATTCACAGGGTGCCCAAAGCGGCCCCATTTGGCCACCACCCTCCTAGCAAGTGCAACGGGCTCTTAATTGCCCATCCTCACCCACTTTGCTCTGTTTCTGCTCTCCGTTCACACTCTGCCCTGAGGTAATAGAGTGGGCGAGGGCTGGACACTTGGCTCTGGTGGGTACTGGCCTCATTCTGAGCTCTTACAGGAGGAGTAATGGACTTCGTTCAAATCTGACAGTTTAGCAGCCTACCCACCTAATTACTGCTACTCCATTTATATAAGCGTCTTGAGCATCCATGGATTTTGGTATCTGTGGGGCTCCTGGTACCATTCCCCGAAAGATTTTGAGGGATGACTGTACACTGAATGTGGCGAGCCTAAAAGATGTGCCCTGGGGCTTTGTAGGGTTATGGATGAAAGTTTCCAAGATATGAATCAGAGGAGAGGCAGCCCTGCGTGTTGCCAAGTTGTCATCTCTTGGGAAAACATTAAAAAGAAGGTCAATGAGCGTAGGGTGGATGTTGAGCAGGAATTTGTATGTGTCCCCATAAAAAGTGGTTTGGAGACTTTAAGACATATGAGTCCTGGCTCAGCAGCCAACAGCCTTGAGCCTCTGGGCATAGTCACAAGATGGACAAGAGAAGGGGCCGCTGAAAGCCCTCCAAGGTCAAGTCCTGGGGCAGGTGGTTTGAGGCCAGACCCTCAGCCTCCACCGGGTCACCTGCTTGCCCCCAGGAACTCAAATTTGGCCAGTTCTGACAGTGGAGGCTGTGGCTCATTCTTTGGAGAGCAGGTAAAGCATATTCTCTCCCGCTCAGTGGGACCCGCGCTGCAGTTCCTCCAAAATGGAGAAGCATCTACTTCTTTGAAAAGGAGGAGGGATTCAAAGGCATTTTAAAGGCTGAGTTCAACAGCCTAGATCAGCAGCAGCCAGTCTCACATCCGATTGGGCCTCCGGGCAGCATGTTTAAAGCAGCACTGTGCACCCTTGTCTAGCTGACATGATAGACTCTGATTCCATGCTAAACCTTATGCTTGTCACTTTCTCACTGATACTCCCACAGTTATTGAACCAGCATGATGTCCTTTGGTAAAGGGCTTCTGAGGCACTTCCTTCTGGCCCAGGAGGCAAGTCCCAGCTGTGGGCAGCTCAGGTGCTTTGTCAAAATTCCTGCTTTCCCAAATACCAACTGAATAAGAATTAGGCTCTACCAAACCATCCTGAATTCATAGGATCCCACAGTTTTTATGCCACCTCCTCCTGTGAGGCTGGGGGTTTGGGACCAGGATGTAACCTCCCATGAGCCTTCCAGCTCTGAGATCCTGGGACTTACCAAGGCTCAGATTCAAGTTCAACTGGGAGAAAAAGAAAACAGAAAGGTTTTTAAAGAAATTCGTTCCAATTCTAGCCAAACAACACCCTCTTCTCTTCTCAAAGAAACGTGCATTTGAGACCCTGAGGGGCTGTAGAAGTTTTTATGCTAGTGAGGGGCAGGTGAGATGACATTCGTTCCAAGTGACTGTCTTGCTCCTGAAACACGGTCCTTGCTTCCAGCATGATTAGGAAATAAAACTGAGAATTGAGCAAAGATGCAGGCAGAGCACTGAACATTTTGGAAGATCGGGATTATAAAATAGGATAAATGCATTCATATTTTGCTAACATTATTAACAACAGAAATATGATTAGAACAGTCCCAAGCCAGTGGTGTGAGAGAAAACTGAGAGTCTACCTCTCCAGGGGTAGAACAGAGTTTAGAACACACACACACACACACACACACACACACACACACACACACACACACATATAAGCACTCACAGTGATGGTGGGAAGAGCATATGTCCCTTCCTTTCAGAGCTTGTAGCAGGTTTTCTTGGCTGGAAGCAGCTGATTGTAAATATTTCTATGTTGATCTGGCTGTGAAAAGTAAAGATGCTCTTGGAGCCTCTAAACTAGGAAGCAGATGAAAGAGGGTGGCTTCCCCACCCTGTTTCTGGCATTTTCAGTGCTCACTTGGCTGTCATCAATGAGAGTCAATAAGCAAAGCATCACAATACAAGTTGCTGGTCCAGGTGGTGATGCCAGGCATGTCGCATTAACAGGTCTATCTCCCTGCCCAGTGATTGTGAAAGGAAATCACTGATTCTTCTCTCCAGCTGCATAGATGAATTGTCACAGGTTTACAACATTCCCTTTGCAAAGAAAGGTCTACTTACTGAGACAGCTTAGGTGAAAGAATGTTGTTTTGCTTTTTCCTCCCCAGTTGACTTTTCAACCAAGTGGAAGAGATTTGGACCCCAAGGATTGCAAGAAATAAGAAAACCAGCACCAAAGAAAAAAGTTTTAAAAGCAAACGAGATAAGAATCAGGGGGACAGACCCAGCTTTTTGTGTTGTATTTTTCACTTCTGCTAAGTATAATGAATTTCCCCAGACAAAGTGATTATTCCTGGTACCACAAATGGAATTGTGTTCTAATGACTTTGTACAAATTTTTCATTATATGATGCTCAAAGAGTTAGTATTTTCTTTTCCAAGAGGGAGAAGGGCAATACCAGGTGGTTGAATAACTTTTCATGTTGAAGGGTGTTTTGAGTTTGCCAGTGCATCTCCACAAGACCACCCAAAACCAAGGACGTGGGAACAAGCATGCCTTGTCAGCACCTTGCAGACCCCTGACAAGCAGCAGAGGGCTGTAGGGAGTCAGGGATCCAGGTTCCCACCTTGGCTCTGCCATTAACTGAATGCACGATCTTGGGCAAGTTGCTTTCCCTCTCTGGACTTCAGGTTGCTCTGCAAAATAAGAGGCTGAACCACAAGCAGCCACCACATCACGCCCGGGGGAGCCAGGCAGATGGGAAGCATGAGTAAAGTAGCTGAATGTTGAGTCATTTTTTTTTGCAACAGAAAACCCTCCCAGGTTCTATTGCTAGACGCTCAGATCCAGGAAATACTTCACTTCCAGAAAAAATTAATGGTTCATTTGTGATTATAAATGGCAACTAATACCTGGCCTCGCTGTTGGGAGACATCTGGGAGTAGTGAGGACTGGGGCAAACTAGGGAACATCCGCCTGTTTAAAGGTGCAGCCCCACCTCTGCTCAAGCTGGTGTCTGCCACATGGGCTCAGTGTTCCCAGAAGTTTTGATCTTGTAACAGAAGAAGGAAACCCTGATATTTATGGGAAATGTCTCCATTTTAAATATTAATAACTCATCAAAAATGAATACAGTACAGACCAGATGAACTCATCCACGGGCCAGCAGGGCTGGGGGCTGGGTCTGCAGGCTGCCAATTCGAGAGCTCACCTGCCTTCCGGTGCTAATGCTCCACTGTTTAAATGACCTCCTAAGCTTGCGCTGAACATCATGCACATCAATTCATCCCTTCTCTTCACACTAGAGCAAAGAAGCACTCGATAAGTTTGGGGTGGTTTTGTTTAAACCAGTAACAGCAACAAATTAAGTTACACAGGAGATTTGAGGATTGAATAATCCATTCAACAGGAGGGAGTATTGTGCGCTGTTGAAGAAAGCGGGCTTTTCAGGCAAACCGAGCATATGTGGATTCAACTCTGCCACTTTCTCCCATGTGAGCTCATCTCTGGGGGCCTCAGTTTCCTCACTTGTACAACGGGGTCAGTAGCACTCAACCCACAAAGCCATCTTGAGGATGCGTTCACGAGGAGCTGAGACACGCTTAGCGTCCTTACTCGGCGCCGGGTGACTGCTCTCCTAACGCTGCCGGCTGCCGCAGCGGCTGTGCTCCTGCGGTACCCGGCCGGGTCCCGTAAAGTTCCGTCCTCACAGAAAAGCCTTCACAAGCTCCACTCTTGCAATCTGCAGCTCTTCAGTTACACAACTGCATGCTTGCTTACAGAGACTTCTGGAACCGGGTTCTCAGCCGCTCACAATTCTGCAGCCCCTGTGGCTCTCAGCAGATGTAAAATGATCTTAGCTGGTCAAATGAACAAACTTAAAGCCTCAGTGAGAGGAGCCAGCGGAGATACTGTTCCCACCCCACTCTGCAGACGCCTGAAGCTCTCAGATGAGAGGGTCAGACAACCAGCAGGCCATTCTTATGCTACATGACCCATCACAGAGCTTGTTTCTACGATTCCAAGTTTCACTGTGTTGAAACCTATTTTTATGTCCCTGTGGCCCCAAATCCCTTAAGAGGACTAGTTTCTCATCCATAGTTTCAGTTTCATAGTTTCTCAATGCATAGTTCATTCTAGCTAAGATGCCCGTTCTGTTTTCTTTTTTATGACAAGCTATGTTGATTAACATTCTAAGTTATTAAGAGATTTCACTTTCAAAAAAGGATGAAAGAAGATTGCTACAAATCTTAGAATGCGGGTCCACAGTGCATCTGTAGCCTAACTCATTCAACCGAACAGGAAAGCCAGTTATTGTTCCTCATGAAATGAGTGACAGAAGATCATTAGCATCTGATGTAGCTACTTAACCAGAGTCATAATTTCGAGGGGAAATTCTGATAAAATTACAGAATAGACTCAGTACCCACAGTGATTTTTTTAAGTCTCTCCTTCTCTCTAATCCAGTAGTAATGAGATTGTTTTGCTCTGATGTAGGAGACAAAAAGTCTTTCTTGGCTGGAATGAAGAGAATTCTCAAAATCCCGGAAATCTTCTGAATTTCATGCCAATGATTCCTCTAAAATTTCTTTTAAAAACAAGAGTTCATTGCAATTGATATAATCCAGGGGTGGGGGGTTAAGTTTATTCATCCCTGCAGTAGAGTTGCCTGTGATTCCAGGTAGGTGAGAGTGGCCAACAGCCTCAGGTAGAATGACTTACTCTGGTACCATCAGCCTTAAGATTTAACAAGAGTTAAATCTTTCAGCTGGTGAGGAGCTGGGACAAAGGAGAATGGGTGGGTCCTAAGCTCCTTGGGGAAGGCAGGCAGAGTTTGAGGCTGTTGAAGCCAACACCACTTGACCGCCGATCCAGAGGGATGGAGAGAACCATCTTGGCCCACTGAAGGTAGCCAAGAAGACCTAGTGGATACAACCCCAGAGATGTAAAATGAATTGAGAACCTACAGTGAGGCAGAGGTGGAGTAGGGACTGAGCACAGGTAAGAAGTGCTCTTGTAGCCCAGCTGGATGGACCCAGGTAGGCGACCTGACCCCATCACCTCCTACCTGTGTGACCTAAGGGGAGGAGCTTAACTTCTGAAGCTCAGGCTTGCCATCTACAAGTCAACAGCTGTCCACAGAGCAACTGAGAGAACCAAAGATAGAGTGTCCATGGCACACTGGACAAAGCGCCTGGCACGCCTTAGGCCCTAAGTTAAAATCTGATCTCTTTTCCCTTTCATCTGTTTTTTCTACTTATGCTCTTTCTCAAAACCATGCTACCTCCCCACAGTGAATCTGAGAACATGGAAGAGGAAACAAAACAAATGCACATACAAAGATAACAAGGATGTGAGTTCCATGGACCAGAATGGCTCCATGACCGAGACACCAAGATGGTGTCTGTGTCTGTTGCCATTATATCCCTCACATCAAGAACAGTGCCAGACACATCATTGGTGCTCAATAAAGACAAGTGAATGAACAAATTAATGACATGAAGGGTAATATGAAAACTGGACCAGATGATGTGTACTCTTGGGGGCTCTAAGGAAACACAGTGATGAGCATCCCTTTTCTGCCTAACAAACTCCTACTCACCCTGCAAGTCTCTTTAAATGTCACTTCCTCAGAGGCCTTCCCTGGCCCCACCAGCAGGTGTAACAGGCTCTGACTGCCCTCTGCACCTGTCCTTCATAACACTTAGCACCACTCTTTTCATTTATGTGATTGTCTAGCATCTATCTCCCTTCCACTAGATTCTCAGCTCTGCGAGGGCAGAGGCTGTGTACCCTGTGCCTGCACTCACTAGGTGCTCAATAAATGTACATACTGAATGAATGGCTGAAGACCTGATAATCAGGGGAGGTTCCACAAAGGAAGAAGACAGGGCTGCATCCAATGGAGGAGAAGGGTTAGAGTCAGGCTTGGAACTGCACTGGCTCAGGATAACGTGAGAGAGGGAGGTGAGCTGGGCCTTCATTGAATTCTTCCTTATCACAGCCCACCCTCCAGACATATGGTATGTGTGTGTGTAACACACACACACACACACACAATTCCCTGGGCTCATCCTATGAGGATGACCCCAGAATCCTCCTGGAGCCTTCAGAGCAGGAGTCCCTCTGTTCTGCAGAGACTGACAGCCACCTCCCAGATATCTGGGCTAAATACTGGGGAAAAATTTAAGAAGCTATAGAAAGGGAAGCAACACAAGATTCTAAGGGTCTGAAGGAAGGGCAGGTGGAGTGCTGTTTCAATGAATGAGAAAAGAAGGAAAGTGGAAACTGTTTACCAGGTACCAGGAGTGTTCCATCAGAAGAAGGACAACAAAACCATCAGTCATTGAGAGCTTCCATCTGCCAGACTCTGTGCTAGGAAGCTTTCATTACCTGGCTTCACTGCATCCCTAGAACAACACAATGACGTAGATGTTGGGCCTGTTATATGGGTGAGAAATGGAGGCTCAGGTCAAATTACCTACCGAAGGTTAATGCAGTCCTTAAGAAATTGTGAATTATTTCTAAATAGAGAAAAAAAATCACAGATTTTCCTAGCATAGTTGTAGTTATAGCAATGCTAACTGCCTATTTGTTTTATAGCCCCTGTAGGCATGTGTCTATCAGGGTCACTGTTGAAGCCTTAGGACTCAGCACACTGCCTGGGAGGAGAAGTCAGCAAAACACGGTGACTGAATGAATATATAAATGGTAGAGACTATTTATTCTTTCACAAACATAACTTCACTCAATTAAGTACTCTGGCAAAAGGCCAAGGTCCTTGGGGACAGAAAGACATTATATGGCCATGAAAGGTCATGTCTTCCATTCCCTGTTTCTAGGCAGGGTGATTCTTCAGCCACCTGAGCCAGACGAGATTTCCATCTCATGATGCAAAGGATCGCTCAGCCTTGTTTAAGGAAGGAGCAATGGGGAAAAGGAGAAGGTACCAAAAAGCTCATAATTAGTCTGAAAGCAAATGTCAGAGGCAGGAAATACAAACAGAGTAAAGCAGACTGTAAATTCCTTGCATAACCCCAGTTTGCATCTCCAAAGAGGATTTTGTTCTGAAAAAAAAAAAAAAAGAACCAACTCAGGCACAATGTGCGAAAAGTGCAGAGGAAGCACGAGTGGTAGGGGAAGAAACTGACTTTGGGAGAAGAAGATGGTGGTCCTTTTGTCAAGCCCCGGAAGCACCAATCCTGGGAAGGAGCAAAACATCAGCAGAGGAGGATTAAGGGTTTTTAAATGACAGAAGCCACTTTGGCTCCCTCCATCCACCTTACACTGATCGATGAAAAATTCTTATTAGGAATCATAAATATTACTCCTTGCCCTAGAGAGAGCTAAGAACAGTCACCAAGATGGGATGTGATTTTGCATATCACAACATCCTAATCTACTGAAGGTCTAAATCCCCAGGACAACTTTTGCTTTTTTCAGTCTTGATTATATGCCACAATGACCTGAAACCTAAGAGTAAGCCTTCAAAAGGGAGAAATTACCTTTTCCCATAACACTGTTAGGGGAGCTGATAAAAGCATGGGCAGGATTCAGATAAAGATAACATTTTAATGGAAAATAATTTTATTTTACTTCTGACCAACGGCCTTAGCAGAACATAAATTTGATGGCGAGATTTGAATAGTAAGGTACACATTTGAGAAACAACTAAAAAGGCAGTAGCCATTACTTAGCCCAATATGCTCATCTGATTAGCCTCTCCACGGGGTGTACGGTCTTCAGGAGAAACCCTGGAAGTCTTAATGACTGCTACTGCCTAGCTGTCTTCTAAGGAAGTGGCCTCAATGACATCCGCCTTTTGTGAAATGTTATATCACCTGCAGCATGATTTGTCAGGGAAAACAACCCTTCTAACTTGCTCCTAGCAGCCTTGATTGGGGATCTCAGCCTGAACAGGAAGGGAATGTGTAAAATAATAGAAAAAAATATATATACATATATATATAATATATATTTTGCTCTCTGCCCCTGGTTCCTGGCACAGAGCTCCTAAAACCCTTGTAAATTCCTAAGTGGTAAGAGCACAAGAAGAATCTTTTGTTCTATTGAGGTGACTCTGGGTGGGCTCCTGGAGAGGTGCTGGTCACCAGAAAGACCAAGCCATGATTAGAAGCTTGGAATTTTCATCTCCCGTTCTCCAGACAGGGGAGAGGGACTAGAAGCAGTTCATGATTGATCAGACCTACATGATGAAGCCACCACAAAAATCCCAAAAGTATGGGATTCAGAGAGCTTTCAGGTTGGTGAACATATCCATATACCGGGAGGGTGACCCCAACTCCATGGGGACACAATGTCCTGTGCTCAGGACCCTCCCAGACCTCACCGTATGTATCTTTTTATCTGGATGCTCATCTGCAACCTTTATCAAATCCTTTAATAAAATGGTAAATGTCAGTAAGTGTTTCCCTGAGTTCTGTGAGCTGCTCTAGCAAATTAATCAAACCGGAGGAGGGGGTCATGGGAACCTCAGATTTGTAGCTGATTGATCAGAAACACAAGTGACAACCTGGACTTGTGACTGGAGCCTGAAATGGGGGCAGTCTGGTGGGACTGAGCCCTTCACCTGTGGGATCTGAGGCTCTCTCCAGATAGAGAGTGTTGGAAATGAGTTAAATTGTAGCACGCCCAGCAGAGAATTGCTTGGTGGGGAAACCCCTGCACATCTGGTGTCAGAAGCACTGTGCGTGTGATGGCAGTGTGATGGAAAAGAGAAGAAACACAGGAGGAAGACTGGGTTTTTGACACAGACTGTAAATGGGCTGAGCATTAAGAAGATCTACGAAAAAGTACATCAATCATCTACTTGAAAAAAAAAAAAAAAAAAAAGATCTACCACCTCCAAGGTAGTTGGCTCAAATGCTGACCACCAGGGCAGCCTGTGATGGGTGCTGACCACACAGCCCAATCAAACCTTCCCAATACTGTGTAAATGGAAAAGGGGAAGACAAATGGACTTCACATTTCTGCCCTACGTTAGGCTAGGCCAGTGTTCTGGTTACTGAAGAAAACTGCACCACCAGTCTCAGGACTGAAGCCCCAGGTGACATGGTGGCCGATCAGGTGGCTTCCCAACCTTCCCCCACATCCTTGTTTCTCTGACACCAAACTCCCATCACCAAAGACCAACCAGGCTCATCTCTCACTTACACCCCTAAGGAAACTGATCATAAATAGAACAAGAGCTTTGTTTAGTTGATGTACACAAAGGCTGTCTCCCCCTGTTATTACTTCAAAAAAGATTTGTTTTATGTTCATACGAGAATTGTGGATTTTTTTTAAGTTAGAAAGGCCATTTAAACTTTGGAAAGCAAATATATGGCATTTCATCTCCTGTGATCTTGGCAGCAAGGGACTTCATCCAGAAGCCAGCTTTGGACTCAGAAACTCCGTCAAGGCAGTGTCCAAGTAGCGATTTGCCCCACACAACAAGGTGAAATCCACCTTGGTGGCTTTTAAATCATTTCATCCAGGACAGCACAAAATAGAACAAAAAGAGAACTCTTCTAGGTGTTAGAAGATCTGGGTTTCAGGTCAGGGTGGTGTCCCCCCAAGTGGTCTCATCTGTTCACCAAATGGGGACAACAACATCACCGAACTCTCAAAACACATGGTATTGGTGAAAGTACTTTGTAAACAGAAATTCAAGATACAAATGGAAGGTGTTAGTAAAGCTGAGGAAACAGGTAACTAGAAATACTGAAGCTGATCTCGAGCCCAGATCTGACCGTTTCTAAGCCCAAGTTTAATCCTCTTTTCCCATACAGAAATATCCAGAAATTTCCAAACCCAAGACTTTATTCCCAGTGATGTGGCAGACTATATATCCTGATGGAAATAATTAAATGTTGGATGAAATATAAAACAAAAAAACAAGCTTTTAAACCTATCACTGAGTTGGCATTAAGAGAAGAATTACTGAAAGTAAGGTTTCCCAAAATGAAAGGAAAACAAGGGTCTTAGACACAAGGAAACAGCAAAGCCAGATTGTGCCCTGAGTGTGTCTGTGGAAACCTGCAGACCTTGAGCTTCACTTGGATGTCTCCCTGAGGCACAGGAGTGAAGAAACAAAGTCTCAGGCCTATCCAAGGTGGAAAATATAACAGAAGACCCCTGAATAAACCTTAGATCCTAAAGGCCTTAGATTAAGTAAGAAAGGAAGCTTGATTTTCAGAAAGAAACAGCAAGGAAATTTGGCTGTCTCCATTTTTCCGCTGTGTGGAGAGATTTCATAAATACGACTCTTGTAGGTTTTTGCTGTCCCGTTCATGCTTCTCATATGGTCCCCAAAAAACCTAAAGTGGAGAATTAATTTTGGATGGCCCTGGAGTAGGTAGTGCTCTCTGGAGGAATTCATCTTCAACCCAGACATCAAAATACTCCCCAAAATAAAGTTCTAGGAAAAATTAAAAGCCCAGCATAAGAAAACTCAAAACACAAAAGATTCCAGGGCATATATAGGAAAAACATATTCACAACAAACTTTATAAGGCACAGAATATAAAGTAATTACTTGAAATATGTTTAAGGAAATTATAGGGAAGCATGAAAATAAGGATGAAGAAGAAGCATTATAAAAAATAATGAAGCAGATTTTTAAAAAGACCAAATAGAATTTCTGTAAATTAAAAAAAAAAAGAATTTCTGTAAATAAAAAATGAGTATTGAACTTAAAATAGGATTAAATAATAAATAGATTAAATAGTAGGTGAGACAAAGCTGAATAGAGAATTAGTAAATTGGAAGGTAGGTTCAAAATTTTTCCAGAATGCAGTTGAAGAGGAAGAAGAAGAAGAAGGAGAAGGAGGAGAAGGAGAAGAAGAAGAAGAAGAGGAGGAGGAGGGGAAGGAGGGAGAGTGGAGAGGGGGGAGGGGGAGGGGGAGGGAGAGGAGGATTGAGAGAGAGAGAGGTGAAGAATATGAAGAGAGGCTGAGTGACAAGGATAATATAGTGAAAAAGTTCAGAGAGACATAAACTGTCAAATAAGAATTCCATATTTAGTAAAGTTATCTTTCAACAATGAGGTCAAACAAAGAAAATTTAGAAAAATCAAAAACAGAGCATTTACCACAAAAGATATATCGAAAGAAGGAAATTTAAAGGATATATTTTTGGCAGAAAGCGGAAAGGCTGAGATGGAAAAGAGAATGGTATGTATATGGTTAAACTATGCACAGGTTGGTGGTTTTGTTGGGGGAGAGAGAGGAAGAATCAGGCTAGAATTAAACACCAAAGAAAACTACCAGATATATTAGAATGCATTTATCAGAGCTAAAGCATTTAAAGTCTTTATGTTGCTCAGAAGAAGAAAAACAAAAATATTAATTAATTTGAGACTTTGTTAACTACATGTGTTAACCAAGAGGCTTGGTAGAACTTGCAAACAAAAGGAGGAAAATAATGGAATCAGAAGATGAAAATGGTACAAGGAGGAAGGGGAAACAATACATAATGAATGATATAAATAAATCCTAATATATGAGTAATAACAGCAACTATAATTGAAAACAGCTCCCCAGGTAAAAGTTAAAAAAATACATAGATGAAAAAATAGAGTACAAACAGTTACAGGACAGAAGAAGATACAAGAAGCAAACTTTAACAAATAGAAAGTTGGCCTCTATAATATATATATATATATATATATATATATATATATTTTTTTTTTTTTTTTTTTTTTTTTTTTTTCCCTGCATTGGGTCTTCATTGCTGCACGCGGGCTTTTCTCTAGTTGCAGCGAACGGGGGCTACTCTTCATTGCGGTGCGTGGGCTTCTCATTGCGGTGGCTTCTCTTGTTGTGGAGTACGGGGTCTAGGCATGCAGGCTTCAGTAGTTGTAGCACATGGGCTCAGTAGTTGTGGCACGTGGGCCCTAGAGTGTGCGGACTTCAGTAGCTGCAGTGTGTGGGCTCAGCAGTTGTGGCATGCAGGCTCTAGGGCACGCGGGCTTCAGTAACTGTGGAGTGCAGGCTCAGTAGCTGTGGCTCGCAGGCTCTAGAGCACAGGCTCAGTAGTTGTGGCGTACAGGCTTAGTTGCTCCGTGGCATGTGGGATCTTCCTGGACCAGGGATTGAACCCTTGTCCCCTGCATTGGCAGGCGGATTCTTAACCACTGTGCCATCAGGGAAGTCTCTGGCCTCAATATTAAAGTCAAATGTTCTTTATTGTAAAAAAACAGCACTAGAAATAAAAATGGTCATGGACTTAATTATAAAAGTAGTAGAAAGTATAATAGGAAGTATGACAATTCTAAACTATGTTTACACATCACTTCAAAATATAGGAATCAAAAATGGGCAAAATTACAAAGACTACAGAACTACAACATCTACTCTAACAGTGGAAAATTTTAATGTGCATTTAAATAAATTAAGCATAAATTAATATTAATACTTTAATTGTATAAACTAAGCATTAATTAATCATAAACAGAAAATTTAGAGAGGATATGTAAAATTTGAACAGCACAATTTACAAGCTTAGTCCAATGGACATATATACAACTTTATTTCCAGCAGTTTAAAAATTTACATTCTTTTTAACCATATGGAATACTTATGAAAACTGACCATATGCTAAGCCACAAAGCTAGCCTCAAGATCAAAAGATTGATAATTTTTGCAGATCACATTATCTGACCACAATGTAATTAAACTATAAATCATTTAAAAAATATAACAAGAAAAAAATCATGTTTAGGGTTTTTTTTTAAAAAAAAAAGCTCTTCTAAACAACTTATGAGTCACAGAAGAAAAATCAAAACTAGAAAATTTTCAAAAGTAAATTTAATGAAAACAATATTGATTAAAACTTATAGAACGCAGCTAAAGAAACATTTATAGGGAAATTTATAGCACAAATTGCTTAAGTTAGAAAAAGAAGAAAGACTAGCATTATTAAGCAATGCATTTAAGTTCACTTAATAAATTCACAAAAGAACAGAACACATTTAAAGTTGATGAAGGGAAATAATAAAGATAACAGCAGAAATAATGAAAAATAAAACAAACACGTGGTAAAGAGGCTCATAGCAAAAGTTGGCTCATTGAAAAGACTAATGGATTAACCTCTGGCAAGATTAGCACGAAAAAAATTTAGAGGAGAGAGAGAGACAGTACATATAAGTAATATAGAGATGAATAATGCAGATATAAATTGAAAACAAATGATATTATGAAATACTTTGTCAATACATTTGGAAGTTTATGTGAAAGAACTAAGTTCTAAAAATAAATAGAAATTACCAAAAATGTCTCAAGAAAAAAATTTTAAAACACAAGAATTTTATAACCTTAAGTAAACTGATTCAGTATTTTAAATTCTACGACCAAATATTTTATGGGCATATCTGCCAGACATCCCAAAAGAAAATAAATCATCTTACACAGACTCTTTACAGAGAACTAAAAATGAGGCAACGCTCATTTTAATGAAGCCTGTTAACGGTGCTGTTCAAGTCTTTTATATTTTCCCATTTATGTTTGATTTGTTAGTCACTGAAGTGAATATTTCAAGTTTCCAACCATTTTGGGGAATTCTGTAAGTCTTGTACTTCTTTTTTGTACTTCTGTCTGGTTTGATAATAGTGACTAGCACTAAGTAAAAAGGGGAATACATCTTCATCAAAGTGGGTTAATTACAGAAATTAACACTGGTTTAATATTTTTAAAGTTAATCACCACATTAACACATTAAAGGGAAAAATACCAACTTGTCAGATGCACAAAACTCAAAATTCATTCTTAGCAAACTAGAAATAAAAGGACCTTGATAAAGAATGTCTACCAAAAAAAAGTCATACTTAATGGTAAAATGTTTAAAGCATTCCCTTTGTATCAGTAATAAGACATGGATGCTTGCTATCCCCACTTCCAGAAACTTTTACGGGGAGGTCCTAGCTAATGAAGTGATAAGAAAACTAAATAAAAAGCTTAATAATTGGAAAGGAAAAAATAAATATTTGTAGGTAATATGATTCTCTTTGTAGAAAACCCAAAATCATCTATGAATAAGTAATGAGAATTACTAGGAAAGTTTAGTAAAATTCTGCACCAAAAAATCAATATACCAAAGTCAATTGTATTTCTGGACACTATAAAAAATTCGGATAGAAAATGTAATTTAAAAAATAATTTAAAAAATAAAACTAACAATACCAATAAGAATATAAAGTACCTAAGAATTAATGTAATAAATAATGGGCAAGTTCTTTAAAGGGAGAAGTATAAAATGACTAAAAGATATTATGACCTAAATAGACAAATATACCATGCACTTAGATAGGAAGATATCATTTCTCCCCAAAGTAAACCTTAGACTCAATAAAGCAGCAATCAAAATCTCAATAAGGATTTTCATGGAACTTGACCAGCTGATTCTAAAATACCTACAGAAGAGCAAAGGGCTGAGAAGAGTCAAAATACTACTGAAAAAGAACAAAGTTGGAGAGGGCAGACAATCCTCTAGTTCTAGTTATAGAACAACTATATTCCCTTACACCCTTGAAATTAGGTGTGGTCATGTGACTAGCTCTGCCAATGAAACATGAGGAGAACAGACCTTCTGGGAGGAAGCGTCAAGGGCTGACTCTTCACTCTCTCTTCTCCCCTCTGGAAGCACAGGGTGATACGGCAACGGAGCTTCTGTCTGTCTGGGCCCCGAGTGACTACAATTATACACGTAACATAAGCAAGAAACAACCCTTTTTGGTTTAAGCCACTGAGATTTATATTCAAAGATAGCCCACCTATCCTCGCTAACAGGGAGATTTGCCCTACTAAATTTCAAGTCTTTATAAAGCTATAAGGATAAAAACACTGCAGCATTGGTACAGAAATAAGCAAACTGACCCATGGATCAGAAGAGAGACAGCCAAGTAAAAGACCCATCCTTGTGTGGACACAAGATGCGGTAGATGTTGTGTTATAGATCAATAAATAGTGCTGGGAAAGATGGGTATCCACAGGGAAAATAAAATTGGACCAGTACTGGGCACTATTCACCATCAACAATTCCAGATGGATTACAGACCTAAAAGAGACAACAAAACTGAAAAGCAATTAGAAGATAACACAGTCTTAGGCTTGGGAAACATGTCTCAAAAGCCACAAAAAGTACTAACCATAAAGGAAAGAACGGATGAAATTGACTACACTTAATACGTAAAACTTGTTTCTTCCAAATACACAATAAATCCTGGATTGGATGTTGGCTTGACCACAGCTGTAAAGGATATTGGTGGTCAATGGGGGAAATCTGATGGTTTGCATATGCCATCAGATGAAAATTTACTCAAATGCAAAGATGTAAATTGTTAACTGCACTTTCATTTTGATCACACACACACACACACACACACACAAATGCAACTCAGTAGAACATGAACTAAGATGTTAAGGTTGGTGACCTTTGGGCAGTAGGAATATAAAGTTCTGTTTAAAAAAAAATGTTTGGGCTTCCCTGGTGGTGCAGTGGTTGAGAATCTGCCTGCCAATACAGGGGACACGGGTTCGAGCCCTGGTCTGGGAAGATCCCACATGCCATGGAGCAACTAGGCCCGTGAGCCACAATTACTAAGCCTGCGCGTCTGGAGCCTGTGCTCCGCAACAAGAGAGGCCGCGATAGCGAGAGGCCCGCGCACGGCAATGAAGAGTGGCCCCCGCTTGCCACAACTAGAGAAAGCCCTCGCACAGAAACGAAGACCCAACACAGCCAAAAATAAATAAATAAATAAATAAATTACTGTTTAAAAAAAAAAAAAAGTTTGCTTCTTTGTATATCCTAACTTTCTATAGTATGCATGTTGCCTCTGTAATAATAAAAAGTATTAAAATAAATGAATGAATAAATAAACAAAAGAAAGAATGAATATACAAACTGTGGGAGGCAAAAACCAACAAATAAAGATAATGAAAAAGACAAGCACAGAGAGGGAGAAGATGTTTGCCGCTCACATAACCAACAAATAACTAATATCCAGAATTTTTTTAACCCTGTAAGTCAATGATATAAAGGCACGCAACCTAACTGAAAAATCGGCAAAAACATGAATAGTAATGTCATATAAAGAGGGAAACTAAATTGCATTAAATTTATGAGAAGATGGTCCAGCTCATTAGTCATCAGGAAGATAGATATCACAACCCCCTGGAGCTACTATCAGACCCTCCAGATGGGCAAAAACTAAATTCTGACCATGCCAAGTGCTGACAAGGCTGTGGGTGATGAACACTCTCATAACTTGCTGGCGAGAATATAAAAAAAGTATGGCGTTATTTCTTCAAGCTGAAGATGATAAAATGCCCCAGAAATCTCACTGCCAGGAATACATCTGAGAATTATTTTTGCAAAAAGGAGTTCATAGCAACAATGTTCATAATTTTTCCAAACTGGAGATGACCCAAATTTTCATTAACATAGAATGATTTTTAAAAAACTGTGGTATAGTTATGTCTTAGAATGCCACCATACAGCAATGAACATGAATAAACTCCTGTTATGTACATTAATAAATAGAAGAACCTCAAAAACAACAGTGAGCAAAAGTAGCAAATCACAAAAATATATTCCATGTGACTCCATTTAAGTTCAAAACCAGGCAAAACTAAGCAATATATTACTTGGGAATGTGTGTGTGTGTGTGTGTGTGTGTGTAAAACCATCTAGAAAAGCAAATAAAATATTTTTAAAATTTCAAGACAATGGCTATACTGGGAGTAAGAACAGTAAGCCATGGGGGGGGGCGGTGTGGTTATACAGGATTTCTAAGGGTATAGTTAAATTCTATATTTTAATCCAAGTGGTGGGTACATGAGGGTCTGTTTTCTATTATTGTTTAACATTTATTAATATCATTTAACAGTAATAATATTATTGTATAATATTATTACAGATATTAATTATTACAGATTATGTTTTATGTGTGATTTTGTATATATCTTTCACTGTTAACTAATTATCCCTGTAAAACAACAGCAGGATACCAAGAAATGCATGTGGTCCAGGAGCAAATGCAGAATTAGAACCAGTCACCAAACTGTAATAGTCTCTGTGACAGAGACTATTCAGCCATTCATTTGGTCATCAAGCAAGTCAGGCCATTAAAAAAGGAACAAGTTCAAGTCCCCCAACCCTGGTCTCCTTTCATTGTAAAACTCAATTGTAAAAGCTCCACGATCGCAGGCAGGCGTTCTGCATGCCAAGGCTACGTGCGCTGGCTCAAGCAGCTCACTAGTGAACATGAACTACTGGATTTGGTTTTAGGAGATGCTAAGTGTCATGATTATGCAGGCTTTAAATTGCACTTTTATGATGACAGTGATTGTTTAGCCAGAAAACAGAAGCAATGTTCTTCAAGAAAAAACAACAAAGGAAGCCTACCCAAACATCACCTTATTAT
Organism: Eubalaena glacialis; assembly: GCF_028564815.1. NCBI lineage: Eukaryota > Metazoa > Chordata > Mammalia > Artiodactyla > Balaenidae > Eubalaena > Eubalaena glacialis. The sequence goes on from NC_083716.1 coordinate 10,973,824, forward strand.
TCAAGTGCAATGAACTCCACCTAATACTTAATTATAAGAGACGTGTGGAGGCTCTGAGCAGAATAAGACATGGCACTCTCCCGAGGCACTTGATTGATTTCTCAGATTACAAAATTCAAGCCACTGAGAATTCTGAAAAATTGATTTAGCAAGAGTGAGCCCAGGGAGCACTCAAGGCTTGTAATGGGAATAAATACAGAATAAATGAAACTGGCCAGGCTGCCTGTTACAGATATTACACCATGACGTATTTCAAACTTTGCTGATATTTTATTTTTCCAACGTAGCTATTTCTTAAAGGTGAAAAGGCAGACCTCAACCCTTTTAGTCTTGTTCAGTGCAACACAGGCCTGCAGCTCTGTGCCATTTGTTATGATGTTTTGCATGATTTGCATGGGCTCAGAAATATGCTAAGCCAGGACTTGGATTATTTATTTTCTTTGAAAATTATTATCAAGGAAGCATGCCCCACAAACATGAACATAACATAAAATACTTTTGTTACAAAGTTTTCGAGGAAGGAAACAGCTCCTTCCTGCATGAATCATCAGTTGGAGATCTCTTCACTAATGTCTTGAATTAAACATCAGACAGGTAGATAGGCAAAGTAGCATCTAAGTGCCTGGGTTTGAATCCTAGCTTCACTACTTACTAGCTGTGACCTGGGGCAAGACACTTAACCCTCTGGGTCTCACCTGCAAAATGGGATTAATAAGAATATCTACCTCATGGGTTTTTCCTGAGGATTGAATAGGTTAATGCATGTAGAACATTTGACGCATGCCCAGAATATAGTAAAAGCTCAATAAACAGCTGTATAAAGTCAGTAGAAAGACTCTATGCTTAGTTTAATATGCTCTAAAGGAGACTGAATTTTCTGTGTCCCCACTATTGCAAATGGCAAGCTTAAATTTTATCATGTCCACACCATTTGACATTCTGCCCATGAAATCTGAACACACCTGCATCCACAGATGCTTGGACGAGAAATAGTTTAACTCTTCCCCTCCCACTGTGATTTCCAACATGAGAAAGAGAACAGTTTCTCCCCAGGACAAGAGAGCCCTTTCCCATTTGATGAAAAATTATTTCCAGGAATCTTTGCAAAAGCACGGATAACAGGAAAGGTGCCAGAAGCCTGATGACAGGGAAATATCCTGATCTGTCTTTTAAAAAATGCTTAAAGAAGAAATTAGATTCTGGAAGTTAAAGACTGAAATATCTGATATCAGTCTCTGGAAATATTCACAGAAGGGAGTGTTATTTCCTAACAGTGCTCACCACTTTCCTAAGGCAAAGATGGGTGAAAGTGTTAGTCATGCAAGCCACTAGCCTGCAGAAACAACAGATCCGGGGGTAACTACATCTATAACTTGGTCTCCCAGTACACAGAGCCAGTTACTCTCCTGGAAGAATCCCTCCTTTATTGTCTTTATCACCTTACAAGACCTTGAGGACAAATGCTGTCTTATTCACCTTTGTAGCCTCAACACTTAATTTAGTGCCTGGAACCCAGGAGGCAATCAATAAATATCTGCTGCGTGAATAAATGAGAAGTCAATAACCTGCGCAAGGTCACCGCTGGAAACGATAGATATAAGACTCAAAAGTACATCCATCCATCCGTCCATTCATTCATTCATTCATTCAGGCAAACAGGTACTAGGCTGGTCAGACCTCCCAAGTCCCATGCTCTTTCCGCCTGGCACAACGACACTCGGTGGGTCTTAATTTTAGTGAGGCATTTGCCAAAGCCACACCTGAGAGAGAACTTCACTAGGCTGAGCAACAGAGGGCTGTTCTGGAGTCTCAGTAGTTGACCTAAAAACAAAACTAAGAGTGCTTATGCCAACCTGACCAGGGGCCCTCGGTCTTATTTCCGTCCAAAGTCTTCCTGGACGATTTGGATAAAAGAGATTGAAAAGGGAGGTGCCAAATAAAGTCCCTGTGATGCTGACGAGAAGTCAAAGTTCTTTATACCTAAGCAGTTTCACAAGTCCTGGGTACAATGCAAGGACAATAGAAAATCTGACTCAGACACTAAGGAAAAAAGCCAGTTGGGGCCAGCTCACCATTTGTACGCTTCTACACTTTTCAGGTCAACCATAGTACAAAGTCAGTTTTTTACTCTAACTATGGGAGTAAAAGTTCTTCCATGGAGCTGGGTTTTCCCTTTTCTTCTCTAGAGGCAAAAATAAGTGCTTTGCTATTTGGGTTCTGCTTGGTTTTGGTGTCTCAGGTTTGTTTCTGCCTTACTAGAACTATTCTCCATTCCCTTCCACTCCCACCCCTCAAATTTCACACTCAGTTTAACTACCAGCCTCTGGGAGTTTATCAGCATCCCCAGAACTTCCTGAAGGTAGGGTAGGTTTGAGGGCAGGCAAGGAAGTCATATGCTGCCCAGAGTGGGCAGGCAGAGTTGTCTGCTACGGATCTAGGGGTGGGTAGGTGTTGGGGACACCGAGGGGGATGGCCAAGTCTGGGTCACAGCTCAGGCCACTGCACTGGTCCTCTCAGACCTCTCTCTCCACCTCTGTGATTCTCCAGGAATCTCAGACACCAACAGGCATCAGGAGGCCCCAGGTACACGGAATCCAGGTTGCTGTCAGGGACGGGTAATCTCCTTGACAGCAAAAAGTTACTTAATGTGAGTTCACTCAAAACCAAGAGCAACCTTTTATATTAAATAGTGTAAAAAAGCTTTTGTTGAGATTCAACTAAAAAAATTAAACTAAAACTTATAAAACTAATTTTATCTTATATTTAATAAAATGTGGGTCATAGTTGCAACTAAGCTAATTTTTAGAACAGAATAAGTCAAGTTTTGGGGGGTTTGACATAATTTAAAAAATAAAAGTGTGCAACCACAAAATACAACGTTTTTCCCTCAAAATCACCAGGAAGATCTTTTTAACAAAGATATTAGTAGTATTCACTATTTTTTTCTCAATTACATCTTGTAATCCTTTGACATTCAAATCAGTCTCTTCGGAAGCAACTCTCCTGGCCTCATTCTACTGGATTTGCCCCCTTCCAACTGTTAACTAGTCTAACTGTCTGACCAAGGAGCTCTGCAGCATCACTTTCACTGACTTCATGAAAGCCTGCATCTTTCTCAAGATGTGCAGTTTGACTTTGTCATCAACTTGCAATGTGTTTGCGTTGTACTGTCATATTAAAACACCCAATAAGCAGTGAGAACTGAGCAAGGAGGAAGAAGGAGGAGGAACAGATGTTTGAGAGGAGGTTAATTTGAGAGATGGTTGGTTCATTACTGTGTATTTCCTTTCATGGCATAATGACTTTACCTTCCCCATGCAACCAAGTAACTGCAAAGGATCAGATAATAATTTGAATGTTGAGAATCCCAATGTCCGCACCCTTCTCAAATGCGGTAGAGCTCTGTCTACACTGTATCAGTCATCAGAAGAAGAAAATTTTAGAGGTGGGGTCCCAGCTCCCTTCACTGCAGCATTCAAAGGCTTTTTCCTGCACCGATTCCATCAGCTCCAGCCTTTGTCACTCAGCTCCTTGAAGAGATCTGGAAATCAATGTAGCCGATGTGCCTTTCTAATCACTGATACAAGCCTACAGCTTTGGGGAAACGAGGCTCAGAGGTGAAAGCTGGTTGGTGTTTTGCACTGCTGAAGTAGGTCATGGATTCTGTCAGTTGAGTTAAAAAAAAAAAAAAAGAAGAAGAAGAAAAAAAAAAAGAAGCTGCAGCAGTCACTTGTCAGGACAGTCAAAATGGTCCATCTGGTCCACCAGCCAGACTGCTTTCCTGGGAATGAGCACTAAAGTATGTGCATTTGAAATGCAGGAAATGATGAAGTTCCTGAGACTTCGCAAGATACTCTTTGATGGCCAATGGTGATAGAATGAAGATAGAAAATATCAAAAACCTACAATCAAACCAGATTCCAACTTTCTACTCAGAGGAGGGATGATGCTGTATTGCCCTGATATTGGCTTCAGTGTTTCATCCATTAGATAAAGAAGTGAAAGGTCACTTAACTGTAGGTAGCCAGATATCCGAGTTTAGAGAAAGATGACTTTATTCCCTATGATAATGCAAGTTTTTGTCAATGAATAAGAATTTGGACTGCCAGGATTTTGAAAAAATGTGTGGACTTCATGAGACACACACACATACACATACATTTACTCAAAACAACACCACCTAGGGCGATAAGGTTGAGAGTTTTATAATGAAGCCATTATGTCAACAAATATTTATTCAGTTCCTTCTATGTGCCTGGCCAAGTATTACGCTCAGGTCTGGGGGATAATGAGACAAATTTGGTTCTTGGCCTTATGTAATCTAGAAATAGAAATAATGACAAACTATGTAAAGTGTTAGGAAAGGAACAAACAGGCTTTTGGAAGACAGAATGGCTGATAAGGCCAGGGAGCGGGGCACCACTTTATATAAATCTGAAAGATGAAAAGGAGCTATACAGAGCATTAGTGTGTGTCCAAGGTAGGAAACAGCAGTAGAAGAGGGAGAGCTCAGTACAGTCAAGGAACTGTCAAGTCAGTAGGTTGGAGTGGAGCACGGCTGACATGAAGCTAGAGGATGAGGCAGGGCCTAGATTTTTACAGGGCTTTGTGGAACATGAAAAGTCACCTGAATTTTATTCCAAGAGTTGGATTTTTATGCTAAGACTTTTAAAGAGAAGAGTAGCAGAAAATCAATTGGTTGCTGTGTGAATGACTGGGAAGTGAAATGGAAGACGGAAGACAGAATAAGAGCCCACTGGTCTGGACAACTGTTAACAGCAGACAGCAACTGACCTCAGGTCACCCTGCTATCTCGTAGTGTCATTTCAAATAGTGCTTAAACATAATCACAATTTACAACCTGCTTATTTTTCAAGTTAAAATAAACGCTATGGGAAAGCCTTCATCAATTACCAAGCTGTTCTTAAATATCCTTGAGAGTCACTAATAAAAATGTAGACAGTATGTTAAAGTGTCTGAAAATTTTTCCTATTGGTCAAATTTTTTAAAAATTGAGATTAAATTTATACACAATGAAATGCACAGATCTTAAGTCCTGAAAAACACAGACATTCTTGTAAGCAAAACCCCCCAAAAGATAGTTATAGCCTTTCCCACTCAGTTCTCCCCCAGCTTACAACCTCTCCCCCTACCGGGATCAACCACTCTGCGTTCTACTCCATGGACTAGTTTTGTTCTTAAACTTCATATAAACAGAACACTACAGTATGTATTCTTTGGTGTCTGGCTTCCTCTTCTCCATATGTTTTTGAGATTCATCTATACTGCTATATATATTAGTAGTTTGTTCCGTTTTATTGTTATCCATTCTCCTATTGATAAACATTTGAATTGATTCTGACTTGGGCCTCTTAGTAATAAAACTGCTATTAACATTTTATAGAAGTCCTTTTATGAACATGTGCTTTTCTCTTGGGCAAACACCTAGGAATGGACTTGCTGAGTCATATGGTAAATATATGGTAGATTTTATAAAAAACTGACTACCAGTTTACAAAGTGGTTATACCAATTTCTACTTCCATCAGCAGCACTTCAATCTACATCCATCAACATTCGATGTTGTCAGTCTTTTTCAATTTAGCCATTAGTTAATGGCTGTGAAGTGGTATCTTGTTATGGCTTTAATTTGTATTTCCCTAATAAACAATAGTCAAGCACCTTTTCATGTGCTCACCAGCCACTCATATATCTTCCTTTATGCAGTCTCTGTTCAGCTCTTCTGCCTACATTTTTATTGGGTTGTCTTTTTATTGCTTATCTGTAGGAGTTCTTTATATATTCTGAATATGAGTACACACGTCCTTTGTGAGATATCTGAACTGCAAATATTTTCTTTCAGTCTGTGACTTGCCTTTTTACTTTCCTAATGATATGTTTTTGTTTTTTTAAAATAAATTTATTTATTTATTTTTGGCTGCGTTGGGTCTTCGTTGCCACACGCGGGCTTTCTCTAGTTGCGGCGAGCGGGGGCTACTCCTCATTACGGTGCGCGGGCCTCTCACAGAGGTGGCTTCTCTTGTTGTGGAACACGGGCTCGAGGCGCATGGGCTTCAGTAGTGGCTCGCGGGCTCTAGAGCGCAGGCTCAGTAGTTGTGGCGCGTGGGCTTAGTTGCTCCATGGCATGTGGGATCTTCCTGGACCAGGGCTCGAACCCGTGTCCCCTGCATTGGCAGGCGGATTCTCAACCACTGTGCCACCAGGGAAGCCCCCTAATGATATCTTTTGAAGAACAAAACTTTTAAATTTTGGTGAAGTTCAATTTATCATTTTTTTTGTTGTTGGTGCTTTTGTGTTCCTTCTAAGGATTCTCTATCTCAAAGTACCAAAGACATTCTTCTACATCATCTTCTAGATGATTTATAGATCTAACTTTTAGTATATAATTCATTTTGAATTAATTTTTACATATAGTGTGAGGTAAGGGTCAAAGTTAATTTTTTTCATACTTTTTATTCAGGTTTTCTGGTCCATTCATTTTAATCTTTCCTTTTGCCACTGAATTACCTTGGCACCTTTGTCAAAAAATTTATTCCTATGTATTCATAAGTTGATGCTACTGTAAATGGTACTTTTAAAATATTCATTTTCTAATTGCTTCTTGTTATATAGAAATAAAATTGATTTTTATACTAATCTTGTATCCTATGATCTTCCAAGATCCTATTATTGATTCTAATATATTTTGTAGATTTCTGAGGATTTTCTAAGCAAATAACCATGTAATCTGCAAATAAAAACAACTTTACTTCTTCCTTGCCTTTTACTTCTTTTTTTGCCTAATTGTACTGACCAGGACTACCATCACAATTTTTAATAGATATAGTTTTATATTTATATATATATAAAATACTTAAATGAAAAGTTATAGTAAATGGACATCCCTTTATGTTGTTCCCAATCAAAACGGGAAAGCTTTTGACCATTAAGTAAGTAGCAGTAGGTTTTTCACAGATGCCTTTTATCAAACTGAGGAAGTTCCATTTTATTCCTAGCTTAATGAAAGATTTCATCATGAATGGGTGTTGCCTTTTCTACGTCTATTGATAACATGATTTTTTCCTACATTTTGTTAATTTGATCAATTGCAATGATTGACTTTCAATTTTTAAATCACCTTTGCATTCCTAGGATAAATTCCAATTCCTTTTTATATATTACTGGACTTATGTTGATAATTTACTAAAGAAGTTTTGTGTCCATGTTCATGAGAGATATTGGCCTATAATTTTTCTTCTCTGCAATGTCTTTGTCAGATGCTGTTATCAGAATTATTCTATAACCTTATCTATATAGTCTTACAGAACCAGTTGGGAAGTGTTCCCTCCTCTTCTATTTTTTTTAAAGTTTTGTGTAAGATTGATATTACTTCTTCCTTAAATGTTTGATGAAAGATACCAGTGAAACCATCTGAGCTTGGAGATTTCTTTCTACAAAGGTATTTAATTACAAATTCGATTCCTATTTCATCTTTGTATCAGTTTTGGTGAGCCGTGGTCTGCCAGGAATTTGACCATTCTAAATAAATACACTGTTGAATTTATTGGCATAAAACTGTTCACAATATCCCCTTATTGTTCTTTTAATGGATTTAGAATCTATAGGAGTAGCTCGTCTTTCTTGCCTGATACTGGGAATTTGTGTGTTCTCTCTATTTTTCCCTTGATCTGTCGTGCTAGGAGTTTATCAATTTTATTAACCTTAAAAATAACAATAAGGGCAAGTCTAATACCAGTTTCTCCCTCATGGCCAGAACTGGAAATCCTTTACCTACAAACAACTGCTGGCATTCCAAACAACTGCTGACATCTAAATCAATCCCCCAAAACTAACGCCAATAATCTTGGACCGTATGTACTCATTATCCTTAAATTTAATAAAATGTGACTCAAATTTTAAAATTAGCATATTTTGAAAGTTCAATGATACAATCCTCACAATAATATTATGAAATATTATTGTGTCCATTTCAAAGACCCAAACGTTAGAGAAATTAAGCAATTACCAAAGTCACAAAAGCTATTTTGGATTCACAGTCTTGTCCTTCTGATTCTAACACCCATGAACTTTCAACTCAACCATGAAGTTTCCATGAGCAAGTGATTCAGGATCATATTACCAACACTTGAGCAGCCTGCCTTTGGAAAGGTATCGTACCTCATGAAACAGGGCTAAATGCAGCTGGAAAAAGAAACATAACAAGAAAAAAATGTCCCTCAGTTTTTTTTTCACATGGCCAAGAAGGGTTACATTGTACTGAATAAAATGCTATTGTTGATGGAAATTACAGAAAGCAACATTTTGGCCAAGTTGAAATGAATGTAGCTTTTTTTGACTTATTGATGATCGATCATTCTCTTACTGGGTTTCTTCTCCAAATTGCCAATTGTTTATTTTTTTTAAATACAATTTTCAACCTTCACTTCAAAAATTATGATTGATGAGAATGGGAAATGTCACTGGCAAGCTTATGTCATGCTATATTTGATCAAAATCATGCCATTTCTGTTTATCTAATAATAGGTCCTCATAGAGTTATGCTTTCTCCTTTAATTTCTAGACATTTCTTTGAAAGGCATTTATTTCCTCTTAGTCAAGAAATACTAGAGTTTACACAGATATAGAGACCAGAGCTGTGGTTGCCAAGGGGGAGAGGGGGTGGGGGAGGGAAGGATTGGGAGTTTGGGATTAGCAGATGCAAACTATTATATATAGGATGGATAAACAACAAGGTCCTACTGTATAGCACAGGGAACTGTATTCAATATCATGTGATAAACCATAATGGAAAATATGAAAAAGAATATATATATGTGTAACTGAGTCACTTTGTCGTACAGCTGAAATTAAACACAACATGGTAAATCAATTACACTTCAATAAAAAATTTTTTTTAAAAGTGAGACCTAAAAAAAAAAAAGAAATACTAGGGTAACTAAATACTAATTTCAGTACTTATTGACTGTCCTATTTTAGAAAATGGAGAAAAATAATTTTCCTATCCATTATCTTTGCTCATAACTTTTAAAGATTAAAAAAAGGCAACAATTTCAGGGACAACCATTATAGGATCCATTATATGCTGTCCAGTCTTCCTGAGCTTCAGTTAAATACTGGACTTACATGTTAGACCTATTTATTCCTTGTGAATTTCTGTTATTCATTTCACCTGTTATTCAATGCATATAATGAATTATTTAATGCTAAAAACAATGTCAGAACAGTACTTATTCTTCTTTACATTTGAATTTACAATGGGCAAGAGCTTTCTCGTGTATTCTCTAGCATCATCCACTCTGCAAGAGAAACGAAGTAGACGATATGGAGAAGTGAATGTGGATCTTGATAAGCAGAGATGGCTACCAGGAAGAGTTGGGAAAATGAGTCCAACCTTGAAAGATGAGTAGGTAGGATGTACATTCATTTTCTGAACACTATTCTGTGCCAGGCAGGGTGGACTGTCAGAGAAGGCCCAAGGGGACATTTCCCGGAGGCGAAGAAAATGAACCACTGGCTAAGGCAGTGACTATGGGGTCTTGAGGCTGATTGGTTTGAAGGGTACATGCTGGAAAGGACAGGAACATGCTCTCCCCAAAGAGGGTAGGAGAGTGTGATGGTTAATTTTATGTATCAACCTGACTGGATTACGGAGTGCCCAGATATTTTGCTAAACATTGTTTCTGGGTGTGTCTGTGAGGGTGTTTCTGGATTAGCCTTTAGAATGGGACTCACATCATCGCTCCTGGTTCTCAGGCCTTCAAACTTGAACTGCAATTTCCACCACCAGCTCTCCTGGGTCCAGCTTGCAGATGGCAGATTGTGGGACTTCTCAGCCACCATACTCATGTGAGCCAATTCCTTTTAATAAATCTCATTATATATACACTGTTGGTTCTGTTTCTCTGAAGAACTCACAGTGGTTCAAGCATGGCTTGGGAAAATACCCAGATTAGAATTCCCCAATGAACTGTTAAATTGGTGAGTGACTGCAGTGATACAGATCCTTACATTCTCAAGGTTGGTGTCACAGAGGAACATTTAGGGCTGCTGGTGCCATCATGGATGACAGAACTGAAGAAGACTGTATAGTGAGTTTGGGGACTGAAGAGGTACAGAATCCAGGTCTTCTCAGGAAGGATTTAAATGAAAAACTGTAGGAGAGCCAAGCCTTCATCCCACCCACCTTTAAGCTGCACTGCCACTTCCAGGGCAGAGTGAAGGAAAGAGACAGCATCCCAAGGACCCATCTCTGGGTCTCACGGGCCACAGAGGCTCCAGCTCTTTCCAACACCGGAACTGGCAGGGGGCCACCGGCCAACGACACAGGCAGGGCAGTCTGTGACAGGCAGCTGTGAGGGTGCCAGGGTCACCTGGGCTCCACCCCTCCTCTGCCTCAGCCATCTACAGGCAAGGACAGTGCTGCTTGATCAGGAAGGACATACAGACTGCCTCTGGAAGAAGAAAAACTCCATCCAAGTGAGTGTTGCACATGTGTGGAAGAATTTTTGAAGACTTTGAGAAAAGAAGACATCATTTACCAACAATCAGGGGTCTAACTGTTCCAAATGTCGGGGACGAGAACGAAGCATCATGGACAGTCACTTTGCAGTGGGTTTTGTGGTTCTTGTTACCACATGAAAAGCTTTTACCAGTTAATTTCTCAGCAGCAATTGAAGAATGAGAGCACAGATGGGGTGCATGCATGAAAGGAACTGAATATACTTTTACAAAGTCACGAGGCTTATACAGTTCCTGTGTTGGGCCAAAGGCCTCCAGAAGCACCTCTTTTTTCCTGGGGGAGGTGGCCAGCTCCTCTGCAAGAACTTGCACTGCGATGCCTGTGCTATTCCCAATCCCAACTCTCATAAACAGACTGAAGGAGGCCCAGTAACCAGTGGTTCCCAGGTTGCCTCCAACTTTTTAAAACAACCATCCTAGCTGTACCCAGAGGCTTCCTTTGCCTCCATAAATTGTTATTTGCTTAGAGGACTGACTGGTACTTCTGTTCTTCAGCTTTAGCCACCATCCAACGAGGAAAACAATGGATGAAGCAGCAGGTGATGACTTCCAATCCCACGGTCGAAGGTCAGGCTATGTCTCTGGCAGTTTGTACCTGGGCCCATGCTAGCTGACATTCTGGCTGACCTCACTCTGGGTATCCCCGCCTCTGTGACCTTTCTAAGTGTGGTTACAACTGTTAACCAACCTTCTTGGAAATGAGTCTCCAGCAGGCCTCCCACTTCTAAGCCTGTTGCTGGCAGGCAAGGGCACCATGCTGCGGTCATTGATTTGGCCTTGTCCATAAGCCTAGCTTAAGGGAGGCTCTCTGAAACACACACTGGTTTTCAGGAATAATCTAAGTGGCACGCCATAATTCTTAAATACACAGCAGGCCATGATAAGAGAAAATTTTTTTTCAACTTTTTACTTTTGTTTTGAAAAATTATAAGACAGTGAGTTTCTGAAGTGTACAGATCTGTATGTAGAATCAAATTAATATCATAGGTGTAGACATGAGAACCACCACAAAAAAAATATGTTGACTGAATATATTGCACGACTCTCACAGTAAAACACATACCATGAAGGACATTATTAAGAATCTAATAATCAAACACACACCTTTCGGTAGAGAACTCAACTGGATGCATCTGTAGCCAGCTGTCCTACTGTATTAGAAACAAACGCATTTGCATAGATACATGCGGGGCAGACTTTGTTTCACTCTTGCCCTCCTATCTCCGCCAAAGAGAACAGAGACCAGCCTCTTCCGATCTTTCCCAGAGTCAGAGTTCAAGGGGGAATGGGCACTAAATCATCTCATTTAATTTTCCCCACACCTTAAAAGGTAGAGATTAGAACTCCCATTTTACAGATGAGTAAATTGAGGCAGAAAGTCATGAAGCAACTTGCCCAAGATCACATCATTACTAAGTAATGGAGCCAGGCCAAACTCAGGTCTGTCTGAATCTGAAAATAATTATTCTCTATCATAACCAATATAGAAATGTTCTTAAACATCAAAGTATTTATGTAGAGAAATCTAATGACTATAAAAGCAAATTTATCATTTTTTGCCCCAGGATAGGTCTTAAAATAGCATTCTTTTGACATTCAGCAATACGTAGTTATGAACATATAGAGAAAGAGAAAATAAATGAATGCTCACGGTGATTAGACTAGAAATCCAAAAGTCTTAAAATTATCTAAGTGTCCTGGCTCTCTTCTCCATAGGCACCAGGCAGGGATGCTTGGGGTTCTCCCCGTGAGAAATGTTCTCAGCCCCTCTTCTCTGGTCTTGCCTCACTCTTCCTTCAGAATTAATTGTCCCAGATGCCTCTGATTATGTAAGAGACACCATTTAGTTATTATGTACTTCTCCTACTTGTATATGCAGGCTTGTAATTAGCTACTTGAGTAATGAGTTGTTTAATGTCCATTGCTGTCCATCAGGGCTGCCAAGAATGGTTGTTCAGAATACTCACTGCCCAAGGGTGCCCAGCTGATAAGGGATGCCTGCTTTCTGCTGATGATACCCTGTACCTGGGACTGCATCTGCTGGGAGCAAGAGACACCTTTTCCTAATTGGCATAAGGCACCATATGGCTCACAGTGGCCGTGTCCTGTAAACGCTGCTAGGACAGGGATGGCATCTGTCTCCTCTTATACCACAAGCAGACCTGGCACATAGTAGGTCCACTAAACAAGTGTTGAATAAATGACTGAATCACTAAAGAAATGAGTGAATGAATACTTTCTGAAGCACTTAGAGAGTATTGGGAGTTTTACCTAAGATATCAATACAAAGGCCGGATCGTGAAATACATGGCAGCATCTCACTTGTTCTTATAGCTAAATCCTAATAACAGGAGGAAATGAATCCTCTGACCATAAGACCAAGAAATGGGGAGACACGGGCAGTTCTTCACTGGGCTCCCTGGCTCGAGCCAGTCAGCAAGTGCCAGTCACTTTTCTTCTTTTCCAGAAGGGAATAGTTTTGAAAGAAAATAAATGGAATCTTGTTTTATTTGTAAGATGTGGTAAATAATACCCAGGCCAAAATACTCAAACATTTGACCAAAAGGCCATATTAGTGAAGGACAAAAATATGAGCCGTATTTTTTTACAAAGTTACTAATCACCATGGGATCTGGAGTCTGTCAAGTTTCACCTAGCATCTAGTTAGTAAATGAACCATAAAGAAAACAAGGGTTCTTCCTCCCTTCCTCCCCTTCCTTCCTTCTCTCCTTCCTTCCTTTCTTTTTGATGAAACATTGTAGAGATCCTCATGGCCTAGAAAACTGAGGGAGAAAATCCTATGAGAGACAACCAATTGAAACTGAATCATTTATTGGTGGAAACAAGTACAAAAAGGCTCTCAAAGAAGTTTTAACTTCTGAAAACGTCTGCTTACAAAAGCAGCAAAGACTCTGGAATATCTAAGCTCTGGAGTAAAGAAGCTCGTTGGTCTCTCCTCCCAGAAGTCCCCAGTCCCAAGGTCCCACCCCAGGCTTCCAAGCAGAAAGGACCCTGTCCCATGGTGTCATTTTGGTCTTTGCAGGCATTAGCGGGATCCCCAGCTCTGCTGGAGGGGGCAGAGAGGGGATCCAGTCACAAAGCACCTACTGTGTGCCGGCACAGTACAAGGGGCTTCACAGCCTTTATCCTTTTCAATACTCACAACACCTCTGGGAGGTATTTTTAAACCCTCTTATAAAGCTGATGACAGAGAGGTTGAAAAAGACCCAGAATTCCATCACTCAAAATGAGTTATGAAACCCTATCCCAACTATATCCCTTCATCTTCTAAGAGTAAAAGAGAAGACTGAGCAGTCAAGGGTTTGCCATGAGATTACACTGCTGATTAGCAGGAGAGCTGACCACACTACCCTAACAGCTCAGGTCTCTTTCTTACTCTAGACAAAGGAAGGCAGGGGTGTTCCGAGAACTCAGCGTCGATGGTGAATTTGGGACCCATTTTTTATAGCATAAATGTAGCTTCATTTGAGTCTTTTTTCAATTAAGCTAACAAATCAATTAGTTCAATAAATATTTGGAGGCACCTATAATGAGCCATTCGCTGTGCTAGGTCCTGGGAACACATCAGTGCTGGGGATGATCAAGGTTCCTGCTCTCATGAAGCAGAGGCAGACAAAAAACAGGTAAACAACCAGGATGATGACGGACTCAACTATGTGCTATGACAAAGAATGATGATAGGAGTTTCGGGGTATTCAGGGTGGTTTTCTTAAACAAAGCCACCTTTAGGCTGAAACTCAAGAATAAGCAGGAGCTAGCCATGGTAATGTCTTAGTTTGAGTTCCCTCAGTATGAGACCCTGAGATGGATTCAAGTGCAAGTAGTTTAATAGGAAGATGGTCCCAGGAAACATCAGTGGGGAAGTGAGAGGTATGGGAAGGAAGCCAGCAAAGCGTGTGACATCAAGCAAGTTACCACTGTGGGCAGCAAGGGCTCAGTTCTACTGGGGAACTCTGGGAGACAGTGTAAAACACACACCTCAGACCTGTTCCACCTAAGGGGTAAGGTAGCTGGGGTATTTATACATCATCCCCCAGTAATCATTGGCTGTGGGCTACTAGGGCAGGGGTCCCCAACCCCTGGGCCACGGACCAGTATCGGTTCATAGCCTGTTAGGAACCGGGCCGCACAGAAGGAGGTGAGCAGCAGGCAAGCGAGCGAAGCTTCATCTGTATTTACAGCCGCTCCCCATCGCTTGCATTACGGCCTGAGCTCCGCCTCCTGTCAGCATTATGGTGAGCTGTATAATTATTTCATCATACATTACAAAGTAATTATAATAGAAATAAAGTGCACAATAAATGTAATGCGCTTGAATCATCCTGAAACCATTCCCCCTGCCCCGGGTCCTTGGAAAAATTGTCTTCCATGAAACCGGTCCCTGGTGCCAAAGAGGTTGGGGACCACTGCTCTAGGGGACAGGGTAAGCATTCATTCCCTATGTGCCCAGTCTGTCGTAAGCACAGGCAGAGAGGGTTCTGGCAACCACAGAAGCCCTCAGAGAGAGAAGCAGGTGCTGGTAGTTAGAAATTGATGTGTATTACATAGCAAGTGCTAAAGGAATATGAGTGGGTTCTGACAGCTTGAGTGTGTTCAAGCATTGGCTTGAATCATCCAACAACTGCACACACTTGGCTGCAGAATGATCTGTTTCATTTTCCTTCAGCAGACTTAACTTCTTAATTAAGTTGGCTCCAGCTAACACTCAAATGACTTTGCATTTTCCAAGCAGATGCCAACAGAGGCAAGAGAGATGGCCCCCAGGCCCAGTGGGAGGCATAAGGAAGCAAGTCTGGAATGAAATATGTGCTGTAGAGACCCTCATGGGAATAACGTATGTATGTTTATGAGTTCTACCCGAAAGGGAAAAGAAAACACACTGGTTCTAAGGATATGCACACTAGATATGAATCTGCGAAAACACAAAGAAAGGACCTGGGGTGGTTCTGAACCCAAAAGATAGTATTTCTATGGCAGGTGCCCCAGCTGAGCCTGGGCACCCACCTCAGGACTGGAACAATTTCCAGAGAAGGGGACTGTGGAACAGTGTTGTCTCATGATATCTATCTACCTACTTCCCTTCCTTCCTTCCTCCCATCTATCTATATCCCAGAAGATGTCCATTACAGAAGACATGTGGTCATTTGAATTTCTAGTTTTAGAACACACCTAACATCCTAAATGACTTCTCGGCTGAAATTTGGAAGATTGAGTTAAAAGCCAATGGTTTGAAACAGTGATAAAAGGAACCCACACGAAACAGCTGCCGATCCAACAATTCCTTTACAATTCAAGTCCATTCTATCACCACAGGCCAAGAACAAGATCTCTGATGGGCCTAGGGGCCTCACATCCACAAGAAGTCATTACATGAAATAGGAGGAGAGAGAATGAAGAGCATAGGACATCTCATAATGATAAAAGGGTCAAGATAACAAGAATATATAACAATCATAAATGTGTAAGTGCCTATAAAAAGAGCTCCAAAACATCAGAAGCAAAACCAGCAAAACTAAAAAGAGAAACAGACAAAATCTGTAATCATAGTTGAACATTATCAAACTCTACTCTCAACTGACAGAACGAGACAAAAAGAAGAAAAGAAAGAACCAAAAATCTCTGAATGACACCATCTTAACTTAATTGACACATATAGAATGCCACAGCCAACAAATTCAGAATATGTTTTCAGGTGTGAATGAAAGATCCACCAAGATAAAGTATATACTAGGCAATAAAACAAATCTCCATAAATTTCAAAAGACTGAAATTTTGTATAGTATGTTTTCTAGTCACAATTAAAACTAAATTAAAAATTCGTAACAATGAAATAGCTGGAAAAGCCTTCAATATTCGGAACGTAAAAAAATTCACTTCTAAATAACCCATAGGTCAAAGAAGGAACCACAAGGGATGTTAGAAAATATTTTGAACATAATAACAATAAAAATACAATATAACAAATTTTGTGGGATACAGCTAAAACAGGACTTAAGGGAAATTTATAGCTTTCAATGCTTACATTAGAAAGGAAAAAAGACTTTAAAAACTATTATTTCAATTTCCAACTTAAGACTATGAGCAAATTGAACACAAACTAAAAACAAGGAAGCAATGAAGATAAGAGCCAAAGTCAACAAAGCAGAAAAGACACAAAAATAGAGAAAATAAAGACAAAAGTTGATTGTTTGAAAAGTTTAATAAAATTGATAAACCACGCATAAAGTTAATCAATAAAAAAAAGGAGAGAAAATACAAGTTACTATGTCAGAAATGGAAGAGGGCCTATCACTACTGCACTTTCTAAACAGACATCAAAAAGTCAATAAAGGAATATTATGAACACTTTTATACTAACAAATTCAACAATCTAGATGCATGTACAAACTAGTTTAAAAACACAATTTATCAAAACTGAAATAAGGGAGTTCCACTTCCAGAATGGCACATGAGAAGCTCTGTGGACCCCACTCCCAAGCCAAACTGGAGAAAATTACTAAAAAAATAATTAAGTCTCTGGAAGTGGTCCTAAGAGCATACAGCAAATGAAGAAACATTAATTTAAGAAGATATACTAAAACTCAGTAAGGACAGTGAGAATCTGTGGCATCTGAACCTTGATCCATTCTTCCTCCTTCCCTCCCAGCCTAGGATGATGGAAAGTCCATTCCAGACGGGTACAGCCCAGAACACAGGGCTCCCTCTCCCTCTTCCCACAGCTCCTAGTCAAGGGCAATGTTGTCTTGCTGGGAGAGACAGGCTGTTATCACCTCCCAAGAAGACCAGAAGCTACTGTGCTCCCCTCCATCCAGTGCCCAAGTCCTAGGCATGAGCATCCCTGTCTTCAGCCCCAGAGACAAGGTTCGGGGAGAGGCAGACCTTAAAATAGAGAGTTCTGGAGCTCTTCCCAAAGGAACTGACTTTATCGAAACTTGGTGAAGTTCAAGCCTAAGGGTACTCTCACAAACATTGTATGTAAGGTTGTGATGAAAAGCAATTAAGAGGAGAACAGTAGCTTCACTGGAGATAGAAACTAAATGGTAGGCCAGCTAGTTTACCAGCAAGAACCAGGGAAAGAAGAAGGGGATGTTCATCTTGGGGGATGGACAAATCTCAAACATGACCTCAAAAGCTATCCCTGAAAAGGAGCTTGAATTTAATTGGATGAATCTGTGGAGCAATTTATGTCCCAGAGCACTGTTGAAAACAACAGAGCCATCAATCAGTGGAACCTAGCACTGGGGTGTGGTCAGGGAAAAACACAGTCAAAGAGAACCCTACTAAAACCACTGTCATCCCAGGTGAGTGTGCACATGCCCAAGGCTGCAGCCTCTGAGGAGCCACATCACACTGAGGCTTCCCACAGTGGGGTAAACAGACTTCACTAAAATAATCCAACCAGTCACTAAACAAATAAATAAGCAAACAGCAAAAACAAGCCCCAGAATGAGGAATGACCAGTACCCACAACTGCTCCAATATATTACCCAAACTACCCAATTTCCAGAAACAACAACAACAAAATTATGAGACATGCAAAGAAACAAGAAAGTCTTACCCATCCTCAGGAGGAGAAAGCTTACTGCTCGTAAGAGAAACCAAGAACCCCATTCCCCACCACGACAATGTCACCCCCAAGGGGACAAAAATTGGTTCCTGGGGAGATGAGAAAATCTTAGCTATTACAATTGCTTGTGGTCCTCCAGAGGGCCACAGTACATAAACAGATATACAATATATCTGTGGAATTAATATTTCATGGTAGAGAAGAGAAACTGGGTTGGGGGGGGAAGCCTATAAAATGAGGAAGGGTGATAATGAAAAAAGATTGAGGAACATCATCCTACAAAGACGTCTGATTCTTCTTAAAGCATCATTGCCTCCAAGGGTTGGGCATCCCCAAAGCAAGTCTTTCCAGCATTCAGGGGAGTCTTCATTTGAATGATGAAAAAGCTGCAAAGTGAGTGCAGTTGCTGCCCAGAACCTCGGAAATTGTCTTGGAAGTTTGAGATAAAGGATAATACAAAATTAGGAAAAAAGCCAGGAGAGGCTCTTGCCAAGTTTGATGCGTCCCTTGACATGATAGTGAATCTGGAAGCTTTCATTTCTCAGTTAGAAGACAAACCACACAAATGGAACTGACCTCAGACAAAACCAGCAATTCGTCCTGGTTGAACCAATGACCCAAAGCAGCCCATGCCATTTTATACCATTTTTAAAAGAAGAAGAAGCAGCTTCCCATCTACCAGCAAAAACCCTGGATAGCAATTTCATTTCATTAAATGATGCAAAACAAACAAATCCTGCAATGTCTTCTGCTCTCCTATTTCCTGTTTCTTTATGCAAAAGCCTGCCTAACCACTCCAAAAACCAGCTGGTTTATAATATTAAATATTCATGCTTGATGGAATTAAACCTGGCTGCTTAGCATAGATGATATCTTATGATAATTTCTCAATCCATAGTTACAACCCATTTAGATTTGTTCCACAAAAGCGAACTCCCAGACACTCAGCCTACAAAGACCCTTTGGTGTATGCACCCCACTCTCAAGGACTCCGTCATCAAAGTAACGCTGAGGTTGCATGAGAATCTTCTAACATATGGTGCCCCTGCAACTATTAGGTATCAGAGCATTATGATGGTATTTCTGAATTTAAAATGATAGGGGAAGGAAGGAGCAATAGCGTGATGACTAATTTTATGTGTCAACTTGGCTAGGTCATAGTGCCCAGATGTTTGGTCAAACACCAGTCTGGAAGTTGCTTTGAAGATATTTTTTAGATATGATGAGCATTTACAAGTCGTTGACTTTAAGTAAAGGAGCTCACCCTCCATGATGTAGGTGGGTCTCATCCAATCATTTAAAGGCCTTAGGAACAAAGACTGAGGTTTCCCAAGTGAGAAATTCTACCTCAAGACTACAACAGAGAAATCCTACCCAAATTTCCAGCCTGCCGGCCTGCCTTACAAATTTCAGACTTGCCAGTCCTCACAATCTTGTGAGCCAATTCCTTAAAATAACTATTCCTCTCCCTCTCTATATATACATATACCCTATTGGTTCTGTTTCTCTGGAGGACCCTGACTAATGCAAATAGGGAAACAAATTCTATCTTAAATGGAGCTAGAAGCACCTCAACTGCACCCCACAATACACGAGGATGGGAGGCAGCTGGCAGAGCCGGGGAAAGGCGCACCTCCACGCCTGCAGACAGTGGTGCTCATGAGAAGCGCTAATTCACCAGGCAGGGCCCTGCAAAGCTTTGAGCCGGTACTGCAGGAGGCAGGGGTGAGACGTGGGCTGGACAGCAAAGTAGCTGGGAAGTCCCCAGAGAGCAGTTAAACTCTCCAGGTCCCCACCCCATCCTCAAACCAGGACACTGTCACCTCCTCAACTTTTGAAGGAGGTAGAAGGTTTAACCATTCAAGGCTCTGGGCTGGGAAAAAGCAGGCAAGTAGAAAACAGGGCTGAACAATCAGACCGAAAACAGGGGCCTGAGGGAAGGTCTGCAAGGTGACCTGTGAGAAACCAAGCCCCTGGGCTTGGCTTCCAGAATGCCAGGTTCATGTACACCTGGCCAGAGACAGGGAAGGGGGTGCCTCCTCCAGGGAATGGAACGGCCTTTAAGTAAAGGCCAGATGCTAACACTCAGGGTCAACCAGTTCACTCCCCACCCACCCTTCAGTGAAGCCCACTTAAGGGGTTCCGTCCAGTTAGCTTCAGTGCTCCCACGTTAAATAAGAACATCCAGCCGAAGATCTCCAGATATTTAAGGAAAGCCAGATACCAAAAAACATGCAGATAAAGAGAAGGCGAGAGCAGCTGATACCTGCAGACAAAGAAGAAAGAGACACTGTACTTATGACAAAAGAACCCGACGTTATTTTTTTTTTAAATCAGAGTTCAGCAAAGAGCTTTTGGAAATTAAAAATATAAAAATCATAATAAATTCAGTAGAAGGGCTGGTAAAAAAATTTTTTTAAATCTCCTAGAGAGATGAACAAAAAGGCAAAGACAATAGGAAGTAAAATTAAAAGATAAAATCAACCCAGGAGATTCAGTATCTGCCTAGTACAGGATCCAGAGAAAAGAAATAGGGAATATAGAGGGAGGTACACAAAGTTACAGAATAAAAGGACCCACTGAGAGACCAGAACAGTAAATACAAAGAAAAAAGCCCCAGGAAGGCACATCATTGTGAAACTTCAGATGACCAGAGCTAAAGGCTCCTAAGAGGTTCCAGAGAGAGAAAGAGAAAAGCAAAATGAAAGCAGGGAATGTCATTGGGTCTCTCTGAAGCACACGGTAAACTAGAATCCTGCACAGAACTGATTTTCAACCTAGAATTCTACACTCAGCTAGAAAATAGAATAAAGACACTTCAAGCATAAATGACCCAAAATACCTAGCTCATGCGTACTCTCCTGGGAAATGACAGGAGAACGAGCTTGTCCTCCAGAGGCTTTCCCTGTTCCCCAACTGGAATTCCCAGCTCCCCAATCCCAGAGCACTGTGTTAAAGCACCTTGTATTTGCCCTGGTCCCAAACAGCACATGGCCACGTCTGAGCATCCGGTACCCTCCCCAAGTGCAAGCCTGTACCTACAAAACACTAAGTACTCAACAAGAATCTGTTAAATCACCATCGGCCAGATATGCCCTGAAATTTTGTCTGTCATTTAAAGAATGCATCCCACAAGCACTGATTATCCCATAAATGCCCCCTTTTTATACGATAATGGACTTGTTTTAAAATGAAACATCTATGTGCACAATTCAAGCGCACTGGTCTTGCTTTAGTAAAGCCTTTTTCTTAGACGTTAGTTTATTAGAGCAGTTTTAGGTTCACAGCAAATTTTAAAAGGTACAGAGACTTCCCATAGACCCCCAGCCCCTACACATGCAGAGCCTCCCTCATTAGCAACATCCTCCAGCAGTTGTTACAATTGACGAACCTACACTGACACATCGTAATCACCCAACGTCCACAGTTTATATTAGGCTTCAGTCTTGGGGCTGTACATTCTATGCATTTCAACAAATGTATCATGGCAGGCATCCACCATTACAGTGTCATACAGAGTAGTTTCACTGCCCTAAAAATCCTCTGTGCTCTGCCTATTCATCCCTCCCCCACTGGGACCCCTGTGGTAATGCTTTTCAATACTATTTGTTTGGAGTATGGGCAACATGTTTGCAGTTTTGTGGGCCAGGTCTCTCTGCAACTACTCAACTCTGCCATTGTAAAGTGAAAGCCTCCATAAACAATACATAAATGATGGGCATCTCTGTGTTCCAATAACACTTTATTTACCAAACGGGCAGCCCACATGCTGTCATTTGCCGACCCCTGGACAACAGTATCACTTTATTCATTCCCACCATTTTATAGAAAAGAAGTTTCTTAATAGATTGACTTGGCAATAGTAAGGTTTTTTGTTTTTGTTTTGTTTTTTTCAATTTTTCTCTCTGAAATCTATCCTCTTTCTGGAAGTTGAAACAACACCCAATCAAAAGCTGAGATGGTATGATGAAAGACAATCCCCTTTTCAGAATATCCCTGCTTTAAAGCCACATTGCCTTTCTCCATTTTAAACCCCAAGCTTCTCAAAACTCTGAAGGAAATCACTCGCTCTTTGAAACTGTGATCTCTGCTTTTCCAGCAAGCGTGGCTTAGGCTGCCTCACAGAGCAAGTCCCATAGCATGGCTACCACAGGGACGTGCCGTTTGCTGAAAGTCTGGCACATGAGCCCTTCAGGGCAGTGCCGTTGGACTGCTTATGATAAACTGAGAACAAGATCTTTTGTTTCCAAAAGTAATCAATGTTTGTTCTTGTGTTCAAAGAAAACCAACTGTTCTGCAGGACGACATGTGGACATCGACTACCTTCCAGTCCCCAACTACCTGTGAACAGAACAGAAGCAAACCCATGTTTACCTAGAATGGGGAGTTCGTCTCCGGAGATCCCGTGGTCCAGAACCCCTGTGTCCACTCACCCAAATGCAACCCACGAAGTTGATTTTACTGAAGGGAGAAAGAGTGTGTACACAAAATGGGAGTCCACTGAGGTCACCCCCTCTGAGGTCTGCCACCTCTTGGGAGGAGCAAAGAGTCGCACCAACCACTAGGCTTCCTATTAGCTACAATAAGAAATCCAGAAAACAGCACTGATGGTTT
Source organism: Eubalaena glacialis (assembly GCF_028564815.1). Taxonomy (NCBI): domain Eukaryota; kingdom Metazoa; phylum Chordata; class Mammalia; order Artiodactyla; family Balaenidae; genus Eubalaena; species Eubalaena glacialis. Next base: position 10,996,564 of record NC_083716.1, read on the forward strand.
TTCTAAGTGGATGTGGCAGCTCCCTGCAAGGCAATCTCTGACCTGTCATAAAAAAGAGAAAGAGAGCAGATGAAAATACTCCCCAAAGCCTAGAGGCCGGGGAGGATTCTGCGTCTGCCAAGTAGTAAAAATCTGTAACATTATAAGTACATCTTAAGCAAAAGATAGTAATAGCCTCTGTCAAAAAACTTGTCTACCAAAGACGGGACATCAGCCTCGCATTCGACAAGGCAGCTGGTGGGCAGACTTGTCAGGAAACGCATTTGACAGGGGAGGGCGCGCCTCTGAAAGAAACACTTTTGTGGGTCCCAGCCTCTACTCTTTGTGGTCCAGCAGTCTTCTAGCTTGAGTTATTCACATAAGACCTATTTCCCTCCCAAGTTCAAACGCAACAGTAGCTACGAAATTGTGCTGCAGTCCTCAGTTAACCGTTTGAAAGCCAGGATTAAGGTCTTCCCACAGGGTTTCACTTCTTACTGCTTATAATTTTTGAAGCTCAGCACCAAGTCTTTGGGAGAACAGAACATGTCTTAAAACAACAGAGAACCTGAGTGACCCCACAAGGATACAGATGGAGAGCAGACAGAAGCGGACCCCAGGTGAATACCATCCCAGGTACCTCTAAACAATGCCAGCACAGGAATCCCTGACAGTAAGGAGACAGGAAATCAATACTGCAGGCATTCCTCCAGCTGGCACCTACACTGCCTCCGAAACAGACTCACTTAAAACAAAACATGACTTCAGAGAGGAAGAACAAACTTGGACAGCATTCCAAATGGATGCGTGACCTTAAATAACGGGAGTGGCTGGAGCCTAGAAGCACCGTGAACCCTACACCGTCATGCAGGCTGTGCCCCTGGCCATACTAACCTCAGAGGGCATTTTAGGAAGCACGCCCAGGAGCGTGCTTTCTCTCAATCTCCCCCGTGACTCCAAAGCCAAACCCTCTCCATGAACCAATGTGTTCAATCTAAGTCTCCTTTTTCTTTTCTCAGGGCTGCTGTGACAAATTACCACAAATCTGGTGGCTGAAAATAAAAAAAATCTTTCCCTCACAGTTCTGGAAGCCAGAAGTCCAAAATCAAGGTGTTGGCTGGGCCACGGTCCCTCTGAAGGCTCCAGGGGAGGCTCCTTCCCTGCCTCTTCCAGCTTCTGGCGGCTCCAGGTGTTCCTTGGCTTGTGGCTGCATCACTCCATCACTGCCTCTGCCTTCGCATGGCCTTCTTCCCTGCATCTCTAAGTCTCAGTGTTCTTCTGCCTTTCTCGTACAGGGACATCTGTCACTGGACTTCGGGCCCACCCTAAAGCCAGGATGATCTCGTCTTGAGATCCTTAACTTAATTACATCTGCAAAGACTTTTTTCCAAATAAGGTCACATTCACAGGTTCTGTGGGCTAGGACTTGGACGTATCTTTTTGGGGGCCATTATTCAACCCACTAAAGTCTCCAGTAAACTAGAGGAGAAAATGAGTTATTTATTTAAATGAACGTGGGCTGTGAACACCTCGTTGTATTTAATCACCTAAAGCCCAAGACACTACCATGTTAGAGGCTGGCATGAAGGTCAGCTAAGTGTCCTTGAACAAGTTGCTGAGTCTGTCTAAGCTTCACTGTCCCTGTACACAAAATGGGGACAACTGGACCTGGCAGGGCTGTGGCATAGGTTGATGGAGATCCACTTAGAGGGCCGGGCACCTCTACATGGTTGACAGGCCCTAATCTCTAATGACTCTGAGCAAAACGCCCAACAACCACTCTGCAGGAAAGGCCGTCCAGTTATTCCCTGATCCAGCCACTATCAGGGTGTGTATTAGGTACTTAGAAAAAAGAGAAAAGAGTAAGGTAACAGGCTCGCCAAAGCTAAACAACGATCAGACCTGTGGGGAATCAAGGACTCCGGGTCAGGAGAGCAGGCTGTCCTCTCCCAGGCAGTCACCTGTGGGCCTGGTTCCTCTCCAATGATCCCAGAATCGCCAACCTAAATATACAGCCTGCCACTGCCCGTGGACTCCCCAGGACACGAGCTGTGTCTCACTTATCTTTGTGTCCCCAACACCTATCACAGTGCCTGGCACCTCAGTCACTCAGTAAACACTGAGGAAACGAATGAAGACACAAACCAGAATACTCCGGGAACCTCAGCCCTGAGACTAAACAGTGCATGGATGACTGGGGTTTATTTGAAGCATGATACCAAGCACCTGACAGATACTGAATGGACTAAATAAGATAACGTACCTTAACATCTGGGCCTGGCAGACGCTCTAGAAATGTCAGTGACCCTCATCGCTTATTTTAACCCTCACTCCAAGCAATAGCGGAGGCCTTATTCCCACTTTACACAGCAGGCACTGAGGCACAGAGAGGTTAAGTCACAGCGCTAGGACCCGGCAGAGTCAGGATGTGTCACACTTTAAAGACCTGTACGCTTTGCACTATACCACACCGCACCTGGTTCAGGTTATTTATTCTTTGCTTAAGGCTGGTCCCAGCTCACATACCCATAATCAGGCTATATATTGGGGAGGGTGTATGTTCATTTATATATATATACATATATACGCTATATGTTGGTACACACACACACACACACACACACTACCTTCACTGAAGGAGTAAACTAGAGAGAACACTGAGCTGAAAGGCATAAGGTCCCAGGGAACATGGTTAATTCCCTTGCACTGTCAAGTTCTGATTGGTACTGCCAAAGGGTAAAGTGTCACATGTTACACTCTGCCGAGTTCACAAAAGCAACATATACAATGTTTTGTAAACTCCAGAGCCTTGTCCTCAGGCTTATTATTTCCTATTAAATATCTTGTTTCTAAGCCAACCAGTGAAGAAAAATGAACCGAGCTCGACCTCCGTGTATCAACTCTTTTCTCTCCACCTAAACTCCCAAAGAAAGTGATCAGGAGACATGACCCAGGAATTAGAGTGTCCCAGCCACTGAACTTACAGGAGGAATGGATGCTGGGGAAGCTTTTGCGGCCCTCGGACACCAGATCGGGGTCACCTGTGCAGTGCATTTCCGAGTTCATCACTCCATCTGGAAAGCAGCGGTAAAAGAAATCGGGGCGAGGTCTACAAAAGACACCATGGACATTTTCAATATAAAACGCTGCCATCACAAACAAACCCCAAGCTAACCCCGCTGTCCCCAGCTGTCCTAGCTCCTTCTTCTGCCATCAACAGCGCAGCCCGCCCCGCCCCCCCGAAGACACTATGGGCTTAGGCAAAACTCAGGCTTTGGGGTTAGAAAGATCTGGGCTGGAACTCCCACTCTGCCACTTACTAGTTTTATGACCTTGGGAAGGTCATGTAGCCATCCCCCACCCCAGCCTCAGTTTCCACATCTGTAAAAAAGGGAGATCAATACCTACCCAAAGGTGAGGTCCTGCAGGTCAAGTGAGATGACTTCCAGGAGCCACCTAAGCACAGGGCTGGCGGAGTAGAGGGTAGTTCCTGCCTCCACCTATGGGTCCGCTACTCGGAGGCTGCTTCCAGGGCCCAAGCCTCCAGGCTCCTCGTGGCCCTGTATCTTGAATTTGGACGGCCAACTGCCTGCCCTTCCTTAAATAGCAGGTCTCACTTAACCTCACTGAGAGGACCTGAAAGCTCAGCTCCAAGATGCAGAGCACACGGTCGCCAGGTCGGCTCCTGGTCCAGGTTGCGGGGGAGGCTCTACAGGGAAGCAGCTACAAGCCGGCCCCGAGGCCGAGCCTCCTGCCACAATCACGGCTAACATGTACTGAGTACGTACTGCATACCACAACCAGCACTAAGCACCACCCATGGGTGCATGTTTTTTTAAATTTTATTTTCTTTTAAAATTTTTCTTGGAGCATAGTTGCTTTACAATGTTGCGTTAGTGTCTGCTGTACAGTAAAGTGAATCAGTTATATGTATACATAGATTCCCCTCTTTTTTAGATTTCCTTCCCAGTTAGGTCACCACAGATCACTGAGTAGAGCTCCCTGTGCTAAACGGTAGGTTCTCATTAGTTATCTATTTCATACATAGTGGTGTATATAAGTCAATCCCCATCTCCCAATCGTCCCACCCCTCTTTCCCCCTTGGTAACCGTAAGTTTGTTCTCTACATCTGTGACTCTATGTGTCATACGATTCTTATGACAACCCTGGGGCAGGCCCTCGGACCTCCTTCATTTCACAGGTGCGAAAATGAAGGCTCAGAAAGATTACCGTACTGTCCAAGGTCACACACAACCAGTAAGTGGCAAAGACAAGCTCCGAACCCCAGCAATTGGATTCTTGTACCTACACAGCTCACCCCGTGCTTGTCCACCTCACTCAAGTGTGGATTCTCACACAGATGTGTGATGGTGAATTACTTCACATTAATTCAACTAACCTCTGCCGAACGCCTGCCGTGGACAAGGTCTTGCTAGCACTGTCAACACAATCCCCCTTTTCTGTACGTACTGGGTCACAGTTCACACAGACTGACTCACTGGTCCTCCAGCTCTGGGACCTGGGCCCAGTAACAATCTATCGGTATCTGTAACATATCAATTATCAGTAATCTATCAGAAATGCTGGCTTACTGTCTCTCCCCTACGTGGCTAGTGTTTCTCCAAGTGTGGCTATTCACCTACTGAACCAGAACCTCAGAGTGGACACGGCCTGGGAATCGGCATTTTATCAGACCCCACAGCAACTCTAAGCCTGGAAAGTTGCAAGGACACTGCAGCCCCAAGCCACGCACTGCCCGGTCTGTATCCCTCTTCTGCCCCCTCGATGCCTGGCCAGCACCGCGCACCAAGTATTTACATGATCACCGATGCTGAGGTTCCAAGAGGGGAACCAACCTGTCCAAGGCCAACAGCCAGTCAGGGCCAAGGTCAGGTCCTGAATTCGGGTCTTTTGACGGTTCGTCTCTACAGAGATTAGCTCACTTCCAGAGCAGTTGGGGGAGGAGGCAAGATAAATGGAGAAGAGAAATCACTTCCCAGGGGAGTAAGAGAAACGTGCCATGAGCCAAAGCTCAAATGCCAATCCATATTTCTTATTCCAAAGAGAACGATAAATAAGAAAGCTTATTTATTTTTTGGAGGCCGAAACTGGCAAGTGAGTGGGTGTCTGGTGAGGCGCTGGAACATCAGTGGATGGACCAGAGATGCCAGCAGTGGGCTCTGGTCCACAAGGAAGTGCACTCAGTGGACACTGCTTTACTATTGATGCCCTGCTTTCTGAAATACTGAGTTCGGAATTCAAAGGAGAGGAAAGATCTGTGTTGAGGACAGAAATCTCAGAAGGACAACAACTTAAGGGAAAACCAGAAGAGCTCAAATTTGTCCCATCCAGTGTCCTGTGGCCAAGGCTCCTACATAGACAACCTTGAGAATCAAAGTCACTATTTGTTTCTTTTTTGGAACTTACCTTCCCACTATTAATTTAATAGTGTTTGTGCAGACTCCATTCAAAGCAAGAGCCAAGGACACGGCTACAAAACAAAACCAACAGACAGAAAAATAACCAGCGGGCTCGCAAATCAAAACCATCATCATCATCATTATCATCATCATCACCATCACCTCTGTTCCGCCACACTACTATTTAATTTATGACCATAGAAATATGAGCAAATTTAAAAAGGGAGGCAAGTTTGAGCAGCTAAAGGAAAATGTAATTAGAACAGGACTTTGGAGAGTGACTCATAAAATTCCAAGCCCCTGTGACATGAAATTGATCTCTCCTCCTTGACTGAAATTTTCAATATCACTGAGAAGCCCATCTATCATGTTCTGGCCTGATAGGAACAGATTTAATAGGACAGCATGTAGAATCTCTTTTACTGGTAGCAAGAAACATAACTTTTTAATTTCCTTCTGGCAATCTTCTCAGACACAATTCTAATCAGAGCAGCTGCTGGAATCCTACTGCAAGTAGGACGTGCCCACTCAGCCATCACCTCCTTGTTGACCGTCTCCTGCCGACGGCTGTCCACTTGTTATCAAACAAATCACCGTTTCTGAGACGGTGAAGTGTCACCAAAACCTCGTTCGCTTTTGAAAAGATTTGCCCAGGCGGTGCTTCCTGCCACCTAAAACAGTAGGCACTTCTGGATTACATCCTTTAAAAATAGACAGCATGGGGACTTTCTCCCAGCAGCTTGGAAGGACTTTGCTGGATGAAGCACAGATCGTCCAAAGGGTGCAGATGAAATGAGTCATGGAGCTTTCCCTGCAAGGACCCTGCACCTCTCTCCTGTGTTTATCAAGACTGCACAAAAGGCAAGTCAATGCGATGGAAGGCCAAATGCTTTGCATAAGCAATAAAAACCTATTGATGCCCCGTTCCATTGCTTTGTTGAATAATAAAGCATATGAGTTACGATTTCCCTTTGGCAAGTATTAACTGTTCAATACTAGCTGAGATTTACGTAAGAAAATAGCAGTGGAGGGCCATTTTCGGAAAGGAGCTGCCTGGGGCAATTCATGGTCATCAAGGGAGACAAATGTGTTATTCTGCAAACAGAAAGTACTGTGAACAGTCAACAGTCACCAAGGGCACAGGCCACTGAGGTGGAGACAGAACCCACCTGCTTTTAACAAGTCATGGGAAGCAAAGAGAACGGGAGGGACCAGTTCAAATGAACACCTTTGTCAAAGGGAAACTAATCCCCTAAGTGTGGGATGGGCAGCACTGCCATGTCTGACTGTGGCAGCAAAGGAGGGATGGGCCACTGGGGTGGAGAGCAGAGCATGAGTCAGCAGCATGGCACCACCTTTAAAATACTGAGCACGCAACTGGGGTATATAAACTGGAAGCAAGAGTGGGGGGACTTGGAGAGATATGATTACATTCTGCATGCACAGACCCTTCCTTCCTAAAACGCTGGCTTCCCTTCTTTCTCACAAGCTCACAGCACTGCTGAGAGGTCTCCTTTGCAGAGAGGAGGGAAAATGCCCTGGGCCACCTTCACTGCAGAATTCTCCCAGAGCCATGACAATTAACAGGCTGTGAAATAGCCCTGAAATGACAGGGGTCTTCTCTTGTCAGGGCTAGTCTAGCGGGCTCACTGTGTGTTTCCCCAGAGGGGCCAGACTCCCTCTTATCCTGGTCCTAGCATGGCCTCTGCACAGAGAAGGTCTCTGGGAACAAGCATCACTAGCTGACCTCCCAATGCCCTTGGGGAACTTCAGAGACTGCTACATCAATCCAGAACACCATACACGTCCTCAACCTCGGCACCAGCTGGATTTACTGGAGCACAGAGCAGTTCTCTGAAAAGCTTCAAGTAGCTGAGCTAGAAAATGTGTGGATGTGATATAAGCACCAACAGCTGGCAGCTTCACTCTCTGATCCAAAAGCCTGAAGGAGACAGAAGAGAGTGGGGATCTGGAGCGACAATATTTAGGGTGGAAGTCATTGCAGCCTTCCGGAAGTAAAATGAACTGATTATTATGTTCATCTGAATGGCACAACCCCCAGGGGGACCAAGATAGGGGCCCTCTCACTGATACCAGAGGGAAGGCGGGGCTGAGATTAGATGCATGAAAGGCTGGCCAAGCAAGAAATGAATGGCGCCAGTCACGGGGGCAGGGGGTGGCTTGTTGATTAACAATAACCCAGGGGGTCTTGTTCCTAAGGGCTGTGTTTACAGCATCCCACAGCACTGCGGGCTGGAGAGAAGAGTCAGAAAGACAAGCCAGACTGTGTCTGATAAAGAAATTCAAAGCAGTGTGTCATGTGAGTTGGCCTGCAAGTGGCCTATATGGAGGGCACTCCTGCTTATAAGCACCCCCGAGGATTAAGAGGGGCTTTTGTTGTTGGGAATTCAGCACCACAGTCCTTCCAAAACAGGGTTCTCTGTTTTACAGACCTGGCTGTTCTGCAGCCAAATCCCTTAGAGCCCGATGCTGGGTGGGGCAGGCCTCACTTGTCCAAGAGCAGATGCACAAGGGGGCTGCTGGGGACAGGCAGATCAGGGGAGCTCTCGGGGTTCGGGTCTGCTGAAGATGCCTGGGTAAAGAAGGGACTAAACCACCCTCACTGAGAAAGTCCTGCATCCCAGCTAACGGTGGAAAAGCTACACACCTAGTTTTCTGTCCTTGGTTTTTAAAGATCACTCTCCCCAACCCCTACTTCCAAGGCTTCCTAAAAGCAGCAATTTAAAACAAACTGTGTACAATGGGAGGTTCCTCATCATTTTTACAAGGCAGGCTCTCATTTATCTAGGCAAACAGAACATCCAATAACTCCGCCTTCTCTGTTAACATATAGGAGGCCGGGTATGGGGTGCAATTTTGAGATGTCATCCTAAGGGAGATTTAGCTGAGAATGAAAGGTCTAGGGAAAGTAACTGTAAGCTACTCACTGCCATAACAACAGCCCAGCTCCAAAAGCGGGCAGTAAATTATAACCATAACCATGAAAGACAGTTCCTACCCACAGTCACATATCTTGGGACTCCGCGTCAAGGGAGCGACTAGAATAACAAGTGAAGCAGAGGGATTTCCAGGTCAACTGAGAGGGCTCCTAAAGGGACATCTGGGGGACCACAGTGATATCTGTCCAGATGCTCGAGCCACATGTGGGAGGGCACCTACGCCCTTCCTGGAAAACCTGACCTTTCCACCACCTCAGCTGAGGAGACAGAGACCATGTGACGACCAAAGCTTCAAACCACAGTTAAGCAGCCGGGGGTACACACCTGACTTCAGGGAAGGCATCCACAGGCGGGCCAGAGACTCGGGACTTTTGTGTCCAGGCTTGAGAAATGAGTTGAGCCCGAGTCTCCACCTGGGAAGTCTAGACCACGAGATGCAGTGAAACTTCGAGGTGGCACTGGAGCTGAACGGTCATACAGGTGTGGGCCAGGGGCACCCACCACTGCGAGCCCAAACCTCACACAGACCAAAGATGCAGGCAGCAGAAACGACGTCCAGACAGGAGACTGAGGCAGGGAGTGAGAGGAGAGGAAGGGCGCATCGCAGAGAGGAGGGGTCACGAGGTGACAGGGGCGCCGCCACCCCTCGTGGCCTGGATACCTATTCTGTCCCCATGAGGCTCCTATGTCCTTTTTTTCCCTATTCTTGGATGTCTGTGAGATTGCTTGTTATAGCCCTGTAACCAAACCTCTAATTTATTTGATGTAATTTCAGAGGAATTCTGTTCTTTTCAACTAGACAGAGGCTAACCAAAGCCTGATTATGTAAGAACATTCCCTGTCCCTTTACTGCTCTGCATTCCCTAGATCTCACCCTCACCCTCCTTCCCTTACAAAGAACAAGGGAGACCATGTTTCGCTACATTTTCATTTCCTCAAAGCCCAGTAATTAACAAACATAACCTTTACTGAAGAATCTCATATTTCCAGATTTACTACCTAACTGAATGGTGAGCCTATACAACACACCAACAAACACAATGTGTGTGACGGGTTGGGTAAATTTAATGTGTCATGTCAAAAAATAAACCTAATTCAGTTTTCCTAACCATCAAAAAGCTAAAAACCTGGCCTCCAGGTAGTTTATTTTGGTTGCTAAACAAGCCAAATAGTTTTGCTTTCTCTTAATGCTGTCATTTACTCAGTCTTTTGATTAATATGCAGATCAGAAAAAAATGGATTTAACCCTAAAAATGTCAGACTCATGTCACATGAAGATATGGCTCAGCTTGGGGAGAACTGATAACGATGGTGTTATAATCAATGGCAAAGATTGGAGCATTCTTTACATAATAACAGTTGATTAACTGCCAAAATGTCCCCAAACTGAAGATGAGTTATGGAGTTTGTTTCCAATTTATATTATATTTTACATCTGCTTTTGCACATTTTTGCCTCTAGGCAATGGTGATTGGTCAAGGAGTCTGTGGTTGATTTTTGAATTGCCCTTAAATATGGGCCTATTAGCCACAAATGTGGGGTTGGACAGTCAGTGGTGACAAAGTTTCAGATTCACTTTCCCTTACAGCCAAGAGCTGCCCTTGTGGTGTGCCAGGGAAGCACAGAGCTCTGATGGCGAGTCTGACACTCACTTTCAGCACAAGGGACAGCGGCAATGGGCTGACCCTGAAGATAAGGTACTTACCATCCGTGCACTGGTTCTTCTTAGGGATAAAAGTTTACCTTGTCTTGTGTTTCCAAACTTAATTTGACGAAGAGAAAAATCAGCTAGGTGCAACTGAGACTTTCAAAATCTAGTGACCTAAATAATTAAGTTCAGCCCCATGCCTTAAAGCAGGAACTGTGAATACTCTACCTAGGAAGGCTTCCTTAATTTCAGTCTTGTCTGTTCGCCGGATAATTTTCACCACACAAATAACAGCCAGAGGTGTGAGGAAAGAAATTGCCTGGAAGAAATAACAAATAATCCCTTATGAGGATAGCAGTTTGCTATCAGAGGGCTGATTATAATTAGCTCCAGTTAGCTTCGTTTAGACTCACTAGTTGAATGATCTTACTGAACTCCTGACCTCAAACGAAGAAGGATTTATATCTATACTTAGAGACTCCACAGACTTGAAAAGTCAGAGGTCTGATTATGGGTTATAACTGATTTGTAATTGCTGGGAGCCACGTTTAAAGTGGTGGTTTTTTAAACAGAAAAGAACAGTCCATAATTATAATGACTCATCTTTGCCAGTAACCCTCCTCCCATCCTCCCCTGCAGAGGCGTGGAAGAACGCTTGGCCTCCCATCCTCAGCACTCTGGCAACATGGGAGCACATGGGACTTCCTTAGAGTTGATTGATTCATTCCCCTTTGGTGTTCTTTTGTTGAATATTCATTTCCACTGCAAAGCAGAGGTTAGTCCTTCTCCATGAAGTCTCTCCTCTTCCCTTCCTCCATCCCCTTTCTTTCCCTGGACCAAAGCACTCAGGAGTGCAGTAAGTGCTTAATGAACCAAGCTGGTGGGATTCAGATGCAAGCGACACTCACTACTGAACCTTCTATGAGGCAGGAACTACACGTTTGGGTACCGTCAGGTACTGGAGTCTCTTAAATCCTCACGCTGGCTTTGTGACAATTCTTTGCCAGGCTTGGGGACTACAGGATGTGCCCAAGGACACACAGCTGGTGAGTAGCAAGGCCAGGCTCTGGAGGCCAGGTTTTCTGCCTCTCATGTCTAATCTTTACTCAGCATTCTATAATTAGTACATTGTTTTCAACATTCCAACAATCAAGAAAAAGTTATTTATGTTATTTCCTTATGATTATAACGTCTCAGGATAACAAGCAAAAGGGATTATATATCTCACAAATCTACAATCGGCTCACAGATGGTGGGAGCAGTGAGGTGTGTCACTATTAACCAACAGCGTTCCCACTTTGGGAAATCTCCACCTGGGCTCTAATTGGTGTCACTTTTTGGAGAGGGGCTTTCTAACAGGACTAAGGCATGGCTAGAAGATACTCTCCTTTTTTAAAAAACAGAATTCATCCAAATGCACACAGTCTTCCAAAATAATTTCAGATGCCCTGCACACTTGCTACAGCCAGACTGCCAGAGCTCAAAGCATCTTGGGAACTCCTCTTTGGGAGCTGTCTTCAGAGACAGTTCCTGAGACATGAAAACCCTTCTCCTTACTGACTGGTTTCTTTCTGACCACAAACGGTAGTAATCAGCTTGATGAGCCTCCTTATCGGCAGTGGCCCTGAATGACTTGGCTATTAAAATGCCACATCAGTAAGTCCTATCGCCATGGAGGGTATTCAGAAGACTGTGACACACGTCTAAGGGCAGCTGTACAAGAGAAGATTCAGAACTGAAGCAGAGGATTTCCCCAGGGGCGACTCAAAAAGGCAACACTCGCTTGTGAGTTAAGAGTTCCAGCAAGTCTGTGAGTTTCCACGCGTGCCTGGGTGGCTCTCACACCTGAATACCTGCTGGGCTTGTCACAATGCTGCGTCCCTCAAACACTCATATAGGACAGGTCTGGGAATCTACACTGTGTAACAAGCATCTCAAATGATGCCGGGGACTGAGAAACACTGCATCAGTTTTGACTCACACATTCAGTGTTTAGAGAACAATGGCTGAAGCCCCTGCTTATGGAAGTCCAAAGTTACGGTCGAGGTCAAAGAAGTCCTGAGCTTTCTGTCTCCTCCCACTTTGGGCACCACAGACCAGCCACCACCCCCAAACAGGAGAAAGCAGCTCACTGAACAGTGAACAGTGCTGCAATGACCCCACCGACAGTCAAACCTTAAATATGAGAAAGGAGAACTGAAGAAAATACTGTAGGACAATCCCAGCTGGCACAGTCTGAGGTTAGACAGAAACGGAACCCCAGAGAAAATATGATTCGAGAAGACTTTCCCTCCAAGGCTCCAGAGGCCGCCTACAGGAGATGATCCTGAGCAGGACTGTGGTGACCAAACAGGAGATGGGGCACCGCGTGGGAGACCGCGGCTCCAAGCCCGGGAGTTGGAGCCGGAGAAGGCATCAGAGCTGCCCAGTGGCTCTAAGCTCACAGCTTCAAGGCCAAGGGGGTCTCTCTTAGCACTGCTCGCGGCCTCAGCTCTCCTGCTCCTAATTACATCCCCACCCAGACTCGCCCAACCAGACAGCACTTTAACTCTCCTAGGTAGCTGCACATTGGTCTGTCTTCTAGAACCAAGGACAAACTGCTTCCTGGGCCAAGGCTAAGCACCAGGAGGGCCCAGGGCTTCCCATCTCACGAGCTTCGCAGGTGAGGAACTGCAGCCATCAGGCTAGGGTCCCAGCCCCCGCCCAGGCGGCCGCAACAGAAATGTCTGCACGTGACTGTCAGGGGTCTTTCTCTGCTCCTATCATCCTAATGGCATCTCGGTTCTGGTCTCGCTCCTTCTTCCTGGAAACATATCTGCCATATCCTTGGGCAGCGCAGTCCTCAAATCAGGACAGAGACTTACTTACATTTACCACCTGCTCCCCACAACTTTTTATAACCATCTTTCAACTAGAAGTTGGAATTAAGAGATGAGCCCCAGAAGCCAACATGTTAGGAAAACAACTTCCTCCGGGGCAAAAGCACCTCTGAACCGAGTGAAAGAATGAAGAAAAAAGAAGCACCCCACTTTCACTCAGCAAACCGGACTGAGTTAAACCGATGCCCGCCCCTTCCACGTTCTGACAAACACCTTTAGAAGGCACTGTTCTGCTGCCCAAGCCCATGGAGGAGATGAAGATGGACACAGAGACACAGGGATGGGAGTGGTTACTTCTACCTCCAAACAGGTGTGGAGATGGAGGACAGAAAGGGACAGGCAAAATTTCCCCTGGGATTGTTTCCCTTAGATTAATGTTTCCATGGCTTAAAAAAAGTTGGAAAATCCTGGGAATGTCCCAGTGGGAAGACAGTGAATTGTCTGTGCTTATTAAATGGGACCTGAGAGAGACCAGGACAATGAACTCCAGCCACTCACTGCTTCAGGATGCAGGGAACATACTGACCCTTCTCTGTGCTTGAGTTTTCCCCACTAGTTATGAGAACAGGGCTGCTCTTCTGAAAACTCACTAATGACATGGTCTGTTACAGGCACTTCGTGTAAATTAACTCATTCAATCCTCACAGCAACCCTATGAAGCAGGCTCCTTACTTAATGGATAGAAAACTAAGGCACAGAGAGGTTAAGCAACCTGCTAAAAGTCACACAGCTAATAAGTGGTAAAGTGGGAATTTGCACTCAGTCTGTTTAAATCAAGCTCTGTGCTTCTAACCCGTGCTGTAGCCATTCTCACCTCAGAAGCAAGAAGCATTAATAAAGCATGGTAAACACCTTTACTCTGGAGTTGGAGAAGGAAAGAACGGGGCTTGTTTCCAGGAACATGGATAAGTCATAGAAGTGTTAGTGGCAGCTGTCATGAATTAAGCACCTACTATGTATTAGGGCCTTTCCTCACATTGTCTAATCCTCTAGCTACTCCGCTGGGGGAAACATCCTCCTTGTACAGAAAACAAAACTGGAACTCAGGGAGATAAGGGAACACACAAACACATGCAGCTACTGGGACCATGACGCTCCAACCTGGGCTGCCGTGCTACCTGGGTTGGAGTCCTGAATCAGAGTGATCACCTTAGCCCAACAGCCTCATCTTACAGATGGGGAAACTGAGCGTGAGATCATCTTGTATCAAAGAACATCCTGTAAACTGCTAATTAAATGTGCTACACAGCACCCACATATCAAGATAACATACAAAAGTCATTAAGCAGAGCCTGGGATGTGGCTGGTTCTGCACGATGCTCTTCCACAGGCAAGGAAGCCAGAGCTCTGTGGAGCAAAATGAACGTGTGAAGCAAAATGAATATGGGGAACAGACCCAGATCTAGTAGAACCAGGCTCAAGCCCCAGCTCTGACATTTTTAGCTCTGCGACCTTGAGTATGTCACTTAACCTATCCACCTTTGAGTCTCAGTCTCAGTGTCCTCATCTATCAAATGGGTATAGTGATGATATACATAGCAAAGCATGGTTCTAAGGATTTAAATTCACTGAGTTGTTGTTGAATGCTTCTTACAGATCACACCCTAAGTGAAGTGTTGTAAGTCTATCACCCTATTTGAAGCTCCCAACACCCTGGGGAGGGACGAAAGTGTTGTTAAAGCCCCCTTTTACAGATAAGGAAACTGAGGCACTGAGAGGGGAGGTGATTTTCCCAATTCACGAAGCTAGTAATTAGCAAAGCTGGGAGTGGACCGAGGCAGTCCACTCTAGAGCCCCTGCCAACTGTTCACCCATGAGGCCCAGCAGAGAGTTAGTATCCAGGAAATTCTGATTGTTGTTCACCAGGGAAACCAGTGAACAGATGACCAATGCCAGGGTCCTGTGACCAGACATATGGGAATAGAGCGCTTTAAGCTCCAGCCCATCTGTGCAGGGAGGTCAGGCACAGGGAAGAGCCCTATTAGCCCAGGCGCCTTGCTCGTGCCCTACAGGACCAGTGTCTCCAGCAAGGGCCCTGCCTTGTGCATCCACCAATGAAACCAACACAGGAAGTGCCATCCGTCCCGGCCACTGCTACACGCAGACAGTGGGTAAACCTGGGCACTGATACAAGGCACTGTGTGGCCAGCATGCTTCTGGGAATCTGCCAAGCATGGAGCACTGTGTGTGCAGGGAAGGGCATGAATGTGCCAAGCTATTTTAACCACCGAAGGGGCTGAAGCCAGGGCACCTGATGTTAGGGTGCTAGCCAGGGAAGAGCTTGTCTCTGGGGTTCATCCACATCAGACAAAACAGTGGGCCCAAAGTGCCCTAATTCCCAGCACCTGACAGAAAGGTGTGCTGCACGGTGCTTCTAACAACTCAGGACGAGCAGACACCTGGGAAAGGCCCTGCTGTGGGCAAACAATTATAGCCCGTCACAAAGCCGAGAGTGAAGACTTTTCAAAGGTGTCTAAAAATTAAACTATCACAAGCCAGCTTTGTCTCCTTTCCTTCCCTCCTCCCCCCAAATTGACTTTATTTCCATCGTTCTTAGAAGCATCCTATTCCAGAATAGAAACCCCTGTTATCAAATCAACACAATCTCAGTAATATTCTACAGAAGTAAATCTTCTGGACATAACAGTATCATGGCCAGAGCAAAAAGAGGGGCAAAGGACAGGTCTTGGGTACATTTTTTTTTAAGCCAAGGAAAGAAATTGGGAAACACTTACCATTCCTTCAGTTCCCTACCTGAGTCCTGCCTGCCCTTCAAGGGCTTTCCTGTGACGCTGAACCATCTGACTCATGCTTATGTCTGTGTCCCCACTAGACCAGAAACCACACCTTATTCAGCTTCGCACCTCCACTACCCGCCGCTGGGCTTGGCTCAAGGAAGGTGCTTCGTAACTTTCCGCTGAATGAACTACTACTTAACTTACCTGAAGTTGTCCACAATCTGCCTGGATCCCTGCCACCCTCGGCCCCCTGCAGCACACAGCACTCCAAGCAAACGCCTATTCGTGGGGCCCACACGGCCCTGGCTCTGCTGTGCCTGTGCCTTTGCACCTGCTCTTCTGTGTGTGACACGCTGCACTCACCACCTGTCCAGCTCACCCGAGCTCCCAAGGAGGCAGCACAGGCAAGTGGCTCCAAGGCCGTCTGCGCTCTGACTGCTGGCATTCAGATCCTGGTCCAGCCACTGATGGTTGTAAACCCTGGATAAGCTGTTTAACCTCATGACAGTTTCATTTTCTCCACTGAAATGATGGGATAACAAAAGTGCCAACCTCAAAGGATTCTGAGAGAATTCACTAAGATGCTGTTTGTAAAATGATGAGCGCAGTGCCTGCATTCAAGAGATGTTGCCTGTTGTTGTTACTACCATGATGATGAGGAGGAGGAGGATGATAATGATGAGGGTGATGACGAACATCCCTAACAGTTTACCTGAGCCTCTCCTCTGGCTCTTTCCAGATTCCACTCTGCTTTAGAGTACCATGTCCCCCAGGAGCCTGCAGGGGTCAAATCTGATTTGACTTCCCATCACCTGCAGTTCCTATGGCTTTCCTCACCCACATCCAGCTCCTGGAAGTGTTCTCTGGACACACAAAGACACAACTACTACAGACAACAAAGAGGGTACTGAAAAGCAACACCCAACACCAAAGGAGTCTTCCTACACCGAAAAGTAGGCTTTCAAAGATGATCTGATAACCTCCACATGTTCAGAAAGGAAGCATGACCTCTTTTGAATAAGGGAGCAGCTGATGGTTGGGAACATCCAGGAAATGTTAAGTCAAGACTCAGTGTGTGAGAAAAGAGTTCTCAGCCTGCCTCTCTGGTCCACAGGAGCTCAGAGTCATCAAGGGAAACAAGCTCCTAGAATCAAATGGTCCAACCACACCCAAGTTTCATGTTGACAGATATAGTCACCACAGCTGATGGTGCCAAGGACAGAGGAAATGCCAGCCAGGGGCTTCTTGGTGATGTCATTACTCCTCACTTAATTCCCTAACATTCTGATGTTATTTTTGTGACATTTGAACAAGTAGCTCCTTTAAAACACACACACACACACACACACACACACGTGCGCAAATAGGCACAACTCCAGAGACACTGATTTCCCAAATAAAGAAACATCGGGGTTATAGCAGCTGCCTTTAAAAAACACTTTGGTTATTAGAAAGTTAGCAAGTTTGCCTTTATATTAAAACATTCTAAACAGAAGTAGAGGAGATCCCAGGATTCTGTTTATGCATTAAATAATGAAATTTGAGCTTTCTAAGGAAACCAAGCTATTTTTTAAAAACAGTGAAAATATGTTTTCTTACAAATTCTTCTATAAACACCAGAAGGTTTAAAAGGATCAAAAGCAGACAACTGATGTCTTGTATTAAACTCTTAATAAAACCCAGGAGAACAAACCTAATTTATGTGGTGACAAAGCATTTTTCATCTTGTGTTACACATCTTCTAAATGTATCTACTGCTTTCCTTGTGTTATTATGGAATCGTACTAAATCTTGTGACCAAATGAATGAAATTCATCAACTACTATTAACAAAACAAAAGGTTGAACTTATTTCATTAGGAGACTAGAGGCTATGAATCAGTGTTTGTGGCTGAATACCCCTCTATTCTCCAAGAATCACAGCACTGAAGAACTCCTTTACTGCCTCCTTCCCTTCACTGCCAGCATGCAAATGTGCTCCATCCTATTTGTGTCTGTAGCCAGAATATTTGTGGCGTTTTTATCTAGACTTCAAAACAATCCATTGTTCACAAATCTAGGACACAGCCACAAATTTCTCACAAAATCCCAAATGAACATTCACTCCAAATTGGGTTTTACAGCACACGAAATGTGAAATCTTTGAAAACGGAAACAAGTGATCAACAGAAGCTTCCCCTATTAAAACCATGGAGTAAACTAGTTAGACACACACTAGTTACTTTATTTCTAGGATTTATGGAAGATTTGAGTTAGAGCAGAAATGGAAAAAAATCTGATTTTAATACTCAAGTGTAAGGTAATACCCTACTCACAAGCACCCTACATTTTTCAATTTCCCCGATATTTACAAAAATCCAGTTTATTTTCCAGCAGAAAAGTAATTATGAAGAAGCAATTAAAATAATACTGTAATGCTCATGTAGTGTTCCGGGCACTTTGAGATGTTTGCAGACACAAAGATCTTTCCAATCATCACCGATGAACAAGATTTCCTCCACAAAATCAGAGGGATTTCTTTCACAATGCAAAAATATTCCTCATGTTCTCTATAAAAGCTCTGGAACAGTCATTTAAGTTCCCAGAGGCAAGACGCACAATGGCTGCTCAATAGGAATAAGCTTCAAGCTACAAGGCTGCCCATCCAGAAGCTGCATTATTGTTCTGTAACAAGAGGGAGCTTCAAAATCTCCTCTGCTACAGAAAGGCCTGAAGGCAATTCTCCAGGAGCCAGTGAGCTTCAGCCAGGAGTCCTGGACACTCGGCTCCCGACTGCAGGGCAGCCTCCTGGCCGCGAGCAGGGCTCAGAGCTGGCTGCTCGGATGTGAATCGTGGCTCTGCTGCGCTCTAGCTTGTGTGGCTTTGGGCAAGTTCCCTCATCTCTCTGGGATGCAGGTCTGCACCTGCAAAATTCGGGCAATAATGACATCTTCCTCACTGGGATACTGGGTGGGACTAAATGAGATAATCCTTTCTTAAGCTCTCAGCCAAGGGCCCGGCACATAGTAGAGGAAGTGTAAGAGACTGTAATCGACAAGGGGCAGAGCGAAGAGGTAAAAATGTCCCAATATATCCACCAGCTATTTGGGTGCTTGCCCATTTATCCTAGGACCAGAGATGCTGTCAGGGGTGAGTTACACATAGTGGTCTCATCACTGGTCAACTGACCAGCAAAACCCAGAAAAGTGGTTACCTGAGTACAGCTACATTGAGGTTTTTTAAAAAATAGATGGAGCAGGAAACTCTGTTCACTAGTTTCTCATCTTATTTTACTCTAAGTATTTGGAAACAACTCGGGTTTAGCTCAGGTAAGCAGGGCCCTTCTTTTCCAAAGTGTCGGGCAATTGCTTCTCACATGACCAAGCGGCGACCATCCTGATCTGGAATTGAATTTTAATTTGATGGGCAGCTCGCCTCTTTTTTTTTTCAGGCTGCTTGCCATCATCAGCAGGGGTTGGAAATGCAGAAATGAAAGCCCATTTGGTTCATACTTGGGAGAGTGGTCAAATCAGCCATGAAATCATGGTACTTACAAACATGAGGCGGGTAGGTATGTTGTCTGACTGCACCAAAGGATTTTTATAGAGCCAGATCTCCTCCGGCTGGATGACTCTCTGGAATGGATCCAAAAACTCCGTAAAACTGAAACAAAACAAAGAAAGAGGCGTGAGGGCTGAGCACTGGAGAAGGTGGCTCCTGCACACGCTCAGGTGGACGATCCGGCCTCTGGGGGAGCGGGGGGAGGACAGGCTGCCCGGCTGATGGTTCTCGGCCAGTTCCAACTGGGGAAAGAGGGAGGTAGTTACCGAGACTGTAGAATCTTCTGTCACCACCTGCCAGCGAGGACTAATTGTGGGCATAAGAGAACGGCTGTGAGGCTGACATACAAAGACTCTAGAAACCTGGGGATCCAAAGTGAACTGGGAGTTGAAGTCCAGAATGGTGGCTCAGACTGGGGCAAGGCAAGGCCAGCAGCACAGTTTCTGGGAACGAAATGGACTTGAGCTGGAACAAAGGTGAGGGAGCAGCAGGCAGGACTAGAGAAAGAACCGGTGGTGTTCTTCCCTCCACGCTACCCCAGACGGCACCCCGCCACCAGCACCACCACCAGGAGGCAGACTGAGCTTCAAGAGAAGACGGAAGGTAGAGACAGGAGAGAAACACAGAGGAGAGGAAAGAAGGAAGGGAGAGGGGGATGCGGTGTCTCCTGGGGCTGCTTCCAGGAAAGCAGACAGCTCTAAACATCCATCTCCTCAGCTCGCCACCTCCCGACCCCTCATACATCCTGGGAGCCCCAGACACCCAGGCGGATGAAGAGAACTACCACCAAGAGAAAACCTGGGGGGAAGAACAGAGACTGCAGGTCTGCTCTGCAGCTCTTGGCCATCGGGCCGCCTCCCAGCTCTCCAGCTCAGCTCTTGACCTGGTGAGTTCAGTTCAGAATGGCTTGAGATGTGGCGGAGAGAGCACAGGGGCCAGGTGACTCAGGGCTTGAGTGCCAGGCGAAGGAGTTTGGCTTTGGAACCAAGGATGAATTCGGCAGAGAAGTGTAGAATGAAATTTCCAATTCCAGATAGTGGCAAAGATGGGGAACTGGAGCAGAACAGAGAAGGGAAGGCAGAGAGAGTTAGGAGGTTATGGCAGCTGTCCCAGCAAGAGACGGCTGCAGAGTGAAGAAAAGGGCAGGACAGAATGGAAGAACGTGCACATGGGAGGTGGGGTGGTCAAAGCAGATTCCAAGGGCTCTGGCTTGGGCTTCCAGGAAAAGGTACCATTACCAGGATGAGGAGGAGGGGGATTGGGGATGGGGAGGAGTTGGAGGGCAGCTGTCATCTCCTCTAGGAAACCACACCCAGGTGACCAACAGTCTGGGTTTGCCCAGGACTCTCTTGGTTTTAGCACTGAAAATCTTGTGTCCCAGGAAAAGCCCCAGTCTTAGGAAAAACCTAGATGGTGGGTCATCTTAAAGCCATCCCAGCCCTCGGACAGAATCAGGGGTCTCACAGCCTTAGTTTCTACCCTAGACTTAGGCCTTTGTATGATCATGATTTGTTTGTATGTCCAGCTACACTGGGAGGGTGTAGAGGCTGGGGGTCACTCCAGGGCTGTGTCCTCAGAGCCCAGCAGGATGGGACTCTCAGCGACTGCAGAATCTGATGTCTGTTCAGGACCTTGAACAGCTGCCACAGAAAACACCCTCAGTCTGATCAGCCTCACGCTGAATCCTATCATGTACCTACAAGAGACCTAAAATTCAACCTGTCTTTTGTGTCTCTCTATACATATCCCTCCCTCTTTCTCTGTCTCTCTCTCTTCCTCTCCTCCCCTCCCTCTCCCCCCAGTGGAGGCTTTAAGTCCTAAAACTCTGTCCCTCTGTCCGTGTACTTATGTAATTTCAAGAAGAAAGCGGTGTCGGCCCCTGACTGTTTCATTCAGCACTGTGTCCAGAACATTTCTACTGCAGAATCTTACTACAAGTGCCCTGAGATCCCGTCATCGATGTGTAAGGTAACTTCTGCTAACGGCCCTCCAAGCCTCCTCCAAAGTGAGACACGGGGGAGCATGCCGTTTGGGCGCTGGGAAACCTGCTCTTTGCCCGAGCTCTGCCATTAAGCTGCTCTGGGCTTCAGAACAAGCCACTTCTCCTCACTGGGCCTCAGTGTCCTCACCTGCAACACGGGAGGTTGGGCTAAGCCAGAGGTGACAAATGGAGATGGGTCAGAACCACTGGAGACACCCTACCCCAGACCTACAGTCTTGGTATGGACTGGGCCTGGTATGTGGATTTTAAAACACTCCCCAGGTGACCCTGAAGGGCCCAGCACTGAACGGAATGATCCCTAAGGGTCCTGAGCCCTTGTCCTTAAGGAGAGGAGACTTAGAGATTTAGCTCTCCATGTTAACAATTCTTCCATCTGCTGCAGGACAGGCTATGGAGTCAGGCCCATCCACGTTCAAACTCCAGCTCCGGTTGTGTGGCTCTTAGTGAGTTCCTTAACATCTCTGAGCCTCAGTCATCCCACCTATAAAATGGGCACACCTTAAAGTGTGGGAGTAAAAATAAAATGAAAGAATATAAAGTACCTAACAGAGCATGAACAGAAAGCAGCATTTTATCACCCTTATCATTTTACCCTTGCCTCCATCTGCAAGTTTTTACTAGACAGTTTTCAGGCTTTTTTTGGGGGGGTGGGGGGGGTCATTTTGTAACAACCTACTCACTGCACCCCGGTGTTTTTAAAACATTTTAAATATAACTAAGGAAAAAGAATTTTGTTTTAGACTTGTTTTCGAGAATATACTTGTAAAAACCAAAGCTTTCAGAATACTCCAGTTACTCTGGCTGCATAGCAAATTACCCCAAAACTTAATGTCTGAAACCAATCATTTTGTTTTGCTCATGATTTCGTGGATTAGAAAACTGAGAAGGTCCAGCTAGGCAGAGTTCACTTAGAATCTCTCATGTGGTCACAGCAGTTAGATGTCAGCTGGGGCTGCATCACCTGAAGGCTTGACCAGGCTGGACATCAGGATGGCCTGTCACGTGGCCGCCGTGGGTGCCAGCTGTTGGCCAGGAGCTCAGCTGGGGCTGCCGCCTGGAGCACCTCACATACTTCTCCAGCACCGCAGTCTCAGCATAGTCAGAATTCTTCATTCTGCTGGCTTCATCCAGAATGCGGGTTCCAAGAGGACCAGGCAGAAGCTGAATGGCTTTTCTGACCCAGCCTCCAAAGTCTTGTGGCATCACTGGGTTACATAAGGTCAGCCCAGATTCAAGAGAAGGGACCCTACTCTACCTCTTGGCAGGGGTGTAGCAAAGTCCGCATTACAGAAAAGCAGGTAAGATGAGAGAAATGGCTGCAGCCACCTTCCAAATACAATCTGCCACACACAGGCTGTCATCACTGTAATGGTCCTGCAGCTCCCACTCTCAGAGACCCCAGAGCCTTGATTCCTGTGTCCTCCCCACACAGCTGGCCGCAGGGCCAGGGAGCCGGCACACCGCTGAGCACTGTCCTTCCTCACCTCCTTTGTCTCCCCAGGGACACTATCCTCATGGCCATTTTTTAAAGCCTCGTGCACCCAGCCTTTTGCACGATTCCTCACCCCACCCTGAGTGGCTGCAGCCAGAACACATCTGTCAAGCAAATTATATCCTCTGGGAGCAGCAGTACCAAGAAAGATAGATGTCCCTTCTCCAGCCATGCACCAGCCACAGGCGTCAGCTTCTGAGAATCCAGATAGTGAGGCAGCTACGCAGAGGACGTGGGTCTCAAAATGCAAACAGGAGCAGAGGTGGACATGTGGTGGAATGGAAAGCTCTGGAAGGTGTGTTCCTAAGAGAGGGCATGCCAGGCCTGGAAACATCCTGCCATGAGCTCTTTGTAAAGTGATTTGGAAACAAGGAAATGGAAACCCCGCTTCCACATGAGGAGTTCAGGCATGGGCTCTAACTGCCTGCTTGGCAGGGCTCACTACACACTGAGGACCCCCCAGCAGCAGCATGTACGATCAGGGCTTCCCAAATGTTAATGCGCCCGGGAACCACTTGGGGGTCTGGTGACTGAAGATACAGCAGGTCCAGGGATGGGACTGAGGGCTGGCGTCTCCAACAAGCTTCCCGGTGATACTGATGCTGCTGATCTGTGGATCAAACTTGGAGTCGCCAGAGGCCAGGGCATCAGCATCACCTAGGAGGGAGCTTGCTAAAAATGCAGAGTCTTGTGCCCCAGCCAGGATCTACTGACTCAGAATCTTCATTTTTAACAAGACTGGTGTGAGCGCTACAGTGGGAGACACAGAGCTCTCGGGGAAAGCCAGTGCTTCCCAACTTCGGCCATTTAAGAACCAAGTTGGCCGGTTTTGCCTGATCCGCCCTCCACCTGTACTGTGACTTTTCTTCAGACTTTGTAAACTAAAATGAGTTTATTCTAGAAGAAACTTCATGTCACTGCTGAATTATGAAATCAGGATTCCCTCCGTAAACAGCTGGTAAACGTCACAATAAATACAATGAAAACAAAAGCACGCTCTTAAATTCTACCTTGATGCTTTTGCCTCTGGGTGGAGGCCTGCCTTCTCTGTGAGGGTCAACGAGACCTTCCGTGATGGAAGGAGAGGAGGCGGGGCGCATGTGCCCCCTCCATGGTGTCGAGTCAGGTGGGTCACATCCATGTGTAATCTAAATCCACCTTGCAAAGCCCCTACAATTCTCTCCAGCACCACTTGTGTCACAGGAAAGGCAGAAAAAAGATGAAAAACAAAGATGATAACTCAAAAGCACAGCAATCTGGGGCCATTCGGTAGAGAAGAAAATAGCCCCACTGGTCTTAGTAATGCCTACAAGCATCAGCATACCCCAGGCCAGTATAATGACCAATGTCCTTGCGTTTTCAAGAAAAGGCTGAAGAAAGTGTAGCAACTCTTTGACCACTGCGAGGTGTGTAAAACCACTTTGCTTACTTTCATTTCCAATAAATACAATGCAGAGAAAAACATCTCAATGCCCAGAAAGGGTCTGACAGATCCACCGATGCAGAGTTCCTCATAGTCTGAGGCTGAGAATCAAAACTGTCCTCACTGTGAATGGCATTTCTGCATCACTGCAGAGACTCATGGAGAAAAGATTTGGTGTGATGATCAGTACTCCAATGACGTGGCTAACTGGCCCCGTTATCCATTTTCACTCCTGATAGGCTGAAGAGCAGAGAAGATTCCTAAGACATCATCAGACTTGATGACCAAAAGTAAACAGAAAGGAAGGGCTCTATGTGAGAAGGAAATCTAACAGGTCAGAAAGTATCATTTATTAATTGTTCCAAAGAACAGATGCTAGTTAATGAGACCACACAGGTGTGAAAGCAGTGTTTTCTCCATTGTTACTGATAAACTCTGATTCAGCAGCCAGGGCCAGTCCAGCCTCAAAAATAACTGACTTCTTCCCCCATCAAAGGCATTCACTGAATCTTAACTATTGTCAACAATACCACTGCACTTAACTGAAATTCCAAACTAAAATAAAATGTCTAAACTGTATAGTTCAACATGTTTTGATGTGGAAAGCATGGAGTTACTACTAAAGGAAACAGATAATTTTCTTTCGTGAAAATGATAACTGTCTGAAGTCAGGTAACTTGCTGCGGGATTTTGATCCAAGACACGCTCCTTTCAATTTCTTTGCTGTTTTAATTGGACAGTTATCTTAATCTAACATTATCTTCATTTCAAAGTTGGGACAGTGTTACTCCATTTTCTCCTTCGTTTTCTGATGATACAGTTAGAAGAATTTGGAAAACATACACTGAAAGTTCAGACATTCTTCTGACTTGATGCCGAGCAATTCTCTCTTCAATGCATGCATAGTTTATGCACAGTATAGATGCTTTAATCCTCCTTAGACCAGATTCTTATCTACACGCCTCATACACACACACATGCATGTTCACACACACACCAAGCCAGAACGTCAGTGAGCAGAAGGCAAGCAAAAGCAAGCAATTTTCTAAGATCCAGGGAGAGCCCAGCAAAGTCAACTGAAACAGAAAAGAGGCAGAAGGAGATCTGATGTTGACACAGAGTGAAAAGCAGGCAGAAGGCTAAAGGAGGAGTAAAGCCAACGCCAAGCAGATAAAAACATCCTGGTGTTCCAAGTAGGCAGCCAGTTACTCCTCCTCCCCAAATCACAAACACACGGCCTGTCGCCCTTCTGTGGTCCCCTGAACCTCACCAAGGAGAAGCGGATGCAATTCCAGTGTCATGCACTGCACCATGGGAGGCTCTCCAGGCCCAGCCAGGCATCAGATAAAAACATCACTTTGCCCCTTGGAGGATCCCCAGACCAGGGCCAGCTAGGGTAGCATTTAGAGTGGTGACAGATACACACCACGCTCACACACGCTCGCAAACACACATACACATGCACACACACACTCTCCTGGTGGCTAGTCCTGTTTGCATAGCTCACCCTCCCCTTAAGCAGCCTAGGATACATGTCTGCTTATAGAGGAAGGGGTGCAATAGGGACAGACAGTGGACTTCCATCTTTGCCTATTGCTTATTCATTCAACAAACATTTACTGAGTGCCTGTGATGTACCAGGTACCGTCCTGTGAACCCTGGTGTATAAAACACATACAGTCCCACTCTCGTGGAGATCACAGTCAAGGGTTGCTAAGTGCCACCTGATTGAGGAATGAGATGCCAAGGTCTTTAGTTACAGGTATCAGAACTCTGACTACACAGAAGCTCGCCACCCCACTCTACTTTGGGGGGGCCTCACTAGTTAGACCCATGAGATGGCCTCCAACCTGGAACTGCATGTGAGGACGCTGGGCCCCTAGGGATGTTCCAGGGTGTGAATCTATTGCTGTCCACCTGCTGAATGTAGCAAGGGATTCAGCCCAAATCTGGGAACCCAGAGGAATGGCCACTCTTGACATCACAGTATCAGGAACAGCAAGTCCCTGAACAAGCGACCACGATGCTACTGTCCCCTGTGCCTCTTCTGACTCAAAGTCAAGTTCTCAAAGCCCTAGGGTCTCCTCATTATCTAAAGGATAATGGATTCCATAGATTTGTCAATGACCTTTAACTCATGTACCTTGATAATATGCTTTTTTCAAGATAGGTTAACATTTCTGTCACATACTAGACTCAGATTTCAACATCCTTTCCCCCAACCATAAAAAACACAAGATTGTATGGGAATATGAACTAAATCAGACCATTAACTTGGTTCAAATCCCTGATTCGGCATTTGCCAGCTGGGTGACTTGAAAAAAGTCACTTAACCTCTCTGAGATTTAAGATCTCCCTCCTCGTATCCCAGGATGGCCGTATCTCCCAGGGCAGTAATAATACTGCTATCGTCAGCAGTAATAAATGTTAGGATCTGGCACAGCGCCTGGGGCACCAAAGGGCTCAGCCAAAGGTGGCCGCTGTTCTTGCAAACATGAACAAGAAGGATGCTGATGACATGATGACCGGCTCGAAGACGCTCTCCCCTCCCCCCTTCCGCCCCACCCAGGGCAGTGAGGTTGCATGCTGCAGGAAGGCGACTGGACAGCACAGGTGAATGTCAACAACTACCACATCCTTTAGCCATTCTATGAGGAAACAATGGCCCAGAAGGCCACTTTTGAACCTTGTGTGATCCGAATGACGAAAAAACAAGACACGTAATAAAGCTTTCCAGGTGACAGCAAAAAGCAGAGCATGTTTCTTAATTGCACTATTGACTTTTCCTCTCTAGTGGGCCTCTCTCATGCAAGAGGGAAAACACTTACAAACAGTCAGCAGAACAGGCAAGCAGCTCCACTGGCAGGGAGGAGGCATTGGGATTTTCCATTAGTCCTGGGGACAGGCCACTGAAAGAATATACTGATGGATTATCTCTGTGAGCCAGTAAACCGGAGACCAGCCACCGGACAGGACTTACCCTGGGTCAGGGAGCTTGGCCACCCCCAAAGACAAGGGTAACGATTATAATAATAACAATTTAACACATTTATATTATAATAATAAATACTTATCACATTTGGAGCCGTCTTGTGCCAAGTGCTTTACGTGGTGCTTTCCAACATTACTTTGTTTAATCTTCATAAGAACCCCATGAGGTAGAAATTACTGTTACAGTATTCCCATTTTAGAGATGAGGGTACCGAGGCTACAAGACATAGGGTGTCTTACCTAAGTCTGCACAGCTCTATGGGCTATAGGATGTCCACTATTCCATGTCTTCCTCAGCACATAGTCTGGAATTCTAAGGAGGTCAAGGAACATGCATGCACACGCACATGCACACATGCACGCACGCACACACACACACACACACACACACACCCCTCCCACCAATGTAATGGCATCTGCAATTATTTTATTAAGAGATATAATTTTCCACAATTAGAAATACAGCCTCACTCTTGGGAAAATGCAACATGTCGATCTCAATTCTCATGCAGTGTGAACGACTGAGATCAGATTCTTGCAGAGAGCAGTTCGCTGTTTGTTGTGAAAGAGAAAAGGAAAGAATAACATGCCGGGAAGGAGGTGGAAAGAGAAATGAAGACCCCAAGAAGCCACTCCCACCACCTCCCTCCTCCCTGTCATTCAGAAAAGCAGCTTCCCCGCAGCAGTAGACTTAATCAAAGCAACCTGCCCTTCACCAGGATGGAGGAGAATTGCATCCAGGAGACCAGCCGTGGACCAGACAAGGAACATCTCCCAGAGTCACCAGCACCCTCTTGGGATGGTCCCTCTTGCTCTTGCACAATAAATGAAAAGACTGGGGCTTAGCAAGTGTAACTGCCCACCGAGGCAGAGCCTGGATTCACATCCTCCTCCCCAAACTCTAAATCTAACGTCCTTTTCAATTGTGTGGGCACAGACTCCCGAGGGCAGCCTGGGTGAGCTTTCCAATCATCCCTTCCAGCTGTGGGACCTTGGTCAAGGCACTTCACCTCCTGGGCCTAAGTTTCCTCATCTATGAAGCGGTGCTGATAACAGCACCTACCTCAGAGGGTTGGTATGACTAGTAGGTGAATGACTAAGATGAAGTGCTGAGGGGGTGCCTGCATGGAGAGAGTATACTGTAGGTGCATTGTTGTACTACAGCAAAAAGCCGAAAATTAAGGCCTGATATGAGGTCCTCCCTTGACATCTGAAACCACAAAGGCTTCAAATGTCCTAACCACAAGTTCCCTCCCACTCAGCTCCCTCAGCCAAACAACGCTCCTTATCAAGGGGACCAGTTACAGCACCTGCTTATCCCCAAGCAGCAGGTTTCAGTCCGCTGTCAGCCCATGGACTTATTCTAACAAGCCAATCACATCCTCCTAAAGGAAGCAGGGGGCACCCCACCCCCTTGATACTACAAAGCCTGCCTCCCATTGCCCCCGGCTGTTTAGTGTGCTCCTGTGTGACCCTGTGTGACATGCAGTGGGCTGTGAATCTGTAACTAATAAACTGCTTTCAGCCTCATCTGTCCAGTGTTGGCTGTCATGAACGGTCAGGATCCCTATAACTCAACTCCAGGGCAGGAATCCCTCCCTCGACAAGGGGGTAAATAAGAGGTGATTAAAACATGTACTCCTCAGCTATGCCCTCCTAAATATGATGGGGTGGGATGGGGTAAGTGGTGGGACAGTGGAAACGTGTGGGCCAAGCCTGGAGATGTCCCCCATCTATCCAGTGCTCAGGAAAGAAGAGAGAGGACCAGGAACAGGCTGCATGGATAATGCAAAGCTACTGACTCACAGATGCTCTGCTCACACCAACTCTTCTTCAGCTTTTAGAAAAATGGCACTAACCTGCACGCCCTACCTGTGGTCACCAGTGCTGGGATCACAGACCCCTGTGGACCCCTGACACAGGCTATATGGAGCACACAGCATCCCCGTGAAGCATTCTTCCAGACATGTATACTCTGAACCTAATCAGAACTTTGGGCTCAACTGCCAGCTTGTCGGAAATACAGGGGCAAAGGAACAGACAAGCCCAGAAATAAAGTTGTAATGTTCCAGATTACAAGAATTGGAAGAGATAAGACAACCAAGTGTAACCGCTGTGCTCTGACTGGATCTTGGGTCAAAAAAATTTTTTTTCAACTATTTAAAAGAAACTTTGAGGATGACTCAGGAAATTTTGGAACTGGAGAATGAGCTGCATATTAGGTGACAGTAAGGGAATGTTACAATTTCCTTCAATGTGGTCAAAAATGTGGAAGAATGTTTTTTGGAGAAGGAGCTGAAACATTTAGGGTATTTAGGATCATGATCGTCAGCAACTTACTTTCAAATAGTTCAGAAAAGTATATATAGAAACATAAATACAGAGATAAAGCAAATAGGATAAAAGGTTAAGTGCTTAATCTAGGTGGAGTATATGGGGAATTGTTTTGCTCTCTCAATTTTTCTGTATATTTGAAATTTTCCAGGATAAAACATTGGCATAGTGAGGTCCTGGAGCAGGACCCTGAGTAGGGGAAACAGCACAGAAGGTAGTGTTGCCGTGAAAGTGCAATGGTAGCATCCAGAGCTGTGGAGTGACAAGCCTACATTTTACCCTTGCCACTTACTAGCTCTGACCTTGGGCTAGTGACACCTCCTCTCTGAGCCCTCGTTGCCTCCTCGGGGAATGGAGATAACCATACCACCTACCTGGAGGGCCATGATGAGGAATGAATGTGAGGACTTAGCATGGACTCAGCATAAGACCGGGCCGCTCTCTGCTCAGTTGTCACCTCCCCCAGGAGTCATCTCCAACAGCAGTGGCATATTCAAAACTACTTCTGCTTCACAGAAAAAGCAAAACACATTCGGACACGCCTGCGATGGAGCACAGGCATAAATGGAAGCTTACTTTGCAGAAGCACAATGTTCAGAAACCATATGCATCACCCCAGAAGTCCAAACATTTAGAGCAATTATTTCCAAACATTCCTACCGAGGGTGCCTTCCCTTTGGAAGGAAGCAACAGAAGACTGAAAATGTTTTAACTGCCTGCACTCAAACAGAAAATCCTGTTCTACATAAACTCAAGCTGCAAAAGCTAACACATCGGGGCCAGTTGGGGCTTCATGACCTAGGGCAAACTGCTGAATCCCCTTCCACATCTATAAAATGGGCAGAACACCCTGCTGGGATGTAGTGAGAATTTGGTATCATCATCAGGGCCCACAAGAAGCACTCAACAACTGGCACTGACACAGTAATCACTGAAAAATGCCAAATTAAAAAAAATCATTCCTAAAATACTTGCACACCGAGTAACCATGTGTGGACCTTATTTGGATCCTGATTCGAAGAAATCAGTGTTAGTTTTATTGGGTGTTACAAATGGTATTGTTGTTTGGGAGGGGGGCAGGCAATTGAAGGTTTTGCTTATCTTATTTTATTTTTTAGTTCTCACTGGTTAAAGTTACTTTTTGAAGTATTTAGATGTGAAATGATGCCATATTTGGAATTTGCTTTAAAATACTCCACAAAAAGACCAAAAGACAGGGACAGTAGAGGAAAACAAATGAAACAAAAGTGCTGATAACTGGCGGACAGTGTTGTAAAATTCCACAACAAAAAGGATTTTCTTTTCTAATGGCTTCACTCATTGACTATAAAGACACTTACAAAATTGTGTCTTACCAGCCAAAGCAACTGATACTCTTGGAAAGTATTATTAGCTTTGAATGGATTTCAGTAAAGTGTGACAATGGGAAGATTAATGCCAAAAATCAGAAAGAAGAAAGGAGAGAAATGGAGCAGCCTTCAAAAAGCCACATACCTGGACATACCTGGAAATCCTCAGGTTAAAGGTGCCCCAGAGCCTGGGGTGATGAGGAGCCCTCTCCCTGGCTCAGATGCTGCCTTGGAAAGCAGGTGCCTAATAAGTAGGATAATGAGGGGCCTGTGGAAATGAGCCCCGCAGTGGCCAGTGACTAGGGGCAGAGCCAAGCCGCTGCGTTTGGGATTCAGGGAAACCCGGCTGCCAGGACTTCTTGGAGCCCAGATCCCCACCCCAGCACAAGCTCCTCATCTCCCAGCAGGGCCAGTGACACAGAGCCCTCCAGGACTGAATATTCTCTGGGCCAGACACCCTTCCCATCGGAAAATGATGTTTGGTGCAGAGACCACTGTGCTGTATCTGAGCCACAGGCAAACAAAAGCCACTCCAAAGAAAAAACTAGTAAAAGATGCAAGTGGGAGAAAAGTGTATAATTTCTTTGCTAAGAGACCTCAGTCTCCAGTTAATCTTCGACTCTACAATGCCCAGTGAACCGTTCATTCCTGGATTAATTAGGAGTCTTTAGGAATTTAGCCAGAGCGTAAAGCACTCTGGAACATTCTACATACCCATCCCCAGACCAGGTCACAGAAAGATATCCCAGGACACACCACTGAGCAGAGAACTGGG
The DNA here is from genome assembly GCF_028564815.1 of Eubalaena glacialis. NCBI lineage: Eukaryota > Metazoa > Chordata > Mammalia > Artiodactyla > Balaenidae > Eubalaena > Eubalaena glacialis. The sequence continues at coordinate 11,028,093 of NC_083716.1, forward strand.
GCAGAAGAAATGCCCCTCAACACTCAGTGCAAATCGCAGTGAAGACAGAACTTAATTTAAGAGGCTTCTGAGCTGTAATTTTAATTAAAATACACCAGCCAGAGAGCACTTGTTTCTAAACAGGAGACTGCGATATGTCTTTGAGATTTCCCCTCCCTTATAACCTCATCTGATTTCCCCTGGTGTCCGTTACCAACAGCGAAGGGCGGCATCGGGTCTTTCTTACCTGAGTCCTTTGCAGAAAGCAGCCAAGTCTTGACCTGGACTAAGCCCCTGACCTTCTCTCCACGACCAATTTTCCCTGGTGGAGGGATAAGGCCATGTTCTCCTAAAACGGTCTTCAGTGAGGCTGGCAGGCGAGAGGAGGCTGATGCGTGAGATGGAACAGCCATGAATCAAAAGGCTGAGGGCTGGGGACAGTAGTGATCAGATGAGAGGCTAATGGCAGGGCCCAGGTCAGGGTTGAGAACAGGAATGGCCAGGCCCGTGGTTTTTAAGCAGATAAAGCCTCGTTTTTGCCCCCAAAGTTTGTTGCTGATGGTGAGCATCACTAAGTGTTTTCGTAGCCACTTGCCCTGCAAACCCTGAGCTCCTCAGTACAGAGTCACATTGAGCCAGGGGCCTGTGGACATGGGCCTGACCTTGGACAGCTGGAGACACCCCCATGCTGGCGTCTGTGGCCCCAACAATGGCCAGCTCCTGAGTCAAGGACCAAGCCATGGCTTCCCCTTGGTATAACCGGGCTCTATGGCTGGGATGAAGCTGCTCACTCGAAATCTTCCGAAGAAGGTGATGAAGATAACCAGGTCCTCATCACAGCTGAAAAGATACAGCAGCACGAGGCAGAGTAAGAGCCACAGTGGAACATCAGTTCCAAGAGGCACCCTGGATTCTTGTCTACATTTTATCAGAGCTGTATTCTCAGGGCTTAGAACAGCACCTGGTATGTAGTAGGTGCTCAATAAATATTTGTTGAGCAAAGGAAACCATCAACAAAACAAAAAGAGAACCTACTGAATGGGACAAAATATTTGTAAACATTATGAACAATAAGGGGTTAATATCCAAAATATATAAATAGCTCACACAACTCAATATCCAAAAAAAAAAAAAAACCAATTAAAAAATAGGCGGAAGACCTGAATAAGTAGTTTTTCCAAAAAAGATATACCAACAGAAGACGGCCAACAGACACATGTAAAGATGCTCAAAATCACTACTCATAGAGAAATGCAAATCAAAACCACAATGAGGTATCACCTCACACCTGTCAGAATGGCTATCATCAAAAAGCCTACAAATAACAAATGCTGGCAAGGATCTGGGGAAAAGGAAGCCCTCGTACACTGCTGGTAGGATTGTAAATTGGTGCAGCCACTAAGGAAAACAGTATGGAGCTTCCTCAAAAAAGCAGAACTACCATATGACCCAGCAATTTCACTCCTGGATATATATATCCAGAGAAAATGAAAGCACTAGTTCATAAAGATACATGCACCCCAACGTTCATGGCAGCATTACTTACAATACCCAAGATATGGAAGCAACCTAAGTGTTCACCAACAGATGAATGGATAAAGAAGATGTGGTATACATACAATGGAATATTACTCGACCATCAAAAAGAATGTAATTCTGCCGTTTGCAACAATGTGGATGGACCTAGAGAGTATTATGCTTAGTAAAGTAAGACAGAGAAAGACAAATATTATCACTTATATGTGGAATCTAAAAAAATAAAACAAACTAATGTATATAACAAAACAGACGCACAGGTATAGAGAACAAACTAGTGGTTACCAGTGGGAAGAGGGAAGCAGAGAGTAGCAAGATGGGGTAGCGGATTAAGAGGCACAAACTACTATGTATAAAATAAATAAGCTACAAGGATATAGTGTACAGCACAGGGAATATAGCCATTATTTTGTAATAACTTTAAATGGAGTATAATCTATAAAAATATTGAATCACTCTGTTGTACACCTGAAGCTACTATAATATCATAAATCAATTATACCTCAATTAAAAATAAATAAATATTTGTTGAATCAAGACTAAACAAATAAATCCAGCTGTTTCAATAAAGAGCCAATCCTTTGCCACATGGAATCTTAAGTCAGAGGAAGGGAGAAAGAGAAGAAGGGAGAGAGAGAACTGAAGGAGGGAAACTGATCACTTTCTCAGCGCTTCCTACCTGCCAGCAGCCTGCCAGGCATGTCTTACACCTTCTCTCAATCATGCCTCACAACTGAAAAGGAGGCACTGTTACCCCATTTTCCAGAGAGAGAAACTGAGACCCAGAGAGTCTTCTTCACCTGCTCAAGGTCATTCAGCCAAACTGGAACCCAAACCCAGATCTTCTAACCATAATCCTGGGCTCTTTCCACTGCCCCCACTTTTGGAAACATGGGCAAGAGCACTCTGAGGGGGGCATGTGGCCACGGGTGGGTTGCAGATAATAACTTGGCTCAGTGGAGGGGACAGTAGGAGGGCCCAGGGCCTGCCCAGGTGGTACAGAGACACAGCCCGGTACTAGTTAGCAGCTCGTTGAACTAGGAATCAAAAGAGCTAACTAGCTCTGACTCTACCACTGATTACTCTGTAATTACAGGAAAGTCACTTGCCCTTCAATGTTGTTACTTCTTTATAGGTAAAATGGAAATTCACTCACTTATTCATCCATTCATTTGCAGTTACAGCAAGGTAGTTAAATGAAAAGCGCAGATTCTGAAAGAACTTCCTTGGGTGTGACCTTGGCCAAATCACTTTACTTCTCTGTGCCTCATCTGCAGAAGGATTATTATAAATGAGATGACTGGCACACAGAAAGCAGGCCCAATACTCATCACCCACTCCTCTCATTCATTCGGCAAGCATTGACATCCCACCCACTGAGTGGGTTTTGTGACCCTGGGCTCCTGGGACACATTCTCTTGTTCTTCCATCCCTCTCCCTGCTCACATTCTCTTTCTCAAGCTCCCTTCCTTCCCTCCAGGCCCTTCATGAATAATGTTGGCCCCGCAAGGCAAAGGCCATCAGGCAGTGGGGACCACATCTGTTCCCATGGCCAAGCTTGGCCCTGACTTCTGGCCTTCCCAAATTGACATCTCCAACCCTGAGTTCTCACTCCCCATCCTGGATTGAATCTCTAGTTGCTTATGAGCTGACAGCCACGGGTTTCCTTTTGGCTTTGGGAACCAGTCCCAGGCAGGCAGTAGCCACCAACACTGGGAGCCAGAACACCTATTTTTGGCTTAGCTGGTAAATCAACTCGAGTAAGTCTTTTCCTCATTTTTCTCATTAAGGAACTGGACTGGATAACTTCAGAGTTTCTGTCCAAATGCTGCAAATCTCCCCTCCCAAACAATGCAGAATTTAACAATTATGGGAACACCTACATTCCAGCTGTGGAATTATGCACTTAACATATATTATTTCATTCAGATGTTACCACACCCTACAAGGTAATTTTTTCCTATTAAGAAACTGAGTTTAGGGCATGCAAATTAAAACCACAATTAAATATCACCTCACACCTATTAGAATGGCTATCATCAAAAAGACAGAAGATAAGTGTTGGCAAGGATATGGACAAAAGGGAATCCCTGGGCACTGTTGGTGGGAATGTAAATTGGTGCAACTACTATGGACAACAGGATGGAAGTTCCTCTACATCTGTGACTCTAAGGGGGGAGGGATAAACTGGGAGATTGGGACTGACATATACACACTACTATATATAAAATAGATAACTAATAAGAACCTGTTCTACAGCACAGGGAACTCTACTCAATACTCTGTAATGGCCTATATGGGAAAAGAATCTAAAAAAAAAGGAGTGGATATATGTATAACTGATTCACTTTGCTGTACACCTGAAACTAACACAACATTCGTAAATCAACTATACTCCAATAAAAACTTTTTTAAAAATAAAACTGGTAAGCAAACAAACAAACAGTATGGAAGTTCCTCAAAAGAATTAAAAAAAAGGACCACCATGTTAACCTGCAATCTCACTGTGGGTATATATCCAAAGGAAATGAAAACAGGCTATCAAAAAGATATCTGTACTCCCATGTTTCGTACAGGATTATAAAGCCAAGATCTGGAAACAACCCTTGTCTGTCAATGAATGGATAAAGAAGATGTGATCTATATACACAATGGAATATTATTCAACCTTGAGAAAGAAGGACATCCTGCCATTTGCAACAACATGGCTGGACCTTGAGGACATTAAGCTAAGTGAAATAAGTCAGACAGAGAAAGACAAATGCTATATGATTTCACCTATATGTGGAATCTAAAAAAGCCAAACACATAGAAACAGAGACTAGAATGGTGGTTACCAGGGGCCAGGGAGGTGGGTGAAATGGGGAGATGTTGGTCAAAGGGTACAAACTTCCAACTATTAAGATGAATAAGTTCTGGGGCTCTAATGTAGAGCATAGTGATTTTTTTTTTTAAACATCTTTATTGAAGTATAATTGCTTTACAATGGTGTGTTAGCTTCTGCTTTATAACAAAGTGAATCAGTTATACATATACATATGTTCCCATATCTCTTCCCTCTTGCATCTCCCTCCCTCCCACCCTCCCTATCCCACCCCTTTAGGTGGTCACAAAGCACCGAGCTGATCTCCCTGTGCTATGCGGCTGCTTCCCACTAGCTATCTATTTTACATTTGGTAGTGTATATATGTCCATGACACTCTCTCACCCTGTCACATCTCACCCCTCCCCCTCCCCGTATCCTCAAGTCCATTCTCTAGTAGGTCTGTGTCTTTATTCCCATCTTGCCACTAGGTTCTTCATGACCTTTTTTTTTTTTCCTTAGATTCCATATATATGTGTTAGCATACTGTATTTCTTTTTCTCTTTCTGACTTAACTTCACTCTGTATGACAGACTCTAACTCCATCCACCTCATTACAAACACCTCCATTTCATTTCTTTTTATGGCTGAGTAATATTCCATTGTATATATGTGCCACATCTTCTTTATCCATTCATCCGATGATGGACACCTAGGTTGCTTCCATGTCCTGGCTATTGTAAACAGAGCTGCAATGAATATTTTGGTACATGACTCTTTCTGAATTATGGTTTTCTCAGGGTATATGCCCAGTAGTGGGATTGCTGGGTCGTATGGTAGTTCTATTTTTAGTTTTTTAAGGAACCTCCATACTGTTCTCCATAGTGGCTGTATCAATTTACATTCCCACCAACAGTGCAAGAGTGTTCCCTTTTCTCCACACCCTCTCCAGCATTTATTGTTTCTAGATTTTTTGATGATGGCCATTCTGACCGGTGTGAGATGATACCTCATTGTAGTTTTGATTTGCATTTCTCTAATGATTAATGATGTTGAGCATTCTTTCATGTGTCTGTTGGCCATCTGTATATCTTCTTTGGAGAAATGTCTATTTAGGTCTTCTGCCCATTTTTGGATTGGGTTGTTTGTTTTTTTGTTATTGAGCTGCATGAGCTGCTTGTAAATCTTGGAGATTAATCCTTTGCCAGTTGCTTCATTTGCAAATATTTTCTCCCATTCTGAGGGTTGTCTTTTGGTCTTGTTTATGGTTTCCTTTGCTGTGCAAAAGCTTTTAAGTTTCATTAGGTCCCATTTGTTTATTTGTGTTTTTATTTCCATTTCTCTAGGACCTGGGTCAAAAAGGATCTTGCTGTGATTTATGTCATAGAGTGTTCTGCCTATGTTTTCCTCTAAGAGTTTGATAGTGTCTGGCCTTACACTTAGGTCTTTAATCCATTTTGAGTTTATTTTTGTGTATGGTGTCAGGGAGTGTTCTAATTTCATACTTTTACATGTACCTGTCCAATTTTCCCAGCACCACTTATTGAAGAGGCTGTCTCTTCTCCACTGTATATGCTTGCCTCCTTTATCAAAGATAAGGTGACCATATGTGCGTGGGCTTATCTCTGGGCTTTCTATCCTGTTCCATTGATCTATATTTCTGTTTTTGTGCCAGTACCAAACTGTCTTGATTACTGTAGCTTTGTAATATAGTCTGAAGTCAGGGAGCCTGATTCCTCCAGCTCCATTTTTCGTTCTCAAGATTGCTTTGGCTATTCGGGGTCTTTTGTGTTTCCATACAAATTGTGAAATTTTTTGTTCTAGTTCTGTGAAAAATGCCAGTGGTAGTTTGATAGGGATTGCATTGAATCTGTAGATTGCTTTGGGTAGCAGAGTCATTTTCACAATGTTGATTCTTCCAATCCAAGAACATGGTATATCTCTCCATCTATTTGTATCATCTTTAATTTCTTTCATCAGTGTCCTATAATTTTCTGCATACAGGTCTTTTGTCTCCTTAGGTAGGTTTATTCCTAGATATTTTATTCTTTTTGTTGCAATGGTAAACGGGAGTGTTTTCTTAATTTCACTTTCAGATTTTTCATCATTAGTATACAGGAATGCAAGAGATTTCTGTGCATTAATTTTGTATCCTGCTACTTTACCAAATTCATTGATTAGCTCTAGTAGTTTTCTGGTAGCATCTTTTGGATTCTCTATGTATAGTATCATGTCATCTGCAAACAGTGACAGCTTTACTTCTTCTTTTCCGATTTGGATTCCTTTTATTTCTTTTTCTTCTCTGATTGCTGTGGCTAACACTTCCAAAACTATGTTGAATAATAGTGGTGAGAGTGGGCAACCTTGTCTTGTTCCTGATCTTAGTGGAAATGGTTTCAGTTTTTCACCATTGAGGACAATGTTGGCTGTGGGTTTGTCATATACGGCCTTTATTATGTTGAGGAAAGTTCCCTCTATGCCTACTTTCTGCAGGACTTTTATCATAAATGGGTGTTGAATTTTGTCGAAAGCTTTCTCTGCATCTATTGAGATGATCATATGGTTTTTCTCCTTCAATTTGTTAATATGATGTATCACATTGATTGATTTGCGTATATTGAAGAATCCTTGCATTCCTGGAATAAACCCCACTTGATCATGGTGTATAATCCTTTTAATGTGCTGTTGGATTCTGTTTGCTAGTATTTTGTTGAGGATTTTTGCATCTATGTTCATCAGTGATATTGGCCTGTAGTTTTCTTTCTTTGTGACATCTTTGTCTGGTTTTGGTATCAGGGTGATGGTGGCCTCGTAGAATGAGTTGGGGAGTGTTCCTCCCTCTGCAATATTTTGGAAGAGTTTGAGAAGGATAGGTGTTAGTTCTTCTCTAAATGTTTGATAGAATTCGCCTGTGAAGCCATCTGGTCCTGGGCTTTTGTGTGTTGGAAGATTTTTAATCACAGTTTCAATTTCAGTGCTTGTGATTGGTCTGTTCATATTTTCTATTTCTTCCTGGTTCAGTCTTGGCAGGTTGTGCATTTCTAAGAATCTGTCCATTTCTTCCAGGTTGTCCATTTTATTGGCATAGAGTTGCTTGTAGTAATCTCTCATGATCGTTTGTATTTCTGCAGTGTCAGTGGTTACTTCTCCTTTTTCATTTCTAATTCTATTAATTTGAGTCTTCTCCCTTTTTCTCTTGATGAGTCTGGCTAATGGTTTATCAATTTTGTTTATCTTCTCAAAGAACCAGCTTTTAGTTTCATTGATTTTTGCTATTGTTTCCTTCATTTCTTTTTCATTGATTTCTGATCTGATCTTTATGATTTCTTTCCTTCTGCTAGCTTTGGGGTTTTTTTGTTCTTCTTTCTCTAATTGCTTTAGGTGCAAGGTTAGGTTGTTTATTCGAGATGTTTCCTGTTTCTTGATGTAGGCTTGTATTGCTATAAACTTCCCTCTTAGAACTGCTTTTGCTGCATCCCATAGGTTTTGGATCGTCGTGTCTCCATTGTCATTTGTTTCTAGGTATTTTTTGATTTCCCCTTTGATTTCTTCAGTGATCACTTCGTTATTAAGTAGTGTATTGTGTAGCCTCCATGTGTTTGTATTTTTTACAGATCTTTTCCTGTAATTGATATCTAGTCTCATAGCGTTGTGGTCGGAAAAGATACTTGATACGATTTCAATTTTTTAAAATTTACCAAGGCTTGATTTGTGACCCAAGATATGATCTATCCTGGAGAATGTTCCATGAACACTTGAGAAAAATGTGTATTCTGTTGTTTTTGGGTGGAATGTCCTATAAATATCAATTAAGTCCATCTTGTTTAATGTATCATTTAAAGCTTGTGTTTCCTTATTTATTTTCATTTTGGATGATCTGTCCATTGGTGAAAGTGGGGTGTTAAAGTCCCCTACTATGATTGTGTTACTGTCGATTTCCCCTTTTATGGCTGTTAGTATTTGCCTTATGTATTGAGGTGCTCCTATGTTGGGTGCATAAATATTTACAATTGTTATACCTTCCTCTTGGATCGATCCCTTGATCATTATATAGTGTCCTTCTTTGTCTCTTGTAATAGTCTTTATTTTAAAGTCTATTTTGTCTGATATGAGAATTGCTACTCCAGCTTTCTTTTGATTTCCATTTGCGTGGAATATCTTTTTCCATCACCTCACTTTCAGTCTGTATGTGTCTCTAGGTCTGAAGTGGGTCTCTTGTAGACAGCATATATATGGGTCTTGTTTTTGTATCCATTCAGCCAGTCTGTGTCTTTTGGTGGGAGCATTTAATCCATTTACATTTAAAGTAATTATCGATATGTATGTTCCTATTCCCATTTTCTTAAATGTTTTGGGTTTGTTATTGTAGGTGTTTTCCTTCTCTTGTGTTTCTTGCCTAGAGAAGTTCCTTTAGCATTTGTTGTAAAGCTGGTTTGGTGGTGCTGAACTCTCTCAGCTTTTGCTTGTCTGTAAAGGTTTTAATTTCTCCATCAAATCTGAATGGGATCCTTGCTGGGTAGAGTAATCTTGGTTGTAGGTTTTTCTCCTTCATCACTTTAAGTATATCCTGCCACTCCCTTCTGGCTTGCAGAGTTTCTGCTGAAAGATCAGCTGCTAACCTTATGGGGATGCCCTTGTGTGTTATTTGTTGTTTTTCCCTTGCTGCTTTTAATATGTTTTCTTTATATTTAATTTTGGATAGTTTGATTAATATGTGTCTTGGTGTGTTTCTCCTTGGCTTTATCCTGTATGGGACTCTCTGTGCTTCCAGGACTTGATTAACTATTTCCTTTCCCATATTAGGGAAGTTTTCAACTATAATCTCTTCAAATATTTTCTCAGTCCCTTTCTTTTTCTCTTCTTCTTCTGGGACCCCTATAATTCGAATGTTGGTGCGTTTAATGTTGTCCCAGAGGTCTCTGAGACTGTCCTCAGTTCTTTTCATTCTTTTTTCTTTATTCTGCTCTGCAGTAGTTATTTCCACTATTTTATCTTCCAGGTCACTTATCCGTTCTTCTGCCTCAGTTATTCTGCTATCGATCCCATCTAGAGTATTTTTAATTTCATTTATTGTGCTTTTCATCGTTGCTTGGTTCCTCTTTAGTTCTTCTACGTCCTTGTTAAATGTTTCTTGCATTTTGTCTATTCTATTTCCAAGATTTTGGATCATCCTTACTATCATTATTCTGAATTCTTTTTCAGGTAGACTACCTATTTCCTCTTCATTTGTTAGGTCTGGTGTGTTTTGACCCTGCTCCTTCATCTGCTGTGTGTTTTTCTGTCTTCTCATTTTGCTTATCTTACTGTGTTTGGGGTCTCCTTTTCACAGGCTGCAGGTTCATAGTTCCCGTTGTTTTTGGTATCTGTCCCCAGTGGCTAAGGTTGGTTCAGTGGGTTGTGTAGGTTTCCTGGTGGAGGGAACTAGTGCCTGTGTTCTGGTGGATGAGGCTGGATGTTGTCTTTCTGGTGGGCTCGTCCACGTCTGGTGGTGTGTTTTGGGGTGTCTGTGGCCTTATTATGATTTTAGGCAGCCTCTCTGTTAATGGATGGGGCTGTGTTCCTGTCTTGCTAGTTGTTTGCCATAGGGTGTCCAGCACTGTAGCTTGCTGGTCGTTGAGTGAAGCTGGGTCTTGATGTTGAGATGGAGATCTCTGAGAGATTTTCGCCGTTTGGTATTACGTGGAGCTGGGAGGTCTCTTGTGGACCAGTGTCCTGAAGTTGGCTCTCCCACCTCAGAGGCACAGCCCTGATGCCTGGCTGGAGCACCAAGAGCCTTTCATCCACACTTTTGGGAGGTCTGACGTCTTCTGCCAGCGTTCAGTGGGTGTTCTGTAGGAGCAGTTCCACGTGTAGATGTATTTCTCATGTATCTGTGGGGAGGAAGGTGATCTCTGCGTCTTACTCTTCCGCCATCTTCTAGTATACTCTCGAGCATAGTGATTTTAGTTAATAATACTGTACTATATACTTGAAATTTGCTAAGAGAGTAGATCTTAAATGTTCTCACCACAAAAAAAGAAATATTAATTATGGGATGTGATGCAGGTATTAGCTAATGCTAATCATTTCACAATATATAAGTATACCAAATCAACACGCTGTACACCTTAAACTTACACAATGTTATATGGCAATTGTATCTCAATAAAGCTGAAAAAAGGAAAAAACCCTGAGTTTAAAGGTTAAGTAATATTGGTAAAAGGAGGCTAATAGTATGCTACTGAATAAATCAGCTATTGCTTCTCGCCTTAAATGACCTCCCAAAGTCCTTTATTTATTTTATCAATGGTATCATGTGCCTTCAAATGGATCAGCACCCAGTGCAACTGGTAATATTACCAACCAGAATGATCCCCTTGCAAAATACCAAAGGTGCGTCTATATCACTCCATGCCCAGTCAGCAGAAGAGTGGGTACCTTCCCACCTGTACGTGTAATTGCTTTGTTTAAAAACATTACAATAAAACTCCATGGCTGCCTCTGAAATATAAAAAATCAAAAGCAGAAGAGTTATACTCACCATTCTCAACCTGTTGGTCAACCTGCTAGACATATGAGAGAGACTTCCCCGGAATCTGCAGTCATTACTGGAAGGTCTTAATTGGCTTTCAAGATTTTGCACAGCCCTGCAAATTTGTATAATCAAGTTTGGGAAAGTGTGTAATCAAGCTGATTTATCCACAATCATCTCCCCCTATTATCCTCCTTGTTACCCCATTCTGCAATTACTTGCATGGAAAATTTTTATGTAATGGAGACACACAGGAGAAGGCAGCAGGTCCCTTCTGAATCCTACAGTGAGGGAGGGGCTCAGCTCTGTCCAAGGAGATTGGGTCCCTACAGGAGACGGCCCTGGGCAGGCTGACCTCAAGACAGGTAGGTTAAATCGGGATAAATGCCCAATGAGCCCTCGCTCCAAAGTGAGGGCTCCTCTCACCCTACACTCGCTTAGAAACTCACAACTACTTCCTCCAAGGGAGGACTCACCATGTCCAGTCAAGGAGTGACCACCACCAGACACAGTCCAAAGCAAGCCAAAAAGCAACAGTGAAAAATGATGTGCCCGTCGATACTTGTTACTGGCTCTGACGCTTGAACTCCCATTCTCTTCCCTATATTAATAGTAATGTAAAACAATAATATTATTTATAACATCTGGCATTCATGTACCACACACTGTTCTGGGCACTCTGAATGTACCATATGTCTTTTCAACCTCACAACCCCTATAGAGTATTTCTAGTACTATCCCCATTTTACAGATGGTCAAACTGAGGCTCTCAGAGGCCACACAGTATTAGTGCAGCTAGATCTCAGAGCCTGTGCTCATATACTCACCAAGTGGTCCTGCCTGATCAAAGGAAGGGTGGAGACAGAGGGGCCATGTTCATATCAAAGCATTAGCAGATCTTGATAAGGAACATTTGGGAAGAAGCAAAAAAAAAGTTTGAAAAACTGAAAGAAAGCCACTCACAGATGGAAGTTGGTGCGATCATCCTGATTTGAGGCTGCTGGCAGCACCAGTTGGATCTATGGAGGGCATGAGAAGTCCACAGACGGAGGCCCTGGTCTTAACTGGGCCACCAAGTGCCTTGTGACTTTGGTTTTTCCATTTGTAAAATGCTTGAATGGCCTCTAAGAAATACCATTTAATGACTTTTAGGGTTTGGAGACCTTCTAACAGGAGAACAGAGCAAAGTTAAGAATGCCCTGGGGCAGTGGTTCTCAACCCCTGCTGCATAGTACACTCACTGGAGGAACTTTAAAAAAATATCACTGCACTTGCCCTGCCCCAGACCAATTAAATCAGACTCTCTGGGCATCCAGGGTGAGGCGCCCCTGCTCTGGAGCCTCCTTACAAAGTGAGGCAGGCAGGAGGCAGCTCGGAAGGTCAACGGGACATATCTCTTCATTCTTTTCACTTTTCCTGTTCTTTTTTCTTTTGTTTGGATTCTCTCTTTGGTTTACCTTTACCTCATTTATTTCACTGCTGAATGAATCAATAATGGTCCTTTAAAAAATGTTACAAGGAATCCACAGTAACCAGCATCAAAAAACATGTGCATGTTTTGAGTTCTGCCCATGAATCCTTCTACATTATGAGGACTCCCCTTCTCAAGGAGGCCCCGTTAGTTGGGAGCTAAGCAAGCAGGCAGTGCTCTCTCCATCCGTGTCACCTGTTATGGGCTGAGACTGGTCTGGCCTGGCAGCAGGTCCCTAAGCCTTGGAGGCCTTTCCCAATGGGCAACACCAAGACTAGAGTTTGGGTTTGGGGAAGAGAATCAAAGGGGCCACGCCAGCCCTAATTCCGAGGGGCAGCTCCTGAGCAGGTGAGAAGAGGTTAGTGGATGTTTGCTGAGCCCGCAGTCTGTGCCAGGCGCTGGGGTCCAGCGTGAATGAGGCACAGCCCCTGCCCTCGGGGAGCTCACAGTCTAGGGGGAGGCACAGGCGTACAAACCGACTGTATTAGCTTCCTATTGCCGATGTAACAAATGACCACAAACTTAGTAGTTTTAAACAACACATGTTCCGGAGGTCAAAAGTCTGATGCAGATCTCACTGGACGAAGATCAAAGCGCTAGCAGGGCTGCATTCCTTTCAGGAAGCTCTGACAGGAAATGCACTTCCTTGCCTTTTCCAGATGCTGCCTGCCTAGGTAAAAGGAGAATCCTGTGTTCTCCCATTTTGTGTTGCTGTTGGTATTTATACGACATGCGAACACGCAAAGGAGAAAAAGAGGGACAAGAAGAAAATCCCCCAAATGTTAACATAGCTGTATCTTCTCAGTTGCTATTACAACACACTGTAAATTTCCACCGCGGCACTTACTACCACGCAAATGTTTGCTTACTTCCGGTGGCCCCGCCAGGCTGGGATCACCATGAGAACACAGCCCTTGCCTGTCTCTCCCCCTCCATCCCGGGGGCCGGAGCAGTGCCAGGCCCATGGTGGTGACCACGGTGGACGCTGACCAAGGATTCACGCCATGCCCAGCACGTCCTGAGTGCTTTATACGCATTAACTGCCTCAGTGCTCATGAGACCCCTCAGAGCACGCCCTGTTAAGTGCCCCTGTTTGCACAAGAGCAAACCACCCTAGCCCGCCTCTCTCAAAGGCACCCTCAGGGCCCTGGAAAGGGTCACTTGGCACTCTCCCCCGCCCCTGCTAACCGAGGCCAGTACTGACTCCGTGGCCTGTCCTCAAACAATAATTTCTCATTTATTCCAATTCTGACCTGGATAAATACTCTTCCCGCAGAACTTCCACAGGGATGAGGCTGAAACCTGGGCAGGAAGCGCCTCACGGGGAGGAGGAGGGAGCGGGTCTCTGTTAATGGTCGGCGCAGTGGACGCCTCTGCAGGACTCGAGCCCCGGGCTGGGGATGGTGCACAGGGAACCAGGAGGATGGCTCTGCAGAGCGGAAGAGTGGAGTTGCCACCAGCCCAGCATGGGGAGGTGCAAGGACGTTGGAACCATGTCAGTCTGGGTTAGAATCCGGGCTCTCCACTCAGAGCTGTGACCCTGGGTATGTCACCTCCCCACCCTGCCTCTTGGTGGAGAACCAGGGCCTCTGGACAGTGGGGATTAGCAGAGACTCACAAGGCAGCCGGACCCAGGGCCCAGGATCCACTGCCCAGTCGGTCTGTGTTGCCATCGTCCTCATTATTCCCTCACTCCATTCTGACCACACTGGCCTCCCTGAGGTTCCTTGAAGCTGCCAAGCAGGCCCGACGTCAGGAATTGTGTCCATGCTGCTCCCTCTACCAGGAATGCTCTTCCCGACACGTGCGCGGCTCACTCCTCACTCCTTCAGCGGCTGCTCAGGGAACATCTCGTCCGCCAGGTTTTCTCACGCATTTCTCCATAAATCAGCAACACCCCATCCCAAATCAGTCCTCTCTCTCCTCCTCACGCATATATTTTTTCTACTTTTCATCACCATCCAACAGACCGTATTTTTACTTGTATACTTATTAATCTGGTACCTTCTCACCAGATTAGGATGTAAACTACATGAGGGCAAGGACTCTGTTTTGTTCACTGCTATATCATCAGGGTCTGGAGCTCTGCCTGATGTCTAACAGGTGTTCCGAAGAATTTGTTGAGGAATGAATGATCCTTCTCTATAATTTCAGAGAAAAAAACCACTCACATATTTACTGATATTTCCTCTAATAAATGGTCTGTAATATTTCTGGCTACAGAAGAGAGATATAAAAAACACCTTGAGGAGACACACACACACACACACACACACACACACACACACACACACACACACACACACACACACACCAGACAACTGCGAAGGCCAACGGCAGTCAGGATGACAAGAGGCAACCCTCCGGGGCAGCACGAAGCCAACAGAGTTCAGCAATCTGATTCTCCCCCTTCCCTCTGCCCTGACACCTACTAGGCAGGGAAAGCTCCACGTGCCACATACACGGTGTGGAAATTTTAAGTCAATTTTGTTTTCCTGGACAGGCTCAGCTTATCCGGACAACAGAGTTCTAGCCACCTCAACCATGAGCAACACAGCTGAGAACCCGACAGCAGATGAGCCATCTTTTGTCAGGGGGCCTCCTGGGTCAAGTGCTTTACGGAACTGGAGATGAATTCTACATTTCACAGCTGAGGTTCAGAGAGATTAACCGATTGGGCCGGGGTCCCACAGCCAGCAAGTGGCAGCGGGGACTGGAACACAGGGCTGTCTGGCTTCCGGGTGTGTGAGGTCTTCCGTCACCCCACAATGCCTCGAGGCCCACAGAAGACCAACATCTGCATGTTAACAGTGCAGCCGAACTTGGCTACTTGCCATTCCCGGGGCGGGGGAGGGGGAAGTCCTACCAGAGTGGGTCATACACCGAGCCAGCGAAGGGTCAGCTGCCGACCCAAAGACATGGACGGAGGAGGTGGGGAGGGACCCTACGAGGCACGCACAACTCCGCGGCCACTGAATTCTACACTTACCAGATCCTGGAGGAGACACTGCTCAACCCCCAGACAGCAGAATCCCAGCATCAGACGCCCTTAGCATGGGAACAGACTTTAGTTATCTGCTACTTACTAGCTGGGTGGCCTGACACAAGGTCCTGGAGTCCTCATCTTCCCAACCGAGAAAAGAGGAGCACCAAACCCCACAGGGAGGCCGTGAGGACTCAGTTAAGCAAACTGCCCGATGCCTGGGGAGGGCCCTGGAGAGGTTAGCTGTTGTTATTATCATTAGCTTTCAACTCCTCCACTGTCAATTTAAAACTCCTCTCCCCAATTCAGCATTCACAGTCGATGGGAGACTCCTACCAAGCAAGCGGTCGTATGCACTTGGACAGCTCCAGTTGTTTTCACGCTTTTCCATTCAAGGAACCAAGGAGTCCCTTCTCCCTGCTGTTCCCTGCACTGCCCTGGAACCCCTGGGATGGTCCACACCCTCCTTTCTTGGCGGTCCACACCTGAGCGTGGTTTGGCTAAGCTGCCACAATTCCATCACCTGTTCCCCACAGGACAAGGTCTGCAAACCTGTCACTACCTGGTGGTAACGGGGGTACGAGATCCAACTGTGTGGAGTCCAAAACCCTAACCCATGTTCCAAAAATGGACATGCCCCCAACCAGGGCATCCACTGGGCATCCGTTGTGTGCCGGTCACAGTGTCACTGCTCGGGATGGAGCGTCCAAGAAGGCAGATACAGTCCCTGCCTTCCAGGAGCCCTGGGTCCAAAGAGGAAGATGGACAATCAGACAGACAATGGCCACGAGGTTTGGGGAGACTGTAATGGGGAAGAAAAGGTGCTATCTGAGCACCCAGGAGAGCCTAACTCACGTTATCTTGCAGACTCAGGGAAGGTTCCTCAGAGAAAGTAGGAGCCCAGCTAGCACCTGAACACCATGTGAGTTGGGTAAAGCTGTGGGGAGAGGGACGGCTGGGAGAAGTGCTCCAGGAAGGAACTGCTATGAGGCAGTATCCTTAGACCTGGAGGTCCTACTGCTGTTAATAGTATGTAAGGCATAATTAGTTTTTAAAATTAGCATCTAGGAAACCCACAGGCCTTACGAGGTCCTCTGCACACAAACTGCCTTCAAGCCAGGCCCCTCCCATCGCTGGCAGCTGTGGCTGGCTCTGCTGAAGTGAGACGCGGGACTTCACATGTAATCCTGTTAGGGCTTACCTTGTTAGTTTCAGACCCATCATTCCTGCCAAGATTTTTATGAATCTTGATTCTATTATCCTATGTATTAGCCTTCCATCCTGGTTTTGTTTCATTCGCAAATTTGATAAGCCTGCTTTCTATGTCTTTATCCAAGTTGCTGATAAAAACCTTGGACAGAGGAGGCCAGATTCAGAGTCCAGAGGCATGGCCCTTGACAGCATCGCCCAGCCATGTCCCAGATGCACAGCCACTGCCAGTATTCTCTGGATACACTACTTGTTCAACATCTAACTACTATATTAGCCATTCTCTCGTTGTACTCAAGGGAGGGACAGACTCAGTAACAAGAATTGCAATACCTCGCTCATAGAACTCAGCTATCAACACCATCCCTCTATAAGAAACAGAAAACAGTCAAAAAAGCCTCTGGGCACACAGAATACCCAAGCACTTAAAAACAGCAGAGCTATTCAGTCCTTCAAGCTAAACCTATTCACTCTTGTTTTATACACTGTTTAAGTAAGGTGACTCTCTCCTTTCAAAGCCTTAGCAGATTAGTAGCACCAAATCAGAAGTGGAAACATAACTTGCTTCAAGTAAGAATACTGTCTACAGCCTTTCAAGAACAGAGAAAAAAATTAAGCCAAAAGAAACAAACCACAGTAATTACAAAACCCAGTTACTGTTTGGGAAAGGGGCCTTATACCTTAGTACACCAAAGGATCCCGGGACCACCTGAGGGCCACTGGTCACCAGCAATGGGTTAAGTTATGTTTGGCATCCTTTGTTTCAGAATAAAGATAACAACTTTTTTAATGCATGATAATACAAGTGTCACTGACCTTGTGGGTAAACATATGTTCATTCAGCAAACTTGTCCTGCACTCCGAGATACACAAGTGTGGTGGAAATGGGTGAATGGTTGAAAGGCACTGCCAAACAGCACTGACCCCCAACAGGCAAGGTCCCTGCACTCACAGAGTGAGTTGCCAATAAACGGGGATGCCAATAAATAATGGACAACATCATTACAGATTAAAATAAGTGCTATTAAAAAATAAAATGGGGTAATATGATAATGTGATAGGATGGGGCATGAGACATTGAACAGAATGTTCAGTGGAGGTTTCTCCAGCAAGAGACATTTGAGCAGGAATGGTGAGGAGAACTAGCAGATCAGGCAGTGCAAGGAGCAACGTTAATTAGTACAAACTTTCTGGAGGGCAAGCTGATGAAAGTAGAGGGAAAAATGCTTTGACCCAGAAATTCCTCATCCAGGCATTAAGCCTAAGAATCTAATCAGAGATGTGCATGGCAAGGCATGAGCCAGGATGTTCAACACAGGGTTGTCTACATCAACTAAAAACCAGAGACAGACCACTAATGTCCAACTCCAGTCTGCTTATTGTATTAGATTATTTGCCTAATTTAATGGACTGTGTTACAGCTGTAGGGGAAGAAAAAACAATTTTCCCTCTACCATTCTGAGTTCTTGGCTGGGACCCCTATAACAAAAGACAAAAAAGTTAACAAGAGAAAAAGAATCAGAAGTTTATTAACATGGATACCTCATATATACACAGGGGATACCCAGGGAAAAATGAGTAACTCGAAGCAGTGGCTTAGAACTCCAGCTTATATAGCATTCCCAATAAACAGCAATGAATTAGTGAAGAAATGACAGGACAAATGAAAGAAGTTTTAGGCTTCTAAGGGCAGCAAACTGTGGGAAATTCAATACATAGACGGAAACTAATGGTAGATAAAGGCTAACTGTGGAGTTTGCTATGTAGACTCCTCTGGTGCTGTCTCCAGTGACCAATCTCTGTCTTTCCTGGTAGAGAGGGGAGGAAGGACACCCTTGAAAGTTAATGCCCTGCTTTTAGGAAAATTAGGGGAGGGCAGGGAGCCTTTCCTGCATCTGCCTCCTCTCAATTGCCCTCTTCCCAAAATAATCTTTATGCCAATTTTGGGGCAGCATATTCTGTCACCATTCACAGCTATTAAAAAAGCAAGTTGGGGAAGAATATTTATTGGTATAGAAAGATGTTGAGGGTGTAATGTCAAGTGAAAAAGGCAGCCTATAAAATTTTATTTCAGATGAGGCATACCTTTTGTGCATAAAAAGTATTATGTCTTACGGCATGAGTGGGGGGTTGGCGGAGCAGGAGAAGACTAAAAGAATACAAACCCAAATGTTAACTCTGGTTTTCTCTGGGTTGTAGGATCATAAATAATTCCATTTTCTTTCAATTTTTTTCTCTCTATTAAGTTTCCTGCACTGAGCCTACATGTGTCTCATAATTTTAAATAATCATTTATTTAAAGTAAAAAGAAAGAAGTCTAGCAAAGATAACTTGTTTAAAAGCTGAGGTCCTGGAAGACCTCAGCTCAGAGGTAATGCAACCACACAAAGCAGCTAACCCCCAAGAAGAGATGGGATGTAATTGAGCATGGGGTCTGCACATGGGGAAACAGGCATGAATCCACTAAGGACCCCTTACGAGAAGGATGTGCAGACAGCTGTGGGCGTGGGCCCTGGACGGGGGGTGGGGGGTTGCCGCAATGGAGACCTGGCAAAGCCTGGTGTGTGTCTGGACATTTAATCAAACGCACACAAGGCCACACTACCCCACTGCCACCTTTGCCACCTCCCTGCTTGTTCCTACAAGAGGGACAATGACAGAGCCCAATGAGGGGTCTGCCATGCTTCCCAGGGAGCTGACACAGTTGCAAACCCACAGGGCATCTCAGTGCAGCTCCTGGCCTTTTCTTCATTGTGTTTCTTCCTGGGGATGAAAAGTTGTCTTCCATTTAGTGACCCATGTTCTCCTGCAACTTTTCTTCCAAGCTTCTCTGTACATCTAAAGAACAAGCCTTGGCTTCTGTCTTCCTGTATGCAGGCCCAGGGGGGTCCCAGCTGGAAGAGCTCCTTCCTCCAGTAGGTGAAAGTGTGACCTGAAGTCACCTCACCACAGTTACGTCATTCACTCAGTTAATATTTCCTGAGCAGCTACTATGTGTCAGGTACATATCAGGGGTGGGAGAGAGACTGGTGAACACAAAAATCGAGGGTCCTCCTCTTGAGAAGCTTGTAGTCAAGTGGGAAAATGCTTTCATAACCCAAGGCCACACAGAGAAATTGCACCTGGACTTATTTATATCTGACATTGATTTGTACTTAGGACTTGACTCCGTTCAGTGTTAAATCGAACCCGGCTCAATCCGGAGTGAGCCCTGCTTTCTGATCTCGTGACGTAAGCAAGGACTTGTGATTTCCAGCATAACCAGCAGAAAAACCCAGAGCGATTTTCAAAACACCTTAGAAACAAACAAAAAAAATTGACAAAGGGAACACTTCTTTCCTGAGCACAATCTTCACAAAGTTCTTTTCCCTTCTTTTTCTCAAACTTGAAATAATTAAACTTAAACCAAAAATTATTCAACATACCTTTAGATTCTCTGAGAAGGAAAAAGAAAACCCTGAGGCAGTAATTGTAAGTGCTGACACAGCAGTGGGGAGATTTTTTTTTTAAAACACTGTTCTCCTGGATTAATTCAAAGCAGGCGGCTCACATTCTTGAGAAAATGAAAACCACAATTCACACTTTAGGCATAAAGTACACAGATAATTAATCAAGCTTCTTCCAAGGCTCCTGATGCTTTTTATGTTGGCTATTCCAAGGCAGGCACTATTTTCCAACAATGCCTGCTGACATCGAGGGAGAGGTTCCACTTGGTCAAGAAAGAAACAGTGATTACGGTGAACTGAGACACATAATTCTTATAAACAAACGTCTCTCTCAGGCAAGATAAGGTCAGGGTGATAAGAGGGCCATTGGAGAAGAGCACAGAAAAAGACATTTTGCTCTGAAGACGGGGCAAGAAGAAGGGAAGGGAAATTTCTAGATGAGCACTTGCGAATATGACGATAGCGGCTTACATCTGTGTTGTGCTCCCTGCATGCCAGGCACCGCTCTGCGAGTATTTATACCCTGTCAGGTTCTGGCAGGTACTATTTCTATCCCCACTTTGCAGATCAGTAAACTGAAGGAGAGGTTAAAGTAACCCAAGCCAAGATGGAGGCAGCACTGGACGTCAGGCAGTCTGGGATCCTCAACCCTGGACTCGGGTGCACTACAGGTTTGTTGTGACCAAGATCCACACCAGGCACGGTGGGCAGAAGGCCGCTGTGTGGGGGGCTCGGGACAAAGTAACCCCCACCCAGCTGTAGCAGCAGAGCAATGGGAACAGAGAGCACAGCCCGGCGGGCCTGACCTCCAATTCCACCACCGCTACCTGTGCGCAAATGACCGCGGACACATCACTCCTCTCCCTGCATTTCACCCCCCAACCCCCGCAAAGTGAAGAAACGGCAGCACCCACATCATGCTGTACGGATGCGATGAGCTAGTTGCCCACAGAGCATAAGAACGCCACCTGGCACAGGGTAAGCACTCAAAAAGAAAGAAGCTGTTGTTTCTCATGGCAAAGCAGTTCCAAGGGCAGGCCCTGGGGCTGAAGAGCCAGGAGCAAGGTCTACCGAGAGGAGGGCACGGCTGGCTGCCGGCAAAGCTGCTCCCTGAGATCCTCCACTCTACTTTGTCACCCCGCTCTGAGCGCTGCCATTCTTCCACCCAAGCCCTCAACCCCAACTGCATCCCCGAACTCCTGGCAAGTCCTCTTGCACTGGTAGGTCCCCAGGCCAGAAAGACTGGTCCGGCTGTATCCCAATATCCACGGGCTCTGCTCTCCACTGGCGACATGACCTGGGCTAGTGAGGCATGTGGCATTCTTCATCTCTGTGTCCAGGGCCTGGCACAATGGGACACAGTCAATGTACCTCTGAGGCTACAGGAGTGAAGGAATGGAGGGGATTTCAACGCTATCTTAAATGAGGGCAGTGGCTCCCTTATATGTCATCCACTCCTGCTCCCAGGACAAGGGAACTGGACCAAAGAAAGCTATGTGTCACCATCTACAGATACTCTGCCCAAGGTACAGATATTCTGAGTGTAACATGTGGTGCCCCCCCAGTTTTTAAAGCTGGACTTTGTAGAGAAAACACCTCCAGAAACACCCACCCCTGAACTTTAGGTTCTGTCCCTTGTCCTGACACTTAGAACAAAGTCCACAGGAAGCCTCAGGACAGGCTGACCACGAGGAGCGGACACCACCCTCAGGCATGGCTGGCTCGTCACCTCATGTTCTTGCGGCCTGGGGACACCTCTCTCTCTCTCGTCCTGTGGAAGTGTGACAAGTACGTGGGAGGGAGCTGTCAGGACTTCTTTTTTCCCAGCTTGATCGAGATATAGTTGACGTCGTGTATGTTTAAGGTGTGCAACGTGCTGGTTTGATAATGCATATACTGCAAAATGCTTACTGCAATAATGCCAATTAACACTTCCATCGTGTCACATAACCACCACTTCCTTTTTGTGAAGAGAACATTTAAGATCTACTCTCTGAGCAACTTTCGAGTATATAGTACAGTATCATTAACTATAATCACCATGCTGTACAGTAGATCCCCAGGATTTATTCATCTTATAACCGGAAGCGGGGGTGGGGTGGGGAGATGTCGGACAAAGATGTTGCTCCTTTTGAGCAACGGTGTGTTTTGATTTAAAAAAAAAAAAAAAAAGCAGCTCCCCCGCTAGCTGCCCCACAGAGGCTGTCGAGAAACACAGCTGCATTCAAATGACCCTGACAGGATGGGGAAAAGACGATCCTAAATGCGCAGGACCTGTGCCTTCTTAGGAATAGAGGAAGTCACACGCTGAGCAGTCCCTGGGGCCACGAGTCAAGAGACTGTGGTTCTAGGTTCACCTCTGCCGCTGAACAAGGAGGGTCTGATTAACGCCCTCTGTTTAAAAAAGAAAAGGAGGGGAAGACAGATGAGACAAGGTCTAGAGACTCTGCCAGGTCAGACACAGGGTAGAATATAATTCACTCTGTGGTGCCTTCTGGTAAAATGTCAGAGTTCCATTTGCTCAGTGTACGTCAATCCCCTTCATGTCCATAACTTCACTGAGGTTGTCAGGGTCATTTAATTACTAGAAAGCCTCACCACCAGTCTCTTCTCTTCCCCTCTCTACCCAAACCTGATGTAAATTGTTCCATCGCATTAAACACTCAATTTCAATGTTTCACTGAAAGCGCTCTCATCCCACTTATTAACAGCGTGACCCTGGGTGAGTTCTTTAACCTCGCTAAGCCTTAGATTTCTCATCCAAAAATATGAAGAATTATAAAATTCCTACCTTATAGTATCGTTTGAAGATTTAAAGAGTAAATTGCCTTAGTACACTGCCTGGCATACAGTAAGTGGTCAATAAATATTAGTTACTGCTATCATCAGCATCATCATCCCTGGAGCCAAACAACCCCAGTTTGCTATTTTTAGGAAACAATAAAAGGATATTTTGCATCAGGAAAAAAATCAAAGCATCTTTGTTTCTTGTGGGTTTTCATAAATAAGGTATTAATATTTTTAAAATCTAATTTAATATGTTCTCATTACATGACTGAAGATATTTTCACTGGTCCACAAGACTGAATTAAAACACAATACATCCATAAAACCAACTATTTCCATCATCAAAGAAAAAAAAAAAAGATATATGTGGGACTTCTATATAACTCTATTATCAGTATTATATACATTTAGTCAGAGCTAATATATTTAGACAAGATAGCACAGAAAAGCAAATTCTGAGCCAAGTCTTGGAAAATAGGTAGGATTTTAGATAGGCAGAAGAGGCCACTTACATGATGACTCAGAAAACCATAAAAATATTCATGTGTGAAAGAATCAATGGATTTTAATATAATATTAAATATAAAAATGCAAACATTGTATCAAAGAAAAATTTGAAAAATGTTTTAAAGAGACATCTAGTTCAAGATGGCTAATTGAACCCATACATTTTGTCTTTCTTCCCTCTCAAAACCTCCCTAAAAAGAATGAAAAACATAAAATCCATAGCTAGGCTGAAGAGCCTCAAGGGGTGCCAATTAGCAAAGCAGAATATGAAAAAAATTAAGGAAAAGATAAAGCATAAAGCATATGGGAAGAAAATAATGGATGATACAAGAAATGAGATACATTCCTGTTAAGGAGTTTAGACAGAGAGGGGTACACAAAATTCCATATACAAATTTCCTTCAAATCATTGGCAAACTCAGAAATTGCAACATGCAGGAGAAGACTACAAGGACCCCAATGGAAAGCAACAGTCACAGTCTAAAGAGTGAAGGAGAGACTTCAGCAGCTAGCTAGTACTAGGAGATAGAGTTTGGAGTTGAAGTTTCCCCAAGATACATTTTCTCCTGAAACCTCAGAAGGGCCAAACCACAGGAGTAAGAAACACATCCTAGGACTAAAGGATGCACCCTAGGATCTAAGGCAAAACCAAGATAGACTTATGCAAACACAGCCTAGAACCAAGGCTCCGAGGATTAAGGTGACCCAACAGTAAATTAACTGCACGCAAGAATAAAATTCAACACTCTTTAGAGGACAACAACAATCAAGCATCTCCACAATGTGTGATTCAGTGTCCAATATACAATTAAAAATTACTACACAAGCAAGGAAGCAGGAAAATGTGACCCATAATCAACAGAAAAAAAAAAAACAAACATAACCATGGATCATCCTAATGCTGGAAATAGCAGAAAAGGACTTTCTACTATAAATATGTTTAATTCTAGGGAAAGATGAAAAGAATAGGTGGACAGGTGGATAACATCACAAAGAAACTAAAACTCTAAAAAAAGAATCTAAGGGAAACTATATAACTGAAAAAAATGAACATTTGAAATAAAACATTTATGACATGGGCTTACCAGAGAAAAAATAGATACAGCAGAATAAAGAATTCGTGAATTTGAAGAAAAGTCAATAGATATTATCTTAAACTAAGTCACAGGGAAGAAAAATTTTTTTTAAAAAATGGAACAGATTATCCAAGGCCTGTGGAACAATATCAAATTGTCTGATACATGTGTAATAGAAGAACCAGAAGGAGAGGAGAGAGAGAGTGGGGCAAAAGAAATATTTGAAAAACTATGTTTTGAGAATAATTAATTGATGAAAGACATCAAACCATAGCTCCAAGAATCTCCATGAACCCAAGTAGGAAAAATACAAATAAGACCAACCTAGACACATCATAGCCAAACTACTTAAAACCAAAAATAAAGTCTTAAAATCAGCCAACAGGAAAAACATGTGGCATTTAGGAAAGTGACAAAAACAGGGGCAGCTGACTTCTCATCAGAAATAATAAAATCTACAAGACAATTCAAAGCCAACTCTGAAGTACTGAAAGAAAACTGTCTATCTAGAATTCTATAACCAACAAAAATATTTCAAAAGTAAAGGCAAAATAAAGACAATTCCAACAAAACCAAAGCCAAGAGAATTCATTCCTGGCAAACCTACCCTACAAGAAATGCTAAAGGAAGTTATCCAGGCTGAAGGAATATAATCCTAAAGGGAAAACCAAATATGAAAGAAGAAATAAAGAGTACTGGAAATGGTAGATATGTAGGTAAATCTATTTTAAAAATTTAATTTCTGTTAAAGCACACTGATTGCTAAAGACAGAATTTAAATATTTTATGGGACTTATACATAAAAGTGAAATCTATGACAATGTACCAAAGACATGGGGGAAAAACTCTTTTGAAAGATTTTTACATTGTATGTGAAATGGTATAATATCGACTTCATGGTGACAAGTAAAAAAAATGCATATTGTAATGTGTAGAGAACCTACTAAAAATTTTTAAGAGGTAAAACTAAAATACAATAAAGGGGATAAAGTGGAATACAGTAAGTCCTCTACATACGAACCTTCAAGGTGCGAACTTTCAAAGATGCGAAGGTGCGTTCCACCAACGTCAGGCGTGAGTGACATTGCATCTTGCCCTCTGTCTCCTATTGCTGACCATCCTTCAGCTATTCCAGCTCCCATCTCCCCTCGCTCCACCAGTCAGTAACTCTTCTTGCCTGTTTACTTGATGCCAGCCCCTATATGCCAGCTGTTGTACTGTACTGCTGTACTTTTCAAGGTACTCTACTGTAAAATTAAAAATGTTTTAATTCTTTGTGTTTGTTTTTATGTATTATTTGTGTGAAAAGTATTATAAACCTATTACAGTACAGTATTATATAGCCGATTGTGTTAGTTGGGTACCTAGGCTAACTTTGTTGGACTTAACGAACAAATTGGACTTAGGAACGCGCTATTGGAATGGAACTCATTTGTATGTAGGGGATTTATTGTAGCAGCAAGTGTTTGATTAGCCTAAAAGAAGAAAGAAAAAGAGGAACAAGAACAGATGGAACCAATAAAAATCAAATAGCAAGGTGGTAGGCTTAAACCCCACCATATCAACTGCATTAATTGTAAATGACTTAACCACTCCAATTAAATGGCAGAGACTGGCCAGACTGGGTAAAACTAAAAGATACAACTAAAAGCTGTTTACAAGAGTCATGCATTAAACATAAAAATACCGATAGGTTGAAAATAAAAGGACTGAAAAATACATTCTGTGCAGACATTAATCTCAAGAAAGATAATGTAGCTATATATTAATATTAGATAAAGTAGACTTTAAGATAAGGAATATTAACACAAAGATAGAAACTTCATAATAATAAAACGTTCAATTCATCAGAAGGAAAGAAAATTTAAGAACACTAACTAGAAATGTAGACGTAGCAATTTGACTTCTAAATCACTAAAGGAAAAAATGGGAGGTAGCAAGGAAAACTTAAGCTATTCAGCTAAAGCAAGAAACAAAAGGGGAAAAAACACAGAAATGAAGCACCACTTAAAGAAAACAGAGAATAAGTTGGCAGCAATACGATGAAATATTAGTTATCTCAAAAAATGTGAAAGCTTTAATTACCCCAGTTTGACAGAGGGAGCATATCTTCACATTAAAAAGAACAAATTAAAAAGAACAAATTTAAAAGAGTCAGGATTTGAATATCACAGCTAACTTGCTTTAATATATTTAGAGGTTTGTACCCACCATACAGAAACTATTCATTATGTTCAAACTATGTAAATTTACAAAAATTTACACTGTATGTAAATTTAAAAATTGACTATGTATGTGGCCATACAGAAAATCATAAATTATAAAACATAGAAATCACGCAAGCCACAGCCTCTGATCTCAATTCAATGAAACTATTTTAGCACTATAATTACCCCCATATTAAGACTAGGGAACTGAAGCACAGAGAGATAAAGCAACCTGCCCAAGTTCACGTAACTAGTAAATAGCAGATTAGTGCTTTGAACTCACTCAGGCATCCTGGCTTTGGATCCTGTAGTCTAAACCACCATCCTATGTCCCTTCTCAGGGAGAGGGGGCCATTTCCCCTCAGATATCTCAATAAACTATAAAACTACAATAATTAAAATGTTATATTGAGCAACCAGGCACACAGATAATCAGAATAGAATTCACTTGCAATCCATGGATATATAGAAGCTTGTATGTGATTAAGATGTCACTGAGAAAACAATGTCTATTTCATAATTGACAAACCACATGCAAGAAAAAAGTTAAAGTCTCTACCTCACTCCATAAATTTTAAAAATTCTCATACATTGAAGAATTAAAATTAAAGAATAAAAGTATACTAAGCAAAACAGAAGAATATTGACTCCCTCTTGCGAGAGCACCAGAATCACAACTGGCTGCGGGACAATCATCAACAGGAAGACACTGGACTTCACCAAGGAGGATACCCCATGTCCAAGGACAGAGGAGAAGCCACAGTGAGACGGTAGGAGGGGCGCAATCAGAGTAAAATCAAATCCCATAACTGCTGGGTGGGTGACTCACAGACTGGCGAGCACTTATACCACAGAAGTCCACCCACTGGAGCGAACGTTCTGAGCCCCACGTCAGGCTTCCCAACCTGGCGGTCCGGCAACGGGAGGAGGAATTCATAGAGAATCAGACTTTGAAGCCTAGTGGGGATTGATTGCAGGACTTCGACAGGACTGGGGGAAACAGAGACCCCACTCTTGGAGGGCGCACACAAAATAGTGTGTGCATCGGGACCCAGGGGAAGGAGCAGTGACCCTGGGGGAGACTGAACCAGACATAACTGCTGGTGTTGGGGGGTCTCTTGCAGAGGCGGGGGCTGGCTCTGTTTCACCGTGGGGACAAGGACACTGGCAGCGGAGGTTCTGGGAAGTACTCCTTGGTGTGAGCCCTCCCAGAGTCTGCCATTAGCCCCACCAAAGAGCCCGGGTAGGCTCCAGTGTTGGGTTGCCTCAGGCAAAACAACCAACAGGGAGGGAACCCAGCCCCACCCATCAACAGTCAAGTGGATTAAAGTTTTACGGAGCTCTGACCGCCACAGCAACAGTCAGCTCTACCCACCTCCAGAGCCTCCCATCAAGCCTCTTAGATAGCCTCAACCACCAGAGGGCAGACAGCAGAAGCAAGAAAAACTACAGTCCTGCAGCCTGTGGAACAAAAACCACATTTACAGAAAGATAGACAAGATAAAAAGGCAGAGGGCTATATACCAGATGAAGGAACAAGAAAAAACCCCAGAAAAACAACTAAATGAAGTGGAGATAGGCAACCTTCCAGAAAAAGAATTCAGAATAATGATAGTGAAGATGATCCAGGACCTTGGAATAAGAATGGAGGCAAAGATTGAGAAGATGCAAGAAATGATTAACAAAGACCTAGAAGAATTAAAGAACAAACAAACAGAGATGACCAATACAATAACTGAAATGAAAACTACACTAGAAGGAATCAATAGTAGAATAACTGAGGTAGAAGAACGGATAAGTGACCTGGAAGACAGAATGGTGGAATTCACTGCTGCGGAACAGACTAAAGAAAAAAGAATGAAAAGAAATGAAGACAGCCTAAGAGACCTCTGGGACAACATTAAACGCAACAACATTCGCATTATAGGGGTCCCAGAAGGAGAAGAGAGAGAGAAAGGACCAGAGAAAATATTTGAAGAGATTATAGTTGAAAACTTCCCTAACATGGGAAAGGAAACAGCCACCCAAGTCCAGGAAGCGCAGAGAGTCCCATACAGGATAAACCCAAGGAGAAGCACGCCGAGACACATAGTAATCAAACTGGCAAAAATTAAAGACAAAGAAAAATTATTGAGAGCAGCAAGGGAAAAACGACAAATAACATACAAGGGAACGCCCATAAGGTTAACAGCTGATTTCTCAGCAGAAACTCTACAAGCCAGAAGGGAGTGGCATGATATACTTAAAGTGATGAAAGGGAAGAACCTACAACCAAGATTACTCTACCTGGTAAGGATCTCATTTAGATTTGATGGAGAAATCAAAAGCTTTACAGACAAGCAAAAGCTAAGAGAATTCAGCACCACCAAACCAGCTCTACAACAAATGTTAAAGGAACTTCTCTAAGTGGGAAACACAAGAGAAGAAAAGGACCTACAAAAACAAACCCAAAACAATTAAGAAAATGGTCATAGGAACATACATATCGATAATTACCTTAAACGTGAATGGATTAAATGCTCCAGCCAAAAGACACAGGATCGCGGAATGGATACAAAAACAAGACCCACATATATGCTGTCTACAAGAGACCCACTTTAGACCTAGGGACACATACAGACTGAAAGTGAGGGGATGGAAAAAGATATTCCATGCAAATGGAAATCAAAAGAAAGCTGGAGTAGCTATACTCATATCAGATAAAATAGACTTTAAAATAAAGAATGTTACAAGAAACAAGGAAGGACACTACATAATGATCAAGGGATCAATCCAAGAAGAAGATATAACAATTATAAATATATATGCACCCAACATAGGAGCACCACATTACATAAGGCAACTGCTAACAGCTATAAAAGCGGAAATTGACAGTAACACAATAATAGTGGGGGACTTTAACACCTCACTTACACCAATGCACAGATCATCCAAAATGAAAATAAATAAGGAAACAGAAGCTTTAAATGACACAATAGACCAGATAGATTTAATTGATATTTATAGGACATTCCATCCAAAAACAGCAGATTACACGTTCTTCTCAAGTGCGCACGGAACATTCTCCAAGATAGATCACACCTTGGGTCACAAATCAAGCCTCAGTAAATTTAAGAAAATTGAAATCATATCAAGCATCTTTTCTGACCACAACGCTATGAGATTAGAAATGAATTACAGGGGGAAAAAAAGGTAAAAAACACAAACACATGGAGGCTAAACAATACGTTACTAAATAACCAAGAGATCACTGAAGAAATCAAAGAGGAAATCAAAAAATACCTAGAGACAAATGACAATGAAAACACGACAACCCAAAACCTATGGGATGCAGCAAAAGCAGTTCTAAGAGGGAAGTTTATAGCTATACAAGCCTACCTAAAGAAACAAGAAAAATCTCAAGTAAACAATCTAACCTTACACCTAAAGAAACTAGAGAAAGAAGAACAAACAAAACCCAAAGTTAGCAGAAGGAAAGAAATCATAAAGATCAGACTGGAAATAAATGAAATAGAAACAAAGAAAACAATAGCAAAGATCAATAAAACTAAAAGCTGATTCTTTGAGAAGATAAACAAAATTGATAAGCCATTAGCCAGACTCATCAAGAAAAAGAGGGAGAGGACTCAAATCAATAAAATCAGAAATGAAAAAGGAGAAGTTACAACAGACACCGCAGAAATACAAGCATCCTAAGAGACTACTACAAGCAACTTTATGCCAATAAAATGGACAACCTGGAAAAAATGGACAAATTCTTAGAAAGGTATAACCTTCCAAGACTGAACCAGGAAGAAGCAGAAAATATGAACAGACCAATCACAAGTAATGAAATTGAAACTGTGATTAAAAATCTTCCAACAAACAAAAGTCCAGGACCAGATGGCTTCACAGGTGAATTCTATCAAACATTTAGAGAAGAGCTAACACCTATCCTTCTCAAACTCTTCCAAAAAATTGCAGAGGAAGGAACACTCCCAAACTCATTCTATGAGGCCACCATCACCCTGATACCAAAACCAGACAAAGACACTACAAAAAAAGAAAATTACAGACCAATATCACTGATGAATATAGATGCAAAAATCCTCAACAAAATACTAGCAAACAGAATCCAAAAACACATTAAAAGGATCATACACCACGATCAAGTGGGATTTATCCCAGGGATGCAAGGATTCTTCAATATACGCAAATCAATCAATGTGATACACCATATTAACAAATTGAAGAATAAAAACCATATGATCATCTCAATAGATGCAGAAAAAGCTTTTGACAAAATTCAACACCCATTTATGATAAAAACTCTCCAGGAAGTGGGCATAGAGGGAACCTACCTCAACATAATAAAGGCCATATATGACAAACCCACAGCAAACATCATTCTCAACGGTGAAAAACTGAAAGCATTTCCTCTAAGATCAGGAACGAGACAAGGATGTCCACTCTCACCACTATTATTCAACATAGTTCTGGAAGTCCTAGCCACGGCAATCAGAGAAGAAAAAGAAATAAAAGGAATACAAATTGGAAAAGAAGAAGTAAAACTGTCACTGTTTGCAGATGGCATGATACTATACATAGAGAATCCTAAAACTGCCACCAGAAAACTGCTAGAGCCAATTAATGAATATGGTAAAGTTGCAGGATACAAAATTAATGCACAGAAATCTCTTGCATTCCTATACACTAATGATGAAAAATCTGAAAGAGAAATTATGGAAACACTCCCATTTACCATTGCAACAAAAAGAATAAAATACCTAGGAATAAACCTACCTAGGGAGACAAAAGACCTGTATGCAGAAAACTATAAGACACTGATGAAAGAAATTAAAGATGATACCAACAGATGGAGAGATATACCATGTTTTTGGATTGGAAGAATCAACATTGTGAAAATGACTATACTACCCAAAGCAATCTACAGATTCAATGCAATCCCTATCAAATTACCCATGGCATTTTTTACGGAGCTAGAACAAATCATCTTAAAATTTGTATGGAGACACAAAAGACCCCGAATAGCCAAAGCAATCTTGAGGGGAAAAAACGGAGCTGGAGGAATCAGACTCCCTGACTTCAGACTATACTACAAAGCTACAGTAATCAAGACAATATGGTACTGGCACAAAAACAGAAACATAGATCAATGGAACAAGATAGAAAGCCCAGAGATAAACCCACACACCTATGGTCAACTAATCTATGACAAAGGAGGCAAAGATATACAATGGAGAAAAGACAGTCTCTTCAATAAGTGGTGCTGGGAAAACTGGACAGCTACATGTAAAAGAATGAAATTAGAATACTCCCTAACACCATACACAAAAATAAACTCAAAATGGATTAGAGACCTAAATGTAAGACTGGACACTATAAAACTCTTAGAGGAAAACATAGGAAGAACACTCTTTGACATAAATCACAGCAAGATCTTTTTTGATCCACCTCCTAGAGTAATGGAAATAAAAACAAAAATAAACAAATGGGACCTAATGAAACTTCAAAGCTTTGGCACAGCAAAGGAAACCATAAACAAGACGAAAAGACAACCCTCAGAATGGGAGAAAATATTTGCAAATGAATCAACGGACAAAGGATTAATCTCCAAAATATATAAACAGCTCATGCAGCTCAATATTAAAGAAACAAACTCCCCAATCCAGAAATGGGCAGAAGACCTAAATAGACATTTCTCCAAAGAAGACATACAGACGGCCAAGAAGCACATGAAAAGCTGCTCAACATCACTAATTACTAGAGAAATGCAAATCAAAACTACAATGAGGTATCACCTCACACCAGTTAGAATGGGCATCATCACAAAATCTATAAACAACAAATGCTGGAGAGGGTGTGGAGAAAAGGGAACCCTCTTGCACTGTTGGTGGGAATGTAAACTGATACAGCCACTATGGAGAACAATATGGAGGTTCCTTAAAAAACTAAAAATAGAATTACCATATGACCCAGCAATCCCACTACTGGGCATATACCCAGAGAAAACCATAATTCAAAAAGACACATGCACCCGAATGTTCATTGCAGCACTATTTACAATAGCCAGGTCATGGAAGCAACCTAAAGGCCCATCAACAGACGAATGGATAAAGAAGTTGTGGTACATATATACAATGGAATATTACTCAGCCATAAAAAGGAACGAAATTGAGTTATTTGTAATGAGGTGGATGGAGTTAGAGTCTGTCATACAGAGTGAAGTAAGTCAGAAAGAGAAAAACAAATATCGTATATTAACGCATGTATGTGGAACCTAGAAAAATGGTACAGATGAGCCAGTTTGCAGGGCAGAAGTTGAGACACAGATGTAGAGAACAGACATATGGACACCAAGGGGGGAAAACTGCAGTGGGGTGGGGATGGTGGTGTGCTGAATTGGGCGATTGGGATTGACATGTATACACTGATGTGTATAAAATTGATGACTAATAAGAACCTGCAGTATAAACAAACAAACAAAACAACTAATACTAAACTTTCATTGGGTTATCTGTATGGAAATATGTTAATATAAATGTTTCAGACATTACATGAAATTTCTAAAAATCTTATATGTTCTGGTATAATGTTATAAGTCATAATCCTAGTTATTACTTTAAAATGTATATCTCAGAAATAACTAATTTTCTTGTCAACTGCATTATTATGAACTTTCATCAAATCTTTAACCGTGGTCATTTTTAAGTCTTTTGTCATTTACAGACAGTTCTGGGTGTACTCTGATGCTTTTGTAAATATGTTCCTATAAAAGGGTTTCATCTTCAGGAAATTCATGGAAAAGACTCTGACAAGTACAGGTTTCTGGTACCTGACTGTACTGCTGAACTGAATGAATAAGCATTTTCAGAACTCTAATGAAAAACTGATGAGCTCGTAAAAGTGCTAACAAAAGATCAAGATGGAAAAAAAAAAATTAATTACATGGGACTGAGTGAACTGATGAGGATGAGTATAATTTTTGTGACTTTCTGTTTGAATTTAAAAAAAGAAAAAATCCCACAAGGACTCAGAGGCAAAGAATATACAAATCAATTTTCACTGCAAAGTAAAGGAGCTGTTACAGTGGAGGATTACTGGACTGAAGGTCAATATTATGACATAGTATGAGCGTGTTTCATGTTTGGTAATTGCAATCGTTGCTTTTGTTGTGGTCATCCATGTACAATGCTTGGTGTCAGTCTATTTATCTCTTGTAAAAATAAAATACAGTGTGTGTGTGTGTGTGTGTGTGTGTGTGTGTGTGTGTGTGTGTGTGAAAAAAAAAAAAAGAATATATGCCCCATGTTTAACCTTAGGGAAGTCCAATGACCTCTAAAAGATGCATGGGCTATGTGTGTACTGAGGGGGATGGAGGGATGCCCAATGTCAGGACAGGTGTCATTGTCCAGGTCCTCACTGGAGTTGTGGGCAGAACATGTATGGCAGTAATAATACTAAGCAGTATTTAGGATAATCTGGAATCTTCCATTTGGACAAATTTTTCAGCAAATAAATCAGATCTGGATGTTAAAAAAAAAAAAAAAGAAAAGAGGCAATAATAATTCAAGTATAACCTTACATGTTAAAATTTTAAATTAAGACTACAATCATGATCAATCTGGATGAGACTTTTATCATTCTGAATTCAAAACCCAGCATCTGCTAGCAATTCTGGATCGGGAGGATTTATAAAGTTTTAGCATTTAATAATGTATATGTACATTTTCCCTGAAAATAGTCTTTTTTTTCCATTATGTTTGGCTTAGACCATAATCTGTTGTTGAATGTCATAACCTCACAATCAGAAAGTGTATATTTTATTGATATTTATAGACTTTTTATGTACGTTTCATCTTACATTTTCTTTTGATCAACGTGATTACTTAAACATGTGTCAGAAAATAAAAAAACAAAAAAAACAAAAAAAAACAGAAGAATATTTCTGTTTTAGATGAGAAAGGACTTTCTAAATAGAAGAGAAACTCTGAAACCATAAAGGAAAAGACTGATATATTTAACTACATCATTAAAATGTGCACAATAACAGAAATTGCAAAGAAACTTAAAAGTCAACCACAGAGGAAAAGTATTTGCAACTTATGAAATAAGAGGTCAATAACTATAAGGAATAAAGCGCTGCTACACATCAGTAAGATAAATTTGAAGATCCAATAAAAGCATGGATAAAGGCAAATACAAGATATTTCACCTAAAAAAATACAAATTTCCAATACATGAGTGAAAAGATATAAATGTTACATTCTCTCCCATGGTATAAATATAAAACATTAATAATATCCAACATTGGCAAGAATGTCAAAAAATAGACACCTTTGAACTATTGGTAGAATGTAAACCAATAGTTTGGGTGGCAATTTGGCAGTGCCCATCAAAATTCAAAATACATGTGGCCTATGACTCAGAAATTTCATTTGCACAAGTTTATGACAATAGTACTTTAACAGGTACATTACAATATATGCACAATTGCCATGCCGTTTGTCATAACAAAAGATGAAAACACCCTATAACTCCTTGTATAGGTTAATCAGGTGAACACCACACAGCCAGCAAAAAGAACAAGTACATCTATAGAGATAGAAAATATCTCCAAGATATCAATACATTAAGTAAAAAAAATAAATTACTATAGATAAAATGTGTTCTCAGTTTTTAAAATATATAAATATGTGTTTAAAAGTTTAACTTTAAAAAGTGAAGGGAATGGAATTAGCAGAGATAAGTGACGGAGTTCAGGAAAACTTACACTTTTTGTACTGTTTTAATATTTAAAACTATTTTATAATCTTAAAATAATGTTCAAGTGAGGAGAAACACATTCATTCCCATCACATTCACTTTGGTGGAATCCTTTCTAATATTTGCCCAAATCAGATATATTTCCAATAGTCTGGAAATAGGATATAGTCTGTATAGTGCTTTAACTGTTACATCATAAAATTTTACCCTGATTTTCAAAATGATTATTTTAATAGCTATATAGTATTTCTTTGTATCCATAATTTATGAAACCATTCTTCAAATGTTGACTATTTGAGTTTTAATTTATTTGTATTTGACAAATATATTTACTTTGCTTTGTATGAAACACAGCAATGAACATCTTTATACATGAGGATTTAGGATTTTGCACTTTTTACATCAGTGTTTCAACATATTTTTTGAGTTCTAAGTCAAAGGACAGGAATAACTTTATGACTGTCTATGCATTGCAATATTGCTCTTCAAAGCGGTTATGTCCTTTTACAATTCCACCTGCAGCATCTGATCATATCCATTTCACCTTGCACATCCTGCATGTTAATTCTTACCTTCTGATTTTCCTTTAAATATTTTAGTTGATATGAAATATAGGAGGGTTAATTTTTGACACATTCCCACTTCAGATATTTCTAAAACAATCACAAAACAATCATCCAGTATCCTATCTAGGATATTTCATTAGCTTCTTTTTTTCCCCATAACAGGAAAAATCTAAATCAATTTTTCTAATTATGTGTGAAAGTAATAAATGTTTACTGTAAAATAATTACACAACAAATGGTATAAAGAAAAAAGCAAATATTACATAATCCCATCAGCCTGAAATAACCACCATTAAGATTTTGTTGTTTATCTTTATAGCTATTTTCTTACAGACATAGATACAAATTGATTTTATTAATTACCACATTACAGTAGCTTTATGCATACTTATGTAACCTGCTTTTTATCACTTAACAGTTTATGGATTTCCTCCAAGCTAACAAATAGTTACCTACATTATCTACAAAACTACTTTCGGTGGCTGCATTCGTTCATTGTAGCCCATAAAAAGCTTGTGCTAATCTATATGCAATGTATTTTATTGTTTTTAGATGCATATTTTGCACTTCTATGGAAATCGAAGATTTAAACAAGATTGGTTATTTGTATTTTTGTTAGTTCCCTGTTCTGTCCACTGTCCTTATTATTATTTTTTTTTGGAAAAGCTCTTTTCTTCTCATACTGATTGGTAAGAGTTCTCTGTATTTGAGAAGCATTAACTCTAAATTCTGGAAATTAGGACAACAGTATCACTTCTTGGGGTGGGGGACTGCAAAGATTAAGTCATCTAGGGTGTGACAAGTGCCTAGTACAAAGCTGGCACCTGTTACTGTTGAAACTTGTTTCCTTTAACCAAGATGGAGAAACAGGTCTATTAAAGGATACCTACACATACACACATACCAACCACTTCTCTTTCTCAATGGCTTCTTGGACAATTATTCAGAACACTTTCCCCAAACTTCCTAAATCCCAGTTCCAGGTTCATCGCTGCTGTGGCGCTGAAAGCTACACTCATTATTATTATTACATTGTGACATTAGATATCTTTTGACCTGTATCTCGGCCTCCCCATAGGAAGGAAGAGAGATGGAGGAAGGAAAGGAGATTGGCTTAAACAACTACCATGTGTCACATATTACATACCTTCATCTTTAAGCCTCCTGGGCAGATATCTTGTCCCCACTTTACAGATGAGGAAGCCGAGGCACATCTTTATCATCAGCAGTCAGGATTTAACTCCAAAGCCCATGAGCTGACTTTGGTGCCATGCTGCCCACCCTGCTGCAGAGTAGGGACCCAGTTCTAGGCATCCTCATGTCATTCACCAGGGCCACCACATACTTTACACAAAGTAACTGATCAACGAATGGAGACTAAAGCAGCATACAGACTGCAGCTCTCTTTCAGAATTTGAGACAGACAAAAAGAAGCCAAATCCTCTTTAAAAACCTCAGATGAGTAACCTAGCATTTCCACTCCTCAGGACATACGCCACAGGAATTACAAATATATTCATTAAAAACAAAAGCAGCATTATGCTTAATAGCCAAAACCATAAATAACCCAAATATCCATAAATGATATCCATAAAATGAGTAAATGAAGAGGTACCGTCATGCAATGACATGCTCTACGGCAAAGAAAATTAACAAACTGCAGCTATGCACGACATGGATGAGTCTCAAAAGAAGCCGGGCACAAAACCCAAAAAAAGCCACAGAAAAAAGTACACACTGCATGATGCCATCTACATGGAGTTCAAAAATGCTGTTAGAAGTCAGAGTGCTGGAGACCCTCAGGGTGGCAGAAGGGGGCTCAGAGGGTGGAAGGTATTCTGGGCAGCTGTACAATTATGAATCATACACTTTTCTTTGTGTATATTATTTTTAGGTTGGACTAAAATGAAATTCCCGTTTCTGTAGGTCAAAACAGTCAAATATCAGCAATTTTATATGTTTCAAACTAATATTTCAATAAAAACACGTTCTAAAAACCCGTTGGAAAAGGAGAAAGAGGTATCTAGCATTGATCAGCAGACTGCGCCCTCTCTGCAAACCAACCTAGAGGCTCTGCAGCTTCTGACCCTGTTTCTTGCTCCTTTGTTTTTGCTGGAGACATAGTAACAACCTGTGCCTCACCTTGGCGGGACAATTTTTCACAGTCACATATTAAAAGACTGTGATGAAGCCGTCCCCGGGCTCCACAGACCCAGCCCCTCCCGGCTTCCTGCTCACCCATCCCGGGCATCTCCAAGTCCTGTACGAATTCACTTCCTCACTGTGAACCAGAGTTTCTAATTCATCCACAGAACACTAAGATTATATGTTTTAAAGAAGCAATATCACTAAGATGATTTTCATATTTAAAAACACAATCACAGAAAAATAGAGGCACGGAGCTTTTCCGAGCCTTGTGTGGGTCATAAAAGGCATAATCTTTATAACTAATTGAGATAACTTTATCCAAAAGCTATGAAACTAATGATCTCCTTTTATGGTGTTATAAGCATTTATCTCCCTGTGGAAAAACATCAACAATTCTCAGAATTCTGGATACAGCCGACTCATTTTACAGTGGCAAATAATATTTCAAACAGAAGGATGCTCCATTTATCAGATAACAAAGCAGACGCCTTCCCGGGCGGGGGAGAAGTGCTGGGCATACTTGGTCCAGCATGCACCAGCTTGGGGTGGAGGGGGTGTCTGATGGAAGAACTGTCTGCACCGGGCTTCTAGCAGAACTCTGTATGATGAACACAGACTCAGAAGTAAATGATATGAACACAGCCTTTTCCTTACACATTATCAAATGCTGTTAGGCTGATAACATTTCTGATTCAATGTCCTAGAATCACTGTTGTAAAAGGCCAGCAATTTGTCACCATTGAGAAGCTACAGGGCTGAGATACCCCCTAACACCTTCCATCAGACAGACAGCAGCCCACGCTGAGAAATGGGGGTACAGCTCACTAAATGAACTCATGGGAAGTTACATACCTCACTTTGGGGGGCTAAAAGGAATCATCTGAAATATATTTAAAGGAGTCTATTATTTTATAGAAATCCTGTAGTAAATCATTTGTAATAAGAGTATCATTAGCTACCTATGGCATTTCTCTTTAGTGTATATTATGGTTTCATCTTAATAAAAGGATAATAATAATAACATCACCATTTGAGACTCTCTCGTTTAATACTCGCGAGGCTTACATCCATGGATGCAGTTAATACTCCTGTCGAACCGATGGAGAAGCACAGACTGAATGAAGCAGGATAAATACTTTGCTAAAAGGCTCACACAGCTAAGTGGAAAACCCAGGATTCAAGCCCCGGTAACCCAATGCCAGAGGCCATGACTGTGACCACTACGCTACACTGCCATCCTTAGACACTACACATAAGTAACAGGAATTCACAAGAGTGGGACGAAGACACCTAGTTGTTGGTATACGTACCGTAGGCACTCACAGCACCTTATTTAATAAAACCCAATGAAGTAGGAACTATTCCCACTTCCCCCATGAAAAAACTGAGGTTCAGAGATTTTAGGCAACTTGCTAGTTAGTGGCAGAGCCAAAGTCCAAACCCAGACCTTCCAGCTCCAAAGCCCAAGGTCTAACATTTACACTTTGCCTCAAACAACTCTCTCTTTCTAGAGAGGGAGCAAAATTATTACAGGTGTATTTAGTTAGATATAATAGAATAGACGTTTGCTACTGGAGCTAATCAGTCCCCAAATGCAAAAAGTTTCCTTCTGTTCCACAGAGCTCACCTCCAATAGCAGCTGTCCTGCTGTTGGCATCTGGCAGCTCTGTCATCTCAACACAGAGCTCTATGCTCGCCATCAACAGAGAAGGACAATGACAGGCCACTGAACGGGAATGATGTTGCCTCAACCTGGAGGTGACACCTGTCACTCTTCCCATGTTCCCTACGGTCCCACCTAAAGGCAGGGGTTTGGGAACGTTAGTCTTCCGTGTAGCCAGAAAGGAGAAAAGAACTAGAGGCGACCCTTGACCACAAGAGGGTCTCAAGCTACTGTAAACTGCACATCAGTAGTTCCCAAACGTGGTGGAGAGAAGGATCACCTGTTGAAAATGCAGATTCCCGGGGCTCCACTCCATAGGTTGATCCAGTTAAGTCTGAACTGAGCCCCAGGTAATCCAGGTGCAGGTGGTCAGCAGACTGCCCTTCAGGAAGCCTTGCTCTGGATAGATGCAGAACACTCAGAGGTCTATAAACACAATCATCGGAAACTGAGTGCCCTCTGGGGAGCTCTCCCGAAGGTGCCAACCACCCAAGGCCCAGGTGGGAGAGTGCGGAAAGCAAAGAAGACAGACATGCAGACTCCAGACGTGTAACCTGCACGGAAGGCGGAATAAACTGTGGGCTCCCAGAGAGCACAGAGGGGCCCAGCAGCGGCGCCAGAGCTGTGCACGGTCACTCCCAGAAGGAAACAGGGCCTAGGTGCCCAAGGGAACTGCCGTTTCCGCTCACTGGGCATGTATCTGATCACGGTGCTTTTTTGTTTCAAACTTCCCAGGGCTCCCCAGTGAGTGCCTACAAGGGAACGTCCACGCTTCCTGACAGGGCACTGAGACCATCCGCGTTCTTGTCCCAGGATCACTTCCTGCCCCTCTTACCACCCACACGTTGTGCTCACACGTGGTGACCTGATCCCACCCAAAATGTGCCTCCAGGCTTCTGCTCCAGGACACTCTGTCTGCAGGAAGGTCCTTGGGCCCAGGCGCTCTGCACCTACCATGCACTGCTCAAGACTCAGGTGAGAGAGGTCAGCTCTAAGCAGCCTTCCCTGGCACCTGTCTCCTCCTTGTCATTCCTCCTAGGACTAATTAATTCCTCCAAGTAAAACTCAGCACTCTGCTCCAACTACCATAACCATCTCCCCACCCCCCAGAGTCTTAAACTGGACTCTGAAGGGTAATGAAGGAAAGACCTGTTAGCTACTGCCGATATCCCAAAAATCCTCCTGACAGCCAGGGCCCTCGAGCAAGTCACCTGAACCGGCTAAAGTGCCAAGTTTCCTTGTGTCTGTTTGGAATTACACATACTAAAGTTTACTAATGATAGAGAAAGAAAATTACTACTACAACTGCAGGCACCTAGAAGAGGCCAAATATGCATCTGCCGACTGGATGGGGAGGCAGGGGGATAACAAATAGTGGCTCCTGGTGTGCTTGCTCTGCCAGGCTTCGAGCTCCTTGGAGGCGCCCGGCCTTCAGTCCCCAACCATCCCCGGCACCTGCACAGGCCTCCTGCATAGGAAGAGCTCAAAGAAGGATGCTGGGTGGATCTGAGGTGAGGCAAACGCTGTTCCCTGAGCAGCCTGGCATCCTAAGCAGACCCCCAGCTCCTGAAAGGACATGCCAGACAGGGAGCCTCCAGGAACCACAGGGAGGGAGAGAGAGAAGGAGGGAGGGAGGGATGGAAGGACAGAGGGAGAGATTGAAGACCCCAGGTCCTGCCTAGAGGCCCCTTTGCTCTTACTTAGGGACTGCGGGCAAGGCAGAGAGAAGGCACACCCACGGGCTCCTTCCATCCTGCTGCCACCCAAGACGTCAGCAGAGGTTCTCTGAGTGTTTCTGCACCTGCTAAAGCCAGCACTGGACCTTTAGGCCCACAAGCCTCACAGCACTAAATTCAGCCTCAAAGCTACACATCATAATTTGATTTTTCCTAAACATTGATTCCTTAAACCAATTTATTTCCTTTTAGGTTAAACTTTACGTGCCAGCCCTAATTTTCGTTACTCGTTACTAATTTTCTTCTCAGTGGTTTGAGCTTCTCAGGCAGGACCAAGTACTTCTCGGGTGCTCTGTGGAGAGCGTCCCATGGAAAGCCTCCTCTTGGAACCCTGAATCATCAAACCTCAGCACTAAACCTCGTCTACAGACAGAGAACCAGTTCCTTAAGAGAACAAGGGAAAGCAGATATCCCTACTACCTATGGATCCAAAAATGCATTGCATTAGCACTAACCTCACATCTCTGGGAGCACGTGGGCACTGGGTGGAAGAAGTCTACTCTTATGCAGAGCAAATCTGATCAGAGAACAGGTGCATCCACAGATGATGTTCCCCCAGAGGCACAAGTTTGCAAAGACGTAAGGTATCCCCCCCCCCAAAAGATTATTCTCTTATCCTGAGAAATAAAGTAGCTATACCAAGCAGAACCAGATAGTATCAGCTAAGTTGGACCCCACAGCAGAGCAACTGGATTCGGCTTGCCCAGAGGGACTTCCTAAGCCTACTGGAGTGAAGCCCTGCTACTGAGACCACCACCTTCATGAGCAGAGGGGAGTTCAAGCCACTGAAGCTTGCCATCAGACCAGCGCCGGCAAAAGGAAGAATAAAACTCCCCGCGAAAGTCAGCCTCTGTCATTTCGCCAGAAGCTTATCTGAGAAAACAAAGGGTCATCTGTATCTGTGTGCTTCAAACCGGTTCTTCCGGAAGTCGTTATCTGCCTGATGATAACAGCATCTGAGCTTCCAAGATTCCCAGGGAGTCTTGCACAGATACCAAAGCTGGTCTTTGCAGGT
Source organism: Eubalaena glacialis (assembly GCF_028564815.1). Taxonomy (NCBI): domain Eukaryota; kingdom Metazoa; phylum Chordata; class Mammalia; order Artiodactyla; family Balaenidae; genus Eubalaena; species Eubalaena glacialis. The sequence continues at coordinate 11,070,502 of NC_083716.1, forward strand.
AAAAGAGCCACAGTTGGACTCACTGTTAATATTTCCAATTTGATATGAAACCAGGGAATCATCCAAAAATGCCATCAGTGCCCAAGAGTATCCCTTTGGGTGATAGCAGATCCCCCAATAAGTAATTAATACAAAGGGGAAGTTTGGAGAAAAGAATATAAACTGCCTGGTTTTTACATAACATCCTTAGAGGAAGCAAGAAGCACATAAAATGATAATTATCAAAAATTCCCAAATCCACTGCATAGACCATTCATTATATATTTGTAAACATCTCGTAAATGTTTGGGGGGATGTTTGAGGGGATATCTGAAAACAACACAAATATTTACATATTATTGGACCCTTTTTTTATCTGACAATTCCCAGCGGCAATCAAAAGAGCCTGCGCCTCACTTTATTTCAGTATTACTCACACAAACATTCACCCAACAAATGGTAAATTCTACTGTGCACTGAACACTATTTTATCATTTCTATCACACAATAATTTAATGGGGCTTAACCTATCTGCCAATTGGAAACTGTCCCCAACTGACCACAAGGCAAGTACTAGTTTTAATGTATATTCCAAAGGTACAAAAATAGATTAAGAGGAGGGAAAAGTGTTTTTTGTTTTCCCAAGTGCATCAGGACCCACCCGAAGTTCTCCTTCCTTCTTCCCACTGAGTAACACTAGTGTTTAGTCAGAAGCTAGGAGAGGGGTCTTTTCTGCATCTGGGGGAGCTCACGGTTTGTTCTGGTGGTGTGAATAAACACTAGATGAATTTAGCCCCTCGTAAAGAAAAACATGCAAGAAAGGGCATTTCTTTGTATGTGTATACCCTGGGCTGCACGGAACAGAAGTCATCTCACAGCCTCCCACCTGCCACCAATGACTCCGTATTCGGGGCAGAAATCCAGAGAGGGGCCTCCTGTTTGGAATAGCTCAGTGGGCTTTAAAAAAAAAAAAAAAAAAAAAGTCAAATCCAGAAAGTTCATGCAACTTAAATATGCAAAATGTGTCTGAAAACAGCCATGGGCGCAGGAGGACAGAGAACCTGACCCCCTAATGGAGGGACAAGTGTAGATGTGGGTGCCTAGGTGACAGGAGATGACAGGAGGCTGTGAAGTGGGTCTGAGCTGGTGTTCTGGGCTTGGATCTGAAAGGCAGAGACACGACAGGGGCCGGGAGGCGGGCGGCGGGCGGCGGGTCCCCGGGGCGCACTGGGGCTCAGATGTCTCTGAGAGAACCTGCTCCAGCGCCCCCTGCGAGACCGCTCTTTCCGGGCACCCGCTGCTCGGGGCCCCACCGGGCATTCCGCTGCTGCCCTAAGCGGATACGGACTCGGCACAGAGCTCCGGGCGTATGAAGCCAGCACCCCAGGCTGCGGCCCCGGACTTCCGAGCCTCTGCAGCAACAGTTTTCCAGCGGGATAACTACGGCAAACGCCTCCAGCGAAAACGCTCACCCGGACCCGCGGCGCCAAAGCCAGGGACGCGCACGCGGCGGGCAATGAGCGATGCGGCTAGGAGCGAAGGCTGCAAACGTCGGGCTCGGAAGATCCCACACAAGGAGAAACTTCCCGAGGACGCCAACGAGGGTCGCGTCTGCGTCCAGGGAAGCAGCGAGAATCCCCCGGCAGGTGGTGCGGAGCCGGTGAAAGGCGCAGGCGAGGGGACCCGAGCGGCGGCCGGAGCTGCTCCCCCGCGCGACGCGGGTGACGGGAACAGGTCTCAGCCTCGCGCACGCGGGTCCCTTCACGCCCAGAGTCCCAGGAGGGAGACGGGGAGCGTCTCTCTTGGTCCCCTAGGACACATCCCTAGCGCGGAGAGGGGCCCTCGAATCCAGGCCCCGGCGGGACGCAAACAAACTTGGGGCGCCGAGACGCTCGGTCCGTGGATCCCCGAGTCCGGGCGCCCCCGCCCGCGGCGCGCCACTACTTACACGAAGACCCCGAAAAGCAGGGCTCGGACCCCGATCTCGATGGCCAGTTCTCGCATGGTGTGGCCGGAGCAGCTCCCGCGGCGGCTGCGGCTGGTGCTGTCCGCGGCTCCCCCGCAGCTCGGCCGGCTCCGGCTCTCCAGACCCGGGGCGGCGAGGGAGGCGCGCTCCAGGCCGCGGGCGGGGGCGGGCGCCCGGAGGGGCGGGCGGGTGGCGGGGAGGGCTCAGCCCAAACCTCCTGCCTCAGGCTCCGGGGCTCAGGGACGCTGCGCTGGCCGCTCCCACGCTCCCGGCCCCGAGCGGAGGACGCCTCGGGGACTCCCCGCTCCCCTGCGCCGGGCACCGCCTCCGCGTTCTGAGCCCTCGCCGTGCGCTCGCGGCCAGGCGAGGGAAAGCCCGGGGAAGCCCGGCCGCCGCCGCCGCCTCCCCTGCGCGCTCCCCGCCAGTGGGCGGCCCCTGGGCTCGGCGCCCGGGCAGCGCGCTCACTGGGCTCTGCCTGCGGCCCCTCTGCGTCTCCTCGCTCGGCCTCTGACTCTCGCTCTCGGGTCTCTCGCTCCCTGGCACACGCACGCACGTGGGCAGGTAGTAGGAGAGCGCTTTGGGAATTCTCTCCGGCTCCAGACAGCCCTGGCACTCACTGTTCGTGCCAGCCAGCGCTCCCTCCCATCCGTTTTCTGCCCTTCCTACATCTTTCTAACCTGGAATCATTTCTTTTTTTCTAGGAAGTTCCCCCGAGATTACTCGCAGGCTTTGCTTTGCCCTCAGGAAGAGCCAGCCAGACTCTAGGGTCCTGGCACAGACTGAGCAAAGGCGAGCCTGACTCCTTGCCATGCCACCAGCGCCAGGCCAGGGGACCCCTCCCGCGCAGCCCCCAGCAGCTTTGGACCGCGCTGTGAAATGTGAAAAGAGACTGGCACAGTCCCTACCCCGGCGATCAGTGTCGCTCACGGCTGACACAGCACTGTCATCAGCACCTGAGGCAGCAGGGGCTGCAAGGAGGACCAGGAGCCTCAACCTCAGGGTTCAGAGTCAAAGGCCAGATCCTCACCGGTGACCTGAGGGTCGGGACCTCAAGCCAGAGCCCAGCGAGGGTTAGGCTTTGCTTTCCCATCACCTGTCAGGACTGTGTATATTTCTCAGAATTTGCACTTGTCTTTATTAATTTAAACCAAATGGACATTCAAGATGCAAAACTCATATTAACCATAACCATTAGGTTGTCTCTGGGGGGCCCAGATCTCTTCTGGGTTTTGTGAGCTGGGAAAATGGATTCGAATGTGGTTCCTGGGGATGAGGAGCCATAGCTCAGCCTCAGACAAGAGGGAGAGTAGGAAGAAAGAAGACCTTAGGAGGAGGCCTTAGGCATCAGCAAAGGGCAAAGAGACCCTACCTCCAAAGGGACATATGATGGATCCAAGATTCCTGAGCCAAGACATCTCAGGGTCTAGGAAAGAGAGGCAGACAGATGAGGAACAATCCTGGCTCTGTGTGGAAGGGACTCCATCCCGGAAGCCCCAGAGGCAGGAACTGTATCTAGTTAGCTTGTCACTGTATACACAATGCCTGGCACACTGTGCTTGGTAAGTATTCGGTGAATGAATGAATGACTATATAAATCAGTCACGTGGGGTGTCAGATGTGGATAGAGTAGGAAGGACTTGGAGGAAGGAGGTGTGGGTCTGTCTCCTCTGTGCCTTGGGCCCTACAACTACCCTGGACACAACTGGACTGGGTTGTGGTGTAGGAGAGCCCATAGTAACTCAGTGAACTCCAATGACCCAGATCCGAGACTGTCAGGTGGCCAGGTTCCAGATTACTAACAAGAGCCCATGATATTAACACATCGCTTACCTATATGCATCAACTGAGCACAGCCTCTGCAAAGCCATGTGTTGGGTGTTAGGATTCATAATCCAAATCTGCCCTCAAGGAGATAGGCAGACAAGGAACCATGAAGAAACATTAAGGAACTATGCAAAGCAGTACCAATCAGTCCCAAAGGAGTGCTTCAGAAAACTGGATCACTCAGAGATCAGGGTTGGAGCCATTCCTTTGGTCTGGGGTGGCCAGAGCACAAAGCCCTGTCAAGGAGAGTTGGTTCTTAAAAGGTAAAGGAAATTCCAAGTGAGGGCAAGAGCACAAGTAGGTGAAGGGGGCAGAAGGTGGAAGGGGTTTGGAGGGCAGAGTGGATTGACCTTGTGGCAGAGCTGAAGGGTGGACCAAGGTTAAATTCATGGTGGAGACCTAATTGTGTTGGTCCTGCCCACCAGGGACTGTTATCAAGATCACAGAATTAGGGACTTCCCTGGTGGTGCAGTGGTTGGGAATCCACCTGCCAATGCAGGGAACATGGGTTCGAGCCCTGGTCTGGGAGGATCCCACATGCTGTGGAGCAACTAAGCCCGTGTGCCACGGCTGGTAAGCCTGCATTCTAGAGCCCGCGAGCCACAACTACTGAGCCCGCATGCCACAACTACTGAAGCCCGTGCACCTAGAGCCCGTGCTCCGCAACAAGAGAAGCCACCACAATGAGAGGTCCGCGCACTGCAGCAAAGAGTAGCCCCTGCTCGATACAACTAGAGAAGGCCCGTGTGCAGCAATGAAGACCCAATGCAACCAAAAGTAAATAAATAAAATTGATTCTTTAAAAAAAAAAAATCACAGAATTAGAATATTTGTGCAACATTTTCTTGATCATTTCTTGCTTTTATTAGAGATGCCTAGAGAAGGAGTTTGAAAAGGTATGTGACCTCACTGCTGCCATCATGAAGAAGTGACTTTGAAACACAGATCTAAAGAGCTGCCCAGTTCAACGCCCCATCTGATGCTTGAACTGATTCTGTGCTCTCCCCACAATGTGGTCATCCTGTACGTATTGGAAATCCTGCCACTGATAAAGAATTCACCCTTGAGGGAGCTTGTACCCTCTTCAGACAGCTCTGTTGAAATCTCTTCCTTATAAGGAATTACAACAAAACGCTGTCCTGTAACTTATATCAGTACATTAGTCCTGCCCCACCTGCTCCCACCCCCTGCCTGCTAGCTGCACAGAACCGATACAGTCAGAACTTCTGGGGTGCCAAGGAACAGATGGCTCAACCCAAATTCATTTAAAAAAAAAAAAAAAGAAGAATTTGAAAGTTCAGGGGAAGATCAGGCTTCAGGCACAGCTGGATTCAGGATCTAAGCAATGTCACCAGGACTTGATTCTTTCTACCTCTGCTCTGTCTGCACTGTATTGGCTTCAGTCTTGGGTTCCTGGTAGTTACAAGATGATTGCCAGAAATCCAGCTTTCCATGCTCTCAGGATCAAATTTAATGGGAAAGACCTCTATCTTGATGCCAGCAGTCCCAACAAAAGTGTCATTGAATGTCATTGGCACTGCCCAGCCCTGAAGCGATCACCATGGTCTGGGTATCATGATGGCTTGATTGTCTCAGGCCTGGGTCACATGCTTCATCCCTAAGCTGGGAGTGGAACCTTCACCCAGAGCCCCTGAGCTGAGAATGGGAGAAAGTGGACCCCCAAATACAGGGCTGATGCTTTGGAGGAGGGAAAATATTTGAGGTAGAGCAAACTAACATAGGCCAGGATACCCCCTTCCATGCCACAACCGTGCAGATTGCAGAAAACTAGCGTGTTTCCCTGAGTTCTTGTCCTGTCCCTCAGTCTTTAACCAGTAGAAGAGTTATCCACGATAAGGCTGCCCTGTCTTTGCTTTGTCATGCAGACTTACAGAACTGCCTTTAAACAAAGCTTCGATGTCACCCAGAGGCTCCTCTTCAGCTGCCCAGTCTCTTCCATCTCCACCCTTTTGGCAACTCTGTCATCTGCTCTAATAATCCCCTTTCTTGTTTACCAAAGTCAGCTGTCAAGGGAAAGCTCTAGCCTTGTTCATTACATAAACCTGGATCAGGATATTCCTTGGTGTGTCTGTCCATCTCTCTCTCTCTCACAGAGAATTTATTATTTAAGCTAGGTCCCTCTTGAAGGGCAGTCCCCATGAAAGGGACTAAAGATGCCATCCTCGGTGTTCCAAATCCCACAAAGCGGGAGGCCACTCCCATGGGTGTGGGGTGGCCAGCTCCAGCAGCTGTCTAGCTGTGAACATGTGCCAAAGGGTAGAGACCTTCGAAGTGCCATGGTGTTGCAGCAGCACATACAGGAGTGGACAAGCGAGTGAAGTAAAGCAGGTTAGATAAAGCAATCCAGCCAGTTGCCCAGCTTGGCAGCCCCTGCTGGGTCTTCAGAAGACTCCCATGGAACGTGATGAGTTCTCTAGAGAAGGAAGCATGGGTCAGAGGCTCTAGCAGTCTCAGAAACGTTCTATCATAAGACATAAACATGCCAATCCCTTACCAAGATAAAGTGAGCACCGTAACTGTAAAATGTGAGATTGATCTTTGAAAAATCACTTCAGAATGTAGACACTCGAATGGGTGCAGCTTCCCTCAATGCCTCTGTGGCTGCACACATTTTCAAAGTGCTACTTGGGGAAAATCTCTCATATTTCATATTGAGCTTGTGGGCATGCCAAGAAAATCACCCTCATCCCTTCGCAGTCATGCCTCTGCTGTTGGATTTTTTCTTTAAATTCCCAAATGGTATTGTCCAGTATGATGATCCCATATTGATCAGATTTTTGGCTATTTCTAAAAACCAAAGCCACTTTCAGAAAACACAAATTTGCAACAATTTCTTATTATGTCATTTCCAAAAGTTATACTTTGTATCTCAATGATACCCACCTAGCTGCTCTAAGAGTGTGGCCTGGAAACAGGTAGCCAGCATGGTGATCCTTCCCTATGGAGACCCACACATTCAGGCTTTCCACTGTGGTTGCCTGGTATGAACTTGCTGATGTGCCTAAAACACCAGGGATCAAAGAGGAATTTCAGAAGAGGTCATCAAGTTCAACTTGGTTCATGAATATCTTCCACAAGGGTCTCAATAAATATCTGTCTGCTTGAACACCTCAAGGGATGAGGAACTCACTCGCTGCTCATTCCATCTCTGGAGAGACCTATTGTCATTGACGTTTGAGTAGAAACAGACTTGCCTGTAGCCTACATCCATGGCTCCAAATTGTGCTTTGGGGACCACACAGAATATAGTCAATGCCTAGTCTTCTATGTTATGGCTCTTTAATTATTCTACAACTGGAAAGGAAGAGAGACAGAGATAAGAATGGAGGGAGAGACAGAGAGGAAGAGAGAGAGTAGGTCTTCTCTTTTCCAAGTTAAATATTCTCAGTTCTTTCACCTTCTGGTAGTAATATTTATAAGACCTCTGAGGATATAGCACTGCAGACCCAACACTGAAGTGCATTAAGCCAAATTCCACATAATAAAAGGTAATTTTCCTACTTCCTGGAAAGAGATAAAGCACACTGAAAGTGATTTAACCCTTTAATATCTTCAGAGTAGTTGTTAGGCCATCAAAGGAGAAAATGTATGAATTAATGAAGTCTTCAGGGAAAAACGTTACTTCAGTTCTTAGAAAGCTTTAAGTTAGAAACTTTCTTTTTTAGCAGGATTTTGCCTCTTATTTTCAAATTCATCATGTGAAAAGTCAGAGTAACACTACCTTTGCTTTGTCCAAAAAGAAATCTTTGTAAGGGAGCCACCAATAGGATTCTCATTGCCATAGATGCTCTGTCACAAATTAGAATCTTGGAATATTAGTGCAAGGGAAAAAAATTAAAGATTAAGAAGTCTTTGTTCTTAGTGCACAGCTAGTTCTGCTCCTTCGCTTGTGGGTGGTCCAGGGCCTTGCCAAGACCCCCCTCAGGGAGTCAGGGGCAGGACCAGGAGCGGAACCAGAACCCAAGTTCCCTCATTCACAGTCCTGTGCTTTTTAATGGCACCTAGCTGCATCTTGGGTGAAATCTGATTGTTATTTTGATTTGTGTTTCCCTGATGGCTAATGATGTTGAGCATCTTTTCATGTGAGTTTTGGCCATTCTTTCATCTTCTTTTGTGAAGTATCTCTGCATGTTTGTTGCCTATTTTTAAATTGGATTTTTGGTTTTTATTATTGATTTGAAGGAGTTTTTAATATATTCTGAACCCTAATCCTTTCTTAGACATACATATTACCAATATCTCCTACCTGTGCCTTAACTTTTCATTTTCTTTACAGTACCTTTCGAAGAGCACTCATTTTTAATTTTGATGAAGTCCAACTTATCAATTTCCTCTTTTATGGTTGTTCATTTGCCTGCTCCACATCTGTGAAGATTTTCCCCTACGTTTTCTTCTAGAAGCTCTATAATGTTAGCTTTTACATTTAGGTCTATGTTATGTCTCAAATTAATTTTTGCATATGGTATAAAGTAGGGGCTGAGGTTCTTTTTTTCATAAGGATATCCGGTTACTCAGTATTGCTTGTTAAGAATACTATCTTTTCAGGTTGAATTACCTTGACAGCTTTGTCAAAAACTGACAATTTGTATTGGTCCCCTCGATTCTTTTCATTTTCTCCACCCATCTCCTCGGGGTCCTGCTCTGTGCTAGCCAACACCAGGGGACTTGTACCAATGTTCATTACAGCTTTATGCATGAGAACCAAATATTGGAACCAGCCAAATGCTTATTAACAGGAAATGGATAAATGGTGGCATAGTCATACAATGAAATACCACTAAGTGATAAAAAGAAATGAGCTACTGATACATGCAAACACATGAATAAATCTGAAAAACATATTCTGAGCAAAAGAAACCAGACATAAAAGAGAACATACCATATGATTCTATTTATATGAGCCTCTAGAACAGGCAAACTGGGCTATGGTGATAGAGAGGGAAACGGTGGTTTCCTCTGGGTGGCGACGAGAAAGTGGCACAGGGGAACTTCCTGAGGTATTAGAAATATTCTGTGCTTAATTGGGATGCTGGTTCCATGGGTACATACATTTGTCAGTATTCATCCAACTGTATATTTTAAATCTATGTATTTAATTGTGTGTAAGTTATATCTTAACTTTTTTTAAAAAGAGGGAAAACAAAGGAAAAAATTAGGTCACAGGATGAGGAGAAAATTCTCAGTGGGATCCCCCAAGCAAACAATGCCAACTCCTCAGTTCGTCCAAGTATTCTGACTGCCATGGGGTCAGACGCACTCAGCACAACTGCCATGGTTGTCTTTCAGAGACCCAAATGGAAAGGTCTCTTCCAGGGAGTATTTAGAAGCTGCTCAAATGCTCCTTGCAAGGAGGCACTCAGATAACAGTAGAGGTTGTTTCCCTGGCTGCTGACCTGATCTGACTGGTGAGCTCAATACTCCAGCCAATTCTTCCCGGGCAACTCTTCCTTTGTTTTGAAATTTTTAGCCTTCATTAGCCGGAAATCTTTCTCCCGGGAGCTGCACGCGCTGGTCACCTTCTTACCTCCAGAAGGAGGAAAGGGCAGCTCCACGCAGCTCCCCACCCATGTTCTTGTCCTGTCAGGAAACTAGGCTGCCCAGTCAGTCCTTTCTCTCAACACCACCTCTTGCCTTGTGAGTGCTGCAAAAATACCCACCAAGGAAAAGAGAAATGTTTTCCTTTATGAACCAGATTCCTCCAGGTCATAACTGCTATCCTGGGGATGAAGTCGGCTGCAGGGCCAGGCCGGGGAGCAGTGCCTTCACTGGATAACTGAGATTTGGCCCTTCAAAACATCAACGCTTGCTAAAGGCTGTTATTTCACCATTATAGCTTCATTTGTGTAGCAAGGAAGTCTTTCCTCTTCAAAGATCCCCTTTTAAAGCATAAATTCTCCGAAGCAGAGTCATACCTCAGGCTGTTTAACAACGGCATCTTCTTTTTCATATGTCAATTTGCTGTTTACAACACACACTCCCATGCATTACCTCCTTTGATCCTCACCACAAGATCACACGTGGAAGAAAAGTTTTTATTATTATTATTATTATCTCCACCACTTTTTTTAGAAGATAAAGCTTGTGGTTATGTGGCTCACCCAGACCACCTAGATGGTCAGTTGTAGAGCCGAACTAAAGGGCAAGTCTTCCAGTAACAGGCTCCGTGTCCTTTCCAGCATGCCAAGGCCCCTGGCCCTCACCATCCAAGTGGGGATTGATGGGATGCTGGGAGAGCAGAAATGGAACACAGGACCGGCGCCTGGCAAAGGCAGGAAGGCTGCCTGGGGCAGGATATTGGAGAGTGAGCAGAGGGGTTGATGATAGGAAGGAAGGGGTGACAAGGCCCACCTTCACCTGCTCTGTAGTTTGGCATATATGTCCTCAGAGAACCTTAAACACACCAGGAACTCAGAACGTGCCTGTAACTGAAACTACTTCACCAAGTCTTCCAGGCCAGCAGGGTGAATCAATTATGATTCCTCTAGTAGCAACTGATAGAAAACCCAACTCAGATTGCCCTGGCCAGTGACCAGAGGGGATGCTGGGTTCAGGCTGTCTTTGCACACCACTCAATAGTACTGCTCTGTTGTCTTCAACTCAGATTTGTTCTCTCCTTGTTGGGCAGCTCCATCTTACAGCCTCCTAGGTTCAAGTTCAGCAAAGAAAAAAAATATGGGTGTGTGTATTTGTTTTCCGTTCTTGCCAAAGTCCTGAGATCTGCTCTGATTAGACCAGCTTGGGTCATGGGTCCATGACGGTGGGGGACTATGCTTGGCGACTGCGATTGGGATAACTCTGGGGCATAAACCCATCCCTTAAACCAAGAGGAACAAGAGTGGAAAGCGGGTAGAACCTTGAGCTAAAGTCAGTTACTATGGCCAAAGAAGGGTGAATGGATATCGAGAAGGCAGATTTCAAATGCCCACCACGCAATAAGATGCCCACCACATAGATCTCACTAGAAGGTAATCTCCAATAGGACAGGATCTTTTCCATGTTCACTGCTATGTCCCCTCGAAAAATACTTGGCACATAGTAGGTACTCAGTAAATAGTGATATTTATCATACAAATGAATAAATGAGCGAAACTCAAGCTTTCAGAGAAGCTGCTAAGTATGGTATCACACGGTTTGGTTTTGCTCATCACTTCCTTGGCCCAAACTAGGATTTCAGGAAAGAGTTGGGTGCAGAGCCACCTCCAGCAGCTATGCCTGTTTGTGTTACGTCCATCTGCCTGAAAGTCCGTTTGCCACTTGAGCTTAAAGCAGACAACACGTGTCTTTTCTATCATGGTGCAAGTGACATTGATGAGTTTCACAAGTTAATATACATATTAAGACTGCATCTTGGAGCCCAACTTCTAAAGAAATCTTTCCACCCTTCGTGTCCTTCGTTCTTCCTCAAAGAGCTTAAGGAGACCCTACTGCAAGGGGATAATGTGTATAGAGCAGCAGTGGACAGATATGCACACATCTTGGCACAGGGGCCCCAAACAGCACTGCCAGTGACCAACAGCACAGGCTTCTGGATTTCCAAAAGCTATTACCCTGTAGGTGTACAGCCTTTGCAGAGATGGAACTGAGAATAAAGGTTGCGTTACCTGACTTGCTACTCACCAACTTCTCCAAATATGACTCCCAAGGCCATGGAGTTCTCTAATCATAATGTATGGGATTTCAAGGATAACATGAAAACCCCATATTGTTTGTAAAGTTTGGAATATGTGTTTATTTTTCTGAGAAGAGGGTCCATAATTTTTATCTGATTCTTGTAAAGCTTCATAGGAAAAAAAATTCAAGAACCTCTGCTTTAGTAATTATCAGATCAAATCACCTATGACCCTGGTAAGCTTTGATCAGCAGCAACTCCAGCCTTGTGCCCCAGAGGCATTAAACAGCTTCTTTTTTAATGATTCCAATGGGATAACAAAGATTTTCTCTCATGGTCAGACTTGGAATCAGGTCCACCTGGGCATCTGATGTACCCAGCCTACATTTGGATAGGTTGAGGGCCCCTGAACATGAGGAAAGAGGAATGAAGTGGCCTGGGGTGGAGCTGTGTGTTCCATCCAGGGTGTCCCTGAAGGCTGACATTTCGAAACTTCTATAACTAGGGCTCTCTTCCCAAAAGGCATGACCCACCTTCACAGGATAGGTGTCCTCAGGGCTTTGTCCTGCGCCATCCACACTTTCTTGCCTAACCTTCTCCATTAAGACCTTAGAGGCATTTATGCAAGATTCCCAAGACTGGGTCAGGATAAGGATAACCAGTCCAAAAGAACTGGCATTTGATGACCAGCTGCCAATGACCACTTTCTGGAAGCCTCCTGACTCAGGGATAGTGGATGCCTGTCGTCTTTCTACCCAGCATCAATCTGTCTTTCTTAGGCGAATAGTCCTTGATTTTCTGGGGGAACAACTGTGGTGTAAGAGCCTAAAATGAAGATCCAATATTATGTGCTGTCTGGACATCTGGTGAAACCAGGAGGGCTTCAAATGGCCTAACTGCTCATTTCCCTCCCTGCTCTGCTCTTGTGGATAAGGCCCCTAGACAATGACCTCCTTGTCACTCAGGAACCAGGCACAGTTTCTGCTTATCCCAAGTGCCAGGTTTCAGATCCCTACCAACCTGCAAAATTATTCCAACAGGCCAATCACATCTTCCCATGGAAACTGGGGGTCACTCCACTTGTTCATGCTATTCCTGGGTGCAACCCTCATGTAGCCCTGTGTGCCATGCAGTCTCCTCCTTCCTGGGACTATGAGTGCATGTCACTACTAAACCACTGTCTACCTCACCTATCCAGTGCCAGGGGTCATGTGTCCTATGTTGGCCATCCCTATAACCCCAGGTCAGGAACACCTCCCTCACCAAAGAGGGGAATAGGAGGTGATTAAGACAATCAGCATCTCCACCCTCACATCTTGTGCTTCCAGTAAAGCTGACCTCACCCTGGCCTCAAAGATGTGCATTTGACTCAGGCCTGGCCAATCAGAATATACATTCTTTCGGCCACAGTGATTGGTCAGGGATGGACACATGACCTGGTTAGAACCAATGAGATACAATGCAACATCTCCTCCCACTGCTGAGAAAGGCACTTTTCTTCTTGCTTCAACTTAGACCTTGGAGGAGGTGGGACTGGAGCTGGCCCCTTTCACCAAAAAGATCCTGAGAATTATGCTAGTATGGAGGAGAAGAGGGATAAGATTTAGAGAAATCAGGCCCCACTGAGATTGTAAGAGGCCCTGGGGGAAGTTAGGCCTAAAGCTACTAATACTTGGACTTCCCACTTCTCTAAGCCACAGCATTCCTGGTTTTGGTTAAGACAGTTTGATTAGGATATTTTTCTGTCATCGAGACCTAACTGAATCATTAAAATCTCTTATATCAATCACAGAGTGTTTGCCAAATATCTACCATGTGTCAAGCACTGTTGAGGGATATGTGGGGGACGAAGAGTTATAGGGGCTACAAAAGTTTAGTGAGCGGGCTTCCCTGGTGGCGCAGTGGTTGAGAATCCGCCTGCTAATGCAGGGGACACGGGTTCGAGCCCTGGTCTGGGAAGGTCCCACATGCCCAGGAGCAACTGGGCCCGTGAGCCACAATTACTGAGCCTGCGCGTCTGGAGCCTGTGCTTTGCAACGAGAGGCCGCGACAGTGAGAGGCCCGCGCACCGTGATGAAGAGTGGCCCCCGCTCGCCACAGCTGGAGAAAGCCCTCGCACAGAAACGAAGACCCAACACAGCCAAAAATAAATAAATAAATTAAAAAAAAAAAAAAAAAAAAAAGTTTAGTGAGCAAGATCAACTCCCATGAAGCAAAAAGCCAATGACTAAGGGTTACATTCAATGGCACCAGCACTGGCAAGGATAGCTGAGAGTGGCTATTCTGTCCATCCATCAGCCGTAGAATAAAATTCCATTCCAGAATGATTCCCCCCTCTCTCCTTAGCCTCTAGCGATCCACGTGCATGACCAGGAATTGTCAGCAAGGGACAGTGGGAGGCAGTGATGTCACCAGGACAAAGCTGGCCCCTTCCCACTTTACCTGAAGCTCATCTCCTTATTCAATTCACAGGTCTGTTTTATAACTTTCCAGGACACAGGATGTTCTGACACTTGAATAATAAGTGATATTTACAAAATGCTTTCCCCTTCCCCACACCAAGGGTGCTAATGAGAATGGGTGCCATATCTCCCTTCTTCCCAGCCTTTGTCCGAGTAGTAAGGTAACAGCCCTCCCTCCCTTTTAAGTTCATCATCAGTAGATCTAGACAACAACAACATCCTTAGTCTACACAGAGAGAAAGCAAAATAGAGATGCCAACAACCCAGAAGAGTTTCTTTGGTTTTGTCCTGGTGAGTTGAAGCAGAAGGTTAATAACAGGACAAAGTCTCAGTGGTCCCACAAGGCAGGGCAGCCAGATATCCCTTTAATCATTATTAACAATATTAACAAATTGAAGGATAAAAACCATATGATAATCTCAATAGATGCAGAAAAAGCTTTCAACAAAATTCAACACCCATTTATGATAAAAACTCTCCAGAAAGTAGGCACAGAGGGAACCTACCTCAATATAATGAAGGCCTTATATGACAAACCCACAGCCAACATCATTCTCAATGGTGAAAAACTGAAAGCATTTCCTCTAAGATCAGGAAAAAGAAAAGGTTGCCCACTCTCACCACTATTATTCAACATAGTTTTGGAAGTTTTAGCCACAGCAATCAGAGAAGAAAAAGAAATAAAAGGAATCCAAATCAGAAAAGAAGAAGTAAAACTGTCACTGTATGCAGATGACATGATACTATACATAGAGAATCCTAAAGATGCTACCAGAAAACTACTAGAGCTAATCAAAGAATTTGGTAGAGTAGCAGGATACAAAATTAATGCACACAAATCTCTTGCATTCCTATACACTAATGATGAAAAATCTGAAAGAGAAATTAAGGACACACTCCCATTTATCACTGCAACAAAAAGAAGAAAATATCCAGGAATAAACCTACCTAAGGAGATGAAAGACCTGTATGCAGAAAACTATAAGACACTGATGAAAGAAATTAAAGATGATACAAAGAGATGGAGAGATATACCATGTTCTTGGGTTGGAAAAATCAACATTGAGAAAATGACTATACTACCCAAAGCAATCTACAGATTCAATGCAATCCCTATCAAACCACCAATGGCATTTTTCACAGAGCTAGAACAAAAAATTTCACAATTTGTATGGAAACACAAAAGACCCTGAATAGCCAAAGCAATCTTGAGAAAGAAAAACGGAGCTGGAGGAATCAGGCTCCCTGACTTCAGACTATACTACAAAGCTACTGTAATCAAGACAGTATGGTACTGGCACAAAAACAGAAACATAGATCAATGGAACAGGATAGAATGCCCAGAGATAAACCCACACACATATGGTCACCTTATCTTTGATAAAGGAGGCAAAAATATACAATGGAGAAAAGACAGCCTCCTCAATAAGTGGTGCTGGGAAGACTGGACAGCTACATGTAAAAGAATGAAATTAAAACACTTCCTAACACCATACACAAAAATAAACTCAAAATGGATTAAAGACCTAAACGTAAGGCCAGACACTATAAAACTCTTAGAGGAAAACATAGGCAGAGCACTCTATGACATAAATCACAGCAAGATCCTTTTTGACCCACCTCCTAGAGAAATGGAAATAAAAACAAAAATAAACAAATGGGACCTAATGAAACTTAAAAGCTTTTGCACAGCAAAGGAAAACATAAACAAGAAAAAAGACAACCCTCAGAATGGGAGAAAATATTTGCAAACGAAGCAACTGACAAAGGATTAATCTCCAAAATATACAAGCAGCTCATGCAGCTCAATATCAAAAAAACAAACAACCCAATCCAAAAATGGCCAGAAGACCTAAATACACATTTCTCCAAAGAAGATATGCAGATTGCCAACAAACACATGAAAAGATGCTCAACATCACTAATCATTAGAGAAATGCAAATCAAAACTAAAATGAGGTATCATCTCACACCGGTCAGAATGGCCATCATCAAAAAATCTACAAACAATGAATGCTGAAGAGGTTGTGGAGAAAAGGGAACCCTCTTGCACTGTTGGTGGGAATGTAAATTGATACAGCCACTATGGAAAACAGTATGGAGGTTCCTTAAAAAACTAAAAATAGAACTACCACATGACCCAGCAATCCCACTACTGGGACTATACCCTGAGAAAACCATAATTCAAAAAGAGTCATGTACCACAATGTTCATTGCAGCTCTGTTTACAATAGCCAGGACATGGAAGCAACCTAAGTGCCCATCGACAGATGAATGGATAAAGAAGATGTGGCACATATATACAATGGAATATTACTCAGCCATAAAAAGAAACGAAATTGAGTTATTTGTAATGAGGTGGATGGACCTAGAGTCTGTCATACAGAGTGAAGTAAGTCAGAAAGAGAAAAATAAATACCATATGCTAACACATATATATGGAATCTAAAAAAAAAAAAAAAAGGTTCTGATGAACCTAGGAGGAGGACAGGAATAAAGACGCAGATGTAGAGCATGGACTTGAGGACGGGGGAGGGAGGGTAAGCTGGGACGAAGTGAGAGAGTGGCATGGACATATACACACTACCAAATGTAAAATAGATAGCTAGTGGGAAGCAGCTGCATAGCACAGGGAGATCAGCTCCTTTGCGACCACCTAGAGGGGTGGGATAGGGAGGCTGGGAGGGAGACGCAAGAGGGAGGGGATACGGGGATACACACATGCATATAGCTGATTCATTTTGTTATACAGCAGAAACTAACACAACATTGTAAAGCAATTATACTCCAATAAAGATGTTAAAAAAAACAAAACAAAACAGAACCTAAGGATGCTATGTGGTTTCTGAAAGACTTCCAATAAGAATCATGAGCGTTGTCCAGGTTTGTGCTTCAAAGAGTCTATTTCAGTGATCTGGATTATCCGTGCCCTGGCAGAGCTGGGTTCCCCATTGCAAAAGTTCTAAGCCAGTGAAATGAGTTTGGAAAAGACGGAGAGAAATGGCTGGAGGGCCAAGGGGATCATTTTGGGAGGAAGGTTGTGCAGCCTCTGGGGTGTAAGCGAGGCCACACTCCAGGAGGAGGAGGGCTGCCAGGACAGGTGCAGCAGCATCTTAGCTGACAGCTCCCACCATCGCTGCGGGGTGGGGATGGAAGGCTGGTTTTAGGGAGAGCCTGCAAGACCAGATTAAATTAAGGGGGAAGCAGCATGAAGAGGAGGCACCCCCTTTTATCCTCAAAGCCCTTTTCAAAAACTGAATTTGAAAACAGCCCGACCTCCCGGGAAGTGCCATAGGGGAGCGCTTCTGCCAGCCAGTTTTAAAGGGAGGAGTGAGGCATAGGCACCCTGAAGGGGCCAGAACCAAGAAAGCGGCATCCTTTAAAGCAGGTGCTCTCGTGTGACCACCCACCACTGCTCCCAAGAGGTCAAGGACTTTGAAAACTGCCTTCAAAGGGAATAGGCTGACGACCATTCCCCACATTCTCCTTGTGGGGAAAAATGTGAGAACTTCTAAATTGACAGACTGCACGAGCAAACTCAGCCTCCAGAGAAATTAGGAAGAGCTTGGCCAGTGATTCTGGGATTTCAGCCATTCACTCAGTGTATCTCAAGTTGAGTGTCACTCAAGCAGCTGCAACCTTGCCAGTTCTGCAATATCAGACCAGACTCACCAGGGGGAGGTGGGAAAGGGTCATTGCTTTTTATTATTAAAATCCCCTGCTGGAGGACTTGTACACCAATGTTTATATCAGCATTATTGGCAATAGCCAAAAGATGGAAACAACTCAAGTGTCCACAGACAGATGAATGGATAAACCAATGGATATACATAAAATGGAATATTATTCAGCCTTAAGAAAGAAAGAAAGGCTGACACTTGCTACAACATGGACGAATCTTGAGGACATTATGCTAAGTGGAATAAGCCAAAACAAGAAGACAAGTATTATATGAATCCACTTACAGTAAGAGGTACCAGGAGTAGTCAAATTCATGGGGAGGAGAATAGCATTGTCTCGGGGTGGGGAGAAGAATCAAACATTAGGGTTTAATGGGTATGGAGTTTTGGTTTGGGAGGATGAAAATATTCTGGAGATGGATGTTGGTGATGGTTATATAACAATGAGAACGCACTGAATGTCACAAAACTGTACACTTAAAAATGGTTTAAATGGTAAATTTTACGTTATACCTATTTTACCACAGTGAAAAAAAAAAAATCCCCCACTGGAAGAATTTCCCATCTTGGTGTTTTTCCATCAACCAAAGAACCATGCACAGCAATGATTCACAGCATCCCTCAAAGCTAATACTATTTACCATTTTGTTCTCATTTCCATTCTCATCTGTGTTTTCAATTCCTCTTTTCTGTGCCTGACAATGTGTTCTTTTTTGGCAACTGACTTTTTCTAAATTGCAAGCGCCATGGAGTACACTTTCCACTGGATGTAAACAAACAAAAAACTGGGTTGTAATATCCTAACCCTCCAGGCTTCCTATTTCAATACTTTGGCACAGAAACTCATATTGGGTTAAACTTTTTAATATAGGATAATAAAAGTATAAAAGCTCTGATTTTTTTATTTTGGCTAAAGATTTTAGGCACACATAACTTTCTGCTTAATAACCTAAGAGCAATTTATCTAATTTTTCATAATATGCAAGGAATGAAAAGGTCAAATGGAGAAAGTGACTTAATGTTTTCAAAGCTCTCTGCACTTTATAAATTCATCCTTCATTTTAATGCCATCACTCATATCTATCTGGCAGCATTTTTTCACTTTCTTCCTTTCAAAAGGGAGGTGGTGCCAGCAAAAAAATTACACAGAAAATTCTAAAGCAATAAAGACAAAGGAACATCCCCCTTTAAAAGGAGACAGAAGGGAATTCCCTAGCAGTCCAGTGGTTAGGACTCCGCGCTCTCACTGCCGAGGGCCCGGGTTCGATCCCTGGTCGGGGAACTAAGATCCCGAAAGCCACAGGGTGTGGCCAAAAAAAGAGAGGCAGAAGCAGGATTTCCGGAAGTATCAGAATCACAAATGTGCTGATTAAAGATGCAGATGCCCTACTGAATGAGAATCTCTGGGAACACTAGCTCTGGATCCACTTTTTATTAAACAAGGTCCCTGGTAACTAAGGGAAGCCTGGACTGAGGCAAGATGGCGGACAAGACGCAGTTGGGTTTTGCTCAGGAGGGCTGCATGTCAAAAGGCTGGCTAATCAGGAGCAGACACGTGGGCCCAGGGCCTGTCTGGCTCCACAGTACCCCCCTGACCTGGGTGCCCATCCCATGTGCCTCATGGCCCCAACACCTCCACTTCCAGTATCCTTAGACACTCCCATTGGTTGGCTTTGAGTGGACAGTGGACCACTGCTCCCTCAGGACCCTTACTTAATGAGGACAAAAAAGTAATGGCCAGTCTGGGCAGGAGCCTCAACTGCCTTCCTTCAGCCTCCCTGACTGGTCTCACCACTGTGGGCATTGCCCTGACCAGAGCTGCTGCCAGGCCACACTTCATTCAACCTGAGCCCCCCTCCAGGCCTGCTGGAGTGGCTGCACCAGGGTGAGCGAAAGGACCTTTGTCTTAAGTGTTGAGTCTCAACTACTGCTTGTGGCCACCTTGCACTTGCAATGCCTGGCGTGGGCTGAGAGGGGCATGGCAGCTTCCGGTTTCTAGCACACCCTCTCTGCCCTTTAATTGCTTTAAGACAATATTTTTCATACCTCTGTGAATTATTTACTCATGTATTTATTTACAAGTACTTATATAGCACTCTCGATGTTCCAGACAATCTTCTAAGTGCTTTATAAATATTAACTCATTCAATTCTTATAAAAACACTGAAGCAGAGACCATTTACCCTTGTTAAAAACTGGGGCAACTGAAGCACAGAGAGGTTCAGAAATTTGCCCACAGTTGGTAACTGGCAGAACCGGTTAAAGCCAAGGCGGTCTGTCTTCACAATCTGTGCCAAGCTGTTTAAATAGGGTATATATGAGTTAAAAATAAAATAAAGCACTTCAGTAAAAACAAACAGTGTATTAAATTCTGGTTACTGTTCCCTGTCTTGAGGCTTTGTTGAAAGAGGAAATTAAAGAGCATTTTTGAGAGGTGTTAAAGGAAAAGGCACAAAACTAAAGCTCTCTCACTGACATCACTGGAACAGAAAGAGAACTGTAAAACAAGTAACTTTCTCATTTTGTGGGTCAGTGCTATTTAATGCCACCAAGGGCACAATTTATGGCACCTTTTAGGGAAACAACCGGCTGATAAATTATTGGTTTGTACTTAGCCCACCTGTGAATGCCAGAGAGCAGTTTCTTTTCTTATAGTTTAAACCTCTTCTTCATAACTATGCATGCTGTGGATTCACTGACAAGACCTTATCTTTTTTGTGCAAACTGACATCTTAGCCCTAGTCACGTGATGAGAATCTCTGCAAGTTGGGTCTAAATTGACAATGCTTTTATAGTTGAACATTTCCAATCAATGCACAGCCACCAGTTGGTCTAGGACAGTGGTTCTCAACACGTGGTCTCTGAACCAGCAGGAACAGCATCACCTGAGAACCTGTTAGAAGTACAAATTCTCTGGCCCACCCCAGATCTACTGAATCAAAAACTGTGGAATAGAGCCCAATGTTCTGTGTTTTAACTAGTCCTCCAAATTTGAGAAAACTGATCTAGAAAAATAATTACCAAATATCATGCATACTTTAATAAAAAATTATGTCAATTTCTTACCATGAGTTAGGTTTCTAAGAGCTTATCTGATATTAAATACTGGCTCTACATTTTACTGCCTATGTGGTTTTAGGCAAGTCATGTAACCTCTGTAAATCTCAGTTTCCTCTTCTGCAAAATGCGAATAATGAGACGATATATAGGGTGTTACCTGGGAAAAAATGCATCCAGAATGCTGACAGCACATAGAATATGACAAATGCTCAAGATATGTTTGTGTTGGTATTATTACTGTTAGCATCTTTATGCATGCAATAGCATTTGTTAAGGAGTATTTTAAAAGGAGAAGGATCGTGGTATGGGTGAGAATTCTCAGAGAGTATCCAGGCAAAGGTTGTAGCCAGATTCCATCTTGTTCAAAATATGTGCCTGCCTGGCCGAACTCTTCTTCCCACTGGCCTGATATTAGCCTGAAGCATCAGCATCCCTGACTTTGAAGATTCCTAGAATGCAGAGATGGTCCTTTCAATAGACAGTTCTAGCCAGACTCTTCTCCTACCAAGGAAGTATTTGAAAACAGTGGGCGGGGAGGGCCACGGGCTGCGAGAAGAACAGGGTAGACAGGGTTGGGGATGAGGAGGAAGATGGGACCATACTGGGCCGAGCCCAGCTCTTCCCCTCCCCCACTCCTCCCAGGGCCCCGCACCTCTGTCTTCCTGCAGCCACCATGGCCCGCCTTTAAAATGTGCTACTCTCCTGTCCCTGGACACAAACCTTTCCCTCCAACCCTCCCACACAGGCAGTAATTTTCCAACCAAAACTGCACTAAATCCCAAGGAGAGAGAAGGAGGTGGGGGAAG
The DNA here is from genome assembly GCF_028564815.1 of Eubalaena glacialis. Classification (NCBI taxonomy): domain Eukaryota; kingdom Metazoa; phylum Chordata; class Mammalia; order Artiodactyla; family Balaenidae; genus Eubalaena; species Eubalaena glacialis. The sequence continues at coordinate 11,091,909 of NC_083716.1, forward strand.
GAAAATAAACATGAAGATATCAGAGAAACAAATACAAACCCCAGAAGACCAGTGGTGCTCAGCAAGGACGGGGGTCTGATCCTACAACAACACCTCCACAAGTACCTGTGAATTGATTTTTTCCATTAAACTGGAATCATGGGCCTGTCCCAAGGGAAGTGCCACCAGCCAAGGGGAGCCCATGTTGATTTGCAGGCTTTTGCTCTCACATCTGAATTGCTAACCCTAACCTACATCTCTTCATTCTTCCCACTTGCTCCTTTTGGGCTAAGTTCAACCAACAGCAAGGAAGGTCAGGACATTTGCTGACCAACAGCAGATAAGGTCAGCAAGTTAGGTCAGAGGTGAGTTGACCCACAGCTGAAGGATGAGAAATAGTCCATCAGATGAAGGACAATAATAATGACGACAGCTGAGCACCTACGATGTGCCAGGAACTACGCTGAACACGTTACCTCCACCCCGCCAGTGAAGCCTCCTAACAAATAGACAAAGGCAATAATAACAAGAGCTATTGTGATCGATTGAGCACTCACCGTGTACCAAGCACTGGCCTAGGCACTTTACGTATCTTCATGAATTTAATTCTTATTACAACTGTATAAGCTATAGACCATTACTATGCCCATTCTTCAGATGAGGAATTTGAGACACCAAGAAGTTAAGAATTGGACCCGAAGTCACACAGGAGTAAATAGCAGAGGCTGGAGCTGCACCCAGGGACTGACCAGAAAACCCACCACCCCAAGCACTGAGTTTCTAGGAAGAGGGCGCAGCAGCCATCCAGGGGGAGCCGGGAGTGGTGCTGGCTGGCAGGTTCGCTAAGTGCTGGGCAAGTGTGGTGGTTTTCGCTTCAGGAGATGATTTGCGTGAGATGAAGAAAATCTGTGGAACCTGGGCCCACAGCACGTGCAGAAAAAAGAAAACAGTCTCAGATGAAAACAAAAGAATTGAGAGTGAAGAAGACGAGCTGCTCTCTCAGTAGCTACATCAATCAAGGGCTTCGGTAAAGAAGAGGAAACCAAAGTTCTTAGCAGCAATTCTTTGAATGGATTTTATAACATCGACAGAAAAGACAAAGAACCAGACTCAAAAAACAAAAATAAGCACGAACAAATGAGATCCAAGCAGCAAGAAATACACGGTGCCCACATACCAAAGAACAATCGGTTAGGACTCTATCCGTGGACCCTCAGCTGCACCCTGTTGGCTCTGAGTCACTTCCCAGGGTCCCTCCATCCGTGTATCATACTCTCAGGTGGGGCATCAGAGTGGCTGAGTCTGGACTAGGGACAAACCCTCGTTCAGCTTCTAGAATCTCTGGCAGAATCTTCTCTGCCACCAAGACGCACACAACGCAGGATGCCCTTCCTTTTCCTCCCAAATCCACGCCGTCCACAACAGCTGCCGAGGTCGACTTGTACAGATCCGCCCCATGCCAGGTCGACAGAGATCCTGAAGACCAACAAGCCCAGAATGAAAACAGCTAGCGAGGGGTCCAAGATAGAGGCGAACCAACATGCCTCTTCAGGAGATGGTTCAGCTTTAATGATTCAGACTGCTCTTGAAGCCTTCTTCCTTGGCGCCAGTGTCAACAGCCTTGTGAAAAGGTCCCCTCTACTCAGGAGGGCTTAAGACTTGAGGTTCCAATGCCCTCCAGGTGACAAGGTCCTTATCACAAGTGATGGCTGTGCAGTGGCCAAGGACAATGATCAAATGCTTCTGGAGTCAGTGGGCTGGAAACGTCTCCCCCTGATGACTGCCTTGGGCCCACCGCTCTTCTCTGTGACCAATGCTCAGAGGAACTGCAGCGGGAAAGTGCCCTCTAGAGGGGGACGTTCATGGCCATCTGCTGACCTCCTATCAACAGAAGGAGTCACCATGACCGTGGAATTTTTTTCTCCATCTGTGCAAAGGCTGGCACTGCATCCAAATTCCCCTGCCTCTGCTTGTGCCAACCTGAAAACCATGAACTCTATTGCACAGTGATGAGCTTTCCAAACTCCCAGGGCTCCCGTTATTGGAGATTCCTCTTTTTGCTTATTTCCAGCTTGACACTGCAGGGTCAGACAGCGAATCATTAAGCAGGACTCACGCACACGCCACATGCCTAACAGATCTGGCAACGGAAATCAAGACACAAACATGCATACGGTGGGGAGAGAACAATCACCACCAAGAATGGAACCAAACAGCTGACTGAGGATGACAGCAAAAGAAAACTCTTAATAGGGACATTTAATTTCAAAGGAAAAACTTCCAGAAGATTACAAACGTAATCATTTGATTTAACCATCTGCATTTGAACAGCTATGCATGAGCAATGCATTTAAACATTTATAAAATTAAGATGCTAAAATTAATGTTTAGCTATTATGGAAGTGCTTATAATTGTCTGACGCTCATTTCAAACATTCAGTGAAACAAAGAGAGCGAGGAAGATTTATTAGAGGAAAAGTTTGGGAGCTGTGAGCCCTCTTGTGGCCACAAAGCACAATGCAGCCAAGGCCTGCATCCCCACCCAAGCCCTTGGTCCTGGAGGAGGTCGAGTTGAGGGCCAGAGCGTTGAGTTTAAGGCCTGACTCCTTCACCAGGCCAGGACCTCTGATTCTAAGGAGACTGCTGGGCAGTAAGCAAATGCCCTTCCTTCTTTCTGGTACCATCAAGGACATTAGGAGAGGGCCCAAACCTCCCCACACCTCCACTGTTACCTGGTAACAGCACCTTATGATTATGGAACTTAGAGTTGCATTGATAGACAATATCATTTGATCTGTAAAGAAAGCACCATCATTCCCGCAGGCGCTGAAACTGAGGCTCCAGGAGACGATGTGACTTGCCTGAGGTCTTTTATTCTTCCGACCTGATTTTTATTTTTTTTAATTAATTAATTTATTTATTTATTTTTGGCTGTGTTGGGTCTTCATTGTTGCGCACGGGCTTTCTCCAGTTGCAGCGAGCAGGGGCTACTCTTTGTTGCGGTACACGGGCTTCTCATTGCAGTGGCTTCTCTTGTTGCAGAGCACGGGCTCTAGGCGTGTGGGCTCAGTAGCTGTGACTCGCGGGCTCTAGGGCGCAGGCTCAGCAGTTGTGGCGCACGGGCTTTGTAGCTCCGCAGCATGAGGGATCTTCCCGGACCAGGGCTCGAACCCGTGTCCCCTGCATTGGCAGGCGGATTCTTAACCACTGCGCCACCAGGGAAGTCCCCTGACCTGATTTTAAATGTCACCTCCTCCTGATTTTAAATAGTCACCTGACTTAAATGTCTTCCCTAACTGCCCTGTATAAAGTCACCCTAGCACCACCCACACCAGCTACTGTCAAACACTCCAACCTCTTTGCCTCCACTTCTCCAAATGGGGGTAAATTAACCCATCCACATCCTGGTCACACGCTGGCTATATGCCGCCCACACTAGAGTGGAAACTCCAGTGGGTCCAGATCTGTCTCATTCACCTGTGTGCCAGGGAGTATCCGAGGAAACATGAGTGATGTGATTAGTAAGGCATGTGCTGAAAGACAAGCACAGACCAGCTGACTCCAGACTCCCTGGAGAAACACACTCTCCCTCAGGGCTTGTTGGCTCGGTGCCAGCTCCTGGACACCCCACTGCGGGTCAGCCTGCAGACCCCTCAGGTTCCATGTGTACAAGGTTAAACTCTGCCCTTTGTCGCGCAAACTCAGTCCTCCTCCTTTACCCCACATCTCAGGTTGGAGTCACCACTCTCCACCCAGCTGTACAAACAAAACATCAGGATGTCATCTTGTCTCCTCTGCGTTTGAACAGCTCCTTCATCTCCCACCCGTATCTCACCAACGCCAAGTCCTGCTAATTCTACCTCCCAGCGTGCCCATCTGGATGCAACCACTGCTCTCCAACACGGGCCATGTTCCCTTGCACAGGTCATCATCATGAATCATTCGCATTAGGGCAGAAGCCTGCCGGCTGTCCTTCCCAGCTCCAGGCTGCTGTCCAGGTTGCAGCCAGAGGATGCTTCCCACGAGGCAGAACCGAGCTGGTCCTGTAACTTAGAACCCTCCAGGGCTCCCTATGGTCCAAAACGGCAAATATGCCCCCTTTGGCAGCCTGCTTGATCTAGCTCCTGTTGCTTCCCCATCCTCCTCCCCAACACCCTGCTGCCGCCTTACAGACATTCCCCCAGAGGCTCCTTACTGCCCGCCACTACACTATACCTTTTCAGGGCCGTTACCTTGGTAAATTCTCACAATACCTCTGCAAGGGAGATATTACTAGTCCCACATTTAAAATGAAGCAGCTCAGAGAGGCCAAAGTGACTTGCCTGGGGTCACCAGGCCTCTTTATTTGAAGTACGTTGTATTGTACCTTCCTGTTCCCCATCCTCATTACTGTCATTGACAGTGTTTGTCAAGCACCTACTGTATACAGGACACCATGCAAGATAGACTCCAGGGCACTCTCTCCACTGAGCAAGTCATAAAGCACCCTTGTTCACACATGGCTAGCAAGGCACTAACTGGAAACCACCCGACTCGTACACCTTGAATCTCCAGCATCTAGAACAGTGTGTAGCACACAGTAGTGCGCAATAAATACTTGTTAACTGAAAGATTGTCCATTCTCTTTCCCCTTTTAAAGGGCGTAGTTTGTAGTGTTTCTAGAGCCATCTGTCTTGTAATAAACAAAGCATAAGAAAATATGAGCTTTTCTCCTATTCTTCTCTGGTTCTTCTGGCTCCTATAGGCCTAGGAAAGATTTTTTTCATCTCTCCAGATAGAACATGAATTCTACCATCACACAAGTCTCTCATCCTATTGGCAAGTCCTATGATGACGTGAATAAAAACTGTGGTGAAGATACTAGAAAACGTAAGCATTCACAGAGTTGGCCCCGAGGCTGCCATATGGCAGGGACTTCAGGCGTGGCCTGTTTTGGGGTTGGAATATATACCTGAGCTCTTGCGAAGCCCCAGTAAAGCAATGACTGCAGGGAGGCAAAGGCAGACCCCAGTGGGAGAAATGTTCCAGGCAGCTGCTCATCCGGTTACAGGAGTTGTCCATTTACACTAGTTGCCGTGGCAACCCTGCCCTTTAAATTCAGAAAGTTTCATGAACAAGATCACCCCGGTGTTAAAGATTTCATGAAAAACAAAACGAAAAAACCAGTCTGACTCAACCCCGGGGTTGGGGCAGAGGGGTACACTTTCTTTGGAGGACTTCTCCCCTAAAGCGAGCCGCAAGATAAAAGGACTCTGAAGGCTGGTAAATATGAACAGGAAAACAATGCTAACTGCTTTCTTTTTTATCCCACTTATTAAGGATTTGTGAAAATCGAAAACCTTTGCTCTGGCATGCAGTTGGTTCAAAAACTACATTTGAATATATGAATGAAGAAAGGAATATTTTTAAATATTGACTTGATTAAAATAAAATATTATTTCAATTTATAAAAAGAGAAATATTTTTAATACTGACAATTTAAAATTGACTTCTCTTATTAATAGATATAGGTATAATATAGATATGTTAAAACTGCCTAGAAAAATAAAGTAGCTCTGAAGGTTGGATTTTCTGATGCATTGTAATTTATGATTAGAACATGAACATCGACTGATGGGAAAAGCTTGGGATTTTGGTCTAGGATCATAGTCTAGCAGTAAGCTATTTTTCTCATTTGAGGTGGTCATGATAATACATAAGACAGTATATGCTTAAAAACAGCTTGGAAAATCTACAGTGCTAAACCAATGCTAATAGTTTTTGTTTAATCCCATCTCACCAGACTCGGGTTCTTGCGTTTCTGCTAATTTGGACCCTACTTCTCTTTTACATGGTTATTAAATATTGCTATTCTGTTGCCTTAGGCAATCACCTCCAACCAGAGGGTTAGACCAGTGTGCATTCTGCAGAGGGGGTACCTTTGCGGGCACTTGGCTGCACATGTCTGTGCATGGGTGGACACAGCATCGGGACACCAGTCACTGGGCAGAAACCCCAGGCCATCCTGGCACAGGAAGCAAATACCTGGGGATTGAATTCTGAGCATTCACTGAGTCTGCTTTCGGGCAAACTCAAAATTGGAAATAGGAGGTTTCCGTGAAAACCCTTCCAGGCTCGTCTGGTTGAAATGTCCATTGTCACCTTTTCTGTGCACATGATCCACAAAAATTCCTTCTTCCAGATGCATATCAGTTTCTTGGCAGGTGACCATACCTAGGTGCCATGCATGATCTGAGGGACCTTCAAATCCTAACCAGACTGAAATGTTTACCCCCTCCACTCCCACTCTCCAACTGGCCACGCTCACCTGTTTCTTCTCCAGAGGCTGGAGTGAATGAAAATGGGTAGATGGTACCTACGAGCAAAAGAAGGCCTCTAACCCATTCATATCATCCTTTCTTCACTCATTAATCCATTATGTCACTAATACACTTATTCTATGAAGTTGCCAGATACCTACACAGTGATATGCCCCAGAGTAGGCACTGGGATCCTATAGTGAACAAGACCCAGACCTGAACTCTCACCTTTGCTCTCCATTCTCCCATCCCATGGGCTATGTTCTTACATAGCATGTTCCTGCCCCAGGACATTTGTACTTGCTACTTCCTCTGCCTAAAATGTTCTTCCCCCAACTCTTTGTAGAGCTCATGCCACCCCTATCCATCTAGCCTCAGCTCACAAGTCACCTTTCCAGAGACACCTCCCCTGATCACACCATGTAAGAGAAATTTCCTTTCTCCACCACCCTGCATTTATTTTCTTTATAATCAATGTGAAATTAGTCTGATTTTTCTTTGACAGTTTTGTCTTCTTCCCTGCTAGATCCCCAGCACCTGACACACTGCCTGGCATATAATAAGATGTAATAGATAAAATTTATTTAGCACTCACTATATACCAGTTGCCCTTTAGAGTATGTTATATACTCTCCCAATTAATCATCCGTACAAGCCTATGCAGTGGGTACTAATAGAGGCATAGGGAAGTTATGTACCTTGGTCATACAGTTAGTAAGAAACGAGGTTGGTTTCTGAACCCAGGAAGTCTGAGTCCAATGGCTGGGCTCCTAACCCCTACATCTGACAGGTACTGAATCTGTCACCCAGTGTTTTGAATGAATAAATGAATAAATATAAGAATGAATGAATGAATCTAAGACAAACATTGAACAAATAATTATTTGACATACACATAAGTACAAAAAGTGTATGCTATAATGTGAGTTTCTGATAGAGAGATCAAACCTAGTTTAGTGCATCAGGGGAGACCAGCCAAGGGAAGTGACACTTAGACAGTGTGGAGTACCAGTGGGAGGTAGAGGAAGAAGAGGGTCATTCATCAGGTGATCTGCTGGTGACACTGGAAACAGAAGGCAGCTGAACACAAGTGTCAGACCTCAGGTTCAGAATAATATCTCTCTGTAATGATGTGGAGAAACAGGCAAGGCGTATATCAAGGTAGGAGCAAAAATTGGTTAAGTTTTCTGGAAGGCAATTTGCAGAATCCATGCTATCTATACACAGTTTGCAGACTAAATGATACCCACTTTTCAACCCAGCAATTTCACTTTTAACTAGCTATCCTACCAATATACTTGCCCATCTGTAGAGAGGTGTATGTATAAGGAAGGTAGCCATTTAAATAGCCCAAAATTGAATAATGAAAAACAAATTTTTATCAAGAGGAAAATAGATTAAATATTTTTTGGTAACACCATATCGTGTGGAATATTCTGGAACAATTTTTTAAATGATTTTTGTCAAGATGCAATGGCCCTTTAACATCTACAAGACATAGTGCCAAGTGAAAAAGTCAAGTAACACTTCACCATGTACAGAAGGATCCTATTTATATATTTTTTTAAATACCTAGTAATAAACCTACCTAAGGAGATGAAAGACCTGTATGCAGAAAACTATAAGACACTGATGAAAAAATTAAAGATGATACCAACAGATGGAGAGATATACCATGTTCTTGGATTGGAAGAATCAACATTGTGAAAATGACTATACTACCCAAAGCAATCTACAGATTCAATGCAATCCCTATCAAATTACCAATGGCATTTTTTACGGAACTAGAACAAAAAAATCTTAAAATTTGTATGGAGACACAAAAGACCCCGAATAGCCAAAGTAGTCTTGAGGGAAAAAAATGGAGCTGGAGGAATCAGACTCCCTGACTTCAGACTATACTACAAAGCTACAGTAATCAAGACAATATGGTACTGGCACAAAAACAGAAACATAGATCAATGGAACAAGATAGAAAGCCCAGAGATAAACCCACGCACCTATGGTCAACTAATCTATGACAAAGGAGGCAAGGATATACAGTGGAGAAAAGACAGCCTCTTCAATAAGTGGTGCTGGGAAAACTGGACAGCTACATGTAAAAGAATGAAATTAGAACACTCCCTAGCACCATACACAAAAATAAACTCAAAATGGATTAGAGACCTAAATGTAAGACCAGACACTATAAAACTCTTAGAGGAAAACATAGGAAGAACACTCTTTGACATAAATCACAGCAAGATCTTTTTTGATCCACCTCCTAGAGTAATGGAAATAAAAACAAAAATAAAGAAATGGGACCTAATGAAACTTAAAAGCTTTTGCACAGCAAAGGAAACCACAAACAAGACGAAAAGACAACCCTCAGAACGGGAGAAGATATTTGCAAACGAATCAATGGACAAAGGATTAATCTCCAAAATATACAAGCAGCTCAATATTAAAAGAACAAACAACCCAATCCAAAAATGGGCAGAAGACCTAAATAGACATTTCTCCAAAGAAGACATACAGATGGCCAAGAAGCACATGAAAAGCTGCTCAACATCACTAATTATTAGAGAAATGCAAATCAAAACTACAATGAGGTATCACCTCACACCAGTTAGAATGGGCATCATCAGAAAATCTAGAAACAACAAATGCTGGAGAGGGTGTGGAGAAAAGGGAACCCTCTTGCACTGTTGGTGGGAATGTAAACTGATACAGCCACTATGGAGAACAGTATGGAGGTTCCTTTAAAAACTAAAAATAGAATTACCATATGATCCAGCAATCCCACTACTGGGCATATACCAGAGAAAACCATAATTCAAAAAGACACATGCACCCCAATGTTCATTGCAGCACTATTTACAATAGCCAGGTCATGGAAGCAACCTAAATGCCCATCGACAGACGAATGGATAAAGAAGTTGTGGTACATATATACAATGGAATATTACTCAGCCATAAAAAGGAATGAAATTGAGTTATTTGTAGTGAGGTGGATGGACCTAGAGTCTGTCCTACAGAGTGAAGTAAGTCAGAAAGAGAAAAACAAATATCGTATATTAACGCATATATGTGGAACCTAGAAAAATGGTACAGGAACCAGTTTGCAGGGCAGAAATTGAGACACAGATGTAGAGAATAAACGTATGGACACCAAGGGGGGAAAGTGGCGGGGGGTGGGGTGGTGGTGTGATGAATTGGGAGATTGGGATTGACATGTATACACTGATGTGTATAAAATGGATGACTAATAAGAACGTGCTGTAAAAAAAAAAAGAACCGAAACAGCCAAGACAATTTTGAAGAGGAAGAAGAAGATGTGGTAGTGATAAGGTGTGGAGACTTATTTATGCAATAACAAGACTTTAAAATAAAACTAGTGTAATGTTGGCATGGCAGTGGGCAAGTACTGTATGTCAATGTAACAGTTCAGAGTGCTCAAGAAATGACCCACATATAATGAGAACTTGGTGTTTTTATAAATTGGCATTATACTGATTAATCAGTATATTGTGCTAGATAATTTTGTATGAAAAAAATCAACTTAATTCTATATCTAGGACTCTTCTTGGAGTTTCAGACTCATACTCAAACAATGTATCCCAAACTGAACTGATTGTAACTTGTCAAACTATACCTTTTGTATTCTGTGTATCACTAGCAAAGAAATTTGAGAGCCAGTATTTATTCTTCTGCCTCCTAAATTTATCTCGCACATCCACGCAATAAAATATTTTGTAGAGTTTATCTTCTAAACATCTTGTGTTTTCCCCTTCCTCTTCATTCCTACTATTACTGTTTTAGTTCTGACCTGGGCTGCTGCAACAGCTCTGGCTCATACTTTTCTCCCTCAAATACATCTTACACATAGGCTTCAGAGTGAGCTACCTATGAATTCTAATCAGTCCATGTCATGACTCTACTAAAAATATTCTAAATTACTCCATTACCCCCAGAATAAAGTTCAACCGCTTTAACATAATATTTTACAAAAATGATCTGAATCCTAGCCTCTTCTCCAGTCTTACATCCTGCCTTTCCCTCTGTGTACTGTGGTGTTCTTGATCTATTGCTTTTACTAGCCCTGTCCATCTGCCTTGGAATACCATGTCTTCCTTTGCCCAGGTAATTTTTATTTGTCCTTTAAAACTCTGCTCAGAGTTCTTTCCATATGATAGATGCAGGTTCTTTATCCAGATATATGATTTGCAAATATTTTCTCAGTGGATAGTTTGCATTTTCATTCTCTTTAACAGTGTCTTTGGATGAGCCGGAGTTTTTAAAATTTTGATGAAGTTCAATTTATCAACTTGTTCTTTCGTGTATCGTGCTTTTGGTGTGGCATTGAAGAAACTGTTCCCTCACCCAAGAAGACTTTCTCCTTTGTTTCCTTTTAGAGATTTTAGAGTTTTGGGTTTTACATTTAGCTCTATGATCCATTGTGAGTTAATCCTTATATATGGTGTGAGGTATGATCAAAATTAGATATCTAATTGTTCCACACCATTTGTTGAAAACACTATCCTTTCTCCACTTAATTGCCTTTGCACCTTTGTTAAAAATTTATTGATTATGTATGTGTATTTCTAAGTTCTTATGCTCTATTGATCTATTTCTTTCTTTTGCAATTTCACTCTTATTAAGAAAACAAGCATCCAATTAAAAAGTGGACAAACGATTTGAACGTATATTTAAAATGGTACAAAAAAGAAAGAAATCGAAGCTATGCATGTGTGCACACACTGCACGCACATATACACACAGATATAAATGCATGTTGTGAAACGTTAGGGATGTTTGAAAGAACACTCAGCAAATTCTTATCTGTGATTTCCTGGGAGGAAACAGAAGGAGAAAAAAGATTCTGACTTGAAAAAAATGTAAAGAATCTGAAATGTTTGAATTTTTATAATGAAAATGTAGGCATATATTGCTGTGATTTTTTAAAAATCTCATGTTGAAATGAAAAGATAAAAGCTATTACTATAAACAGAAATTCCCCTGAGAGTATCCCCAGGGGGTTCGATAGAGGTGCCACCCAGCCAAAACCCTCCCAGCCACACAGCTTGATCTGAACCACCTTCCTAGAGTTTCTAGCTTGTCCTGATTTGCTTCCTCATTCACTTGGGTCAGTGGTTCTTGCATTCTGACCACTGGCTTATTCCTGACTCAGCACTTGAGCTTCATCCAGAGTTCAGAACACCTGCCTGTGCATCCACCATACAACTCTGGCCCTGATTTGCACCAGTCAATGTAGTTTCACTTTCCTTGTCCACAGGTTCCTGTACCCTCACCGGGAAGTAAGGTAAAGTGTCCTCCTCAGCCCTTTAGCCTCACAGCTGAAGAGAAAAGAAACTCAGCACATCCATAGATGAGATAAGGGCACATTCATGGCATTACCTGGTGATAAGGTTAAGATTAAGTTTTCCACTGGAATTTCCCCTTTCTCTGCTGTAATGCTAAATTGTCCATGTGGTTTCCATTTTCTTTCCAGATTAGCTCAACATACAAGGAAGCAAAATCATTTTTGGTTGGTTGAATTTTTAGTTGCATTAATAAAGTAACGTCTTAGTGAACTGGACTGCTTGGGCAAAGTAGTGACTACTTCTCAAAGACCTTGCCTTCTTAGAGTTTCTAGTCCAGTTTAGAAGACTGACACAGGAACACATACTATTTGGTAGGTGATGAAAATAGTCGTATGCACAAGAGCTGTGAATACAAACATTAGGGGTCCTTAGCTTAGACAGAAAATTCTGGGAAGGCTTCCTGGAGTAGACAGATGGGTGACGAAGAGTATCTTGGCAGAGAAAGATGAGGAAGCAGAGGGAAAATCATGTGTGAACAACTGGAGATTTGAAATGAACAGACTGACATTGCTCAAACATTGGCAATGACTGATGTGACTGCAGCGGAGATGGCACGGGAGAGAAAGGCAGGGCCCAGGCAATAGAGGGCCTAGAATCCAACTCAGACCATTTCCACTGCACCAGAACACGCCAACTGGCATTTCAGTAGTGACCCTCCAAACCCCTCTGATTTTAGCACCTTTACGTTGAGTCCATATTGTATTCAAATGGGTTGGGGGAGGGAGATGTCATAGTTGTTAAATATTGGTTAAAACTGTATTTGAAATTCTTGTTGACATTCTTTTCTAAAATAAAATAAAATGGTCCACTTCTAGAAAGTTCTAGATAATGAGCACCAGGATGACTGATTTTCAGGGCCAGCCTCCCACATATTGATATGGCTTACAGTCATAAGGAGGTAAATGCAGAGCTTGGTGATGGTGCCAGTCTCAGGACATGCCCTAAAGGATTTCTCTCCATCCTGCTGAATCTTGGGTTTGGAATGTGTTTATGCAGAGGTGATCTGTCTCTCTTTTCAAGTGAGAGAATAAGCACATGTTCCCTGATATTAGGATTCTGAAGTACAGCCTGGATATTGGTACTGTACCATGCTAGAGAATACTGATGCAGTACCAACTTGCCATGGTTAATTCCAAATGCAACACAGCCAGATTTGAAACCCAGATGATTCGGTGCACTACAGTTGTCCCTCGGTATCTGCAGGGGATTGGTTCCCTGACCCCCAGCAGACACCAAAATCCACGGATGCTCAAGTTCCTTATATAAAATGGTGTAGAAGCAATATTTGCATGTAACCTACTTCCTCCCATATACTTTAAATCATCTCTAGATTACTTATAATACATAATAATGTAAATAACGTAAATGTAAATAATGTAAATACTATATAAATAGTTGTAAATACAATGTAAACGCTATGTAAATAGTTGCCTGCATGCAACAAATTCAAGTTTTGCTTTTTTGGAATTTTTTTTCAAATATTTTCAATCTATAGTTGGTTGAATCAAGGATGTGGAACCTGCAGATATGGAGGGGCGACTGCACTGGGTTCAAACAGGCATTCTAAATTACATTACATTACATTACATTATATTATATTACATTACTACTGTGTTTTTTGATACAAAAAAAAGAATAAGAAAAAGACCCTACTGTTTTATTGCCCATAAATTTACTCTATTATCTAAATTTACTTTTACTTTATTTTTTTTAAATTCAGGTTTATTGAGGTATAATTTACATACAGCAAAATTTACCCTTCTGAAATCTAGAAACAATAAATGCTGGAGAGGGTGTGGAGAAAAGGGAACACTCTTGCACTGTTGGTGGGAATGTAAATTGATACAGCCACTATGGAGAACAGTATGGAGGTTCCTTAAAAAACTAAAAATAGAACTACCATACGACCCAGCAATCCCACTACTGGGCATATACCCTGAGAAAACCATAATTCAGAAAGAGACATGTACTACAATGTTCACTGCAGCACTATTTACAATAGCCAGGACATGGAAGCAACCTAGGTGTCCATCATCGGATGAATGGATAAAGAAGACGTGGCACATATATACAATGGAATATTACTCAGCCATAAAAAGAAATGAAATGGAGGTATTTGTAATGAGGTGGATGGAGTTAGAGTCTGTCATACAGAGTGAAGTAAGTCAGAAAGAGAAAAAGAAATACAGTATGCTAACACATATATATGGAATCTAAGGAAAAAAAAAAAAAAAAGGTCATGAAGAACCTAGTGGCAAGACGGGAATAAAGACACAGACCTACTAGAGAATGGACTTGAGGATATGGGGAGGGGGAGGGGTGAGATGTGACAGGGTGAGAGAGTGTCACGGACATATATACACTACCAAATGTAAAACAGATAGCTAGTCTATCTGGAAGCAGCCGCAGAGCACAGGGAGATCAGCTCGGTGCTTTGTGACCACCTAGAGGGGTGGGATAGGGAGGGTGGGAGGGAGGGAGATGCAAGAGGGAAGAGATATGGGAACATATGTATATGTATAACTGATTCACTTTGTTATAAAGCAGAAACTAACACACCATTGTAAAGCAATTATACTTCAATAAAGATGTTTAAAAAAAAAAAAAAATTTACCCTTCCGGGTATACAGTTCAGTGAGTTTGGATAAGGCCAGGTAACCATCACCACAACTGAGATACAGAACATTTTCATTACCCCTAAACATTTTCATTACCTAAAGGAAATGTAGGTCATCTCCTTTCCCCATTTCTGGTCCCTGGAAATCACTAACCCAATTTCTGCCCCTACATTTTTGCCCCAATTCTTAAGAAATAATATAAGAATCAAGTAAGAAATTTCAAATATTATAGAAAGGTATGAAAGGAGAGATAAAGGGTAATTTAAGAAACACTTTCTTCTTTTTTGTGAAAGTACTGGGGTTGGAAGGAAAAGTGGAACCCCATTGTTTTTGTCAGTTACTTTTGCTTTACTGCATAGTGGTTAGAAAATATAATCTTACACTTTTGACCTAATAGAATTTATTGAGATTTTCTCCATGATTATTATATGGTCATTTTTTATAAATATGAAAAGACCACTTGAAAATAAGTGTAGCCTCCATTAGCTGATATGCCAATGTGTATTAAATTGATCTGATTAATTTTAATTCCCAGGTTTTTTTTTTTGTTTTTTTTTTTAAATATTCAGTTTCGGGGTGGGGACCTTTTATCTTTAACAGGGAATGTGGGTGCATTTTTTTTTTTTTTTTTTTTAATATTTTTGGCTGTGTTGGGTCTTCATTTCTGTGCGAGGGCTTTCTCTAGTTGTGGCAAGCGGGGGCCACTCTTCATCGCGGTGCACGGGCCTCTCACTATCGCGGCCTCTCGTTGCAGAGCACAGGCTCCAGACGCGCAGGCTCAGTAGTTG
Source organism: Eubalaena glacialis (assembly GCF_028564815.1). Taxonomy (NCBI): domain Eukaryota; kingdom Metazoa; phylum Chordata; class Mammalia; order Artiodactyla; family Balaenidae; genus Eubalaena; species Eubalaena glacialis. Next base: position 11,106,956 of record NC_083716.1, read on the forward strand.
TGGCTCACAGGCCTAGTTGCTCCGCGGCATGTGGGATCTTCCCAGACCAGGGCTTAAACCCGTGTCCCCTGCATTAGCAGGCAGATTCTCAACCACTGTGCCACCAGGGAAGCCCAATTCCCAGGTTTTTTAAATTCTTAAATATATTTTCCTCTATTTTACCTAATTCTTAAACTAGACTACTGTATCAAAAAGACCCCCAAATATACAATGACTCAAATGCACTAGAAGTTTATTTCTCACTCTCATAAAATGTCCTGGTCACAAGGTGGTACTCCTCCAGTCAGTGGTTCAAAAACCCAGCTCTTTCCACCTTGAGACTCCTCCATCACCCAAGGCCTCATCGTTGCCTTGAGGGAAGAGGGAGCAGAGTGAGTTTCTTGAAACTCTTGACCCAGAAATGTCTTACATCACGTTGGCTAGAATTCAGTCACATGGCCATATCTAGCTGCAAAGGAATCTGGGAAATGTAGTCCAGTTGTGTACTTGGGAAGAAGAGCACACAGATTCTGACTAGCAGCTAGCAATCTCTGACCCAATTGTGTATGCTAACAGGAGTGAGTTTAAATCTCTTTTACGTTTCTGTGTATTTCTCACTGTATTCCCTGCCCTTTATTCTTTATATAATTTGATGCTTTGTTATTTGGTACATGTATTAGTTTACTAATTTAGTGGCTTAAACAACACAAATGTATTATCTTACAGTTCTGGAGATCTGAAGACTCACTGGGCTAAAATCAAGGTGTTGGCAGGGCCCTTTGCTTTTAACATTATTAAATCACTTACTTTGAATGTCTTTCATTCAAAAATTGAATTCTTAAAAACCTGAGCCTGAGGTTTTCTTTCTTTAGTGAATGAGTTTGGCTCTTTTACAGTTACTGGTGCTGTTTTGCCTCATTCCATCATCTTCTTTTGTGTGTGTGCTTCTTTTTAAGTTTTCAGTGCTTCTTTTTGCTATATGGGTTATCTTTTCTCAGTCTTATTTAGAGCATTTGCTTTTTCTTTTGATATTTTTAAAGTCTTATTCATCTGCTTTTAGTTCTTCAAGTGGTTATATTTATACATTTATAAGTAAGCTTGAACGTCTCTTATTAGTTGACCTACCAATATGTGATACAACTATTTAATCCTCCCCATGAATAAAAACATTTCTCTCCTTCTTCTCATCTCACACACAAATACAGCCCTAATTTTCATTTACAGTATTACTGCTCTTTTCTCTTCCGGTTTTATTGAGATATAGTTGACACACAATACTGTATGTATTATGTATGTACAGCATAATGATTCAACTTACATACATCATGACATGATGATCACAGTAAGTTCAGTGAACACCCATCATCTCATATAGATACAAAATTAAATAAATAGAAAAAAATTTTTTCCTTGAGATGAGAACTCTTCTTAACAATTTTCGTATATAACATACAGCAGTGTTAATTATATTTGTCATGTTGTACATTATATCCCAAGTACTTATTTACCTTAAACCGGAAATTTGTACCTTTGACTGCCTTCATCCAATCCCCCCTCCCCTCATGCCCTGCCTCTGGTAACCACAAAACTGATCTCTTTTTCTGTTTGTTTGTTTGTTTGTTTTTGAAGTATAATTGACCTACAGTACTGTGTTAGTTCCTGTTAACACAACATGTGATTTGATATTTTTATGCATTTCAAAATGACCACCATGATAATTCTAGTTATGGTCTGTCACCATACAAAGGTATTACACTGTTACCAACTATATTCCACACACTGTACATTTCATGCCTGTGACCCATTTATTTTGCAGCTGGAAGTTTGTACCTCTTAATCTCCTTCACCTATTTCTTTGTTATTCTCATTGTTGCTATCACAGTATTGAGCACATTTTAAAGGTTTACGACATTTGCCCTCTACAATTATGGTATGCAACTTGCTCTTTTTATATGCAGCCACGAGCTCAATGCTCACCCAGCTCTTTTGCCACATTGTCCCCATTTATCTATTTTTGCCCAAGCTCCACCTCAAATGTGACCTGCTTTGCCCCTTAGATACCTGAAGAATTCTTTCTTTCCTTTTGCATTTTATTATCTTTATTGGGATATGTCTTAGTATTGGTCATTCTGTATTTTTTTATTTTTGGCAGTAAAAAAGACACAATGATCATTACTGCCTTTTTATCAGGAGAGGCTTCATTTTAGGAAGAAAATGGGTTTTTTTTTCCCCCAATATATCTTTGAATAATATTTCTGTTCCATTTATTGGATTCTTTGTCAAGGATGCCAATTATTCTGAATTGGATCATTCTGTTTCAATATCTTTGTTTTTATTCTCTGCATTCATTATGATAAGTCAGCTTTTTATTCTAGCTCTTATTTTGTTTTCTTTATTTTGTATTCTTTCTTGCGGGTTCATTATTATTTTAAGTTCAATATCTCCTTTATATATAACCCAATATCTACTACTATGTTTTATCTCTTCTTTAAGCTCTTATTTTATTGAATTTAAGTTCCTCTATATAGCAAAGCATTTGTTAGAAGTATCTTTCATTTCTTTCTCTTCCTTCTTTTGCATGTTTCGTCCTTCCCTCCATTTCCTTCTTCTCTGTAGCGTTATTACATAGTTTTCATGTTGGTTGTTTTTTTGTTGTTGTTGTTCACTCATTATGATTAAGATCTATATTTCAACACAGTGCAAGTGAATCTTTCTCAAGATCTGCTTATTTTCCCCTTAGAGATTCAGTTTGAAGACTGAAAACTTTATGTCTTTTCCTTATTTTTGATTTACTGAGAAGGAAAAGAATTAAGGAGAGCTTCCCCTGGGGCAGGGGGAGCTGTGGTAGGTTACAGCGCTCTGCTCTTCCTCTGCACATTTATTCAAAGTCCTGCCCTGGGGCTCACTTTCTAAAGTAGTTACTAACCCCATGGCTGTGGGGAGAACCTCAGACTTCAGGCACATTCTCTGATTCCAAATGGAGCCTTCAGCTTCCGACAGAGGTAATTAGGTCAGGGTCCACTTTCCACACTACTCCTGCCTTACCTCAGGAGCCATGTCCACTTCACTCTCAGGACTGGGGGTGAGTGTGTGTGTGTGTGTGTGTAGGGGGGAACTAGGCAAAAATGGTGAGTTTGGCCATGGCATTGGTCCACCGTTCACCAGGCAGGAAAGACAACATCTGCCCTCTTTCTATGGGCCTCCACCATTCTGACCCCAAGGGTTTCTCCCCAGGTTCCCAACGCTGAGAACTGAGGGAAATGGTTTTCCCTTCACCTCTCCTAGAGCCCCCGGTGCTTCCCAGGACCCCATGGAGGTCGCCCAACCATGGCTCTCTTCCCAGTGGGAGCCTGAAGCACCACAGCAGAGTCTGCCCCGTGGTGACCCCGAGCCTCTGCCCCCTCGTTCTGAGTGTCCTCTGGACTTGGCTTCAGCAGCAGGCACTGCACTCGGCAGCCTGCCCAGCTTCTGCCTCTAGCCAGGGGCAGCGGTCCCCCCGAGTACACCCATTGCTCTCTGCTGACTGGCTGACCTCGCACTAGCTTCCATACCCTGTCTCCTGAGCTTACTTCCCCAATGGAGACGAGTGGAGTGAGATGATTATTCTCCCCAAAGACACCAGAGCAAATTTTTAACATGTAAATCAGATTATGTCACTCCCTTGCTTAAACTCCTTCAATGGTACCTCCTGTCACATCTTGAATAAAATCCAAAAGCCTTACCATGGCCCACAAGCCCTCCACTGTATAGCCTCTGTCCTCTGCCCCCCATCATCTGTGCCTCTTGAAGGGGATAGGGTTAAACCAGGCCAAAATATGCACTTTGGCACAAAGATGACTTTGAACTGAAGGATTTGAGAATCAACAGATGCAGGAAGAGTTCTCTTACCTCACTTTTCTTCATAAAAGAGGATCATAAATTTCCTTTTGTGAAGGTGCCCTCCCCTCCTATACTTTATTACCGGAGATGGAGAGTCAAGCACCAAGATGAATCTCCATAAACGCACCTTACTAAAATAACCCTTACCTTCTGTTAGCTCCTCCCATACATTTCCTAGTCACTTCTTCACAGTTTATCATCCCTTGAAATGCAAACCCCCTTTCCTTTGTTAAAATGGTATATAAGCCCCTGAATCTTGGTATTTTTTTGAGTTTCATTTCTCTTCTGTATACTTCTGAGCAGGTAAAATATTAACCTGTTAATCTGTCTTTTCAGTTAAATTCACAGGCTCCAGGCACTGAACCTAAGAAGGTAGAAGAAAGTCTTCCTTCCCTGACACTCTCCTTGTTGCCTGCTCTAACCCAGGCAGGCCTGCCTTCCCCAGCTCCTGGAATGCAAGGAGCTCTTCTTGGCTTCTGCACAAATCCATCCCTCCCTCCTCATCTCCACCCAGTTCATCTCCAGGTTTCAGCTTAAACATAATAAGTAAGCCTCCTCTGCTGATCTCCATCACGACACAGTTTGTTTCCTCAGCACTTCTCAAAATGTGTTTTCGTGCTCAGTAATTGTCCCATTAGAATGCAGGCTTCCGAAGGGCAGGAACCAGGCCTGGCATGCTGACCACCAAATCGCACCAGCACCCAGCACCGCGCTAGGCAGGTGCTCAGAAACATTTGTTGATGAACGAATGCATTGCCCTAAGGAAATGATTCAGGGTAACAAGCCCCATCCACTCCCCAGGGCTGCCTTTGATGATTCCGCCATTTAAAGACCCACAATCCCAGAACCAAGTACACAGTTTCACAGACGCAACATATCTTTACCATTCTGTCACTGGAAGACATTTCTCCCAGAAAATCAGAGTGATAGCGATCTGCTTCCTCTTCCTCCACCTAGCACACCCCCCAGGGCCAGGGGTAGCTGCACGGTCCACCAGGACAATTTCCACTTCCCCTAAATGACAGGGCTAAAACGTCTTAGAGATTCTGAACACTGCCACCTAAAAGCCCTTCCTCGTGTAACTTTCCAGAGAAACTCAGAAAGAAATGTTACATTTTAAAGACATGGCATTTGCTGCCACAAGAGGATTCATAAAGTGAATTATTTAGCTATTTTCTGTAAAGCAGCCTAGAAATACCTTTGAGGCATCTGTGTTTAATTCTGCTAAGGATTAGCAGCCTGCCTAATTTCTCCCTTTCGTATTTTACTAACTTTTCCTTCTCTATTTATTCCATTAAAGCCTATAACAACATAAAAGATGAAAGAATGCATTCAATTGTTTTAAAATGTTAATTTCACCAAGCCTGTGGTGGCTGTTCAAGGTGATTTCTCCCTTAATGAGGAGATGAGTTGGTAAATTTCTGACTCCCAATGCAAACTGTTCAGTGTTCAGTTAGCAGCCTTGCTCATCTATGTGCTAATTTGATCAAGAGCAGTTTACATCACAAACCTACAAAACCTGGATTTCCTTCACTGTTGGCGACAACAAGGAAACCACTTGGTGTATGTAAATCAAGCATTTACTCCACTCTGAAAGGCAGAGTGTAGCAATCATAGGTGATGTGAGACAGTAGAAAGTCCATGCGCACAGAAGCTATGAGGATAGAAAGACATTCACAGTAGTAGTAAAAATAGGCAGAAAGTATCATTACCATGAGGGTTGAACTCCAGAAAAGGGAACAGTGAATGGCCACCTTGAGTGGGGGGATTAAGAATGTGACCTTGAGAATGACACTGGAATCCAAATGGCTTCCTGGTCCCCCTAGGAGGCCCAGCTCTACCACTGATTTATCTTTCTAATTGGGAAGTATACTTATAATCATGCACATTATTGGGTGTAACCTGAATGGTCCTGGAAAGTGAAAGATCCAAGCCAATGTCATGGTTCCATGAGGAGATCAGGTGGTAGGTACAGCTGGCTCAGGGCACACCTACCAATACTGGGAAGAAAAACACTCAAACGAAGGTTCAGCTAAGGGAGGGAGGGTAGCCTGTCTCTGAAGGTAAAAGAGAGCATATTTCAATGGTCATCCTGGAGAACAGTCTTCATTACGCGTTCAACAAGTAGCATCAGGCATGGGATTGGCAGGGCCACATGTATGACCCCACACACTGTGCAAAGACACAGCCCCACCTCCACATGCTGCTGGGAGCAGAGCAGTGACAGTGCAGAGTCCCTGGCCTCATGGAGCTTACATTCTAATGGGGGTCACAGGAAACAAACAAGTAAACAAACAAAAAAATCATAAATGTTACTGATCAGATTGTGATCAGTGCTGGGGAGAAGATAACACAGGATAAAGGTTCATGGCGGGTGTATTTCTTTCCTAGTGCTGTTGTAACAAATTGCTACACACTTAGTGCCTTAAATGAACACAGATTTATTCTCTTACATTTCTGAGGGGCAAAAGCCCTAAATTCAAGATGTTGGCAAAGCTGTATTCCTTCCAGAGGCTCTAGGGCAGAATCCATTTCTTTGCATTTCCAGCTTCTACAGGCTGACTGTACTCCTTGGCTCCTGACCCCATTCTCCATCTCCAAAGCCGGCAGCATAGCACCTCTCTCTCTCTCTCTCTCTCTCTCTCTCTCTCTCCTTTCCCTCTCCCTCTCTATCTCTCTCTTGTTATATTGCCTTTTCTCGCTCTGATCCTCCTGCCTTAAAAGGGTTACATAGTGATTACATTGGCCATCCATTTCAGGATAATATCTCCATGTCAAGATCATTAATTGAATTACAAAAGTCTCTTTTTGCCATGTAAGATAAATATTCACAGGTTCTGGGGATTAGGATATGCCATCTTTAATGAACCATTATTCCTTCTATCACAGAGCGGTCACCTTTCTGAGGAGGTAACACTCAGGCAGAGATTTAATTTATGCCAAGGACTCAGCCATAGGAAGGCACAGAGGTGGAGAATTTGAAGCAGAGGGTCTGAGGCAGAAGCAGATTGGCATGTTCAAGAGCAAAGACACGTGTTACTGGAGCTTGGGTGACAGGGAGAGGGCATGAGACAGGGTCAGAGAGGCAGAGGGGACCGTGGTGAGATGCTTGGATTTGACAGACAACTATCCAAGGATATTCAGCAAGAAAGTCACATGATTTGATTTATGCACTTTAAAGATCAAGACCATCTGGCTGCTCCAGGTAGAATAGACCACATGGGGCACAAACAGCAGAGAGGAGTTGAGAGCCCATCACAGTGTTACAGGCTCGAGATGAAGGTGGCTTAGGCTGGGGCGGTGACCGTGAAGGTGGTAAGAACCAAGTGGGTTTGGGACACAGTTTGAAGACAGAAGACCCTGAGCAAAGATTTAGGTGCAAGTAGTTAACTCGGGAGGTGGATCTTATGAAGCACAGTGAGAGCCTGGGAAAGTAAGACATGGAAGGGATGGAAGTCAACAGAGGCTGTGTTGATGGCTGTGGACATGGGGCTCAGTCCAGCCAGGGACTCCTCGAATCAGAACTGCTTCACGGAGGGTGAGGAGCTGGAGCATTTATCCTCTCACTCCTGCCCCCTACTGACCAAGGGCTACTGGGCCCTTCCACATCGTCCCCACACTCATGGCCAAAGAACAGCCTTGGGGACTGTTGGCAGGTTAGAGCACTGTTCCCCATGGCTTCCAGCCCAGGGTGGGCTGAGGGGAACGGGCGGGACACCCACAGCCCCTGTTACGCTCACAGGTCTTGCACTTTCCAGAAGAGCTGGGCTACTGCCCTGGTGGAGTAGCTGCCTTAGACGGTAACATGAGCTCTTCCGTTGTCACCGACGACGGGAGGGACAACACAGAGGAGTCGGGCTGGCAGATAGGAGAAGATGGGAGGTTCTCGTCTGTATTCTCAGTGACATGAGAACAGCTAAGGGAGTGGACAGGGAAAGGTGTTGGAGGCTTGAGGAAAGCACAGGTGTGAAATGGTCATCAAATAGCGTAGGGAGGTGCATCTACCTAGATCAAGAAGCAACGTGGGTCAGGATGGTGCCGAGAGCCATTCTGAGGTCAGAAACTGCCATCCCAGTTATGTGTCTTCTTCCAGCGACACTCAGGTGGCAGTAAACAGGAAGTCTGGTTTAATCAGGGCTGGAACACTGTCAGGTGTGTGTGAAGGGGGGTTGGGGGGCGGGACCAGAGAGTTAAGGCTTAGGCTTTGGCATTAGGAGGAATCCAGGTTTGGGGGGGCCTGAAATGTAGATGTTTTGGGTGCCCTCTTTAAGAGAAAGTTTACGAAATCACAAATATGAAATTAAATACAAAAGTGAATTTTTTTAGAATGAGAAAATAATAAGTTTGAGACTCAATACTTACTACAGACATCACAAAAATCCAGAAAAATAACATGATTTTTTATTAGCTGTCTAATAAAAGCTTGTATTACTTTGTATTACAACTTTGTATTACTTTCTTTCCTGTCCTCTTTTGCCTATTCATGTGACAATAATCTTAGAGAACAGAAAGATAAGTCAGTCTTTCCTCTAACAAGGTTGATTGATATCTGTTTTTTTTCTTATGAGGGTTGCAGAAATAAAACATGTGACTTCACACAGATATACTTACTGTGTGTAATACTGCTATAGGTTTTATGCTACAAATACAGAAAAAGTGATTCTATTATATATATCATGCCCATCAAAAAAATAGTGGATTTATAAGTGTTTTTGGTTTTTTTTTGCCTTAAAGTTTTATTTATTTTTAAGAAATCCTCTTCAATTACGACTATGAAAAATCCCTCAGATGTGTGCACATGTGTATATATGTAGATACATATGGAAAGTAAATTTATTTTAAAATATGCGGTAATGCTAAGAAATTACACCAAGCTATACTCATAAAGACATAATAAAAACATTAGCTCCTGCCTCTGTTTTTAAAAAAAGTCTAAATTTAAAATGCGCTTTCATTTATTGGAGAAAGTCCTCTGCAAGTTTCCTCTTGATGTCTGGAGCATCTGAACAAAGCTGATTCCATGGAACAAACTAAAAACTGAGGCTTTTAGCATCTTGCATGAATTTGCTTTGGGAAGAGGCCAAATTTGGGGGAAGAATTATATAGTCTTCTCTAGAACTTGACAGAATCTTTCCACCAAATTAAGCATTCACAACTCCCAGGAGTTTCTCCTTTGCCCATACACCGCATTTTTCCCCATGAATTCACCCTTATAAATCCACTATTTTTTATAAATGTTGTGTCATTGAGGATATTCTTTCCTCCAAGGCATCTACGAGAAATTTCCACAGACTGCTTTCTGGGTCCACACATTTTGAAGCTTGGTTCTCCCCCACTACCCAGACATTTCCTGTACTGGGCTCTGTAAGGCATGCTCATAGCACCATATGACCTCAGGCTCTGACCCCTTGTGTTGTGATGATGGATGGGTCAGCATAGAAGGCAGTAGGAATATTCCAGAAGCCACGTCTACATGAGGACAGCTAGTAATATCGTAACTATACACAGATGTTATCCCACTAACCCAAAATAAATGCATCGCCAACTCAACTTCCCCTTAGCCACATCCGAAAACTGCCTCTGGCCAATTCAACCCTACCCAACAAAAAGGCATTTGCAACAGAGGGGAAGTTTGAATAGAAAAAGACAGTGATTTTTAACTGATTGTGGTTTAATATCTCACTTTGCAAATTTTGCAATAATGTGTGACCTTTTGACCTTTCTAGGGCCTCTCCCAGGGTCCTGGAAGGATCCCCTGCAAATGAGGACCCCAGGACCTGGATGTCACTAGCTACGCAGTCAAACATCTCTTTAAGGCGTAACTGTAATAATGGGGCATCTTATCTCTAAGCTAGATGAGAAGTCTGGATGTAAGGGGTATTGGGCAGTAAAAACACCCCAGGGTAAATGTTAGAAGGTGTGGATCATGTTGAAAATTGTTGATGTGATGGCACTGGAGACAATGTGCTGGAAATACAGGTGAGATAGGTCTCAGGTTGAGATGCTTGAATCCAAGGTCTTGGATTTAGTGACATTTCAACAGAAACAAGAACTAGAGTACGACCATGGGAATCCTGGGGCTTACACAGGACGGAAGCAACGATTGCTGGATACTAACAAGACAAGGAACTAAAAAGCCAGACACTGCATGGATTCCAGAGCCGCACTGTCCCGTACAGCAGCCACTAGCCACATTTGGCTACTCACGTTTAAAATAACTCAAATTAAAAATTCATTTTAAGGGTCCACACTACTATATTGGAAGGTGCAGATGTAGAACATTTCCGTGATAGAACATTCTATTGGATAGCGCTACTCTAGAAGATGTTGAAATCAGTAAGAATTATGACCAAAGCGTTGGGGTATAGAAAAATGAACCAGGCTGCCTGAGTTCAAATCCTGGCTCCATCAAGGACCAGCAGTGTATCACCGTGGACACATTACTTAGCCTGTCTGTGCCTCAGTTTCCTCACCTTTAAAATGGCGATAATAATAATACTTACCTTAGAGGGTTGTTGTGAAGATAAGTTAATATAGCAAGCACTTAGAACAGTGCCTGGCACATAGGAAATACTCTTCAAGTGTTAGCTGTGATTATTATGTGCTAAAACCTGCAGTGAAGGAGGGAGTGTAAAAGGAGGGGGACCAGGAGGAGATGACGATTGCAGCATTGACTGACAGCAGTGAGACAGCCTGAGGGGGTGTGCTGGAGAGAAGCTGGGATTTTGAAGGGAGGAGGGCAGAGCCAGCAATGGGAGCGAGCAAGGCACCTAACCCTTCTCTGGGCTCCGAGGAATGCGGTACGAAAACAATAGCCCACTCCTGAGAGGGCTGTAGGAGAAGCCAGATACTCAGGGCATAGCTTAATTTCTGCTGATAGAAGAAGGTGGAAGAAACATTCAGAGAAAAGGTCGATGTTGTATGGAATTTTGCTGACGGTAATCCCAGTGTCCCAAATGGTCCTGGGGAAAAGCTGGGGAGGCAGGTGAGGTGGAGGACTGGGTCAAATGACAAAGTCCTGCCCGGAGAACTGTCACAGTGGCTATGCTCCCCCGGGAAGCTCACGCTTCCGGTGGTGACTGAGGCCTATCAGAGCATAAGGCATGAAGGCGTGAAGAGGCCTGAGGCTCTCCTGGGGGCAGGTGGGGACCCCCGCAGTCATCACAGCCTCCTCTGCAGGTCATTCTGGAAATTTACAATGTATATGGGACAGTGTCACAGCCAGAGGTGTGGAGCCCCAGGTGTCTTACTGTCAAAAATCAGGTGACCCTTCTGTTTTAATCCACCTCCCCATCTCCCCATCCATCCGTCCCCCACCCATCTGTCCACTCATCCATCTACTCATCCACAAATCCATCCACCCACCTATGCATCCGGCTGTCCACCCATCTGCCGACTCCCAACCCATCCCTTTACACCCTTATTAAGCACCTGATAAACGGAAGACATGAGGCTTAGCGTTCCATTTAGACAACTGAAGCCTTCTCATACTTTTTCATTTCCAGTTGCATTTTCTCCATTTCTCTTTATCATGATGGATTTTATGCATGTAAATCCCTTGTCTCATTTATAATTTCATTTTCAAGACCACAGTTCAAGCCATTTTTCTCCCCACAGAGACCTCCTTCTCCTCCACGCTATTTGCATTGCTTGTGCATGACTAACTAACTTCTCTAATCATAATAAGCCTCCTTCCAAGACTGTCAGCGTTAGGCAAGAATACATCATAAGCATTGTGTCGTTTCCTAAAATTTAATAAGGAAACAATAGCTTGGGATTTATAAGTTTTCCAACAGTACAGACATTTGCCCAGGGAGAGATGGATAAATAAACTCCAGTTCAGTAGCTAGAAAAAAAATGCATAAATAGAGGAAAGGATTGTTGAAAATATGTGCTGACTGACTCCAGCATAGTGCTTGGAGAAAAGATAATAGTAGCTGACATTTATGAAGCTCTTACTAAAGACCAGGTTCTTTGTATGCATTATTTTATTTAATTGTCACTGCACTAAAGGATAAATTTAGCAGTTACCCCATTTTTCAGATAGGGAAACCGAGGCATTGCTCAATGTCATAGCCAAGCATAGGCAGTGAAGCAGAGGCAGCTAGGAAGCCTGACTCCAAAGCCCATGCTCTCACCCCACTCTCCTACACGGAGAGTTGAGGCCTAATTGGAGACCAGGTATATAGTGGAAATAGCAATGCCTGGGGGTCAAGGGCTCCAGGCACGAGTCTCCTTCCTGCCAATACCTCATCATGTGACCTTGGATGAGTCACTTAACCCTCTGGTTTTCATTACATGAGAAAGCTGAGCTGATGATCTCCCGTGGCTGTTCCAGCCCCAAATCCTGGAATATCTATATTACTACATCGCTGGCTATGGAATTCATTTACAGCATTAAGCCAAAGTTGCTGCAAAGTTATCCAAGCAACCAGAGTCAGCCAGAGCAAGGACTGCAGGTAGAAATATCAATGCACCAACCATGAAACACAGTCTGGGCAGTTCTGTGTCTACTGAGGGTACCAGAGACGATCCCAGCCACGGAACCTGTGGCACCACAGCCCGTTGATGCCCAGAGGACCTTTCCAGGTAGCAGCTTTGAAGGAGGCACACAATCAGTCCCCAGCACAGACAGGACACTGAGTTGACTCCTCCGTTCAAAAACCTGCTGCGTACCTACAATGCGCCCAGTAGGCGACCAAGAGCTGATGACGCCAGATGACTGGATCACAGAGACAGGTGACAGATTTTCAGACACCAAACCCAGGGAACTGTAACACGCCCTGCATGGGAACATGCGCCAAAGGTTTGCAGACCCAGACAGGGAGCCCCTAATCCACGCTCCCGCCCGTCCCGCTGGCTTCCTCCAGTCCCTCAGACTCATCGGGCTCCTTCCTTCTGCTTCCCTCCACTGCTCTAGGGGCAGCAGTCTCCTTCTCATCCTCTGAGGGACAGATTACAAGTCTCCTCCTCGAAGAGGTCTCCTCTCACCTCCTTACCTCTGAGTTCCTTTATCATTCTCCGTCCTAGCATCCAGTTATCTTTATATGAACTACCACTGTTTAAACAATTTAAGATTATTTATTTACTTACTTTTTTGTCTAAAACCCTCACCAACCTCTCAGTTCTAGGAGGGCAGATGCTGGGTCTGCTGTAACTACTGTGCTATTCCAGTGCTCCAGCAAGGGCCTGTTACATCATTTCAAATGTTTTCTGAATGGACAGATATCTGGGGGGAGGCAGAGAAGGCTCCACAGGGGAGACATTGGAAAGAAGAGCAGGTTCCTAGGTGTGCATGGTGAGGACGGGGCTGTTCAGGACATCAGCACATGCAAAGACACAGGGTAACATCAAGAAGGATGATCCCAGGAAACTGCCTGATGGGGAATGAGGGACCTGGCCCCCCCTCTTAATACCTGTGGATCTAACCCTTGGAAGGACCTGCTCCTCCTTTTTCCTTCTTTAGGAAAAGGTTGAGTCAGTGAGCAAACAAAACTGCTAAAGTCTAAAATAATACAAAGTTAATAAAAAACAAGGAAATGATGCAAATTATGGCTTCCGATGCACGAGGAGGGGGGAACCTCACAGTTGATGAAAGTGCACATGACAGTGAATCATGATTTGTCTCCAGAATATTCTACTAAAAAAAGGCTATACTCTGTCTTGGTATAACTCCTAAAAGGACTGGCAGGCAGTCATTACCACATTAGTCTAATTTATACCAGCTAATAGGCCCACTGTGTTCTTCTCGTCTCAGATGAGATCGACTTTCTCAAGCACGGCTCTGACAAGGAAAGCAGCGAGACCTGATTCACAGGAGCATCGGCTGGCCCTCTCCTCAGCCCCTGTTATCCAGTGCCTTCTTCCCGTCTCATCCTGACTGCATTCCTAGGGACGGGATGATGATGCCATTCCGAGGCTGCACTGAGGACTTCATCTGAGTCACCAAGCATCACAGAAATGAGGTTTGTGTCACCTTCCTGTCTCCCCATAAATGCCGATGCCAAGTCTGTTCCCTCTGTCTTAGGCATTTGCATAGAAAGTGTACCCAGGAGCTTCTCGTTTTGAGGAGATTAACCCATGCTAATGACAAGGATGCCACATTACATCCAGATTAATTCCAAATATGCTCATCACACAGCTGGTGCCACAGTGCAGACACCAAAGGAATTAGTGATGATTAGACACCCTCCTTGTCAAGTGGAACTGGAGAAGTGATCATTACTTGGAGTTTATGCCTCTTCAAATGAAATGCATGAGCACCTCCTTCCGAATAGAAAAAGCTCCCGCATCTAAGCATTAGCTGCAACGTGGATTTTTGGCGATGCCAGCTCTGTTATTAACCATCCTAACCGAAATAGCTCATGGAACTAAGGCTGGAGCCTCCAGGAGGTCCTTGCTAGAACTAACTTTATGGTGAGATTGCTCAAAGAAGCTACAACATGTACCCCAGAGATATACTGTGTGCTTTGAAACACCCTTGATTGAGTACAATGAAGAGTTTCTGTTTAAGCAATAAAATGTTTTTCTTCCAGCTTTGAAACCTACTGTTGAAAAACTTGATTCTTTTCCCACTCAGTAGCACTTTAATTTCTAAAATTATCAATCCTCCTCCAAAGGGAAATTAAACTTTTGAATCAATTAGAAACGTATTAATCAGGTATTTCAATAAAATCCCATCCTTGTGGTTTTGGAGTGGTGTCTGTTTGTGTCTCTTGGGGCCATTTGACAGTGTGAAACACTCAAAAAGCTCCAGCTCAAAAAGCTCAGTCTAACAGCTGGCCTACACAAGTGACAACCAGGTTCTTTGAATTTCTAGGAAAACGTGGGACTGCTTTCCTGTTCGGTTGTGATATATTTTAGCAAACAACTCCTTGAACCAAATAGCTCAGGACCAAGGAATCTGTTTTCCCCCAAGAAGGCAGTTAGGAGACATCAGGGCCCCACTCCATTGTCACAGGTTAGATGGAATGATGACTACACCTCACACTGATGCTAATGTAAACAGTTCCACTGAATCTCTGCGAAGTCCATACACATCTAGGAGCATGGGATGTTTCTTCCAGGAAACTTGACTCTGCTAACATCACTGATTTGCAGGCATTAAACATACAACAGATGATTGTTCAAAGACATAACTAGTTCTCTCTCTCACTCTCTTACTGAGGCAAGGTACCTCAGTAAATGTATGGTGCCCTTTTATCTATTACTGAAACGACTATATAAGACAATGGTGAATACTTCTGTAATTTGGCCTATAAAGTGAAATGGACTGGTCTTCCATAAACTGGAGCCCCAGGCTAATGGGTTTACTTCATTCCAGGATGTAACTGCAGTAGTCAGCCTGCCCCGTGTCATGCGGTCCTGGAGAGGACTAGGGACCCCAGGCCCAGGGAGGCCAGTGGCTCTGCTGGGCTCGTTACTGCCCCCGGGCTCAGGGCTGTTCCACAGAGGACTGGCCTGTGAATGTGAGAAAGTGAGTCCAAGGGAACTCCCACCAGCTTCCCTGCTCCTACCTTACATTATCATTATTTTCATAAGATAATCATGCACAGAAAGGGGAAAGAAGACCTCAAACTATACAGAGAAATGTTTAAAATAAAAAAGGACCATTTGCTCTCCCCTCCTACTTCCAGTCCTCTGCAAACACAACCACTATCAACATTTCTTGCACATTCTTCCAGTAAAATATTAAAGCATGTAACTCTGTATATTTGCATATGCTTTTAAAATATTCAATTAAGGTTATGTTTATATAGAAATATATATATAAATATTTATATATAAATATATATATGCTGCTCTTGACTTTTCCCTTAATATATGCGTGGAAGATGATTTCATATCACATACATCTCTATTTTTTTAATTTATGTTTTATTTTACTTTTTTATTGTGGTAAAATATGCATAACATAAAAATTACCATTTTAAGGGTACAATTCAGTCACAATGTTGAATGTGTAACCATGTGCAACCATCACCATTATCCATTTCCAAAACTTTTCATCATCCCAAACTGAAACTCCATACCCACAAACGATAACTTCTCCTTCTTCCCTCCCCTAAGGCCCTGGTAACCTGTCTTTATGAATTTGTCTATTTTAGATACCTTATGCAAACGGAATCATACAATTTTTGTCCTTTTGTGTCTGGCTTATGTCACTTAGCATAATATTCCTGAGGTTCATCCACGTTGTAGCATGTGTCAGAATGTCATTCATCTTAATGGCTGAGTAACATTCCATTGTATGGATAAACAATATCTTGTTTATCCATTCACCTGTGACGGGCACTTGGATTGCCTCCACCTTTTGGCTATGTATTGTTGAATCCCTGCTTTTAATTCTTTGGGGCATATAGCTAGAAGAGGAAGTGCTGGATCACACGGTAAGTCTATGTCTAACTTTCTGAGGAACTACCAAACCATTTTCTACAGCGGCTGCACAATTTTACATTTCCACCAGAAATGTACAAGGGTTCCACCATCCTACATTGTTGGTGGGAATGTAAATTGGTGCAGCCACTATGGAAAACAAAAATAAACTAAAAATAGAGGTTCTTCAAAAAACTAAAAATAGAGTTACCATATGATCCAGCAATCCCACTCCTGGGCATATATCTGGAGAAAACTATAATTCAAAAAGATACATGCACCCCTATATTCATAGCAGCACTATTAACAGTAGCCGAGACATGGAAACAACCTAAATGCCCATCAACAGATGAATGGATAAAGAAAATGTGGTACACATATATATACAATGGAATATTACTCAGCCATAAAAAAGAGTGAAATAATGCCATTTGCAGCAACATGAATGGACCTAGAGATTACCATACCAAGTGAACTAAGTCAGAAAGAGAAAGACAAATACCATATGATATCACTTATATGTGGAATCTAAAATACGATGCAAATGAACTTATCTACAAAACAGAAACAGACTCACAGACATAGAGAACAGACTTGTGGTTGCCAAGGGGGAGGGGGTGTGGGGAGGGATGCATTTGGAGTTTGGGATTAGTAGATGCAAACTATTATATATAGAATGGATAAACAACAGGTCCTAGCGTATAGCACAGGGAACTATATTCAGTATCCCTGTGATAAACTACAACGGAAAAGAATATGAAAAAGAATATATATACGTATAACTGAAGCACTTTGCTGTACAGCAGAAATTACCACAACATTGTAAATCAACTATACTTCAATAAAATAAATTTTAAAAAAAGAAATGTACAAGGGTTCCATTTTCTCTATATCCTCACCAACAATTGTTATTTTCCATTTTTTGATAATATCCGTGGGTGTGAAGTGGTATCTCACTGTGGTTTTGATTTGCATTTCCCTAATGACTGTGATATTGAGTATCTGTTCATGTCTGTATTGGACATTTGTATCTCTTCTTTGGAGAAATGTCTATTCAAATCCTTGGCCCATTTTTGAATTGGGTTGTTTTAGTTATAGATGATGCCCACCTGCATTGGTGAGGGAGATCTTCTTTACTTAGTCTACCAATTCAAATGCTAATATTTTCCAGAAACACTCTCAAAGACACACCCAGAAATAACGTTTTACCAGCTATCTGGGCATCCCTTAGTCTAGTCAAGTTGATACATAAAACTAATTATCACAAGTTGTTTCTAGTTATTTTTGTCCATTATAAGCAGTGCTACAATGAGCATCCTTGCACATATGAATTAGCAAATTTTTGCAAGCATAACCATAGGGTGAATTCATACTCATGTAGGAACTTACCTGCAATGTACAGGAAAGTGTACATGCATTAAACATTTTGGTAGACATTACCAGATTATCCTCCTAAGAGGCTGCAAACATTTCCACTCCCGCCAGCGTTCTGAGACTGACAGCCACACAGCCTCCTTCCCCTGTCCTCAACAGCACTTCCTTTCATTGTTTTCCAATTTGATGGGTGAACAATGGCATCCCTTAGTTGCTCTGATTTGCATTCTTTAATTATGGAGTGAGGTTCTCACTTTCATTTTTACCCTGCCACTGCAGTCAGTGACAGGGGGAGGCAGCAGCTTAAACCCGAAGGTAGGACTAGAAGCTTCCTTCTCACCCCACCAGCAACCTCACCATGCGAGGCAAGTGGCAAGTCTGACTCAACTTTAGTTGTCAGAGACCAACCCTCAGGCTGTAAAGCCTCAGAAGCATCCGGAGTATGTCATAACTCTTGCATTTCCATTATAGCTCTTAGCACTCCAGGTGTGAGTTGGGGTTTCAGTGGAGCACGTGGCTGTCTCAGTGTGACTGCTCCCTCTCTCCTGAGAGTGGCTTCGTCGAGTCCAGTGAGGCAGAAGGTGATCATGGTTCCACTGCCGGTAGCAGCATGCCTCATGAGGACCTGCCTGCACGACTGAATGTTGTCAGGACCTCCTTTGACCAATAAAGTTTGAGTTTTGAATTCTCCCTGTGGTTGGACATCCATCTCTGTGAAGATTCTTAGCATGAGTCCCAGGCTAGCTGGTTTTTGGGAAATATTGAAGGCTGCTATATTAGTTTCCTGTAGCTGCTGTAACAAATTACCACAACCTGGGTGGCTTAAAACCATGGAAATGTATTCTCTCACAGTTCTGAAGGTCAGAAGCCTGAAATCAAGGTGTTGGCAGGAACATGCTCTCTCAAAGGCTTTAGGGGATAATCTGTTCCACGCCTTTCCCTTAGTTTCTCATGTCACTGACAATCTCAGTATTCCTTGCAGCTGCATCACTCCAATCTCCGCCTCCATCACTGTCACATGGCATCCTCCCTGTGTGTGTCTACCTGTGTGTGTCTCTGTGCAAATTTCCCTCTTCTTATAAGGACACCCGTCATATTGGATTAAGATCCTCTCTAAGGCCCTCATCTTAACTTGATGACATCTGCAAAGACCCCATTTCCACATAAGAGTCCATTCATAGGTACAGGGGGTTAGGGCTTCAACATATGTTTTTGGGGAGACATGATCCAACCCATAACAACTGCCTAAATCTAGAAACTTGTCTCTAAAATCTCACCTTTCCAATGTATTCTTCACATTGCCCCTTGAGTCATTTTTTTCTAAATGATAAGACGGTCCTCCCACTCCCTTTCTCAGAAATCTGTCGCAGCACCGGCCATCTGCAGGTTCAAATCCAACCTCCTTAGCACAGGAGGGCCTCTACTGTCTGGTCCTTTCAAATTTCTGCCTCTTCTCTCACCACTTCCCTGTCCATGTGCTCTTGCATTCCAGGAGCTCCCAGCCATCTGCCCTTCCCCAAACATACCCTGCACTTTGACTTATTTCTGTGCCCAAAATGTCCTTCCCTCATCCTCTCTACCTCATGAACTCTTACTCATCCCTCAAGTCCCAGAGGTTAAATTGAGTTCCCTGAGGAGTATGAAAAATATAGCAATTTGGTGATGTTAATTGAAGAGAAATCTGAAGAGCTTATTCCCGGAGGTGCTGGTGGCATAAAATTCAGGGGTAGCTTCTTCCTTGTGTGGGGAGGAGCTGCAGGGCACGTACAAGCGAGCCCCAGAGAGCACCAAAAGGAAGAACTCATTGTTTTCCAAGAGTTATGACAACTCCCTTGTCTACCTGGTTCTGTTCCAGTGTTTTCCATCTCAGTGAATGGCTCCACTGTCCCTCCTGGTATACAAGTCAAGAACTTAAATGTCACCCTTCACCCTGAACGTCTCCATCACCTCCATTTCTAAATCCAAAACTGCATCTTGTCACGTTTATCTCCTGAACTGCATTCAAAGGTCGGTATTGCTACTACTCTCTCAGTCCAACTTTCCATCATCTCTCACTGGTTACTTAACTGCTCCTCCGTCTCCATTCCTGCCCCCTCCCACACCGCAGCTGAGAGCCTTCCAAATGGAAATCAAATCATGTATATTGCACACATCCACACACACACTTGTTCTTGAAACCTTTTAACAGCTTCCCGTTGGTATTAGGATAAAAAAACAGGAATTCCCAGCAATGTCTACCAGGCTCTGCATAACCGATTTAAGTGCCTCCTCTTCAGACCCATCCTGACTTGTTCACCTTCAGTCAATGCCACACTGGCCTCGTCTCAATTCCTGGAACAAACATGCTCCCTCATACCTCAGACTCTTTGTACTTGCTGCTTCATCTTTCTGGAATGCTTTTCTCTCACCTTGAACCTGGTTCAAAGCCCATCTTTATCAGATCTCCATTCAAGGATCACTTTCTCAGTACATCCTTATCCCTCATGAATAGGTCAGATTTCCTTCTAGAGCCTCTCCATCACCATGTGCCTCTTATTTTTAGCACATACTATAAACAGTTTCTGTTTTAGTGTTTCATTGTTTGATTATCTGATACATGGTTCTCACTACACTGTAGGCTCCATAGGGCAGGCACTGAGTTTCTTCCTCATGACTTAGATCAGTGCCTGTAACAGGGGCACAGTAAATGTTTGTTGAATGGATGAATGACTATTATAAATGAATGACTGAACTCATGCCATTGTACTTGCCCTGGTGCCTACTTGATTGAAATTCCAGCATCCTGCACCAAAGAGCAGGGGAGACCATTTGTCTTAGGCAATGTATAAAGGAAAGTGTTACTGATCACCCAAATTGTCATAAAATAATCTCAGTAGGGCAACCACTGCAGCTACAAGGACGTGAGTGAACAAACCACCTGGGCCTGCCGTCCCAGTTGGCACTAGTTGAAAATGCTTCCCAAGCAACTTAAATGAAACTGTTTAGTGAGGTTGTTTGCACTGATCCATTCATTGGAACATTGGGGGAATGTCTTCCAAGAATCATGACTTCCATTTCAGCACAGGTAGTGCCTCTTCTGAGGAAATTGCCAAATAGACTTGGCTGCCTCTCCAGGCACCTGGTTGAAGATACAGAAATGATGTCCACGACATAGAAAAGGACCTCTTTTTTTCCTGAGTCACTCTCCCATCTCTTCCATTATGACTTCAATTATTCTTTCAGCATTTCTGATTAAAATATAATCACTTCCACATAGGTCCACAGGAGACAGAATTCTGGAAAAGAAACTACTCTTTCTGCATAGAAATAAAAGTTACAGAGTTTTAAAAGACACAATCCAGAGTTAGATACGTGGTATTTGGGCAGGACCCTCAACATGTGAAATCCTCATACTGTCCGACACACTGTACCCCAAAACATGCCCTGTGATCAAGAAGGCGGTGCATGTGTCCATTGCAGGAAACTCCATGAGGGCAGGAATCTTGGCCTCCACTGGAGGCTGGCATTTAATAAATGCTCAATAAATATTTACTGAATGACCACATAAGTGGCGACAACCCAAATATCCACCAATAGGGAATGACGAAATACATTAAGGCAGAGCAAGACGGTGGTACAAAGGTCAACTCTAAAACACGTGCCAAAATGAAAAGAACAAAAGCCCTGGAAGTGTGTGTATCTGTGTGTTTCTGTTCATGGGCACGGCTAAGGGTCCAGAAGAGTACACATCAAACTGCTAACAATGTTATGCCTGGGGAATTGGACAGAAAAGAGGGTTGAGCGAATAAAAGTTTTCCACTATTTACACTCTTCTGTTGGGTGTGAATTTTTAGCAATCAATGTGTATTAAGTTTGTAATTAAAAAGCATATCAACAATACAAAAAATGAAATCTGTTGCCTGTTGACTTATCAAGTGAGATCTCAGCTGTGCAAGTTTCCAAGTTTCCAGTTCTCTGAAACTGCAGCATTCCTTGACATTGATCTTTCTCTCTGGTTCTCCTGGGGTTCCAGGTTTGAATGTCAGCCAGGCTTGACTGTTGGCCACAGGACAAGGGTGATGCATGGGTAGGGATGGAGGTTTAATAAACTCAAGGCTGAGCCCTGGCCGATCACTTTGCGTGAAGCATCAGAAATCAATTTATCCACCTGAGGTAACTGGAAAAAAACACGTAGGTTACCTGTCACTGGAATTTTGAGATGAAGCTCTGGGATGAGTGACCCTAACCAACAGTTCCATAGTGAACACAATCTATCCACCAGGGAGGGGTTTCCCATAATAAATGCTTATTCACTTGGGAGGCCCTGGGCAGCAAACTGTAGCCAGGGTTAGGAAGGACATCAAGGGCAGTAACAGGTGACTGTAGGGTAGCTTACACCTCCGTTCCCTTCTTTTCTCTGTCATAACTCCTCTGAATCCTCCTCAGGGCTTCCTGCCCCCAGGGTTCACACTGCTCTGCTCTTTCCTCTTCAGTGACCTCCTCCAGATCAATCTTTTGGGTTCTTCTCCCTGTTCCAAGATTGGCCCTGGTATAAAATACTAGTTGGTAACTTCCTGACTATTTAAAATAAGCACTACAATCCCCCTTTTTGTTTATTTGAAGAAGTCTATTGCTAATTATGAGGGACAGATAGGGCATTGTAAAAATAGGCACTTAGAAGAATTACAAAACCATTAAGCAGTCTTTCCAACTTTGGTACTTATCGGAAATGCTCTAGAAACTTGCAAATGTCTCCATCCCTAAAGACTCCTAACACTGATATATGGTCACATAAAATTTTTCATGTACATTTAAAATTTTTTCACATGTAATTTAGATTAGTGAAATCACTGGAAGATTTTCTAAATTCAGTAGAAAGCTAAAACAGTACTGACAGTCCAATTAACTGCATTCCAGTAATAACATAAGGAATCTGAAAAGAGCAGGAAATAAGGCGAGGCCACAAAGGGAAAAAAAAAAGTATGTACCGTTTTATGCCTAAAATTTAGTTTAAATATTTTAGAAAATATTTTAAATATTAATTTTACTGTCCATTAGTGCATATTGGAAATACAGATCATTGGATATCCCTTAGTAACCCATAAATCAGCCTTTAATATTTAGAAATTACAGAAAAAAGGGAGACAATAAAATTCTTCTATTCTGTCATTAAATAAAACTAAAACACCAAAAATGTGAACACATAGGCCAAACAGTAGCCAAACAGAAAATGGTGTTGATGGCAGATGGAAGAACTTAACATAAAAGCAGCCCAGGGCAGCCTCTAGAGGTCAGAGTTGGAGGAAGTATCCCAAGGTCCTCCTGTCCATATTCCCCACAAGCATCTACTACAGCACAGGCTAACAGCACAGTAGTCCAGGAAGGAAAAGCAGAGTCAGGCCGCAGCCCTAAACCAGACTTGGGGCAGAGGATGCAAGATGGGATGGGGTCATGCAGGGACCATGGTCTTACACCTGGCCAGATTCTAGGGCACCAGAACAGGTAGGACTCAACAAGATCCCAGCTGGGAGAGGGCACCACAGGCTTCTGATGGCCTCCTTTCCTGCCTGAACTACCAAAGTTTCCTTGACTTGCAAATGGTAGTCCCACTCTAGCTAGAAAGAAGTGTGGGGGAAGGATAAAAGGGAATTCTTGGAAGGATACTGCAGTATCTCATGAGCTGTGGTATAGCTAAGGAGCCTGAAGTGCTCTCTCTAAATTTCTACATTAATACAACTTGGTTACTGCTGTACTGCCAACTCGATACTGATGTTAACCATCAGGAACTAGCACAGCCTCCACAGGTCAAGGGCTCAGTCCCCAGCAAGACTGCTCTCACTTCAGACACCAGCCATGAGCTCTGGGGTCCCCAGGCCACCTGCACTGCTGAACAACTGGCTACAAATTCAGAAGTTTCTTACGAACCATTCAGGTTGAATAATTCACTAGAATAATTCACAGAACTCAGGAAAGCACTATGCTCACAACTGCAGTTTTCTTTTAAAAGACTAACCAAATGAGAAGACATACAGGGCAAGATCAGGGAGGGCCTCAAATGCAGAGCTTTTATGTCCTCCCCCATGAGATCAGGGCACATCATCTTCCCCGCACATCTGTGCTCACCAACCAGAAAGCTCATCCAAGCCTGGGTGACCAGACTTTTTGTTGGGGTTACATTTGGCAGACATGACTGGTTGAACCATCAGCCAGATGACTGAACTTGATCTCCAGCCCACCTCTCCAGAGGCTGGGATGATATCACCTGGCCCCATGCTCAACCCTCTAATTACATGGTTGAGCTTTCAGGTGTGACCAGCCCCATCTGGAGTCATTTTAGCATAAACTGAGGTGTGGTCCAGTTGGCCACCGTGAATAACAAAGACATTCCCGCCACTCGGGATACTCTAGGAATTTAGATGCTCCCTCCCAGGAACTAGGGACAGAGGCCAAATTCTCTATTACACAACATCTCCCCATGACCTACTTCTGGTTCTGCATTTGTTTTCTCAAGAGAACAAATCTAATTGGGCCAGCTTGGGTCTAGAATTCACTCTTAGTTTAATAAACTAGAGAACCAAGGGGCAGAAACCAAGCTGCTAGCGTAAACTGCTGCAAGGGAGATTTCAGAGAGGAAGGGACAGCCCCCTTCCCCTCCCCCACCTCTCCTTATAGGTGTCTACTAGACCCTGATCAATAGCACCAAATCAACAGTCCAGCAGCCTGGAACCTGGGTTCTGACCCCAGTTACTCCCTTGAAAAAAAGGTAATTTATATATTATTAATGAAGAATTGAATATATCCTTAGAACACTGTCAGAGTTGAAATAAGCATTATAAAACCTGTCAGAAATGTGATAGAGAAAACTGTGGAGGCTAGAATTTTGCATGAGACAATGTATTTCATTAAAATTAGGACATTTTCTTCAAGTAATTGAAACCTTCTTCAATCTTGCTACAGCAACAGCAAGAATGTATTGATTGTGTGAAGTTCAGAAATTACATTTGGTCCTCAATTTTATAAAATAATTTAGGAAAATTTATATTAGGGAAACACCCATCACTCTCAAGATTCTGAATTCAGAAACAGCTGAGGATAAAGGAAAAAGATTGTACATGTTTGAACTACTGAAACAAATTTGTGTGAATTTATCAAAAAAGAAAGCTGAAACTATGAAATGGCATTGTCCTGCCTGAACACACAGAGGCAAATTAATATCATACAAGAATGGAGAAATCCCACCAAAGTGCTAATATCTGAAGACAGAAGGTTTTTTATGCTTTGACTCATGTTAATCATTTAACCCACAGAAACTGCTATGTGTGGTCAGTCCATAAAGTGAGTTGATAAGGAAGCAATATTTCCCTTTTAGAAACAAATGGACACAAAACACTTGGATGCTTGAATCTTGTTATGTTTATGACACACTTTCCCTTTTCCAACTTGTCAAGTCCACCTGGAAATAAAGATTGATGCCCATGTGGTACCCCATGAGCTCCTCAGCCTTTGCACTGGTTTATCTAACATTGACTTGTACAACCACCATCAAACTTAGTAAACAAATGGGATTTGGGAGGATTCCTTTCCAATGCTATAGTTCTAGAAGACTATCTACATTTTTCCCCTCATTCTAATTTTGAGGAATAAATATCAGGTTTCTATCCTTACAAGTTCAATGGATTGTTGGCCGGTCAAGAGATTGCCCAGGTGGGAGAGCTAAGGAGTGAGGACCAGAGCAGATAAGAAACTCCCAGCTATAACAGAGGTAGGAGCAAGGCACTGTTTCTAGTTTGGTCTCAGGTAGCATTACACAGTTGGCGGGATTTATCTTCAAATAGATACAGTCACATCACCTTTTCCTTTTTGCAGACAGGCTGGTTCTAACCTGTGCATTCATACAGAAAGTAAAATACATGCAGGGGGAAAGCAAAGCAATTGCAGAAAGCCAGGCGGTTGGTGGGTTGCAGGCCAGTGTCCACAGTGCTGATGCTAATTCTGAAGTAAAGGGGGCAGTCATTCCATCTTCGCAATGCCACCAGCCTTCGTGGGCCAGAACAAGCTGCTTTTCCTGCTCTGAAGCCATGCAATGCCCCATGCATAGGTGTTGGGAGGGGGGACATCCTCTCTTCCTCATATGTTGTCATGGCTCCCACCCAAAGCTATGCCATGATGTCGCATCACTTCATTCTTTCCCCATAGCCTTTCTCTCTATGACTCAGACAGTCCATGGGTCAGATCAGTCCCATCAATGTCAGAGACTCATCCCAGCCTAATCTTGTGTTCTCCATACAAAACCCTCCCACTCAACTAAACACACTCAGGCAAATGCCCTCCTGGGAGTAGTTTGTTAGGTGAATTATGGAGAAACACCTCCAGGGCCTAAACTCGAGGGAAAGGAGTAGTCTACACCCCACCTCGCCTTTGCCGTTCAGGCAGTCAAACCTTGGTCCTGAGCGAATCTCATTCGATAGGTTTGGGAAGGTGGCTAAGCACTGATACTTATTCATCAGAATGTCCTTAACTGATGTGAATATGCACCTATGGCCAAGAACCAATGCCTACGTGCTCCCTACTGCCAGGAGGAAGTCAGCATATTTTATCACATTAAGCCTTCTAGAAAAGAAAAAAAGATCATGAATACCAAGGATTGTTTTCAAACCAGCTAGCCATCATGTTAAACTATTAAATGTGAGCTCAAGACCCAGCAGAATTTGGGTCCCAGTAACTCCAATCTTCAGATGTTTTTGAACCATGTACCTAGAGTGAAGAATCTGCAATTCTCCTAGGGTGTTTGTCTCAGTTTCTGCATTGCTTCTGCATTGCTTCATCCACAATGAAAAAACTGAAAAAGCTGACTCATCTCAACAGAGTTCAGCGGAGGGAGGGGGGGGAGCAGTAACAGAACCAACATGATCAAGACCAAACTAAACTGAGAACCCGCAGACTATCAGAGCTTTAATGCACCCTCAGGGCAAAATCCTTCCCCCCCCCACCCCCCGCCGTGCATATTTTACCAAGTGACCCACTGGTCTTCATACTACACCCCACGCCATTGTTCCCACAGCTTCTGTAGATGCAGTTGCCAGTTTCCACATAGCATCCATCCATCCCCAGAAGGGCAGAAGAGAGCTTCCTTGGCATGCTTCATCAGGGACTCCCTTCACACATACATTTCACAGGCTCCTGGACATCTTCACAACGGAAAAGGAAAAAAATAGCCCCATCTGGCTATTTGGAAAGCTTGTATTTTAAAATATTTTACAAGAAATGGTATTTTAAAATAGCACTCAGCAATATTTTTAAAATCTTACAATCTCATTATTCAAATTTTTACAAATATGCCAGCAAAGCATTACCTTGCTCCAAGTGGCTCAAAGAGCCGTTAGAAGTGGATCTTGTCTTTTAACCTTCCTGTAAGTATATTTCTATTACCATTAATATCATAATGGTTCTATACCACCAGCTAATGTGATGTATTACGAAGTATGAAGAACTGAGTAATTTCCAGATTATGGGACTCAAATCTATTCTTAATGGGCACCTAAACATGTATTTATGTATTACCTCACAATAAATCACAGAAATGACCCAGAAGGTTTTAAGCACATATTTGAAAACTCCTAACAGCTCCAGAAACCTCAATAAATCTCACCGTACAGATTAATATGTAATGTTTCATTTGACTTACACATGAAAAATGTGTTTTAAATGCCTTCGGGTGGAAAAAAACCTATGTATGTCACCTTTGAGTTCATTTGTCAAAAGGAGAAAAGGAAAAAAAGAAAGACGTTCCATATTACTGAAAAATCTATTGATTTAATTTTACTTCTCATAAATTAGATATTCTATACAAAAAAAGGGAGACCATGCTTTGAGGAGAAAATTTGAGTTAATTATCCAGATAAATTAGTATCCATTTGAAATATTTAGATTATTAGACTCAATCTAAGGTGCAATGGTTTGAATTACTTATATAATATAATCACATCAGCTGTCCTTTGAGTATCTTTGTCATTCTCTGTTCTAGGAGTGCTCCAACTCTTGGCAAAACCATTTGTGGCCATAAGATTTTGGTGTTTTCTTAACTCTCTATCCAAAAAGGTCTAGATTGCTTTTTCTTTCATGGAAAGAAAGAAACTGATTCTGCTGACTGAAAACTAGAAATTGTCCTGCAGAAATTGCCTGTAATGAATTGTAGCTCATTAGTTGCAAATGGGTTTTTTCAGTGGCATGGATTTCCGCCCACTCTCTGGGCTTGTTCTTCCTCAGCCCGGGATGCTGGCAAGGCCCACTCTCTGGGCTTGTTCCTCTTCACCCCATGCTTACACCAGAAGAAGAACCTCAGCTTCATGTCTGGATGGTTTACACTAACCCCCACTAATTCCACCGTCCACCTTCCTCTACTCTGCACTGTGTCCTGGAAGCTCCTCAGGGACAGTGCCCACGGGACTTGCATTTGGTTCTCCCATGAGAGGCACTGCCAGGAAATAGAGGGAGGGAGGAAAGTGAGGCTGGGGTATCCATGCCCCTTGGCCCATTCTTGGTCTCTGCAGTTTGGCCAGGTCCCTCTACCGAAGGCCGTGGCTCCTGTTGGGAGGCCCTCTCCTCCAGCTTCAGCTCCTCCTTCTGGGCTCTAGCAATTGCCCTCTCAAGCCAAGGGGTGATAGAAACATACCAGGGTCCTGCACTAGCCATCAGTTTTTTCTCTTAACCCTGCTCACAGCTTTATAAACAGCCTCTGTGTTGGTCAATTTTATGTGTCAACTTGACTGGGCCATCGGATGCCCAGATATCTGATTAAACATTATTTCTGCATGTCTGTGACAGTGTTTCCAGAAGAGATTAGCATTTGAATTGGTGGACTGAGTAAAGCAGACTGACCTCCCCAATGCAGATGGGCATCATTCAATCCACTGCGGGCTTGAGTAGAACAAAAAGACAGAGAAAGGCTGGCTTTGCCCTCCCTCTGCCTGACTACAGAGCTGGGACATCAATCTTCTCCTGTCCTCCCTGCTCCTGGTTCTCAGGCCTTCAGACCTGGACTGGAATCTACGCCATTGGCCCTACAGCTCTCAGGCCTTGAAACTACATCACTAGCCTTCCTGGGTCTCCACTTTGAAGGGCAGATTGTGGAACTTAGCCTCCATAATCACATGAGACAATACCTTATAACAATGAGACCTTATTTGGAGATTGGGTCTTCGCAGATATAATGAGTTAAGGTGAGGTCACACTGGATTAGGGTGGGCCCTAAGCTAATGACCGGCATTCTTAGAAGAAAACACATGCACAGATGGCCATGTGAAGATGCAGGCAGAAATTGGAGTGTCACAGCTGCCAGCCAAGGAAGGCCAAGATTGCTGGCAACCACCAGAAGCTAGGATGAGACAAGGAAGGATTCTTCCCCAGAGCCCGCTGAGGAAGCATGGCCCTGTCAACACCTTGAATCTGAACTTCTAGACATCAGAACGTGACAGAATAAATGTCTGTTGTTTTGAGCCACCTGGTTTGTGGTACTTTGTTCTAGAAGTCCTAGAAAATGAAAACAGGGGTGAGCATTCTCCCACCACAGGAGCTTGCAGCCATCTCTCAGGACATGAGGCTGTCAGACTGTCAACATTTCAGCCACTTTAGCACATGTCCCGGGTTGGTAACTGTTGTATTTTGACACTTGTGTCTTCTCGCTGACAATCTCTCCGTGCCTATGTTCCCCCAACAGCTTCCATCTTTCTCTTTCTTCGCTTGCAGTCTCTCATGCCTTCCTTCTCTCCACCTGAGACCCTTTCCCCACTTCCTGGGAGAGGACAAACGGGGATCACAAGAGTCCCATAAAAGAGAGACCGCCATACCTGGGCAGTGCCTGAGGCCACAGACAGCAGCTCTTATCAAGTGGCACCACCCACGTCACATGTGCCTCCAGCCACCACCCTCCCGACGGGTTAGCCAAGCAAAGACTGTGACACCTGGAGATGATTTCTATTTTTCTCCTGAATTGTCACCTTTCCCCATTGAAGCAGGTGGCAGGAATGTGCCAGAGCAGAACGCAACCAGCCTGAAACATCTTGGCTTTTGTTTTCCCAAATCCTGGGCCCACCAAGTTGGGCAGAACTTGAGGAAGTGGCAGAGGGGCCCCAGAGAAGCAGGATGATGCAGTGAGGGTCTTCCCGCTGAAGAAGAGATTTCCTGAGGTGAGGAGGAGAGTGGCAGGGATCTGGCACCCCCCAGAGAGGCAGTCAGACCCGGGGGGCCCTGAAGGAGATGGTCAGAGGTGGCGAGGGTCCCAGCCTCCCCCCAGCTGCACACCCCCAGCACAGCGCAGAACAAGCCTTTGGCCTGAACGGTGACCTGGTCGGCAGAGGGACTGACGGCGGCTAGAGGCCCCTTCCCTTTCCTGGCTCCAGTCACAATCCTGGGAATAAAGGGAATCCCTAAATGACTAGGATGAGATTCCCCCAGCCTGGTAGTGTGAGAACTTAGAGTTTAGATTTGAGTAAAAAAATAAAGTGATATTTCTTGCACACCTGAGTTTATGGCCTAAGCAGCACTGTCTCCCTCTTCATTTCGATGAGGATTGAGATGGCTGAAGGATAGGTAAACTCTGCAATAAAAAGAACAGGAAGCCAACATTTCTTCTTCTGAATACGTACATGGCAGGAATGTGGGCATACGCTGAACAGAGGACATGTTCTAGAATGTTCCTAGGGACACTCTCCTTAACAGCCCCTAATCAGAAACTTCCCAAGGCCTACTGACAGCAGAATGGATCAATAAACTGTGGTGTACGCACTCGGTGCCACAGTGTCCCCAGTGAGAACGAGCAGCTTGCAACTACGCACAACGCGGACACGGCGCACGAGCAAAACGTCAGCTGAAAAACAGCCACGTGATTCCACTCATGTCAAGGGTAGAAACAGGCAAATGTGTCTATGCTGTTCGAAGGTAGGGGTGTGGCTGCCCTTGCAGAGAGGCAGGGACTACAAGGGGCCTTCTAGGATGCTGATTAGAGTTTACGAGAATGCCCTGAGCTGAGTTCTCATGATTTGGGCACTTTTCTCTATGTGTATTATCCTTCAGCATAAAAAAAATTTAAGGTAAGGAGAGGGTTTCCGACAGAGTGAACAGAGACAAGGATGGAGACAGAAAGAGATACACTGGGACAGATGAGGTAGACAGGGACAGGCAGGGACCAGCACTGACAGACATTCCACCCTCCCCAAAAGCTTGTGCTACTTGGCTATCATTGGGATAGTATTAGATAGATTGGCTTGGGGTGGGAGGCTTGGGGGCAAAAGACATGGCGTTTGAAAACACTTTATCTGGATTGACATTCTATTTGTAGGAAAAGGTTGCCACATAACTGGCAACCCACAAATGTAGCTCCCAGCCTTCCCTTTCCTCTGAACAATGGTGCTAAAAGTTCTGAATTTTATAATGAGCAGAGCAGTGCAAACTCTCATAAATACCTAGCGTATGAGAAAAGAACTTCTATATCCAGAGACAAACATTTGCATTGGTTCATTCTCAAGTGCGGTAAAATACATAGCTTGCAGTGTTTCTTGGAGGGGAAAATGATGTTCATTCATAAGTCAGAGCAATTTAATGACTGTTATAAATTGCTAAACAATTTTTTTTTCAAAAACCATAATATTGCTGGAATCGTGTAGAGGCATATAAAACTCTGCTCGGGAGAATTCCATTTTGGAAAGCTGTGCTATCACGTGCCCTGCCTTCCACTCCTGATGAACTAATCAGCATCCCACCCAACCCTATCCGTGGCACAAACGATCTTCAGACTTCTTAACAAAGACCCTCACCGTGGGTTTTTCTGATGGCCAGAGAACTGTTATTTTATCTGGGCACCTACAAACCTCCGGAGGATAGGGCCATGAATTATTCATTGCTGGTGTTAATGTACATCAAAAGAGTATATATTTGGACACGACCTTCATTACTTCTGAAGCATTTTTCCACTTGATTTATTACTCTCTCTTATATGAATGCATGTTCATAATCTACATTACCAGTCCTCTAATGATGCCATGTCAGATCCTAATGTCATCTCATTATTTCTGACACTCACAAAACCCACAACAGTAAAACCCAATTATAGACTAGAGAACTCCCAGAAGACCTCGCTGCTACCACAGCTAATAAGCTTCAGCATCATTATACTCAGAGACAGGCCCACACAATGGACATCTGTGCATACCCATCCTGGGCCCTGGACCCTTCCATTCACAGGAGTAAGGAGATCTAGCGTGGTAGAGCCGGCTGTTGGAAGCCATTCCGATCACCCTGGCAAAAAGCCATGGGATTCATCAGCAGCTTGATGACCGAAGTGTTGTGTTTTACTCCAGCACAGCAATCAGTTTTAAACAGTGGTTCCTTGGCTGAGCTGGGAGCACATTTATGGATCTGGCGGAGAGCTGGCCAGAGGAGAAATTTGGCTATGATCTGCAACGGGGAAGGGAAGCAGCACCATTACTTCTGGAAGGTCGTCATGGCTACGCAAGGGGAAAAGAGATGCTGAAGTGCAGGTGGGTTTCAGCTCCCCCTGCTCTCCCCTCAAAGTGCATCCAGCTCTTCTTCCCAAATGCCACCCTGCTGACCAACAGCACGTCCAGGCCCACCTCAGACAGAGACAAGAGACTTCTGCCCTGGCCTCGCCTCTGGGTAGCCCCACTCTAGCAGCGGGACCTAAGTGGCAGTTTCTCAGTTTTACCTGCAAGCTCCGACTTTTCCACCCAGGTTAGTACTTCTGGAGGGCTGGTTAATGACTTTTCTCTGACCTTCCAACTCTCCTTTCTAGATTCTCCTTCCAGCTTGAAGGACTGGCCTGATCTTGAAAGGGTCTTAAAGGACCCCTGGTCAGTGGGTCCCTTAAAGGACCCCTGATCAATGCAGGCAACCAGTGGGAATTCAACCCTTCAACAAATATTTATCTAGAATCTTCCATGAGCCAAGCACTGGGGATACAGCAGGGAAAAGACAGCCAGTCCTTGTCCTCCTGAGCCTGCACACCTAGTAAGAGGATATAAACTGTCATTTACTGGGAGCGTACACTGTCACAGGCACTGGGCTAAGTGCTTTACATAAAGGATTTCAATTAATCCTCACATGCACAAATTTGTAATGTAGGTACCATTACTACTTCCATTTACAGACAAGGAAACTGATGCATACTGAGATTAAGAAACCTGGATGCCACCAACTCCAGAATGCAAATTCTGATCCATTCCACTATTTAGTCTCCTTGAGCAGGAAGACCCGCCAAGAAAAAAACAAAAACCCAGGCAAGGTCCCAGGGCACCAGGCACACACAGCAAGAATAAGCCAGTGCCTGAGCAAACCTCTTGTCCCACGCCCAGTGCGCTTAAGTGACTCCCGTTGAGGAAAACATTAATCCTGGAACAATGCTATTTTGGCAGCTGGAAGAGGCCTGACTGGACAGTGAGGACGGGGGCCAGGCAGCTGCTGACCAGAGACAGCCTGACAGCGAACCAGGCCCAGGCCCATGGAGATTGTTTATTTATTTATTTTTTAATGCATAGAGATATTAAGTTACAAATCAAGCTCAAAATATATTACTTGATCTTTCCTATGTTAATAAATAAATGAGTGGCAGTATGAGCACAAAAATAACTGCAAGAACCATATGATATCACTTATATGTGGAATGTAAAATACGACACAAATGAACATATCTACAAAACAGAAACAGACTCACAGACATAGAGAACAGACTTGTGGTTGCCAAGGGTGAGGGGGGTCAGGGATTGGGAGCTTGGGATTAGCTGATGCAAACTAGTATATATAGGATGGATAAACAACAAGGTTCTACTCTAAGGCACAGGGAAATATATTCAATATCCTGTGATAAACCATAATAGAAGAGAATATGAAAAAGAATATGTATATACAACTGAGTCATTTTGCTGTACAACAGAAACTAACACAACATTGTAAATCAACTATACTTCAATAAAATTAAAAAAAATAATAACTGCAAGAATACCCAACTCATAACGGTGGTTTTCTCTGAGATAGGGAGAGGGGTGGTGAATTCTCACTTAGCAAGCCAGATATTTCATAATATGCAAATGTTTAACAGTGAGGATATATACTTCTGTAAGCAGAAAATAACAAATGAAGCAGCTAATAAGGCCAGGAGTTTATGTTGTAGTATCAGTTCAGTTAGAAGACTACGTGCCAGCAAGCCCCATCTGAGCCCAGTTGGAGCCCAATGGCCCAGACCATGCATTCCTCACTCACTGTCCCCTTCCCACTAGCTCCAGATACGTTCAGAGAACAGCGCTGAATCACCAATTGCTCCATGGTAATGAAGTCCAAGTTCACCTATAACTGATCTTGCCTTATACCTCTTTCCCAGTTCAAATCAAGGCCAAACCATTAATCATTCCAACAGAGCCCAGAAAATTGCACACACTGATCTTTTGAATTTTATCACCTGCTGCTCAAGGAATATTGAACCCTAAAGACTTGACAGCGATTTCATTACAATTTAAGAATATCATATATAACTTTTTTTGTGGTCCTGTCACAAAACAATCAGTAAATATGTATTATTCAAACCGATGTACTAATGAAACGGACAGGTTTGAGTTTGCCAATATTCTTCTTGGATTGATTTTACCTTTTTATGTCAAAGAAAATAACGCAAAAACTGAATTGAAACTTTGCAAAGAGACAAGTTTTCTTCTTTGACGGCATCAGTAAGAGCTAGGAGTCTAACCATACAGCTTGGCCTCATGAGAATTAGTCTTTCTGAAGTCAATAAGAAATTCCAGTTCTCAGGGATTCCCAGTTCCATTGTATAGTTTGGAGTGGCAAGAAAATAAGAACAGATTTCAATAGTAATTTCATCTTTTAGTGAACAGAAGTGCTCAACAGGCACAAAACTGTGGGTTGAGTCCCATTGGACTATTTGTGTCTTCCCAGCCACTGGACATTTGTGTCTCCCTTCCTTTGCCCTCTTGTCCTCTAACTCCCCACCCAACGACCCCACTCATCGTCAACCCCCAGGGGGACTATCATTCTGGGGAGCATTATAGGACCTTCAGCTCCCCTTGGACAGAATCAATCGGCAAATCCTTCCCAGTCCAACAGTTTCACATAGTTTGTACACTCTGTACTTCTACTGTTGAGAGCTCCTTGTAGTCAGACTATTTCTATCGCCTTTGGCCCCTGTGCCCAGTCTGGCACCCAACCCAGAGCAAACAGTCGATACTAGACAGTAACAAACAAAATGTGATGATAACTTGGATTCAATGTCCAGCCTTACCACTACTGGCTGCTTCACGCTGAACAGTCATCAGTTTCTCTGGAGCACTGTTTCTTCATCTGTAACATGGAGAGAAAAAAATAATCACGATCACCACACTATGTGACTTAGAATTGCAGGAAGATCCAAAGCTATAATGAATGGGAAAACAGTTTGTAAGGCATAAACTAATACAAACATTATGGGACTATTCAGTGCTCAATTCAAAGCAAGTCTGAATTCGATCTAAAGGGAAGAAAAAGCATGGTTTTCCAATCTTAATTCTAAATTGTTTCCAATTTATTCAAGCTCAAGTAAAGAATCCACTTCCATTTATTAATACAAAGCTCCTGTATGTGAATTTGAAATCTTAATAGACTATCTGTAAGACCTTGACTTCCTTAGCCAGCAAAATTTTTCCCAGTTGGTCTCTCAGAGTGTGTGTGTGTGTGCACGCGCGCGCATGCACGCGTGCGCACGTGTATGTATTATGCGTAGGGTATTATATTGGAAAGCTAAGAATAAATGAAAGGTCAGAAATTATGTTTTCTTCAACAAGAAGATTCTCTTTTCAAATTACTATAATGCATTCTATTTTTTCTTATTCAGAAGCAGCCTTGGGAAACTGTGTCTTAATACCCCTACAGAATTTTTAACAGATCTACTATGAGTTAATTTTCTAGAACATTTTCATCCCATTTTCCAGTTTTCTCCTCTTTTTACTACTTTCAACCAAAAAAGCAACAAACATGCATTTTATAGACTTAATTATCCCTGAAGCTTAAAGTAATCCGAGCACTTTCCCAATGCAAAGGCTAAAATTCCAAAAGCAATGATGAGTAAGTAGATGGGCTGCTTATGGGGAAACACGAAACAAAAATTATGCAGCCTTCTTTATACACCTTTTCCAAGCAAAATAACTCCAGGTTCTTTACCACATTATTAAAGTTACAAATTAATCCACCTTGAGGGCTTGGCAAAGAAGTAACAACCACAGAGAGAGAGGAGAGTGGGGTTAAGGATGAAATGAGAATGAAGAATGGTGAGGTTAGCTGAGGAGCTGATGTAAGGTCTGTGGCAGGATTCTCAAGTACAACCTCCTGCCACCTCCCGTGGGAATCACCTCCACTGAGTTTCTAAATTCTTCTTCCTGATGTCTAAGAATGATGGAAAGTAGACAAAGCAGCATTCAGTGTGACAGCTGGAAGGAATTCCTAATTCCTCGGCCAGCATTAGGAGTGAGAGGTCTTTCTACCAACCTCTGCTTTCTATGCTGGACTTAGCCAGTTCTCCACTTTGGACATGACCCTGCAACCTTTTGGTTAATGTTCATAAGGAATGCAGCTTCCCCATGTGAGAACTGTAAATTCAGTGCGAATCATAGCAAGTGTACACATTGGGGGCTGATAGCACATCAAAATGATGTGGGAGATGAGGGTTCAACAAGGTGATACATGCTCTGTTCTTTGCAAATGGCAGGTACTTGAGTATTTGCAAATTAAGCTATCTTGTTCCCCTCTTTTTAGTGAAATAAATGAACCACTAGTTACAACCCTAAATTATAGATAGTGCAGAATCTACTCATTATTTTTAGAATTTAACAGGTTGCCAATGTTTCGACTTACCACTTAACAATGTTTATTTAGATACTCAGTCCTTTATAATTTTTTATAACATTTAGGAAATTTCCAGGCTATAGGAAAAAATATTATATTCCATATAATTTATATTTTAGCTATTAAAATTTATGCTCCAATTCAAAGATTTCTGGAAAATATTATTAAAAACTAAACATTTACTAAGGCAAGAAAAAAACCTCAGCCTAGAGCCAAGGTACCGGTATTCCCAGACCCAGTTCTGTGCTTTAAGCAAGTCATTTCTCCTCCTCGAGCCTCCATGTCTCCATAAGTAGAAGCTGAAGTTTGGTTAGATCTAGGTCATAAATAAGCATCACCCTAAATAAATCAAACTTGGTATTGTATTGAAAGGATTGTGAGGCTGCATCCAAGCCTGGTGGGAAAAAGTGCAGAGATCAATTAACAATGTCCCAGATCAACAACAAAAATGTTAAATGGTGCAGGAGCACTGCCTTGGAGGTGATTGCTAAGATCTCTCCAAGGTCTAAAACCCACGCAGAATATGAGCTTGGGCATGTCCTTTAATGTTATCTTCTCCAGAAACCCAGTCTAGGCACAATCCCTTACAGCAGTGGTCCCTAACCTTTTTGGCACCAGGGACTGGTTTCGTGGAAGACAATCTTTCCACGGACCTGGGTGTTGGGGAAGGGGGGATGTGGTTCAGGCGGTAATGTGAGCGATGGGAAGCGGCAGATGAAGCGTCACTAGCTCGCCCGCCGCTCACCTCCTGCTGCTGGGCCCGGTTCCTAACAGGCCGTGGCCCACTGCACGTCCATGGCCGGGGGTTGGGGACCCCTGCCTTATGGAGCACAGAATGAGGGGAGGGACACTCGTCTTAGAAGACACCAGGTTGACTCTGGCCACAAGGAGTTCTGAGAGAGGAAATCCAGAGATGGGGCCAAGAGTGAGCATGGCCCTTCTAGCGGATCAGACTATGCAACCCCAAAATACACCACTTTGGTGTAAGGAGTTTTTGAGTTGGAGACTACCGAGAAAAAGCTAATGCCAAAAAAGCTCTCTGCCTGCCCCACATT
This sequence comes from Eubalaena glacialis, assembly GCF_028564815.1. NCBI lineage: Eukaryota > Metazoa > Chordata > Mammalia > Artiodactyla > Balaenidae > Eubalaena > Eubalaena glacialis. Next base: position 11,144,491 of record NC_083716.1, read on the forward strand.
TGCCTAAAAGCAGACTCAGACTTTTAATCACTGGAGAGAACTTACCAGCCCAGAGATGGCACCCAGAGGAATCTACATAACAAACCTTACCAAAATAATCCTTATTTTCTCTTAGTTCTCCCCACATATTTGCCTTCCCACTCTTTGCTACCCTTGGAAGCCTAAAGCCCTTTTCCTGTTCCTTGTCACTTCTCTACACGTTTATTGTTCTTTGCTCAGATGTTAACTATATAAGCCTAAGTTCTAACCACCCCTCTGAGTTACTCAGCACTGAATTTCTTCCGTGTGTATGCATATTGCACGTGCTATAAGCTCTGGTTTTCTCTTGTTAATCAGTCAGTTTAATTTCCAGGGCCCTAGCCAGAGAATCTAGGAAGTTGGAGAGAAAAGGGTTTTTTTTTTTCTCCTCTACACCCCCCAAAAGAGCCATCCTATTCAGGATCAAGAGCTCTGTTTCCTTCATAAGAAGTTGCATCTGCACCCCACACCTGGGCCCCGCTGTTTGGCCTGGTCCCTCCCCAGACTTACTGAATCTGAATCTTTGGGAGTGGCGCCCAAGAAACTGCGGTTCAACAAGCCCTCCAAGTGACTCTGATCCACCCTCCAGTCTCAAGTCTCAGGGGCACTATTTTCACGAACTCCAGGCTTGCTGGCTCCTCCCCCTTGACCTGATTGGAGGATCCCAAGATACAGCAAAGTTCAAACCTTTGGTCCCATCACTGCTACAAAATTAGTGAGCAGTGTGGGCTGGGTCCTCCTGTGTCTTTCTGTTCTTTCCTCTCTGTCCGTCCTCATTCCTTGATTCTGAATTGCCTGACTGTGCACCCAGCAAAGCAACTTCTTAGCGAGCCACACATCTCTCAAGTGACCAGAGAGCCTCCTCTTGTATGTTGCTATCCTTGGAAGAGCCAAAGAGCAGCATAGGGAAACTCCAGGGCAGGGCCCTCAAACTTCACCTGGGGAGCTTGATAAATATACAGGTTCCTGGTCCCATTCCCAGAGAGCCTGATTCCGTTCATCTGGGTGCATCTCTGGAATCTGCAGTTTGAACCAGTTCCTTGGGTTCCTGAGGAGCAGGTGGTAGAGGGACCACTCTCAGGAAAACCCATCACTTGGTGATCTGTCATGTGGAAACGCTGGAAGCAACATGTCCCCACCCTCCCGGAAATGAGTTGATTCGTATCTGATGAAATCCGTCAAACACGTTAATGTCATGAATTAATGACTTTTAAGCAATCTGTGTAGGTGGTTGCCCATGTCATCAGTCTTAATCCGCAAACACTGCTGAGTGCCTGCACACGGTAACAACGTGCCCAAACTCAAACATAAATCTCTCAAACGGAAGTTAAGGAGGTACGGAAGACTCTGGTGGGGATTATTCAACAACCCAAGGGGTAGCATTAGGTTAACAGGATTGAAGCTGAAAAATCAACTGGACCATCAGGAGAGCATCTGTCCTGCCCTGTTTAGAGCCACACCTGATTTCAAAGCCAGTGCAGGGATCTGGGATAGAAACCCCTCTTCTCTCCGAGGCAGGTGTGCAGCTCTTGAGGTCTGAAGTCACTCTGAAAAGGAGGGCAGTGGAACTGAAAGAATTCCCATCCCCCACCTCAGGCAAAGTGCTCACATGCCCAGCACCTCAAAGGTCGGGAGTGCCTGTTACTTGGGAAGACAGAACCCAGACATTTCAGAGGTCACAGGTTGTCTATCCAATACCCCTTCTTTGGCAGAACGTCCTTTCTTTTCTGAGGAAACTGGATTTGGGAGGTTGCTTTTCTTGCTCCATTTGTCAGTCCCGGAAGCTTGCGGGCAGCATGCTGGCTGCGGTGACGACGAGAGAGAAGATCTGAGAGCAGCTGGCCCAGGGTTCGGTCAGCACAGCTGGCCGCACACTGAACAGTGATCATTTAACAGCCTCTGTTCCAGGTACTGAGCTTCTCAAAGCCCATTCATCTCCACAGTCCAGATGTACAAGCTAAAACCGGTTACAAAAATACAGCCTGACATCTTTTATGCACAGAGGGCTTGCCATGGTTGTCAACCCTCCTGCTCTCCCCACTGTGGTCCCATTTGACTTCTGGATGACTTGCTCCCTCTCATCCTGCAGCGATGACACTGCCTCCATACAGCCTCCCCCCTCCTCTGTGAAGGGAGCAGTCTGTTCCTCCTCTTAGACTGACTTGATATTTTCTTGCACTCTAATTGGCTGTTTAATAATGTCTCTCTCAATTGGTCCACAGCTCCCAGACGGCAGGGACCTCCTTTTCATTACGTTTGTTATCTGTTTCCTCCTCTTCCTCCAGAGCCTAGCATGATGCTTACACATAGTAGGTACATGCATATTACATGGAAATAAATTGAATCTCAAATGAATATTGGAATTATGCACAAACTGCAGGATTTGGGCTTTGGGGTGCTGAGGAGGCTCAAACTAGGCAGCCCCAGGCAAGTAGAGGAAGAAGCTCCCACATAGAAATCAGACCCATACCCGGTACCCAGTGGGAATAAAATAAGTGCACACTCTCCATCACAAAGGCACTGAGTTTTCTGCAGAACGCTCATGCCTGCAAAGAGCTGCTTGGAGAAGGAGAGAAGTGAGTTTTCCACTTAACTGTTTCTCGCCCACATCCATCTCCAAGGAAAGAATGGGAGGCTATCTCTAGAAAATTACGTGAACTTGAATTATTCAATTGGCTCTGCGAAATTGGATTCAAAGGGGAAAAAAGTTTAAAGGAAATCATTAAGCATTAATATCCCAGGAAAATTACCCTAAAATAATACATTTCAGCCCAGCCTGAGAGAAATTTGCTGGATGGTGAAACCACAAGATCTTTACTGACTCATGAATGGAAATGATTCTGAAACACCTTGGAAGCGTGTGCAAAGTGCCAGAGTTCCGATTCAGCTGTACCGACAGGCCCGGAAATCTGCACTTTAACAACACTTGGTGATTCTGATGCAGGTGGCCAGGGAAATCAGCTTTGAGAAGCACGGCTGCAGGGCAACACTCCCTGGAACGCCCACAGCTCTGTGGCACGGTTCTTGCTGCACCCAGGGCTTCAAACTAAGCAGGAGACGTGGGGAGGGGTGTCACTCACCTCCTGGTTGAAGTGTGTGAATATTCGGTCAGGCAGAAATGTGACCGTGATGCTGTCCTCCTCCTTCAGAGGTGCAGAGGGCGAAGCACAGGGCCGAGTCAGGACTCTTCCCAGGGGCACTGGGAGGATTACTCCTACGTGTCAACTTGGCTAGCTGACAGTTCCCCGTTATTCAATCACACACTAGTCTAGATGTTGCTGTGGGGTATTTGGTAGAGGGGGTAAACATCTCCAATCTGTTAACTTTAAGTAAAGGAGACTATCCTTGATAATGTAGGTGGGCCTCATCCAACCAGTGGAAGGGACTTAGCAAAAACTGAGGTTTCCTGAGAAAGAAGAAACTCTTCTCAAGACTGCAGCATCAGCTCCTGCCTGAGAATTTCCAACCTGCCATGCAAATTTTGGACTTGCCAGCCTCCACAATCACATAAGTCAATTCCTTGAAATAACTCTCTCTCTCTCTCTGCATATACAGGTATGTAAATATATACATACATGTATGTTAATATTTAGATACATATGTGTACATGCATCTATTTGCATATATGCATTTACACACATGCATATATGTGTGTATATTACATATTTCATATATATGTATAGAGATAGATACAGATATAAGTATAGATATTTATCCTACACCCTACTGGTTCTGTTTTTTCTGGAGAACCTACTGGTTCTGTTTCTCTTTCTCTGCAGAACCCTGACTGATAGAGGCATTTTACCCTTTCCCACACCAAATGTATAATGATGAAGGCTCCAGGCTTCAGAAAGCAGAAAATGAACATGTAAATATGTCCCTAGAAGGGACCGCCTAAGAGAAGTGCAGGCTTAGGAGGCCTTTCCCACATCCAAGGGCTGCGGGAAGTTGGGGAGGCGAGGGCCTTGCTCCACTTCTTGTCTGCATGGAGCACTCCTGCTGACTTCCACAGCTGAATCTCAGCTGCTTCTCAGCCCTGCCAGGCCAGATGCCAGCCTGAACCTCCCCACAGCTGCCTCCCCAGGCCCAGGCCTGGAATCGTTTCCTGAATCCTCAGCACTCCAGGGACGGCCACCATCCGTCAGAGGGATGTATCCATCTCTTCTTGACCACAGACTCAGCCATCATTCCCACCATCACAGAGCACGGGTGCCTGGCACACCTGTACCTTACTGGGATTTTGTAGTCAAGTTTCCTTCTCTTCTAGAGTGACCCTGGGGGTCAAAGTCAGGTGCTAACTTGCAATTTGGTTGAGGTCCAAATCTGAACCAGGAGCTGGGGGCAAATGTAGAGCAGTGAGGCAGATCATATGCTCAAGAGAGACCCCAGAGATCCAGCATTCTTCAAGCTATTGTTCTTCATTCATCGTCACATAAGAAGTAATTGCCATTGCAGTGATTTGTAAAATGTCATTTCTTTTCAAATTCAGGTAAGCTCATAAATTATGTTTCTACAGAAATTTTGAAATGTCCGAACAAGAGAAGCAAAGTGCCTACTCTCCAGGGGATTATATTCTGGTGAGGAGACATGGACCACAGACAAATAAACCTGTCCCAGGTTGAGAGTGGCAAGAAGAAAATAAAATAGAGTGGTGTGATCAGAGAGTGACTGGGCAGGCAGGAGCATTAAATTTCAGGAACAGCTTCCATGAAAAGGTGACACTTAAGAAGCCAGCCACACAGAGACCTGGAAAGAGAGCTATTGGGGGGCGGGGGACAGAAAAAACAGTGTAAAATTTGAGACAAGTAGAGAGGTCAGCTCATAGCAAACTTGTATGCCAAAGTTTGCTTTGATAATTTTATAAATGACAGCACCAGGAGAGAAGACAACTTGGCAAATTCCTCAAGCTACCCCACAGAGCATATTGATTTCCCCTAATGCCTAATGTTAGGGGAAATGTCCAGCTAAAAAAGGCAATATGTCCAGCTAAAAAAACCTATATCCCTCAGCATCCCCTGCAGAGAGGAGTAGCCATATTTTTGGCCTATGAACAACCAAGTTCTGGTCTGTGACATACAGCAGAAAGAGAGTATTGAGTAGATGACAGGAGATAGAGATTCTGGGGAAGTTTCCTAGAACGCAGAAGGAGGAGCAGGAAGAGGCTAATCCAACTGATATGCACCTTTTACCCTTCTTATCCTTCTTCCTGCCTGGAACTTAAGATGTGACAGCTGAAGATCCAGCAGCCAGTTTGTGCGCAAGAGGCCACCTTAAGATTCAAAGTCATACACTAAGAATGACAGAACAGAAAGGTATAGGAGTCCTGGGTCCCTGATAAGTTCCTTTCATACGTGTACTTCCCACCTTATAGATTTCTCTTTAGATGAGAAAAATAAACTCCCATTTTTCTTATGACACCATTTTTTGAGTCTACATTATTCATAGCTAAATTTACTATCTTATTACTTCTCTTTTTGTTTTCAAGCTGGGTTCTGTCCCCAGATTACAGCTGGAAGCATGTTGAGCCATCGTGACCAGCTTTTATGCCCACTCCTGCCACTTGTGCTCTTCTACCTACTTACTCCTCTGACATCTGTGGACAGAGCATCTGTTGCACTGATTTTCCTCCTTTGGATGCTGTGGTCAGTGCAGTCACAGAGGGGACCCCCTTCCGGGAGGGGTGATGTCTCAGGTTTCTGGGTGGGGGTCCAGCTAAGCGGAACGAGATGGCCTCCTGAGACAGTAAACCCTGTGATCTGTGCCTGGGATGCCTCCTGGCATCCTCCAGGCTTCACCTGCACTGTACTCAATTCCAAAAACACAGTGATGAGCAAAGAGGAGGCCAAATCACATGGGAGGCAAATGCAGAATGGGTTTTTTTAAAATTAACACTATCTTATACATCAGGGGAATTAATTAAACATAACTATTTCCATCTGCTAAGTTTCCAGACATGCTCAAGAGAGTAACTCTTGCAATTTATCGGACATGCAATAAAAGCACAGGGAGAGAAGGCAAGAAGGAGGCAGTTTCAGGGCTTGGGAGGAGGCTTTTCGTGATGATGAGATTTTTCTGGGGTGGATATGGTTAGGCTTTGATTTACAATTTCTAATCTTTTCACCTCCCTGCACTGAATGGCAAGGTCTAGCATCAAGTAAACATTGAAGAGATGACTCAGCAACAGAGAGAACACTTTTAATCCAAAACCAAAAAATATACGCACAGCCTCAGGTTAAAGTTAAGAGATTTTGCTAAACTATCTGGTGAGAAGATGTTCTTGCCAAGTTTAAAAAAAAAAAAAAAGTTGGAAAGCCTTTAGGAGATGAGCCATTTTGGTTTGAGATTGTTTTGCAGACCACCAAGACCAGGAGGCATTAATCATATAGTAAAGGGTTTCTCTAAATACACCGAATGAAAATTAAGATCACAGGGGCAATTGTTGGTGCAGCTCAGTACTCGTTCTTTGAACTTGGACAGATCTGAGTTTGAAACCACCTTCCACCTTTTTTTAATCCATTTGTTAGCTGTGTGGCCATAGGCAAGGCACATAACCTTTCTAAAGCTCAATGTCTCCATCTGCCAAGTGGGCATAATGATAATAACTATGAAGTTTAATGTGCGAACCCAGCCCTGGTTAGTGATGTTCGTTGATTTTTCTTCGCTGGTTTATTTTAATGCCCTCTTTTGAGATAAGGACCTCCTGCTACAAAAGTCAAGCATCAAAGGCTAATCACTTGCTCCCACTGTCCCTGAGGCAGTGGAAGGGTGACTTCAGCTCAGCCATTCAGATGCCCCATCCTAAACCTGTGACTCAGGAGTGAGGGAAGTAGAAAAGGAGAGGGCAGCGTAGACTCCATTCTGTTGGTGACCATGGCTGCATCTCAGGTCCAGGGGCCACAGGCCATGTCCTAGGTGTCAGGGCCAGTGGGCATCCGGGGACCCTAACCAGACTGGAACTGTGGGTGACCATGTGTTCTGGCTGCCAACTGCCCTTGCTCCCGGCCATAACCCAAATGAAGGGGCCCTGTCTTCCCATTTTGCTTCCTGATCTCCTTCCCATACATTCCTTTTCTGCTGAAATTAAGCAGGGGTGGTTTCTGTTTAGTGGAGACCCCATCTGGTACAGCGCTCAAGAACTGTTGGGCTAATACTGTTGGGACTTTAGGGAGTTAACAAATGACATTTCTTTTCTTCTCCTCTGGAGTTAGGAACTCATTGAGAAATAAGACCCAGATAACCGACACACAGAGATCAAAATGCCACATCTACTCCATTCTCTTACTGTAAATGCTGGGCTGGATGGCATGGCTTTCCAGTGCGACTACAGTGAGGCTCTGAATCCTTTATTCTAGAAATAAACTGACAGCTCAGGCACACACAGAGCTCAGCACCGTGGGGGCCCCTCACCACCCAGGAGAAAGCAGAGGGTGGACAGAACACACCCTCCCTGCAAGCAGGCTGATCCCAAGAGGCGTGTGGTCATCCTCCAACTCGCGGCCCATGAGGGTGGGTCGGTCCACGACCTCCTGACCATTGCTCCAGGCAGGCTGGCGTTCCTCACCCAGAAGCCTGCAGCAAGGGAAATGGGTAAATGGCAGACCCTCGCTGACTGATTAGCGCATTTATCTAAAATATCATCTGGTTTTTAGTCATATCACTTCTGGCAAGCTTTTTCTTTTTATTGTAGGGTAGCAAATTTAAAACTATCACTGTGATATTGTGACATAATAAACATATATTTGGTCTTCTTCCCTGGTTCTTGGCACAGAGTTCCTAAAACCCTTGGAATTTTCTTAGTGACAGGGGTAATAGGAATGTCTTTTGATAACTTCAGGAAGGGGTCTAGTTGCCAGAGGTACCAGCCGTGTGATTAGGGGGATGGAACTTTTAGCTTCACCCCCTGACCTCCAGAAAGGGGAGAGGGGCTGGAGGTTGAGTTAAGAATCACCAGTGGTCAATGACTTAGTCAATTGTGCCTACGTAATGGAATCTCCATAAAAACCAGAAATAAAGGGGTTCAGAGAGTTTCCAGGGTGGTGAATGCAATCATGTCCCTCCCCAAACTGTGCGGACAGGAGCTCTTGCATTGGTACTCCTCTGGACCTTACCCTCTGCACCTCTTCATCTGGCTGTGCATCTGTATCCTTTGTAATATCCTTTATAACAAACTGGTAATAGTAAATAAAATATTTCTCTGAGTTCTGTGAGCTGTTACAGCAAATTAGTGGACCTGAGGAGGGGGTCTTGGGAACTCCGGATGTGTAGCCAAGTCACACAAGGTGTGGGTAACCTGGCGACCCACTATTTGCAATTGGCATCTGAGTCTTGTGGATCTGAGCTCTGAACCTATGGGGTCTGCTCTAATGCCGGGCAGTTAACGTCAGAATTGAATTCAACTGTAGGATACCTCGTTGGTGTCCTCAGAGAACTGGAAAATTGCTTGGTGTAGAAAACCCACACGTTTGAGGTCAGAAACGTTGTGAGCAGAGACACAGTTTTCATTTAATGCCTCACACCACAGAACTCAAAACCTCTGGCAGAAGTCAAAACTCCTGGCTTTCTATCTATTTCCATTTGAAAGAAAACTGACCACACCATATTTCTCTTAAATATATGCACACAAAATCTAAAAGCTGCCTAAATCACATTACCATAGAAATGCCTGCCTTGGATTTCTAGATCAGAACGTAGACCTCAAAGAAAAAAAAAATCCCAAATTCGGATCTCTGAAGAAAAAGTACAGCACGGAATTTCACTGTGTTACCTCAGTTACCTTCCTCCCTGATAAAACCCTTTTTCAGAATTCCATCCATATTTTAATATTTGGGTTTAAATTAATGTAAAATAATTTAAATATGATCAAATGAGGTCACTGAAAATTCAGATTCAAATCAAGAAACGTATAAGGAGGATTGAAACTGTCTGATATATGGAAGGCTAACTGAGACGGTATCAACCAGAGTTCCCCAGAGAGACCGAACCAGGGAGTAGGATATGTACAAATATACATACATGTACGTATTCTATATACATACAGGGATCTATTTTTTTTAATTGGATTTTGTGACTGTGATGCTTGGCAAACTCAGGCAGGATGCTACAGTCTTGAGGCAGAATTTCTTCTCCGGGAAATCTCCGTTTTTGCTCTTAGGACCTTCATCTGATTGGATAAGGCCCACCCCACTCTCTCCTTTACTTAAAGTCAGACTGTGGATGTTAACCATGTCTACAAAAATACCTCCACAGCAACACTTAGACTAAGTACTACATCCTAGCCAAGTTGACATGTAAAATTAACAACCACCACAGGCTTAGCAGAACCCAGCAATTCATTTCAAACATTTTCCCCATGCCATATCCAGCCAAGTGAATTATTTGGCAAGGTACATGGATCTTAAAAATTAATATAATTAACCATGTCCTCTATTTCATTCATTTTTGCCAATATACTTATAACTTTACATGTATGCACGTGTGTGTATATATATATATGTGTGTGTATGTACATATACACACACACACATATACATATATATGACCCAGGCATCCATTTACACACACACACACACAAAATCTGATACTACATAACTTTCAAATGTGTTTGCTCCATACAGCATGGCAAACGTAGTTAATAACACTGTATTGCGTATTTGAAAGTTGCTAAGAGAGCAGATCTTAAAATTTCTCATCACAAGAAAAACAATTTTTGTAACTATGAATGGTGATGGATGTTAACTAGACTTGTGATGATCATTTCATATTATATACAAATATCGAATCATTATGTTGTACATCTGAAACTAATATAATGTTGTGTGTCAATTATTCCTCAGTAAGAAATGTATTTGCTCCAAAATTCTTCCCCTGCTCATTGCCTCCCCAAACTGGCTGTATTTTAAGTGAACACTTTAAATTGTTTTCCTATGGATGATGCTTTTGAGTTCATTACATCTCCCTTTTTTTGTTATAATGATGATATTTAACTTGCATTTTCATTTCAAACCATTATGTAGTTATTGTTTAGAGCCTAGAAAACTAATCTGCTCCCTGCCTGTCCCTCAGCCATCAATGACTTTGCTATATTGAGATGTAGAAAGAGGGACACTGCTATCTCACATCTAAGATGTGACTATAGTGCCCCAGGACATTTATTGTGATTTAACCTCTTATTTAATTACCTTGGCAAATGTGATTAAAAAAAAACAAACTAGACAAGAAAATCAGTTCCTGCTTCTCCACGATAAACACAGGTAAGACTGCAATTACGCATTACTACTAAAATTCAAAGCACAGTGAGTGAGACTTAATAATTTCTGGTATTTGGGGAGGACTTGTTTTTGAAGTGAAAGAAAAACCAGTGGAACTGCTTGCTTAACCAATCCTCATCTATTTATTTTCTCCAGACTTTATTATGATCATTCTGCTAGATAATGCCCGGGATAAGCTATAACTCAGGGTGATTTAATTAGCTTTAATAATAACACCTGCCCATGCTTAGTCCTTCTGGAGATTCATTGCAACATCAGGGCATAAACTGGCAAAGGTCTACAATAGGGAATGCCTGGTTATAACTCTTACCTCTGGAACCTCATAAAAATCAAAGAAATATCACCAGCCTCTTCCATCTTCAGTTTCCAATGCATTATTCTCCCTAGACCTCCCACCAGGTCATGAACGACACCCTCTTTGGGTCCAGCTGATACTCAACACACTGACATTGTCTCAGAAACATACTTCCCTGTTTTTTCCCAAACCATGTTTCTCTCCTTTGAATTGGTATTTACGTAGGTCCTTTTCATCAGTATAAAAACTGTGCTAGTACAGACACCATCTAACTCTGTTTGCCTGTGAGTTGCCTTGAAGGAAACCAAATAGTTTGCCTGCCTCAGATCTCAAGAATGAACTTGGAACTCTTTTTGCTTCATCAGGGAATGGTCCAGATAATTAGAAGTTTTGTTTTGTTTAATAATTTGGGGTTATTTTATTTAATTATTTCCACTTGATCTGGAAAATAACCAATGAAAGTTTTTGCGACAAGGCAATATTTAGAAAGATTTACTAGTTTATACAATGTTTGTCTATGGTTTTAAGGAATTAAATAACTGGAGGATGAATCTGAAAACAGAATGGCTCCAGAGACCCTTATAATAAGTATATACCGTCCTAACTAGGACAAACTGCTTCCCTTAATTATTAAAATATGTTACATTTATTACATGTTTAGTCCCTCCATACCAGAGAGACGCATCACTGAATCAATAGTAGCAAAATATCAGACAACTAAGTTTGATGAGACACTCAAAGGACAATATAACTTCCAAATATTTTTTCACAAAATTTTGACACCTTTTCAAGTTGGTCAGAGAGCACATTTAAAATCTATATATATTTTTTTATTTTACTTTAGTAACTGATGAGTTGTCCACACTCTTGGAAACATGAGAGGGGCATAAAAAGTTCTTCTTTTGTAGCTATCAATATATCAGTATGTGAATCATCTGAGCAATAATCTATATTTTCTAGAATAGTCTCCTCTGTAATTCTTGGGGACAAGACACAGAGATTCTGTTTACAAAGAATTAGCTGCTGATTTTCAACAGTTGAATTGATAAGCACAACTAAACACAAATATTGTGCATGACAACAATTCTTCCTGAAGGATCTCAGCAAAAAAAAACATAGCTAGTGATGGGGAAGCTCAGACAAGGTTGAGTAGCTGGGATTGACCTTTCTTTAGGGGTACATATAGTGTTGGTAAAAAGTGGGTAGTCAGTATCCCCCTAAGAAAAAACAAAAGAGCAAAAAAATGAAAGAAAAAAAGGAGAGAAGGAAGGGAGGTGGGGAGAGAGCAGAGAGGCACAGGATCATCTTTTGCGTTATCACTGGAGGAAATCCAATTTACTTTTTGCAATTTTGAAAATAAAATTCGGGATAACATTAAGAAAGGAGAGGGACTTCCCTGGTAGCACAGTGATTAAGAATCCGCCTGCCAATGCAGGGGACACAGGTTCAAGCCCTAGTCCGGGAAGATCCCACATGCTGCGGAGCAACTAAGCCCGAGCATCACAACTACTGAGCCCACATGCCGCAACTACTGAGCCCATGCACCGCAACGAAGAGTAGTCCCCACTCGCCGCAGCTAGAGAAAGCCCGTGCGCAGCAACGAAGACCCAGCGCAGCCAAAAATAAATAAATAAATACAATTTTTTTTTTTTTTAAAAAAAGGGGAAAACATTTCTTAATAAAGGGAAATAAAGAATGAAGATCCTATGCCTGCCTCAGGACAAGTAGCTCCTTCTCCAAGTCTCAGGCTTCAAGTACCCCAGCATCAAGCTAGAGCCTTGTTTTCTGTCTCCAGAAGTTAACAGAAGAGAAGAGAAAATAAAAATGAAGATTAAAAAGGCACAAGTAAATGAGGGGCTACCCCACAAGAATCAAATCCAATCAAAGGAAAGCTGAAAGCTTCCAGAACTCCAACTCAAAGCTCTATTTAAAATAAAATAAGATTAAGACTAAAAGCAGATTTCCAATGAGCTTATCTCATACATTTTAAAGAAGTGTCAAAAATTAGTAAAACTGGCTATTTGGTAATGGTAAACAGGGAGAACTGAGGAAAGAGTTGCTTGGTTGAATTGAGTTTTAAAAATTTAAATACTTTAAAAGTATCAGTGTATCAGACCAGTGTATCTGAGATTAGAGGTCTGTCCATTCAATTCACAACCAATTCCCGCCCTCTCCTGCCCCATTATGCATGGCTTTAATCCAAATGCTTGGTTGTTCTTTCCCCTTGGGTTCATGTCACCCATTGAAAGGACTTGCCTAGATTAAGAGCCAGGTTGTATTTATTTGTTACTTACCTACATATTATGCACTGCCTCGTTCCAAATATGTATCAGAGACATCTTCCAGAAACAGAATATCAAAACCAGCTAAGTCAACCACCACAAGTAATACAAATACGGTTACTGACCATTAAGTGACCAAGGAGCTTTTCTGTTGGTCAAGGTAAAACGTGATGGGAAGGAACAAAATTCTCACTTGATCATTTGTCAGATTAAAACGGAAACATACATATCATCCTAGATTCCTCCGTATCCTTCATTCTTCATAACCAGTTAGGCAAAGGGTAACCACCCTATCTCGCTCTTTCCATCCCTCCTCTCCACTTCCACCACAATCGCTCCATCTCAGCCTCAGCACAGCTCCCCTTCAATCTTCCAGTAACCACTTCCCAAGCTTCCCGCCCCAGCGCCTTCCAGATGCCTCCCTCCACCTGCCAATCTGACCATCTGATCACGTCATTGTCCAGTGGAAATCCTCAGCATCTCAGCATCCTCAGCATCTACATCAAGCTTCTAATGCTGGGGTACACCTCCCCAGTGCATACTAAGCATCGTGCCAACTCTTAGTTCTACAGGAAGCTAAAGAACAAATACAGCACGTCGTCCTGAAGCTATGATTTTACTTAAAAACTTGGGAGGGAAAACTCTCTTTTAATGTATATATAACATGGAGTTACTTTGAAAAGGTTGTATAAAACTTTGGGATGAAACCGAAGACCTTAAAATAACGTTGTTCCTGGCTGGCTATATGGACTCAGCCTTCAGAATGTGTTTACTATTCTGTGCTGTGAGGCTGCTTCTGAGAAAATGTTGGAAAGGGTTTGGATATGACAAAAAGTCTGAACTCTATTTATGCCCTTTGACACACCAATCTCACTTACGGAAATTTATCCTATGGAAATCAGCAGTCATAGGCCAAAGATACAGGCAAAGGGTGATTCATCACAGCATTATTTATAATAGGTAAAAGTTGGAATAACTTAAATGGCCACCACTCACTTTTATCTGTACATGCAAGGAGATACTTTGTATCATTTTACAAGATACGGCAGAAATATGTAAACCGACATACAAAATATGTTCGGGATATACTGTTAAATGAAAAGTCTAATTCGAAAATAGCATTTTATTGTTCATACATAGAAGAACAAGTAACAAGACATAAGATTGGTCATCTTTGGGTGGAAGGGATGGTTGGTGATTTTTTTGTTCTTTTTGCTTAACTATATTTTTTTGTAATAGACATGTATTGCTTTTATAATAGACATAAATAAAGGGATTTCTCTCTGTGGGGAGTGGGAGGAGGGAAAAAACTCCAACTTTTTGCACGTGATCCACATCACTCGTGATCTATCCCCTGCCTACCTCCCTCAGTTTCCTTTCCTGCTTGCCCACCCTGGTCCTTCACCCACGGATAATACTGGAATAACTGTGGCTTTTCAAACAGGAGACATTCTCTCATACCTCTGTGCTTTCCAGGTGCTTCTGTCCCTGCCTGACATGTCCTTCTTTAACTTTCTAACTTGACAAACAACCTCTCCTGATGCTAACTGGCTTACCATTGTGCCTTCACGTCGAGAGAGAACATTCTGGCCACACAATTCAGTTGCCTGACACCTCTTCACAATAACAGTCCTTGGTGTCAGTTCATCAAGACTCTGCTTTGTGTGCTTGGTCAATGTGAGTCACTCCTGACAGGCAGTCACTCCAGGAGCTTCCCCACACCAGGGATTTTAGTTCGCACAGCTGATGCCCAGGTGCCCCGTCATGGTAAAAGCAGCAGATATCCTGTGAGCCTTGTTCAAACAGCCAACCCAGTAATCTTCATCCCTGGGCAACAAGCCACCCCAATATCATTCTTTTGGCCAGGCTGGAGCCCCAGTTTCCCACGAACGTCATGGATAATCTCAACAACTTAGTTATTTGATGAGCCAGGGAGCTTCAATTCAAAACCAGTAACAGAGATTTCATCATACTACAGATCAATGAGAGAACGGCAATGCCCAGAGATGTCTGTGTACTTTCATTCCTTCATTCAGCATATAGGTTTGAGCACTGAGTGTGTGCCAGGCAGTGTTTGTGTGTGTGTGTGTGTGTGTGTGTGTGTGTTTAATAAAGAAAACACAATTTATGCCCTCACTGTGGCTTATTCAGTCTAACATTTTGACCTCTCCAATGAAGAACCATATTTCTTAAGACAATCTTTTGTTCACCAAGCTGCCTCCAACTTCAAACACAAACAGGGGAAAAAATACATCAGGAGCAGACTTTGAGCAAGAATCCTGACAATTCTTTGTTTCTGGGAACTGGCAGAAACTGTACCAGCTTCCAAGCCTCCACGCCTCCTTGTCAGAAACATCATTTCTAAAGCTCCATCACTCTAATACATGATGCTGGAGGTATAGTTGTACACAAATAGCCTGCTGTGAGTAATGATCTTCAACCTGACACGTATCTGGCCTTAGTCATCTGCTGCATTTTGCTTTATGAAGCAGCAAAGTGTCTAAGGATTTCCCCTTGCTTTTAGAATGAATTTTTAACACATCTTCAGAAAGGAAGCCTTTGTCAGCACTGTTTATACTCTTGACCACTTTGGAGAGGAGAGAAATGGTAGCCACAGAAGCACATAACTCAAGCTAAAAAGATCCAAAGGGGGAATATAAAACTCGGGGATGAGACTCTTCTTTTTGCAGGTGATCAGGACAGATTTGAAGCCTCTGCCCAAACACAGCTATTGCCAAGTGTGACAGTGGACCCAAGTTTGCAACAGAGTTAATAGCCTAAGCTACATATTTTCAGTCCCAACTGAGTAACCAAAAGTAATCAATGGTGATTATCATAGAGACATCATGCTTATAGCTCAGTCTCTTGTCTACACTGCATCTGCTTCAAGAAGAATGAATATTAAAAAAAATTCTCAGTCTCTCTAGTAATCACGGAAATGCAAATTTAACACCAAGAGGTGTCATTTTTCACCTGTCAAACTAGTACAGATTTTAAAAATGCTATTACCCAGTGTTGACAAGGGTGTAGGGAAGGAAGCACTCTGACTTTCTGTTAAAGGGAGTGTAAATTGGTGCAGCTTTTTGGAAGACAATGTGCCAACACGCATTATAAACTTAAAATTTTGTATATGTATGAGTTTGGGGGTTTTTTACAGCTGAAAAAACAGAAAACCTAATTCCTAATGACTTGACCAATAAGGAAATTTATAACCTCACAAATCAAGTGTAGTCGTAAAGAGCTTCAGGCCTGGTCAATTCGGAAACTCCAGGACATCATCACAGACCCACGTTCTCACCAGCTCTCTGCTCTGCCAGCATTAGCCTGCTGGCTTACGGTCCTCACAGTCACAGGAGGGCTCCTGGCAGCCCACTTTCACACACCAATATCCAAGAGCAACAAACAAATAAAACCCTGCCTCTTTTTTGGTCTCTTTAACATGCAGGAAGTCTTCTCCAGGAGCCCCCTGGAAGACTACCCCCTTTACCATTCCACTGGCCTAATTCAGTGGTTCTCAAAAGTGTGGTCCTTTGACCAGCAGCAGCAGTACCTGGGAAAGTCTTAGAAATGCTGTTTCTCAGCCCACCCTGGACCTACTGAATCCGAAATCCTGGGGTGAGGCTGATTCTCTTGCTCCAGTTTGAGAACCACTGGCCTAAGCCAACCAATTTGACAAGGGGAATGGAATTACCATGGTTGGTTTTAGACTAATCATGATCCATTCCCTTGGCCTGGGGATAGGATGGGCTCTCCTGAGCACAGGATCTTGCCTCACTGACCTCCATCTGACCTGCCCACTTGCATGATGAGCCCTGACATGCTACATTCTGTAGCATTAGGATGTTTTCGGCTGTGAGGACAGAAAACCTAACCCAAATGTCTTTAACAATGAGGAGGTTTATTGACTCATATCATAACACGTGTTACACGTAAGGGTTAATTCAGATGTTTACCTCTCTAAACTGTAGGTAAGCTTCTTCCTCTTTTATTCCTCTTTCTCTTTGTGGGGGATGGAGGAAGGAGTGAGATCCTGTGCTGGTTTTTAAATATATCAACAAATTTTCTGATATTCCTCCATTCAAAAAGCAAAGCTGAATTCCGCCCTTATTGAGTGTGGGCTGTACTTAATGACTCACCTCTAACAGATAGAATGTGGTGGAAATGATGCCGTGTGACTTTCAATACTAGGTCATAAACGACACTATGGCTTTCTCCTTGCTGCTCTCCTTGGATATCTTGCTGTGGGGGAAGCCAACCACCATGCTGTGACTACCAAAGCATCTGGGGGAGAGGTTCATGTAGAAGGAACTCGGGCCCTCTGCTCACAGCCTTGCACCGCCTTGGAGGTGAATCCTCCAGGCCCAGCCAAGCCTTCAGATGACTGTGGCCCTGGCTGACAGCTTGACTGCAGCACATGACTCGTGAGACACCCTGAGCCGTACCATCCAGCTAAGCTGCTCAGTAACTCTCAACCCACACAAACTATGAAATAAGGTTTGGGTGTTTTTAGGACAACAAGTTTTGGGGTGATTTGTTGCATAGCAATACATAACTAACAGAAACCCCTAGTAGAATGACTTGGACTTCGGGGGGCCCACTGACTTCAGTTTTACTTTGCAACCTTTTCTTCTCCCCAGGATGTGTGTGATTCCCCGACAGGCGTGGGTTGGGGGTAACTTAACCCGTTTTCTTTCTGCACTGAGGCCTTGTTACTGGTTCTGGTCCATCATGTGGCAAACCTCTTCCTTTCTTGTGCTGATTATTTCTCTTTTAGATACCCTGGCGTCTCTTCCTAAATCTAATTTCTTTAGCCTCTTCTTGCCCTTTGCCACTTTTCTACATTCTAGCATAGACCTACTGGAAAGAAACTGCATCTCACCCTACGGCAGTGACTCTGGTAGTGGTAGAAATTTCTAGCCATGTCTCAAGGGTGAAGGAGAAGTTAGAAAGGCTTGTGATTGACGGCAAGCTTGCGGGTAAACTTCAAATCCCACCTCAGAAGAAGGGTGGGGTACCTGCTGAGACAACAGCATTTTCTGGACATTTAAAGCAAACTGACCTGCCCTTTCCTGTAGGTGACAGTTCTTCGGACTTAGCTAAGGCTGTGCTTCTGTTCTTCCCAGAGTAGAGGTGGCCAATGACTCCAGGTCTCTGTTACTAAAATGTGCCCATAGAAGCTTCCAGGCCCGGCAGGGTCAGGGGTACCGTGGGGAAAAGATGCAGGCCCATGTGATGCTTACACACTGCACAGGAGCCTGTAAACAACAAGACCCGTGTCTGGGGCGCTCAGACTGAAACCCAGAGCCTAAGTCTGTGTTTCCCAAAGGGTGGAAGAACTACCTGGGAGTGCTTGTTAAAAGCGCAGCTTCCTCGACCCCATCCATGGTCCACAGACTGCATCTCTGGGGTTAAATGTCTGCATTATTATTATTATTTTTTAAAGTTCCATGATGTATATTTAATACATTTTAAATTAGGGGGCTCATTCTGTCTTGAACACTTCAGATTAAGCACCCTGGACCACGCATTTTCAGAGTATTTCGTTAATAAGAGAGATTTTCAACAGGAATAAAAAGGTAGTTATGTACCTGGCCAATGAACAATGAGATTTTTGATCACTGTGAATTTCACATTTCACATATGCTGGTAGGTTACAACATTAATATTTCTCAGGAGCTTGGAAGAGAAACTAGTTCTCTGCCTCACTTAAATTTCAGATCGACCATCTACTGGTACATCTCTTTCAGAGTTCATCTCTGGCCTGTGTGTTACAGCCATTTAGGGTTTAATTGTTTATCTCATGCTCTCAGCACTCTATCTTGCAGTGAAGGCATCCCGAGAGGTCCACGTGTCTGAGACCACAGAGAACAGCGCCGAACTCCACTGGGAGAGGCCCAAGTCCCCCAAATGTCTGCATTATTAAGAAGCCTTTGGGCAATAGTGAGGCACCCTAACTTTTGAGAGCTGTGGCTATTTTTGTATGATTTACAGACAATAAAATGTATGGATCCCAAGTATTCTCTTCAGTGATTTTTGACAGTTGTGTACCCCTGTGAAACCACCACCCAAAACATGGTGTAGGACACTTCCATCACCCCAGAAAACCCTCTCTTGCCCCTTTCCACTTAACCCCCACCCCAGCACACATGACGCTGGAGTTTCCACCATCACAGAGAATTTTTTCCAGAACTATCGCTTCTGAAATGGTGAGCCTTAAAAAAATGAAAGAAATCTGTCATTTAAGAGCTCTAAATGAGCCACTTCTGTCTGGCAGGAGGAAGAGATTTCAACAGTCCATCTGAGGAGACTGTCCCATTTTCCTAGGAAAACCAGCCAAATGGACCTTTCAGTGATGCGAACAGAGAGCCTTCTGAATTGGCAGTGTGGTTGGAAATGTGACTCTGAGGAGCTAAACGTACTGGGAGGGACGATGTTGAAGGTCTCTGTGTTGGAGGCAGGGCTGCAGCTCTTAAGTGCTGTAGGAAAAATGTGCCAAGGACAGTGGAGGAGTCCCTATGACATTTGCCCTCCCCAAGCCCTCTGGAAGGGGGTGGTAAGGGCTGAGGGCAAAAGGTAGATGGGATCATTTTCATGAGAGACCTTGTGGCACTCTGGGCTCAGACAAGAGAACCCAGCATCCCCAGCAAGGGTGGCTACAGGAATGGCATTTTTTCTTATCATGCGTCCTAAATAATGTATTGCTGACATCTGGGGAAGCCTCTGATATTTGTATATTTATTTCATATCTGACCACCTCACTGAATGAAGTGTCTTGTCAGTTCTAGAAGCTTTCCACAAATTCACCAGGGTTTTCTAGATGCATAATATCTTCTGAAAATAAGGACACTTTTATTTTTTCCTTTCTAACTGCTATAATGGTTTTTTTCCCCCTGCCTTATCACTTTGGTTATTATTAAATTATTCAAATATTCTTTACAATGAAGATACCGGTGTTGAATTTTTGACCACCCTGAAAATGACAGATTTGGGAATAGAGCAGCTATAATCAGAATAAACAGAATAGAGGCCACATCAGCCTTTCAAGGTGTGATGTGGTAATGACTGCTGGGGAGTGAGAAAACAGAGAGAAGGGACATATCTGAGAGAAATTTTAGATGAAAAAATGTTGGATTGTGATAAGAGAAGGCAAAATCAATGTAGACCATGGCTCCGAATGCTGGTGGTTCCGTTGACAGTAACCATGAAAAGAGCTCTATTTTGAATCAACCCTGGTATCCCTTATAACTTATCTTAAAAGAGGTGAGAAGGAAATTAAGTATGCATTTCAGTTCATGGAAGACTTACAACTAAGAATTTGAGACAATTAGCAAACAGCTTTTTTTTTCTACTGTGTATCCTTGATATAACTCTTTTTTTTTTTATTGGAGTAAGTTGCTTTGCAGTATCGTGTTAGTTTATACTGTACGGCAAAGTGAAGCAGCTATACGTATGCATATATCCCCTCTTTTTTGGATTTCCTTCTCATTTAGGTCACCACAGAGCACTGAGTAGAGTTCCCTGTGCTATACAGAAGGTTCTCATGAGTTATCTATTTTATACATAGTATCAATAGTGTATATATGTCAATCCCAATCTCCCAATTCATCCTGAACCTGCCCCCCCTTTCCCCCTTGGTATCCATGTGTTTGTTCTCTACATCTGTGTCTCTATTTCTGCTTCGCACATAAGATCGTCTATGCCAGTTTTTTCAGATTCCACATATATGTGTTAATATACGATATTTGTTTTTCTCTTTCTGACTTACTTCACTCTGCATGACAATTTCTAGGTCCATCTCCATGGTATAACTCTTAACCTACCAACAAGCAAAACATGTTATAAGAATTACCACTTTATTTTGATTATTCCAGTTTGAAAAGAAATCTTTCTTTTCCTTTGGGATTTCAAATGCATCATAGAATTAGAGTGATGGTTAATATGACCACCTCAAGTCAGTTTGTGCCATATTAGCATCAAGAGTTCACAAAGAGCCCCATTTTATCATTAATATTTCAAATTTTTATTTATTTTGGCTCCTTCACCCAGCTCCTAATTCTATTCCCATTCCGCTACATTACACTCTTGTTTATCTAACATATAGCTGCCCTGTATGGCTTCATTTACACCTAGAGGCATTCTTAACAATACATTACTAGTGTGGATTATTCTTGTTCCACAAGCAGTATTGTGCTGGGTATATCATTTGGCTTTTTACTTTTTTCATTCAGTATTACATGTTTGAGATTTACTGATGTTAATATATATAAAGAGTATTGAGATTAACAATAAAATGAATACCTGGTGATCCATCACCTGCTGTTAGATTGTCAGTACCATAGAAATAAGGTGCCCCCAATCCGACCAAACTTCCTCACACAATAGGTAACTGAATCCCAAATTTTTGCTTATTATTTCCTTACCTTTCTTTACTGGTTTTTGCCATATATATTATATACTCCAAAATAATGTGTTATCTTGTTTTGCATGATTTTCAACTTTACATAAATGGAATTATATGTATTCTTTTTTAAATTTTTATTTTATATTGAAGTATAGTTGATTTACAATGTTGTGTTAGTTTCAGG
Source organism: Eubalaena glacialis (assembly GCF_028564815.1). Classification (NCBI taxonomy): domain Eukaryota; kingdom Metazoa; phylum Chordata; class Mammalia; order Artiodactyla; family Balaenidae; genus Eubalaena; species Eubalaena glacialis. Next base: position 11,165,939 of record NC_083716.1, read on the forward strand.
TGTACAGCAAAGTGATTTAGTTATACATATACATATATCTATTCTTTTTCATACTCTTTTCCCATATAGGTTATTACAGAGTACTGAGTAGAGAGAATTATACGTATTCTTATGCAACTTTTTAAAATCAACATTATCTTTGTGAGATTCATTCCTGCAGATGGTTGTAACTGTTGTAATAACATTTTCATAGCTGTATATCATTATTTATCCATTTCCCATCCTCAGACGTTTGGGTTGTTCGCAGTTTTTTACTATCACAAAGCTGGTAGGAATACTCTTAAGCATATGTGCAGGAGGGTCTCTATGCCACAAAGTGGAGTTGCTGGGTTAGGAGTACACACATCTTCCACTTCACTAGATACCAAATTATTGTCCAAAGTGGTTGCAGCAGTTGGCACTCCCACCAGCAGAGAATCAGTATTCCAATGGCGCCAAGCTTCTCAAAGTCTCAACAGTGTCAGAGTTAAACTTGTGCCAATGTTGTAAAATATGGCTTTAATTTCAATTGCTAACCAATGAACTTGACAATCTTTTTATATGTTTATTCAGTGTTTGGTGAAGTGACTGCTCGAGGCTTTTGTCTTCTTTTCTGTTGGGCTTGATTGGTACATAGATGGTTATTTTTAACAGCTGTATGATATTCCTTTTTACATACTACATTTATCAATTCCTCTTATTGCTGCCTATTTAGTTTATTGCCAACACTTTGTTATTACAAACAACGTTGTGATAAACATCCTTGCACAAGTCTCTTTGTGAGGTAAGAAATTTCCCTTGAAGTGGAATGGCTGGGTCTTAGAGTATGTGCATATTCAGTTTCCCTAAAGGCTGACAAATTGCTCTCCCAAACAGCAGCACCAATTGACCATGCTCCTGCAAGGGGATGAGGTTTCCCATTCATTCTCCTGCACGTTTGCCAGCACTTGGTATTACCCACAAAGCAACTTTAGGTACATACTGTCTCATATAGTTTGTAAATAATCCTGGAAGGTAGAAAATTATTTTTCCAGTACTTTACAATTTGCAAAGCACTTTCATTTGCATTATCTACCCCGTTTTATGCTCAAATCCTGTCACTCATTCCCTTGCAAGTCATACGCAAAGAGCAATGTATTTCATCCTCTAAATCCCATGTGCTGCTTCACACTTTCACATAAATACAGGTGTCTTGCCCACCCCAAGTACCCCCCAAAATATTTCCCAAACGCTGTTCAGTCATGAGCTTTTCTTTATCCCATACCCGGGGGAAGCATATGAAACCAGAGATCGTTCTCTGTCACTGGGGTCATCAAAAGGAAGGATGTGACTTTGTCACCCTTTCCCAGTGGACCCTGCCTCCTCCCAAGCCACAGAAGGTGGGAGATTCCTCAAACATGAGAAGATGTCTGGATACTGTTCAGCCAAAGAGAAGGACAAGTTGCCCAGCAAATAGGTTATAAATAGGTCAGTTAAGCACACAGAGCTCCAGCCTTTTCTCCCTAAACATAATCTTTCTCTTCTTGTTTTCTTCACCCAATGTCTGGTGATGAGTTTGGGATAAAGAATGAGCGATAGTATCATAATCACTCAAGCATTCCTACCAATGGAAGCTCGCTCGTGAGCTGTTTATTTTTCTAGAGCTTTGTGACTGTGTTCCTTATGTTGGCAATATGTCATCCTAATGATTTTATTTTAACAGTAATGAATTATGACTCTGCTCCCTCAGCAAGGCATTTGGCATCCCATTTCAATCCCAAGTGAATCGGTGTTGTATTAATGAATACTAACTTCATCAATAACATTAAGGAATATAAAATGGTGTTCTCTAAGTCACTGTCATCTCTTTCTGTAATCTTTGCATTCCATCATTTTGACGAATAATCTCTAGATTTAGCTTCCTTTTTATTTACAAAACATCCATGCATGCCTGCCTGAATTATAACTTCCAGATTCCAATTTCACTAATAATTTTTGAGCACCTGGGTGGGGCCTTTTCACACAACAACCCTACTGTCTGTTACTGAGACAACCTGGGCTCGGAAAAGTGAAGTCATTTGGTCAAGGTCCTGGAGATGGAGCCAGGACTTTAATACTGGGTTTAGACCTCAAAATCTAGTGCTTTTTCTACTATGCCACACCCCAACCTTGTAGAGTTCTGCTGTTGTTTTTTAAGTTTCACATATACAATTCCTCAATTTTAATTTAATTTTCTTTATAATCCTGAAGAAATTTGGACGATATCACTTCACCTACGCTATTTGAGTCCCCACAGAGTGAAATCCAAGCCAACATTCCATACGGCATCTTGTCACATTCCTCAAAGGTGTGGACTGGACGTTGTCAAACTCAACCAGCTTCTGCTCTCCAAAAGGCAGGGTGGAGAGATTTCCACCACCAATCAGTTGCCTTAACGGACATTTTCATTCCCTTTCCCTGTGAGAATCAATTCCAATAAATCTGAATCTCTGGATTTCTAGCTACACAGCTTTAGATGTATAGATTCATGCTTTCGAATATATTAGGATTCTGTCTGGAGTGGGTGAGAATACCCCATATTTTCAGGTTTCAAGTTTCAATCTTCTGACAGGAATTTGGTTTTCAGAGCAGTATGGCAAACCCAAGGAATTTTGACTCAGATTCAGCTAAACCTACAAGACATCAGAACTTTAAAAGAACATGATGAATCATTTAAGATAAAGAGTCTGGGGATAGGCATAGTTAGATGTCATAAAATTGTCATTGGAACAAGTGCACTCTCTTAATTTTCTTTTCCTGGCCCCTGTGCCTTTATGATCGCTAGTCCCACTGTCTGAGAAGCAGCCCAACTCCTCTCTCCTCACCATGCCTCTATCTGCCTGTAAAACTCCCGGTTCAGAAGCTACATCCTCGTGACTGAAACCTTTCGGACATCCACACCAGTCCCTTGTGATAGTTTCTTCCTGTTCCCACAGCAGCATGTGCATGCCTGCCATCACTCATTCACCCAGCAATTATTCGCTGAGGATCTACCATGTATGTGCCAGGCACCACCCTCGGCCCTGGAATACATCCAGGAACCAACAGACAAAAATCTTGCTGAGTGCAGATTACACTTCAGCTGGGGACCACAAACAACAAACATAACCTGCAAATGAAATACAGCACACTGGACAGTGATGAATGCCATGGGGGAATTTAGAGCAGGGAAAGATGGGTCCAGAGCAGGGGGGTGAGGAAGAGCCTTCCAATTTAAAATAGGGGGTCAGGGTAGACCTCATTGAGTAGATGACATCTGAGCACAAAGCTGAGGGGGGATAGGGAGTTACCCATGTTGGGGAGGAACATTCCAGGCTGAGGACCAGATAGCAACAAGGGCTTAGGGCAAGAGACTCGTTTGGCTGGGGCAAAGTGATGAGCAAGACGGTGCTCACAGAGGCCATGGGGACCAGGCTGCCGCAGCCTGGCTGGCCATTCTGAGGGGTTGGGGTTTTGTGACAAGAGAAATGGGGAGGCATTAGAGGATTCTGAGCAGAGGTGATCGGATTCTGAATATCTTATCAGGACTTCCTATTGGATAGATTACGAAATATGATAAAGGATGGTCCTGGGGTACATTCCCCCATGACAGCCCTTATCACATTGGGTCATACGTGTTCATTTATGTGTCTTTCTCCCTTACTGGATTGTGACTTGGTTAGGACAGAAGCTGTCTTTGGATTCCCAATGTCCAGCCTAGGGCAGGACACACAGCAAGAAATGTGTGTTGAGTCTGATGGTTGGAATGAGTGTGTCTCAGCCATGAGTTTTATTAATGGACCGAGATGGGCTTTTTGGCATCACTTGGGAAAACAAGGCAGAGGCGGGGAGAGAATCTCCATCCAGCCCTCAGCTTCTCCTCTCTGGATAGGTAAGTCACCAGACACCACTAACACTGTTCTTCCAGGGGTGGATGTGAGAAGTGCTAGATACTAATGCCCTCTTTGTTCAAGAATGCGGTGGCAGATGGAATTAACTTTTTATATCTCTTGATACCTAGGGGGAGACATCTGTCTTTTCAGAGTGTTACAGTTGGAATTATTTAGAGCCAAAGAATTTCCCCAAAGTCTAGTTTCAGTCGAGCAGGCTGGCTGCATAAGACCTTATGAGGACTCGAGAAGGCTTTAATGCTGAGTGGGAGTAGCGCCAAGATGCCCACTGGACTGCCAGGAGATGCCCCTCTCTGGCAGCCTCAGCTCTCCCAAAAGCAAAGGTGTCAGGATGAATTACAGTTCCTTCTGGGTGCCAAGCACGTCCTCTGACCCTGTTCTGTTTTGTCCCTTCACTATCTCTGAGGGCAGAGCAAAAAAGCCACTGGGAACAGCATCAAAAAGAGTTTATAGAAAGTATATTTTTCAGAGACTGGAGTTAGAACAGGTGAAGCATGGAGTAAATATGGGCATGGTCCAAGAGTGACAGAAGGTGCTGTTCTTGGTCCCACCCCGCCCCCTTGCCTGTCTGAGAGGGAGGTCTGCAGTCAGGACTGGATTATCCAATGAGCAAAGGCACCAGCAAAGAAGGGAAAGTGAGGAGAAATTTTAAAATCCAGCAAGAAGCCATTTAAATGTCAACATGTATATAAGTGTCATGTCATTTTGAAAAATAATGGTTTATGGTTTAATGTCAGTCTTACTCTGAATTCCATATGCCGATGGCATGGTAAGCTTTTCAGTCTATAGAGTTTCTAATCTGCTCCCATCAACAAACCTGGAGGGCTTCTCAAAGCTGCATTATAGGCATAAGAAATAAAACCCCTTCATCTGATTCTAAAGGGCAAGCTCTTCTATGTGACAAATTCTATGAAGCTTCCAAAGACCAAGGAACATCTGGGGCTTGTCAGCGTTGGGAACAGGGTATATGGTCAGTTACAAGATGACCACAAAGCTATTCTGCCTGGCTCTCAGGACCATCTCTGGAGTCCAGTTGCCATCACATGTGTTTGAACTGCACGGTGATACTTGTCACCTTCCCCAAGATGTGCATGCAGTCTGTCCACAGTGGGCCAGGACAACCACTGTCCCTGAAGAGGGAAGGTATTCCTGCCCTCAGTGGAACTACCACCAAGTATTATTTATATAGTTCTTGCGCTCCTTGACACTTGCTGTACTGCATTATGCTATTTATGTTATTTTATGTTATGTTATTTATGCTCTTTGAAGCAGGGATGGATGTAGCACTCTGCCACCTTCCTCCCCACTCACCCATGATAGATGTTATATTTGATCACAGTGTTTTTCCCACTGAGCCCAGACTAGATCTCAACATTTTCTCAACACACACTCCAGGCAGCCACTACCAACTGGCCAACCAAATGGCAGTGGCATGTGACATGAAGCCTGTCTTTCACCCTAATTCTGATGGTCAGCTTTTTGAAGGGCAGGAACCATGTCTTCTGCATCTTTGTATCCCATATAGTACCTACCCCTGTCTCAGATACAGAAAGCTACCTAGACTAATTTTCCACTCCAGAACTTTAATATACATTCATCAAACCTTCCCCAACAATGTGGGAATACAGAACCAAATCAGACTTGGTCTTCCACCTCCAGAATCTTAAGAGTCATTCAACAAGCACTTATGAGACCAACTCTGATGACAGCATATATTATAGCATTGATTCCAAAGAAATTCTGCAAGGGTCAGTCTGAAAGGCCAAAGAGGTAGCCCCAGAAATTAGGTTAGTTAAGTGTAAGATGCTATTTTTAACAAATACAATTCAAATGTCCTTGCTCCTTGAAGAATTGCCTTCCAGAAGCAATACTGTCAGGCTTTGGGACATCCTGGCACCCTGTGATAAAATGACTTCAGGATGACATATATCATCACTAAGCCATTCCTTTCACATTTATTTTCCTCATTACCATTGTTAAGAAATTGAACAGGAAAGCCTTCTGCAACTGAGATAATGACTTTCTCTGAATCCTTTACACCAGCCGTAAGGGGCTACCCAATCTGACAGTCCAATTTGTTTTCACTTCTCTTTTAACCGACCCAAATAGGAGATAAGTTGTAATTTTTAAAAGTGCCTTACAACTTTTGTGAGCCTCATTAATAGCAGGGCTGATCCGCACATTTGCGCCGGCAACTGTTATTCCCATGGCGGCAGAAGCAGCAGCTCTCATAACACCCGATGACAGTGGCTAATGAGGCCCATTAATCAGTCCCCAGAGCTTTGGGGAACACCAGTGAAGGGTCTGTTGACCTTTGGAGCAGGCTGCACAGTCACTGTCATATTTTATGTGTCAAATTTCTAACGACGTTAGGTGTGGTTAGGGTCTTCACTCATGTTTTACTAATGGTATGCTCATGGTTTGTTACCCCTCCTCCCATTTTTTGAGTAGGGCAATGACTACTGGGGACAAATAGCCTGAACTTGTGCTTTGGATCCTCCTGGATGAGCTTACTTGTCTATATTTCTTTAGCATCGATGCTCAGATCAAGGGAATAGATGTACATGAGCACTCTGCATGGGGAATGGCATGTAGTAAACAGTGGTCACTCACCCAGCAGGCCCTGTAATGTTCCAGCCACCATCTGGTCAGACCCCAGCTCACCACAATGGCTGTTCAGAGATGCCTGGGGCTCCCAGTCTCTTCCTCTTTGAGTGAGACTTTCTGGGATTTCCATCACCTATTCTTTGGCAAGTCTGTGTCGTGGTCAAATTTGGGAATAAACTTAAGAATTAGATAAATCGTCTGCATTTCTGTGACCTTTGGCAAATTATTTCATCTTTCCAAGTGTTGACGTCCCCATCAATAATATGAGGATAAGAAAGTACCTGACTCAGAGGGCTGGTGGGATGCATGTAGTGACCTCAGCAGGGTTCCTTGAGTTGAACAGTATTTTAATCAACAGTTAGCTCTTCTTATTCATTAAATATTGTTCTTAATCAACTTGAATCCTTTTGGAAGCAAACTAAATCTGCTTGATCCATTAATGGACAAAGTGCCTTGTCACCTTGGGATAAGGTAAATCCCTTTTCTTGAGGGGATGGGGACAAAGCGACCTGTGAGGCTCTTTCTTCAGGCAGGAAGAGGATGGGCTAAGGTTCAGAGAGTAGCAACACCTCTTAGGAATATTTTGTGGGATTTAGAGCTGTTTTTGTAAAAGAAAATCTCTCTGGAACTTTTTTTTAAAATATTTATTTATTTATTTGGTTGTGCCAGGCCTTAGTTGCGGCAGGAGGGTTGCTTAGTTGTGGCATGCGAACTTTAAACTGTGGCATACATGTGGGATCTAGTTCCCTGACCAGGGATCAAACCCAGGCCCCCTGCATTGGGAGCGTGGAGTCTTACCCACTGCGCCACCAGGGAAGTCCCTGGAACTTTTTTTCATACTTTTGCTGACCCTGTACAGGAAGCAGTAGAGACAAAACTGTTCAAAAACAGGAAAGAAAGGGATAAGTGTTTTGATCAAAAGTACCCAAGCAATAAACCACTGTGCCAGATTTTCTGACTGCTAGTCCAATATTCTTTCCTCTAAACCAGCTGCTTCTCACTTGGAGCTTGGGCTAACATCAGAGAATTCTCAAGAGAGGACAGTTTCAGGAGGAATCAACAACTGCAAAGTCAGGTAGGTGTTCTGCAAAAGAGGTGTCGCCTTCAGTACCAGTGGCCAACCTTGCCGGGCACTCACTGTGTGCCAAGCTCTTCACCACAAGCCTTATCTCATCAAATGTGAACCATCCTCAGAGTTGGTACCAGCATTACCCTCATTCGACCTATGAGGACACTGAGCCCCAGTAAGGTCAAACTGGCTTGAAAGGCAAGTGTCCTTGCCTTATGCAAACGATTCCAGGGAAGAGAAGAAGAGGGAAGGCTGTTGAATCATTTTATAGGAACTTGAAAAGAAAACTGGACAAGAAAATAAATTACAGCCTAATCTTAGTTATGAACACAAATTTAAAATGCTGAAAAAAATAGAAGGAAATTGCATTTGACTCACACACACACATACACACACATTCTATTAAAACTTAGGGCCAACTAGGATTTATCCTATGATTGCAAGGATGGTTTGAAGTCAGAATATCTATAAATATAATCTATGACATTAACAGATTAAGGGAGAAAATGATAGGATTATCTCAATTTTAGTAGGCTACATGGTGGCCCCCCAAAAGATATGTCCTTGTCCTAATCCCTGAGCCTCTGAATGTTACTTTACTTGGAAAAAAAAGTGTTTGCATATATAGTTAAGGATTTTGAGATGAGGACATCATCCTGGATTATCCAGGTGGGCCCTAAAATCAATGATAAGTGTTCTTATAAGAAACACACTGGAAAGACAGAGCAGAGAAGATGAGGTGAAGACCGATTCTGTGACTGGAGTAACTCAGCTACTAGCCAAGGAATGTCAAGGATTGCTGGTAGATACCAGGAGCTGGGAGAGAGGCGTGGAATGGATTCTCCCTTAGAGGCTCCAGAAGAACCAACCCTGCTGACACCTTAATTTCAGACTTCTGGCCTCCAGAATTGTGAGGGAATACATTTGTATTGTTTTGAGTGATCCACTTTGTGGCAGTTTGTCACAGCTGCCACAAGAAACTAATACATCAAGGAATGAAGAAAAATCTTTTTCTAACATTCAACACTAGCTCATAGAATAACTGTTAAAAACTAGGAATGTAAGGAAAAAGTAACTTACAGATGGACCAAAAATATTTGAAACACATATCCAACATAAGATTAATATTCAAAATACACAAAGAATTGCAAGTCAATAAGGAAAAGACCAAAATCCTAATGGAAAAAAAGGTACTAAATATGAACAGACAATTCACGGAAGAGGAAACTCATTCAGCCTCACCTGTAATCAAGAAAATACAAATTGAAATACTAATGAGATTATTTCACACTCATCAAATTGGCTAAAAGTTTAAAATGAAAATATCAGTGTTGGCAAGTGTGTAGAAAACTTAACTCAGCAGGCCTGATTGCTCAAATCTTGTACATTCTCAGGAGGGCCTGCTTGTATGACTAGCCCTTGGCTAGCTCCTGGAAACTGACCTATTGGACATTGGACTATTCCCTATGCTACTAACTGGTAAGGGCTTTTTAACCTTGTTGCACAGCTTGTTTAGATAATTTATGCAAAAACAATGCGATTTATGTGAACAGCTTCTTTCCTTCTGCAGGTCTGGGGTTTCAGTAACTATGGTTAATCACAAAGGCAAAATGTGCCGTATGACCAGCCTTCATTAAAATTTCCAGACCCTTAGGCTCCAGTAAACCTTCCCTGGATACACAACACTTCATACATGTTGCTGCAGTTAGCTGCCAAAGGAATAAGCATGTCCTGTACAGCTCCAACGGGATAGAACTTCTGGAAGCTCACACCTGGTCTCCCCAGACTTGGCCCCAAGTGCCCTTTTCCTTTTTTGATCCTGCTTTGTATTCATTCACTGTAATAAATCATAGCCATGAGTAAAAACTACTTCTGAATTTTGTAAGTCCTTCTAGGAAATCAATGAACCAAGAAGTGGTCTTGGGATCCCTGAAAGAGTGAGAATGTGGAGAAACAGGACTTAATACACACAGCTGGTGTGCCAATCATTTCGGAGGGCAACTTGACCAGATAGGGAAGGTTTAAGATGTACACGTGCTGAAGTCTAGCATTTTCATACCTGTGTTTCCAATCTAGACAACCTCTCTCTCAGGGTCATATACAAAAATCTTCACTGCAGCATTGTTTCTAAAAGCGAAAAACTGGACACAATTTCAAAATCCACTGATAGGAGAACGGAAAAATAAACGATCATGGCAAAGCATTTCAAATGAATGAATAAGAGCTACATCGAAATGGATAAGCCTCAAAAACAAAATGTTATGTAACAGAAGGAAGCTGAAAAAAATATATGCATGGTAGGATACCATTTATGCAAAGTTTAAAAACATGTAAGATTAATATTTAAAGCATAAGAATGACACTCACCAACTTTATGACAGAAGTTATTCTTTAAGGAGGACAGAAGTAGGATGGGGGAGGGGCAGAAACTGGGATTTTACATAGATCTGCAATGTTTTATTTCTTACATCAAACTGAAATTGAGTTCAAACTGAGATCTGAACTCCAGCTCCCGAGCCTGGCTACAAACTTCACTATGTGTCCTTTCCTTTCAGTAGTGTGTTAATTAAAACCCAAGCAAATTAACTTAATCCCATCTATAGTAGCTCACGCAGAGCTCTGAATTAAATTTAAACAAAATGCTTATTTTACTATAAAAATTTAGCTGCTATTTACAAACTTGTGAGAACTCAGAATGTAATTAAATGTTGTAAATAGCAACTGAAGTCCCACACTAATGACAAAGACGTTATAGACAGACTTCAGGAGACAATAAAACTCGAGAGAAGGAACGGCTACTAAATCTCTTGAGCTATGGGGTATCTTGCTCATTTAAAATATTGAAGAAAAATAAAAGTAAAATCAATAGGAAGGTCTTAAGACATATAAGTTGGTCAGCTGAATATAAATGAGGAGGAGTTCTTAATTAAACAATTTGTATGTGCTGATAGGTTCATTTCATCTTTAAGAAACATAGATGGCTTCAGTTTGTCATTGAAACATCATAAGACAGAAACCAATATATTTTGTATTTAAAGATGAAAAGCCAGAGAAGAAGGATAAATATCAAACATTTGAGTTCTCAAAAAGAAATACACAGGAGATGTAAGACATATATGCTGATGCTGCTTTATAATTTTACCTAAAAACGTGGTAAGTGGGAGTTTGACCAGTTTTATTTTAACATTTTAAAGTTTTCCTCAATTAAAACTAGCCAGAAATTGTAAGAAACTGTTTTTGTGTGTTTTATCAACATACTCTTAGTTCAATTTCACAAATATTTTTTAAGGAACTACTTATAAGAGGAGCATTACTCTAGGTTCTGTAGAGACAAGAAATCCCTCTGTTATGATAATAGCAAAAAGCACCACTACTATCGCTACTCTACTGGATATCTCTCCATGTGCCAGCAATGCTGTTAGAAGATTTGCATACTTAGGAGGAAAGTGAAATATGTACGTGTGGAGGCAGAGACTGAAGAACATAAACAATAGTTAAGAAACTTGCTAAGACCACAGAGCAAAAATGGAGAGAAGTGTTCAGAGAAAGAATTTTAAAGTTTGAGATACTGAGAGTAGAAATGCTCTCCGAGGTTGTAAGGCTGCTAGAGTGTTAACTTTCTATTTTTGCTGTGACAAACCTTGTGGCTTAAAACAACAGAGATGTGTTGTCTTACAGTTCTGTGGATCAGAAGTCCAACATGTGTCTTACGGGGCTAAAATCAAGGAATGCAGGGCTGGGTTCCTTCTGGAGGCTCCAGGGGAAAATCTATTTCCTTGCCTTTTCCAGCTTCTAGAGGCCATCTGTTTTCCTCGTGTCCCCTTCCTGCATCTTCACAGTCAGCAACAGCAAATTGAATCCTCCCCACAACTGCGGACCCTGACCTCCTTTGCTGCCTCCGTCTTCCACCCTTAAGGACCCTTGGGATTATGCTGGGTCCATGCACATAATTCAGGATAATCTCCCTATCTTAAAGTCAGTTGATTAACAACTCTGATTTGATCTGCTCCCTTAATTCCCCTTTGCTATATAATGTAAAATGTTCACAGATTCCAGGGATTAGGATGTGGCTATCTCAGAGCAGGTATTACTCTGCCTACCTGATAGAGACTGCTAGAGAATACCGACCCAAACTAGATTAACCAAGCAGTTCTCTTTATTGGAAAGATGCTGTGATATCATAGTATTTTAATGGCAGCCCAGCCTCAAGGACAGAACACAACTAGGAATCCCTCTCTTCAAGTCTCTCATCTATGCTTTGCTATATACATCAGCAGGTCGTGCCTTCCACTGGAGACTAGGTTCCTTTTAACCTGGGGCCACTCTTCAGAATATGGCTGCCATATTCTGAATTTCACATCCCACCATTCAGGCATTAAGAGCCTGCTCTCCTTTCCCTGCTCTCTCTCTCCCTTGCTCTTGCTGTCTTTCAGTTCCAAGATATCAGGAAAGATAGTGCGTGGTCCATCTTGAAGCAAGGTCCTGTACCATCTTGGCTGGGGGTTCAAAAGTGCTGCCACATAGAACCACAGAAACAGAGTAGGAGTTGGGGTCAGATGATCGGTTCCCCCCAGAAACGATGGACTGGTAAGGAGTAAACAAACCAATGGATACCTACAACAGTGACTAAGTAACTCATCTTCCTGGCACTCAAGGACCACAGAGACCAGAGAAAGACACAGGAATTCACAGATTTCAACATAAGGGGTGAGTATGATCATCACAGCCTGTACAAAATCCTGTGGGGACTCAGAGTGACCCCTTCCAGCAGCAGAGCTCAGTGAGGCTAAAACATACGGCGGAGCGGGGCGAGCAGCCCGAGAGGAAGCTGGGTAGGAAGCTTCTGGCTTCCTGGATAGGATAGACAGGATAGGAAGGCCAGAAACAGATCTGAAAAGCCAACAACGAATAGAGGTGTTTCTTTTAAAATACGTGATTAGCAATAGATCGAACTTGTGTTTTAGAAAGATCCCACTCCATTGGTTAACCAGGGTTAACCAGGGTGTTGACAGCTGCTGGACAGGGCAAGACTTGGTCCAGAGGCACAAGTTAGGAAGCTGTTACCACAGTCCAGAGGAGAGCCCAGAAGTTGGTCGAAGCATTGGGATGGAGATGGGAAAGTATGGAGGAACCTTCAGAATGGAATTTCAGAAAGAGAGGAGAGGTGATTAAGAAGAGGAAAATAAACCAGTGGTGCCAGGCGGTGATTGTGGCTGGGATCTGGGAGCCTGACTCCAGAGCAGGGACATCCTGCTGTTCAGGAAGGAATTAAAGCTAAACTGATTTTTGGTGACTTTCAGTCTTTTCCAAGGGTGTGCTAGTAAATATTTAACTACTGGCTCTGGTTGGGGGAGGGCCTGATCTGTAGAGTTTACTGATTTCCACAGTGTAAGTACTCCTACCAAGGCCGATATCAAACTACCGTCATGAAGTCGCTAGATGCGGAGCTGGAAAACCAGACAGTAGCAGTGGTCCACATACCCCTGGCTTTTCATTCTTCAACATGATGCTCCTTTAAAATTGTTGGTCCCATTCAATGGAGAGGCAGATCTCTACATCAAGGCTTCTTAGCTGTACTTTGAAGGGATCTGCTGCTCACATACGTCTCCTGTCCAACCTTCTCCTGGCCTCCTCAGCAACTGAGCATCCAAGCACAACACAAAGGAGAGAAGAGAACACAGTAGGCATGCATATGTTTGGCCAGATATTGACAAGAGCAGCTAGTCAGTGGGTGAAGAGAGAGTACAGCAGATGAAATGAGAGGCGATGTAGTCAGCGGCTAATAACGATAAACTCAGAAGTCAGACCACCTGGGTTTAAACTCAGTTCCTCCCTACTAGCTCTGTGACTTTGGCCCTGTTACATAACCACTCTATGCCTCTGAACATGATCTGCAAAATGGGAATGTAACCAACAGCACCTTCTTCCTAGAGTTATTGAGTGGATAAGTAAAATAAGAAAGTGCTTGGTGCATAATAATCACCCGCTAATGCATCTGATGATAATGATAATAAAAACTCCATCTCACTTGTCTACACTGTATGCTGCTAATGAAGTTACAAACCAAAGGAAAAATGTCTTTCACTCTCTTATTGACTCTGATAAGGAATTGAATGGGGCATGGTCAACATCATGCTGGACACTGAGCCCCGTGAAGTCTGAGAGTTTGGGTATGTCTCACTCATCCCTTACTTCACAGCACGGTGTGGGCCTGGCCCATAAAAGGGGCTCAATAAACATTTTTGCTAACTAGATAGAGCGCTAAGTGCTGCAGGGTCTCTGAGTACGAGTATGATATTCCACTGACCTTCGGGGAGCTTATACCAGCACACTCTTCCAAGATGTTAATGACGTTTGTGTCTGCCTCAAGATGGAAGTCTCCTAAAAGCTAGCAGTGAGACAATCAATACCAAGGACTACCACAAACACATTTATCTCCAAAAAGCAAAAGCAAATTCCTCTCCAAAGCTTAAATGGCAGCTAAAGTGTTTTCTCTACTTTCATAAAAAATATCAAATGTCAGCCTTGTAAATACTTATGATCCTAAGCAGACAGTCATATTTGAACATCAATTGTTTAAAGACCATTCAAGTGCTTTTTGACAGAAATCTTATATTCTACACATTCCCTGTACACAGAAAAACCTGCCTTTATAATGTTTTCCAGGATAAGGTCACAAAGGTAACTAAATATGATTGTACAGACCCTTCCAGAGCTTCATTTATTCTGGCCAGTGCATTTGTAAAGGTTAGAAGCAAACAAGTTTCACTGGCAAGGAGGTCACTGTGACTCTTATTCATCATTAGATATAATTTGGGTTACAGTGTTTCCACCTCCCAGATGCATTTCCTGATACAACACAAGAAGAAGATGAGCGAAAAGGCAAAGAAGTCATCATAACAATAATGCTTGTTAAATGTTCCATCCAGGCGGGGGTGTGGCAATGTGCTTTGGTTAAGTTTATGCTCTTCTGCCAGTAACTACCTGTGACTTTAAATAAGTCATCTGGGCCTCAGCTTCTTCAATAGTAAATATATATATATGATTATATGAATATTAAGCATGTCGATATACTATTAATCATTCATTTAAGAAATGAAACTATCTCTGGATTTTTGATATACCTTTCCACTGTAAAACATAACGGTTCTATCAACTTGATGAGGGACATCTAAGAATCACAAGAGAAAATGGACATATTTTATTCAATTGCTCAAGAATAAGCCCAAAACTTTCTGAAACCGTGAGTCTCAAGTGTCTCATTCCACCAACACTCTGCCCAGAGCAAAAACGCCTGGGCATTACTTAAATTTCAGTTTTTGTCCATTTTTCTCTACTCTGCTAAAAAAATCAAGAGAAAAGGAAAAAAATGGAGGCATCTTAAAAGCAATCCGTGAAGTCTGTTTAAGAATCAGCTAGACTGTACAAATTTGTCAGAGCTCAAAGATCTGCAATCATGCACCAGGATTTCTTTGCCATGAATGGCCAATTGGAAGATCAAGTTATTCACTTAAAATAATACCTAACTGATATGGAATTTTCAGAAGATGAGGGGTTCTACTTAATGAATTTCCCAGACAACTGACACATAAAGATGAAACCCTTTATTTTTAAGCTTGAAGGATAGAACGCTTTCTAAAATAGATAGCCTACTTCCCCAGCTGCTTATACTGAGGATAATGAGCTCAGTTAAACCTTTCTGGGGATTCAAGTTCGGCATCACTGAATATCCATGACTGCACGAAACTGTGCTATTTATCACATCATGCTGTCCAACCCGATATGGCCAGGCACTAGCTCTCGCAGCCTGCCTTACAGCTACAGCCTGAACATGTAACCCAAACTCGGCCAATGGGACATCATGGGGGACTTCAGGGAAGGGGTGGGGACGGTTGATCATTTGTTCTTTTGCATGTTTTATTTTGGTTTGGTTTGGTGTCCAAATTAACAGAGATGAGAAGGAGATAAGGACTCTCTTCTCTTTGGGACATAATTGTGTCCCCCGTGAGGGGAGCCATGACAACACCCTGAGGATGGCAGATACCTGAGTCCTTGGAAGCATTAGTAAGCCACTGAATTAAGCCTGGATAGGACCCCACCTCCCCCCTACCCTGGATCTCTGGGTAAGTGAGAAAATGAGTGTCCTCTTGTGAAGTCGATGCAGGCCAGGGATCCTTTCCTTGCATCTAAGAGCACTTAGCTTATAGGCAAGGTCTCCAGGAAAGCCCAGATTGGGGTTCAGAGACAACCTCTTTGTGAAGCAGGTGACCCAGTGGCCCTTCTGAGTGTGTAAAAGACCATTCAGGGTGGTCTTTTGTTGGACTGAGAAGTATGAAAGAGTTTGTTTGCAGATGTTGATCTAGAACAAAAAGACTGCCAGCTATCTCTCCAGCAAAGATGGGTTTATTCAGCATCAGCAGAAAATTGCAGCTTGGGGTCTAAAACCACGGCGAGCCACCTGCAAGTCCCCACACAGCAAGGGAAGGAGGGAAGGAGAACTCTTTTACAGACAGGACAAGGAAGGTGGAGGATATAGTACACAAAGAGTCTGTGGCTTGTCATTGGCTGAGTTCTTGTCAGGAAAGAAGAGGAGCCTTTCCTCTTCCTGTTGGTCTCTGCTACCCTCACAGGGCATGAGAGCTCCCCATTCTGGTCTCCCAACTCTATTTAATTGAGGTTTCTGTTTATTAATTTTTAACACAGATGTGTGCTCATAGGCCTCCTGGTCACAAAAGTGACGGACAGGAGGGAGGGGCAGATAATGGTGTGGTCTGGTGTCCAGGTAACAAGGTGTGGCATAAAGTGTAGCCGTGAAGAGCTTGGGCTCTGGGCTCCAGCCGAATCCCAGCTCGACCCCGTACCACCAGTGACATAAGCCCCTGTGCCCCTTCCTTAAGTGGAAGAATGATAGTGCCCTCCTCACAGGGCTGCTGGCAGGACTGAAGGCTGGATTTCACTGGGTCGATCATGTCACGGATTGTAAGACACATCCCCATTTTAGAAATGTTGCACTGTGGGGGACGGGAGGAAACCATCTTTGGTGAAATGTGGTGAGTTTATGTATATAAAGTGTCTGGTACAGAGAGTGAGCCAAGGAGCGTTTGCTGTTCTCATCAGAGCCAGAGCAAGGGCCTTTCCCTCCAGCCCCGCTTGGGACCCAGCACAGAGTGGCTCCCCTGCGACCAGTGGTTTGGGCAGCATCAAGAGACCACCGCCAGGCCCGCAGGCGGTACTGCCTGCACTTCGTGGGAGCGACTCCGGGGGAAACCGGAAAGGCTTGGGGCCAGGCGGCCGAGGGAGGAGGGACACAGCAGGAGCTGGGAGGGGACGGGGCAGGGGCCAGTCCCTGCTGCTCACACAGCTTCATGTGTGCGTGCATGTTTTCCTGGGCTGTCGGGGGCCTAGCTCCATCTGCCCCCGTGTGAAATGTCCCCCAATCACACTACATGTTTGAATGCTGGTGGTGCTTTTTGACGATTCCTGGATTCCCTCCTCACTGCTTACAGCACCCCTTCCTCTTCTAATTGCCCTCTCTTCATCTTCCATGTCTAGGAGATCAGAAAACCCAGTGTCATCAACTTACTTGAGAAGCTCTGCTGTGATTAAAAAGAAATGTAGTCATTCCAACCCTCCATTCAGTCTCTCAACAGATAATTTTGAGCACCTACTTGTGCTAGATGCTGTCCAGGCACTGGGGACACAAAGGCACCAAGAGAGACCAGGCTCCTGCTCTGATGGGATTTACATTTTAAAGGGAAGCAGAGGTAGACAACATCTAATTAAAGTAAATGAAGAAGATGATGCAGGCGACTGTAACTGCTGGGTAGAAAGGCAAACAGTGTGAAGGATGAGAGGACGCAGGGTGGGAATCAGGGCAGGATGGATGTTGTGGATCAGATGAGGGATGGCCTCTCTCGGAAAGGCAACACGGGAAATGAGACCTGGAAGAAAGATGGAGCCTGGCTTGCAAAGGGCATGCAGAGATTCCCAGGCAGAGGCCACCGCAAGTGCCGACAGCAGGGACAGGAGGAAGTTCGGGGCATTTGAGGAGTGGGAGAGAGTGGCAGGTGGCAGTGAAGCAAGGGAGAGGCCTCATAAGGACTTGGTGTTACTCCAAGGCCAGTGGGAAGCCACTGCAGGATTACTTGTGGTGGTTCTGGTTTGGTTTTCAGTTCCTGAAAGAAATACAGTGATGTGTATTTTCGATAGACAGCTGTGGCTGCAGGCTAGAGAATGGACGGTGGGAAACAGGAGAGGAAGCAGGAAGCTCCTTAGGAGGCTTATACTCGCCCAGGTGGTCAGGACCGGGGTGGTAACATTGGAGATGCTGAGAAGTATTCAGAGTCCAGCTACATCTCGGAGGGTGAGGTTTGCGTGCGTTGTATTGTGTCCCTCCAGAAACATATGCTCAAGTGTTAACCCACAATACCTGTGAACATGATCTTATTTGGAAATGGCATCATTGCAGATGTATTCAACTTAAGATGAGGTCATACTGGATTAGGATGGGCCCTAAATTCAATGCCTGGCGTCTTCCTAAGAAGAGAAAGATGTGAAGACACAGAGAACACACGAGAGGAGACTGGGGTGATGCAGCTGCAAGACAGGGACGCCGAGGATGGCTGGAGCCACCAGAAGCTAAGAGGTCAGGAAGAATTCTCCCCTAGAGCCTGCAGAGGGGCACAGGCCTGTCAACACTTTAACTTCAGACTCTGGCCTCCAGAAGAGTGTGAGAATAAATTTCTGTGGTTTTAAGCCACCCGGTTTGTGGTCATTGGTTCTGGCAACCCTGGGAAGCTAACACCAGGTGGTAAGAGAGAAGAGCATGTTAGGAGGATGGCAGGGAGTCTTGTAGAGCTGTAGTAAAGGGCACACATATTTCAATGGTGGAATGAGCGTTCTATGGAGGAGGTCAGAAATTACACACTCACCTGCAAATGTCCATCCAATTCTTTGACGTGCTAATGATGCAAGTGGAAGTCACTGACTTATGGGACGCTGACTGTGTAACCAAGTCAAATGCACACAGCTGAGCGAGTCTCTCACGTCCACACTCTTTTTCCCGCTTCGTCACCTCTCTGCTCACTACTGCCAGCAAAGCCACCCTAACAAACTCATGCCCCTGGAAACAGTGCTATTAAATCTATCCTGAATAATGACCTGCAGAGCCTTATATGAGTTTTTTAAAAATTTCCCTCTTTTGAGGCAAAAGATCATTAGACACATTTTGGGGCAAACTACGAATCAGAGCTTTAAGATAAGCTGACCACTGAAGTGAGCTCCTAATGGAATGGTGAGACAAACCCAATCTGTTGGAACTTTGCAGGGCAGAACCCTTGGCAAGGCACCCCAGTGAACCGCCTCCCCAGTGCCTGCTCCCCTGCCTTGTACTGTGAGGAACTGTTTTTGTGTCAGCTCACTTAGCCGGTGGGCAGCTCCTTGAGGCCAGGGATCCTGTCTGGTTTAAATTAGTCTTCTTTTTAGCCTAGCACATACCTTTACTCAATAAATATTTATGAAGAGCACTCTGCTAAGCCCCAGGCATCCTTAATAAATAGTTTATGAATTGAATTAAATACATAACACTCCCTGGTAGAAATAAAATGATGTAAACAGATGGAGGGAGAGACAGAGAGGGAGGGAGGGAAGGAAGAAGGTGAGAAAAGGGACTTGCTCTTTGTTTGTAATGAGAAACAAACAATAGAAAAGTCTTCTGGGGAAGGTTGTAGGGACTCTATACCTGAAGAAGACTGAGACAAAAACAGATAGTGGAGAAATTCACCTTTAAGACACATTAGGCAGGACCAGGGGATCTCAAAGCCCCATCCAACGCTAGGCTACTGTGTTTCACTGAGGGAGGAAGGACAGAAAGAAAAGGTGTTCAAGAATATAGATCTCGAGAGGCGCCTTCAAGATGACAGAGGAGTAAGACGTGAAGATCACCTTCCTCCCCACAAATACATCAAAACTACATCTACATGTGGAAAAACTCCTACAGAACACCTACTGGACGCTGGCAGAAGACCTCAGATTTCCCAAAAGCTTTGTTTTTGCCATTTGTCCTAGGGTTCTGACTGTCCATTTTGGGTTTTGTTTTGTTTTGTTTTTAGTGTTTTTAGCACTTGATATCATTGGTGGATTTCTTTTTTCGTTTGATTGCTCTCTTCTTTCTTTCTTTCTTTTATTACTTTTTTATTTTTTTATTTTTAATAATTTTTTCTATTTTAATAACTTTATTTTCTTCCTCCCTTCCTTCCTTCCTTCCTTTCTTTTTTTCTCTCTTTTTCTCCCTTTTCTTCTGAGCCATGTGGCTGACAGGGTCTTGGTGCTCCGGCCAGGTGTCAGGCCTGAGCCTCTGAGGTAGGAGAGCCGAGTTCAGGACATTGGTCCACCAGAGACATCCCAGCCCCACGTAATATCAAATGGCGAAAGCTCTCCCAGAGATCTCCATCTCAACGCTAAGACCCAGCTCCACTCAACGACCAGCAAGCTACAGTGCTGCACACCTTACGCCAAACAACTAGCAAGACAGGAACACAACCCCACCCATTAGCAGAGAGGATGCCTAAGATCATAATAAGGTCACAGACACCCCAAAACACACCACCGGATGCAGTCCTGCCCACCAGAAAGACAAGATCCAGCCTCATCCACAAGAACACAGGCACCAGTCCCCTCCACCAGGAAGCCTACACAAGCCACTGAACCAACCTCACCCACTGGGAGCAGACACCAAAAACAATGGGAACTACGAACCTGCAGCCTGCAAAACAGAGACCCCCAAACACAGTAAGTTAAGCAAAACGAGAAGACAGAGAAACACACAGCAGATGAAGGAGCAAGGTGAAAGCCCACCAGACCAAACAAATGAAAAGGAAATAGGCAGTCTACCTGAAAATGAATTCAGAGTAATGATAGTAAAGATGATCCAAAATCTTGGAAATAGAATGGAGAAAATACAAGAAACGTTTAACAAGGACCTAGGAGAACTAAAGAGCAAACAAACAATGATGAACAACACAATAAATGAAATTAAAAATTCTCTAGAAGGAATCAACAGCAGAATAACTGAAGCAGAACGGATAACTGACCTGGAAGGTAAAACAGTGGAAATAACTACCACAGAGCAGAATAAAGAAAAAAGAATGAAAAGAATTGAGGACAGTCTTAGAGACCTCTGGGACAACATTAAATGCACCAACATTCGAATTATAGGGGTCCCAGAAGAAGAAGAGAAAAAAAAGGGACTGAGAAAATATTTGAGAGATTATAGTTGAAACCTTCCCTAATATGGGCAAGGAATAGTCAATCAAGTCCAGGAAGCACAGAGAGTCCCATACAGGATAAATCCAAGGAGAAACATGCCAAGACACATATTAATCAAACTATCAAAAATTAAATACAAAGAAAAAATATTAAAAGCAGCAAGGGAAAAGCAACAATTAACATACAAGGGAATCCCCATAAGTTTAACAGCTGATCTTTCAGCAGAAACTCTGCAAGCCAGAAGGGAGTGACAGGACATATTTAAAGTGATGAAAGGGAAAAACCTGCAACCAAGATTACTCTACCCAGCAAGGATCTCATTCAGATTCGACAGAGAAATTAAAAGCTTTACAGACAAGCAAAAGCTAAGAGAATTCAGCACCACCAAACCAGCTCTACAACAAATGCTGAAGGAACTTCTCTAGGCAGGAAACACAAGGGACGGAAAAGACCTACAATAACAAACCCAAAACAATTAAGAAAATGGTAATAGGAACATACATATCGATAATTAGCTTAAATGTAAATGGATTAAATGCTCCAACCAAAAGACACAGACTGGCTGAATGGATACAAAAACAAGACCCGTCTATATGCTGTCTACAAGAGACCCACTTCAGACCTAGGGACACATACAGACTGAAAGTGAGGGGATGGGAAAAGATATTCCATGCAAATGGAAATCAAAAGAAAGCTGGAGTAGCAATTCTCATATCAGACAAAATAGACTTTTAAAATAAAGACTATTACAAGAGACAAAGAAGGACACTACTTAATGATCAAGGGATCAATCCAAGAAGAAGATATAACCATTGTAAATATTTATGCACCCAACATAGGAGCACCTCAATACACAAGGCAAATGCTAACAGCCATAAAAGGGGAAATCGACACTAACACAATCATAGTAGGGGACTTTAACACCCCACTTTCACCAATGGACAGATCATCCAAAATGAAAATAAATAAGGAAACACAAGCTTTAAATGATACATTAAACAAGATGGACTTAATTGATATTTATAGGACATTCCATCCAAAAACAGCAGATGACACTTTCTTCTCAAGTGCTCATGGAACATTCTCGAGGATAGATCATATCTTGGGTCACAAATCAAGCCTTGGTAAATTTAAGAAAATTGAAATCATATCAAGTATCTTTTCTGACCACAATGCTATGAGACTAAATATAAGTTACAGGAAAAAAATCTATAAAAAATACAAACACATGGAGGCTAAACAACACACTACTAAATAACGAAGAGATCACTGAAGAAATCAAAGAGGAAATCAAAAAATACCTAGAAACAAATGACAATGAAAACACGACAACCCAAAAGCTATGGGACACAGCAAAAGCAGTTCTAAGAGGGAAGTTTATAGTAACACAATCCTACCTCAAGAAACAAGGAACATCTCAAATAAACAACCTAACCTTACACCTAAAGCAATAAGAGAAAGAAGAACAAAAACCCCCCAAAGCTGGCAGGAGCAAAGAAATCATAAAGATCAGATCACAAATAAATGAAAAAGAAATGAAGGAAACAATAGCAAAGATCAATAAAACTAAAAGCTGGTTCTTTGAGAAGATAAACAAAATTGATAAACCATTAGCCAGACCCATCAAGAAAAAAAGGGAGAAGACTCAAATCAATAGAATTAGAAATGAAAAAGGAGAAGTAACAACTGACACTGCAGAAATACAAAGGATCATGAGAGGTTACTACAAGCAACTACATGCCAATAAAATGGACAACCTGGAAGAAATGGACACATTCTTAGAAAAGCACAACTTCTGAGACTGAACCAGGAAGAAATAGAAAATATAAACAGACCAATCACAAGCACTGAAATTGAGACTGTGATTAAAAATCTTCCAACAAACAAAAGCCCAGGACCAGATGGCGTCACAGGAGAATTCTATCAAACATTTAGAGAAGAGCTAACACCTCTAATTCTCAAACTCTTCCAAAATATAGCAGAGGGAGGAACACTCCCAAACTCATTCTACGAGGCCACCATCACCCTGATACCAAAACCAGACAAAGATGCCACAAAAAAGAAAACTACAGGCCAGTATCACTGATGAACATAGATGCAAAAATCCTCAACAAAATACTAGCAAACAGAATCCAACAACACATTAAAAGGATCATACACCATGATCAAGTGCAGTTTATCCCAGGAATGCAAGGATCCTTCAGTATACGCAAATCAATCAATGTGATAAACCATCTCAACAAACTGAAGGAGAAAAACCATATGATAATCTCAATAGATGCAGAAAAAGCTTTCGACAAAATTCAACACCCATTTATGATAAAAAACCCTCCAGAAAGTAGGCATATAGGGAATTTACCTCAACATAATAAAGGCCATATATGACAAACCCACAGCCAACATCATTCTCAGTGGTGAAAAACTGAAACCATTTCCACTAAGATCAGGAACAAGACGAGGTTGCCCACTCTCACCACTATTATTTAACATAGTTTTGGAAGTTTTAGCCACAGCAATCAGAGAAGAAAAAGAAATAAAAGGAATCCAAATTGGAAAAGAAGAAGTAAAACTGTCATTGTTTGCAGATGACATGATACTTACTATACATAGAGAATCCTAAAGATGCTACCAGAAAACTACCAGAGCTCATCAATGAATTTGGTAAAGTAGCAGGATACAAAATTAATGCACAGAAATCTCTTGCATTCCTATACACTAATGATGAAAAATCAAAGAGAAATTAAGGAAACACTCCCATTTACCATTACAAGAAAAAGAATAAAATACCTAAGAATAAACCTACCTAAGGAGATGAAAGACCTGTATGCAGAAAACTATAAGACACTGATGAAAGAAATTAAAGATGATAGAAACAGATGGAGAGATATACCATGTTCTTGGACTGGAAGAATCAACATTGTGAAAATGACTCTACTACCCAAAGCAATCTACAGATTCAATGCAATCCCTATCAAACTACCAATGGCATTTTTCACAGAACTAGAACAAAATATTTCACAATTTGTATGGAAACACAAAAGACCCTGAATAGCCAAAGCAATCTTCAGAAAGAAAAACGGAGCTGGAAGAATCAGGCTCCCTGACTTCAGACAATACTACAAAGCTACAGTAATCGAGACAGTATGGTACTGGAACAAAAACAGAAATATAGATCAATGGAACAGGATAGAATGCCCAGAGATAAACCCATGCACATATGGTCACCTTATCTTTGATAAAGGAGGCAAGAATATACAATGGAGAAAAGACAGCCTCTTCAATAAGTGGTGCTGGGAAAACTGGACAGCTACATGTAAAAGAAGGAAATTAGAACACTCCCTAACATTATACACAAAAATAAACTCAAAATGGAATAAAGCCCTAAATGTAAGGCCAGACACTATAAAACTCTTAGAGGAAAACATAGGCAGAACACTCTATGACATAAATCACAGCAAGATTCTTTTTGACCCACCTCCTAGAGAAATGGAAAGAAAAACAAAAATAAACAAATGGGATCTAATGAAACTTACAAGCTTTTGCACAGCAAAGGAAACCATAAACAAGATGAAAAGACAACCCTCAGAATGGGAGAAAATATTTGCAAATGAAGTAACTGACAAAGGATTAATCTCCAAAATTTACAAGCAGCTCATGCAGCTCAGTATCAAAAAAACAAATAACCCAATCCAAAAATGGGCAGAAGACCTAAACAGACATTTCTCCAAAAAAGATATACAGATTGCCAACAAATACATGAAAGAATGTTCAACATCGTTAATCATTAGAGAAATGCAAATCAAAACTACAATGAGGTATCATCTCACACCAATCAGAATGGCCACCATCAAAAAATCTACAAACAATAAATCCTGGAGAGGGTGTGGAGAAAAGGGAACCCTCTTGCACTGTTGGTGGGAATGTAAATTGATACAGCCACTATGGAGAACAGTATGGAGGTTCCTTAAAAAACTAAAAATAGAACTACCATACGACCCAGCAATCCCACTACTGGGCATGTACCCTGAGAAAACCATAATTCAAAAAGAGTCATGTACCACAATGTTCATTGCAGCTCTATTTACAATAGCCAGGACGTGGAAGCAACCTAAGGGTCCATCGACAGATGAATGGATAAAGAAGATGTGGCACATATATACAGTGGAATATTACTCAGCCATAAAAAGTAACGAAATGGAGTTATTTGTAGTGAGGTGGATGGACCTAGAGTCTGTCATACAGAGTGAAGTAAGTCAGAAAGAGAAAAACAAATACCGTATGCTAACACATATATATGGAATCTAAAAAAAAAAAAAAAAAAAAGGTCATGAAGAACCTAGGGGCAGGACAGGAATAAAGACGCAGACCTACTAGAGAATGGACTTGAGGACATGGGGAGGGGGAAGGGTAAGCTGGGACAAAGTGAGAGAGTGGCATGGACATATATACACTACCAAACGTAAAACAGATAGCTAGTGGGAAGCAGCCGCACAGCACAGGGAGATCAGCTCAGTGCTTTGTGACCACCTAGAGGGAGGGTGGGAGGGAGACCAAGAGGGAAGAGATATGGGGACATACATATATGTACAGCTGATTCACTTTGTTATAAAGCAGAAACTAACACAGCATTGTAAAGCAATTATACTCCAATAAAGATGTTAAAAAAATAAAAAATTTAAAAAACATAAAAGAATATAGATCTCAGAGACGGACTTTAGTTTGAACGGACTTGGGGGCCAGACAGCCATGTGCCTGTGGTGTCCGCTTACTGTTCTTTGTCCTGTCTTTTCATACTGATCACTCGTCCCACTTTGGAATCACGTTTGTTTTGTTTGTTTTCTGGCCGCTCTACGCAGTACAAGCTTCACGCTTCATAACAATGTGCTCACTGCAGTACACCCAGCGCTATAGCAGGCACATGTGACAGCCAACATATATTTGTTGAATGAATGAATACATGAATTATTCTGTTTAAGTACTTAATCTCCCTAAGCCTCAGTTTCATCATTTGTAAAATAGGAATTATAGTTATATTCACTTCCCAAGAACTGATATGAGGGTCAAATGAGTGAAAGTATTTCAAATGCTTGACTTATAAAAAGGTATGCAATAGATGATGAATACCAGGTTATAACTAATATTGTTATCATTGACATTATTATCGACACAAGAGCTAATTTATTCAAATATTAAAGAAAAAGAAAAGCTAGAGCACGATTATAAAGGTAAACCACATGATAAAGAGACTTTTGGAGAAATGTTTCATAAGACGGGAGGCCTGTCAGATTAAAATGAAGGAACAGAGACGTAAACTGGATAAGGTGGGGGGACTTCCCATCAAGGAAGAAGAGACTGGGGTGCTAACCAGGTGTCAGAAGGAAGAGTGACCAAGGCAACACTGTCCCTTGGATGCTCCACTCCCTCCCTCAGCATCTCCAGGCACCGGAAGAGGACAGCAGTAGCTACACTTTGTCACGGAAACCAACACAGCCTCTCCCTGCCAGCCTCAAGCAAGGTTTCCTCCTTAACTTGAAATATCAAAATTCTCTTCTGAATCATCAGTTTGCCCTCTAAAAGTTGTATTCTCAGTTCTTGTCAAGTGCATATTTTCTCTTAACTTTCCATCAGGGTTTACCTTAGAACCACTCAACAGTTCCAGCAAGGCTTGAGAGGATATTGTTTAATCCATAGCTTGTGGTGTCACAACAACATACACCAAGATCCCAGTCATAATTCACACACGACTGTAGCTTGTCCGTCTCTTGTCAAACTATTTGAACTGCGGCTTGTACTTGAAAACATTTGATCGAGCACATTACCTGAGTGGCCCCTGGTTTACTAACACTCTTTGGAACACTCCCATGATCAGATTCCACCATGAACTTGAGATGTGGGATCTCCAAGCTGTTTCCTCGTTGTAGACTCCTGCACCGTTTGTCTTTTAGCTCCAGAACCATCTGAGACATCTCTCTGTGACATACTGAAGTAAAAATAGTTTTTGTCTTATCTCTTTAGTCTAGGGATCAGCAAACTCTCTGTAAAGCACCAAGGTAGTAAATATTTTAGGCTTTGTGTGCCAGATGGTGTTGGTCACAACTCAACTTTGCCATTGCCGCCAAATGAAAAGGGATGGCTGTGCTCCAATAAAACTTTACTGACAAAACAGGCAGCTATTGCACGTAGCCTGAGTTTTCCAGTCCCTGCTTTCTGTTTTGCCCCACGTTTACAGAGCCAGAAAACTAACGGGCTCTTCTGTTCTGAGAAACCAAAAGGAAACCTGTTCTAAAGGTAAACAAGGCAACTAGCTCATTTGCCACCAAATAAAGTATAATTGTCAAAAAAAGTTGCCCCACTAGTTATAGTTCTTGCTGTTTTGTTGTTTGCTTTGATCAATTATTCCAAGTACTTGATGCTACAGGAGCAGAACCCCTTTTTCACATGTTTCTCTTACATAGAACCTGATATATAAAGCCAAGAGAACGGATGAGGGGGCTTCTCCACGTGGTCTACATCTTTTCTGGTTTGGATAAATTCTTGAGTATTTGGAGATGCCCTGTGGCACCCCTGTTGAGTGTGACAAGCGCTGGTAAAGAGCTCAGAGGATGGGGCTCAGGGCCTGAGCTCTAGACCAGGTTCTATCCAGTTTCTTCGGAAACTGCAGAGGTATGAGAGGCAGAGCCCAAGAGACACAGAAGGTGAACTCGGCCCCGACATGCCAGATCCTGGTTTGGGTCCCTGAAGACACCCAGCTGGCCTTCTGTGGTCTGGGCCCAGTTTTCTTCCAATAAATTTCATTTTGATTTTTGCTTAAGTTACCTTGGCTGTGTGTCTGTTCTTTAACAACCAAACAATCCCTAAACAAATTAGCAGCAGAATTAGATTCAATGACATTTCAATTCTGTCCAGTTTATACTGAAAGAGACATCAAATGGGCCACTTGAGTTCTGGGATATAATTTCATCTGCAAATTCTTAAATTAATAAAATATCTTTAAGTCTCCCATAAGACAAAGCTCCAATATGTGGAAAGAAGACGATTTGGGCTTTTATGTATTTTTCTACAGCTGTTTATAGTTCAAATTCCCTTCTAGAATAGAAGTGAATCAGAGAATATTCAGTGCAAAGTTAACCTAGTGATACAAAATCAGGGGAGTGTGATTCATGAGACAAGGTTAAAATAATTAATGCTACAGCCAAGCTAAATAAAGAGTAAAGGTGCAGAGCTAAGCATGTCTGACTACCTGAAAGGTGTAAGCAACTGAGTGATGAGGTTTGGGGGATGGTGGTGAGGTGTGTTTGGTAAGAAGAGGGCAGGAAGGCTCAGTAAAAAAATGTCCTGAATACTGCTAATTCCATTAGAAGGTAGAATTATCCCTCTGCAGGAATTTGCAGAATTACCTTCAGAATTAACTGTGTGGTTTCTGAGGTTGATCTATATAAGCAGGGACAAGATGTGGGTTTTTTTCCCACCTTTATGGCTATCAATCTTTATTAATGCATCTAATTGAACGAAATAAAATTCCTTTCAAACGTCCTCTAATGCAGACTTTTCACAGATACTATTTCAATACTACGTCCTTTGCTCTCCATCCCGAGCCCAGGTGAGTACTGTCAGAAGATGTTTTCCTGCAGATCCTGCTCCAGGCCAGTGGGTCACAGGCAGCCTTTGGTTTGTTAGGTCAAAGAATGGTGACCCTCCTCAGAGTGAAGAGGTTTGGGAACCCTCTTGGTCCCATGAAGCTTGTTGGTCTACGTCTTCCTTCCCGCTGCTCCTCTTGACTCCAATTATCCCGGGATAGGGCTTCCAGGATGACACACCCTCCTGGAAGGCCAACCAGAGAGAATCTTCATGATCATCAGGCCGATCTTGTCCGTGGTGCTCAGCCTCTCTCCGAAGACAAGGCTGATGGAGACGTGTGAGCCCATCCCCCACCCCCCCGTGGTGTGTAACACTCTCTCACCTGGATTTTGAGAGGCAGCCATGGACAGAGATATGATCGCAGCCACCCTCGGGAGCTCATCCCACCACAAGGACACTGGCACCAGCAAGCCTACAAGATACGTGTTTTATTTTATTTTATTTTTAAACTTTTTCTTTTTTTGGGCCGCGCCCTGCGGCATGTGGGATCTTAATTCCGCGACCAGGCATCAAACCCGTACCCCCCTGCATTGGAAGCTCAGAATCTTAACCACTGGTCCGCCAGGGAAGTCCCCAAGATACCTGTTTTACAGCATTAGTTCTCAGTCACTGGGAAGGGGTGATGTGAGAGTTGCCCTTCTGGCACTTGGGTTTCCCTTGAAGACCGTGCAGTGACCTGACATGGCCCAGCCTCCAACTCATGTGGGAACAGAGCCATGAGTACCCAGGTGGCAGCACCAAACCTAAATCGAGAAGCCCTGTTTTAAAGAATTCATTCCTTGTGCCTGTGTGTAGCCCTCCAGAGAAAGGAGGGCTTAGATAACTCCCCTGCCTGGATTCAGGAACCAAAGGCTGCAGTGTAAGGCAGTGTGAGTGGAAGTGATTGGGCTCCAGGGGTCTGAAATCTGGACTCCTTACTAGCAATGTGGCCAGCAGCTCATTTTGACTTTCAGTCTCCTCATCTAAGGCATAGGACTAGCCAGGAGTAAGAAAACCAGGGCCCACGGGCCAAATCCAGCTGCCACCTGTTTTTGTAAATAAAGTTTTATTGGAACATAGTCACACCAATTATTTACATAACGTCTGGAGCTGTTTTTGTGCTGCAATGGCAAAGCTGAGTAGCTGCAACATAGTATGTCCTACAAACCCTGAAAGAATTACTGTCTGGCTCCTCATGGAAAAAGTTAGCCAACCCCTGTACTAAATGGTTTTTACAACATCTTCCAAATTCTCTGACTCTTCCCCAGGTTGCCACACACCAGGAAAGTGCTTCTGATGTGTGTGTGTGGGCACGCATGTGTGATTATACGAGAGAGAGAGAGACCTTTCGCACTTGCGACAATTATAGATGAGGGGGTGGGGTGTACTCTGAGACAATTCCCATGGGCGTGCTTATTTAGCCAACCAAGAAAAGGAAGATTCCTGCAGGACAGAGCAAAGTTCGTGGTTTCTGATGGGCCCAAGGAGAGAATGAATCTGTGCCTTTCCTCCAATAACACACGGCCTTTCCAATAATACCTAACAGGATTCTCTTTTCCTCAAGAATCAAAAACCCAGCCCATGGTCACTGCATCCCTACACAAACTCAAAGATGAAACCAGACTGGAAACCATCTTTCTCCTGGCTTTGCTCAGGAAGAGGTTTGGCCAATCCTGCATTTATAGGATGCTTTAAATTCCAGCTACTCAGGAATTGCAGATTTCTATTTTCTTCCCAGCTAACACTATTCACGAAGAACAGCCAACCACTGGATGGGCAGCCCGTTTTCATTAAACTTCCCCAATTATGTAAGAGGACTGCTTCTTTTTCAAACTATCCATGTGCACTGGATGTTAGGGATGATTTTCCACAGAGAAATCCAGCTCCTGGAGGAAGAAAGACACTGCAGCAGCCGCCGCTGCCACCACTCTTTCCGGTGCTGGTGAAATTATGAACTGACAGTCTCTGCCAGCTGATACTTTTCTGATATGGGTCATTTGTCATCTTGACAGGCGGACTGGAAAGGAATTGAATGATAGTTTTAATCCACGTGGTAGAAAGCATATTTGTATCAAAAATAAGTGTCTGCAATTATGAAGCTGTTAAAAAAAAATCATTAATCCCTAAAATCCTCCATCTGTCGTGAAACGGGCCTCATTTAGGTACTTAACAAAATTACAAGAACAGGTTCTGCTTCCACCGTTCACGTTTCCCTGGTGGCATCCCCCTTCTGCTCAACTGCATTCAGCCAGCAGCTTAACTTATACCTGCAAGCTTAGTAACCTTCAGTGGAAAGGGGAGCTTCCTCTCTCTCCCAACATCTATGTACCCATCCAGAGAAGACTCTGAATGGTCCTACTTGGGTCATGTGCCTATCCTTCACCTACCAGCCTTTCCATAAAGGATTCCTAATTGGCCGGCCTGGGTCAAATACCCATTCCTTTGGCAGGGATAAGGGATCCTGACTATAGGAGTAGGGTTGGGTCCCCAGGGAATGAGAAAGGCCCTCTAAGCAGCCAAAGCTGTACCCACCATGACCAATCATGCCAGACTCCAAACATGGTTTCCAAAGGCATCAGAAGGATGGGAAGGGGAGTTCACCGTACCAGCCTCAAAAGCACCACACAGAGGGTAACAATTCTGGAGCAATGTTGTAAAGTAGCTAACAAAACGTTCATTGTTTGGGGTAGTCAGACTTAACATTATCAGCAACCACACTAAATGCAGACTGGGATTTTCTTTTTTACTATGTTCACTGGTTTCTCTAGGTTCTGTATTATTCTTCTTTCTCCTGCCACCTTGATCACCCATTTCCCTCTTCATAATGAAAATTAATTCTCCAGTAGCTATACTGTATTCAAATGTTTGAGAAATCACAGGTCATCTTTCCTGGATTTAACCTTCTGGATGGGTAACTTTTTGTTGTCGGTTGACATTCACTTTGTAAAGGGTTTGTGTATAAGGGTGTTTATAGCTCCTGAAGGTCTCCTTATGGGGCTATCAGCAAGAATCTTGGGGGATGGTCTGTGAGTCATTCTGAAACCTAAAGGAATTCAAGGTGAAGGCACGACTGTGGGCCCAGGCTCCTACCGTGAGAGGAAGCTGACACACGGCCACAGGCTGCTAACACCCACTTCTCGGCTGTCCTCATTCCTGGTCAGAGAGAGCATTTTTACAACCAGAACTGCTCCCCAAGAGCAGGGATGCTCAGAGGTTTCTAGTAGCGTTTCTCCAACACTAACTTGTTAATATTCTCTGATCTTTGCTCCTCAAACAATCATTCCCCATACCAAGCTTAAAGAGACTTCATTTAAGCCCAACTCCCTCAAAGTGGGAAGGGCACATTTTCTCAAGACTAATTTTATTCGACTATGCCTTGTGCTTTTTTATTCCCCACTTTACTTTATTATCCTAAATATATTATTTTAGCATTAAGCACACCAGTAACTTGGGGTAAGACAATGTTCCTATGTAAAAATCCCAGCTGGATTTAGACTTTGGTGGTTTGGAAGAAAAATATTCTCATTCCAAAGTGACTTGAAAAGTCAAAGGCTTTGTGATAAGCACATTTGGAGATTTGCTTCCTAAAAGCCTAAAATAGTCTCTGCTACTCACAAAGTTCCCAAATGTATGTGAATAAAATATGGTGATTTCTCATGGGAAATATCCTCAAATGTTGTCCAAACAAGAACAACCTTCCAGAAGCCCTTTGAGGTTATGCAATTCTACAGAATCTCTAGCCATCAGACTCCGCAGGGCCTTTGGGATGCTTCTGATGAGTCCCACAATCTCCAGTTCTGAGGGTGTTAAGTACCTAGTGTTTGGGGGGCACTACAGAAAACACTATTTCTAACTTAATCCAGGCTTCAATTTGAGTTGTCAGGAGCAGACAAAATGCTGCAAATTCTTAACATATTACTTTAGATGATGTTTCTATTATGCAAGCTTGGACTTTTGCATTTTATCTTAGGATACTTTCCATACTAGGATTTTAGAATTTCTTAAACTCATGTCTTCTCTGGGTCCTCACTGCCAGTTGTTAGGGCTTTGCAAAGCCTCCCTGACTCTGATTTTCTTCTCCAGTCCCTCCTACAAACACTACTAGAGTTACCTTCTGGACACCCAGGAATGATCATCATTCTCCAGTTCTGATGCTTCTGCATTGCCTAGAGAATGACATTCAAACTTTGCAGCCTGGAACTTAACACTTATGGCCTAGACAGAGTGACAGGTAGATTTACCCTCCCACCCAAACCAACCAAAAAATGGATAGAATATAGGAAATAATAGTTTCCAAAACACTGGATATTAGGCAATGAGGGACAGTGATCTCTGAGAGACAGGAAAGAAACAGGATGAGCCCTACAAGTGCTCCAGTTTACTCTCTTGAGAGAGTTTCCGTACCACTGCACAGGTTGGGGACACCAAACAGCATCCGGCAGGCTCCCTGAACTCAGGAGACAGAGCTGAGAGCCCAGAGAGACCGAGGTGGCTATCATTCATAGGATGGAGTACCAGAGAGGAAAGAGCTTCACAGAGGGAGAAGCCTGGAGATGTGTAGAGTGTTCCTTCCCTTCACGTAGTCAGCTGAGTCCCGATCAGTACACGTGTGTGCAGCACCTTCCTGAGACTAGGAAAAGAACCACCTGACAGGATTAGTGGTAACACTGCCTAGCGCTCACACAGAACCGAGAATATGTCTGCCTCTCCTAGGCAGACTGCAAAAACCCCATGATTCATGAGACCTTGGGTAGAGAACACAGAAGAGTTTACCTTATTAATGAGAAGTAATTCAACACAGACTGAGTATGGCTCTGGATCTACCTAAAAAAATCCTTAAAAGCAATACCCAAAAGGATTGAACTGTTTCCAAGTAACCTAAATTTGTCACAGAACAAAACTCAATAAAACTTATAGAAAAGGAGGAGGAGGAGGAGAAAACTTCACCAAGGTACATCATAATCAAATTGCTCAAAGCCAATGATAAAGATAAAATCTTAAAAGCATCCAGAAGAAAAAAAGACATGTTAAATATACAGGATCAAAGATCCTTTAAAATTACAGCAGATTTCTTATAGGAAACAATGCAAGCAAGTAGACAGTACAGCACATCTGTAAAGAACCGAAAGTAAACAATGTTGGCCGGCGAAAAATATCTTTCAAAAGCAAATGAAAAAATACTTTTTAAGACATACAAAAGTAGAAAGAATATACAAACAGCAAAATCACACTACAGGAAATGTTACAGGAAGTTCTTCAGGCAGAAGGAAAATTACATCAGTTGGAAATATGAATCTATGCATAAGAATGAAGAGCACCAGAAATGGAACTTCCTGGGTAAATTGTACAATTTTTTCTTATTGTTTAAATTTGTTTAAAAGATAATTGACTGTTTAAAGAAAAATAATAATGTAGTGTGAGGCTTATAACATGTGTAAAACTAAAACGTATGACAAAATAGCAAAACGATCGAGGTAGGAGAAATGAAAGCAAACTATTGTCAAGTTCTTACATGGCATAATATCACTTTAATATAGATAGACTATGATAAGTTAAAATGTATACCATAAACCTTAAAGTTACCACTAAGAAAACAAAGAATTATAGTTAATAAGCCAACAGAGAAGATAAAATAGTAATTTTAAAAATTCAATGAATCCAAAAGAAGGCAGGAAAAAAGGAAAAAGAGAACAGTGAATACTGGGAATAGAAAAAGACAGCAAAATGACAGATTTAAACCCAATCATATGAACAATCACATTAAATGTAAGTGGTCTCAGTACTTTATCAAAAGGTACAGATTATCACATTAGATTAAAAAAAAAGCAAGGCCCAACTGTATACTGTGTACAAGAAACACATTTTAAATATTCAGACACCAAAAGGTTAAAAGTAAAAGGATGAAAAAAATATATCATGCTAACACCAATCAAAAGAAAGCTGGAGTGGCATATTTAACATCAAATTTTAGAGCAAAGAATATTACCAGGCACAAAGAAAGTCATTTTATAATGATAAAGGGATCAATTTATCAAGAGGATGTAACAGTCTTAAATATTTATGCCCCTAATAACAGAGATTTAAAAAACGTGAAGCTAAAACTGATAGAACTGCAAGAAGAAATAGAAACACTCACAATTATAGTTGGAGATTTCAATACCCCTCTCTCAACAATTGATTGAACAAGTAGACAGAAAATTAGTAAGGATATAGGAGATCTGAACAACACTATCAACCAACTTGATCTGATCCACATTTATAGAACATTTCATCCAACTATCATAGAATACATATTCTTCTCAAATGCACATGGAACAGTTTCTAATATCCTTAGCCATGAAAAAAGGCTCAATAATTTAAAAGGATTCAAGTCATTCAGAGTATATTCTCTAACCATACTGGAATTAAATTAGAAATCTATAACAGAATATCTGGAAAACCCTCACTTCTGCAAACTCTGCAGCCTGGTTTTTGACCCCTTCATTATACAGACTCAACTTGTGTTTGTAATAGTGCCTCCTACTGCTGTAATCATAACTGAAACTTATACAGTGCTTACCATGTGCCAGATTTAGTGTCCATAATGACCCTATAATGTAGGTGGTTTTATTCCTACTTTATAGGTGAAGAAACTAAACCACAGGACAGTAATGCAATCTACTTGAGGTCACAAAGCTAAGACATGTTAGAGCTGAGCTTTGCACTGAGGCAGTCCGGGTCCACAGTCTATGCTCTTAGGTACTACTCTCCTGCCTCTCAACCCCATTTCTTCTGAGCACTGGTCATTTCAAAGAGCTCCTGCTCCTCTCCCTTAGTGTCTCTGCTTAGGCTGTTCCCTCTTTAACACGTGTTCTTCCTGTCTTTTCCTGGTGGTCAGACACTGGCTCTTCTTGCCCTCTCCATTTGGGCATCTCTCAATTCCCAGCTCAAAAGCCATCTCAATTTCACCCAACAAGAGTTCTCTGCTCCCCACAGGTATAACACAATTTATTTTCTGAACTCCTAAAGTATTCAGTAATAATAGCCAATATTTTTCTGCATTTTCTATGGTAAAACAAGAGAGCTGGATCTATAATAGGAACCCAGGGCCCATAAGAAGAAGAGCAGAGGAGGGGCAGGCCGCGGCTTCTCTGAGTCAAGAATTAAAATATGGAGACTGGCAAAACCAGCACTCCTTTTTTAATCCCCTTTCCCACCAGGTGAGGCTGCTTCCCTAGTCTCACCTCCAGTTACTTCCTGGGCAGGTGTACCTAAGAAGTCCATGGCTGGACTAGCCACTGTTTCAGAAGGAGGTCACCTCCAACCTTTTTTCTAGTGCTCACCTGCCACCTAGGCTGAGACTGCCTTGTTGTTCCTGGATTCTCTCTTATCTACCTGGGAGTCCTGACGTTCTGCACAGTCTGACTCTGACTCCCAAATACCCCCGGTACTAGCCTATATGTGGCACTCACCATGTCACAGAGTGCCCTTTTCAAAATGCAAATCTCACTGTGTCATTTCCTGTTTAATACTTTTCAATAGGATAAAGACTAAAACCCTGTACTTGGGGTACATCTCACAGCATACTCACTGACCCTATGGAACCCAGACATACAGACCTCTCTCTCCATCCCCACCTCCAAATCTCTTCTCCTTGTTAATTCCTACTCTTCCTTTGGATTTCAGTTAAATCTTTTCTTCCTCAAGAAAGTAACCCCTGACCTGCCCAATGAGCCATTCCTCCATTATAATTTCCAAGAGTGTTACATGCCTACCCTTCCATAACCCTGGTCACAATTACAGTATTGTACTCACTGTATGATTTTTTATTAGTGTTGATCTACTCCACTAGACTGTAAATTCCTTGAGGGCAGTTACTCTGCTCACTTTTGCATCCCTGGCTTGTTGCTTATAGTTGGCCCTCAGTAGGCATTCACTCAGTAAGTGACTGAATAAGCCTGCTAATCCAAGTGCAACGTGAATGATACGGACTATAAAATAACAATATTAGCTTTCTCATCTTTCACTGGACATTTTTCTCTTTGCCAGGAAGCATCTGAGGGATGGGTCTGAGGGATCAAAGGGCTGGGGGGGCATCTGCCAGTCCTAGTTCTCAGAGAGACACAGTCCCTAATGTATTTTGGGCATGATTTCTTTTAACAATTATTCTTTGACTCCACATTAAATTGATCAAATACCCGTAGCTTTGATGTTTGGCACTATTCCACCGATGTAGTCTTACCGCGACGGTCTCCTGTCTGCCTCTGCGGCTAAACGGATTTACAAAGCACATCCTCCCTGGAGCTCCAGATTTTTGTACATGAAATTGGGCTGATGGGATTACTGATGAGTGACAGAGCACAACTGAATCAAAGTGGTCATTCCAAATGAGTGTAAACGCATTTAGGATTTGGAAAAAGCTGATACTGGCTTCATTTACGCCTCTCTTACCTTGAAGACAACAATGGGAATTTCATTCATCTAATTTTATCATTGTCAAGAAATAATAAGACTGTAAGTCTTAGGCCAAATAGATTTCAGGTAAACATTCTCTGTTCTGCACTGACCCAAAATCAGACTCTGCAGAGGCCATGGCCTTCCAGTCCTCCAACCTCCCAAGCCCCTTCTCCTGGTTCTCATGAGTTCATCTCATTCCAGTAGCTTTCAGGATTTGGGGTTGGGTTTAAACTAACTTCCTCCTGTTGGCATTTGTGTTTATTTTTTCCTTTCTTTAGCCCAAGGGATTAGATTGTGAGTTTCTAGCAATCTCTCATTTTGCTCTAACACCATTTGTCTGCATTGCTCCACAGGAGCGAGAAGCAGAATAGGGTAGGATAGAGGTTTCCCAAACAGAAGGGGCAAAGCGTTGCTCTGCATGTTCTGACCTCCCCACAGCCTGGTTCTCTGGTCTGAAGTTGGGGCACAGAGAAGAGAAAGAGCAGATGAAAGTTTCTCATGTTCCTCATTTCTCCCAGAGATGTCCTAAGGAGCCCCAAATCCCATAAAACTCCACCCCAAAACCAAAGCTTCTGGCTATAACCAACCACTGAACTGAGAAAGTTCTAGCATGTCCCAGAGTCCTGCCTCATCATGTGTGCATCAGGGTGCATCCTGTTAACACTAGTCCCTGAGTCACGTTCATTTCTGCCATCTCAAGGTTCCTCTTTGATATCCACTGCTTTCCCAGTCGTCTCATTGGATCCGTAACGCTCTGTGAAGTAAGCAGGGCAGGCTTTGTCATCCCCATCTTAGAGACACGGGAATAGGGCCCTGCAACAGGCCCCTGCTGCTTCTGTTCGCCCAGCCTCCCTCCTCCTCTTCTTCTGATACCGCCATCTCCCTCCCCTTAGGAAACATCTCTTCCCACATCACATTTGGTTTTTTTTTTTGTTTTTTTTTTTGTTTATTAATTTATTTATGGCTGTGTTGGGTCTTCGTTTCTGTGCGAGGGCTTTCTCCAGTTGCGGCAAGTGGGGGCCACTCTTCATCGCGGTGCGCGGGCCTCTCACTGTCGCGGCCTCTCCCATTGCGTAGCACAGGCTCCAGACGCGCAGGCTCAGTAATTGTGGCTCACGGGCCCAGTCGCTTACGCGGCATCACATTTGGTTTTGATGAAGCTTTGATCAAAGGACACTGCTACAGCTGCCTGTATCACTACTGCCTCCCTAAGCTACAAGAGTCATGACGAAGAAAAGCCAATGAGACGCCCTGTCTCCTGGAAATCTGAATCAAGCAGAGAAGTTCCAGGCAGAAGGCTGTTGGAATCAAGGGACAGCCCACAATGTCCGTTGCCAAGATCCCTGGAGTGACCGACCCAGTTGCTCAAATCTCCCCTTCTTCCTTTACCCTCCCCGTCTCCTCCTAACAAATCCTTTCCGTCCTTAACTTAATCACAGTTAGTTTCTGCCACTTGCAACCAAAGCACTCAGCAACAAGTCTGTAATTTGCCCAAGCTCTCAGTCTTGAACACAGGTTTCTTAACTCAATCTAGTGTTCTTTGCGCTGTGGCATGAACAAGTTATAAGTAATACTAATACCTTAACCAACACAGTGAAGATGGTAGGGCTGATACAATGAATATAAGTCTCATTCATTACCTAGGGTGGTGGGTCTCAACCAGGGGTAATTTTACCCCATTACCACCCCCAAGGGATATGTGGCAATGCCAGGAAACATTTTTGGTTGTCAAAACTGATGGGGGATTGCTAGTGGATAGAGGCCAGGGATGCTGCTAAACACCCTGCAATGCACAGGACAGCTCCCCCACTTCCATCCCCCCCAAAAAAGAGTTATCTGCCCTCAAAATGTCAGTAGCACCAAGGTTTAGAAACCTTGATCTGGAGAAAATGGAGTTATTTACCACATCAGTCAGGATAACACTCAGCAATGGCAAAAAGGAAAAAGAAAAAAAAACCTCCAACTCTTCAATAGCTTAACACTTAACTCATCAAAGGTTTGCAACTCACTGTTGCGAAGTCTACTGGTAACTCTCCTTTCTGTAGTGACTTGCAATCCAGATCAATCCATCATGGGACACAACCACTTCAGCACATGGTTTCCAAGTTGCTAAGGCAGGGGATGCAAGAGCTGGAGGCTTGCACGCCAGCTTTTAAATGCTGCAGCCTAGAAGTGACACCTGTCACTTCTACTCATGACCCAGTGGCCAGAACAAGATACCTAAGTGCCGGGGGCTGGGATACACAGGGTGGGGCTGGGGACAGTGCAATAGGTACTGAAGAGTAAACAATTCTACCACACAGCCCCTAGAGCCCAGCGCCGTCAGACTGGACTAGACACAGAAAACTATCTGCACAATTCATCACTAAGTGACACGGCTAGGACCTGAATACGTCCCGTGCAGTGCATTACTCAGTTATCTCCTAGAACTTAGGTTGTTTTGTTTTTTAACCTCAGGGAATTAATTTGCTGTAGCAGCCCTGACTGCAGCCAATGATTATTCTCTCTAAATAAGTGTCACTGAGGCCTGTTTTTGCTTTGTGGTGATCGGACTATGAACTTTGGTAAACAGGCCATAGCCAACTAAATTCCATTGATTTAAAGGGCATTTCCTTCCAAGAGCAGAGTCACATAAATGAAATTACACCTATACGTGATGCAGAGCATTTATGAGACCAATATATTTTCATTGCAAATAATTAGTTGGACTCAATTTATGCAGAGATGTCATATTGCAGTTAAGAATCTTTAAATATGCACGAGGTACAATTTCTCAGTCATTTCGGGCAGTGTTTCTTAACCGTGGGCAGAGTCACCCAGCAGCCTTTTCCAAAAACAAATGTCCAGGCTGATCCTCCAGATTTCTCATTCAACAGAGATATACTCATTAAGATAACTGTGGTTGCAAATAAAGAATCTGACTGTGGCTACTTGAAAAACAAAAGGGGAAGGGTTTCCAGAAGGATACTAGGAAGCTTACAGAACTGAGTTGCCAGGGCTTGGAAACGGCAGAATTGGGGCACTGCAGGAAACGCAGCTGCCAGGGTTCAAGATCCTTCTGAGGGTTTCAAGGTAGCTCACCCCCATCACCCACCCCTACTTGTAAATCTCCATGTAAGTTTACATTTCCCAGAAGGAGTTGCTGGATTAGCCTGGCCGAGAAGGGTATCTCCACCCCTGGATCAATCAGCTATGGTGGAGGAGGGTGAAAATCTTTCATTAAACTGTACAACCCTGATCAAGTTACATGACCTCTTCATGCCTCAGTTTCCTCACCTGTGAAATGGAGGTGATCATAGCATCTGTCCTGGAGAAGCTATTGTGAGTACATCTTGCAGTTCCAGTTGGTGCCTAATACTGTTGGGATCTAGAACATGTATAATTTGGAATTAGGATTGGGTGCTTTAATTAGTAGATTTACTGAGCACTTACAATGAGTAAACAATATGAAGACTTCTACTTGCATTGGCCCATTTAATTTTCAAGAGAGATCTACAGGCAGAGACCTCCTGTGTCTGATACCTTGCCTGGAACAGGACAAGTGCTCCCGAAATGTCGAATAAATAAATGAATGAATGAATGAATAAAAGAAATGAATGGTAGTGCCACTGCCAACTCCTCCAGCAAAGATTGTAGGTGGTGATCTGCACAGGTGGTGACCCCCACCTCTTCCATTGCAGACACCAGACCCTATTCATGCCCAGCACCTGCTGGCCCGGGGAGTACTGGGCATGTATAGGGTCCGGGGTCTGCAATGGAAGAGGTGCATTCCCCACCTCTCATGGGGCCACCATTCTAGTTGGCACCCCCCTACAGAGACCAATGGCCCCCCTCTAACACTTGTCCTCATTTTTCACAAATGTATTCATTATATATGAAAGTACAGGACTGTCAGTTTTTCTTTGATTTCTTGAAGAGTTTATGTGTGCGGCGTGGGATCCAAAAATGGCTCCAGCTATAATTTTATAGTGTGTCTTTATGCTTCCGCTCTGTGTGACTTTGGGATAATTATTTTCTTTCTCTGGGCCTCAGTTTTGCAGTGTACGAAAGGGGGATAAATAACTCAGCAGCTGTAGTATAGTTATGTGAGCAAATGTATGGTAAAAACAGCAAAATTAGTGTCAAGCAGTAGGAGTTCAATCAATATTAGCCAAAATTATAATAGTACTTAATAATCATTATTGAGATGATACCATAGCTGGTAAAGGAAACAGATGAAAGTAAACTAATCCCAAAGTAGTAATTTATTTTTAAAGCGGATCTGTTTCCTTGATGTTTGCTTTCCTTGAGATTTGCTCTTTTCTCCTCAAATATAGAACATGAATTCTGGAACGAGACTGCCTGGGTTTGAATCTAGATTTACCACTCACTAGCTATGTGATCTTGGGCAAAAGTTTAACTTCTTTGTACTTCAATTTCAATTTACATCTTAAGAGGCAATCATAAAAAAAAAAAAAAAGATGCAATCATATTAGTACTTAACTCATAGGATTGTTGTAAGGATTAGATGAACTAGTATTTATAAAATAGAATGATACACATTCACAGAAAGTACTATATAAGTTTATTAAATAAATGAAACAGAATGCAGGGGGAATTTCTGATCAGCTAGTATATCCAGGTAGATGGCTTCCAGACATGACATCTTGGTAAGGACAGTTAAACAAAGCTTACTCCATCTTATTTCTGGGCAAAGCATTTGATCAATTTTTGAATTTGGGTTTCAGAAGACTGTTACCACTCATGCTCATCCTGGTCTATTCAACTTGATGGAAGGTGAGATCATGGCGTCTTGTGTGAATCAAAACATCTTGAAATGCTTTGATCAATGAGAAGTACTAGGGTTCAGCAGTTTCCTGGCTTCAGTACAAAGAAGTGACACCTACTTCTAGTTGACTTTGAGGCAGTGAAATCTTTGGGCACAGATAACAAAAGGGCTCTGGGAGCCAGCAGATGGTACCTGGTAACAGCCCTTCAAGATGAGCAACAGCTGGAAAAGGAAGGTGAAATGCCACAGAGAGCGAGTTGTTTTGCATATGAATTGTTGCATTTCTGATCAAGTTTCCCTGAGGCTTACCAGGAGGAAGACTTGTAAAGCTTTCTCTTTAGGAGACAGTGCAGAGTAAAAAAAAATCCAGAGAACACTATCTTTCACTGTGGTTTTCTTTTTTTTAATTTATTGTGGCAAAAAACATAGCATAAAATTTATTGTATTAACCATTTCTAACTGCACAGTTCAGTAGTGTGAAGTATATTCAGGGTTGTGAAACAGATCCAGAACTTTTTCGTATTGCAAAGCTGAAAGTC
Organism: Eubalaena glacialis; assembly: GCF_028564815.1. Taxonomy (NCBI): domain Eukaryota; kingdom Metazoa; phylum Chordata; class Mammalia; order Artiodactyla; family Balaenidae; genus Eubalaena; species Eubalaena glacialis. The sequence goes on from NC_083716.1 coordinate 11,208,128, forward strand.
TCTACCATTAAACAATGACTCTTCTCTTTTCCCTCCTCCCCCCTACCCCAGCCCCTGGCAACCATCATTTTACTCTCTGCCTCTATGAATTTGACTGCTTTAGATACCTCATATAAGTGGAACCATATGGTATTTGTCTTTTTGTGACAAATTATTTCACTTAGTATAATGTCCTCAAGGTTCACTCATTTTGTAGCATACGACAGGATTTCTTTCCTTTTTTGAAGCTAAATAGTATTTCATTGTATGTACATACCATATTTTGTTTATCCACTCATCTATACTACAAAGTATTTGGGTTACTACCTCTTGGCTCTTGCAAATACTGCTGCTATGAACATGGGTGTACAAACACCTGAGACCCTGCTTTCAATTTTTTGGTATATACCCAGAAGTGGGACTGCTGGATCATAAGGTAGTTCTATTTTTAATTTTTTGAGGAAACTCCATACTGTTTTCATAGTGGCTGTACCATTATACATTCCCACCAACAGTGCACAAGGGTTCCAATTTCTCCACAACTTTACCAAGGCAGTTATTTTCTGGTGTTTTTATAGTAGCCATCCTAATGAGTGGTGAGGTGATTTCCCATGTGCTTTTGATTTGCACTTCTCTGATAATTAGTGATGTCGAACATCTTTTCATATGCTTGTTGGCCATTTGTATATAATCATTGGAGAAATGCCTATTCAATTTTAAACCCATCTTTCAATTGGGTTATATGATTTTTTTGTTGTCAAGTTGCAAGAGTGCTTTATATATTCTGGATATTAACCCTTTATCAGATACGTGGTTTGCAAGTATTTTCTCCTACTCCATAGGTTGCCTTTTCACTCTGTTGATTGCATCCTTTAATGCACAACAGTGTTTAAGTTTGATGTAGTCCCCTTCCCCTTTTTTAGCTTTTGTTGGCTGTGCTCTTGGTGTCATCCAAGAAATCATTGCCAAGTCCAATGTCATGAAGCTTCTCCCTATATTTTCTTGTAGGAGTTTTATGATTTTAGGTCTTACATGTAGGTCTGTAATTCATTCTTGAGTTAATTTTTGTATATGGTATAAGACAAAGTTCCACCTTCATTCTTCTGCATTAGGAAATCCAGTTTCCCAGCACCATGTGTTGAAGATTCTTTCACCTCATTTTGACTTTCCTCATTAAGAGAAGGGGATCAGTAAGGCTGCTAGAGTTCTCTTAATAGATGCAAGAAGGCCCAACGAGTGAGGAAGAAATGAGTTTAATTCATGCCTCTCTCACTGTGAGCCTCTGTTTCACGGTCATTGTTAGACTTGCACTTTCAGCCCCAGTACTGACTTTGCTTCCAATCACCACTCTCAGTTCAGCCTTCTGACCACGGGGAATCAGGTTTGCTCCATTTGTTTCTCAATGACTTCTGAAACAATCCTCCATTCAATCCATAACCTTGAGAAGCCAATTTCCTTCACCAAAACTTAACTGAACAAGTTTTATTTCATCCTCTCGGTACTTACTAATCAGAATTGATTTTTTTTTTTCCCTTTTCCTAATGTTTGGGAGACTCCAGCAAAACATGTGTGATATTCTTTTTAAAGTTACATTTTGTTTGCTTAAACTCTGTCTCCTTGTGAAAACTATCTGTAGCAGCTCAATGTTTAATAATTTCATCTCATTTCTTGAAAGGTTAGTGTTATTTTAACTTAGTTAAGCTCATAGAGTATAAAGCCACCACAGTCCAATTCTTGTCAACTGGGCATCCATACACATCTCTTTTAACCATATTTAACTCACAAAGACGATAGCAAAATCATGCATTCCACCTCTCACCATGCACTTCATGTACTTATACCCTGAACAATTGAAAGCACACTCCCAAAAAGAGGATACAGAGCCCCTTTATCTATCTCTGAGTCATGTTCATTCTTCTTCTAGCTGAGTCACACTCCTCTTTTGATATCCTGTAACTTAAATACTGAGATATAAAGTTAACTGCTACATCTTACATAAGATGGTAGGGGCATGGGAAGGAGGGGTAGAAAATAATTAATACATACACAAATACAGGCATACCAAAATAAAGAAAAAATGCTCACAACTATTACAGCTTCTGCAACTGGTAAGAGCTTGTATAACTGTCTTCTTTCACTGTCTACTCTATATGCCTTTTGCCTTCAGCAAGTGTGTCAGTGAGTCATGATTCCTTGCCTGGGGAGGTGACCCAAACCTTTGATTCTGAAGGGTCTGGGCTCTTGGAAGTCCTGGCTTAATCAGATCCCTGTGGCTTTCCACTGACTTTTACTACAGGACACGGTAGTTCTAAGAGGTTCTGGGAAGTGCTCCTCTTTATCTCTGCTGCATAGAAGGAACCCTTGATAGTCAGGATCACTGACCCCAGTCGGTACAGAAACTCTCTTCTCTGCCTGTTGATTCACTGGCATGAGGAGCTTAAAGTAGTTGGCTGGCAGCCTCAATTTCCCATTTAATTGAACTGATGCTGTGTCTCCTGGTGGAAGCATTTGTCCCTTAGGAACTAAGATCTCTAGACCAATAGACCCAAAGTCTCAGAGATGGAAAGCAAATTCATTCTTGGGTCACTAGGAGTAATAGTGAGAAGAGCCACTTCCATATTCACCCTTTGATTCCCAGTCCCATGAATATTATGGGGAAAACAGAACATATGTGGACTCTTGATTTAGAGCATATCATCTCAGCCCTACAAGATATTTTCACCCAACTGGCCCTGTAAATGGATCTTCAAAAAGGCAATTTAGTGCCTATCAGGTCAGCAGCTTCAGGCTGATGTGGACACAGTCACACCAGTGAATTCCATGAACATGAGTCTACTGACACACTTTATTTGCTCAAACCCAATCTCATATATACTCCTTACAGTGGATGATGGAATGCTGCTATGCACACCCAACCTGATGGCTTAGTGGGCAACGCCCAGTTCATGATAGGCAGCTGGGGTCACATGGCCATTTGATGGCCTGCCATCAAGCATTTGGTATTGCCCAGTAGCACTTGTAGACACCTGTAATAAAGAACCACTTCCCTCAAGTTATCCAGTGCACTTAGAAACAACCAACCAAATCCATTATGCTCCATATTTTCACTAAAATGTTCTGTGATGACAACTACTTGGTCATCTATAAACCTATTGGAGCAAGTGAAGAAGTCTATAGAAGGTTGTTGACTTTGCATCTGTGATGGGTCTGAAGTCCCTGTGGGGTGGCAGGGATGGAAGTCAGGAAGAAAAGCTGGGCATGAGGAGGGAGAGATCAAGGATGCAATGAAGCCAGTAGAGATGATCTAGAACACACAAGAACAAACTGGGAACTGCAACACAACCAGAACATGTGTCTGTCTTTCACCGCACTAACCCTGAGGATGTGGTGACTGGCAGAAGAACCTGGTGTCCCCTGCTACAGAGTTGCACACGCACCTGCCCCAGGACTTGGAAAAGCTGGTGGAAGAGGTCTGGTGAGAGCGGGAGGAGCTATGGGCTCACCTGAAGTCCCGTGACAAAAAGGGAGCCAGTAACAAGATGAGGGGCCACCAGGTACTCCCTACACTGACCTTCAGAGGGCAAAGGCCATCACTTCACTTCTGCTCCTACATCCTTTGCGAAATCCTCTTATAGCCAACCCTAATCCAGAACCAGACACAGCAAGGAGGCCTTGGAAACATAGTTCCACCTGCTTTGACATGATATAGAGCCAAAACAAGGATGGAAATCGTTTCTTAGACTGCTTGAAATCTCTGGGAACAAATTTTCAGGAATAAGTTTTCTACTCAATGTCTCTTTCCTTCTTCTTTGATCCTCATATTCATTGGACTGCAGTTATTATGTTTGATTACTATGATCATCATCACAGCTAACATTTATTGCACATTTACTATGTGACAGATACTAGTCAACTACCTTGCATTCTTAATTCACTTAATTCTCACAATCATCCTACGGGGTAGGTTCTATTTTACAGATGAGGAAATTAAAGCTGAGGAGAGATGAAAGAGCTTCCCAAGATCATACAGAGGGTAAGAGGCTGGGCAGGCATCTGAACAGAGTCAGTCTGACTCCAGTGTCCTTTTTCTCAACCACTAAACTATAATATTCCTAACATCACACAGGATCCAAATATTAACGAAGACCTTAACACAAATGGAAAGCATAGAATCTCTCTATGAATTTGGTTTTGAGGAAAAAGGAACATTTTAAAGAATATTTGTAATCAAAAAATTCTAAATGATGCATCACTTATACTTAATCCAGGGGGTACCATAACTTGCTTCAAATCCCCAGAGGGGCATAAGATTGCAGCACTAGTTTCAAAAAGCATTATGACATAAAATAATATATTTGTATTCAAGCTGTGTCATCTATGAGAGCAATGCTAAAGTAAAGCAAATGAGGTGTTGTATAAACAAGGCAAGAGAAATGTATATTTACGTATTCTTTCACTCACTCCTTTAGCTAATATTTGGGAAGAGCACTGTGTGGGTAAGTGGTTGAGGGCATAAAGGAGACTGAAGCCCTGCCAGGGTGTCAAGTCTACAAGGGGAGACAAAGCATCGAGAGAGGGGATGTGGCATCTCCCCTACTAGAAACCAGAACGCCAGGCAGACTGAGTATCCAAGAGAAGGAAAAAATCAAGTGAACAAAAGTTTGGTGAAGGAAGAGAAATGCCATCCTAGCTTGATTTCCTTTCTCTTCACTTTTCCTTTCTCTTCACTTTTGGTATTTCATGGAAATCTAGGAAAGACAATGACCAGGGGAGTCATGAGATCAGGGTCCCATTTTCCTGTTTCTCCTGTAACTCACTGGGGATCTACTTCCATTCGTCTCTAGGTCTCCAACTCTTCAAATGGAGTTGGGGGAGGGAAGGTCCTGAGGATTTTCTTTCTAGTTCTGAAGTTCTAACAATCTAGCATTCTATGACACTCCACTTTTTTATACAAAGAGGAGCGGTCCTAACCCCACTCAGGAAGCACACTCTTGATGCTGAATTATATCGCTGAGGATGCTGCCACTGCTGTGTTCTGGCTGATTTTTATTCTGTCGTGATTTTTTTTTTTCAGCGTCAGTGATAGATTCACCCAGATCCACCATTACTCTGCCATTTTCCGTTAAGGCCACCAGATGGTTGAAATCACAATTCCATCTGAGCCCCAGGACAGAGCCAAGAGAATCTGGTCCCTGATCCAGCCCTGGGAAGAGAGCATTGTCCCCAGTGGGAGCCAGTAGCCCCAAACTATCAGTGATAGGATAGTTCATACATTAGGAAGACAGACTCACTTCACACATGAAGGAGCCGCTGGCAAAGTATTCTCAAGACCAGAGAAAACTTTGCAGACTGAATATAATAAAAGGGCATGTGATTCTTAAACATTTTTAGGACTGAGCTGAAAGCAAATTAGTTGAAAGTAATCTGAGTAGAAAAGCAAATGGCTTGAGCTATATATTACCAAAAGAAAGAAAAATGGTACAGATGAACCAGTTTGCAACGCAGAAATAGAGACACAGATGTAGAGAACAAGTGTATGGACACCAAGGGGGGAAAGCAGGGGGTGGGGGGTGGGATGAACTGGGAGACTGGGATTGACATGTATGCACTAATATGTATAAAATAGATAACTAGTAAGAACCTCCTGTATAGCACAGGGAACTCCACTTCGCTGTACAGTAGAAACTAACACAATATTGTAAAACAACTATACCCCAATTGAAAAAATAAAGGAAAGAAAGCAATGGTGTGAGGGTTGTGTGTGTGTGTGAGAGAGTGTGTTTTCTGCAGAGAGATTTTAAGATGCATAAGCATCCCAGCTCCACGGCTCCCATGTTAAGAACAGCCCCCGTTAACTGATCCCAGCCAGTAGACCAAGCATGTTACGTGCATTTTCTCATCTAATCCTTACATTAAGCTCATTTGTGTGCTGTGTCCCATTCCACAGATGAGGAAACAGCCTTAGGCAGGAGAAATGTGTGTCCAAACCCCATGGCTAAGGGAAGAGCTGGGATTTGAATCCAGGTCTAATTCCAGACACCTCTGTCCTTCTGTCTACTAACACTGGCCTTTTTTTTTTTTTTTTTCCAGAGAATTAAACCTTCCCTTAACTTGGGTATTTGTGCCACTAGACATTGGCCTTGGTCAGGTTGAAGGGGTGTGTTGAGATCTATGTTAATGTGTGTTGAACATGGATGAATGGGATGCACTCAATAACATTTACTGAATAAATACAATGTGCCTGGCTCTGTGCTAAGTAGGAGCTGGAAACTCAGAAACGCAAACAGCATAAAACAAAGAGGTCACTGCTGCACTACAGATACGTGTGGAAATTTCAGGGTGATCCAGATGACAGAGCGCTGAATTGTGCTTGGGTGAACTGCTGAGTCTCCTCAGAGAAAGCTCTCTTTGAAATGAGCCTCAAAGCACGGTAGGAGCTCACTACTGAAGGAAGGAAGAAGGGAAGTGTATTTAAGGTAAAACCTTAGGAAATAAAGGAAAGTCTGAGAGCGCCAGAGTCGGCTTCCCCTGCTTCCTGAGAGTCTGGAAACCTACCAGCTCTTGGCTGGTGTTGCGAATGGTCGGGTCCTCTTTAATAAGCCAGACTGACACCCAGTCTGCTCCTTTGCGGTGTGATGTGAATTAGCAATACTGAGGTGAGGCACCTGTGGCCTTGCTGGGCCATGAAATGAATCAAGCATGGAAAACAGTTTTTCTATCATCCAGCCATGAGTCAAAAAACGCTCAGTCCCAGAACATGTGGGCACCCATCATGTACTCTTTGAGAGCCGAGAAGAAAGGGGTCAGCGAGCGTTTAACATGCTAATAGGAATAATATCACAGCCACTCCACATTTGGAGCCCAGAAGAAGCCTCCTGCTCCAGATACGGCTGCTCTAAAAAAGAGGGGGGGAAAAGGGAGGAATAAAGAAGCTTGGAAGTGAACCAGCAAGGAACTGAGGAAATCATTACCTGAACTAAAGAATCCTGCTTGGTTCTCCTTCTGGCCCGGCTCTACCTGCATTTACAGAGCCTTGGAGAGGAGGCTTCGAAAATCTGGAATTATACTTAAAGATAAACTATGACTATTAAAAAACTATATGGAAAGAGAACTAAAATCAGGCCTCAAAGTCAAGAGAACTGTGCCATAATGTACAGTGAGAATCATTTGCACTATAATCTTTAGCAGCAGGTTATCAAGCTGATGTAGCCTTCTATAAACTTCTTCCTCCTCTTTGTTTCCTATGCTCGTTCCTTATCATGTCCCCAAGTCATCGGCAAATTTTCCAAGCACTTTCCTAATCTATCCATTGAGTAGCCCTGGCCCATTTTTTCAAGTTTTACTTCTTCCTTTAAACTCTTCTCGTTTACATGAGAAAGGATAGTGCTTAGTCACGGCCAACATAAGTGAAAAACTTGAAACCTTGACACTTAACAAATTCATAATTATGATTTTCTGTTTACCTCATCTCTCAGAATGGCCAGCACCCCCTTACCTCATTTTTCACAATGATGTTCCAAAAATATTGTTACTCAATTTTTTAAAAGTAAATCAGATCTTAAGTTATAGATGGGGATTTTTCTACAAAGAGAAAACTCTTGGTGAAGTATTTTATAAAGTAAACAGAATGTTCTATAAATGTTTGCCTCCTGAAAAATTCACTTATAAATCATATCTTAAGTGTATTAAAAAATCAATACCATTCTTTCTAAATGCTTCAAGTTTTGCATGAGCATGTCATACATATTCATTGATGGTTATCATTAATATTAAACCTTACAAAGAGCTTCATTCTATCAAAATCATGGCAAAGCAATACCAAAACAATACCAGCTTCCAAACAATACTAAAACAATACCAGCTTCCAAAATTCTATAAGAAACAGAAAGTGCAGGCAGGAGATTTCACACTGGGAGGAGTTTCCTTGTTCACTGAAATCAGTTGGTGACAGAATCATTTTTTTAAGGCACTTCTGAAAATTAAGCCAACTATAATTTTACCTACCTCAGAGGCAACTTTTTAAGGTAGTTACATTTTCAAATGAAATTCCATTTCTTCCCCAAAGTATACTCACTGAAACAATATAGAGAAAAAAGGCAACACACACAGATGAATTTAAATGAATCTGAATTAACAGGAAAGCTCTTGGCAATGGTGAAGATGCAGTATGTGTGGCAATTATTAGTTTATGAAGAAACTTTAAGAAGTAACCAGAGATAATACCCAGATACTCTTCCTGGAGACTATTATAAAGGGAGAAAACTGGCCTAGCAAAGTTAAGAATTATATGAAGTTTATTTCTTTTGTTTTTCACCTCACCTCCGTTTCTCTTTCCCCACCCTCTTTGGGACCCAATGTCTTGTGTTTCTGCCTAGAGTCCCCAGAAGGAGCCATTTAGATGAACCATTTGTGGTATTAAAATGTCTGGTGACACAGAATCACCTTGCCCTCCTTCCCACAGCCCGTCAAAGCTTCTCCTTGCACAGTTGTCCAAAGCATTCTGTCTAGAGCAGCATTGTCAAGAGTGTGGTCCTCAAACCAGCAGCACTGGCATCACCTGGGAGTTCGTTAGAAATGCAAATTCTCAAGGTACTAAAATAGGTACCTCAGAGGAATGTCTGCACTCCCGTGTCGCTGCCAATTATTCACAATAGCCAAGACAATGGAAATAACCCACATGTCTGTGGATGGATAAATGGATAAAGAAATTGTGGTTTATATAAACTATGGAATATTACTCAACCTTAAAAAAGAAGATCCTGCCATTTGCAACAACATGGGTGAACATCATGCTAAGGACATCATGCTAAGTGAAATAAGCCAGACTCAGAAAGGAAAAACAAAACCCTGCATGACCTCTCTTATATGTGGAATCTAGAAAAGTCAAATACACAGAAGCAGAGAGTAGAATGGTGGTTACCAGGGGCAGGGAGGTGGGAGAAATGAGGAGGTGTTGGTCAGTGGGTACAAAGTTGAAGTTATGTGGGATGACTAAGTCCAGGGATCTAAGTACAGCATGATGATTATAGTTGATGATACTGTATTGAATACTGGAAATCTACTAAGAGAGTTCAGGTGCTCTCACCACAAAAAAAAAGAAAAAAAATGGTTAATGGTGTACAGAGATGGATAACGTTAATTAGCTTGATTGTACTAATCATTTCACTACGTATTCATATATCAAATCATCATACTGTACACATTAAATATACACAATTTGTATTTTAAATAATTTATTAAATGCAAATTCTCAAGTCCCACCTTGACCCACTGAATTAGAATCAGGGCCCATGACACTGTTTTAACAAGCTTTCCATGTAGCTCTTATGCACATTAAAGTTTGAAGATCACTGACTTAGAGAAACCATCGGAGAGAGAATTCCAGCAGTGGAGAACACTGGATGAGCAGGAGCTCTCCCTACATGACCCTTTCCAACGAAGAGATTCTGGTCCAAAGCACTTTCACCCACTAACTGTAAGCCAATTATTGACATATGAAATGTAAAGTGAAAACACTGGAAAATGGTCTAAAATCTTACTGAATAATTTCCCTTAACTTTGGACGTGAGGATTCAAAATTAATGACTCAATGATATTGGAAATGAACAGTATGTCTCACTTAATTCTCTGTGTCTCCAGAGAGAGGCTAATTGGGACCTATAAATTGGAAGAAATTACTTAACGAGTTGATTAATGTTCTGAGAGAGGAGGCGCCCAAAATGGATACATACTGCTGATTTCTAAAAAGAGGATTTGATTAAAATCAATGGTTTAACCCTGCTGTAAACGAGCTGGATCAATCTCTGCTGTGGGGAGTCTCATCGATGCACAAGAAGGAAATTAGGCCACAGTCAGCAGGATTTCAGAGAGAGTCAGGGTTTGCTAAAAGACTATTTATCACCTGCAGGAATGTAAGAGCATAAAAGGAAAAATCAAATATCAGTTTCAGCCAAGAATAGATTTTCCTCTAAGTGGGAAAGGGGAACACCCAGCCCCTAGTCATCCAGAGTTAAATAAATTATTCTCCAAGGTTAAACTGCTGTCAGGCTATACTTTACAACCTGAACGTTTGCCGTGCCTTTTCAACAATTCGCACACACCTCGCCATGGGTCTGTGGGAACAGATGGGTGGGCTGGCATTGCTGAGTTGGGGCCAGTGCAGTGAAAGCATCATCATTCAGCAGTAGGCTCTCGGCACTGCAGATTCCCCAGGGGGCTTTGCACGGGCCCAGGTCTGTACCCCACATGCACACTCCCTCCACCACGGCCTCGGGCCACCTCCCACCTTCCCGGTAAAGGGCCCAGAACTCCCACCCCTCCAGTCCCAGGGCCCTGTTCAAGTTCACCCTGCTTCCCCAGGCTTCAGCTACTCCTGCTCCAACTCTGAGAGAATTCTTCTGCCTGGTAGAGAAGCTGACCTACATCAGAGAAGGGAGGAATCTAGGAGGCCAGCACAGTTAGAATGAGCAGCGTGGAGGACACAGGAACTCAAAGCTAGACCCGGGCAGGCCTGGGTTGGTATGGGAAGCAAAAGAGTGGTTCCCCCAGAGATGCCCACATCCTAATCTCAGAACCTGGGAATATGTTGGTTTTCATGGCAAAGGGGATTAAGGTTGCTGATGCAGTGAAGTTTGCTGACTTTGAGGTTATCCTGCATTATCTGAGTGGGATCCATCTAATCACATGGATCCTTAAAAGTGGAAGAAGAAGAGAGAAAAATGCAGTGTGGGCAGGACTTGACCGACGGCTGCTGGCTTTGGAGCTGGAAGAAGGGAAACATGGGGAAGCCTCTAGAAGTTGGGAAGGCAAGGAAATGGATTCTCCCCTAGAGCCTCCGAAATGAAGGCAGCCCTGCTGACCCCTTGATCTTGGCCCAGTGAGACCGACAAGGGACTTCTGACCTACAGAACTGTGAGATACTAAATGTGTGTTGTTTTAAGCCACTCGCTTTGTGGTCGTTTGCTACAGCAGTGATAGGAAACTCACATGGTCAGCGAGGGCTGAGGGGTCAGGCATCTTGACCTCAGAGCACTCTATGGGCTTTGCAGGACCTGCTCCAGCCCATGTCTCAGGGTTGGGTGGGCAGAGCCACTGCCTGTGCGGTGGAAGGAGTGGGGAGGAAGCAAGAAGGTAAAAAGACACCTGGTTTCTAACCGTTAATTTACCCCTGAAGTTTCACAAATGCAGAATTGGTGGAAATTCAAAGAAATAAGGTGAGCACCCATATTATTAACTGTATAAAACAGATTTGATTTGCACCTTTTAGAAAATGAAGCTGTGTACATTTGACTGACTGTTTAGAACAATCTTGACAAAGCAATCTTATTTTCAGAGAATGCTCAAAACATTATGGGGCTAGTGAAATTGTTTTTAATGTCAAAAGAAAAAATGAAACCTGGTATTTAATATTTAAAAAACTCCTTATTTTGTTAGAAACATTTTGACTTTAATAGCTAATTATATGTCATTCAGTATCTAAATATACAGTACTCAAATTTTTTTAGATTTGTGTAAATTCACACTTAGTCACCTTCCTGCATGATGGGAATAATAGAGATCCTCACAAAAGGGTAGATGTTGTACTGAAAGATATAAATAATAGAGGTGGGTGACTTTAGTGGCCTTTAGTAGGAGAAACGCAAGTGTTCCTCACCACACTCCATCCCTGTCAGCCCCCAGCGAAGAGGAGACTTCGTTAGGCCGCGTGCTCAGCCTCCAGGGCAAGGTCAATACCACCTTTACCTAGAGGGGCTGGATAAGAGGTCTCGCCTCTCACTTGTCTGAGCTGAAGGGTCCGTGTGCTCTGCCCACACAGCAGCCAGACCAGGTCAGCCCTGGGCATGAGGACCAACAGGGCTCTCTTGCCATTTCATTCTCTCTGGGTACAAGTTCCCCTGGAGCTGGTGGCAGTGTCGGGTTGGCTTTCCTCTGAATCAGTTTAGGTTTAGGAAACAAAGGTTCTCTATGTGGCCAAACCCATCTTATCAAGGAGATCTGCACTGGGTCTCAGGTCCAAAGGCCAGTTAACAATCAAGTATTAGCGGAGTGTATTAGTCAGGGTTCTCCAGAAAAACAGAACCAATCTATATATATATTTGAAAAGTTAATATAGGAATTGGCTCACATGGTTATGGATGCCAAGAGGTCCCATGATCTGCCATCTGCAAACTGCAGAACCAGGAAAGCTGGAGGAATAATTCAGTTCAAGTCTGAAGGCCTGAGACCCAGGAGCACTTGAGGTCCAAGGGCAGGAGAAGATAGAGGGTGAATTCACCCTTCCCCCACCTCTTTGTCCTATCGGGGCCCTCAGTAGGTTGGATGATGCACATTGGAGAGGACCACCTGCTTTACCAGGTCCACCCACTCAAATGCTACTCTCTTCTAGGAACACCCTCACAGACACACCCAGAAGTGTTTTACAGTTATCCGGGCATCCCTTAGCCCAGTCAAGCTGACACACAAACTTCACCACCACTCAAGGTGTTCCCCGCCACTGTGCTCCAATACGCTCTAGAAATCACGTGAAGGGGCACAGGGGGTTAAAGCCTGATTCAGGGGAGTCCTGAGACCGCAACCAACTTCCAGAAGCCATCCAACCTACCCCTCAAACTGTAATATCTGAAAAAGAGGGAAATGGGAAAGATGTGGGGAGAGAAAAAGAAGAGAGAAAGGAGGAAAAAAGGAAGTGGGGAAGGAGGGAGAGGAGGGAGGGAAAAGAGTCACTCTGACCAGTGGCCAGTCAGCCTCCCCACCATGGGAGTCTCACACAGTCTGCACCGCCTTCCGGACCCACGGGAGGACACCCAGCACTGCCCACCCCCCCACCACGTGTCAGAGCCAGGGTGCACACACACAAAGAGGAGGAGATGCCTGGGCACTGCTTGCCAGCACTTTTCCCTTTTTAACCATTTCCACAGAGAGCTTTTGAAACATTAGTAATTCCAATTCCATGGACTCATTTGCAGGTACAAAGTTCAACACGGCAGGATGAGGGCAGTGCATAGAACCCTGTGCCCAGAATTTTAATGTGATTTTCCCTAAGCGAATGAGCACCGAGAAGTGAGTTTTTCTTTCTCCTTTTTTGGAGATACTGAAGTCTCAGCTAGAGTGAAGTCATGGGCTATCGGCCCAGCGCATGCTCGGGAATATTGATTTGCTGGAAAACTGCAGCTTTCAAAATGGAAACCTGGCTTTAAGCAGGTAATGGTAAGCACAACTAATATACTTTGAGGTTTTGCAATACAATTGAGAGATGTGTCACATCCATCAGGTGATGCATGATCAAGTGTCACTTAACTTTTCAAAACTTCTAGAAGGGAAATTGTGTGGAAGTGAGGAGAGGCAGGAGTAGAGTTTTATGATTTATCAGACTGTGAGTACAACAGCTCAGTTCTATGTGTGTGTGTTTTCAGGGCTGGGGGTGTTCGTTAAGAACTGCTCCTTTCCTTGTGTAAAAGTCTTACCTCATGTCAGGAGGTCCACCTAAATGTCTAACCACAACCTATCCAAATGTGGAGCCTTTTGCCCCCAGAGAAGATATAACCAAGGTAATGTAATCAGTAGAACAGAAGCCATCTATGCCTCACCAAGCCCATAGCAGACTTCTGCTTTTTAATAGAGGCAGGCATTTATTATCATCGATTACTTGTCTTTTAATTTGATATTTAATATCTCTCCTTGTCTCTGAGGCATTCCAGACATACATTCGTTTCCTTTTCACTCTAAGTTAACATTATGCCTTTCTTCCAAGACCATCATTCTTAATCTCCTTTAAACACTTCGTGAAAGCAAACTATCTTTAGCCTTTCTGCCTAAAGTATTTCCGAGAGCGATCACAGGTTGTCATGTATCTGAACTTCGCTCCTCAACAATATGAGTTTTAGTGAGGCTTGCTTGCAGTCCTTGGGGCCAGGAACCTCATCTTTTTATACATTTTACAAAGCATCTTGTGAACTTAGAGCCTTCAATAAATTACATACTGCCACAGAGGTGATCACTTTCCATCTCCACTCTTGGGACTGTGGTCACCTACATTTTATGGACATCTCTTTTAACTAGGTCCATTAATTTTGCAGTAAGCATTCTAAGTGTAAATCAGCTCCTGTATGGCATGATATGCCAACTTTTCACAGGGTTTCTCTTTTTCACAAAGGCACCAACAGGACCCAATTTATAATATCCTTAAGTAAGACTGGATTTGGTGGTTGTTTTCATGCAGAAGCTGGAAAGCCTTTGTGGATCTCCCTCTATGCAGGAGCGACCTTTACCGGGGCTGTACCCAGTGCAGGGCCCCTATGGCTCCAGAGCCTGGGAGGTGGAACTCAAGCTAGATGAGTGTAATGGGGTTTCTGAACAGCAGGATTCCCAGAGGATGCCTTCCAGTGGGCAGCACGGGCTGAGCCCACCCACAGAACACTTCTGTTTGACCAGGGTTCAGCCTGGGCACACACCCCAGCAGCCAGTCAGTGGTGGAGGCAGAAGATGGGGATTGTTAGGGTCCCACCAGAGGGCCCTGGGGCTGGAGTTCAGTTCTCAGATAGATTTGGAGCTGGGGCCTCCTGCTCTTGGGTTACTCTTCCAAATCCTGAGCATTTAATCAACTCCCCTGACCTAAACCTGCCCTCAGGGTCTGAGTGAGACAGTCCCGGCCCAATAGTCAGGTGGCTTCTTGTCTCTGCTGAGCCTCCATGTGCCGTCTGTGTGGGAAGGTAACAGCACCAGCCTCAGAGGACAGTTATGGTAACACACAGACAGCGCCTGGCACAGACACACCCAATGCGGGTGACTTCTCGATGCTTTGCCATCATTTTTTTTTTTTTATAAATTTATTTATTTATTTATATTTTTTAATTTTTGGCTGCATTGGGTCTTCGTTGCCGCGCGCGGGCTCTCTCTAGTTGCGGCAAGCGGGGGCTACTTTTTTTTTTTTTTAATTTATTTTATTTTATTTATTTATTTTTGGCTGCATTGGGTCTTCCTTGCTGCGTGCGGGCTTTCTCTAGTTGTGGCGCGCGGGGGCTGCTCTTCGTTGCAGTGCACAGGCTTCTCATTGCAGTGGCTTCTCTTGTTGCGGAGCACGGGCTCTAGCTGTGCGGGCTTCAGTAGTTGTGGCTCACGGCCTCTAGAACGCAGGCTCCATAGTTGTGGCGCACGGGCTTAGTTGCTCCATGGCATATGGGATCTTCCCGGACCAGGGCTCGAACCCCTGTCCCCTGCATTGGCAGGAGGATTCTTAACCACTGCACCACCAGGGAAGTCCTGCCATCATTATTCTTATTGCTTCCGAGCCAGGCTCTGACTCCTGCTGCTGTTAAGTCTTCAACAGCTGGAAGACTGAGTCAGTCCTGAGGGTCTGTATTCCTGTGAAAGACAAATGGCTGGGCCCAGCCAGAAAACTCCCCATTCTGGGAACCAAACTGGCACATCTTCCGCAATGCCTGCCTCAAGCGGAGCCAATGACTCCTTCCTCTTGTCACCTGGGAGTCCTCTGGGACAACATCTGTCAGCTAAGTCTTACAGCCCTCTAGGGACCACTTTTCCTTTAATAACCAAGGAATAAGAACCAGAGCTCCCTGCCACATCACTACAAGAAGCCCCTCAGTGTTCCCAAGAACACCCAGGAAGTATGTGCAGGTCCCATAGCTCCACTCTGCCCCAGCTTCTCACCTGTCAGAGCCGGCTGCCTCTTACCTGCTTTGCCATCCTACCCCAACTCTCTTTTTAATCTGCCCAGTCCCCGTTTGTGAGCACAGCCTCAGAACCCGCAAACGCAGAGCTGCTACCAAAGTTTAAGAAGTCATATTACAGCCCTCTGAACCAAATATTTCATGGGGCTTCCTCATTGGCCCCTTTCCCTAAGCCCCAAGATAGCTGCCAGGTTGCCGGGGTTTACTCGTAATCCCCACACAAAACCTCCACAGTCACGTCCCTTTATTGAGTGATAAAATCTCTGCAGCCACCCACGCCTCCATGGAGTCGCCATCCTTGTACAAAGGATGCCTCGTGGCCCGTTCCCAACTCACCTTGTGGTTTCATCTTTTGCACAGCCAGACGCATCAAATAGTAATTTCCCCCAAAGTGGGGAGCACTGAGCCCTCTTCAAGCCTCCAGCTCTGGCAACACAAGGAATGTGAACGCTTTGAATATCTTTTCCTTCAAGGTTACGAGAATCTTTAGTCCAATAGGTGAGTAAGGTGCCCCCAGTGGCCCAGGGCAACTCCTTGACTTCCACCTTGTGGAAGGGGCTCACCAAAGGGGTCTCCCAAAACAAAGGGCATCTTCCCCAAAGACAGCTTTGTTTCCATCATAGATTAAAGAACCTTTTGAGGTTCTCACAATAGCACTTCCCCTGGTCCAAACCATTCATGGATCCCATCATTTTATAATCTGTTCTAATGTTCTGCTTCCAACTATGCCAGGATTTTGACACATTTTAAAACACACAACTCCTGCGTGCTTTCCCATGGTCTCACCAACCAAGGTCTTGTAGAACTTCACTTTCTGTAGATTGTGTTTAAACTGGGCATTTTAGAGTATTTTTTATTTATTTATTTATTTATTTATTTATTTTGAATTTTCAGAATCATTTTATTTGCATTTATTTCTGTTATTGGACACTCTTTTGTTAAGTTTATATACAAGGTTTGTTGAGTTCAACAGGGGGTTGATTGCCTGAACTACTTTTGGCATAAGAATAGCTGTATGGTTGACTTTTAAAAATTGAACAGATATATTATCCTGGCTAATAACTCTTACATTTAAAACAATGCTAGAAATTTTGAAACATTGGCCCTAAAATAAACATTTACGCACCACATGAGGTATGCTATACATACTAGATTTCAGGATGTTTAATTTTTAATATTAAAAAATACTTTTCTAAAAAAAATACTTTTCTGCTAATCTACAGAGGACCATGCTCTATGGTACTGAGCATTCAAAAAAATTATTTTTGTCTCAAAGAGGGCCCAGAATGAAGCATAATTGTGTTAAATTAACTAGGCTGGGGCAATGTTAAGGTTAAAACAACCCTATTTTAATTAGTTTTATTTGATAGGCTCACTTAACACATTAATGTGTGTGGCTAAAATTTTATATAAATGGAATGATATAGTATGTGCCCCCCCCCTTTAGAGTATTTTTTTAACCACATGTCCCTCCCCAGAGGTTCACTGGCCCTCCTGACACCCCCTCCTTATCCCACCCCAGAGACTGGGAATCACTTCTATTAGACTATGAGCTCCTCCGAGGTAGGGACCCTCCTCCACGCCTGTGGGCTCCACTCCCCAAGGGTGGTGGCATCCACTCCTCAATATTTGTTCACATCATTAATCTTTGCATTTCTTTCTATTCCCACTATCCCCACCTTAGTTGAATCCACCTTCTTAGCTCAGCTACTCACAGCAACAGCTACCTCGATGGTCTCCTGGCCTCTATCTTTTGCCCCTCCCCATTCTGTGGTCCACACTCTAGGCAAAGCAAGCTTTCTAAAATGCAAATCTGACCATGTTGCTCCTCAGCTTACATGCTGCAATGGGCTTACAGGACAAAGTCCAAACACCTGCTGCCATCATTTCTCACCAGTGTGCCCTTCCCCCTCCTTCCTACTCTATGCTTAGCCATGCTGGACCTGTTTTAGTTCCTCAAGTTTGCCATCCTCTCTCACGTCCCCCCCTCCAGACATGCTAGTCCCAATGTCTGACCTGTGGCAACTCCTCAATACCCATGTGGTAAATAGACAAATCAATCAATCAGCTAATTACTGGGCCACTCACTGCCTATCCATAGGCTGCCCGACACATGAGTAGCTTCTCAGTAAATGTCTGAAGGAGAGGAAGAGAGGTGAGATGAGGAAGGAGAGGGGTAGAGGAAGGGAAGAGAAGACGAGGGGTATGCTGGCCGATGAGAGGCCACAGAGGTCAATTAGTAGATCTGGGGAAGGTGAAGCATAGGATAAGGACATGGCAAAGCCAGGGACAGAACAATTGTCACAGACTGGGTGTCTTGAGACCTTGGCCAGTCCCACTGAGGTGGGTTCTAGTGACAGGTCTCAGCTGACCTAAGTCCCAGATGGTCCAGGGTGGCCAAGAGGGCTCTGCTCCCTTGGGTCTGTTGTTGGACCCCACTTATCCACACACTGTCCGTCCAGCAGAAGGACTCTCCCAGGCAAGGGCAGGGGTGGAACTGGGACTGGATAGATCCCTGACTCAACCTATAGGCTTGACTTTCACCCCCAGAGCTACATCAAGGTCTTATCCAGCTGGCCCTTCAACCAGGAGTTCAATGTCATTCTGACCTCAGAATCAATATGAAAACACCAAGGCAGAGAAACCAAAATCTAGATGGATATC
Source organism: Eubalaena glacialis (assembly GCF_028564815.1). Classification (NCBI taxonomy): domain Eukaryota; kingdom Metazoa; phylum Chordata; class Mammalia; order Artiodactyla; family Balaenidae; genus Eubalaena; species Eubalaena glacialis. Next base: position 11,226,457 of record NC_083716.1, read on the forward strand.
TCAAGCCCAGCGCTTCAAACCAACATGAGGCAATTACATAGTCATGTTATTATACAGCAAACCAGCATGCCAACTCCGTGACCAGCTATAAATTTTGTTTTCCTCCTAGAAAATGTATTTTCTCCTGCCTAGTAGTAAACTTGATATCTATACATCAGTATAGCTTTCAGTCTGCATACATTTATACTTCACATGGAACTCACAACCTACAAGGGGAGACAGAAATGTAAACAATATATATTATCAGTGTGACAACACAGGGCCTATCCCATAGCAGGCACTCAATTAAAAATTAGCTGCAAATGAATGAATGAATGGGTGCTACAGAAAAGGTGGAATATAAGATCCAGTACAGCAACAAGAAAAGGCACAGTTCATACTGGAAAGGAAAGTTAAGTCATAGAAGACAGGTCAGATGCACTTGGGTTGTTATTTTCGGAAACTGGTAGAGGAGGTTCTAATTATTAAAGTGCTTATTGGAAAAAACTTGGACTTTGCACAAAGCTTAAAGAAGAAGACAATAAAAGCCATATATGACAAACCCACAGCCAACATCATTCTCAATGGTGAAAAACTGAAAGCATTTCCTCTAAGATCAGGAACAAGACAAGGGTGCCCACTCTCACTACTATTATTCAACATAGTTTTGGAAGTTTTAGCCATGGCAATCAGAGAAGAAAAAGAAATAAAAGGAATCCAAATTGGAAAAGAAGAAGTAAAACTGTCACTGTTTGCAGATGACATGACAGTATACATAGAAAATCCTAAAGATGCCACCAGAAAACTACTAGAGCTAATCAATGAATTTGGTAAAGTAGCAGGATACAAAATTAATGCACAGAAATCTCTTGCATTCCTATACACTAACAACAAAACATCAGAAAGAGAAATTAAGGAAACACTCCCATTTACCACTGCAAAAAAAGAATAAAATACCTAGGAATAAACCTACCTAAGGAGGCAAAAGACCTATATGCAGAAAACTATAAGACACTGATGAAAGAAATCAAAGGCGATACAAACAGATGGAGAGATATACCATGTTCTTGGATTGGAAGAATCAACATTGTGAAAATGACTATACTACCCAAAGCAATCTACAGATTCAATGCAATCCCTATCAAACCACCAATGGCATTTTTCACAGAACTAGAACAAAAAATTGCACAATTTGTATGGAAACACAAAAGACCCTGAATAGCCAAAGCAATCTTGAGAAAGAAAAATGGAGCTGGAGGAATCAGGCTCCTGGACTTCAGACTATACTACAAAGCTACAGTAATCAAGACAGTATGGTACTGGCACAAAAACAGAAACATAGATCAATGGAACAGGATAGAAAGCCCAGAGCTAAACCCACGCACATATGGTCACCTTATCTTTAATAAAGGAGGCAAGAATATACAATGGAGAAAAGACAGCCTCTTCAATAAGTGGTGCTGGGAAAACTGGACAGCTACATGTAAAAGAATGAAATTAGAACACTTCCTAACATCTTACACAAAAATAAACTCAAAATGGATTAAAGACCTAAATGTAAGGCCAGACACTATAAAACTCTTAGAGGAAAACATAGGCAGAACACTCTATGACATAAATCACAGCAAGGTCCTTTTTGACCCACCTCCTACAGAAATGGAAATTTAAAAAAAAATAAACAAATGGGACCTAATGAAACTTAAAAGCTTTTGCACAGCAAAGGAAACCATAAACAAGACCAAAAGACAACCCTCAGAATGGGAGAAAATATTTGCAAATGAATTAACTGACAAAGGATTACTCTCCAAAATTTACAAGCAGCTCATGCAGCTCAATATCAAAAAAACAAACAACCCAATCCAAAAATGGGCGGAAGACCTAAATAGACATTTCTCCGAAGTAGACATAAAGATTGCCAACAAACACATGAAAAAATGCACAACATCATTAATCATTAGAGAAATGCAAATCAAAACCACAGTGAGGTATCACCTCACACCGGTCAGAATGGCCATCATCAAAAAATCTAGAAACAATAAATGCTGGAGAGGGTGTGGAAAAAAGGGAACCCTCCTGCACTGACAGTGGGAATGTAAATTGATACAGCCACTATGGAGAACAATATGGAGGTTCCTTAAAAAACTAAAAATAGGACTACCATATGACCCAGCAATCCCACTACTAGGCATATACCCTGAGAAAACCATAATTTGAAAAGATATATGTACTGCAATGTTCACTGCAGCACTATTTACAATAGCCAGGACATGGAAGCAACCTAAATGTCCATCGACAGATGAATGGATAAAGAAGATATGGCACAATATTAGCCATAAAAAGGAACAAAATCGAGTTATTTGTGATGAGGTGGATGGACCTAGAGTCTGTCATACAGAGTGAAGTGAGTCAGAAAGAGAAAAACACCGTATGTGAACGCATGTATATGGAGTCTGAAAGAAACGGTACTGATGAACCTAGTGGCAGGGCAGGAATAAAGACGCAAACGTAGAGAACGGACTTGAGGACACGGCGGGTAAGGGGAAGGTGGGACAAAGTGAGAGAGTAGCATTGACATATATATACTAGCAAATGTAAAATGGATGGCTAGTGGGAAGCTGCTGCATAGCACAGGGAAATCAGCTTGATGCTTTGTGATGACCTAGAGGGGTAGGATAGGGAAGGTGGGAAGGAGGCTCAAGAGGGAGGGGATATGGGGATATATGTATACATATAGCTGATTCACTTTGTTGTACAGCAGAAACTAACACAACACTGTAAAGCAATTATATTCCAATAAAGATATTTAAAAAATATATTAGATGATTTCAAAAAAAGAAAAGAAGACAAAGCTCACCAACAATTTAGGTAGACAAATTAAATTTGAGTAGATGTGGAGAAAGTGGCTGAGCTGGGATGGAAATGAAGCCAATAAGGAAACTGGCCTGGGCTGGGCTGATGGATGAAGGGAAGGTACAGGGGTTGTTCCAGGAATGATGAGAAATTCAGTTGGCCATAACATGGAGCCTCCAATCAAAGGTATATTGTTGAGACTTGAAAAATACCCCAGACCTCATACTGATTCGTCAGAGAGAAAGATGGGGTAAAGGGGTATTGATGATTGATACTGCCCAACTCTAGTCCTGGGAGGCTGGAGAGTTTGTGTTGGCCTGGAATGCCCCACTATTACTCATGCATGGGTCAAAGCCCCTGCCAAATCATCAGGCCTCTCTAACCACAAAGACACAAGACTCCTGCCATCACCAGAAAGAAAAGAGCATCACCTAACTCTTAGCCAATCAAGTCCAAACTCACTTTTGGCATTGGGGGAGGGCATGTGTGGTAGGCAGAGTGATGCCCCCTGCCAAAGATTTTCTATGTTCTGATTCTGGGAACCTGTGAATATGTTACCTATATAGTGAGAGGGGCTCAGTAGATGTGATTAAAATGAAAATCTTGAGATGGGGAGATTATGCTGGATTATCAGGGCGGGCGCAATGTAACCACAGGGTCCTTAAAAGGGAAAAAGGGAGGCAGGAGGGTCAGAAGGATATGTGACAATAGAAAGCAGAATTCAGAGAGCGGTTTGAAGATGCTACACTGCTGTCTTTGAAGATGGAGGAGGGGGTCGTGAACGAAGGAATGCCAGCAGCCTGTACAAGCTTGAAAAGGCAAGGGAACAGATTCTCTTCTAGAGTCTCCAGAAAGGAACCAGCCCTGCTGACACCTTGACCTTAGCCCAGTGAGACCCATGCCAGACTTAGAATTATAAGATAATGACTTATCAGGTTATTTTAAGCTAGTAAGTTTGTGACAATTTGCTACAGCAGCCGTGGGAAACTAATACAGCACGTCTTTGTTTTATAAGACTGTCCCCACATTACAGGACACGCTGCATCCATGGCTCCTGCCTAGTGGGTTCTGGGAGGGCCCCATAGTCATGTGACAATCAGAAACACCCTCACGTTTTGAAACGTTCACTGTGGAAAGGGAGCATCCAGCCCATTTTAGTACAACTGCTCAGAGGACAGGCAAATATTTCTTTCCTGCCCCAACGCCTCAAGCTTTCATCACCCCTACCGCTTGCTCTCAGTTGGTGCCAATTCATCAGCTTAAAAGGCTCCTAAAATACCTTGGAGGTGAGCAAACTGGGGCTTGGTAGCAAAGGTAGAAGTACGAACACGTGGAGAGAGAGCTTTTCATCCATTTGATTCACTTACACACATTCACCTCTGTCTGTTTCTATGTGTGTTTTCAACAAAGTGCATGGAAATCGCTTACCGGGGCTTGCAGCAACTAGAGTGGGGGCAGCTAAAATGGGAGCAGTTCTGTGCCCCTAATCAGTGGAGAAGGAGGCTGGGCTCCCTGACTGATGACACACAGTCCCTATCAGCTCTCCTCCAGCAGTGAGCATGGCTGCCTAACAGGCTCAGAATCCAGATGGTAAAAGGATTTTCATTCTGGGCATGGAGAAACTGGTAAACAGCAGACCTAACTGGAATCGCTGTTGCATTGTCTTCTGGATGAAATGATGCCTTGTCAGTTTTCACTTTGGTTTTCCTCCCAGATCTGCACACCAGAGACCCCAGCACTGCTTCAGGTAGATGGCCGACTTCCCCTGAAAATGCCTGCCATTTGGACATCCCTCATTTGATAATATTCCAGATACCAGAGCAGTGATGTGCAGAGTTTCAGGTAGCTAAACTCTATCTTAGGCTTCCAAGAAAAGAGCTTCACTGATCACTCCATTACTCCCCATTAGCTTAAGAACAGTGCCCATTTCTCCCTCAGAGAGAAGCTTCACATCGGTAGGTAGCTGTTTCTGAAGGCCCATAAAAGGAGCAGGAATTCAAAGATTTTTTTTCTGTCTTCAGCCAACATTCGCTGTGTGCTTCTTTGAATTATTCATTATTGAAATTATGCCATCAGCAAAACCAAATCACCTCTGTTAAGGGAAGTTTATCTCTGTTAAGGGAAGTTTTAGTAAGTTGGAATATGGATTAGGATCCACTCCCCCTTCTACCCTAATTATTTTTTCCTTAACATCCAAACATCCCATGGTTCATGCTATAGAAAAGCAAAATCGGATTGATTATGTAAAGTCACTCACATATATTTTAATGTTCAAGGGTCAAATTTTGTTAATAAATGTTAAATACTTTTTCTCAACTTCAAGAGAATTTTCAGCTATGTTATTTTGTTAATCTTCAAGGGAAATGCCATCACCCAAGACATACAAACAGAATTTTTTAAACTTGGGAAAAGTCTTCTTAAGTTTCCAGAAAGAGTCATTGCCAAGTTCTCACTGGGATCCTGAGGTTGCCCTCTACGCCTCTCTCCATCATGCCCTCCTGAGCAGGCCACGCATTCATGCACACACAACACACACAACACAGAGTTGAATTTCTTTAGGCCTTCACCTTTTCTGCCTTCAGCTTTGATTAGAATCATGAGATTAGGAAAAGTATACAAAAGAGAAAATCTATCCTACACCATTCTTCCCACATCCCAAAGACCTGGCCTTAGAGAAAGACAATCTTTGTAAAAATGAATGAATGAATGATGCTGAAGCACAGAAATACCATAACGTTATGCATGCTCTACAATTCATGAGCTGTGTGACCTCAGGCAAATGGCTTAACCTCTCTGTGTTACAATTACCTTATCTGTAAAATGTTGATAATCATAGCACCCACCTCATAGGGTTGCTGTTGAGAATTGAGTGAATGAATACATGAGCACTTTTAACAGAGGAAGGGATGTAACAGGTGGACAGATAGATGATACATAGATTCTTTTTTTAATAGCTGAGAAAGTAGCAGACTTCAGAGATCAACCAGCCACTCAACAATGATTGATTCAGCACCTAGGAAGAGGCAGGCTCTGGGCTTGTTGCCATGGATATGATCAGATCATAAGCAGTCCAGCTTGGTTCTTACACTCACAGAGCCCTCAGTGCAGTCATCCCAGAAAGCACGGGGTCTCCATATAACTGACATGGTCAAATCACTGCTCTCTTGATGTGCATTGAGCAGGACCTGTGCTGTGGCTCAATTATCGGTGGAAAAAAACACAAGAGTAACAATATGATGGAGGCATCACAAATTTTAAAACATCTATCAGTCATTTTTTTTTTAATATTGTAGTTCACCTTCTCCTCTATAGCAGTCATTTTTCTTTGGTACCAGGATCAAAATTTGATCACAGTGTACCCAAGTTAAACATTCTTAAATGATATATTGCTATCATTCCTACAAATCCAGCACAAATGGTACCCGATCCAAGACATCGTCTCGAGTGCTGCAATTTCTAAAATGGAAAAGTACAGACAGCATTCATGAGGCCCCTTAGGGTCAGGCTTAAATTAATTGGCATCTCCCTTTCTGTTGTCTGTGTTAAATGCTGCTTCAACCAACCCCCAAAACCCATGATCAAAGGGTTTCTTCTGGAACAAGTCAGGATTATTACAGCAGAGGAATCATGATCTCTAAACCAGGCTCTAGAAGCTAGTCTTATTTTCAGCTGACAAGAATTCGCCACCGAAACAGAATCCTGTTTACAACTTATTTTACTGAACTCTTAGGAACCAATCCAGCAACGCAGAGATTCCAAAGGGAATGGCTACTGATAGGAGAGAAACTTGTCATTTTCTGCAAACAAAGCTTCAAGGCATATTTGCAGCCTTCTTTCTGAGCAGAAGTGAAAAGGCTTAATTTCAAAATGTGGTGTGATCACTTAAAGAAACCAGTCTCCTGAGTCCTTTCATTTGAGTTCACTACGCCAATCTCCCACTGAGTCAAAAGCCTATTTCATAAGAATTATCCCTCTGGTTTCCAAACGTCTGCTAATAATAATAAAAAGGGCTAATTACTGAGTAATTACTATAATGCAGACAAATTTTTATTGAAATATAATACAATTGACATATAACATTGTGTCAGTTTAAGGTTTACAACATGTTGATTTGATACATTTATATATTGCAATATGACTGCCATTGTAGTATTAGCTAACATCTTTATCACATCATATAACCATTACTTCTTTTGTGAAGGGAATAATTAAGACTTGTCTCTTAGCAAATTTGATGTTTATAATACAGTATGGTGTCTATAATCACTAACTATGCATTAAATCTCCAGAATTTATCTCCTAGTTGCAAGTTTATACACTTAAACATCTCTCCTACTCCTCCACCCCCAAGCCCTTGGTAACCACCATTCTGCTCTGCTTTTTTACAAGTTTGGCTTTTCAGATTCCACATACAAGTTTTGACACATGTATATCCCCAAGAAACCAACAACATGATCAAGATAATGAATGTATTCATCACACATTGCAAAAGTTTCCCTGTACTCTGCTTATCTCCCAACCGCCACCCATCCCCATTCCCCACAACCTATCACTGCTGTCATTCTAGATTAGTTTGCATTTTCTAGAATTTTATATAAATTCAATCATACAATATCATATTTTTTTTTTTGGTCTGGCTTGTATCACTCAACCTTTTGAGATCCATCCATATTGTTCCATGCATCAACAGTTCATTACTTTTACTGTTGAGTCCTACTCCATTAGACAGATAAACCACAGGTAAATATTTATCCAGTTACCTATTGATAAACATTGGGTTTCCAAACTTCGGCTGTTACAAATAAAGTTGCTATAAATACTTATGTACAAGTATTTGTACAGACATATGCTTTCACTTCTCTTGGGTAAATGCCTAGGAGAGAAGTGGATGGGTCACAAGTGTGCAATTAACTTTTAAACTGTCAAACTATTTTCCAAAATGGTTTTACCATTTTGCATTCCTGCCAACAGTGTATCAGAGTTCCACTTCCTCTACACCCTGGCCAACACTTGATATGGTCAGTCTTTTTAAATTTTGGACATCCTAAAAGGTGTGTAAGTGACATCTCGTGGTTTTAATTTGCTAAATGATAACATCGAGCATATTTTCATATGTTTATTTGCCATCATATATTTTCTCTAGTGAAGTGTCTGTTCAAATCTTTGCCCATTTTTATCGGGTTATTTGTTTCATTGTTGAGTTCTGAATCTTTTAAGTATACTCTGGACATAAATCCTTTATCAGAAAGTATACTGATTTGAAAATATTTTCTCAGGCAGTAGCTTGTATTTTCACTCTCTTAAGAGTGTCTATCAAAAAGCAGAAGTTCTTAATTTTGACAATGTCTAATTTATCAATTTTTCTTTCAAGGATTGTGCTTTTGGTGTCATTTTGAAGTATCTTTGCCTAATCCAAGGTCGTAAGTATTTTTATATATTTTCTTCCAGAAGTTTTATAGTTTTAAGTTTTACATTTAGGTTTATGATTCATTTTGAGTTAATTCTGTAGAGGTATGAGATAGGAATCAAAGTTAATTTTCTAAATAGGGCTATCCAATTGTTCCAGTACCATTTGCTGAAAAAGATTATCCTTCCTCCATTAAATTGCCTTTGCATCTTTGTCAAAAATGAATTGACCATATACATTGTGGGTTATTACTGGACTCTCTATTTTGTTCCAATCACTACGTGTCTGTCCTGAGACCAATGCCACGTTACCTTGTACTATAGCTTTAAAATAAATCTTGCAGTAGTGTAAGTTCTTCAACTTTGCTCTTTAACAAAGTTGCTTTAATTATACTAGATATTTTGCATTTCCAGGTGAATTTGAGATCCATTTATCAGTTTCTACAAAGAAAAAAAAAAACCTACTAGCATTTTGATTGGAATTGCATATCAACCTTTACAATAACAAAAAAGTGTCTGCTGGAGTTTTAATTGGGATTGCATTGAATCTATAAGTCATTTGGGCGTAACTGACATCTTAATAAATTCAGTCTTCTAATCCATGAACACAGTATAACTTTCATTTATTTAGATCTTTTGTAATTTCTTTCAGCATGGTCTTCTCTGTACGGATCTTGCCCATCTTTTGTCAGACTTATTCTTAAGTATTATTTCATATTATATGCTATTGTAAAAGGCATTTTTAGCTTCAATTTCTTATGGCTTGTTTCTAGTTTATAGACGTACATTTTACTTTTGTATGTTGATCTTGTATCCAGCAACCTTGCTAATCTCACCTATTAGCTGTAAAAACATTTTTGTAGGCTCCGTCAATTTTTCTACATATATAATCATGTCATCAGTGAATAAAGACAATTTTACTTCTTTTTTCTCAATCTGGATGTTTTGGGGGTGGGGGGTACTTACTGTCCTGGCTGGAATCTCCAGTTTAGTAGAAGCAGTAAAAGCAGGCATCATTGTCTCATTCCTCTTCTGAGATGAATGCATTTGATCTTTCATAATTAAGTATAATATTAGCTGTAGGCTTTTTGTAGCTAACTTTTACAAAAAGGAGGAAGGTGTCTTTTACTTCTAAGTTGCTGAGAGTTTTTATCAGGAACGGATGTTAGATTTTTTTCAAATGCTTTTTCTGTATTTTTAGCCAGTTAATATGGTAAATTGCATTGATTACTTTGCAAATGTTAAGTCAACCTTGGATTCCCAGAGTAAATTTCACTTGGTAAGGATGTATTTGCCCTCATCATATATTGTTAGAGTCAAATTGCTAACATTTTGTTGAGAAATTTTGCATCTATTTTCATGACAGTTATTGGTCTGTAGTTTTCTTTCTTGTAATGCCTGTCAAGATTTGGAATCAGAAAAAATGCTGACCTCACAAGCTGAGTAGAGAAATCTTCTGTTTTCTTTAGTTTCCTGGAAGTATCTGTGTAGAAGTGATATTTTTTATTCCTTAAATATTTGGGAGAATTTACCAGTGAAGCTATCTAGACCTGGGTTTTCTTTATAGGAAGACATATAACTACAAATTAAAATTATTTAAAAGATACAGAGCTATTGGAATTATGTTTCTTCTTGAGTGTATTTTGAGAGTTTTTGTCATTCAATGAGTTTTCCCATTTCATTTAAATTGTCCAATTTACTAGCATAAAGTTGTTCAAAATATTCCTATGTTATCCTTTTAGTATCTGTAGACTCAGGAGTCATGTCATCTCTCTGATTCTGAATACTGATCATTTTGCCTTCCTTTTTTTTCCCCCTGATCAATCTGGCTAGAAATTTATCAATTTTATTTATCTTATTGAAGATTCAACTTTTTGCTGCACTGTTTTTCCTAATTTTTTTCTATTTGGTTTATTTCTGTTCTAATCACTCTTATTTCATTTCTTCTGCTTATTCTGGGCTTATTTTGCTGTTCTTTCTCTAGTTTCTTAAGTTGGACATTTATATCACTGATTTAAAATCTTCTTTCTTTGTTTCTTCCTTCTTCTATTTTTCTGTAGACATTTAGTGTATAGACACTTAGATTTTCCTCCAAACACTACTTTAGCTGCATCCCAACTGATACTGATATACTGTGTTTGCATTTTTATTCAATTCAGAGTACTTTCTAATTTTTCTTTTGATTTATTCTCTTGATCCATAGGTTATTTAGGTGAGTTTTATTTAGTTTCTAGATATTATTGATTTCTGATGTAATTCCATTGCACTCAGAAAACATACTTTTTATGAATCCTTTAAAATTTATTCAGACTTGTTTTACACCCCACAATATGGTCTATTTTAATGAAGATTCTGTATACAATTGAAAAGAATGTGTATTCTGCTTTTGTGAGATAGAGTACAGGTTTCCCCTGCTATCCAAGAGTAGAGCTTTCCTATGAAACTTTTCCTAAGCCCAAGTGACATAAAGTGGAGAAGCAATTGCCTTAGGACACGTCTTGCTAATGGATGCATAAAATAAGTCAAGATAAGCACAGATGCTCACAGACACAGTTCAAAGCTATTGCAGCTTGATGCTGAGATGTTGAGTGTAGTTCCCAGGGAAGGAGCTTGGCGGGTGCCACTCTCATGCCCAGGGTACGCACTGCCTCTATACCAGCTCAATACAAAACAAGTGCTGAACACTATTTCCACTTTTCATAAAAGCAAAAGTCCTCTTCGGATTCCTTTTAGTTATCAGAAAGGTACTAATGTAGGTCTTTATAAAGCAGAGTAAAGTCAACTTTCAAAAAGCAGGGGATACCTATAGTCTATAAATATCAATTAAGTCTAGTTGGTTGATAGTGTTGTTCATGTCATCCATATCCCAGTTGATTTTCTACTTTTCTTCCAGTTATTGAGAGAAGAATTTTGAAATCTCTGATTATAATTGTGGATATGCCTACTTGTTATAACTTTAGTTTTTCCTTTATATATTTTGAAACTCTGTTAATAATTACACAATCATTTAGAATCCATATGTTCTCTTAATGAATTGACCCTCTTATCATTATGAAATGATCCTCTTTATCCCAGGTAATATCCTTTGCTATAAAATCTACTTTGGGCTTCCCTGGTGGCGCAGTGGTTAAGAATCCGCCTGCCAATGCAGGGGACATGGGTTCGAGCCCTGGTCCAGGAAGATCCCACATGCCGTGGAGCAACTAAGCCCATGAGCCACAACTACTGAGCCTGTGCTCTAGAGCCGGTGAGCCACAACTACTGAGCCCGTGTGCCACAACTACTGAAGCCTGTGCACCTAGAGCCTGTGCTCCACAACGAGAAGCCACCGCAATGAGAAGCCCGTGCACTGCAACAAAGAGTACCCCTGCTCGCCACAACTAGAGAAAGCCCGCGTGCAGCAACGAAGACCCAACGCAAACAAAAATAAATAAATTTATTAAATAAACAAATTAAATTAAATCTACTTTGTGTGATATCAATAGTACCACTGCAACTTTCTTTTAATTAATGTTAACACTGTATATCTTTCCATCCTTTTACTTTTAACAGTCATATCTTTATATTTTTTTATATCTTTATATTTAAAGTGAGTTTCTTATGTAGTTTGAGCTTCCTTTTTTATCCAATTTGACAATCTCTGTCTTTTAATTAGTATGTTCAGACCAATAACACTTAATGTGATTACTGATATGGTCTGGTTTAAATCTATTATCTTGCAATTAGTCTTCTGTATTATTGTTCTTTGTTCCATTTTTTTTTTCTGCCTTCTTTGGGACTAATGGAGTATTTTTATGGCTCAATTTTATCTCCTTTGCTGGATTTTTAGCTGTAACTCTTTGAGCATTATTTCAGGGGATACTTTAGTGTTTATAGTATGCATCTTTAACTTATCACAGTCTACATTCTACATTCAAGTAATATTATACCACTTTCCATATAGTATAAGGATCTTATATCTGTACATTTCCATTATGGCATTTGTACTATTGTTGTCATATAGTTTAATTCTACACATTATAAACACAACAATATATAGCTGGGTTTTTTGCTTTAAACAGTCAACTATCTTCTAAAGAGATTTTAATAATTATTTTTTAAATGTCTTATACTTACCCATGTAGTTACTATTTTTCATGTTCTTCATTACTTTGTGTAGATCCAGATTTTCCTCTGGTATCAGTTTCCTTCTGCCCATTGGACTTCCTGCAACATTTCTTGTAGTGCAGGTCTACTGCTGATTAATTCTTTCAGCTATCTCAAAAAGTCTTTACTTCGCTTCCATTTCTGAAGAATGGTTTCACTGGGTGTAGAACTCTAGGTTGATGGGTTTTCTCTCAGTACTTTTAAGATACTGTTTTACTGTCTTCTGGTTTGTATCATTTCCAACAAGAAATCTGCTATCATCCTCATCTTTGTCTCTCTGTATGTAATAAGCATACTTAAAGGTGCTCCTTCACAGGAATAACTTTAAAATACAAGTTAAAACTATAAAATATTATTTTTCTATTATAGTTACAAAGTTTTAAAGTATTGATAACTTAAAGTTGTGAGTACATGTACATATGCACTATCTGCCACTATTGGTGGGAGTATAAACTGGTACAGTTTTTTGCATGATAATTCTATATAATCTACTAAAATCAAAATGTCTGAACCTTTTCAGTTTTTCTACTAGGATTTTTTTCTCTATAGAGATATGTTCAACTGCTGTGCAAGTATACAAGAATGCTCACTGCAGCATTATCTAAACTCAAAATTTCAAAATACAAACGACTATAAACAGGAGATTTTAAAGATATATATGAGTTTATAGGTCAATGAAATCTATCCAATAAAACCAATGAACAATATTTATTAGCATAAAGTATGTATTAGTAAGGACATTTTTGAGTATAAATGGCAAGAGAAACACAATTCAAACTAGGATTGAGGGAAAAAAGAAAAAGTTATTGGCTCTTACAACCCAAGGAAAAGGAATCTGACGGAACAACTCAATTGTAATGAAAGAACAACCAGAAAGAAAATAGAAAGAAAAGCTGGAGGGCTCTGTACCAAACTATATAAAAGATTACCTCTGAGGTTTGGGACTGTGGAGAACTCCCACTTTCTCCTTTACACATTTCTCTAGGGTTTCAACTTTCATCATGTAAGTAGAAAAAAATCATATATTTCAAGATAAAACTTCACAGAAATCCAAAATCTCCTCATCAGGTTCTGGGTATGAAGTTTTCATATTTGCAATAAAACATTATTGAAAATGTTTAATTTTTAATATTCCAATCTAAAGGAAAACATGGAAATATTTTCTTTAAACCCTTCTGGAGTCTGGAATTCTTAAATGTACTAGCTTGACAACTCAAAGCATTGTCCTCCTTTATTCAAAATATTTAAAAGCATAGCTATTTGCCAAACTGCCTCTGGAAAATTTAAACCAAAAACAGTCCACACCCTGCAAGTTCTGAATGCTTCAGCAACACTTTATAGACAAGAAGGAATATATGCCCTCCCTCTCCATCTATTCATCCACAGAGCAGGACATTTCCAATAGAACCCATGTGTAACATGACGAGTCCTTCCTGAGATCATGCTAGACACACAGCACGTGAGCAGAGAACACAACCTCCAGCACAGCGGTGCCCACAGGGCTGTTCCATCCCCGACTTACAGGCCCCAACATGGCAGAGATGAGCCAGAATTTAAAATTTTAAATTACACCACATAACCCAAGCAAAGGGAAATGGTACATAGTTTCTTCAGGCCATTCAATTGAGTATGTGTATAGCAGTCTCCGAGCTTTCTGGGTTTTACTTGTTTGGTTTTTTGCTCTTTCATGTTTATCCATCATTCAGATGTTCCTAGCTTTCACCCACTCTATTAGAGTCCACTAACGGAGTCAGATACTAGTGGCTACAGAGTATTGGGGAAAAAGGGGAACTTTTCCTCCATCTTCATGTTTCCATGTGGAGGGACATCAGTTAGAGTAACACCCTCAGCCTCTCTCTGCCCCTCACTTTTTCCTCCGTGTGGGAGGAGGAGAGATTTCCCTGACTGGTGGGGTTGAGATAAAGACATGGGCCTTGTGGCTCTGCCCTTTGCTTTCCCCTCCTGCAGAGTGTAAGTGCTTTCATCTGCCCTGCACAAAGCTGTAAGCTTAGAATAGAGGTTCCGCCCATACAGGGAGGACCCGCAGTTTTCCAGTATGTCCCAAACTAGGTGGTTAAGCCCGCCCAATTTGGGGTTCACATTAGGAAGCACCTAAGCCACATTTTCCAACTGCTCTAAGAGTAATAAAACTGATATTCTCCTCTCCATCTGCCTGATTTCTCTATTTTAAATGGACTCAATTCAAGTGGGTAACTTTTTACCCAGACATCTCACTTCTAATAGAATTTACCCTGAGAAGCCTCTTCTATAAGTAAGCACAAATTACTCATTGCTGTTGTTTGAAATAGAGAACTACTGAAAACAGCCCAAATTCTATACACAGAAGACTGGTTGCATAAAATTATGGTACATCCACGTAACAGGGTTAATATTAACCATTTAAAATAAGAATGAGAAAGAGCTCTATAAAGTAATATGGAATAATTTCTAGGACTTATTATTAAATGAAAAGAGCAAGGTTCAAAAGAATTATTTAGTATGATTATTTCCGCATAAGAGTAAAGAGGAAGAATACACACATACATGTATGTACTTACTTCACTTCTTATAAGCAAACATAAGATTGCCCAGAATCTAATAAAAAGTAACCTATGGGGAGAGGAGGAACACAGGTAGAAAGAGTAAAGATGGCAAAAAGACTCTCTGACTACACCTTTTGTAGCTGTTTTTCTTTTTCAAAATTAATATTAAACCAACAGGATGAAAAATAAATTCTGAAGTTAAATACAAACAAATAAATTAACATAACTGTATATCAAATTGATAATAAAGCCACACAGAAAAAATAAGGAATTAAGTCAAGTAATTTTTTAGCACTGTCCTCTGACTGCATACACTCTGCAGGATATATTTTAAGAACAGACAGAAACCGCCCAAAAAGTCTTGAATTTCACTTGGTAAGTTTGCTATTGGTAGTGATATTAGTGTGGTAATCCTGAAACTACTTTCTGTATATTTAAAGCCTGAGCAAATTCGTAAATATATTGATTTGGGGGAAACCAGTTGTCAAAAAGGAGGAGGGAGATAACAAATATCAAATGAGAGAAAGTGAGGAAGAACCCTACGGTGATCTATTTGAATTAGAGGTATCACGATCAACTCAGGAGTTAAAGTATACATTTTTCTCTGGTCTGTCCACTGAAAGGGTCTAGAACCAAAGACACCCTTGTAGAAATAAGCACACCTAGTTCTTGTTCTAATTATCATTTTCCAATAACAGCAGCTGGGGCTCCTTGTAGAAATGACGGATTCCAGATCTGGGGCAGGGAAAGTATAAGATCAGCCTGGACCATCTTGTTGGGCAAAAAAACAAAGAAGAATGAATACTGCTCAAAGAATGATGGGATATATCAAAGGAACACTGCAGTCAGCTTGAAAGGGCTCCATTGGCCAAATCTAAAATAAACTGAGCATCAAAAAGAATAATGACACGTTGATTTAAAAATAAACCCATTAATCCATAATGCACTAAAAAATAAGCAAGGGAGCTCTTCTTTAAAGAAAAGTGTCAGCTAATAAATGTAAAAGGATAGAATTAGAAAACGCGGGCTTCCCTGGTGGTGCAGTGGTTGAGAATCTGCCTGCCAATGCAGGGGACACGGGTTCGAGCCCTGGTCTGGGAAGATCCCACATGCCGCGGAGCAACTGGGCCCGTGCGCCACAACTACTGAGCCTGCGCATCTGGAGCCCGTGCTCCGCAACAAGAGAGGCCGCGATAGTGAGAGGCCCACGCACCGCGATGAAGTGTGGCCCCCACTTGCCGCAACTAGAGAAAGCCCTCGCACAGAAACGAAGACCCAAAAACAGCCAAAAATAAAAAAAAAAAAACTAAATAAATAAATTTTTTAAAAAAAGATAAATGCTTCATTCTTTAAAAAAACAAAAACAAAAACAAAAAAACATCAATTTATATTGAACTAGCCAAAAACTACTGTCAACTTCCAGCCTGTTTAAATGTTCTGGTCAACATTCTCAATTAGCAGCATTTCTCATCCCTTATTATTTGATTTCTGTCCTATCTCCTCTGTGGGGCAGGAACACGTCTTCTCTTTTGTACCCTCCACGACCCTTAAAACCATACCTTACTAGCTCAAAAATGCTTAAATTCTTACTGGAGGAACAGATGTTTAGTAAAATTTGTACATTTTCTGAAGTTATTTGCCAGCACTAATCATGCCACCTAGCCAAGACACTCCTCACAGATTGGGGCATCATAACCATCTCCCTTTCATGAGGACCAAAGATCAAGGCTTAGTTCATCCATTCAAAAATATCCGTCTAACACCAATTATGTACCAAGTACCATGCTGGTGTCCTGGGGAAATAAGAGCAAACAAGACACAATCTCTGTTCTCAAGGGGCTCAATATAGTCGGAGAGGCAAATAGGTCATTATAATACAATATGATATATGCCACAATAAGAATAAGCACTAAGAGGCACATAACCTATAACTGAAGAGGGCTAGTTCTGTTTCAGAAGGAAATATACTTACAATGACCATCATCAGCTGAATACTATGAGAACTACAAGACAAACCCTATCTAATCAAGGCTGGCCTTAAATCTCTAAGACTACGGTTATACTGCTTCCTGTGACTACACCACATCTGGCTAGATCCAACCCTTCACAAACAAGGCAACCTGAAGCTTTGCCTATCCCCCAAAACATCCAGATCCTTCTCACTCCTGATGTGCAGGGGAGTTTGTCAAGAGTCTTCAATGCAGATGTGGAAATCCATCAGTTTCCCCAAAGATGCTGTGTATAAGAGCTGTGAGGAAAGGGCCCTCATAGCATGAAATAGGCACTGTTTATCATCTTCTCTCTACTATC
The DNA here is from genome assembly GCF_028564815.1 of Eubalaena glacialis. Taxonomy (NCBI): domain Eukaryota; kingdom Metazoa; phylum Chordata; class Mammalia; order Artiodactyla; family Balaenidae; genus Eubalaena; species Eubalaena glacialis. The sequence goes on from NC_083716.1 coordinate 11,243,691, forward strand.
AAAATAATTGCACAGTGCACAGCCTTGTTATTAAGAACTGGGCACCACCATGGAAAACATGTTGTTGGAAAACACCTGCATTGGCAAAGCAAAGATGAGCTGACCCAATTATTTCCTCCATCTCTAATTCTGCATGGGATATTAAGAGTGACTGAAAAGAACACATTGGCAAGAAATGCAGACAATTCAGCTTGGGGGAAAAAGTTGCCCACAGAACTCTATTGGGCAAAACTTTGAAGTATCATCTAATTATACTTTTACACACCCCTTCTTTCCCCATGAAAAATGCCAGGGGTGAAAACATGTCATCTAAAGCCTTTCACCGCACCGCCCCCCGACAATTTCTCCCTCACATCTGATTTGAAATTTTAAAAATTCTAATCTAGAGCTCTTTGAAGGATAATGATGGGAATGAGACCCTGCCAAGCACACAGGATGGGATGCAGTGAGCTATGACTGGAACAGATGGCTCTAACAGAAGCCACCAATTCAACGTGACAGCCCAAGATTAAATTGCTCCCTTTAAGTCTTCGGCAGTTTTGTGGCTCAATCCTTATTAACTTCTCCAGAAACAAAGAGACTTGGGTCTACATAAGCACCAACAAGGCACTTTTCAAATAACATATGGACTTGAACAAGATTTGAACTAGAAGAGGACACAGGTTCATCTGCTCTACTCATTCCCAAACTTGGTAGCACGAAGAATCACTCTAGAGCTTGGAAGTATCCCTATAAATTTCAAACATAGAGAAATGCAATATATTTAAATAGCCAAGTACCCAGCACAGATCATTTATGCATTTTCGTCATTTTTCCAGGTTTCATCTGGATTTTTTACACACAAAGTCACTAGAGATACATTTCAACTATCCTTTGTACCCCTCCTCAGTCTCATTCCCTCTGTTTCTCTCCAAAAACAACTATTATCTTGAAGATAATATGTTCCCTTCCTATATGTATTTTTATAGTTTTAGTATATATGTGTGTCTATAAACAACATACTATATTGTTATATGTTTTAAAATATACATAAATAATATAGTACTGTACCTATTCTGCAACTGGGATTTTTCACTCAACATTTTAGATTTGTCCACATTGATACATGAAGATGCATTTCATTTTCATTGCCGTGGTCATATTTTTGATATATCTCTTTTAAGCCACATCTTATTTCTTTACTTTATGTCTTTTTGAGTCTTTGAACGAAGAATTTTAATCTACTTACATTTGCCATGAATACTAACATAATTAACTTATACCTACAATCTTATTTTGTGTTTTTTATTTACCACGTTTTTTTTGTTTTGTTTTGTTTGCTACTTTGTCTTATACAGTTTCGAGTTTTATTTATTCTTCTTCCCATATACTGGTTTAGAAGTCATGCTTTCTATTTTTATTCTTTCAATAGTTACTCTTAAATTTTTAATAAACATTTAATTAAACAGATCTGAAGTTAATAAGTAACAATCCTGTTCACAATTAATACAAAGTTAGAACATTTTAATTGCAAACTCCCAAACCCCTTCTTCTATGATATATTTGTTGCCAATATCAGTGTTTAGATTACACTTATTTTAAAATCCCCACAAATCAGTCTTTTCTAATCCAACTCATATTTAGATTTGCTAACATTCTTATCAATTTCCCCATCAAGTGCTCCTTGCATCCTTCTCTTTCCGTCTGTACTGTGCTGCAGCAAGTGGGAAATATCTGTCATACATTCCTTTCAGCAGGGTTTATGAGGAGCAAACGCTCTCGGTCTTCGTATGCCTATAGGTGCCTTTGTTTCATCATTTCCTGAATAGTAATTTGAATATAAAATTCTAGGTCGGGTTCTATTTTCAGCATTAGGAATGATAGATGGCTGTCATTCTATTGTCTTCTGGCATCTTATTTCTGACAAGAACCTTACTATTAGTTTATTGTCATTCCTTGTAGATAATCTGTATTTTATCCCTAGCAGCTTTTATGATTTCTGCTTTGACATTCATGTTCTGTCATTTCACTATGTTGATGTCTGTGTGTACATACTTTTTATTTTTCCTGCTGGAGACTCATTATACACCCTCCATCTCTGCTTCATGTCTTATAATTTCTCTTTCATGTTTCCCTTCTCTTTATCGCTCTCTGCTACATCCTGGATAATTTCCTCAGCTCCTTCTCCAAGTAAGTAAGTCTCTTTTCAGCTGTGTCTAACCTACATTTAGACTCATCATTTGAGAGACTTTTTCCCCCTGCCATGGCTTTATGTTATTTTCTATCATCTCTAGTTGGTTCCTTTTCAATTCTATTTATTTATCATACTGTCCTACTTTTGCCTTATGGTTTCTAGCTCTTCTTTTATCTTTTTAGATATCTGATTGTGCTATTATCTCTAGTTCTTATGGTGTGAATTCTCCAGTGTGGTAAGTTTCCTTCATGGTGTTTTCTTGTGTGAGATGCTTATGCTTTAAATGGGGAGCTTACCTTTAGTGACATCATTTTCCATGAGTGTCCTAATGCTCTGGGCAGTGTCCATTTTCTCACAGATACTTCTTTTCCCTTCTACCACTCCAAACAGAGGCCCACTTTTCTTGCTGCTTCCCCATAAAGGTGAATGGAATTTCTCATACCCCATTTCATGGCTCCCAGCATTTTACAGACTGCTTTATCTTTCATGGGCCTGAGACTTTGTCTCTTATCCTCTAGTATGTGTTAAAACCTCAAGATCCAGTCAGGAGTTTTAAAAAATTTGATTCTCAAGCTCCATTCTAGGCCTTCTGAACCAAAACTCTGAATGTGGGACCCAGAAGTCTATTTATCATGTTCCCTGGGTCTAGCTACCCTAGTTATCTGCAGAGCCAGGATGAAAAGCTTTATTTCCTAAGAGAATGTTAGTGGCAGAAAATACTGGGGAGCAATTTCATACCTTCATGAAACTTACTCTCTCAGTCAAAAGAAGAAGAGTAAAGTATGGTTTAACAGTCCCCCAATTACAAGTAATGAACAGTAAGCATGCACTATAGGCCATCACTTTCCTGGGTGATGTTCCTTCATACAAAGGTTTTCCACTTAACCAGTCTGCTCCATTTTGCCAGTTTTTTCACAGAATAATGCTAGAATCCTCTAAATTATCACCAGCAAGAATCCATTTGACACAAAAAGGAAATTTTTTTCTTAAAATTCCTACATGAAAAAATTAAATATCTTCAGCCTCTACTTTTGCCTTTTACCTGGGTATCCACATTATCTCTATGGCTAGTTACCTAACTTTAATTTTTAAATGACTTACTCACAGGTTTAATTATAGTCTGACCTTCTACAACAAACTTTACTACCATTGCTTCATATAAATATCCGAATAAAATCTGAGATTATAAGAAATTAGATTTCACATTTAGTGAGACAAACCAAGTGACCTTTTGTAACTTGTAAATAAATTTTCTCATGCTACGTATACTTTTTCCCTAACTTTTGAAAACATTTTCATTATATTATGCAGCATAAGTTTTCAGGAGAATTTAAAGTCTATCATATTCTTCCCATGATCCTCTTCAACTTCATCCCTTTCCACTACCTGACTCTGGCTTCCACCACATTGAATGACCTGCAGATCCCTGAATATGTCACTCTTTAATGCTTCTGAGCCTTTACCCTCAGTGGCTCTGGCCAGAGTGCTTTGGTCCTACACTATCTCATCCCATTTCTCCCACCACCACCACCTCTACATATACACAAACACTTCATTATCCAGCACCTCCCTACCCATCCTTCAAAACAACCTACATATATCTACAAATATACATCTCTTATAGCACTTTTCACACTCTGCTACAATAATTAATTGTTACTCTCAGTACAGTATAATCTCCTTGAGGATAAGGACCATGTCTTATTTAACTTCCATGAGTTATTCGAAAAATGAAATGTTTACTATGTAGCTACTACATGGCCAAGCCTTGCTAGGCAATGGGGATATGATGTGAGAACCCAGGCATCCTGACCACATGGCACTTGGAATCTAGTGGAGGAGAAAGATAACAGAGTAACCACAAATATAAATGTGTAATTATACACTGAAAATCCTATAAACAAAAGCACTTGAAGGCCTCAAGGCAAGAAGGGGTATTTAAGGGGAAGAACAGAAGGCAAGCATGGCCGGGGTCCCAGAGCGAGGGTCTGGGCAACCACAAATGAGGCTGCAAAGGGGCAAAGGCAGGTCTAGCAAGAGGTTTTAGCCCTGCAGCAGGTCACAGGGGGCAGGGGTGACCTGCTGACTTGAATTCCAGTCCTTAGTATAGTGCCTGAGAAATAATGTCTCAATAAATGTTTGCAAAAGAATTAATAATCCATGGACAAACACAAAAATCGACCTTGAGTTCAAAGCCACGCAAGGCTGAATTATAACCTCAGTTTGAGAAAAATCAATTCTCAAAAACAAATAATACAGAAACCTATTCACATACTCATTTAACAAATATCTGTAGGGCCATCACCTTGGACAAGGTATTGCAAGGTGGGACATAGCTATCAGAATCCCATCAACGGTGGCACAGAGACACTTTTCTCTTTTTTTCTGAATTTTATTTTATTTTTTAATAAAGCAGGTTCTTATTAGTTATCTATTTTATACATATTAGTGTATAGATGTCAATCTCCCAATTCACCCCCCCTCCCCCCCACCGCTGCTTTCCCCCCTTGGTGTCTATACGTTTGTTCTCTAATCTGTGAGAGACATTTTTCTGAAACCCAACAATTCCCTTTCATTTTATTTCACTTTTTTCAGTTACATTTAAGCAAACTGAAATTTAATAGCTTTTTAAATAAAAAGAAAATATACCATAACCCCGTTTTTCCCAAAATATTTTTGTCCATTTGTTTGTACCTATGATGTCTGTCAAATACTAATGAAAGTTGGTTATCTCTAAGGGGTGAGATTTTCTTAATGATTTGTTAGTTTTCATCTTTGTATTTTTCTGCATTGTCTGACTTTTTAGTTTAATGAGTTCGTATAATTTTTACAAAACAATAAAGTCACATTATTTTTAAAATACTGAAGAAAAAGGGATTCGTTCTGACCACATCTGATGTAGCCATATAAATTGATGTCTGTCATAGAAATTGAGAAAGAAATTTTAATCCAGCCAGGTTAGATAACTAGTGCAAAGTCCCACAGTTAAATAAAACAGCTAAGATAGTCCTTGTAAGGAATTCTGCCTGTTCTAAAAAGCAGAGAGATCCAAGAATTTGCCACTGAAAGGCAGAAACCACCCTCCCTTTTCCTCCTCCCTGCAGTTCCCACAATCCCCCAGTTACACAGGTGAGAGCCTCAAACAGGAACACACACACCCCTGCGGCACCTGCCACATTCTTGAGCTCCTTCTGTTTAGGGAACATGATTTGAAACACGCTGAATCTGAACCAGTGACAATTAGTCATATGCGTGCATTCCACAGGAACCCAGTGTGGGGATGAAGAGGTCAACCTGTGACTAATTTTCTGTTACAATTCTCTTCTTTACCAAAGAATTTAAGGCATGTGCCTTTGAAAGAACAGTTGAAAGAAGGGGCAAGAAACCTCATATAACGTGCCTCACATTATTTTCTAGCACAGATTCTACCATGCTCCAGATGAAAGAAAGTCCCCGTACATACAACATTTCTATTCCACTTCTACTTTTCTCTTTTAAAAATAGATAATTTTTTTCCCTACAACATCAGCTATGCAATAAGATTTGCTGTATTCAACAAACACCTGTGACATGCCTAAAGGATTCCAGAAACTGTTAAGTATGGAGAAATCAAAGATAAAGAGGGCACTATCGCTGCTCTCAATAAGTTTACAGTCAGAAGCCAAACTTTCTATTATAAAAAGTATCACTAAACATTATTACTACCCTACTGATTAAAGATTAGAAAATTCTAGAAGTCAATTCTAGATGCTATTGCAACTATCATCTTAAAAGTAATTAATGTGCAAAAGAGGCCTAGACTAGGTGTTTGGCCTTTAAAAAAAAAAAAAAAAAAAAGATATAGAAGCCTGGTGTGAGAAAGGTTACCAAAAGAACTACAACAATTTATGAATGACAGAAATCCAAGAGACCCATTCTGAAACTCTCTTTCCCGACAAGAACATTAGTCACTGGACAGGAGGGGGAAGCAGTGTTCTGGGTTAAGATATACTTTTTGGATCACTATTTATGGCATGTGGAAAATACACTTGCCAAACTTGTTCTTCCCTAAGTAGCTTTTTCTTATGTCTTTCAGGTGAATCAAGTAATCACTCTGCTTTAGCTATAAAGTTGAAATAAAATTGGCCCCAGTCGGTTAGTGGTAAAACACTAACTCCCTGGAACTCAAGAGGTATCTGTCTGGGAGTTACTGCTACCCACCTAGGAATAATTGTCAACTCCCGTAAAAGAGATAAAAGAAAAATCAATACAAAATAGGTCATGGAGAACCTTTCAGACCAAATGTGTCCACCCAGGCCTACATCTCATAGCTAGAAACGGGTCCATGAAAAGTATGGGGATGGCCAGGCACACAAAATTTGGCCTCTTCTACACCTAGTAGAGGTATTTAATTTCACCTGTAGAGACACATCAGTATAAGCTGTACGTCCCCTACTCTACAAACCTGTCCAATGTGCTTTATGAAATCACCCAAAGTGTCTTAATGCAGAAAAAGAAATCCATAGTGGCACTGGAGAGCTATAATAGGCTTTCAAAATTTGAACCCCACAAAATTATCCTTTAAAACCTTCACAGAAAACCAATTCATTTATTTAAAACTTGTCTCAAGCCACTCTTTCTCAACAACCTTGTTTTATTAGAAGAATTAAAACTTATTAAGACGGTTAGAATAATCAGCTTTCCACAAACACACCCTGAGGATTTGAGAGAATAACCATTCTAATATCCCATTAATGTTTATTCATAGTTTATGGTAATTTTGTAAAGTGAATATTTAACACAGTAAGAAAATATTCTTTACCATGTCAAAACTGTAATCCCGAGTGGTTTCATACACACGAAAAAAAAAGAATCAACTTTTCTTGATGAAAACTTGAACACAATGTAATTTTTCTTCCAGAGATCCAATAAACAATCATCACTATTGCATGTCCCCGTTTCAACTCTTCCTTGAAAAAAATAACAACAATAAATCTTGCAATTAAAATAAAACTATTCCATTGATTTGGGGAAATTTGATTTCAGATATATGGAGTATTTTAACTGGGTTAAGGAGAGTCTGTATCTTAACTTTGCAAGGTCCCCCTTGATCAAAAGGCCCTTAAGTCAGCAACTCTCGCAGAGTTGGAAGACCCACAGGGCACTGCTTAGCAGAGGTCCGGAGAGTAAGAACTCCAGGGAGTACACACCAAAGCCCCAACACAGTCTTCAGTTCTCAAGGGTAAAAACCCAGCCCTTCCTCCCCAACTGCTGCTTTTCTTTACTGGTTCAATTGTCCTCTCTGAGACCCTAGAATTCTCAGGAAAGGAAGATGGTCAGAGTTTTTCTTGAATGACATGGTGAGAAACTTCATTTCTATTCCTCCTCCCTCAGACCCAAATGAAAAAGTGAAGACTCAGACTTATTTCCTAAAAGCACATTTAAGGATGTGACCTACATAATACTCAGGTGGAGAGAATACATCTGATGTTATCCAAAGCAGGCCTTTAGTATTCCTCTTCCCAAAAGTTCCATAGAGAGAAAAAAAGAGAACTGGGCCAGTTACTTACAAAGAAAAGGAGGGAAAAAAATTAATCACCTAGAGGATAAAGTTAGGGACTCTGAACAGGTATCCAATTCCTCTATGGGAAGAGCCTGACTTAAAACCACCCATTCAGTCATTCATCCATCCATTCACTCACTAAACATTTCTTGACATCTACTCTATGCCAAGTCAATGTGCTGGGCCCTGAAAAGCATGAGACAGGTCTGCCTGCAAAGAGTTCACAGTCTGGGGGGGAGGGCCAGACTAGCAAAAAAATTACAGTCCAACGTGATGTGTGCCCAAGAGCAGACAGTGGCAGCCCCAAACCAGGGATGACTATTGGAACCTGGGAAGGTGGTGACTCATGAGCTGGGATTTGAAAGAGGAAAATAGTTCATCAGGCGAAGAAGGGAGGGAATGGGATTTCCATGGAGTGGAAGGAACAGTGCCTGAAATAGGTTGTACAAGGGCAGAACAGTCAGCAGCCCAGGAGAGAGAGGAATGCAGGCTCTGGGTCCATCCTAGTAACACCACTGGTTTATGACCTATGAGAAGTTTGGGCAAATCACCAAACTCAGTAGTCTGCACCTCTACCTGCACATTAGCTTCAACCCAGAAGCTTAAAAAATAAAAACCAATGCTTGGGTCCCACTCCAAACCGATTATATTGGAATCTCTAGCTGTGGGGTCCGGTCCAGACATCAGTATTTTTAAAACCATCCCAATTGGTTCCAATGTAGTATGAACCCCAAGGGCTCACTGTAAAAATAAGTTAATTTTTAAAATCTAGCCCCATGGGTTGTCATGAGGATTAAGTGAAATAATAAATGCTTAGTGCCTAGGGGGTATAAAGATGATGATGGATTATGTGGAGGGGTCAAGGATGGAAATGAGACTGGAAATAGACCAGAGCCAGATCATCATGACAGCTAAATCATACCACATCCTTCCCTCATGCCAGGCCCCATCCTAAGCTCTTCACAGGTGTAACACAGGCAGTCTGGCTCTGCGGACCAGGCTCTTTCACCACCTCTTTCTACTGCAAGAGGATAAAAGGTCCCAATTCACATACAAAGGCTTTAGGGTGTATTGTGTGGGTATTGATGAACCATATTATCAGGGAGTAATGTGATCAGAATTGAATTATTTAAAGTCATTCTGACTGTAGTGTAGACAATAATTTGAAAGGGAAAGAGACAATAATTTGAAAGGGGCAGGAAAATGATTCTATTCCATATATATAAGACAGAGCCTGGGTGGATCTATAGGAGGAGAAAAACAGCTCAGAAACTCAGAGCCTGAAAGAAAAAAAAAAAAAAAGGCACAATAGGCTGGTAGATTTTCTCATTTTACCTGTGAGACTTCATTAAGACAAAAATGTGTTCTGAAACACAAATATGTTCCATTTTGACCTCTTACCTCCTGTGCAATTTTAGTCCTTAACATTAATGTCACCTGAAACATTTTTAATCATATCTCTAGAAAAGTCTACGAATAATACACTTAGCATACTTCCATCAGCTTTCAAGAATTTTGTCTATTCAAAAGGTTTTTTAAATGCTATTACCATCATCTTCCCAGAGAGTTTAATTTAATAATTTCCTCTATGTCAGAGTCTCTTTAATGAGCAATTCAGATTTAAACTATTTTTCCATTACTGATGTATTAATGAGATTACTGTTGTCAAACTCTGAGCATATATTCTTCTACTACAAGATAGGTGTTATCATTCATATTTTACAGATGACAATTAAGCTGGTTATCCTTTAGAGAGGTTATAGTTACTGAAAGAATAAAGTACTCAAGTACCAATTATTTGTATGCATCTCTAGGAGTTCAAAATTATTACTTAACTCCAGAGAATAAATGTGGCAACTCAGTCTTTTCCATTCATTAAATTCAGTCTATTTATTAGGTAAAATAGCTGGTCTATTTATACGTAGGAAAAATGCCTATGGTTTAAGTAATTCCTTGTACTTAGAAATATACTAAATATGAAATCTGGCACATTTTCCAATTTTTATTGTAAAACACACATAACAAAATTTACCATCTTAACGATTTAAGCGTATAGTTCACTGGTGTTAAATACATTTAAAATGTCGTGCAACCATCACCACTATCCATCTCCATAACTCTTTTCATCTTGCAAAACTAAGATTCTGTACCCGTTAAACAATAACTCCCCATTCCCCTCTCCCATGGCAACTACCTTTCTACCTTCTGTCTCTATGATTTTGACTACTCTAAGAATCTCATATAAGTGGAATCAAAGAGTATTTGTCTTTTTGTGAGTGGCTTATTTCACTCAGCATAATGTCTTCGAGGTTCAGCCATGTTGTAGTATGTGTCAGCATTTCCTTCCTTTTTAAGGCTGAATAACATTCCAGTGTGTGTGTGTGTGTCTGTGTGTGTGTGTGTGTGTGTGTGTGTGTGTGTATAACAAACTTGGTATTTTTGTAGGTCAAAAGTAGACATGCTGACAATCTCATATGGTTCAAGCTAATACATCATTATATTAATATGATACCATTCAGGATTGTCAGTACTTTAGACTAACTCTTGCTCTTCCTTGCATGTAGCAGGTACCATCAGGCGGAGCAAGCTGGATCATGGTAACAGCATCTGAGGCCCTGTTTGTGGGGATGGAGGCGGAGTGCAGCCCTACAGTAAAAGTATAAGAAAGGCAGAGTCAGCCTCAGCTTCCCCAGCTTTGGCTCCTGAACTGATTAGACCTCATGTGTCTTTATGTTCCCCAAGAATAAACGATCTCCTTCCTTGGCTCTTGCCAAACATGACCAGCCTTTGGCTCTGCTCCCTTGTTGCTGGCTTGTACTTCTCACTGCCTGATCCACTGCCCTCCTCCTTCTCAAAGGAGGGTCCCACAAATGAACTATTGATACCATTGCAGGTTGGGTAGATAAATGCTTTAAAATAGATTGGAGTAATAATAAATCTAAAATAGAATTTTCATTCCTATACCAAACCTACTTTCCAATGAGTAAGAGAAATATTTTAACCCGAGTCACAAAGTTCTATCAGAAAAGGAAGATGAAAATATTTAGTAAAGAATAAAGCACTCTACAAATACTAATGGTTATTATTTCTATCATGTCCTTGACAACAGAATAGAAAGATTTTCAGCCTGCCTTTCCAACTATGCTCCAAAGTCAGGGTCAGAGAAAAAAAAAAAATCTAAATGTACATCACTGGGATACACTGTAGTACAGGAATCCATGTCATGGAATTACCATATAGCAATTAGGTGGATCTTTATCCTCCAACATATAGAGAGCAACAATGCATACATAAACAATCCATGCATAACTCTGCAAAAAAAAATACACATTAAAATATATGTACTTTATATGTGTATGTCTCTATATCATTAAAAGATCTTAAAGGCTAAAGAGTAAATACTTGAAAGTAGTTCCCTGTGAGGAGAAAAAAAGAAGCAAGAACTAGAGAAGGGAATTATCATGTGTTTCTTCAACAATGTGTAAGAGAAAAAGAGAGGAGAAACCATGGATTAAAACAGACAAGAGACATATCAATTTATTGCAACATGCAGACCCTACTAGACCCCGATTTTAACAAAATTTTAAAGTATGAGACAATGAGGAATCCATACACTGGACATTTGCTGATAAGGAATTACTGTTAATTTGGGAAGATATGATAATGGATTGGAGTTACTTTTTAAACCCTTACCGTTTAGAGACACATTGAAATATTTACATATGAAGTGGTATTTGCTACCAAAATAATCTAATGGCAGGTATAGATAAAACAAGATAACCTGATAATTATTGAAGCTGGGTGATGCTACACATTAGGGTTCATTACATTATTTTTCTATTTTTGTGTATGTTTGAAACTTTCTACAATAAAATGTCAAAAAATCCTTCTTAAAAATATACCTGGGTTTGCCACCTTCCTGGTTGTGTGACTGGGGCAAGCTATCTAACCTCTGTAAGTTTCTGCCCCTTTTTCTAAGAAGTGGGGATAATGTGGCTTGGCCAGGAGTAAACTCTCAAGAAGCTTGGACCTCATTGCCCTGTTGGACACTCCCTCACCGAAGGGCAGTAGTAGCTATTTTATAGCTATTTGTCATCTCTCTTTGAATGTACCAGAGGAAACGCAAACCTAACATGTCTGAAAATGAATCATCAAATTGGATGGAGGGAGGTAGGGAGGGAGACAGGGAGGCAGGGAGGCAGGAAGGCAGGAAGGAAGGAAGGAAGGAAGGAAGGAAGGGGTAGTTTCTTCCTCGTAGCTGGGCTTTTCACGACAGCTGTCAGGAATGCTTCATCTCTGATCTCTGAGTTGCTCAAAGTTTAGACTTCAAGTACAAAGTCATTATGAACTAACTTTTCTCTGGCTTTAGCATCCCCATTTGAAGGATCTCTACGACTACGGAATCTGTTAATGGGAGCTTTGTAAAATGCATGCTTCTCATTGAAACCGGCTTCTCTGTCTGAGAAGAGTTCTATGCTCCATATCCTTAGTCTTTGGCAAGAGTGAACATCCAAATTATATATAACCCCAATAAAAGAATTCATGGACTCTATGATGACTTTATTGTTGTTTGATCATGACCAAGGGTGCAGCAACATATGCTTTTACCATTAACTATTTCATGCCCATCTTCATAAGATCCTAATCAGGTTGTAATGACCATATCAGAGACTTTCCCCACTCAGGAGCCATATTATAATAAAAAAACAGGGAGGAGGGAACATCCCAAGAGACTGTTTTCTCCATAACATCTTTGAAATCTGAGCAATTTAACGAGACTGTAAGCACATTGCATCGAAATGTGGTCTCCTGATGGATTTCATACTAGCAATAATTCCTCCATCACGTTCAGTAATGGGCACCTTTCCACGTCCTCAGGAATAAACAACATGCTTCTCGTGTGCATAAATTTGTTTCGGATCCATTAGCTCCTTGGCCAGTGAATGTATTTATTTCTAAATAGATACACACACAGTAATTTTGCTGCACCATTAACTCACAGAGGAACATAAGGGCTGTCTTTCCATAATATCCTTTTGTTCTTTTTCTATGGTATGTGTATCAAACAGCCCATACCTTGCATTTACCCAGCACTCCGCTTCTCCTGGGTGAGGTTTCTATGGCTAAGAAAAGCATCAGAATTATAGAATCATCACACCTGAAAGCTAGAAAGGACACTAAAAATCTAGTTCATTGCTGTTGTTTTGCATACAGAAAAGTGGGGTGCAGAGAGCTGGACGGTCTTGCCCACACCGGTAAGGCTGGTCAGTGATAAAATCAGGGCTAGAGTCATACCTTTAGATTCCTAGTTCAGGGCTCTTTGCCCCGCACGATGTGAGTCTAATGTTCTTGGACTTCAACCACTGAAAACAAATTATTCCCTGATCTTTAGAAAGCAGAGTCTCTCAGACCATTCAGGTGCCAGGTAATGATTTATGAGAACACATTAAGCACTCAGACCATTCTCAAAAGCCCACACCAAAGCTCCATTTACATCAAGGGAACAGCTCAGTGTGGGGACAGATCTCCCCAGAGGATCTATTCTGTTCCGGCTGGTCTCTGTAAGGCCTGGACCTTTCAGAGAATCTGTGCAAAATCCTGACAGTAGCAAGCACGAAAGCCCCTGAGAGAGACCCAACCCAGAACACTGTGCTGACGTGCCAGTGGACACTTGCTCTAAAACTGCAAGCACACGAAAGCTTGACATTGTAAGCACACGAACACCTCATTTCTTTACACATTTATGACTTCCACCTCAAAGTGGGTATGAGGTGCTTCGTCAGGGTGGATAGTGTGTCCATTCTCTTAATTAAAAGTAATCTCTGATATTATTGGCAACCAATAAGAGTGACCAGTGGGTGACCAGAAATTAATACATTTAGAATTAAAGTAGCCTCTTCCCCACCCGCCCTCCACCAGACCTGCCCTCACTTTCTACCATCAGTCAGTAGCATATCCAACCACCAGGTGCCCATGCTTGAAACCTCGGTCTTGTCTTCCACCTCTCTCTCACCTCCCTCCCGCCCAGTCTGACTCCATGCCACACTGACGATCGCGAGGAAATGTGTCTTGATTCCTGCAGGGGTTGTGATCCCACCCTCTACTCCTCACCTTCCCCCTTCCTAACAGGACCCTGAATTTTCCATTCATGCTAAGGAATTGGGTGGATCTGGCCAAATCAGCCCCAGGAGTGGGCATCAACTGGTGTAAATGGTGAGCATGGCTCACCCTTTCTGGCTACAGCAGTCTTTAGGAGACGGGCATGAGACCCAGTTCTGGCCAATGAAATGTGAAGAAATGTTTGCTGAAAGGCTCCTGGGAAAGGAGCATCCTCAGTCTTCCATGGGAGCTACTGAAATGAACACTTTCTCTCCCACTGGACGGATGAGGGAGCACTGGTTACTGCTGGTGGCCAGCTTGCAGCCCCCTGGCAGGCAGTCTGGAGAACACCCAACTGGAAGAGATCAGAAATATAAAAAGGAGCCAGGTCCCTGGTGACACTGTTGATTGATCAAGCTTTGCCTGATGACTGCATCACCTCTGAACTCTTTACTTAAATATATCTATAACTTCTCATTATTTTATAAGTTAGAGTTGGTTTTTCTGTTCCTCTCAACCAGAAATAATTCTAAAACAAATCCATTCCCTTCTCCTCATCCACACTAACAGTTCAGGCCCTCATCTGAATCATGATAGTATCCTACTTACTTTACCTACCCCTGAAATACCTACGCTTTCAACTGTAATTCTCCCACACAGAGCTTGGAGAATGATATCTAATTATGACATTTATGGAACACTTACAGGGTGTCAGGCACTGGTTTGAGTATTTTATATGCGTAATCACATATGAGCCTCACAAGAACTCTATGAAGTAGGCACTATTATTAATCCCCGTTTCACAGATGAGGAAACTGAGGGTTTGAGAGATGAAGAACTGTGTCCAAGGTCACATTATTAACTAGTGGAAAGCCTAAAGTGGAACTCAAGTCTGCTTAACTCCCGAGCCTTGATCTTAACCCCTGTGGTAGTCTCCTCCTGTAAAAGCTCCAGCATCTCCCTGGTACCTACTAAACACAGTAAAAGCTCCTAACATGGCCCTCAAGGCTCTTCCCAACTGCGTCCCAAAACCACATCCCTCTAAGATCCTAAGGTATGTCCAAAACAGATGTCTCCCTGCATTCCTCCAGGGCACAGCCTCATACCTTTTGTTGGGTTAGTCCCTCTGCCAGGAACGCCCTCCCCACGCCTCCTCTGTCTGCAAAATGCCCTTCCACGCGCTGAGAGCCGGATCAAACATCACCTCTAGACCACCTCTTGCGCCAGGACCCAGGACACTTTGGGCCTAAGTTAGGCACTGACTGGTTACAAAGAGCAAAAGCCCTCTCATGCTACCTGAGGTAAAGGAGACGTGCACACAGGGGACACTAGGGGGTCTCACCAGCTTCTAAGGACAGGAAACAAAGCACAACCAAGCCACACAGGGACCCAAGCCACCAAGTAGGGATTCAAGGCTGCTGGCTCCCCCAAGGTCACCTGGACTCAGCTCCCCTGCTCTCCCCTCCCTTCTTCTCTCCCGCCTCCACTGGCATCCTCAGCAAAGCTCTTACTCTCTGCCCATGTTCCCCCCACCTCTAGCCTTTAGTCTTTCTCTGGCCCCCAGTCTAGCTCCCACTCTCCTGGGAGACCACTGTCCGCCACCACCTGACCATGTCTCTCTGTCACTTGTTCAAATTCCCAGAGAATCTCATTTTCTCAACCACCAATGTTGCCTCCTCCTGGGTCAGGTGCACCCTTGGTCCAGTCAACTGTGGCTACTGGGTGGTGCCCTAAGACAAGTCCATCTGCCCAGGTCTGCCTTGCAAGGGGGACTGTGGGTATCCTGCCCATGCCCCCTCCCCCGACCATTCCTGCACACACTGATCCCATGGCATCCTACTGCCAGCACCCGAAGCGCTCTCCTGAGGGCTTTCTCTGGCTGCCTCACAGAGAAGGTCAGATGCGCTGGAGGATGCCCCCTCAAAACTCTCAACCAGTGACTGGGAGTTGGTAAATAACTCAGCTCTAGAGCTCCGTGAGGATAATGACGTGGGGGGTTCTCCACACCGTCTCAGAACTGCCCAGCAGAATCAAGCCCCAGATGCTCATGGCAGCAACCTGCTTAATAGCACACCCTTTATTGGCTGTCTTCCATGTCTCTCGTCCCACACTTACAGGGCTCCTAGGATCCTTAACTAGGCTATTCTATCCTACGATTTGTCTATGAACCTACTGCCTTTTTTTTTTATTCATTTATTTTTTAAAGTTTTTTTTTTTTTTAATTTTTAACATCTTTATTGGAGTATAATTGTTTTACAATGGTGTGTTAGTTTCTGCTACTAAGTGAATCAGTTATACATATACTTATGTCCCCATATCTCTTCCCTCTTGCGTCTCCCTCCCTCCCACCCTCCCTATCCCACCCCTCTAGGTGGTCACAAAGCACGGAGCTGATCTCCCTCTACTATGCAGCCCTACTGTCTTTTTTAAACACCAATTACATGTTTCACTTGCAAGTAACATCTAGACACTGTTGTGCAGTATGAGATATTGCAGAATACTACAACCTGTTAAATCCTGCAAACTTTTAATAAACAAGCCTAAAGCATAATTTCACTTTAACTGTATCAAGAAAAGTGTGACTTTTGCCCAACTCCTGAACTCTCCTCAGTGGTTTATTTATTAAACAGGCACCATTGAAATATTTGCACTCATTCTTATAAACTCTATTAGATAGGTAATTATCTTTTCACTTCCCAGCTCAAAATACCATAAGGCAAATTTGCTGAAAGGTGCAGAGGGCAGGTGAAGGCTTCCTTTCACCCATGTGCTGTTGAGTAATAAAACTGGCAGGACAATTTAATGTCCATCATCCTAGAGCATATGTGCAGAAAATTGGATGCTGGCTAAAATGGAAAACAGACCGATGGCTGTAAAGAAAAGTCCCATGGGCCCACGTCATAGTTTTAATTCTTTATTTTTTAAAATTGACATATTCTGAATGAGTTACTAAATTAAAATAAACCTACCCTGACTTCCATTTCATCTTTACATGGACACATTTAGGGCTGTTGGGAGGACAATATAAAGAGCTAGACTCACTGGTATATATACCCTGGACTCTCTCAAGGAATTAGACTCATGGATTTTTTTAAGGAGCATAGATGGAATGAGAGGCAGTACCACATACATAAGAGTTCACAGCCAAGTCTGAAGCTGGCACCACCACCAGCAGCCTCAGCTTTCTCATCTATAAAGTGGAGATTTGACAGAATGCCTAAGTCATAGGGTTATTGTGAAGACTGAACAAGATAATGGCATGTGGAGTCCTGGGCACATGGCAAGTGCTCAGAAATAGTCAGAAGAAGGAATGGAAACCTGTGTACAGTAAGAAAGGAGGGAAGAATTCATTCTTCAAGCTTACTTTTCATCTTCACTCCCTTTACAGTTAGTGTTGCTGAGGGGTCTCATTCATGCCCCCATGAACTTTAGGCCCGAGCATCTACTAAAGTTGACCACGGTCATACACTATGGCACCAAGTTCACTCCTAGTATATACCCAACAGAAATGTGTACAGATGTTCACCAAAGACAAGTGCAAGAATGTACATAGTAGCACTTTTCATACTATCCCCAAACTGGAAACCACCCACAGAGTAGAATGGATACTACCCAGCCATCAATAATAAAAAAGAGAAACTGACTACTCCATCAATAGTAGAATGGATAAACAAACTGTGCTGTACTCACCAATGGATGACTATCCCACAGTGAGAATGAACAAACTACAGCCACAGGAACCTGGATGAATCTCACATGCACACCACTGACAAGAGAAGCCTGACAGCCAAGAGGGCACAGGGCCTGATCGTGTTTGCATCATGTACAAAAATAGGCAAACCTGTTCTAATCTACACTGTCAAAAGTCAGGAGCGTTCCTGACTGGGGATAGTGACTGGAGGAGACCAGAAGAGTCGCTGGAGTGATGGTAATGTTGTCTTATTTGAGCGGGGTGCTCAAGAAAGGGTAAATACCCTTAGGGAAAATTTGAGATGGACATTTAGAATTTGTGCTCTTGTTTGTAAGTATGTGATACTTCACTATATGTTCACCAAATAAGTGAATTGCACCCCCTGGGCTCAGGAATTGTGCCTTCCCAAGGCATGGCTGACTCCTGTACAGATACAGTAATGCTGGTAGAGCATTACCGGGGACCTGGATGATCCTCGTAGGTTGTCTACCCACTGCTGACAGCTGGTCCTCACTGTTCACCTTTCTACAGCTGAAATTCGAGCCTAACTAGATACAACTGCATTATACACTGTAGTCAGGACATTGACCTCTAGACCAGGACCGGGGACACTTGGAAACCGTCTCTTAGCCAAGATCCAAGTCCTCTTACCCCCCCATTGTCCTCCAGATGTGTGGCCTGAAGGACAACACAGAGATTTTCCAAATCATTGCTTCAAGGGACACTGCGACCTACTGAGCACCAGGCATATGGCGCATTAGTCATTTTATCTGGAGAAGATAGAAACAGCAGTGAGGCTTTCCATACAGAAGACTAAATTTGGGATCTTCTGGAACAACAAATGTGTATATATGTATAGTTTTTATATATGAAGTTATATATAGTTATATATTTTTATATCTAAATATATACAGGCATACCTCATTTTATTGCACTTTGATTTACTACGCTTTGCAAATCCATTTCTTAAAACGAATTGAAGGTTTGTGGCAACCCCACATTGTAAGATGATGGTTAGTATTTTTTTAGCAATAAAATATTTTTAAATCAAGGTATGTACATTTTTTTTAAACAACGCTATTGCACAATTAACAGACTACTGTATAGTGTAAAAATAACTTTTACAAACCAAAATATTCATGTGAACTAGCTTTACTGTGATATTTGCTTTATTGTGGTGGTCTGGAACCAAACCCACAATATCTCCAAGGTATGCCTATATTGTTTTAAATAATTTTTCTATGGTTTTTCAATCTGAAATTGTTTATGGCCTCAGGAAAGCAGTCTTTTAAAAGTCCTCCAGGGACACTAGAAAAATCATTTTGACAACAGACAATTCTTAGTAAAGAAGCACTTCCAAATATACTTAATACTTTTTGTATCAGTCATTTCCTCAGTGATTACATTTATTCACATGGTCACACAGACTTTTGTGGAAAACATATTGAATCCTGTCATTTTTCCCCCAAAAAATCTTTGATGCCCCCAAATTCTCCCAGAGTGAGTGAAAAATCCCTTGGCATCCCAAAGTTGCTAGAGTTCAGTCCCCATCCCCTGACCAAGGCATGTGGACAGTCACCAAAAAGCTACAAGTAGCAAGAGCCTAGAGCCCTCGGAGGGAGCCTGGCCTTGCAGACACCTTGACTTCAGCCCAGTGATACCAATTTCAGACTTTTGGCCTCCAGAACCATGGGAAAATAAGTTCTTATTGTTTTAATCCACCAAGTTTGTCGTAATTTGTTACAGCAGCAATAGGAAACTAACATATAACCCAAGACGGCATTTGTTTTCTTTTTGGTGTCTCTCCATGATGCCAACTTACTGAATTTAAATCAATTCTTTCTTTCAAAAAAAAAAAAAAATATTTAATAAAGTAGAACAGTTGAGAAGAAAAGGTCCTACTTTATTGGACTCCTAAGCACAGAATATGGAGAGAAGGACCATATTTGGGGTTTGAGACTGACTGCCTGTGTGACCTTGGATAAATCACTCTCTGAGTCACTTTTCCCATTTATAAAATGAAGAAATAACCTCTAAAATGATGATTCTATAAATTCAGATGATTCTATAACTCTACATATCTTTTACTTAACTTTCAACTAATTTCGTAGAAGTCCCTAGGCAATCACTGATTTAATGTCACCTCCTAAGTGCAACCTCCTCTGGGAAGCCTGCTCTGATTCACTCTCTTCTCTATACTCCACTGGCTCTTGGACACATCTCCATTTCAGTATTTATTGCCCTGTGTTCTAGTGATTTGTCTCCATACCCATCTTCCCCACTAGATATGTGTTACTGGAGGGCAGGAGTTGCATTTTGCTCGCCTCTGCATCTCCAGTGCCCAGCTGAGTAATGAATGGGCCAAGAAACTGAGTTGTGAGGAAGTAATGACCTCTCATGCTACACAGCTGACTGATGAAAATGTCACAGGACAGGGCTGAACACGAGATTCCTGGAGCCCAAGCATCTCCCTCAGGGGAGCCATTCATCGAATAAGTCCTGGCATCCAGATTGCATTTTATGAGTGTTTTATGTGTTTTCATCAGTGCAGATTTGACTTGTTTGATCTGTTTAATGAGCTTAAGTCATAATTCAAAAGCCATCTTTGATAACTTATATGCCTGAATTTCATAATTATGATCAATACATCCATACTTCAGAATTTCAAACGGCTCCTAGAGAAGCTTTCTTCTCCTGGCTCATCAAGGTTTTAGAAAGACTTTTTAAAAATCTTGCCATTTATATCCATAACTTGAATCTCCACAGGTATAAATTCAATGATAACACATGAAAAGTTGTACAGGAAAGAATTTTTCCTGGAGCCCGGTTTATTCTCTCCCCTCTGCTAGTTTTGGTCTAGTCTTTGGGTGGAAGTGAAGGGCTCATCATGGTGGTCGATGCCCCAGCTGCCTCGCACTGTCAAGGAGACTTGCCCTAGTCCAGTAAACAAATGCAACCTGCAGAGATTTTGACTGGAGCACCCCATTTTTGGCTGAATCTCAATATAACTTAAAGACTTTTCTAAAGCCGGTTGTCAGCATCATAGTTGGTCCTGAGCACAGAAGCCATTTATAACAAGAATTATGGAGTCTGATTTGGATTTCCAAAATAATTAGACTTCTCTATGAAAATCTATAAGCTTCTAATAAAACTTAATTTGTGAAGTTATCTGGTGTTATTTTATTAATCAAAATCACTACAGGTACCTTCCTATTCCTTTCGGAAGGTAAACATCAACATGGGAAGTCAGAATAAGAGCAGATTCAAAGGCCTGATGGAGACAGGATTTACCCCAGGCCTTACCTATTCTGAGACAATGACCAAGTATGCTTTTAACTGCGATGCATTCACAGCCAGCAGGAACCCAGGGCCCTCTCCTCCTGTCTGCAGTAACATTGCTCAAGATTCTGGCCCGTGGAATTGCTCCTCATTTGCAAATGATAATTTTCATGTTTACAAATGGTAACCATCTACATGTAAAACTTAATGGATTATTGGATGCAAATATATAGCCCTCTAGATGCAATTTTCCAAATGTCTCTTTAGAAATTTAAAGGACTCTGCTGCCACAAGTCCAAAATTCTTTGATACCATTTCATTTTACCTCATAGCTTTAAATATGTTCTCTGCAATTATCAATTCCTTTTTTTTTTTTAAATCTATACCCATACGGGTGACTGTCAAATTTTGCCTTTTAGAGCCCAGGTATTCTGTGATTCAGACTAAAATGCTTCTAATGTCAGCAAACTTTTCCTAATTCACAAAGGGGAAAACAAAGACAGGCACAATTTTCCCAGTTTTACACTTTCATACAAAATTATCAGAAGTGCTATTGCTTAAAGGACAGCAAATTATTGAATTACTAATAAACAAATACTGAGGGAAATAGTGTTTCAATCAAATGATTAAAAATCAATGTGATTTTTTTTTCATTGTTAGAGTTTATTGGAGAAATTAAAATACTACCAGGAAGTAACCTGGGGAGCATCAATTCAGAGTGATTGGAGTTGGATAATGGAATTCTGCCGTGTCCCCCACAGTGACCCACGGACAGAGCCCCCTCACTCTTGGCCAGCGCTGAGGACTCATGGACAACTCCTGCTTCTTGTCTCCACCCTTAACAGGTGACGATGAAGACTCACAAGGAATCACATATTTTAGTGGCCTATATGGACATTTCAGAAACCCTCCGGTCACACTCATGGGAACAGTGGGTGCTGAAGGTGGAAGGAACATGAGAATACATCATGTCCAACCCACCCTTCCTCATTACACACGTGAGAAAATGAGACCCAGAGAGGTGAAGTGACTTGCCCAAAGTCACACAGCAAGATGGCTTGAACCCAAAACTCCGAATGCAAGTCTAGTAGCGTGGTGAGCCTGAGAGGATAAAAAGACCACATCCTTCACGTTCATACAGACCTGGGGTGAGTTCTGGCCCTGCCACCTCAGCAGCAATCATAATAAAGGCAACCAACATTTACTGAGCTCTTACTCAATGCCAGGCACTTTCTGAGTGCTTTAGAATTTTTTTTTTTTTCACACACACACACACACACACTGTATTTTATTTTTACAAGAGATAAATAGACTGACACCAAGCATTGTAAATGGATGACCACAACAAAAGCAACATAGAATTCTTGCTACATTTAATTTTCACAACAACCCTGTGAAGTAGGTACTATTATCTCCATTTTACCAAAGGGGAAACCAAGACACAGAGTGATTAAGCTAACTCCCCCATGGTCAGATAGTCAGGAGTGGATGCAGGCTCCCAAACTGCAGACCCTGTGATGTAGAGAACATTTTAATTCAACCTAATTTGTATAGCACACCAAAAATGAGTGAGGCTCTGTGGAAGACACAAAGTTGAAAAACTTTCTGCTGTCAAAGGTCTGCAAATCTTTGCTGAATGCCTGTGAAACTTGTCAGGAAAATCGACAGCTGTGTAAAAGGGTATCAGCAGAAATCACCACAGTGGATGAACAATGTTTCTCCTCCCAGGTGCTCAGGAGGTTGGTAGGCTGTGGCTGAATAGGACAGAATGGGCAGGAATAGGAAAGGGCAGGAGCTGGAAAGAGGATGTAGGAAGAGGACTTTCCAGCTGTCTTGAAGAAAGAGGAAAGAGCTTAAGAAAAAGAAAGCACCGGGCCTTCGTAGATACACAGAAAGCAGAACTTGTACCCTGAGTAGAAGATTTAGGTAGAGATGTGACTAGAAATACATGTAGAGAAAAAGAATGAATCAGGACTCTGGATGCCACGCTTAAAAGAGCCTAGATCGTTTCCTTGAGGCAACTGGGAGACAACAGAGATGGCTGAGCAAGGGATGATTTAGAAAGATTAATGTCCCTGCATTGTGCAAAATGCAGAGAGGGTGGTGAAATACAAGGTGGGCGACCAGCGTAAGTCCAGTAAAACAGATCAGGCATAAGCCAGGTTGGCGAAGGAGGGGAACAGTAAGGAAGGAGGCATGTAAGAGGTGCTGAAAAGAATGTTTTGGCTCAGAGGCTAATTGGATGGGGAGGACAGAGACAGAAAACAGACACTGTATTTTTTTTTAGGTCCAAATGACTGGGGACATTAATCAAAAACACTGCAAATTCAAGGAGAGTAAATACAATGACTTCTGATTTTAAATGAAAAATGTCCAGGATTAAAAGAATCTCATTTATTCAGAGCTTGCCATGGGTCAACAGCATTGTAAGCCCTTTATGCACCTTATGTAATTGTCATGGAAGCTCCATGAGATAGGTATATTATCCCCCTTTTACAGACCGAAGAATTGAGGCCAACACCATGTAGGGAGTGAATGGCAGAGGTGAGACTTGAACCCAGACCATGATTTTGCATTCGACTTCCAAGTTTCCAAGAGAAGATTGGTGATGTGGGGCAGAGACCTAGAAGAATAATCAGAGCTAAAGACAGAAATTTGGGAGACAGAAATTTGAGAGTAATAACGGCAGCCTGGGAAAAGATAGAGAGTGGAAGTGGAATCCAGGAGCAGATCTTTGGCTGGCCCTTTGTTTTGGTTTCGACTGCAGATCTGAAATCAATAAACATGACTAACAGTAGCCTGTGATAAATGACCTAAATTCAGAAACTGACTTTGAGAAATAAAGAGGCCAGTTCTTTGTTTTCTTCCCATTCCATGCACTTGTCATTTTCTCTCCCCTTTTCACACTGCCAGAGATCTGTTTCACAATGATCAGAGATTCAATGGTCTGAGTATAATCAGGAGAGAGAAACCATACAGTAATTTGAACAGTAAAAGGTTAATGTAAAGGAGTACTAACTATAAAAGGGGATTAGATTTACAAGAGACCAGCTAATAAGAGGGGAAAAGAACTTTAAAAAATATAGGACTAGCAGAGAGAGGGAGAAGCCACCACCTCTAGAGTTGAGGTAGAGCATCTCTCAGCTCACCTCAGAGCTGGGATCTGACCGTGTTAGAAAGGGCACAACTGTGGCTCATTGGATGGCAGAGAGGACATTGGTGGGTGTCTTCAGGGTGCTAGAAAAACTACTTCACGGGGAAGTGCCTCACCAGAGGCACTTTTGGTTGAGGAAGAGGTGGTGGGGGCAGCTGCTGGCTGCTGAATGCTTTCGGCTGTGAGTCCTACAGGAGTCGGAGGCATTCTACTACAGAGCCACTGGCTACTGTGTACTACAGAGCTGGGCACGGAGGAGCCGCAACCACTGCAGGGTTTGGCAGCTGCAGGAGAGGCACGCACCGCTAGCATGCCAGATCCAGGAGGCAAAACCCTTTCCTCCTGCAATGTCTCTCCAGCACCCTCCACTGCCAGAACTTCAGAGTCAGCTGGCTCAGGAAAAATAGTTAAAGGGCCCAGATCCATTTTCAGAGAGCAAACAAAAAGGATGAATTTGGAGGATATGCAGACAGGTAGAAAATAACAGATGGAAAAAGACAGGCCATGCAAACAGTGAGTATAAGAATCAGCAAAAATATGCAAGGAATATTACAGCGAAAATGAGAATCATTTCATAATGATAAGGTGGCCAATTCATCAAGACATAATTCTAAATGTGACACACCTAATAACAGAGCTTCAAAACACATGCAGCAAAAATTGACAGAGCTAAAGGGAGAAATAAATCCACAATCACAGTTGGAGATTTTGTCATTCCCCTCTCAGTAACTGATGGAAAAAATGGACAGAAAAACACTAAGGATATAAAAGACTTGAATAACACCAGCTAACAACTCAACTTCACTGTCATTTCTAGGACATCCTACCCAGCAACTGTAGAATGCACAATCTTTTCAAGTGCACATGGAATAGTCATATAGATAGACCCTTACCCCAGACCAAAACCAACTGATGAAGCAAGCAAAAATGAGAAATAATTCTGAGGACTTAACACAAATGACAAGTAATATCCAGTAGACCTACATGGCACACATCCCAGCGAACAGAGACAGAAACATTCTTTTTAAACCACATGAACCAGTACCAAAAAAAAACCTGACTGTGGTAGGCAGCCTCCAGTATGGCTCCCAGTGATCTTCATCTCCCAGTAATCTCATCCTTGTGTGGTCCCCTCCCATTGAGTACAGGCTGGACTTAGTGATTCCCTTCTGATGAACAGAATAAGATGTGATGGTGTATGACTCAGGAGACTGGGTCATAAGAGGCTGTCTGGTGTTGCTTTCACTCTCTCTCTCTCTCTGAACACTCCTTCTAGGAGAAGCCAGCTGCTATATGGTGAAGCCCACCTGGTGAGGAACTGAGGCCTCCTGCCAACAGCCATGTGAGCAAACCATGGGAGCTGCTCCCCCATCCCCAGTTGGATCTTCAGATGCCTAGAGTCCTACCAACAGCTTCGAAACCTCATGAGAGGTCCTGAGACAGAACCACCCAGGTAAGCTGTTTCTAGATTCCTGACCCTCAGAAACTCTGAGAAAATAAATATTTGTTGTTTTAAGCTACTAAGTATTGGGGGTAATTTGTGACACAACAATAGATAATGCCTAAGCCACTAGGGAAAAAAAGTCCCCAAACTGAAATTTATACAATCTACTTTGCCTAACCAGAAAGCAATACAATTACATATTAACAACAAATCTTTCTTAGAATTTTTAAACACTTTAAAATAATTCTTGGTTAAGAAGGCTGTCAAACTGACATTATAAACTATTTAGAGATGAATGAAAATGAAAACACTACATATCAAAAGCCATATGGGATGCAGCCATATACATGAAGAAATATTTCTAGCTTAAAAATCTAGTATTTATTAGAAACCAGGAAAGACTGAAGGGAAATGAACTAAGCACTTGACTCAAGAAACTAGATGAAAAGAAACCAAAAATAATACACTCCAAAAAGTTAAAAGGGGTTGGTAATTAACCTTAGAATGTAAAGTTATATGTTTTAAATAGTAGACTTAGTCAATAAAACCAACATTCTTTGAGAAGACCAATAAAAGAGAAGAACTTTTGGCATTTCTAATTTCTAACTGGCAAAAAAGGGAGAGAGAAGATGTAAATAAACATTAGGAATGCAAAGAAGAACATAGGTTGAATCTCTTTACTTGGAGTTATTTTTTTAAAGACTGTCTATAATTATATGCCCAAAACTGGAATATGCAATTAAAATTATAATTTTCTAATACTGTCCAATAGGACTTTCTACAAGGATGGAAATATTTTGTATCCACACTGTCAAATATGTTAGCCATTGGCCATGTACAACTCTTGAGCAACTGATATATGGTTAGTACAACTAAGGAGCTGAATTTTTAAATTTTATTTCATTTTAATTAACTTAAATTTAAATAATCACATATGGCTGGTGACAACTGTAATAGATAACATAGTTCTAGAAAAAAAAATTATGGAAGTTAAGAAGTAGAAAAATTTACTTAGTCCAAACACTATGAAAGAATTTGAAAGAGCAGTCAAAGATATACTTTAAAATATATTCCGGCCTTAGATGTTTAATAGGTAAGTTCTACTAAACATTCATAAAAAATGTTATAGATTTGCGAAGTATAGAAAGATCCCAAAATTCCCAATTATTTCTTCAAAGTTAACTCTGATACCAAATTCCAACAAGAAAGCATGTATACACACAGAGGTATAAATAGAGCTAGAGATAGAGATAGATATAAACTCAGTAAAACACAATCCCAACATCTCAGTGACTAGGAGTCAGCAAACTACAGCCTATACACCCAACCTGGTCTTTTACTGTTTTTGTATGGTCCACAGCTAAAAATGGTTTTTACCTTTTTTAGAGGTTGGAAATTTAATTTTGCTACAGACTTGATCATGTTTCTTAATGAGTTCAACATAACATTACAAGGCAAAACAGTACCTATGTGAAACATATACAAAAATTAATTCACATCTCATTACAGCCATATGGGTTGTACATATATGGAAACTGAAGCACAGAGAGGTAGAGTAACATGCCTGAGGTCACACAGCAAATTGCTGTCAGAGACAAGAGTGAAACACAGTCTGTGCTCTTAAACACCATGTTCTGGGTTATGCCACATAAACATTAAAAAGCAATCTACTTAGACAATAATAAAGATATGAATGAAGAGCTAGGTGTGCATATCAGAGTGGGGGCCTAAGAAGAAGGAAAACGTCTTAGAGGAACGTACTGCCTTGAAAGATTAGGGTCACATTCTGTACCTCTACTATAGCAGATATTACATGTCTGTCTCCCTTCTAGACTGTGAGCTCCTAGGAGAGGGGAACTTCCTAATTTATCTGCCTTCCAAGCAATGAATATGCTCAATTCAAAGCCTATGCTCATGGATAGCTACCAGTATTTGGCAGTCCCTATCTGTGTGAAAAGACATTTTTAAAAGTGAAATACACAAAGCCTTACTGCAGATCAGCATTAACAAATAAACATTTGTAATTGATTTGATCACAGGAAACATTACTTTTGAGCTCCAATTAAGTGAAATATTACCTCCTTAAAAACAATTCCATTCTTCTCGTTAGGACACTTGTATGACAAAAAATTATACTCTATTATTACTATTAATAATTACGTTTTGGATTTCATCAACAAAAATATGTGGAAATTTGTTCTCTTTTGTTTTCTGAGTACTTACATAATATCCTTGATTTCACCTTTTGGCCAGCAAAGTCTAAAATATTAACTATCTAGTCCTTACAGATGAAACTTGCCGACACTTCATTTAAACAAGTATCGTTCATCTTCTCCCTCATGCTCCCTGTCCATTGCTGATTAGCAGTATGCTATGCTCATCACAGTTATGCAGGCTGGCCTTGTGCGCAAGCTGGCCTTGAATGTTCTGGTCACTAAGTTAAAGGGAGAAAAAATAGCCCTGGACATCTTGCTGTAACAATAAAATGCTTGGCCCAGAATTGTGACATTAGTTCCATTTCCAACTCATTGGTCCAAACTACTAACATGGCTGGACCCAGTTCCAAGGGATCTAAGAAATGCAATCCCACCATGTGCTCAGAAGTCTGCACTAATAACACATTTGTAGTGGGTTGAATGGTAGCTCCCAAAAAGATATGTCCATGTCCTAATCCCCTGAACTTGTGAATGTGACCTTATTTGAAAGAGTAATTTGTTATAGAAGCCCTAAAAAACTAATACAACATCCTATAGAACTATCTCAAAAATGAGTACAAATGCAACAATCCTAAATTCTGGCAAATCAAATCCAAGAGTGTACTGGAACAACATTTTTAAATGGTTAAGAAAGGCTTATTCTGGGTTCAACATTGTCTGCTGATGTAATTTACCACATTAACAAGCTACAAAAATAAATCATCTCAATAAATGACAAATAAATTAATAAATTTAAACACATATCCCCAATAAAACTTTTAATAAACTTGAAATAACAAGATTTTTTAACTTTATAAAACTTTCAACCAGAAACCTTCTACTAACATCATCCTTAATGATAAAGATGTTAGAGAAAATCTAATTAAATCAGGAGTCAGAGAAAGATGCCCACTGTTGGCCCTACTATTCAATATTGTACTGGAAGTCTTTGCCCACACAAGAAGAATTAGGGGAGAAAAGAACTATTAGTATTGGAAAAAGAGATGTCATAATTACGACCATGTGTTCATCAACTTAGAAAATCCAGTGAAATCAACTAATATTAGAATTAATTACAATCATTAGAACCAAAGGAATTTCAGAAAGTGGCCATATCCAAGGCCAACAAAGTCACTAGAAAGGTAATTAGAAATTTCACGGGGAAAGATTCCATTCCCAGAAGCAAACCAAATTGTCAGATATCTAGGAATAAATTTATCAGGAAATATATAAGACAAAAATGATTAAACTAGAAATTTTTTTATTAGAGAAAAGAATTACAATGATCCTGAACGAAAAGATTTAATACTGTTAAGATTTTAGTTTAAAAACTTATCTATAAATTCAAAGTAATTCCAATCAAAATCCCAAGAATTTATTATGTCAAGCTAATACTAAAATTCATGTCAAGACACCCAAGAATTTCCAAGAAAATAGTTTTTAAAAACAATGAAGGCACTTTCCTTATCAAATGTGCTAATAAAGTTATAGCAAATACAACTGTGTAACTCTAGGACAGCAATAAACAAATATATAATAAAACTAAATAGAGAGATCAGGAACAGATCCATATACTAACAGGAATTTCGTATCAGATATAGGTGGCTCTTCAGATCAATGGCAATGAAACAGACAATTCAGTAACTGTTACTGCAGAAATCAAATATCCATTTGTGAAAAAATTAAAATATACCTACCCCACATTAGTCAAGCACAAAATTCAAATGGGTTATAAAAATAGTAGCAGAAACTCTAGACCACTGCATTTATGACCTTGGCAGAGTAAAGAAATATACAAACCCCAGAAACTATAAAGGAAAAGACTGGCTTATTTGCTCACATAGAAACTTAAAACTTGATAAAAGATTCTGTAAGCAACATTAAAATATTAGAGAAAGATGAAGAGAAAATAACTGCAAAGAATTAAAATTTACAAAACATGAATATATAAAATTTATTATATATATAGCATTTCTCTAAGTCAAGAAAAAGACAAACAATAGAAAAATGAGCAAACATAAATATCTAAGTCCCAGAAAGAAATAAAACCAATAAACTTCGGAATGATGTCATACAGCCATAATAAATTAAATGCACATTAAGAATACAAGAAAAGCATTTTGTCACCCAATTTTACAACATTTTTGGGTTTTTGCATTTTTGTGGGTGTGTGTTAACAAGGATAGTCAGATAGATATTCTCATGTTTGGAAGGACAAGTTGGCAAAAGCATTATACTCTTTCACCCAGTAATTTTACCGCTAAAAATCTATCATGCTGAAATATTTTAAAATCTCTTTAATGATTTATGTTAAAATAATTTTCTAAATTTTACATAGAATAATGAGAAATTTGACTAAAAATAGTCAACTGAAACAAATATTATAACTACCAAAATGTGAGCACTTGGAGAAATGTCCATAACAAAATGAAAAGCATGATATCAAATTATATAATAATGGATATAGTAATACTGTAAGTAGTATTGTTAACATTTGTTGAACATTTACTAAGAGCCAAAGACTGTTCTAAGCCCTTACTATCTATTAACTTATTTAATTTACACAATCCCAGTATGAAGTAAACACTACTTTAATGCCCGTAAAGAAAAACTGATGCACTGAAGGTTTGGGTGGACTCACTTATATGAAGTAACTAGGTGGTGTCTGCAAACACTTTAAGTGCTCTGAGTTTGGTTAATGAAGGTTTTCAAGTTGAGATTGTAATACTGTCACCTCACCCACCCCCATCGACTCGGGGAGATCTAGTATCCTTGCCGAAGTTGAGAAGCAAAGGATAAACCAACAGAGGTCAAAGTTCTGTCTGCCTTCCTAGAGGGAGATGAGGTCTCTTGCTTGGTGACCTGGGAAATAACAGGTGGAAATTCTTCTGCCCACCTTCAGCTCACCTGGTCTGCCAGGTGAGAGGAGACTGAGAGACACAAAAGCCATCTCAAGGCTGAAGTGGCTGCTTGAACTTCCTGAGTGACGGGCACAAACACGTATCTGGGTCCTCACCTCCTAAAAATAACACCAGCCCACTATGGTTACACAACCAGGCTGACCCTGGTAGAACAGTAGGGGGAAAAAAAAAGCTGTGGAACCGTCTCCCACCCTTTTTTCTCCCTCCCTGATCTCCCAAACAGTAGTCTCCATCCTTAAGGACCCCCAACACTCACAGCTCTGCCCTCACCTGCCCAAATCACTCAAGAAGGAAGCACAGAATTTTGAAACTTTATTATCACTCAAAGAAATATTTGCATAAGATAAAAAAGAATGGCCCTGAAGCAGACAGGGCTTAACGCAGGAGAATTATTCAGCAACGGTAGGCTTTCTGGCATCAGTGGGGGAATACTTGAGACAAAGACCTTCCCAGTCTCTGTCCCCACCCCCATACCAACTGAGTTGTTGCTGACACAGCTGATCCTGGTGGCACATGATTCAATTAGTAATCGTATCTGTTTCTTCACCTCCTGAAAAGGTAACCTGATTTCCCTGCAAGTATAATATAATATACTTCATCATTAAAAACTCTAGAAGCCCCCATGGAATAATTAGAGAGTATGAGAATAGAAACGTGAACATATCATGATGGATGGCAGAGCAGACCAGCCCTGAAAGCACAGCTGCAAGAAAGGTGTTGATGTAATTGATGAAACTAACAGAAGCACAGGTCAAAGGCTGGTGCTGTATTTGGGCCTCTAAAGGAGCAATTCAAGCTCTTTAAGGGGCAATTTAAAGCTCATATCAGAGTTGCACTAAAACACTGTATGTTCCATGGCTCCTACCGATGTATGACTTGGCCAGTTTAAAATGTGAAACATCCCAGACAGTCCAGCTCAGGTACAGACCCTGGAGATGAACTGCTGAAGGACACTGAGCTTATTAGCTACAGCCACAAAGCAGTTTTAATTAGAAAGTAAAAATGGCATCTGATGTTAAAACCTAAGATCCCCTGGCAGGAGAGCATTAATGAGGCTGGGAAAGAGAAAGGATAGAGCAGTGACTGAGAGGAGACACTGGGTGTGTGCACGGTGCTGCATCACGGATGGATCCCACCTCCTTTTAGAGAATCCTGACTTACCACACAATTCATCGTCTCAACCTGCTGCAATGTGCACCTACTATGTGCCACATCATGTGCTGAGAACTAAGCCTATAGATGAACGAAACAGATGTGGTCCTAACCCTCTGGGCTTAGTCTACAGCGAACTTTTTCTGTAGAAGTACAGACAATAATTTAGGTTTTCTAGGCTGCACGGTCACACCTTAGTAGCCCGATAGTGCTATATGTAAACAAAGATAATATGTAAATGAACAGTCATGGCTGTGTTCCAATAAAACTTTACAAAAGCAAGTGGTGGCTGGATTTGACCTGCAGGCAGGCAGTAGTCTGCCATCCCCAGGTCTAGGAGGCCATTCAACAAATACATAGTTAAAACTGTAATAATTGGAGCCTGCTATGTGCCAAGTACTGTTTGACATGCTTTATGATACTCATTTAATCCTCACAACCCTCTGAGCTAGTGTTATTATGCCCATTTTACAAATGAGAAAACTAAGGCATAGAAATGTTGATAATGCAGCCACGATCACACAAGTAGCAGATAGGATGAGCCAGGGTTTGAACCCTGCAGGTCTAGAGCCTGCACACGTGAGTACTGCATTGCACTCCTCTCCAGCACCAAACTGCCTCTTAACAAGGATATGGTCAGGTGTGATTAAAACGTTAGGAAGAAAAAGAATAGGATGGCATGAAACAGGTGGACCTATGTTCGATGGTCTAATCAGAAAATGGTTGAGCCTGAAGCATGAGAAGTGGTAACCCAGCAGAGGGGGGAGGAGAGAACATTCTGGGCACTATTAGTTTTATTTTTTTAAGTTATATGAAATAGAGGTTTTATTATAATTTTTTAATTGAGGTATAGTTGATCTACAATGTTGTGTTAGTTTCAGGTGTGCAGCAAAGTAATTCGGTTATACATACATATATATCTATTTTTTTCAGATTCTTTTCCCTTATAGGTTATTACAAAACATTGAGTATAGTTCCCTGTGCTATACAGTAGGTCCTTTTTGGTTATCTATTTTATATATAGTAGTGTGTACATGTTAATCCCAAACTCCTAATTTATCCCTCCCCTCCACCTTTTCCCTTTGGTAACCATAAGTTTGTTTTCTATGTCTATGGGTCTATTTCTGTCTTGTATATAAGTTCATTTGTATCATTTTTTTCAGGTTCCACATATAAGCAATATCATATGACATTTGTCTTTCTCTGTCTGGCTTCCTTCACTTAGTAAGATAATCTCTAGGTTCATCCATGTTGCTGCAAATGGCATTATTTCATTCTTTTTTATGGCTGAGTAATACTCCGTTGTATAAATATACCACATCTTCTTTATCCATTCCTCTGTTGATGGACTTATAGGTTGCTTCCATGTCTTGGCTATTGTACATAGTGCTGCAGTGAACATTGGGGTGCATGTATCTTTTCAAATTATGGTTTTCTCCAGATATATGCTCAGGAGTGAGACTACAGGATCATATGGTATAGCTCTATTTTTTAGTTTTTTAAGGAACCTCCATACTGTTCTCCATAGTGGCTGTATCAGTTTACATTCCCACCAACAGTGCAGGAGGGTTCCCTTTTTCTCCACACCCTCTCCAGCATTTATTATTTGTAGACTTGTTGATGATGGCCATTCTGACCGGTGTGAGGTGATACCTCGCTGTAGTTTTGGTTTGCATTTCTCTAATAATTAGAGATGTTGAGCATCTTTTCATGTGCCTTTTGACCATCTGTATGTCTTCTAGAATAAAAAGAAACAAGGACAGTTTAAGAGACCTCTATTCATTTTCTGTTGCTGCCGTTCAAATTATCACAAACCGAGCAGCTCAAAACAACACAAATTTATCATCTGGCAGTTCTGTAGGTCAGAATCCAGGGCATCTGCTGGCTTTTCTGCTCCAGGTCTTACAAGGCCCAGATCCAGGTGTCAGCGAGCCAGGCTATTATCTGAAGCCTGTGAGAGTAGAATCAGCTGCTAAGCTCACTCAGGTCTTCAGCAGAACTTGCTTGAGGTTGGAGGGCTGAGTTCCTGTCTCCTTGCTGGTCATTGGTCAGGAGCCTCTCTCAACTCCTTAGGCTGCCAGGATTCCTCATCCTGTTGCCCTTTCTGTCCTTAAACAGTGCATTGAGTCCTTCTCACACGTCGACTCTCTCTGACTTCTCCTACTGCATCCCTCCTGCCCCCAGCTGGAGAACATTTTCTGCTATAAATGGTTCACACGATGAAACTGGATGAGAGAGGCTACTCTCCCCATTTTATGGTCTGTAGCGTTAATGACACCTGCAAAGTCCCTCTGACGGTGCAACAAAATATATCACAGGTTATATGGATTAGGGTGTAAATATCTCTGGAGGCCCCACTGCCTACCACACAGGCAGAGGGAACAATACACGCAAAGGTCTTGGCATAGAAACTAAAATAAGGTCAGTGTGGGCAGAGGAGAGCAAGTGGGAGAGCAAGGAAGAACTGGGCCGGCCCAGGCTGGAGGGGCGGCCAGGGCCTGGATGCCACAGGCCTTTCAAGCCACGATAAGAAGTTTGAGATTGTCTTCTATGTGCTTTGGAAAGCCATGAAAGGCTTGTAAGCAGGGGAAATGTGGTCTGATTCATGCTTTTTTAATGATTAGCAGCTGGGTAGAGAATGCATGGGGGAGGGGCAAGAACATAAGTGGGGCGACCAGTTCGGTGGCTACTGGGTAGTCTAGATGAGAGACGGTGCTGGCCTGTGATAATGGCGGCAGTGGAGCTAGAGGGAAGGAGGAGATCTGAAACATGTTTTAGAGCAGACTTGTTGATGGATTGGATGCAAGTGGCAAAGAGAGGGGTGTTAAGAGTAAGAAGGAAAGACAGCAGGAAGAACAGGTTTGGGGTTGAAGATCAAGAGTTCAGCCATGGACACATGTTGCTGAGATGGCTACTAGGCATCTAAGCAGCTCTATAAAGTAGGCAACACATGTTTTTGGAGGCAGGCAGACGCCACAGTGTTCTACCCACCCCAAAAGATTTTTCCAGCAGTCACTATGGTTTGAAATTCTCATCACTGGCCTCATTTCATTAGGGAAAGGTTTGGGGTCTCCAGGAGGGTACTGTCAAATGGCCTATAATGTGCTCCACACTCTCACATAACATTACAGCCCCATGTCTGCAAGCTCCCTGCTTAGGAGGCTGTGAGCCGGGAGCGGGGGAGGAAGGGACAGGCTGGGACATTTTTGATGACGAGAGACAAGCCCAGGGCAGGCCCTGGGAGGCGGCTGGAGCGGGAGGCATCTCAGGAGGAGACTGTCAATTAGGGCCTGCATGAAAGATCTGCACCAAACCACTTTCTGTTCAGCTCGAATCCCTGACTGCAGAGACAAAGATGTCAATTAAAGAGAAGCACCTGAGATTTCTGTGAGGTGCTTGTCATCCACAGAGGGACAGGAATACTAGCTTAGGCAGCATCCATTTCCACTGCCTGCCAGAAAGGTACATACACAGGCTCCCCTGAGCACGCCCTGGGGCTGATCAAAGAAAGTCAGCATGAAGTGGCACAGGTCTCAGCACACAGATGTGTCTGGACGGGCATCGAAGTTCCTATTACAGTTCCCAAGAATTACTCTTGATCCTCTCCTCCACCTGAAGATATGGATGTGCCATCTCCTGCAGAAACTTCCTTCCTTTCAGCCCAGTGCAAACTTAGGAGTCAGACTACACGGTTTTGTAGCCCAGCTTTGCCATTTACTGTGTAACCTTAGGCAAGTTGCTAAACGGCTCTGTGCCTCAGATTTCTCATCTGTAAAATGGACATGCAAAAGGAGGACTGGTGAGTCCACTCCTGGGATAGCAATGTGAGGAGCTCTGCAGACCCACTCCCCAATGAAACAAGCATAACTGATGAAAACTATTTAAAAACAAACAACCATCTAAAGTCTCTGAAAATTGTCCTAAGGGTACATAGCAAGTGAAGAAACACTTATTCAAGAAAATCTACTACAACTCGCTAAAACTGTGAAAGGCTGTGGCACCTGAGCCACAACCCCCTCCCTCCCTCCCTCCCAGTTCAGCCCCCACCCCCACCCATCCACTCTGGGCAGCTGTGGCCAAGAAGAGGGCGTCCTCTCCCCTCAGCTCCTAAACAAGGGGTACAGGGCACTGGGAGGAGCAGATTGCCGGCGTTTCTCTTGCCTCCGACTCCAGCTGAAGAGGCTAAATTCCTGGTGAGTTCAGCCAAGAGCTCGGGGCTCCTTTCCTCTGCACATCTCCCATTCACAGGATGGATGCTCTAACCCGAGCTTATCAAGCCAAGAATACCGGGGCCCCAATTGCACCTGCCCCCTCCTCACTCAGAGGGCAGAGACGCCATTCTGAGGGAGGCAAGCTGAGAAGACCAGAGGCTACTGCCCGCACCCAGTGCACGGAGTGGTGCTCAGAGCTTCTGGGCGAAGAAGCAGTCCCCAAAGGAAATGATTTTATTTGAAACGGAGTGTGGGAGCGTTCAGGCCTAAGGGTGCTCTTGGAAACAATGGAGATTTTGATCATCAGAAAATAAGAGGAGGCTGGTAGCCTCTCTCATTTAATTGCAGGAAGCTAAACCACAGGCCGGCTAGTTCACCAGAGAGAACCAGGAAAAGAGATAGCTAAGAAGAGCCCTACTGAGGTCAAAGCAAACCTCAAAGACTGGCCTCAAAAACTACCCCTGCCCTAATTAAATTGTGTCAGAGATGGAGCAACTGATGCCCCAAAACACTGTTGAAAACAATAGAGCAATCAGCCAGCAAATAATGGAGACTAACATCTGGATGTGATACCAAACAAGGCAACCATCTTAACAGAGAGATGGGGAGAGACACAGTCAAAGAGAGAGACCCCCGCTGAAACCGCTGTCATCCCAGGGTGACTGTGCACACACCCTTTGCTCTGGAACTCAATCATTTCACTTTCTCTCTGTGGATAAAGGAGGTCAATAATTTAAATGAGTACTGCAGAGATTAAGAGTAATTCTACATCACCAACACTAATACGTATAAAATAGAAAACTAATAAGAACCTGCTGTATAAAAAATTAAATAAAATAAAATTCAAAAAAAAATAATAAAGGCACATTTCTGATCATCTGTATGGCCAACTTAGAATACTCCCCTTGGTTTTGAGGCTTTTGTGTTCTTTATGTCATTTTTATCAAATCAAAGACAAACAGAATTATGGCACTTTACAAATAAAAGCATCACAGTTCTTTAAATGGGTAAAAGTGTTAAAAATATTTTTTAAACATTTAAAAAATTTTATTGAAGTGTTGTGTTAGTTTCAAGTGTACAGTATAGTGATTCAGTTATATATATATATATATATATATATATATATATATATTCTTTTTCAGATCCTTTTCCTTTATAAGTTATTACAAGATATTGAGTATTGTTCCCTGTGCTATACAGTTGGTCTTTGTTGGTTATCTATAAAAGAAAAAAAAAGAATAATTCTACATCACCACATTCATGGAATTATGCTCAAATTAGACAATGTTTGGTAAAGCACTTTGCAAACTACAAAGTATACCACATGTGTTGGGTAGCATTATTACTTACAGGGCAATCAACATAAGGCAGTAATTAAGATGACAAATTCCAGGGTGAGGCATGTGGGTTCAAAGCCCAAAGGCATTGTTTCTTGACTTTGGGGGTTACTTAGCTTCTATGAGACTCAGTGACCTCATATATGAAATATGTTCTGTATGTCATAGAGAACACACATAAATTTCTAACACATTGCCTGGTACCCAGCCAGCGACAACCAGTGAGAGTTGTTATCATAAACATAAACTAGCACTAATATCTGACCATGTTGCTTTAGAAGAAGAATTTACTGGGACCCCAAAGCCAAATCTGAAAATAGAAAATTGACACTAATTCATTAACTTGATGGAAACAAGTAAGATCTAAGGAAAGATGTACCAGCCACTTTTTAAAAATTCAGCCATTGATCTGTTAGATGTTGCTGGTAAATTTCCATATTCCCAAGAAGGTTTCACTTTATAAAGATAGTTCTAGGGTGCATCTGAAGGGTTTTTGCTGGTGGTATACAATGGTGTACATTGTAGTGCTTTTGATTGACATTAGAAAGACTTTCAACAGTTTCTCAAAGGCACGAAAGGATTATTCTTTCATCCTTCAACTTCTATTTAATAGAGATCATGAGAACATGATTTAGCTGGAGCTGTGTTGCTTCTGGTGGAAACACTGGGTGTCCTTTTTGAACTTATACCTTAGGTTGGTCCCTATCTGACCACTTTGTTCTCTAGATGAAACGGTGACCCAGTCTCCATAGAAGAAATGATCTGCTGGTTTCAACCAACTCAAGAGGAAAGCAACATAGCTTTGTTACATTAATATTTTTTTTTAAGCAAGCTGCCCTAGGGGTTTTCTTTTATTGCAACCTCTAAAATGGATTTAATGTCTAAATGTTGACCTTTACAAGGTAGCTTGTAGACAGTATCCAAATGCATATTTACTGAGACATACCACCTACTATGTGTGCACTGATTTTTTTAAGCCACAAATTCTCTTTAACTTTACCTACTGAAAACATCCCCAGCAAAATAATGCTTCATTCTTTTTGCACCTCCAAATCCTACAGTACAAAATGTAAGTGAAATTTGTATGCAGCATAGTGGGAGTCGGAGTGGATCTGACTTTTGTTATAAAATAGTATCTTCAGTTCTTGTTGTTAAGTAGCTTTTCCCAAGAAACGTGTTAAATTTATTCGAGTACAGAGTACATTCATACCCAAGTGATTTACATTTTCGAAGCATATAAATCACTGTCCTGTGCTCTTCAGCTAAAAGTTAGATCTCGGGGTCACTGCTGTGGCTCAACCTACCATCAGGTTCCCTCCCCACCCCGACCGCCACAATCAAGTTGAGGCTTCTGTCATCTCTTGTCTGGACTGACACAGCAGCTTCCTACCGGACTCCCTGCTGCCAGCCGCAGGCCCCCTAAGCTGGAGGAAAGCTTTGGGGGTGGGGCAAACAGTGGGTGCAAAGTATTACTCCTTCCCAGTGAATTCAAGAAAAGCGAGATACTGTGAACAGTGAAGAAAGGATTCATAGGCACATGTTCAATATTCCTTCTACATGTGAATTTTTATAAGTAAAAATGCTCGTCAACAAGCAACTTTTCATTCTGACCAGCTGGGCGCCAGCAAGAGGTTAGGTTTCTTCTTAGTACAAATGTTGTGAAATTCATTTAAGTAAAATAATGCTATTTCTCTTTACTGAGAAATTTATGTTGAACTCTACTTTATGCCCAAAGGCTACTAATGCTCTATTCCCACATCTGAGCTCTACCTGACAATGAACTGTTCAAAAGCAGGTGGCCACAGGCTGCAGGGTGTTTACAAGGACGTGGACTGCTAAACTCTTAATACCCATCAAACTTGATGAGCCACCTAAAGTAGCACTCAGAAGTAAATTTTATATTGTCCCCACCCGGGAGTGGGAGGGAAAATGGAAAGTAGACTGCACACACCACTCTTGTTCTGCCCTCTTGGGTTCTGACCAGTGGTGTGCTGGACTTAGGTTATACCAGACGAGAGAGGTGACCACTACATTTTCAGGAATTTTGTGAGCTAAATTTTAACCACAGTCATTATTTAAAATCCAAGTTATATAAATTTACAATTAAACAAATTATAGAAAAACAAAGGCAATGGCTTCTCAAAACTCATCACGTTCTAATTATTTTACTATCCTTTACAATCATCTATGCTCTTGGGGTTACTTACGTCTATTGTATCACCACAGAGAGAATGCTCTAGAAGGGTGTGCTACTGTGCATTCTTTCCCAACTCCACCTTAGGGATGAAATCAAGCCGAACCCTGTGGGGCTCCTGGGCACAGGAGCCTTTCTGTGTACCCCGTTTCTTGTTTGTAGGAAATAGGCTTCATTCAGCCTCCATGACCTTCCCTGAGCTCCAAAGGGCAGGTTCAAGTAGTTACTAATCAAGGGAGGGAGGGGATGTGGGAGACAAAGGAGGAGCAGTCAAGAAACAATAGTACAGCCTTGGGGCAGGGTCCTGGTTCCTCCTCAAGGGATGTACATAACAATATCTTTGAGCTCTTCTGTAGAACTAAAACCCCAACCAAATGGAAGATGTTAACTACTTGACGAAGCATTCTTCATTCCAGAGAGGAGGTCACAATTCAATAACCCCGAGAGAACCACAGAAGCCCATCATGAGACCACCTGACACAAGATGATCTCTAGATTGAAGGAATGCAGGCCCTGCAGGCACCCTGATCCTTATCATCAACCCTGCCCCTTGACTATAAGACTTGTCACAAACCACCACCTCCCCTTCCCCAGGTTGGGACACACAGTTTTGAGGGAATTAGCCTGCTGTGGCCCCCTCTGCCTGGCAAAGCAATAAAACTATTCTTTTCTACTTCACCCAAACTCTGTCTCCGAGATTCAACTTGGCGTCGCTGTACAGAGGCTGATTTTTGGTATCAGGGACAGCACGTTGGTAGCCTGAAATCAGCCAGGTGGGAATAACTACCCCACAGAAATCAGTAAGTGACACAAATTAGGGTTACCCATGCCCCTTCACCAGAAAAGGTTGTTGAACATTTAGGGGCACAGCACTGGCTCTCACCTACCTCCAGTGTAGAGCTGTCAGGCAGGAGGCCGCACATCCTCCTCATAGCAGGTGTAGCTCCTGGAGACGGCGATGGGCTCAGGAAGAGTCATATAACCCAAATAGGGCCGATCAGAGATCTTTGGAGAGGAGTTCAATGCAAATAACGGCAGAGTGGGGATCTTTCTCTCTCTGAGATTATAAGCTGGAGGTACATTTAAGCCTGGAGTTGCTGGGGATCTTCATGTGGAAGGAATCTGTCAGAAAAACCACACAAAAGGAAACCAGAATGAGTAAGAGAGAAGGGGGGTTAGCCGTTGTGACATCATTTGAGCACCCTGATCCAGCTCTACCTGAAATTAGGCAAATTCCTGGAGTTTTCAGATACATGAGTGAAAAAATTCCTCTGGGGCTTGACAAATTTTAAGTTCTTTGTTTCTGTCCTTTATAACGTAAAAACTTCTGACCTACATACTTTTCTTAGTAGGATTTAAGCAGACCATTGGGCTCTGGTTTAGGTTTTGTTCTTATTAAGCAAATACTGTCAGCCTCTTTCCAGGAAGGAAAGGGAAAGAACAGAGCAGACAGCAGAGCCAGCCTCCTGCCAAAAAAATGCAACCTAACAACACACCTATTAATGCAAAGCCTCTTAGTATGCCTTAAGGGAGACTCTATTTTCAATATCCAGGGACACAAAATGCAAAAAGTCAAATACATTCCAAGCACTAAGACCTCTGGATCCAAATCCCACCCCCAAAGTTTCAGATTAAGTAGGTCTGGGATGTGGCAGATGAATTTGAATTTCTATCGAGTTCCCAGATGATGCTGATGCAGCTGGTCTTGTGACCATACTTTGAAAACCATCATTTGTACATTAGAAGTATAAACATAGAGATGGAAGACACCAGTTTGGGGGTGTGGGCTATTCTCCAGATCCTATCCTCCCTTCTCGGATCCCAACACACAGGGTGGGGTCCCAAGAGCCATGTTTGTGCTACTTGACTCTGCCACTTGTTCAGAGCTGATCAAAGTTGGACCAATTTAATGATTTTTCCCAAGAACTTGAAACTTAGAAGAGAGACAGAGACTACAAGTCATTGTAGCCAAGTCTCAAAGGATCAGCTTAGAAAGCTGATCCAGAACTCCTGCTGCTGAGGCATCACTGTGTGTTAAGAACAGAGGCTCTGCAGTCAGCCTGCCTGAGTTCTAGCCTCTGTGCCCCAAGTAGCTCATTGGCAAACCAGAGGTGACAATAGTAAGACCAATCTCATGGGGTTGCTGTGAAAATTAAACGCAGTTTTGGCCCAGGGCCTGGCATGTAGGGAGTGCTCAATAAATGTCAGCTACTAGTACCCCAGTTGTTGTCATCATTCCATCGGGGAACTGACAGGGCCCCTGCCCTTCCTTCAATTCTGTGAGCTCTCACAGCAGCCTTCCAATATACTCCCTTCTCTTAAGTTATTCAAAGTGGGTTCCTGTGGCTTGCAATCAAAGGAACTTAAGTAAAATACAATTATAGAGAAAAGCTTTTAGACTGCCTACCCTGGTGCAGCATCATCAACCAGCAGGTACCAACCAACCCAGGAAATCACTTCCCCCTTGCTAACACAGCCCGCCCTTCATTCAACAGGCATTTATTGAGTGGCTCTTAGATGAGAGGCACTGCACCAGACCCTGTGGGGAAAGCACTGAATGAGTTTCCAGCCTCGGAAGAAATCAAGGCTTGCACACATTAACTGAGAGGCAAGGTAGGAGGCTGAGGTGGCCATCAGAAGATAGTAATAAAGGTGCAGTGTCACCACTCCCACTCAGGACCACTGGAGCTTAACCCGTCATGGGAACGTGGGGAGCCAGTGTAAACTCAAGACAGCAGAGGTATCCCACCCAAGAGGCTACAGAGTCGGAGTACTGATACATGAAAGCCCATCAGTCACTGGTGAGGGCTGCTCCCAAGGGCATTAATTCCCCAGAACTTTCCACCTGCTCTGTGGGTGACAAAGCAGGCTCGGGCCAAGAGAAATCACCCAGGCAAAGAAACCCAGGTGCTGGCAGTTAGGAGTCAAGCCTTGTGCACTCAAGTGGCAGAGCCGGGGGATCTCAGTGGGGCACCAACGGCATCTGCGAGGCTTCGTGTGCAGAAAGATGGAAGAATGAGCAAGAGCACAGCTGAAAAGAGCTATTTCTGGGTGGAGCTTCTGCGGAGGGACGGCTGCTTTTCCTATGCTTTGCCTTGTTGTGCCACTGGACTTGCAAAAAATACGTACATTGATTTAAAATTTTTTTAATTTATAAAGAAAAAAAGGAGCCCACTGCCCCCCCCCCACCCCAGCCTCCTCATTGGGTGACTCAGCATTTCGTGGAGTGTGATATTCATGATACTAGTGGTCTCCAAATGGATGGTAGGAGCAAAGGATGAAGCTTTGTTACTAGTAGTTCACTATTTATTTCACTGTGCACCAGGAAAAAACATAGCTGGCACATAAAATCTATGATTTTACAGTCATGTTATTGCTTGGGATGAGGCTAACTTTTTAAAGTAAATAGTAGTATGGGTAGTGTAGGAATACCAAAAAAATCATGGAGGTGGTTGGTGGTCATGTGACTAGAGCCTAGGAAAACGTTGCCTTGGATAATAACTCTGAAGGAAGCATTATTTCAGGTGTGGCAAGTTAAATGGAAACTTGAAGGAAATAGGCGCTTTAATCTCAAACACAACTGAAGGTGGGGTGGGCATTTAACTGAGGGCAGAGGGGAGTCTGGCCTGTCCAGCTGCCTTTGACACCTCAACCCCACTTCAGACACACCTCTCCATCATCCTGACTCTCCCCTGAACTCTGAATACCTATTCCAGTAAGATAGATGAGCCAGGGGCATACCATGGGGAGAGGGGGCTATTCAAGAAAGGGGACCACACTTCTGGGACTTGGTTGCCTCCCTCAAGGCCTGCTAGAGGGTGATGTCATGGAGTAAAAAGAGTGTGGACTTGAGGACCAGACACAGCAGGTTCAAATGGGCACCAGCCCCTGCAGGAGGCTTGGGCAAGTCACTGCCCCTCTCTGAGCCTTCGTTTCCTCAACAGTAAACATGGAGTACTCTTGATATGATGTGGTGAGAAGGGCACTTTAACTCTGTGGTCTTCCTCCCAAAAGCCCACAGCCCTAATCTAATCATGAGGAAAACATTAGACAATTCACGTTCCCAATTAAGGGACATTCTACAAATACATGACCAGTACTCCTCAAATCTGTTACGGTTGTCAAAAACAAGGAAGGTCTGAGAAACTGTCACAGCCAAGAAGAGCCTACGGAGACCTGATGGTCAAACATAATGTGGTTTCCTGGATGCTTTCCTGGAACAGAAAAGGGATAATAAGTAAAACAAAACAAACAAAAAAACACTAACAAAATCTGAATAAAGTATGGACTTTAGTTAATAATGTATCAATATTGATTCATTCATTGTGACAAATGCACCACGCTAATGTAAGATGTTAACAATAGGAGAAACTGGGTCTGGGGTACATAGGAACTCTCTATCCTGTCTTTGTAATTTTTCTGTAAATCTAAAACTGCTCTAAAATTTTAAAAATGGAAGCACACCTCCTCCTTCACAGGGCTGCTGGAAGGCTCAAAGAGACGTCATATGGGACGTCATATGGGAAGACGTCATATGGGAAGTCATATGGGAAGACGTCATATGGGAAGTAAACATACCCAAGGCTCTCAATAAATATTAGTTTCTTTAAGAAGCCGTAAGACAACTGGAAGTTCCAAGAACAAATCTTGGTTTAATGGGAGCTCAATCAGTCTTCCCATTTTACCCTTTCTTCATACTTATTTATCCCCACATTATTCCTTTTTTTCCACCAAATTCATTATTTAACCAGTCTTAGATACCAGCACCCATTTTTAAGTTTGTTTCCAGAAGTCTCTCATAACACTAAATAATAATAATTGAAAAATGAATAAGTAAACAAAGGTTAGCTTCCTTTTACTTGTTGAAACAAAAGCAAACTGGAGGGTGTGACTGTACAGACTATCCCATACCCCAAGCCCAAATTGTCTCACAATCTCATTCGGGAACACTTCAGGGCAGTTCTCAGACACGGAGCAGAGAGCCCACAAATGCCCAAGGCTAGCGGGATGTCAGAGTGAGGCCGCACTCTATTTACCAGCAGAAAGGAGCTGCTTGTCCTCTTAAATGCAACAGGGAGCTTGACCAGAAACAAGCCAACCCCGAGAAGGGCTGCAGCTGTAATACCTCCGGCCGAGGCCTGTGCTGGGCCTGCTAGGACAAGCCAGCTGATAAATGAAATCTTTGTCTTCACACAGACCCGCCCCCAGGCAGGGGAAGGGAAGAAAGTCCCTCACCCCTTGCAATATGAAGCCTGTATGAATGCTTCAGAAGACAGAGAGATAGCCCAGGACCCTGGCTCAAAGCACTGATTTGAGGCTAACGTTTCTCTATTGAGCGCGCAGACTGCGTTGAGCCCAGAGCCGCTCAGGAGAAAGGGAAAATTCATCTGCTGATTACATAAATTGACGTCTTAGGATCGCCTTGCAAAATCATATTTTCAGTATAGATTCGTTGCTTGCTTTTTTATAAAGGCTTTCTCCCAAGAACACTTGGCTGTATCTTACTCC
This sequence comes from Eubalaena glacialis, assembly GCF_028564815.1. Classification (NCBI taxonomy): domain Eukaryota; kingdom Metazoa; phylum Chordata; class Mammalia; order Artiodactyla; family Balaenidae; genus Eubalaena; species Eubalaena glacialis. Next base: position 11,288,591 of record NC_083716.1, read on the forward strand.
TTCCAAAAAGTGAAGTCTGCCTTGTCTTTTACTGGTTGAGGACTACAGGGGCCTGGAAAAGGCAAGTGTGGCTCTCAATCCATGCCTGCCCCTGCGTGCTGAAGCAGACTGGAATTACAGCTCTGGGTCAGTCAGTGGCTTTGCACTCCAGCTCAGGTGCTGGGGAACCGTGGGGCGATGGGGACACGGGAGAGGGGCTGCTGCAGGGGCGATGGAGGAGGTGGGTGGTCCTGGGAGCTGCTTAGGAGGGCAGGCCCCTCATTCGAGGGCTCTGTGCCATGGCTGGAGGGCTGACAGCCTGCCATCTCCCCGTGTCCTGGAGCTCTGAGGGTGGCCTGGGACGCAGACCTTTACTTCAAACCATGTTGCAGTATCCTCACCTTCTGCCATGAGGTGAACAGGCCAAAGGCAATGATAAGACGCTTCCACTGCCAGCCTGCGGTGCTGCTCACAACAGCCTGGCGCTTCAGTGACCGTCACCCAGCTGGGAAAGGCCCAGACCATGGACTCAGCGCCTCTGCAGCATTTCCCTCACTAGCCTATAATTAAAGGAACACAGAGACAATAAGTCATAAAAGGAAAGATTGGTATAGTTAAATACTTTACAACTTTAAAGTCTTTATGAAAAAGGAGAGTATAAATACAGTTAGAAAGCAAGCCACAGCTAAAGATAACTGCAACTTATTTCACTGACAATATCTATTGCCTATAGATGTTGATATGTAAGGATAAAACTTTTATCCTTACAATCAATAAGAAAAAAACACAACCCAGAAGAGAGAGCCTGAGTTGCCAAAAAATATATGAAATGATGCTCAGCCCCACTAATACTGTGAGGTTAGCAAATGGCATCCAGGAGATATAGGGTGGTTAACAACATGGGCTGGCTGAGCCCCAGAAATAATAATAGCAGACTGAGCAGGAGAAAGGCCCCTCACATGGTTTTGTATAATCTCAGGAAGTGGGGGGAGGGAGGTCCTCCCCTGCTCCCCTCCAGATACCCTTTCCAGGAATACAATGAGGTTTTCTTTCTTTTAAAAAAAAAAAAAATCTGAAGCAGCCATGGTAAAACATAATATTTAAGAAACTTGTGTGGTGGGCACATGTATTTATTTTCTGAAAATTTTTTGCATGCTTGAAATATTTTATAATTTTTATAGAGCTCATAAATGATGAAAAATGAATGAAATGATGACATTAAAAACAAAGATAAAGTCAGAAGAGGACCCCACGATGCAGAAGCAATTCCCTTGGGCACAAACCTCGAGGGGGGTACAGTCAGCCTCCCCTCCCCACTCCAATGGCCACGTACCTTGCTTCATTCCCTGGGTTATGCATGACCTTGTGAGGGGGCCTTTCTCCTGCCCAGTCTGAGGCCAGTTTGGGGACCCGCAACCCATGTTCCAACCATACTGACTCTGATAACAGGACAGAAGGACTGAAGTTTAAAATTTTTGGTATAAAGAAAGTGTGTAACTTTCACATTAACCAAGCCCTGATGTTAATAAGAATATTCATTACTTATTATAAATGTGGATACTGGGAAAGGGCATGACCTAAGTTCTTATCATTTATTACAGACTGTCTTTCAGAAACAAGACTTTCATTTAAATTTCCTGAGGTTTGGGTATGTCTCCATTTCTGATATTTAAAAAAAAAAAAAAATTCACTGTGAATACAAATCAGTTCAGGTTGGGTCAAAGATAATTATATTACTTTCCAAAATATCAAAGATTTGTGCTTTTGTATCCCATGAGATACCTGATCACAGCAACCTGTATTTCTCTGTGATGGCAATTAAGTGCAAGTAGCAAGAACCTATAATTTTAGCCTGAGAAACTGACTCAAATGGGTGAAAATGTTTATTTTTCCTTTGCTCTTTCTATGGGTTCACATAATGAATTAGATGCAGGGCTCTCTTTCTTGATTATTGCTTTAGAAAGAAACTGTCATGCCTCTTTACTCATTTTCAAAAAGAGATGATAGCATACTTTATTATAGGATTTTTATGTATTGCTAATGTCTAGAAAACTCAGATTAATTCTCTCTATACAAGGAGAAATTGAGTGAGTTGGATATCTATAAAAGTCCATCAATTGTGACCTGAAAACTTTATAGAAGAGGGCACACAGGACCCAAAGAGAAAAATATAAATCTGACACCAGAGACATAAAATCATACCCAGAGGTTTATCTAAGATTGATCTAAGAACCATGGTATTCAATAGGTAATTTTTTAATACTAGGTAGTATAAATTACCTATAGGAGGTGGAAGACATGTGAAAAAATAGCTAAAAATATACTCTGAGATTTATACAGCATAAATTATTTATAGGCATTTAAAAGCCAGTCTTATATAAACGTTCAGGTGTAAGTTTTGAAGAGTCTGTGATAAAATATCACATCAGTGGTCACGGGACAAGCTCTAAACCTCAGGGAACTTCAGTGGAAGAACACTGGACAGTTTTTGTTTGCCTGGCATGCTTTTCTGACTCCCCCTCGAGAGAAGCCCATTCCATGGAGTTCAGGTAAAATGAACCCTTACTTACTTGCATAAGATGCTGGGTATCTGATGCTTGGCCCTCCAAATCTAATCTCCACCCTTCCCCACCCTGCTCTGAGCCCTGGGAAGCTGACCAGTCTGGCCTGTGTTAACAGTTCCCTGGCATTCTGGCTTCCAGTTGGCCCGGCCCCATGGGAGTCACCAGTAGCAGAACAAACGCAGGAGGAAAGTGAGGTCGAAGAGTTTATTCCCCAGCTCCTTCCCCATCAGGTGCCACAGCCAAAGTCCCCAGCTCCTATCAGAGGTACTTCCAACTTCCAGTAATTGCCCCCTCCTTGCTCTTCAGGCATAGGGGTGGTGACAGCAGCCTAGAGTACTGTATCATCCCTTTTGCTGGTTTCCCTAAATCCTCCCCTATACCACTGCAAATGATCCATTTATGAGCCATCCATTTCCTGCCAGGTCCCTGGTTAACATCCTTGATCCTCCCCTTCCAGCTTCACCAATGGGCTGAGCCCTGGAAGTTCTAGAATAAGATCATCCAAACAGCTGGTGCTCCCAGTAAAGAGAGAGCCTCTCTCTTGATTGCTGTAATCAAGCAAGAAACAGGTTTGGATCACATTTTGGAAGAAAACTCTAGTAAGAGAGTAAAGGAAGATTAAGAAGAAGGCAAAACTTGAGGCAGAAAGACTAGATTTTTTCATGGCTACTACTTGCCAAGTACTATGCTAGGTCCTAAGAATGCAACATAAGCAAAGACAGTGGAGTCTAGAGTCTAAAGAACTCATTGAATCTGAAGTGTTTTTATCACCTTCAGCTGGACTGAACTTCATTTGGGACATAACACCATTTACAAAGTCACCCAAGATTTAAATGTCCAATGCAGAAGTTTCTGGTTTATTTTCCTCAGGTCATATTTAGATAGACCAGAATAACCCAGTTTTGGAGGTACAGTTCTTCTGCAGTCATTATAACAATGATGCATTGTCTAATTTAATCTTCATGACAGCTGGAGAAGGAAGGTTTTGTTATTATCCCAATTTTACAGAAGAGGAAACTAAGGCTTAATATTACACAACCAAAAAGTAGTAGGAATGCACTTCAAACCCAAGTAATTCTGACTCCCATCCTCCATATCTTTTATTTTTTTCTCACTGAAGTATAGTTGGTTTATAATGTTGTATTAGAAATTAAGAATGCAGCCTTACCATTAGGGGGAATCGAACCCTGCTCTCCTGAGTGACAAGCAGGCATACTCACCACTATACTAATGAGGAAGGTACTCCACCCTCCATATCTTAACCTCTACCCTACAGTACTATAATCTTTTTTCATGATTATCTAATCCAATCAAAATGGAATCTTCTAATCACTTAAATAAAAATTAATTGCGCTTCCCTGGTGGCGCAGTGGCTGAGAATCTGCCTGCCAATGCAGGGGACACGGGTTCGATCCCTGGTCTGGGAAGATCCCACATGCCGCGGAGCAACTAGGCCCGTGAGCCACAATTGCTGAGCCTGCGCGTCTGGAGCCTGTGCTCCGCAACAAGAGAGGCCGCGATAGTGAGAGGCCCGTGCACCGCGATGAAGAGTGGCCCCCACTTGCCGCAACTAGAGAAAGCCCTCGCACAGAAACGAAGACCCAACACAGCAATCAATCAATCAATCAATCAATAAATAAATAAATGTTTTTTAAAAATAAAAATAAAAAAAATAAAAACTAATTACACCAAGGAATGATTGGTAGGAAAATGGTAAACTCCCATACCATTCATACCTCAGAAAACATTATCAAAATTAACATTCATGTACATTTCAACATTAACATAGCAAACCAAGGTGTTATTCATACCATTCCAGGAATATTGTCACATATCTCAACAAAGCATTCTTAGTAATGGAGTCCTAGCACTGTTTGGGGAGAATCTCATCTATTTTCGATTGTATCCATAAAATCATAGAGACAGCTGGAGGCTCTTCAGTTCAATCAGGTATTAGCACTTGGTGTTTAGCTGACACTTCATTATCATTAGTTATGACTGAGCTACAACACACTTTTTAATGAGTGCCTACAATATTCTCTTTATTATTTGCATTTACCATCAAACCATGGTATTGTAAAGCACAGCACACTCAGGTTTTAGTAAGACGTGTGCATTTAGCTTCGATTAGAGCAGCTTTTTCTGCACCTGCCTCTCATCACACAGGATAGGGACTCACTGGCTTGTCACCAGAAACTGAGCAATGACATTTAATTTGGAGAGTCTCACTTCATTCAGATGTCCAGTGGTTATGAGTGAAGACATCGTCTGGTGACAGAGAAGGAACTAGGTCCAATCAGAAAGGAGAGAAAGACGTTTCAGACACTTGCCTTCCAAGTAATGAAAGTACTCTGAAAGGACGCTGGCCTGGGAGAGATGTCATAACCACACACAACTGCTCACCATTTCCACCATCTGCACTGGAATCTTGGGGTGCCTGAAAGGCACAAAAACAGGAAAACTGGAAATATGAAAACCTGGTTGTTTGGGCTAAATTGGGTAAGTTAGCAAACAGACGGTAAGTGGCTCTAAAGGGCATGCGCCTGTGCGCACACGTAATAATCAAAGATCTCACAGGAGGAATGAGTCAGAGTCCAAGTGAGCAAAACAAAGTTGGGCATTAGCCCAGGGTGATGGATCTGAAATAGTAAAGGCACGTGAGATCAGCAAGGGTAGGAAGGAGATAGTAACAATTCCCCACAGGCTACAGAACCAAGACAAGATGCTCAGAGAGCAAATGGGAGTGACCAGCACCAAGGAGACCAACTCTTTTAAGGGAATCCATCCTGGTCCAAAACCTCTTATTTCCCAGGACTTGGCTGACCTAGATCTGCAGGCAGATAATCTGCTGAAAGTGAGGAGTCTGGGGGACTTAAAACGTGGCCTTACACTGAGGTTACTTTGTACTTGCTGCCTCTTTCTTGATCCCAGGGACCCTTAAGCCCTTTCCCTTCTCTCTCTCAGCACCATATTCTGTTATTCACATTGGCTGTCTACAATGACCTATTTAACTGGTTAAGTATTCAGTGCTTTATTTCTCTATATGCCAGGTATACACAGCTTAGAACCAATTTTTAACCTGAGATGAAGAAAGTTTTCATTATGATCTACCTGAAATAACTAGCAAGGGTTTGCCAATTACCATAAAATGGAAATTCAGCACTAACAGGCTGACTGTGGATTATAAAACTTCCTTTAAAAAAATAAATAAATGAAATCAAAACACTACTTTAGACCATCAAAAAGAAGTTGTGATGGTTACTTTTCTATAACAACCTCACTGGCCATGGGGTGCCCAGGCTAAACATTATTTCTGGGTGGGTCTGTGAAGGTATTTCCAGATGAGATTAGCATTGCAGTTGGCGGATTCAGTCAAATAAATTGCCCTCCCCAAATATGGGTGGACATCCAATTCGTTGTGGACCTCAATAGAACAAAAGGCAGAGGAAGAGGAAGGAGGAATCCAACCTTCCTTTATCTGCTCCCACTGTTGAACTGGGACATCTCATCGCATCTCCTGCCCTCATGTTAGGATTTACACCACCAGCTTTCCTGGGTCTCCAGCTTGCAGATGGCAGATCATGGGATTGTGGGACTTCTCAGCCTCCATAGTCTCATGAGCCAATTCCCCATTATCTAAATATAAATATAGATACATCTCCTATTGGTTCTATTTCTCCAACGAACCCTAATGCAGAAGCCAAAATTTTACCTGAGTCTTTACGTTTTTTACTCTATTTATTGCCAAAGCCATGTCTATATTATCATATTCTAGGATTTTTATATAACTATCTTCATTTTTAAGAAAGATACATGGGGGCTTCCCTGGTGGTGCAGTGGTTGAGAATCCCCCTGCCAATGCAGGGGACACGGGTCTGATCCCTGGTCCGGGAGGATCCCACATGCCATGGAGCAACTAAGCCCATGGACCACAACTGTTGAGCCTGTGCTCTAGAGCCTGCGTGCTGCAACTACTGAAGCCCATGCGCCTAGAGCCCATGCTCTGCAACGTGAGAAGCCACCACAATGAGAAGCCCATGCACGGCAACGAAGAGTAGCCCCTGCTCGCCGCAACTAGAGAAAACCCACGTGCAGCAACAAAGACCCAATGCAGCCAAAAATAAATAAATTAAATTAATAAATTAAAAAAAAAAAGAAAGATACACAATTGCAGTCACTGGAAGGTAAATGGGAATAAAAATGAAATAGGTCCTGCCTATCACAGTGTCCAGAATTTTCCATAAACCCACTCTGTTGTGGTTGCCAAAGTCCTTGTTCCTTGTCAACCCCAAGTCAGACATCAGGCCAGAAAGCGTTCACACAATATGCACAGAGACATTGTTAGCAGTCAGGTAAACTGAAGAAAAGGTGAAAATTACTGATTTTATAGATGCAAGTATTAGGAAACTTAAATAAAAAGTTATACCTAGTGTGGGGGAAAGAACTTTTAACTAAACAATTGCATTTAGGTTTATTATAAAACGTAGGGAAAACAGGGTCAGTATATAGTAAAATCAATAGATAAATCCAATACACATTAAGCTCCAGATTGCATTGAGATTATTTTTCAAATAAGAATTCCACTGCTAAGAGATACACGGGAGATCTATAAAACAACAACAACCTGTTCAATTGCAAGGTGACAATGATTCTTTGAGCTAATATAAAGCCACAGATATAATTCCAAGCTTAACACAGTAATGAAATATTAAACACCATGAAGTAAAATGACTGCTTGTTTCCCGTGCACTTTTTCATAATGTGTTTATCTCCAAACCTGCTTTAAGCCCCAGCACCTGACTCATTGGCCATCTGCCCTCAGTATCCTTGATAATCACTGGGAAAACAGGACAAGAGCCAGCAAAACTCACTACCATCACCAATTGCCTAGCGCAGCAATTCCTACCTGAAGAATGAATTTCCAAGGGTCCTTCCTGGGAGGGGAGAAAATAAGGATGGAGAGAAATTCTTTCTAAAATTTAGCTCTGAGATCCAGAACTTACACCTACCCCAGGCTCCATTATAAACCTCTTTTCCTGTAACTATGAAAACTGTACTATCTTCAGGCAACTCAGGGACCTGGAGACCTCATAAAATGAGAGCTCTTCAAAGGTCAAGTGCTGCATAAATCTCCTTAAGCTTGCAGCACTCATTCCAAAATGTTAAGTTATTATAAATAATCCATGGAAGACTGACCCACATGCTCAAATGACATTTGTTGAGGATCTGAATGTCTTTGCCATTGTTATTCAAGGAGGGTCTCAGTATAGTCAGGCAAAACGTGCAGGTCAGAGACAAGAAGATCAAGTGTGACAACTCTAGAAGGCTGAAAGGAAAAAACTGAGCATGCATTTAGAGGTTGGTCAACATGTTCGTCATGGAATTTAAAGTCCAGGTAGAAAGGGACCACCCCCCCCACCTCCGATTCTAGATGAAGTCTTGCAGGAAGTAGCTTGGAGAGGACCCCTGATGACTTGTGAACTTGGCTTACATGAGCACTCCTTTCCATATTTCAACTTATGCTCAAGTCACTGCTGACCATTCTCCATGTTCCTACTATACTTTTTAAAATACTCATTAGCTTTCTAATGAGGAGATCCTATTGGGTCTGTTCTCTGTGCTGAGAGAGATATTTTATATTCGGATATTTTAGGAGTGACAATGTTCTTTCAAACCTGGTTGGTGTAAATATTATATTTTTGACTGATGCAGCTCTAAGTTTGTCTTTTGTTTGCCTAGCCTGACAGTTTAATTGAAAGTTCTTCTTCCAAATGCAACTGATCAGAGCTTCTCACTCGAGGGTTCCGTAATTGGTTAAGCATATACCTCAGTAATTTTAAGCGCCTGCCTCACCTCCTGGTGTAGAAAAACTCAGAAACCGCTCAAGAGCTCTAAACAGTCCTGCGTTCACTGTGCCGCCTCCTTCACTGTGAGGACAAACAGCATCTCGCCACTCCGTTTAACTCAAATCAGTGACACATCTCAAGATTTACGCTCCAGGCAGTGCTCTTATCTCCCACTTCACACGCACGGCCTGCTTAATGGCGAGATGAGCTATCCATTTGAAGGTTTTAAGCGACTTGTTTACCTTCACGCTTTTGAAGAAATGATTCAGTATTTTGCTTAGGAGCCAATCGCATCCCAAAGAAACTGCTTTTTTTCCTGTGAACTTGGAGCAAATGTTTCTCTCGGGTTCTGACTGAATTCAGACTATTATCAGTGGGATACCAACAAAGTTTGGAGCAAGATGTTTAAGAGACATATGGAAAGCATCCAGAAGAAAGTAATGAAAATAAATAAAAGGCTGCAAAAACAAGACTGATAAAAGGATAAATGAACTGAGACAAAATGTCTGGGAATGAATCCCTTACGCTACCTGGCTCACTAATGCAAAAAATGTCATGTGCTTATAAACATTCATTTACATACGCCACTTAGTGTCTATTCAGAAGTCTTTCTGTCCCAGGTCCATAACACCATTGTCATCAATCTTAAAGATGCACTGGTTTCCCCTGAGTTTATAGGAGTGTACCACATGTATTAGAGGTTTTGGGGCAATGCGACTGCTACTCTCAAGAAGTTCAAAATTTAGGAGTTATCTCAAAATATGACGAAGTGAAAATAAGGTCTTAGCATCAAACTATGAATAGTGAGTGAGGACCCCAAGGACAACAGAGGAAAGATGTCATCTTTCCTGTTCCAAAATCAACCACTAAATATATACATTAACCAGTCATATGTGTGCAGCTCTATACAAGGTACTACAGTCACCTTCAGTTGTTATTTTCATTTTTAAAGATTATCCCGATATTCCCATTTTGATGCTGCCCTTCTGAAACAGCAACTAGAACAGTTCCTGGCATGCATAGTTAGTGCTCAGTGAATACCTTGAGAATAAATAAGATGGTGCATGAGTGACACACATCTTATTGGGAGCTGATTATAGTTACAATTGCCACAATGCAAATTTCAGAGGAAGAAGCAGATAATTTTGACCAAATAACAAAATTACAAACAGTTAAATATTTTGTTCAGAAGCTTCTACAGCATGTGCCCTTTTTCTTAGCATTCTATTCTTCAAAGCCATCTGCAGCAAATAATTAGACCAAAGACATCTGAAACCCAATGTGTGGACTCCCAGTTAGATATGAAAAAGGAAAGGCATTTTGTACTTTATGCCTTACCTTGAAACCTACAAAAAAAAATTATTTTTAAAGAAAGAACAAAGAAAAAAGAAGAAAACTCCATTGTTAAGGAAATGAGGTAATAATGGTCATAACTCTAAAATACAAAATTTAAAGAATAGCTACCAAATACAGTAAAATATAGGCCAGATAAAGCAGGACTCCGAGGGTTAATACATAACAACTCAGATCCAGAGTAGAACAGATCTCCCAGAAAGTGTTATCGAAAGATTTACCCATTGGACACCAAGACGGGAAGGGCCTGGCCAGCCTTGCGAGAAGCAAGGAATGATATTCCTGTGGATTCTCAGAAGGTGAGTGCCAAATGGCAGGGGAGAAGGATCTAAAGAAGGAGCCATGTGAAGAGCCATTCTGACTGAGCCAGAGTGCTTCATCTGGAGGGCTGGAAGGAGAGAGGGAAGGCAGGGATCTCCATCCACACATGGCTCAGAAGGCCTGTGACCTGAGGGGCTCCACCTCGAGCACACTGCTCCCTCAATGCCAAAAGTAAAACAGAAACACGTCCCAAAGATTGAAAACCTAACAGAATGTGGTATCTATATATGAAAACAGTCCTAAAATAAGTTTTGAATAGTCCTAGCTCATTACCCCCACCCATGCCCTACTATTTAGCAGGGATGTGGGAGAAAGAGACATTCATGTACAAAGATGAGTAGTAACAAGAAAGAAACCAACAAAGAACAACAGAAAGTCAGGAGGGTGACAAGATGCAGAGTGAAAAGAAAACAACGCAAGAAAAACAGATGAAGAATGTATATGATCAGAATTAGCCTAAAAGACAGAGTTTAGACAAATAGTTCTACATAAATTCAAAAACATGACAGATAACCTCATATCTCTGAAAAGGGCTCAAATAAGACACACATAGGAACACAGAAGAGACAGACAACAGGAGAAAATGCAAGCTAGTGGCAGAGCTCAGAACATAAGTGAGAAATATTTTCACAGAGATTTGTTTTCCTTAAAGCTATGTTAGAAGCCACAAAAAGAAAACCAATGTGACTGAGAACAGAAACACAGAGAACACTGGGGAATCTCATCTTTAAAAAAGGAACAAAGATACCAACATTATTAGAAGATAGGACAAAGATTCAAAATACACATAACCAGTAAACCACTCCTCCTCCCCACCAAAAAAAAGCAAGAAGATTTGAATAGGAAAACACTATCTTTGGTACTTTGATACTACAAATTATAAATAATACTAACATTTTTAAATCCTGAAATTTTAAAAAATGATTTAAATTTGAAAATCAAAAGGGCAACAGATCCAGCAAAACTCAAGCAGAATAAATACAAAGAAAACCACACATAGGTACAACATAGTCAAATTGCTAAAAGTCAAAGATAAGCAGAAAATCTTGAATGCAGCCAGAGAAAAAAGACTTACTACATACAACGAAACAATAATACAAACAGCTGGCTTCTCATCAGAAATAATGGGATTCCCAAACAATGGAATGACACCTTTAAAGTGTTGAAAGAAAAAAAGGGTCAACTGAGAATTCTATACCCACTGAAAATAACCTTCAAATCATTGTAGTTTTAGCATAAGACATACACATAAAGCAATGGAACAGAATACAATGTCCAGAAATGGACCTATACATACACATAACTGATATTTGATAAAGGCACCAAGGTAATTTAATGGGAAAATAGAATCTTTCAACAAATAGTACTAGAACAATTTGATACCCATATGGGAAAAAATGAACCTTAACACATACCTCACACCATATACAATGATTAATTTGAAATTGATCATAGACCTAAAGGTAAAAACTAAACCATTAAGCTTTTAGGAGAAAATACAGGAAAAAAGTCTTCACAATCTTTGTATAACCAACCAATTCCTAGAACACAAAAGACATAAGTACAAAGAAAAAACAATGATAAACTGACATCATCAAAATTAAAACGTATGCTCTTAGAAAGACACTGCTAAGAAAATGGAAAGCAAGTCACACCAGGAGAAAATATTTGCAAAAAATGACACCATATCATGTTTTAATTCTAAAATTTAATTATTATTGATAACCTATTTTACATAATTTATAATAATTATTATATAATATATTTAATACATAATATAGATATTTATGTAGTATTTGTTTTCTATTATCCATTATATGTATTTATTCTTATTTATTTTATATTTACTATATATTTATGATTATGAAAATAAGATATATAATTCATAACATATCTTCTTTTAAAACCCAAAATTATTATTCTGTCCAAGTTTATGTATCAAATTAACTGTGTCCAATAATTAAGATAAATGAATGTAAAAATGCAAATTCATGTGCCAATATGCATAAATACAAGCCTCTAAAAATGCATGACTGTTTTACATTGCTTTAAGTGTTAGTGTGTGGCCTTGTCAGATTAACACTGCTGCAGAATTTAAATTTTTAGCATCATAAAAAGTATACTCAAGTGATTATTCACATTTAGCTCACGGTTTGGAAAAAGCATTATGATCAAATACTGCTGTTGCACAAAAAATACACACAAAGCACAACTATTGAACAAAACATCGCTCTTTAATAGCATCACTTTAAGTGCTGGGCCTCAACTCAACGGAGCAAATTGCGTTTTAACAATAAAATAATGACTGCCATCCTAGAATTGCCAAACATTTATGACTTTGAGTACATTTCACACATCTTAAATAATAATCATTACCCTCATTTTCCACACGGTAACCTTCATTCCATGTTAAGTACTTACAATTCAAACTGTCTGCTGCCAACTGCTCTACTTGTCTTTGACAACATCAAGTCCGGGATCCAAGAAAAACATATTTGAAGGACTCTACCAGGTATTAGGAATAGAAAGAGAGGCTACAAATACATCTTTGCTTCCTCCACCAAAATACTACTTTTCTCTAAACTACTTGAGAATTTCATTTTTTAATGGCTTAGGTCTGCTGTAGCATCATCAGGTGCCTGTGGCCCTACTACTGAGCAGAATACCTGGACACTGAGACACGCAGAGGCCGGGAGGAAGGAAGCAGCAGAATGCTGTGGAAAGAGGAGGGGCTCGGGGCTGAGGGCCTGAGTTTACCAAGGGATTCAGACAAATGTCTTACCTCTTGCCTCAGTCTCCTCGTCTGCAAACTGGAAACCACATCTACCTTGCACTGCTAGGTCAGGAAATCTGTATAGCAAATATCACACGTCTAGAAAATAGCCCCCAATTTAATGTTAGTTCCCTCCTTCCAGCTCCCTGTCTTCAAAGGTCTTAACAACCATGGAGGAAGGAGAGATTATGGTAATCATTCGGGAGAAAAAATCTTCCAGGTAAATCTCTACCTTTTATCAAAACATGTTCAGGTACATTAATTATCAATACTTAAAGGTTTGAAATGAAACCATTAAAAGTACCTAGAAAAAAATCAAGGTTGCAGTTTTATCATTCTAGAATGAGAAAGCCCTTTCTCAAGCTGAATAGGAAAGGTAAAACTAAAGAAAATATTGATACAATTGACCCTGTAAAAAAATAAATAAATATTTCCACAGGCAAAATTTTAAATTCTCAAAGTCGAGACATAAAAAGCAAACTGGGAAAAATATTTGCACTACAAATGACAAAGAGCTAATATCTTTAGGATATAAAAAACTCTTCAAAAGCAATGATAAAAAGACAAGCACCTTTTAGGGAAAAAATGAGCAAAGGACAGGAAAGGTAATTCACTCAACATTCAACAAATATTTGAGCTCCTTCTCCTTCTGTGTGTCAAGCTCTTCTAGGAATGGAGAACAGAAAAGAAACAAAACAGATGAACATCTCAACCTGCATGAGCTGATCTTCTAGTAAATAAAGAATAAATACAAGTGGGGAAAACAAAAACCTTAACAATTAAGGGAATGCAAATTAAAACAACAAGTTCTCATTTCTCTTGGCAAAGATTAAAATATTGTGTAGAGGGCAGTAGAACAATATGTTTTAGAACCTTGAAAGACTGCACACTTACTTCACAGAAATTCCTCTTTTAGGAAGTTGTCCTAAGGAAGTCTGAAAGAATGCGGGTACAAGGATATATACACTGCAGCCTTGTTTTTAATATGAAAAACTGAAAATAACCCAAACATCCACCAAGATGTTGATTCAATAAATTACAGAATATCTATACAATGAAATACAATGCAGGCATTAAAAAATCATAGCATTAACAAAGTATATCCACAACAATTGTTATATAAAAAGAGCAAGCTTCAAAAGTGCATATATTATATGGTACCATGTTTATGTTTAAATATATATATGTAGATTCAGATATTTTTATGCATAAAAAAGAATCCTGAATGACTATACATCAAAATATTAAGAGCAGATATCTTTGGGTGAAGAGTCTATGGGTGTTTTTTATTTTAAAAAAATTTTTTTTTAATAAATTTATTTATTTAGTTTTGGCTGCGTTGGGTCTTCGCTGCTGTGCGCGGGCTTTCTCTAGTTGCGGTGAGCGAGGGCTACTCTTCCTTGCGGCACACGGGCCTCTCATTGCAGTGGCTTCTCTTGTTGCGGAGCACAGGCTCTAGGCGTGCGGGCTCAGTACTTGTGGCTCGTGGGCTCTAGAGCGCAGGCTCAGTAGTTGTGGTGCACGGGCTTAGTTGCTCCGCGGCATGTGGGATCGTCCCAGACCAGGGCTCGAAGCCGTGTCCCCTGCACTGGCAGGCAGATTCTTAACCACTGTGCCACCAGGGAAATCCTATGGGTGTTTTTTAAAATATACATTTCTATAAGTTCTAAAATGTTTGCAATACACATTATTATAATCAAAAAATGCTAAAACTATTTGCACTGGAATTTTTCTAAAACTTAAAAAAAAAAAAAAAAAAGATGAACAATGGCCAACAGCGTACACATTCCTGGAAGAATTACGCTCAGAGCAGTAAGAGTCCACTGATTAATCTGAAGCACCAATACCCAGAAGTGCCATGTCTCTCTCCTCTTTTCTGGCAAGCAAGAGATGTCTTTGCCATAACCAATTCATGGGAAATGCCAGCCTCAGTGACCAAGAAAAACCAGACTCTGAGGACAACAGAAGAGTCTGTGCTCTACACAAGATTTCCAACTGGAAGAAAAAGGTCCCCAAGGGACCCAGCCAGTCGAGTTAAGTGAATATATAGTACCTGTGAAAACAGCTCTCCACTCCTGGCCATTAAATATTCACCACATGGACCATAAAAGCCCAAGTAATTGAAATTGGAACTGCTTTTTATCCGTGGCACTCAATTTTTAATATATAAAATCCAGCTCTAAATCCCATTTATGGAAATCTGTTACAACTAAATTACAAATCGCACAGTGGTCCATGGAGCATCTGTACTCTCAGTCTCTTTAACCAGGAAGCAATGAAATTAATTATTTTTATTTCAAACTCATTTAACTTTCTGTCACCAGCAGTAACATTTATACCAACCACATCAGGAGTCTTTCAGGTTATCAGTGTTTCTGCCTAGTCTCTTCCCATTTCAATTTTTCATCAGAATAAAGCCCCTTTATCTCCAAAAATATGCATATCATATTCATAACTAATGCCTTTTTTAAAATAGCTCTTCTGACCCACCTCATTAACGGTGTAAAATTCACTGGTCAAATACATATCATTAGCCAGTGAACTACTATCCTTTTTGCAAAGCATATATATTCAAAGGGTTTAATTCAAAGGTGGTTTTTTTTCTTTTCCCAAAAGGTGCTGCTGCTCTGCTCGGTAACATGCTTGATAGTTTGCTAGAAAGGAGAATTATTAGACAGCAACAACATAAATTAAAAAGGTGGGAGGAAGGCAACAGGGATGGCTTCACCCCCATTTCCATCCATCTTGTGCTACATGGTCTTTGCACTGCACTCCACGGTGTGCTTGGCTACTGAGAGAGGTAGACACATCAGCACCAGAAGTGGGAGGAGCTGGAGTTGCCCCTCCTCCCACGTGCAAACTCAAGAGCGGATTCTGCCCGACTGACCAGGGTAAACTAAGCTGGTACTTGAATGGGCCTGACAGCCTCCTCACCAGCTCTTGCCTCAAAATTTGTTAACTCTGAGATACCTGGGAGAGGCAGATTGGAGCTGGAAGACCTGGTTTCTGGTCCAAGCTGGGACAAGTGTCCAAGGATGTGATCTTGTTCTGTGGGCCTCAGCTTCCCTATCTGTAAATTGAGGGGATTGGATCCAGATGCAAACTGGGATTTTTCTACCTACAAACTGTGGAAAGTCCAAAGCTACGCCTAAGATTTCCACAAATTTTCAGAATGGTGGGAATTGGGGAGTCACGTTCTTGGGGTCACCTCTGGCTTGGAGCTTCTGCACCAGACCAACCCAGATAGGGATTTCTGAAAGCACCCCCAGGAGTTCTGCCAATTGGCCAAGACTGAGAACCACTACATGAAAGAATCACTGCAGCCCCTCCCAGCTCTGGCAGCAGGGGCTTGACTCTTGCTTTATTGAATTTACTGCTCAAAAAGATCTGGAAAAAAATTTGTCACAGTGACCCAGATTAAAGACAATCCTCTTGAAAAGATGAGAGAACAAGAAAAAGACCTTCCAGCCAGCATCAAATGCAGAAACAAAGGTGGCCGCATCCATATCACATAGCAGAGGCTCTGGGAATTGGTCTGCCCAAGTGGTCTGCAGGACATAACAGAGAAAATAACCCTGTAAATGCCCTGGCCGCTGCCAAGACCAATCCCCCAGCTCAGACCATCCTAGCAGTTCTTCCTTTGCCTAGAATGGCTCCAGTTTGCATCTAGTGATCCGGACTTCTCCCAGGCTTCCCTCTTCTGCCCAGTACTGTGCCCTTGGTCCCACACAAATCTTGCCCTCCAGAGCCCCCAGTGTTAAAACTTTGAAAAATTATGCTGGTATCTAACTTGTCACAAGGTCTGGAAAAGAGGAACAGCACAGAGGAATACTGAGTTCATCCAAAGACACTATCCTCTTCTGTCCTTTCTTGGGAAAACTCCACAGTGTCTTGGAAGGAAACTGGCCCAAATATCAGCTCACAAGGAAGATGTCCCACAAGGAAACAGCACTCTCAAGATAGGATAATTTGAGGAGGGTTTATTTACAAAGGCTCTACTTATGAAGGTGTGGCTAATGTAACCAAAAGGGATAGTGTAATAGCAGCTGAGCTGTTACAACCCCAAACCTGAAGGACAAAGAAGAGGTAGCTATAATTGGAATATATACATTTTATGTATTCTAATATATGTTATTATATATGTTATATGTAATTACTATACTACACCAATATATTATGATTATATATAATTACATTTAATTATATTTTATAATTATAAAATATATAATTATATTATATATAAAACACTATTATATATAATACATATTCCTACATATTCCAATTGTAACATATATAGGTATAAGTATACCTATATATATAGGTATAGATATGTTCTTACTCAAAATGCACACCCCTATTGAACCATGTTAGCACATGGTTTCCATGTGCTAACATGGAAACCATGGTGTTGCCTGGCATTACCCATCACCAACATCCAAGGCAATAGACATCATAGTTTATTCATTTCAGGTTCAATAATGTGTGGATCAACCCCACCTAGAGATTCAAACCTCAAATATAAATATTTTGGACATAAGAACCAACAGCACATATTCTTTGTTTCTCCTAATAGACTGATCGGTTTACTGGTTTCTGGTTTATGATTTAAATACCGATATAAGATATCCAAAAACATACAGACTTACTTGAAAACTGTGCACAACATGACATTAACAGTCACATCCTTTGATCAAGGTGCGTCAAGAGCACCTTGATATAATCTTAAAAGTAGAACAACAGTAACTACCTGCCCACATATTGTTAGAGTTGAGTTTGCCCAGATTAGCTGCATATAAAGCCATCTGTGTATTACCCTTACTCCCTACCTAAAGATTTTTGAGTTTTCATGATGATGTTATTGAATCCATGGCTTTAAAAGACACTAATTGAAATACTTCACTCTGCCTTGACATTCTCTATTTACATTTAAACTACCTAGAAAAGTGCTAAAAATCCCATTTCCTGACCTACTCCTCTCTTGACCTTCAGATCCAAATGTTTAACTGCCTGCTAGAACTTTCCACCTTCCCCTTCCATTTTCCTTTCCACACAGGCTGCAATTGGTTCATTATGTCTCTCCCACTCGACTGTAAGTTCCCCAAGGACAAGGACTCTGCCTGCCTTACTCACCATCATCACCCCAGCACCCTCCTGGGTGCAGCACACATAACAGAAGTTTAACAAATATTTGTTCGACTAATCTTAACTCCTAAACTCTCCTTCTCCAAAGGAGAAACTGACTACAATATTGTGTATGAAATACAACACAAGCGTTTGTTTGCAATGTGTATATCTTCTTTGGAGAAATGTCTATTTAGGTCTTCTGCCCATTTTTGGATTGGGTTGTTTTTTTGATATGCAGCTGCATGAGTTGCTTGTAAATTTTGGAGATTAATCCTTTGTCAGTTGCTTTGTTTGCAAATATTTTCTCCCATTCTGAGGGTTGTCTTTTTGTCTTGTTTATGTTTTCCTTTGTTGTGCAAAAGCTTTTAAGTTTCATTAGGTCCCATTTGTTTATTTTTATTTTTATTTCCATTTCTGTAGGAGGTGGGTCAAAAAGGTTCTTGCTGTGATTTATGTCACAGAGTGCTCTGCCTATGTTTTCCTCTAAGAGTTTTATAGTGTCTGGCTTAACATTTAGGTCTTTAATCCATTTTCAGTTTATTTTTGTGTATGGTGCTAGGGAGTGTTCTAATTTCATTCTTTTACATGTAGCTGTCCAGTTTTCCCAGCACCACTTATTGAAGAGGCTGTCTTTTCTCCATTGTATATTCTTGCCTCCTTTATCAAAAATAAGGTGACCATATGTGCATGGGTTTATCTCTGGGCTTTCTATCCTGTTCCACTGATCTATACTTCTGTTTTTGTGCCAGTGCCATACTGTCTTGATTACTGTAGCTTTGTAATATAGTCTGAGGTCCACATGCTAACACATGTATATGGAATCTAAAAAATAAAAAAAAAAAGGTTCTGAAGAACCTAGGAGCAGAACAGGAATAAAGATGCAGACATAGAGAATGGACTTGAGGACACAGGGAGGGGGAAGGGTAAGCTGGGACGAAGTGAGAGAGTGGCATGGACTTATATACACTACCAAATGTAAAACAGATAGCTAGTGGGAAGCAGCCGCATAGCACAGGGAGATCAGCTCGGTGTTTTGTGTTCACCTAGAGGGGTGGGATAGGGAGGGTGGGAGGGAGACGCAAGAGGGGGGAGATATGGGGATATATGTATACGTATAGCTGATTCACTTTGTTATACAGCAGAAACTAACACACCATTGTAAAGCAATTATACTCCAATAAAGATGTTAAAAAAAAAAAAAAACAACACAAGCAGCCTACTAGAAATCTCAAAGCAGACACAGCTCTGCAAAAGAGAGGGTAGAAAGAAAGAATGCTAAAGTTGGTGCTTTCTTGGAAACAATTACTAGCTATTTCACCCAGAAAAAGAAACCCAAGTATCTTTAAAAAGTGGAACCATTGGGCTTCCCTGGTGGCGCAGTGGTTGAGAATCTGCCTGCCAATGCAGGGGACACGGGTTCGAGCCCTGGTCTGGGAAGATCCCACATGCCACGGAGCAACTAGGCCCGTGAGCCACAACTACTGAGCCTGCGCGTCTGGAGCCTGTGCTCTGCAACAAGAGAGGCCGCAATAGTGAGAGGCCCGTGCACCGTGACGAAGAGTGGCCCCCACTTGCCACAACTAGAGAAAGCCCTCGCAAAAAAAAAAAAAAAAAAAAAAAGTGGAACCATTAAGAGAAAGAAAAGACAAACCAGAGACTGGGAGAAAATATTTTCAAAACACATACCTGATAAAGGACTGGTACCCAAAATATACAAAGAACTTGTAAAATTCAACAATAAGAAAACAAAAGTAAACAATTTTAAAATGGGCAAAAGATCTGTACATCTCACTAGAGAAAGTATACAGATGGCAAATTAGCATATGAAAAGATGCTCCACATCATATGTCATCACAGAATTGCAAATTAAAACAACAATGAAATACAGCTACACACCAATTAGAATGACCAAAATCCAACACACTGACAACACCAAATGCTGGCAAGGGTGGGGAACAACAGAAACCCTCATTCACTGCTGGTGGGAATGCAAAATGGTACAGTTTGGCAGTTTCTTTCTTTTTTTTTTTGGTTAGGTCTTCGTTGCTGTGCGCGGGCTTTCTCTAGTTGAGGCGAGTGGGGCCTGCTCTTCATTGCGGTGCACGGGCTTCTCATTGTGGTGGCTTCTCTTGTTGCGGAGCACGGGCTCTAGGTGCATGGGCTTCAGTAGTTGTGGCACACAGGCTCAGTAGTTGCGGCACGTGGGCTCAGTAGTTGCAGCACACGGGCCCGGGAGTGCATGGGCTTCAATAGTTGTGGTGAGAGGGCTTGGTTGCTCCGCAGCATGTGGGATCTTCCCGGACCAGGGATTGAACCTGTGTCCCCTGCATTGGCAGGCGGATTCTTAACCACTGCGCCATCAGGGAAGTCCAACAGTTTCTTACCCTTATCATACGATCCAAAAATCTTGCTCCTTGGCATTTACTCAAATGAGGTGAAAACATGTCCACACAAAATCCTGCACTTGAATGTCTGTAGCAGCCTAATTCATAATTGCCAATAATTGGAGCAACAAAGATATCCTTCAATAGGTGAATGGATAAACTATGATACATCTATACAGCGCAATATTATTCAGTGATAAAAAGAAGTGAGCTGTCAAGCCACAAAAAGACATGGAGGAAACTTAAAATATATCTTTCTAAGTCAAAAAAGTTTGAAAAGGTTACATACTATATGAGTCCAACTATATGACATTCTGTAAAAAGCAAAACTATACAGACAGTAAAATGATCAGTGGTTAACAAGGGTTTGGGAAGAAGAAAGGATGAATAGATGGAGCACAGGGGATTTTTAAGGCAGTGAAACTATTCTGTATGATACTGTAACAGTAGATACATGTCGTTTTACATTTGTCAGTACCCACAGAACTACAAAACAAAGAGTGAGCCCTAGTGTAAGATACGGACTTTAGTTAATAATATATCAATACTGGTTCACCAGTTGTTACAAATGTACCACATTAACACAAGATGTTAATAATAGGGAAAACTGGGGCATAGGTGGGTGGGTGGCATAATAAGGGAACTCTCTGTACTTTCAGCTCTGATTTTTCTATAAATCCAAAACTTCTCTAAAAAATAGTCTCTTAATTAATTTTTTTAAGAAGTGGGACCGGAGCGGCTCTGTTTTCAAAGGCCCTCACCCATGGAGCTACACTCTTCCCAATGCATCACATACACACTCACGACTACATCATGGTGTTGGAGAAAAATATTAGAAGACCAGGTAGAAGGGACTTATATTAGGGTGTCCTTCTCTTACTTCGGTAACTAAGCCCTCCTGGGAGGCGTCTCCCCAGAGCCAGGAGGGACTGAATTCCATGGGTTAGCATGATGGAGAATGAAATGGTTACTGATGTTGGGGCTAGAAGTACCGGGGAGACCAAGATAGGATACTTGGAAGACCTCTATCTATACCAAGACAGCAGCAACAAATTCAAGCCCTTTATTCCTCAACCTTTTTTTTTTTTTTTTTGGTTTTTCTACTACACACAAGCCTTCCTTTTATTTCTTACAATATGACTATTCCTTTTCCTGTTACCTAGAGAAAGAACTTTCTGGACCCCTCAAAATAGCAGCATATTGTTTAGGGATGTGGGTCCTGGAGACAAAGAAACCTGAGTCTGAAACTTGAGTTCAGTAACTCTGCCATTTCCTAGCTGTGTGACCATGTAGAGTTTATTTAACTACCTCGTCTATAAGATGGAATAATCATGGTGCCTCCATCAGCGGGGGGAAATGAGATAATGCATATAAAGGACTGAGTCCAACAACAGCTTAGAAGCAACAGCATAATAAGTAGAAGCTATTATATTTATTATTCCAAATTCCATACTTGTTCTCCAATGCCATGAAGCCTCTTTGCAGCTGACAGATGGTAATGATTAATGCTAGAAAACAATCAAAGATATTATGGTCTCTGATGCTGCCACTTCTATCTGATAGCAAATGAATCTCATACTATGTTAACCCTTCAGCCCATCACTTGTAAGGTACCCTACCCCAAATTGTACTTCTCAAATTCTGTACTTTCAAACCTCCATCTGGTATCTCTACACCAAATTTTTCTTCCCACTTATACCTACTAAGAGCCAACTCAATCTATTTGAAAAAAATCAATAAATTTGTATGATGTAGAAAGTGCATCAATAAAAGACACTACAGTTAACGCCCTCAAATGTTAGGAGGTGTTTACTCTAAGCAAAATTACAGAGCAAGATAAGTTTGTTCTCAACTTTTCCTCTTTTTCAGGGGCCACCCCACCCTCACCAGAGCCCTATCTAAGCTAAATGCCCTGGTGAGGCGGTAGCTGATAATGTTTTAAGATGCTGGGCTTGGGCTTCCCTGGTGGCGCAGTGGTTGAGAATCTGCCTGCCAACGCAGGGGACACGGGTTCGAGCCCTGGTCTGGGAAGATCCCACATGCCGCAGAGCGGCTGGGCCCGTGAGCCACAGTTACTGAGCCTGCGCGTCTGGAGCCTGTGCTCCGCAACAAGAGAGGCCACGATAGTGAGAGGCCCGCGCACCGCGATGAAGAGTGGCCCCCGCTTGCCACAACTGGAGAAAGCCCTCGCACAGAAACGAAGACCCAACATAGCAATCAATCAATCAATCAATCAATCAATAAAAAATCTAAAAAAAAAAAAAAAGAGAGAAGAGAGAAAAAGGACCAGAACATAAAAGCACCCACTTTAAAAAAAAAAAAAAAAAAAAAAAAAAGATGCTGGGCTTTCTGGGGAAATCTGCTCATAAATAGGGCATTCTTAAGAACCGAAAGAGCCTTTGGATTTTAAGGAATGAATCTAGCTCTCTAGCTACTGCTTGGGAGAAATCTAGGACAGGAAAACTTTTCTGGTATCTTTTGCATCCTACCAACATGACTGTCTAAAGTCAACCTGTAAAATTTCACCAAAATGCCTTAAAAAAAGCCCAGGCCACCATAGCTAAGTTCACAAAAATTTCATTCCAGAATCATAACACTGAAAATCTTCCCAACATGTCATCGAATTAGTTCTCTTCTGACCAAGATTTCTCCTAAGCTCTCTGGCCATGTGGCTGGTGAGCTAACTCCAGAAGGTCTGCAGATATCTGATTAACCCTACAGGTGTTTCAGATATATCTGGGACCCACAAAAGCAATTAGAATAGCAGGGGATGTCTGCTTAACTTCATTATTACTGGTGCTCAGCCAAAAAGAGAGTTGCCATACCAAATATTAATGAAAAGTAGTTCGAGAACAGGAAAATGCAAATAATGTTTCAGCTGTTGGTTTTCTGTCACCAACGCAGCAAAGCTGAGTGAAATAGCAAATCTTTCTCTGCCAGTCACTTCAAAGTGGCACAACTGCCAGGCTAACCAACTGGAACTTAGAGCCATGTTTTACTGTCTCCTGTCTTACCCATTAATAATAGCAGGAGGACAATAATTCAAAATAATTACAGAAGTGAAAGGTAGTAATTAGCAGTACAAATTACCTATTAAGTGATTCAGAAATTTCAAAGTGAGAAGATGACCTTTTCACTTCTTATCTGGCAGTGATAAATTGAGTTCTGATTTGAGAAGAAAAATAAAGCCCTCTAACACATTATGGATTTTCTTCACCTTCCAATGGGAACTTAGCCAAGTTAATTAAAAATACGGTAGAAAGCATGAGTTTCAGGATGTCCCCTGGCAGCTTTCTCACCTGCCTACCTGGAAGGGCTACCTCCCTCTCCAGCCCATCCTCAGCAACTTCCCTCATAGTTATGAGAAGGAAAAATGGGAATTCCTACTGCATAATATTTTATTTAATTAGCAGATGATCTAATAAACCTGTGTTGTGACAACATTTCCCACTCTAATTAAAAGTTATTGGCCGAATATCCACATGCTGGGTGTTCATTGATTCCTCTAACAAATAATTTCACTTCACAATAAACATGGCATTGTAGTTCTCATCTTGGATATTTTCCATCTAAAAATGGTGCCAAGTTATTCTTGCCATTTTACCTGCTGAGCAAAATTACACACATTCCACCATGAAGAGCTAACCATATCACTCACCTCTATTAACCTGAAGTCAAGCTAAACACCTTCAATTGCTACTTCTCTTGGAAAAGGCACCCTCGGCTCTACAACTGCGTATTCATTCTATATGATAAAGTCTCTTTTGTCACCTTGCTCCTGACGCGTTTGCAATCTGGGCTACTTCTTTACAAGTCAAGGTATGAAAACCTTTTTCTGCACTTTATTGTGAGGCCCAAGACTGTGACATAAGAAAACACTGCCGGAGCAAGATGGCGGAGTAGAAGGACATGTGCTCACTCCCTCTTGCGAGAGCACCGGAATCACAACTAACTGCTGAACAATCATCAACAGGAAGACACTGGAACTCACCAAAAAAGATACGCAACATCCAAAGACAAAGGAGAAGCCACAATGAGAGGGTAGGAGGGGCACAATCACAATAAAATCAAATCCCATAACTGCTGGGTGGGTGACTCACAAACGGGAGAACACTTATACCACAGAAGTCCACCCATTGGAGTGAAGGTTCTGAGTCCCATGTCAGGCTTCCCAACCTGGAGGTCCGCCAACGGGAGGAGGAATTCCTAGAGAATCAAACTTTGAAGGCTAGTGGGATTTGATTGCAGGACTTCGACAGGACTGGGGGAAACAGAAACTCCACTCTTGGAGGGCACACACAAAGTAGTGTGCGCATCGGGACCCAGGGGAAGGAGCAGTGACCCCATAGAAGACTGAACCAGACCTACCTGCTAGTGTTGGAGGGTCTCCTGCAGAGGCGGGGGGTGCCTGTGGCTCACGGTGAGGACAAGGACACTGGCAGCAGAAGTTCTGGGAAGTATTCTTGGCGTGAGCCCTCCCAGAGTCCACCATTAGCCCCGCCAAGGAGCATGGTAGGCTCCAGTGCTGGGTTGCCTCAGGCCAAACAACCAACAGAGAGGGAACCCAACCCCACCCATCAGCAGACAAGCAGATTAAAGTATTACTGAGCTCTGCCCACCAGAGCAACAGCCAGCTCTACCCACCACCAGTCCCTCCCATCAGGAAACTTGCACAATTCTCTTAGATAGCTTCATCCACCAGAGGGCAGACAGCAGAAGCAAGAACTACAATCCTGCAGCCTGTGGAACAAAAACCGCGTTCACAAAAAGATAGACAAGATGAAAAGGCACAGGGCTAGGTACCAGATGAAGGAACAAGATAAAAGCCCAGAAAAACAACTAAACGAAGTGGAGATAGGCAACCTTCCAGAAAAAGAATTCAGAATAATGATAGTGAAGATGATCCAGGACCTCGGGAAAAGAATGGAGGCAAAGATCAAGAAGATGCAAGAGATGTTTAACAAAGACCTAGAAGAATTAAAGAACAAACAAACAGAGATGAACAATACAATAACCAAACTGAAAAATACACTAGGAGGAACCAAGAGCAGAATAACTGAGGCAGAAGAACGGATAAGTGACCTGGAAGACAGAATGGTGGAATTCACTGCCTTGGAACAGAATAAAGAAAAAAGAATGAAAAGAAATGAAGACAGCCTAAGAGACCTCTGGGACAACATTAAACACAACAACATTCACATTATAGAGGTCCCAGAAGGAGAAGAGAGAGAGAAAGGACCAGAGAAAATATTTGAAGAGATTATAGTTGAAAACTTCCCTAACATGGGAAAGGAAATAGCCACCCAAGTCCAGGAAGTGCAGAGAGTCCCAGGCAGGATAAACCCAAGGAGAAACATGCCGAGACACATAGTAATCAAATTCACAAAAATTGGGGCTTCCCTGGTGGCTCAGTGGTTGAGAATCTGCCTGCCAGTGCAGGGGACACGGGTTCGAGCCCTGGTCTGGGAGGATCCCACATGCCGCGGAGCAACTAGGCCCGTGGGCCACAACTGCTGAGCCTGCGCGTCTGGAGCCTGCACTCCGCAACGGGAGAGTCCGCGATAGTGAGAGGCCCGCGCTCTGCGATGAAGAGTGGTCCCCGCTTGCCGCAACTAGAGAAAGCCCTTGCACAGAAACGAACACCCAACACAGCCAAAAATAAAATAAATAAATAAATAAAAATTAAAAAAAAAAAACATTAAAAAAAAAATTATAAAAAAAAAAAAATTTCACAAAAATTAAAGACAAAGAAAAATTATTGAAAGCAACAAGGGAAAAACGACACATAACATACAAGGGAACTCCCATAAGGTTAACAGCTGATTTCTCAGCAGAAACTCTACAAGCCAGAAGGGAGTAGCATGATATACTTAAAGTGATGAAAGGGAAGAACCTACAACCAAGATTACTCTACCCGGCAAGGATCTCATTCAGATTCAATGGAGAAATCAAAAGCTTTACAGACAAGCAAAAGCTAAGAGAATTCAGCACCACCAAACCAGCTCTACAACAAATGCTAAAGGAACTTCTCTAAGTGGGAAACACAAGAGAAGAAAAGGACCTACAAAAACAAACCCAAAACAATTAAGAAAATGGTAATAGGAACATACATATCGATAATTACCTAAAACGTGAATGGATTAAATGCTCCAACCAAAAGACACAGACTGGCTGAATGGATACAAAAACAAGACCCATCTATATGCTGTCTACAAGAGACCCACTTCAGACCTAGGGACACATACAGACTGAAAGTGAGGGGATGGAAAAAGATATTCCATGCAAATGGAAATCAAAAGAAAGCTGGAGTAGCAATACTCATATCAGATAAAATAGACTTTAAAACAAATGGGGCTTCCCTGGTGGCGCAGTGTTGAGAATCTGCCTGCTAATGCAGGGGACACGGGTTCGAGCCCTGGTCTGGGAAGATCCCACATGCCGTGGAGCAACTAGGCCCGTGAGCCACAACTACTGAGCCTGCGCGTCTGGAGCCTGTGCTCCGCAACAAGAGAGGCCACGATAGTGAGAGGCCTGCGCACCGCGATGAAGAGTGGCCCCCGCTTGCCGCAACTAGAGAAAGCCCTTGCACAGAAACGAAGACCCAACACAGCCAAAAATAAATAAATAAAAATTAATTTAAAAAAAAAAAAGGTATTGTGGTGGACAAGCAATTTCCAAACTGCCTCTACTAATGTTAAGTGGTAGAATAATAAATCTAGAGTATAGACTCAAACAAAATAAAATATTTAAAAAAAAAAAAACAAAGAATGTTGCAAGAGACATGGAAGGACACTACGTAATGATCAAGGGATCAATCCAAAAAGAAAATATAACAATTATAAATATATATGCACCCAACATAGGAGCACCTCAATACATAAGGCAACTGCTAATAGCTATAAAAGAGGAAATCGACGGTAACGCAATAATAGTGGGGGACTTTAACATCTCACTTACACCAATGGACAGATCATCCAAACAGAAAATTAATAAGGAACCACAAGCTTTAAATGACACATTAGACCAGATAGACTTAATTGATATTTATAGGACATTCCATCCAAAAACAGCAGATTACACTTTCTTCTCAAGTACACACAGAACATTCTCCAGGATAGATCACATCTTGGGTCACAAATCAAGCCTCAGTAAATTTAAGAAAATTGAAATCATATCAAGCATCTTTTCTGACCATAACACTATGAGATTAGAAATCAATTACAGGGGAAAAAAAACCCTCAGAATGGGAGAAAATATTTGCAAACGAATCAACGGACAAAGGATTAATCTCCAAAATATATAAACAGCTCATTCAGCTCAATATTAAAGAAACAAACAACCCAATCCGAAAATGGGCGGAATACCTAAATAGACATTTCTCCAAAGAAGACATACAGACGGCCACGAAGCACATGAAAAGATGCTCAACATCACTAATTATTAGAGAAATGCAAATCAAAACTACAATGAGGTATCACCTCACACCAATTAGAATGGGCATCATCAGAAAATCTACAAACAACAAATGCTGGAGAGGGTGTGGAGAAAAGGGAACCCTCTTGCACTGTTGGTGGGAATGTAAATTGATACAGCCACTATGGAGAACAATATGGAGGTTCCTTAAAAAACTAAAAATAGAATTACCATATGACCCAGCAATCCCACTACTGGGCATATACCCAGAGAAAACCGTAATTCGAAAAGACACATGCACCCGAATGTTCATTGCAGCACTATTTACAATAGCCAGGTCATGGAAGCAACCTAAATGCCCATCAACAGACGAATGGATAAAGAAGTTGTGGTACATATATACAATGGAATATTACTCAGCCATAAAAAGGAACGAAATTGAGTCATTTGTTGAGACGTGGATGGATCTAGAGACTGTCATACAGAGTGAAGTAAGTCAGAAAGAGAAAAACAAATATTGTATATTAACGCATGTATGTGGAACCTAGAAAAATGGTACAGATGAGCCAGTTTGCAGGGCAGAAGTTGAGACACAGATGTAGAGAACAGACATATGGACACCAAGGGGGGAAAACTGCGGTGGGGTGGGGATAGTGGTGTGCTGAATTGGGCGATTGGGATTGACATGTATACACTGATGTGTATAAAATTGATGACTAATAAGAACCTGCAGTACAAACAAACAAACAAAACAACTAATACTAAACTTTCACTGGGTTATTTGTATGGAAGTATGTTAATATAAATGTTTCAGACATTACATGAAATTTCTAAAAATCTTATATGTTTTGGTATAATGTTATAAGTCATAATCCTAGTTATTACTTTAAAATGTATATCTCAGAAATAACTAATTTTCTTGTCAACTGCATTATTATGAACTTTCATCAAATCTTTAACCGTGGTCATTTTTAAGTCTTTTGTCATTTACAGACAGTTCTGGGTGTACTCTGATGCTTTTGTAAATATGTTCCTATAAAAGGGTTTCATCTTCAGGAAATTCATGGAAAAGACTCTGACAAGTACAGGTTTCTGGTACCTGACTGTACTGCTGAACTGAATGAATAAGCATTTTCAGAACTCTAATGAAAAACTGATGAGCTCATAAAAGTGCTAACAAAAGATCAAGATGAAAAAAAAAAAATTAATTACATGGGACTGAGTGAACTGATGAAGATGAGTATAATTTTTGTGACTTTCTGGTTGAATTTAAAAAAAGAAAAAATCCCATAAGAACTCAGAGGCAAAGAATATACAAATCAATTTTCACTGCAAAGTAAAGGAGCTGTTACAGTGGAGGATTACTGGACTGAAGGTCAATATTATGACATAGTATGAGTGTGTTTCATGTTTGGTAATTGCAATCATTGTTGCTTTTGTTGTGGTCATCCATGTACAATGCTTGGTGTCAGTCTATTTATCTCTTGTAAAAATAAAACACAGTGTGTGTGAAAAAAAAAAAAAAAACACAAACACATGGAGGTTAAACAATACGTTACTAAATAACCAAGAGATCACTGAAGAAATCAAAGAGGAAATCAAAAAATACCTAGAGACAAATGACAACGAAAACACGATGATCCAAAACCTATGGGATGCAGCAAAAGCAGTTCTAAGAGGGAAGTTTACAGCAATAAAAGCCTACCTCAAGAAACGAGAAAAATCTCAAATAAACAATCTAACCTTACCACCTAAAGCAATTAGAGAAGAAGAAAAACAAAACCCAAAGTTAGTAGAAGGAAAGAAATCATAAAGATCAGAGCAGAAGTAAATGAAAAAGAAATGAAGGAAATGATAGCAAAGATCAACAAAACTAAAAGCTGGTTCTTTGAGAAGATAAACAAAATTGATAAACCATGAGCCAGACTCATCAAGAAAAAGAGGGAGAGGACTCAAATCAATAAAATTAGAAATGAAAAGGGAGAAGTTACAACAGACACCGCAGAAATACAAAAAAGCATCCTGAGAGACTACTACAAGCAACTCTATGCCAATAAAATGGACAACCTGAAAGAAATGGACAAATTCTTAGAAAGGTATATCCTTCCAAGACTGAACCAGGAAGAAACAGAAAATATGAACAGACCAATCATAAGTAATGAAATTGAAACTGTGATTAAAAGTCTTCCAACAAACAGAAGTCCAGGACCAGATGGCTTCACAGGTGAATTTTATCAAACATTTACAGAAGAGCTAACACCCATCCTTCTCAAGCTCTTCCAAAAAACTGCAGAGGAAGGAACACTCCCAAACTCTTTCTATGAGGCCACCATCACCCTGATACCAAAACCAGACCAAAGATATTACAAAAAAAAAAGGAAATTACAGACCAATATCACTGATGAATATAGATGCAAAAATCCTCAACAAAATACTAGCAAACAGAATCCAACAACACATTAAAAGGATCATACACCATGATCAAGTGGGATTTATCCCAGGGATGCAAGGATTCTTCAATATATGCAAATCAATCAATGTAATACACCATATTAACAAACTGAAGAAGAAAAACCATATGATCATCTCAATAGATGCAGAAAAAGCTTCTGACAAAATTCAACACCCATTTATGATAAAAACTCTCCAGAAAGTGGGCATAGAGGGAACCTACCTCAACATAATAAAGGCCATATACGACAAACCCACAGCAAACATCATTCTCAATGGTGAAAGCATTTCCTCTAAGATCAGGAACAAGACAAGGATGTTCACTCTCGCCACTATTATTCAACATAGTTTTGGAAGTCCTAGCCACAGCAATCAGAGAAGAAAAAGAAATAAAAGGAATCCAAATTGGAAAAGAAGAAGTAAAACTGTCACTGTTTGCAGATGACATGATACTATACATAGAGAATCTTAAAGATGCCAGCAGGAAACTACTAGAGCTAATCAATGAATTTGGTAAAGTTGCAGGATACAAAATTAATGCACAGAAATCTTTTGCATTCCTATACACTAATGATGAAAAATCCAAAAGAGAAATTAAGGAAACAATCTCATTTACCACTGCAACAAAAAGAATAAAATACCTAGGAATAAACCTACCTAAGGAGACAAAAGACCTGTATGCAGAAAACTATAAGACACTGATGAAAGAAATTAAAGATGATACAAACAGATGGAGAGATATACCATATTCTTGGATTGGAAGAATCAATATTGTGAAAATGACTATACTACCCAAAGCAATCTACAGATTCAATGCAATCCCTATCAAATTACCAATGTCATTTTTTACAGAACTAGAACAAAAAATCTTAATATTTGTATGGAGACCCCGAATAGCCAAAGCAGTCTTGAGGGGAAAAAACGGAGCTGGAGGAATCAGACTCCCTGACTTCAGACTATACTACAAAGCTACAGTAATCAAGACAATATGGTACTGGCACAAAAACAGAAATACAGATCAATGGAACAGGATAGAAAGCCCAGAGATAAACCCATGCACCTATGGTCAACTAATCTATGACAAAGATTACAATGAAGAAAAGACAGTCTGTTCAATAAGTGGTGCTGGGAAGACTGGACAGTTACGTGTAAAAGAATGAAATTAGAACACTCCTTAACACCATACACAAAGATAAACTCAAAATAGATTAGAGACCTAAATGTAAGACTGGACACTATAAAAGTCCTAGAGGAAAACATAGGAAGAACACTCTTTGACATAAATCACAGCAAGATCTTTTTTGATCCACCTCCTAGAGTAATGGAAATAAAAACAAAAATAAACAAATGGGACCTAATGAAACTTAAAAGCTTTTGCAAAGCAAACTACAAACAAGATGGAAAGACAACCCTCAGATTGGGAGAAAATATTTGCAAATGAAGCAATGGACAAAGGATTAATCTCCAAAATATATAAACAGCTCATGCAGCTCAATATTTAAAAAAACAAAAACCCAATCAAAAAATGGGCAGAAGACCTAAATAGACATTTCTCCAAAGAAGACATACTGATGGCACATGAAAAGCACAAGCACGTGAAAATCTGCTCAAAAACACTAATTATTAGAGAAATACAAATCAAAACTACAATGAGGTATCACCTCACACCAGTTAGAATGGGCATCATCAGAAAATCTACAAACAACAAATGCTGGAGAGGGTGTGGAGAAAAGGGAGCCCTCTTGCACTGTTGGTGGGAATGTAAATTGATATAGCCACTATGGAGACCAGTATCCTTAAAATACTAAAAATAGAATTACCATATGACCCTGCAATCCCACTACTGGGCATATACCCAGAGGAAACCGTAATTCAAAAAGACACATGCACTCCAATTCATTGCAGCACTATTTACAATAGCCAGGTCATGGAAGCAACCTAACTGCCCATCGACAGACAAATGGATAAAGAAGATGTGGTACATATATACAATGGAATATTACTCAGCCATAAAAAGGAACGAAATTGGGTCATTTATAGAGACGTGGATGGATCTAGAGACTGTCATACAGAGTGAAGTAAGTCAGAAAGAGAAAAACAAATATCGTATATTAACGCATATATGTGGAACCCAGAAAAATGGTACAGATGAACCGGTGTGCAGGGCAGAAATAGAGACACCAATGTAGAGAACAAACGTATGGACACCAAGGGGGGAAAGTGGTGGGGGGCTGGGGTGGTTGTGTGATGAACTGGGAGATTGGGATTGACATATATACACTAATATGTATAAAATGGATAACTAATAAGAACCTGCTGTATAAAAAAATAAATTTAAAAAAAAAAGAAAAAAAACACAGTGCCACAGGGTTGGCACAGAAAGGTGATTATCTCTTTAACACAAAGGAGCAGATGAACATAGTGATTCACATTATACCCATGTGGCTTCTACCTGAGAGCACAACTCAGAATCACCAAACTTCAGAGGCAAAAAGGACCTAAAATGTAATTTAAGTCAAACCTCCTTGCTTATAAATGAGAGACAAAGACTCATAGTAGACATGGGTTTTGCCCATCACCACACAGCTATCTGGGGGCAGAGCCAGCCTAGATCCCAGGTCATCACCTGGTTCTGGGTCCAGTGCTCTTTGCGCCCCCTGCTGCTCTTTCAAAAGTCTCCCCCTCCATGAGCTGGAGATACAGTGCAACACTCATTATTTGCAGATTTCATATTTGCAAACTCACCGTATTTGTAACCCCAAAATCAATACTCCCAGCACTTTCACAATCATTCATGGACATGCACACAGAGCGGCAAAAAGTTTGAGCCACCTGACATGCATGTTCTCAGCCAAGGTCAAACAAAGAAAGCTACCCTCTGCCTCCTTGTTGCAGCTCTTCTACTATAAACAAATGTCCTTTAGGTGCCCTATTTCATTCCACTTTTTTATATTTTTGTGCTTTTTGTTGGTGATTTCACTGTTTAAAGTGGCATAGTGCTGAAGCATTGTCTAGCAAGCGTTTCTAAGGGCAGAAGGTTGTGATGTGACTTACAGAAAAAACATGTGTTAGATAAGCTTCCTTCAGGCATGAGTTATAATGCTGTTCACTGAGTTCAGTATTACATAATCAACAGTCTATATTAAATAAGATGTCTTTAAACAGAAACACACATAAAGCAAGATTATGTATTAACTGGTTCACAAAGTTCTTGTGACCCGAGGCTTGAGGAGCCTAACCCTGTATTTTCTCTAGGAGAGATGGTTCAGTATTTGCTCTTTCAGTGTTCACTGCAACTTTATAGACCATAACTACCACGAATAACAAGAATCACCTGTATACTTGAATAGGCCATCAATACAGACAGGCAGACCAAAGATCAAAAACATTAAAACAATACAGGAGGGACTTCCCTGGTGGTCCAGTGGTTAAGGCTTCGCCTTCCAATGCAGGGTCTACCGGTTCGATCCCCGGTCGGGGAGCTAAGATCCCACATGCCCCGCAGCCAAAAAACCAAAACATAGAACAGAAGCAATATTGCAACAAATTCAATAAAGACTTTAAAAATGGTCCACAACAACAAAAATAATCTTAAAAAAAAAAAAATACAGGAAAGGTAGGAAGATCCCAAGGTCACGGGCAGGTGCATCTGGGAGATGAGGCAGAGTCCCTATGGGTACTCACTCTTGTCAGCGGGTCTTGGTTTGTAAGTGTTTATTGGGCAGAACCAGGTCCCTCAACTGGGCATCATGTATGTGCATTATATATCTATTACTGAGCATGTAAGAGACCTGTATTAGAAAATGAATGATCAATGATGACTTCTGAGAGCAAGCAGAGCAGCAAGCCTAGAAATTCAAAAGAGCAGAATCACAGCTGATGTGTGCGTTAGCCTCTCTGCCTCAGACACCCTCTCCCACAAATACTGCCAGGATTC
The DNA here is from genome assembly GCF_028564815.1 of Eubalaena glacialis. Classification (NCBI taxonomy): domain Eukaryota; kingdom Metazoa; phylum Chordata; class Mammalia; order Artiodactyla; family Balaenidae; genus Eubalaena; species Eubalaena glacialis. Next base: position 11,322,736 of record NC_083716.1, read on the forward strand.
ACTCAGGGCTTTCTTTTAGCTGAGTCTCCCATGACCCTGGCGGTGGCACTAGTCTTTGATTCTTGCAAGAAAAGCAGACTGAGAAGCTGTCTCCCAGGAAGTCACAGTAAAAAGCAGGGTTTTTAAAAACCACATTGATGCTCAACATTTAAGTGCATGTTTCCAAAAAATGTTAGTACACACACACACATAATATGTGGAAGAACATACACCAACTATCAGCAGTGGTTTTTTATGGAGAATAGAATTACGGGGGGTTTTCACTTTGTACATTATTTATTTCTGCAGTGTTTGGGTTCTTTGTGAAAAACATTTATTATCTTTTGCAATGGACTGAATTATGTCCTCCCTTAAAAAAATGTTGAACCCCTAACCTCCAGTGTGACTGTACTTGGAGATAGGGCCTAGGAGGAGGGGATAAAGGTTAACTGATGTGATAAGGGTGGGGCCCTAGTCCAGTAGCGCTGGTGTCCTTATAAAAAGACAAAGAGACACCAGAGCTCACTCTTTTTCTGCCATGTGAGGACACAGCAAGAAGCTGCCTGCAAGCCAGGAAGAGAGCTCTCACCAAGAACCTAATCTGCTGGCACCTTGATCTTGGACTTCCTGGCCTCCAGAACTGTAAGAAAATAAATGTCTTTTGTTTAAGCCACTCAGTCAATGGTACTTTGTTATGACAGCTGGAGCTAATACATCTTTGTAAGCAGGGGAAGAAAAGATACATTTAATAAATAAATACACACCAATTTTCAGGGCTCAGACAGACACACTCAGTGCAGACCAACCTGCAGTTCCTGTTTTACATTTAGCAAACATATGACCCCAATGAACTATTTGAAAAATATCATTAAATCCTGAAAAGTAACATCTGTACAGAAGTTAACAGCCTCTGGGCTTGATAATTTTTTTTCTGCTTGACAATGTTTTTCCGTATGGCTATTTTGTGAAAATTGAGCTCAAACATATAATGAAGTCAATTCCAAACAACTCATATAGTTTTCTGTGTATTCTGTCACCCTTTAAAACACTCCACAGGCAGAATTTCAGCTCTACCATAGTCCATTCCAGTGGCCACTCTGGAAATCTCTGCAATGGTCATCAGCTGCCCTCTTCTTCCATCCAACACAGGTGGCATCTAAGTAAGGCCTGGGAGCTTTGGAACCAGGCAGCAAATGCATGCTTTTCAAAAGAAACCAATGCATCACACCCATTAGGATGGCTACTATCAACAACCAGAAAACAAAAGTGTTGGCAAGGATGTGGAGAAACTGTATCTCTTGTGCACTGTTGGTGGGAATGTACAATGGTGCAGTCACTATGGAAAACAGTATGGCAGTTCCTCAAAAAATTAAAAATAGCAACAACTAGTAGTTGAGTAATCGGGACACATCAGGATCACTGGGCGGTGGGGACTCGTTGCCAGACCTGATCCTCCTGGTGAGCATTTCTCTGCTCAGGGCCGCAGACCACAGACCAGGGACTGGGGACCCGGGACCCAGCAACATTTTTCTCAAAAATCCCTGGGCGAGGTACAACTGCCGGGGGGGTGGGGCGGGGGGACAGATTCCTCCCTCCCCATGCTGGGCCGGTACTGGGCACCAGAATTCGCTTCCAAGGTTCACCACAGGCCAGCCTCAGCTGGCGTGAGCACATGGAGAAATTTTCACCATCATCTTTGGTCAATATCACAACCTTTGTGCATGCATGAAGAAAGTTTCTTTTTTTTTTTTTTAACCTCTCATTGCCACTGCATCGAAGGAACATCCATAAATGAGACGAATAAAAATACGGTAATATTTAAAGTTTAAAAAAAATTAAAAATAGAACTACCATATGATCCAGCAATCCCACCTCTGGGTATATATATCCAAAAGAATTGAAAGCCGGGTCTCACAGAGGTATCTGTACATCCAAATTCATAGCAGCATTATTCACAATAGTCGACAGGCAGAAGCAACCCAAGTTTCTCTCAACAGACGGATGGATAAACAAAATATGGTCTACACAGTCAATGGAATGTTATTCAGCCTTTAAAAGGAAGAAAATCTGACACATGCTACAACATGGATGAACCCTGAAGACCGGCTGGAATAGAGGTAATAAATACCAGGGCCATGCAAGGGCTCCTGGGGAAATGATATTGCCCTGATTCTTGACTTGGATGCTGGTTACACAGGTGTGTTTACCTTGTGACAATTCTTCAAGCTTAAGAGACTGAGGGTATGTATGAATACTATACTTCAATTAAAATCTTTTTCAGAAATTCCCAATGTGAATGCAAAACTTCAAGCTACAGCCACAGTGGATCAACTGACCAGAAGCCAGGAGGGACTGAGAGACAAAGCAGAATGCAGGCTTTTGGAGATTCGATCATTTCCAGATTTTCAAACAATAGGTATAGATGCCTCTGAGCCGCGGAGCCGGACACCACACGCTCAACCAGATGTTCTCAACCCTGGCTGCATGTTGGAATCACCTGGGGAGCTTTAACATCCCTGGTGCCTGCGACCTGCCCCTAAAGATTGTGCTGTAATTGGCCTAGGCAGCAGCTTTGACATCAGATTTTCAAAGGCTCCCGGGTGTTCTGTGAGCATCCAAAGCTGAGAACCACAGCTCCAGGGACTGGGTTAAGTCCTTTACATCATTACCTCTAATCCCTTCACTCTTCTACAAGATTACAAAATGAGGCTCTGAGAAACTGTCATTTTCCAAGACCACACAGCAAATAAATAGCTAAGATGGCTTAAAAGCTCAGGCGTGTCTGTCTCCAAAGACTGCTACATCCATAATATTATCACAAGTTGTTCAAAGGCACGAGTTTTTCTTAATTTGGTTTGCAAACTTTCCATGTGTTTTTCATCTGGGTCCCTGCTCTTACCCCTGCCAGCCTCTTGGTACTATATCCCTGCTTAAACGTGGTCTCCGGAGAAAAGTTTTCCCTCTTCTTAGTCCCCCACCCACGTACACATACCACCCCCAGCTGTCATTTCCGTAACAGTTGAACATGGCCCAGCAACTCGTTGCTTTCCCTGTTTTGTTTTCTTCCCTATTAAATGGTGACCTCCAGGAGAGCAGGAATGCAACTGTTTTCCTCCCTAATGAACTCCCAACACTTAGCACAGTGCCTGACATTTCATAAGGACTAAATAACTCACTGTTGAATAATAAATGAACCACTCAAAATCGTGTCACTCAAAGCCTGTGGAAATGGGGCATCCTACCTCTCGTGGGCCCCCTAGAGGCCCACTGAAATGAATGCAGACCTCCATGTGAACACTCTGGAGGACCCAGGGTCATTCACGGTGAATACAGAGGCGACAAGAGAAAAACAAAAGGCAGAGATCAAAACCTAGAGGTGGAGACAGCATCTCATCACAGGCAGGAAATCGCACATCCCGCTCCCATCTGTCCCCAGACGATCTTGTTTTGTCTGTTCCCCACGCCTCTCAGTTTATCCTGGGGCTGGAGAGCAGACAGGTGTTGCTGATGCTCCATCCCAGAGCTCCTTGGCCCCCCTAAGCTCACCTGCAGCTGTTGCAGACGGATTTCGCCACAAGCACCTCTTGTGATCTGGTCCCACGGGAGCTGGCTCCATTGTAAGCAGATACAACCCAGAAGAGTGAGGGACTTAACATCACCACCACCCTCCCCTGGACAACCAAAGGGAGGGAGAGACCAAGAACAAACACTCCAGCCCCACCCCCGTCCTCTGCCAGCCTGATCTTTTAGAGGTTCTGCAGAGGGTCCCCACGGGATCGAGACCCTGGTGCCCACTAAGGCACCCGCTCACTAACACGCTCTATGGGCTCGTCTCCTTCCCTGCTTCACTTTCCCCACTTCCTCCCCTGTGCTTCCTGATATTAACACCCAAATAAACCACCTGCACTCAATGCTTCTCTCAGGATCTGCTTTAGGGGGGCCCAAATTAGGGCAGGTTGTTATTTCCACTATACAGGTAAATAAGTGAAGGGGGGAAGTAGCAGAGTCTTGCTTAAAGTGAGTTGTTTTCTTTGCATTTCCCACAAAAGCATAGGGATTCCCACACTGCTTAGGGATGATCTCTCATGCAACTCAGAGCTCAGGAGGCAACTACAGGGCAGCCTTCACCTCAGAGCAGAGCGGGGAGTCCCTGTCCTTTGATCCAGGTACAGACAGCCCACAGGTACCGCAGAGATGCCAGGGTGAGCACGCCCCACCACCCACGGAGGCTAGATTCTCAGGGTCTTAATCTCTGCCCAGGAGGCACTGGCACAAACTAGCACTGTTCACATGTCCAGCCAGATAGCAAAAACTCCTGACTGCAGAGAAGCAGCCAGACTATGAGGAGTCCCCCTTCTGACAACCGCTGTGGCCACCACGCACTGCCTCCCCCAGGCCGCAATGCCCTCCCCGTCACTGTGAGAACCAGGATCTGAGTGCCAATGCACAAGAACCCTCATGGGAATTCGCTGTCCTCCTAAACACATCCAAGTTAACTGGGTACGAAAACCATGTTCTGAAGTCCTTAGGGATCCTAGTTTAGTCCAAAGTAGAAATTCCCTCCCCAGCGCAGGGCAGAAACTGGTGTCCCCTGGGCTGTGTCTGTCCCATGTGTTCATGAATGTGTTCAACTTTTGGCTGGATAAGGGTTATAAAATGAGGTTTCCCATGAAAACAAGAATTTCTAGTTTCGCTTGAAAAAAATCAAAGGATCTGGCCACCCTGGGCCCACACTCCCACCTGACAGGTATTGGCCAGAACCAAATGGTGGCTGCTTTTCTAAACTGGTCAGGTGCCTTCTGATTTGCCTCAGTCCCCATCCCTTCTTATAGTCACACACAGACCACTTCTCTCATTCTAAACATTTCCATTTGGAATCTGCAGAAGTTTTGGTGTGTGTCACCTTTATGTGTACACACTGTGTCATTCATGCCACTTGGAAATAGATAAAATTATATTTTAAAAAATTATGTCCAAATCAAACATTTGCTGAACCCACCTTGGAACTTTGAAAATACCTGCACTCTATTATCTTTAAGGCCCTTTCTACTTCTGAGATTCTACAATCCTAAAATGCAGGCTACCTCTTAGTAGCTGCTGCACACACTATTTTGTTGCTCTCTTGTACTTTTCAGTAAAGACTGGGCTTCTCTTTAAGTCAGAGACCAGGGTCTTTCTCATCCTAGATCACATAACAAAAGGACACATAACTTTGCAACACTCATTACTTGGAGAGGTGGTTAAGAAAGACATAGAAAGAAAATGCTACAGAATCCTATACTACAGAAACAAACAATAATTAGATGTGCATTCAGTACCAAAATAGATTGTTAAAAAACAGCATTAAAGAAAAATGTACGAAACACAACAAGATTTATGGAACCGTACCATGTAGGTAAATCAAAGTGCATACAAAACAATATTAAGTATTTCCAAGGATACGTACGAATGTATGTCATTGACCCATTACAATCACATGGGAAGGGAATGGGGGAGAGTGGGGATCAAGTTGGAAAATAAACAAAGCATGCGGGCCTTGCCGAGAATGAGGCTGACAATGTCCTACTACAGTGACATTAAAAAAAATACAACTCAAAGCTGCACATGAGGTCTAGAAAGGGAGGGAAAAACACTGACAATTCACGAAGTTCTACCTCTGCAACCTCCTTGAAGGAAAAAAAAAGAAGATATTTGCTCCTTTTATGTTCATTTTTTATTTGCAAGTCACTGCAAAGAGACTGAGTATCAAGAAATTAGCAATAAACACTTGAACCACTAAGAGTGTCCAAATGTGTTAACTTAAGGACACAGAGCTGAAGAGCCAATCTGGTATGAATCCCCCAAATTGCAGATACAGGCAACACGACAGCCCCATGTCCCCCAAGTCACTGCTTGACCAGCCACACTTGGCCATACATGGCACTACTCACCCTACTATTTACCTTTTACCTTTTTTTTCCAAGCTATCACTTTTTGAACTTAAGTACCTACTTTAGCCACGCCCTAAATAATAACATGCATGAAATTATGGTTTTGGTGTGCCAGTTTTATTTTCTTGTTAAACACTGAAATATACATAAAACTTTCAAAATCTTTAAATGTCACTTATACTATCTCAATATGCCTAACATATTGGGTAATGCCAACTATTGTAATCAATAAACTAAAAACACATAATGGCTCAAACACAGTCAATGTTTATTTCTTGCTCACATGGCAGTCCTGGGCAGGTGAACTGGACAGCAGGACCATATTCCTCTACACAGCCCGGCTGTGCCCTCTTTAACACAGGGCTGCTGAGGTCACCCTATGCGTCATGTCCACTCCAGCCAGCCTGCGAGGGAAAAGAACGCCGGAGAGCAGGCTGGGGTTGCCATGGCCAGGCCAGAAGGGGGCGCCCATCGTGTCCACTCAAATTCCTTGGCTAGGATCCAGCCCCGTGTTACACCTACCTTCCAGCAAGGCTGGGGAATGTGGTGTAGCTAAGTTCCAGGAGAAAAAGAGAAAACTGTAAGCTGTGTTACAGTGCATTACATATAAATCTATTCCTCACTAGTGTCTGGGCATTGTGAAGGCAGGGAGAGATTTTCACCTCTGTAACTTCTCACGGTGCCTGACCGTGTGGTTAAATGAGTATTCTACGGCCGACGGAACAATCCTTTCAGGACACCTACATTCCAGTAAACAGCAGAGAAGATGTTGTTCCAAACTGTCTTTTTAGTTACAAGAGCCAATTCATTGGGAAACAAGAGGAACCATTAGCATCCAGAGCGCTTCAAGTAAGACCAGATTCTGTCTCACTGTCTTTCTTAAGCCAAAGCAAAATTAAGAAACATCGTCATATCAGATACTCTCCAAAAACACACAAGGGATGATGCTAGTGATTTTCTTCTGGGCATCAGGGAAAAAAGGTCAAGAAAACCACCAGAAGAACAGAAAAATGCTTCCACTTGGCAACAGGAAAGAACAGAGATGAATGGATTTAGAATATAAAAGGCACCTTCTAAAATCAACAAATTCCTTTTTTGCACAGTGAAAACTCAGAGTTGAAATGCGGGGGAAAGAAGGGAAAAGCAATTTTCTTATAAATCACTAAGTCTGGGAGGAGATGAAGTATTACACTATAACATTTCAAATGGTGTCCTGGGAAGAGGCTAGTAAAAATAATTTATAAAAAGGAAATTGAGGAGAGAAAAACAGAAACTAACACCCCAAAGCAGATACTGTCAGCAGTGTTGGAAGAGTCAATAATTATTTACAGTTTAGCAGTTGTATGATGATAAATAGCTGATGATACAGGCTTTATAAGCATATCAGTGTTTATTACATGAAACATGTTGTCAAATCATTTTCTAGCACAGACGTGAGACAGGAATAAGAAGTGTATCTGTTGGACAAAGGGTTATCGTCTGCCCTCTGCACCAGGTGCATGCGAGAGTGTATCAGTTTTCTACTCCTGCTGTAACAAATTACCACAAATGTGACTCAGAAAAACACAAATTTTTTATCTTACAGTCCTGCATATCAGAGTCAGACACAGGTGTCTCATGGCTAAGGCCAAATTGTCAGCAGGGTGCCTTCCCATCTGGAGGCTCTAGGGAGAATCCATATCCTTGCCTTTTCCAGTTTCTACAAGTGTCTGCATTCCTTGGCTCATGACCCCATTTCCCCATCTGCAAAGCCAGTGGCAGCAAACCGAGTCCTCCAGCTGCCTTCCCATCTCTATGATTCCCTCTTCTGACTCTCTCTTTCACTTTTAAGGGCTCTTCTAATTACACTGGGCCCACCCAGGTAACTCAGGATTATCTCCCTATTTTTAGGTCAGCTGATTAGCAACCTAATTCCATTTGCAACCTTAATTCCCTGTGGCCATGTGTTAAGGACTGAATGCATCCCCCTCGGAATTCACATGCTGAACTCCTAAACACCCACAATGTGATGGGGCGGGGGGGGGGGGGGGCGGGGGGGGGGGGGCCTTTGGAAGGTGATTAGGTCATAAGGGTGGAGCCCTCATGAATGGGATTAGTGCCCTTATAAGAGGCCAGAGAGCTCTATTGCCCCTTCCACCATGGAAGGATACAACAAAAAGTCTGCAACCCAGAAGTGGGCCCTCTCTATAAGCCGACCATGCTGGCACACCCTGATCTTGAACTGTGAGAAATGCTTGTTGTTTAAGCCACCCAGTGTATGGTATTTTTGTTACGGCAGCCCAAACTCCCTAAGAAACCCTGGAACTTAACATAATCACAGGATCTAGGGATTAGGACATGGACATCTTTGAGGGGAGCTGTTATTCTGCCAACCACAGGGATTATGTTGAATGAGCCACAAACCTTGCTTTTATGACTCCTTCAGGTAAGTAAAGGAAATGTAATGAATTCCCCAATATTAATAGCCACTACCAGTTACTGAGTACCATGCTCTGTTCTGAGCAGTGTATGTATTTTAACTATGGGGCTGGAAAACTACAGCTCACCACCTGCTTTTGTAAATAAAGTTTTATTGGAACACAGGCATACTGTTTATGTATTGTCTCTGGCTGTTTTCTCGCTATTAACAGCAGAGTTCAGTAGTTGTGACAGAAAACATATGACCCACAAGCCTGAAACATTCACTATGGCCCTTTACAGGAAAAAAGTTTGCCAAATCCATGTATTAGACCATTAAATAACCTTGTGAGGTCAGTAGTCTTATTACGATTCCCCATTTTACAGATCAAAAGCCTGAAGCACAGAGAGATAAGGTAACTTGGCTCAAATCACACAGCTCACAAGCAACAGAGTCAGAATTTGAATCTCTTAATAATGCCTCTCCAAAACAACCATAAGCTGAAGCCCCATGGATACACGCCAGTGCAGAGGCTACAAAGGAAGCAGAAACCAGTTTGGAGGGAAGGAATAAAGTGCTCATTTATGAGGCTCCATCTATGTGCTAGGCACTGTTCTAGGAACTCTGTGAACACTATCTCATAAGAATCCTACATAGGTATTATTATTCTCATTTTAGAGATGCAGAAACTGAGGCTTATAGTCCTACAGCTGGTGATGGCAGGGGCAAGGTTCAGGCCCAGGTCTGTCTGACTCCAGAGTGTCTGCTCTCCCTACATCATGCAAGAGAGACCACACTTCCAGGGTGGGAAATCAAGGAAGGCTGCCAGGCCGGTTATGTGTGAGTTGGGCTTTGAAGAATGAATGGGATTTTGAGATGCAGGGCTGGGGCTAGAGAATGGGGTGTTCCAAGGAAAAGGACAGCAAGAAAGAAATCTTGGAGGTGAAAAAAAATCACTCAGCATTTTTGGTGAATGGTGAGGAGGCTGGAGTTGAGAACTTAAACAAGGCAGCAGTGGAGGTAGGACTGAATCGATAAGAGAGCCTACCTATCAGGATCTTAAATGCCAAGCTAGGGCATGGAATTTTATCTGAGGAAAGAAAAGATGTTCAAGTTGGAGTTTATTTGTCAAAGTCTATGGAAAGAGATCTAAGGTGATGATAGAAATGGAAGGAGAAGGAAAAGGGCACTTTGTTAAAGAAGAGTCACAGGATAGCCACATGAAAGAAAAGGGCAAGGAAAACAATGGTCAGAGGGGTTTTTGGGCTTGAGGCTGAGTGAACAGGGTGATGCCATGGATAGAAAAAGGAGATGAGAAAAAGCTCGCTGTGGAGAACAGCTGACAGTTATTTTGGCTTTGGTACTTCTGTGTTCAGGATCCTAGCATTACCTCCAGGTGGGTATACCCAGCAGAAGCTGGAAATTCAGAAACAGAGCTCAAGGGACATCCCTGCGTTAGACAGAGCATTAGATAGAGGGGTCTGTGCGTGGAGGTCATGGCTGAAACTGTGGAACTGGACGTTTCTGGTACAACCGTCATTCTCTATGATCTCTGCAAAGGCACACAGACTCTGTGGGTCCTCATCAGCATCATCTTTGATCTCAGGAGTGGAGAGCACCAACTCATATGTAACATTTTACAGAAAGGCTAAGCCACTCAGAGTCCCCAGTAAAGTCCATGTGGACTTGTGAGAGTAAAACCAAGGGCTCCTCCTCCAGTGCTCCTTTCTCTATATTCCACCCTAGGCCTTGACTAATCTTTCCCCCTGGAAGCACAGTTCAGTCCGTGCAATTGGCTGATGCAATTCTGGAATCAAATATATTCTCCGTAGAGGATCAGGCTTTTCTACACCAGCTCTTTTACTTTGTGTATACTGTAAAACGATTGCTCTGCTCAGATAGGATGATTAACTGATGAGTCTATGGATGAATCATGAATTTTTAAGTTATTAACAATGTGTTTAGCATGTTTCACTTGTATCAACATGCATGTAAACTTATCATCTCAGTCTGTCCTTGTGAGACTCACACTGTAGGGTGAATACCGGGTCATTCCAGTTTTACAAATGAAAATAAACTGAGGCCAGGAGCCTCTATGTGGCTCCCCAACGCCACCTTGTGTTCTGTCCTTTCCCCTGTGCCAGAATTTCCAAGTCAGCTCCCAAGGGTCAGGAAGGAAGACTAAGCATCTGAGTGCTGATAGAATAGTCGGGTGCTATAATGTGAGTACTGTGGATAACAGGTGCTTTAGACCATGCACTGGTCTTCCAGTAAAGGTGTTTTTTAAAGAACAAGACCATAAAATTCTAAAAGGAATATAACAGTCTGGCATTGATTGGCTTGCAAGCTATCCTCTGTTGCCTTGAATTTAACAAGAATAAAGTTTTACACCAAATGCAAGATTTTGTATTCGTATTCCCTTGTGCTCTTTTTAAAAATGTCCTTCATTTATATTAGTAATAAGAACATATGTTCTAAATAATTCCCAAGTGGACAACTGATCAGAAACAGCTAACCAACATAATAGCATGACAGTGACTTCAAAACACATTGACTTAGGAAAAAGACTTCAAAGGGAAAAAAATTTTTCAAAGGAAACTGTTATATTCAAGCAGTCAGAGAGATTTCTGAATCCAAGTCTTCTGCATTTAACAGATGACTTGTATGCCTTTAACGTCATCTAGTTCATCTCTACCTCATGTTAGACAAAATTAAGTGAAAGGAGGTATAGAGTAAAACTCAAACGAAATATTTTGATGACCAAAGTGTGCAGGATGGGGAAACACAAATTTATCCATTCACAGGCCCAGTGATCACCTGGCATAATCCTTTGAATCAGAGTAGAACAAATGGGTCAGAGTGTGACATCAGCTTTCTAACAAAGTTGCCCAAAGATTAAGGGAGCTTCCTGGGAGCTGGAAAATTCTCTCTCACTGGTAGTGTTCAGGCTCATCAAACTTGCTCTAAGGATAATTCAAAACTTAGAGGGAAGTTGGACCAGGTGACTTTGGAGATGCTTGCATCACAGACCTTCTCTGACTCTAAGGAGAACGGGATTCCAAATGGCGGCTCTCAAAATTATTTTGATCTATGACCACTTGTTAAGGAATCTCTGACCCTCTAGGAATCCAGGGCTGTAATTTTAGAAGGGATGTAGTCATTCATCCCACATGTATTGAAAACATACTATCTTCCAGGTACCATTTTTCAAATTGTTGATTCAACAAATATTTATTGAGGGTTTACTATGTGCCAGACATTGTACTTGGCCTTGGCAATATAGTGCTGCTCGTAGGGATGAGACAAATACATGAATAGGATAGATTTAGAGATTTATAAGTATTATAAATAAATAAAATAGGGTGATAATGATGGCAGCCAGTGACTGAGGGGCTCCTCTGGATTAAGAGCAGGCCTCCCTGAGGTAGCTGTCTTGGGGCTAAGAGGTGAAATATGACAAGAAGTGAACACCTGGAGAGCAGGAACCAGAGGAAGAAAGAGCAAGTCCAAGGCTCTGAGGTAGGAACAAGAAGGAGGGTCTGTAAAAGGGAAAGGGTGGCCAAGTATAAGGAGAATAAGATGAAGTGTGAGCAGGCATAGGAGCCAGGTCAGGAAAGGTTTGCAGGCCATGGTAAGGGGTTCAGACTCTATTCTATGTTAGATGGGCAGCCAGGTGAAGATTCTAAGCAGAGGATCCCACCAGCTCCTTCATTTGGGATTTCATGAAAAACTGTGTAGAGATGCCTTGAACTTGAAAATAGGTAAGAGGGACATATCTAAAAAGAGAGCGGAGAGAGGAGTCACCTCAACTCTGAGCAGAGGGGCGTGGAAAGGTCTTGGGAAAGGGCTGGAAGAAGACAGGAGAGTCTGGGCCTCTTCAGGAAGGAAGAGTAAGTCTACAGACCTGAGTTCAATCGGTGATCAGAGGCGGCTCTGAATGAGGTGAAAACGTGGATCAAAAAGAACAGGTTGACCCAGCTACTCCGAGAAGCCTGGGTCCAGAGGTGGGGAGGGGAGTTTGGAAAGAGGAGCCACCTCTCCCTGGCCAGCGCTCCGGATGCTGTTTTAGCCCCCTTCTTGGGCCAGGCTCTGACACAAATGCCCTGAATTCTAACCCCCTCAGTTCCAAAGCTCCGGAATCCCCTTCAGCCTGTTTTAAGTTCCTTTAATGGGGTCAGAATAGGAGAGAAACCACTGTAGAGAGAAGTCCAAAGATGCCCCACGTCATCACTGCTCCTTGGCTACCGAAAACATTTCCCCCAAATGATGGAAGGAGTGACTGTGCTTTAAAAAAAAAAAAAAAAAATCCATTTGCTCTTTATTTAATATCATAAAGAAATGTATGTCCCCACACCTGAACAAGAGCTGTCATAACCACAGTGCTATAATTACTTCATGGCCACAGAAATACTTGACCCATGAAACTCTTGGAGACGTGCAACAGCAGAAGAAAGGCAGGCTATGAACTCAAATAGGCTTGGGTTTGAACACTGAGCTTGAAAGCCATTTGACCGTGGGCAGGTTACTCCACCTGGCTTAGCTTTGGTTTCCTCTTCTGTAAAATGGGGATAATAACATCAGCTCTCAGAGTTGCCGTGTGGATTGGATGATGTATGGAAACCCTGAGCACGGGACCTGGCACAGTACAGCAGCTCAGTAAAACTTGCTTCCCTTTCTTCCAGGTGGGATGGTAGGCAGTTCTTTGAGTTAACCTGTTCTTTTCCTCTTTCTGTAGACATTTTAAGCCAGGTGAAGGTGAAGAGAGACACCCTGGCATTGCTACACAAAACAAGGCTGAAAAATAATTAACTCTGCATGCCTAGCAGCCTGCCCAGCACAGAGTGATCATCTTTGTTGTTGTCTCTGGTGCTGGTGCTGACGGGCTAACACAGAAGCAAGATGTCAGATCACAGCAAGCTCTTCCCTCCCGTGAAAATGTCTTAAATTTGATCCGAGAGTCAAGAAGCCTATCTCTAAGACCAAAGCAGAACTTTCTACATGGGAACAAACCACTCCCAATTATACTCCTGGCCCCCTTACTTTTGATTTCCCTCACTTCTTAGAGCTCTTGAGAAACCTTCCAACCCCTTAATTAGGGAGCCGGAGGCAGGTTTACGCAATCAGATCCTGGCATCCCCCAGTAAGAAGGTTAAGAACACCAGAGGGGAGGCCACAGAGACTTTTTCCCATCACAAAACTAGGCTGCATTTGTTTCTTTCATAGGAGCCAGGCAGCCACATGCCAATTCCCATTGGCACTAGGTGTAAGACTTCATAACTCAGTTCGTACTACTAGGCACTGGGGTTAACTGATCTAGGAAAATATCTCTTGCCAGCCCCCGTGTTTTCCCAGTGTGGGTCTTGATCAGGTAGGAACTGCCAGGCCGTTGTTGAGACCTCCAGTATTACTTGTCAATGTTGAATTAAATCACAGAGCAGCGGCTTCAGCAGAATCTCCTTTAAATAAAAGCATCAAGTTAATAACAAACAACGGAAGGAAGAAATTGTTGACCAAGTTTGCAATCCCAAGAGGTATACTCATTCTGCTGCAAAATGAATGTAGGAAAGCATATGAATTTTAAAAGCCAAGTGAAGCTAGTGTCTTGCACAATGAAACACAAGGGAATTCCTCACAGATGGATCCAGTGAATGATAGGATCTTACTTCTTTGCAAAATAAGGGAAGCACCCATTTTATCACATTCAAGGTATTATTTTAATATTCATTTACTTCACATTCTGTGAAGCCATTATAGACTAGGCTTCAGTATAAGCAAAATAGAGATAAGGTTACAAATGTAACCTGGATTCAGTGCTGGATTTTATTTGCATATCAATCCTGGGTGATTTTATTGGAGTATAATTGCTTTACAATGGTGTGTTAGTTTCTGCTTTATAACAAAGTGAATCAGCTACATGCATACGTATATCCCCATATCCCCTCCCTCTTGCGTCTCCCTCCCACCCTCCTTATCCCACCCCTCCAGGTGGTTGCAAAGCACCGAGCTGATCTCCCTTTGCTATGCAGCTGCTTCCCACTAGCTATCTATTTTACATTTGGTAGTGTATATATGTCAATGTTACTCTCTCACTTCATCCCAGCTTACACTTCCCCCTCCCCATGTCCTCAAGTCCATGCTCTCTGTCTGTGTCTTTATTCCTGTCCTGCCACTAGGTACATCAAAACCATTTTTTTTTTAGATTTCATATATATGTGTTAGCATATCATATTTGTTTTTCTCTTTCTGACTTACTTCACTCTGTAGGACAGACTCTAGGTCCATCCACCTCACTACAAATAACTCAATTTCGTTTCTTTTTATGGCTGAGTAATATTTCATTGTATATATATGCCACATCTTCTTTATTCATTCATCTGTCGATGGACACTTAGGTTGCTTCCATGTCCTGGCTATTGTAAACAGTGCTGCAATGAACATTGTGGTACATGACTCTTTTTGAATTATGGTTTTCTCAGGGTATATGCCCAGTAGTGGGATTGCTGGGTCATACGGGAGTTCTATTTTTAGTTTTTTAAGGAACCTCCATAATGTTCTCCATAGTGGCTGAATCAATTTACACTCCCACCAACACTGCAAGAGGGTTCCCTTTTCTCCACACCCTCTCCAGAATTTATTGTTTGTAGATTTTTTGATGATGGCCATTCTGACCGGTATGAGGTGATTCCTCATTGCAGTTTTGATTTGCATTTCTCTAATGATTAGTGATGTTGAGCATCTTTTCATGTGTTTGGTAACAATCTGTATATCTTCTTTGGAGAAATGTCTATTTAGGTCTTCTGCCCATTTTTGGATTGGGTTGTTTCATTTTTTGATATTGAGTTGCATGAGCTGCTTATATATTTTGGATATTAATCCTTTGTCAGTTGCTTCATTTGCAAATATTTTCTCCCATTCTGAGGGTCGTCTTTTCGTCTTATGTTTTCCTTTGCTGTGCAAAAGCTTTTAAGTTTCATTAGGTCCCATTTGTTTATTTTTGCTTTTATTTCCATTTCTCTAGGAGGTGGGTCACAAAGGTTCTTGCTGTGATTTATGTCATAGAGTGTTCTGCCTCTGTTTTCCTCTAAGAGTTTTACAGTGTCTGGCCTTACACTTAGGTCTTTAATCCATTTTGAGTTTATTTTTGTGTATGGTGTTAGGGAGTGTTCTAATTTCATTCTTTTACATGTCGCTGTCCAGTTTTCCCAGCACCACTTACTGAAGAGGCTGTCTTTTCTCCATTGTATACTCTTGTCTCCTTTATCAAAGATAAGGTGACCATATGTGCGTGGATTTTTGCCTAGGCTTTCTATCCTGTTCCATTGACCTATATTTCTGTTTTTGTGCCAGTACCATACTGTCTTGATTACTGTAGCTTTGCAGTATAGTCTGAAGTCCAGGAGCCTGATTCCTCAGTTCCATTTTTCTTTCTCAAGATTGCTTTGGCTATTCGGGGTCTTTTGTGTCTCCATACAAATTTTAAGATTTTTTGTTCTAGTTCTGTGAAAAATGCCATTAGTAGTTTGATAGGGATTGCACTGAATCTGTAGATTGCTTTGGGTAGTATAGTCGTTTTCACAATGTTGATTCTTCCAATCCAAGAACATGGTATGTCTCTCCATCTGTTTGTATCATCTTTAATTTGTTTCATCAGTGTCTTATAGTTTTCTGCATACAGGTCTTTTGTCTCCTTAGGTAGGTTTATTCCTAGGTATTTTATTCTTTTTGTTGCAGTGGTAAATGGGAGTCTTTCCTTAAATTTCTTTTTCAGATTTTTCATCATTATTGTATAGAAATCCAAGAAATTTCTGTGCGTTAATTTTGTATCCTGCTACTCTATCAAATTCATTGATTAGCTCCAGCAGTTTTCTGGTATCATCTTTAGGATTCTTTGTATAGTATCACGTCATCTGCAAACAGTGACAGCTTTACTTCTTCTTTTCCTATTTGGATTCCTTTTATTTCTTTTTCTTCTCTGATTGCTGGGGCTAAAACTTTCAAAACTGTGTTGAATAATAATGGTGAGAGTGGGCAACCTTGTCTTGTTTCTGATCTTAGAGGAAATGGTTTCAGTTTTTCATCATTGAGAACGATGTTGGCTGTGGGTTTCTCATATATGGCCTTTATTATGTTGAGGTAGGTTCCCTCTATGCCTACCTTCTGGAGAGTTTTTATCATAAATGGGTGCTGAGTTTTGTCAAAAGCTTTTTCTGCATCTATTATCATATGGTTTTTTTATCCTTCATTTTGTTACTATGGTGTATCATATTGATTGATTTGCATATATCAAAGAATCCTTACATTCCTGGGATAAACCCCACTTGATCATGGTGTATGATCCTTTTAATCTGCTGTTGGATTCTGTTTGCTAGTATTTTGTTGAGGATTCTTGCATCTATGCTCATCAGAGATATTGGCCTGTAGTTTTCTTTTTTTGTGACATCTTTGTCTGGTTTTGGTATCAGGATGATGGTGGCTTCATAGAATGAGTTTGGGAGTGTTCCTCCCTCTGCTATATTTTGGAAGAGTTTGAGAAGGATAGGTGTTAGCTCTTCTCTAAATGTTTGATAGAATTCGCCTGTGAAGCCATCTGGTCCTGGGCTTTTGTTTGTTGGAAGATTTTTAATCACAGCTTCAATTTCAGTGCTTGTGATTGGTCTGTTCATATTTTCTATTTCTTCCTGGTTCAGTCTTGGAAGGTTGTGCATTTTTAAGAATTTGTCCATTTCTTCCAGGTTGTCCATTTTATTGGCATAGATTTGCTTCTAGTAATCTCTCATGATCCTTTGTATTTCTGCAGTGTCAGTGGTTACTTCTCCTTTTTCATTTCTAATTCTATTGATTTGAGTCTTCTCCCTTTTTTTCTTGATGAGTCTGGCTAATGGTTTATCAATTTTGTTTACCTTCTCAAAGAACCAGCTTTTAGTTTTATTGATCTTTGCTATTGTTTCCTTCATTTCTTTTTCATTTCTTTCTGATCTGATCTTTATGATTTCTTTCCTTCTGCTAACTTTGGGGGTTTTTTGTTCTTCTTTCTCTAATTGCTTTAGGTGTAAGGTTAGGTTGTTTATTTGAGATGTTTCTTGTTTCTTAAGATAGGATTGTATTGCTATAAACTTCCCTCTTAGAACTGCTTTTGCTGCATCCCATAGGCTTTGGGTCATTGTGTTTTCATTGTCATTTGTTTCTAGGTACTTTCTGATTTCCTCTTTGATTTCTTCAGTGATCTCTTGGTTATTAAGTAGTGTATTCTTTAGCCTCCATGTGTTTGTATTTTTTACAGATTTTTTCCTGTAATTGATATCTAGTCTCATAGCATTGTGGTCGGAGAAGATATATGATACGATTTCAATTTTCTTAAATTTACCAAGGCTTGATTTGTGACCCAAGATATGATCTATCCTCGAGAATGTTCCATGAGCACTTGAGAAGAATGTGTATTCTGTTGTTTTGGGGTGGAATGTCCTATAAATATCAATTAAGTCCATCTTGTTTAATGTATCATTTAAAGCTTGTGTTTTCTTACTTATTTTCATTTTGGATGACCTGTCTATTGGTGAAAGTGGGGTGTTAAAGTCCCCTACTATGATTGTGTTACTATCGATTTCCCCTTTTATGGCTGTTAGTATTTGCCTTATGTATTGAGCTGCTCCTATGTTGGGTGTATAAATATTTACAATTGTTATATCTTCTCCTTGGATTGATCCCTTGATTATGTAGTGTCCTTCTTTGTCTCTTGTAATAGTCTTTATTTTAAAGTCTATTTTGTCTGATATGAGAATTGCTACTCCAGCTTTCTTTTGATTTCCATTTGCATGGAATATCTTTTTCCATCCCCTCACTTTCAGTTTGTATGTGTCCCTAGGTCTGAAGTGGGTTTCTTGTAGACAGCATATGTACAAGTCTTGTTTTTGTATCCATTCAGCCAGTCTATGTCTTTTGGTTGGAGCATTTAATCCATTTACATTTAAGGTAATTATCGATATGTATGTTCCTATTACCATTTTCTTAATTGTTTTGGGTTTGGTTTTGTAGGTCTTTTCCTTCTCTTGTGTTTCCTGCCTAGAGAAGTTCCTTTAGCATTTGTTGTAAAGCTTGTTTGGTGGTACTGAATTCTCTTAACTTTTGCTTACCTGTAATGGTTTTAATTTCTCTATCAAATCTGAATGAGATCCTCACTTTAAATATGTCCTGCCACTCCCTTCTGGCTTGCAGAGTTTCTGCTGAAAAATCAGCTGTTAACCTTACGGGGATTCCCTTGTATGTTATTTGTTGCATTTCCGTTGCTGCTTTTAATATTTTTTCTTTGTATTTAATTTTTGATAGTTTGATTAATATGTGTCTCGGCTTGTTTCTCTTTGGGTTTATCCTGTATGGTACTCTCTGTGCTTCCTGGACTTGATTGACTATTTCCTTTCCCATGTTAGGGAAGTTTTTGACTATAATCTCTTAAATATTTTGTCAGACCCTTTATTTTTCTCTTCCTCTTCTGGGACCCCTATAATTCGAATGTTGGTCGTTTAATGTTGTCCCAGAGGTCTCTGAGATTGTCCTCAATTCTTTTCATTCTTTTTTCTTTATTCTGCTCCCTGGCAGTTATTTCCACCATTTTATCTTCAAGCTCACTTATCCATTCTTCTGCCTCAGTTATTCTGCTATTGATTCCTTCTAGAATATTTTTAATTTCAGTAATTGTGTTGTTCATCACTGTTTGTTTGCTCTTTAGTTCTTCTAGATCCTTGTTAAATGTTTCTTGTATTCTCTCCATTCTGTTTCTGAGATTTTGGATCATCTTTACTAACATTATTCTGATTTCTTTTTCAGGTAGGTTGCCTATTTCATCTTCATTTATTTGGTCTTGTAGGTTTTTACCTTGTTCCTTCATCTGTAACATATTTTTTTGTCGTTTCTTTTTTTTTTTTTTTTTTTTGATGGCTGGTGCTGTATTCCTGTCTTACTGGTTGTTTGGCCTGAGACGTCCAGCACTGGAGTTTGCAGGCAGTGGATAGAATCGGGTCTTGGTGCTGAGATGAGGACCTCCAGAAGGCCTCACTCTGATTAATATTCCCTGGGGTCTGAGGTTCTCTGTTAGTCCAGAGGTTTGGACTCGGAGCTCTCACCACAGGAGCTCGGGCCCGATCTCCAGCCTGGGAACCAAGATCCCGCAAGCCTGTCGCTGAGGGTTTCCCCCGTCCCCTTAGGTGTCCGTGGTCCCCCATCAATGCCTGGTAGGTGCCCTAGTTGTGAGGAGACGCGAATTCTGCGTCCTCCTAGTATGCCATCTTGACTCCACTCCCTCCTCTTTTCATTTTAAGATAAGAATCATTCATAAATAATATTAGGTCAAATTTGTCACTAGAATGTCCAAAAGATCAATTTGGGGTATGAACACTTCTCAAACTACAGAAACATAAACATGCAACTTTCCTTCATTGGTTAAGGTTAACTGAGTTGCTGTCTGGCAAAAGGAAAAGGAGAAAGTAACAGTATTTTATAAATAGTTGCTTAGCAGAACATTAATGTTTTCAGTTAGTGATAGGGATTGTACCATCAGATTTGAAGGTGATCTTAGTCCAAGATCTGAAGATGGTTTGATTAATTTACCCAAGGTTGCAACTGTTCTGAGGCAAGAAAGATAAGCCTTGGCTAATATGTCAAGGAATAGGCCATAATAGAAAATGAGGATTTTTCTGCATGTTGAGCTTTTACCCCTCAAGTATAGCTTAACATTCCATGTACATTCAAAAAGAAAGATTTATGATAATATGAGAAAAATCAATCTGGGCTCTGGATTTTGTTCAATTTTCTGCCTATGTCATGGAATCTTTTGCCTGTAGGAATTCTGAGGCCATAGTTTTTTCTTCAGTTGTTTCTCGAATCATACATAACGTGTGTATTCTGTTGTCTAAATCACCTACGATAATCATGTATAGGAGAATTTTAAAAGATTTCTCAAAATAAAGTCTCATTTTCTTAAATAAATTCTAAGATACAAACCATATAGTATCAAGATAAACTCAGCAGCCAAAGTCACTGAAGTAAGTCAGAGATGGTTTGGTTACAAATCCTGGGATGATAAAATAAATTTAGCAACAAGAACCACTAAAACCTGTTAGAGACCAAATCATTGTAGAGACAGGCTTACCTAGAAGCAAATGTAAAGGACAAATAAAATTTGTACACAGGTTGCCCAATAAACGTGTCATAGGCCCAAGGAACTCATGGAATGCTGCAAGTGAGAACCTTCAAAATTATTTTGGTGGAACCTGTCAAAAGATGTGAAAGGATGAGACCCATCATTTAAAATCTGAATCTAAAATGCTGAATTTATACCACTTAAGTAAGGGGGAGGTCACATGAGACTTCATTGAGCAAAGGTAACTACTGATCTTCTACAGGGTTTGGGGGAAAAGGCAAGAGTGGGAAGATGTCAGCCTTGAAATGTTTTTTTGCTGGATGCAGATGCTGGAGTGGATTGACACCAGTATAAGAAGGGTGCTCACTGGAGTGAGTCCACTGCCAACTGACTGACTTCCATTGCACAATATTGTCCCTGATTGGCTGGCTTTCAGAGATATGCTCACTGAAGCAAGTTGTCATTGATTGATCTAAAGCCAGTTCTGGTGTTTACTGGTTACCATGGCTATAAAACCATCCATCTTTTTTTGAGAGTATGAAGACTTCATTCTCAGTCTCTGCCAACCTCTTGATTAGGTTCACAAAAGAATTAAAAGGAAACAATATTATTAACTCCAAGTAGATTATACCATCTCTTCTCCTTGTCTCTGTGACTGTCCACTATTTCCAAAGGAAATGAAATAGACCTGGTCAGGCTTGTTTTCCACAGAACCATGTTGCTTGCTTTATTGCTTCCTATGATCTCCAGATGATTTCCGATTGATTAACAATTTCTTTCTGCTTTTTACTATGGTCCCATGCACAACTGATGATAAAATAGGTAGTTTTTGTTTTCCTTTTTCAAAGGAAAACTTAACTTTTTTAGGCCTCCTGGACTCCTGCTGCTCTTCTCGCCTTCTTCTAAGTAGTTGTTAGCACCTCTGCATTTGGGAGCCAAGTCAATGCATATACAAGTCAACCAATTCTGCTAATGTGAATATGCCCAGCTTTTCAAAATGGGTACTTGCTGGATGGGACATATTCAGGCAAAATAACTAAAAATGCACAGCTATCAATACATGTTTCCAATGCCAAGGGAGTTGCAGAGACATTAAATACTAAAAAAGGTCAGAGGTAAGAGTGACACTGTGCCCTAGGTGATTAGGGAAGGCTACACAGAGGAGATGGACTTGATCTGGTTCTAAAAAAATCTGTTAGTATTTTAATAGGCAGAGAGGAGGAAGCATTCAACATGGATGAAAGAGCTCTCTAAGTAGTCAAGACAGAAATTTTTTTGATGTATTTAAAGATAATGTGGAGGGGTTCAACTTCTAGGTACTATGTAGAAAGTTTTTTTTTTTTTTTTGTAGAAAGTTTTAAGAAGCCATTATCCTCTGTCTAACAACCAAATGAGATGGACAAGCTATAAATGCATACTGAATTAAACTTTAACTCCAGTTAATGACCAGCCATTCAGAGGGGAAAAGAAACCCATGGCTGCTCTCCTCACTGGCTGAGCAACAAGAAGAGGATGAATCCTCCAAGGGTGGGAGTAAAGAGGAACCAGCCAAACCTTGAATGAACTTCTAATGGGCACGTGTGAACTGGAATGACAGATTTGAATTCCAGGAGTCCTGACCCCAGAACAGGTCTTCCTCTACCTGCCCATTCTTTTCCACAGGTCCTCACTCAGTGCTCAGGGCTGTGCACTAAAGCTGGGGGCAGAACAGAACTAAGAGATATTTCCCCCAAGGCACACAGAGCCTCCTCCTGCAAGACAGCCAACCACTGAAAGGTAGCAAGGAGAGCAGGGTAGCTGAGAGAAAGCAATTCCTTCGAGGAAGACATGAAGGGCCCTCAGCTGGAAAGAGCAGGGACAGGAAAGAAGAGCTGAGAGAAACCTCCCTAAAGCATTCTGGAAAGCAGACAGAAATCTCCCAATGTGCAAAACGCACAGGGTAGGATTGGAAAACAAAGTGAACTATCTAGAAATCCAAAAGGAGGGGACTGCAAAACAGAGTGCTCCTACCACTAGGAAAGCAATCAGTTCAGCTATAATAAACAATGAGATCTCTAAATCTTAGCAGTGCTTAGATCTCTAGCCCCACAGAGGAGAATGCCCCAATTCTCCTCTCAAAATATTGAAGCAAGTGATGAACTGAAACAAAGCTGCAGAAAAGTCTAGACCTGGCTCAATACCTGATACCACCATCCCACGCTAGCAGCCTGCAACAACAAAGTACACGTCCTTTTCTGGAGATAGATTTTGTTTACTTCAGTCTCTGCCGTTATTTTATACAACATATCTACCATACATCAAAAAATTACAATACACAAAATTACATCAAAAAATAGTCAACAGGACTTTCCTGGTGGCGCAGTGGTTAAGAATCCACCTGCCAATGCAGGGGACATGGGTTCGAGCCCTGGTCCGGGAAGATCCCACATGCCACGGAGCAACTAAGCCCGTGCGCCACAACTACCGAGCCTGCACTCTAGAGCCCGGGAGCCACAGCTACTGAGCCTGTGTGCTACAACTACTGAAGCCCGCCGGCCTAGAGCCCATGCTCTACAATGAGAAGCCCGTGCACCGCAACGAAGAGCAGCCCCCGCTCACCACAACTAGAGAAAGCCCGCACACAGCAATGAAGACCCAATGCAGCCAAAAATAAATAAATAAAATAAATTTTTTAAAAAAATAGTCAACAGATGCAGACAGATGGGCCAGCAGTTGAAATTGTCAGACATGAACTTTAAAATAACTATGATACAAAATCCAAAGGATCCAGATAGACAACATACAAACATTTTTAAGCTTTTCATCATCTTTCGCTAATTGGTTTTCTTCCCTTTAACTTAGGTCAGCTTCTTTATTTTGTATATTTGAAGATTAATTTTAAAAAGCACACATTTCTAACAAGCCAAGGAAGATTATGTATGCTAGACCTAAATTATCTTGGGATACAAATTATAAATTTTTACAACTTTCAGAGTAAAAACATTTGGACAATAATGCATCTGTATCTGAGTTCCTGTAGTGAAACAAGGATATGCGAAACCCACAGTCTCTGTAGCCTACATTTATAAGGAATTGACTGCTCATGTCTTATCACATAAAGTAGCTAATAACTCTTATTAATAACTCTTGTTAAGTCTTTAAATGATATATTGGCAGTCACATAACCAGTAGTTATCACTCAAACCAACTCTTAAACAGATAGGTGTATTATCAATATGCAAGTGCTTCCTCTGCTTCATTAATGACTAAAATGCAAAAAAAAAAAAAAAAGTTTTCCACTCGATTTTACTTTTTAATCAAGGATAAATTAGGGAGCAAGATGGTCAACCTTTGTCCTGGTTTTTAGAGAAGAAAATCATGACTTTGCAATAGTTAAATTCACTGAGTATGCCAAAGATTAATTAACTGGCACCATTAAGTGAAGACCATGTTTTACTTCATTAAACTCCAAACTTACTGAGGGTAATATTTCAAGCCTATGATTCTTCTGTCTTCCTCGCCTAAAGGCCTTTGGAAGTTTTATAACATATCAACCCCAGGCTGATTAGTCAGATTTTTCTTTCAGAATTCATAAAGATAGTTTATATTTCACCTTGCACATTATTTCTTTGCATCTACCTTTCCTAAAACGGATTCTTTACTTTTTATCTTTAAAAAAATCTGATGAAAAGTGTGACATAAACACACACCTAAAAATTCAAAACTGATTAAGAGACCAAACCTTAGTATTTTGTTAATTACTACATAGAAACAATTTCCCCAATAATTGATAATTATAATTGGAAGGAAGTAGAAAGGAAAACTCTAAATATTTCAAAAAATAAGCTCTCGGGCTTCCCTGGTGGCGCAGTGGTTGAGAATCTGCCTGCTAATGCAGGGGACACGGGTTCAAGCCCTGGTCTGGGAAGATCCCACATGCCGCGGAGCAACTAGGCCCGTGAGCCACAGCTACTGAGCCTGTGCGTCTGGAGCCTGTGCTCCGCAACAAGAGAGGCCACGATAGTGAGAGGCCCGCGCACCGCGATGAACAGTGGCCCCCGCTTGCCGCAGCTAGAGGAAGCCCTCGCACAGAAACGAAGACCCAACACAGCCAAATAAATAAATAAATAAATAAATAATAATTAAAGGTGCTAATAATTTAAAAATAAATAAATAAATAAGCTCTCAAAATAATTTACAAAATCAAAACAATTTCACCAACCATTCCCAGACTTATTAGTGTCATGAAATGTCTTTTATTGTTCCTTTTTTGTTTCATGCCCTAAATCAGACCTCTCCTCTCACTTCCCTTCATCAATGCACCCCACAGAAAACTGGGGCAGCCACTTGCTTAGAAAACACTTCCCCTCTGGCCCTAGATACACTCATTCTGATGGCTTCCATGGGTGACCATCAGCATCCTCTCTACGGGAGAGAATGGGGAAGATAACAGTCTCCAAACCATTTTCCCCTTACTGTCTGTCCCCCTAGGCTGTCACTTGGTGACATCAAAAACTGAATGCAGTGACATAAATTTTTCTTGGGCTTTACGAAAACTGAAGCTTATGGGAATCCCAGAGGTGCTCTGAAATGACCCGGGGTCGAATGCGAGAGAAGGAAGGAGGAGCCTGCACAGAGACAGGAGACAGAGACTGAGAGAGAGCCAGGCAGCGCAGGAAAGAGAATGGTCTTCTCATTAAAATCAGACCCCCAAAATATTCTGAAACCTAAATTATAGGATAACATATTCTTAGGAAAAGAAAAGTTTACTTACATTTTTTTCCATTTCAAGAGGTTTACCTAGTGTCCATATTATTCATGAAAACTATAATCATAACATGCTTTTAAGAGAGGGCTTAGGGCTTCCCTGGTGGCGCAGTGGTTGAGAATCTTCCTGCTAATGCAGGGGACACGGGTTCGCGTCCTGGTCTGGGAGGATCCCACATGCCGCGGAGCAACTAAGCCCGTGAGCCACAACTACTGAGCCTGCGCGTCTGGAGCCTGTGCTCTGCAAAAAGAGAGGCCACAATAGTGAGAGGCCTGCACACCGCGATGAAGAGTGGCCCCCGCTTGCCGCAACTACAGAAAGCCCTAGCACAGAAACAAAGACCCAACATAGCAATCAATCAATAAATAAATCTTTAAAAAAAAAAAAAAAAAAAGAGAGGGCTTAGCTGAGTTATCAGCTGCCAAATGTCAACTACTCTTTCCTCCTCCTCTCAACATGCAATTTTCTTTTTTTTTTTTAATTAATTAATTTATTTGTTTTTGGCTGCGTTGGGTCTTCATTGCTGCACGCAGGCTTTCTGTAGTTGCGGCAAGCGGGGGCTACTCTTTGTTGCAGTGCGCGGGCCTCTCGTTGCAGTGGCTTCTCTTGCTGTGGAGCACGGGCTCTAGGCACTTGGGCTTCAGTAATTGTGGCACGCAGGCTCAACAGTTGTGGCTCACAGGCTCTAGAGCACAGGCTCCGTAGTTGTGGCACACGGGCTTAGCTGCTCCGCAGCATGTGGGATCTTCCCGGACCAGGGCTCGAAACCATGTCCCCCGCATTGGCAGGTGGATTCTTAACCACTGCGCCACCAGGGAAGCCCCCTCAACATGCAACTTTCATCAACATTTCATGTTTTATTCTATCTGAGACAGAGAAGGGGAGGATACCACTCAGGAGGGTCCACACGTTAACTAAGACTGTCCTGAGTTCCATAAACGCTGAGAGACTAACCAAAAATTTCCCTTTGTGTCCAGACATGTGCCATTGGGTAAATGTTCTGCCTCCTTCCCCCCACCCCCAATGTCCACCTCACTCATCTTGAGACCCATCAGTTTGCCCCAGAGCCTGCTCAACAGTCTTCCTCACCCTTCACTTCCTTCCCCTCACTGTAGTAATCCCGGACAGCCATGACTGAAGGAAGATTCTTTCTAAGCTCCAGACTTTCCAAGGAAGGGTGTGGCATCGGGAGGGACAGAGAAAAGTAGAGAATGCATGAGTGTAGCTGGCAATAGACTAGTCCTGAGGGTAGAGCCAGGTACAGAATCTTTCACACCGCTTTTTCAGTTAAGAATCTGGCTAGGTTGGTTGGCACTCAGAGTGCTGAAGGTGGACCTTATAAAATAAGGGCATTACAATAAAATGGACAACGTGGAAGAAATGGACAGATTCTTAGAAATGCACAACCTGCCAAGACTGAACCAGGAAGAAATAGAAAATATGAACAGACCAATCACAAGCACTGAAATTGAAACTGTGATTAAAAATCTTCCAACACACAAAAGCCCAGGACCAGATGGCTTCACAGGCGAATTCTATCAAACATTTAGAGAAGAACTAACACCTATCCTTCTCAAACTCTTCCAAAATATTGCAGAGGGAGGAACACTCCCCAACTCATTCTACGAGGCCACCATCACCCTGATACCAAAACCAGACAAAGATGTCACAAAGAAAGAAAACTACAGGTCAATATCACTGATGAACATAGATGCAAAAATCCTCAACAAAATACTAGCAAACAGAATCCAACAGCACATTAAAAGGATTATACACCATGATCAAGTGGGGTTTATTCCAGGAATGCAAGGATTCTTCAATATACGCAAATCAATCAACGTGATACATCATATTAACAAATTGAAGGAGAAAAACCATATGATCATCTCAATAGATGCAGAGAAAGCTTTCGACAAAATTCAACACCCATTTATGATAAAAGTCCTGCAGAAAGTAGGCATAGAGGGAACTTTCCTCAACATAATAAAGGCCGTATATGACAAACCCACAGCCAACATTGTCCTCAATGGTGAAAAACTGAAACCATTTCCACTAAGATCAGGAACAAGACAAGGTTGCCCACTCTCACCACTATTATTCAACATAGTTTTGGAAGTGTTAGCCACAGCAATCAGAGAAGAAAAAGAAATAAAAGGAATCCAAATCGGAAAAGAAGAAGTAAAGCTGTCACTGTTTGCAGATGACATGATACTATACATAGAGAATCCAAAAGATGCTACCAGAAAACTACTAGAGCTAATCAATGAATTTGGTAAAGTAGCAGGATACAAAATTAATGCACAGAAATCTCTTGCATTCCTGTATACTAATGATGAAAAATCTGAAAGTGAAATTAAGAAAACACTCCCGTTTACCATTGCAACAAAAAGAATAAAATATCTAGGAATAAACCTACCTAAGGAGACAAAAGACCTGTATGCAGAAAATTATAGGACACTGATGAAAGAAATTAAAGATGATACAAATAGATGGAGAGATATACCATGTTCTTGGATTGGAAGAATCAACATTGTGAAAATGACTCTGCTACCCAAAGCAATCTACAAATTCAATGCAATCCCTATCAAACTACCAATGGCATTTTTCACAGAACTAGAACAAAAAATTTCACAATTTGTATGGAAACACAAAAGACCCCGAATAGCCAAAGCAATCTTGAGAACGAAAAATGGAGCTGGAGGAATCAGGCTCCCTGACTTCAGACTATATTACAAAGCTACAGTAATCAAGACAGTTTGGTACTGGCACAAAAACAGAAATATAGATCAATGGAACAGGATAGAAAGCCCAGAGATAAACCCACGCACATATGGCCACCTTATCTTTGATAAAGGAGGCAAGCATATACAGTGGAGAAAAGATAGCCTCTTCAATAAGTGGTGCTGGGAAAATTGGACAGGTACATGTAAAAGTATGAAATTAGAACACTCCCTGACACCATACACAAAAATAAACTCAAAATGGATTAAAGACCTAAGTGTAAGGCCAGACACTATCAAACTCTTAGAGGAAAACATAGGCAGAACACTCTATGACATAAATCACAGCAAGATCCTTTTTGACCCAGGTCCTAGAGAAATGGAAATAAAAACACAAATAAACAAATGGGACCTAATGAAACTTAAAAGCTTTTGCACAGCAAAGGAAACCATAAACAAGACCAAAAGACAACCCTCAGAATGGGAGAAAATATTTGCAAATGAAGCAACTGACAAAGGATTAATCTCCAAGATTTACAAGCAGCTCATGCAGCTCAATAACAAAAAAACAAACAACCCAATCCAAAAATGGGCAGAAGACCTAAATAGACATTTCTCCAAAGAAGAGATACAGATTGCCAACAGACACATGAAAGAATGCTCAACATCATTAATCATTAGAGAAATGCAAATCAAAACTACAATGAGGTATCATCTCACACCGGTCAGAATGGCCATCATCAAAAAATCTAGAAACAATAAATGCTGGAGAGGGTGTGGAGAAAAGGGAACACTCTTGCACTGTTGGTGGGAATGTAAATTGATACAGCCACTGTGGAGAACAGTATGGAGGTTCCTTAAAAAACTAAAAATAGAACTACCATACGACCCAGCAATCCCACTACTGGGCATATACCCTGAGAAAACCATAATTCAGAAAGAGTCATGTACCAAAATATTCATTGCAGCTCTGTTTACAATAGCCAGGACATGGAAGCAACCTAGGTGTCCATCATCGGATGAATGGATAAAGAAGATGTGGCACATATATACAATGGAATATTACTCAGCCATAAAAAGAAATGAAATGGAGGTGTTTGTAATGAGGTGGATGGAGTTAGACTCTGTCATACAGAGTGAAGTAAGTCAGAAAGAGAAAAACAAATACAGTATGCTAACACATATATATGGAATCTAAGGGAAAAAAAAAAAAAAAAAAAAAAAAGAGGTCATGAAGAACCTAGTGGCAAGATGGGAATAAAGACACAGACCTACTAGAGAATGGACTTGAGGATATGGGGAGGGGGAGGGGTGAGATGTGACAGGGTGAGAGAGTGTCATGGACATATATACACTACCAAATGTAAAATAGATAACTAGTGGGAAGCAGCCGCATAGCACAGGGAGATCAGCTCGGTGCTTTGTGACCACCTAGAGGGGTGGGATAGGGAGGGTGGGAGGGAGGGAGATGCAAGAGGGAAGAGATATGGCAACATATGTATATGTGTAACTGATTCACTTTGTTGTAAAGCAGAAGCTAGCACACCATTGTAAAGCAATTATACTTCAATAAAGATGTTTAAAAAAAAAAAAAAAATCTAGAAACAATAAATGCTGGAGAGGGTGTGGAGAAAAGGGAACACTCTTGCACTGTTGGTGGGAATGTAAATTGATACAGCCACTGTGGAGAACAGTATGGAGGTTCCTTAAAAAACTAAAAATAGAACTACCATACGACCCAGCAATCCCACTACTGGGCATATACCCTGAGAAAACCATAATTCAGAAAGAGTCATGTACCAAAATATTCATTGCAGCTCTGTTTACAATAGCCAGGACATGGAAGCAACCTAGGTGTCCATCATCGGATGAATGGATAAAGAAGATGTGGCACATACATACAATGGAATATTACTCAGCCATAAAAAGAAATGAAATGGAGGTGTTTGTAATGAGGTGGATGGAGTTAGAGTCTGTCATCCAGAGTGAAGAAAGTCAGAAAGAGAAAAACAAATACAGTATGCTAACACATATATATGGAATCTAAGGAAAAAAAAAAAAAAAGGTCATGAAGAACCTAGTGGCAAGACGGGAATAAAGACACAGACCTACTAGAGAATGGACTTGAGGATATGGGGAGGGGGAGGGGTGAGATGTGACAGGGTGAGAGAGTGTCATGGACATATATACACTACCAAATGTAAAATAGATAGCTAGTGGGAAGCAGCCGCATAGCACAGGGAGATCAGCTCGGTGCTTTGTGACCATGTAGAGGGGGGTATAGGGAGGGTGGGAGGGAGGGAGATGCAAGAGGGAAGAGATATGGGAACATATGTATATGTATAACTGATTCACTTTGTTATAAAGCAGAAGCTAACACACCATTGTAAAGCAATTATACTTCAATAAAGATGTTTAAAAATTAAAAAAAAAATTTAAAAAAAAAAAAAAAAAAATAAGGGCATTAAACCAGAGTCCCCTTCCAGCTCTAATATTTCGACATTCTAGAATGCTGTTCTCTCCATACCCCATGGCTCAGAGTTTGGCATTTAGTGTAGGATTGGCAAATTTAACAAATAAAAATACAGAATACGCAGTTAAATTAGACTTGCATTTAAATGACAATTATTTTTAGTATTAAGTATATCCCATGCAATATTTGGGATATACTTATACTTAGAAAATTCTTTATTGTTTATGTGAAAATTTAACTGGGAGTCCTACGTTTTATCTGGCAACCATAACTTAGTGGATAAATCATAAATAATCATTAATATACACCACACTTACTGAGCACTGACTATGACTAGGGCATCAGATATATAAGAATTACCTTATTTGACACTAACAGCCTTAGGAGGGAGGTAAATACAGAGGCTTCCAGGAGTGAAGTGCTGAGCTGGAGAGCAGTAATGCTAGGATAGAAGTCTGGCGGACAACATGCTATTTACAGGTTATTATTCACAAATTATTGCAATATTGAAAATGTATCAAATAGCTTTTGAACAATATGCACAGAACTCTATTTGTCTTTGGGAAGGAAAATTGGGAATCAGAGGTGAGAGAATTACTTCTCACTGCTTTCATCTGTACTGTTTGGATTTTTTTTAAAGCAATGTATGTACAGGTATAACCTACATAATTATTTTCATTTAAATAAAACTAAGCCCCAAATAAAGATTGTTGCAATATACAATTTTGGTAAATAGATTTTTATCAACCTTAGTGCTTTATCAATAATAGTGGCAATACCTATTATTATAAATATGTTGATTTTATTTCTTTTTGCTGGAGGTAGATTCCTTCTTCAGAGCACGGCTCTCAGTTACTCACAGACTGTTAACACAGTCTCACTTTACCATTCAAGGACCCTAACCAGTTAAGTAAGGAGAAAATGCCTGTGTAGCCTGAGATGTAGGGTTTTCTGTGAGCTCCACTGCCTGTGTTTCTCCCTGAGGCAGTAAGCAGCTCTTACTTGTATGAATAACTTACCCCAGGGAGTGCCCCAAGGCAGAGGCAGGAAGCCTCTCCACTGCATCCCAGACCCACTGGGCAAAGCCTTTGATCTTCCTCTACTGACTCGAGGGGGTCTTATCAGTGGTTCCAAAAGTCAGATGTCACATCCCCCCAGTCCTAATGGCCATGGTACCCAGTGGATTCAGCTCCACATTTTTGAGGAAAAGATATTTCCATGAAAAAGGACCGTTATGGTGACAAAGCTTTCTCCTAAGTGGACTTCTATCCCTCACTGCTAGGTACCTCAGACACACATTTCCGTAGTCAGAGAATAAATAATCACTTTTTTGAAAATTCTCTGCTTGCAACACTTACCTCGTAATTTTTGCGATGCCCCACTTCACATCTTAGAAACCAGACTGTCAACATTGCAAGGGGCAGTGGATAAAGGGAAATGAGCATTTTTAAAGCATTTCGGTAGGTGTTCCTTGGAGCATGGTCTGTGATGCCTTTGCATGCACAGCACACAATTAGCAGCTACTGCTCCTGCCCGCACAGGCAGGAGGCACCAGGTAGTGCCCTAGGCGCTTGCAAACAACAGCCTCAGAGGAGGCACCACAGGCAAGCTTCCTCCAGGGCTAACTGGTAAAAATTAAATCCCATTAATAAAAAAGGGAATATTCAGTGCCCACAAAAGCACCAAATGGCAAAATGACAGTGAGCTTCTCATGTATATTAAAGTGGAGAATATAAAGTGTGCAGGGAAGAAAAAAGGAGAAAGTCAGTGCCTTCTCCAGGACAACGGAAATCATGTGAAAAGCAGAGAAATATGGACCAGATTGCTCTCCGTTAGTATCCAGGCCAATCTCACATGTCAGAGACACCATTCAGGTAACAGGAGACCTGGTTTCTCTCCCAGCTCTGCCACCACCTCCCTGGGAAGTGCTCGGATTGAGCAGAGGAAAGGAACCTATGTTCATATGTAAAATCGTGACCCTCCCAAGTCCAGTCCTCACCCTGCTTCAAGGTTTTCATAGCACTGGCCATCATCCAGCATACTACATATTCAGTTGTCACCTGCCTGTCTCTCCTGGTGCACCATTAAACCCCAGGAGAGTAAAAGCTTTTATTGTTCGCTTCAGAATCCCCAACTGCTAGCACACAGTAGGTCATCCATAAACGCATGTTGAATGAATGGACTCACCCCTTCATTCACTGAGTGCTCATCAGGCACGTGGGGATTTTGCTGAGTGATCTGCATACAGCTGATGAATGGATAAAAAGAATATGTTATATCCATATAACAGAATATTTTTCAGCCATAAAAAGGAATGAAGTGCTGATCCATGCTACAACATGGATGAACCTTGAGAACATTATGCAAAGTGAAAGAAGTCAGATACCAAAGGCCACATATTGTATGATCCATTTAAATGAACTGCCCAGAATAAGCAAATTCATAAAGACAGAAACTAGACTAGATTAGTGGTTGCCAGGGGCTGGGCAGTCGGGGGCTTGGGAGGATGGGAGGTGACAGCTGAAAGATACAGGTTTCTTTTTAAGCTGATGAAAATGTTCTAAAATCGATTGTGATAATAGTTTCAGACCTCTGTGAACAGACTAAAAACTACTGAATTTACATTTTAATTAGACGAATTGTACAATATGTGAATTATATATCAATATGACTGTTGAAAAATAATACTAAAGCTGACCTCATCATCACACCAAGATCCATACTCCTGCCTTTCTTTGTACCTCACCTCCCATTAAATTGCCTTTTCCAGAAAAAACATACTAATAGAAATACTAATGACAACATAGTTCTTCAGTCACCCTCCTGTTTTTCTAAATCAATCCTCATGAAGCATGAGATGGCCCCGTATGGGGCTCATTGCCTCCGGTGAGTCCCTGTGTCCTCACCATCCCTCTTTCCTTGCCTGCAGGATAGAAGCTGGACTAACCTCTCCAACGGAAGGATAGAGTGTTCCCACCTGACTGTCACAGAAGGAAGTGCAGAATGTAAGATGTAATGCTCTTGGAAATCTAGAGTTTCCTATCCAGTGAATACATAATTTTAGCAAGCAGAAAGTTTAATTTGATTTTTAACCCACTTGGCGAGGAAGTGATGAAATGTTGCCAACTGTCATATGGCCAGCTAAGTTTTCAAAAGGAGTAAAATAAAACCACCACATCTATTATTTCTTAAAATGCAGAGTGATTCTTAAACTTAAACCCCTGCTAGACTTTCCTATTCTCTGCCCTCTTCAATCCCTCCATAGCATTTTTAAATACCTACCCAGGTTCCAAACAATCTAGAATAACAGCTTTTCATCACCCTGTTTCCTTACTCTCCAAGCACTATCTACAGACATGGGTTGACTTTGTATCTCCCTGAGAGGGCAGGAAGAGGCCCCATCAGAGCCCCAAGCAGTCTCAGAGATGATCTCTGAGTCAAAACGCAAAGAGCAGCATGTTTGCATCCCAAGAAGCAATAGCTTTGAGAGTCTCCTTGGAACTGCAAAGAAAGAAAATGCTGCACAATGGAAACATAGATTTTATAACAAGAGTATTCCACTTTACTGACTTGCAGAAAGTCACAGTCTTTAGAACCAAAAGAAAAAAAACGATTTTATTTTGTTTACCCCTATTTTTGAAGGGAAAAAAATAACTTATTTCCTTTTTCCAAAGGCACTGAAAGTAATTAACAATGAAAACATTGGGAATACATCAGCTCTGAAAGATTCCCAGCTCACATGGTAGGATCAAAACAACAGATCGGGTCACACCTGAGACTGTGGGATTCCAGAAGGTGGCAGTTGTGTCTTAGCATAAGCATCCCGAGGGCCCACTCTGTGCTCAGCTCTGTGCTGGGCACTGGAGACCCCACATGCTGAGAACTCTGTCCTCCATTCACGTTCACACAAATGCTGAACTATGGTTTATGATGTATCTATAACACAGCATGAGAGCAGGGTTTCTCAACCTCAGCACTACTGACACTTTGGGCTGGATCATTCTTTGTCATGAGGGGTTGTCCTGTGGATGGGAGGATATTTAGCAGCATCCCTGGCCTCTACCCGCTAGGTGCTAAACAGCACCTTCCAGAGGGCAAATGGGGCTAAATAAAAGTTGCTTCTGGCTGATTCAAAGAGAGAACAGCAAAGAAAAGAGTATTATCCTGAAGAGCCAGGGGAATGTAAGGAAATTTTAATAAGCTATTGAGGGTGGCCCAGGCAGGAGAGTCTTATTGTTAAGTGCATCTAAGTAGTGCAAAGTCTGGTTGGCCCAGCTTCCACTTGGTGGGAGTCAGGAGCCAGGAAGGCAGGAACTCCTCCTGTGGGTGGGAGCTTGGGCCAGGAAACTGTTAAGCTTTCCTCTAATTCCAAGTTTGTATAACATGATCCTTTCCACCCCACCCAAACCAAGTTGTCATACTACTGCTGGCTGGGAGGAGCCAGGTTCAAGATGCACAACCATCTCTGCCTGTGTGGAGTCAGAAGTGCTTTCAGAGGTCGGTATAAAAGGAGTGGAGAACTTCAAAGAATGCCACCCCACTCCCCATATATGCAGTGCCCAGGGCCTCATAGCATCTAACAGCAGCCCAGCTCTCAGAGGAAGAAACGTCAAAATGTTACGCTCAATTTTACATTCAGTGCCTTGAATCTTCTCTTTAAATGAAATGAACCAAAGGAGGGGGAGGGGTCCATGCATTAATCTTCAACTCACAAAGGAAATACATAAGGAGCGAGGTAAGTGCCTGCTCTCCTTTTCCCAGAACAGCCTCCCAGGGCCAGGGAGAGGGGCTGCACAAACGATCCATGAACAAAGGCTTGCACTGTTATTAGAAGGCCGGTTTATTTCATTCTTAGGAACATGCAAGAGATCCACATCTCTGATCTCCAAGGTAGTAAAAAGAGGAGGTGAATGATAAAAGCCTAATTTAGCCAGCTCAGTGAATGAATAATCATTGCAAATGAAGCAGTCACACCAGGTAATTAAATTAATTTGTCTCCTAGACATGATTCACCAACTCTCCACTGACAGAGTTGCCTTCCTAGATTTGACTTTTATTCCTGGATCTTCTTTGGATGTTGAAATTACTTCTTAGCTTCTTATTCTCAGGTAGTCAAACTAAATATTTCTCCAATGATTAACATTCAGCAAATATCAGAGCTCCTAAGATGTATTAGGCTTGGAAAAATGATGAAAAAGACCCAGGTCCTTATGCTCATACAGTTGCATGTCTAGCAGGAAAGACTGATGTTAAATAACCACAAATGTGTTGGGCACAGTGATGTAAAGAACAGACTACTATGGGAACATCCATCAGGGAGACTTCATTTAGTCTGGGGAAGTAAGAAAGCTTCCTTAAAGAGATAAGACCTGAGAATAAGCAGGTGTTAGCTGAGCAAAGGCAGGGGAGAAGCTGATCCAGGTGGAGATGGCAATATGGACGACGGTGCTAAAGTGGAAGAGAGCATGTCTTGGAGGAGGAGATGAGCAAAGTCCATAATGGCCAAAGTGATAAGAGCATGGAAGGACCCGGGCATGAGATGAGGCCAGAGAAGTGGGCAAAGCCCAGATCACGCTGGGCCTTAATTAGCGTGGGGCCATTGAGGGCACAATCTCTGGCCTCAAGAAGTTCACAAAACAGGGGGAAAGACAAAGAGACTAACTACCGTGATGCCGTAAGATGAAGGTGTAGTGGGAATACCAAGGAAAGAAGGACAAGTTGGCCTGCTGGGGTCAGAATAATGAGAGGAGGTAACACCTAGGCTGGGTCTTAAAGGATGGACCTAGGTTTTTAGGTGGCTGGGAAAAAGGGAAGGGAAGGGAAGGGAAGGGCATTCTAGGCAAGAGGGAAACTGAGTACAAAGGCATGGAAGACATGCTTGGGCAATGTGAACAGTTAGGTGTGAATAGAAAGCAGATGGTAAAATCGTGTGAAAAAGAATTAGGCCTCATTTTCTAGTATTTTATGGTCATTATAAAACTGAAAATATCTGAGTTACGCTGATATCCCTATGCTTTGTGTTTTACTTTCAACATCCCTCAGCAATTTAGATCATGTTTATCAAGAAAAGCTACATTTCTAGCTTTCAAGAGTATAGTAGGCTATTCGCAAACATCCCTTCCATCACTGTGACTGGCAGTAGAAGAGACATACCCAGTGACAGACTAGACAGCGTGTGCTGGCTCTTACGAGCTGAATGTGCACTTTTCCCAACTCCTCATTCAGTGACATCTCACAGATAGACTGAAATCAGCCTTAGAGGAGTATTTACACAGTGCAAGTTGGCAGAAGCACTTTCTTTAGAGAGAGCCAGTTGTTTAACATTTATTAGCAAACCACTGGACATACCTCATTAAGATATGTTCTCTTGAGAACAAAATGAGAATTCAAGGAAGACTCAAATCAAACATGCATAATATCCCCTCTCAAGAGTTGAAGTCAGGATGGAGAAAGAAAATTATAACGCTTTTTGTGGCTTTAGTTCTACTCTACCCCATTTAATAAAGCAGACTTCTTTCTGAAACACACATCCTTCTTCTCTCCTTCCGAAATCCAATGTGAGGAAGTGCTGGGGAGTAGTACTAGAATCATATTCATAGATGGAGCCAGCATATTCTCATTAGAGAAAAGCCTTCTAACCTGTCCCCCCAAAAAGGAGTTTCTCTATAGCCTGAAATCCCCCTACTTGGGTTCACTCTGTGGAGGATAACATCCTTTTCTTTTAAAACACAAATACAGGGCCACACGTTCATTGGTTGGATCTCTGCTGTGAGGGGGTTCAATAGTTCATGATAAATAATCCACTCCAGGGGCTAAAGCAATCTGGAACCCTGAGTTCTTGGGAGTAAGAGGATTCACTTGGAAAGGGTATGAAGAACTATAGACTAAAACTCCGTCCTTCACCCTGTGCTGGCAGTTCCACCAGGTCCAATGAGTGGAATGTGGAGACCATTTCAGTCCTATTTCTTCAGACCTTCCCACTGACTCTTTGCATTTTCGAGTTAAAACTGTAACTGCTTTAAAGTTGAGGAATGGGAAGGAGGAGAGAAGGACTGGGAATGAAGGTTACTTTTATAAATTATAGTTTTAATATTATTACTATACAGCACCTCAAAGATCTAACTTACATGACAATCAGGACAAAATTAAAAGAAAAAAAGACCTCTTTAAGTAATTATCTTTTTTTTTTTTTAGACCAGAGGCTCAAGAACAACATAATTAGATTTTTCCACGGCCTGGAAAGAAAGGTACACTCAGTTAACCACAAAACGTGCCTCTCTGAAAAAGTCACTGCTGCTGACTGCCACACCAACAATTACAAGACACAATGTCTTCCAGGGTGTGAGTCCCTGAACATTTGTGTCTGCTCACTGATGCTACTCTTATGTCAAAGACCACTTTCACAAGACAAGGCACTCAACATCTTTTATCAAACTAATGATCACTTAGAAGTTACGGTATATTTTTGCAGCTGTAAAGAGCTATTTGGCCTGAAAATTCCGGATTTAAACCATGCTGATCCAGGAAACAGATATTATGAACAACAGTATATAGTCAGCTAATATGTCCTAAGGTTTCAGGAACAGTTGGTCTAACCTTACTAGTCAACGAGGAGTAACTGACTCACTTTTCCGGGGTACATTAACCCAATTTGGACACCATGGAATGCCGGAAAAATAATTCTCCAGTACATTAAACAGTCTCCTGGATCTACTAAAGTGCACTTATTCACATTTATTTCACATATATTGCCCATTTTTGTCACTGCAATATGCCAGCCAGATTTTTTTAATGATACTGTGAAAATGGAAAGCATTTTTAAAGGGAAAGATCAAAAATACCTCTCCAATGGGAACTTTCAACTCTTCTCATCACTTTCAATCCAGCTGAAACTGAACTCTGAAACTCAGCTCTCCAAGGATGGCCCCTGAGGCCTCCCAAACTCCAGTCCAGAAACCCACCATCCACATCATTCTCCTGAGTTTTTCAGCAGCATTTGATGCAATTCACACATTCCCCGCTGCCGCCACCCCACCCACACCCAGCTCTCACTCCCCCATCCACCCCCAGGGAAATTTTCTCCTCCCCTAGCTTTTGAGAGCTTGTTTCCTGCAGCTGGCTCACTTCGCACTCCTTTCGTCCTTCCTATTTTTTTTTTTTTACATTTTTATTGGAGTATAATTGCTTTACAGTGGTGTGTTAGCTTCTGCTTTATAACAAAGTGAATCAGTTATACATATACATATATCCCCATATCTCTTCCCTCTTGAGTCTCCCTCCCTCCTACCCTTCCTATCCCACCCCTCTAGGTGGTCACAAAGCACAGAGCTGATCTCCCTGTGCTATGCGACTGCTTCCCACTAGCTATCTATTTTACATTTGGTAGTGTATATATGTCCATATATACACTACCACTCTCTCACTTTGTCCCAGCTTACCCTTCCCCCTCCCAGTGTCCTCAAGTCCATTCTCTAGTAGGTCTGAGTCTTTATTCCCGTCTTGCCCCTAGGTTCTTCATGACCATTTTTTTTTTTTTTAAGATTCCATATATATGTGTTAGCGTATCATATTTGTTTTTCTCTTTCTGACTTACTTCACTCTGTAGGACAGACTCTAGGTCCATCCACCTCACTACAAATAATTCAATTTCGTTTCTTTTTATGGCTGAGTAATATTCCATTGTATGTATGTGCCACATCTTCCTTATCCATTCATCTGTCGATGGACACTTAGGTTGCTTCCATGTCCTGGCTACCATATGACCCAGCAATCCCACTACTGGGCATATACCCTGAGAAAACCATAATTCAAAAAGAGTCATGTACCACAATGTTCACTGCAGCTCTATTTACAATAGCCAGGACATGGAAGCAACCTAAGTGTCCATCAACAGATGAATGGATAGAGAAGATGTGGCACATATATACAATGGGATATTACTCAGCCATAAAAAGAAACAAAATTGAGTTATTTGTAGTGAGGTGGATGGACCTAGAGTCTGTCCTACAGAGTGAAGTAAGTCAGAAAGAGAAAAACAAATACCGTATGCTTCCTATTATTAATTCATTTTCCCTGCCCTTTCTGCTTTCTACAGGAAGACAATCCCACAGTGGCTCTGACCATGACCTCTACCATTGTCTCTCTCTACCACTGTTTTTCTGTTCACTCCCTAGTTCACGCACACAGTCTCACCTGTTCCCTAGAAACCCAATGACAGCTCTTTTCAATGCCCCTCCACCCTTTAAACTTCATCTGTGCAAGCCCAGCTAATTGCCTTCCCCACACACAGCACCTCCAGGCTTCCCGGTGTCTGCCTCACCATCCTCCCAGACACAAAGCCCAAGGGCCCACTTGGACTTGGCTTCTCCCTTGAGATCCTTTTCCCAGCACACCTTTCATAGTAGCCCCTCCTTTCTATTTCCACCACCCTTGCACTAGCTGCTCTAGGCCACTGTGATCCCCAGCCTGGTCTCCTTTTCTTAACCGGTCTTCTTGTTATTCTCTCTAAGCCATCTCTGAATGGCTGCACTTAAAACTAGAAGACTGACTAAAAGGATAAGCCAGGATGGCTGCCAGGGTCGTTTGAGGTTACTCAGGGCTGCAAAATACCCCCTTAAACATCCTCCATGAGCCTCCATTACCTACTGAATAAACTGTCCCCGCTCTTCCCCAGAACTCAAGAACCTCCGAAATAAAGACACAGTCTACCTTCCCAATCTTATCTCACATTATTCCTCTGCTTTAAAATCTGCTCTAGAATATATTATTGATAGAAAACAGAATATTCAGTCTCTGTTTGCTTTTCCCTTTATGTGCCTCCCTGGGCTTTCCTTTGCACAGGCTCCATCTGGGCTGGGGCCACCCCCATCATCACCCCCACCTCTTGAAAGTCCACACATCCCTCAAGGCTCAATTCCAAGTGCTCTCGTCCATGAATCCATCCCTAAACCTCCATCACGTTGTGAATGCTGCTTCCCTTAAATCTCATATGCCTTTTCTTTGGACTAAAGAGTTCTGTTTATCTTTTAGTCCCTCCTAGACAATAACCTTCTTGAGTATGTCTTGGTCCTCCTTGTCCCCTGCAGTATTTTCCTCGGGTTAAGTGTTCAGTAAGCATTGTTCCATGGACATAAGGCTCATTCAGAGGGGTTCTCTTGGACCAAATATTCGTGGAAAGTATCCAAAATGGAGATAAGCCTGTTGATGGCTATGCAAGCCATGGCCCAGCATGAAGTGGATCATCTACTTCATACCCTTGTTTTTCTGTCCCCATTAAGGATTCATGATATGCTTTGCTCTTTGTCAGTACAGAGAATGGTATCTCTACCTCTTAATTCTGAGAGTGGACTCTCTTTTTAACAATTTTTTAAAAGCCTGTTTTACTTGACCACATTATTCAAGCATTTGTTTTCTTCTGTTTTGAGCAGAGTTTATCAATTATAGGCCACTTTCCCTTTCTCTACTTTTATGATATTCTTTATTAATTTATGAAAATATAATGTGTGTCTTCAAAAGAGAGTGAGAAAGAAGAATCTGAAAGAAAAGCAAGCATAGGAACTCTTCCAGAAGTTATGGACTTTTAGAAGTTGTGACATAAGGTTTCTTTTCAGTAAGGAACAAAAAGTCTTACAGATAAAGCAGAAAAGAAAACCTTGATAGGAAACCTTATTATGAGAATAAAGAAAGAATGACAAATATTTCATCTGAATTTTAGTCAATTTCAGACATGGCTACAACTCTTTGTTCATATCTCCTACTCATATTCATACGCCCAAAAGAAGTGTGAGATTGCAGGGAACCGGAGATCCCTCCCCACCCCCAGCTCATAAGGACAAAGAGCAAAAGTCCTAGAGGAGGAGGAAGAAAGTTATCAGGACAGGCATCATTCCTCCTGCTCCTCCCAGACTTGCCTGGGGTCTGACGGGTTTAGGGTTTATTTCTTGCACCACTGCTCAGTGCAGCATTTGTCTCTAGGGTCTCCATGTCAGTCTACCCCAGATCACACAGACACACAGACACACACACTCTCCTCCTCCAACCCTGGGTATTCCCAGTGCTCATCATGTGTGTATCCCCAAGGAAATCAGGATTACGGTACAGAGAAGGGATGAAGGCAACCACAGTTAAGATGAAGATTCTGGTAAAAGAATGACTGCCTGCTTTGGAGTAAAGACCAGCTGGCTTTAACTTGTAAATTGTATCCAGCAGGGGGATTAAACACATGTACGCATGCACACACCACCACCACCATCTTTCTCACATTCTAGGGCAGAGGCAGCACTCAATTTGAGACAACGGTTTAGGAAAGCTCACTGATGGGTCTTCATCAATGGCAGGGCCTACACTGACATGGAGAAGGGAACCCAAGGAAGAGCTAACTCGGGGGGGAGGGAGGGGGGACAGGGAGCCCAGGGGTGGGAAAGGGAGGAGGTCCTGAAGAACAATCAGGAAGACCCCAGCAGACCTTAGAAACTATGCAAAGGTGCCAGGGAGAAACACAGGGTTGGCAGGCTGAGGACAGGGATGCTCACTGTTTTCTTTGTCGTTATTTCTTATTCTGTTTTGGGCTGTAATCCCCCCATCACCCCAAACCTTCAGTGAGAGTCTGTTAGCTCAGCCCAGGGTAGTAGAGCACCATTCATGCAACCCCCTGGGTGACAAACCCTGGGAACACCCAACAGAGAGCAGTGTAAGGGAAGGGAGCATTCTCAGGGTGAGGGAGCCCCTGCAGGACTCAGGCAGATACCAGCCTTCTCCCAGCCCGTTCCCACCACATTCTACCACCCCATCCCCTGTCAGCACAGCATGTGCACATACGGTCCCCCAGCTCTGCTGGGACTCAGCTGTCCAAGTGCCCAGAATTCTGAGAGTCGTAGGATAAAACACATCTGTAGCCCTTGCTACTGTACCCCGCATTCTCTGATCACGGCAGGGCTTATCAGCCTCCTGAACCACACACAGTGGAACAAATTCTAAAACATTCTGTTGGCACAGTGGAACTACCTCCTTCCAAAATGAGCTTGTAAAAAATCACTGTAAGTGCTGGAAACCTAATGTACGGCATGGTGACTATAGTTAATAATAATGTATACTCGAATTTGCTAAGAGAATAGATCTCAAGTGTTCTCACCATGCACAAAAAACCAAAATAACTATGTGAGGGATGGACATGTAAACTCACTCTACTGTGATGATCATTTCACAACATATACATCTATCAAACATGTTGCACACCTTAAATACATATAATTTTTACTTGTTAATCGTATCTTAATAAAGCTTAAAAAATAACTGAGGCTTTTAGCTATCAAAATCCTGGCTCCCCATCTTCACCTCCTTGGCCCCCCCACCCTCTGGCCAGATTGCTGCATCCTCCACAAGGCCACCTCTGAGATCATCCAAGCTTTCGGAGAATGGTTAGTCCGGTCATGACCCCTGGCCACGCTCCAAAGCCAAAGCTACTTCAAGGTCACTCAGATTCCAGCAGCCCCAGGGTCCCAAACTCTTTTCCCAAATAAAGGAAGAAAGGAAAATAGGACAGGAGAGAGGGAGAGGGAGAGGGAGAGGGAGAGGGAAGGGGAGGGGGAGGGGGAGGGGAGAGGGGGGAGAGGGAGAGGGAGAGAAAGGGAGGGAGGAGGAAGAAAAAGAGGAAGAAGGAAGGAAAGGAGAGAGGAGGAAGAGAGGAATGAAGGAAGGAAGGAAACAGGAACTTCGTGGAGCCTGACTCAGCGTGACTGATTCCCTGTGCCCACCTGGAGTGTCCAACTCTTTTATTTGTAACGAATTCCTCCTCAGCCTTTAAGACCCAGCTCAAATATGACCTTCTCTGAAGCCTTCCCTGACTTCTTCAGACAGTTCAGTGCTGCCACAGACCCCAAACTTCGCTCTTCTGGCACTGACCATTCTCATTCTAGGTCTCTGGGCTAAAAGTCAGAGGACTGGCTAAAAAACCTCTACAGTATTTCTAACTGTTGAATACTGTGAGCATATGAACTACACGACTTCCAAATCACATGAGCCAAAGTCATAAACACTCACTCGTGGCTGTGAGGTCCCCAGCCCTGAACATGCTACTGTCCTCTGAGATCACAGAGGAACGGAGGAGGCCTGGACTCCCAAGCAAGGCTGGGGGGCCTCCATGCATGCAGCTTAGCTTCTAATGGGCTCTCCCACCTCCCTGGAGGCACCACCCTGGGCGCCGAGGTGGAGGAGGGAGCCGGGTTTGGGCAGAGCCAAGCTCAGTCCAAGCTCGGTCTACTCTAGCGGAGTGTTGTGGTTAGGGTTAGCAGCCAAGGGGGCAGAAGGCAGAGCGGCAGGCAGGGGGGTGGGGGTGAGGGGCCGCTGTGCAAATCCATCCGATGCCCGTTGTCACCCCCGGTCCCTTCTCTGCCCACCCATCAACCAGCCGCCTCTTACGATCGTCCACGTGCCACCTCTGTCAGGACCACCTCTTTCAATGACTTTGCGGGTTTCCCTGGCTGAGCCCCAGCAGGCCCCCAGGCCCCCAAATCAGAGGACGTTAACGATTGGTTGTTTTCCTGTCTCCATGGAGACTCAATTGGTTTTCTGGAAACAGCCACAGACTCTATGAATCAATTCTGCGGGTGGTGGGGGAAGGTGTATTTTGCCATGATTCTCTGAGACAAGCACCTGTGTTTGTGTTTCCTCTCAGATGAAAGCAGATGACAGTTGCAGGCTGCTCTTCCATTTATTACTTTTCTTAAATATTTATTTGGCTGCGCCAGGTCTTAGTTGCGGCATACATGTGGGATCTAGTTCCCTGACCAGGGATCGAACCCAGGCCCCCTGCATTGGGACCGTGGAGTCTTAACCACTGGACCACCAGGAAGGTCTCCACTTACTAATTTTCACATTTTCTTTCCACAGCCTGTCATCCAACCCCAGACCTACTTGGGTGCCTGTGCCCCTTGCAAGAGCCCTGGGGTCCCGGAGGTGTAGGGAGGATACATCTAAAACAGAGGTCGAGAC
Organism: Eubalaena glacialis; assembly: GCF_028564815.1. Classification (NCBI taxonomy): domain Eukaryota; kingdom Metazoa; phylum Chordata; class Mammalia; order Artiodactyla; family Balaenidae; genus Eubalaena; species Eubalaena glacialis. The sequence goes on from NC_083716.1 coordinate 11,367,105, forward strand.
ACCAGGACTGGAGGCACATGTCACCTGCCCTTCCCAGTGTGGTCTCCAGCTCTGTGGTGTGCAGCTGGTGTCCCTGCCTGCCACTGGTGCACAAAGATCCTGGGTGTCGGCCCTTGGCCTCAGCGGGCCATCAGGAACCTCAGTTTCCCCAGGGTACTGTGCTGGTTGGGGGCTGGCCCCCTACCGTGTCTGAAGAAGAAACAAACGTTGTTGTCCCCTGCCCCCCAACACAAAAAAATTCCCCACCATGGGACACGTGTGACCTCACTGAAAAAATTAAAGGCACTGTCTCTGCCCTCAAGGTTAAAGACTACTTTGGGTAGAACAGTGAATACTGTAACAATTCTCAAACAAAGGAGTCTCAAAGGTAAAATTCTTAAAAAAGAACAAAACTACAAGTTCTTGGGGAAAACTCAAATTATCACAAGGACAAATAAATAAAAGCTAGAAGACGAGCAACTCAACGTAATTCCAATTAATTTGAAGGTTTAAAAGGGGTCGATCATGTGAGGCACTTTTTCGAGAAGGCTCAGGAGATGGCGGAACAAGACATAGCCACAAAGTCAGACCAACCACAATGAGGTCAGCTCCAACAATACTGGAAACTTGCTTTCCTTTGATAATAAATGGCCTCTTCTGTGATGAGACCTGGGCTGGTGGGCAGCTTTCCTAAGGCCACCAAAAGCCAAGCACTTGGGAAAGAAAACCTTGACCAACAGTTAATTTGGGATCATGAAAGAAGCTTCATTATGGCTTCCAAAGGAAGAACTGAGCACCAACTAAGTATATATGTTGAAACTAAAGCATTTATTGCATTAGGGAAAGCAGCCATTCGGAATCTGCCACTTCATATATTTGCATGTATTTAGAAATCCAAATATCTCTGGCACATTCACTTTTTAGGTTTACAGTTTTACATCTAAGAGCCTCTTAATCACAGTATTAATCATAGACTTTAAACTGGTGTTCATATTTATGAAACATGCGCATCGGTTTTCCTCTGGGCTGCCTCTGGTCCCCCGGGGGTCTGGGAAACCACTGGGAAGCCGTCCTGAGCTGCACTGGTAAGAGCAGAGGTGTCCCCAGGCCTTTGCCCCAATGCCTTTCCTGGAAAAGACTCAGAGTTTGGGTCTCAAGGCTACTCAAAATATGAACCCCACTTCCCTTCCCCTTGGATCTAATTCCAAAAGCCAATTGATCAAGCCCAGAACTGCAAATTGCTTTGGCTTTTTCTACTCTGAATTCATTTTCTGTGATCTTATATATAGAATGTGGAAACCAAGGATAATGCCTGTAACAATCATAATGGCATGACTTGGGGCCAGTTAAAGAGATTCGAGGAATTTCTGTCTTAATATAACAAAACTTTGCTTGAAAGTATGCAAATACACACGCACGTATGTGTGGGCGCCCACATACACGCACACACTTTAATGTCTTGGCTGCAGATAGACAAGAAACCTGGCAGTCAACTGGTTTTCTATTGAAAGTCACGCAGTTTTCCAGCGTCAATGTGTGCACACACTCCTACTTAGTTAAAAGGGACAAGTATTTGGTTTACTATTTAGTATTTATCTAGAGGCTTTTGTCTTGGAGTTTAAAAACAATTTAATTGCATTAATTAGACTTCAAAGCAGTGCTGAAATACCTTCTGAATTTTTCTGAAGCCAGAACAAAAGAAAGTTGTACCCCGAGACCATTCTTGAGGTCTCCGAAGCAAAACGATTTCATCTAAAATTTAAACTAAGTTAGAAAAACATTTCAAAAAGTTCACAAACCCCAAAATAACTGAAAAGGCATAAAAAGGAGAAGAGAAGCAAAATAAAAGGACAAAAGTAAAATCTGTCCTAAGAAGTCGTATCTCCAAATATGAGGCATTTTTATTTGATAATATTGGTTACTTTTTTAGAATATTCTTTAAAATAGTTATCCGAATTCCTAGATGATAACAAGGTTCTTTTGAGGCTGACGGTAGGAGTTCAGCTTATAAAACCAATACACAACCAGAGCCACATCTGCTTTTGTGTTTTAGGCATGAAAGTATTTTAATATCTACTCTGAATGCATTATCAACCTAGCAATGGAGAGGAAAACTCCTAGATTCAAAGACTTCCAAAGTGAATACAATCCCATCATATGAACTTAAAAAAAACGCAGAAAGTTTCTGTTTCACTATTTCAGTTCTTTGAGTTTTATACCTTGGCTCTCAGGCATGGGCGATATCCACAGCAAGAATGAATTGGAAAATTAATTCACAAGGTACCTTTCTCTGTTATGAACAGGTTTTTTTTTCTCCTAAAGACATGGCACACTAACTCTTCTTTTCAAGCAAATTTAATTGCAACACCTTTAATCAAGCAGTCTATAACTTTGCTGCCCAGAATATAACTGTAAACTTGAAAGGGGCCCCCCAAATGCCCACTGGTAGCTATTGAGCCGAGGACCATTTCAGAGCCTTCAGCAGCGTGTTCTGCCTTCCCAGCAGGCTCCCATCAGTTCATCTGCTAGTCCTTGCGTACATCTAAGTTGGTCATTTTATCTATGTGCATCCCACATGGTACTTGCCAGGGAAATGCAAGAGAAAAAACTTTCCTGCTCCCATCCTCCCTTTCTGGAACTTGGCCCGATTAGAATATTGCTTCCTGATCCTCCCAATAAGCTAAAACCCCAGAGGCACTTAACAATTAAAAGAAGAGACCGGAGGTATTCGTTTGGAACATGTACATTGTGTATAAAATCTAATTGTTCTTTTTCATGATCTCCATATTGCTAACATTGCCCAACTAGAAATGGAAATTGCCACATAATTTAATCTGTGCAGGATTCTTACCTTTATGCAACTAGAAGAGAATAAATTGAGAAGTTTTTATTCTTTTTTTTTTCCTCCCCTAAAAGA